>NC_136432.1:121018013-123986763 GCF_052849685.1 Lactuca virosa | reverse complement strand
ATTTGAAAGCAGTAGCAAATCTTGTAGTCTGTTCTAGTTATTAATCACATGTGATTGATACAATAACTATAACAGTTCAACTTGTATTCCCCCCCCCCCATAAAAGCATTTAAAATCATTTAAAAGGTTGATTTAGGGGTATGAACTCACCTGCAGTGAGTGGTTTTGATGGAAGTGCCGGGTAGGATGCTAGGTGTCAAGTGAGGACTTGAACACACACACTGATCCTATGTAACATGTAACGATACACAAATGTATCTAATTAGTTATTTAATCACTAATTAAGAAAGTAAGGACACTCTAATACGTGAAAACACTTTGTTTCAAGTGCTAGGAGTGCTAAGGGTTGCATCTAAGGAGAGTATGGCCTCGCTTTGGAGTTTACTCCTCAAATGGCAACCCTACATGTGTTTACGGTTTCTGGACCATTTCCCCCATGACTTTACAGCCGTAAACTCATGGAAATGGTGTATTTGTGTGTTTTAAGGTCTTATATCTCACAAGGAAGGGTTCTAAATTTGAATCAAAGGCTTAGGAAGTGGTTAGGGCTCAAAAGGACTCACCAATGGAGTTTACGGTCCTTGGACCACCATTGGGAGTTTACGGTCGTAAACACATGGGTTTACGGTCGTAAACCCATGAGTTTCGGCCGTAAACTCATGGTTACTCCAACCATTTCGCGTTTTGGTGTTTCTAGTTCATGCATGCAAGGTTCTAGTCATTTATCCAAGCTATAGAAGGTGTTAGGGGCATCTAAACACCACTTGGGGGTGTTTACGGTTCAAGGATCTCCCTTGATCGTAAACACATATGTTCTTGGGGATTTTGATGTTCATTCCATGGATTAGCAAGCACACTAAACAAGTAACTAGTTAGGAAGAGTGTACTTAATTATAGGAAGCTTGTGAGGGTGTTTAAGGGCCAAAAACACTAGTGTGTGTTCTTGGTGTTTTGAAGAACACTTAAAGATCTAAGTAAAAATGAAGAATCCATGGATGAAATGATGTATAAACACTAGATTAAGTGTTGTATGAACGAATCTAGGAAGGAAACACTTACATTTTGGCGGATTTGAAGAAATGAACTTATGATACTTGAGAGAAAAAGTTGGTGTTCTTGAGGTGGGAAGTGTAAAATGAGGGAATAGTGGGTAAACTCATGCTATATGCATGAGTTCTTGGGAAAATGGTGTTTACGGCCCAAACTCCTCTTGTTTGGCCGTAAACACCTAGCTAAGGTGTTGTTGTTTTTGTTTGCTACACATCACTCATAACGACACTTCCTTTTATTTATTCGTTTGACGAATTTTAAAAATAAAACACCCAAACGGACTTAAAACCGGCCAAAATGTACTGGAATGTATTTGACTAATTATTTGAAATGTTTAACTGTAGAGATTATACAAATGAAAATTTCGGGTTGTCACATCAAAACACAAAATGGTCAAAGTAACATGAGTTTACGGCCGTAAACTCATGGGTTTACGACCGTAAACTGAATAAGAGTGGTCACAAAACCGTAAACTCCAAAGGAGTTTACCCTTGAACCCTAAACTCAATTACAAGGTCCTACCACCCTTAGATGCAATCCTTAGGACTTATAGCACTTAAATCAAGTGTTTTACATGTCTTAGGATGTCTTAAATTTGGTTAATTGGTTGTTTTATGACTAACTGGATACATATGTGTGTTATTATATGTTAACTAGGATCATTTTGTGTGTACAAGTCTTCACTTGACACTTAGCATCCTATACATTCCGTTTATCCAAACCACTCACTACAGGTGAGTTCATACCCCTTTAATTAATCTTTTAAATGATTTTAAATGCTTTCATGGGGGGAATACAAGTAGAAAACAGGAAGTTATAGAATCAATCACATGTGATTTATAACTGTGTTTTCAAACAACTGATTTCACATACTTCAAAATGTGATAAATACAATGCTTTTCAGTTATTTTTACTTTGTTATCAACAAATTACTTTTGAATTATTTTATAAACTGACATCAAGTCATTGTTATTTATTGTTCAAAACTCTTAAATGCTTTACAAAAGCTCTTTCAATTTACTCTTAAAAACCATATCTATACACTTATGTTTCATGTATACATGTATTGATATGAGAGCTTTCATTCTTTCTTCAGTTCCAACACTCTTGAGTAGCAAGGGTGTATAAACCTACTTGGACATTCAATTTACATTCCAGTAAACTATTATAGGTATAGTTTAGGGGATACAAATTACTATTCCTATTACAAGGAATTACACAAGAGTCAGTTCATTCATGAGTCTATACTACTATATGAAGAGATACTATTACATGTTATCTAGAGAGAAATACTATATCTATACAGAGAGAAATACTATATATACTATACGGGACTGACCATCCTACACCTGGCTGCTAGCTACAGCGGGACCTGTTCATCGACGGATGATCTCGGTTGTACTGTTCGGCGAGTTTCCGCGTCGTGATTATCCTAAGGCAAAAGGATACGATTTCAACGATTATATAATTTTCCCTGTTACTTTTATTTTATGACACATTCACATAAACGATGAGGTAGACTATATATTTATAATAATAGTTGCACATGGGAAAATTCTTCATTGATACAGAAATGCAAACCTTCAAAGCATTCGGGTCTTGGTAGAAGACTACTTTTTATACTAGTAGGAAATATGGGATTTTCTAGGGTTTTCACAATTATACTAAATGTTTCATTAAACATTTACAAGTCTTTCATAATAGCTTTTCAAATCAATGACACTAAAATACTTATCAATTCACCAGCTTTATGCTGATCTACGCTTTCAAACTAACTTGTATTCTCAGGTCACTAGTAGACAAGTACGATGACCAGGTTTTGAGAAGACGGAGCAGAGACAAGACTCGTCTTTTATTTTGATTACATATTTTGGTGTCTTATTACTATGAAAGAACACTCATGTATTAAAACTTTACTTTTAATGCAATGGATGACGTTGTTGCTTGTTTACTACTTTGCACTGTTATGATACTTTACATGACGTCCTCCACCCCTGAACGTTTCCGCCGTTCTTGGTTTTGGGGTGTGACAGATTGGTATCAGAGCTTTGTTTATAGTGAATTGAGTATATCAACCCATAAAAGATATATTAACTATAAATACAATGGGATTAAAATACTCTGACCAAGAGTTTATACTTTTAAATAATAAAATATTTAATTCAGTATACATGCCTGCATTCATACTAAAATTAGTGTCACAACGACAAAAACAAAAGTATTACGATTGTTGAATATCACAAGTAAGCTCGGGGATATATGGTCAGTCCTGGGAGTGGCATAGCCTGATCAACTATGCTGGTCCGAGGAGTGATTAACATATGCCCAAGAATGGCTGTGATATGGCAACAAGTCTAAAAACTTACCAACATTACCACAATGAAATACCATAGGGGTATTTGGTGTTACTATAATTACTTATCTGAGAACTAAAAGGTCTTTATCAGTACGTCAATAGTTGCTGAGTGGATACACTAAGGTTATATGCACCTAGGACGTCATAGACTTAGAATCTGTGAATCTTTGCTTTACTTCTTGTTCCTTGTTTGGTTGTGGGCATTGAGTTAGGGTCACTTATTCGAAGGTCTATCCTGTCCTGAGTACATATAACTGGTATGCACTAAACAAATATTGAAGTAACTGATAAAGATCATCTTATAATTATCTTAGTTAGTACGTCTATAAATTTCTTCTTATATCCCTTTTCTCGCGTAAATATCATGGCTGGATTCCATCCCCACGGCGACCCGTACTACCCTAACCACGACAATGCTGGATGGCTCGGAGAAGAGCCAGAGAATGATCACCCAATTCCTTTGGATGATCACGAAGCTGAAGGCTTTTCTGATAGTTCTGACTCAGAACCAGAGGTCAACAATCTACCCCCAGCTGCTCATGACCCAAACCCTCGCCCAGCATTTCAAGGACCCACACCTCTGTGGGCCACAAACTTGAATAGATGGAGTCAGGAACAGAGTCAACCCATCCCCTACAATGGAGACAGAAGCTTCTACAACCTCACTGAGGGAGGTTCAGCTGACAGGGTCCTACCCGTTATGGTTCGTAGGATTTCCCGGAACACCGAACAGGGTCGAGCCGCTATCGACCGAGTCATGGAGATTGACGCCAACTCTAGCGTTAACACAGTCCGCATTCGCCAACTAGAGTCTGCTCATGAAAGGACTCTAGTCAACAATGCAGCTCTACAGAGAGAACTTGCTGGAACCCAAGCTGAAGTCAGGGAACTTCGATCTCAGCAAGTAAGATCCGACAGGCGTGTGAGGGACATAGAAGGCCTTCTGTCGGAATCAAGAACTCACTCTAGTAGTTCTCGTCGCCGATAGAATCTCATCGACTTCTCCTTTGGATATAACATAGTTATGTAAAACTCTGGTCTAATTTCCTATCTTTGTAAATCTTAGACCTGTTAGGTCTTGATTAGGTCATAGTCCTGTCAAAAATTTTCCCATCTTGGTTGATGTAAGGCCTCCTACTAGGCCATTTTTCCCGAACTTATTACATCTGTAATTCTAGTAATATTGACAGGTACCTAATCTCATGGGTATTATTATCCGAATGCTATCATCTTTTAGTTATAGATCTACATTCAATCGTACTGTTGGGCTATGAACAGTTAGTCCATGAGTCATTTTCATCAACTTTCCTATTAAATTTTTATCAATATCTTCATCTTTCTAAACTTATAGTTAAAAGATGCCTCCTCGCAGAAATCTGAGGCGTAACAATAATAACGAAACACCGATACCACCACCTCCACCACCTCCTCAGTTCGACGCTGCTATGTTCCAAGCAGCTGTCACGGCGGCCGTAGCGGCTGCCATGTCACACATCAATACTCCTGTCCCTAGTGGATCGGGAACAGGTACATCTCCTTCCAACCATGGCGAGAGTCATGGGCACCCCCAGGAATGCACCTACAAGGATTTTACAAATGCCAAACCCATAAATTTCAATGGAACTGGAGGGGTTATGATCTTAAGGCAGTGGATAGAAAAGACAGAAGTAGTCTTTGAAATCTGCGCCTGCCCAGAGAACAATAAGGTCAAGTTTGCTAGTTGTACCTTTTCTGACAGGGCTTTAACATGGTGGAATGGCCACGTTAAGTCACTGACTCTGATAGTGGCAAATTCGATAAGCTGGGAGAACTTGAAAGCCATGCTGATGAGAGAGTACTTTCCACGGGGGGAAATTCAAAAACTCGAGCAGGAACTCTGGGGTCTTGTAATGGTTGGTTCTGACATATCAACCTATACTAATAGATTCTGTGATCTAGCAATCCTTTGCCCTGATATGGTTGCTCTAGAGAGAAAGAAAATAGAGAGATATATTTGGGGACTGTCGCCCCGGATCCAGTCAAGTGTGATAGCATCAAGGCATGTTACTTTTGACAGCGCTAAAGAGCTGGCACAATCTCTTATAGATCACGGAAACTACCAGAACCCAACAATTTCTACACCCGAGCAACAAAAGGGAAACAACAACAACAACAAGAAAAAGGGGTGGAACAAGAGGAAAAACAGGACTTCACAAGAATCCTCAAAGAGACAACAACTAGTTACAATCAATGCTGCCACGGTAACTCCTCTTGTCCCTGCTAATCCCTTACCAGCGAAGCCTTATGCCGGTAATCTTCCGAAGTGCAGCAAATGCACCTTCCATCACAACGGACCTTGCCGGGAAATGCAGTGCACTAACTGCAACAGAAGGGGGCATACTGCCCGTTTCTGCAAGACTCCACCAAGGCCTATTGCTCAAGTTCCTATCGCCGGTGTGGGCCAAGCTTGCTACAGTTGTGGCGAAGTGGGCCACTACAATAGGAACTTCCCTAAGGCAGGGATAACTGGCGGAGTAGGAAGAGTTCTGGCCATAGGCCACGAGGAAGCCGTAGCTGATCCTATAATAGTTACTGGTACGTTTCTCCTCGATAACTCATATGCTTGCATACTTTTCGACAGTGGAGCGGAGAAAAGTTTCGTAAACCAGAAATTTGCACACGTGCTTAAACAAAAACCACGTGCACTAGATAAATTATTCACTGTAGAAATGGTAAACGGGAAAACGGAAAGTACTAACTGCACATACGTAGGTTGTACTCTAAGTTTAGATGGCCATACTTTCAAGATAGACCTCATGCCGGTCCCAATTAAAAGTTTCGATGTCATTATCGGCATGGATTGGTTGAGTCTTCATCGCGCCGACATCTTGTGCTTTGAAAAAGCAGTTCGTCTTAACCTTCCTAACAGCGAAACCCTAGTTATCTACGGCGACAAACCTAATACGAACCTTTGCATCATTTCGTGCATACAAGCTCAGAAGTGCTTGCGAAAGGAATATCATGCATTCCTCGCACACATCGTCGATACGAGTCAAGAAGTGAAAGATATTCAGAACATCCCAGAAGTACGCGACTTTCTCGACATCTTTCCAGAAGAACTTCCAGGATTACCACCACAACGCCAAGTCGAGTTCAGAATCGACTTAGTGCCAGGGGCTACTCCAGTGGCCAAATCTCCATATCGTCTGGCACCAGCGGAGATGCAGGAACTTTCTAGTCAGCTTAACGAACTTCTCCAGAAGGGATTCATTAGGCCAAGCTTCTCACCATGGGGAGCACCGGTCTTGTTCGTCAAGAAGAAAGACGGATCGTTTCGTATGTGCATCGACTACAGGGAACTCAACAAGCTTACCATTAAAAATCGTTATCCCTTGCCCCGCATTGACGATTTATTTGATCAACTTCAAGGAGCCAACTACTTCTTGAAGATAGATCTACGATCTGGGTACCACCAACTACGAGTGTTAGAGGAGGATGTTCCCAAGACAGCCTTCCGAACTCGTTATGGGCACTACGAATTCGTAGTGATGCCATTCGGATTAACTAACGCGCCCGAAGTATTCATGGATTTAATGAATAGGGTGTGTCGTCCTTACTTGGATCAGTTCGTCATTGTCTTCATTGATGACATACTCATCTACTCTCGAAGTAAGGTGGAACATAGTCAACACCTACGAAGAGTCTTAGAAACATTACGATCAGAGAAACTCTATGCGAAGTTCTCCAAGTGCAAATTTTGGATTCGAAGAGTCGAATTCTTGGGCCACGTAGTTAGTGAAGAGGGAATTCACGTGGACCCTTCCAAAATCAAGGCCATTGAGAAATGGTCAGCACCGAAGACACCTACAAAAATTCGTCAATTTCTAGGTCTCACTGGCTACTATCGCAGGTTCATTCAGAACTTCTCCCGCATTGTGAAACCTCTTACAACACTGACCCAGAAGGGCGTGGCCTTTGACTAGGAAGAGAAGCAAGAGAGAGCGTTCCAAACGCTCAAGCGAGCCTTGTGCACCGCACCAATACTATCCCTCCCCGAAGGGATAGAAGACTTCATTGTCTATTGCGATGCTTCAAATCAAGGGCCCAGATGTGTTCTGATGCAACGAGGTAAGGTCATCGCCTATGCCTCGAGACAGCTGAAGACACACGAGGTTAACTACACCACCCACGATCTTGAACTAGGAGCAGTTGTGTTTGCTCTCAAGATCGGGAGACACTACCTGTATGGTATAAAAAGTACTATCTTTATAGACCATAAAAGCCTACAACATATATTCGACCAGAAGGAGCTCAACATGAGACAACGATGGTGGGTCGAGCTACTCAGTGATTACGAATGTGAAATTCGTTATCATCCGGGTAAAGCCAACGTAGTAGCCCACGCCCTAAGTCGGAAAGAATACTCTGGTCGTAGAGTCAAATCTTTAACTCTAACTATCCATTCACACTTGTCCACGTAAATTAAGGAGGCTCAGCTCGACGCTTTGAAACCTGAAAATGTGGCGAGTGAAACCCTAAGAGGGATGGATAAGTATTTGGAAGTCAAGGGTGGCGGAGCCTTATACCTCATGGATCGGATCTGGACACCGAAACACGGTGGCTTCAGAGACTTGGTCATGACCGACGCACACAACACTCGTTATTCCGTCCACCCAGGTTCAGATAAGATGTATCTGGATCTTAAAAAGCTATACTGGTGGCCTAACATGAAAGCAGAGATTGCTACCTTCGTAAGTAAATGCCTTTCCTGCGCCAAGGTCAAGGTCGAATACCAGAAACCCTCCGGTCTTCTACAACAACCAGAGATACCTGAATGGAAGTGGGAGCGGATCACTATGGACTTCATAACCAAGTTTCCCAAGACAACGGGTGGACTTGATACCATATGGGTCATCGTCGACAGATTGACCAAGTCTGCACACTTCCTGCCTATCAAAGAAACAGACAAAATGGAGAAACTTACAAGAACCTACATTCGGGAGATTGTACGACTCCACGGTGTTCCCATATCCATTATCTCGGACAGAGATAGTAGATTCACTTCGAGGATCTGGCAGTCGCTACAAAGTTCCCTAGGAACTAGGCTGGACATGAGTACAACCTACCATCCACAGAACGACGGACAAAGTGAGAGGACTATCCAAACCTTGGAAGATATGTTGCGAGCCTGTGTGATCGACTTTGGGAAAGCATGGGATACCCATTTACCCCTTGTCTAATTTTCCTACAACAACAGTTATCACACATGCATAAAGGTTGCTCCATTCGAAGCCGTCTATGGCCGAAAGTGCAGATCCCCTCTGTGCTGGGCTGAGGTGGGAGATACCCAGTTAGCTAAAGGACGAGTTCCTGAAAGCACTCTCACGGGTCCGGAGATCATTCGGGAAACGACAGAGAAGATCGTTCAGATTCGTGAACGATTGAAAGCCTCTAGAGACCGACAGAAAAGCTACGCTGATAAGCGAATGAAAGCGTTGGAACTCCAGGTGGACGACCGTGTTCTATTGAAGGTCTCACCCTGGAAGGGCTTGATACGCTTTGGAAAGCGTGGAAAGCTAAATCCAACATACATAGGGCCTTTCGAGATTCTCGCTAGAATCGGTCCTGTAGCTTACAAACTTAACTTACCACGCGAACTCAGTAACGTACATTCTACTTTCCACGTCTCGAACTTGAAAAAGTGTCTGTACGACGAGACACTTGTAATCCCACTCGAGGAGATCGAGATCAACGAGAGCCTCAACTTCGTGGAAGAACCAGTAGAGATCATGGACTGGGAGGTCAAGCAAACGAAACAAAGATGTATCCCGATAGTGATGGTTCGTTGGAACGCCAAGCGAGGACCTGAATTCACTTGGGAGCGAGAGGATCAGATCAAACTGAAATATCCTCGTCTTTTTACTTAGTTATTTGTAACTACTTATTTGCTTAAACTCTAATTTCGGGACGAAATTCCTTCTAACGGGGGGATGATGTGACAACCCGAAATTTCTATTCTGTACAACCATTCACTTCAATAGAAGTGAGAACTGTTTCTGCTAAATTTCAAGCTTTTTGGAATAAGTTTGAGTGTTTTAATATTAGTACTTCAGGAGATAACAGGAGAGAGGATGCCCTAGGGTTTATTGTGCAACAATAATGTCCCAAAACTCCAAGAGTTTGGAGTTTACGGCCTAAACAAAGGTGTTTACGGCCATAAACCCTAAAAGGGGGTATAAATATGACACTTAATCATTATTTACCACTTTTCACATTTTCAAGATCCAAAACCCATTTCTCTCTCAAGTATCATCCGACTTTTCTTCAAGATCTTCAACTTTGTAAGTGTTTCTAGCCCTAAAAAGTTGATATCTTACTTAATCTAGTGATCTTACATGATTCCATCCGTGAAATCATTCCAAAAGTGTAGATCTTCAAGTTTCACCAAGAACACCAAGAACACACACTAGTGTTCTTGGACTTTTAGCACCTTTTCAAGCTTCTACCTAGTAAGTACTCTTACCCTAGTGTATTATAAGACTTGTTACACTTCTAATCATCAAGAGAACACCCAAGAAACACAAGATCAAAGGTGGTTACGGTCCAAGATGTTCTTGGACCGTAAACCCTAACAAAGGGGCCAAAGTGGCCCTAGTCCCATACAAAGCCTTGGAAACTAGTTTGGACCCCTTACATGATGTGCTTGGTACTTGAAAACATCAAAAGACCATAAACCATTTGGGTTTACGGCCGTAAACCAAAGGTCGTAAACCCAAGGAGAAGTGGTCCAAGGACCGTAAACTCCCTAAAGGAGTGAAATGGTGTCGTAATCTCTTCCTAAGGCTTAAACATGAAGTATGAATGCTTCTTATGATATTTATTGCTTCAAAAAACAAAATGGTCAAAGTACCATGAGTTTACGGCCGTAAACTCATGGGTTTATGACCGTAAACTCAATAAGAGTGGTCACAAAACTGTAAACTCCAAAGGAGTTTACCCTTGAACCCTAAACTCAATTACAAGGTCCTACCACCCTTAGATGCAATCCTTAGGACTTATAGCACTTAAATCATGTGTTTTACATGTCTTAGGATGTCTTAAATTTGGTTAATTAGTTGTTTTAAGACTAATTGGATACATATATGTGTTATTATATGTTAACTAGGATCATTGTGTGTGTACAAGTCTTCACTTGACACCTAGCATCCTATACATTCCGTTCATCCAAACCACTCACTACAGGTGAGTTCATACCCCTTTAATCAATCTTTTAAATGATTTTAAATGCTTTCATGGGGGGGGAATACAAGTAGAGAACAGGAAGTTATAGAATCAATCACATGTGATTTATAACTGTATTGTCAAACAACTGATTTCACATACTTCAAAATGTGATAAATAAAATGCTTTTCAGTTATTTTTACTTTGTTATCAACAAATTACTTTTGAATTATTTTATAAACTGACATCAAGTCATTGTTATTTATTGTTCAAACCTGTTAAATGCTTTACAAAACCTCTTTCAATTTAATGTTAAAAACCATATCTATACACTTATGTTTCATGTATACATGTATTGATATGAGACCTTTCATTCTTTCTTCAGTTCCAACACTCTTGAGTAGCAAGGGTGTATAAACCTACTTGGACATTCAATTTACATTCCAGTAAACTATTATAGGTATAGTTTAGGGGATACAAATTACTATTCCTATTACAACGAATTACACAAGAGTCAGTTCATTCATGAGTCTATACTACTATATGAAGAGATACTATTACATGTTATCTAGAGAGAAATATTATATCTATACAGAGAGAAATACTATATATACTATACGGGACTGACCATCCTACACCTGGCTGCTAGCTACAGCGGGACATGTTCATCGACGGATGATCTCGGTTGTATTGTTCGGCGAGTTTCCGCGTCGTGATTATCCTAAGGCAAAAGGATACGATTTCAATGATTATATAATTTTCCCTATTACTTTTATTTTATGACACATTCACATAAATGATGAGGTAGACTATATATTTATAATAATAGTTGCACATGGGAAAATTCATCATTGATACAGAAATGCAAACCTTCAAAGCATTCGGGTCTTGGTAGAAGACTACTTTTTATACTAGTAGGAAATATGGGATTTTCTAGGGTTTTCACACTTATACTAAATGTTTCATTAAACATTTACAAGTCTTTCATAACAGCTTTTCAAATCAATGACACTAAAATACTTATGCATGCACCAGCTTTATGCTGATCTACACTTTCAAAATAACTTGTATTCTCAGGTCACCAGTAGACAGGTACGATGACCAGGTGTTGAGAAGACAGAGAACATACAAGACTCGTCTTTTATTTTGATTACATATTTTGGTGTCTTATTACTATGAAAGAACACTCATGTATTAAAACTTTACTTTTAATGCAATGGATGATGTTGTTGCTTGTTTACTACTTTGCACTGTTATGATACTTTACATGACGTCCTCCACCCCTGAACGTTTCCGCCGTTCTTGGTTTTGGGGTGTGACATAGCCACTCATTGGTGCTCTTGGTTATTACTGCGATTGGAATTGTCGACACCGATTCCATTTTCTTTTGTTTTATTAGCGTTGAGTTGTTAAATGACGGCTGTCACAACAGCTGTCATTACGGCTAGGAAAGTAGCGGAGTCTATCCGTAGGATCGGTGTTTCGCCGGTGTGCGGGTTGTCTCCATGGGAAGACATGATTATGTGGTATGATGAGAAGCGAGTTCATGAGTAACTGTGGTTATATCTAGTTGTATTTCATCTATATTCATAGACATACATTTACGTACGCACACATATAAGTCACATGTTTCGTTGTATGATTCTAAATGTTTCGATCTACATTCCTTTAATGTTTTTATGGTGATACGTAGTAATAGGTATTGGACGATTGTTAAGTTTAACAAAATAGGATATACATATCAGTACAATGAGTTGTTTTGGATTACAAGGGTTCTTAGAGGGCGTGCCTCTCTTGATTTACTAATACTAATTGTAACGAAATACATAATAAACCTAGGACATAGTGCGAGTAGTGTAGTGATGCTCATATGCCGAAATAACGCACAAGGTGCTCAGCCATTTCACTCATTTCACGAGTGGCCTCTTCCGCCCTCTGCTCTGCTAGGGCTGCCCTAGCCTAAGTCGCAATGAGTTGTTGTCTTATGGTGGCCACTTCCTCCTCTAAGGAGCGTAGACGGTCGGTAGGGTCCTCCTGCCCTGCGTGTTGCATTAGTATTGCTCCCGAAGGGTAAGGCTCGCTAAGGATCCCTCCGGTGCCTTCATCCGCGTCTGACTCCTCATCAGAATTCCCCCCCTCGTAGTCCATTTCTTGGTATTTTTTCAGGACCTGCTTCTGGGTTTTCCTCTTGAACCTCTTATGGTTCCTCCTCAATCCATTCGATGGCTACTAAGGTAGGGTAGTAGGGGTCTTCGTGGTGAAATTCAACCATGTTGTCTGCGCGAGAATAGAGGTGTGAGAAACATGGAGATGATTTAAGCGCGAGGTTTATATGGTATCCTAAAATACTCCTATAGTATTTCAAACTTTATGTTTGATTCTAATGTTCTTTTTTCATGAACAATTGGTAAGGTTTAAACTTGTTGCGACACCCCTATCACTCCCAACACATGTTGGTCATATCTCAAATAAATATAGTTGATCAAGGTATATTTACCTTAAATATGATTACATAACTGTCTAGGTTCGACTGTAGTGTCCTACATTTAAATACTCTGGTTTTTTTCTTATCATGATACTGTTCTAGTATGTATGTATACTCTAAAAAAATATTTATACTTTTAAGGTATACTTTTAGTTAGAGTGTTTTAGTCCTATTGTATTTATAGTTCTATATCTTGTATGGTTTGATATACTAGTTCACTAGAAACAATGCTCTAATACCGATCTGTCACACCCCCGAACCAGGACGGCGGAATCGTTTGGGGGAGGATGACGTCAATGTATAATATCATAACAATTGAATATGAATGACACACAGCAACCAGACAGCATACATTGAGATAACAAACTTACACTGTTTACATATTGTATTTGTTCATTAGTTACACACAAGTGACAAAAGTAAAATTCCATAAGCTTGCACCACTTGATGTCTTAGCAGAGCTGATTACCTGTTAGTGGATCCCTGAGGACACAAGTCGTCTTGAAAAGCGTCAACTAAAAAGTTGGTGAGTTCATAAGCATTTTTGTATAAAAATGGTTTTGTACTTGTTTAGAATAGTTCTCGTAGTACTTTCAGAAAATCCGATATTTTCTATGAAAATGATTTGTAGGTCTCTTTCCAAAACTTTGAATATGTGCATGCATGTCCTTTGTTATCTTAAACCCTAAGACGAAAAGTGTAAGTGACTGTATACGGAACAATGATATACAGTTTTATAGTTTAATAAAACCGGTGAAGTGTAATCTTCCCGTAAACCAAAATCGTATTATTAATCCCTACTTGAGTCGCTATAACCATGCTTTATGTGACTGATATGACTGTCATTATGTTCTTCAGGCGTCGGTTTCGGTAAGATATTTGTCACCCTAGACTGGCCCCGTCTTCAGGCGTCAGGTA
The DNA here is from genome assembly GCF_052849685.1 of Lactuca virosa. Lineage (NCBI taxonomy): Eukaryota > Viridiplantae > Streptophyta > Magnoliopsida > Asterales > Asteraceae > Lactuca > Lactuca virosa. The sequence goes on along the minus strand of NC_136432.1, from coordinate 123,972,754 downwards.
TGGGGGTGTCAACCCCATAGAGATCTATACACAATTACCTCGCTCTCCCTCCAGGAGACTTTGGTTATAACTACAGGACTTACGATGTACGCTAGGTAGGTATAGTAAAGGAAAGTCTCACAAGAGCATTAATAGATTTACATGAACTATTACTCCCTTTTACTTGCAAAATAAGATAATTATGCCTTTAAATAATTATGTGTACCTTTGGAAAGTGTGGTTTGTGACCTCCAAACTATACCGATTATAGTTTATTATGTTTCTTTGTCAAGACAATTTATATAATCATATATATAAATACATATAATTGAACATGTATAAATGTTTTAAAAGAATATATCATATAAACTTACATCTAACATAAGTATAAGAATTTTTAGTATCATAAAGACAATTTCTAGTTTTGGACTTTTCTGTCCATGTTTTTAGAAAAATTATAGAAAAATCATCGTAAGTCGAAATTTGGATCCGTAAAATCTGAGAGTTTAGAAAATGGGTCTACTTTGTTCATAATGTTTATTATAATTTTTAGTGGTCTCAAACCAGTAAGAAAATGTTCATCTTTACAGACTAGTCCGGAATCATTTCTGAAATGATAGGCAGTTTTATAAAAATCGCCAAACATTGTAGGAAAACTGTATGAATGTATGCGAGTAGTCTTTAGAAAGGTATAAACCTGAACAATTTGCATATTGAACAGTTTTGAAAAATATTGAGTGTAAGATGGTGAAAACAATCCGTGAATAGACCATAACGTTTCTGTTGAAAGCTGATGGTTAAGTTTAGATTATATTTTGGTGTTGTAACTTGTATTCCCCCTAAAACTTGAAGAAAACATGAAAATGTAGGGGTATGAAGCTCACCTTGAAGATTTCGTGTGGTAGAAGAGAGGAAAGTGAAGAGATTTCGAGCCTAGTCTTGCACCTCTTGAAGGTATTCTAAAAATTTCAAGTGTGTCTAAGCACTTAACACACAACAAAAGTGTGTAAACAAGAAGTTGGTATCATAAAAATGTTTAGAATTACAAGGGTGCATGAAGTTCCTACCAAACAACTAAGATTTTTCCCTGAGGTGAACTCCTTCCTTGAAGATCGTCTCCAAAATTTTGAGGGAAAAATGAGAGGATTTGAGAGAGTTTGGAGTGGGATGTATTGCAAATGAGTGTAGTGTGTGGTGGGGGGTTTTGGGCCGAGAATAGGGGAGATTGGGGGGGGGGGTTGACCTTTTTGATTGGACGCTTGAGGTGATACTTGCCTAGATACATGATGGTCTAAGACTTGGTTATTTGGGGGGACAATAGTGAGGTGGCAACAGTTTTTCCCCATTTCTTTTTCCTTTTTTTTGTTCAACCCTAACTGAACCCTATGGGGCCTTCAGTCATCAAAGCTTTTAAATGAGTTTTCGGCCAAATATGATGTGTATGGATTTCGGGCTAATTTGGGCCCAATAAGGGAGTTTTCGGTCCAATGGAAGGCCCAAAAGAAATTTTAGGCCGAATAGGGTGTTGGGCCGAGAATTCTTGGACCAAGGTCCAAAATTGATTGGGCTTAGCTATTGGATCGAGTTTTGGGCTTTCATGAGGTTGTTTTGACTTGATTCTCAATGTATGAACGTATGAACTCAAATAACATTGTAGTTTGAATTTCACTAATTTGATGTTGCAAGCTTACATAGAGGAGGTTTTGTACATGAAACACCATCTAGACCCTAAATTTGCTAGTTGTGACAAGATATATAAATATATCTTATAAATAATAATACTTTATGATATATTTCATAAGTTGTTATTTCTATAATAAATATTATTTTCACAAATAATAAATTCCCAGTTAGTAAAATATTATTTCCATGAAATAATAATTTTCCAATTAAATACAAGTGTTCATATATTTATTAATAATCAAATTATACTAATAAATAATCAATTGACAGTAACTTGCTATATGGTGTGACCCTATAGGATCATATATTATTAGCAATATCATTCCATTATAACTCTTGGGCATACAAGATCTTTCAGTTATAAGATTTGGCAAGAGAGGCAAACTCAATCAACAATACATAGGACCTTTTGAGATCCTTCCCAGAATAGGCCCAGTAGCATACCGAATCACTTTACCCTAAGAGCTCAATAGCGTACACAATGTCTTCCACATTTCGAACCTTAAGAAATCTATCTCAGAAGACATGCTAATTGTACCTCTTGATGAGATCCAGATCGGCACAAAACTCAATTTCGTATAGGAGCCAGTCGAGATCATGGATCGCAAAGTCAAGAGGATTAAGCAAAGTTGCATTTCCATATTCAAGGTACGATGAAACTGTTGGATTAGGTGTCTAAGCCCTTAACTATAATTGGTATGTACATGAATTGATAGCAGCACAGTCCTTTTGGGTTGCCCTCAACCTAGCAACTGGACAAGGAAATTATGAAATGAGAGATATTAATTTATAAGATTAATTAATATATATATATATAAATGATTTATTAATATGTTAATGGATTAATATATTAATTAGAAATCATTATGTTTAATTAATTGTTAGCCAGAAATTAATCAGAATTGATTTTGGGGTTAAAAGAATTAATTATAAGGTGTAGGGACTAGTTTGCAATTATCTAATAGTTGAGTGGAAGGCTCTAGAACCCCCTTGGAAGAGGGTGGACGAAATCTTTAGGGGAAACCCTAATAATTTCATCCATAGGGGCTTGGATAAGGCCCTTAGGTTTGCTTAGGCCCTAAGCAAAGGATAACTAGGGTTTCCCTTAAACCCTAGATCCCTCAGCTATATAAGGAGCCTCCTGGTTCATGTTTTTGGTGACTCTTTCTTTTGAAGAAACCCTAAGGCCGAGATTTTGCATACTCCCTCTCCCCTCTCTCTTCTACTTTCCTTCTTGCTAGTTTGGGTGTGATTCCATTAGAGGCATTACACTTGTGGTGCTAAAGTTTCCAAGAAGATCAAGATCAAGATCAAGATCAAGAGGATTATCAATTGTTTGCTATAACAATTGAAAGGTATGTAAACCCTAAACCCTAGTTTGTTAATTTCGAAATTAGCCTCTCTCCTCTAGGGTTCTTGTTTTGCAATTCAAAGTTGTATGTTCAATAGTTAAAACATAGATCCAAAGTAGGTTGCATGTGAACTTAGGAATTGTTTTCTAGTTTATTTGTTGTACCTAAAATCCATCAGTGGTATCAGAGCCATTGTTGTTCTAAATTGAATTGCTACAATTGTTGAATTGCAAATTAGGGTTTATAGCTATTAAACCCTAAAGGCCAAATTTTCGATTTCTAGGGTTTTGGATCAAAGGGTTTTTTTCGAAAACCCTAGCCTCCAAAGAACCCTAATCGAAATTAGGGTTAGGGTTTTGAAAACCCTAGCCTCCTCCCTTGTAAATTTCGAAATATTCTAGAGGATAACTAGGGTTTCTTGTTTTTGGATAATTGTTACTTACTTAGATTAATTGGATAATTATCCTTACCCTATTTTTCGAAATTTAGAGGGATAAGGATTAGGATTAAATTAATTGATTAATTTAATTAGATAATCCTTACAAGATTTAATAATTTGATTAATAGTTAATTAATAGATAAATATTAAATCTAGTTAATTGGTTTATTTAAATTTGAAATTAATAGCTTAAATTTCGAAATTTATATAAACCCTTGAAGTTTTAAAAAGTTTTAAAACACACCTTATATATATTATAATTAAAGGTTTAATATTATATGTATAAGAATATGGTCAGTCAAATCGCTAGTATGCCTCATTCACGAAGCTAATCTATAAGGGGGGTATAAGGAAACTGCCTATAAAATGGTAGTTGAATGGGTGTCCACTCTCACCCACCGCTTCCTTGATTAGTGGAGGGTCGTTAGCAGAATGGATTTGATAGGACAACTACTTCTCATTAAAAGTATAATGATATTAAAAGTACTAGAACATTGTTTTCAAAATCCCAACTCTAGTTACTTTAGGAAAAATGTGAAAAGTATGCTAATCCATGAAATTGCACATTATGCTTTATTGGTCGTTGGTGGAGCGTGTGTGGTTAACCAGCACACTAAAAGGCACCAATAAAGAGTAGTAATGGGTATCTCATAATTTTCATTTTGATGGAGCGTGTGTGGTTTACCAGCACATCAATAGTTAATGATAAAGACAATGAGGTTACCAAGCACATTTGCATGGTTATTCACATCTTGTTTGTGATCCTCGGCATCCCAGTCACAAATAGAAGAGCATAATCTGAGATTAAAACATGCCATTGAATAGTTTCAATGTATCTCAAAAGAATTAGGAATTTCACTTCGTTTGTTTCGTCTAATGGTGGAATTGGTGAATCGTCATTCGCCTACCTTTATGAAATTTGCACTTGGATCTCGGCATCCCATTTCTGAGTTGTGAATCTTCATAGTTGGATCCTAACCTTGATATTATATCTTTGGGTTATTCTATTAAGGTATCTTGAAATCTAACTAAAACTTTCTTTCTTTTCAGATGTCTACTCCTGGAAACACTTCTACTTCATCCTCCTCCAACCAGAACTTCTCCTTGCTCAATATATGCTCCAAAGTCGTTATGGATGGCTCAAACTATAACGATTGGATGCGCAACATCAAGATGGCTCTTCGTTTCGAGAACAAAGAATATGTTCTTGAAAAGGAGCTCAAAGAGCTTGATGAGAATGAAGCTACTCCTGAAGATCTTGCTGCCTACAAGAAACATTACGATGATGCTACCAAAGTGGCATGCATCATGGTGGCAACTATGTCCCCAGAACTGCAGAGGTACTATGAGGACTACTGGCCTTTCGAGATGAACAAGGACCTTACGGAAAATTACCATAAGCGAGCTCGTCAAGAAAAGTTCGAAGTAGTCAAGTCACTCATGGCTTGCAAGATGAAAGATGGGGAGTCGGTTGTGTCACATGTGCAAAGAATGCAACGCTACATAGAGCGTTTGGTCAAGCTCAATATTCACTTTGATGAGGAATTGGCCATTGACATGGTCTTGAACTCACTTCCTGAATGTTACGGTCAGTTTATTCTAACTTACCATTTGAACAATACTGAGCAGACCTTGGCCCAATTGCACAACTTGTTGCAGACAGCTGAGGCAGGGATGAAGGGTAAAAGTATACCCTCCACACCTGCTAGTGCCCTTGTTTTGGCTATTGGACAGGGAAAGGGGAAAAAGAGGAAAGGTCCTCCCAAGCAAAACTGGAAGAGCAAGGCTCAAGCTGGGTCATCTAGTAATGGCCCAAAGGCTAAGCCCAATGGTTCCACTCCCCATGTTTCTGATCCAAAAGATGCAGTTTGCTTTTACTGCAACCAAAAAGGGCATTGGAAGAGATCTTGCCCACAATATCTGCAAGATATCAAGGATGGCAAAGTGAAGCCATCTTCGGCAGGTATTTACACTATTTCTGCTAATAACTCATTATCTTCTCGTTCATGGGTCCTTGACACAGGATGTGGTTTTCATATATGTTCTGATTTGCAGGGCCTAAAGGAAAGTGAGGAGATAGAGCGAGGAAGGATAAACCTGATCATGGGAAACAGAAAGTCTTCACCAGTAACCAAGATCGGAGTTTATCAGCTTCTGCTTAGTAATGATGTTAGATTAGATTTAATAAATTGTTGCTATTCGTCTGAGATGACGAGAAACATTATTTCATTTCATGCATTGTTCAGACAAGGTTTTACATATTCTTTTAATGATTTGAATGGTTCAATTTCTGTTTATAAGAATGGTGTTTTTATGTTTGAAGCTTTGCCTTGTAATGGTGTGTATGAAACAGTGACTTGTGTTGATAGCTTAGGAAATAGTGTACTTAATATTGACTTGTCTAATAGTGTAGACAAGGCATGCTTGTGGCATTGTCGTCTTGGACACATTAACAAGAAACGCATAGCCCAACTCCAAAAGGATGGAGTGTTGGAATCATTTGACCTAAAGTCATATGATATGTGTGAATCTTGTCTTTTGGGAAAGATGACAAAATCACCATTCACAGGGTCTTGTGAAAGAGGTGAAGGTCTGTTGGATCTCATACACACAGATGTGTGTGGGCCCTTCAGATCAACTACAAGAGATGCTAATCGATTCTATGTGACTTTCACTGACGATTATAGCAGATATGGATATATCTACTTGATCAAGCATAAGTCAGAAACTTTTGAAAAGTTGAAAGAGTTTAAACATGAAGTCGAAAATCAATTGGGCAGAAAGATAAAGATACTTAGATCCGATAGAGGCGGGGAGTATCTTAGTATCGAGTTTAACGACTATCTGAAAGAATGTGGGATAGTCTCACAATTGACTCCTCCTAGGACACCACAGTTAAATGGTGTAGCTGAGAGGCGCAATCGAACCTTGTTAGACATGGTTCGTTCTATGATGAGTCGGGCTTCGCTTCCTATTCACTTCTGGGGGTATGCCTTAGAGACAGCAGCCCACATCCTCAATCTTGTCCCTACAAAGAAGGTTGCCAAAACACCTCACGAAATGTGGACAGGGAAAGTTCCCTCGTTAGCACATATTAAAGTCTGGGGTTGTGAAGCTTTCGTAAGACGAGAGACTCACGACAAGCTAGCAGCTAGAAGTGAGAAATGTGTTTTCATTGGTTACCCAAAGCAGTCTTTTGGATATTTGTTCTACAGGCCTAGTGAAAACGTGGTCTTTGTAGCATGAAGAGGAGTCTTTCTTGAAAGAGAGCTCATATTCAAAGAGGACAGTGGGAGCACTATTGACCTTGAAGAAATTCAAGATTCAGCCAATGAAGGAACCTTAGATGACACTAGCACTCAACCAGAGGAAACAGTTCCTGTTGAACCAATCGATAACTCATTACCTCTTAGAAGATCCACTAGGGTGAGTGTGCCACCTGAGTTGTATGGTTTCCATATTACTTCAGATGGTGACACATTCATAAGTGACAGAACACTGGTAAACTTAGATGAACCAGTCACTTATAAGGAAGCAATGGAAGGTCCAGAGGCTTCCAAGTGGAAAGAGGCAATGGACAGCGAGATTATGTCCATGTATGACAACCAAGTTTGGAATTTGGTTGATAGTGCACCAGATCGTAAGACAGTTGGGTGCAAATGGATCTTCAAGAAGAAGACAGACATGGATGGAAATGTGCACACATTCAAGGCTCGACTGGTTGCAAAAGGTTTCACTCAAACCCCAGGGGTTGACTATGATGAAACCTTCTCGCCAGTGGCTAAGATTAAATCTATTAGGATATTGCTCGCCATAGCTGCCTTTCATGATTATGAAATCTGGCAGATGGATGTCAAAACTGCTTTCCTTAATGGGAAGTTGGCTGAAGATGTTTACATGAGTCAGCCAGAGGGTTTTGTTGATGCAAAGTTCCCTAATAGAGTGTGCAAGCTTGAGAAATCCATTTATGGATTGAAACAAGCATCTCGCAGTTGGAATCTTTGCTTCCATGAGAAAGTCAAAGAATTTGGTTTCTCTAGAAGTGAAGATGAGTTCTGTGTGTATATCAAAGCTAGTGGGAGTATAGTAACTTTTCTGGTGTTGTATGTCGATGACATATTACTCATTGGTAACGACGTTCCAACCTTGAAAGAAGTTAAGTCTTGGCTTGGAAAGTGTTTTGCCATGAAAGACCTTGGAGAAGCTGCCTATATTCTTGGGATTAGAATATTGAGAGATAGAAAGAAGAGACTAATTGGACTTAGTCAGAGCACATACTTGGATAAGGTACTAAAGAGGTTTAGTATGGAAAATTCCAAGAAGGGAGAGCTACCTATCCAGAGCAATACCAAATTGAGTAAGACTCAATGCCCGAGTACAGATGTTGAAATAGATGACATGAGTCGTGTACCTTATGCTTCCGCTGTCGGATCGATCATGTACGCTATGACATGTACTCGCCCTGATGTGGCATTTGCTTTGAGCATGGTCAGTCGCTATCAGGGAAACCCAGGTAGAGCTCATTGGATAGCAGTTAAGAATATGCTCAAGTATTTGCGAAGGACAAAGGACTGGGTTCTTGTGCTTGGTGGCAGTGATACTTTGAGAGTAGATGGTTACAGTGATGCCAGCTTTCAGACGGATAGAGATAACTTCCGTTCTCAGTCAGGCTGGGTATTTTTACTGAATGGAGGAGCAGTTACTTGGAAGAGTTCCAAGCAAAATACGGTGGCTGATTCTACTTGTGAATCAGAGTACATTGCAGCAAGTGAAGCGTCGAAAGAAGCAGCTTGGTTGAGGAACTTCATCGGGGATCTCGGAGTTGTTCCAACCATCCAGGAGCCTATGGAACTGTTCTGCGATAATGAAGGAGCGGTTGCCTTGACAAAGGAACCGAGAGATCATGGTAAGACCAGACATATCGACAGAAAGTACCATTTCATCAGACATAGAGTTGAAGAAGGCCATCTTATAGTAAAGAGGGTGTCATCTGAAGATAACCCAGCAGATCCCCTCACAAAGGGTCTGAGTAGGGCTAAGCATATTCAGCATGCTCGGAGCATAGGACTGAAAGATGATATTAGTTTTAGTAGTTAGATTAGTTTTTGAAACTTGTAACAAAGTAAATGTAATTGACTTTTGGTGATTAAATAATAAAGTATTATTTATAAGTTTGGCTACTACCTTTTGTCAATTGTTTATTATTGTGTTTCATTTTTGCATGTTTTACTTCCTGAATAATGAGATTATTCAAACTCCACAGTCGCTCGTACTCTTGGAAGTAAGTAGTGAATTAAGACTGTCATGAATTGAATTGCAGATTGTCTAAGGATAGACATGGCAATAGAATTGCTGCAATGTTCATGAGTACTCAGAAATTGAGATTTGAGTATTGGATAAACCCACGCTCAGAGTATTACTTCATGGAATTCATCACGAGTAATACTGAGACGATAATATCTTATAATCTTGAAACGAAGATATATGAGTTGTAATTTACAAGTCGGTTGTGCATTGGTGATACGAAAACGCATCAGTAACTTGGTGTTATAAAACGTATTGTCATGCATAATTTGATGAGTAAAAGATACAAGCATATGAGTCAACGTTTATTCGTTCCTTTTTCCCTAACAGGAAAAGCGATATCTGTGGGCCCCTCGATGATTTGGTGTTGACTTATGTGCTGGGCCCAGCCAGGACTAAATTGATGTGTTCAATTAGAAGTCCTACATCATCACAAATCAGGAATCGGGAAACATAGATTCTGGACAAAGAGATTGATTATATTCCATGTCTTTTGTCTGGGGATATCAAGCAGAACGAAGGGTTATATGATCACTTATCTTAGGACACATAACTGACTGGGTCAGAGTTCGATAGCAGCTTTTTGGAAGCTACAATTTGCTGGTCAAATTTAGAAGGCATACTAGCAATTATAGTTACAGACTTATCCAAGTGGGAGACTGTTGGATTAGGTGTCTAAGCCCTTAACTATAATTGGTATGTACTTGAATTGATAGCAGCACAGTCCTTTTGGGTTGCCCTCAACCTAGCAACTGGACAAGGAAATTATGAAAGGAGAGATATTAATTTATAAGATTAATTAATATATATATAAATGATTTATTAATATGTTAATGGATTAATATATTAATTAGAAATCATTATGTTTAATTAATTGTTAGCCAGAAATTAATCAGAATTGATTTTGGGGTTAAAAGAATTAATTATAAGGTGCAGGGACTAGTTTGCAATTATCTAATAGTTGAGTGGAAGGCTCTAGAACCCCCTTGGAAGAGGGTGGACGAAATCTTTAGGGGAAACCCTAATAATTTCGTCCATAGGGGCTTGGATAAGGCCCTTAGGTTTGCTTAGGCCCTAAGCAAAGGATAACTAGGGTTTCCCTTAAACCCTAGATCCCTCAGCTATATAAGGAGCCTCCTGGTTCATGTTTTTGGTGACTCTTTCTTTTGAAGAAACCCTAAGGCCGAGATTTTGCATACTCCCTCTCCCCTCTCTCTTCTACTTTCCTTCTTGCTAGTTTGGGTGTGATTCCATTAGAGGCATTACACTTGTGGTGCTAAAGTTTCCAAGAAGATCAAGATCAAGATCAAGAGGATTATCAATTGTTTGCTATAACAATTGAAAGGTATGTAAACCCTAAACCCTAGTTTGTTAATTTCGAAATTAGCCTCTCTCCTCTAGGGTTCTTGTTTTGCAATTCAAAGTTGTATGTTCAATAGTTAAAACATAGATCCAAAGTAGGTTGCATGTGAACTTAGGAATTGTTTTCTAGTTTATTTGTTGTACCTAAAATCCATCAGAAACTCTAGGTGAGGATCAAAGTGATGAGAATAAAATTCGCTTAGATCGATAATTAATATGCTCTATCTCAGAAGAATTCAATGTGAATTGCTACTGTAGAGATAGACTAGGGTTACAGTACGATAAGTAGAATAATTATCAAAAGCGTTGTTTACATAATGCATGCATGCACTATATATATACTAAACCCTAAACATATCGCGGCTGGACAGGCCCAGACCGAGAATACTAATGGGCCGAACACTAAGCCCAATAACACAATCACTTGGACTCAAGAATCTCCCCCTCTGCATCACTGTTCTGATCACACCTGTATATAATCTCAAGAATATGCTCCAAGCATGGGGTGGAGAACAAGTGTTTGTCAGCAAGAGCACACAGGCATTTTTGACCATCGCCCTGGTGAACATGACCGTGTGAAACTGTGGGTCGATCTTTCCCTTCATCATCACATTTATGTCTCTTGCCTTCCCAATGGGTTTGATAATGGGCTTCTTTCTCAGGGCAGAGGTTATCTCTTGATCCATCTTCGCGACTTCAAGCATATAGCACACCAGCATTCGCTTGATATGGTCAATAATAGGCTCATACTCTTGTTGATTGGTCAGTAAGATGTTGTTCAGAAGAATCTAGTCATGAGGATTCAGATTCGGCAGATTAGCAAAGGAAATCATATGGACCGAGCTGTCTGAGCCTCGAGTCACATTAAATTTGACGTTGATAAACTTCCCTGCCGAAGTGGGTTTCAAAACCTTGACTGTTGTGATTTTATGATTACTCCAAGATAGGTATTGCGGTTGAGAGAATGTAAGATAATACTCTAGTAGGTATCGATCAACCTTCAGGTTAGGAGAAGGGATGGCAACAGTTGACTCGAAGCAATGAAATATGAATTCCTTTCGGGTGATTGGCATGTCAAACTATGAATCCTTGGAATTTTCAAGATTGAACGAAAGGACTGGTTCGAGCCAATAAGTGCTTGGAGATTCGATTACCTACTTCAAAGGTTTTTCCATTGTCCATAAAGGGACCATGGATTTCCTTCGTTCCAAGGCATCATTTTGTTTTCTTTCCTTCTCTATAGCAATCCCTGCGACACGAAGTTTCTCTTCAAGCTCTCGATCATTCTGCTTGATTTTGCGATCTTCGATTGTTGGAGCTTTTTCATCTTCGGTTTCAATCAAATCTTCTTTTTCATCCTCATCATCATCACCAATTTTATTTTTACGTTTGTCCTTCATACTTCCCGAAGCTTCCTTACCCTTCGGTTCAGTCGTGACATTCGGCTGTGAGATGGGTTTGCTTGTTGGAGGTGGTTGAGATTGACCTTGGCTAGCACCTTCTCCCCCTTGTTTCGGAGGGACAACTGTCTCTGGAACACCTTCAATCCTGCTTAGAATGTCTAGAGCAGGTCTCAACTTCTCACCCAAGTGTCGTCGAACCGAGATAGTGAGAACGGAGTCATGCGCTTCCAGAAGATGCAGAAGAATGGAATGCACATCACCAACGCTGATTTTGATGACAGCTCGCTCTGTTTTGAGTTCATCATTCTCTTTTAGAGCCTGAGTGAGCTTCAAAGCTTGTGTCTTAACTTTAGTGGTCCTGAGAGCCAGTTCATCCATGAGTTTGTTCTCCATGGCTAAATCAGCTTGAAGTTTATCAAGGCGTTGATTGATGGAAGTTTGAAGCTCAGTGTAGTCGGATTTGATGCCGTGGCGTGCTTCCTCAAAATGCTTCTTTTCAGCTTGAAGCGAGCTGGTAAGAGTATCAACCGAAGTATTGACCATCTGAGCATTCTTCTGTGCTGCAGCCTGAAGGAAATCAAGGAAAACATGAGCTCAGTGTAGTCGGATTTGATGCGGTGGCTTGCTCGCAATCTTTTGTTGATTCATCAACTGCCATAGTAGCCTTCTGGCAGGAAGAAGTGGAAGCGTCCACAACTTTAACAACATTAGAAATGGTAGAATCATGTTCTTTGACAAAGGTTGCCAATAGAGCCTTGATTGCAGCTTCAGAATACACCTGAGTTGGAGGAGAGGAGAAAGAAGCGAGCATCTGATCAAGTTTGTCATTGAGGTTCTTTAGATGCTTCTTCGTGACCGGAGCATCATCATCATCATCGCTTTGAACATGATATGGGCTAAAATAAACTGAATCAAACTCCAATTCTGCTCCACCAAGAACAGTGTCAGATTCATGTGAGAGAGGTGGGGATAAAGTTTATGAATTAATTAGGAGTTCAGATTCTGAAGTAGGTGCCCCCATATCAGATATGTTGACACGAACTTGAGGTTGAGTGTAGCGGTAGTGGTTGTAGTTGTGGTTGTGGTAACCTCAGTGAATAAATGAGTTGGAATGGGAATTGACGTTGTAGTGGTAGAAGAAATGGGAGGAGGACAAGGAGCAATGGTAATTGGAACTGATTGGGTAGGAGAAGGTGGAGGTGAGTTTCGGTTACCATCATGATCTGGTGAGGGAGGAGGCGAATTACCGCGAAGTGAACTTTCGTGTTGAGAGACATCGTCATCACCAGATTCTGGTTCGAGCTAAGGATCAGAAGGAACGTAGTCTGAGTCACTAGATGAAGGAGCCTTTGGTTTGTGCGCATTCTTCTTTGTCTTTCGTTTCTTTGGAGCCGAAGAAGCCGTTTGCTCAGGCTTTCGCTTATTGGGAGTAGAAACTTTAGAGGATTCACCTTCCTTCTCCCCTTTCTTTTCAGGCTTCTTCCCTCCTTTCGCTGGTTTGTCTGCTTTGTCTAGCGAACTTTGCATTTCTGGAGTAAGTTGTCTTGGTCCTGAAGGAGGGAGCTTCTTGTACTCATTCATCAATTTACTTTCAGGTGAGACACAATGGGACATTGATTCCGGAACCGAACCAATAAAGATGACCTTCGATGGATCAGAAACGATGATCTTCGTCGTGTGAAAAGTAGCAATCGATGACATTAAGGGGTCCGCCATGGTTGGAACTTGAAATTTCTCCATTGCCCCGTGAGTAGCTAGGGTCCAAAACCTAGCACAGGAGATTTCAGAATAGCGAGATGCAGAGCTGAGACTTTGAACCAAATGCGACCATAAGATGCATCCAAAGTCCATGTTAACCCCATGGTACAGACCATAAAGAAGGGTCATAAACGCCTGGCTCGCCCCATCGGAACCAGCAACCCTCTCTGATAAGCCCTTGAAGAGGAGGGTAAAAAGTCCATTCCACTGAGGAGGAAGGCACGACTTCTTGAACTTTGTAACAGTAGAAAGAACCTCTGTATACCCCATATCATAGAACATTGTGAAGAGTTGAGTAGTCGAAACGGTATCAGGGTTGATCATGGAGTCATCGACAGCCATCCTTAGTAACAGGCATAATTGATTTTTGGAAATTGACGCTTTGTGATTGAAGATCTCAAAGAAGATCCTCTCCTTGACTTTGTCGTAGACAGCAGTTGAGTAGACTTGAGAGAGCAACGACATTGGAACGTACTCCACCTTGGATAGCGCAACGACAAGTGGTGAATATTTGAGGCATTCAACCACTTGCAGCTTATATGGATCATACTGGAACGGTGATAGATTAATGATGAGGTTCTGATTTGGTTTGATTGTGAGAAGAGATGACTGAACAGTCTGTTCATGAACCGAAGAGGAATCCGCCATTGATGATCTTGAAGAAGAAGATGAACAGTAGAGAGAGAATACGCCGTATAGCTCTTGAGAGGATTCGGAAGTGATAAGAGTATAAAAAGAAGTTGAGAAATCGTTTTATACCATTACCATGTGAGAGAACAATCCGGAGTGATGAGTGCACAATCCGCTGACGTATCGCCTGAAAAAGCGCGATTTGACAACTGTTACCCCGAAAAGAGTGTCAGGCGGCGTAAGAATGGAGACGATTCAAATTCATGCGCCTTTCAAGCCTTATCCTTTCATCTTCCATTTAAATTTTCAAACGATCCAAATTCCCTATGAAATGTCGAGTCATCCTTTCGCTTCATATGGATATTCCCTTCGCTCCCAATATAGTGTACCACCACACCAAATTGAACCGAGCGCTATATTTGAGAAATATATGTTTGTACCACGATTAAGATTTGTGAAAAATCATAAAGATCTTTGTGCAAGAGTGTGTCAATTGAAAAGAAATAAAGCAAATTATTTGTGGGATTTAAGTGATGTCTATATAGACACAAAACTATGGATCCCGGGCACGAATCGCTTCCTTCAAAGTCAAGAGAGACTTAGAAGTGTTTGTGTGGTTTCCCGTTGAAATACGATCAAATTATTATTAAGAAACATTGAAAGGCATCTTTTCAAATGTATGCTATAATGGGTGGCTTCTCTTCAACCGAACTTCAGTACTTAACATAAGACCGAAAGTTGGATGAAGTACTTGTGAGACTAGTGTGGCCTATTGAACAAGTAGGTGGGATAATATATTCAGTGACTTGGTGAGAATGATGTTGAAATCTTAAAAAAAAAACAAAAAACAAAAAAAAACAAAAAAAAAAAAAAAATTGGATCTTTTGGGAAGAAAAATCTTGGTTTTAGATAATTCATAAAGATTTCACAAAAATAAAAAGATTTTAAAGTATAGACCGTCAATTCATTTAAGGTATTGGTTTTTGGGTCTCATTTAGCACGTGGTGAAACGAAACTAAGATCATCAACACAGATGTTGTTTAAGCATAAACCTCAGTGGTAAAAGCTGAGAGTCTCAAGGGTTACGATTATGAACCGAAATGAGATGGAGAAATGATAATAGGTGGTTAAAGAACCGAAAGTACCTCTTCTATAAAGATAGACCAAGCAGACAACTCTTAACTCAATATGAGAAGAGTAAGGTAGCTCATGACTTGAGTGAATTTAACAGCCTAATTGGGAAGAAATGATAGGTATATATCGAATCATTAAGGCTTCACTCAAAGTCTTGGAGTCTTCGGTCGACATGCAGCAGCATGCTTCTAGGGACACTTAGCTATTACATAGATAGAAAATTTATACCTGCCCCAGCTCCATCATGAAAGTGCATCTGTGATACTGAATTATAAAAAGAAAATATTTTTGGATTTTATGAAATTTGTCTGAATAAGAAATTAAAACAGAGGTTATGTGAGTTCCAAACCAGAAGATGAAACAATCGCTGGCTTTGAAAAATTAGAAGAGGCGAAATAGACCGAGCCTTCGGTTCATTTCGGTTCTCGAAAAATTAGGAGCCGAAATAGACCGAACGTTCGACTCATTTTGGTTGTTAGAAAATTTTAAGAAAGCGAAAGCGAAAGTTATACTTAATGAAATGAGTGTGGTTTGGGAACTGACTTAGCTTCCATAATTCCTAAGCCTTGTAGTATTTTATTAAACGATGTTTCAGGCAAGGCCTTAGTAAAGATGTCAGCCAATTGATCAGAGGACCGAACGAAGTCAATTTCAACATTCCCGTCTTCTACGTGATCCTTGATGAAGTGATATCTCAGTGCTATGTGTTTCGTCTTGGAATATTGCACTGGATTATGACAAATTCTGATGGCACTTTCAGAGTTGCAATAAAGAGGAATCTTCTTCATATTCAAGCCATAATCTCTTAATTGGCTTTGGATCCAAATGACCTGGGAAGTGCAAGATGTTGGAGCAGTATACTCAGCTTCGGCTGTAGAGAGCGAAATGCATGTTTGTTTCTTGGATTTCCAGTTGACGAGTTTACCATCTAGGAATTGACATCCTCCTGTGTTGCTTTTTCGGTCCAAACTACATCCTGCAAGGTTAGCATTAGAGAATGCATGTACGATAAATCCTGATTTAGCCGGATACCATAGACCGAGAGAAGAGGTTCGCTTCAAGTATCTGAAGATGTTCTTGACAGCCACCATATGACGTTAGCGTGGATTAGCTTGGAACCTAGCACAATAACACACAGAAAACATTATGTCTGGTCGACTAGCTGTTAGATACATTAGATACCCTATCATTTGCCGATAAAGAGTCATATCAACAACCGGTTTCTCCAAATAGGGTGTTAACTTCGTTCCAAATGCCATGGGAACTTTTACTTTGGAATCACCCATCATGCCAAAACTTCGCTAGCAGTATCTTTGTGTAGGCCTCCTGATTGATAAATATGCCTTCGGGTCCCTGTCTAATATTCAAGCCAAGGAAGAAGTTAATTGGACCCATTGAACTCATCTCAAACTTAGTCTCCATCAACTTCCTAAATTCAGTTGTTAAACTGGGATTCGTGGAACCAAAGATGATGTCATCGATGTAAATTTGGATGATCATTAAGTGGTCACCCTCTTTCTTGCGAAAGAAGGTTGGGTCAACCGAACCTTGTTTAAACTTGGACATTTTTAGAAATCGACTAAGGGTTTCATACCAAGCTCTAGGAGCTTGCTTCAACCCATAGACAGCTTTATCTAGAATATAGCAGTGATCAGGATACTTTTTGTTCACGAAACCTGGTGGTTGCTCAACATATACCGTCTCCTCTAGTTCTCCATTCAGGAATGCACACTTGACATCCATTTGAAACACTTCAAATTTTTTTGTGTGCAGCATATGCCAGAAAGATTCACACTGATTCTAACCTTGCCACTGGTGCGAAGGTTTCTTCATAGTCTATACCTTCTTCCAGACAATATCCTTTCACAACCAACCTCGCCTTATTACGAATCACATTCCCTTCTTTATCCATTTTGTTTCTGAAGACCCATTTTAAGCCAACGATTGATGTATCCTTTAGTGTGGGAATTAATCTCCAAACTTGATTTCGCTCAAACTCATGAAGTTCGTCTTGCATTTCTTGTACCCAATCTGAGTGATCGAGTGCAATATTAATCGTTTTTGGTTGTATTTTTGAGACGAATCAGTAAAACATGCAAAATTCTACTTGAGAGAACAGAGCAGTTTGCTTCACTTTTGTTTGAGACCGAGTAAGGACTCCCCCAGATGATTCACCAATTACTTGAGATTTTGGATGATCTCTTGTCCATTTTGCGAGAGAAGGGTAGTTTGTGATGGGTTTTGAGCATTCTAACACTCCTATGGTGTACATGCAACCCTAGAAACCTCGGATCTATGTTTGACTAAGATACATGCAAATAATTATTTTTCCAAGGTTCTTATCCTAACTAGCATGGCATGGGGTACTTGAATCAAATAAAACTAGTAGAATTACTTACCTTGTAGTAGTAGTTGATTGCTTCGAGTTTGAGAGCCTAGCACCAATAATGTGGATGCCTCAAATGGAAGTCACAAATCACCACAAACTTGGAAACTTGAGAGAATAGTCACAAACTTCTTGCAATCGGCCCTCTTAGTTTACACACATCAACTAGTGCAATTTCAAGAACCAAAGCCTCCTTTATATAGTGTGGTGGATTAGGGTTACATCCATGTAAACCCTAATACCCATGTCTTTTCATTTCCATGAGATCCATGGGTTAAAGCTCCATGGAGTATCCATGGACTTTCCATGCAAGCCTAGCCCATTCCAAATAAGCATTAGCCCACACTATATAAATACAAGAGCCCATATTTAATTAGTCATACTTTTGATCTCTAAATTAATTCTAAATTAATTATAGATCAATACTAATTAAATAATATGATTTTATATTAATATATTAGGACTTATAATATATTAATAAATCATAACTTATACTATTCTCAAACGATTATCCATAAATTGTTCGGGTGAAGTGCAACCGAAATGGACCATGCCGGGTCGGGTCAAGTACATACCAAATATAGTTATGGACTTAGACACTATATCCAACAGTCTCCCACTTGGATAAGTCTAATAACTATAGTTGCAAGTATGACTTCAGGAACCGATCAGCAATCGTAGCTCTTTAAACTTTGTTGAACTATGAAGCGCCATTTTAGATAAGTGATCATATAATCCTCTGTTCTAGATATCAGCCGGACAAATACATGGAACATGGTCTTGCTTATTGTCCAGCATTTGTTTCCGGATTTCTGATTTGTTTGACATAGAACTTAACTGAACACATCAATTTAGTTCTGACCGGGCCCGGTACATAGGTCAAAACAAAATCATTGAGGGGCCCGGATATCACTTCTAATCCTAGAAGGAACAGATAAACTTCGACTCATATGTTTGCACTACTACTTGTTGAACTACACACAAAGGCACAGTTTATAACATCGAGTTACCAATGCATTTTCGTGCAATCAATGCATAACCAACTCATAGGCAACAAATCATATCTCTAGGTTTGAAGACTTATATGATATTACCGTCTCACGATCACTCGAGATGAATTCCATGAAGTGATACAAGTGAGCGTGGGTTGAATCCAATACTCAGAACTTATGAGCACTCATGAGTGTTGTAGCCCTGCTTTGTCTAACATCTTAGACCTCTACAAGCCAACCCATGACAGTCTTGATTCATATCTACTTCCAACATATCACCGACTGTGGAGAGTTTGAATAATATGATATAAACCATAACATAATTATTCTGGAAGTCAAAACATGCAAAAAGAAATAATAGTAAACGATTGACAAGAGATAGCAACACTTTACTCGTAAATAACAACTTTTATTTATCATCAAATGTCAATTACATTTTACAAATTTCAAGATTATCTAACTACTAAAACTAATATCATCCTTCAGCCCTATGCTCCGAGCATGATGGAGATGCTTAGCCCGAGTCAGTCCCTTCGTGAGGGGATCTGCTGGGTTCTCATCCGATGATACCCTCTTTGCCACGATGATTCCTTCTTCTATTCGATGTCTGATGAAGTGATATTTTCTGTCAATGTGTCTGGATCTCCCATGATCTCTTGGTTCCTTGGCTAAGGCAACCGCACTATTGCTGTTACAGAAAATCTCCATTGGCTCCTTTATAGCTGGTACAACTCCAAGGTCTCCGATGAAGTTCTTTAGCCATATAGCCTCCTTTGCTGCCTCGCTTGTTGCTATATACTCTGATTCACAAGTGGAATCAGCCACTGTCTCCTGCTTGGAACTTCTCCAAGTAATTGCCCCTCCGTTTAGAGTAAAGACCCAGCCCGACTGAGAGCGGAAATTATCCCTGTCAGTCTGAAAGCTAGCATCACTGTACCCTACAACTCTCAAGTCCTCACCGCCACCGAGTGTAAGGACCCAGTCCTTAGTCCTCCGTAGGTACTTGAGGATATTCTTTACCGCAGTCCAGTGTGCCTTGCCAGGGTTCCCCTGATACCTTCTAACCATGCTCAAAGCGAAGGCTACATCACGTCGAGTACACGTCATAGCATACATGATCGATCCTACAGCTGAAGCATAAGGTATTCGACTCATTTCTGCTATCTCAGCCTCAGTGTTAGGGCTTTGTGTCTTACTCAATCTGGCGTTACTCTGGATGGGTAACTCTCCTTTCTTGGAGTTATGCATGTTGAACCTTTTCAAAACTTTGTCCACATAGGTGCTTTGACTAAGTCCAATTAGTCTTTTACTCCTGTTTCTCAAAATCCTTATCCCTAGGATATAGGCAGCTTCTCCAAGGTCCTTCATAGCGAAACACTTCCCAAGCCAGGACTTTACCTCCTGCAGGGTTGGGATGTCATTTCCTATGAGTAGTATGTCATCCACATATAGTACCAAAAAGCTGACTATACTGCCGCTAGCTTTGATATAGACACAAGATTCATCTTCACTCCTTGAAAAGCCAAATTCTTTGACTTTCTCATCAAAGCAAAGATTCCATCTGCGAGGTGCCTGTTTAATCCATAAATGGATTTCTCGAGCTTACACACTCTACTGGGGTACTCTGTACTGACAAAACCCTCTGGCTAAACCATGTAAACATCTTCAGCCAACTTTCCATTAAGGAAAGCGGTTTTGACATCCATTTGCCATATTTCATAATCATGAAATGCAGCAATGGCTAACAGAACCCTAATAGACTTAATCTTGGCCACTGGTGAAAAGGTCTCATCATAATCAACTCCCGGAGTTTGAGAATAACCCTTTGCAACCAGTCGTGCCTTATAAGTGTGTACATTACCATCCATGTCGGTCTTCTTCTTGAAGATCCATTTGCACCCAACTATCTTACGATCAGGTACATTGTCAACCAAGTTCCAAACTTGATTGTCATACATGGACTGTATCTCGCTATCCATAGCCTCTTTCCATTTAGCAGCCTCAGGGCCTGCCATGGCTTCCGTGTCGCTGTTAGGCTCATCTAGATTTACCAGTGTGTTATCACTTATAAGTGTCTCACCTTCTGCAGTAATATGAAAACTATAATAATGCTCAGGTGCATTCCTAACTCTGGTGGAACTCCTCAGTAGTATAGATTCTTCAGTCGGCTCAACATGAGTTTCCCCCTCAGGTTGAGGGCTAGGGTTTGAGGTTCCTTCACCACTTGACTCTTGAATTTCCTCAAGGTCAATTTGCCTCCCACTGTCTCCTTGGCTCATGAATTCTCTCTCTCGAAAGAATCATCTTCTTGCTACAAAGACCACATTATCACTGGGTCTGTAGAAGATGTAACCAAAGGATTTCTATGGGTAGCCGATGAAAATACACCTTTCGCTTCGGGGTTCAAGCTTATCGTGAGTCTCGCGTCTCACGAAAGCCTCGCAATCCCAAATCTTGATGTGGTCTAGATTGGGAACTTTTGCAGTCCACAACTTGTGAGGTGTTTTGGCAACCTTCTTTGTAGGGACTAGATTAAGGATATGGGCGGCAGTCTCTAAGGCATACCCCCAAAATAAGATTGGTAGCGAAGCTCGACGCATCATGGAACGAACCATGTCCAACAAGGTCCGATTGCGCCTCTCAGCTACACCATTCAACTGTGGTGTCCTAGGAGGTGTCAATTGTGAGACAATCCCACATTCCTTAAGATGGTCAAAGAACTCAGTACTAAGATACTCACCACCACGATCGGATCGAAGCATCTTAATGTTCCTGCCCAACTGATTCTCCACTTCTTGCTTAAACTCTTTGAATTTCTCAAAGTTTTCTGACTTATGCTTGATTAGGTAGACATATCCATATCTACTAAAATCATCAGTAAAAGTCACATAGAACCGATTAGCATCTCTTGTGGCGGTTCTGAAGGGTCCACACACATCCGTGTGTATGAGGTCGAACAAACCTTCACCCCTAGCACAAGTGCCAGTAAAAGGTGACTTTGTCATTTTACCAAGCAAACAAGATTCACAACTATCATCTGATGTTAGGTCAAATGACTCCAAGACTCCATTCTTTTGGAGTTGGCCTATGCGTTTCTTGCTTACATGTCCAAGACAACAATGCCATAAGGATGATTTATCTAAGCTAGTGGAAGAGTTAATACACAATACATTATTTCCTAGATTATCTACAACAGATACAGTTTCATACACGCCATCACAAGCTAATGCTTTAAAATAAAGAACATTATTAAAGAAAGCATCAATACTACCATTATTATTATCAAAATAAAAGGTAAAACCTTGTTTATACAATGCATGAAAGGAAATAACATTTCTTGCCATTTCTGGCGAATAATAACATTTATTCAAATCTAATGTAAACCCACTATTTAGCACTAAGGAATAAACTCCTATCTTGGTGACAGGTGAAGCTTTCCTCTTTCCCATGATCAAGTTTATCTTTCCCTGCTCCACATTCTCACTTCTTTTTAGTCCCTGCAAATCACAACATATGTGAATACCACAACCTGTATCAAGGACCCAAGACTTAGAATGAGGCGAGTTATTAGACAATATAGTGTATATACCTGCATGGTTGGGTTTTACTTTCCCATCCTTCAAATCTTGCTGGTACTTTGGGCAGTTTCGCTTCCAGTGCGACTTTTCATGGCAATAGAAGCATTCAGCCTCATTAGGGTTAGGAGAAGGAGTGACAAAACCTTTCTTGGTTTTGCTTGAAGAGGAGCCTTCAAGGGTCTTACCCTTGGTACCCTTAGAAGGGTTCTTTCTCTTCTTCCCTTTGCCATGCCCGATTGCCAAGACATTGGCCGCAGTTGGAGTAGGAGTAGGAGTAGTAACAACCGACTTACCCTTTAGACCACTTTCGGCGGTCTTCAAGACTCCTTGAAGTTTGCTGAGGGTGAGTTCTTCCTTGTTCATGTGATATGTCATGCGGAATTGATCATAACACGATGGCAAGGAGTGCAAAATGATGTTTATTTCTAACCCCTCAGGGAAGTTCACATTCAGCTTCAGTAAACGGTCCACATATCTTTGTATTTTCTTCATGTGGCCCGTGATGGGTTCACCATCCTTCATTCGGGTTGTTATCATGGAGGAGATTATTTCATATCGCTCTTGACGAGCACTTTGATGGTAGCGGTCCATCAAGTCCTGGTGCATCTCCAAAGGATAATAGTCCTCATAGGACTTTTGGACCTCGGCTGTCATGGTGGCCATCATGATGCATGCCACTTTTGTAGCATCTCTTTCATGTACCTCATATTCAGCAAGCTCTTTAGGAGTAGCAGTTGGCTCAGGTACCTTCAGCTCCTTGTCGAGAACATATTCTTTGTTCTCATACCGAGTGACCATCCTGATGTTTCTGATCCAATCTGTAAAGTTGGACCCACCAAAGATGACTCTCCCACAAAGATTCATGAGAGAGAAGGAGCTAGTAGGCTTTGAGCCAGAAGCATTGTTATTGGAAGACATCTGAAAAGAAGAGGGAATAGATTAGATTAGATATAGAGATAGTCCTTAACAAAACACCAAAACGTAATATTAAGGCTAGGACCCAACACAATATTTTATAACTTAGAAGAGGGATGCCGTAATCTAAGCTATAAGATATTTGAAGGTAGGTGAATGACGATTCACCAATTTCCTCCATGAAAAACGAAATATTTAATTAGGTTTTAATTGGTTTAGAAACTCCTAGATTCTTTGAGATTCATTGAACTTTCTTCAATGTCATGTTTGAATCTCGAGTGTGCCCTTCAAGTTTTGTGACTGGGATGCCGAGGATCACAAAACAAGGTGTGAAGTAACCATGCAAATTACTTGGTACCCTTAATGTATTACCCCTCAATCGATGTGCCGGTTAACCACACACGCTCCATCGATACTATGGTAAACATTAATTCACCCTTTACTTACCTTTTTAAGTTCAAGTTAGTGTGCCGGTTAACCACACACACTCCACTAACGACTTAAACAAAGTGTAAAGTGTAATTTCATGGATTAGCACCTTATTCACATTTTCCTAAAATAACTAAGATTGGGAATTCAATAAAGTTTAGTTACTTTAGTATTATCATTATACTTTTAATGAGAATTTATAAGTCCTTGTCCTACCCGTTCGGCTAACGACCCTCCACCGATCAAGGAAGCGGTGGGTGAGAGTGGACACCCATTAAGTTGCCATTTTATAGCCAACAACCTTATACCCCCCTTATAGACCGGCATCGTGAATGAGGCGTACTAGCGGTAAGACGACTTGATCTTATACATATATAAATATTATTAAACTTATAATATTATAAAGTATAAGGGTTGAATTTTAACTTTTAAAATTCTAGGGGTTGGAACTAAAGTTTTTAATATGACTTTACATGTTCCAAAACTTGAGGGCAAGTTTTGTAAACTTTCAAAACTTTTCATTTCTCATAACTTATGAGTTAATGGTAATTAAAAATGAAGACTCTTCATTTTTTGTAACCTATGTGTTCTTTTAATGGTTATTTATAAATGTGACTTTTGGTTATCCATAACTTAAGAACTAGTTATGGACTCCATTAAAACACATAAAGATCAAGAATTAATCTAATCAATTATTAGCACATAATTTCTATGATCTTCTAAAGTCATATGTTTTTGAGTGTTCATATCAAAATTTCAAGAATCGTAAGTACATATACAAAACTTGAAATTTTGATACGAGCTTTTGAACATTACTTCGATTTTCAAGTTTTATTTATTTTTTTTTTTTCTTTTTTTTTTTTTGCATCAAGTATCAAATAAACAAACCTGACTCTGATACCACTGATGGATTTTGAGCATTCTAACACTCCTATGGTGTACATGCAACCCTAGAAACCTTGGATCTATGTTTGACTATGATACATGCAAATAATTATTTTTCTAAGGTTCTTATCCTAACTAGCATGGCATGGGGTACTTGAATCAAATAAAACTAGTAGAATTACTTACCTTGTAGTAGTAGTTGATTGCTTGAAGTTTGAGAGCCTAGCACCAATAATGTGGATGCCTCAAATGGAAGTCATAAATCACCACAAACTTGGAAACTTGAGAGAATAGTCACAAACTTCTTGGAGTTATGGACTTAGACACTATATCCAACAGTTTGGATCATAGGCTGGATCCAATTCAGCATTGATTTCCTCTTCCAATTCTGATTGAAAATCCGAATCATCATTCGTATTATGATTCTCCCCCTCGAATGATGAGACGATTTCAACATCAGGATCAGAATGCTCCCCCTCGAATGAGACGTCATGGGTCTTAGATGGTGATGGATTTCCCTCCTGGAAAGACGAATCAGGGTTATCTGATGTGGATGAACACTCCCCCTGAAATATAGAACTTTCTTTTGGAGGTTCGCTTGGACCTGGCTGTTCGGTTGGTTCTTGATGTTCACTTTCCATTTCTTTTGCTGCTTCATCTATTACTTTCTTCAAGTTGTTGATCTTTTTGTCAGCTGCCTTTGTCTCAGAATTTATTGCTCTCTCTGGTTCATCAAAGAGCAATATGAATTGTTCAAATAGATTGAAAATTGGGACCGCGACTTGACCTGATGTTGGAAAGATTTCCTTTGTTGGTCCTTTATTTGATTGAAGTTTCTTCACGTAATCATCATCAAAGGTGACATAATAGGTTTCTTCAATTTTCTTTGATCGCTTATTTAGAACCCTATATGCCTTTGAAGTTAGTGAGTAACCAAGGAAGATCCTTTCATCTGCCCTAACATCGAATTTGTTTCAATTCTCTTTGGAGTTGAAAATAAAGCACCTTGAATCCAACACATGGAAGAACTTGACATTAGGCTTGCGATTATTCAAGATGTCGTATGGAGTGATAGAAAAGCGCTTGTTGAGGAAGGATCAGTTCTGGGTATAGCAAGAAGCAGCTATTGCATCGGCCCAGACATACAGAGGTAAGGAAACGAAGCTAAGCATGGTTCGAGCTGCTTCACACAAAGAGCAATTTTGCCTTTCAACAATGTCGTTCTGTTGTGGAGTGTAGGGAGCCGAGAAATTGTAAGATACTCCTTTATCAACAAGAAATTCTTCGAACTCTTGATTTTTAAATTCCAGCCCGTTGTCACTTCTGATGTTTCTAACCACCTTCCGCAGTTGAAGTTCCACTTGCTTTATAAACGCTTTGAGCTTAGGAGTCGCCTCTAATTTATGTTTGAGAAAGAAAACCCAAGTGAAACATGAAAAGTCATCTATAATAACCAAGATGTATTTACTACCACCGATGCTTTCGATTGCTGAAGGACCGCACAAGTTGATGTGTAGAAGTTCAAGTGGTTCAATAATCTTTGTGTTAACACGTGTGGGATGACTCTTTCGGCTTTGCTTTCCCATTTCGCATGCAACGCGCAAGTGTTCCTAATCAAATATTAGAAGGGGAAGTCCTCGTACATGATCACCAATAACCAACTATTGATATCTTTAAAGTTGAGATGTGAGAGCCTTCGGTGCCAGAGCCAACTTTCGTCAGAGTGTGCTTTTGAACAAAAGGATATAGTTGGATTTCCTCAAATCGGGTTAAGATTTAGAGGATACATCTCTCCTTTTCGCTTGCATTTCAACAGGACAGTCTTCGTCTTCTTTTCGACAATCTCAGAACCTTCATCATCGAATGAAACTTTCAAGCCAGTTCCTACGACCAGTTGTGAAACCCTGATGAGATTGTGCTGTAATCCTTCAACATATGCAACCTTCCTGATTGAGAATTCTCCGTTTGTGATCATTCCATAGCCTTTGATCATGCCGTAAGAATTATTCCCGTATTTGACACATCCACCATCCTTACGGGACTTAAACTCCCTTAGCTCTTCCCTCCTTCCTGTCATGTGACATGAGCAGCCACTATCAATGTACCATTCATCGTCAAACTGCTCGTAATAACTTGCAAAATTTAAGCAGATTTAGGAACCCAAAGTTTCATGGGTCCTTGTGAGCCTTTTACAGGACAGGGAATAGCAACAGAAAGATCAACCAAATATGTTCTTTTTATTAACTTGGTTTCATCTTTTCTTTTGATGGTAAAAACTTTGATTTTGTTGTTGTCCAGCTTTGGTTTATTTGAAGCTGACGTTTTATTTTTGCTTTGATTTTCATTTAGGCTTTTCTTTAGATTCTTAGGGTTAGCTAATTTCTTTTTGGTATGAACTTCAGGATGCGAGACTAGCTTTCCCTTTTGTTTGATATTCTTGACTTGGTTCGGCTTCGGTTGTTGGTTGACTTTAGGACCGAAGATGGGCTTTCGGTTCTTATTGCTGCTTGATATAGCACCTAAACTATTTCTTCGGTTTGTTTGGCTGCAAGACAGACAGTGAGTACATGGACCTTTGTTTGACTGAGGTAGTACTTTCTCCTGTGGATTCGATACCTTGTGAACGTGATTAGCGTTTTGAGAATTCCAAAACTGCTTTCTCTCTTTGAGATTCTTTTGGTACCTTCTATTCCTTTGACGTGTTTGCTCAGCAAGCTGTTTTTGAGATTTGTGAATTTTTTCCTTTGGTTTACGTTTTTCTTCACAAGCTTCGCCTGGAGATGATTCTCCAGATGCCTTTTCCGTTTCGCCTTGAATTTCTTTAGTACCACTTGTACTTGGCTTATCAAATCTTGAAGGCTTGTTGAGAGGTTCAGCCACATATCTACTCTTGACTCTCCATGAGGTTTGCTCTCACAGACCTACTATTTCGTCTGCATTGTTAATGGGAGCTGACCAGAAAAAGTTATCACACCCATCAGCATTGTCTTCATCTACCAAAGAAGTTAGCTCAACAGTTTGCTTCTTGGTAACTCCAGTGG
Organism: Lactuca virosa; assembly: GCF_052849685.1. Classification (NCBI taxonomy): domain Eukaryota; kingdom Viridiplantae; phylum Streptophyta; class Magnoliopsida; order Asterales; family Asteraceae; genus Lactuca; species Lactuca virosa. The sequence goes on along the minus strand of NC_136432.1, from coordinate 123,945,484 downwards.
TGGCATAGACTTGATTAGGTACAGTTTGCATCTTTTTGTATACCACTGCCTTTTCCTTAAGGACTTTGGATTTGTTCTTGGACATTCGAGCGAAAGCAACCAAGTTTTCAGATATGAGAGGTCTTACTGGTTCAGGTTCGCTTTTGATGAATTCAGAGGAGTCAACCCCATCACATTCAGAAATTTCACTCATATCACCGTCCTCATCAAATTCAGAAGTATTCTCCACATTCAATTTTTCATTTTCGTCCAGAAAATTCCTAAGCATGTCCTTATGGTGTTTGGACTTTATAAAGGACTCAATTTTGTCTAGACCAATCCTGTAAGCATCTGAAACCTCATCTGATGATACAATAGATTCACAATTATAGCAATCTACATCAACTTCATCCTCCTTAAATTCAAGAAATGGCAAAATCATTTTGTGAACCTTTTTTCCAATATCACAATTCAAATGCAACTGAGTAAGATTAGTGTAAAGACGTTTAGCTATACAAAAAATATTCCTTTGTTTTAAAAACTTCAAATTGTCACGTTGTAAATAAATCAACTCGTCTCTCGTTCTCACTAAATCTAACTCCGTCTTCTCGATCCACATCCTTCGCTCCTCACTCTTAGATGTCACCTTACTAAGTTGATCGGTTGGGTTAGCGTTTGTGAGGCGTGGTTGCATTAGACTTCCACTTAAACTAGAAATTTTGAATTTTAATTCGTTTAATTCCTTTTCATAGTTTCTTACAGGTATTTTAAGTTATTCGAGTATTGATTGTACCTTGTTAATCAACTGATCGCAATCGTTGATCCTTTCGCTCACAGGCTTGGCTGCAAAACACTTATCTTCATTCTGATTCGCCTCTTCATGCTCACCTTCGGTTTTGTAGCCCCTCATCTGTGACACTCCAGCTGTTACCATCAAGTATCTCCCAGCGAACTCAATACTTCCTTCTTTCGCCATGAAAGCTCTGTCATGCATGGGTTTACATACCTCTTCATCTTCAGAGACTGTAGACCAGACCTCCACACCAACGAACTCGTCATAAACAACATTCTCCTGCACAATCAAAGAATTCATAGAATTGTTAGTAGCTTTCTTCTTCTTTATCTCCTCCAGCTTACGCATATGATATGCTTCATCATCTTCACCCTCCTTCTTTTCTAATAGCTTTCTTAACATGCAGTCTTCGGAAAAGTGGTTTTTGCTATGGCAGAAGTTGCAATCGTATCGGGAGTCTCCCACCAGTTTGCTCTCCTTCTTCTCTTCTTCATTCAAAGGATTGCTTTTGTTATCCTATTTCGCCTTATCTGAGCTGTAGCTTCCCTGCCAGTTTCGGTTCTTGGCAACAGGGAACTTTTTGCGAGCAAACCTCTTTGGGTTGGAAACCATCATCGTATACTCTTCGCTTGTCAGATCGTATTCTGACATCTCTGATTCCTCTTCATCTTCTGCCACATTCTTCGCCTTAGAGAGAAGGGCAAGGATCCCATACCAGACACTACTTTCACTTCTTTTGAAACAACACTTTCATGAGACTAGAGAATACCCACCATCTTTGCCAATGAATAGGTCTTAAATTGCTCATGGGCCTTCACAGTTGATGCCACAGCCATCATTTTCGGTCTTAAACCATTCACAAATGTGACCTTCTGTTCGATCACTCTTCTTTCAATACCGTGCTTGATCATCTTGCTCATAAGATGGTTGAAACGATCGAAAGCCTGAATAAGTTTTACATCTGGATTTTGTTGGAAAGCACCGAACTCAGAAATCAATAGAGTTTGGATGGAATGTTCCAGGTCTTCATCAGTTGAATACAACTATTTTAGTCTATCTCGGATCTCTTTTGCTGTGGTGCATGGGCTTACCAGACAAAAGGTATCGGACTGCAAAGCGAATCTTATCATTCTCATGGCTTTAATATTGCACAACAACTTTTCTTTTTCGTTTTGAGGAATTTTCTCCACGTCAGTTAAGAGTTGATTGTACTACTTTTGAGTCTTTATGGTTCTATTTGTTCCAGAATGAACAAAAGGACCCAATGTTATTGCTTCCCAAATAAGATAACCATTGTCTTCAGAACGAACGACGTAGTCTTCAAAGTGATGCGTCCAAACTTCATAATCTTGAGTGTAAAGAATAGGGATTCTAGTTTTGGATCCAATGCTGTTGGAGATATTGATCGGATTGGTTTGTGAATCGTCAAGAGACATGATGATCTTTTTAGATATCTGCTAAGAATCAGACTTGTAAATATTGAATTAGGGTTTTATCAAAAGCAAGGAACAGCGTCAATGAAGAGATGACGGCTCCTACATATTCGATAAAAGCGGAAACCCTAAGAATCGTTCTTCCAACAGAAGAGATGCGTATATATTACACAGTCTCCTGCTCTGATACCAATTGATGAGAATAAAATTCTCTTAGATTGATATATTCAAACAGATAATAAAATATAATGACAAGAATAGAAAACAATGAACACAAAGATGAATCAAACGTGTGTCGAATGATTAATATGCTCTATCTCAGAAGAATTCAATGTGAATTGCTACTGTAGAGATAGGCTAGGGTTACAATACGATAAGTAGAATAATTATCAATAGCGTTGTTTACATAATGCACGCATGCACTATATATATACTAAACCCTAAACATATCATGGCTGGACAGGCCCAGACCGAGAATACTAATGGACCGAACACTAAGCCAAATGACGCACTCCCTTGGACTCAACACAAAGTACATGTGGGTGCGCGAAGATTAAATGAGGAGCAAGTATCCCCATTTATTCGAGAACTCCCTGACTACACGCTAAATTTCAAGATCAAATTTATTTTAACGGGGGAGAGGATGTGACCACCCAGACAATAAGTCACCAAAAACCGTTAACAGTTAACAATAAGACGTAAGAATGTGATAAGGACAACCTTGTAACCACCCGATATATATTAATATATTCAAAAGTTTCATCCTTAATTACGTTAACCATTAGGCTAAAAAATAAGTGCGCAAAAAGTCATGTAACTTTGAGAGCAGGTTAGCATATTTGTTGATGTCGAAATTGGTTGTGAGGTGTCGACGGTGAAGGGATAGTTTCGTGAGTATGTAACATTATAAGGGTACTTTAGTGTCGAAGCTTTTCAAGTCTAGTCCCTTATATTTTTTGTATGCTTTCTAGTTCCCTATAAATAGTTGATCAGTACTAGAGTTAAAAAAGAACTTTTGATGTAATTATCTAAACACTCTGTACTCATTGAAAGCTTAATCGAGCCAAACATATATTATTTAGATATTGTGTTCATTGTTTTCATATGATTTTGATTCTATAATTCATACTCGATTACGTAACCACTACATTTGGTATCAGAGCAGGAATCATTCTGCAATGATCTGGTTTTCATTCGTGTCAAAAGTATTTTGAGTCTCGTTCTAGATTCAAAAGTTTCCACATTTTTTATTCTGAAAATCTTCTTAGATCTTAAGTTGTGATTCGATTCTGTGATTAGGTTGTATAATCGAGGTTCGATTTTTGATTTCTGAAAAAATCATCCATAAAATTTCAAATTCCTGAAGCTTTTCTAAAACTCTGTCCCTACATCGATGGCGAATTTCAACATGAACACAATGACGTCCTATTCTCATCTGCTTGGTTCTCCAACCAATATTCCTATGCTGATTCCTGAATTCTATGTTCAATGGGTTGATCGTATGCACGACTACTTGAACGGTATCGATGAAAAACTCTGGAACTGTATTCTCGGTGATGTTCGTCCTCCTGCTGCTGTTCAGAGCATTGGAACATCATCAACAAATCAAAATGTAAATGAACAATCTGAGATATTGTTGAAGAACGAGAAGAAGTGTATGCGTGAATTAAGAGGCGCTCTTCCTGCAGTTGTGTACAATTATGTACGTAGCTGTAGAACTGCCAAAGAAATTTGGGATACTTTGAAAGAAAAGTATCAAGGTAGTGAGAAGACCAAAATCAATTCAGTGAAACGTTGTCTAGTGGAATTAAGAGAGTTTAAACAGAAAGAAGGTGAATCCATTGAACTGTACTATGATCATCTGAACGAGCTCAGATACAAGTGCAATCGATATGGAATCACCAGGTCAACTATGGATTTTAATCTCACATTTATAATGGGGCATCGCAAAGAATGGAGGAATGTTAGTCTGATGGTGAAGACTCAATAAAGTTTTGATTATTTCACCTTGATCTTTACAATTTGTTGAAAACTCATGAAGCTGAAGTAAATGAAATAGCTGAAGAGTATAAAATCAGAATTGGTGGTCCAATATCTGTTATATTGAAGATTTTAGGGAGAGAAGCTGAGAAAGAAAGTGTGGAGAATGAGAATTATGAGGATGAAGGTCTCATTGTCAATTCGGATGACGAAGTCGTAGCATTTTACTCTAACAATCGAGTAAATAAGTTCTTCAAGAAGACGTTTAATGCAAAGTAAAAAACAACTGATGGAAAATGAAACTTCGCTATGAAGATTGTGAATGAAGAGAAGAATATGGAAAAGAAGGAAGTTCGTGTTGATGAGGAGAAGAAGGAGAAAAAGCTAAATGGAGACTCGGGATTCAACTGCCATTATTGTAATGGAGCGAATCATATGGCAAATGATTGTATGCTGAGAAAGAGGGATGTGAAGAAAAGTAAGATCAAAGATGAGGCTTACTATGTCGAAAAACTGAAAGAGGTTCGTGCAAAAGCGAAAGGTTTATCACTGGTGGCCAAAGGTATGGATGAAGACGAAGGTACATACCAGATTTGGTCATCTGGCTCAGATGATGAAGAAGCTCGAAATCCTACCCATGGAGGGATGTTTTCTATGCATGAGGATGAAGAAGAAGAGAAAATAAGTGGAAAATGCTTTGTTTCGACATCTTCGAACAAATCACTAATGACTTCTCAGGTACATTCTCTTTTACAATCTTTAAATATTCCCTCTAGTGCATATGATTCAATTCTATTTGAGTTTGATGCAGCAATTACTTACGTTAATGATCAACTTATTTCTGCTAGTAATGATGCTAAGAAGTCAAACACACAACTCTTAGAAACTCAGAAGATGTTGGATTCGAAGAAAATAAAAATAGCAAATAACTATTTTGATGTGTGATAGGGATAGACTGAGTGCAGATGTTAAAATGTTGTTAAAATGGCGAAATGTATACTGTAACTCTGCCAAAAGATTGTATGGAAAATTAACAGCATTACATCATTCTTCAGATATTAGCAAGGACCAACATAGGAAACTTTTGCCCTTTTTGGTATTCGAAAGGGAAAAAATTGACTCTATTTCCTATGATTGTGAATAAACCATTGCTGAATTTGATAGAGTACTAGATAATAGATATGCTTATGGTGTTTTTAAAATTGAAGAATGTCTGAGTGCTGATGAATTAGTAGATATTGTAAATGATGCTTTGACTAAAGATGAACAGATAAAGATTTTGAAAAGGACTGAGAATTCGAAATCTAACTGTCAATCTAATTCGCTGATATCGAAGATGATTCTGATGGTATTAGTGAAATCGAGGAGGAGGAAGTTATCGATTGTTCTCAGTTGTCTGTCATTAACGTCACATCAATGGCTAATGGCAAAGAAAAATGTAATGATTCTAAGGTTAAAATTGACACTACTCAACCCTCAACTTCGAAAGTTCATGATCTTGGCCATGTGACTGTCGAAGATAGTCAAACGGATAGTGATGATGATGATGATGATGTGTCGAAAGAAACCACAAAACATGATGATGTAGCAAAGGAAACTCCAAGAGTTGTCATTGATCAAGTCTTTGATGAAACTGAGAAATTCAACAAGATAATGAAAGAAAAATGTCCACATTATCTTGAAACAAATACAATTGTCCATCCAAACTTCAAGTGCACAGATGATGTTACCTTTTCGAATCAGGTTTTTGTCATTATAGGAAATGGTGATAAAATTAAACCTGAATTTAACAAATTGGTTGAATAGTATAACAAGAAAGCGTCGAAAGAAGGATTTTTTTGCAAATCAAAGCACTGTTGAAAATAATCTCACAAAGAATTCTTAAATCTTTCAAAGACAAAAACCACAAAGAAAATGTGTTGAAAAATCTGAAAATTTAAATGAGGTTCCAAAACAAGTTGAAAATGTTTTCAAAAATGTCAAGATTAATTATCAAGAGTTTAAGGAAAAAATTGAAAAGATTTCGAAAGAAAGTTGAATTTCAAAGAGGCAAGCAAGAAAGAAAACGTTTTGGTAAGTTATTGAGTCTCGAAAGAAATCAATTATTTTGCTAAATAAATCACCTGAACTGAAAAAGTCTAAATCAGTTCAGACGTCTTTTTCAAAAAATATTAAAAACAAGAAAAATCCCGCTCTAACTAAAGAAGTCATGTCTCAAAAGAAACCACAACTTGGGTTTTCGAAAACTAACTTTCAAAGGTCAAAATCATCTTTTCAAACCAATAATCAAACATCAAATGAAAAGAAATTTGCAAATCATCAATCAACAAGGAATTCATATACAAATCATCACAAAAGATTTTCGAAACAAAATAATATTTCAAAACAAAGTCGATTTTCGAATAATTTGAAGAATTATCAAAATCATGTTTCTTAACAAAAGGTTTCAACTCAAAATTTTGATGAAATCAACAATAAAAGAAAAGTGAATTTCACACCAAAACAACCAAATTTTCCAAAACCTGTTGCGAAACAATTTTCCAAAGTTCGTATGTAAAAGGATATTCAGATGTGAAAAACATTAATCATTGTCTTGAAGGAAAATGAAAATCATTTCAATCAACGAAGTTTTCTCAACAATAAATCAAGGAAGCTTATGAGAAGTATTTGAAAGAATCTTTGAATGGAAGTTCTTCTTCGATAGATTCGCAACACACAAGCAAACAGTGGAGGCCTATTTCGAAAACAAAGGTGAATGAGAAATGTTCTGAGAAGCAAAAGGCGATAGTTTGTGGAAACTCGAAACCTATGAATAATTACATTTCTGTTCCTTTAACTAATGAAGTGGACCTAATTAATAGTCTCAAATCAAAAGTTCGTAACTGGGTCTTAGGATCTTCATTTCACAATGTTTTCAAATCTAATCACCAAGGACCCAAACAGCATTGGGGACCTAAATTCTTATTGATTGCAGGTTTTGAGTGATGAGAAATATGATGAAAAATGGTACGTTGATAGTGGTTGCTCTCGTAACATGACTGGAAAGAAAGAAAACTTGCATGATTATCGAAAGTTTGAGAATGCTAGAGTAGTGAAATTTGGCAACAATCAGAAGTGTCAAGTCAAAGGGTATTGTAAAGTAACGAATGGAAAATTCATAGTGAATAGGGTAGCGTATGTCGAAGGTCTTCAATATAACTTGATTAGTGTTTCGCAACTTGTTGTGGGTACTGGTAATTAAGTGGTGTTTAATGAAGGAGGCAGTGTCATTTCGAACATTGACACAAAAGAGATATTGTTGAAATCCAAAAGACAAGGCGATATGTTCACACTAGACTTAAAACCAATTGTTGGTGTACCCTCAGTATGTCTACTTTCGAAATCTTCCTTAGATATCAGCTCGCTTTGGCATCGAAGACATTCTCATTTGAACTGTTGAAATCTCAATAAGTTGGTGGTAAGTGATCTTGTTCGTGGTTTACCTGTCTTAAAGTTTGATAATGATACTTTACGTGCAGCTTGTAAGTTGGGAAAGCAACATAGATAAGGTCATCCAGTTGTCAATGATTCGAAAATTTTCGAACCGCTTGAACTTCTTCATATTGACCTCTGTGAACCATCGACTGTTGAAACAATCAACAAGAAACGGTACATTATGGTTATTGTTGATGAATTTTCACGGTTTACTTGGGTATATTTTCTCAGGTAAAAATCTGAAACGGCTCAAGCAATGATCGACTTTATCAAACATACTGAAACAAGCTTAAAGAAAAAGGTTCGAAGGATCAAGATTGACAACGGCTTAGAATTTAAGAATAACGTCCTTGATTCATTTTTAACAGACAAAGGAATTTCAAATAATGGTGTTGCCGAAAGGCGAAACCATTCACTTTGCGAAGCTGCAAGAACAATGCTAACATATGCGAATCTTCCTCAACATTTTTGGGTTGAAGCAGTCTCAACTGCATGTTTTACTCAAAACAGATCGTTTATTCGTCGTCGTTTCAACGTCACTCCATATGAAATCTTAAATAACCGTAAGCCTAATGTGAAATTTTTTCATGTTTTTAGGTACATGTGTTTCATTATGAATCTCAAGGATAATCTTTCGAAATTTCAGTCTAAGGCTGATGAAGGAATATTTTTGGGTTATTCACATAATTTAGTTGCATACAGGGTGTTGAATAAATGAACATGGAAAATTGAAGAAACGTTCAATCTTACTTTCGATGAATATCATATTAAAAGAGTTGAAAAATCTTTCGAACAAATGCCAATTCTTAATGAATCAAATGATGAATCTCAAAGTTTAATTTTTTTAGATTTTGATTATGATTTAATATTTGGTGTTCTTGACGGGGCTGTTGATGCTGAAATTCATGCTGATGATAATCGAGTTTCTGAAGCATCAAAGCGTACTGATGATTCGACAATTACTCAGGATGATGCAGATTTAAACTCAACATCAAATTCTCCAGTTAATAACGAAAGTCTGCCAGTTCTACAAACTGATCAAGTGGATGGGGAACACTTGAATTCGACTACTCATGTTGAGGGGAAGCATACTTTCGAGGGGGAGAGTGGGAGAATGAATGCTGATGTCGAGGTGGAGCATCCCGAAGATAATTTTGTCGAGGGGGAGCAAAATGAAATCAACCAAATATTTCAAATAATCAAACCGAAATTTTTTATGATACAACTGATAATGTGTTTATTGTAGGTTCAGAGAATGATGAAACATTCGAAGATGCACCAATAAAGTTTGATCCTGCATATCCACCTTTGGAAAACTGGACACGAAATCATCTAAAGGAACAAGTTCTTGGTAATCCTGAAGATGGAGTTTTACTAGAGCTCAACTTTGTGCTAAAAATGAGGTACTAAATATTAATCAAGAATTTTGCATGTTCAATGTATTTATTTCGAAAATTGAATTAAAAACTGTCAAGATTGCTATGGAAGATCCTGATTGGATTGTTTCTATGCAATCTGAGTTGGCTGAATTTGAAAGAAATAAAGTTTGGCATCTAGTTCCTAAACCAAAAGATGTGTTGATCCCACATTCTTTCGAAAGAAAGTTGGGGATCATTTAATGTTTGTTCAAATTTATGTCGATGATATTATTTTTGGTTCTACTAATCCTCAATTGTCTAGAGAATTTGAGAACATGATGAAAAGTCAATTTGAGATGAGCATCATAGGCAAGACAAATAATTTTCTTGGATTAAATATTCGTCAAAGCAGAGAAGAAATTTTTATCAATCATGAAAAATATACACGAAATCTGCTTGAGAAGTTTGGCATGACGAATAGTGGCTAAAATGGATTTTTAAAAATAAAACTGATAAAGAAGGAAACATTCTTCGAAATAAGGTTGGGCTTGTAGTTAAAGGATATTCGCAACAAGAAGGAATTGATTACGAAGAAACCTTTGCGCCTGTCGCAAGACTCGAGGTTGTTCGAATATTTTTAGCCTCTGCAGCTCATAAGGATTTCGATGTTTATCAAATGGATGTGAAGTGTGCTTTTCTCAATGGAGTTCTCGAAGAAATAGATTAAGTTGAACAACCACCAGGTTTTTTTACTTCTCAATACGCTGATCATTGTTATGTTTTAGACAAAGTTGTTTATGGTCTTAAACAAGCTCCATGTGCCTGGTATGCCACTCTTACTAATTTCTTAAAATCTTCGAAATTTAAACAAGGATCTGTTGATCCCACATTCTTTCGAAAGAAAGTCGGGAATCATTTAATGCTTGTTCAAATTTATGTCGATGATATTGTTTTTGGTTCTACTAATCCTCAGTTGTCTAGAGAATTTGAGAACATGATGAAAAGTCAATTTGAGATGAGCATCATAGGCAAGACAAATAATTTTCTTGGATTAATTATTCGTCAAAGCAGAGAAGGAATTTTTATCAATCATGAAAAATATACACGAAATCTGCTTGAGAAGTTTGGCATGACGAATAGTTAAAAATTGCGGGTACTAATGGCAGTTGGAACAAGACTAAGTCCTTCTTTGGATAAACCAGCTATTGATCTCGCATTGTATCGAAGCATGATAGGTTCGTTACTATACCTTACGGCTAGTCGACCTGATATTATGTTTTCTGTGTGAAATTGTCCTAGGTGGGTGTCAGCTTGATCGAAAAAGCACAAGTGGTGGATGTCAACTATTGGATGGGAAGCTTGTGAGCTGACAATCGAAGAAACAAACTTGTGTTTGAATTTCCACAGCAGAAGCATAATATGTAGCTGTTGCAGCTTGTACTTCTCAAATCATATGGATTCAAAGTCAATTGCGTGATTATGCAATCCACACGAAGAAAATTTCGTTGTATTGTGATTCATAAAGTGTCATTCGTATTTGTCACAATCTTGTGCAACTATCGAAAACAAAGCATATTGCTCTTTGTTATCGTTTTATCAAAGATCACATTGAAGATGGCAATATTGAAGTACATTTTGTAAAGACAACTAATTAGCTTGCTGATATATTTACAAATCCATTAGATGAAAAAGTTTTTGTAAGAATATTGAATGGGTTAGGAATGATTGATGCAAATTCAGTTCGAGGACTAATTTCGATGGAACGACAAGAGGAGGAAAAATGTCGATTCAGCAGTTACTGTTCATGATTCACCGGTTACTGTTCACACTCAACGCTTTGACATGCTTCGCTTTCGACATCATGCACATTGGTTTGAAAAATTATGTGCTACTTTTGATAATTACCTAAGTCGCAGCTTAGGTACATTTCTTGTTATGTTTGTTATTTTTCTTTTCAAATCAAAAACAAAAAAAAAAAGATTTTTCATTTTTTTCTATCTTTTTCAAAATTCAAAAATATGAAAAATATATTCTTATTTTTGTAATTTTTCAGTCAAAATCAAAAATCCAAAAATATGTTTGTTTCTTTAATTTTTCCTTATGTAGCTTTTAGTGAAGATTTTTCATGCCTCATGCTTGCTGCTTTAGGGAAAGGTATACTTTCGAAACTTTGTACTAGTTAAGATGTCCCTAGAAGCATGATATAGCATGTCGACCCAAGCCTCCATAACACAATGTGTTTTGAAGCCTTAATGGGTTTCTCATCCTGAGGATTCCTTCCCAATCAGGCTGTATTCACATTCGTTCCTGAGCTACCTTACTCTTCTCATCGGAGTTAAGAGTTAACTGCTTGGTCCATATATAGCAGAGGTACATTCGATTCTTAAACCAATCTTTTTCATCTCAAATTTCTTTCACGATCACACACAAAGACACATACCCAAGACATCTCTAGTATAAACCAACCAGGTTATAGGTATGTAAACATTCTGTGTTAACGATCTGGATTCATGAAACTGTGATGAAAGTGAAAACCAATATTTCGAAACCTATAAGGAATTGACGGGGAACTTTGTTCCAGAATTTAACGAAACATTTGTTTCAGTACCAGTTTTTCCATACTCCAAATCATATTCTTTCTCTTTGCGTGGTCTTGCTAAAATGTTTGAAACCCACGACATTTTTACCCAACAAGATCCAAGAATAATTTTAATTTCTGGAATATGATTTCAGTGTGAGTATCTTTCTACTTCCTTATTACTTGATAAATTCTTCCAAAACATACTTGTCACTGACTACACTGGTCAAACAAGTAATTTCGCTTACAAATTCTCACACTTATGTTTTGTTGTGACATGTATTGAAATTTTCAACCACCCATGAAGCCTTATCAAAAGATGCCCTTCGATACTTCTTAAAAAGTATTCGATTGTATTTCACAGGAAACCACACAAGTTGTTGATTATCTCTCTTGATAATTAGCGAAATGATCTTTTCCTGGGATCTAACCGTCTTTATGTCGAAATTTTATCTTCGACATCACAGATTAAAAAAAAAATTATTTTGCTTCTTATCTTTTTCTTGGCACACATTGCACTCACGAAATCCTTGAGGTTCTAAGTAATACCAACTCAGGATGAAGATTTCGCAACTCTGGCACATTACTTCACTTTTAAATCCAAAAGTGAAAGAGCCCGACCTCCATGCCGAATATTTTTGGTCCTTATCCACTGGGTACTTTCGAAAACACATCTGATGTGACGGTTTGGTTACTATGCGATTTTCTAGGCAAAAGTACTCATCACTTTTCCTGACATGGCGTGTTTTACGGCTACTGGTACGATTTTCAAGGAAATCATGGCAAGCTATTAATGACAACCGTTTGGAATTCAAATTGCACATACATATAAAAAGGGAATTGGGGATTTCATTCCAATTTTATGCTCACAATACGATTCTCAGACGATTTATGATCTTTTTCTCTCTTTTCCTCAAGTTCTTTCATAAACCCTAACAATGGCTGCTCATCAATCACAAACTAGTGATGATGTTTCTTCTCAACCTCTTATGACGATCCAAAGCACAAAATATCATGTTCAAGGCGATGAAAGTGTTTATCTAGAGGATTTACAGATGCTCATTGTTGCCCTTAAGAGTTCTGTACTATTGATTGTCATGTTCAATTCGTTTGTTGTTCCTCTTTCATGGTTATCTCTTGCTAGTTCTACAGCAACATGCAGCAAAACGATGCAAAATTGTCACGTTTTCAACTGGTGAATGATAATAAATTCAGATTGTCGAAAAAACTCTTTGCCCAAATTTTGAACATACCCAATTCTGAACCTATTGTCGAAAAAACTCTTTACGAATGAGCAGGTGATTCACATGTTCAATGAGATGGGTTACCAACCTATTCTCACCAAGATTAGCAAGTTCAAGAAATCAGGGTTTCCTTGTATCTGGAACCTCCCGTTTGGAATCTATCTTAGGTGTTTGACAGGTCGCAGTGTGGGGTTGGATAAAGCACGTTTGGAGGTTTATGCGATGGTGGCTGGAATTTATTACGATTTACAAGTGGGTTATGCTACTCAACTATGGGATGAATTTGTAAAGAGTATTGGGAATACGAATTCCAAGGATGGGATTTCGTTTATTAGGTATTGGAGTCTAATACTTCAGTTTGTTTATGAGAAGAAAGGTATTTAAGTGCCTGATGACGAAGAAACTGCTGAGTTTTCTTTGTATCATTTTCCCAAAACAGTTGAAGATAATGTTGATATATTTCCAAATGTTGCTCGAATTCCAGATTCGATGTTGAAAAAGGTTGATCCTTTGAATCATGTTCTGGGGACTTATTTGCAATAGATCAATATGTCTGTTGAGACTAGGGTTTTGTTACCAAAGACAGCAGAAGGTCCTTCAAAGAAGCGAAGAGGATCTAAGAAGGATGCTCAGCCTAGTCCTTTGAATGTCAGATCAGTTGCAAAAGTGGCTAAGTCTCCAAAGAAAGTTGTTGAAGGAGAACAATCTTCGAAGAAAAGTTCAAAGCCTGTAGTTAAAGAAACTGTAATTCCTTCGAAGGAGGTGGTACCTTCGAAATCAGAAGTATTAAAGAGACCAAGAAAATGGCTCACAAACCTCGCAATTCTCTTGAAAGATCATCAAGTTTTTTGCCAACATTTGTTAGAAAGCCTCAAATTGGTCGAAAGACTGTTGTAATTCGTGAAATACCCACACCATTTTCTCCACAATCGAAGAAAAGGCATGCTGAGGATATGGCTAAGACGATCTCCAAGAAACAAAAGAAGCAGATGAGGTTAATCATTCAAGATGATTCAATGGATGAGGAAATTCTTCCTGAATCTCCTTTTGGAGATTATATTTTGGGTAATCCATCAGCAACGAGGAATTCTGGTGTTTTTATGAAAGCATCTAATGTGGACACAACCACTAATCAAGGTGATCCTGCGAAGAAATCCACTCCTAAGCAGACAACAGTCATACCACCTGAAGTTTCACAAACCAAGTCAGTTACTAAGGAGGTTCAAACTTCAGGCATCCCTGTGAACATATCCCATATGGACACAAATGTCAGCATTGGTGATGGAGTGTCGAATAGTGAAGCCCAACATAATCAACATCAAGGTACTCAGAATATTATTCTTTCATCAACTTTCGAAACTTCTACCATTGATGCTACCATTCTCTACCACCATTTCATTCCACTATCTCTACTGTAACTCATTCTCCTACATTCGATAACATCATGCAACAACCAATTACATCTTTGTTTCAATCCCAATCCACCAAAGAACCCAGAACAACTAATGATGATGAAACAGATGATGGAGGTTTTGTAGGTTCGTTTGCTGACATAGAATTTAATCTTGAGGAGGAGAATATTCCCGATCAAATGCTGATGTTTGGGAACAGTTCAAGATTCTGAACCGGAAACTCAATTCTTTACTCCAACTTAAAGCTGATGCAAGGGGTAAACATTCGGTGTGTTGAAGCATAAAAGTGACCCTCTTAAACTTAACAAATCCGAAGCCATCTCCTAATCCGCAATTAAGATCTCAACCGCAATCAAGAACCACATCTGCAGTCAATGTCATCAGTCTTTTATCTTAGTTTTAGTTTTATCTGTTATCTTATGTCTTTACATTTCTTTACCTAGTGTGCCTTGCATGGCCACCTGAGACAGATTTAACTATGTAATCCTCGAGACTCTATAAATAGAGCTCTCATTTTCTGAATGATATACATCTCTCAATTATCTCTATCTTGAATTTCATATTCTACTTATTCTCTCTTACTTTCTCATCCTCAAAGATCATCATCAACTAAACTGTTATATGAAGATTATAATATCTCTTCGGAGCAAGTCAGCTTTGACTTAATCACTAAGTTTGATCTCATTTACTAACTTGGGTTGACTGTAATCCTTGTTAAGAATCAGCTTAAGTGTCTTCTTGATATAATACTTGTTGTCATTTATATTTCCTTATATTTCCGCACTTAATAATCTAACTATCTAATTGTAACTTATTATTGTTGAGCTTTATGATCCTCTGAGTTAAACTTAATTCCGCATTATTACTTGTTCTAACGTTTGTTCAAGTGTGTTACTCAATTTTTCCTCTCAACAATGGGTATCAGAGCCGTACCTTGAAGGTTTAATCGACTAGTTCAAGGGAACGACTCCCATTCGGTGATTATCTTGAAGTTTTTCGTGTTTTTGCAAGAATTTTTGGGTTCAAACCGAAAATTTCTGATAAGTTTTCTATTTTTCTGGGGTGATTCTTACTTAGTAGAATAATTATGTTGCAGCTGCTCACTCAAATTCACTGCTGGAAATTTATGTTCTTGGTGTTCTTAGTATTTTTTTTGTTGAAGAAATGAAGAAAAAAAAGGGAGAAGAAATTATTTTTGTGGTCTCCAAAATGTTGAAGAAATTGTTCCATGGGTTATTTTGTTCCTGGAAATGAGAAGACACAAATTAATGGGCTTATCTTCTTTGAAGTGGTGTTCTTTTTTACCCAACAGCTTGTAAATCTTCTTCAGGTATGAAGACTTTATCCCTCTTTATTCTTGTTGTGGATCTTTAATGTGAAGAAAAAATGGACGTAATATGTTTGTATAAAGAATTTTGTCCTTTTTACTCTTTTGGGTAAAGAGTACTCCACTATTTACTCCTTCAAAAAGACAAAACCATGTGACATTGTCCCTTCCCATCACCTTTTTTCCCTTAAACCCACCTGCATACTCCTCTTTTTGCCTTCACAATACCAATTTTTGACTCAAAATGCTTTATAAAAGATTTCCTTATTAAAATATGAATAAATGACCTTTTTGGCATCATTTTTTGATGAAAAAAGGCATTTTTCGTCATCTGTTCAGCCCTTCACGAACTCCTGAAACGCAACCAAAAACTGCCTACCGGAGCGTCCTAAGAAGCCTCCCCGTAGCCCTTCTTAGCCTTGGTACCACATCCCCTCTCAGGCCTATGTACCGTAGTCCTCTTAGTCTAAATCCGAGGACCTAAGCCTCTCTTCTTATCCAGAACCTCATCTTCGAATCTGCTTTTCTTCTTGGCTCGGACCGCAGCCTCGGACCGCAATCTCGGTCCGCATGCGTTCCCTTCTACAATCCTCGCGTACCTCATTCACATGTCTCACACCGCAGCTGCTATCCGTAGTTCGGACCGCAATCACCTTCTTCGCATACCGCAGTCAGTGTTTCATCCGCAGCTACTTTGTCGGCACCTTACCCTGACTTCGGTGCCCCTCCCTTCCATCTGCAACCCACCCTTCTTCAACCGTAACCTCCCTCTTCATCCATCAGCAACCTTCGATCAGCCTCCCTCCTCCCCTCTCTTCTTCCTTCTTCCTCCTCCCCACCCTCCTTTCCTACTCTTTTTTTTTCTCCTCCCCTCTCATCAACCCCTTTCCTTTTTTTAGCCTTCTTATTTTTTTTAACTTCATCTTTTTTTCAGCCTTTTTTTTTATTATTTATTTTTTTTAATTATTTTTTTAACAACATTTATTTTTATTTAACCAATTATTTTTTTTAAACCAATTTTTTTTAACACCAATTTTTTATTTAGCCAATTTTTTTATTTAATTTAAACCAATTATATTTTTTAAAACTAATTTTTTTACACCAATTTTTGCCACAACCGAACATTGGATTGTCACATTAGTTTACTTCATGCCGATTATTTTGGAAGAATACTTCATACCGCAGTCGGACTTCATATTATTCTTTGTGATGCTTGCACCGCAACGGCGATTGATCAACAAAGTTGTTTCGTATTCTTCACTTTATGGGATATTATGACTTGCCGCTCTTGATCTTTGGTTGACGAATCATGTATCTTGAGCATGTGGACTTTATTTTCTATTGAAGACCACTTCGAGGGTTCCGGCACCGCAGTTTGGGTATTTTGGTATATTTTCGGCATAACAGAGATATTTTTCATGCAGTGATTCTTCGTTCTATGGTATTTGTTCATGCAGCTTCAGCAACTATATCACTCATCTTCTCATGACCACAGAGTATCTCCTTTACTCTATTTCTCATGTCTTATTGAGACCCTTCATACATCTAGGGAGAGCTCTCTTAGCTCTTGGTATCCGACACGCTCCATTCGATGATTTTGTTGATTTTTGATATCCGGTTATTGGTTATCAAAAATAGGGAGACAATATCATCCAGATTTGGTTCTTATGATTGTTTGAGTTTGGATTTTTGAAGACTTCTGAAGACGATTATTTATTTAGTGATGCGATGTGGCACTTATTTTTGGTCTTTACGGACCAAATTTTTGGCATTACTCGATGTTTTCCGATTCAGATTATTTATTATTCGGACTCTACCACAGGATGATTTTGTATTTGCATCCGGTTCAGATCTTATGATTTTTCGAGTTTGGATTCCTGATATGTTGAAGACGAAGATTATTTTGGCGATGTGACGTGGCACTTATTTTTGATCCTTGGATCAAATTTTTGGCATTGTCGGACCATGTCTTTGGACTCACATTATTTTTATCTGGACTTCATTTTATGGATGCTTCACATTTTTAGCAGGTTATTCTTTGAAGAATCTTGGTGTATTATGATTCGAGAACTCGAGATGTTTTTCAGACTTTCTGAAGCCGAAGTGTTTTATTATTGGATCTTCTACTTGTTCATGGTGATCTTCTTCTTCCGGTGATTATGACTGGTTTGAAGATTTGGATCTTATTTTTTTCTACTCCATTGGTGGTGCTTTGAAGCGGAAGACCTTCATTGTTTAGAGATTCATGGCCAATTTCAGACCTCACACACACTTCAGAGTTTCAGAGACATTTCAGCATTTGGTTCTTCTTATTTTTCATTTTATTACCATACTTGCTTGTCGGATTATTGTATTATATCCTTGTATCACTTATTGTATCTCTCATCATTTGTAAGCATTTAGGGAGAGAATGTTGGAGCATGGAAATCCTCTACAAATAATGAGTGGTAGTTAGGTTGAATTTTTCCCTTTATTGCACTGTTGGTGTATTTGTCTCTCCTTCATATATAAAGGGAGAGATGGTTATTTCTTAGTATGCATCTTTCTTACAATGTAATTCTAAAGAGAGAGAATTGGTGGGTTCTCTCCACCTAGGGAGAGTTTATCTCTCCTACCAATGTTCTTCATGGAATAATATTTTATCTCTCTTTCCTTCTTATCTTTCTAAGAATTCTCATCATGTTCTTCATATTTTTATATTTTGATACACGATAAATCTCGTGATATTTCTTCTGCATCCACCGTTCGTATAAAATTCGGTCTCTACAATTGCTATCAGAGCGCCGCATCCGAAGTCATAATGGAACCGAGTTCACTAATCATCTCTAAACAATTTCTTGGTTTCGAAAGGTATTAGTCATAATTTCTCAGCTCCTTACACACCCCAGCAAAATGGAGTAGTAGAGCAAAGAAATCGAACTCCGGTAGAAGCAGCCAGATCTATGCTCAACTTTGCGAACCTTCCTCTCTACTTCTGGGCCGAAGCAGTGGCCACATCATGTTTTGTCCAAAACCGAAGCATTATCTGTAAGCGTCTCAACAAAACTCCATATGAGGGCCTCAACAACTGCAAACCAAATGTCTGTTTCTTTCACATCTTTGGGTGTAGATGTTTTGTGATCAACAACAAGGATCATCTTAACAAATTTGTACCGAAGTCGGATGAAGGCATTTTCCTTGGCTACTCAACAAACAAGGTAGCCTATAGGGTTCTCATCAGACGCACAAGACTAATAGTTGAAAGCTTCAACGTCAAATTCGATGACTATTACGTCCGCAACACTGCCCCTTCAAATTAAACAAAAGCAATCCTGGAAGGTGATATCCCAGCCTCCTCGGGTCCCCTAAACATAGTTGAAATAAACTATGATGATCTTTTTGACCCCGTAGAGACTGCTCAACTCTCCGAAGTTCTTGCGTCTCCGAAAGCTCAACAGCAGCATGCCGAAGTTTCTGGTCCTACACTATCCGATGATGTGTCACTCAATACTTCCACCTCGCCGGTTGAGGGGGAAAACTCCACTCCAAATCAGATGACAACCATCGAGGTTCCAGTTCCAGAGGAAGCAACCCCGGTCCCTATCCGCAGTATTACTCTCCCATCAAATGTTTCCTCAGACTCATACATTGAAGATATAGAGAACATTGACACGGAAACCAATCCAAGGGTTATCACTCTCTCAACAATCCAGGGGGAACCTTCTCAGGTTCAGGGGGAACTCCCATCTGCAATTCAGGGGGAACTCCCATCCGTAATCCAGGGGAACTTCTCTCAAATGCTCAAGTAAATTCTGATCCCACTTCCCCAATTCAACACAATTATGCGGGCTGCTCACAAGTCCAGGGGGAACTGCCCTCTTTTGCCGCAGAGTCTTCATATATTGAAGACATTCCCTCCACCGCAGCCGCTGACCATCTGCAACCCCGTCTTCATGTATGGACGAAGGACCACCCACCGGGTCAAATCATCGGAAATCCATCTGCAGGTAGTCAATCTCGTTCCTCCAAAGATTTAACTGATCACTATCACTATGCAGCGTTTATGTCCTCCGTCGAGCCCAGAACTATCA
This sequence comes from Lactuca virosa, assembly GCF_052849685.1. Taxonomy (NCBI): domain Eukaryota; kingdom Viridiplantae; phylum Streptophyta; class Magnoliopsida; order Asterales; family Asteraceae; genus Lactuca; species Lactuca virosa. Next base: position 123,925,836 of record NC_136432.1, on the reverse strand, counting down.
AAGAAGCCTTAATGGAGCCCGGCTGGATATCCGCAATACAAGAGGAACCGGCATAATTTGAAAGAAACAAAGTATGGCAACTCGTTCCGAAGCCAAAAGGTCACACTATTGTTGGAACAAGATGGGTGTACAAGAATAAATTAGATGAATCTGGTGTGGTCGTCAGAAACAAAGCGAGACTAGTCGCTAAGGGGTATATTCAACTTGAAGGTGTTGATTATGATGGAACATACACCCCCGTAACCAAGATGGAGGCTATATGCATTTTCTTAGTGTATACTGCTCACAAGAACATCAAAGTACATCAAATGGATGTAAAGAGTGCCTTCCTTAATAATGAATTGAAAGAAGAGGTTTATCTTCAACAACCCTCAACTTATGGACTACGGATATAGGATGCTGCGGATACCAATTTACTGTGACTATGAGAGTGCTATAGCGATTTCCCACAATCCTATTCATCACTCTAAGACAAAACATATTGAACTGCGGTATCACTTCATCAAAGCCCACATCTTAAAAGGTAACATTGAACTAATTTGTGTTAACACTCATGAAGAGATTGCTGATGTATTCACAAAAGCGCTTGACTCTACAAAACTCAATAGTTTCTTACAAATGTTAGGAATGATGAATCCAGACCCGCAATTCTTTTTGAATTAATAGGTACCACAGACTACTTCTGGTCTGGGTTGTGGTCCTAGCTAAATATATCTATCATACATGGTTTCAGTATACCTTGTCTACCACAACCATATATCATACCTATATTTCAAGGGTCCTTATTGTTTGTTATTTCTGATTTTGCTCAAGTGTTTCTCTCAGTTCCTTCTACTACAGTCTTCTAATCATCCACCACAACGACGAATCTATCCGCAATGATGATCCAATCCGTAATGGTCGTTCAATCCTCAGTTGTATTGAATGAATCTTCAACTACTTCATAAATTCTAAAGAACTTTGTGTGCTATTTAATGATCCTTCATTTAAAAAAAACATTCCCAAAAAAAAATTCTTTGTATAGCACATCACCGTTTCAGTTCTTCTTTTTCAAATAATCCTTTTATCAGACCTATTTTGGGTTTGATACCAAATAAAACAGTTTCCCAATAAAAGAAATCCTTTAGAAAGCTTTTTCCTTAACTGTCTAATCCCTCTTGCCCCAAGATGTCAAATTCGTTACAAATTCCACTTTTATTCAACGGATTTTCGCCCCTCACCACACGATCTTCAGAATTGTGATATTGGGCCTAACACGTCATTAAATGCTACATTTTTGGAAAACCAAAACATTAAAGATTTACTTTTCTTTAATCTTATTTGTGGTTGTCCTTAATTTTTAAATATAAAAACTCAAGGGTTTTTATCTTTCACTGCCTCATATAGGGTTAAAACAATAAACTTTTGAGATCCGCTACTATATAAACCTTTTTTCCCTCCCCAAGAAATCTTTACGCTTTCTAAACTCTCTTTGGCGATCTCACCCTCTTGCTATTAAAGCTTTTCTGCAAGTTCTTCAAATTTTTTCTCAAAATGGTGAAATCAAGCATCTCAAAGAAGCAATCCAATCTCCATCCATTGCATCCAGAAATTTCAGGGCCATTTTCGAAGATCACTCATCCTACAATGAGTCTGTTCGTCTCATGATCAAGTGTTGGGTTTTAGTATACTACAACATCCTATGGTGCACATACAACCCTAAATACCTTAGATCTATGTTTTCTCTATTATACATGCAAATGGTTTCCAAGGCATTAAACCTATAACTAGCATGCATTTGACATAAACCATATAATATATTAGTTAGGGAAACATACATTTTATGTGGCTTGAAGTCTTGATGTATTTGGCCTTAAGAGCTTAGCACCAATAGTATGAAATGCCTCAAATGGAATCACAACACACCTAGGAAAAAGGTGGCTCTTGAGAGAGAATTCCATGCACCAAAACACCTCCATATTTCTCTAAGAAAAGAAGTGGTGATTTTGGCTATGGAGTAACCTATTTATATGTAGGATTCCAAGGGTCATGGGTATAACCCATAATCCATACCCATGGGTTTTATGATCCATGGTTCATGTGGCCCAACTCTTTATGTATCCATACATAAACTTGGTCCAACATGGATCATAAGTCCAACATGGATCATAAGCCCAACACATATAAATATAACTAATTATCATAATTAGTCCCCATAGATTTAATTAGTCTCTTTTGATCACTAAATTAATTCCAAATTAATTCTTGATCGATACTAATTAAAACATATGATTTCATATTAATATATTATAACTTATAATATATTAATAAACCATAAATAACCTCCTCTCAAAAGTCCATCCTAACAAATTGTCCTGATGATATGCAACCCAAATGGACCATGCTACTCTCGGGTCAAGTACATACCAATAATAGTTATGGGCTTAGACATCTAATCCAACACTCTCCCACTTGGATAAGTCTAAAACGATTATTGCAAGTACGACTTCATAACCCGACTAGCAATCATAGCTCTTAAAGCCGCTGTCGAACTCTGAACAAATCAATGACGCGTCCATTAGATAAGGGATCATATATTCCTCCATTCTAGATATCATATGGACTGAGACATGGATTATAATCATTCTCTCTGTCCATTTGTTGTTTCCAGATTTTCAATTTATGATGACTGACTGATTAAACAAATCAAATCAGTCCTGGCTTGGCCAAGCACTCACATGTGTCATCGCTAAATCATCGAGGGGCCCACAGATATCGCTTTTATCCCGATGGTAAAAGGAATGGATAAACTTCGACTCATATGGCTTGTTCTACTACTTGTTGAAGCATACACAAAGGCACGTTTTATAACATCGAGTTACCAAATGCGTTTCGTGCAATCAATGTATAACCAACTCATAGTAACAACTTATATCTCTAGGTTTGAAGAATATAAGATATTATCGTCTCATGATCACTCGTGATAAAATCCATGAAGTGATTCAAATGAGCGCAGGTTGAATCCAATACTCAGAACTTATGAGCACTCATGAGTGTTGTAGCACCGCTTTGTCCAACATCTTAGACCTCTACAAGCCAACCCATGACAGTCTTGATTCATATCTACTTCCAACATATGACCGACTGTAGATAGTTTGAATAACTTAGTCATTCAGGAAGAATGAACTAGTTTATTCTGGAAGTCAAAACATGCAAAATGAAACAAAAGAATAAATGAATCAAATATGGTATCAAACCCTATGAATATAAATATACCACTTTTATTTATCACCATACTGATTACTCATTATTTCATTGTTGCGGTTTTATCAACTTTATACCTGAATTAAAAACACTAGTTGTCCTATGCTCCAAGCATGTACACTATGTTTTTCTAAACATTAGCTTTGCCATACACCAAGTATGCACTCTATGTGTGTCTATGATCCTTACTTTGTGAAATAAACCAATTGAACATAATTTCAATTATTCTAATTTCACACTCCCAAATCCTTATTGAAAAATGTGAGAATTTCAAATTCCTATCATTTATCGAAATCTGTTTAGAATTTAAACTTATATGCACTGACCCTCCTGTAATGAATATGGACAAAGTCACAAAGACTTGTCAACAGTCATTATAAGGTATTCCAATGGAGTTCAACTCCATGGAAACTAAGTCTCATATTCAAAGTACATTGCTTTGAACATGCTTCTTGCATTAGGTTTTCTAATCTTACACAGATAATTTCCACCTATGGAGACAACTCCATATTCTCATTTTGACTATCACTTCTGAACAAGAGCTGCCTCTTTTCAGAATATGTCAATATGGTCCTCGACAATTGCTTAATCATTTTAGTCATATCAAATTCTAGACCTTTTCCCTTCTTAATGCCTCTGGACATTTGGAAAAATTTAGAAATGACAAATATTATAGCACATGCAATCGATCCTGTACCCAAAGCAAATGGTACACGATTCATGGTGTCTCACATAAAGACATTATTCTAGACCAGTCTTTTGCTACAATATTTTTATTTGCCATGTTTTCAAAATTTAACTATGAAGAGGGATGTCGTAATCATAATCGAATTTTGAGAACGCAATATATAGAATTTCCTTAAGTTGAACCAATACAACATGAAATTCATATATATATATATATATATATATATATATATATATATATATATATATATATATATATATATATATTCTTGACTAAAGATGATTAAGGTCTCAATCTAAGCCTTTAGAACTGAAATGAAGTATATCCTCTCCCTTAATTATAGCAAAACAACTTTTTCAATCCCTGCAGCCTCACGAATTGAAACTTTTGTTTTCTATAATTAACATTGCTAACTTGCAATACTAACAATAATTATCATGATCCCACTAACATGATGATTATTAGCATAACACTTATGCTCCCACTAGCTTTGACATGTACTCAGAAATCAGCTGGACTTCTAGAAATCAATACTTTATTGACTTTCTTACCAAAGTTCATATTTCTGATACGTGATGCTTTGATAAAACTTTATCAAACCCATACACCTTTCCTTAGATAGCATGCATGTGTGTCTAAACAATTTCAGAACTATGAAAAGGGATGCCGTAATCATAATCTCAATTGTTTAGACCTTTTGCCATCTGCTTCAAATCTAATTGGTGGAAGTGTTTCCTCACCATCATTTTCATGAATCGGAGAGAAACCTTATGACCCTTAGATTATATGGTGTATGTGTTCTTATCCATGTGAATCGTCAAAACCATAGTCACAAGACAAGGATAATGACAAATCCAAACTCATATGGACTGAACTTATGCAATCTTAACTTCTTGCCACCTGGCAGTATAGGGCCTGCCATTGCTTCCAAGTTGTTATGCAACCAATTGAGAACTTTCAGAACTCCTATGCAAAGCCAACTTTAACTGGAATGGGCACAGAATATGTCAACATGATAGGTTATAAACCTCAAGTCGTGTGCTAGTGAAGAACCTCAGGTTTTATTCTTGATTAGTTCTTGAAATTCTTTTTAGGATCTTTAAGACTCCCACTATCCTCTTGACATATAAGACTATCTTGCCAAATATTCAAGAGATAGTGCGGATTCTTTATCAAGACAAACACTTCACACAATTGGCCTTAGTTGGTCTTTGTTTTATCCAAAACATCAAAACTTACCAATTTCAAATGTACAAGAGTAGGACACTTTTACTCTTACATTTGACAAGTGTTTTAAACCTTTCTTTAAGATATGTCACTCAAGTTACAATCTTGGAGTATGATTCTAAGAATTGTTTTGGAACGAAGTATGACTCATCTTCCTGATCTAACCATTTCAACAATTCATGACTCCTCTTCTTAGTCATAACAATGCACTAAGATGACCTTTAGAGGATTAATTGTGATATGATTTCTAAATCATTAAGATGATCACAAACATGATACTAAAGTACTCTCCAATCTTTTCAGATTTGAGAAACTTTTATCTTTCTGCCTAATTTGATTCTTCCCATTCGTTCTGCCATACATTGAGACTTTTCCAATGTTTCAGAATTATACTTAAACTTGTAAGTATAACCATATTTACTAAACTTTAGTAAATCAAATAGTCTTAACGAGCTTTGTGGTGGACATGACCAGTGCACAAGAATGTGTATTCGATCCCTTTAGTCCTTCACTTGACTCACACATCTATGTGAACAAGTAATTAGTCTTGATTTTCCAATGCTCGAAAGTTCTCATTCATCATACTATTCAACTTGCATGATTCCAAGTTTCGGTCCAATTGAAACTTGGGTGATGAGGAACTTTCCCGATTTGGTAAATTTAGACACTACCACAAATGAAAGAATCAAATCCATTTTCCAATATTGCTGTCAGTGGAATCATATAAGCAACAATTTTCCACAAATGCCATTGTAAGGATACTTCAAATAAATAAAATTAAACAATTTTCTTTTATTTTAAAACTTTACGGAAAAACGTATCCTTACAATCCACATGGAAAATTGTTGTTATCTATTCCTTAGCAATATATCATAACTTCTTAAGCAACTGCTCAAAATTCTGATGCGATCGAAATCCACCTTCGCGATCAGAATCAGCATATACTTCCTTTAAGATTTCTCTCTATTCTTTGATTCTTAAAACATCAACATGTGACCCAGTCACATCATGTAATGAGGATCTCAGAATAGAACTTAACAGAGTTAGATAATGGGCTCTCCCTGATGTAGAGTCAAACTTATTGACTTTAACATCCTTAGGTAAATTTGGCAGCTTTGCAATCAACGCCCCTTCCTTTAGCAAAATAAACATATGGACCCTTTGGTAATGGGACTATCTCAGACTTAGCCTTTCTCTTTACCATTTAGTCAACCGGGTTGACTATGGCCAATCCCTTTCCATTGGGAAGAGAATACTTTTTCTGGATTTCCAGTGTCACCATTGTCACTGTCCATAAAATTTTTTGGAAGTTGATCTTCTAATCAAATTTGCTTTACTATCGTTCCAAATCATTGCTGATTCAGCAGCACCAAGCAAATAGATATGATCATTAAGGTTCATGTCATAGTCTGTTTCATAGTAGTCCCAAAGGAACTCACTATGTGACTTAGAAAGTGATTGAACATCCAACTTTCTCAAGACTTTGACACCCAACTCTCCCGGCTTGTCAATATGTGACTTCATCTCTAAGATGTGATCACACATAGACCTTGCTTGCCATTAGGTCTTGAGTTACCTTGAACTTGTGGGTTAGGGAGAATAATTGGAGGAGGTGGAGGAAGAGAAGTATGACTTCCATGAGCCAAACTCGGGAAGTCATATTCATTAGGAAAGCTTGGTTTGGGAAGATCATTGTTGTCTAAACCAGACATCAACAATGGGAGAAATTCACGTAAAGTTGATTTAAGTCCTTAATATAACACCCAATATGATATATTAAGGCTAGGACCCAACAAACTATTTTATAACTTGGAAGAGGGATGCCGTAATCCAAGCTATAAAATATTTGAAGGTAGGTGAATGACGATTCACCAATTTCCACCAAGATAAACGAAATGTATTATTAGGTTTTAATTTGTTTTGAAACTCCTAGATTCTTTTGAGATTCATTGAACTTTTCGATGGCATGTTTCAATCTCGAGTGTGCCCTTCAGGTTTTGTGACTGGGATGCCGAGGATCACAAAACTAGGTGTGAAGTAACCATGCAAATATACTTGGTACCCTTAATATTTACCCCTCAATCGATGTGTCGGTTAACCACACACGCTCCAACGATACTATGATAAACATTAAGTTACCCTTTTCCTACCTTGTTAAGTCCAGGTTAGTGTGCCGGTTAACCACACACGCTCCACTAACAGTTTAAACAAAGTGCAAAGTGTAATTTCATGGATTAGCACCTTATTCACATTTTCCTAAGTAACTAAGATTGGGAATTTATAAGTGTTTAGTTACTTAGTATTTATCATTATACTTATAATGAAGGGAGAATTATAGTCCTTGTCCTACCTGTTCGGCTAACGACCTCCACCGGTCAAGGAAGCGGTGAGTGAGAGTGGACACCCATTAAACTGCCATTTTATAGGCAGTAACCTTATACCCCCCTTATAGACCGGCTTCGTCAATGAGGCCTACTAATGGTAAGACGACTTTATCTTATACATATCTATATAATTAAAATTATAATAATAGTATAAGGGTTGAATTTTAAACTTTTAAAATTCTAAGGTCTAGTTTGGAATTAAAGTATACATGGGGGGTAACTTTACAAATTCCAAAACTTGAGGACAAGTTTTGAAACCTTTCAAAACTCTTGGATTTTTCATAACTTATGAGTTTAATTAAGGTTTAATGAAAAAAAAAATTCAAGTTCCATAACTTGAGGACAAGTTATGGAAGACATTAAATCATTTAATGATGACATTAAAAATAGTGACTCTTCTATTTTCATAACCTATGAAACTTAATGACACTTTAAAAAGAAAAACTCTTCACTTTCCATAACTTGAGGACAAGTTATAGAGTTCATAAAAACCATTAAGATCAAATATTCCAATTAACACAATAATCAAATAATTTTTCTATGATCTAGATTAAACTCATAAGTAAAGATAATTCACATCAACAATTTTCAAGAAATTAAATAATCATATAAACTAATATAAATCTTGAAACTTTGACAATTATCCTTTGAAGACTCTTGGAATTCATAACCTAAAGAGTTAATAAATGAGACATTTCACATCCATAACTTATGGAAGTTTCAAAACCCTTAAGATCATAACTTTAAAAAAAACTTTTGAGTTCCAAAATTTTATGACAAAATTTGTAACTCCTTAAAACCATTTAGATCAAACTTTTAAAACAAATAAAATAATCATATCATTCTACCTTTTAATAAATTGACCTAATTCAACTCTTGTAGTAAAGTGACTCAAATTTTATAAATAATTAGTTTTTCATAAAATCAAGTAATTATCATAAAATTTGACAAACTTCATGTTTTTTTCCTTTTTTTTCCTTCAACTTGTAAAAAAAATACATTTGCATCAAATATAATAGAAAACAACCCAGGCTCTGATACCACTGTTGGGTTTTAGTATACTACAACATCCTATGGTGCACATACAATCCTAAATACCTTGGATCTATGTTTTCTCTATTATACATGCAAATGGTTTCCAAGGCATTAAACCTATAACTAGCATGCATTTGACATAAACCATATAATATACTAGTTAGGTAAACATACCTTTTATGTGGCTTGAAGTCTTGATGTATTTGGCCTTAAGAGCTTTACACCAATAGTATGAAATGCCTCAAATGGAATCACAACACACTTAGGAAAAAGGTGGCTCTTGAGAGAGAATTCCATGCACCAAAACACCTCCATATTTCTCTAAGAAAAGAAGTGGTGATTTTGGCTATGGAGTAACCTATTTATATGTAGGATTCCAAGGGTCATGGGTATAACCCATAATCCATACCCATGGGTTTTATGATCCATGGTTCATGTGGCCCAACTCTTTATGTATCCATACATAAACTTGGTCCAACATGGATCATAAGCCCAACACATATAAATATAACTAATTATCATAATTAGTCCCCATAGATTTAATTAGTCTCTTTTGATCACTAAATTAAATCCAAATTAATTCTTGATCGATACTAATTAAAACATATGATTTCATATTAATATATTATAACTTATAATATATTAATAAACCATAAATAACCTTCTCTCAAAAGTCCATCCTAACAAATTGTCCTGATGATATGCAACCCAAATGGACCATGCTACTCTCGGGTCAAGTACATACCAATAATAGTTATGGGCTTAGACATCTAATCCAACATCAAGTTCATCAAAAATCACCCTTTGTCTGGACCCTTTGACTCTTTCACCGATGTAGTACCAATTTCGACCCTATTCAAGTGTGCTTTCTGTGACTTTCGCCCCCTCAACAACCTGCAGGATGTTCATCTGAATTTGGTAGATGATTCTTTGGTCATCTTGACCAAAGACAAATTTATGAATGCAATCAATCTACTGGTCCATCACTCTACAAAGTTCTTCACTCCCAGTATCACGGACATCACCACTTCACTCTACCAGATGGGATACCAGAAAAAGCTTAAGGGAATAGGCGAGTTCAAGAAAAATCAACTCCTTGCGGTCTGGCAATTTGTTTGCCATTTCTTCATCCGCAGTCTACCAGGAAGAACCGGAGTCACTGATAACATGGGCCTCAAACTTCTCGAATTAGTGTAGAGCATCTTCACTGGCCATGATGTCAAGTACGGTCAGATTATATAGGATGACTTCCTTAAGTACATTCCCAAGGAGAATCCGAAATCAAACCCCACAGAGCTCACATTTGCAAGATTTTGGTCCCTATGCATTTCAGACCTTCACCGTGACGCAAAGATCACCATCGGCAGCGACACCAACTTCTTCGTCACTCGTGATCTCAAAAGGTATCCTCCTTCTGAAGATCAATCTATCTATGGACCTCTAAGACGTTTACATGTACACATTTTGACCACTGTTGGACTTGAGACTCAAGAAGTCACCAATCACATAGAGGCTACGAAAGGTATTGAACCATACCTTTCTACCCCGCCTCTACCTAGTCAGTCTATATTAGCCTCGACAGACCCTCATGGCCCTAAAAGCACCGCAGCCCCAATTGTTACCACTCAATCTTCAAGGCTCAAGAAGCTTTCTTCTAGAAAAACCTCCTGTAGCAAATCTAAGAAAGGTGCAACATCCAAGACCGCAGAACCCTCAAAGAAACGCAAACTCAAACATGTTGTATCATCAGATGAAGACTCTGATCCAAATCAGACCCCCGTAGTCAATATTGAAGATGAGTTTGATGATGACTCAGTCCTAATTCGTGTTCTCAAGAAACGAAGATCCAACCCTAGTCCTAGCCAAATATGCAATCGGACTGATACCTTAGCCTCTCAAAAGGCTACGGTAGTCCTTGGGGTCCCCGCATGCCCATTTGCAACTACCCTATCTAGCCACTTAGGCACAGCAAGTGTGCCAATTTCACCGGTTCCTGGAGACTCACCCCCAACTAAATCCCAAGAGGATTTAATTGGTTCTCACCCTAAGGTCTCCAGGGCCTCCCGACTGCATTTCTTTCAGGAACAGGAGTTGGGCTCCATCCTTGACTTTGTAATCCAAACACTCGATACACCTTCCCATCCGCAGGGCGATTCTTCAGCCCATGCCAGAACTGAGTCGAGGCCAAACTTGACTACGGGTCAAGGAGACCGAGGAAGCTCAGGAAATCCTACTCTACTTACCTTACATACATGTGGTTTAGGCATGGTGAGCACAAATATGCAAGGATCCGTGAACCCGAGGGACACCTCGGTGCAACATCAAGGAATCGACGAATACAAATTTGATGACTATTGGATTCAGTATAAACCATCTACTGAATCCGAAGTCAAAAAGTATGCAGCTTTTCGCAGGGCATTTCAAGCAAGGAAAGACCAGCAAACCAAACAGCTTAAACAAAAGGAGAAAGAAATACAAGTTGTCGCTAAGTACTGGGCAGATGCAATCAACAATGCCTGCACAGTAGCAAACATTCTCAAGATCCAAGATTGGAGGACAGCAATGGCTGAGACCATATGCAACGCGCAGTCCATTCCTGATGGCGCAGGTCCTTCCAAGCCCCCTCCAACAAAGATTGTTCAAGAATCCCAAGAGGACGGAACCGCAATTGAAGTTAGTTCTAGACCTACATTTGGCTTCGATGACATTGACATATATGAAGTCAATCAACCCGAGCCATCAAACGACATGATGATGATGTTCAACGAAGAAGATGAATCAAGCGGGTCCCAACACTCTACTTCAAAGCCCAAGGAAGAAAAAAGAAGAAAATGGTTGTTTCCAGAAAAGAATTTCTAAGCCTGCAAAACAAAATTGATCAGATTTTAACTACAGTAAAATCCAGCCAACCGCAACCGGAAGATGTGCCTCAACCGCAATCCCTGATTGACAGAATAGAACGTTTGGAAGCAAGAGAACGACTTGCTGCTGAGAGAATCTCTCTCAAGGTTGAAATGGGTATCCGATCCCTGGATACAAGCAGGAAGGCGGATCATCAAAATTCATCACCATTGTGGAGCGACTCATCACTGAAATGACCGCAATCAAAGTTGAACTTCAATCAGCCATTGCGGGTCAAGATGCTCATTCAAAGAAGCTTGTTGACGAAACTCACAATGCTTATGAGTCCTCTATCTCAGTCTTACAAACAACTATCAACAACCTCAGATGCTCCTTATCCTCCAACTTCCATGGCCAGGAGATTTTCAGATTTACCAAGGAGATCCACAAACTGCTATTCAACAACGCAACCCCCACCAATCAGCAACTTAGTGAGGCTATCAAAGCTCAATTTAATGACGTCTGTGCAAAGATAGATGGTCTAAAACAATAGCTTGAGGAGGTACCAGGTGTTCCTTCCTCAAGAGGGGGAAGTGAAGACCATGATTCATATCACATCTCCCATCAGCATTCACATCAACATCAACACTTCCAAACTCCCATCTAATTTGGTCCCATTCATCATCAACTGATCATTCAGCAAAAATTCCCTTCTCCACAACCTTCCCCATAACCATCTCCCAAAAAGAAGACGCCTATGCCTTCTCCTCAACACAGTCTAATTCACTCCGCTCATCAGTCTCCACCGCAACAAGAAAAAGTCCAAGATGTCCAACCTACCTCTTCCCCGCATCCGGAGACTCCTCCTCACCTCATAAATCTAGTCCCAGAGATGTCATCTGAAAACTCTTACGACTCTCCCAAAACCAAGCAAAGGAAAGCTGACTAGAGAGCAGCTATGTTAGCTGAACTGATATGGAGAGATCATGGATTCGACATCACTATGGATGAATCCCTCATCCATTCTTGGATTAACCCCACCAGACGACTACTAGATGACGACTACAAACCCTATCTCACATATGTGGAACCCCCATCTGACGGTTATTGGGACATTCCCATCTCTCCCAACGCATAATTCTTCATCGTTTTTGAATCATTTGACCGCAACCTCCCCGATGATCAGAGGTTGCCACTGGAATTTGAAAGACTTAACAGATACCATGTGAAGCATGGATATGCAATCGAAAATATCTGGTCAAGTGACAAGCCTACCGCAGTCAAAAACTTCAAGCCCAGAAAGTTCATGAAAGCATACTTCATTTAGTACACTCTAACGAGAAAAAATTCAGATTATGTTCGCACCCAAGCTGACTTCCCTTGCATGAACCCGAAAGAAATTTTCCTGATTGCGAAGGTGTTTCAGAACAAGTGTGAGAAGAATCCTAAAATGAAGATTGCGTACGAAAGGGCCTGTACGTTTCTAAAAGAAACAGTTTGTGACTTTGCAAATATTGATGCGGAAATCCCCCCTACTCTTGGTCAGAAATTCAATCTCCCTCCTCTTGAACCCGCTCCGGTGCTGACTGAAGGCTTTCAAGAGAGATCCCTTGGAGCAACTAACTTCCCGGATCTTGGAGTCATTTTCAAACGCATAAATGATGAAACAAAATATTTCATCCCAGTGACTGCCATGAACTGATTGAACCGGAAGCAACTTGAAGTCACTAAAACTGCAGTAAACAAGTCGAAACACACAACTGCTAAAGTTAAGTTTGAAATCTCCAGGAGAATTGTTTGGCTCAGTGAAGTCAGGAAGTTTTGGTGGATCCTCATCAAATTCCTAAAGCTTGACAAGTGAAAGAAAAGTTGAAGAGGTCACTTAGGGGGAAATTGTTGAAGCATAAAAGTGACCCTCTTAAACTTAACAAATCCGAAGCCATCTCCTGATCCGCAGTCAAGATCTCAACCACAATCAAGAACCGCATCCGCATTCAACGTCATCCGTCTTTTATCTTAGTTTTAGTTTTATTTTTTATCTTATGTCTTTACATTTCTTTACCTAGTGTGCCTTGCATGGCCACCTTAGACAGATTTAACTATGTAATCCTCGAGACTCTATATATAGAGCTCTCATTTGTTGAATGATATACATCTCTCAATTATCTCTATCTTGAATTTCATATTCTACTTATTCTCTCTTACTTTCTCATCCTCAAAGATCCTCATCAACTAAACTGTTATATGAAGATTATAATATCTCTTCGGAGCAAGTCAGCTTTGACTTAATCACTAAGTTTCATCTCATTTACTAACTTGGGTTGACTGTAATCCTTGTTAAGAATCAGCTTAAGTATCTTCTTGATATAGTACTTGTTTTCATTTACATTTCCTTATATTTCCGCACCTAACAATCTAACTATCTAATTCTAACTTATTATTGTTAAGCTTTATGATCCACTGAGTTAAACTTAGTTTCGCATTATTACTTGTTCTAATGCTTGTTCAAGTGTGTTACTCAAGTTTTCCTCTCAACACGGTGTTTGGTATCGAAGTTGATGTCATGCTAAGAGCTCAAGAGCTTCGTCTTCAAAGTAAACTTGATCAGGTTGACAAGAACAACGAGTTAAGGGTCAAGGCTCAATCTGTGACCTTTAATGGTGAATTTAAAGAATTAAAAGTTGTTGCGAGGGAACGTCATGTTCTTTTTGTTCAAGATGTAAAGACTGTTCGCGAATATTTCAATTGCAAAATTAAAGAGTTACGACCTGACATGGAAAAGGAGATACAGGATTTGACACACAACTATTCTTCTATTCTTACGAAGTTAGATATTATTGCTGGTGCAGTAACAAAAATTGTTGAGTGTTATAATTCTATGCTTTCGAAGATAGATGCAAAGGATGATGTTGATTCAAAGAGTTTTAGGAAGATTGATTCGCATTAGGTTGACTTGAAAGCAATGGTTTCGAAGTTTGGTTCTTCATCTTTGTTCATTCCTGAGTTTTTAACTCAGAAGTTTCGTTTGCTTTAGTCGACAATTCAATCTGAATTGCCTCCACTTTCGAAACTCCTAAACTTACTACCAACTGATGACCCACCTGTTGCCACAGGGGTTCAAGAGGGAGAAAGAAAAAATCTTGATGTAAGTAAAGGCGAAGGAGCATCTGGCAAGACAAGTGGAGATGCGAAAGTGGTGGGTAAAGTTTTGACTACTCAAATTCCAAAAACTTTGCCAGATACGACTGATCCAATTATTTCACCAACAACAACAACAACACGAAATTTGGTGAAAGGGATTATTATTTGTGGTTCCAGCGGTTCCAGCTCTTCGTCGAAACCTAAGCCTATTGAAACTGATAAAGGCAAAGGGAAGAGTGTTAGTGTTGAACTGACGAAGGAAGAAGGAAAAGCAACTATTGAAGCTGAAATGGAAAAACAGCGACATATTCAAAGCATTCTTAGGCTTCATCAAAATGATCCTTCAACTTTGAATAAAGGTGATCCAAGGAAACCACATAGCTATGAGAACATTGAAGCTATGGTAGTATATTGTGAAATGCATGACTTTGAGAAGAAACCAAAGAAGAGTTATGTAACTGAGAATTAATACATGAATCAGTTGGACTTTCCCATCAACAAGATGATGTTTATTACTTCTCAATATCAGATTACTGACAAGTTCGAATATAAGGAAGAGTACAAGAAACTAAAGATTCGATTTCATGTTGTACTTGGGAAAGAAGAAGAAGAAGTTTGGTCACTTGTCAAGATAGTTCGAATTTTGAGTATTTCCAAAGATGCTCTATGTCAGTATGTACTTCAAAATTTTCGATATCATATGGTCAGAGAAAACAATACCACTTTAACCTTTATTGTTGTTGATTTCCCTCTTATGAATCTGAATGATTTAATCTCTGTCGCGAAGATTCTTAAAGTCAATGATGAAACGAAACTTTAGCGAACAAGTAAAGAAGATTATCAGCTGGGTCATGCTCATATCAAGCTATTCATCGACAATTATTATGATTGTTTAGCCTTGACAGATGTTGAATAAGCTTTGACGATGGGTAGAGAGATTACTGTACCTCAATCATTATTGACGAGTAACGCTGATTTGAGGCCTTATGCTGATGGAGAGATTTGTCTGAAGCCACTTGCGATAATTTTTGTTGGTAAAAGCAAGAAGGGAAGGAAGACGAAGTTTTTTTTCCACGCATGCAATGTCAAAAGATATACTACAGCACACTATATGAACTTGATTGTTCACATGAATAATTGTAAGAAGAACAATGATGGAGATAAGGCTGAATTGAAGAAGGTGATGAATTGCTATGCAGAAATTCGGAGTTCGATGCATCAAGCTATCTAGATGTTATTGACAAAGGTTCGACATTTCTCACAAAGGGGGAGAATGTTGATGTTGAAATTAGTTGTGAGGTATCGAAGGTCAAGGGATAGTTCCGTTAGTATGTTACATTATTATAAGGGTACTTTAGTGTCGAAGCTTTTCAAGTCCAGTCCCTTATATTTTTTGTATGCTTTCGAGTTCCCTATAAATAGGTGATCTGTACTAGAGTTAAAAAAGAACTTTTGATGTAATTGTCTAAACACTTTGTACTCATTGAAAGCTTAATCGAGCCAAACAAATATTATTTAGATCTTGTGTTCATTGTTTTCATATGATTCTGATTCTATAATTCTTACTCGATTAGGTAACCACTACAATATTTAGACTCCTTAAGCTACCACGATTCCATAAATATAAATTTCATAAGAATCCGAAACACTAAGGATGAGATATAACGTTTATGGTAAATTTATATCTACCGTAATGAAAAAGTTATAATGACGAAAGCAACAAGGAAATTGGGTGAGTTTTGGAGAAATTTACCGACTAGACAATTGTAGTACTACTTCAAGTACGAATTATGAAGCAATGAACACCTAAAACAGACATCATGTGTGGGAGTTACGATTTTTATAAGATCACCCCGTGTGTCATCGACCTGATCGCCTCTCGAAGCGCAAACATGTGGTTTCTACCCTACACCAACGTTTTCAAACTCACAAGGAAGTTCATAACCCCATTTTCAACTCTTTTCGGGGGGAATACATGTCTAAATTAGAACTTTACCTAGTTATCACTAATTATAGTTGGATAATTATGCCCATATCATTTGGATAATATTAGGTCGGTAGTTACTCTGCCCAAACTCATTAGTTAATATTATGCCTAGTTTTTATATTGAACCACTATGATAGATAAGATCATACATAGTTACCACGCTGGCCAATTGTCAGGAAACGCTGAAAATCGTTGTTATAGACATCTTTGGATAAGCTTAGTAACTAGTGTGACTCTGCCCAAATTCTCGGCTACGCGATACACAAAACATACTAAATACACACACACACACACACACACACACATATATATATATATATATATATATATATATATATATATATATATATATATATATATATATATATATATATATATATATATATATATATATATATATATATAATAAGTATCTCGTATAAAACACAATGCGAGTAACAACACGACCGACCAGGGGAGGCCCCCATGACATGAGTTAGATGAGGCATGATTCATCAACATGTTGATTGATATTCAGCTAGCGCCCAACCGATAATCGTTAATTCATAAGTGGGCAAGAGATATTTGTATAGATCTATACGATATTAACACTCCCACCTGTGGTTACTAGCTACAAACCGACGACAAGTCGAAACAAGCATAACTTTCCTACCACTGTGACGTTCGATGAAGCGTCGCATTATTTCTTTCGAGATCAACAGTCCTAGCTCGATTATAGGAAGTCATTGTAACTTTGTTAAACAAAAATGAGGTATAATAAACTACTATTAGGATTAATCCAACAAAGTAGTGATAGTATACATAAACTCGAGGAAGCATGTTTAGATCAACCAACACTGAACTATCTTAGACTCCCACTAGGAACCGACCTATGGAATTAGTGATAGTACACACAAACTCAAGGAATCGAGTTTTGGATAAAAAAAAACTAAAATACCCATACATGTTTTATAACAATAAAACATGTGGACTCACCAACACTATGTTGACCTCTTAAACTACATGTATTCTAAGGAGATTGAACCCGCCCGAAGAAGGAGAAAACCCTGGTGATGTAGTCCAAGAACTTATGTGCTTTGCTTTTGAACTTTGCTTTCGTAATGTACTAGTAACTCAAAAATTATGCAATATATTTTATTTACTGAATAAATAGCTACGTCGTTTAGTACATCTTGTGTATTATTCAATGCATATCTTGGCCTGAAATCCCACTATCCCAACGACGTATAGCTTGGCGCTTCTGCTGCATGCCAGGGCTGTAACAGTTGGCGTCATTGGTACCTTAGAATTCTTGATTGCTTCTAGAAAGTGTACTTTAATCCATAATCCCGCCGATCTCATTAGAAGAATACGAACATTCCAGTTTCAACCCCTAACTTTCCATAATGACACTTCCTACAACACAAACAAAATTATTTTCAATTGATAGTTTTAAACCTTGATATTTCCGTCCCCTACTATACTCCTATCTTTCATTATGGTCTTTGGGTGCAATTCTATTTTATAATATTTAAGTTAATTTATTTATTAATTAGTTAATTTATTTACTTTATTTATTTATTATTTAACCATTTCCAATTTATCTAATAGCTTTTATTTTAACATTGACGAATATAATTCTTTAGAATATAAATTCCTAATTACATATTTATTCTTATAAAATAATAAAATCATTTAAAAAATTACTAACGAGAAATAGAATTTTACAAATCTCCACAACTTAATAGGATTTCGTCCTAGAAATTTCCATATTTGAACAATTTTCAATAATGTACTCACATATGCTCCTCGGCTCCCATGCCCATTCTGATCCACACCGATGATGTCATTGCGACTATACAATCCCATTTACCCCCTTCTTGCACCGTCCAGATCATATCTAGTGGCGGGGTAAATTCAGTCATCCACAAACATGCTACTTGGAATGATGTTTAGCTTTATCTCTAGTAAGCACATCAGTTACTACATTAACTTTATTCGAATGGTAAAGTATATCAAAATAATAATTTTTTAGCACATCAACTATCTACGATGCTTTATGTTCAAATACCCTAATCTATGAGGCATTTCAAACATTAGTTATTATTACAAATCAAGCACTTCAACTCATATAGGTAATGTCTCCATATCCTTATTGGAAACTACGACTCCGAACTCCAAATCGTGATTCAGATGCTTCGACTTGTGTAGCTTCAACTATCCTAAAACATTTGAGATAACTTTCCTTCTCTACATAAAATCGCTCCTCTTTTTCTATTAGGATTAACCATTCCTCCCTCACATGGGATTCGAAATTGCACTACTTATTGCTCGCAATCGATTAGGGCACGACATCACCTCAACACGTCTACAACTACTTTTATACTAGTTGGTTACCACACTCTTCTTTCATGAAATTTGTCAGTGATTTTATTCACTGACTCTGTAGTTTGCTTCATCGTCAAGAACTCTTTCGCCACCAGTTGATCTCTACCAATGGTATGTACTCTTTCTTAAATAACACTTTGAATTCTTGACAAGTTGTGGCTGCCAATTCTTTATTAGTTTGAGACTTTGTCAACAAGCGCCATCAATCTTTTGCTCCATCATGCATCATGATCATAACTAAATATACCTTCACCTCAGCATGACAGAAACTGATGTGAAAGGCACCCTTAATGTCAGACAACCATCGACTGCCTACCAAAGGGTATTTCTTCCCATGAAAAAGTGGCGGTTTATACACCAAGAAGCCTCAATAACTCCGTCTACTAGACGATCCCTGACCTAGTCTTATAACACTCTCTATTGCACCAATCATCTCTTAAATAGCCCCATAATCATCTCTTGAATAGCTTCATGAACCTTGCTTGCAAGTTGTTCCCTAAGATTAGGTGTCTGAAAGCCCCTAGATCTGGTTGATGATCTTCCTCAAGTATTCATTATTTTGTAAAAATACAGTTCATGGGAATTAAGACGTTAATACTCTAATCATTTATACATTTAGTTCTATTACTTGAATCATCTGTAACGCCCGTGTCTCTAGGCTAGGCATTAATATTGACATAATGTTCTAGGTTAACCTTTGTAACTTATTTAGAAGAAATGAAAAGGAATTATGTGAATATTATGTGTTTTATTTGTTTTCTGCTTAATTATTAGGAGTTAATTAATTAAGAATAAAAATGAGCGTCAAAAATTAAATTTTAGATAAAGCCAATATCTATTAAGAAACTTGTAGTGGGCGTGACAAGGATTACGGATATATAAAGAATGCCGAAATCCCTGTTATAACGAAGAAGTTATGACCTGTCGAAGTTTCACGATAAACCGGCTCGGTGCTGAATGTCGTAAAAAGTGAGTTTTCGATAAACTACTTTTTAGCCTTAGCGATCTAAACGAAACTCGTAGTGTTCGTTAAACCGAGAGTAGGTATAAAAAAGAACACCCAAATCTGACTTCGTACGAGGAAGTTATGATTTTTCGAAGTTTCAGCTTAACAGTAGACAGCTAAAAACTCGAATTTTAGCTCGAGTGATTTTTAGCCGACACGACCTAAACGAGAATCGAAGGTCTCGTAAATAGTAGCACAACGGTAAAAAGTCTGACGAAAACGGACGTCGGATGAAGAAGTTATGAATTTTTAACAGATTTCCTGTCCCGGTCTATTAAAAATAATAATATAAAAATTAAATTCTAAATTACCCAACGAAGTCTAAGCGAAAGTTGTAGAGCGTAATTTTACCTACGCGTGCATATAAAGAACGTGAAAAACAGAGCTCGTATGCGAAAGTTATGGATTTTAGAAGTTTTTGCACAAAAATCGAGAAAATTCGCATAGTCACGTTTTTGCCACGTCACCCTCGCCCAAAATGTGCCACGTGTCCGAAATGGTCGAGTCATCCGAGCAGCTGGCAGTCGCGTGTCACTTCCAGATTCGACCGAAGTCTCGACCCTCGCACATCCGACGCGTGTACAGTGACTCTTCGCATCCGAAGCCTTCGCATGAGCCACGAGCCACCCACCTCGGATCCGAAGTTCGGTCCAATCAGAGCCCTCCAGCGAGGCCCTCGCATGCGCAACCCACATGCGAGCAGGTGCTTCCTCCTTCGGATCTGTTGCCGCGTGGCTTCTCTCCTGGCCGTCCGTTCAGCAGCTCGCATGCTATAAATAGGAGGGTGCGAACCCTCCCGGCTAGAATTCAGAAATTGGCAATTTTGGCCCCTTTCTCAATATTTTGGCTATTTTCACGTCCCCCGAAGCCCCGGTATCGATAATAACCCCCAGAATACGCCCCGAAGTGCCCGAAGACCCTGAAAATTTATATTTTTGGTTTTGAAGCCCGACCTTTCGCAGAGCCCGTTTTCTCAATAAAACTCCTAGTTTTATTAGAAACGATCGTTTTAGGAAACGAATTGCTGCCCGATTTTCATTAAATCAGGTGAGTGTGTAGTTACTTTCACCTTACACATAGATATGAAGTATTTTACTTAAAATACGTGCTGTTTGAATATTTATTGTTTGTTTATTTGAGTTGGATGTTGAAGGTGTGATTTATACATGTTTTTAAATAATTTAAACTGTATATGTATTTTTATCTACAAAAATGTTGGGTAAAACATGGGTAGATGAAATAATGGGTGTGTGATGAAAGGTGAGTTGGATAAAGGAGATGATCAGTAATATTGATCATGAGTTGAGGGTGAGTGGTGAAATTTGAGAGAATCACTTACCCAAAATGTTGGCCCCCGTCATTCAGAAGAGTAGGGATGACAACCATGGACAATTCTAGATGGTCTGTGGAACACTAGCAGACCCGCAACCTGTCGGTGTAATGAACTATATGTTCATTTGGAGTACTCTAAAAACCCATTGACATGTATGACAGGGGTGAATACTGTCAATAATATTGTCAATAAATAAATGCTAGGAATTTAGCCCCTGTTGTATAAACCCTGGTGATGGTGTGACCTTGTGTCTATTCCTTAGGATGAATCCTTAGGAAGGAGTGATAGTTGATTCTTAGGGTAAACCCTTAAGAAATAAATAAGATAATGGGTTTGGGGTAATTTGGTTGATTGATTGATTTTTAAGTACAATAAATTTATTTATTGTGGGTTGAAAACCCTATATGCTCACCAGGCTTCCAAGCCTGAACCACTCAGCTTTTTATGATTACAGGTAGTGGATCCCGAGCATAGTCGAATGATGATGATGAGTGATTTATGGATTATAGGCTAGTAGTTATAAATAACTGTTGTAAGGCTTATAATGTCTTGTTTATGCTTTTGATCTGTATCAGAACATGCCATCCCGAGGTTTTAATTGAAAAAGGAAATTATATATTTCTTAAAGAAAGGTTTTGATAAACTTTTATCATATTTTGTTTTGGGGACCAATTCCGCAATATCTTTTAAAAAAAGATTCTCTGATTTTATTTTAAAAAGCATAAATTAAATCGGTATTTTCTGGCCGAGAAATTAGGGGATGTCACAGTTGGTATCAGAGCATTAGTTTAAGCGAACTAGGAAATTTGTAGGATTTCTAGACTTAAACTTGGAATGCTAAGCGATGATTGTGAGTTGAGTGTGTCTATTATATTTTAGGTAGTACACCTAAATTGACACGAGCACTAGTTTATTTTAGGAAGGATGCCTAAAATGCTTTTATGCGCTAAATGTTTTGTGTTATAGCTATAATGATGTTATTATTTGTTCGGATCTATGGTCTGTTGCCGACCGGATCTGGAAAACTTATGTGTGTAGGATTCTAAGTGTGTGATTACGATATTGGAACTAACATGTAAACGATTCAGAGTAATAACAAAGATTTAACACCTATCGAAAATAAAGATCTAAATTCACCTACGATTGGTGTATAGATCGAAATGGCGAGTACTCAAAGTGGATTCGGAAACGATAATCCACAGCCTGAGCCAATCACGATGGTTGGGGTGCAGGCAATGGTGCGTACAATTTTGGATCAACAGATGGAAGAAACAAAACATTTACTTCAACAAAGTAAGGATGAACTTACTGTGCCAGTACGTCAGGCAATTACTTTGGAGGCAGCTATCTGGGCTGCCAAGTCTGTTGAAGATATGATTAAAGGGAGAGCCGCCAGCAAGGTTGAAGTTGGCGAGAAAAGAAAGTTTGAAAGGACTTCAGGGTCCAACGAGAAAAGAAAATTCTCGAAGTATGGAGGAGGAGAAGGCAAAGCAAAATGGTGCGAGAAGTGCAAAAAGAAGCACTTCGGGAAATGTAGTGAAGAGGTGACCTGCTACAAGTGTGGAAAGACTGGGCATTATGCTAACGAGTGTCCGTCCAACAAGAGGATGTGCTATCGATGTAACGAGGAAGGGGACATTTCGAAACACTGCCCAAAGAAGAAAGAGGCAGCAATGCCCAATGTTCCACCAAAACCAAAACCAAAGGCATACCAAATGATCCTTAATGAAGCAGATGGAGATATAAGGGATCAGGAGTAAGGACCTTATATTCCCAAAACTAAGACATAAAGTAGCAATGTAGTTAGTAACAAGTGGTTTAGCCTATTAGAGGCATAGTATAGGGTAAACTTGAACCTTTGTGTAATCGTTTCAAGGAAATAATATAAACCCTGTTTTTTTCATCTGATGAATGGAATGGTTGGTGTAATTCTTGAAGTTGTCCCATTGTCTGGAATTTCCATCACCATCCAAGTTGAAGCAGAATTGATCATTGAAGATACGCATGGAAGAAGTCCTAGTAGAGTCTAGGAAAATTTTATGATTAATTGGACACATTCGTATGTGTTAAATTGTTTTGTGATTTTAGGACTTGGAGACTGCGAGACCGTACTTGGGACGTGTATGAGTAGGTGTGAATAGTAGTAGAGATCTATACTACTGGAAGCACAAGACTCACACTTGGATCAGGGAAAGTCACCAGGTTACCAAGAAACTAGTAATTGATTCCGTCTTATTCTAGTATGTCGTTACCATCGTTTCGGTAATGACTAAGAAGATGATTGTTATTCCGACCTTAGAGGTCATATAGAATCGAGTCCGACTAAGATGAGTTTATTATGTGGTTCAGAGAACCAAGTTCGATGTAGTATTTGACTTAAGCCAGAAGATTGAAGTGAGAATTGATCAAAGCGATCAATAGAAGTATCGCACTCATTGTTAAAGAAGTTGGTAGTTAGAAATGATACATGTTGAACTGTGATTGTATCACATTAGAACATGAAGGAAGGTATAGTTTGCTCTGAAATTTGTCCCTAGGAGATCTGAGTCTAAGTAGTGCAGTATACAATGAGAGATCATTAGAACATGACCCATCGGTCTGTTGCAATAAACGAAGGAAAATACTTATTCTAAGAAGAAGAAGGAGTCCTCAATAAGGATTTATTTTGTAACTCGAAGGTTACGATTGAAAGTCCTATGGAGATCTGAAGCTTTTTAGGATTAGTTGGATATTATCGCTAATTTATCCAAGGCTTTTCTTTGATCGCGACTCCATTGACAGCTTTGACCCACAAAGGACCTGTCTATACTTGGAATAAGAAGCATAAGAAGCTTTGAGAAGTCAAAGAAGAAGTTGTGTGAGGCAACGGCGCTGGCTAAAGTTACTCAAGGACTACGACTTTGAGATACTTTACCACCCTGGTAAAGAAAATGTTGTTGCTAATGCTCTCAGTCGGAAGGTAAATCTTGAAAAGAAAAGGCCAAGAGCGTTGAGAATTGAAGTTGTCTCGACAGTTGTGGAAAGTATAAAGAAAGCTCAAGAGGAAGCTTTAGAGAGAAATGACCGAAAGGAGGAACGTTTGGGCAAAACGTTGGTGTTTGATACAAACGGTCAAGGACTGAAGGTATTCAAAGATAGGATTTGGGTACCTAAGGCGGGAGGAGTAAGAGGTCTTCTAATGGAAGAAGCTCACAAAACCATGTACTCGATTCATCCCGGTAGTACGAAAATGTATAGGGATCTAAAACCGTATTACTGGTGGCCGACGATGAAGCTCGATGTTGCAAAGTATGTGGACGAGTGTGTAACTTGTGCTAGGGTTAAGGCACAACATCAGAAACCATATGGGAGTTTAGAACCTTTGCCTATACCCATGGGCAAATGGGAAGACATCACTATGGATTTTGTGACTAAACTACCCAGAACAAGGAACGGTCACGACATAATTTAGGTGGTCGTTGATCGCTTCACTAAGAGTGCGCATTTCATAGCAGCCAACGAGAAATGGTCTATGGATAAACTTGCGAATTCTTATGTGAAAGAAATTGTGAGGCTTCACGGTGTTCCGTTAACGATTGTATCCGATCGTAACAGCCGTTTTACCTCAAGGTATTGGAGGAGTCTGTAAGAGGGTACCAAGTTGTGTTTGAATACGGCTTACCATCCGCAAACCGATGGTTAGAGCGAATAAACGATTCAAACATTGGAGGATATGCTGAGAACATGTACCCTGGAATTCCAAGGTAACTGGGATGAACATTTGCCTTTAGTAGAATTTTTCTAGGGTAATAGTTTCCACTCAAGCATCAAGATGGCACCTTATCATGCTTTGTATGGGGAAAAGTGTTGAATGTCGTCATGTTGACTAGAAGCTGGGGAAAAGCAGCTAATGGGACTTGAAATAGTCCATCAGACTGCTGGAAAGTTGAAAGTGATTAGGGAAAGGATGTTAGCTGCTCAAAAGAGTTATGCTGACAAGAAAAGACAACCGATATCATTCGAAGTTGGAGATTCGGTTTTTACTTAAAGTCTCGTCGTGGAAGGGACTGATAAGGTTTGGTAGAAGGGGAAAGTTGAGTCCAAGGTTTATTGGACCATTTAAAGTTCTTCGGAGGATCGGAAATCAAGCTTACAAGCTAGAATTACCGGAGCAACTGGAGGCTATTCATAACACATTTCATGTGTGTTATTTGAGGAAGTTCACGGGAGGTGTGCCCGACATAATTCCCATTTCTGAATTAAGGTTGGATGAGAGCAAGAGGTTAATTGGAGAACCTGAGGCAATCGTTGACCGTAAGACTAAGAAGTTGTAACGTAAGATAGTCGATTTAGTGCTTGTGCGTTGGAAACATATAAATGGGCCAAATCTCACCTGGGAAACGAAGAGTGACATGGTGAGTCGCTACCCGTAGTTGTTTGTCGTTATGGATTTTAGAAGTTTTTGCACAAAAACCGAGAAAATTCGCATAGTCACGTTTTTGCCACGTCACCCTCGCCCAAAATGTGCCACGTGTCCGAAATGGTCGAGTCATCCGAGCAGCTGGCAGTCGTGTGTCACTTTTGGATTCGACCGAAGTCTCGGCCCTCGCACATCCGACGCGTGTACAGTGACTCATCGCATCTGAAGCCTTCGCATGAGCCACGAGCTACCCACCTCGGATCCGAAGTTCGGTCCAATCAGAGCCCTCCAGTGAGGCCCTCGCATGCGCAACCCACGTGCGAGCAGGTGCTGCCTCCTTCGGATCTGCTGTCGCGTGGCTTCTCTCCTGGCCGTCCGATCAGCAGCTCGCATGCTATAAATAGGAGGGTGCGAACCCTCCCCGCTAGAATTTAGAAATTGGCAATTTTGGCCCCTTTTTCAATATTTTGTCTATTTTCACATCCCCTGAAGCCCCGGTATCGATTCTAACCCCCAAAATACGCCCCGAAGTACCCGAAGACCCATAAAATTTATCTTTTCGGTTTTGAAGCCCGACCTTTCGCAGAGCCCGGTTTCACAATAAAACTCCCGGTTTTATTAGAAACGATCGTTTTAGGAAACGAATTGCTGCCTGATTTTCATTAAATCAGGTGAGTGTATAGTTACTTTCACCTTACACATAGATATGAAGTATTTTACATAAAATACGTGCTGTGTGAATATTTATTGTTTGTTTATTTGAGTTGGATGTTGAAGGTGTGATTCATATATGTTTTTAAATAATTTAAACTGTATATGTATTTTTATCTACAAAAATGTTGGGTAAAACATGGGTAGATGAAATAATGGGTGTGTGATGAAAGGTGAGTTGAATAAAGGAGATGATCAGTAATATTGATCATGAGTTGAGGGTGAGTGGTGAAATTTGAGAGAATCACTTACCCAAAATGTTGGCCCCCGTCATTCAGAAGAGTAGGGATGACAACCATGGACTATTCTAGATGGTCTGTGGAACAGTAGCAGGCCCGCAACCTGTAGGTGTAATGAACTATATGTGTTGGATTAATGTCTAAGTCCATAACTATATTTGGTATGTACTTGACCCGACCCGACATGGTCCATTTGGGTTGCACTTCACCGACACAATTTATATAGATAGTCTTTTGAGAATAGTATATTTATGATTTATATTAATATATTATAAGTTCTAATATATTAATATGGAATCATATTATTTAATTAGTATTGATCAAGAATTAATTTAGAATTAATTAAGTGATCAAAAAGAACTAATTAAATATGGACTCTTATATATATGGAATGGGCCAAGTTCATTTAGGTTGGGCTAAGCTTTCATGGATGGTCCATGGAGCTTTTAACCCATGGATCCTATGTAAATGAAAGGTCATGGGTATTAGGGTTTACATGGATGTAACCCTAATCCTCCATAATATATAAAGGGGTACTTGGCTCACAAAATTAACACAAGTGTGTGAAAATAAGAGTGGGCCGATTTTAGTGTGCATACATATTCTCTCAAGTTCTTCCAAGGTGTTTTGGTGATTTGTGATTCCATTTGAGGCTTCCACACTATTGGGGCTAAGCTCTTAAAGCTTGAAGACATCAAGCTACATCAAAAGGTATGTCATCTAACTAGAACTTTGTAGTATAGGTGCTTCATAATATGCTAGTTAGGATGAAACCTTGGAATAGTTAATATTTGCATGTATAATAGAGAAAAACATAGATCCAAGGTTTATAGGGTTGCATGTACACCATAGGAGTGTTAGAATGCTCAAAACCCAACAGTGGTATCAGAGCCATGGGTTGTTTTCTGTTATATTGATGCAAATGTTTTATTTTCAAAGTTGGAAAAAAAAGGAAAAAAACATGACGTTTGTCAAATTTTAAGATAATTACTTGTTTTTGTGAAAAAACTAATTATTTGTAAAATTTGAATCATTTGCTATATGAGTTGCATTAGGTCAAGTTTAGTAAAAGATAAAATGATATGATTATTTTATTAGTTTTAAAAGTTCGATCTAAAGAGTTTTTTGAAACCTCCATAAGTTATGGATATGAAAAGGTTTTTAAAAAAATTGATTCAAAGTTTTTTATAGAGTTACAAAACTTAGTCTTAATGTTTTAAAGAATTCCATAACTTGTTCTTAAGTTATGGAACATGAAAAGTTTCATCATAAAACAAGTATTTAACTCCATAAGTTATGGAATCCAAAAGTTTTCAAGAGTTACAAAACTTGCCCTCAAGTTTTGGAATTTGGAAAAAGTTTTTTTATGATAAAAAAAATAATTGAATTCTAAAACAATTAATTAAATGGTTTTAATTTTGAATTTAATAATTGGAATTATGATGTTTTTATTGAATAATTCAATTAACTCTTATGGACTTTATTAATAGAAAATTAAAGTGTTTAATTAAAAGAGAATTAATAATTCCATAATGACATGGTTTAAATTTAATTAAATTAAGAGTATAGTTTAATTAATAGATTAAACCTCCAAGTATTTTAAATGTATAAAATACACCCTTATACTATTATAATATTAAAAGTTTAATATATTATATGTATAATAGCAAGTCGTCTTACCATTAGTAGGCCTCATTCACGAAGCCGGTCTATAAGGGGGGTATAAGGTTACTGCCTATAAAATGGCAGTTTAATGGGTGTCCACTCTCACCCACCGCTTCCTTGACTGGTGGAGGGTCGTTAGTCGAACAGGTAGGACAAGGACTATAATTCTCCCTTCATTAAAAGTATTAATGATAAATACTAAGTAACTAAACCTTTTATAAATTCCCAATCTTAGTTACTTAGGAAAATGTGAATAAGGTGCTAATCCATGAAATTACACTTTGCACTTTGTTTAAGCTGTTAGTGGAGCGTGTGTGGTTAACCGGCACACTAACATGGACTTAACAAGGTAGGCAAAGGGTAACTTAATGTTTATCATAGTATCGTTGGAGCGTGTGTGGTTAACCGGCACATCGATTGAGGGGTAAATATTAAGGGTACCAAGTATATTTGCATGGTTACTTCACACCTTGTTTTGTGATCATCGGCATCCCAGTCACAAAACCTGAAGGGCACACTCGAGATTGAAACATGCCATTGAAAAGTTCAATGAATCTCAAAAGAATCTAGGAGTTTCAAAACCAATTAAAACCTAATAATACATTTCGTTTATCTTGGTGGAAATTGGTGAATCGTCATTCACCTACCTTCAAATATTTTATAGCTTGGATTACGGCATCCCTCTTCCAAGTTATAAAATAGTTTGTTGGGTCCTAGCCTTAATATATCATATTGGGTGTTATATTAAGGACTTAAATCAACTTTACGTGAATTTCTCCCATTGTTGATGTCTGGTTTAGACAACAATGATCATCCCAAACCAAGCTTTCCTAATGAATATGACTTCCCGAGTATGGCTCATGGAAGTCATACTTCTCTTCCTCTACCTCCTCCAATTATTCTCCCTAACCCACAAGTTCAAGGTCACTCAAGCCCTAATGGCAAGCAAGGTCTATGTGTGATCACATCTTAGAGATAAAGTCACATATTGACAAGCCGGGAGAGTTGGGTGTCAAAGTCTTGAGAAAGTTGGATGTTCAATCACTTTCTAAGTCACATAGTGAGTTCCTTTGGGACTACTATGAAACAGACTATGACATGGACCTTCATGATCATATCTATTTGCTTGGTGCTGCTGAATCAGCAATGATTTGGCACGATATTAAAGCAAATTTGATTAGAAGATCAACTTCCCAAAAACTTTATGGACAGTGACAATGGTGACACTGGAAATCCAGAAAAAGTATTCTCTTCCCAATGGAAAGGGATTGACCATAGTCAACCCGGTTGACCAAGTGGTAAAGAGAAAGGCTAAGTCTGAGATAGTCCCATTACCAAAGGGTCCATATGTTTATTTTGCCAAAGGAAGGAGCGTTGATTGCAAAGCTGCCAAATTTACCTAAGGATGTTAAAGTCAATAAGTTTGACTCTACATCAGGTAGAGCCCATTATCTAACTCTGTTAAGTTCTATTCTGAGATCCTCATTACATGATGTGACTGGGTCACATGTTGATGTTTTAAGAATCAAAGAATAGAGAGAAATATTAAAGGAAGTATATGCTGATTCTGATCGCGAAGGTGGATTTCGATCGCATCAGAATTTTGAGCAGTTGCTTAAGAAGTTATGATATATTGCTAAGGAATAGATAACAACAATTTTCCATGTGGATTGTAAGGATAAGTTTTTCCGCAAAGTTTTAAAATAAAAGAAAATTGTTTAATTTTATTTATTTGAAGTATCCTTACAATGGTATTTGTGGAAAATTGTTGCTTATATGATTCCAGTGACAGCAATATTGGAAAATGGATTTGATTCTTTCATTTATGGTAGTGTCTAAATTTACCAAATCAGGAAAGTTCCTCATCACCCAAGTTTCAATTGGACCGAAACTTGGAATCATGCAAGTTCAATAGTATGATGAATGAGAACTTTCAAGCATTGGAAAATCAAGACTAATTACTTGTTCACATGGATGTGTGAGTCAAGTGAAGGACTAAAGGGATCGAGTACACATTCTTGTGCACTAGTCATGTCCACCACAAAGCTCGTTAAGACTATTTGACATACTAAAGTTTAGTAAATATGGTTATACTTACAAGTTTAAGTATAATTCTAAAACATTGGAAAAGTCTCAATGTATGGCAGAATGAATGGGAAGAATCAAATTAGGCAGAAAGATAAAAGTTTCTCAAATCTGAAAAGATGGGAGAGTACTTTAGTATCATGTTTGTGATCATCTTAATGATTTAGAAATCATATCACAATTAGTCCTCTAAAGGTCATCTTAGTGCATTCTTATGACTAAGAAGAGGAGTCATGAATTGTTGAAATGGTTAGATCAGGAAGATGAGTCATACTTCGTTCCAAAACAATTCTTAGAGTCCTACTCCAAGATTGTAACTTGAGTGACATATCTTAAAGAAAGGTTTAAAACACTTGTCAAATGTAAGAGTAAAAGTGTCCTACTATTGTACATTTGAAATTGGTAAGTTGTGATGTTTTGGATAAAACAAAGACCAACTAAGGCCAATTGTGTGAAGTGTTTGTCTTGATAAATAATCCACACTATCTCTTGAATATTTGGCAAGATAGTCTTATATGGCAAGAGGATAGTGGGAGTCTTAAAGATCCTAAAACGAATTTCATGAACTAATCAAGAATAAAACCTGAGGTTCATCACTAGCACACGACTTGAGGTTTATAACCTATCGTGTTGACATATTCTGTGCCCATTCCAGTTAAAGTTGGCTTTGCATATGAGTCTGAAAGTTCTCAATTGGTTGCATAACAAGTTGGAAGCAATGGCAGGCCCTGTACTGCCAGGTGGCAAGAAGTTAAGATTGCATAAGTTCAGTCCATATGAGTTTGTATTTGTCATTATCGTTGTCTTGTGACTATGGTTTTGACGATTCACATGGATAAGAACACATACACCATAAAATCTAAGGGTCATAAGGTTTCTCTTCGATTCATGAAAATGATGGTGAGGAAACACTTCCACTAAGTAGATTTGAAGCAGATGGCAAAAGGTCTAAACAATTGAGACTATGATTACGGCATCCCTTTTCATAGTTCTGAAATTGTTTAGACACACATGCATGCTATCTAAGGAAAGGTGTATGATTTTGATAAAGTTTTATCAAAGCATCTCGTATCAGAAATCTGAACTTTGGTAAGAAAGTCAATAAAGTATTGATTTCTAGAAGTCCAGCTGATTTCTGAGTACATGTCAAAGCTAGTGGGAGCATAAGTGTTATGTTAATAATCATCATGTTAGTGGGAGCGTGATAATTATTGTTAGTGTTGCAAGTTAGCAATGTTAATTATAGAAAACAAAAGTTTCAATTCGTGAGGCTGCAGGGATTGAAAAAGTTGTTTTGCTATAATTAAGGGAGAGGATATACTTCATTTCAGTTCTAAAGGCTTAGATTGAGACCTTAATCATCTTTAGTCAAGAATATATATATGAATTTAATGTTGGATTGGTTCAACTTAAGGAAATTCTATATATTGCGTTCTCAAAATTCGATTATGATTACGGCATCCCTCTTCATAGTCAAATTTTGAAAACATGGCAAATAAAAATATTGTAGCAAAAGACTGGTCTAGAATCATGTCTTTATGTGAGACATCATGAATCGTGTACCATTTGCTTTGGGTACAGGATCGATTGCATGTGCTATAATATTTGTCATTTCTAAATTTTTCCAAATGCCCAGAGGCATTAAGAGGGGAAAAGGTCTAGAATTGGATATGACTAAAATGATTAAGCAATTGTCGAGGATAATCTGAGGTTTACCAAAGATTGGTTGCTCAGGGACAGTTGCAAGTATAGTGCTAATTTTGGAAGGACCATATTGACATATTCTGAAAAGAGGCATCTGTTATTCAGAAGTGGTAGTCAAAATGAGAATATGGAGTTGTCTCCATAGGTGGAAGTTATCTGTGTAAGATTAGAAAACTTAATGCAAGAAGCATGTCCAAAGCAATGTACTTTGAATATGAGACTTAGTTTCCATCGAGTTGATCTCCATTGGAATACCTTATAATGACTGTTGACAAGTCTTTGTGACTTTGTACATATTCATTACAGGAGGGTCAGTGCATATAAGTTTAAAATCTAAACAGATTTCGATAAATGATAGGAAT
The DNA here is from genome assembly GCF_052849685.1 of Lactuca virosa. Taxonomy (NCBI): domain Eukaryota; kingdom Viridiplantae; phylum Streptophyta; class Magnoliopsida; order Asterales; family Asteraceae; genus Lactuca; species Lactuca virosa. The sequence goes on along the minus strand of NC_136432.1, from coordinate 123,893,419 downwards.
TTGAAATTCTCACATTTTTCGATAAAGATTTGGGAGTGTGAAATTAGAATCATTGAAATTATGTTCAATTGGTTTATTTCACAAAGTAAGGATCATAGACAAACATAGAGTGCATACTTGGTGTATGGCAAAGCTATTGTTTAAGAAAAACATAGTGTACATGCTTGGAGCATGGGACAACTAGTGTTTTTAATTCAAGTATAAAGTTGATAAAACCAAAACAATGAATAATGAGTAATCAGTATGGTGATAAATAAAAGTGTTTATTTATATTCATAGGGTTTGATACCATATTTTATTCATTTATTCTTGTGTTTCACTTTGCATGTTTTGTCTTCCAGAATAACTAAGTCGCTCTTCCTGAATGATTATGTTATTCAAACCATCCACAGTCGGTCATATGTTGGAAGTAGATATGAATCAAGACTGTCATGGGTTGGTTTGTAGAGGTCCAAGTTGGTGGACAAAGTGGTGCTACAACACTCATGAGTGCTCATAAGTTCTGAGTATTGGATTCAACCCACGCTCATTTGAATCACTTCATGGATTTTATCACGAGTGATCATGAGATGATAATATCTTATATTCTTAAAACCTAGAAATATGAGTTGTTACTATGAGTTGGTTATACATTGATTGCACGAAAACGCATTGGTAACTCGATGTTATAAAACGTGCCTTTGTCAATGATTCAACAAGTAGTAGAACAAGCCACATGAGTCGAAGTTTATCCATTCCTTTTACCTTCGGGATAAAAGCGATATATGTAGGCCCCTCGATGATTTAGCGATGACACATGTGAGTGCTTGGCCAAGCCAGGACTGATTTGATTTGTTCAATCAGTCAGTCATCATAAATCGAAAATCGGGAAACAACAAATAGATAGAGAGAATGATTATAATCCATGTCTCAGTCCATATGATATCTAGAATGGAGGAATATATGATCCCTTATCTAATGGACAAGTCATTGACAAGGTCAGAGTTCGACTGCGGCTTTAAGAGCTACGATTGCCAGTTAGGTTTTGAAGTCATACTCAATAATAGTTTTAGACTTATCCAAGTGGGAGACTGTTGGATTAATGTCTAAGTCCATAACTATATTTGGTATGTACTTGACCCGACCCGGCATGGTCCATTTGGGTTGCACTTCACCGGCACAATTTATATGGATAGTCTTTTGAGAATAGTATATTTATGATTTATATTAATATATTATAAGTTCTAATATATTAATATGGAATCATATTATTTAATTAGTATTGATCAATAATTAATTTAGAATTAATTAAGTGATCAAAAAGAACTAATTAAATATGGACTCTTATATATATGGAATGGGCCAAGTTCATTTAGGTTGGGCTAAGCTTTCATGGATGGTCCATGGAGCTTTTAACCCATGGATCCTATGTAAATGAAAGGTCATGGGTATTAGGGTTTACATGGATGTAACCCTAATCCTCCATAATATATAAAGGGGTCATTGGCTCACAAAATTGACACAAGTGTGTGAAAATAAGAGTGGGCCGATTTTAGTGTGCATACATATTCTCTCAAGTTCTTCCAAGGTGTTTTGGTGATTTGTGATTCCATTTGAGGCTTCCACACTATTGGGGCTAAGCTCTTAAAGCTTGAAGACATCAAGCGACATCAAAAGGTATGTCATCTAACTAGAACTTTGTAGTATAGGTGCTTCATAATATGCCAGTTAGGATGAAACCTTGGAATAGTTAATATTTGCATGTATAATAGAGAAAACATAGATCCAAGGTTTATAGGGTTGCATGTACACCATAGGAGTGTTAGAATGCTCAAAACCCAACAATATGTTCATTTGGAGTATTCTAAAAACCCATTGACATGTATGACAGGGGTGAATACTGTCAATAAATAAGAGCTACGAATTTAGCCCCTGTTGTATAAACCATGGTGATGGTGTGACCTTGTGTCTATTCCTTAGGATGAATCCTTAGGAAGGAGTGATAGTTGATTCTTAGGGTAAACCCTTAAGAAATAAATAAGATAATGGGGTTGGGGTAATTTGGTTGATTGATTGATGTTTAAGTACAATAAATTTATTTATTGTGGGTTGAAAACCCTATATGCTCACCAGCCTTCCAAGCCTACTCAGCTTTTTATGATTACAGGTAGTGAACCCCGAGCATAGTCGGATGATGATGATGAGTGATTTATGGATTATAGGCCAGTAGTTATAAATAACTGTTGTAAGGCTTATAATGTCTTGTTTATGCTTTTGATCTGTATCGGAACATGACATCCCGAGGTTTTAATATAAAAAGGAAATTATATATTTCTTAAAGAAAGGTTTTGATAAACTTTTATCATATGTTGTTTTGGGGACCAATTCCGCAACATCTTTTAAAAAAAGATTCTCTGATTTTATTTTAAAAAGCATAAATTAAATCGGTGTTTTCTGGCCGAGAAATTAGGGGATGTCACATCATCAATACATTTAATTTTATTACTTGAGTCATTTATACATTTAATTTTAAAATAACTCATCAGTCCTTCGGGCTTTTTCATCATTCTTCCCGACTCAAATGTCGATCATGTGCTTTAAATAAGTACAAGCCCTTAATACCTTTCACAGCAACAGATATTTGTTCTGAGAGATCACACGGAACATCCTTATCTACATTTATGGGTCAAATACTTATCTACTTATTTATCGTTTTATTGTCCATTGCCCATCATGAGGATACATTCCTACTCTAGCATTTTATGTAATCTGAAGTTTTCTCCTATAGGCAAGCATACACCATGGATGCATGATGATGCATACACTCGAACCGAAATTTGCCTTTGTGAAGTTGATTCTACTCTAATACCACAACGAAACAAGGAACATGGATTAAGTCTAAATCAATTCTCTAAACCTATATGACCCTATATGTATACAACTATAGAATTCAAGATACATGCCACCTATAAAGGTCAACTGACTATTACTAAAGCATATACTACACGTAAGTCACATATAAGGTGCGTAAGCACATAACCATATTAATCACATAAGCATCATAAACACATAATCATCCCTATAAACAATTCTAGCTTAAAGAGCATAAACATTATATAAGTCTTAGCATTTTTATATAAGGACTTACTATGAGTAAGTGGCTCACTACCCGTTGAGCTATGGTCGACTGAACGCCTCATGTTTTCTTTCCCTTTCTCAAACTTTAACTTTAAAAATTTTTCCTTTTCAAATTATCATTCTTAAACTTTTTTAAAAATTTTGAGCCTTGGTTCGAGTTTAAACATACAAGTGCATGTCTAATTTTAAACGTCAAAATTAGCCGACGAAGTCTAAACGAGAGTTGTAGAGTATTTTCTCACCTATGCGTGGATATAAAGAACGTCGAAATCGGAGCTCGTACGCGAAAGTTACGGATTTTACAAGATCGGGGCACAAAATCTAAGGCTGGTCCAAGAGGGAACGCCGTGCGTTCTTCGACCAGAGCCAGTCCCATCACCCATCGAGTCCGAAGTTCGTATGCAATGACGCACGAAGGCTCCGAACGTGCTGCGTACGAGGGAGCGCCCTGCGTTTCGGGAACGCCCCGCATTCTTCGCAGGAACGCCCCGCGTTCGAGGTTCATCCCAACCCTATAAATAAGATGCGAGGGTTCCGACTTCTTTTGCTAATTTACACCATTTCGATCCCATTTTCTCACTTTTGAGCCTTTCGAAGATACCCCGACGCCCCGGTTCCATATCCAAGCTCCGACGAAGGTCCGAAGCTCCGAGATTCCCGAAAAATTTACCGCCTTCCGGTCAGAGTGCTGCTCGAGAAAAGTCTCGTTTTCTTCAAATCATCCCACTTACCAGGTGATTTCGTACCCCTATATTTTCACATTTTTAGTATATTTTAGGGGGATAAATACAAGTGAAACGCAAGAAAAACTTAAGTTAAAATGCAAATCGTTACATACAGTTTCAAATGCTTTATCTACATTTTGTGTATAAAAGTTAAATACGTAAAATAACGTTATTACAAATGTTATACTTTACATGCAAAGTTGGTAACACACTAAGGTTTATCATCCAAATGAAACACACTTTTGAAAAACTATAATAGGTATAGTTTACAGGATATTCATGATATTTTACACTCTTTGAACACTATAGAAAGGAAATACTTACATTTCAAAGAAATATGGACTTTTCATACGTATATCCATTTGATACAAAATTTTGTGAGACATTTAACTTCACGTACTTTCAAGTACGCATTTCATGTCCTGTGTTATAAACCATAATATCCTTTACGAAGAGCGTGATACTTGTGTATAGATCTATACGGGATTGACAATCCCGCACCTAAACTATTAGCTACAGTTAGACCGGCAGGTCTGGGGTGACAAACGTCATATCATTCCAACGCCTGAAGAACGTTGTGACAGGCAGTCTGGGTCAATAGTACGGTTATAAAACTCACATGAAGTATTAAAATATTCTGATTTACGAGGCTAACAAACACCTTAGTGATTATGTATACATATATAAATCTACATACACTATTTTGGGTATGGAAAATACTTATGCATTTCGATTTTGGGGACTTATAAAACTACTATTCATTTATGGAAAATATTGGATTTTCTAGATACAAACTCAGTTACTTTATACCAAAATGCATACAATTCTTATACAAAAACGCTTATGAACTCACTAACTTAATTGTTAACACTTTTTCAAAACTACTTGTATTTCTCAGGGATTCAGTAATACAGGAAAAACACAGCTTTTGGGAAGGAACGCTAAGGCGTCAAATTTCAAACTTATTATATCATCATAATGTAATTTCTTTTGAAACATGTATTACAATCAACTATGTAACTTTTTAAATTATATTTATGATGGTTATGTTTGCTTTCTTTACTATTTACTCAACTGTTATGATACTACATGAAGTCATCCGGCCTCGAACGATTCCGCCGTTCTGGTTTGGGGGTGTGGCGGATTGGTATCAGAGCATTGTTTATAGTGAACTAAGTATATCGAACCACATAAGATATATAAACTATAAATGCAAAGGGACTAAAACTCTCCGATAAAACGCTTTCACACCAACCATACCTCATTAAATTAAAATGTTAGTTTTCATAAATGTACAAATACACGTATGCAACAGTTTAGTGTCATAGTTAGAACTATATAAAAGTATTAAGACAAGTTGGACACTATGACTAAGCCTCGGAATATGTAATCAAATCTAGGATGAATATAGCCTCATCAACTATATTCATCCGAGATATGACCAACGTATGTCGGGGAATAGTCGTAGTGAGCAACAAGTCAAAAACATACCAAAGTAACACTAGAATCAAACCTACAAATATAAATACTATAGGAGTATTTATGACACAATAAAAACTATAACAAGCGAGTAAACCCCAACATTTCGTTAGGACTAGGATCGTCAATTAAAATAAAATTAAGCTTATAAAAACTAAAAACCTTCACTGACAGGGCTATAATTGCAAAGTGCATACTTTAAGGTTACACATGAGTGAGGTTGCATGGGCTTAGGATTTTTGATTTCGATTTAGGCTCTTTTCCTTGTTTAGATGTGGGCTTGGAGTGAAGCTACTTATCTAACGGCCCATTCAATCTCAATTGTATGTAATTTGTATACACTAGGTAATTATAGGAGGACTCGGTGTAGGTCTTATCATAAAATTTTCTCTTTACACTCAAATTTTATATATAATTCTCTTATCTTTATTCTCGATCAGACGAAATGGCAGGATTTCATATCCACAGGGATCCCTACTATCCAAACCAGGGCAATGGAGGTTGGATTGAGGAGGATCCAGAAGAGGATCCCGAAGAGGTTTCCGAGGAAGATCCAGAAGAGGATCCCTGAGAAGAGGAAGAGGAAGCAGATGATGAGGGCACTGACTCAGAGCCCGAGGTCTACAATCCTCCCCAGAAGGCACCAAACCCCCGATGGAACTTTCAGGGTCCGGCGCCCCTCTGGGCTGTAGATCTGAAACAATGGAGCAAGGAACAAGGACAACGTCCACCCTACGACATGGGACAAGGATTTTATAACCTCAGTAATGGAGGCTCAGCTGACAGAGCACTCCCTGTCATGGTTCGTCGCATTGCCAATCAGGGCGAGCAAGCAAGGGTAAACGCCAACCAAATCATGGACGTTGATGCCACTGCCCAAATCACGGCGGTACGTCTTCGTCGCCTGGACGAAGAACATGATCGAACAATAGAGCACACCTTTTCCCTTCAGAAGGACATTAACGCTGCTAGAGCCGAGGTAAGGGAGTTCCGGAAAAACCAAGCCGCAATGCAGAAGCGCGTCATCGAGGATGAACGTCAAGTAGCTCAAGCTCGAACTTCCACAACAACATACCATGGTCCGCAGCGTACCACCCGCTCGGAGTAGAGCGCGTACTTCTAGTGCTATGTATGTACTTATCGAGTGAGTGTTGGTGCTACTCTTTCCTTTATGTATGTAAACCCGACAGATTGTGAGTACACAATTCGAGGGTCTGAATGCTGTCAAATTTTCCCATTTTCATTGATGTACTCTAGACCTGTGTTAAGGTCAAATTTTCCTGATCGATGTATCGAATATTAATATCAATGAGATTGACACGCATTTATTATTTCATTGGGTATTTCATTAAGTTCTTAAAATACTAAGGAAATCATGTACTTATTTTTGTAAGTTTCCATTTCGCAATTAACTTACAAATTCGGTAATGTTCGGAACGTAACGCAAATAATACTAAGACTTTCCATAATCATTTCTGAAGACTTATCAAGAATTTGTCTTTTAACTTATGGTAGAATCATGTCGCCAAGAAGGAATCCCCGACGCTTTAATACTACAGGAACACCAACACCACCTCCACCACCACCCCCATCAATGGACAATGCTGTTTTCCAGGCTGCCGTAATAGCTGCTGTTACAGCAGCAATGGCCTAAATGAGTAACAACAGGTCGGGCAATAAATAGCTCTACTAATGGCCAACACCAAGGTCGTTCCAGGGAATGCACTTACAAGGACTTCAGTAATAGCAAACCCATATCCTTTAATGGGACTGGAGGAATTATGGCTCTATCCCATTGGATAGAGAAAACGGAAGCAGTATTCGAGACCTGCTCATGCCAAGAAGGGAGCAAAGTAAAATTTGCTGCCTGTAATTTCTCGAAACGAGCCCTAACGTGGTGGAATGGCCACGTCAAGTCACTAACCCTGGTAGTGGCTAAGTCCATGGGATGGGAAAACCTGAAACAAATGCTCATCCAAGAGTACTTCCCGAGAGGCGAAGTACAGAAGCTCGAACAAGAGCTTTGGGGCCTTACGCTGGTAGGCTCGGACATCACAACCTATACCAATAGGTTCAGTGACTTGGTAATACTTTTCCTGGGAATGGTTGCTCTAGAGAGCAAGAAGATCAAGAGATATATATGGGGAACTGTCACCCCAAATTCAAGGAAGTGTACTAGCTTCCAAGCCAGTTACTTTCGATAGTGCCAAACAGATAGCACAGTCCCTCGTTGACCATGGTGTCTGCCAAGGATTCATGACTGCAATTACAAAGCAACCCATAGAGAGCAACAACAACAACAACAATAATACCAACAAAAACAACAACAACAACAACAAGAAGTTTTGGAACAAAAGGAAGGGTCAACCTTTGCAAGAACTTTCCAAGAAACAGCAGCTAGTGACATTTCATGCCGCTACTACTCCCACCGATGTTCCTGTCACCCCTACAACAGCAAAGCAATATGCTGGAAACCTACCGCAATGCAGCAAATGCAATTACCATCACAACGGAAATTGTCGGGTGATGCACTGTAATAAGTGCAACAGGAAAGGGCACACTGCCCGTTTCTATAAGGCACCGGCACAACCAATCACCCAAGTTCCTAGAGTCGGGGTGGGCCAGGCGTATTATGGGTGTGGTGAAGCTGGGCACTACGAGAGAGATTTCCCTAAGGCAAGGAATGCTGGCGGCATAGGAAGAGTGCTGGCAATAGGGCAGAACGAAGCAATAGCTGATCCCACGGTGGTTACGGGTACGTTTCTCCTCAATAGCGCTTATGCATGCATACTCTTTGATTGTGGTGCAGAGAGGAGTTTCATGAGCCATGAATTCAAACACTTGCTTAAGGCAAGGAACGTTGGCGGCATAGGAAGAGTGCTGGCAATAGGGCAGAACGAAGCAATAGCTGATCCCACGGTGGTTACGGGTACGTTTCTCCTCAATAGCGCTTATGCATGCATACTCTTTGATTGTGGTGCGGAGAGGAGTTTCATGAGCCATGAATTCAAACACTTGCTTAAACAAAACCCCAATCACTTAATAAAATATTTACAGTAGAAATGGAAAATGGTAAAACAGAAAGCACAAACGATATGTACATAGGCTGCACACTAGATTTAAATGAACACTCATTCCAAATCGATCTAATGTCGATCACTATAAGAAGCTTTGATGTCATCATCAGTATGGATTGGTTAAGCCTTCACCATGTCGATATACTTTGTCACGAAAGGGCCGTTCGCCTTAATCTGCCAAATGGCGAAACTCTTATCATTTATAGTTATAAACACGGTTCAAATTTACAAATCATCTCTTGCGTCAAAGCCCAAAAATACCTGTGCAAGGAATACCATGCTTTCCTAGCCCATGTGGTTGATAAGGAAAAAGAAACGAAAGATATCAAAGACATTCCAGAAGTCTGCGATTTCCCCGACGTCTTCCCTGATGATCTTCCAGGATTTCCCCGAGAACGTCAAGTCGAATTCAGAATCGACTTGATTCCCGGAGCTACCCCAGTAGCAAAATCGCCGTACCATCTAGCCCCGACAGAGATGCATGAATTATCCAGCCAACTAAACGAACTACTGAATAAAGGATTCATCAGGCCGAGCTTCTCACCTTGGGGAGCACCAGTCCTATTCATAAAGAAGAAGGATGGATCCTTTCGCATGTGCATCGACTACCGAGAACTAAACAAGCTCAAAATCAAGAACCGATATCCTCTACCGCGCATAGACGATCTGTTCGATCAACTCCAAGGAGCAAGCTATTTCTCAAAGATCGATTTGAGATTCAGGTATCATCAGCTGTGAGTCCTGGAAGGAGATGTTCCCAAGACGGCCTTCCAAACTTGTTATCGTCACTACGAGTTTGTAGTGATGCCCTTTGGATTAACAAATGCACTGGCAGTGTTCATGGACTTAATGAACCGAGTATGTCGTTCTTTCCTGGACAATTTTGTGATCGTGTTCATAGATGATATACTCATCTATTCGAAGAGTAGAGAAGAATATAGTCAACACCTCCAGCAGGTCTTAGAAACATTAAGGGCAGAGAAGTTATACGCAAAATTCTCAAAGTGCGAGTTTTGGATTCGAAAAGTAGATTTTCTTGGTCATGTGGTCAGCAAAGAAGGGATACACGTGGACCCTTCCAAAATCAAGGCAATCGAGAACTGGTCAGCTCCAAGAACTCCAACGGAAATCTGACAATTCATGGGCCTTGCTGGCTATTACCGAAGATTCATCCAAAACTTCTCAAAGATTGTCAAACCACTTACTGATGGGTTTTAAGCATTCTAACCCTCCTATGGTGTACATGCAACCCTGGAAACCTTGGATCTATGTTTGACTAAGATACATGTAAATAATTATTTTTCCAAGGTTTTTATCCTAACTAGCATGGCATGGGATACTTGAATCAAATAAAACTAGTAGAATTACTTACCTTGTAGTAGTAGTTGATTGCTTGGAGTTTGAGAGCCTAGCACCAATAATGTGGATGCCTCAAATGGAAGTCACAAATCACCACAAACTTGGAAACTTGAGAGAATAGTCACAAACTTCTTGAAATCGACCCTCTTGGTTTACACACATCAACTAGTACAATTTCAAGAACCAAAGCCTCCTTTATATAGTGTGGTGGATTAGGGTTACATCCATGTAAACCCTAATACCCATGTCTTTTCATTTCCATGAGATCCAGGGGTAAAGCTCCATGGGGTATCCATGGACTTTCCATGCAAGCCTAGCCCATTCCAAATAAGCATTAGCCCACACTATATAAATACAAGAGCCCATATTTAATTAGTCATACTTTTGATCTCTAAATTAATTCTAAATTAATTATAGATCAATATTAATTAAATAATATGATTTTATATTAATATATTAGGACTTATAATATATTAATAAATCATAACTTATACTATTCTCAAACGATTATCCATATATTGTTCGGGTGAAGTGCAACCCAAATGGAACATGTCGGGTCGGGTCAAGTACATACCAAATATAGTTATGGACTTAGACACTATATCCAACAGTCTCCCACTTGGATAAGTCTAATAACTGTAGTTGCAAGTATGACTTCAGGAACCGATCAGCAATCATAGCTCTTTAAACTCTGTTGAACTATGAAGCGCCATTTTAGATAAGTGATCATATAACCCTCTATTCTAGATATCAGCCGGACAAATACATGGAGCATGGTCTTGCTTATTGTCCAGCATTTGTTTCCCGATTTCCGATTTGTTTGACATAGAACTTAACTGAACACATCAATTTAGTTCTGACCGGGCCCGATACATAGGTCAAAACAAAATCATCGAGGGGCCCAGATATCGCTTCTAATCCTAGAAGGAACAGATAAACTTCGACTCATATGTTTGCTCTACTACTTGTTGAACTACACACAAAGGCACGGTTTATAACATCGAGTTACCAATGTGTTTTCGAGCAATCAATGCATAACCAACTCATAGGCAACAAATCATATCTCTAGGTTTGAAGACTTATATGATATTACCGTCTCACGATCACTCGAGCTGAATTCCATGAAGTGATACAAGTGAGCGTGGGTTGAATCCAATACTCAGAACTTATGAGCACTCATGAGTGTTGTAGCCCCGCTTTGTCTAACATCTTAGACCTCTACAAGCCAACCCATGACAGTCTTGATTCATATATACTTCCAACATATGACCGACTGTGGAGAGTTTGAATAATATGATATAAACCATAACATAATTATTCTGGAAGTCAAAACATGCAAAAAGAAATAATAGTAAACGATTGACAAGAGATAGCAACACTTTACTCATAAATAACAGCTTTTATTTATCATCAAATGTCAATTACATTTTACAAATTTCAAGATTATCTAACTACTAAAACTAATATCATCCTTCAGCCCTATGCTCCGAGCATGCTGGAGATGCTTAGCCCGAGTCAGTCCCTTCGTGAAGGGATCTGCTGGGTTCTCATCCGATGATACCCTCTTTGCCACGAGGATTCCTTCTTATATTCGATATCTGATGAAGTGATATTTTCTGTCAATGTGTCTGGATCTCCCATGATCTCTTGGTTCCTTGGCTAAGGCAACTACACTATTACTGTCACAGAAAATCAGCATTGGCTCCTTTATAGCTGGTATAACTCCAAGGTCTCCGATGAAGTTCTTTAGGCATATAGCCTCCTTTGCTGCCTCGCTTGCTGCTATATACTCTGATTCACAAGTGGAATCAACCACTGTCTCCTGCTTGGAACTTTTCCAAGTAATTGCCCCTCCGTTTAGAGTAAAGACCCAGCCCGACTGAGAGCGGAAATTATCCCTGTCAGTCTGAAAGCTAGCATCACTGTACCCTACAACTCTCAAGTCCTCACCGCCACCGAGGGTAAGGACCCAGTCCTTAGTCCTCCGTAGGTACTTGAGGATATTCTTTTCCGCAGTCCAGTGTGCCTTGACAGGGTTCCCCTGATACCTGCTAACCATGCTCAAAGCAAAGGCTACATCAGGTCAAGTACACGTCATAGCATACATGATCGATCCTACAGCTGAAGCATAAGGTATTCGACTCATTTCTGCTATCTCAACCTTAGTGTTAGGGCTTTGTGTCTTACTTAATCTGGCGTTACTCTGGATGGGTAACTCTCCTTTCTTGGAGTTATGCATGTTGAACCTTTTCAAAACTTTGTCCACATACGTGCTTTGACTAAGTCCAATTAGTCTTTTACTCCTGTTTCTCAAAATCCTTATCCCTAGGATATAGGCAGCTTCTCCAAGGCCCTTCATAGCGAAACACTTCCCAAGCCAGGACTTTACCTCCTGCAGGGTTGGGATGTCATTTCCTATGAGTAGTATGTCATCCACATACAGTACCAAAAAGTTGACTATACTCCCGCTAGCCTTGATATAGACACAAGATTCATCTTCACTCCTTGAAAAGCCAAATTCTTTGACTTTCTCATCAAAGCAAAGATTTCATCTGCGAGGTGCCTGTTTTAATCCATAAATGGATTTCTCGAGCTTACACACTCTACTAGGGTAGTCTGTACTGACAAAACCCTCTGGCTGAACCATGTAAACATCTTCAGCCAACTTTCCATTAAGGAAAGCGGTTTTGACATCCATTTGCCAAATTTCATAATCATGAAATGCAGCAATGGCTAACAGAACCCTAATAGACTTAATCTTGACCACTGGTGAAAAGGTCTCATCATAATCAACTCCCGGAGTTTGAGAATAACCCTTTGCAACCAGTCGTGCCTTATAAGTGTGTACATTACCATCCATGTCGGTCTTCTTCTTGAAGATCCATTTGCACCCAACTATCTTACGATCAGGTACAATGTCAACCAAGTTCCAAACTTGATTTGTCATACATGGACTGTATCTCACTATCCATAGCCTATTTCCATTTAGCAGCCTTAGGGCCTGCCATGGCTTCCGTGTAGCTGTTAGGCTCATCCAGATTTACCAGTGTGTTATCACTAATAAGTGTCTCACCTTCTGCAGTAATATGAAAACCATAATAATGCTCATGTGCATTCCTAACTCTGGTGGAACGCCTCAGAGGTATAGATTCTTTAGTCGACTCAACAGGAGTTTTCTCCTCAGGTTGAGGGCTAGGGTTTGAGGTTCCTTCACCACTTGACTCTTGAATTTCCTCAAGGTTAATTTGCCTCCCACTGTCTCCTTGGCTCATGAATTCTCTCTCTCGAAAGAATCCTGTTCTTGCTACAAAGACCACATTATCGCTGGGTCTGTAGAAGATGTAACCAAAGGATTTCTGTGGGTAGCCGATGAAAATACACCTTTCGCTTCGGGGTTCGAGCTTATCGTGAGTCTCGCGTCTCACGAAAGCCTCGAAATCCCAAATCTTGATGTGGTCTAGATTGGGAACTTTTCCAGTCCAAAACTCGTAAGGTGTTTTGGCAACCTTCTTTGTAGGGACTAGATTAAGGATATGGGCGGCAGTCTCTAAGGCATACCCCCAAAATGAGATTGGTAGCAAAGCTCGACTCATCATGGAACGAACCATGTCCAACAAGGTCCGATTGCGCCTCTCAGCTACACCATTCAACTGTGGTGTCCTAGGAGGTGTCAATTGTGAGACAATCCCACATTCCTTAAGATGGTCAAGGAACTCAGTACTAAGATACTCACCACCACGATCGGATCGAAGCATCTTAATGTTCCTGCCCAACTGATTCTCCACTTCTTGCTTAAACTCTTTGAATTTCTCAAAGGTTTCTGACTTATGCTTGATTAGGTAGAGCTGATTAGCATCTCTTGTGGCGGTTCTGAAGGGTCCACACACATCCGTGTGTATGAGGTCCAACAAACCTTCACCCCTAGCACAAGTGCCAGTAAAAGGTGACTTTGTCATTTTACCAAGCAAACAAGATTCACAACTATCATCTGACTTTAGGTTAAATGACTCCAAGACTCCATTATTTTGGAGTTGGCCTATGCGTTTCTTGCTTACATGTCCAAGACGACAATGCCATAAGGATGATTTATCTAAGCTAGTGGAAGAGTTAATACACAATACATTGTTTCCTAGATTATCTACAACAGATACAGTTTCATACACGCCATCACAAGGTAATGCTTTAAAATAAAGAACATTATTAAAGAAAGCATCAATACTACCATTATTATTATCAAAATAAAAGGTAAAACCTTGTTTATACAATGCATGAAAGGAAATAACATTTCTTGCCATTTCTGGCGAATAATAACATTTATTCAAATCTAATATAAACCCACTATTTAGCACTAAGGAATAAACTCCTATCTTGGTGACAGGTGAAGCTTTCCTGTTTCCCATGATCAAGTTTATCTTTCCCTGCTCCACATTCTCACTTCTTTTTAGTCCCTGCAAATCACAACATATGTGAATACCACAACCTGTATCAAGGACCCAAGACTTAGAATAAGGCGAGTTATTAGACAATATAGTGTATATACCTGCATGGTTGGGTTTTACTTTCTCATCCTTCAAATCTTGCTGGTACTTTGTGCAGTTTCGCTTCCAGTGCGACTTTTCATGGCAATAGAAGCATTCAGCCTCATTAGGGTTAGCAGAAGGAGTGACAAAACCTTTCTTGGTTTTGCTTGAAGAGGAGCCTTCAAGGGTCTTACCCTTGGTACCCTTAGAAGGGTTCTTTCTCTTCTTCCCTTTGCCATGCCCGATTGCCAAGACATTGGCCGCAGTTGGAGTAGGAGTAGGACTTGTAACAACCGACTTACCCTTTAGACCACTTTCGGCGGTCTTCAAGAGTCCTTGAAGTTTGCTGAGGGTGACTTCTTCCTTGTTCATGTGATATGTCATGCGGAATTGATCATAACACGATGGCAAGGAGTGCAAAGTGATGTCTATTGCTAACTCCTCAGGGAAGTTCACATTCAGCATCAGTAAACGGTCCACATACCTTTGCATTTTCTGCATGTGGCCCGTGATGGGTTCACCATCCCTCATTCGGGTTGTTATCATGGAGGAAATTATTTCATATCGCTCTTGACGAGCACTTTGATGGTAGCGGTCCATCATGTCCTGGTGCATCTCAAAAGGATAATAGTCCTCATAGGACTTTTGGAGCTCGACTGTCATGGTGGCCATCATGATGCATGCCACTTTTGTAGCATCTCTTTCATGTACCTCATATTCAGCAAGCTCTTCAGGAGTAGCAGTTGGCTCGGGTACCTTCAGCTCCTTGTCGAGAACATATTCTTTGTTCTCATACCGAGTGACCATCATGATGTTTCTGATCCAATCTGTAAAGTTGGACCCATCAAAGATGACTCTCCCACAAAGATTCATGAGAGAGAAGGAGCTAGTAGACTTTGAGCCAGAAGCATTGTTATTGGAAGACATCTGAGAAGAAGAGGGAATAGATTAGATTAGATATAGAGATAGTCCTTAACAAAACACCCAAATGTAATATTTAAGGCTAGGACCCAACACAATATTTTATAACTTATAAGAGGGATGCCATAATCTAAGCTATAAGATATTTGAAGGTACGTAAATGACGATTCTCCAATTTCCACCATGAAAAACGAAATTTTTAATTATGTTTTAATTGGTTTAGAAACTCCTAGATTCTTTGAGATTCATTGAACTTTCTTCAATGCCATGTTTGAATCTCGAGTGTGCCCTTCAAGTTTTGTGACTGGGATGTCGAGGATCACAAAACAAGGTGTGAAGTAACCATGCAAATTACTTGGTACCCTTAATGTATTACCCCTCATTCGATGTGCCGGTTAACCACACACGCTCCATCGATACTATGATAAACATTAATTCACCATTTACGTACCTTTTTAAGTTCAAGTTAGTGTGCCGGTTAACCACACACACTCCACTAACGACTTAAACAAAGTGTAAAGTGTAATTTCATGGATTAGCACCTTATTCACATTTTCCTAAAATAACTAAGATTGGGAATTCAATAAAGTTTAGTTACTTTAGTATTATCATTATACTGTTAATGAGAATTTATAAGTCCTTGTCCTAGTCGTTCGGCTAACGACCCTCCGCCGATCAAGGAAGCGGTGGGTGAGAGTGGACACCCATTAAGTTGCCATTTTATAGGCAACAACCTTATACCCCCCTTATAGACCGGCTTCGTGAATGAGGCGTACTAGCGGTAAGATGACTTGATCTTATACATATATAAATATTATTAAACTTATAATATTATAAAGTATAAGGGTTGAATTTTAACTTTTAAAATTTGTAGGGGTTGGAACTAAAGTTTTTAATATGACTTTACATGTTCCAAAACTTGAGGGCAAGTTTTGTAAACTTTCAAAACTTTTCATTTCTCATAACTTATGAGTTAATGGTAATTAAAAATGAAGACTCTTCATTTTTTGTAACCTATGTGTTCTTTTAGTGGTTATTTATAAATGTGACTTTTGGTTATCCATAACTTAAGAACTAGTTATGGACTCCATTAAAACACATAAAGATCAAGAATTAATCTAATCAATTATTAGCACATAATTTCTATGATCTTCTAAACTCATATGTTTATGAGTGTTCATATCAAAATTTCAAGAATCGTAAGTACATATACAAAACTTGAAATTTTGATATGAGCTTTTGAACAAAACTTCGATTTTCAAGTTTTTTATTTTTATTTTTTTTGCATCAAGTATCAAATAAACAAACCTGGCTCTGATACCACTGATGGGTTTTGAGCATTCTAACACTCCTATGGTCTACATGCAACCCTAGAAACCTTGGATCTATGTTTGACTAAGATACATGCAAATAATTATTTTTCCAAGGTTCTTATCCTAACTAGCATGGCATGGGGTACTTGAATCAAATAAAACTAGTAGAATTACTTACCTTGTAGTAGTAGTTGATTGCTTGGAGTTTGAGAGCCTAGCACCAATAATGTGGATGCCTCAAATGGAACTCATAAATCACCACAAACTTGGAAACTTGAGAGAATACTCACAAACTTCTTGAAATCGGCCCTCTTAGTTTACACACATCAACTAGTACAATTTCAAGAACCAAAGCCTCCTTTATATAGTGTGGTGGATTAGGGTTACATCCATGTAAACCCTAATACCCATGTCTTTTCATTTCCATGAGATCCATGGGTTAAAGCTCCATGGAGTATCCATGGACTTTCCATGCAAGCCTAGCCCATTCCAAATAAGCATTAGCCCACACTATATAAATACAAGAGCCCATATTTAATTAGTCATACTTTTGATCTCTAAATTAATTCTAAATTAATTATAGATCAATACTAATTAAATAATATGATTTTATATTAATATATTAGGACTTATAATATATTAATAAATCATAACTTATACTATTCTCAAACGATTATCCATAAATTGTTCGGGTGAAGTGCAACCCAAATGGACCATGCCGGGTCGGGTCAAGTACACTATATCCAACAGTTTGGATCATAGGCTGGATCCAATTCAGCATTGATTTCCTCTTCCAATTCTGATTGAAAATCCGAATCATCATTCGTATTATGATTCTCCCCCTCGAATGATGAGACGATTTCAATATCAGGATCAGAAAGCTCCCCCTCGAATGAGACGTCATGGGTCTTAGATGGTGATGGATTTCCCTCCTGGAAAGACGAATAAGGGTTATCTGATGTGGATGAACACTCCCCCTGAAATATAGAACTTTATTTTGGAGGTTCGCTTGGACCTGGCTGTTCGGTTGGTTCTTGATGTTCGCTTTCCATTTCTTTTGCTGCTTCATGTATTACTTTCTTCAAGTTGTTGATCTTGTTGTCAGCTGCCTTTGTCTCAGAATTTATTGCTCTCTCTGGTTCATCAAAGAGCAATATGAATTCTTCAAATAGATTGAAAATTGGGACCGCGACTTGACCTGATGTTGGAAAGATTTCCTCTGTTGGTCCTTTATTTGATTGAAGTTTCTTCACGTAATCATCATCAAAGGTGACATAATAGGTTTCTTCAATTTTCTTTGATCGCTTATTTAGAACCCTATATGCCTTTGAAGTTAGTGAGTAACCAAGGAAGATCCTTTCATCTGCCCTAACATCGAATTTGTTTCAATTCTCTTTGGAGTTGAAAATAAAGCACCTTGAATCGAACACATGGAAGAACTTGACATTAGGCTTGCGATTATTCAAGATGCCGTATGGAGTGATAGAAAAGCGCTTGTTGAGGAAGGATCAGTTCTGGGTATAGCAAGCAGCAGCTATTGCATCGGCCCAGACATACAGAGGTAAGGAAACGAAGCTAAGCATGGTTCGAGCTGCTTCACACAAAGAGCAGTTTTGCCTTTCAACAATGTCGTTCTGTTGTGGAGTGTAGGGAGCTGAGAAATTGTGAGATACTCCTTTATCAACAAGAAATTCTTCGAACTCTTGATTTTTAAATTCCAGCCCGTTGTCACTTCTGATGTTTCTAACCACCTTTCGCAGTTGAAGTTCCACTTGCTTTATAAACGCTTTGAGCTTAGGAGTCGCCTCTAATTTATGTTTGAGAAAGAAAACCCAAGTGAAACATGAAAAGTCATCTATAATAACCAAGATGTATTTACTAGCACCGATGCTTTCGATTGCTGAAGGACCGCACACGTTGATGTGTAGAAGTTCAAGTGGTTCAATAATCTTTGTGTTAACACGTGTGGGATGACTCTTTCGGCTTTGCTTTCCCATTTCGCATGCAACGCACAAGTGTTCCTTATCAAATATTAGAAGGGGAATTCCTCGTGCATGATCACCAATAACCAACTATTGATATCTTTAAAGTTGAGATGTGAGAGCCTTCGGTGCCAGAGCCAACTTTCGTCAGAGTGTGCTTTTGAACAAAAGGATATAGTTGGCTTTCTTCGAATCGGGTTAAGATTTAGAGGATACATCTCTCCTTTTCGCTTGCATTTCAACAGGACAGTCTTCGTCTTCTTTTCGACAATATCAGAACCTTCATCATCGAATGAAACTTTCAAGCCAGTTCCTACGACCAGTTGTGAAACGCTGATGAGATTGTGCTGTAATCCTTCAACAAATGCAACCTTCCTAATTGAGAATTCTCCGTTTGTGATCATTCCATAGCCTTTGATCGTGCCGTAAGAATTATTCCCGTATTTGACACATCCACCATCCTTAAGGGACCGAAACTCCCTTAGCTCTTCCCTCCTTCCTGTCATGTGACATGAGCAGCCACTATCAATGTACCATTCATCGTCAAACTGCTCGTAATAACTTGCAAAATTTAAGCAGATTTAGGAACCCAAAGTTTCTTGGGTCCTTGTGAGCCTTTTACAGGACAGGGAATAGCAACAGAAAGATCAACCAAATATGTTCTTCTTATTAACTTGGTTTCATCTTTTCTTTTGATGGTAAAAACTTTGATTTTGTTGTTGTCTAGCTTTGGTTTATTTGAAGCTGACGTTTTATTTTTGCTTTGATTTTCATTTAGGCTTTTCTTTAGATTCCTAGGGTTAGATAATTTCTTCTTGGTATGAACTTCAGGATGCGAGACTAGCTTTCCCTTTTGTTTGATATTCTTGACTTGGTTCGGCTTCGGTTGTTGGTTGACTTTAGGACCGAAGATGGGCTTTCGGTTCTTATTGCTGCTTGATACAGCACTGAAACTATTTCTTCGGTTTGTTTGGCTGCAAGACAGACAGTGAGTACATGGACCTTTGTTTGAATGAGGTAGTACTTTCTCCTGTGGATTCGATACCTTGTAAACGTGATTAGCGTTTTGAGAATTCCAAAACTGCTTTCTCTCTTTGAGATTCTTTTGGTACCTTCTATTCCTTTGACGTGTTTGCTCAGCAAGTTGTTTTTGAGATTTGTGAATTTTTTCCTTTGGTTTACGTTTATCTTCACAAGCTTCGCCTGGAGATGATTCTCCAGATGCCTTTTCCGTTTCGCCTTGAATTTCTTTAGTACCACTTGTACTTGGCTTATCAAATCTTGAAGGCTTGTTGAGAGGTTCAGCCACATATCTACTCTTGACTCTCCATGAGGTTTGCTCTGACAGACCTACTGTTTCGTCTGCATTGTCAATGGGAGCTGACCAGAAAAAGTTATCACACCCATCAGCATTGTCTTCATCTACCAAAGAAGTTAGCTCAACAGTTTGCTTCTTGGTAACTACAGTGGTGGCATAGACTTGATTAGGTACAATTTGCACCTTTTTGTATACTACTGCCTTTTCCTTAAGGACTGTGGATTTGTTCTTGGACATTCGAGCGAAAGCAACCGAGTTTTCAGATATGAGAGGTCTTACTGGTTCGGGTTCGCTTTTGATGAATTCAGAGGAGTCAACCTCATCACATTCATAAATTTCACTCATATCACCGTCCTCATCAAATTCAGAAGTATTCTCCACATTCATCTTATTTTCTTAACTTAATTTGGTACTCAATGAGTCAAAATTTTTGCATGGTTTCGGTCTTTATGTTCAATTTTTCATTTTCGTCCAGAAAATTCCTAAGCATGTCCTTATGGTGTTTGGACTTTATAAAGGACTCAATTTTGTCTAGACCAATCCTGTAAGCATCTGAAACCTCATCTGATGATACAATAGATTCACAATTATAGCAATCTACATCAACTTCATCCTCCTTATATTCAAGAAATGGCAAAATCATTTTGTGAACCTTTTTTCCAATATCACAATTCAAATGCAACTGAGTAATATTAGTGTAAAGACGTTTAGCTATTAAACAAAAAATATTCCTTTGTTTTAAAAACTTCAAATTGTCACGTTGTAAATAAATCAACTCTTCTCTCGTTCTCACTAAATCTAACGCCGTCTTCTCGATCCACATCCTTCGCTCCTCACTCTTAGATGTCACCCTGCTAAGTTGATCGGTTAGGTTAGCGTTTGTGAGGCGTGTTTGCATTAGACTTCCACTTAAACTAGAAATTTTGAATTTTAATTCGTTTAATTCCTTTTCATAGTTTGTTATAGGTATTTTAAGTTATTCGAGTATTGATTGTACCTTGTTGATCAACTTATCGCAATCGTTGATCCTTTCGCTCACAGGCTTGGCTGCAAAACACTTATCTTCATTCTGATTCGCCTCTTCATGCTCACCTTCGGTTTTGTAGCCCCTCATCTGTAACACTCCAGCTGTTACCATCAAGAATCTCCCAGCGAACTCAATACTTCCTTCTTTCACCATGAAAGCTCTGCCATGCATGGGTTTACGTACCTCTTCATCTTCAGAGTCTGTAGACCAGACCTCCACACCACCGAACTCGTCATAAACAACATTCTCCTGCACAATCAAAGAATTAATAGAATTGTTAGTAGCTTTCTTCTTCTTTATCTCCTCCAGCTTACGCATATGATATGCTTCATCATCTTCACCCTCCTTTTTTCTGATAGCTTTCTTAACATGCAGTCTTTGGAAAAGTGGTTTTTGCCATGGCAGAAGTTGCAATCGTATCGGGAGTCTCCCACCAGTTTGCTCTCCTTCTTCTCTTCTTCATTCGGAGGATTGCTTTTGTTATCCTCTTTCGCCTTATCTGAGTTGTAGCTTCCCTGCCAGTTTCGGTTCTTGGCAACAGGGAACTTTTTGCGAGCAAACCTCTTTGGGTTGGAAACCATCATCGTATACTCTTCGCTTGTCATATCGTATTCTGACATCTCTGATTCCTCTTCATCTTCTGCCACATTCTTCACCTTAGAGAGAAGGGCAAGGATCCCATACCAGACACTACTTTCGCTTCTTTTGTTACAACACTTTCATGAGACTAGAGAATACCCACCATCTTTGCCAATGAATAGGTCTTAAATTGCTCATGGGCCTTCACAGTTGATGCCACAGCCATCATTTCCGGTCTTAAACCATTCAGAAATGTGACCTTCTGTTCGATCACTTTTCTTTCAATACCGTGCTTGATCATCTTGCTCAGAAGATGGTTGAAACGATCGAAAGCCTGAATAAGTTTTACATCCGGCTTTTGTTGGAAAGCACCGAACTCAGAAATCAATAGAGTTTGGATGGAATGTTCCAGGTCTTCATCAGTTGAATACAACTATTTGAGTCTATCCCGGATCTCTTTTGCTGTGGTGCATGGGCTTACCAGACAAAAGGTATCGGACTGCAAAGTGAATCTTATCATTCTCATGGCTTTAACATTGCACAACAACTTTTCTTTTTCGTCTTGAGGAATTTTCTCCACGTCAGTTAAGAGTTGATTGTACTACTTTTGAGTCTTTATGGTTCTATTTGTTCCAGAATGAACAAAAGGACCCAATGTTATTGCTTCCCAAATAAGATATCCATTGTCTTCAGAACGAACGACGTAGTCTTCAAAGTGATGCGTCCAAACTTCATAATCTTGAGTGTAAAGAATAGGGATTCTAGTTTTGGATCCAATGCTGTTGGAGATATTGATCAGATTGGTTTGTGAATCGTCAAGAGACATGATGATCTTTTTAGATATCTGCTAAGAATTAGACTTGTAAATATTGAATTAGGGTTTTATCAAAAGCAAGGAACAGCGTCAATGAAGAGATGACGGCTCCTACAGATTCGATAAAAGCAGAAACCCTAAGAATCGTTCTTCCAACAGAAGAGATGCGTATATATTACACAGTCTCCTGCTCTGATACCAATTGATGAGAATAAAATTCTCTTAGATCGATAGATTCAAACAGATAATAAAATATAATGACAAGAATAGAAAACAATGAACACAAAGATGAATCAAGCGTGTGTCGAATGATTAATATGTTCTATCTCATAAGAATTCAATGTGAATTGCTACTGTAGAGATAGGCTAGGGTTACAGTACGATAAGTAGAATAATTATCAATAGCGTTGTTTACATAATGCACGCATGCACTATATATATACTAAACCCTAAACATATCATAGCTGGACAGGCCCAGCTCGATTACGTAACCACTACATTTGGTATCAGAGCAGGAATCATTCTGCAATGATCTGGTATTCATTCGTGTCAAAAGTATTTTGAGTCTCGTTCTAGATTCAAAAGTTTCCACATTTTTTATTGTGAAAATCTTCTTAGATCTTAAGTTGTGATTTGATTTTGTGATTAGGTGGTATAATCGAGGTTCGATTTTTGATTTCTGAAAAAATCATCCATAAATTTTCAAATTCCTGAAGCTTTTCTAAAACTCTGTCCCTACATCGATGGCGAATTTCAACATGAACATAATGACGTCCTATTCTCATCTGCTTAGTTCTTCAACCAATATTCGAAAATTGTCGAACCGCTTGAACTACTTCATATTGATACTTTACGTGCAGCTTGTAAGTTGGGAAAGCAACATAGATAAGGTCATCCAGTTGTCAATGATTCGAAAATTGTCGAACCGCTTGAACTACTTCATATTGACCTCTGTGAACCTTCGACTGTTGAAACAATCAACAAGAAACGGTACATTTTGGTTATTGTTGATGAATTTTCACGGTTTACTTGGGTATATTTTCTCAGGTAAAAATCTGAAACGGCTCAAGCAATGATCGACTTTATCAAACATACTGAAACAAGCTTAAAGAAAAAGGTTCGAAGGATCAAGATTGACAACGGCTTAGAATTTAAGAATAACGTCCTTGATTCATTTTTAACAGACAAAGGAATTTCAAATAATGGTGTTGTCGAAAGGTATTGTCGAAAGGCGAAACCGTTCACTTTGCGAAGCTGCAAGAACAATGCTAACATATGCGAATCTTCCTCAACATTTTTGGGTTGAAGCAGTCTCAACTACATGTTTTACTCAAAACAGATCATTTATCCGTCGTCGTTTCAACGTCACTCCATATGAAATCTTAAATAACCGTAAACCTAATGTGAAATTTTTTCATGTTTTTAGGTACATGTGTTTCATTATGAATCTCAAGGATAATCTTTCGAAATTTCAGTCTAAGGCTGATGAAGGAATATTTTTGAGTTATTCACATAATTTAGTTGCATACAGGGTGTTGAATAAATGAACACGGAAAATTGAAGAAACGTTCAATCTTACTTTCGATGATTATCATGTTAAAAGAGTTGAAAAATCTTTCGAACAAATGCCAATTCTTAATGAATCAAATGATGAATCTCAAAGTTTAAATTTTTTAGATTTTGATTATGATTTAATATTTGGTGTTCCTGACGGGGCTGTTGATGCTGAAATTCATGCTGATGATAATCGAGTTTCTGAAGCATCGAAGCGTACTGATGATTCGACAATTACTCAGGATGATGCAGATTTAAACTCAACATCAAATTCTCCAGTTAATAACGAAAGTCTGCCAGTTCTACAAACTGATCAAGTGGATGGGGAACACTTGAATTCGACTACTCATGTTGAGGGGAAGCATACTTTCGAGGGGGAGAGTGGGAGAATGAATGCTGATGTCGAGGTGGAGCATCCCGAAGATAATTTTGTCGAGGGGGAGCAAAATGAAATCAACCAAATATTTCAAATAATCAAACCGAAATTTTTTATGATACAACTGATAATGTGTCTATTGTAGGTTCAGAGAATGATGAAACATTCGAAGATGCACCAATAGAGTTTGATCCTGCATATCCACCATTGGAAAAATGGACACGAAATCATCTAAAGGAACAAGTTCTTGGTAATCATCAAGATGGAGTTTTGACTAGAGCTCAACTTTGTGCTAAAAATGAGGTACTAAATATTAATCAAGAATTTTGCATGTTCAATGTCTTTATTTCGAAAATTGAACAAAAAACTGTCAAGATTGCTATGGAAGATCCTGATTGGATTGTTTCTATGCAATCTGAGTTGGCTGAATTTGAAAGAAATAAAGTTTGGCATCTATTTCCTAAACCAAAAGATGTGTTGATCCCACATTCTTTCGAAAGAAAGTTGGGGATCATTTAATGTTTGTTCAAATTTATGTCGATGATATTATTTTTTGTTCTACTAATCCTCAATTGTCTAGAGAATTTGAGAACATGATGAAAAGTCAAATTGAGATGAGCATCATAGGCAAGACAAATAATTTTCTTGGATTAAATATTCGTCAAAGCAGAGAAGGAATTTTTATCAATCATGAAAAATATACACGAAATCTGCTTGAGAAGTTTGGCATGACGAATAGTTGCTAAAATGGATTTTTAAAAATAAAACTGATAAAAAAGGAAACATTCTTCGAAATAAGGTTGGGCTTGTAGTTAAAGGATATTCGCAACAAGAAGGAATTGATTACGAAGAAACCTTTGCGCCTGTCACAAGACTCGAGGTTGTTCGAATATTTTTAGCCTATGCAGCTCATAAGGATTTCGATGTTTATCAAATGGATGTGAAGTGTGCTTTTCTCAATGGAGTTCTCGAAGAAATAGCTTAAGTTGAACAACCACCAGGTTTTGTTACTTCTCAATACCCTGATCATTGTTATGTTTTAGACAAAGTTGTTTATGGTCTTAAACAAGCTCGATGTGCCTGGTATGCCACTCTTACTAATTTCTTAAAATCTTCGAAATTTAAACAAGGATCTGTTGATCCCACATTCTTTCGAAAGAAAGTTGGGGATCATTTAATGCCTGTTCAAATTTATGTCGATGATATTATTTTTGGTTCTACTAATCCTCAATTGTCTAGAGAATTTGAGAACATGATGAAAAGTCAATTTGAGATGAGCATCATAGGCAAGACAAATAATTTTCTTGGATTAAATATTTTTCAAAGCAGAGAAGGAATTTTTATCGATCATGAAAAATATACACGAAATCTGCTTGACAAGTTTGGCATGACGAAGAGTGGCTAAAATGGATTTTTAAAAATAAAACTGATAAAGAAGGAAACATTCTTCGAAATAAGGTTGGGCTTGTAGTTAAAGGATATTCGCAACAAGAAGGAATTGATTACGAAGAAACCTTTACGCATCTAGCAAAACTCGAGGTTGTTCGAATATTTTTAGCCTATGCAGCTCATAAGGATTTCGATGTTTATCAAATGGATGAGAAGTGTGCTTTTCTCAATAGAGTTCTCGAAGAAATAGTTTAAGTTGAACAACCACCAGGTTTTGTTACTTCTCAATACCCTGATCATTGTTTTGTTTTATACAAAGTTTTTTATGGTCTTAAACAAGCTCCATGTGCCTGGTATGCCACTCTTACTAATTTCTTAAAATCTTCGAAATTTAAACAAGGATCTGTTGATCCCACATTCTTTTGAAAGAAAGTTGGGGATCATTTAATGCTTGTTCTAATTTGTGTCGATGATATTATTTTTGGTTCTACTAATCCTCAATTGTCTAGAGAATTTGAGAACATGATGAAAAGTCAATTTGAGATGAGCATCATAGGCAACACAAATAATTTTCTTGGATTAATTATTCGTTAAAGCATAGAAGGAATTTTTATCAATCATGAAAAATATACACGAAATCTACTTGACAAGTTTGGCATGACGAATAGTTCGAAATTGAGGGTACTGATGGCAGTTGGAACAAGACTAAGTCCTTCTTTGGATAAACCAGCTATTGATCTCGCATTGTATCGAAGCATGATAGGTTCGTTACTATACCTTACGGCTAGTCGACCTGATATTATGTTTTCTGTGTGAAATTGTCCTAGGTACCAATCGAATCCTAGAGAACCACATCCTACTGTTGTAAAGAATATTTTTCGCTATCTCAAAGGCACATTTTCGTTAGGATTGTGGTATCCTTTGAAAACAGGGTTTTTCATTCAAGAATTCTCACATGTTGATCTAGGTGGGTGTCAGCTTGATCGAAAAAGCACAAGTGGTGGATGTCAACATTTGGATGGGAAGCTTGTGAGCTGGCAATCGAAGAAACAAACTTGTGTTTGAATTTCCACAGCAGAAGCATAATATGTAGCTGCTGCAGCTTGTACTTCTCAAATCATATGGATTCAAAATCAACTGCGTGATTATGCAATCCACACGAAGAATATTCCGTTGTATTGTGATTCATAAAGTGCCATTCGTATTTGTCACAATCTTGTGCAACTATCGAAAACAAAGCATATTGCTCTTTGTTATCATTTTATCAAAGATCAAATTGAAGATGGCAATATTGAAGTACATTTTGTAAAGACAACTAATTAGCTTGCTGATATATTTACAAATCCATTAGATGAAAAAGTTTTTGTAAGAATATTAAATGGGTTAGGAATGATTGATGCAAATTCAGTTCGAGGACTAATTTCGATGGAACGACAAGAGGAGGAAAAATGTCGATTCAGCGGTTAGTGTTCATGATTCACCGGTTACTGTTCACACTCAATGCTTTGACATGCTTTGCTTTCGACATCATGCACATTGGTTTGAAAAATTATGTGCTACTTTTGATAATTACCTAAGTCGCAGCTTAGGTACATTTCTTGTTATGTTTGTTATTTTTCTTTTCAAATCAAAAACAAAAAAAAAGATTTTTCATTTTTTTCTATCTTTTTCAAAATTCAAAAATGTGAAAAATATATTCTTATTTTTGTAATTTTTCAGTCAAAATCAAAAATCCAAAAATATGTTTGTTTCTTTAATTTTTCCTTATGTAGCTTTTAGTGAAGATTTTTCATGCCTCATGCTTGCTGCTTTAGGGAAAGGTATACTTTCGAAACTTTGTACTAGTTAAGATGTCCCTAGAAGCATGATGTAGCATGTCGACCCAAGCCTCCATAACACAATGTGTTTTGAAGGCTTAATGGGTTTCTCATCTTGAGGATTCCTTCCCAATCAGGCTGTATTCACATTCGTTCCTGAGGTACCTTACTCTTCTCATCGGAGTTAAGAGTTAACTGCTTGGTCCATATATAGCAGAGGTACATTCGATTCTTAAACCAATCTTTGTCATCTCAAATTTCTTTCACGATCACACACAAAGACACATACCCAAGACATCTCTGGTATAAACTGTGATGAAAGTGAAAACCAATATTTCGAAACCTATAAAGAATTGACGGGGAACTTTGTTCCAGAATTTAACGAAACATTTGTTTCAGTACCAGTTTTCCGATACTCCAAATCATATTCTTTCTCTTTGCGTGGTCTTGCTAAAATGTTTGAAACCCACGACATTTTTACCCAACAAGATCCAAGAATAATTATAATTTGTGGAATATGATTTCAGTGTGAGTATCTTTCTACTTCCTTATTACTTGATAAATTCTTCCAAAACATACTTGTCACCGACTACACTGGTCAAACATGTAATTTTGCTTACAAATTCTCACACTTATGTTTTGTTGTGACATGTAATGAAATTTTCAACCACCCATGAAGCCTTATCAAAAGATGCCCTTCGATACTTCTTAACAAGTATTCGATTGTATTTCACGGGAAAACACACAAGTTGTTGATTATCTCTCTTGATAATTAGCGAAATGATATTTTCCTGGGATCAAACCGTCTTTATGTCGAAATTTTATTTTCGACATCACAGATTCAAAAAAAAATTTTTGCTTCTTATCTTTTTCTTTGGCACACATTGCACTCACGAAATCCTTGAGGTCCTAACTAATACCAACTCAGGATGAAGATTTCGCAACTCTGGCACATTACTTCACTTTTAAACCCAAAAGTGAAAGAGCCCTACCTCCATGCCGAATATTTTTGGTCCTTATCCACTGGGTACTTTCGAAAACACATCTGATGTGACGGTTTGGTTACTATGCGATTTTCTAGGCAAAAGTACTCATCACTTTTCCTGACATGGCGTGCTTTACGGCTACTGGTACGATTTTCAAGGAAATCATGGCAAGCTATTAATGACAACCGTTTGGAATTCAAATTGCACATACATATAAAAAGGGAATTGGGGATTTCATTCCAATTTTATGCTCACAATACGATTCTCAGACGATTTATGATCTTTTTCTCTCTTTTCCTCAAGTTCTTTCATAAACCCTAACAATGGCTGCTCATCAATCACAAACTAGTGATGATGTTTCTTCTCAACCTCTTATGACGATCCAAAGCACAAAATATCATGTTCAAGGCGATGAAAGTGTTTATCTAGAGGATTTACAGATGCTCATTGTTGCCCTTAAGAGTTCTGTACTATTGATTGCCATGTTCAATTCGTTTGTTGTTCCTCTTTCATGGTTATCTCTTGCTAGTTCTACAGCAACATGCAGCAAAACGATGCAAAATTGTCACGTTTTCAACTGGTGAATGATAATAAATTCAGATTGTCGAAAAAACTCTTTGCCCAAATTTTGAACATACCCAATTCTGAACCTTTTTACAAGGTTACGAATGAGCAGGTGATTCACATGTTCAATGAGATGGGTTACCAACCTATTCTCACCAAGATTAGCAAGTTCAATAAATCAGGGTTTCCTTGTATCTGGAACCTCCCGTTTGGAATCTATCTTAGGTGTTTGACAGGTCGCAGTGTGGGGTTGGATAAAGCACGTTTGGAGGTTTATGCGATGGTGGCTGGAATTTATTACGATTTACAAGTGGGTTATGCTACTCAACTATGGGATGGATTTGTAAAGAGTATTGGGAATACGAATTCCAAGGATGGGATTTCGTTTATTAGGTATTGGAGTCTAATACTTCAGTTTGTTTACGAGAAGAAAGGTATTTAAGTGCCTGATGACGAAGAAACTGCTGAGTTTTCTTTGTATCATTTTCCCAAAACAGTTGAAGATAATGTTGATATATTTCCAAATGTTGCTCGAATTCCAGATTCGATGTTGAAAAAGGTTGATCCTTTGAATCATGTTCTGGGGACTTATTTGCAATAGATCAATATGTCTGTTGAGACTAGGGTTTTGTTACCAAAGACAGCAGAAGGTCCTTCAAAGAAGCGAAGAGGATCTAAGAAGGATGCTCAGCCTAGTTCTTTGAATGTCAGATCAGTTGCAAAAGTGGCTAAGTCTCCAAAGAAAGTTGTTGAAGGAGAACAATCTTCGAAGAAAAGTTCAAAGCCTGTAGTTAAAGAAACTGTAATTCCTTCGAAGGAGGTGGTACCTTCGAAATCAGAAGTATTAAAGAGACCAAGAAAATGGCTCACAAACCTCGCAATTCTCTTGAAAGATCATCAAGTTTTTCGCCAACATTTGTTAAAAAGCCTCAAATTGGTCAAAAGATTGTTGTAATTCGTGAAATACCCACACCATTTTCTCCACAATCGAAGAAAAGGCATGCTGAGGATATGGCTAAGACGATCTCCAAGAAACAAAAGAAGCAGATGAGGTTAATCATTCAAGATGATTCAATGGATGAGGAAATTCTTCCTGAATCTCCTTTTGGAGATGATATTTTGGGTAATCCATCACCAACGAGGAATTCTAGTGGCTTTATGAAAGCATCTAATGTGGACACAACCACTAATCAAAGTGATCCTGCGAAGAAATCCACTCCTAAGCAGACAACAGTCATACCACCTGAAGTTTCGCAAACCAAGTCAGTTACTAAGGAGGTTCAAACTTCAGGCATCCCTGTGAACATATCCCATATGGACACAAATGTCGGCATGGGTGATGGAGTGTCGAATAGTGAAGCCCAACATAATCAACATCAAGGTACTCACATAATTATTCTTTCATCAACTTTCGAAACTTCTACCATTGATGCTACCATTCTCTACCACCATTTCATTCCACTATCTTTACTGTAACTCATTCTCCTAGATTCGATAACATCATGCAACAACCAATTACATCTTTGTTTCCATCCCAATCCACCAAAGAACCCAGAACAACTAATGATGATGAAACAGATGATGGAGGTTTTGTAGGTTCGTTTGCTAACATAGAATTTGATCTTGAGGAGGAGAATATTCCCGATCAAATGCTGATGTTTGGGAACAGTTCAAGATTCTGAACCGAAAACTCAATTCTTTACTCCAACTTCAAGCTGATGCAAGGGGTAAACATTCGGTGTGTTGAAGCATAAAAGTGACCCTCTTAAACTTAACAAATCTGAAGCCATCTCCTAATCCGCAGTCAAGATCTCAACCGCAATCAAGAACCACATCTGCAGTCAATGTCATCAGTCTTTTATCTTAGTTTTAGCTTTATCTGTTATCTTATGTCTTTACATTTCTTTATCCAGTGTGCCTTGCGTGGCCACCTGAGACAGATTTAACTATGTAATCGTCGAGACTCTATAAATAGAGTTCTCATTTTCTGAATGATATACATCTCTCAATTATCTCTATCTTGAATTTTATATTCTACTTATTCTCTCTTACTTTCTCATCCTCAAAGATCATCATCAACTAAACTGTTATATGAAGATTATAATATCTCTTCGGAGCAAGTCAGCTTTGACTTAATCACTAAGTTTGATCTCATTTACTAACTTGGGTTGACTGTAATCCTTGTTAAGAATCAGCTTAAGTGTCTTATTGATATAATACTTGTTGTCATTTATATTTCCTTATATTTCCGCACTTAATAATCTAACTATCTAATTGTAACTTATTATTGTTGAGCTTTATGATCCTCTGAGTTAAACTTAATTCCGCATTATTACTTGTTCTAACGTTTGTTCAAGTGTGTTACTCAAGTTTTCCTCTCAACAATGGGTATCAGAGACGTACCTTGAAGGTTTAATCGACTAGGTCAAGGGAACGACTCCCATTCGGTGATTATCTTGAAGTTTTTCGTGTTTTTGCAAGAATTTTTGGGTTCAAACCGAAAATTTCTGATAAGTTTTCTATTTTTCTGGGGTGATTCTTACTTAGTAGATTAATTATGTTGCAGCTGCTCACTCAAATTCACTGCTGGAAATTTATGTTCTTGGTGTTCTTAGTATTTTTCTGTTGAAGAAATGAAGAAAAAAAAGCGAGAAGAAATTATTTTTGTGGTCTCCAAAATGTTGAAGAAATTGTTCCATGGGTTATTTTGTCCCTGGAAATGAGAAGACACAAATTAATGGGCTTATCTTCTTTGAAGTGGTGTTCTTTTTTACCCAGCAGCTTGTAAATCTTCTTCAGGTATGAAGACTTTATCCCTCTTTATTCTTGTTGTGGATCTTTAATGTGAAGAAAAAATGGACGTAATATGTTTGTGTAAAGCATTTTGTCCTTTTTACTCTTTTGGGTAAAGAGTACTCCACTATTCACTCCTTCAAAAAGACAAAACCATGTGACATTGTCCCTTCCCATCACCTTTTTTCCCTTAAACCCACTTGCATACTCCTCTTTTTGCCTTCACAATACCAACTTTTGACTCAAAATGCTTTATAAAAGAATTCCTTATTAAAATTTGAATAAATGACCTTTTTGGCATCATTTTTTCATGAAAAAAGGCATTTTTCGTCATCTGTTCAGCCCTTCACGAACTCCTGAACTGCAACCAAAAACTGCCTACCGGAGCCTCCTAAGAAGCCTCCCCGTAGCCCTTCTTAGCCTTGGTACCACAGCCCCTCTCAGGCCTATGTACCGTAGTCCTCTTAGTCTAAATCCGAGGACCTAAGCCTATCTTCTTATCCTGAACCTCATCTTCGAATCTGCTCTTCTTCTTGGCTCGGACCGCAGCCTCGGACCGCAATCTCGGTCCGCATGCATTCCCTTCTACAATCCTCGCGTACCTCATTCACATGTCTCACACCGCAGCTGCTATCCGTAGTTCGGACCGCAATCACCTTCTTCGCATACCGCAGTCAGTGTTTCATCCGCAGCTACTTTGTCTGCACCTTACCCTGACTTCGGTGCCCCTCCCTTCCATCCGCAACCCACCCTTCTCTAACCGTAACCTCCCTCTTCAGCCATCAGCAGCCTTCGATCAGCCTCCCTCCTCCCCTCTCTTCTTCCTTCTTCCTCCTCCCCACCCTCCTTTCCTACTCTTTTTTTTCTCCTCCCCTCTCATCAACCCCTTTCCTTTTTTTTAGCCTTCTTATTTTTTTTAACTTCATTTTTTTTCAGCCTTTTTTTTTATTATTTATTTTTTTTAAATTATTTTTTTAACAACATTTATTTTTATTTAACCAATTATTTTTTTTAAACCAATTTTTTTTAACACCAATTTTTTATTTAGCCAATTTTTTTATTTAATTTAAACCAATTATATTTTTTAAAACTAATTTTTTTTACACCAATTTTTGCCACAACCGAACATTGGATTGTCACATTAGTTTACTTCATGCCGATTATCTTGGAAGAATACTTCATACCGCAGTCGGACTTCATATTATTCTTTGTGATGCTTGCACCGCAACGACGATTGATCAACAAAGTTGTTTCGCATTCTTCACTTTATGGGATATTATGACTTGCCGCTCTTGATCTTTGGTTGACGAATCATGTATCTTGAGCATGTGGACTTTATTTTCTATTAAAGACCACTTCGAGGGTTCCGGCACCGCAGTTTGGGTATTTTGGTATATTTTCGGCACAACAGAGATATTTTTCATGCAGTGATTCTTCGTTCTATGGTATTTGTTCATGCGGCTTCAGCAACTATATCACCCATCTTCTCATGACCACAGAGTATCTCCTTTACTCTATTTCTCGTGTCTTATTGAGACCCTTCATACATCTAGGGAGAGCTCTCTTAGCTCTTGGTATCCGACACGCTCCATTCGATGATTTGTTGATTTTTGATATCCGGTTATTGGTTATCAAAAATAGGGAGACAATATCATCCAGATTTGGTTCTTATGATTGGTTGAGTTTGGATTTTTGAAGACTTCTGAAGACGATTATTTATTTAGTGATGCGATGTGGCACTTATTTTTGGTCTTTACGGACCAAATTTTTGGCATTACTCGATGTTTCTCGATTCAGATTATTTATTATTTCGACTCTACCACAGGATGATTTTGTATTTGCATCCGGTTCAGATCTTAAGATTTTTCGAGTTTGGATTTCTGATATGTTGAAGACGAAGATTATTTTGGCGATGTGACGTGGCACTTATTTTTGATCCTTGGATCAAATTTTTGGCATTGTCGGACCATGTCTTTGGACTCACATTATTTTTATCTGGACTTCATTTTATGGATGCT
The DNA here is from genome assembly GCF_052849685.1 of Lactuca virosa. NCBI lineage: Eukaryota > Viridiplantae > Streptophyta > Magnoliopsida > Asterales > Asteraceae > Lactuca > Lactuca virosa. The sequence goes on along the minus strand of NC_136432.1, from coordinate 123,859,691 downwards.
TCACATTTTTAGCAGGTTATTCTTTGAAGAATCTTGGTGTATTATGATTCGAGAACTCGAGATGTTTTTCAGACTTTCTGAAGCCGAAGTGTTTTATTATTGGATCTTCTACTTGTTCATGGTGATCTTCTTCTTCCGGTGATTATGATTGGTTTGAAGATTTGGATCTTATTTTTTTCTGCTCCATTGGTGGTGCTTTGAAGCGGAAGACCTTCATTGTTTAGAGATTCATGGCCAGTTTCAGACTTCACACACACTTCAGAGTTTCAGAGACATTTCAGCATTTGGTTCTTATTATGTTTCATTTTATTACCACATTTGCTAGTCGGATTATTGTATTATATCCTTGTATCACTTATTGTATCCCTCATCATTTGTAAGCATTTAGGGAGAGAATGTTGGAGCATGGAAATGCTCTACACATAATGAGTGGTAGTTAGGTTGAATTTTTCCCTTTATTGCATTGTTGGTGTATTTGTCTCTCTCTCATATATAAAGGGAGAGAAGGTTATTTCTTAGTATGCATCTTTCTTACAATGTAATTCTAGAGAGAGAGAATTGGTGGGTTCTCTCCACCTAGGGAGAGTTTATCTCTCCCACCAATGTTCTTCATGGAATAATATTTTATCTCTCTTTCCTTCTTATCTTTCTAAGAATTCTCATCATGTTCCTCATATTTTTATATTTTGATACACGATAAATCTCGAGATATTTCTTCTACATCCACCGTTCGTATAAAATTCGGTCTCTACAATTGCTATCAGAGCGCCGCATCCGAAGTGATAATGGAACCGAGTTCACTAATCATCTTTAAACAATTTCTTGGTTTCGAAAGGTATTAGTCATAATTTCTCAGCTCCTTACACACCCCAGCAAAATGGAGTAGTAGAGCAAAGAAATCGAACTCCGGTAGAAGCAGCCAGATCTATGCTCAACTTTGCGAACCTTCCTCTCTACTTCTGGGCCGAAGCAGTGGCCACATCATGTTTTGTCCAAAACCGAAGCATTATCTGTAAGCGTCTCAACAAAACTCCATATGAGGGCCTCAACAACCGCAAACCAAATGTCTGTTTCTTTCACATCTTTGGGTGTAGATGTTTTGTGATCAACAACAAGGATCATCTTAACAAATTTGTACCGAAGTCGGATGAAGGCATTTTCCTTGGCTACTCAACAAACAAGGTAGCCTATAGGGTTCTCATCAGACGCACGAGACTAATAGTTGAAAGCTTCGACGTCAAATTCGATGACTATTACATCCGTAACACTGCCCCTTCAAATTAAACAAAAGCAATCTTGGAAGGTGATATCCCAGCCTCCTCGGGCCCCCTAAACATAGTTGAAATAAACTATGATGATCTTTTTGACCCCGTAGAGACTGCTCAACTCTCCGAAGTTCTTGCGTCTCCGGAAGCTGAACAGCAGCATGCCGAAGTTTCTGGTCCTACACTATCCGATGATGTGTCACTCAATACTTCCACCTCGCCTGTTGAGGGGGAAAACTCCACTCCAAATCAGATGACAACCATCGAGGTTCCAGTTCCTGAGGAAGCAACCCCGGTCCCTATCCGCAATATTACTCTCCCATCAAATGTTTCCTCAGACACATACATTGAAGATATAGAGAACATTGACACGGAAACCAATCCAAGGGTTATCACTCTCTCAACAATCCAGGGGGAACCTTCTCAGGTTCAAGGGGAACTCCCATCTGCAATTCAGGGGGAACTCCCATCCGTAATCCAGGGGAACTTCACTCAAATGGTCAAGTAAATTCTGATCCCCCTTCCCCAATTCAAGACAATTCTGCGGGCTGCTCACAAGTCCAGGGGGAACTGCCTCTTTTGCCGCAGAGTCTTCATATATTGAAGACATTCCCTCCACCGCAGCCGCTGACCATCTGCAACCCCGTCTTCATGTATGGACGAAGGACCACCCACCGGGTCAAATCATCGGAAATCCATCTGCAGGTAGTTAATCTCGTTCCTCCAAAGATTTAACTGATCACTGTCACTATGCAGCGTTTATGTCCTCCGTCGAGCCCAGAACTATCAAATAAGCCTTAATGGAGCCCGGCTGGATATCCGCAATGCAAGAGGAACCGGCATAATTTGAAAGAAACAAAGTATGGGAACTCGTTCCGAAGCCAAAAGGTCACACTATTGTTGGAACAAGATGGGTGTACAAGAATAAATTAGATGAATCTGGTGCGGTCGTCAGAAACAAAGCGAGACTAGTCGCTAAGGGGTATATTCAACTTGAAGGTGTTGATTATGATGGAACATACGCCCCCGTAGCCAAGAACATCAAAGTACATCAAATGGATGTAAAGAGTGCCTTCCTTAATAATGAATTGAAAGAAGAGGTTTATCTTCAACAACCCTCAACTTATGGACTACGGATATAGGATGTTGCAGATACCAATTTACTGTGACTATGAGAGTGCTATAGCGATTTCCCACAATCCTATTCATCACTCTAAGACAAAACATATTGAACTGCGGTATCACTTCATCAAAGACCACATCTTAAAAGGTAACATTGAACTAATTTTTGTTAACACTCGTGAAGAGATTGCTGATGTATTCACAAAAGCGCTTGACTCTACAAAACTCAATAGTTTCTTACAAATGTTAGGAATGATGAATCCAGACCCGCAATTCTTTTTGAATTGATAGGTACCACAGACTACTTCTGGTCTGTGTTGTGGTCCTAGCTAAATATATCTATCATACATGGTTTCAGTATACCTTGTCTACCACCTATATCATACCTATATTTCAAGGGTCCTTATTGTTTGTTATTTCTGATTTTGCTCAAGTGTTTCTCTCAGTTCCTTCTACTGCAGTCTTCTAATCATCCACCACAACGACGAATCTATCCGCAATGATGATCCAATCCGCAATGGTCGTTCAATCCTCAGTTGTATTGAATGAATCTTCAACTACTTCATAAATTCTAAAGAACTTTGTGTGCTATTTAATGATCCTTCATTTAAAAAAAACATTCTCAAAAAAAATTCTTTGTATAACACATCACCGTTTCAGTTCTTCTTTTTCAAATAATCCTTTTATCAGACCTATTTTGGGTTTGATACCAAATAAAACAGTTTCCCAATAAAAGAAATCCTTTAGAAAGCTTTCTCCTTAACTGTCTAATCTCCCTTGCCCCAAGATGTCAAATTCGTTACAAATTCCACTTTTATTCAACGGATTTTCGCCCCTCACCACACAATCTTCAGAACTGTGATATTGGGCCTGACACTTCATTAAATGCTACATTTTTGGAAAATCAAAACATTAAAGATTTACTTTTCTTTAATCTTATTTGTGGTTGTCCTTAATTTTTAAATATAAAAACTCAAGGGTTTTTATCTTTCACTGCCTCATATAGGGTTAAAACAATAAACTTTTGAGATCCGCTACTATATAAACCATTTTTCCCTCCCCAAGAAAGCTTTACGCTTTCTGAACTCTCTTTGGCGATCTTCATCTTCCTCACCCTCTTGCTATCAAAGCTTTTCTGCAAGTTCTTCAAATTTTTTCTCAAAATGGTGAAATCAAGCATCTCAAAGAAGCAATCCAATCTCCATCCATTGCATCAAGAAATTTCAGGGCCATCTTCGAAGATCACTCATCCTACAATTATTGCAAGTACGACTTCATAACCCGACTAGCAATCGTAGCTCTTAAAGCCGCTGTCGAACTCTGAAAACAAATCAATGATGCGACCATTAGATAAGGGATCATATATTCCTCCATTGTAGATATCATATGGACTGAGACATTGATTATAATCATTCTCTCTGTCCATTTGTTGTTTCCCGATTTTCGATTTATGATGACTGACTGATTAAACAAATCAAATCAGTCCTGGCTTGGCCAAGCACTCACATGTGTCATCGCTAAATCATCGAGGGGCCCACAGACATCGCTTTTATCCCGAAGGTAAAAGGAATGGATAAACTTCGACTCATGTGGCTTGTTCTACTACTTGTTGAATCATACACAAAGGCACGTTTTATAACATCGAGTTACCAAATGTGTTTTCGTGCAATCAATGTATAACCAACTCATAGTAACAACTCATATCTCTAGGTTTGAAGAATATAAGATATTATCGTCTCATGATCACTCGTGATAAAATCCATGAAGTGATTCAAATGAGCGCGGGTTGAATCCAATACTCAGAACTTATGAGCACTCATGAGTGTTGTAGCACCGCTTTGTCCAACATCTTAGACCTCTACAAGCCAACCCATCACAGTCTTGATTCATATCTACTTCCAACATATGACCGACTGTGGATAGTTTGAATAACTTAGTCATTCAGGAAGAATGACCTAGTTTATTCTGGAAGTCAAAACATGCAAAATGAAACACAAGAATAAATGAATCAAATATGGTATCAAACCCTATGAATATAAATAGACCACTTTTATTTATCACCATACTGATTACTCATTATTTCATTGTTGCGGTTTTTGATGGGTTTTGAGCATTCTAACACTTCCTAAGTGTACATGCAACCCTAATAACCTTGGATCTATGTTTGTCTAATAATCATGCAAAGTTGAATTCCAAGGTTATATTCCTATCTAGCATACATGGGGAACATTTTTAACTTGAATGAAAGATAGAATAACTTACCTTGTTGATGATTATGATCCTTGAAACCTTGTGAGCCTAGCACCCCAAGTGTGATGCCTCAAATGCTTCACACAACACCAAATGCAAAGGAGTAAACTTTGAGAGAATCTTACACTTGCAAAATTGGCTCTAGCCCTGTTGTTTCTTAGTGTTGCCTATTTTGGTGGCGAATGGGTTTCTTATATAGTGTTGACACATCTAGGGTTACACCATGTAAACCATAATGTGTCATGACTCTTCATTTCCATGACCCATGGGTTTGTAACTCCCATGGACCATCCATGGAGCATCCTATGGGTGGAACCCAACTTGATAATCCATGGAGCCTCTTAGACCACTATATAAGATATGGAAGATTTACATAATCTACCCATATATTTAATTAGTTATCTTTTGATCACTTAATTAATTCTAAATTAATTCTTGATCAAACTAATTAAATAATATTATTAATATATTAGAACTTATAATATATTAATAAACCATAAGTGTTATTTCTCTCATTTTAGTTTATCCAATTGCATGGTGCCATGCAACCCAAATGGACCATGCCGGGTCGGGTCAAGTACATACCAGAAATAGTTATGGACTTAGACACCTTATCCAACAGTCTCCCACTTGGATAAGTCTAATAACTATAACTGCAATACTTCAGGAACCGATCGGCAATCGTAGCTCTTTCAAGGTCTCTTGGAACTGAGAAGATGATGATACGCCATTTAGGATAAGTGATCATATAATCCTCTGTTCTAGATATCAGCCGGACAAATACATGGAACAATGTCTTACTTATTGTCCAACAGTTTGTTTCCCGATTTCCGATTTGTTTGACAAAGAACTTAATTGAACACATCAACTTAGTTCTGACCGGGCCCGGTACATAGGTCAAAACAAAATCATCGAGGGGCCCAAATATCAGCTTCTAATCCAAGAAGGAACAGATAAACTTCGACTCATATGTTTGTTCTACCACTCATTGAATTATACACAAAAGCACGTTTTATAACATCGAGTTACCAATGCGTTAACGTACAATCAATGCATAACCAACTCATAAGTAACAAATCATATATCTAGGTTTGAAGACTTATATGATATTACCGTCTCACGATCACTCGAGATAAATTCCATGAAGTGATTCCAGTGAGCGTGGGTTGAGTCCAATGCTCAGAACTTATGAGCACTCATGAGTGTTGTAGCCATGTCCAACAACTTAGACCTCTGCAACCAATCATGACAGTCTTGATTCATACCTACTTCCGACAAATGACCGACTGTGGAGGTTCGAATAATATGATATACGAAACATAATTATTCTGGAAGTCAAAACATGCAAAAGAAATATAGTAAACGATCGACAAGAGATAGCAACACTTTACTCATAAATAAAACACCTTTTATTCATCATCTAATGTCAATTACACTTTACAAATTTCAAGGTTATCTAACTACTAAATCTAATATCATCCTTCAGCCCTATGCTCCGAGCATGCTGGAGATGCTTAACCCGGGTCAGTCCCTTCGTGAGGGGATCTGCTGGATTCTCATCCGATGATACCCTCTTTGCCACGAGGAGTCCTTCTTCTATTTGATGTCTGATGAAATGGTATTTTATGTCGATGTGTCTGGATCTCCCGTGATCCCTTGGTTCCTTGGCTAAGGCAACTGCACTTTCACTATCACAGAAAATTTCCATTGGCTCTTTAATAGCTGGTACAACTCCAAGGTCTCCAATGAAGTTCTTCAGCCATATCGCCTCCTTTGCTGCCTCGCTAGCTGTTATATACTCTGATTCGCAAGTTGAATCAGCCACTGTCTCTTGCTTGGAACTCTTCCAAGAAATTGCTCCTCCATTTAAGGTAAAGACCCAGCCTGACTGAGAGCGGAAATTATCCCTATCAGTCTGAAAGCTAGCATCACTATACCCTACAACTCTCAAGTCTTCACTCCCACCGAGGGTAAGGACCCAGTCCTTAGTCCTCCGTAGGTACTTGAGGATATTCTTTACCGTAGTCCAGTGTGCCTTGCCAGGGTTCCCCTGATACCTGCTAACCATGCTCAAAGCAAAGGCTACATCAGGTCGAGTACACGTCATAGCATACATGATCGATCCTACAGCCGAAGCATAAGGTATTCGACTCATTTCTGCTATCTCAGCCTCAGTACTCGGGCTTTGTGTCTTACTCAATCTGGCGTTACTCTGGATGGGTAACTCTCCTTTCTTGGACTCCTGCATGCCGAATCTCTTCAGCACCTTATCCAAGTAGGTACTCTGACTAAGTCCAATTAGTCTTTTACTCTGGTCTCTCAAGATCCTTATCCCTAGAATATAGGCAGCTTCTCCTAGGTCCTTCATAGAGAAACACTTCCCAAGCCAGGACTTAACTTCCTGCAGAGTTGGGATGTCATTTCCTATGAGTAGTATGTCATCCACATACAATACCAAAAAGCTAACTATACTCCCACTAGCCTTGACATATACACAAGATTCATCTTCACTCCTTGAAAAGCCAAATTCCTTGACTTTCTCATCAAAGCAAAGATTCCATCTGCGAGGTGCTTGCTTTAACCCATAAATGGATTTCTCAAGCTTACATACTCTATTAGGGTACTCTGTGTTGACAAAACCCTCTGGCTGACTCATGTAAACATCCTCAGCCAACTTTCCATTAAGGAAAGCGGTTTTGACATCCATTTGCCATATTTCATAGTCATGAAATGCGGCTATGACTAACAGAACCCTAATAGACTTAATCTTGGCCACTGGAGAAAAGGTATCATCATAATCAACTCCCGGAGTTTGTGAGAAACCCTTTGCAACCAGTCGTGCCTTATAAGTGTGTACATTACCATCCATGTCGGTCTTCTTCTTGAAGATCCATTTGCACCCTACAGTCTTACGACCTGGTACATTCTCAACCAAGTTCCAAACTTGATTGTCATACATGGACTGTATCTCGCTGTCCATTGCCTCTTTCCACTTGGCTGACTCAGGGCCTGCCATGGCTTCCGCGTAACTGTTAGGTTCATCCAGACCTATCAGTGTCTCATCACTGATAAGTGTATCACCTACCGCAGTAATATGGAATCCATAGTAATTCTCAGGTGCATTCCTAACCCTTGTGGAACGCCTCAGAGGTACAGACTTGTCAATTGGCTCAATAGAAGTTTCCTCCTCAAGTTGAGTGCTAGGGTTTCAAGTTCCTTCACCACTTGACTCTTGAATTTCTTCAAGGTCAACTTGCCTCCCACTGTCTCCTTGGCTTATGAACTCTCTCTCGAGAAAGAAAGCCCTCCTAGCTACAAAGACCACATTCTCACTAGGTCTGTAGAAGAGGTAACCAAAGGATTTCTGTGGGTAGCCAATGAAAATACACCTCTCACTTCGAGGTTTGAGCTTATCATGAGTCTCGCGTCTCACGAAAGCCTCGCAACCCCAAATCTTAATGTGGTCTAGTTTGGGTACTTTACCAGTCTACATCTCATGAGGAGTTTTGGCAACTTTCTTTGTGGGAACTAGATTAAGGATATGGGCGGCAGTCTCTAAGGCATACCCCCAAAATGAGATTGGTAGCGAAGCTCGACTCATCATGGAACGAACCATATCCAACAAGGTTCGATTACGGCTCTCAGCTACACCATTCAACTGCGGTGTCCTGGGAGGTGTCAATTGTGAGACAATCCCACATTCCCTAAGATAGTCGAGGAACTCTGAACTAAGATACTCACCACCTCGATCGGATCGAAGCATCTTAATGTTCCTGCCCAATTGATTCTCGACTTCCTGTTTAAACTCTTTAAACCTCTCAAAAGTCTCTGACTTATGCTTGATTAAGTAGACATATCCATATCTACTGTAATCATCAGTAAAAGTCAAATAATAACGATTAGCATCCCTTGTGGCATGTTTGAAGGGCCCACACACATCCGTGTCTATAAGATCCAACAAACCTTCACCCCTCTCACAAGAACCTGTGACGGGTGACTTTGTCATTTTTCCAAGTAAGCATGATTCGCAACTATCATCTGACTTTAGGTCAAATGACTCCAATACTCCATCCTTTTGGAGTTGGCCTATGCGTTTCTTGCTTATATGTCCAAGACGACAATGCCATAATGATGCTTTATCCAAGTTATTATCATTAACAGAATCAATACACAATACATTATTTCCTAAGTTATCAACCACAGATACAGTTTCATACACACCATCACAAGGTAATGCTTTAAAATAAAGAACATTATTAAAGAAAGCATTAATCGAACCAACTTCATTATCAAATGAAAAGGTGAAACCTTGTTTATACAATGCATGAAAGGAAATAATGTTTCTTGCCATTTCTGGCGAATAACAACACTTATTCAAATCTAAACTAAACCCACTACTTAGCAATAAAGTATAAAGTCCAATCTTGGTGACAGGTAAAGCTTTCCTATTCCCCATGATTAAGTTTATTCTTCCATGCTCCACATTCTCACTTCTTCTTAGTCCCTGCAAATCAGAACAGATATGAATACCACAACCGTTATCAAGGACCCAAGAGTTAGAATGGGGTGAGTTATTAGATAAGATAGTGTAAATACCTGCATGGTTGGGTTTAACTTTCCCATCCTTCACATCTTGCTGGTACTTTGGGCAGTTCCGCTTCCAATGTGACTTTTCATGGCAATAGAAGCATTCAGCCTCTTTTGGGTCAGAAGAAGGAGTGACGAAACCTTTCTTGGTTCCACTTGAAGAAGATCCATCAAGGGTCCTAGCCTTGGTACCCTTCGAAGAGCTCTTCCTCTTCTTCCCTCTACCTTTCCCGATTGCCAAAACCGGGGCGGAGTTTGGAGTAGGAGTGTTAACAACCGACTTACCCTTAAGACCTGTTTCTGCGGTCTTGAGGAGTCCCTGAAGTGTGCTGAGTGTGACCTCTTCCTTATTCATGTGATATGTCATGCGGAATTGATCATAGCACGATGGTAAGGAGTGCAAAATGATATCTATTGCAAGCTCCTCAGGGAAGTTCACATTAAGCTTCAGCAACCGATCCACATACCTTTGCATTTTCTGCATGTGGCTCGTGACGGATTCCCCGTCCTTCATCATGGTTGTTATGATAGAGCATATGATTTCATACCTCTCTTGTCGTGCACTTTGATGGTATCTTTCCATCAGATCTTGGTGCATTTCAAAAGGGTAGAAGTCCTCATAGGACTTTTGGAGTTCCGCTGTCATGGTGGCCAACATGATGCATGCCACTTTTGTAGCATCCCTTTCATGTGCCCGGAAGTCAGCGATCTCCTGGGGAGTTGCAGTGGTATCATCAATCTCCTTAAGCTCCTTGTCAAGGATATATTCTTTGTCCTCGTAGCGGGTAATCATCCTGATGTTTCTGATCCATTCATTGAAGTTGGATCCATCAAAAGTGGCTTTCCCACACAAGTTCATAAGGGTAAAGGAGCCATTAGGCTTAGAGCCAGAAGCAGCATTGTTTGAAGACATCTAAAAGAAGAGAACAAGATTAGTTTAGATATTAAGAGAGTCCTTAATAAAACACCCAAATGTAATATTAAGGCTAGGATCCAATCACAATATATTATAACTTAGAAGAGGTATGCCGTAATCCAAGCTATAACATATTTGAAAGGTAGGTGAATGACGATTCACCAATTTCCACCATGAAAAATGAAATATAAATATTAGGTTTTTAATTGGTTCTTAGAAATTCCTAGATTCTTTTGAGATTTAATGAACTTTTCAAAGGCATGTTTCAATCTCGAGTGTGCCCTCCAAGTTTTGTGACTGGGATACCGAGGATCACAAAACGAGGTGTGAAGTAACCATGAAAATCACTTGGTACCCTCAAGGTTTATCACTCAATCGATGTGCCGGTAAACCACACACGCTCCACCGATGTTATGGTAAAACTTAAGTCACCCTTTACCTACCTTGTTAAGTCCAAGTTAGTGTGCCGGTTAACCACACACGCTCCACCAACGACTTAAACAAAGTGTAAAGTGTAATTTCATGGATTAGCACCTTATTCACATTTTCCTAAAGTAACTAAGATTAGGAATTTAATAAAAGCATTTGGTTACTTTATAATATTCATCATACTTTTAATGAGAATTTATAAGTCCTTGTCTTACCCGTTCGGCTAACGACCCTCCACCGATCAAGGAAGCGGTGGGTGAGAGTGGACACCCATTAAGTTGCCATTTTATAGGCAACAACCTTATACCCCCCTTATAGACCGGCTTCGTGAATGAGGCGTACTAGCGGTAAGACGACTTGTTGTTATACATATATATATTAGTAACTTATAATATTATAAAGTATAAGGGTTGAATTTTAACTTTTAAAATTCTAAGGGTTGAAACTAAAGTTTTAATCAAGACTTTACATGTTCCAAAACTTGAGGGCAAGTTTTGTAAACTTCCAAAACTTTTCATTTTTTATAACTTATGAATTAATTGAGTAATAAAAATGAAGACTCTTCATTTTTATAACTCTTGTGTTCTTTTAATGGCTTTAAGAAAAGTGAGACTTTTGGTTTTCCATAACTTCAGGACAAGTTATGGACTCCATTAAAACATATTATGATCATGAATTAAACTACCATGAAGGTTACAAACAATTCCTATGATCATCTAATCTTCATAAGTTCAAGAACATGAATATGAACACTTTCAAGAATCAAAAATTACACTTAAAAAAAAACTTGTAATTTTAATAATTGCCATTGTAAATGGATTAGCATAAACATTACACCATCTAAAACAAGCTTTAAAACATCAAAACAGTTTAGGGTAATGTTTCTAGTCCATTTCCAGCAACAAATGTGCAAACTTTCATACGAGCAGAAAACAGAAAAACGATTTTTTTTTTCAAGCTGTTTGCACACAAAAAAAACAACAAACAAACCTACGCTCTAATACCACTGATGGGTTTTGAGCATTCTAACACTTCCTAAGTGTACATGCAACCCTAATAACCTTGGATCTATGTTTGTCTAATAATCATGCAAATTTGAATTCCAAGGTTATATTCCTATCTAGCATACATGGGAAACATTTTTAACTTGAATGAAAGATAGAACAACTTACCTTGTTGTTGATTATGATCCTTGAAACCTTGTGAGCCTAGCACCCCAAGTGTGATGCCTCAAATGCTTCACACAACACCAAATGCAAAGGAGTAAATTTTGAGAGAATCTTACACTTGCAAAATCGGCTCTAGCCCTCTTGTTTCTTAGTGTTGCCTATTTTGGTGGAGAATGAGTTTCTTATATAGTGTTGACACATCTATGGTTACACCATGTAAACCCGAATGTGTCATGACTCTTCATTTCCATGACCCATGGGTTTGTAACTCCCATGGAGCATCCTATGGGTGGAACCCAACTTGATAATCCATGGAGCCTCTTAGCCCACTATATAAGATATGGAAGATTTACATAATCTACCCATATATTTAATTAGTTATCTTTTGATCACTTAATTAATTCTAAATTAATTCTTGATCAAACTAATTAAATAACATTATTAATATATTAGAACTTATAATATATTAATAAACCATAAGTGTTATTTCTCTCATTTTAGTTTATCCAATTGCATGGTGCCATGCAACCCAAATGGACCATGGCGGGTCGGGTCAAGTACATACCAGAAATAGTTATGGACTTAGACACCTTATCAAACAGTCTCCCACTTGGATAAGTCTAATAACTATAACTGCAATACTTCAGGAACCGATCGGCAATCGTAGCTCTTTCAAGGTCTCTCGGAACTGAGAAGATGATGATACGCCATTTAAGATAAGTGATCATATAATCCCCTGTACCCAAAGCAAATGGTACACGATTCATGGTGTCTCACATAAAGACATGATTGTAGACCAGTCTTTTGCTACAATATTTTTATTTTCCATGTTTTCAAAATTTGACTATGAAGAGGGATGACGTAATCATAATCAAATTTTGAGAACGCAATATATAGAATTTCCTTAAGTTGAACCAATACAACATGAAATTCATATATATATATATATATATATATATATATATATATATATATATATATATATATTCTTGACTAAAGATGATTAAGGTCTCAATCTAAGCCTTTAGAACTGAAATGAAGTATATCCTCTCCCTTAATTATAGCAAAACAGCTTTTTCAATCCCTGCAGCCTCACGAATTGAAACTTTTGTTTTCTATAATTAACATTGCTAACTTGCAATACTAACAATAATTATCATGCTCCCACTAACATGATGATTATTAGCATAACACTTATGCTCCCACTAGCTTTGACATGTACTCAGAAATCAGCTGGACTTCTAGAAATCAATACTTTATTGACTTTCTTACCAAAGTTCAGATTTCTGATAAGTGATGATTTAATAAAACTTTATCAAACTGATACACCTTTCCTTAGATAGCATGCATGTGTGTCTAAACAATTTCAGAACTATGAAAAGGGATTCCGTAATCATAGTCTCAATTGTTTAGACCTTTTGCCATCTGCTTCAAATCTAATTGGTGGAAGTGTTTCCTCGCCATCATTTTCATGAATCGGAGAGAAACCTTATGACCCTTAGATTTTATGGTGTATGTGTTCTTATCCATGTGAATCGTCAAAACCATAGTCACAAGACAAGGATAATGACAAATCCAAACTCATACGGACTGAACTTATGCAATCTTAACTTCTTGCCACCTGGCAGTATAGGGCCTGCCATTGCTTCCAAGTTGTTATGCAACCAATTGAGAACTTTCAGAACTCCTATGCAAAGCCAACTTTAACTGGAATAGGCACAGAATATGTCAACACGATAGGTTATAAACCTCAAGTCGTGTGCTAGTGAAGAACCTCAGGTTTTATTCTTGATTAGTTCTTGAAATTCGTTTTAGGATCTTTAAGACTCCCACTATCCTCTTGACATATAAGACTATCTTGCCAAATATTCAAGAGATAGTGCGGATTCTTTATCAAGACAAACACTTCACACAATTGGCCTTAGTTGGTCTTTGTTTTATCCAAAACATCACAACTTACCAATTTCAAATGTACAAGAGTAGAACACTTTTACTCTTACATGTGACAAGTGTTTTAAACATTTCTTTAAGATATGTCACTCAAGTTACAATCTTGGAGTATGACTCTAAGAATTGTTTTGGAACGAAGTATGACTCATCTTCCTGATCTAACCATTTCAACAATTCATGACTCCTCTTCTTAGTCATAAGAATGCACTAAGATGACCTTTAGAGGATTAATTGTGATATGATTTCTAAATCATTAAGATGATCACAAACATGATACTAAAGTACTCTCCAATCTTTTCAGATTTGAGAAACTTTTATCTTTCTGCCTAATTTGATTCTTCCCATTCGTTCTGCCATACATTGAGACTTTTCCAATGTTTCAGAATTATACTTAAACTTGTAAGTATAACCATATTTACTAAACTTTAGTAAATCAAATAGTCTTAACGAGTTTTCTGGTGGACATGACCAGTGCACAAGAATGTGTACTCGATCCCTTTAGTCCTTCACTTGACTCACACATCCATGTGAACAAGTAATTAGTCTTGATTTTCCAATGCTTGAAAGTTCTCATTCATCATACTATTCAACTTGCATGATTCCAAGTTTCGGTCCAATTGAAACTTGGGTGATGAGGAACTTTCCTGATTTGGTAAATTTAGACACTACCACAAATGAAAGAATCAAATCCATTTTCCAATATTGCTGTCAGTGGAATCATATAAGCAACAATTTTCCACAAATGTCATTGTAAGGATACTTCAATTAAATAAAATTAAACAATTTTCTTTTATTTTAAAACTTTGCGGAAAAACGTATCCTTACAATCCACATGGAAAATTGTTGTTATCTATTCCTTAGCAATATATCATAACTTCTTAAGCAACTGCTCAAAATTCTGATGCGATCGAAATCCACCTTCGCGATCAGAATCAGCATATACTTCCTTTAATATTTCTCTCTATTCTTTGATTCTTAAAACATCAACATGTGACCCAGTCACATCATGTAATGAGGATCTCAGAATAGAACTTAACAGAGTTAGATAATGGGCTCTACCTGATGTAGAGTCAAACTTATTGACTTTAACATCCTTAGGTAAATTTGGCAGCTTTGCAATCAACGCCCCTTCCTTTGGCAAAATAAACATATGGACCCTTTGGTAATGGGACTATCTCAGACTTAGCCTTTCTCTTTACCATTTGGTCAACCGGGTTGACTATGGCCAATCCCTTTCCATTGGGAAGAGAATGCTTTTTCTGGATTTCCAGTGTCACCATTGTCACTGTCCATAAATTTTTTTGGAAGTTGATCTTCTAATCAAATTTGCTCTACTATCGTTCCAAATCATTGCTGATTTAGCAGCACTAAGCAAATAAATATGATCATTAAGGTTCATGTCATAGTCTGTTTCATAGTAGTCCCAAAGGAACTCACTATGTGACTTACAAAGTGATTGAACATCCAACTTTCTCAAGATTTTGACACCAAACTCTCCCGGCTTGTCAATATGTGACTTCATCTCTAAGATGTGATCACACATAGACCTTGCTTGCCATTAGGGCTTGAGTGACCTTGAACTTGTGGGTTAGGGAGAATAATTGGAGGAGGTGGAGGAAGAGAAGTATGACTTCCATGAGCCAAACTCGGGAAGTCATATTCATTAGGAAAGCTTGGTTTGGGAAGATCATTGTTGTCTAAACCAGGCATCAACAATGGGAGAAATTCACGTAAAGTTGATTTAAGTCCTTAATATAACACCAAATATGATATATTAAGGCTAGGACCCAACAAACTATTTTATAACTTGGAAGAGGGATGCCGTAATCCAAGCTATAAAATATTTGAAGGTAGGTGAATGACGATTCACCAATTTCCACCAAGGTAAACGAAATGTATTATTAGGTTTTAATTGGTTTTAAAACTCCTAGATTCTTTTGAGATTCATTCAACTTTTGGATGGCATTTTCAATCTCGAGTGTGCCCTTCAGGTTTTGTGACTGGGATGCCGAGGATCACAAAATAAGGTGTGAAGTAACCATGCAAATATACTTGGTACCCTTAATATTTACCCCTCAATCGATGTGCCGGTTAACCACACACGCTCCAACGATACTATGATAAACATTAAGTTACCCTTTGCCTACCTTGTTAAGTCCAGGTTAGTGTGCCGGTTAACCACACACGCTCCACTAACAACTTAAACAAAGTGCAAAGTGTAATTTCATGGATTAGAAACTAAGATTGGGAATTTATAAGTGTTTAGTTACTTAGTATTTATCATTATACTTATAATGAAGGGAGAATTATAGTCCGTGTCCTACCTGTTCGGCTAACGACCCTCCACCGGTCAAGGAAGCGGTGAGTGAGAGTGGACACCCATTAAACTGCAATTTTATAGGCGGTAACCTTATACCCCCCTTATAGACCGGCTTCGTGAGTGAGGCCTACTAATGGTAAGACGACTTTATGTTATACATATCTATATAATTAAAATTATAATAATAGTATTAGGGTTGAATTTTAAACTTTTAAAATTCTAAGGTCTAGTTTGGAATTAAAGTATACATGGGGGGTAACTTTACAAATTCCAAAACTTGACGACAAGTTTTGAAACCTTTCAAAACTCTTGGATTTTTCATAACTTATGAGTTTAATTAAGGTTTAATAAAAAAAAAAATTCAAGTTCCATAACATGAGGACAAGTTATGGAAGACATTAAATCATTTAATGATGACATTAAAAATAGTGACTCTTCTATTTTCATAACCTATGAAACTTAATGACACTTTAAAAAGAAAAACTCTTCACTTTCCATAACTTGAGGACAAGTTATGGAGTTCATAAAAACCATTAAGATCAAATATTCCAATTAACACAATAATCAAATAATTTTTCTATGATCTAGATTAAACTCATACGTAAAGATAATTCACATCAACAATTTTCAACAAATTAGATAATCATATAAACTAATACAAATCTTGAAACTTTGACAATTATCCTTTGAAGACTCTTGGAATTCATAACCTAAAGAGTTAATAAATGAGACATTTCACATCCATAACTTATGGAAGTTTCAAAACTCTTAAGATCATAACTTTAAAAGAAACTTTTGAGTTCCAAAATTTTATGACAAAATTTGTAACTCCTTAAAACCATTTAGATCAAACTTTTAAAACAAATAAAATAATCATATCATTCTACCTTTTAATAAATTGACCTAATTCAACTCTTGTAGTAAAGTGACTCAAATTTTATAAATAATTAGTTTTTCATAAAATCAAGTAATTATCATAAAATTTGACAAACTTCATGTTTTTTTTCCTTTTTTTTTCCTTCAACTTGAAAAAAAAATACATTTGCATCAAATATAATAGAAAACAACAAATGGCTCTGATACCACTGTTGGGTTTTAGTATACTATAACATCCTATGGTGCACATACAACCCTAAATACCTTGGATCTATGTTTTCTCTATTATACATGCAAATGTTTTCCAAGGCATTAAACCTATAACTAGCATGCATTTGACATAAACCATATAATATACTAGTTAGGGAAACATACTTTTTATGTGGCTTGAAGTCTTGATGTATTTGGCCTTAAGAGCTTAGTACCAATAGTATGAAATGCCTCAAATGGAATCACAACACACCTAGTAAAAAGGTGGCTCTTGAGGGAGAATTTCATGCACCAAAACACCTCCATATTTCTCTAAGAAAAGAAGTGGTGATTTTGGCTATGGAGTAACCTATTTATATGTAGGATTCCAAGGGTCATGGGTATAACCCATAATCCATACCCGTGAGTTTTATGATCCATGGTTCATGTGGCCCAACTCTTTATGTATCCATACATAAACTTGGTCCAACATGGATCATAAGCCCAACACATATAAATATAACTAATTATCATAATTAGTCCCCATAGATTTAATTAGTCTCTTTTGATCACTAAATTAATTCCAAATTAATTCTTGATCGATACTAATTAAAACATATGATTTCATATTAATATATTATAACTTATAATATATTAATAAACCATAAATAACCTTCTCTCAAAAGTCCATCCTAACAAATTGTCCTGATGATATGCAACCCAAATGGACCATGCTACTCTCGGGTCAAGTACATACCAATAATAGTTATGGGCTTAGACATCTAATCCGACATCAAGTTCATCAAAAATCACCCTTTGTCTGGACCCTTTGACTCTTTCACTGATGTAGTACCAATTTCGACCCTATTCAAGTGTGCTTTCTGTGACTTTCGCCCCCTCAACAACCTGAAGGAAGTTCATCTGAATTTGGTAGATGATTCTTTGGTCATCTTGACCAAAGACAAATTTCTGAATGCAATCAATCTATTGGTCCATCCCTCTACAAAGTTCTTCACTCCCAGTATCACGGACATCACCACTTCACTCTACCAGATGGGATACCAGAAAAAGCTTAAGGGAATAGGCGAGTTCAAGAAAAATCAACTCCTTGCGGTCTGGCAATTTGTTTGCCATTTCTTCATCCGCAATCTACCAGGAAGAACCGGAGGCACTGATAACATGGGCCTCAAACTTCTCGAATTAGTGTGGAGCATCTTCACTCTCCATGATGTCAAGTACGGTCAGATTATATGGGATGACTTCCTTCAGTACATTCCCAAGGAGAATCCGAAATCAAACCCCACAGAGCTCACCTTTGCAAGAATTTTGGTCCCTATGCATTTCAAACCTTCACCGTGACGCAAAGATCAGCATCGGCAGCGACATCAACTTCTTCGTCACTCGTGATCTCAAAAGGTATCCTCCTTCTAAAGATCAATCTATCTATGGACCTCTAAGACGTTTACATGTACACATTTTGACCACTGTTGGACTTGAGACTCAAGAAGTCACCAACACATAGAGGCTACGAAAGGTATTGAACCATACCTTTCTACCCCGCCTCTTCCTAGTCAGTCTATATTAGCCTCGACAGACCCTCATGGCCCTAAAAGCACCGCAACCCCAATTGTTACCACTCAATCTTCAAGGCTCAAGAAGCTTTCTTCTAGAAAAACCTCCCGTAGCAAATCTAAGAAAGGTGCAACATCCAAGACCGCAGAACCCTCAAAGAAACGCAAACTCAAATATGTTGTATCATCAGATGAAGACTCTGATCCAAATCAGACCCCCATAGTCAATATTGAAGATGAGTTTGATGATGACTCATTCCTAATTCGTGTTCTCAAGAAACGAAGATCCAACCCTAGTCCTAGCCAAATGCGCAATCGGACTGATACCTTAGCCTCTCAAAAGGCTACGGTAGTCCTTGGGGTCCCCGCAGGCCCATTTGCAACTACCCTATCTAGCCACTTAGGCACAGTAAGTGTGCCAATTTCACCGGTTCCTAGAGACTCACCCCCAACTAAATCCCAATAGGATTTAATTGGTTCTCACCCTAAGGTCTCCAGGGCCTCCCGACTGCATTTCTTTCAGGAACAGGAGTTGGGCTCCATCCTTGACTTTGTAATCCAAACACTCGATACACCTTCCCATCCGCAGGGCGATTCTTCAGCCCATGCCAGAACTGAGCCGAGGCCAAACTTGACTACGGGTCAAGGAGACCGAGGAAGCTCAGGAAATCCTACTCTACTTACCTTACATACATGTGGTTTAGGCATGGTGAGGACAAATATGCAAGGATTCGTGAACCCGAGGGACACATCGGTGCAACATCAAGGAATCGACGAATACAACTCTGATGACTATTGGATTCAGTATAAACCATCTACTGAATCCGAAGTCAAAAAGTATGCAGCTTTTCACAGGGCATTTCAAGCAAGGAAAGATCAGCAAACCAAACAGCTTCAACAAAAGGAGAAAGAAATACAAGTTGTCACGAAGTACTGGGCAGATGCAATCAACAATGCCTGCACAGTAGCAAACATTCTCAAGATCCAAGATTGGATAACAGCAATGGCTGAGACCATATGCAACGCGCAGTCCATTCCTGATGGCGCAGGTCCTTCCACACCCCCTCCAACAAAGATTGTTCAAGAATCCCAAGAGGACGGAACCGCAATTGAAATTAGTTCTAGACCTACATTTTGCTTCGATGACATTGACATATATGAAGTCAATCAACCCGAGCCATCAAACGACATGATGATGATCTTCGACGAAGAAGATGAATCAAGCGTGTCCCAACACTCTACTTCAAAGCCGAAGGAAAAAAAAGAAGAAAATGGTTGTTTCCAGAAAAGAATTTCTAAGCCTCCAAAACAAAATTGATCAGATTTTAACTGCAGTAAAATCCAGCCAAACGCAACCGGAAGATGTGCCTGGACCGCAATCCTTGATTGACAGAATAGAACGTTTGGAAGCAAGAGAACGACTTGCTGCTGAGAGAATCTCTCTCAAGGTTGAAATGGGTATCCGAGCCCTGGATACAAGTAGGAAGGCGGATCATCAACAATTCATCACCATTGTGGAGCGACTCATCACTGAAGTGACCGCAATCAAAGTTGATCTTCAATCAGCCATTGCGGGTCAAGATGCTCATTCAAAGAAGCTTGTTGAGGAAACTCACAATGCTTATGAGTCCTCTATCTCAGTCTTACAAACAACTATCAACAACCTTAGATGCTCCTTATCCTCCAACTTCCATGGCCAGGAGATTCTCAGATTTACCAAGGAGATCCACAAACTGCTATTCAACAACGCAACCCCCACCAATCAGCAACTTAGTGAGGCTATCAAAGCTCAATTTAATGACGTCTGTGCAAAGATAGATGGTCTGAAACAATAGCTTGAGGAGGTACCAGGTGTTCCTTCCTCAAGAGGAGGAAGTGAAGACCATGATTCAGATCACATCTCCCATCAGCATTCACATCAACATCAACACTTCCAAACTCCCATCGAATTTGGTCCCATTCATCATCAACCGATCATTCAGCAAAAATTCCCTTCTCCACAACCTTCCCCACAACCATCTCCCAAAAAGAAGACACCTACGCCTTTTCCTCAACACAGTCTAATTCACTCCGCTCATCAGTCTCCACCGCAACAAGAAAAAGTCCAAGATGTCCAACCTACCTCTTCCCCGCATCCGGAGACTCCTCCTCACCTCATAAATCTAGTCCCAGAGATGTCATCTGAAAACTCTTACGACTCTCCCAAAACCAAGCAAAGGAAAGCTGACTAGAGAGCAGCTAAGTTAGTTGAACTGATATGGAGAGATCATGGATTCGACATCACTATGGATGAATCCCTCATCCATTCTTGGATTAACCCCACCAGACGACTACTAGATGACGACTACAAACCCTATCTCACATATGCGGAACCCCCATCTGACGGTTATTGGGGCATTCCCATCTCTCCCAACGCACAATTCTTCATCGTTTTTGAATCATTCGACCGCAACCTCCCCGATGATCAGAGGTTGCCACTGGAATTTGAAAGACTTAACAGATACCATGTGAAGCATGGATATGCAATCGAAAATATCTGGTCAAGTGACAAGCCTACAGCAGTCAAAAACTTCAAGCCCAGAAAGTTCATGAAAGCAGACTTCATTTAGTACACTCTAACGAGAAAAAATTCAGATTATGTTCGCACCCAAGCTGACTTCCCTTGCATGAACCCGGAAGAAATTTTCCTGATTGCGAAGGTATTTCAGAACAAGTGTGAAAAGAACCCTAAAATGAAGATTGCGTACGAAAGGGCATGTACATTTCTAAAAGAAACAGTTTGTGACTTTGCAAATATTGATGCGGAAATCCACACTACTCTTTCTCAGAAATTCAACCTCCCTCCTCTTGAACCCGCTGCGGTGCTGACTGAAGGCTTTCAAGAGAGATCCCTTGGAGCAACTAACTTCCCGGATCTTGGAGTCATTTTCAAACGCATAAATGATGAAACAAAATATTTCATCCCAGTGACTGCCATGAACCGATTGAACCAGAAGCAACTTGAAGTCACTAAAACTGCAGTAAACTAGTCGAAACACACAACTGCTAAAGTTAAGTTTGAAATCTCCAGGAGAATTGTTTGGCTCAGTGAAGTCAGGAAGTTTTGGTGGATCCTCATCAAATTCCTGAAGCTTGACAAGTGAAAGAAAAGTTGAAGAGGTCACTTAGGGGGAAATTGTTGAAGCATAAAAGTGACCCTCTTAAACTTATCAAATCCGAAGCCATCTCCTGATCCGCAGTCAAGATCTCAACCACAATCAAGAACCGCATCCGCATTCAACGTCATCCGTCTTTTATCTTAGTTTTATTTTTATATGTTATCTTATGTCTTTACATTTCTTTACCTAGTGTGCCTTGCATGGCCACCTTAGACAGATTTAACTATGTAATCCTCGAGACTCTATATATAGAGCTCTCGTTTTCTGAATGATATACATCTCTCAATTATCTCTATCTTGAATTTCATATTCTACTTATTCTCTCTTAATTTCTCATCCTCAAAGATCCTCATCAACTAAACTGTTATATGAAGATTATAATATCGCTTCGGAGCAAGTCAGCTTTGACTTAATCACTAAGTTTCATCTCATTTACTAACTTGGGTTGACTGTAATCCTTGTTAAGAATCAGCTTAAGTATCTTCTTGATATAATACTTGTTGTCATTTACGTTTCCTTATATTTCCGCACCTAACAATCTAACTATCTAATTCTAACTTATTATTGTTGAGCTTTATGATCCACTGAGTTAAACTTAGTTCAGCATTATTACTTGTTCTAACGCTTGTTCAAGTGTTTTACTCAAGTTTTCCTCTCAACACGGTGTCTGGTATCGAAGTTGATGTCATGCTAAGAGCTCAAGAGCTTCGTCTTCAAAGTAAACTTGATCATATTGACAAGAACAACGAGTTAAGGGTCAAGGCTCAATCTGTGACCTTTAATGGTGAATTTAAAGAATTAAAAGTTGTTGCGAGGGAACGTCATGTTCTTTTTCTTCAAGATGTAAAGACTATTCGCGAATATTTCAATTGCAAAATTAAAGAGTTACGACCCGACATGGAAAAGGAGATACAGGATTTGACACACAACTATTCTTCTATTCTTACGAAGTTAGATATTATTGTTGGTGCAGTAACAAAAATTGTTGAGTGCTATAATTCTATGCTTTCGAAGATAGATGCAAAGGATGATGTGGATTCAAAGAGTTTTAGGAAGATTGATTCGCATTAGGTTGACTTGAAAGCAATGGTTTCGAAGTTTGGTTCTTCATCTTTGTTCATTCCTGAGTTTTTAACTCAGAAATTTCGTTTGCTTTAGTCGACAATTCAATCTGAATTGCCTCCACTTTCGAAACTCCTAAACTTACTACCAACTGATGACCCACCTGTTGCCACAGGGGTTCAAGAGGGAGAAAGAAAAAATCTTAATGTAAGTAAAGGCGAAGGAGCATCTGGCAAGACAAGTGGAGATGCGAAAGTGGTGGGTAAAGTTTTGACTACTCAAATTCCAAAAACTTTGCCAAATACGACTGATCCAATTATTTCACCAACAACAACAACAACACGAACTTTGGTGAAAGGGATTATTATTTGTGGTTCCAGCGGTTCCAGCTCTTCTTCGAAACCTAAGCCTATTGAAACTGATAAAGGCAAAGGGAAGAGTGTTAGTGTTGAACTGACGAAGGAAGAAAGAAAAGCAACTATTGAAGCTGAAATGGAAAAACAGCGACATATTCAAAGCATTCTTAGGCTTCGTCAAAATGATCCTCCAACTTTGAATAAAGGTGATCCAAGGAAACCACATAGCTATGAGAACATTGAAGCTATGGTAGTATATTGTGAAATGCATGACTTTGAGAAGAAACCAAAAAAGAGTTATGTAACTGAGAATTAATACATGAATCAGTTGGACTTTCCCATCAACAAGATGATGTTTATTACTTCTCAATATCAGATTGCTGACAAGTTCGAATATAAGGAAGAGTACAAGAAACTAAAGATTCGATTTCATGTTGTACTTGGGAAAGAAGAAGAAGAAGTTTGGTCACTTGTCAAGATAGTTCGAATTTTGAGTATTTCCAAAGATGCTCTATGTCAGTATGTACTTCAAAATTTTTGATATCATACGGTCAGAGAAAACAATACCACTTTAACCTTTATTGTTGTTGATTTCCCTCTTATGAATCTGAATGATTTAATCTCTGTCGCGAAGATTCTTAAAGTCAATGATGAAACGAAACTTTAGGGAACAAGTAAAGAAGATTATCAGCTGGGTCATGCTCATATCGAGCTATTCATCGACAATTATTATGATTGTTTAGCCTTGACAGATGTTGAATAAGCTTTGACGATGGGTAGAGAGATTACTGTACCTCAATCATTATTGACGAGTAACGCTGATTTGAGGCCTTATGCTGATGGAGAGATTTGTCTGAAGCCACTTGGGATAATTTTTGTTGGTAAAAGCAAGAAGGGAAGTAAGACGAAGTTTTTTTTCCACGCATGCGATGTCAAAAGATATACTAAAGCACACTATATGAACTTGATTGTTCGCATGAATAATTGTAAGAAGAACAATGATGGAGATAAGGCTGAATTGAAGAAGGTGATGAATTGCTATGCAGAAATTCGGAGTTCGATGCATCAAGCTATCCAGATGTTATTGACCAAGGTTCGACATTTCTCACAAAGGGGGAGAATGTTGATGTCGAAATTAGTTGTGAGGTATCGAAGGTCAAGGGATAGTTTCGTTAGTATGTTACGTTATTATAAGGGTACTTTAGTGTCGAAGCTTTTCAAGTCCAATCCCTTATATTTTTTGTATGTTTTCGAGTTCCCTATAAATAGGTGATCTGTACTAGAGTTAAAAAAGAACTTTTGATGTAATTGTCTAAACACTTTGTACTCATTGAAAGCTTAATTGAGCCAAACAAATATTATTTAGATCTTGTGTTCATTGTTTTCATATGATTCTGATTCTATAATTCTTACTCGATTAGGTAACCACTACAATATTTAGACTCCTTAAGCTACCGCGATTCCATAAATATAAATTTCATAAGAATCCGAAACACTAAGGATGAGATATAACGTTTATGGTAAATTTATATCTACCGTAATGAAAAAGTTATAACGACGAAAACAACAAGGAGATTGGGTGAGTTTTGGAGAAATTTACTGACTAGACAATTGTAGTACTACTTCAACTCTTTTCGGGGGGAATACATGTCTAAATTACAACTTTACCTAGTTATCACTACTTATAGTTGGATAATTATGCCCATATCATTTGGATAATATTAGGTCGGTAGTTACTCTGCCCAAACTCATTAGTTAATATTATGCCTAGTTTTTATGTTGAACCACTATGATAGATAAGATCATACATAGTTACCACGCTGGCCAATTGTCAGGAAACGCTGAAAATCATTGTTCTAGACATCTTTAGATAAGCTTAGTAACTAGTGTGACTCTGCCCAAATTCTCGGCTACTCTATACACAAAACATACTAAATACACACACACACACACACACACATATATATATATATATATATATATATATATATATATATATATATATATATATATATATATATATATATATATATATATATAATAAGTATCTCGTATAAAACAAAACGCGAGTAACAACACGACCGACCAGGGGAGGCCCCCATGACATGAGTTAGATGAGGCATGATTCATCAACATGTTGATTGATATTCAGCTAGCGCCCAACCGATAATCGTTAATTCATAAATGGGCAAAAGATATTTGTATAGATCTATACGAGATTAACACTCCCACCTGTGGTTACTAGCTACAAACCGAACGACAAGTCGAAACAAGCATAACTTTCCTACCACTGTGACGTTCGATGAAGCGTCGCATTATTTCTTTCGAGATCAACAGTCCTAGATCGATTATAGGAAGTCATTGTAACTTTGTTAAACAAAAATGAGGTATAATAAACTACTATTAGGATTAATCCAACAGTATACATAAACTCGAGGAAGCATGTTTAGATCAACCAACACTGAACTATCTTAGACTCCCACTAGGAACCTACCTATGGAATTAGTGATAGTACTCACAAACTCAAGGAATCGAGTTTAGGATAAAAAAAAAACAACTAAAATACCCATACATGTTTTATAACAATAAAACATGTGGACTCACCAACACTATGTTGACCTCTTAAACTACATGTATTCTAAGGAGATTGAACCCGCCCGAAGAAGGAGAAAACCCTGGTGATGCAGTCCAAGAACTTATGTGCTTTGCTTTTGAACTTTGCTTTCGTAATGTACCAGTAACTCCAAAATTATGCAATATATTTTATTTACTGAATAAATATCTACGTCGTTTAGTACATCTTGTGTATTATTCAATGCATATCTTGGCCTGAAATCCCACTATCCCGATGACGTATAGCTTGGCGCTTCTGCTGCCTGCCAGGGCTGTAACAGTTGGCGTCATTGGTACCTTAGAATTCTTGATTGCGTCTAGAAAGTGTACTTTAATCCATAATCCCACCGATCTCATTAGAAGAATACGAACATTCCACTTTCAACCCCCAACTTTCCATAATGACACTTCCTACAACACAAACAAAATTATTTTCAATTGATAGTTTTAAACCTTGATATTTCCGTCCCCTACTATATTCCTATCTTTCATTATGGTCTTTGGGTGCAATTCTATTTTATAATATTTAAGTTAATTTATTTATTAATTAGTTAATTTATTTACTTTATTTATTTATTATTTAACCATTTCCAATTTATCTAATGGCTTTTATTTTAGCTTTGACGAATATAATTCTTTAGAATATAAATTCCTAATTACATATTTATTCTTATAAAATAATAAAATCGTTTAAAAAATTACTAACGAGAAATAGAATTTTACAAATCTCCACAACATAATAGGATTTCGTCCTAGAAATTTCCATATTTGAACAATTTTCAATAATGTACTCACATATGCTCCTCGGCTCCCATGCCCATTCTGATCCACACCGATGATGTCATTGCGACTATACAATCCCATTTACCCCCTTCTTGCACCGTCCTGATCATATCTAGTAGCGGGGTAAATTCAGTCATCCATAAACATGCTACTTGGAATGATGTTTATCTTTATCTCTAGTAAGCACATCAGTTACTACATTAACTTTATTCGAATGGTAAAGTATATCAAAATAATAATTATTTAGCACATCAACTATCTACGATGCTTTATGTTCAAATATCCTAATCTATGAGGCATTTCAAACATTAGTTATTATTACAAATCAAGCACTTCAATTCATATAGGTAATGTCTCCATATCCTTATTGGAAACTACGACTCCGAACTCCAAATCGTGATTCATATGCTTCGACTTGTGTAGCTTCAACTATCCTAAAACATTTGAGATAACTTTCCTTCTCTACATAAAATCGCTCCTCTTTTTCTATTAGGATTAACCATTCCTCCCTCACTTGGGATTCGAAATTGCACTACTTATTGCTCGCAATCGATTAGGGCACGACATCACCTCAACACATCTACAACTACTTTTATACTAGTTGGTTATCACACTCTTCTTTCATGAAATTTGTCAGTGATTTTATTCACTGACTCTATAGTCTGCTTCATCATCAGGAACTCTTTCGCCACCTCTTAATCTCTACCAATGGTATGTACTCTTTATTAAATAACACTTTGAATTCTTGACAAGTTGTGGCTGCCAATTCTTTATTAGTTTGAGACTTTGTCAACAAGCCCCATCAATCTTTTGCTCCATCCTGCATCATGATCATAACTTAATATACCTTCACCTCAGCAGGACAGAAACTGATGTGAAAGGCACCCTTAATGTCAGACAACCATCGACTGCCTACCAAAGGGTCTTTCTTCCCATGAAAAAGTGGCGGTTTATACGCCAAGAAGCCTCAATAACTCCGTCCACTAGACGATCCCTGACCCAGTCTTATAACACTCTCTATTCCACCAATCGTCTCTTAAATAGCCCCATAATCATCTCTTGAATAGCTTCATGAACCTTGCTTGCAAGTTGTTCCCTAAGATTAGGTGTCTGAAAGCCCCTAGATCTGGTTGATGATCTTCCTCAAGTATTCATTATTTTCTAAAAATAAAGTTCATGGGAATTAAGACGTTAATACTTTAATCATTTATACATTTAGTTCTATTACTTGAATCATCTGTAACGCCCGTGTTTCTAGGCTAGGCATTAATATTGACATAATGGTCTAGGTTAACCTTTGTAACTCATTTAGAAGAAATGAAAAGGATTTATGTGAATATTATGTGTTTTATGTGTTTTCTGCTTAATTACTAGGAGTTAATTAATTAAGAATAAAAATGAGCGTCAAAAATTAAATTTTGGATAAAGCCGATATCTATTAAGAAACATGTAGTTGGCGTGACAAGGATTACGGATATATAAAGAATGCCAAAATCCGAGTTATAACGAAGAAGTTATGACCTGCCGAAGTTTCACGATAAACCGGCTCGGTCCTGAATGTCGTAAAAAGTGAGTTTTAGATAAACTACTTTTTAGCCTTAGCGATCTAAATGAAACTCGTAGTGTTCGTTAAACCAAGAGTAGGTATAAAAAGAACACCCAAATCTGACTTCGTATGAGGAAGTTATGATTTTTCGAAGTTTCAGCTTAAGAGTAGACAGCTAAAAACTCGAATTTTAGATCGAGTGATTTTTAGCCGACACGACCTAAACGAGAATCGAAGGTCTCGTAAATAGTAGCACAACGGTAAAAAGTCTGATGAAAACGGACGTCGGATGAAGAAGTTATGAATTTTTAACAGATTTCCTGTCCCGGTCTGTTAAAAATAATAATATAAAAATTAAATTCTAAGTTAGAAGACGAAGTCTAAACGAAAGTTGTAGAGCGTAATTTTACCTACGCGTGCATATAAAGAACGTCAAAAATGGAGGTCGTATGCGAAAGTTATGGATTTTAGAAGTTTTTGCACAAAAATCGAGAAAATTCGCATAGTCACGTTTTTGCCACGTCACCCTCGCCCAAAATATGCCACGTGTCCGAAATGGTCGAGTCATCCGAGCAGCTGGCAGTCGCGTGTGACTTCCAGATTCGACCGAAGTCTCGACCCTCACACATCCGACGCGTGTACAGTGACTCATCGCATCCGAAGCCTTCGCATGAGCCACAAGCCACCCACCTCGGATCCGAAGTTCGGTCCAATCAGAGCCCTCCAGCGAGGCCCTCGCATGCGCAACCCACGTGCGAGCAGGTGCTGCCTCCTTCGGATCTACTGCCGCGTGGCTTCTCTCCTGGCCGTCCGTTCAGCAGCTCGCATGCTATAAATAGGAGGGTGCGAACCCTCCCGGCTAGAATTTAGAAATTGGCAATTTTGGCCCCTTTTTTAATATTTTGGCTATTTTCACGTACCCCGAAGCCTCGGTATCGATTATAACCCCCGAAATACGCCCCGAAGTGCCCGAAGACCCTGAAAATTTATCTTTTCGGTTTTGAAGCCCGACCTTTCACAGAGCCCGTTTTCTCAATAAAACTCCCGGTTTTATTAGAAACGATCGTTTTAGGAAACGAATTGCTGCCCGATTTTCATTAAATCAGGTGAGTGTGTGGTTACTTTCACCTTACACATAGATATGAAGTATTTTACATAAAATATGTGTTGTGTGAATATTTATTGTTTGTTTATTTGAGTTGGATGTTGAAGGTGTGATTTATACATATTTTTAAATAATTTAAACTGTATATATATTTTTTATCTACAAAAATGTTGGGTAAAACATGGGTAGATTAAATAATGGGTGTGTGATGAAAGGTGAGTTGAATAAAGGAGATGATCAGTAATATTGATCATGAGTTGAGGGTGAGTGGTGAAATTTTAGAGAATCACTTACCCAAAATGTTGGCCCCCGTCATTCAGACGAGTAGGGATGACAACCATGGAATATTCTAGATGGTATGTGCAACACTAGCAGGCCCGCAACCTGTAGGTGTAATGAACTATATGTTCATTTGGAGTACTCTAAAAACCCATTGACATGTATGATAGGGGTGAATATTGTCAATAATACTGTCAATAAATAAGAGCTATGAATTTAGCCCCTGTTGTATAAACCCTGGTGATGGTGTGACCTTGTGTCTATTCCTTAGGATGAATCCTTAGGAAGGAGTGATAGTTGATTCTTAGGGTAAACCCTTAAGAAATAAATAAGATAATGGGGTTGGGGTAATTTGGTTGATTGATTGATGTTTAAGTACAATAAATTTATTTATTGTGGGTTGAAAACCCTATATGCTCACCAGGCTTCCAAGCCTGACCCACTCAGCTTTTTATGATTACAGGTAGTGGATCCTGAGCATAGTCGGATGATGATGATGAGTGATTTATGGATTATAGGCCAGTAGCTATAAATAACTGTTGTAAGGCTTATAATGTCTTGTTTATGCTTTTGATCTGTATCGGAACATGACATCCCGAGGTTTTAATAGAAAAAGGAAATTATATATTTCTTAAAGAAAGGTTTTGATAAACTTTATCATATGTTGTTTTGGGGACCAATTCCGCAATATCTTTTAAAAAAAGATTCTCTGATTTTATTTTAAAAAGGATAAATTAAATCGGTCTTTTCTGGCCGAGAAATTAGGGGATGTCACAGTTGGTATCAGAGCATTAGTTTAAGCGAACTAGGAAATTTGTAGGACTTCTAGACTTAAACTTAGAATGCTAAGCGATGATTGTGAGTTGAGTGTGTCTATTATATTTTAGGTAGTACACCTAAATTGACACGAGCACTAGTTTATTTTAGGAAGGATGCCTAAAATGCTTTTCTGCGCTAAATGTTTTGTGTTATAGCTATAATGATGCTATTATTTGTTCGGATCTATGGTATGTTGCCGACCGGATCTGGAAACCTTATGTGTGTAGGATTCTAAGCGTATGATTACGAGATTAGAACTAACATGTAAACGTTTCGGAGTAATAACGAAGATTTAACGCCTATCGAAAATAAAGATCTAAATTCACCTACGATTGGTGTATAGATCGAAATGGCGAGTACTCAAAGTGGATTCGGAAACGATAATCCACAGCCTGAGCCAATCACGATGGTTGGGGTGCAGGCAATGGTGCGTACAATGTTGGATCAACAGATGGAAGAAACAAAACATTTACTTCAACAAAGTAGGGATGAACTTACTGTGCCATTACGTCAGGCACTTACTTTGGAGGCAGCTATCTGGGCTGCCAAGTCTGTTGAAGATATGATTAAAGGGAGAGCCGCCAGCAAGGTTGAAGTTGGCGAGAAAAGAAAGTTTGAAAGGACTTCAGGGTCCAACGAGAAAAGAAAATTCTCGAAGTATGGAGGAGAAGGCAAAGCAAAATGGTGCGAGAGGTGCAAAAAGAAGCACTTCGGAAAATGTAGTGAAGAGGTGACATGCTACAAGTGTGGAAAGACTGGGCATTATGCCAACGAGTGTCCGTCCAACAAGAGGATGTGTTATCGATGTAACGAGGAAGGGCATATTTCGAAAGACTGCCCAAAGAAGAAAGAGGCAGCAATGCCCAATGTTCCACCAAAACCAAAACCAAATGCATACCAAATGATCCTTAATGAAGCAGATGGAGATATAAGGGATCAGGAGTAAGGACCTTATATTCCCAAAACTAAGACATAAAGTAGCAATGTAGTTAGTAACAAGTGGTTTAGCCTATTAGAGGCATAGTATAGGGTAAACTTGAACCTTTGTGTAATCGTTTCAAGGAAATAATATAAACCCTGGTTTTGTCGTCTGATGAATGGAATGGTTGGTGTAATTCTTGAAGTTGTCCCATCGTCTGGAATTTCCATCACCAACCAAGTTGAAGCATAATTGATCATTGAAGATACACATGGAAGAAGTCCTAGTAGAGTCTAGGAAAATTTTATGATTACTTGGACACATTCGTATGTGTTAAATTGTTTTGTGATTTTAGGACTTGGAGACTGTTAGACCGTACTTGGGACGTGTATGAGTAGGTGTGAATAGTAGTAAAGATCTATACTATTGGAAGCACAGGACTCACACTTGGATCAGGGAAAGTCATCAGGTTACCAAGAAACTAGTAATTGATTCCGTCTTATTCTAGTCTGTCGTTACCATCGTTTCGGTAATGACTAAGAAGATGATTGTTATTCCGACCTTAGAGGTCGTATCGAATCGAGTCCGACTAAGATGAGTTTATTATGTGGTTCAGAGAACCAAGTTCGATGTAGTATTTGACTTAAGCCAGAAGATTGAAGTGAGAAATGATCACAGCGATCAATAGAAGTATCGCACTCATTGTTAAAGAAGTTGGTAGTTAGAAATGATACATGTTGAACTGTGATTGTATCACATTAGAACATGAAGGAAGGTATAGTTTGCTCCGAAATTTGTCCCTAGGAGATCTGAGTCTAAGTAGTGCAGTATACAATGAGAGATCATTAGAACATGACCCATCGGTCTGTTACAATAAACGAAGGAAAATACTTATTCTAAGAAGAAGAAGGAGTCCTCAATAAGGATTTATTTTGTAACTCGAAGGTTACGATTGAAAGTCCTATGGAGATCTGAAGCATTTTAGGATTAGTTGGATATTATCGCTAATTTATCCAAGGCTTTTCTTCGATCGCGACTCCATTGACAGCTTTGACCCACAAAGGAGCCGTCTATACTTGGAATAAGAAGCATAGGAAGCTTTGAGAAGTCAAAGAAGAAGTTGTGTGAAGCACCGATTCTTTCGTTACCTGAAGGAGTTGATGACTTCACATTTTATAGTAATGCCTCTAGAGTTGGGTTAGGTTGTGTTCTGACCCAAAGGGATAAAATGATAGCGTATGCATCGAGGAAATTGAAAGAGCATGAAAAGAACTACCCCACTCATGGTCTGGAGTTGGCAGTGGTAGTATTCGCCTTAAAGGTATGGAGAAGGAATTGAACATGAGGCAATGACGCTGGCTAAAGTTACTCAAGGACTACGACTTTGAGATACTTTACCACCCTGGTAAAGCAAATGTTGTTGCTAATGCTCTCAGTCGGAAGGTAAATCTTGAAAAGAAAAGGCCAAGAGCGTTGAGAATTGAAGTTGTCTCGACAGTTGTGGAAAGTATAAAGAAAGCTCAAGAGGAAGCTTTAGAGAGAAATGACCGAAAGGAGGAACGTTTGGGCAAAACGTTGGTGTTTGATACAAACGGTCAAGGACTGAAGGTATTCAAAGATAGGATTTGGGTACCTAAGGCGGGAGGAGTTAGAGGTCTTCTGATGGAAGAAGCTCACAAAACCATGTACTCGATTCATCCCGGTAGTACGAAAATGTATAGGGATCTAAAACCGTATTACTGGTGGCCGACGATGAAGCTCGATGTTGCAAAGTATGTGGACGAGTGTGTAACTTGTGCTAGGGTTAAGGCACAACATCAGAAACCGTATGGGAGTTTAGAACCTTTGCCTATACCCATGGGCAAATGGGAAGACATCACTATGGATTTTGTGACTAAACTACCCAGAACAAGGAACGGTCACGACAAAATTTAGGTGGTCGTTGATCGCTTCACTAAGAGTGCGCATTTCATAGCAGCCAACGAGAAATGGTCTATGGATAAACTTGTGAGGCTTCACGATGTTCCGTTAACGATTGTATCCGATCGTAACAGCCGTTTTACCTCAAGGTGTTGGAGGAGTCTGTAAGAGGGTACCAAGTTGTGTTTGAATACGGCTTACCATCCGCAAACCGATGGTCAGAGCGAATAAACGATTCAAACATTAGAGGATATGCTGAGAACATGTACCCTGGAATTCCAAGGTAACTGTGATGAACATTTGCCTTTAGTAGAATTTTTATAGGGTAATAGTTTCCACTCAAGCATCAAGATGGCACCTTATCACGCTTTGTATGGGGAAAAGTGTTGAATGCCGTCATGTTGACTGGAAGCTGGGGAAAAGCAGCTTATGGGACTTGAAATAGTCCATCAGACTGCTGGAAAGTTGAAAGTGATTAGGGAAAGGATGTTAGCTGCTCAAAAGAGCTATGCTGACAAGAAAAGACAATCGATATCATTCGAAGTTGGAGATTCGGTTTTTACTTAAAGTCTCGTCGTGGAAGGGACTTATAAGGTTTGGTAGAAGGGGAAAGTTGAGTCCAAGGTTTATTGGACCATTTAAAGTTCTTCGGAGGATCGGGAATCAAGCTTACAAGCTAGAATTACCGGAGGAACTGGAGGCTATTCATAACACATTTCATGTGTGTTATTTGAGGAAGTTCACGGGAGGTGTGCCCGACATAATTCCCATTTCTGAATTAAGGTTGGATGAGAGCAAGAGGTTAATTGGAGAACCTGAGGCAATCGTTGACCATAAGACTAAGAAGTTGTAACGTAAGATAGTCGATTTAGTGCTTGTGCGTTGGAAACATATAAATGGGCCAAATCTCACCTGGGAAACGAAGAGTGACATGGTGAGTAGCTACCCGTAGTTGTATGTCGTTGTGTGATTCCGGGGACGGAATCATCCTAAGGGGGAGAGAGTTGTAACGCCCGTGTTTCTAGGCTAGGCATTAATATTGACATAATGGTCTAGGTTAACCTTTGTAACTCATTTTGAAGAAATGAAAAGGAATTATGTGAATATTATGTGTTTTATGTGTTTTCTGCTTAATTACTAGGAGTTAATTAATTAAGAATAAAAATGAGCGTCAAAAATTAAATTTTAGATAAAGCCGATATCTATTAAAAAAACTTGTAGTGGGCGTGACAAGGATTACGGATATATAAAGAATGCCGAAATCCGAGTTATAACGAAGAAGTTATGACCTGTCGAAGGTTCACGATAAACCGGCTCGGTGCTGAATGTCATAAAAAGTGAGTTTTCGATAAACTACTTTTTAGCCTTAGCGATCTAAATGAAACTCGTTGTGTTCGTTAAACCGAGAGTAGGTATAAAAAGAACACCCAAATCTGACTTCGTATGAGGAAGTTATGATTTTTCGAAGTTTCAGCTTAGGAGTAGACAGCTAAAAACTCGAATTTTTGATCGAGTGATTTTTAGCCGACACGACCTAAACGAGAATCGAAGGTCTCGTAAATAGTAGCACAACGGTAAAAAGTCTGACGAAAACGGACGTCGGATGAAGAAGTTATGAATTTTTAACAGATTTCCTGTCCCGGTCTGTTAAAAATAATAATATAAAAATTAAATTCTAAATTAGCCGACGAAGTCCAAACGAAAGTTGTAGAGCGTAATTTTACCTACGCGTGCATATAAAGAACGTCAAAAACGGAGCTCGTATGCGAAAGTTATGGATTTTAGAAGTTTTTGCACAAAAATCGAGAAAATTCGCATAGTCACGTGTTTGCCACGTCACCCTCGCCCAAAATATGCCACGTGTCCGAAATGGTCGAGTCATCCGAGCAGCTAGCAGTCGCGTGTCACTTCCAGATTCGACCGAAGTCTCGACCCTCGCACATCCGACGCGTGTACAGTGACTCATCGCATCTGAAGCCTTCGTATGAGCCACAAGCCACCCACCTCGGATCCGAAGTTCGGTCCAATCAGAGCCCTCCAGCGAGGCCCTCGCATGCGCAACCCACGTGCGAGCAGGTGCTGCCTCCTTCGCATCTGCTGCCGCGTGGCTTCTCTCCTGGTCGTCCGATCAGCAGCTCGCATGCTATAAATAGGACGGTGCGAACCCTCCCGGCTAGAATTTAGATATTGGCAATTTTGGCCCATTTTTCAATATTTTGGCTATTTTCACGTCCCCTGAAGCCCCGGTATCGATTCTAACCCCCGGAATACGCCCCAAAGTGCCCGAAGACCCGGAAAATTTATCTTTTCGGTTTTGAAGCCCGACCTTTCGCGGAGCCCGGTTTCTCAATAAAACTCCCGGTTTTATTAGAAACGATCGTTTTAGGAAACGAATTGCTGCCCGATTTTTATTAAATCAGGTGAGTGTGTAGTTACTTTCACCTTACACATAGATATGAAGTATTTTACATAAAATACGTGCTGTGTGAATATTTATTATTTGTTTATTTGAGTTGGATGTTGAAGGTGTGATTTATACATGTTTTTAAATAATTTAAACTGTATATGTATTTTTATCTACAAAAATGTTGGGTAAAACATGGGTAGATGAAATAATGGGTGTGTGATGAAAGGTGAGTTGGATAAAGGAGATGATCAGTAATATTGATCATGAGTTGAGGGTGAGTGGTGAAATTTGAGAGAATCACTTACCCAAAATGTTGGCCCCCGTCATTCAGAAGAGTACGGATGACAACCATGGACTATTCTAGATGGTCTGTGGAACACTAGCAGGCCCGCAACCTGTAGGTGTAATGAACTATATGTTCATTTGGAGTACTCTAAAAACCCATTGACATGTATGACTGGGGTGAATATTGTCAATAACACTGTCAATAAATAAGAGCTATGAATTTAGCCCCTGTTGTATAAACCCTGGTGATGGTGTGACCTTGTGTCTATTCCTTAGGATGAATCCTTAGGAAGGAGTGATAGTTGATTCTTAGGGTAAACCCTTAAGAAATAAATAAGATAATGGGGTTGGGGTAATTTGGTTGATTGATTGATGTTTAAGTACAATAAATTTATTTATTGTGGGTTGAAAACCCTATATGCTCACCAGGCTTCCAAGCCTGACCCACTCAGCTTTTTATGATTACAGGTAGTGGACCCCGAGCATAGTCGGATGATGATGATGAGTGATTTATGGATTATAGGCCAGTAGTTATAAATAACTGTTGTAAGGCTTATAATGTCTTGTTTATGCTTTTGATCTGTATCGGAACATGACATCCCGAGGTTTTAATATAAAAAGGAAATTATATATTTCTTAAAGAAAGGTTTTGATAAACTTTTATCATATGTTCTTTTGGGGACCAATTCCGCAACATCTTTTAAAAAAATATTCTTTGATTTTATTTTAAAAAGCATAAATTAAATCGGTGTTTTCTGGCCGAGAAATTAGGGGATGCCACATCATCAATACTTTTACTTTTATTACTTGAGTCATTTATACATTTAATTTTAAAATAACTCATCAGTCCTTCGGGCTTTTTCATCATTCTTCCTGACTCAAATGTCGATCATGTGCTTTAAATAAGTACAAACCCTTACTACCTTTCACATCAACATATATTTGTTCTGAGAGATCACACGAAACATCCTTATCTACATTTATGGGTCAAATACTTATCTACTTATTTATCGTTTTATTATCCATTGCTCATCATGAGGATACATTCCTACTCTAGCATTTCATGTAATCTGAAGTTTTCTCCTATAGGCAAGCATACACCATGGATGCATGATGATGCATACACTCGAACCGAAATTTGCCTTTGTGAAGTTGATTCTACCCTAATACCACAACGAAACAAGGAACATGGATTAAGTCTAAATCAGTTCTCTAAACCTATATGACCCTATATGTATACAACTATAGAATTCAAGATACATGCCACCTATAAAGGTCAACTGACTATTACTAAAGCATATACTACACGTAAGTCACATATAAGGTGCGTAAGCACATAACCATATTAATCACATAAGCATCATAAACACATAATCATCCCTATAAACAATTCTAGCTTAAAGAGCATAAACATTATATAAGTCTTAACATTTTTATATAAGGACTTACTATGAGTAAGTGGCTCACTACCCGTTGAGCTCTGGTCGACTGAACTCCTCATGTTTTCTTTCCCTTACTCAAAATTTAACTTTAAAAATTTTTCCTTTTCAAATTATCATTCTTAAACTTTTTTAAAAATTTTGAGCCTTGGTTCGAGTTTAAACATACAAGTGCATGTCTAATTTTAAACGTCAAAATTAACCGACGAAGTCTAAACGAGAGTTGTAGAGTATTTTCTCACCTACGCGTGGATATAAAGAACGTCGAAATCGGAGCTCGTACGCGAAAGTTACAGATTTTACAAGATCGGGGCACAAAATCTAAGGCTGGTCCAAGAGGGAACGCCCTGCGTTCTTCGACTAGAGCCAGACCCATCACCGATCGAGTCCGAATTTCGTATGCAATGACGCACGAAGGCTCCGAACGCGCTGCGTACGAGGGAGCGCCCTGCGTTCTGGGAACGCCCCGCATTCTTCGCAGGAACGCCCCGCGTTCGAGGTTCATCCCAACCCTATAAATAAGATGTGAGGGTTCCGACTTCTTTTGCTAATTTACACCATTTCGATCCCATTTTCTCACTTTCGAGCCATTCGAAGATACCCCGACGCCCCGGTTCCATATCCAAGCTCCGACGAAGGTCCGAAGCTCCGAGATTCCCGAAAAATTTACCGCTTTCCGGTCAGAGTGCTGCCCAAGAAAAGTCTCGTTTTCTTCAAATCATCCCACTTACCAGGTGAGTTCATACCCCTATATTTTCACATTCTTACTATATTTTAGGGGGAGAAATACAAGTGAAACGCAAGAGAAACTTAAGTTAAAATGCAAATCATTACATACAGTTTCAAATGCTTTATCTACATTTTGTGTATAAAAGTTAAATACGTAAAATAACGTTATTACAAATGTTATAATTTACATGCAAAGTTGGTAACACACTAAGGTTTATCATCCAAATGAAACACACTTTTGAAAAACTATAATAGGTATAGTTTACAGGATATTCATGATATTTTACACTCTTTGAACACTATAGAAAGGAAATACTTACATTTACAAGAAATATGAACTTTTCATACGTATATCTATTTGATACAAAATTTTGTGAGACATTTAACTTCACGTACTTTCAAGTACGCATTTCATGTCCTGTGTTATAAACCATAATCTCCTTTGCGAAGAGCGTGATACTTGTGTATAGATCTATACGGGATTGACAATCCCGCACCTAAACTATTAGCTACAGTTAGACCGGCAGGTCTGGGGTGACAAACGTCATATCATTCCAACGCCTGAAGAACGTTGTGACATGCAGTCTGGGTCAATAGTACGGTTATAAAACTCACATGAAGTATTAAAATATTCTGATTTACAAGGCTAACAAACACCTTAGTAATTATATATACATATATAAATCTACTTACACTATTTTGGGTATGGAAAATACTTATGCATTTCGATTTTGGGGACTTATAAAACTACTATTCATTTATGGAAAATATTGGATTTTCTAGATACAAACTCAGTTACTTTATACCAAAATGCATACAATTCTTATACAAAAACGCTTATGAACTCACTAACTTAATTGTTAACACTTTTTCAAAACTACTTGTATTTCTCAGGGATTCAGTAATACAGGAAAAACACAGCTTTTGGGAAGGAACGCTAAGGCGTCAAATTCCAAACTTATTATATCATCATAATGTAATTTCTTTTGAAACATGTATTACAATCAACTATGTAACTTTTTAAATTATATTTATGATGGTTGTGTTTGCTTTCTTTACTATTTACTCAACTGTTATGATACTACATGAGGTCATCCGCCCTCGAACGATTCCGCCGTTCTGGTTTGGGGGTGTGGCGGATTGGTATCAGAGCATTGTTTATAGTGAACTAAGTATATCGAACCACATAAGATATATAAACTATAAATGCAAAGGGACTAAAACTCTCCAATAAAACGCTTTCACACCAACCATACCTCATTAAATTAAAATGTTAGTTTTCATAAATGTACAAATACATGTATGCAACAGTTTAGTGTCATAGTTAGAACTATACAAAAGTATTAAGACAAGTTGGACACTATGACTAAGCCTCGGAATATGTAATCAAATCTAGGATGAATATAGCCTCATCAACTATATTCATCCGAGATATGACCAACGTATGTCGGGGAATAGTCGTAGTGAGCAACAAGTCAAAAACTTACCAAAGTAACACTAGAATCAAACCTACAAATATAAATACTATAGGAGTATTTATGACACAATAAAAACTATAACAAGCGAGTAAACCCCAACATTTCGTTAGGACTAGGATCGTCAATTAAAATAAAATTAAGCTTATAAAAACTAAAAACCTTCACTGACAGGGCTATAATTGCAAAGTGTATACTTTAAGGTTACACATGAGTGAGGTTGCATGGGCTTAGGATTTATGATTTCGCTTTAGGCTCTTTTCCTTGTTTAGATGTGGGATTGGAGTGAAGCTACTTATCCAACGGCCCATTCAATCTCAATTGTATGTAATTTGTATACACTAGGTAATTATAGGAGGACTCGGTGTAGGTCTTATCATAAAATTTTCTCTTTACACTCAAATTCTGTATATAATTCTCTTATCTTTATTCTCGATCAGACGAAATGGCAGGATTTCATATCCACGGGGATCCCTACTATCCAAACCAGGGCAATGGAGGTTGGATTGAGGAGGATCCATAAGAGGATCCCGAAGAGGTTTCCGAGGAAGATCCAAAAAAGGATCCCGAAGAAGAGGAAGAGGAAGCAGATGATGAGGGCACTAACTCAGAGCCCGAGGTCTACAATCCTCCCCAGAAGGCACCAAACCCCCGATGGAACTTTCAGGGTCCGGCGCCCCTCTGGGCTGTAGATCTGAAACAATGGAGCAAGGAACAAGGACAAAGTCCACCCTACGACATGGGACAAGGCTTTTATAACCTCAGTAACGGAGGCTCAGCTGACAGAGCACTCCCTGTCATGGTTCGTCGCATCGCCAATCAGGGCGAGCAAGCAAGGGTAAACGCCAACCAAATCATGGACGTTGATGCCACTGCCCAAATCATGGAGGTACGTCTTCGTCGCCTGGACGAAGAACATGATCGAACAATAGAGCACACCTTTTCCCTTCAGAAGGACATTAACGCTACTAGAGCCGAGGTAAGGGAGTTCCGGAAAAACCAAGCCGCAATGGAGAGGCGCGTCATCGAGGTTGAACGTCATGTAGCTCAAGCTCGAACTTCCACAACAACATACCATGGTCTGCAGCGTACCACCCGCTCGGAGTAGAGCGCGTACTTCTTGTGCTATGTATGTACTTATCGAGTGGGTGTTGGTGCTACTCTTTCCTTTATGTATGTAAACCCGACGGATTGTGAGTACACAATTCGAGGGTCTGAATGCTGTCAAATTTTCCCATTTTCATTGATGTACTCTAGACCTGTGTTAAGGTCAAATTTTCCTGATCGATGTATCGAATATTAATATCAATGAGATTGACACGCATTTATTATTTCATTGGGTATTTCATTAAGTTCTTAAAATACTGAGGAAATCATGTACTTATTTTTGTAAGTTTCCATTTCGCAATTAACTTACAAATTCGGTAATGTTCGGAACGTAACGCAAATAATACTAAGACTTTCCATAATCATTTCTGAAGACTTATCAAGAATTCGTCTTTTAACTTATGGTAGAATCATGTCGCCAAGAAGGAATCCCCGACGCTTCAATACTACAGGAACACCAACACCACCTCCACCACCACCCCCATCAATGGACAATGCTGTTTTCCAGGCTGCCGTAACAGCTGCTGTTACAGCAGCAATGGCCTAAATGAGTAACAACGGGTCGGGAGGAGGAATAAAT
The DNA here is from genome assembly GCF_052849685.1 of Lactuca virosa. NCBI lineage: Eukaryota > Viridiplantae > Streptophyta > Magnoliopsida > Asterales > Asteraceae > Lactuca > Lactuca virosa. Next base: position 123,818,465 of record NC_136432.1, on the reverse strand, counting down.
AGCTTTACTAATGGCCAACACCAAGGTCGTTCCAGGGAATGCACTTACAAGGACTTCACCAACAGCGAACCCATATCCTTTAATGGGACTGGAGGAATTATGGCTATATCCCAATGGATAGAGAAAACGGAAGCAGTATTCGAGATCTGCTCATGCCAAGAAGGGAGCAAAGTAAAATTTGCTGCCTGTACTTTCTCCGAACGAGCCCTAACGTGGTGGAATGGCCACGTCAAGTCACTAACCCTGGTAGTGGCTAACTCCATGGGATGGGAAAACCTGAAACAAATGCTCATCCAAGAGTACTTCCCGAGAGGCGAAGTACAGAAGCTCGAACAAGAGCTTTGGGGCTTACGATGGTAGGCTCGGACATCACAACCTATACCAATAGGTTCAGTGACTTGGCAATACTTTGCTTGGGAATGGTTGCTCTAGAGAGCAAGAAGATCGAGAGATATATATGGGGAACTGTCACCCCAAATTCAAGGAAGTGTACTAGCTTCCAAGCCAGTTACTTTCGATAATGCCAAACAGCTGGCACAGTCCCTCGTTGACCATGGTGTCTGCCAAGGATTCATGACTGCAATTACAAAGCAACCCATAGAGAGCAACAACAACAACAACAACAATACCAACAACAACAACAACAACAAGAAGTTTTGGAACAAAAGGAAGGGTCAACCTTCGCAAGAACTTTCCAAGAAACAGCAGCTAGTGACATTTCATGCCGCTACTACTCCCACAAATGTTCCTGTCACCCCTACAACAGCAAAGCAATATGTTGGAAACCTACCGAAATGCAGCAAATCCAATTACCATCACAACGGAAATTGTCGGGTGATGCACTGTAATAACTGCAACAGGAAAGGGCACACTACCCGTTTCTGTAAGGAACCGGCACAACCAATCACCCAAGTTCCTGGAGTCGGGGTGGGCCAGGCGTATTATGGGTGTGGTGAAGCTGGGCACTACAAGAGAGATTGCCCTAAGGCAAGGAACGCTGGCGGCATAGGAAGAGTGCTGGCAATAGGGCAAAACGAAGCAATAGCTGATCCCACGGTGGTTACGGGTACGTTTCTCCTCAATAGCGCTTATGCATGCATACTCTTTGATTGTGGTGCGGAGAGGAGTTTCGTGAGCCATGAATTCAAACACTTGCTTAAACAAAACCCCAATCACTTAATAAAATATTTACAGTAGAAATGGCAAATGGTAAAACAGAAAGCACAAACGATATGTACATAGGCTGCACACTAGATTTAAATGAACACTCGTTCCAAATCGATCTAATGTCGATCACTATAAGAAGCTTTGATGTCATCATCAGTATGGATTGGTTAAGCCTTCACCATGCCGATATACTTTGTCACGAAAGGGTCGTTCGCCTTAATCTGCCAAATGGCGAAACTCTTATCATTTATAGTGATAAACACGGTTCAAATTTACAAATCATCTCTTGCGTCAAAGCCCAAAAATACCTGTGCAAGGAATACCATGCTTTCCTAGCCCATGTGGTAGATAAGGAAAAAAAACGAAAGATATCAAAGACATTCCAGAAGTATGCGATTTCCCCGACGTCTTCCCTGAGGATCTTCCAGGATTTCCCCGGAGCTACCCCAGTAGCAAAATCGTCGTACCATCTAGCCCCGACAGAGATACAGGAATTATCCAGCCAACTAAACGAACTACTGAATAAAGGATTCATCAGGCCGAGCTTCTCACCTTGGGGAGCACCAGTCCTATTCATAAAGAAGAAGGATGGATCCTTTCGCATGTGCAACGACTACCGAGAACTAAACAAGCTCACAATCAAGAACCGATATCCTCTATCGCGCATAGACGATCTGTTCGATCAACTCCAAGGAGCAAGCTATTTCTCAAAGATCGATTTGAGATTCGGGTATCATCAGCTGTGAGTCCTGGAAGGAGATGTTCCCAAGACGGCCTTCCGAACTTGTTATGGTCACTACGAGTTTGTAGTGATGCCCTTTGGATTAACAAATGCACTGGCGGTGTTCATGGACTTAATGAACCAAGTATGTCGTTCTTTCCTGGACAATTTTGTGATCGTGTTCATAGATGATATACTCATCTATTCGAAGAGTAAAGAAGAACATAGTCAACACCTCCAGCTGGTCTTAGAAACATTAAGGGCAGAGAAGTTATACGCAAAATTCTCAAAGTGCGAGTTTTGGATTCGAAAAGTAGATTTCCTTGGTCATGTGGTCAGCAAAGAAGGGATACACATGGACCCTTCCAAAATCAAGGCAATCGAGAACTGGTCATCTCCAAGAACTCCAACAGAAATCTGACAATTCATGGGCCTTGCTGGCTATTACCGAAGATTCATCCAAAACTTCTCAAAGATTGCCAAACCACTTACTGATGGGTTTTGAGCATTCTAACACTCCTATGGTGTACATGCAACCCTAGAAACCTTGGATCTATGTTTGACTAAGATACATGCAAATAATTATTTTTCCAAGGTTCTTATCCTAACTAGCATGGCATGGGATACTTGAATCAAATAAAACTAGTAGAATTACTTACCTTGTAGTAGTAGTTGATTGCTTGGAGTTTGAGAGCCTAGCACCAATAATGTGGATGCCTCAAATGGAAGTCACAAATCACCACAAACTTGGAAACTTGAGATAATAGTCACAAACTTCTTGAAATCGGCCCTCTTTGTTTACACACATCAACTAGTACAATTTCAAGAACCAAAGCCTCCTTTATATAGTGTGGTGGATTAGGGTTACATCCATGTAAACCCTAATACCCATGTCTTTTCATTTCCATGAGATCTATGGGTTAAAGCTCCATGGAGTATCCATGGACTTTCCATGCAAGCCTAGCCCATTCCAAATAATCATTAGCCCACACTATATAAATACAAGAGCCCATATTTAATTAGTCATACTTTTGATCTCTAAATTAATTACAGATCAATACTAATTAAATAATATGATTTTATATTAATATATTAGGACTTATAATATATTAATAAATCATAACTTATACTATTCTCAAACGATTATCCATAAATTGTTCGGGTGAAGTGCAACCCAAATGGACCATGCCGGGTCGGGTCAAGTACATACCAAATATAGTTATGGACTTAGACACTATATCCAACAGTCTCCCACTTGGATAAGTCTAATAACTATAGTTGAAAGTATGACTTCAGGAACCGATCAGCAATCGTAGCTCTTTAAACTCTGTTGAACTATGAAGCGCCATTTTAGATAAGTGATCATATAATCCTCTGTTCTAGATATCAGCCGGACAAATACATGGAACATGGTCTTGCTTATTGTCCAGCATTTGTTTCCCGATTTCCGATTTGTTTGACATAGAACTTAACTGAACACATCAATTTAGTTCTGACCAGACCCGGTACATAGTTCAAAACAAAATCATCGAGGGGCCCAGATATCGCTTCTAATTCTAGAAGGAACAGATAAACTTCGACTCATATGTTTCCTCTACTACTTGTTGAATTACACACAAAAGCACGGTTTATAACATCGAGTTACCAATGCGTTTTCGTGCAATCAATGCATAACCAACTCATAGGCAACAAATCATATCCCTAGGTTTGAAGACTTATATGATATTACCGTCTCACGATCACTCGAGATAAATTCCATGAAGTGATACAAGTGAGCGTGGGTTGAATCCAATACTCAGAACTTATGAGCACTCATGAGTGTTGTAGCCCCGCTTTGTCTAACATCTTAGACCTCTACAAGCCAACCCATGACAGTCTTGATTCATATCTACTTCCAACATATGACCGACTGTGGAGAGTTTGAATAATATGATATAAACCATAACATAATTATTCTGGAAGTCAAAACATGCAAAAAGAAATAATAGTAAACGATTGACAAGAGATAGCAACACTTTACTCATAAATAACAGCTTTTATTTATCATCAAATGTCAATTACATTTTACAAATTTCAAGATTATCTAACTACTAAAACTAATATCATCCTTCAGCCCAATGCTCCGAGCATGATGGAGATGCTTAGCCCGAGTCAGTCCCTTCGTGAGGGGATCTGTTGGGTTCTCATCTGATGATACCCTCTTTGCTACGAGGATTCCTTCTTCTATTCGATGTCTGATGAAGTGATATTTTTTGTCAATGTGTCTGGATCTCCCATGATCTCTTGGTTCCTTGGCTAAGGCAACCGCACTATTGCTGTCACAGAAAATCTCCATTGGCTCCTTTATAGCTGGTACAAGTCCAAGGTCTCCGATGAAGTTCTTTAGCCATATAGCCTCCTTTGCTGCCTCGCTTGCTGCTATATACTCTGATTCACAAGTGGAATCAGGCACTGTCTCCTGCTTGGAACTTTTCCAAGTAATTGCCCCTCCGTTTAGAGTAAAGACCCAGCCCGACTGAGAGCCGAAATTATCCCTGTCAGTCTGAAAGCTAGCATCACTGTACCCTACAACTCTCAAGTCCTCACTGCCACCGAGGGTAAGGACCCAGTCCTTAGTCATCCGTAGGTACTTGAGGATATTCTTTACCGCAGTCCAGTGTGCCTTGCCAGGGTTCCCCTGATACCTGCTAACCATGCTCAAAGCAAAGGCTACATCAGGTCGAGTACACGTCATAGCATACATGATCGATCCTACAGCTGAAGCATAAGATATTCGACTCATTTCTGCTATCTCAGCCTCAGTACTAGGGCTTTGTGTCTTACTCAATCTGGCGTTACTCTGGATGGGTAACTCTCCTTTCTTGGAGTTATGCATGTTGAACCTTTTCAACACTTTGTCCACATAGGTGCTTTGACTAAGTCCAATTAGTCTTTTACTCCTGTTTCTCAAAATCCTTATCCCTAGGATATAGGCAGCTTCTCCAAGGTCCTTCATAGCGAAACACTTCCCAAGCCAGGACTTTACTTCCTGCAGGGTTCGGATGTCATTTCCTATGAGTAGTATGTCATCCACATACAGTACCAAAAAGCTGACTATACTCCCACTAGCCTTGATATAGACACAAGATTCATCTTCACTCCTTGAAAAGCCAAATTCTTTGATTTTCTCATCAAAGCAAAGATTCCATCTGCGAGGTGCCTGTTTTAATCCATAAATGGATTTCTCGAGCTTACACACTCTACTGGGGTACTCTGTACTGACAAAACCCTCTGGCTCAAGCATGTAAACATCTTCAGCCAACTTTCCATTAAGGAAAGCGGTTTTGACATCCATTTGCCATATTTCATAATCATGAAATGCAGCAATGGCTAACAGAACCCTAATAGACTTAATCTTGGCCACTGGTGAAAAGGTCTCATCATAATCAACTCCCGGAGTTTGAGAATAACCCCTTGCAACCAGTCGTGCCTTATAAGTGTGTACATTACCATCCATGCCGGTCTTCTTCTTGAAGATCCATTTGCACCCAACTATCTTACGATCAGGTACATTGTCAACCAAGTTCCAAACTTGATTGTCATACATGGAGTGTATCTCGCTACCCATAGCCTTTTTCCATTTAGCAGCCTCAGGGCCTGCCATGGCTTCCGTGTAGTTGGTAGGCTTATCCAGATTTACCCGTATGTTATCACTGATAAGTGTCTCACCTTCTACAGTAATATGAAAACCATAATAATGCTCAGGTGCATTCCTAACTCTGGTGGAACGCCACAGAGGATAGATTCTTCAGTCGGCTCAACAGGAGTTTCCTCCTCAGGTTGAGGGCTAGGGTTTGAGGTTCCTTCACCACTTGACTCTTGAATTTCCTCAAGGTCAATTTGCCTCCCACTGTCTCCTTGGCTCATGAATTCTCTCTCTCGAAAGAATCCTCTTCTTGCTACAAAGACCACATTATCACTGGGTCTGTAGAAGATGTACCCAAAGGATTTCTGTGGGTAGCTGATGAAAGTACACCTTTCGCTTCGGGGTTCGAGCTTATCGTGAGTCTCGCGTCTCACGAAAGCCTCGCAACCGCAAATCTTGATGTGGTCTAGATTGGGAACTTTTCCAGTCCACACCTCGTGAGGTGTTTTGGCAACCTTCTTTGTAGGGACTAGATTAAGGATATGGGCGGCAGTCTCTAAGGCATACCCCCAAAATGAGATTGGTAGCATAGCTCGACTCATCATGGAACGAACCATGTCCAACAAGGTCTGATTGCGCCTCTCAGCTACACCATTCAACTGTGGTGTCCTAGGAGGTGTCAATTGTGAGACAATCCCACATTCCTTAAGATAGTCAAGGAACTCAGTACTAAGATACTCACCACCAAGATCGGATCGAAGCATCTTAATGGTCCTGCCCAACTGATTCTCCACTTCTTGCTTAAACTCTTTGAATTTCTCAAAGGTTTCTGACTTATGCTTGATTAGGTAGACATATCCATATCTACTAAAATCATCAGTAAAAGTCACATAGAACCGATTAGCATCTCTTGTGGCGGTTCTGAAGGGTACACAGACATCCGTGTGTATGAGGTCCAACAAACCTTCACCCCTAGCACAAGTGCCTGTAAAAGGTGACTTTGTCATTTTACCAAGCAAACAAGATTCACAACTATCATCTGACTTTAGGTCAAATGACTCCAAGACTCCATCCTTTTGGAGTTGGCCTATGCGTTTATTGCTTACATGTCCAAGACGACAATGCCATAAGGATGCTTTATCTAAGCTAGTGGAAGAGTTAATACACAATACATTATTTCCTAGATTATCTACAACAGATACAGTTTCATACACGCCATCACAAGGTAATGCTTTAAAATAAAGAACATTATTAAAGAAAGCATCAATACTACCATTATTATTATCAAAATAAAAGGTAAAACCTTGTTTATACAATGCATGAAAGGAAATAACATTTCTTTCCATTTTTGGCGAATAATAACATTTATTCAAATCTAATGTAAACCCACTATTTAGTGCTAAGGAATAAACTCCTATCTTGGTGACAGGTGAAGCTTTCCTGTTTCCCATGATCAAGTTTATCTTTCCCTGCTCCACATTCTCACTTCTTTTTAGTCCCTGCAAATCACAACATATGTGAATACCACAACCTGTATCAAGGACCCAAGACTTAGAATGAGGTGAGTTATTAGACAATATAGTGTATATACCTGCATGGTTGGGTTTTACTTTCCCATCCTTCAAATCTTGCTGGTACTTTGGGCAGTTTCGCTTCCAGTGCGACTTTTCATGGCAATAGAAGCATTCAGCCTCATTAGGGTTAACAGAAGGAGTGACAAAACCTTTCTTGGTTTTTCTTGAAGAGGAGCCTTCAAGGGTCTTACCCTTGGTACCCTTAGAAGGGTTCTTTCTCTTCTTCCCTTTGCCATGCCCGATTGCCAAGACATTGGCCGCAGTTGGAGTAGGAGTAGGAGTAGTAACAACCGACTTAACCTTTAGACCACTTTCGGCGGTCTTTAGGAGTCCTTGAAGTTTGCTGAGGGTGACTTCTTCCTTGTTCATGTGATATGTCATGCGGAATTGATCATAACACGATGGCAAGGAGTGCAAAATGATGTCTATTGCTAACTCCTCAGGGAAGTTCACATTCAGCTTCAGTAAACGGTCCACATACCTTTGCATTTTCTGCATGTGGCCCGTGATGGGTTCACCATCCTTCATTCGTTTTGTTATCATGGAGGAGATTATTTCATATCGCTCTTGACGAGCACTTTGATGGTAACGGTCCATCAAGTCCTGGTGCATCTCAAAAGGATAATAGTCCTCATAGAACTTTTGGAGCTCGGCTGTCATGGTGGCCATCATGATACATGCCACTTTTGTAGCATCTCTTTCATGTACCTCATATTCAGCAAGCTCTTCAGGAGTAGCAGTTGGCTCGGGTACCTTCAGCTCCTTGTCGAGAACATATTCTTTGTTCTCATACCGAGTGCCATCCTGATGTTTCTGATCCAATCTGTAAAGTTGGACCCATCAAAGATGACTCTCCCACAAAGATTCATGAGAGAGAAGGAGCTAGTAGGGTTTGAGCCAGAAGCATTGTTAATGGAAGACATCTGAAAAGAAGAGGGAATAGATTAGATTAGATATAGAGATAGTCCTTAACAAAACACCCAAATGTAATATTAAGGCTAGGACCCAACACAATATTTTATAACTTAGAAGAGGGATGTCGTAATCTAAGCTATAAGATATTTGAAGGTAGGTGAATGACGATTCACCAATTTCCGCCATGAAAAACGAAATATTTAATTAGGTTTTAATTGGTTTAGAAACTCCTAGATTCTTTCAGATTCATTGAACTTTCTTCAATGGCATGTTTCAATCTCGAGTGTGCCCTTCAAGTTTTGTGACTGGGATGCCGAGGATCACAAAACAAGGTGTGAAGTAACCATGCAAATTACTTGGTACCCTTAATGTATTACCCCTCAATCGATGTGCCGGTTAACCACACACGCTCCATCGATACTATGATAAACATTAAGTCACCCTTTACCTACCTTGTTAAGTTCAAGTTAGTGTGCCGGTTAACCACACACGCTCCACTAACGACTTAAACAAAGTATAAAGTGTAATTTCATGGATTAGCACCTTATTCATATTTTCCTAAAATAACTAAGATTGGGAATTCAATAAAGTTTAGTTACTTTAGTATTATCATTATACTTTTAATGAGAATTTATAAGTCCTTGTCCTACCCGTTCGGCTAACGACCCTCCACCGATCAAGGAAGGGGTGGGTGAGAGTGGACACCCATTAAGTTGTCATTTTATAGGCAACAACCTTATACCCCCCTTATAGACCAGCTTCGTGAATGAGGCGTACTAGCGGTAAGATGACTTGATCTTATACATATATTGTTGGGTCAAAAATATGGTTTATACTTTGCTTTTCTAAGAAATTGTATTTTTCTGTAATGTGTTGTGAGTTTACGACCGTAAACAGAGTTTACGGCCGTAAACACGTTTACGGCCGTAAACCCATTTTGCGGCCCAGTCGAGTATATATAGGGGTGAGGGGTGTGAGGAATGGATTGATGATGGATGAACACTAGAGGAGCTTAAGTGTGTGTATTTGAAGGTGTTCTAGAGAGAGAGAAAAGAGAGTGTGTGTTAGTGTGTGTGAATCTTGTATCCGGATCTTCATTCATATCAATACATACAAGATTCATCATATTCTTCTTCTCCTTCTCTTCTATTTGATCTGACATCATCCGTTTGATTGGGATTCCGCACCATCAAACGGATCTGATTGATACACAGGCAAATTAGGGACTTACAATTGGTATCAGTGGGATTCAGGCTTAGCCAACTCGGAATACGGCTTCAATAAAAAGGGACACGAGGTTTGGGGAGCCGAGAATCGAACCCACGACCTTTGATTCGTCAACCCGGCGCTTTACCAACTCCACCAGCAACGACTTTGTTCCTTCCCTCCCAAATTTTAAACTTAACCACTCCTTGCCGCTTCTAAGTTTCGCAAATTTTACACTTTTTGCCCAAAAACCAATTTCTTTTATTTTTAAGCTCCATTTTCAACCAAAAATTTTATTTTTTAATTTTTGACTTTTATTTTTGACTTTTTACTTAAAGTTTTGACTTTGACTTTAAAGTTTGACCTTTGACTTTAAACTTTGACCTTCCTGTTTGACTTTTAAATTTTCAAATTTAGCTTTTCGGTTTGACTTTTAAGTTTGACTTTTCAAGTTTGACTTTTGAGTTTGACTTTTTAAATTTGACTTTTGAGGTTGACTTTTGAGTTTTTAGTTAAAGGGCATATTTAAAAAAAAAAAAAATGAGTTCTTCAAACGTTCCAGTCACTAAAGTTTCATGTACTCCATCTTGTGAAACTACGATTAAATTTCTTCGGGAACAAATTGATTTATTAAAAAGAGAAGTTGAGGACCTGAGATATGAAGGATATCAACTCAGGAAAGGACAAAAACCCCTTAAAGCCCAGTTAGAAACTAAAATAAACGATTTTAGAAGAATTCAGTCAGAATACAGTGAGAAATGTGAACTTTATAATTATGTTAAGAGACAAAATGATGAGTTAATTGCTGAGCTTGACACATTAAAGAAAGAGTTTGATTCTGCAAACTTTGCTTTTCAAAAATTTGATGGATCAAGCGAGGTAGTTGCCACCATGATTGATCACTGCATGGATTTTAAACGAAATCAGTCTAAGGGTTTAGGATATGATAGTGTACCTCCTCCATATAATCATACTTATCAGTATCAACCCTTATCCAAGGATGAGATTGCCAATGAATCTTTCATGGTTTATGGCAAGCCATCTGGTTTCATCTCAGGAAGATTTATTAATGTTGAAAGTCCTGACGTTTCTACTTCCCATGCAGATCAATCCTTAGATCAGTCAAAGCACAAAGTTAAAGAACCTGATGTTTCTGTTTCCAATGAACAACCTTCTGTTTCTGATGATAAAGTTGATGATACATTTTGTGATGCATTTGATGCTTTTGCATCGGATCATGTTGAGTTAAATTTTTTTGACATATTTGATTATTTGTTTGAAAATACTGATGTTCCTGTTTCTAGCACATCTACTTCATGTACAGGTAAAGTAGCAGAGGATGAGAACAAGGAGAAAACCATTGAACAAACCAACATCTCCTTGAACTCTGAATCTGTTGCTTCAAACTCAGTTACTTCTGATCAACTTGCTGTTCAGAAATACAGGCCACCAATTCCAGTGAAACAGAGTGCCTGTTGTAACTGTGCGAAAAACAAGAGACAAGGCAAGGATACGCCACCAGGGGCAGGAAGAAACAATTTCCCAGTGAAGAAAAGGACTTGCTTTCACTGTGGAACACCTGGACACATTGCCAGACATTGTCCAAATCGCGCATACGTTCCCTACTATGCACAAGGCTGGCAGAACGCGCCAAGAGGGAGATACTTCAAAAGAAACCCCTCAAGGTCACGTTCAGACCATGATGACTGGAACGCGCAGAAGGTCAAGAATCAAACCCACAAGGACAAGAAGGGAATGCCGGCCAAGAAGCCAAATCCAAGAGATGCTCCCGTGAAGCCAAAATCAAAGTCATCTCAACGGCCGACATCAAGATCAAAAGCAAGTACTGAGCCACCCATCAGATCGAAAAAGAAATGGGTTAAACCCAACTACAAATGGGTTCCAAAGGCTCACTCTCCCAAATCAACTAATGACTATAATATTTCTTCATCTTCTGTTTGTGATAAACAGTATATGTCATGGGAGAGAGTACCGTGCAAGGATGACAAAGGTCGACCCAGTTTCAAAATGGACTGGGTTCCAAAGACCAACTGATCCCGCTCTGTGTCGGAGTAGCTATGGAGGCATATCATCAGACTTCGGTTTGTTGGTAGTGGCTGTTCCTGGCACATGATAGGAGACATCTCTCAACTGTACAACACTCAGAACATTGTCTGGGAGTATGTGTCCTTTGCGGGAAAGGAAGAAAAGAAGGGATCACACATGGGGTTAGTGCTTAATGACATGAAGAATTTTCGGATCTGTTCTGAGATTATGCGTGCTGTTCTCAGACCTTCTGGATGCAAATTCAATCGGTGACTTACGGTTTGAGTTTTCCTCTCTATACTCCTGAGTTTTTTCTTAAGCTGATTCGCTTTAAAGACTAATTTTTGTTTTAGGATAGTTTAAATTTGCGCATTTACTTTCGTTTCTCTCCTATGCACAAATTTAGGGGGAGAAATAAAAACAAAAAAAAAATTAGAAAGTTTTAAACAAAATCCAAAAACATTAGAAAATCCAAAAAATCCAAAAATATGTTGGTTGATGAAATGAGTTTGAGTGAGATGGTTTGGGAAGTGATATTATCTAGTGATAACAGGCAATCTGAGTCTGCGTAACGTACCCAAAGTTGAAGGGTCTATGCTCTGGGTTTGATGCGCTGGTAGGCACGAAAGATTATAAATGGACTTGACTAGGCATTAATGAACTTAAGGAATTCATAGACTTGACAAATTTTGACCTAGTGAAATCCGTTTAGCCTGACAATACGACGCTTGGATAGGGTGAGCAGGGAGATATATATGGGAATCTACTCGTCACATTAAATGAACCCGTACTTGGAACCGTGGATTAAATTTTCCTCGATGTGCGGATTTTGTCCTTAATTCCGGTATTGATGGGGCGACTGGTAAATTCCGATGAGTTAGGTCTGTAGAAAATTGTTTTCTTTCTCTTCTTATCTCTCAGTCATATGTTGCCTCCTTTACGTGATTGGAAGAGATCCGACCTGGACTGCAACATATGCAAATCTATTTCTCTGCAAATTATATCTATGAAATTCCTCCTATCTGTTAGCCATATGCTGTCTCCTTTGCGTGACTCACAATCCGACCTGGTACACAGCATATGCAACCTTCTACTTCTCAATCCCTCTAAAATTATAATTAACAATAATCTTAATCTATCTTCTCTCTTAATGATTGTCTGCTCACCCGATGTAAGGAGTACTCTGGAAGTCCTTGATTATTGGGGCATATCAGGAAGCGGGAAACATGTTCCAGTACAATTAAAATTGAACACTCAAAGATTGTCTATAGATCTCGCTGCTCAATTTAGGTGGACAACAATATCCCTGGTCGTCGTCAGCTGAATGGTCCTTAAGATATAGTATCTAGGAACTTAAGCTCACCTGTCTTGTAACAAATAGTAATGTCCAAAATCTGTCACAATTTTTCGTGTTTAAGTGGACAACAATACCGGCGATCGACCAGACAAAGACGTGAAGATAAAAGGTACCGAAAAGTGGATAAAGGCTGTCTAAAAACTTTGATCCCAAATCATTCTTAAAGTTAGATATCATTTTATTTTTGTTAAATTTGTTCAAAGTTTCTTCTAATTTAAATATTAGGGGAGAATTAAGAATTTTGAAAACCAAACAAAAATCAAAAAATTAAAAAGCCAAAAATAGTGTTATTTCTGTTTTATTTCTTTTTCAGAAAATATGAAAAATCCAAAAATATTGTGTGCTAAATTTTTCTTTTAGTTTTGTTTTGTCTTGAAAAGTGATTTCAGGTATACATAAGACTCATGGAGTTTGTGTTGAAAATTTCTGAGCCAAAGCGTCGTCCGTTAGTATCGAAGAATTCTCATTCGAAGGAGCAAGAAATGAAGATTATTCTTTCGACATTCAATCTTTCAACTCCAGAAGCAAGGTGAAGCTGCACTTGAAGATAATGTGCCGGATTGCATTGAAGCCTCCTCAATCAGTCTGCTGCTATCTTAAACCTACTGAAGTGATACAGAAGATTAGTTCTCTCTGATGTTCTCTCTGAAGATTCTCAAGCTGAAAGCGCTATCTTTCAAGAATCTTATCAAGAAGCCTCCTCACCCAACGTGCGTTCAATGCCAAATTCTGAAGAAAAGCCTAACTGCTCAAGATGAAGTCATTCATGGAAGATTCATATGTTCATCTTGATGCTGTGAAGAATTCGAAGATTAAAGCTGAAGCCAAGCTCCCAATGAAGATTATGAAGAAAAGCCAGCTAGGTTTTAGGGGGAGCTTGTTGGGTCAATTAAGAAAAGAAAAGAAAGCTATAAACCAAGGGGGAGATTGTTGGGTCAAAAATATGGTTTATACTTTGCTTTTCTAAGAAATTGTATTTTTCTGTAATGTGTTGTGAGTTTACGACCGTAAACTGAGTTTACGGCCGTAAACACGTTTACGACCGTAAACAGAGTTTACGGCCGTAAACACGTTTACGGCCGTAAACCCATTTTGCGGCCCAGTCGAGTATATATAGGGGTGAGGGGTGTGAGGAATGGATTGATGATGGATGAACACTAGAGGAGCTTAAGTGTGTGTATTTGAAGGTGTTCTAGAGAGAGAGAAAAGAGAGTGTGTGTTAGTGTGTGTGAATCTTGTATCCGGATCTTCATTCATATCAATACATACAAGATTCATCATATTCTTCTTCTCCTTCTCTTCTATTTGATCTGACATCATCCGTTTGATTGGGATTCCGCACCATCAAACGGATCTGATTGATACACAGGCAAATTAGGGACTTACATATATATAAATATTATTAAACTTATAATATTATAAAGTATAAGGGTTGAATTTTAACTTTTAAAATTCTAGGGGTTGGAACTAAAGTTTTTAATATGACTTTACATGTTCCAAAACTTGAGGGCAAGTTTTGTAAACTTTCAAAATTTTCATTTCTCATAACTTATGAGTTAATGGTTATTAAAAATGAAGACTCTTAATTTTTTGTAACCTATGTGTTCTTTTAATGGTTATTTATAAATGTGACTTTTGGTTATCCATAACTTAAGAACTAGTTATGGACTCCATTAAAACACATAAAGATCAAGAATTAATCTAATCAATTATTAGCACATAATTTCTATGATCTTCTAAACTTATATATTTATGAATGTTCAGATCAAAAATTTCAAGAATCGTAAGTACATATACAAAACTTGAAATTTTGATACGAGCTTTTGAACAAAACTTCGATTTTCAAGTTTTTTTTTTTTTTTTTGCATCAAGTATCAAATAAACAAACCAGGCTCTGATACCACTGATGGGTTTTGAGCATTCTAACACTCCTATGGTGTACATGCAACCCTAGAAACCTTGGATCTATGTTTGACTAAGATACATGCAAATAATTATTTTTCCAAGGTTCTTATCCTAACTAGCATGGCATGGGATACTTAAATCAAATAAAACTAGTAGAATTACTTACCTTGTAGTAGTAGTTGATTGCTTGGAGTTTGAGAGCCTAGCACCAATAATGTGGATGCCTCAAATGGAAGTCACAAATCACCACAAACTTGGAAACTTGAGAGAATAGTCACAAACTTCTTGAAATCGGCCCTCTTGGTTTACACACATCAACTAGTACAATTTCAAGAACCAAAGCCTCCTTTATATAGTGTGGTGGATTAGGGTTACATCCATGTAAACCCTAATACCCATGTCTTTTCATTTCCATGAGATCCATGGGTTAAAGCTCCATGGAGTATCCATGGACTTTCCATGCAAGCCTAGCCCATTCCAAATAAGCATTAGCCCACACTATATAAATACAAGAGCCCATATTTAATTAGTCATACTTTTGATCTCTAAATTAATTCTAAATTAATTATAGATCAATACTAATTAAATAATATGATTTTATATTAATATATTAGGACTTATAATATATTAATAAATCATAACTTATACTATTCTCAAACGATTATCCATAAATTGTTCGGGTGAAGTGCAACCCAAATGGACCATGCCGGGTCGGGTCAAGTACATACGAAATATAGTTATGGACTTAGACTCTATATCCAACACTTACCGCCCTGACTCAGAAGGGTGTAACCTACAACTGGGGAGAAAAGCAAGACGCTGCGTTCCAAACCCTGAAACAAGCCCTATGCAGCGCACCTATATTATCTTTACCAGAAGGAACAGAAGACTTTGTGTTCTACTGCGACGCATCAAACCAAGGTCTTGGATGTGTTCTAATGTAACGAGGAAAGGTCATCGCATATGCCTCGAGACAACTTAAAACGCATGAAGTCAACTACACTACCCACGACCTCGAACTGGGAGCAGTCGTTTTCGCCCTAAAGATCTGGAGACACTATCTCTACGGCACGAAATGCACAATCTTCACCGATCATAAGATCCTTCAGCACATTCTCAACCAAAAAGAACTCAACATGAGACAGAGACGATGGGTTGAACTACTGAGTGATTACGAATGCGAGATTCATTATCACCCAGGAAAAGCTAATGTAGTAGCTGATGCTCTCAGTTGAAAGGAGTACTCGGGCCGCCGAGTGAAGTCCATAACCATGACGATCCATTCACACCTGTCGACGCAAATCAAGGAAGCTCAAAAGGAAGCCTTGAAAACAGAAAATGTGGTTGGCGAAGCCTTTAGAGGAATGGATAAGAATCCTGAAGTCAAGGGTGACGGAGTTCGTTACTTCATGAATCGAATTTGGACACCGAAGTTTGGTGGATTCAGAGACGTTGTCATGAATGAGGCTCATAAGACTCGATACTCTGTGCATCCCGGTTCAGACAAGATGTATATGGACCTCAAGAAATTGTATTGGTGGGCGAACATGAAATCCGAAATCGCTACCTATGTAGGCAAGTGTATGACTTGCGCCAAAGTCAAAATAGAGTACCAAAAGCCCTCGGGATTGTTACAACAACCTGAAATACCCGAGTCGAAGTGGGAGCGGATAACCATGGATTTCATAACCAAGTTACCCAAAACAGCGGGTAGACTTGACACCATCTGTGTGATCGTCGATAGATTAACCAAATCCGCACACTTCCTACAAATAAAGGAAACTGACAAGATAGAGAAACTAGCTCGAACATACATCAGGGAGGTTGTGCTACTGCATGGTGTACCAATATCCATTATCTTCGACAGAGATAGTAGATTCACCTCACGGTTCTGGCAGTCACTACAAAAATCTCTAGGGACGAGACTAGACATGAGTACCGCTTACAATCCATAAACCGACGGTTAGAGTGAGAGGACCATTCAAACTTTGGAAGATATGCTTAGAGCTTGTGTGATCTATTTTGGTAAGGCATGGGATACCCATTTACCACTAGTCGAGTTCTCGTACAACAATAGCTATCACACTAGCATCAAGGTTGCTCCATTCGAAGCCGTCTATGGCCGCAAGTGCAGATCACCTCTGTGTTGGGCTGAAGTGGGTGACACGCAACTAGCTAAAGGACAAGTACCTGATAGCACTCTCACTGGCCCGGAAATCATAAGAGAAACGACCGAGACTATTGTCCAAATCTGGGAACGACTAAAAGCTTCAAGAGACAGACAAACGAGTTATGCGGACAAAAGAAGGAAACCCTTGGAATTCAGGTTGGGGACCGAGTACTATTGAAGGTCTCACCCTGGAAGGGATTAATACGTTTTGGAAAACGTGGGAAACTAAATCCAAGGTATATCGGAACATTCGAGATCCTTGCTAGGATCGGCCCGGTAGCATACAAGCTTCGATTACCGCAGGAACTCAATAACGTACATCCTGCCTTTCATGTGTCAAACTTAAAGAAGTGCTTATCCGATGTCGTCCCTCTGAACAAAATCGAAATCAACGAGAGTCTCCACTTTGTAGAGGAACCAGTAGAAATCATGGATAGGGAAATTAAAAGAACAAAACAAAGTCGCATACCCATTGTAAAGGTCAGCTGGAATGCAAAGCGAGGACATGAATACACCTGGGAGCGCGAAGATTATATGAAACAAAAATACCCGCATCTTTTCCCTAGTTCATAAATACTTATCTTAGAATAAATTTCGGGACGAAATTCTCCCTAACGGGGGGATGATATGACAACCCGATATTTCAAGTCAATGTAATGATCTAAGTCAAGTATTGTAATCTATTTTGAAATTATAAATAAGTAAAAATAGCGTCAGAAATGAAATGTTCAAAAGTCTCCATTGGGATACATAAAATGATAGTTATCGTGTCAAGGTTTTCAAAAATATAAACAACACTCAAATCCGAGTTATAAAAAACAAGTTATGACCAATCGAAAATCCGCAGCGAAACCGGTAAAACACTGTTAAGCGTGAAACGCGAAATTTCAATAAAATACTTTTTAGACTTAGGCATCTAAATGGAAGTTGTAGATATCATTAAACCATGAACGTACATAAAAAGAACGTCCAAATCTGACTTCGTATGAGGATGTTATGATTTTTCGAAGTTTCGACTTAGCGTTATGCAGTCCAAAGTTCAAATATGAGATCGAGTGACTTCTAGCCAAAACAATCTAAACGAGAATCGAAGATCTCGTCGTTAGTAGTACAACGGTAAAAAGACAGACGAAAACGGACATCGGGTGAAGAAGTTATGGATTTTTAACTGACTTTTCCAGTCCCGGCCTGTTAAAAATATACTATTAAAAATAAATTAAAATTAGAGAACGAAGTCTGAACGAGAGTTGTAGAGTATTTTCTCACCTACGCGTGGATATAAAGAACGTCGAAATCGGAGCTCGTACGTGAAAGTTACGGATTTTACAAGATCGGGGGACAAAATCTGAGGCTGGTCCAAGAGGGAACGCCTTGCGTTCTTCGACCAGAGCCAATCCCATCACCCATCGAGTCTGAAGTTCGTATGCAACGACGCACGAAGTCTCTAAACGCGCTGGGTACGAGGGAGCGCCCTGCGTTCCTGGAACGCCCCGCGTTCTTCGCAGGAACGCCCCGCGTTCGAGGTTCATCCCAACCCTATAAATAAGATGCGAGGGTTCCGGCTTCTTTTGCTAATTTACACCATTTCTCTCCCATTTTCTCACTTTCGAGCCTTTCGAAGATACCCCGACACCCCGGTTCCATATCCAAGCTCCGACGAAGGTCCGAAGCTCCGAGATTCCCCAAAAATTTACCGCTTTCCGGTCGGAGTGCTGCCCAAGAAAAGTCTCGTTTTCTTCAAATCATCCCACTTACCAGGTGAGTTCATACCCCTATATTTTCACGTTTTTACTTATATTTTAGGGGGAGAAATAAAAGTGAAATGCAAGAAAAACTTAAGTTAAAATGCAAATCGTTACATACAGTTTCAAATGCTTTATCTACATTTTGAGTATAAAAGTTAAATACGTAAAATAACGTTATTACAAATGTTATACTTTACATGCAAAGTTGGTAACACACTAAGGTTTATCATCCAAATGAAACACACTTTTGAAAAACTATAATAGGTATATTTTACGAGATATTCATGATATTTTACACTCTTTGAACACTATAGAAAGGAAATACTTACATTTACAAGAAATATGGACTTTTCATACGTATATCTATTTGATACAAAATTTTGTGAGACATTTAACTTCACGTACTTTCAAGTACGCATTTCAATTCATGCGTTAAAACCCATAATCTCATGTACGGAGAGCGTGATACTTGTGTATAGATCTATACGGGATTGACAATCCCGCACCAAAACTATTAGCTACTGTTAGACCGGCAGGTCTGGGGTGACAAACGTCATAACATTCCAACGCCTGAAGAACGTTGTGACATGCAGTCTGGGTCAATAGTATGGTTATAAAACTCACATGAAGTATTAAAATATTCTGATTTACGGGGCTAACAAACACCTTAGTGATTATATATACATATATAAATCTACTTACACTATTTTGGGTATGGAAAATACTTATGCATTTCGATTTTGGGGACTTACAAAGCTACTATTCATTTATGGAAAATATTGGATTTTCTAGATACAAACTCAGTTACTTTATACCAAAAGGCATACAATTCTTATATAAAAATGCTTATGAACTCACCAACTTAATTGTTGACACTTTTTCAAAACTACTTGTATTTCTCAGGGATTCAGTAATACAGGTAAACCACAGCTTTTGGGAAGGAACGCTAAGGCGTCAAATTTCAAACTTATTATATCATCATAATGTAATTTCTTTTGAAACATGTATTACAATCAACTATGTAACTTTTTAAATTATATTTATGATGGTTGTGTTCGCTTTCTTTACTATTTACTCAACTGTTATGATACTACATGAAGTTATCCGCCCTCGAACGATTCCGTCGTTCTGGTTTGGGGGTGTGACAGATAAATATTACTATACCATTATATACATCACTTACTTACACATAGCATAACATTTCACATAAAGCATAAACATAAACATAACATTCCTAGCACATATTGTTGGTACCAACCATAACCTTGTTCCCCCTTCCGGGAACTACCTTTCCTTGTTCACTCTACCAAATTAGGGTACCTGTCAACAATAACATAAAATAAGTAATGCTTACGTAATAGGAGAGTTAGTATAACCCACTTCTCTTGACAACTTGAAAGACTCTAGTTGCAATATCTAAATGAACCTCGTCCTTTTTAAACACCTACAAAACAATTGTAACATTTACTTAACTTGTGCTTCATAACTATACATTAAAATACTTATCATTGTATTGCTTTAACTTTTCTTTGATTACAGTGTTCTATTTGGGGCCTGATTTGTTAATTTTAAACTCATGAGTAGGTTCTGATAAAATTAAATTCATATAATTCCCTGTTATATCTTTTCGTAAATATAAAGATCTTGTTCTAACTATTTTTTGTTGATTTTATATTAATTTTATAAGTTAGCAACCTTGAGCTGTTACTTTTTGGACCCACTTGTAAACGTGGTAGCATTTACTCTAGTAA
The DNA here is from genome assembly GCF_052849685.1 of Lactuca virosa. Classification (NCBI taxonomy): domain Eukaryota; kingdom Viridiplantae; phylum Streptophyta; class Magnoliopsida; order Asterales; family Asteraceae; genus Lactuca; species Lactuca virosa. The sequence continues at coordinate 123,798,283 of NC_136432.1, read as the reverse complement.
TATTAAAAGTTAAATCATAGGAAATATTCATGGTATCCTAGATATTATACCCTAACCATATACTCTTATGTTTATGGAATTGGAGTTGTGTAAAAAATAAATATGCATGTCACAAATTGATGTAAAATTTTAGTAACTTTCCGGACCACTATACACTCTTTTAAAAAGCTATAAAATCTAATATTAATTAAATCAAGCCCTTTATATGGGAGAAAATAGACATCCATTCCTAACTATACTCTTTGTAATATTAGAATTTAAAGTCCTAATAAATTTATTATGATTTTTATAATACAATGCATGAAATTTGTGATAGCACTAACCGGTCTTAGATGTTAGACTAGTCTGAGAAGATTGACCATTTTACCCCTCAAGGAGTTCGAATTTGTAAAAGTGGCTGAAAATTTGTAAAACTTAAACACACTAAACTTTCCATAAAACTAAGTCCAATGATTTTTGGGTATTCGCATAGCCTTGTACGAATTTTAAAATATCAAGGGCAAAATTCGAAAGATTGATTGTAATAGTTTTTAATTCACTTTTGGTGTTCCACTAAGGACTTAATAATTAAGCTTTAGGTTTAACGCTTCTGACATAATTATTATTTACTTATTAGGCACTTAAGATGTGTAACTCAATTTAACCCAAAGGTCTTAATGCTTGGCTTAATAAAAGTTCAAACTTAGTGATTTTCACATAAAATCACGACTTTATCACAAGGGTTAAATTAGCAACTTAACACCTTAAGTTCTTAATAAGATACTAGGCTAGAAATTGAGTCTTTCATATCTCCACCACCTGTTGGTGGTCCAATAAGCATGCTAGGGTGGGCAATGGTGATCAAAACACCAATAATACTAAGTACATTTTCTAATAATGAAATAAAACCTCAAAACAATACGATTAATCAAGTACATAGACTCATCCGAGTATGGGTAAATCACAACTTGTAGCCACCCTATAGTGGAGTCATACGGTAGCAGGAGGCGACACTACACACCCGCAGGTGGTCGGTGCTGGTGAAAGGTGGCGTTAAAGGCCAAAACGCAACAAAAGAAAATAAGAAAAAGAAGGAATTGAATCGATTTAGGCACTTGCATGGTTCAAGATCAAAACTAAAAATCTACTCACACTCTCCCTCACAAGCAATGACCACCTCAGCCCCTCTTTCTTGATCACAACTTCCCTCATGACCGCCTTCTAATTCCCTTCTTCTTCTTCGGTTGAAACATACAACCCATGACAAAAAGGAACCCAAAATCGATGAGGGTTGGATTTAGATGGCCTAATTCAAGTGTACTAGAGGGAGTCGGCCCTCAAGGAGAAGTCCAAAAAAATAATCCCGCTGATTTCATTAGACGAATAGAAAATTTCACTTTCATCCCCCAATTTTCCATAATGACACTTCCTACCCTACAAACTAAATTCTTTTCAATTGATAGTTTTAAATGTTGACATTATCAGCCCCCTAATTGATTTTTATCTTTTATTATGGTCTTTGAGAACTATTTTATTTTATAATATTTAAGTTATTTTATTTATTATTTTATTTATTAATTTATTATTTAAACCATTTCCAATTTATCAAATGTCTTCTATTTGTGCATTCACGAATATAATTCTTTAGAATATTAATTCATAATTACATAATTATTCTTATAAATTAATAAGATCGTTTCTGAAATTACAAACAAAAAAAAGGATGTTACAATATCTTTGATTCCAAATGAGGTCAATTTTTAAAAGCATCATTTCTTACCACCATCACTGTCTTTTTGTATATTTAGAATGGATTTATGGAAAGGGTTCGATCGATTTTCGTTTGAAGATTAAAAGTATTAATCTAGTAATAAAACAAAACTCTAGTTTTATATATTGCAATCATGAGTCATGTGCTACCCATGAAAATACATATATTTTTTATATATTTATGGTGGAGCGTGTGTGGTTAAGCGATAAGTCATTGTAAAAATCTACGTTAATATGATGTTTCACTCATAATATTATTCTGTTGATGGAGCATATGTGGTTAACGGACATGTCAATATGAGAATAATTTTATATAGAGGGTAATGTGGTGTTACATGGTTGATTCATCATCTATTTAATGATATGTGGCATGTCCGTCATTGAATCGAGATGAGCATAATCAAATGTTTACATGCCATTGAATGTTAATAAATCTCAAATAATCTAGGAGTTTAAAAAGATTGGAATTGGCAAAGTGCATTGCCAACCCACATACCTTTGTTGTGTGTTTACGACATCCCTGTATATATCGTAATGCCAAATATGGGTCCTAACTTTATTAATAATTCATTTATGGTTAATAATTATTTTAAGGATAAATTCAAACTAACTAAAAAAATTCATGTATATGTGAAAATGACAACAACATCCTTCCTCCTCCACCTCCATTAAACTCCAACTTCTCACTCATATCCATTATTTCAAGGGAGAAACTCACCAGTCCAAACTATTTGGATTGGATTTGTAATTTGCAAATTTCATTAAGGTACGAGGGAAAAGAGTAGGTGATCGATCAATATCTCCCATTGTTGGATAATGACTCCTCTGAATAAGAAGTGGCTAACAAGTATTAAGATGAAGAAACGAAAATCGCTTTTGTGATGTTAATAACCATGTCTCCTGAACCGCAAAATAGTTTTGAGAGCCTTTGTAATTACCCAGATTTGGTATACATACATCTACGAAATTATCAATGTTTTTCTTATAAATGTGGAATTCTACTCTTTATAAAAACACTTTACATCCTAGGGTTAAAATCGAGTTTACAATAAAGTCTATCTATAAATACAACAACAAAATACACTGCTACAAAACACACTTTAATCACATGCATTGCGTGTTATAAAGGAAGACGATACGTATTTGTGTGTCGTAACCTTATGACGCGTATTTACAACATACATTGAGATGTTATAAAAATATATATATATTGTAAAATGTATATATTTTATATGTTTACTAATTTTCAAATTAAATGACAATTAATGTCTAGTAACACAACATAAAATACATTATATAACAAAAAAATCAATTTCATACAATAAATGTACCAATATTCATTCATCTAATCTACTTTGTGTTTCATACAAAAAAATCTATTTTATGCAATAAATGTACCATCAAAATAAACAATTTCCTTAATTCCTCTTTGCACCCTAGGATGGACATAAGATAGTAAATCGGCTATGTGTATCTCAGTCAATAAACATTTTCAATCAAAATCTATCAACCATTGATGAACACTCTTTCTGTTCCATTTCCATACGTTTCACCTATTCACCATAAGCTTTTGAGTTTTGACCACCAAAAATAATAATTTTACATAAAAAATAAATAACATGAAATAGTAGTTTTACCTCCTTTTCTAACTTTTTCTCTCAAGATTTTTCTCATCCATTTCATTTCAAAGCTACATCACACATAAATAAAAAGTACAAAAAACAAATTATAGGATCAATAGTGAATAAAAGAGATAGACCCATTAACTAAAAACTAAATAGAGTGGAACCAGCTATGTATCCACCTTAAGCACCTATTTGAGATGAAGTAATTTGGGAAAATCAGTAAATAAGGAGAATCTTATTAGTATACATTTGCCCATCAGTTTATCAAAAATAAAATGGAACAAAATGGGTTTGTTCCATTTTATTAATATAAAAAAATGAATTCATGTGATGGCATGAAAATCCTTTGTGTTGGTACTTGAGAAGTATATGGATCAGCGATTTTGAACTTATTCAACTTTTTTATGCAAACAAAAAAATTTTCTTTGTTTATTTCATTTTTATGCAAACAACAATTTTGAACTTATTTAATTTTTTTTGTTGAAACACACATTTTCTCCACAATAAGTCCTATTGGATTTTGTATATCATCTTACAAATTGTTTTCATTATGTTTTCTGTATATGTGAATATAGAAAGAGAAGGAAAAAATCAGTATATTTAAAACCTAAAATTAATAACTTACAGTTTTTCTTTGTTTGGCACGCTGCTTAGATTCGGAAATTGTAATCCCTTTCCATTTAAATCACCGATTATTATACATACATGTTGTATAGAAATTTAGATTAGTGCATATTTTACGGATAAAGAAAAAAGAGCTTTCTAAAAGGGAAGTATCACGATTACATTTCTTGCAATTTTTTTATGAAGGACAAGCATAAATACAGATCAAGAAACTCGTAATCTTGAGATAAGAAAACAGAATAAGCATAGAAGTTGCTATGTTCTAGCCACCCTAAATAAAATATAAATGAGTAGCAGTAATGTATGTGTTGTGTACCTTGTAAGCACACCATTGTCCTAGTTCACCAAGGGCATAGTTAATACCTCTGAGTTTTTGAATTAACTTTGCAGCCCCATCGGCTTTTGTTCTTTCAGACACACCATACACTTGGTGAAGCTCTTCTTTAGCACCAACATCTCTTGCCCCCATAAACTGTCACTTGCTTCTTCTTGAACTTGAGTGTGCACCTTGCTCAAATGGAACTTCCATTTGCTTAATTTCCTCATGCAATGACCACTTGGCTAGAAACCCGTACACACCAAACGAAACCAAACACAAATGAACAACAAATATTCATTATCAAAAACAAAAACAAAAAAGACGAACCCTTTAGGTTAACAGGAGAGGTCGTTAGTACAAAATAAATTTGAAATATATCCATCTATATTACCCTTACCATGAACACCCTCACCGGTCAAGGCATTAAGATATGCAACCAATGTAGAAACCAATGTTTCCCCTCTCCAGTTTTCATCTCAGTAATAGACCCATCATTAACCATTGAACCACAAAGAATCTATCAATTACAAGACCAAGCTCTATTCAAGATACTAGTTTATAACCCGTGGGAACTACGGTTATAAAATTAATTAAACGTTTATAATAAAAAATTATAATTATTAATCAATTGTTTTAAATAAGTCATTTTAAATAAATTATGAATTAAGAGATATATCAAAATTTTAAAGTTATTATAACTTCAAATTTAACATATAATTAGAAAATGTAAATTTGAATTTTGAAATGAGTTGCCTAATATATCTACATGACACATGGCATAATATTAATCAGGAGTTGTATTAGAGTGACACGAGGCAAAAGAAGATTAAACCCTGTCATTTATTAGAATAGGGATTTAACTGAATCTAACACTTCTCCAATTACAACAAATATTCCCCCCTCCCCCCCCCCCACACACACACACACCAATAGAGAAAGAGAGACACCTGCAAATCAAACTGATGCATCCCAAGCTTCCTCTTGGCAGCTTCACGAACAATAGCAAATGCCTCTGTAGTAGAAGCAGGTACTCCTTTGGTAACTGCAACACCCAAAATCCCTAAATCAATCACTAATTTTCCCCTAATATTTTAAAAAAGTAAATTTTCATCAGCAGAAAACTAAATCTAATCTAGAAGCACATGGTAATGTGTGGTTCGTGTAGTCCCCTAAAAATCCAAAATATAATCGATTCAAAACATTTTTTACTGAAAATCATTTCTACAAAATTCATGAATGTTCACGATACTCACAATTTTTCCATTTTCATCGCATAAATAGAACTCGTTTTTCTTTGGATGACATACTTTATAATTAATGACTCTTCCTATGATACAAGAAAACAAAAAAGATTGAGTTTTTGTTCTTCCAAATCATAATTTATAAGAATCGGAAACCTTATAACAATCAAGATTCCAAAACCATATAAATATTTGGGAATGTTTATGATTGACTAAAACTTATCATTCCTTCATCTTTACCCAGTGAAAAAGGCTCAAACAAGCCATCGATCATCTCTACTCTTGCATCATGTGTACGAAAAGATGCCCAATATCAAAAAAATGTGTGGCCACTTCCTCGAGCTTGTTCTTGTTCTCCATCAATGCCTAGGGCTCACATAATTGGAAGATGGTGGTTGATGAAGTGTTTTTTGAGAAGAAAGGTGCATCGCCGCTGGGTGAGGCCAAAAGAGGTGGTGAGGGTTGGAGGCAGTAGAGGTAGGTGAGGTCTGGAGACAAGGGAGGAGAGATACGAGAGACTGATGGAAATTAACGTAATAGAAGAAGGCGGGGGTTTAAAAATTTTGGGGATTTCATTTTTCCTCTATACTAAGGAGACGCGCGTTTATTAAAAAAATATAAAACGACATCTAATTTTTGGGCTCGCCAAAATGCGAGTCCTAAATCCTTTAAATTTTATAAGGGATGACATTTTTTTCGTCGCCCACTTTACGTATCTTAAATTCATGTTTGTCATAGTTTACGTGTCATTAAAGGTCTATTTTCAAGTAGTGATAGCAATCTAGTCTAAGTCCTCGTGCTCCTATCTTCACACGTACAACGGTTTGTACTTCAACCAGTAAAACATGAAACATATCTACAAGATCAGACAACAATGTCCGGTGAGTTATATTCTTTCAATTTTCAGTTTATCTACACTTTTTCTAAATCTCTTTTTCCTCACATACTCTAAGTTTCTTTCCTTTTCTTTCTCATACTCTTCAATATGATGTCTTCTTCTCAAATCATACTCTGCTATTCTTTCTTCTTTCTTTCTATCTTTACCTCATTCATACTATTCTCTCTAAATCTATTTTCTTGTCCCTAAATATTATCCCACCTCATACTTTGTATGTTCTTCTCATACTCTACACATTACCTTCTCATATTCTTACTATACTCCTCATACATTTGTTACCCTTAGCATGCATGTCTCGTATTCTATTTACACTTCATTAATCTATTATCAACTAGAAACAACGGTACCGTCTTATAATCTAATCTTATCTATGTTCTAAGGAAATAACATCCCACTAACATCACCGGTTATACTCATCTAGACTTACTCCCCTCACTTATGATACCTCGATTATCCTTAGTTATATTTCTTCTCTTGAATCACTCACGGATTCCTTACTCTTAATCCATCACAAATTACATCTAAGTTCTTAAATAACTATTTATCATTGTTCCACTCATGGAACCCTTCCTCTATGTTCTTTAATTATGTACAATATCATTCCTACAAGAAGCATCTATCTACATTCCTGAATGAATCATTGTCTCTTTCCCCGTTAGGAACATAATTTAATTCCCTAAGGAATCATCTCTCTAGGTTTCTATTCATCTTCCATGTGACCTATCACATGACACTTTTCCCATGGTCAATCTATCTCTTTATCTAATCAAGAGATCATATATTACTAATATGGTACCTAACGCATCAAGTATTAATTTGTACCTTGTTCTAACATCTCTTGGGTATTGTACATAATGTCATTAACATATACATAAACATACATACTCTTTCATATTACTATAATACACACACACACACACATATATATATATATATATATATATATATATATATATATATATATATATATAACCATCTTCTATATCTTTCCACAATTTCTTAGAAATTTTGACAAATACCCTTCTGATCCAGCCATACATGCACTTGTATACATAGCATTATAATACATATAATCTTATTCTTTTCTCATCTACGTTTATATGGACTTACTTAACTATGTATTTTAGGCCGTTATCCTAATACATTTGAATAAAATGTTGTATTTCAAGATATGATACTTAATATGCTTTAAATGTATTTCAAGAAATTCAGTCTATGACTCCTGCTTATCGTCTTTCCCACTAAATGATGACAGATTGCAAGTCGTAAAGTCCATATACTTGTAGTTTCCTCAGGGTTCGTAATTTCTTTGGACCTATGGTTCTCCCGGTCCTTTATAACTCTCAAACTCATTATTTCCTTCATGGACCGTTGTGTCATGAAAGGAACTGGCCTATGGTTAACTTGCTCAAATACTATCGGTTCTTTGACCACTGGTACTCCCCTAGCGTTAGCTAGCTCTTGGGTTAGGAGTTCTCTAAAATCACACTTTTGCTAATCTAGCATGTTCGACATCATCAATCAAACTTAATTCATCGTCAAATGAGCATCTCCTTCTCCAACGTTTTGAGGTGTTGGATCTTCTTCATTATTTATGACCCTTCCACTCCTTGTGACCATCATATTGTTCTATTCCCACGAGTAGTTTAGAATAGCAATATAATACTTACTATATATATATATATATATATATATATATATATATATATATGTGTGTGTGTGTGTGTTTGTATGTGTGTATATATATATATATATATATATATATATATATATATATATATATATTTCTGTAGCACATAATAACAATTAAGGTATCTACCTATAGTATGTTATTTCTTACGTATATAATAATTTAGGCATCTATCCTAAAACATACTATTACACACATCACCATTAATACTTAGCTTCTAAGTTCAGGTCTAGAACATATCTAAATTCCTAGTTCGCTTAAAATAATATTATAATACCAACTATGACATACCTAATTTTCAAGGTCCGAAAAGACGATTATATGGACTTACTTAACTAAGTATTTGAGGCCGTTATCCTAATATATTTGGATAAATTGTTGTATTTCAAGATATATCATACTTAATATGCCTTAAATGTATTTCAAGAAATTCAGTCCATGACTCCTACTAGTCCTCTTTCCCACTAAATGATGACAAAATTCAATTCGTAAAGTGCTTATACTTATAGTTTCCTCAGGGTTCGTACTTTCTTTGGACTTATGGTTCTCTAGCTCCTTTATAACTCTCAAACTCATTATTTTTCTTCATGGACCGTTGTGTCATGAAAAGGAACTGGCCCATGGTTAACTTGCTCAAATACTATCGGTTCTTTGACCACTGGTACTCCCCTAGCGTTAACTAGCTCTTGGGTTAGGAGTTCTCTAAACTCACACCTTTGCTAATCTAGCATGTTCGGCATCATCAATCTAACTTAATCCATCGTCAAATGAGCATCTCCTTCTCCAACGTTTTGAGGTGTTGGATCTTCTTCGTTATTTACAACCCTTCCACTCTTTGTAACCATCATATTGTTCTATTCCCACGAGTAGTTTAGCATAGCAATATACTACTTACTATATATACATATATATATATATATATATATATATATACACACACACACACACACACATATATATATATATATATATATATATATATATATATATATATATATATATATATATATATATATATATATATATATATATTTATATTTCTGTAGAACATAATAGCAATTAAGGTATCTACCTATAGTATGTTATTTCTTACGTATATAATAATTAAGGCATCTATCCTAAATCATACTATTACACACATCACCATTAATACTTAGCTTCTAAGTTCAGGTCTAGAACATATCCAAATTCCTAGTTCGCTTAAAATAATGTTCTAATACCAACTATGACATACCTAATTTTCAAGGTCCGAAAAGACGATTATATGGACTTACTTAACTAAGTATTTTAGGCCGTTATCCTAATATATTTGGATAAAATGTTGTATTTCAAGATATATGATACTTAATATGCTTTAAATGTATTTTAAGAAATTCAGTCCATGACTACTGTTGATCCTCTTTCCCACTAAATGATGATAGATTGCAAGTCGTAAAGTGCTTATACTTGTAGTTGCCTCAGGGTTCGAAATTTCTTTGGACCTATGGTTCTCTCGGTCCTTTATAACTCTCAAACTCATTATATCCTTCATGGACCATTGTGGCATGAAAAGGAACTGGCCCATGGTTAACTCACTAAAAAACTATCGGTTCTTTGACCACTGGTACTCCCCTAGCGTTAGTTAGCTCTTGGGTTAGGAGTTCTCTAAACTCACACCTTTGCTAATCTAACATGTTTTGCATCATCAATCGAACTTAATCCATTGTCAAATGAGCATCTCCTTCTCTGATGTTTTCAGGTGTTGGATCTTCTTCGTTATTTACGACCCTTCCACTCCTTGTGACCATCATATCGTTATATTACCACGAGTAGTTTAGAATAGCAATATACTACTTACTATATATATATATATATATATATATATATATATATCTGGAGCACATAAATAGCAATTAAGGTATCTACCTATAGTATGCTATTTCTTATGTATATAATAATTTAGGCATCTATCCTAAAGCATACTATTACACACATCACCGTTAATTCATAGCTTCTAAGTTCAGGTCTAGAACATATCTAAATTCCTAGTTCGCTTAAACTAATGTTTTAATACCAACTGTGACATACCCAATTTTCATGGTCTGAAAAGACTTTTTATTTATGTTTATGTTAAAATTGCTAGTAGTGAGCAATTTGTCCCACAAAAAGTATTTCCGAAGAAATGTTTTTCATTGTTTATTAAAACTTGGGATGTTGTAGATGATACAAAAGATAAGAATAAACATATTCATTACATGCCTTACATTAACGTATTATACTAATGGCTAAAACTTCTACAATGTGATTTTGATTTGAAACTACAAATAAGGTATGGATATTGACTTGAGAGTCGTGAATCAAGAATGATGTGAAGGTGCAACATAAATCATAGATCTGATCAATTGATAATGGTGTTTCTTCATATCTTCTCATATGCATGAATCAGAATAGAAACGAGATTTTGAAATTGTACTGATAAATGAAATTTAATGAGTCAATGACGTAAGTAAAATGAATGTCGGTCAAAATAAAAATATTACACTCTTTGGGATTAATGGATTCATAATGGAATTTGGATCCGACGAAATATGGATTGAAATTCATTGGGCTAGATCAAAAGCAATTGGCGCAAATATTTTGATAGAATTAACAAAAAAATATTTGATCAACAATGGGCTAGAAAATGGTTTAAATCCAATAGAATCAAAATGAACAATAAAGCGACAACAAGCAAACAATTCTGAGAGATTTGGAGAGACTCACCAAAGATTTGGATTTTTGAAATGATTACGTAAAAATGTTGTCAAATCGGGAAAGGTTCCATGATCTGATCGCGTGGATCTTCATGGTTTGGCTCTAATACGACTTATTAAGTTGTGAAGCTTTATTTGATATTTACAACATGTAGAAGTGCATAATCAAAATATACAAATTATTGTTTAAGAAAAAATGTATAGATAAAATGGAGCAGAACAAAATCCATAACAGTATACGCTTGGTCCTATAATACTTTCTCAAACTAATTAACACATCTATACAAAATGGGAGCCCTCTCAACCTACAAAAAATATTGAGCTACTATATATAAGGAAGCTCAAGCCGTAAGTCACAACGCTTGAATTCCCACACATGTCATAAAAGGGGTGAAAACTTCAATTCATCACAAAATGGAGAGATTTGCACCCCAACATTCTCTCCATCAAAGCTTCGAATGGATGACTTGTCTTCTAATTCCGAACGAGCAATTAGCGAATTAAGACCTCAATCATAACAAGAATATAGAAGTGATCATCAACTCTAGAAATCTATTATAGCCTTCTAATTCGGGTTCTCGGATCTGAGATATTACAATTGAAAGCTACAAGTGGTAACTTCAACCTTAAGCATCAAAAACTCTAAGGAAAATTACTCATCCTTGAGCATAAAGCGCATCTTGAAAATAATCAACAAATCCAAACTTGTCATAAAAATTTACTCCGGAAATCAAACCTGAATCACTTCATAATCAATACCAAACCCCCCCCCCCTCAAAATCACATCGGGAATGCGAATTTGCTCATACCGAATATCCATACCGAATTCTCCCCATTTTGGATATCCATATCGAATTCTCCCCATTTTTATAACCGAAATATGATTATAAAATTTCCCAATGGGAATGCGAATTTTCTCAAATTAGATTTATCAATGCTATATTCCCCTCAACAAATGGAATAAACATTTCGCTTCAAATCTAGAAAAATCAATAAATTTGACATTTTTAGTCAAAATTTGAGATTTTGACTTTTGCATTGCCTTGGGTGTGAATGGGAACAAATTTTTTCATATTCCAGAAAAATCAAAAACTATGACCTCCCGAGAAATCTTCTCCAAAAGTTGCAAAGTTTATTGTTTTTGGGTGAGAAGTGCCAAAATGCTGAAAATTTGAGGACCACAAGTGTAACATTAGTGTCTTCTTTACTAATTTTTATTTGATGAAGAGACACAGCTACAAGAAACAACAAAGATTTAAAAAAAATTCAATCATTCGCTATCGAAATCCAAAGCTTTGATATCAAACCTTCAAATCGAAAATTTCTAGACCTCGCATCACCATCGAAGCTCTATTCGACCATTAAAGTTCCATCGTTTTTTCGATGTTCTTCGACCTCGATATCTAACAATTATCCAACCATTTTTGAAACTCCATTGAACCACCATATCGAAAAGCCATCATTTTTTTACATTCTTCGACTATACTCCAATCATTCACAAATGATAACTCTTCGATCATCAATTCATTCAACACAAACCCACTTCGATAGTATTTCATCAAAACTCAAATTTTGACTTTAACTCTTCTTTGACTATCAAACTAAATTACCAACAAACACCAAAGCTTCGAATTTCCATTCATTTTTTTCTTCACAAAATAACTTCATCACATAATTTCTCAACTCATAAATACCCTTCAAATATAAAAAAATCAATTTGACTTCTTTCTTCGACATTTCATTGAACCACCTCGACATTATTCTTTTTACTTCTATTTCACACTTCAATCTACAATTGATTTTCCCGACTTCACTTTGATTGTATTTAAGTAAAAGAACATAGATAAACACCATTGTTGTCAAATCGGGAATCGTTCCTTGATCTGATCGCTTGGATCTTCATGGTTTGCCTCTGATACCACTTGTTAAATGATGAAGCTTTATTTGATATTGCAGAATGTAGAAGTGTATAATCAAAATAAACGAATTGATGGTTAAGCACAAGTGTATAAATAAAATGGAGTAGAATAAAATTCATAGCAACATGTGCTTGCTGGTACAATACTCTCTCAAACTAATCTACTCATCTATACAAAATGGGAGCTCTCTCAACCTATAAAAAATATTGAGCTACTATATAAAGGGAAGCTCGACCCATAAGTCACAAGGATTAATTTCCCATACATGTCATAAAAGGGGTGAAGACATCATGTAATCACAAAATAGAGAGCTTTGCATACCAATATTCTCCCCCTTCAAAGCTTGGAATTGATGACTCGACTTCTAATTCCAAATAAACAACTAGCGAATTAAGACCTCAATCATGACAAGAATATAGTAGTGACCATCAACTCTACAAATCTTCTATAGCCTTCAAATCCGGGTTCTCGGATAAGAGACATTACAATCCAAAGCTACAAGTGCAACTTCAAGCTTGAGCATCGAAAACTCTAAGGAAAATTACTCATCCTTGAGCATAAAGTGCATCCTAAAAATATCCAATAAATACGAACCCGTCATGAAAATCCACTCCGGAATATCAAACCTGAATCACTTCATAATCAATACCAACCCCCCCCCCCTCAAAATCACATCGGTCTTCAAGATCTAACATAGAAGATAACATCTTTAAAAATATAAATATCCAAAAACTTATTTAGAATACCCATACTGAATTCTCCCCTTTTTGATAGTTGAAATATGATTATAAAACTTCAAAATGGTAATGAGAATTTGTTCAATTTGGATTTATCAATGTTATACTCCCCCTCAACAAGTGGAATATACATTTCGCTTCAAATCCGGAAAAATCAATAAATTTGACATTTTTAGTCAAAGTTTGAGATTTTGATTTTCGGATTGCCTTGGGCTTGAATCAAAACAACTTTGTTCATAGTTCCAGAAAATGTTTTGCAAAAATTAAAACTCTGAAATCCCGAGAAGTCTTCTCCAAAAGTTGCAAAGTTTTTTGTTTTTGGGTGAAACGTGCCAAAATGTTGAAAATTTGAGGACCAAAAGTGTAACATTAGTATCTTCTTCCCCAATTTATGTTTGATGAACACACACACCAATAGGCAACATAGAAGCTTTTAAAAAAATTAAATGCTTCGCTATGAAAATCCAAAGCTTCGATATAAAACCTTCAAAACGAACTAGAATCTCACCCATCGAGGTCCAATTCCTAGACCTCGCACCACCATCAAAGGTCCGTCCAACCATTGAAGTTTCTTCATTCCATTGATGTTCTTTGACCTCGATATCTAACAATTATCAAACCATTATCGAAACTCCATTGAACCATCATATTGAAAAGACATCATTTTTTTACAGTCTTCAACTATACTACAATCATTCCCAAATGATAACTCTTTGACCATCAATTCATTCATCACAAACCCACTTCGATAGTATTTCATCAAAACTTAAATTTTTCCATTAAATCTTCTTTGGCTGTCAAACTGAATTACCAACAAGCACCAAAGTTTTCACTTTCCATTCATTTGTTTCTTCACAGAATAACTTCATGGTATAATTTCTCAATTCATGAAGACCTTTCAAATATAAAAAATCAATTTGACTTTCTTCGACCATTCTCTGAACCACTTCGACATTCATCTCTTTTACTTCTGATTCACACTTCAATCTGCAATTGATTTTGCCAACTTCACTTTGATTATATTTAACTAAAAGAAGATCACTAAATACCATTATTTCAATTCCAAAATATTTTTCAGATACTAATTGAATCATCAACATCAACCAATTCAAAATTAGCACTGATCCATCACCAATTTCGTTTAGCTTCATATCAAAATCATAAACCCAGATCATATCATCGCATTATGAGAAATACCATTAACCAAACGTTCAATTTCTTCAATATCTTTAAACGTTCAATTTCTTGAATTTCTTTAAATCAATATTAGATTAAATTCAACTTCACAACAATCATTCATAGAAGAAATCAAATAAGAAAATCGTATTTATAAGATAAGATATAAGAATGTGACTTTTAACTGAAACTAAAAATAAGATCTAGATATTGACTTGATAGTCTTGAATCAAAAATAACGTGAAGGTGCAACACAAATCGAAGATCTGATCAATGATGAATGGTGTTTCTTCGGACCATATCATTGATGATTCCAATTAAGAAAACCGATCTGAATATGCGTAAATCATAACAAAAATGAGATTTTGAAAGTGTATTGATGAACAAAATTTAATGAGTCAATGGCGTAACTTCAATGAATGTCGGTCAAAACAAAAATACTTGAGTCTTTTGGACTAATGGATTCATAAAGGAATTTAGATGAGACGAAATACGGATCAAAATTGGTTGGGCTAGAAAATGGTTTAAATACAATCGAATCGGAATGAGCTATAAATAGACAATAAGAAAACAATTCCGAGAGATTTGGGGAGACTCACCAAAGATTTTGTTTCTTGAATAGATTATCCAAAAATGTTGTCAAATCGGGAACCATTCCATGAACTAATCACTTGAATCTTCATGGCTTGGCTCTGATACCACTTGTTAAGTCATGAAGCTTGATTTGATATTGCGCAATATAGAAGAGCATAATCAAAAGAAATGAATTAACATTGAAGCACAAGTGTATAGATAAAATGGAGTAGAACAAAATTTGTAGTAGCATGTGCTTGTTCCTACAATACACTCACAAACTAACATGCTTATCTATATAAAATGGGAGCCCTCTCAACCTATAAAAAATATTGAACTACTAATATATATGGAAGTTCAGCCCATATGTCACAAGGCTTGAATTCCCATACATTTCCTAAAAGTGGTGAAGGCTTTAAGTCATCACAAAATGGAGAGCTTTGCACCCCAACATTCTCCCCCTCAATTCTTGGAATGGATGAATCGAGTTCTGATTCCAAATGAGCAACTAGCAAATTAAGAACTCAATCGTGAAAAGAATGTAGAAGTAATCCTCAAATCTTTAAATCTTCTATAGACTTCGAATCTGTGTTCTAGGATGTAACCATTATAATCCAAAGCTACAAGTGGGAACTTCAAACTTAAGAATTAAAAACTCCAAGGAAAATTAGCCATCCTTAAGCATAAAGCACATCCCAAAAATAATCAACAAACCAAACTAGTCATAAAAACCCACTTCGGAATATAAAATATGAATCACTTCATAATCAGTACCAACTCCACCTAATAATCACATAAGTCTTCATGATCTAACATTGAAGATCATTTGCTAAAATTATGAATATCCAAAAAAATTCTTTCGAATACCCATACCGAACTCTCCCTCTTTTTATAATCTAAATATGATTATAAAACCTCCAAATGGAATTGAGAATTTACTCAAATTGGATTTATCAATGCTATACTACCCCATAACAAGTGGAATAAACATTTTCCTTCAAATCCGGAAAAACCAATAAATTTGACATTTTCAGTCAAAATTTGAGATTTTTATTTTCGGATTGCCTTGGGCTTGAACTGGGACAAATTTGTTAATATTTCCGTAAAACTTGTTGCAAAAATAACAACTTTGAAATCCCAAGAAATCTTCTCCTAAAGTTGCAAAGTTTTCTATTTTTGTTTGAAAAGTGCCAAAATGTTGAAAATTTGAGGACCAATAGTGTAACATTAGTATCTTCTTCCCTGCTTTCTGTTTGGTGAACACACACAACAATAGGCAACATCGAAGTTTTTAAAAAAATTCAATCCTTCGCTATAAAAATACAAAGCTTCCATATCAAACCTTCATATCGAACTAGAATCTCACCCATCGAAGTTTCTTAGACCTCGCACCACCATCGAAGCTCCCTTCAACCATTAAAGCTCCTTCGTTCCATCGATGTTTTTCGAACTAGATATCTAACAATTATCAAACCATTAGTGAAACTCCATTGAACCACCATATCGAAAAACCATCATTTTATTTTACATTCTTTGACAATACTACAATCATTCCCAAATGATAACTCTTCGAAAATCAATTCATTCATCAAAACCCACTTCGATAGTATATCATCAAAACTCAAATTTTGACTTTAAATCTTCTTTAACTATCCAGCTGAATTACTAACAAACACCAAAGTTTCGAATTTACAATCATTTGTTTTTACACAAAATAACTTCATTTCATAATTTCTCAACTCATTAATACCCTTCAAATATAAAAAATCAATTTGATTCTTTCTTCGACAATTCACTGAACCACTTCGATTTTCATATGTTTTACTTCTGATTCACAATTCAATATGCAATTGATTTTGTCCACTTCACTTTGATTATATTCAACATCAATCAATTCAAAATTAGCACTGATCCATCACCAATTTCGTTTAGCTTCCGATCAAAATCATAAACCAAGATCATATCATCGCATCACGAGAAACACCATTTACCAATTGTTCAATTTCTTCAGTTTATTTAAACATTCAATTTCCTAAATTTCTCTAAATCGATATCAGATTAAATTCAACTTCACACCAATCGTTCACATAAGAAATCAAATAAGAAAATAGTATTTATAATATAAGAAAAAAGAATGTGATTTTGATTTGAAACTATAAATGAGATCTGAGAGCCTTGAATCAAAAATAACGTGAAGGTGTAACATAAATCGCAGATCTGACCAATTAAGAATGTTCTTACTTCATATCATATCATCTATGATTCCAATTAAGAAAACCGATCTAAATATGTGTGAATCAGAATATAAATGAGATTTTGAAAGTGTACTGACGAACGAAATTTAATGAATCAATGACGTAAGTTCAATGAAAGACCGTCAAAATAAAAATATTTCAATCTTTAGCATGAATAGATTCATAAAGGAATTTGAATCAAACGATATGTGGATCGAAATTTATTGGGCTAGATCAAAAGCAATTGGGGGTAATATTTTAATTGAATTAACAAAAAATATTTGATCAACAATGGGCTAGAAAATGGCTTAAATACAATAGACTCAAAATGAACAATAAATCGACAATAAAAAACAATTATGATAGATTTGGAGAGACTCACCAAAGATTTAGATTCTTGAATTGATTATTCAAAAATGTTGTCTAATCTGGAACCGTTCCATGATCTGGTCGCTTAGATCTTCATGGTTTGGCTCTGATACCACTTGATAAGTGATGAAGCTTTATTTGATATTACAGAATGTAGAAGTGCATAATCAAAAGAAACGAATTAGTGTTTAAGCATAAGTGTATAGATAAAATGGAGTAGAAAAAAATTTGTAGCAACATGCTCTTACTCCTACTATACTCTCTGAAACTAATCTACTCATCTATACAAAATGGGAGCTCTCTCAACCTATAAAAAATATTGAGCTACTATATATATGAAAGCTCAACCCATAAGTCACAAGGGTTGAATTCTCAAACATGTCATAAATGGGTTGAAGACTTCAAGTCATCACAAAATGGAGATCTTTGCGCCCCAACATTCTCCCCCTCAAAGCTAGGAATTGATGACTCGGATTCTAATTCCAAATACACAACTAGCGAATTAAGACCTCAATCATGACAACAATATAGAAGTGATCATCAATTGCATAAAACTTCTATAGCCTTCTAATCCATGTTCGTCACTACAAGAAAATAGCCCTTTATGACACAAACAATGACACGCACGGATTTACGATACACATTTTTTGTGTGTCCTAATTATAATGTCAACTTTCCAAAAACTGAAGGATAGAGGACACGCATTTGTGTGTGCCCTAAAATTAGTGTCAAACAAAAAAAATTACGAACACGGAGGGCGCTTAGCTTAAATGTGTGTCATGTAAAGGTGTCGTTTTACATTTTTTTTCATGGATGGGCGTGCTACGATTTTTTAATAGACAAAGGGGGAAAGGAAATCCCAAAAAATTAAAAATCCCGCCTTGTTCTATCTCCCTTTTTCCCTCTACCCTCTATCGATGCCTCCACCTTCTTTACAAAATCTAGGGCTTTTTGTTCAGGACCACATAAAATCAAACCAAACCAGAGCATGGGTGGACCTTTCATAACCTAGATATGTCGGCTTCACCATTGTTTGTTGGCTTCCCCCAAAAAAGTTTAATTCCCCGCCCCTTCTGATACCTCACTCCATAAACAATAATGGAAATTGCCAGTTTGGAGAGATTCTCCTCTCAAATCTCTCAAAACCCTACCCTTTCTCTCTATTCATACACCATCATCTCATGTTCAAATGTAACAACAACTTCATCGGCGGATGAAACTCCTCTCTATTCACACACCGACGACTGCAACTCCTCTCTATTCCTACAACTCATCTCTATATTCCCACACCGGATCCGATTTCTTCCACATCGATCCTCACACTAAATGGTTCGGCGACTACAACTCCTATCGATTGTAGCACCGATCGACAACTACGACTCATCAACCGTCAATTGAATCTACCGGTTCAAAAACCCCTAATTGAGACCTCCACCTTCTTGTCTCTCCTTCTCCACCAGGTTTTCTCTCATCTCTATCCTCCACCAGATGAAGATTTACGAAGATGTAAAGGGGGTAATCGAACGAAACCCTAAATCCCTCTCGCAGTCAACCACTACAACCCTAAATCTATCTTCTTTATACTAGAAGATCTTTTTGATGGATAGTGTCATGACTTGGATGAATTCTTCCAATCGGCCACTACAACTACACGAAGCTCGACAACCACATGTTCATCAATTTCTGGTTACAAGAAAAAGGTCTTTGACATGGGAAAACATAAAGGGGATAAAGGTTTGGTTCCTATATTGGAGAGCATGGTGGGTATTCCTCTTCCTTCTGCTATGCATATTGCTCGCTATCTCTCTTCACACACCCCTCCTAATCTCGTCCATAAGGTATTATATTCTTCATTTTCTTTGCCTTTCTACTCTTGTTTACTTACATACCTGATTTGATGATCTTCTATTACCTGGTAATGTTAATTATGATTTGGAATTTTCTTATAGGTCAAGTATCTTAAGCAGATATTATTCTCTGATGTTGATGCTAAAGTGCCAATTGGAAGGAGTGTTCAAAGAATAAGGATGCAACAAAACTTATCATTTCTTGAGAAGTTTACATTCCTATGATTTGATGGATCATCACCTTGTTGCGTTTGCTTATCCACGTCATTGATTGTTAATTTTTTCTATTGATATAGATTCAAGAGATTTCTGATCCTACATAGTAGCTTACTTTTTACTATTGAGTTATGATTTTTAGTTATAATAATTACAAGTTAAAAATGTGAATTTGTTTTTTGTTCTTAGTGACAGGTTTTGGATGCTGTGTGTCAGGAGCTTACTCCTGATTGACTTCTCTTACTCTATATATTTGCTCCAGGTCTCTTTTTACATCTCATCTTTTTCGCATTTTTTGTTATGTAAAATTTGTAAATTAGTTCATGTCTGAAAGATTTAAGCTCCTGTTTGTTATGCATTCAGATGTTACATGTACTTCACCACCTTCTAAGAGGTGATCAACGAGAGAGAAGATCAAGTGTATGAATCCTCATTACACAAAATTCAAGTTTCCACATATCAACGCTCATCCATGGCATAAGGTATTCTTTCTAAAATAAAAATAATAATATGTGTAATTATTATATCTATTGATTGCTTTTAACTAATAAAAGTGGCTATAGCTTACAACACCATTACTTTAACAAATATTTTTTGTTTCTTCATAATATACCAACTAGAAAAGGGTATGAAATTATTATTGCTATATATCGTTACTGTAATATAAATTTATAACATAATGCTATAATTGGGGAGATTACTTTAATGTCACATTGACATTTCATCTAATAGTATAGCGATAAATAGAATAAATAGCCATGTACTTTCATCTATTTTCATTTTATAGCATCCTACTATCATTTTACAACTCTATATCTTTATTTTATTTAATAGTATATCATCCTATTTCATTTCTTTCTATTACAACATTGTATTCTCATGATATTATAGTATAGGGCTACATGCAATAAATAACAAGATACTTTCATTTATTTGTGTATTATATAGCATCCTACTTTCATTTCCTTCTATTACAACATTCTATATTTATACTTTCATTTGATTTTTATAGTATAGATCTAAAGGATTAAATAGCATATATTTGTGTATCAAAGCATATCCTATTATAATTTCTTTCCATTACAGCACTATATATGTTTATTTGATTTTCATTTATTTGTGTATTTTTTATATATCTTTATATTACAACATTTTATTCTCTCGAGATATTTCACAAGCGAATGCCATCCGAAGTAGTTGACCTTGTCTCACGCCTACTCCAATACTCACCAAAACTTCGATGTACCGCTATAAGTAAATATTATTATTATTATTTTCCTATTTCTTTAAATAACAAGCAACAAATCTATGAGTTGTTTTTTTCTTCATTTTGGATGTTTTATAAAATGGATTAATTTATTGGGATATTGATGATTTTTTTTTCAGTTGGAGGCATGTGCCCACCCCTTTTTTGATGGATTAAAATGATGGTCCTTATTCTAATTTGCAAGTCTTGTTGATGTGCATAGTGTCAAGTAAAGTAGCTCAGATGTTGTGAAGGTAGGCAACAGGTTCTTGTAGTTTGACTATTATTTGTTGATGACTTTCATCTCTTTCACATTTGATGTATTACATTTGTCTACTATTGGAATGATTATTCGTATGACATTAAATTTTGTGCAATGGATTGTATTTTTTGTATATAGTATTTTATTTTCTATTATGAGACATTAAATGCTACTTTAATTTGAAAATTAGAAATCAGTAAATCTAAAAATATATTTTTTTAAACATTTAAATTTATGACACGCAAAAATGTGTGTCATCTTCATTTATGACACGGCCTTTCTTGACAGGGGCTTTAATGATATACATTGCATGTCGTAAATGTGTGTCATAAATGCGGGTCATAAGGTTACGACATGCAAATGCGTGTCGTCTTTCTTTATGACATGGCCTTCCTTGACACGGATTTGCGTGTCATCTATACCCTTTTATGACACGCAATGCGTGTCATTAAAGGGTATTTTTCTAGTCGTGCGTGGATGTGAGACATTGCAATCCAAAGCTACAAGTACAACTTCAACCTTGAGCATCGAAATCGCTATGGAAAATTATTCATCCTTGTGCACAAACCACACCCAAAAATAATCAAGAAGTCGAAACCCGTCATAAAAATCCACTTCGGAATATCAAACCTGAATCACTTCATAATCAATACCAACCCCCATCAAAATCACATCGGACTTCAAGATCGTACATAGAATATCATTCGCTAAAAAAATGAATATCCAAAAACTTCTTTAAAATATCCATACCGAATTCTCCCCCTTTTTATAATCAAAATATGATTATAAAACTTCCAAATGGAATGAGAATTTGCTGAAATTGGATTTATCAATTCTATACTCTCCCTCAACAAGTTGAATAAACATTTTGCTTCAAATCTAGAAAAATCAATAAATTTGACATTTTTAGTCAAAATTTGAAAATTTGATTTTCGGATAGCCTTGGGCGTGAATCAGAACAAACTTATTCATATTTCCAAAAAAAATTTGCAAAAATTAAAAAACTGAAATCCTGAGAAATCTTCTCCAAAAGTTGCAAAGTTTTGTGTTTTTGGGTGACAAGTGCCAAAATGCTGAAAATTTTACATCAATGTCTAACCATTATTGAAACTCCATTAAACCACCATATCGAAAAGCCTTCATTTTTTTACATTTTTCGACTATACTTAAATCCTTCCTAAATGATAACTCTTAGACCATCAGTTCATTAATCATAAACCCACTTCGATAGTATTTCGTCAAAACCTAAATTTTGACTTGAAATCTTCTTTGCCTATCGAATTGAATTACCAAAAAACACCCATGTTTCGACTTTCCATTCATCTATTTCTTCACAAAATAATTTCATGGTGTAATTTCTCCACCCATTAATACCCTTCAAATATCAAAAATCAATTTTACTTTATTCTTCGACCATTCACTGAACTACTTCGTCATTCATATGTTTTACTTCTAATTCACACTTCAGTCCACAATTGATTTTTCCGACTGCACTTTGATTATATTTAACCAAAAAACTTTGATAAACACCATTCTTTCAATACCAAAATATTTTTTCAAATCAAACTTGATTGAATCATCAACATGAACCAATTCGAAATTACCCCTGATCCATCACCAATTTCGTTTAGCTTCCGATAAAAATCATACACCAAGATCATATCATCGCATTATGAGAAACACCATTAAGCACACGTTCAATTTCTTTAATTTCTTTAAACATTCAATTTCTTTAAATCGATATCAAATTAAATTCAACTTCAGACTAATCGTTCATAGAAGAATTCGAATAGGAAAATCGTATTTACGAGACAGGAAATAAGAATGTGATTTTGATTTGAATCTATAAATAAGATCTGGATATTGACTTGAGAGTTTCTTTTTCCAGAAAAATCATCAATGGGATAGAAAATGGATTAAGTCCAACAGAATCAATAAATTTCGCTTCATATCCGGAAAAATCAATAAATTTCACATTTATGCCAAAATTTGAGAGTTTCTTTTTCGGATTGCCTTGGGCTTCAATCTGAACAAATTTTTTCATATTTCCAGAAATATTTTTTCAACAATTAAAACTTTGAAATCCCGAGAAATCTTCTCCAAATGTTGCAAAGTTTTTTGTTTTTGGGTCAAAAGTGGCAAATGCTGAAAATTTGAGGACCAAAAGTGTAATATTAGTATCTTATTCCCTAATTTTTGTTTGATGAATACAGACAGCAATAAGCAACATCGAAGCTCATAAAAAAATTCAATCCTTCACCATCAAAATCCAAAGCTTTGATATCAAACCTTCAAATCGAACCGGAATCTCACCCATCGAAGGCCAATTCTTAGATCTCGCACCACCATTAAGCTCCATTCACCCATTGAAGTTCCTTCGTTCCATCGATGTTCTTCGACCTCAATATCTAACCATTATCAAACCATTATCAAAACTCCATTGAACCACCATATCTAAAAGCCATCATTTTTTTACATTCTTCGACTATACTTCAATCCTTCCCAACTGATAACTCTTAGACCATCTATTCATTAATCATAAACTCACTTCGATAGTATTTCATCAGAATGCAAGTTTTGACTTGAATTCTTCTTTGACTATCGAATTGAATTACCAACAAACACCTAAGTTTCGACTTTCCATTCATCTGTTTCTTCACAAAATAATTTCATGGTGTAATTTCTCAACTCATTAATACCCTTCAAATATCAAAAATCAATTTGACTTCTTTCTTCGACCATTCATTGAACCACTTCGTCATTCATCTCTTTTACTTCTACTTCACCAACTTCACTTTGATTATATTTAACCAAAAAAACATCGATAAACACAATTCTTTCAATTCCAAAATATTTTTCAGATCAAACTTGTTTGAATCATCAACATCAACCAATTCGAAATTATCCCTAATGCGTCACCAATTTCGTTTAGCTTCCGATCAAAAGCATACACCAAGATCATATCATCACATCATGAGAAACACCATGACCAAACGTTCAATTTCTTTAATTTCTTTATACATTCAATTTCTTCAATTTCTTTAAATCGATATAAGATTAAATTCAACTTCACACCAATCATTCATAGAAGAATTTGAATAAGAAAATCGTATTTATGAGATAAGAAATAAGAATGTGATTTAATTTGAAACTACAAATAAGATCTGGATATTGACTTGAGAGTCATGAATCAAAAGTAATGTGAAAGTGCAACATAAATCGCAGATCTGATCAATTAAGAATGGTGGTTCTTCATATCATATCATCGATGATTTCAATTAAGAAAATGATCTGAATATGCGTGAATCATAATAGAAATGAGATTTTGAAAGTGTACCGATGAACGAAATTTGACGAGTCAATGAATTAAGTTCAATGAATGTCGGTTAAAACAAAAATATTTCAATCTTTGGGATGAATGGATTCATAAATGAATTAGGATCAGACAAAATATGGATCAAAATTGATTAGTCTAGAGAAAAAGCAATTTTGGCTAACCTTTTCATTGAATTAACAAAAAAATATTTGATCAACAACGGGCTAGAAAATGGAGAAAATCCAATAGAATAAAAATGAACAATAAATCGACAATAAGGAAACAGTTGTGAGGGATTTGGAGAGACTCACCAAAGATTTCGATTCTTGAATTGATTACGCAAAAATGTTGGCAAATCGGGAACCATTCCATGATCTGGTCACTTGGATCTTCATAGTTTGGCTCTGATACCACTTGTTAAGTCATAAGGCTTTATTTTCTATTGCAGAATGTATAAGTGCATAATAAAAAGAAACGAATTAATTTTTAATCATAAGTGTATAGATAAAATGGAGTATAACAAAATTAGTATTAGCATGTGCTTGCTCCTACAATACTCTCTGAAACTACTCTACTCATCTATACAAAATGGGTGCTCTCTCAACCTACAAAAAATATTGAACTACTATATATAGGGAAGTTCAACCCATAAGTCACAAGGCTTGAATTCCCACACATGTCATAAAAGCGGTGAGGCCTTTCAAGTTATCCCTAAATAGAGAGCTTTTCACCCCAACATTTTCCTCCTCAATGCTTGGAATATATGGCTTGGCTTCTAATTCCAAATGTGAAACTAGTGAATTAAGACCTCAATCATGACAAGAATGCAGAAGTGATCATCAAATCTATAAATCTTCTATATCCTTCTAATCCAGGTTCTCGGATGTGATACATTATAATCCAAAGCTACAAGTGGAAAATTTAACCTTGAGCAGCGAGAACTCTAAAGAAAATTACTAATCCTTGAGCATAAAGCATATCCCAAAAATAATCAAGAAAACCAACCCCATCATAAAAATCCACTTTGGAACATCAAACCTAAATCACTTCATTATCAATACCAACTCACCCTCAAAATCACATCGGTGTTCAAGATCTTACATTGAAGATAATTCGCTAAAAATATGAATATCCAAAAACTTCTTTAGAATACCCATACCGAATTCTCCCCTTTTTTATAATCGAAATATGATTATAAAACTTTTAAATGGGAATGAGAATTTTCTCAAATTGGATTTGTCAATCCATTACGACCCCTTCAACAAGTGGAATAAACATTTCGCTTCAAATCCGGAAAAATAAATAAATTTGACATTTTTAGTCAAAATTTGAGATCTACTTTTTCGAATTGCCTTGGGCTTCAATCGGAACAAATTTGTTCATATTTCCATAATTTTTTATGCAACAATTAAAACTTTGAAATCCTAAGAAATCTTCTCCTAACGTTGCAAAGTTTTTTGTTTTTTAGGTGAAAAGTGCCAAATGCCGAAATTTTGAAGACCAAAAGTGTAACATTAGTATCTTCTTCCCCAAAATTCTTTTTTGATGAACACGCACAACAATAGGAAACATCGAAGCTTTTAGAAAATTTAATCCTTCGCTATCAAAATCCAAAGCTTCGATATCAAACCTTCAAATCGAACTGGAATCTCACCCATCGAAGTCCAATTCTTAGACCTCGCACCACCATCAAGCTCCATTCACCCATTGAAGTTCCTTCATTCCATCGATGTTCTTCAACCTCGATATCTAACCATTATCGAAACTCCATTGAACCACTATATCGAAAAGCCATCATTTTTTTACATTCTTCGACTATACTTCAATCCTTCCCAACTGATAACTCTTAGACCATTAATTGATTAATCATAAACTCACTTCGATAGTATTTCAACAGAACACAAGTTTTGGCTTGAATTCTTCTTTGACTATCGAATTGAATTACCAACAAACACCAAAGTTTCGACTTTCCGTTCATCTGTTTCTTCACAAAATCATTTCATGGTGTAATTTCTCAACCCATTAATACCCTTCAAATATCCAAAATCAATGTGACTTCTTTCTTCGACCATTCATTGAACCACTTTGTCATTCGTCTCTTTTACTTCTAATTCACACTTCAATATGCAATAGATTTCACCGACTTCACTTTGATTATATTTAACCAAAAAAACTTCGATAAACACCATTCTTTTAGTTCCAAAATATTTTTCAGTTCAAACTTGATTGAATCATCAACATCAACCAATTCGAAATTAGCCTTGATCCATCACCACTTTCGTTTAGCTTAGAATTAAAATCATACACCAAGATCAGATCATTGCATCATGAGAAACACCATTTACAAAAATTTCAATTTTTTTAATTTCTTTAAACATCCAATTTGTTCAATTTCTATAAATCGATATCAGATTAAAATCACTTCATACCAATTGTTCATAGAAGAATTCGAATAAGAAAATCATATTTATGAGATAAGAAATAAGAATGTGATTTTTATTTGAAAGTACAAATAATACTTGGATATTGACTTGAGAGTCGTGAATCAAAAATAATGTGAAAGTGCAACGTAAATCATAGATCTAATCAATTAAGAATGGTTTGTCTTCAGGACATGTCATCGATGATTCCACTTAAGAAACCGATCTGAATATATGTGAATCATAATAGAAATGAGATTTTTAAATTGAACTAATGAACGAAATTTGATGAGTCAATGACATAAGTTCAATGAATGTCGGTCAACACAAAAATATTTCAATCTTTAGGATGAATGGATTATAAAGGAATTTTGAGCAGGCCAAAGTAATTTGGGCTAGTCTTTTAATTGAATTAAACAAAAATTATTTGATCAACAATGGGCTAGAAATGGATTAAATTTAATAGAATCAAAATGAACAATAAATCGACAATAACAACACAATTCCGAGAGATTTAGAGAGACTCACCAAAGATTTCGATTCTTGAATCGATTACGCAAAAATGTAGTCAAATCAGAAACCATTCCATGAACTTATCGCTTGAGTCGTGATGGTTTGGCTCTGATACCAGTTGTTAAGTCATGACTCTTGATTTTGATGGGTTTTGAGCATAACATCATTCCTATGGTGTACATGCAACCCTAATGCTTTGGATCTAGGTTTTCCTCAAGTTATACATGCAAACAATCTTCCAAATCATAAACCCTAATCTAACATGTCTAAGAACGAAATTTATATGTAAATAAGGGTTTGGAATCTTACCTTACTTGTTATGTAGCAATAACAAGAACAATCTACAAAGTTCTTGACTCTTGAAAGCTTAGTGCCCCCACTAACATGATAATTATATCCCTACCGGCATAACACTTATGATCTCACTAGTTTTGACATGTATTCATAAATCAGCTAGACTTCTAGAAATCAATACTTACTGACTTTCATTACCAAAGTTCATAATTCTAATACGTGATGCTTCGATAAGACTTTATCCAAGCTCATACACCTTTTATTAGCAAGCTCATATGTGTGTCTAAACTATTTCAGAACTTACATCAATAAGTCCCAAATGTTTAGACTAATTGCCAAATCACAATTCGAACTATGAAGAGGGATGTCGTAATCATAATCAAATTTGAGAATGCAACTTACACAATTGCTATCTCCTTAAAATCTTCTCAGTGAAAGAGTTTTCTCACAATCATTTTCATGAAGTGGAGATGTGACATCCCCTAATTTCTCGGCCAGAAAATACCGATTTAATTTATGCTTTTTAAAATAAAATCAGAGAAATCTTTTCAAAAGATATTGCGGAATAGGTCCCCAATATAAAACATGATAATGTTTATCGAAACCCTTCTTTAAGAAGGTATATATTTCCCATATATATATCAAAACCTCGGGATGTCATGTTCCGATACAGATCAAAAGCATAAACAAGACATTATAAGCCTTTCAACAGTTATTTACAACTACTGGCCTATAATCCAAAAATCTCTCATCGTCCTCCGACTATGCTCGGGGTCCACTACCTGTAATCATAAAAAGCTGAGTGGGTCAGGCTTGGGAGCCTGGTGAGCATATAGGGTTTTCAACCCATAATAATAATAACTAATTAAGTTCACCAATCAACAATAACCCTTATTACCCATTCCCGTTGTCCTCACTTTACGTCCCTAAACACCTAATACAAGGGACTTATCCTAAGGAATATCATCGGGTTGGACACTACTGCTAAGGGGACTCCTCAGCCATACATGTCCTAAAGGCAACCATGAGGGGGATTGGAGTAGACCAATGAACATTTAGTTCATCAACACCTACAAGTTGCGAACTTGCTAGTGTACCACTGGACTGTCTAGAAAGGTCCGTGATCGTCATCTATACTCCGCTAGACGACTACAACAACACCAACAACAACACCGACAACGAGGCCTCTCATCATTTTAACACCCACCGACTATTTTGTCTACCCATGTTCTACCCAACATATTTGTAGATAAAATACATATACAGTTTAAAACTTGTGTAAAACATCGGTTCAACAGTCACCTAAAATAAACAATTAACATATTTACACATAACATGTATTTTATAGTAAATACTTCATATCTATGTGTAAATTGAAAGTAACGACACACTCACTTGATTCGATGATAATCAGGCAGCAATTCGTTTCCTAAAACGTTCGTTTCTAAAAAAACCGGGAGTTTTATTGAGAAACCGGGCTCTGCAAAGGTCGGGCTTCGAAACCGAAAAGATAAATTTTCCGGGCATCTCGGGCACTTCGTGGCGTATTCTGGGGGTTATAATCGATACCGGGGCTTCGGGGAATGTTAAGATGAAGAAAATATGAAGAAAGGGGTGAAAGATGGTGAAATCCCAAAACTACCCGAGAAGGCTCGTAGGACCCTTCTATTTATAGGGGTCCGAAGTCGGTTCTGGTGGTGGGGTCCGCAGGCGAGGGTGCACAGGTGGCTGCACGTGCGAAGGCCTCGCTGTCCTCTCCTGATTGGACCGAGGTCTAGTCCGAAGTAGGGGGGGAATCCGTGGCATGCTGTGAGGGTTCGGTCTCGTGCAAGAGAGTATGTTATGCACCGTTATTGGACCACTTCGGATCAGATCAGGTGCTCGGATGACTCAGCCGCTCGGACACGTGGCTCACCTGACTCACCCATTTCGGACACGTGGCACGTTCTAAGCGAGGGTGACGTGGCAAATCGTGACTATGCTAATTTTCTCGGTTTTTGTGCAAAAACTTCTAAAATCCATAACTTTCGCATACGAACTCCGTTTTTGACGTTCTTTATATGCACGCATAGGTAAAATTACGCTCTACAATTTCCGTTTAGACTTCGTCGGCTAATTTTGAGTTTAATTTTTATATTATTATTTTTAACAGACCGGGACAGGAAATCCGTTAAAAATTCATAACTTCTTCATCCGACGTCCGTTTTCGTCGGACTTTTTACCGTTGTGCTACTATTTACGAGACCTTCGATTCTCGTTTAGCTATCTATTGCTAAGCTGAAACTTCGGAAAATCATAACTTCCTCATACGAAGTCAGATTTGGGTGTTCTTTTTATACCTACTCTCGGATAAACGAACACTACGAGTTTCGTTTAGATCACTAAGGCTAAAAAGTAGTTTATCAAAAACTCACTTTTTATGACATTCAGCACCGAGCCGGTTTTGTCGTGAAACTTCGACAGGTCATAACTTCTTCGTTATAACTCGGATTTCGCCATTCTTTATATATCCGTAATCCTTGTCACGACCACTACAACTTTCTTAATAGATATCGGCTTTGTCTAAAATTTATTTTCGACGCTCTTTTTTATTCTTAATTAATTAACTCCTAGTAAATAAGCATAAAACACATAAAACACATAGAATTCACATAATTCCTTTTTCATTTCTTCAAAATGAGTTACAAAGGTTAACCTAGACTATCACCTTAATATTAATGCCTAGGCTAGAAACACGAGTGTTACAATTCTCTCCTCCTTAGGATGATTTCATCCCCGGAATCACACACCAACAAACAACTGCGGGTAGCGACTCATCATGTCACTCTCCGTTTCCCAAGTGAGATTTGGCCCATTCGTATGTTTCCAGTGCACAAGCACTAAATCAACCATCTTGTGTCGCAACTTCATAGTCTTACGGTCAACGATCGCCTCAGGTTCTTCAATCAACCTCTTGTTTTCATCCACCTTTAACTCAGAAATCGGAATTATGTCGGGCACATCTCCCGTGTACTTCCTCAAATAACACACATGGAATGTGTTATAAATACCCTCCAGTTCTTCTGGTAATTCTAGCTTGTAAGCTTGATTCCCGATCCTCTGAAGAACTTTAAATGGTCCAATAAACCTTGGACTCAATTTTCCCCTTTTACCAAATCTTATAAGTCCCTTCCACGGTGAGACTTTAAGTAAAACCGAATCTCCAACTTCGAAGGATATCGGTTGTCTTTTCTTTTCAGCATAGCTCTTTTGTCGATCTTGAGTTGCTAACATCCTTTCTCTTATCACCTTCAACTTTTCAGCAGTTTGATGGACTATCTCAGGTCCCATAAACTGCTTTTCCCCAGCTTCCAGCCAACATGATGGCGTTCGACACTTTTCCCCATACAAAGCGTGATAAGGTGCCATCTTAATGCTTGATTCGAAACTATTATTATAGGAGAATTCTACTAGAGGTAAGTGTTCATCCCAGTTACCTTGGAATTCTAGGGTACATGCTCTCAGCATATCCTCCAATGTTTGAATAGTTCGTTCGCTCTGACCATCAGTTTGCGGATGGTAAGCTGTACTCAAACACAACTTGGTACCCAATTCCTCTTGTAGACTCCTCCAAAACCTTGAGGTAAAACGGCTGTCACGATCGGATACAATCGTTAACGGAACACCGTGTAGCCTCACAATTTCCTTCACATAAGAATTCGCAAGTTTATCCATAGACCATTTCTCGTTAGCGGCTATGAAATGCGCACTCTTAGTGAAGCGATCAACGACCACCCAAATCATGTCGTGACCGTTCCTTGTTCTGGGTATTTTAGTCACAAAATCCATGGTAATGTCCTCCCATTTACCCATGGGTACAGGTAAAGGTTCTAAACTCCCATACGGTTTCTGATGTTGTGCCTTAACCCTAGCACAAGTTACACACTCAGCCACATACTTAGCAACGTCGAGCTTCATTGTCGGCCACCAGTAATAGGGTTTTAGATCCCTATACATTTCCGTACTGCCGGGATGAATTGAGTACATGGTTTTGTGAGCTTCTTCCATCAGAAGACCTCTTATTCCTCCCATCTTAGGTACCCAAATCCTATCTTTGAATACCTTCAATCCTTGACCGTTTGTATCAAACACCAACGCTTTACCCAAACGTTCCTCCTTCCGGTCATTTTTCTCCAAAGTTTCCTCCTGCGCTTTCCTTATACTTTCCACAATGGTCGAGACGACTTCAATTTTCAGCGCTCTTGACCTTCTCTTTTCAAGATTTACCTTCCGACTGAGAGCATCAGCAACAACATTTGCTTTACCAGGGTGGTAAAGTATCTCACAGTCGTAGTCCTTGAGTAGTTCCAGCCAGCGACGTTGCCTCATGTTCAATTCCTTCTGATTAAAGAGATATTGAAGACTCTTATGATCAGTGAAAAGTTTACACTTAGTACCATAAAGATAATGCCTCCATATCTTTAAGGCGAATACTACCACTGCCAACTCCAGATCATGAGTTGGGTAGTTCTTTTCATGTTCTTTCAACTGCCTCGATGCATACGCTATCACTTTATCCCTTTGGGTCAGGACACATCCTAATCCAACTCCAGAGGCATCACTATAGACTGCGAAGTCATCAACTCCTTCAGGTAACGAAAGAATCGGTGCTTCACACAATCTTTTCTTCAACTTTTCAAAGGCTTCCTTATGCTTCTCATTCCAAGCATAAGTAGCTCCTTTGTGGGTTAAAGCTGTTAATGGAGTAGCGATCGAAGAAAAGCCTTGGATAAATCGGCGATAATATCCGGCTAATCCTAAAAAGCTTCGAATCTCCGTGGGACTTTTTGGTTGTTCCCACTTCATCACAGCTTCAATCTTTGCTGGGCTAACCATTATCCCTTCTTGGTTAACCACATGACCCAAAAATTGGACTTCTTGAATCCAAAATTCACATTTGGAGAACTTTGCATACAGCTTCTCCTCTTTCAGAACTTCTAGCACTTCACGCAGATGCTTTTCATGCTCCTGCTTGCTTTTCGAATAGATCAAGATATCGTCTATGAATACTATCACAGATTTATCAAGGTATGGTTTACAAACCCTGTTCATCAAATCCATGAAAGTTGCTGGGGCATTGGTTAATCCGAACGACATAACCAAAAATTCATAGTGTCCATATCTTGTTCTGAACGCAGTCTTCTCGATATCCTGCTCCCTCACCTTTAGTTGATGGTACCCCGACCTAAGATCGATCTTCGAAAAATAGCTCGATCCTTGCAACTGATCGAACAAGTCAGCGATCCTTGGCAACGGGTACTTGTTCTTTATCGTCGCTTTATTCAGCTCTTTGTAATCGATGCACATTCTCATGCTCCCGTCTTTCTTCTTTACAAATAATACAGGGGCTCCCCAGGGTGATGAACTAGGTCGAATGAAACCTTTGTCTAATAACTCCTGAAGTTATGTCATAAGTTCTTTCATCTCTGTTGGTGCTAATCGATATGGTGCTTTTGCTATTGGCGTCGTTCCTGGTAACAAGTCGATACGAAATTCTACTTGTCGATCAGGGGGCAATCCGGGAAGATCTTCGGGAAAGACTTCCGGATAATCACACACCACCGGAATATCTTGCACCTCCTTCTTTTCCTTCTGAGCATCGATCACGAACGCTAGATATGATGTACACCCCTTGGCCAAACACTTTCTGGCTTTCATTAGGGAAATGATTCCAGAATTTACTCTGCGTTTGTCTCGATACACCATAAACGACTCTTTCCCTGGCGGGTTTACTTTAACTATCTTCTTCCTACACATTATATCGGCATCATTGGCGCTAAGCCAATCCATTCCTAAAACTATGTCGAAACCATTTAACTCGATAGGCAATAATTCCTCGTGGAAATTATTCCCATCCAAGTCAATGATGATGTATTTCATACGATGGCTAACAGGTACAAACTTGCCACTAGCAATTTCGACTAATAAAGCATTAACTAGTCTATCAACAGGAAAAGCTAGTTTTCTACCAAATTCATGCGATATAAAGGAGAAATTGGCTCCAGAATCAAACAAATTTTGGGCAGGCAATTCGTTTACGAGAAAGGTACCCGAAGCGACATCGGCTTCTTCTTTCACAGCTTCGAGTGTCATCTGAAAGGCTCTCGCCTTCGGCTTTGGTGGAAAATTGGGTTTCGCTGCGTCCTTCTTCTTCGGGCAATACCTCAAAATATGCCCTTCTTCATGGCACCCATGACAGACGTTATTAGTGAAGGTGCATTCATTGGCATAATGCCCTGGCTTTCCACACTTGTAACAAGTGACTCCCACGCTGCATTTCCCAGCATGTTTCTTCTTACACTTGTTACACCACTTGACTTCGGTTCCTCCTCCGAATTTTCTCGAACCAGACTTCGAGAATTTGTTCTTTTTGTTGGAACCTGACGTTCCTTCAAACTTTCTCTTTTCGCCAACTTCAACCTTGCTGGCGGTTCTCCCCTTGATCATATCTTCAACGGACTTGGCAGCCCAGATAGCTACCTCCAAAGTAAGTGCCTGACGTACTGGCACCGCATACTCCCATGGAAGTCCCTTTGCGTACCTGTCAATTTTCGCCAGCTCATCTGGGACAATACGCAAAGCAAACTCCATTTTGTCTGTGAAGTTATTCGTATACTCGTCAACGGTCATACTCCCCTTCTGCAACGTTAGAAATTGGTTTTCTAACTCAAGTACGTTTTGGGCCGAGCAGTACTTGCGCTTAAAGTGCACCAAGAACTCTGCCCAAGTCATTTGCAATGGCTCATTAGGGCTTAAGGTTTTCCCCAATGTGTTCCACCAACGAGCAGCACTACCCCTGAACTGACGCACTGCAAAGGTGGTTTGTAACTTGCCTTGGCAATCACAAGTCATGAAAGCCAACTCCATTTCCGAGATCCAGTCCATAACTCCGACAGGGTCTTCTTTTCCAGTGAAGGTCGAGGGCTTGCAAGTCATAAAGTCCTTATACTTGCACCCATTTCTCTCCACTCTACCCTCGTGGTTATTCCTCCCAACCACAAGCGGTTCACTATGACCAACCGATCTGTTGTTGTTCCCTTCTTCAGATCGATCGTCATTTAGTTCACGTTGTTCAACAGGAACTGAAGGTTCATCCCTGTTGTTCAGCAACATTTGCCTCAACTCCTCCCTCTGTTCAGCCATCATGGTCTGAATCACAGCTCGTACTCCAGCCATGGTGATGGGTTCTGGTGCAGCTCCTACTATAGGCACCTGTTCCACCACTTGGGGTTGAGGTTGTTGGTTTCTGTTTGCATTTCCCGCTCCACTTCGAGTTCTTGCCATTAAAATCTATATACCGAATAAGGCGAATTTAGGTCTTTATCCTTGTTAGACATGTCAATTCCCTTATCACTCCAAAACGTTTACATGTTAGTTCTAATCTCGTAATCATACGCTTTGAATCCTATACACATAAGGTTTCCAGATCCGGTCGGCAACAGACCATAGATCCGAACAAATAATGGCATATATGGCAACATATAGCATTTAGCACATAAAGGCATTTTAGGCACCTTTCCTAAAATAAACTAGTGCTCATGTCTAAAATATGGTAGCCACTCACCTCACCATCATCACTTAGCATTCTAAGTTTAAGTCTAGAAATCCTACAATTTCTTAGTTCGCTTAAACTAATGCTCCGATACCAACTGTGACATCCCCTAATTTCTCGGCCAGAAAAGACCGATTTAATTTATGCTTTTTAAAATAAAATCAGAGAAATCTTTTCAAAAGATATTCCGGAATAGGTCCCCAATATAAAACATGATAATGTTTATCAAAACCCTTCTTTAAGAAGGTATATATTTCCCATATATATATCAAAACCTCGGGATGTCATGTTCCGATACAGATCAAAAGCATAAACAAGACATTATAAGCCATTCAACAGTTATTTATAACTACTGGCCTATAATCCAAAAATCTCTCATCGTCCTCCGACTATGCTCAGGGTCCACTACCTGTAATCATAAAAAGCTGAGTGGGTCAAGCTTGGGAGCCTGGTGAGCATATAGGGTTTTCAACCCACAATAATAATAACTAATTAAGTTCACCAATCAACAATAACCCTGATTACCCATTCCCGTTGTCCTCACTTTACGTCCCTAAACACCTAATACAAGGGACTTATCCTAAGGAATATCATCGGGTTGGACACTACTGCTAAGGGGACTCCTCAGCCATATATGTCCTAAAGGCAACCATGAGGGGGATTGGAGTAGACCAATGAACATTTAGTTCATCAACACCTATAAGTTCCGAACTTGCTAGTCTAGCACTGGACTGTCTAGAAAGGTCTGTGATCGTCATCTATACTCCGCTAGACGACTACAACAACACCAACAACAATACCGACAGCGAGGCCTCTCATCATTTTAACACCCACCGACTATTTTGTCTACCCATGTTCTACCCAACATATTTGTAGATAAAATACATATACAGTTTAAAACTTGTATAAAACATCGATTCAACAGTCACCTCAAATAAACAATTAACATATTTACACATAACATGTATTTTATAGTAATTACTTCATATCTATGTGTAAATTGAAAGTAACTACACACTCACTTGATTCGATGATAATCAGGCAGCAATTCGTTTCCTAAAACGTTCGTTTCTAATAAAACCGAGAATTTTATTGAGAAACCGGGCTCTGCAAAGGTCGGGCTTCGAAACCGAAAAGATAAATTTTCCGGGCTTCACGGGCACTTTGTGGCGTATTCCGGGGGTTATAATTGATACCGGGGCTTCGGGGAATGTTAAGATGAAGAAAATATGAAGAAAGGGGTGAAAGATGGTGAAATCCCAAAACTACCCGAGATGGCTCGTAGGACCCTTCTATTTATAGGGGTCCGAAGTCGGTTCTGGTGGTGGGGTCCACAGGCGAGGGTGCACAGGTGGCTGCACGTGCGAAGGCCTCGCTATCCTCTCCTAATTGGACCGAGGTCTAGTTCGAAATAGGGGGAATCTGTGGCATGCTGCGAGAGTTCGGTCTCGAGCAAGAGAGTATGTGTCGCACCGTTATTGGACCACTTCGGATCAGATCAGGTGCTCGGATGACTCAGCAGCTCAGACACGTGGCTCGCCTGATTCACCCATTTCGGACACGTGGCACGTTCTAAGCGAGGGTGACGTGGCAAATCGTGACTATGCGCTTTTTCTCGGTTTTTGTGCAAAAACTTCTAAAATCCATAACTTTCGCATACGAGCTCCGTTTTTGACGTTCTTAATATGCACGTGTAGGTAAAATTACGCTCTACAATTTCCGTTTAGACTTCGTCAGCTAATTTTGAGTTTAGTTTTTATATTATTATTTTTAACAGACCGGGACAGGAAATCCGTTAAAAATTCATAACTTCTTCATCCGACGTCCGTTTTCTTCGGACTTTTTACCGTTGTGCTACTATTTACGAGACCTTCGATTCTCGTTTAGGTCGTGTCGGCTAAAAATCACTCGATCTAAAATTCGAGTTTTTAGCTGTGTACTGCTTAGCTGAAACTTCGAAAAATCATAACTTCCTCATACGAAGTCAGATTTGGGTGTTCTTTTTATACCTACTCTCGGTTTAACAAACACTACGAGTTTCGTTTAGATCACTAAGGATAAAAATTAGTTTATCAAAAACTCACTTTTTACGACATTCAGCACCGAGCCGGTTTTGTCGTGAAACTTCGACAGGTCATAACGTCTTCATTATAACTCGGATTTCGGCATTCTTTATATATCCGTAATCCTTGTCACGACCACTACAACTTTCTTAATAGATATCGGCTTTATCTAAAATTTATTTTTGACGCTCATTTTTATTCTTAATTAATTAACTCCTAGTAAATAAGCATAAAACACATAAAACACATATAATTCACACAATTCCTTTTTCATTTCTTCAAAATGAGTTACAAAGGTTAACCTAGACTATCACCTTAATATTAATGCCTAGGCTAGAAACACGAGTGTTACAGGAGAGAAACCTTATCACTTAGATTTTACGGTGTATGTGGTCCTATCCATGTGAATTTTTCATAACCATAATCACAAGACATTGTTTGTGACAAATCCAAACTCATATGGACTGAACTTGTTCAATCTTTATTTCTTGCCATCTGGCAGCACAAGGGTCTACCATATCTTCCAAGTAGTTGAGCAGCTCACCCATACAGATCAATGAACTTTTATTGATTAAGGTGCTTTGTCTTTATGCATCCAAATGAGAACTCATAGAACTCACATGCACATTCAACTCAACTTGAATGGCACAGAAACAAGAATGTGTCAACCCGATATGTTACAAACCTCAAGTCGTGTGCTAGTAATTAACAATAGGTTTACTCTTGATTAGTTCTTGAAACTTTTCAAGATCATTTAGACTCCCACTGACCTCTTGACATATAAGATTCTCTTGTCAAGAAACATTCCTCGACAAACAAATATTCAAGAGTTAGTGCGGATTCTTATCAAGACAAACACTTCACTCAACTGGTCTTAGTTGATCTTTGTCTTATCCAAGATCATCACAACTGACCAATTTCAAATGTGTAGGAATAATAAGACATTTTCTACTCTACATTTGATGAGTGTGTTAAAAACTTTCTTAAGAAGTGTCACTCAAGTCACAATCTTGGAGTATGACTCTAAGACTCGATTTTGGAACGAAGTATGATTCACCTTTTGATTCAACCATTTAAACAATTGGCGAGTCCTGTTCTTAGCCTTACTAATGCACTAAGGTGTCCTTAGAGGAACAATTGTGATACAGTTTCATAATCACTAAGTTAATCATAAAACACGATACTTAAGTACTATCCCTTCTTTTCATATTGGAGAAACTTTTATCTTTCTACCTAATTTATTCTTCCTATTCGTTCTGTTTTACATTGAAACCTTTTCAACGATTTAGAATTACACTTAATCTTGTAAGCATAACCATATTTACTAAACATTTAGCAAATCATGACGAATATTCTTATCGTTCTTTGTGGTGGACTTGAACTAGTGCACAACAATGCGTGCTAGATCCTTTAGTCCTTCACTTGACTCA
This sequence comes from Lactuca virosa, assembly GCF_052849685.1. NCBI lineage: Eukaryota > Viridiplantae > Streptophyta > Magnoliopsida > Asterales > Asteraceae > Lactuca > Lactuca virosa. The sequence continues at coordinate 123,759,199 of NC_136432.1, read as the reverse complement.
CATACTTATGTGAACAAGGAATTAGTGTTAATTTCCCAAATACGAAGGTTCTCATTCATCATACAATACCAGTTTCATGATTCCAAGTTTCTGTCCAATTGAAGCTTGGGTGATGAGAATCCTTCCTTATTTGGTAAATTTTCGACACTACCACAAATAACATAACTAAGAATCACATCCATTTTCCATATTTCTAACAATAGAAACATACAAACATCAATTTTCACAAAAGTCATTGCAAGGATATATAAATAAGACAAAAATCAAAATTTACTTTATTTATAAAAAACGGGGAAAAACTTGTCCTTACAACGCAATTACAAATGAAAAACTATATTACTAAATATTTCTAAGCAATCTATCCTAACTCTTAAACAGCAGCTCAAAAATCCGATCTTCGAACCATACGATCAAAAATTATTTCTTCGTGATCAGACTCAGCTCACTCTTCCTTTAACCTTCCTTTCTTTTCTTCGATCCTACAAAACATCAAAATGAAATCTTATCACATCATGTACTAAGAATCTATAAATAGGAACTTAATAGAGTTAGGTAGTGGATTTACCTGAAGCAGAGTCATACATCTTGACTCTCCCATCCTTGCGATCTTTCAGGTAAATATGGCAGCTTCGCATCCAATTCCCCTTCTCTTGGCAGTAGAAACAACTGGATTCTTTTGGAACAGCACATGGGACAATCTCAGATTCAGCCTTTCTCTTTACCATCCGATCAAACAGTTTGACCATGGCCAATCCCTTTCCATTGGGATTAGAAGACTTTTCAGGACTTCCAATGTTGCCATTGCCAATCTCCATGGAAGTTTAGGAGGTTGATCTACCAGTCAAATTTGCTTTACCAGTGCACCAAATCATTGTCGATTCAACAGCAATTAGCAAATAGGTAAGATCAATGATGGTCACGTCGTGGTCCATCATATAGTAATATTTAATGAACTCACTATATGATTTAGGAAGTGATTGAAGAACCAAGTCAACAACCAGCTTCCTTGAGACATCGACACCCAACATTCCCAACCTGTCAATATGTAACTTCATCTCCAAGACGTGAGCACATACAGACTTTCCATCTTCGTGTTTGCTTGCCAATAGGGCTTGAGTGACCTTGAACTTTTCAAGTTTACGAAAACATGGGTCAGTGAGAATTATTGGAGGAGGTGGAGGAAGTGAAGCATGATTTCCATTTCCTTGATCCAATCGTGGAACATCAACTTCATGTGGAAAGCTTTTTCCAAAGGATTCGGGAAGACCATAGTTGTTAGATTTTGACATCTACAAAACGGGATAAATTCAAGTTAGTTGATATTGTCCTTAATATAACACCCAAATGAAATATTAAGGCTAGGACCCAACACAATATTCTACAACTCGGAAGAGGGATACCGTAATCCAACTGCAGAATATTTGAAGGTAGGTAAATGACGATTTACCAATTTCCACCATGAAAAACGAAAATGAGACTTAGGTTTTAAATGAATTGAAACTCCTAGATCTTTTGAAATCCATTGAACTTTTCAATGGCATGTTTAATCTCGATTATTCCCTTCAAGTTTGTGACTGGGATGCCAAGGATCACAAACAATGTGTGAATAACCATGCAAAATTAGATTGGTATCCTCGAAGACGTATATCACCTAATCAATGTGCCGGTTAACCACACACACTCCATTGATCTATGATAATCTACGAGCTACCCATTTCCATCCTTCATTGCTCCCATATTAGTGTGTCGGTTAACCATGCATGCTCCACTAACAACCAATAAGGTGTAATGTGCAATCTCATGGATTAGCACCAAATTCACATTTTCTTAAAGTAACTGAGATTTGGGAATTTATAAAAGTGTTTAGTTACTTCGTATTTCCTTATACTTATAATGGAAGGTTGTGTCCTATCCTACCCGTTCGGCTAACGAACATCCACTAGTCAAGGGTGCGGTGGGTTAGAGTGGATACCCAATGGCGGTCATTTTACAGGCCGCTTCCTTAAACACCCTTAGAGACCAGCTTCGTGAATGAGGCCTACTAACGGTAAGACTGACCTTTACTTATATATATATATATATATATATATATATATATATATATATATATATATATATATATATATATATATATATATATATATATATATATATGTATATATATAGATATATATATATATATATATATATATATGTGTATATATATATATATATATATATATATATATATATATATGAAGGGTTTTGAGCATACTAACACTCCTAAGGTGTACATGCAACCCTAAATACCTTGGATCTATGTTTTCTCTATTATACATGCAAATATCAGTTTTCCAAGGTATTGTTCTAACTAGCATAATATGAAGTACATATAATATAAATTCTAGTAGAATTACATACCTCTTGGTGTACATGCAACCCTAAATACCTTGGAGCTTAAGAGCCTAGTGCCTCAAGTGTGACACCTCAAATGGTTCACACAACATCACCAACATCTTGGAATAACTTGAGAGAAAAGGTTCATATGCTCAAATCGGCTAGCCCTCATGTGTACACACACTAGTGCGAATTTCTTGAGCCATGGGGTCCTTATATATGGTGGCTATTAGGGTTACACCATGTAACTCATGTCTTTCCATATTCTTCATGCTCCATGGGTTAAAACCTCCATGGAATATCCATGGGTTACTCCATGGGTTTAGTCCAACATGAAGAACTATGGATCATAAGCCCACATATATAAGAATGAATGATTTACACAATAAATCCCCATATATTTAATTAGCCTCCTTTTGATCACAGAATTAATTCCAAATTAATTCTTGATCAATACTAATTAAATAATATGATTTCATATTAATATATTAGAACTTATAATATATTAACAAATCATAATTGTCCTGTTCTCACAAAAGTCTATCCAAATTGTTCTGATGCCATGCAACCCAAATGGACCATGCCAATTGGGTCAAGTACATATCAATTATAATTATGGACTTAGACACTAATCCAACAGTCTCCCACTTGGATAAGTCTAAAACTATTATTGTGTATAACTCCAAAACCCGACTAGCAATCGTAGCTCTTAAAAGTTGTTGTCGAACTCTGAACAAATCAATGACGCGTCCATTAGATAAGGGATCATATATTCCTCCATTCTAGATATCATATGGACTGAGACATGGATTATAATCATTCTCTTTTTCCATTTGTTGTTTCCGGATTTCCGATTTATGACGACCAACTAATTGAACAAACCAAATCAGTCCTGGCTTGGCCAAGAACTTCGGGGTGTCATCACTAAATCATCGAGGGGACCACAGATATTGCTTTTATCCCTTTAAGGGTAAAAGGAATGGATAAACTTCGACTCATATGCTTGTTCTACTACTTGTTGAATCATACACAAAGGCACGTTTTATAACATCGAATTACCAATGCGTTTTCGTACAATCAATGTATAACCAACTCATAAGCAACAACTCATATCTCTAGGTTTGAAGAATATAAGATATTATCGTCTCATGATCACTCGTGATAAAATCCATGAAGTGAGTCAAATGAGCGTGGGTTTAATCCAATACTCAGAACTTATGAGCACTCATGAATGTTGCATGAACTCTTGCTATGTCCACTACCTTGGACATCTACAAACCAGCTTCATGACAGTGTTGATTCATATCTACTTCCAACATATGACCGACTGTGGATGGTTTGAATAACTTAGTCATTCAGGAAGAACAACCTAGTTATTCTGGAAGTCAAAACATGCAAAGTGAAACACAAGAATAATCGAATCCAATATGGTCTCAGAACATATGAATATAAATAGAACACCTTTTATTTATCACCATATTGATTACACATTATTCATTGCATACTGTTTCAAATTATCAACTTTATACTTGAATAAAAACAATAGTTGTCCCATGCTCCAAGTATGTACACTATGTTTTTCTAAACACTAGTCATGCCATACACCAAGTATGCACACTATGTTTTTCCAAACATTAGTTAAGCCATACATCAAGTATGCACAATGAGTTTGTCTATGATCTTTACTTTGTGAAATAGATCGATTGAACATAATTCCAGTGATTCTCATTTCACAATCCCAAATCCTTACCGCAAATGCAAGATTTCCAAATTCCTGCCATTTACCTAAATCTGTTAGATTCTAAACTTATATGCATTGATCCTCTTCTAATGATTATGCACAAAGTCACAAAGACTTGTCAACAGACATTACAAAGTATTCCAATGGAGATCAACTCCATGAAACGAAGTCTCATATTCAAAGTTCATTGCTTTGAACATCCTTCTTGCATTAAGTTTCCTAATCTTACACAGATTTAATGAATAACTTCAACCTACGGGAACATTTCCATATTCACATTTTGACTATCACTCCTGAACAAGAGTTGCCTCTTGTCAGAATATGTCAATATGCTCCTTCCAAAATTAACACTATACTTCCAACTGTCCCTGAGCAACCAATCTTTGCTAAACCTTAGATTGTCCTCGACAATTGCTTTATCAAATTAGTCATATCCAGTTCTAGTACTTTTTCCCTCCTAATGCTCTAGGCATTTGGAAAAATTTAGAACAGATGAATATTATAGCATATGCAATCGATCCTATATCCGAAGCATATGGGACACGATTCATGATGTCTCACATAAAGACATGATACTAGACCAATCTTTTGCTATAATATTTCTATTTCTATTTGCCAAGTTCTTATAATTCAGATTATGAAAAGGGATGACGTAATCATAATCGAATTTTAGAACGCAAAATAATGGACCCATATATAGAATTTCCTTATGTTGAGCCATTCCAACATAAAATTCATATATATATATATATATATATATATATATATATATATATATATATATATATATATATATATATATATATATATATATCCTTGACTAAAGATGATTAAAACCTCAATCTAAGCTTTTAGAATTGAAATGAAGTATAATTTCTTCTCCCTTAATTATAGCAAAAAAAAATTTCCTAATTGAAACTTTTGTTTTCTATTATTAACATTGCTAACTTGCAACACTTATCATAATTATCATGCTCCCACTAACATGATGATTATTAGCATAACACTTATGCTCCCACTAGCTTTGACATGTACTCAGAAATCAGTTGGACTTCTAGAAATCAATACTTTATTAACTTTCTTACCAAAGTTCAGACTTCTGATACGAGATGCTTTGATAAAAAACTTAATCAAAATCATACACCTTTTCTTAGATAGCACACATGTGTGTCTAAACAATTTCAGAACTATGAAAAGGAATGTCGTAATCATAGTCTCAATTGTTTAGACCTTTGCCATTCCTCACAAGTCCATGTTAGTGTGCCGGTTAACCAGACACGCTCCACTAACGACTTTGAGAATGCAAATATCACAATTGCTATCTACTTAAAATCTACTTAGTGAAAGCGTTTCCTCACCATCATTTTCATGACTCAGAGAGAAACCTTATGACACTTAGATTTTTATGGTGTATGTGTTCCTATCCATGTGAATTTGTCAAAACCATAATCTCAAGACAAGGTTAGTGACAAATCCAAACTAATATGGATTGAACATCTGCAGTCTTAACTTTTTGCCACCTGGCAGCATAAGGGCCTGCCCTTGCTTCCAAGTTGTTATGCAACCAATTGAGAACACTCAAAACTCATATGCAAAGCCAACTTTAACTGGAATGGGCACAGAAATGGAATATGTCAACACGATAGGTTATAAATCTCAAGTTGTGTGCTAGTGATAAACTACAAGTTTTTATTCTTGATTAGATCTTGAAATTCTTTCAGGACCTTTAAGACTCCCACTGTCCTCTTGACATATAAGACTCTCTTGCCAAATATTCAAGAGATAGTGCGGATTCTTTATCAAGACAAACAATTCACACAATAGGCTTAGTTGGTCTTTGTTTTATCCAAAACATCACAACTTACCAATTTCAAAAGTACAAGAGTAGAACACATTTTACTCTTACATTTGACAAGTGTTATAAACCTTCTTTAAGATGTGCCACTCAAATTACAATCTTGGAGTATGACTCTAAGACTTATTTTGGAATGAAGTATGACTCATCTTCTTGATTTAACCACTTCAACAATTCATAACTCCTCTTCTTAGCCATAAGAATGCACTAAGATGTCCTTAGAGGATGAATTGTGATATGGTCTCCTAATCATTAAGATAATCACAAAACATGATACTAAAGTACTCTCCCATCTTTTCAGATTTGAGAAACTTTTATCTTTCTGCCTAATTTGATTCTTCTCATTCGTTCTGCCATACATCGAAACTTTTCCAATGTTTCAGAATTATACTTAAACTTGTAAGTATAACCATATTTACTAAACTTTAGTAAATCATGACGAATAGTCTTATTGATCTTTTGTGGTGGACTTGACCAGTGCACAAGAATGTGTACTTGATCCCTTAGTCCTTTACTTGACTCACATATATATGTGAACAAGGAATTCGTCTTAATTTTCCAAAGATAAAAGTTCTCATTCATCATATTATACAACTTGCATGATTTCCAAGTTTTTATCCAACTGAAACCTTGGGTGATGAGAATCTTTCCTTATTCGGTAAATTTAGACACTTCCACAAATAAAAGAATCAAATTTACATTTCCATTATTGCTACAAACATATAAACATCAACTTTCCATAACTGCCATTGCAAGGAGATAAAATAAAATAAAACAAAAAATCTATTTATCTATAAGATGCGGAAAAAAATCTTTTTCCTTACAATGCAACTTTAAATGGAAACTATGCTATTACATATTTCCTAGTAATATATCATAACTCTCTAAGTAGTAGCTCAAGAATCCGATCTTCGAACCATGCGATTGAAATCCATCTTCGCGATCAGATTCAACATACTCTTCCTTTAAGTTTCCTTCCCTTTGCTTGATCCTGCCATACATCAAAATGTATTAAGAATCTCCAAATAGACACATAATTGAGTTAGATAGTGGAATTACCTGAAGCAGAGTCAAACTTTTTGACTAGACCTTTTCTAAGATCTTTCAGGTAGTTAGGGCAGCTTCGCAACCAAGGCCCCTTCCTTTGGCAATAGAAACATATGGACCCTTTGGGAATGGTACACTGGACTATCTCAGACTTGCCTTTCTCTTTACCATTTGGTCAACCGAGTTGACTATGGCCATTCCCTTTCCATTGGGAAGAGAAAGCTTTTCTGGATATCCAATGTTACCAATTGTCAATGTCTATTGTAGTTTGGGAAGTTGATCTACTAATCAAATTTGCTTTACCAGAGCTCCAAATCATTGCTGATTCAGCAGCACCAAGAAAATAGATAAGATCATTAAGGGTCATGTCATAGTCTGTTACATAGTAGTCCCAAAGAAACTCACTATGTGACTTAGAAAGTGATTGAACAACCACCTTTCTCAAGACTTTGACACCCAACTCTCCCGGCCTGTCAATATGTGACTTCATCTCCAAGATGTGAGCACACACAGACTTTGCTTGCCAATAGGGCTTGAGTGACCTTGAACTATTCAAGAACTTATGGGTTACGGAGAATAATTGGAGGAGGTGGAGGGAGTGAAGAATGATTTCTGGGACATCATCTTCATTAGGAAAGCTTGTTCCAAGAGTTTTGGGAAGATCATAGTTGTCTGAACCAGACATCTTTTGGGAGATATTCAAGATGTTGATTTAAAGTCCTTAATATAACACCCCATATGAAATATTAAGGCTAGGACCCAACACAATATTTTATAACTTGGAAGAGGGATGCCGTAATCCAAGCTATAGAATATTTGAAGGTAGGTGAATGACGATTCACCAATTTCCACCATGAAAAACAAAATAATTTATTAGGTTTTAATTGGATTTGAAACTCCTAGATCTTTTAAGATTCATTGAACTTTTCAATGACATGTTTCAATCTCGATTGTGCCCTCTCAAGTTTTGTGACTGGGATGCCGAGGATCACAAAACAAGGTGTGAATAACCATGTAAATATACTTGGTACCCTTAAAATTTACTCCTCAATCGATGTGCCGGTTAACCACACGCGCTCCACCGATACTATGATAAACATTAAGTTACCCTTTGCCTACCTTGTTAAATCAAGCTAGTGTGTCGGTTAACCACACGCGCTCCACTAACCGACTTAAGCAAAGTGTAAAGTGTAATTTCATGGGTTAGCACCAAATTCACATTTTCCTAAAGTAACTAAGATTGGGAATTTATAAAAGGTTTAGTTACTTTATATTTATCATTAATACTTTTAATGAAGGGAGAATTCTAGTCCTTGTCCTACCCGTTCGGCTAACGACCCTCCACCAGTCAAGGAAGCGGTGAGTGAGAGTGGACACCCATTAAACTGCCATTTTATAGGCAGTAACCTTATACCCCCTTATAAACTGGCTTCGTGAATGAGGCCTACTAACGGTAAGACTGACTTGCTCTTATACATACATATATATATATATATATATATATATATATATATATATATATATATATATATATATATATATATATATATATATCTTATAAACTTATAATACTATAAAGTATAAGGGTTGAATTTTAACTTTTAAAATTCTAAGGGCTTAACTTGGAATTGAAGTATTCATGAGGGGAAGCTTTAAAAATTCCAAAACTTGAGGGCTAGTTTTGAACTATTGAAAAACTTTTCAATTCCATAACTTATGTGTTTAAAGTAGTTTTAATGAAAAACTCTTCAAGTTCCATAACTTGAGGACAAGTTATGGAAGACTTTAAAACATTTAAAAATAAGACTCTCCATTTTCATAACTTATGGAATCTTATGAGTTTTTTTTAAGAATCATAAATGTGACTTTTCATATAACTTGAGGACGAGTTACAAAAACACATTTTATGAATAACTTTTAGATTAATTTGGATTGAAAACATATTATCACATAACTTTTCTATTAATCTAAATCAACTCACAAGAACAAGATAATTCAAATCAAACACTTTTCATGTAATTAGCCTAACCACTAAACTAATACAAAACATGAATCTATTGACAATTATCTATGAAATTGGATTAGCATGAACATTAGCACATCAAAAACAGGTTTACAAGTTCAAAAACAGCTTAGGGTAATGTTCCTAGTCCAATTCCAGCCAAAAACCTCGAAAATATGTTGTCTGGAGGTCCAACTCGTCGAGTGCATGAACCAACTCGACGAGTTGGATGATTTTATGCATGGACTCGGCGAGTCCATCAGTGGACTCGGCGAGTCCACTGTCCAGAACAACAAAAAATCAAATTTTTCTGCATTTTTCAGCAATTTGCATCAAGTATAATTGAAAACAAGCCTAGGCTCTAATACCACTGAAGGGTTTTGAGCATTCTAACACTCTTAAGGTGTACATGCAACCCTAAATTCCTTGGATCTATGTTTCTCTATTATACATGCAAATATCAATTTTCCAAGGTATTGTTCTAACTAGCATAATATGAAGTACATATAATATAAATTCTAGTAGAATTACATACCTCTTGGTTGCAGCTTGATTCTATGGAGCTTAAGAGCCTAGTGCCTCAAGTGTGACACCTCAAATGGTTCCAACAACATCACCAACATCTTGGAATAACTTGAGAAAAAAGGTTCATATGCTCAAATCGGCTAGCCCTCATGTGTACACATACTAGTGCCAATTTCTTGAGCCATGGGGTCCTTATATATGGTGGCTATTAGGGTTACACCATGTAACTCATGTCTTTCCATATTCTTCATGCTCCATGGGTTAAAACCTCCGTGGAGTATCCATTGGTTACTCCATGGGTTTAGCCCAACATGAAGAACTATGGATCATAAGCCCACATATATAAGAATGAATGGTTTACGCAATCAATCCCCATATATTTAATTAGTCTCCTTTTGATCACAAAATTAATTCCAAATTAATTCTTGATCAATACTAATTAAATAACATGATTTCATATTAATATATTAGAACTTATAATATATTAACAAATCATAATTATCCTTTTCTCACAAAAGTCTATCCAAATTGTTCCGATGCCATTCAACCCAAATGGACCATGCCAATCGGGTCAAGTACATACAAATTATAGTTATGGACTTAGACACTAATCCAACAATATATATATATATATATATATATATATATATATATATATATATATATATATATAATATTAGACTTTTAATTTTATATAGTATAAGGGTGTATTTTATACATTTATAATACTAGGTGGTTTAATCTATTAATAAATTAGACTTTTAATTTTATTAATCTTAAACTATATTATTATGGATTCATTAATTTTCTCTTTTAATTAAACACTTAATTAATTTAATAAAACCATAAGGACGTGATTTGAACTATTCAAAATACGAGAGTTTTAGAATTTAATATTTCAAAATTAAAACTTTTTAATCAAATTTTAAATTTCAAAACTTATGGGCAAATATTGAAACTTTTCAAAATATCTTTTAGATCAAATTTGAAAAAAAATTAAATATCATATAATTAATAATTATCATGTAATTTGACCTAATATATTTTTCTTACAAGATAATTCAAAATACAAATAATTAATCTTTATCTTATAAAACAAGTAATTATCTTAAATTGACAATTATCCATTAATTTGATTAGAATATCAATTACCATAATAGAAAATATGATTTTTAATTTGAAAAAACAATTTATGGTAATTATCCAAATCAAATTAGGGCAAAATTTCGAAATCCAGCTGTCAGACTGTGTTCACGTCGTGAACACACTGTGTTCACCTCGTGAGTCTAGTCCAGATTCGAAATTCATAATTTTTCAGCTTTGAAATCTTAACTATTGCATCATATAACAGAAAACTACCCTACTCTCTGATACCATTGATGGGTTTTGAGTATAACATCATTCATATGGTGTATATGCAACCCTAATGCTTTGGATCTAGGTTTTTCCTCAAATTATACATGCAAACAATCTTCCAAAGCATAAACCCTAATCTAACATGTCTAAGAACGAAATTCATATGTAAATAAGGGTTTGGAATCTTACCTTACTTGTTATGTAGCAATACAAGAACAATCCACAAAGTCCTTGACTCTTGAAAGCTTAGTGCCCCAAGTGTTGTACCTCTAATGGAGTCACAAACACCACTAGCAACAAGGAAGAATATGAGAGAGAGTGAAGAAGCTTCAAAAACGTCCAGGGTTCTCTAAGAATGCATTGACACGATTTTGGGGAGCCTTGGGGTTCCTTTTATAGTTGAGGCTTCTAGGGTTATCAACTTGGAAACCCTAATTCCCTTGCTTAGGCCCTAAGCAACATATCGACTCTTATTTGGCAAGCTTTGGACGAAATCTTTATGGACTATCATAGAGATTTCATCCACTCTATACCAATAAGGTCCATGAGCCCAAACTACAAATATTACTGATATACATAATCAGTCCCCATTAATTTAATCAATTTCTTTTAATCACCAAATTAATTTCTGATCAATACTAATTAAATAATATGATTTCTCAATTAATATATTATTATTATAATACATTAATAAATCTTAATAAATCCTCTTTCTCCATAATTCATCTTGTTAGTTGCTATGGTGAAGGCAAACCAAAAGGACCATGCTCATAATCGGGCCAAGTACATTCCAAAATAGTTATGGGCTTAGACACCCAATCCAACAGTCTCCCACTTGGATAAGTCTAATAACTATTATTTCAAGTACGACTTCAGAACCAGAATAGCAATCGTAGCTTTCAAAAGCCGCTCTCGAACTCTGATCTTATCAGCAACGCGTCCTTTAGATAAGGGATCATATATTCCTCCATTCTTGATATCATATGAACTGATACATGGATTATAATCATTCTCTCTGTTCATGTATTGTTTCCCGATTTCCGATTTATGATGACTGACTAATTGAACAGATCAAATCGATCCAGGCTTGGCCAAGCGCTTTGGGTGTCATCACTAAATCATCAAGGGGCCTAGAGATATTGCTTTTATCCAACTTTAGGTAAAAGGAACGGATAAACTTCGACTCATATGCTTGCACTATTTACTCATCAATTCACACACAACAATATGTTTTATTACATCAAGTTACTGATGCGTTTACGTATTATCAATGTGCAACCGACTCGTAAACAACAACTCATATCTCTCAGTTTCAAGAATATAAGATATTATCGTCTCAAAATCGCTCGTGATAAAATCCATGAAGTGATTCACATGAGCGTGGGTTTAATCTAATACTCAAATCTTATTTTAGGAGCACTCATGAACACTGCAGCAGACTTTTGCTATGTCTAAACACTTTAGACAATCTACAGTCGGATTCATGATAGTCTTACCTCATTACCTACTTCCAAAGTATGATTGACTGTGGATGTTTGAATAACCTAGTTATTCTGGAAGTCAAAACATGCGAAGTGAAACACAAGAACAATCGAATCCAATATGGCCTTAACATTTTGAGTATACATAAAACACCTTTTATTTAATCACCATATCGATTACACATTATTCATTGTATAAAGTTTCGGATAATCAACTTAATACTTGAATCGAAACAATAGTCATCCCATGCTCCACGCATGCACACTATGTTTACCTATGGTCCTTACTTTGTGAAATAGATCAACTGAACACATTTCCAATGATGCTCATTTCACAATTCCTAATCCTTATCACAAGTGTAAGAATACCAAATTTTTGCTATGTGTTAGATTCTAACATTTTACGCAATGATCCTTTTGTAATGACATAGCACCAAAGTCACAAAGACTTTGCCAATGATATTACAAAGCGCTCTATTAGAGATTGTCACAAGACAACTCCATAGATATGAAGTCTAACATTCAAAGTACATTCCTTTGAACAGCCTTCTTGCATAAAAGTTTCTAATCTACATAAATTGTTAATATCCAACTCCCATTATGGAAACATTTCCATATTTTCTATATGACAACACATTCTAAATAGAATCCTATCTATTCATAATAATGTCAATATGGTCCATCCATTGCTATACTTCCAACTTCCCACAAGTGACCAATCCTTGGCGAACCTTAGATTGTACTTGACAGTTATTTAACTTAAATTAGTCGTATCCGGTTCTGGTCCTTTACCCTCTTAATGCCCTAGGCATTTTGAAAAAACAGAACGATCGAATATTACAGCACATGTAATCGATCCTATACCCGAAGCATATGGGATACAATATATAATGTATTACATAAAGACATGATACTTTACCAGTCGCTTGCTATAATATTGCCATATATAGAATTCCCTTACGTTGAATCTTTTCAACATAACATTCATATATGTCCTTTGACTAAATTTGATTAAAATTTCTCGATCTAATCTTTTAGATTTGAAATGAAGTATAAGTTCCTCTCCTATAATAATAGCAAAACAACTTTTCAAACTCTGCAACTTTGCAAATTGAAACTTTTGTTTTCTATAATAAATATTGCTAACTTGCAACACTTAACACAATAATCATGCTCCCACTAACATGATAATTATATCCCTACCAGCATAACACTTATGCTCCCACTAGCTTTGACATGTATTCAGAAATCAGCTGGACTTCTAGAAATCAATACTTAGTGACTTTCATTACTAAAGTTCATAATTCTGATACGTGATGCTTCGATAAGACTTAGTGACTTGTCATCACCATAATCATATGAAAATGTTTGTGACAAATCCAAACTCATATGGACTGAACTTGTTCAATCTTTATTTCTTGCCATCTGGCAGCACAAGGGCCTACCATATCTTCTAAGTAGTTGAGCAGCTCACCCATACAGATCAATGAAATTTCATTGATTAAGGTGCTTTGACTTTATTCATTCAAATGAGAACTCATAGAACTCACATGCACAGTCAACTCAACTGGAATGGCACAGAAACAAGAATGTGTCAACCCGATATGTTACAAACCTCAAGTCGTGTGCTAGTAATTAACAATAGGTTTACTCTTGATTAGTTCTGGAAACTTTTCAAGATCATTTAGACTCCCACTGACCTCTTGACATATAAGATTCTCTTGTCAAGAAACATTCCTCGACAAACAAATATTCAAGAGTTAGTGCGGATTCTTATCAAGACAAACACTTCACTCTACTAGTCTTAGTTGATCTTTGTCTTATCCAAGACATCACAACTTACCAATTTCAAATGTGCAGGAATAAGAAGACATTTTCTACTCCACATTTGATGAGTGTATTAAAAACTTTCTTAAGAAGTGTCACTCAAGTCACAATCTTGGAGTACGACTCTAAGACTCGATTTTGGAACGAAGTATGATTCACCTTTTGATTCAACCATTTCAACAATTGCCGAGTCCTCTTCTTAGCCTTACTAATACACTAAGGTATCCTTAGAGGATCAATTGTGATACGGTTTCATAATCACTAAGTTAATCATAAAACACGATACTTAAGTACTATCCCTTCTTTTCATATTGGAGAAACTTTTATCTTTCTGCCTAATTTATTCTTCCTATTCGTTCTGTTTTACATTGAAACCTTTTCAGCGATTCAGAATTACACTTAATCTTGTAAGCATAACCATATTTACTAAACTTTTAGCAAATCATGACGAATATTTTTATCGTTCTTTGTGGTGGACTTGAACTAGTGCACAACAATGCGTACTAGATCCTTTAGTCCTTCACTTGACTCACATACTTATGTGAACAAGGAATTAGTGTTAATTTCCCAAATATGAAGGTTCTCATTCATCATACAATACAAGTTGCATGATTCCAAGTTTCTGACCAATTGAAGCTTGGGTGATGAGAATCCTTCCTTATTTGGTAAATTTTCGACACTACCACAAATAACATAACTAAGAATCACATCCATTTTCAATATTGCTAACAATAGAAACATACAAACATCAATTTTCACAAAAGTCATTTCAATGATATATAAATAAGACAAAAATCAAAATTTATTTTACTTATAAAAAACGCGGAGAAACTTGTCCTTACAACGCAATTATAAATGAAAAACTATGTTACTAAATATTTCTAAGCAATCTATCCTAACACTTAAACAGCAGCTCAAAAATCCGATCTTCGAACCATGCGATCGAAATCCATTTCTTTGTGATCAGACTCACCCCACTATTCTATTAAGCTTCCTTTCTTTTCTTCGATCCTACAAAACATCAAAATGCAATCTTATCACATCATTAGTTAAGAATCTACAAATAGGAACTTAATAGAGTTAGATAGTGGATTTACCCGAAGCAGAGTCATACATCTTGACTCTCCCATCCTTGCGATCTTTCAGGTAAATGTGGCAGCTTCGCATCCAATGCCCCTTTTCTTGGAAGTAGAAACAAATGGATTCTTTTGGAACAGCACGTGGGACAATCTCAGATTCAGCCTTTCTCTTTACCATCCGATCAAACGGTTTGACCATGGCCAATCCCTTTCCATTGGGAAGAGAAGACTTTTCTGGACTTCAAATGTTGCCATTGTCAATTTCCATGGAAGTTTGGGAGGTTGATCTACCAGTCAAATTTTTTTTACCAGTGCGCCAAATCATTTCCGATTCAGCAGCAATTAGCAAATAGGTAAGATCAATGAGGGTCACGTCGTGGTCCATCATATAGTAATCTTTAACGAACTCAATATATGATTTAGGAAGAGATTGAAGAACCAAGTCAACAGCCAGCTTCCTTGAGACATCGACACCCAACATTCTCAGCCTGTCAATATGTAACTTCATCTCCAAGACGTGAACACATACAGACTTTCCATCTTCGTGTTTGCTTGCCAATAGGGCTTGACTGACCTTGAACTTTTCAAGTTTACGAACACGTAGGTCAGGGAGAATTATTAGAGGATGTGGAGGAAGTGAAGCATGATTTCCATTTCCTTGATCCAATCGTGGAACATCATCTTCATGTGGAAAGCTTTTTCCAAAGGATTCGGGAAGACCATAGTTGTTAGATTTTGACATCTACAAAACGGTAGAAATACAAGTTAGTTGATTCAATCCTTAATATAACACCCAAATGAAATATCTGATGGGTTTTATACATAAGAAACAATCCTATGTGCTCATACAAACCCTAATGCTTGGATCTAGGTTTCTCTATTGTACATGCTTTGAATCCAAGTCTTGCAAACCCTAAACTAGCATACATATTATCAAAATAACAAACAACATCAGATCTAGATGTTTACCTCTTCAAATAGCTTGAATCTTCTTTGCTTGAGCTTAGAATCACAATTGTAATTCCTCTAATGGATCACAAACACCAAGTAGCAAGAAGGCAATAAGAGAGAGGAGGGAGGATGCTAGAAATCGGCCTAGGGTTTCTCTTGGAATAATGTCTCACCGATTTCCATAGCCTAGGGGTCATATTTATACTTGCAGGCTACTAGGGTTTCAGTCTAAACCCTAATGGACAGCTTAGCCACCAAGCAGCCCAAGGAACCTTCTGGAATAGGGCCTTGGACGAAATATGATGATCCTTTCATCATATTTTCGTTCCCCCTCTTGTCCATTAGGTTTCCTAGCCCAAAATCCAACTATCACACATTTGACAGTTTATACCCCTTTATTTAATTAATCTCTTTTAGTCACCAAATTAATTCCTAATTAATTTATGACTAATACTAATTAAATAAATATGATTTCTCCTTTAATATATTATTCTTATAATATACTAATAAACCATAATATCCTCTCTCTCATATCAAATTACCTTGTCAAGTTGCTTTGGTGAAGGCAACCCAGAAGGACCATGCACAACCGGGTCAAGTACATACCAAATATAGTTACGGGCTTAGACACTAGTCCAACAGTCTCCCACTTGAATAAGTCTAGTAACTATATCTCACATACGTCTTCAGAATCCGATTAGCAATCGTAGCTCTTATACGCTTCTGTCACTCTAATCAAAATCATGTACTTCAGATAAGGGATCCTATAATCCTCTGTTCTAGATATCATGCAGACAATACTTATTGTCTAGCATTCTGTTTCTCGATCTCTGATTCGTTCGACATAGAATTCAGTTGAACACATCAACATTATCCTGACCGGGCTCGGCACATAAGTCAAACCAAATCATCGAGTGGCCAAAATATCGCTTTTATCCTCTTAGAATAAAAGGAACAGATAAACTTCGACTTATATGCTCTTATTATCTACTAGCTAAGTTACACACAATAATACGTTTTATAACATCAAGTTATTGATGTGTTTTCGTATTATCAATATATAATCAACTAGCAAACAACAACCATATCTCTAGGTTTTAAGATTATATGATATTATCATCTTGCGATCACTTATGATAACATTCAAGAAGTGATACTAGCAAGTGCGGGTTTATTCCAATGCTCAAAACATATTTCATAAGCACTCATAAACTTTGCAGCAAACCTTTGCTATGTCTAAAACCTTTTAGACAATCTACAAACTAATTTATGACAATCTTCTTTCATATCTACTTCCAACATATAATCGATTGTGGACTGTTCGAATAATCTTATTATTCAGGAAGTCAAAACATGCAAAATTGAACCAATAGATAAATAATCAACATAGGATAGTAACTTTCTTACAAATAAAACACCTTTATTTAATCATCAAATGTTGAATATAAAGTTATCTATTACAAGTTTCCTACCTATCTAATCTAAACTAATATCGTCCTTTAGCCCAATACTCCTAGCGTGCTTCAAATGCTTGACCCTACTCAGTCCCTTCGTAAGGGGATTTGTTGAGTTATCTTCTGACGATACCATCTTCACAACGAGGAGTCCCTCTTCTACCCGATGTCTAATAAAATGATATTTCCTGTCGATATGTCGAGATCTGCCATGATCCCTTGGTTCCTTGGTCAAGGCAACCGCTCCTTCATTATCACAGAAAATTTCCATGGGCTCCTTTATGGTTGGCACAACTCCAAGGTCTCCTATGAAGTTCTTTAACCATGTAGCCTCCTTTGACGCTTCGCTTGCCGCAATGTACTCCGATTCGCACGTTGAATCAGCTACGGTCTCTTGCTTGGAACTCTTCCAAGTCACTGCTCCTCCATTCAGGGTAAAGACCCAGCCCGACTGTGATCGGTAATTATCCCGATCCGTCTGGAAACTAGCGTCACTGTACCCTCGCACCCTTAAGTCATCACTCCCACCGAGGACTAGAAACCATTCCTTGGTCCTTCGTAGGTACTTAAGAATATTCTTGACTGCAATCCAATGTGCTCTACCAGGGTTCCCTTGATATCTGCTGACCATGCTCAAAGCGAAGGCCACATCAGGGCGAGTACAGGTCATAGCATACATAATCGAGCCAACTGCGGAAGCGTAAGGTACTCGGCTCATATCTGCTATCTCTGCCTCTGTACTTGGGCTCTGAGTCTTACTCAGTTTGGTATTGCATTGGATTGGTAACTCCCCTTTCTTGGAATTTTCCATACTAAAACGTTTTAGTACCTTTTCCAAGTATGTATCCTGACTGAGTCCTATCAGTCTCTTACTTCTGTCTCTCACTATCCTTATTCCCAGAATATATACAGCTTCTCCGAGGTCCTTCATAGCGAAACACTTCCCAAGCCAGGACTTTACCTCCTGCAAGGTTGGGATGTCGTTTCCTATGAGTAGTATGTCATCGACATACAATACGAGGAAGCTCACTATACTCCTACTGGCCTTGACATACACACATGACTCATCCTCGTTTCGCAGAAAACCAAACTCTTTGACTTTCTCGTCAAAACAAAGATTCCATCTGCGAGATGCTTGCTTTAATCCATAAATGGATTTCTCAAGCTTGCACACTCTATTTGGATGCTTCGCATCGACGAAGCCCTCTGGATGATTCATGTAAACATCCTCAGCTAACTTCCCATTTAGGAAAGCGGTTTTTACGTCCATCTGCCAGATTTCATAATCATGAAACGCAGCTATTGCGAGCATTACCCTAATAGACTTTATTTTGGCAACTGGCGAAAAGGTCTCATCATAGTCAACTCCAGGAGTTTGAGTAAAGCCCTTTGCGACCAATCGCGCTTTGTAAGTGTGCACTTTCCCATCCATGTCTGTCTTCTTCTTGAAGATCCACTTGCACCCGACCGTCTTACGACCTGGTACATTATCAACCAAATTCCAAACTTGGTTGTCATACATGGACTGAATCTCACTGTCCATTGCCTCTTTCCATTTATCAAACTCTGGGCCTGCCATGGCTTCCTTGTAGCTGTTAGGTTCGTCCAGATTTACTAGTGTACTATCACTAATAAATGTGTCCCCGTCAGTAGTAATATGGAAACCATAAAACTGGGGTGGAACAATAACTCTACTTGAACGTCTAAGAGGTAAGGACTGGTCAATTGGTTCAACCGGAGTTTCCTCCTCAGGTTGCATGCCAGTGTCAGAGGTTCCTTCATCTCCTGACTCTTGAAGCTCTTCAAGGTCAATCTGACTCCCACTGTCTCTTTGACTTATGAGTTCTCTCTCTCTGAAAACCCCTCTCCTAGCAACAAAAACAACATTGTCACTTGGTCTATAGAAGAGATAGCCAAAAGACTTCTGTGGGTAGCCGATGAAATAACACTTCTCACTACGAGGTTCTAGCTTGTCGTGAGTCTCTCGTCTTACGAAAGCTTCACAACCCCAAACCTTGATATGTGCTAACGAGGGAGCTTTCCCTGTCCACATCTCGTGAGGTGTCTTGGTAACCTTCTTGGTGGGAACTAAGTTAAGGATATGGGCGGTAGTCTCTAAGGCATACCCCCAGAATGAGATTGGTAACGAAGCACGACTCATCATAGAGCGAACCATGTCCAACAAGGTTCGATTACGTCTCTCAGCCACACCATTCAATTGTGGCGTTCTAGGAGGCGTCAATTGTGAAACTATTCCACACACTTTTAGATAGTCGTGAAACTCAAGACTTAGGTACTCTCCCCCTCGATCAGATCGAAGCATCTTGATTTTCCTGCCCAGCTGATTTTTCACTTCATTCTTAAACTCTTTGAATTTCTCAAAGGTTTCTGACTTTTCCTTAATCAAGTAGATATATCCATATCTGCTATAATCGTCTGTAAAAGTCACGTAGAAGCGACAAGCGTCCCTTGTGGTGGATCTAAAGGGTCCACATACATCTGTATGTATGAGATCCAATACACCCTCACCCCTTTCACATATGCCAGTAAAGGGTGACTTGGTCATCTTCCCAAGTAAACAAGACTCACACACGTCATCGTCCCTTAGATCGAATGACTCCAAGACTCCATCCTTTTGTAGTTGGGCTATGCGTTTCTTGTTAACATAGCCAAGGCGACAATGCCACAAGCATGCTTTGTCTAAACTTGTGGACGAATCAATATTCAAAACATCATTTCCTAAATTATCAATAACTAACACAGATTCATAAATCCCATTACAAGGTAATGCATTGAAATAAAAGACACCATTCAAATAAGCATTAATAGAACCATTACTATTATCAAACGAATATCTGAAACCTTGTCTAAACAATCCATGAAAAGAAATGATGTTCCTTGCCATATCTGGCGAATAGCAACAATTATTTAAATCTAGTCCTAACCCATTACTCAACACTAAGGAATAAACTCCGATCTTGGTTACTGGTGAAGCCTTCTTGTTTCCCATGATCAAGCTTATCCTTCCATGCTCCACTTCCCTACCTTTTCTTAGCCCCTGCAAATCAGAACAAATGTGGTAGCCACATCCTGTATCAAGGACCCATGAAGTAGCAAGTGATGAGTTATCAGATTTAATTAAATACATACCTGCGAAGGTGGGCTTTATCTTCCCATCCTTGATATCCTGCAGATACTTGGGGCAGCTTCGTTTCCAGTGGCCCTTCTGGTGGCAGTAGAAGCACTCTACTTCCTTGGGGTCAGAAGAGGGCTTAACAGAACCTGCTTTGGTCCCACTAGAAGAGGAACCATCTTGGGTCTTACCCTTATGGTGGCTCTTGGAAGGAGCCTTCCTCTTCTTACCCTTTCCTTGGCCGATTGCCAACACAGGAGCAACTATAGTAGAGGATGATGCAACAGATTTGTCCTTGAGGTTGCTCTCAGCTGTCCTCAGGAGCCCTTGGAGTTTACTCAGGGTGACCTCTTCCTTGTTCATGTGGTAGGTCATCCTGACTTGGTTGTAGCAAGGAGGCAAGGAGTGGAGGATGATGTCGATAGCCAAATCCTCATCAAACTTAACATTAAGTTTGAGAAGACGATCAACATACCTTTGCATTCTTTGCAAATGAGATGTTAGGGATTCTCCACTTCCCATCTTAGCGGTGATCATGATGGTGATGATCTCATAGCGCTCTTGCCTCGCGCTCTGGTGGTACCTGTCCAGCAAATCTTGATGCATTTCATATGGATACATGTCCTCATAGGACTTCTGGAGTTCGAGGTTCATGGTGGCCAACATGATACAATGAACTTTCGTTGCATCACGCTCGTGGGCCTCAAAGGCAGCCAGCTCTTCAGGAGTAGCTTCTTCTGGGTTAATCTTCTCTAGCTTCTCGTCGAGGACATATTCTTTGTCCTCGTAGCGAGTTATCATGCGAATGTATCTCATCCACTCATTGAAGTTCGAGCCATCAAATGTCACCTTTTGACACAGGTTCATCAACGAGAATGACCCAGAAGTGTTGTTGTTTGCGTTTGCGTTAGACATCTGAAATAGAAAGGAACAAAGTTTGATTAGAAATGAATCCCCAATTAAACACCCAAATGAGAAATTAGGGCTAGGATCCAACAACATTATTTACAACTTAGAAAAGGGATGCCGTAATCTAAAAGTAAATAATTTGAAGGTAAGTGAATGACGATTCACTAATTTTCACCATAAAAACGAAAGGAAATTAAGTTTTAGATGTGTTCGAAAATTCGTAGATTTCTTTTGAGATTCATTGAACAATTCAATGTCATGTTTAAATCTAGATATGCACTTCAAATTTGCGACTGGGATGCCGAGGATCGCAAACAAGTTTGTGAATAACCATGCGAATCAACATGGTGCACTCAATGTCTTCACCACCTAATCAATGTGCTGGTTATCCACGCACGCTCCATTGATCTATGATAAAACATCGAGCCACCCTTTGTCACCAATGTCAATCCCAAATTAGTGTGCCGGTTAACCACGCACGCTCCACTAACGTTTGACAGGGGTACAAAGTGTAATTCCATGGAATAGCATCATTTTCACATTTTACCCTAAAGTAACTAAGATTGGGAATTTATAAAATAATGTAGTTACTTTAATATTTCCATTATACTTATAATGAGGAATTAAACGCCCTATCCTATCCGTTCGGCTAACGACCCTCCACCAGTCAAGCAAGCGGTAGGTGTGAGTGTACACTCATTAAGCGCCATTTTATAGGCAGCAACCTTATACCCACCTTATAGACTGGCTTCGTGAATGAGGCCTACTAGCGATAAGACTAGCTTATGCTTATACATATATATTAATTAATCTTGTATTAATATAATAGCATAGGGTTGAATTTTAAACTTGTAAAATTCTAAGGGCTTGAAAATTAAATCATTCAAATTAAACTTTTAATCACAAAATTCAAATTTCAAAACTTGAGGGCAAGTTTTGAATTTTTATTAAAACATAAGGGATCAAATAACACATAATTCAAATTAAACAATTAATTTCATAATTATCTATATTTGATCTAACTTTATTTAGTCATAAGATAATTACCAAATAATTTTAAATAATCCATATTTATCATATAAACAACCAATATTCAAAAGATTTGAAATTATCTATTGTTTTGGCAAGGATAATCATTTAATTAAGATAAAATTCGGATTTTAACTTCAAAAAACGATTTAGGCACTGTATCCAAGTCAAAACAGCAACTAAATCCCGAAATATCCTCTGTCTGACGCTCGTACTCGCCGAGTCAGCTCTGAACTCGCCGAGTAAGGGCCAACTCGCCGAGTCCAGATACTGACTCACCGAGTTGAGTCGGGCAGAGGCAAAAAAAAAAAACTCGATTTTCAGCAAGCAAAACAGTTAAGCATCACATACAATTGAAACCAATCAAGGCTCTGATACCACTGATGGGTTTTATACATAAGAAACAATCCTATGTGCTCATACAAACCCTAATGCTTGGATCTAGGTTTCTCTATTGTACATGCTTTGAATCCAAGTCTTGCAAACCCTAAACTAGCATACATATTATCAAAATAACAAACAACATCAGATCTAGATGTTTACCTCTTCAAATAGCTTGAATCTTCTTTGCTTGAGCTTAGAATCACAATTGTAATTCCTCTAATGGATCACAAACACCAAGTAGCAAGAAGGCAATAAGAGAGAGGAGGGAGGATGCTAGAAATCGGCCTAGGGTTTCTCTTGGAATAATGTCTCACCGATTTCCATAGCCTAGGGGTCATATTTATACTTGCAGGCTACTAGGGTTTCAGTCTAAACCCTAATGGACAGCTTAGCCACCAAGCAGCCCAAGGAACCTTCTGGAATAGGGCCTTGGACGAAATATGATGATCCTTTCATCATATTTTCGTTCCCCCTCTTGTCCATTAGGTTTCCTAGCCCAAAATCCAACTATCACACATTTGACAGTTTATACCCCTTTATTTAATTAATCTCTTTTAGTCACCAAATTATTTCCTAATTAATTTATGACTAATACTAATTAAATAAATATGATTTCTCCTTTAATATATTATTCTTATAATATATTAATAAACCATAATATCCTCTCTCTCATATCAAATTACCTTGTCAAGTTGCTTTGGTGAAGGCAACCCAGAAGGACCATGCACAACCGGGTCAAGTACATACCAAATATAGTTACGGGCTTAGACACTAATCCAACAATATTAAGGCTAGGACTCAACACAATATTCTACAACTCGGAAGAGGGATGCCGTAATCCAGCTGCAGAATATTTGAAGGTAGGTAAATGACGATTTACCAATTTCCATCATGAAAAACGAAAATGAGACTTAAGTTTTAAATGAATTGAAACTCCTAGATATTTTAAAATTCATTGAACTTTTCAATGGCATGTTTAATCTCGATCATTCCCTTCAAGTTTGTGACTGGGATGCCAAGGATCACAAACAAGGTGTGAATAACCATGCAAATTAGCTTGGTACTCTCGAAGACGTATATCACCTAATCAAAGTGTTGATTAACCACACATGCTCCATTGATCTATGATAATATACGAGCTACCCATTGCCATCCTTCATTGGTCACATATTAGTGTGTCGGTTAACCACACATGCTCCACTAACGACCAATAAGATGCAATGTGCATTTTCATGGATTAGCACCAAATTCACATTTTTCTAAAGTAACTAAGATTTGGGAATTTATAAAAGTGTTTAGTTACTTCGTATTTCATTATACTTATAATGAAGGTTGTGTCATATCGTACCCGTTCAGCTAACGACCATCAACTAGTCAAGGGTGCTTCCTTAAACACCCTTAGAGACCAGCTTTACAGGCCGCTTCCTTAAACACCCTTAGAGACCAGCTTCAGAACTTTTACTTATACATATATAATATATCAGACTTTTAAGTTTATATAGTATAAGGGTGTATTTTATACATTTAAAATACTAGGTGGTTTAATCTATTAATAAAATAGACTTTTAATTTGATTAATCTTAAACCATATTATTATGGATTCATTAATTTTCTCTTTTAATTAAACACTTAATTAATTTAATAAAATCATAAGGAGGTGATTTGAACTATTTAAAATACGAGGGTTTTAGAATTTAATATTTCAAAATTAAAACTTTTTAATCAAATTTTAAATTCCAAAACTTGAGGGCTAATTTTGAAACTTTTCAAAATATATGTCAGACTGTGTTCACATCGTGAACACACTGTGTTCACCTCGTGAATCTGGTCTAGATTCGAAATTCGCAATTTTTCAGCTTTGAAAACTTAACTTTTGCATCATATAACAAAAAAACTACCCTAGTCTCTGATACCACTGATGGGTTTTGAGCATAACATCATTCATATGGTGTATATGCAACCCTAATGCTTTGGATCTAGGTTTTCCTCAAGTTATACATGCAAACAATCATCCAAAGCATAAACCCTAATCTAACATGTCTAAGAACAAAATTCATATGTAAATAAGGGTTTGGAATCTTACCTTACTTGTTATGTAGCAATAGGTGTTGCACCTCTAATGGAGTCACAAACACCACTAGCAACAAGGAAGAATATGAGAGAGAGTGAAGAAGCTTCAAAAACGTCCAGGGTTCTCTAAGAATGCATTGGCACGATTTTGGGGAGCCTTGGGGTTCCTTTTATAGTTGAGGCTTCTAGGGTTATCAACCTGGAAACTCTAATTCCCTTGCTTAGGCCCTAAGCAACATATGGACTCTTATTTGGCAAGCTTTGGACGAAATCTTTATGGACTATCATAGAGATTTCGTCCACCCTATACCATTAAGGTCCATGAGCCCAAACTACAAATATTACTGATTTACATAATCAATCCCCGTTAATTTAATCAGTTTCTTTTAATCACCAAATTAATTCCAAATTAATTTCTGATCAATACTAATTAAATAATATGATTTCTCAATTAATATGTTATTCTTATAATACATTAATAAATCATAATAAATCCTCTTTCTCCATAATTCATCCTATTAGTTGCTATGGTGAAGGCAACCCAAAAGGATCATACTCATAATCGGGTCAAGTACATACCAAAATAGTTATGGGCTTAGACACCCAATCTAACAGATTTGACATCCGGAATGTAGAAGCGCATTATCAAAAGTGACGAATTAACATTTAAGCACAAATGTATAGATACATGGAGTAGAAAAAAATTTATAGTTGCATGTGTTTGCTCCTACAATACTCTCTCAAACAAATCTACTCATTTATACAAAATGGGAGCTCTCTCCACATATAAAAAATATTGATCTACTATATATAGGGAAGCTCAACGTATAAGTCACAAGGTTTGAATTCCCACACATGTCATAAAAAGGATGAAGACTTCAAGTCATCACAAAATGGAGAGTTTTGCTCCAAAACGTTAAAAAAAATTAATAAACAAGTTATCCATGAGAAATCCATACCTTCTTGTCCATTAATACCATATGATTACAGTTCAATTCGCATGACATTAAGAACACATGTTCTTTCCATAAACGAACAACATATCCCTTAAACTCAAATCATCGACATCAATATTCAACTCACTAATCAAATTATATTGTGAATTAATATCAAACACTACAATAGTTCAAACAGCTATATCTCACAACAATTATACCTACAACTCAAACACCTCATCATTTATACATGCAATAAAGATCTGCTTGAAATCGTGAGCAGTTGAATAGCCTTACCAGTTAGAATATAGTTTAAAGACACAAAGACATATAAACAACTCAAAATGGCACCCACAAGAACCTGTTACGCCTCCTAGCAAAGAGTCTCTTCCAATTGGTTGACACGTCGGAAACGACCCTTTACCACATACTATTTTTACAAATAACGTTGAATTAGATATGTCATCTGCCCTATAAATACGGTGTCTCCGACAACTCAGCAAAAGTTATCTTAAGTTATATATGATAAAAATAAATATTAGCGAAGGGTTATGATAATAATTTTTTAAAATAAAGCTAGTCAAAAATTAATTTGTTAACCAACTAAAAAGCTACAAAAGATCAAGATGCTCTATATATAATTTTCATTTTCATTCTTGTCATTTTAGTTTGTTATAATTCTAAAATCCACCTATGAAATTTTTAAATTTTATTTCATATATTTGTATATTTATTAAATTAATTCGTCAAGATTATATACGAATAATGACAATATTACTTTATATATAAAACATCGTCAATTTATATTGATCACATCATTTACTATTAACTAATATGCATTCTTTTTTTATGAGGGACTAGTGTAAAACATTGCCTACATAGTCTCAAATTCAATGTAAATTCAAACTCAATCCATTCTCTTGATTTTTACTATTGTAATAATTTTCCACTTTCATGGTCCAATCTTTTTATATTTATAGCCCAAGGGGACAAGTGCATTTCCTAATGCCCACATATTTTAATCATACATTGATGTATTATTGATGCTGAATGATTTTTCATGTGATCTTGTCATATTTTATTTCTTTTTATCTTTTGTTTGTGGCTAGGTTTGGAACTTCAAAATGTAAATGGACATGAACACTACAAATCCATTACCGTCAATCCAATCAAGTAGTGGATAATAAAGTAAACGTAATAGTGAAAAGTTACACCTTTAAAATTGTATAACCAAATGAAATTATAATTTTTATGAAATATATAATCCATTGATATGATTCGTAAAGTAAATGATTTGTGAATTATTAATATGAAATATTGGTGTGTATAAGCCCAATAATCTATTATTAGCCCTCAAATAAGTCTTATTCAATTAATAACTTAATACATGAAGTTCTTAATATCTTATCGATTGTGAGTTTCCATAAAGACATCAATCATGTACTCAATGGTTTATATGGGCCAACAGTAATAATTATACAAAAAGAACAAGAAATATATTAAAAAACAATACCTTTTATATAATTTATGTTTTTATAAATTAACAAATACATACATAAATTAGGATAAAAAAAATTTCATTTGTTCACAAAAGACATTTCCCTTTCCCTAATAGAATCAACGACATTTCATTTATTCTCCAAATTCAAAATTGCAGCCATGAAAAGCGTCGAATGGCATATATCCTTCACTTACATGGGATTGTTATCTAATGCGTTTTTATAGGACCTGTCCAAATAAATATTAGGTCAGTGTAAAAATAAAAAATTATATATATATATATATATATATATATATATATATATATATATATATATATATATATATATATATATATAGAGAGAGAGAGAGAGAGGGTTCAATTGAGAAAAAAAAACAAGGTTGAGAATGAGGAACCATTATCAACCAATCATTTAATGAGCTTAAAACCAATAAACATACGGTGGGAAACTTGTAAATACTGCAAAATATATTAAATCGTCCATGGCACTTGTATAATTTCATCCCACATCAAATCTTATCAGCAAAACCATCATTTTCCTCTTCGAATGTTGGTGATTTTAGTGTCACCATGTCATTTTATGTAACTGAAACTAACATTAAAGCTAAGGGTTTCATAATTTATACTCTAATATATGTGCGGGTCTGTGCGGAGTGCACGCATGTATAAGATCGAATTAGAAGCCGGTTCGACGACAAGTCGGGGGTCCGGGGGCAGCGCCCC
The DNA here is from genome assembly GCF_052849685.1 of Lactuca virosa. Lineage (NCBI taxonomy): Eukaryota > Viridiplantae > Streptophyta > Magnoliopsida > Asterales > Asteraceae > Lactuca > Lactuca virosa. Next base: position 123,730,821 of record NC_136432.1, on the reverse strand, counting down.
TGGGTCCGGGGTTTCCAAAGGGGCGCCGCCCCTTTGGCAGGGTCTAGGGGTAGCGCCCCTAGCGATGTCCAAGAGGCAGAAGCCCTAGCTGGGGTCCCGCTGGTTGGGTCAAGGGGCAGCGCCCCAAAACCTCTCCGAATTTTACATATGGGAACATAGTGGGAAATCCAAATTCTTGAGGGTGATTATGGTAAAACTAACGAAACTCGTTAGTTTTGGTAACCCTAAATCCTTATTGAAATCCAGATTAGCCTGACTTGCTTCCAAAGTAACTCATGACGGCCCAACCCTAATGAAACCCTAATCTCGTTTATTATATAAACGACTCTTCCTTTTGAGAAGAAACACACGAAAATTAGCTCTCGTTTTTCTTCAAACACTCACATAATCCTTCTAGCAATTTGGCTTACGATTTCTGTGCCTTGAATCGTAAGTGTCCTCTTGGATTATCCTAGACTGAATTTCTTATAACCCATGCATATGGTAGAAATATCAGTTTGAAAAGTGTTCACACGATCCAAGTTGTATCCAGATCTCCAATGTAAAACCTATATTATCCAACATTCGAACTGATATTCTCTATTCCTAGAGATGGGAGACTCAATCTGCAACATGACCACTGAGTTTGCAAAGCTGGAGAAGTTCGAAGGTGTCGACTTCAAGCGTTGGAAGAAGAAGATGCACATAATGCTGACTACTCTGAAAGCAGCATATGTGCTGACTACTCCAAGACCAGCGGAGGCTAAGGAAGGTATTGTTGAGAAAATTGAAGATATAAGGAGGAGACAGAAGTGGGACAACGATGACTAAATCTGCAAAGGTCACATTCTGAACGGTATGTATGATGCTTTATTTCATATCCATAGTGAAGCCTTGTGTGCCAAGGAGTTGTGGGACACCCTTGAATTGAAGTATATCACTGAGGATACTTCTAGCAAGAAGTTTCTGGTTAGTGACTTTAATAATTTTAAGATGGACGATTCAAGGTTTGTCACTAAACAATACAATGAACTCATTGGCATATATGGTTAGTTTAAACTGCACCGTATGAGTATGGATGAATCCATTGATGTGTCAACCATCATTGACAAACTATCTCCATCCTAGAAAGACTTCAAACATAACTTAAATCATCAAAAGGAGGAACTGTCTTTGGTTCAACTTGCTAGTCACATTTGTATTGAAGAATCTCTTCGTGCGAAGGAAAGTGAAAAATCTGATAAACCCAAAGGAAAAGTTGAATCTGGACAGCCCTCGGTTCATATGGTTGAAAACAAACCAAGGAATCAGAACCACAAAGGACATGTCAAACGTAAGAAGGAATATGTCCCAAGAAACTCCAACAAAAAGAGAAAGGATCTAGTTTGTTAGAGGTGCAATCAAGTTGGGCATTGCAAGCGTGATTGTCGTATGAATTTAGGCAACAATGGTGCTAGAAATAGTGGATCCAATGGGAAGGTGAATGGGTCTTCGGTCCAAGTTAAAGGAGGTCAGTTTTTGACTAACTTTGATAATTCTAATAAGAATTATGATTACTATGTTTCATTCATTCCTGAATCATTCTATATACAGGATGATGATGTTGCTTGGTGGATCGACTCCGGGGCAACGAACCATGTATGCAAGGATAAACGGATGTGTAAAACATTAACTCCGCTTGAAGATGGGTCGGTGCTGAAAATAGGAGACGAATATTTTATTCCTATTTGTGGTTTAGGTGTCGTGTGTCTTGAATTTACTTCTGGAAAGACAATTAGGCTTTTTGATGTTTTGTTTGTTCCCAAGATTCGCAAGAATCTTGTTAGTTCTAGTTGTTTGAATTCTGATGGCTTTAAACAAGTTATTGAGTCGGATAAGTTTAGTTTGTCTAAGGGTGGAATGTTTGTTGGCTTTGGATATTTAAATAATAGAATGTTTCGTTTGAATATTGTTGACAAATCATTACCTATTCAAAATTCTGCATTTTTAACTTCTGCTTCTAATGTTGATCAATCTATGCTTTAGCATGTAAGATTAGGTCATGTCAACTTTAGAAGGATGCATGAGATGTCAAAAGATGGATTAATTCCAGCCTTTGATATGACATCTGATAAATGTAAAACATGCACGCTTACAAAAGTGACAAAACAGCTCTTTCCTAGTGTCAGTAGAAATTCAACTGTTTTGGAACTTGTAGATGGTGACCTGTGTGATTTTCAATCCACTTCTTCTTTGGGAAATAAAAAGTATGTAGTCACTTTTATTGATGACTGCACTCGGTTTTGCTATATGTATTTGTTACATTCTAATGATGAAACCTTAGATAAATTCAAAATATACAAAACCGAGGTGGAATTACATTTGGGCATTCCGGTTAAATGTCTTAGGACTGATAGGGGAGGTGAATATATGGATCACATATACTTCCAATCAGTGGGTATCATTCATGAGACCACGACACCTTACACACCCCAACAAAATGGTATTGTTGAACGCAAAAATCGAGTTTTAAAGTAAACGGTAAACTCAATGTTGTCATGCTCGAGATTGAGTGATGGATTAGGGGAGAGGCCATGTTAACGACCTGCTATTTATTAAATATGGTTCCAAATAAAAGGTACAAAATAGTCCTATATGAACTTTGGTTCAAGAAAAAGTCGAATCTAAGTTACTTTCGGGTTTGGGGATGTCGGGCAGTTGTAAAACTCACGGAGCCCAAAATGAAAATTTTAGGAGAACGTGGAATTGATTTTATATTCATTGGCTATGCTCAACATTCCAAAACATATATATTTTATGTAAAAGAACCTAATGATTCAGTTTCGATTAACACCGTTATCGAATCACGGAATGCAATTTTTGATGAGATGCGTTTTTCATCAATTCAAAGGCCTAAGGATCTGACTTTTGGTACAAATAAAGTGCAAAATTCAGAAAGTCAAGATGGTAGTAATGTACAAGAACCACAAGAGCTTCGTAGAAGCAAGAAAGGCCAAATTGCGAAAAAATTTGGATCCGACTTCCAACTATATTTGGTGGAAGGTTCAAGGGATGAAATTAATCTTGAATACTCTTATTGCTATAGTATTAAAGATGATCGTAATACATATCAAGAGGCCATGGAGTCTCGCGATAGTGCCTTTTGGAAGGAAGCAATTGATGATGAAATGTCATCAATTCTTGAGAACAACACATGGGTGTTGTCTGATTTGCCTCTAGGTTCTAAACCACTTGGTTACAAATGGATTTTCAAAAAGAAAATGAATTTTAATGGGACTATTGACAAGTTCAAAGCCCGGTTATTTATTCAAGGTTTTAGACAAAAACCCGGTGTTGACTATTTTGATACATATGCTCTGGTTGCACGTATTTCTACTATTAGATAGTTGATTACCTTGGCAAGTATCCACAATCTGGTTATTCACCGAATGGATGTGAAAACTGCATTTTTAAATGGTGATCTTGACGAGGAAGTTTACATGAAACAACCAGAATGTTTCATTATGCCCGGTAAAGAGCATATGGTTTGTAAACTTGTCAAATCTTTGTATGGGCTTAAACAAACGCCTAAAAAATGGCATTAAAAATTTGATGAAGATATTTTGTCTTTTGGTTTCAAGACAAAACAATGTGACAAATGTGTTTATAGTAGATTTGATGATGCTACTAGAGCTTGAGTGATCATTTGCTTATATGTAGATGTGTTGGGTTATTTAATGTATTGTGTCAAAATGTTTTGTACTTAATAGTCTTAATTATTAACGGGTTGGGTCTGTCCATCCGTATTTATGGTGCTAGGGTTAGACTATTTAAGGTGCATGCATGTATCTGTTTAGAGTTAACAAGTTGTATTGTCCTACTTAGCTTTTACAGAAAAGTTCACGTTGAACTATTCTAAAGATTTGATAATATTAAGCATTCGGAACAACTTTGATCATCATTCTTGTCTTCGATTCACATTACTGTTAAGAATATATCGATCTTAAGGTTATTGTTTCAAAATTGGTATCAGAGCATAACAATTGTTTTGAATAAAATATTAGGGTTAAGAGTGAAGCAAGATGTAGCCGCCAATCATAATGAGGTTTCTTAGGTAGAATAGATTTACTTTAATCTTTTCTTATAGTGTAATTTCCTCATGTTCTTGAATAAAATATTTTGTTCTTCAATCACATCTTCATTATTGTGTTCGTTCTTATATTCTGCATTATTATCACCAAATCGTTCTTGAGGTTTGACCCAACACATGGTATCAGAGCAAGAGATTGTGTAACTCATACGCATATCTTCTGTCGAGTTTCATTAGGGTTTTGAGTTTCAGTTGGATATGTTCTTGCCGTCTTCATCGTTTTCATCGATTGTAGACGTTAGATCATGGTCCTTGTTTTGCCCTAAACTCGATTAGTATTTTACAAATCTGATTTTGTACAGTTTTTTGTGAATTAACATCATGCAGCATGAAGATCCACACACTCTATCTTTCAATCTTTCTAGTAGTATCATTTCCTTGATGCCAATATAGTCAAGAAGAGGACCATGCAAATACAATAACAATGGTCCAAGGGATGTCGATGTTTGTTCTAGAAATTGAAATCAAATGTCGATTCGCTTCAAGGGAATTCAAGATACAGAGGAACACATATATACAAGAATCTGATTTGGGTTTGTTCTTGCTTGATGATGGCGATGAATTGGTGAGTTCAATCAAAACAATCAAATTAACCATTGATCATAATCTGACCTGGTGAGAAATTCATAAATCATAAGTGGCTATTGGAGTATACAGTTTGATATTTACATGATCAGTAGCTTTGTAGAGGGAAAACATCCGTACAGGTGCGAGAAGAAAATGGTGCATGTATGTTTTCCGTATTTCCTCTCCTTTAATCATAGACATCTGAAAGAAAATTTAAAAGAGAACCCCCTTCATTTTGGATCGATCAATAGGTTTGGTGTTGAAAAATATAAGAACCACGAATATGGGGAATGCCCATTTCTTTAGGTTTACCTAAAGCAGTTTCTTTACTGGAGAGACTTGCATAAAGAAAAGAGAGGGTGACCGACTAAGGATTTTTAACATGATATATGTGGCATAAATTCAAATTTGACCTAGTGATTTTGCCAAATTAAAACTGAAATAGAAATTTGTGATCAATGTTATGGCGCGATGGTTCTCCGACGGATATGGTTTTAGAAAAGTGACCCTATGATGTCGCCAATCATATATAGTCTCTTGATGTTTGGTTGTGCATTTACAGATTCACGATATCTGTATACAATTTTGTGATAGATTCTCGAGACGGTAATGTGGGTCTTGTAACTAAATGGAGATTTAAGTTCAAAATCTAAGGTTCTCTGATGACATGATGAAGTTGATGGTGTCGTAAAATCTAGTTTTTCAGCAACATGATGAAGATGTCGACGTGAGATGTAGTTCTCCGACAACATTAACCCAGATGAGAAGAGGGAGGCGTTTTTTTCATTTTCTTTTCTTTTTCTCTCTAAGTTATATTTAATCAAGAAAAAATATAATATAAATTAAAAAGGGTAGAAAGGTCATTTCAATTTGCTTAGGGACCAACCGTGAAACTTTTAGAAACCATAGGGATTATTCGTGCAAATTTAGAAACCACAGAGACCATTTACATAAAAAAAATTAACGGAGATGGCTTTGTGACTTTTGATGAAACACATGGACCATTTATGTAATTTTGTGAATATTTTGTTTTTATTTTATTTGAAAGGAGTAATAGGATTTTCCAATAGGAATAGAATATAATATTTGATACAAATTGGAATAAATGCAAACTAAAAATATAATAAATGATATACGTCCGTTTGTTTATAATTGGAAAAGAAAGCATTTAGCAACATTACTAATTTTGAATGCCTTCCCATCCATATAAAGCTCCAAACATCTAGCATATCACTCACTCTTTCATTTCGACATATACAAGTTTATGTTGAGTCCTATAAACGAAAAGATGAAAGTATTTTCCTATGTGGGAAAGATGTTGGAACAACTTTGTAGTCCATCTCTTTGTCGCTCTACTTGGTTTCATCTTGGTGGAAACAAACTTCCAATAAATTTGTTCTATTTTCTATTTATTTCGTCCATAGGGTTTTTTATCCTCCAGTCAATGGATGGAAAAACCACCACCTTCACCCCTCGGAACTTAGACTTATTCTTCACCTCTGTCTCAGCAGCCACTGTTTCCAGCATGTCCACTGTCGAGATGGAGGTTTTTTCGAACACCCAACTTGTCGTTCTAACAATTCTTATGGTTATCGGTGGTGAGGTGTTCATTTCAATGGTTACTCTCCATCTCCGTCGGGCTTTTTTAAAAGAGTCTAGTAACGATGGTTGTAAAGTAGATCCCCCTATGTGCTACCTCAACACACAATCCATTTGTCTGGATAATATAGAGCTCCATAAAATAGCCATCCGTGAATCTGGAAGTTCAAAATCTGACACTTTTGACTGTGAAATTGTCTCTACAAATGATGTCGATATGGAGGAACTAAAGTACAAATCCTTCAAGTTTTTGTGTCTCGTAGTATTCTTTTACTTGGTATTTGTCCAAATCTTGGGTGTGGTCTCAGTTTTCATATACGTAAATGTCATCTCAAGTGCCAAAAATATACTTAAGCAAAAGGATTTAAGGCCACTCACTTTTTCCATCTTCACTGTAACTTCAACCTTTGCAAACTGTGGGTTTGTTCCAACCAACGAAAACATGATGCCCTTCAGCAAAAATTCTGCTCTATTGTTAATCCTTATCCCTCAAGCTCTATTAGGTAACACTTTGTACCCTCCAGTTCTGAGATTTACGATTTGGGTCATATGGATATTTAGCAAAAAATCTGAAGCTAGGTACTTGTTAAAGAACTCCAAAGTACTTGGGTATAATCATCTTCTTTCTTACCAAGACTCGTTACTTCTTGCGACTACAGTCTTAGCTTTTATCATGTTGCAATTTATTTTGTTTTCATCAATGGAATGGAGTTCAGGCTCTTTGAGAGACCTTGATCTCTACCAAAAACTTGTTGGGATTTTGTTTGAGACTGTAAATACAAGGCATACTGGAGAATCGATTGTCGACCTGTCCACCATCAATGCTTCCATATTGGTATTGTTCATCGTGATGATGTTAGTCTCTCTTTTTCTCTTATATTATTTTTTAACGGGACTTACGTACTAAGTTTGGCTATATATATATATATATATATATATATATATATATATATATATATATATATATATATTCGTTGATGTGTAAAGTGTGTACATGGACTAATAACGTGCGAATAACCAATTTACTTTGTAACACTGTTATATTTTCTAAGCTCATTATACCCATAATAATTTAACTATAAACATCGAGTGTCGATGATTGTTAATTTGATCATTAAATATCATAAATTAGGTTTTGTGATAAATAATTTGTAGAAATATTTCTAAGTGAAATTTATAAAGTAAAAAGAATCATAGAGTTATATAAAAAAATATAATATAATGAATTTTTGATGCCTTTATGACTTATCGCATCAATAGATTCCCAAAAGATTTACATTGAAGTCTTTATTTGGTTATAAAAAATAAGTTTGTATATTTTATGAGAAACTTATAAATTAAACACTGAAAACTATGAAAAAAAATCAACATGAGTAAAATGATAATATTACAAATGAAACAAACAATTAAAATAGCAGGATTGTGTATATAAAAATTAAACACTTTAAAAAAGAAGGCTATAAAAGAGAATATTGTCAACATGAGTAAATAATGTAACATTTTTAGCGACACTCAAACACGCATTGTTGTGTAAAACATAAAAATGAAAACACAAACGAACAAATGCAATGATAACATAATATCAACCATAACAAAGTGTGTAAAATTATTTTTCTAAAATTTTCAAAAAGCCGTACACCAATAATATTTCATTCAAAATCAAAACTTAAAATTCTATCAACACAATATATAAAATTCTTACTTTATTAGTTAGTGCTACATAGAAAGTAAGCTATGTAAGGTAACTTCATACTTACCTAGCATTAAGGTCTTTTTTTATTAGTGTCTTTTTTTATTAGTTTAGGTAAAAAGACCAATCATAATCCTAACCTGTATAAAACAGTTGAGAAAACAGTTGAAAGACCTTGATATCAACCTTTAGTTCTTTCTAATATATTTCATAACCAAACATGAAAATAATGTTTTTATATAGACAAATATTTCAATTAACCAAACAATTAAATATGATAAGTTGAAAAGTTGTATGAATTTCAAATGAATATGACAATTAACCAACGAATTAAGTATAAATACATTTGAAAAATGTTATTGGTGTTTCAAAATAAATATGGTTCAAATATTTCGGTCTTTATACATAGACTCCGAGGTTGAAATAAAATGTATGGTTTTGTCTTTTTACATGATTTATATTTTCTAATTACTTTTTGTAGGTATCTTCCACCGTACACATCATTTTCATTAGTGACGGAAGAGAATTTCGAACAAAGGAGCAAAAGAAGTAGTACATTTATGGAGAAATTAATCTTCTCACAACTCACTTATTTAGTAATCTTTGTCATGCTTGTTTGCATAACTGAGAGGAAACAAATGATTCAAGATCCTCTTAACTTCAATGTCTTAAACATTGTTGTTGAAGTCATAAGGTATTAACCCTCCGGTCCTCATCACTACATCCTTATCCTTCTCTTTCTCTCATACATATATACATACCATTACATAAAATTGTTTTTGTGACCTAGAGGAGAAAATCAATATATATTACAATAAACATCTCAAAAAATTATATATGAAAAGAATATGTTTCCCACAATAGTTGACCTTCGGTGTGGCATTACGGTCGATTGGCCCCAACGATAAAAAAATAGTTATAGTAATCAAGGTTTAAAAAAACAATTTCAACCCTTTATTTTTTAGGAAAAATGGGAGAACAGATAAAAAAAATTTGGTCAAATTATAGAAGAAATGTAAGCCTTCTAATCATAGAAGTTTCTTATTCACTATACTGGTGTCTATTATGTGCGAAGATGTGTATATATTATAGACTCCGACTTCTTTAAAAATCTGAAATTCAATCTGAGACTTGATATAGGCAAACCCGGATTTAAAAAACCAGACCAGATTTATCTCATACTACGGATAAGGATTGGGTACACCAAAAAATTAGAATTTAGAAACGGATTTTTTTCATTGAATATTTGAACATGATTTTCTTTTCCATATTTATCCATTTCTGCTAGTATATTGAAAATATACTTTTCTATCCAATACTTCTTTATACAGTTCTTTTATAGAAGATGTTGGAGATATTCCAAATAGGGTTCAACTCTTGAAACGTTCTGGGTCATAATTTTACACAAAATGTTCGGTTATGTCCTAAGTCCATTTTTTGGTTCATTAATGCCTTAAATATCGGGAAGGAGTTGGCGCTGACGTAGCTCCACGTCAGCATTGTTCCTTCCACAAGGTAGAAAAACGAAAGGAAGGGAGGAAGTGGGTGTAACAGGTTCCGTTTCGAACCTCTGTCTCCTAGCTTGCAAGGAAGCGTTTTAACCATTAGGTTGAATGGGTATTTGTGTTACATCGCCTAACAAATTATATTCAAAGTATATCTTGCTGGAAAAATTAAATAATGTGTCATATTATTATTATTATTATTATTATTATTATTATTATTATTATTTTATGAATTTATACATATAAAAACATATTTATAAACATAAGTATACGTATTTATTCATTTTAAAAGTATATATATATATATATATATATATATATATATATATATATATATATATATATATATATAAACTTATGAAGTTTTTATTTCTGTAGTAATTGGTCAATATACCACCGAGTGTTTTTTTATGTCAAGGCATCATATTTATTTTGTTTTATTGGTAAATTGTTTATAATTTTATGTTTTAAAAAAAATCTACTTATGAATCTTTTAAAAGTAACCAAATGTGTACCTTAAAAATATATCTTACTGCATTAATATGTTAACTCACCAAAAATGTCATTGGAATAAGGTAGGGCTAATGTCACAAAAACCCTCAAGTTTTCAGGGTTTTGTCGGTTTTGCCCAAGTTAAATTTTATGTCCGTTTTTACCCTAATATTTTCCAAAAAATGTTCGGTTTTTACCCTTTTACCGTTAATAACAGGTTACCATCATATTAACTTCGCAAAAAACCCTTAAGTTTACAGTTTTTTTTACGTTTTTACCCTTAAGTTTATAATTTTTTTTACACTTTTACCCTATGTATTTTTTTTTCATATTATGCGTATTCATGCAGAAAAATCATATTTATATACGAAAAAAAATTTAATTAAATATTATATTTACATTTTTTAATGTTATTTCTTTATATATATATATATATATATATATATATATATATATATATATGTGTGTGTGTGTGTGTGTGTGTGTGTGTGTGTGTGTGTGTGTGTGTGTGTGTGTGTGTGTGTGTGTGTGTCTGTCTGTATAGGTTTTTTTCTTGGATAAACCATTTAAGATGTAAAAAAAGCAAATTAATATGTTTTTAGAACTACAAATACGTATTTTTATGTATTTAAAAATATACATATCAATAAAAAAAACTTGTTTAATCATAAACATGTTTATATAAGTATATACATATAATTGCAACCTGGAAAACCTGCACCGGTAAAAGGGTAAAACCGAACATTTTTTCGAAAATGTTAGGGTAAAAACGGAAATAAAATTCAACTTTGGACAAAACCAACAAAACTTTGAAAACTTGAGGGTTTTTATGACATTAACCCAATAAGGTACGAACCACTAAATTTATAAAAGAAACATGGTTTATTATCAAACCAAGATTTAACCTTAAAAATATCATCAAAATACCCATTCCAGCTAATAACTATTTTTGTCAAACGAGTTCTAGGTTGTGCTATATATTATTTTTGGTTTGATATCTCTAAGGTTCTATTTTAATTATTATTTATTTTCTCTTAAGAACTTAATATAATTTGTTGATCTAGTCAAAACAGAAATTCTTTTGCATACATAAAAGGTTTAAGAAAAATACCATAAAAGGTTTATCGATGAGAATAACATGTTACTTTCATAGGAATTATAAGTAAGAATGACAATTGGACGTGTATTTTTTATTCTAGTCTCAAATATACGATTAAAAGATTGTATTTTAAACCGGATCCCGTCCCACCGAATACCTCATTCCAAAATAACCAATCGAGTTTACAGATAACCTTGGGGATTAGGAATCCTTGTTTATAATCTTAATATGTTAAAAGTTAGTTACTGAAATTTCCATTACGTGAAATCGTAGCACAATCAATTAAAAATATGACTTCAATTTTTTTTAATAAATCCAAATTTTTATTAACATCAACAAATTTAATATCAAACAAATATATTTTGGACTTGAGACGGAGTTGGAGACTTGAGACGGACTTGGAGACATGAGAACAAAACGGCATAAATCTTAGGTCTAAATTTTCAATTTTAATTTTAAACGGTATTATAGGTTAAAGTTATTGGAATAGCCAGAGTAAATGGTTATTAATTTTAAACCATTTACTAAATATTATAATATAAATGGTTTGGAGTATGGTAAATAAGATTAGATAATCGGATGGGTATAACCCAAATATTATAACCATATCCAACACAAGAATTTCGTTTTTTGGAAAAATTCGATAACCAATCCAATATGTTAAACTCGATCCTTAAACCAATGCTAAGATACGTTCAAAATGCTTCAAACTTTATCTAGAAAAAAATTATAAATCTCTCTTCCATCAAATTTACCCTGTTAATTAGTTGTTCATAGGAAAAGGAGTTTCTATCAAACAAATGTTATTTTTAAAATGGTGTTCTAAACAAATTTGATACACATTAATAGCAAAACGCTTAAAAAATATCAAAAAAGTTATATTAAAAAAACAGTGGAAATAGAATAAAATACTGAAAATTTCAGAAAAGCTACTAAATTTTGAAAAAAATTTAAAAAACACTTATTTGGTAAAAACTCAATTTTTGATATGATCGCAAAATAATAATAATAATAATAATAATAATAATAATAATGAAATCGTTATTTTATAACTAATAAAGAATGGTTTTTTGTTATTTTATTGCAAAGGTTATGTTTCGAATAAAATATTACTATCTATTAAAGTTGCTTGTTTTAATTTCTAAAATATCATTACATGTAAAATCTTATGATGCCATATGAGAAGAACGTTGAGTATTATAGAATTATATATAGTTGCTCAATATCGTTTTCTTATTATAGTAATTAACCGAAAGAAGATAAATATTCTCCTATTTTTCTTCATATTATCTTCCTATTTTTATTTGAAATGATAACAAGTGTATTAAAATATCATTAGTTTTATCTAAATATGACACTTATCATCATTTCATATGGGTAAGAAGATAAATATAAAGAAATGATAGGAAGATATTTAATTTCTCAAGAAGATAATAATAAAAAGACTTTTACTGCATGTTATGAAAATCTCAAAATTTACATGTAGATATTTCTTAAATTTTTAAATATTATTATCTATTAAAGTTGCTTGTTTTAATTTCATTTCGAGAAATTAAATGTCATCATTGTAACATTTAATGTTCATTTAATGAAACTAAATGATATTTTAGGATACTAATATGAACGTTGCATCATTTAAATGTGTAGAAGGATATTTAATTTCTCATTTCGAGAATATCATTGCATGTAAAATCTTATGATGCCATATGAGAAGAACATTGACTATTATAGAATTATAGTTGCTTAATATCGTTTTCTTATTATAGTAATTAACTGAAAGAAGATAATAACAAATTAAAAAGACTTTTACTACATGCTATGCTATGAAAACCTCAAAGTTTACATGTAGATATTTGTTAAATTATTAATCAAAACACTCATTTACTTTGATATGAAGAAATATGCTTTTTTTTAATTCATAAGATTTCTTAATGATAACATTCATTAACAGAAAAAGAATCTAATGAGAAGGTTAAATTTTCTTTCAGGTCACAAGCATTAATATACCAATGGCGTTTAAAATTAATGAAAAAGTTATCTTTTATTTAAGAATCGTATTTTTAAAAGTTAAATACACAACGGTGAAACGTAGTGGTGAGATGTGACCCTTCGAAATTTGTTGCTTCCGGTATATATTCTTAAGGGACTAAATAACTTTAGCACTATTGTCCTTCTCAGACAAACGTCTTTGAGACCTTTTCTATTCTTTTACATTCTCAGTAGTAATATCCTCGTTCAAGTCAATACATCACAGAGAAAGTAGCCAAGCCAAGAATCTAGCTTCCACCATACAATATATAAAGCATAAGTTCTTATTATCCTCGTTTAAGTCATGCAATATATAAAGCATAAATTCTCATTAGCGCTTGATGTAAGTAAACCTTCTGTACAAGTTTATTCTGGTGTATTATTATAATACTAGTTAGCATCTCAAAATCCTTCATTAAATAGTCACTTGGATCTTAACTTATTGCAGTGCGTACGGAAATGTGGGATTCTCTACTGGCTATAGTTGTGATCGTAGACTGAAACTAGATGGAGATTGTGAAAACAAGTGGTACGGGTTCTCGGGAAAATGGAGTGATGGGGGCAAACTAATTTTGATTGTAGTTATGATTTTTGGTAGGCTAAAGAAATTTAATATGAATGGAGGCAAAGCATGGAAGCTTTTATGATGGTCAGTTGTGACTTCATGCCTTCCTGATGGATGGTGAGCTTGATATGAATAAATTTTGTATGCAACGTGTGTAATGATGGTTGTATTGCTTGAAACTTTAAGGAACTAAATAATAAGGTGAAATTAATCATATGAAAATTTAGCGAAAGTTAAATTTATATAGTCGTCAAAATTTTTTTTTTTTGTGATCAGAGAGTCGCGTTTATTAGCCACGACAGAAAAAAAGTTGTATATATTAGTATGTTATTGTCCTAGGTTAATTTAGTATACATGTATGAAAGAAAACAATTGTCATAATAGAAGAAAAAAAACTTCTAACTATTATTATTATTTTTGTCCTGATTTAATTTCTAATATGTGTCTAAAAACAATAATATTCATAACAAAAAGAAATAAACATGTAAGTATAAATGTTGGCGGTTAAATGTTACATATTTGTATAAATATAATCAATATTCAAAATGGAAAATATAATATAATATTTTATAAAATCTAGTATAAGGAAAAAAAACTACAACAAACGATATAATTACGTTTTTTAAATTGAAGAACAAAAGATTTACCAATGAGGTATTTAATATTTTCTTACATTTTGTTTCTATTTATGTTCATACCAATGAGAAATGATGACAAGTGTCATGTTTCGATAATATTAATTACATTTTAATATATTTGTCATTATTTCAAATAAGTAGAAAGATAAATAACAATAAATGTAAAAGGATATTTAATTTCTCATTCACAGTTATATCAATTTTTGAATGTTTCCCCATCCATAAAAAACCTCCAAGCTTTTATGCATATTACTCACTCTTATATATACAAGTTTAATTATGAGTGGTGTGAATGATACGTATGAAAGGTTTTTTGATATGTTGGAAAGAAATTGGAATAACTTTGTAGTCCTTTATGTATTTGTTGATGTACATGGTTTCATCTAGGCGAAAATTATAACTCCCACTTTTTAGGTACGAGTTGTACGATGTCTAGTTGATTTGAAGAACGATTGAAATTTTGGATATTTGTTAAAGTGAGGCGCGAGTTATGTGTGATATGTCATGAGCCACATCGATAAGTAGCGACGCAACCCATATCTTAAGCGCGGCATTAAGCCACATTTGCACAAAACCCTAATTTTGAGGCTTTAGGCCCAATATAAAGGAACTAACATGCTAGGTTTCCATTTATCACCAACCTTCCTCTGTATACAAAACCCTAGCCCCTTGTGCCTCTTTAGAGTAATTTTGGTTTATCTTTGAAAAAGAAGTAATCTTGTGGTGCATGGAGAAATCATTTACATATGAAGATTTTATCTTCTAGTCGCTTTTCAGGCATTGTAAGTACTAAAGTTCATTGTTTTATTCTGATTCATGCTTAGATATAGGCCTTAGATGAGATTTTGGTCCCTTTTAGCCTTTTAAACTTGAGCTTCTTTGTGTATGAATAACTCTAGAATCTTAGAATGGACTTGTGTAGTCTTCTGGCCATTTTGGAGTAGAAAAAGGTGTGTGCATGTGTTTCCTTTGAGCCATGCGCAAGTTCTTGGCTGTTTTGATCCACTAGTACAAAACTAATGTTTTGTCGATGCAACAGACCAATCACTAAAGACATTTTATGATGTTTTTTTATTCAATGCTTGAGGAAAGGTGGTGTCATTAATGATAACCTATGGTGACGTTGAATTCTGGTAGCTATAACCCATGAAAGCCCGATGTTATAAGTCAACCCGTCACTATATGGTAGCGAGTTTTTGGAGTGCTATCTATCTTATTTTGATAAACGTCACCTATAATACGATTACAGTCATTTTTAATTTATTTTATATGATTATTGTGTATATTTTGTCACCAATTAAAAGCTAAAGAGTCAACATCAAATAGTTTTACTGACAAAAATATTCATATAGAATGACTATTGTGTATATTTACTTATTCACAAGAAATTTAGCGATGTTCATAAAATACTTATAGTGACGTATTGTTTTCTATACAGTGACACATCTTTGACAACCGAGAGGATTCCGTCACTGATCACCATCAGGAAAGAGTAGGAAAAATAGATGTAATAACTTAATATTGTAGTATTTGATTTTGGGATAATAAAAATCAAATGTGTCGTTACATTTATTGTTAAAACGACTGTTAGGCTAAAAAATTAAGCATCCAAAAAGTTATACCGTTTTTTAAGTTGGTTAACATACTTGGAAAGTACTCGTTAACATGACCCCAAAGGTATAAGACTCGTAAAAATCTGAGTCCAAAGGAAAGAGTTATGGATTTTTTAAACTAAAAATCAACCGCGTAATTAGAATAAATTACGTCAAAACGGTACTTAGAGATTGATTAAGTATTGACTAAAAGTGAAAAAAGGGGATTCATAGTACTCATTAAGAAAAAAAAAAACTTTAGGACAATGAGTGTCGAAAACAGGATCCGTATGAGAATGATATGATTTTTATAAAATCATTTATTTTTACCTCCGTTAGGCACAAAAAAGAAAGTCAAAACTAGCAAAAGCAACCTAAAGGAGAGTTGTAGTACCCCTTGAGATCATCACATAGATATAAAGAGGGCTTAGATCAGAGCTTGCACAGAGTAGTTATTATTTTTACAAAATCTTTATGTGCGCGCTTATGCCCGTCGCGCACTTGACACCAGATTCGAGTAGATTGAAAGTGACGTGGCCAATTGGGGTAGTGATACATGGCTTTTTTTGGATGGAACCACGATGATCACACTCGCCACATACATATATTTATGCCACGCGCACCCCAAATCCATGCCTATCAATAGAAGGCAGTACAAATCATTTATGCACATCATTCTAAACCCCTCTCTCTCTCTCTCTCTCTCTCTCTCTCTCTCTCTCTCTGCATCTCTCAAAGTTGCTACCCTTGGAGTGCTCCCTGGAGTCCCAAGCCCGATTCAACCCTACACCAACAGTCAACGGCCCCATTTTACTATTTTAACAGTTTTACCGGGAGGAGGGGGGATACATGCTTATCGAACTATTTTATTAAAATATATTTATATCTATAAATATCAATTGTTTTATCAAGCTTGAAACTTTAGGATAATGTGGCTATAGATGTCATACCTAGTTGTAAGCTATGATATTATGCCTAAGAGTTATGATGTCCGATAGTCTAGGAAGAGATATTATCTTGATGTTATAACGACCAATTTCCAAGGATAACATAGTACCTAGAAGTAATGTTGGTCAGACATAGGGATATTCACTATACCTAATCGTTACTCTGCCTAAATATCTAGTTATCAAATTAACCATAATTAGGGTATATATGTATGGCAAATTATATATATATATATATATATATATATATATATATATATATATATAGGATAATTATGAGATGTAAAAGATATAATTATCAAATATAAAATTAAAGGGGTTTATATTGTGATAGTTATATTTAATCACTAATAAATAAATATAAATGATAAAATAACTAAGGTTAATGCGTTAGTGAGCTGATATTATTCATCATTAGGCTGATTAAATTCGGCTACCCCGAACCTATAATAATTAATCTTGCGATAGCTATAAAGATATGTATACATCTATATGGGGATTAACACCCCCACATGCGATTGGTAGCTACAATCCCGATAGGATAACTTTCATGTTATTCACTATTCGAAGTCCGATGAAGCGTCGTGCTCGATTATGGGGGCTCATGGTAATACATTACAACCACCTTAGAAATTCGACTACCAAGATGGACACCTTAGAGTGGTAGATAAAATGTGTAAAATATCCTAAAAGATAGAAAATTAGGATTAATAAAATATCCAAAAAGATAATAAGATAGGATCGTTAAATATCATGTAGATATAGTAAATTAGGATTGGTAAAGTATCCTAAAAAGATAGTAAGCTAGGTTTGATAAAATATCTTAAGAAATATTTTTCTAAAAGAAGAAAAATGATTCTTAATTTAATACAACAAAATAAAGCAGAAAATTATAAAAACATGTGCACTCACCAACATCATGTTGACGTTTTAAAAAATACATGTATTCTCAGGGAGATGAGTGTGGAGGATAGTCGTGCCCAGGATGAGGTCTTCAAGGAAGCTTGCTGGAGTTTATTTCCGTCAATTTGTCATTTCTAGTTATGTTTAGGATGTGTGCTTGACATATTAAACAATGTAATACCAAATAATTTATATTAAATAAAAGTATCATTTGTGATATACTTATATGTTATGTTCTCTCTATCTCTCTCTCTCTCTCTCTCTCTCTATATATATATATATATATATATATATATATATATATATATATATATATATATATATATATATATATATATATATATATATATATATATATATATATATATATATATGCATCGATCCAATATCCTTACGTCGCATAACCCAACGTTTACACCGTCGGCCGGGGGTGTGACAGATTGGTATTAGAGCTACAGGTATAATGAACTAGTAATTCCTTAGGAACTACGAATATAACCTAGGGAATATACTCTAAATTAGTTAAACCTAATAAACTTATTATTGTTAATTATAGTACAGATAGACTACTTACGGGAGAGGTGACTAGGTTAAACTGTCTCTTGGGTTGCCGGATTTCAGAACGGCTATGTTCTAAAATGGTCCTGCCATCCGACAGTTCTCATCTGGCCGATCCTTGCTTAGTATCCTTGAAGTACAAAAACATAGAATTATTAATATACCCATAATCCAACACTAATCAGATAAAGAATTATACAAACTCTTATAAATACACCCTTATGTTTTAAAAACTATAAATTCAAATCATAACTTAAGATTTTAGATCAAAAACGAATCCTATGGTTAGGCTAGTATTACGGCTGTAGCACAACTAGACCTAGAATGTGCAACTAAGTGATATTATAGTCCGACCGACGCACGCCTAAACCTAGATGTCGTAGTTGACAATCTAAACGCTTGAGGATTTATGGATCAGTAGTTTAGTATGCTTATGTAAGAATTTACGACGACGCCTATGACTTGAGGATCTTCGGATCAGTAGCATAGGTTCACTTCCAGAAGACTAGAGCCTTAGATCAAGACCTATGGCAAGAGGGTTCGACTCATAGCATAATGGTACACCTTGAGGATATATGGATTAGAGACAAGTATCCGACATACCTCCCCATATGCAAAGTTACCTAAGATATGCTACTATCTACTATGTATATATATATATATATATGCACACACACACTTATGAGAGGAAATTATATGTATTATATATTATCACTCGTAAACATCTTCCTATTTGATGTCTTATATAGGATATCAGAGCGATATGGAGGACATATGGGACTGGGTGTCGCATCCTTACCCGGAAGAAGATCAGCTGGTACCTTACACGCCTAAGGAAGAGAGCGATTACGGAATAACAATGCCCCTACCACCTACCCTAGTATCAACTGATGAAGAGCCATTTGAAGATGAAGAAGAGCCCATCGAGGAAGAGGATTGTTGAAACAAATAAGAATAGATCGATAGATTCTCAATAGTAATGTAAATCAAGCAATAAAAGAAATGATCGAAGTTGTGCTGAATGATTAAAATCAGCGCCTTAGAAGTGCTCGATGAAGAACTTCTTTGTAAAGGCACGGTAGGGAATCACAAAACGATTAACCCTAATACAATATATGCATGTAATATTTATAGTCTAACCCTAGCTCATAATGATGGATGGACATGCCCAATCTGCTAATAATAAAGACTAATTACAAGCATTACAAAATTGACACAATCATAATAAATATCCCAACAATCTCCCCCTTTGTGTCAATAAGGAAGGAAGATTTTTCACTGCTGAATGCGCTTCTAAACCTTGAATTTTTTTGCCATTAAGCCGAGCAAGGTATTGCGAACAGTGATGTACCACTTAATCATGTATGTGAAGCATTTCTTGTTAGCAGCATCATTTTCCTTGCAAGCTTCGGATAACCCAAAACATATTCCAGGCATGAAGTAGAATAAAGGTGCTTGTCAGGCAAAACAAAATAGCATCTTTGAACATTCACACCATCATTGTCTCGTTGTTGGTACGCTATACTCCAACTATCCTTGAGAAATTTTCCTTTTTGCATCATGTCAAGATCTTTTGGAGTTTCTTTAGGCTGCATAGTGGGTTTCTTTCTAAGTACTGCAACAAGTTCCACATCCATTTTTGCAATCTCAAGAATGTTGGAGACTAACATTCTTTTCAAATTGTCCAAAATCGGCTCAAATTTCTGTGCATCCTTCGACAGAAGAGAAAACAGGGAAATCCAATCATACAGATTTAAACAAGGTAAGTCAGCGAGTGTGAACTCAAAGACTGAATTCCTTGATCCTCGAACTGCCTTGAAACAAACATTAACAAAACTCTCAGTTTCAATAGGACCAATAACCTTAACAGCAGAAATTTTCTTTGAACTCCAGGTTTGGTACAGAGGCTTTCCATGTTTGAGATAAAAAGATATAAGCATGAGAATGGCATTGTTGTCAGAATCTGGAGCTTTTGCAACCTTGTCAAAATAGCAAAACAAAAACGCCTTCGGAGTAATCGAAAAATCAAGTTGCGACTCTGAAGTGTTCTCCAGTTCGAACGTAGTAACTGGTTCCAACAAGCATATATTCAGATTATCTATAGCTTCGTTTAAAATACGCTCCCTGGACCAAGAAGGGAAGAGAGCTTTCTGAGTTTCCAGATTAAGTTGAGCATCACGAGCCTCTCTTTCCCGAGCTTCAGCTTCTCTTGCAACTCATAGATTTTCATCGAGCTCTTGGTCACGTTTCTTTCTTTTGACTTGAGCCTTTTCGGATAGATCTTCATCATCATCATCATCAATTAACTTTTCTTTTCCTTTCGATCCCGAAGCTACATTAACCTTCGGATCTTTGGACTTGGGTGGAGACTTCGTTGTTTCATTTTCATCTGAACCACCTGCAACTGTTTTCTTGACTTCTACCCCTTGTTTCGGAAGTGAGCTAGACTTCGAAACACCTTCCAAGCGATTGAGCATGGAAACACAGGCTTAAGTTTCTCAGAAATATGTTGGCATACAGAGACTGTGAGCAAAGAATCATGAGTCAAGAGTTTGCAGGTATTGATTCACATCAGCAACATTGCTTTTCATAACAACCCTTTCAGATTTCAACTCGCCAATTTGCGCGTTTGCATGAGATAGATGCACTGAAAGAACTTTAATCTTTTTAGTCTTGACTGCTAGCTTGTCCATGAGGGAATTCACAATAGCAAGATCTGCTTGAAGCTTCTCGATCTTTGAAACAACAGAAGCGGTCATTTCTGCATTATCAGTTCGCAGACCTAAACGAAATTTAGAAAGAGCTTCTTTTTCTGATTGAAGAATAGAGCCAAGATTTATGATCACTTTATTCGCAGCAGCAGTGTTGTTCTCAGACGTACTACGAAACTCTTCCATAAACTGAATCGCATTCGCCAGTACTTTTTTCGACTTTCTCGGTCGTTGCTCGCACTGTCGACTCTGAGTTTTCATCAGCTTTTGTATAGGCTTGAAGACTGATGGCATGCTCCTTGGTTAGAGTCTCGATTAAAGCTTTGACGGACTCGAAGGAGTATTCGGTGCTTGATGATGTTTTCGAAGACTCGAGTACAGTATCCAACTTCTCATTAAGAGCCTTGAATTGCCCTTTCGTAACGGGGACATCATCATCACTTTCTTCTTGAACATTGAAAGGACTGTAATGGAATTCTTGAAATTCATCACGATCGTCACCGAAAACTATATCTGGATCATCTTACCTTAAAAGGCGAAACAGTAGAGGAACCAACACCAAGAGTAACACCAAAAACTCCTGCTCCTGTATCAGATATGTTGACAGTCATTGGAGGTGAACTAGTAGTAGTGGTAGCTGTTGTGGTTGATTCGGTGTATAAGGGAGTAGATAGTGGAACCGAAACCTGAGGCTACGAAACTCCAACAGAAATATTCGGACATGGAGCAATCGTAATTGTAGTTGTCGTTTGAGTGGAGGTATGATTTGGAGAAGATGGAGGAGTAAGGCCCTGAAAGAAATCGTCTGCTAAAAGAACAGAGTTGGGCATTGAAAAAGTTACCTCCAGATTGGTCTGACTAGCGGATGATTCTGAGACCATCGGTAGCAATGTCGCAGCTGTGCTATCGGTTTCATGATGGAATTGCTCTGTTCGACGAACATCAGATATGGTTTGAGACTCCGAATCCTCCTCTACATCAGGAGAAGGAGACCTTGGCTTACGAGCGGCTCTTTTGACTTTCTTCTTTGGAGTTTGAGCCGGTTCGGAAGGTCCAGCCTTCGTTTTTCTTTTACCTCCCTTTTTGGGTTTGGAGGCCTCCTCCATTGCCTTTCGCATCTCGTCAGTTAGAAGTGCAGAAGATGAGATTAACGCTGGATCAACCAAATCCCCTAATTAAGAAAGCCCTAGCAGGCGGCTAAATCGGGCCTTGGAAATAGTCATTTTGATGGAACAGACTTCGACAATAATTAGAGCTTCACATTGTTGATAGCGTGCAGTCGAAAATGCCTCAGATAGAAGAACCAATGGAACGTGCTTTGCCATTGTTAGGGCAGGACCCACCGGAGAGTGACGAAGACACTCGATCATAGTTTGGAGAGCAGCATCATACTTGGATGAATCGAGGTGAAGAGTGAGGTTTTGGTTAGGCTTAATGATCAGTAGCGCCGCTGAGGCGGTTTGATCATTAGCAGATAGAGTTTCAGAAGAAGCAACCATGGATGCGGTTGAGAAGAAGATGAACATTGCATTATTTTGCTTTAGAGATTTTGAGAGTGGTGAGTAAATCAATCGTCATTTTTTCCTTATATACGGTATGATTGGTGAGAGAAAGCCAGCTGTAAGACTGTTCATTTCCCTGAAAAGTCGCCTAAAAAAGCGTGACTGACTGGCGTGATGTCAGGCGGCGTAACTGACAAAGTGTGATATCAGGAAATTTTGAAAAGCACACGCCCAAATTTTGAAATCATATCCCTTAAATGTCGCCCAAATTTTGCATGTTCGGAGTTCAGCATTATTCGAAATTCAGCATCATTCACGATAAGTTGTTCTCGAAATTGAAAGTAATCATTCGGAGTTAAGAACCAGACTTTGGAAAATCACGAGGATTTTCGTGCAAGAGTGTGCTAAAGATAAAGAAATAAAACAAATATGTCTGGGATTCTAGTGATGTGAATAAAGACATAAACAGTTGGATCTCGGGCAACGATCTCTTCCTTCAGACTTAAGAGAGACTTGGAAGTGTCTGTGTGGTATCCCATTGAATTACGATCATCTGTTTGTTGAGAAACAGTGAAAGGCTTCTTGTCATCAGGCTTGTAGGGTGGCTTCATCTTTAACCAAAATCTGAGACTCAACATAAGTCCGAACATTCGAAAGAAGTACTTTTCTGACCAGTGTAGTCATAATAAAAACTAGATATATTTAAGTGGCTAAACAAAATCGAAATCTCAAGAAAAATAAAAAATGGATCTATTGGGAAAAAATGTCTTAGGTCGAGAACATTACATTAAGATCTCGCAAAAATTAAAAAAATGAGATTTCAAGGTACGAACCACGAGGGTTAAATTTCGTCAATTCCATGGTGAAAAGTCTAGAACATGTAAGGGTCGAATTATTGTAATTAGTCGAAGTATGTTTTCGACTCTTCGAATATTTTGTAATGTATTTTACTAGGGCGCTTTTATTCGAAGCTTTAGAGTCAATGCCTTAGTATATTTTTTGTATGCTTTCAGTTCCCTATAAATAGGGTTATTTACTAGAGTTAGAGAAGAACTTTTACAAACTTGTCTACTATTCTCTGTAAAGAATTCGAAAGCATAATAGAGCATAACAAGATCATATTTACATCGTGTGTTCAAATCTCATATTCTTACTTGAACTCATACTCTGATTAATTCATTACTCGATTCATTGGTTCATCAATTGGTATCAGAGCAGGAATCATATCTCTGATCTGATTTTCACGCTGTTCAAAAAGTTTTTGAATCAACTTTTTGATTCAAAAGTTTCCGCACTTTTTGAAAGTGAAAAAATGTCTAGATCTTAGTCTGTGATTCGATTCTGCATTTGAATTGTTGAATCGAGTGTTATTCTCATCAATTCGATTTGATTCATCTAGTTTGTTTTCAAATTCTCAGATCTTTTCAAACTTCTCAAAATCTTCTTCCGTACAACAATGGCGAGTTTCAATCTCAATTCGATGACCTCATTTTCTCATCTGCTAGGTTCATCAACCAAAATTCCAATGCTAATCCCTGAATACTATCTGAATGGTCTGGATGAAGAATTATGGTCATGTATCACTGGAAATGTCAATGTTCCAGTGAATGTTCAACCAATTGGATCATATTCTACAAATTCTGGAGTTGATAATCAAACTGATCGTCTGAAGAAACTGGAGAAGAGGTGTATGAGGGAACTGCGAGGTGCATTACCTCCACTTGTGTACAATTACGTTAGGAGTTGTACAACTGTAAAGGAAGTCTGGAACAATCTGAAAGATAAATTTCAAGGAAGTGAGAAGACAAAAATCAATTCAGTTAAACAGTGTTTGGTTGAGTTGAAAGATTTCAAACAAAAAGAAGGAGAAACAATTGAAGTTTACTATGATCGTCTGAACGAGTTAATCTATCGGTGCAATCGCTATGGAATTACCAGGACATCAATGGAATTCAATCTCATCTTTGTAATGGGGCTTCGAAAAGAATGGAGAAGTGTGAGTATGATGGTGAAGAATCAGCAAAGTTTTGATACATCAACTCTCTATGATTTGTACAATCAATTGAAAACACACGAAATTGAGGTAAATGAAATTGCTGAGGAATCGAAGTTGAATTTGGGAGGTCCATTAGCTCTTGTATCAAAGATTTCTGAGAAAGAAGCTGAAAATGGTGATTCTGAGGAAGAAGAAGGATTCATCATGAATTCGGATGATGAAGCAATAGCATTTTACTCAAATAATCGTGTCAATAAATTTTTCAAAAAGCCGTTCAATTTGAAGACTAAGCTTGCTGAGGTGAAAGGAAATTCTGTGAGTAAAAATGTTGTTGAGGAGAAAAAGAAAGTTGAGAAGCAAGATTCGAAGATAGCTGATGGAAAGGGTGAGAAGAAGCTGAAAGGTGATGCAGGAATAGATTGTCATTATTGCAACGGTGCGAATCATCTTGCAAATGACTGTATGCTTCGAAAGAAGGATGAGAGGAAGAATAAAGTCAAAGATGAGGCATACTATGCAGAGAAGCTTGAGGTGGTTCGTGCTAAAGCAAAGAATTTGTCATTGGTTGCAAAGGGTGAGCATGAGGATGAAGATGGAACTTATCAAATCTGGTCATCCGGGTCAGACGATGAGGAAATGAGGAATCCAACGCATGGAGCGTTGTATGCGAAAATAGAGGAGGACTCAGATGATGAGGAATTCGAAGTGAGGGGACGATGCTTCGTATCCAAAGCAGCTGACAAATCTCCAATGACAACAAAGGTACGTAAAATTCTCGAATCTTTTAATATTCCTACACATGCTTATGACTCTGAACTAATTTCTTTTGATGAGACGGTTACTTATTTTGATTCAATTGTTGTGTCTGCTAGCAATGAGGCCAACAAGTTGTCAATGGAGTTGTTAGAGGTCAAAAATAGATTAGACATGAAAATAAGCAAAATTGAATGTTTGAAATTACAAATGACAAATATAATGTGTGATAGGGATAGGTTATCGAGTGATGTTAAACTTTTGCTAGCACAACGAAACATCTATTGTAATTCTGCTAAACGACTTTATAGCAAATTAATGATTTACATCATTCATGTGATATAAGTAAAGAGCAACATAGAAAATTACTACCTTTCCTAGCATTCGAAAGAGCCAAGGTAGATAATATTTCGTATGATTGTGAGCAAATAATAACTGATTTTGACAGAGTCCCTGATGATAGATATAAATATGGAATTGTCAAAATTGATGAATGTCTTGATGCGAATGAATTAGTTAACATAGTGAATGATACTTTGACTAAATCTGAACAAATTCAAATTTTGAAAAAGACTGAGAATTCAACATCTGATTCTCAATCTAATTTTGCTGATATTGAAGATAATTCTGACAATATTAGTGAAATTAGTGAACTTGAAGATGTTGATTGTTCTCAGTTGTCTGTTGTTAATGTTGCTTCAACATCTAAAGGAAAAGAAAAAGTTAAGGATTTGATGGTTGAAAATGAAACTGATATACCCTCAACTTCGAAAGTTTATGATATGAACTTCGTGGATCTCAAAGACAGCCAAACTGATGATAGTGATGATGAAGATGAAGTGAACATTTCGAAGGAAAAGAAATCTTCAAAGGAAGAAGAAAGTCCTCGAATTATGGTTCATCAGGTGTATGGTGATACACAAAAGTTCGAAAAAGTGATGAATGAAAAAGGTGAACACTATCTTGAAACGAATTCAGTGGTTTATCCAAATTTCAAATGTACAGATAATGTCATTTTTCCAAATCAAATTTTCGTAACTACTGGAAATGTTGAGAAAATCAAACCAGAATTAAAGAAGTTAGTTGAAGAGGATAATTCAAAAACAACTGATGAAGGTTTTTTCGGAAATCAAAGCACAGTTGAAAACAACTTAACAAAGAATTCGTATGTTTTCCAACGTCAAAAACCACAAAGAAAATGGGTTGAAAAATCAGAAATTGAAAAAGAGAATTCAAAACAAGTTGAAAAGGAATGTGAAAAAGTTGTCAAATTAAACTCCAAGGAATTCAAAAATCAAATTGACAAATTTTCGAAGGAAAACAACATTTCAAAAAGACAAGCAAGAAAGAAAATATTTTGGCAAAATGTTGAGTCTCAAAAGATGTCTGAATCACAATCACCCAAAAATGTTTTCAAAGCTAAAAATTCATCCTTTTCAACAAAACCTCAACATTCATCTCAATCAAATCATTCAAAGTCTGAAGTGAATAAACAACCAAGGTTTTCGAAAGTTTCAGAAACTAATATTCCAAGAAAATTTTCAAATAACTCAAAACCAAATAAAAAATTCTTTCAACGTCAACATTTTAAATCAATAGTTGATACATCATATGCTAAATCTTTTATAACAAAACCAAAAGTTGATTTTGTTCCTATAAAGCCAAATTTTCCAAATCAAACGAAGAAAGAAACTATGAAAACTTCACGAGAAAAAGGAATAACGTCAAGGAAGAACATTGATCATTGGCTTGAAGGAAAAGGAAAGATGTATTAGTCAAATACATTTTCAAAGGAGCAAATTCACGAAGCATATGAAAAGTATGTGAATAATTCATCAAATGGCAGTTCATCGTCTAAGGATTCGAACATATCAGTCAAAGCATGGAAACCAGTTATAAAAGCAAAGAATGTTCATTCACAAACTCAGAATTCGAAGGGTAATGTCAGTGAACATTCGAAACCATCAAAAACTTATGTTTCGGTTCCTTTAAACGAAGAAGTAAACTTAATTGATAGTCTCAAAACAAAAGTTTGTGATTGGGTTAAAAGTTCTTCATTACATTCGAAATTGAAATCTAATTTTCAAGGACCCAAAAAGCCATGGGTACCTAAAATTTTCCATTGAATGTAGGTACTATGTGATGAGCAATATGATAACAAGTGGTACATCGATAGTGGTTGCTCTCGTTACATGACTGGGAAGAAGGAGAATTTACGTGATTTTCGAAGTCTCAAAAATGCTGGAGTAGTGAAATTTGGGAACAATAAAAAATGTCAAGTCAAAGGATATGGGAAGATCACGAATGGTCAATTCACAGTCTATCGGGTGGCATATGTTGAAGGTCTTCAACATAACTTGATAAGTGTTTCTCAACTTGTTGTGGGCACTGGCAATCAAGTTCTTTTTAACGAAGAAGGAAGTATTATTTCGAATGTCACACAAAAGAGGTGTTACTGAAATCCAAAAGGAAAGGTGACATGTTCACTTTGGACATCAATCCGATAGTAGGGAAACCTGCTATATGTCTTCTTTCGAAGGCAACATCAGACTTAAGTTGGCTTTGGCATCGAAGACTTTCTCATCTCAATTTTCGAAACATTAATAAACTTGTGGTACAAGATCTGGTAAGAGGTTTACCTGTACTTAAATTTGACAATGATTCTTTATGTGCAGCTTGTGAAGTTGGCAAGCAACATAAACAAGGTCATCCAATTACGATTGATTCGAAAATAGTTGCACCTCTGGAGCTCTTACATATTGATTTGTGCGGTCCTTCGACTGTTTCAACTCTCAACAAGAAACGGTACATTTTAGTGATTGTTGATGATTTTTCCAGATTTATGTGGGTTTATTTTCTCAGGCTTAAATCTGAAGTTGCACAAATCATGATTGACTTTATCAAAAAGATGGAAACAACATTGAAGAAGATTGTTCGAAAAATTAAGAGTGATCATGGAACTGAATTTAAGAACAATGTTCTTGATTCATTTTTGGTGGACAAAGGGATTTCGCATAATTTTTCATCTCCATACACACCACAACAAAACGGTGTTGTTGAACGAAGAAATAGGTCTCTATGCGAAGCGGCAAGGACTATGTTGGCATATGCGAATCTTCCACAATATCTTTGGGCTGAAGCAGTATCAACCGCATGTTTCACTCAAAACAGATCGTTCATTCATCGTCGTTTCAACATTACTCCATATGAAATTCTCAACAATCGAAAACCTAATGTCAAATTTTTCCATGTTTTCGGATGCAGGTGCTTCATTATGAATCTCAAGGATAATCTTACGAAATTTCAAGCAAAAGCAGATGAAGGGATTTTCTTGGGATATTCACATAATTCAGTTGCATATCGTGTGTTGATAAAAGAACACGAAAAGTTGAAGAAACTTTTAATCTTACATTTGATGATTACTACATTAAACAAACAACAACTCAGTTTGAAAATCATCCAATTCTGAAAAACATACAAGATGAATCTGAATCCTCACAAACATTAGATATTGATTATGATTTAATTTTTGGAATTTCAGATCATGCTGTTGATGCTGAAATCAATGCAAGTGATAATCATATCTCTGAACTAACAAAGCTTAATGATGCTTCAACATCAAATTCTCCAGAAAATGGCGAAAGTATGCAAAACAATCCAGTGGAGGGGGAGCACTTGGATTCGAATACATTAGATGACGAACAACATTCTTTCGAGGGGGAAAAAGAAAGGATGAATGATGATGTTGAGGGGGAGCATAATGTTGAGGGGGAGCATAATGTTGAGGGGGAGCATTCAGAAAATATTGAAGATAATAATGATTTTGATTATGCTTGTTCGATTATAGGCTCAGAAAACGATGATATATACGAAGATGCACCTTTGGAATTTGATCCAGCATATCCGCCAATGGAAAAGTGGACAAAAGATCATCTGAAGGATCAAGTAATTGGGAATCCACAAGAGGGAGTTTTAACAAGAGCTCAAATTCGTGCAAAGAATGAGGTATTGAATACTCATCAAGAATTTTGCATGTTCAATGTTTTCATTTCTAAGATTGAACCAAAAACAGTTAATATTGCAATGGAACACTCAGATTGGGTTGTTGCAATGCAATCTGAATTGTCTGAATTTGAACGAAACAAGGTTTGGAGGTTAATTCCTAAACCTGAAAATGTTTCGATTGTCGGGTTAAAATGGATTTTAAAAAATAAAACTGACAAAGATGGAAATATTGTTCGAAACAAAGCCAGACTTGTTGTTAAAGGATATTCACAACAAGAAGGAATCGACTATGAAGAAACTTTTGCCCCTGTCGCAAGACTCGAGGCGGTTCGTATATTTCTGGCTTATACAGCTCACAAAGATTTTGATGTTTATCAAATGGACATGAAATGTGCATTTCTAAATGGAGAGCTTGAAGAAACTATTTACGTGGAACAACCCCCAGGTTTTATTAACGAAGAATTTCCAAATCATGTTTATATTTTAGATAAGGCAGTTTATGGTTTGAAACAAGCACCACGAGCATGGTATGCAACTCTTACCTCATTTTTGAAACAATCTAAATTTAAACAAGGATCAGTTGATCCCACATTATTTCGAAAGAAAGTGGGGAATCATCTAATGCTTGTTCAAATTTATGTTGATGATATTTTTTTTTTGGCTCGACTGACCCTGCTTTGTCTAGAGAATTCGAAGATTTGATGAAAAGTAAGTTCGAAATGAGCATGATGGGAAAAATCAATAATTTTCTTGGTTTGAATATTCGTCAAAACAGAAAAGGAATTTTTATTAATCAAGAAAAATATACGAAGAATCTGTTGGAAAAGTTTGGATTGACGAATAGCACGAAGTTACGAGTTCCAATGGCAACGGGCATAAAGCTTACATCTTCGTTAGATAAACCTGCCGTTGACATAACTTTATATAGGAGCATGATTGGTTCATTACTTTATCTTACAGCTAGTAGACCTGATATCATGTTTTCTGTGTGTAATTATGCTTGGTATCAGTCTAATCCACGAGAACCACATCTCAGTGCTGTGAAGAATATCTTTCGTTATCTTAAAGGAACAATTTCGTTAGGATTGTGGTATCCTTCGAACACTGGGTTCTTTGTACAAGCATATTCGGATGCAGACCTGGGTGGTTGTAATCTTGATCGAAAAAGCACAAGTGGTGGATGTCAATTTCTTGATGGAAAATTGGTGAGTTGGCAGTCGAAAAAGCAAACATGTGTATCAATTTCAACAGCTGAAGCAGAATATGTGGCTGCTGCTGCTTGCACTTCACAAATAATATGGATCCAAAGTCAATTGCGTGATTATGCAATTAATATGAAAAAGATTCCATTATATTGTGATTCTCAAAGTGCGATAAGAATTTGTCATAACCCTGTGCAACATTCGAAGACTAAACATATAGCTCTTCGTTATCATTTCATCAAAGATCACGTGGAAGATGGAAATATTGAAGTACATTTCGTGAAACCAACTGATCAGTTAGCTGACATTTTCACGAAAGCTTTGGATGAAAAATCCCTTGTGAAGATTATAGAAGGACTTGGAATGATCGATGGAAATTCTGTTCCATGCGAAAAAGAAGAATGATGCATGATAAGGAATGATTTAGAGGCGCTGACTAAAAGATAATGCAAACACATTCAGCATTCAGAGGTTACTGTTCATAGTCAACGCTTCGACCCCTTCGAATTCGCACATTTGTTACTTATTTTAAGGGTTGATTCAGAGGTTACTGTTCATAGTCAACGCTTCGACCCCTTCGAATTCGCACATTTGTTACTTATTTTAAGGGTTGATTCAGCTGTTACTGTTCATAGTCAACGCTTCGACCTCTTCGAATTCGTACATTTGTTACTTATAAGGGGATGATAAAATTTTGCATATTTGCATCAACTACTATTTCAATTTTCGAAAATTCAAAAATCCAAAAAGATTTTCGTTTGTTTTGTCATTTAATTTTCAGAAAATTCCAAAATCCAAAAAGATTTTCGTTTGTTTTGTCATTTAATTTTCAGAAAATTCCAAAATCCAAAAAGATTTTCGTTTATTTTGTCATTTAAGTTTCGAAAAATTTAAAAATTCAAAAAGATTTTCTTTTGTTCTGTCTTTATTTTCGAAAAATCAAAACATCAAAAATATTTTGATTCCTATTTCTTTTTAGTATTTTGTTGCAGATTCTCATGAAGATACAGCGGAGATTATGCTTGCAGTACTCGAGCTTATATTCACATTAGTCTTTGAGCTACCTTACTCTTCTTAAAATGAGTTAAGAGTTTACTGTTTGGTCCAAACACAACAGAGGTACTTTTTGTGTATTACATCAATCTTTTTCATCCATAAAATTCTTTCACGATCACACACGAAGACATATGTCCGAGAGGTCTCTGATCAAACCCATCGAGACTTAGATATATCAAAACTCTGTGTTTATGATCTGACATCATGAGACCGTGATGAAAGTGAAACCCAATTTTCATTAACTTTTAAGGAATTGACGGGGAACTAAGTTCCAGATTTTCACGAAACTTTTGTTTCTGTTCCAAAACTTGAAACTCCAAATCATATTCATTTCGAATGAGTGGTCTTGATCAAACATTCGAAACCCACGATGTTTGTTACCCCACAAGATCCAGCATATAAATGTTTTCTTGAATATGATTTCCGTGTGAGTTTCATTCGAATGTCCTAGTCATTTCAAAATTTTTCAAAGCCAACTTGTCACTGACTACACTAGTCAAACAAGTAATTTCTGTTACAATTTCTCACCTTATGTTTAGGATGACATGTAACGAAATTTTAAACCATCCTCGAAGCATTATAAAAGAAGCCCTTTGATACTTATCAACAAGTATTCGATTGTAATTCACGGGAACCCACACAAGCTATTGATCATTTCTCTTAATGATTAATGAAGTAATCTTTGCCCGAGATTTCATCTGCTTTTGTGTCAATGGTTTGACATCACAATATCCCATATTTTTATTATATTTGTTTCTCGTCTCTATTCTTTGGAACACAGCACTCACGAAATCCTTGAGGTTCTGAGTAATACCAACTCAGGCTGATGATTTCGAACTTCTGGCATATGACTTCGCTTTTCATCCCAAAAGTGAAAGAGCCTTGCTTCCATTCAAAGGGTTCTGACAGTTACAATTTTCTTGGGGATTACAAGACAGGCTGTTTATAAATGACGTATGGTATTCTGTCCGTTTCTCAAGGCGATGTGACAGCTACTTTTTGACGCATGGCTACTTTTACGCAGTAATGGTCCGGTTTTCAAGGTGCCACGTCGGATATCATTAAATACATATCCCACTTCAAATTCAAATTTAAGGGTTACATATAAAAGGGAATTCCAGGGGTTCATTGTCAGTTTACGCGATCAAAAAGCAAATTTCCCAAAATTCTCTGTTCATCATCATCTTCAAACCCTAACAATGTCGACTTCTGCTCATGTTGATTCTCATACCACTGAAGATGCCTCTTCATTACCAATAATGAAGATTCAAGCAACAAACTACTACTTGGAGGGTGACGTTTCTCAGTACCCGGAAGAATTAAAGATGCTCATAGTTGCTTTGAAGAACTCAGTTTTGGCCAAAGCGATGTTCAACTCTTTCTCTGTTCCATTGTCCTGGCTTTCTCAAGCAGGATCA
Organism: Lactuca virosa; assembly: GCF_052849685.1. NCBI lineage: Eukaryota > Viridiplantae > Streptophyta > Magnoliopsida > Asterales > Asteraceae > Lactuca > Lactuca virosa. Next base: position 123,697,887 of record NC_136432.1, on the reverse strand, counting down.
ACTGCGACATATAACAAAGCAACTGATACGATTACTTTTCATCTGGTGAACGACAAAAAGGTCAGGCTAACCAAGAAACTATTTTGCCAAATTCTTGATATTCCGAATTTGCCTCCATATGTTTCATTTACTTTTCCACAAATCGTTCACATGTTTAATGAGATGGGATATCAGCCACCATTGTCCAAGATTAGTGATTTTAAGAAATCTGGTCTTCCACGAATCTGGAATTTCTTATTTGATATTTTTCTATGCTGTTTGACTGGGAGATCAGCTGGCCTTGATAAAGGAAGAATGGAGGTTTATGCCATGGTTGCTGGAATCTACTATGATCTTCAAGTAGATTATTCTACACAGTTGTGGAAGGAATTCCAAAAGGGTGTAGAACACACGAATGCTATTCATGGTATTTCGTGTGCAAGATACTGGAGTTTGATTCTGCAACACTTTTACAATAAGGAAGGGATTTTGGTACCCACTGTTGAAGAAAAAGAAGTTTTTCAATCTTACCACTATCCGAAGGAGGTTAAAGATAATGCTGATGTTTTTCCTACAGTTGCTCGTATTCCAGATGCGATGCTTAAAAGAGTTGATTCTTCGAACCCTGTATGGGTAGCCTATTTGACGACAATTGATTCTTCAATTAAAACTGGTGTTTTACTGGGAGGAGATGATAAGAAAACCAAGAAGTCGAGAAAGCATGAAACTGAGTCCAAATCTTTGAAATCTCCAAAGAAGAAGCCTGAAACAGTTGAAGTGACTGTTGCTGAGACTCCAGTAATTAAGCCCATTATTGAATAAACACGAGAACATGTAGTCCTTCCTTCGAAGACTGGCATGTTTCGAAGAATTAAAATGAAGTCCACTCACAAAAGCAAGTCTCCAACGCACAAAGTGGTTCGAAAACCTCAAATAACTCATTAAGGGATTCTAATTAGAGAAGTGCCCGCACCTGTTTCACCGGTGTCCAACAAACGAAGGGCTGAAGACATGGCAAAGCATTTGTAAAAGAAAAAGAATAAGAAGACTCGAAAACTTGTAATCTCTACTGAGTCAACAGATGATGATAGTGAAAGAATTCCTGAAACTCCAGAGTTTACTCTTATCACCGAAAGTTTCACTCCTGAGAAGACAGTTGTCATACCACCCGAAGATTCGATTGCCAAATCAGTTCCTGAGGAGGTTCGAACTTCAGGCATCCTTGCACACGTATCTGATACGGATGCAAATGTCAATATGGGTGAAGGAGGTTCGAAAAATGAAGCTACAGATCCATCTACTTCTGCTCCTTTTGCAAGTACTGTTTATTTACCATTATCTTCTACTCCTCTTACTTCAACAAATGATTCCCCAACATTCGAACACACTCTTAATCAACCCTTTACGTCTATTTTTTCTTCTCAATCTACTGAGCCACCCAAAACAACTTCACCTATTCAAGAAACTGTTTGTATGGAGACAGAGACTGATAATGAGGGTTTTGGCGGTATGTTTGAAGACTTGTAGTTTCATGAAGAAGAAGAGCAGTTTCCAGATCACATGCTGATGACCATGAAGCAGTTTAAGATTTTAAATCAAAAGTTGAATTCTGTCATTTAATCTCAAGCAGATCTAGGGGTTGGTTCGTCTATTTCAATTGTTGAAGTTGATTCATTGCTGAAGGTGTTTGAATCCACAATCATAAGTAAAGTATCGGGGATGCTTAAAGATTCTGAATCTCGAGTCTTGGAGAAGATTGATCATAATGATCAAAACAATGAAATTCGGATCAATTCTCAGAGTTCGAAGTTTGCTGGTAATCTGAAAGAATCGAAGAATGTTGCAAAGGAACGACATGTTCTTTTTATTCAAGATGTGAAGAAAGTTCGAGAGGATGTCAACTTGCAAATTCACGAACTTCGTGAAGATATGAAAAGAGAAATAGCAACTGTTCAACATGACTATGCATCATTGCATCAAAAGGTTGATATCATTTGTGACGCAGTCACTCGATTTGTTAAGTTGTATGAAAATTTGAGTCCTCAAATTACTCAACTTTCAACATCCGAAAGTGCAAGCTTTGAAGAAGTGCTTAAGTTGCTTAAGGAGTTAAAAGAGATTTCTGATAGGCCGGTTTCTTCTCCATTGATTACTCCTGAATTTTTATCTCAGAAGTTTATCCAATTCGAAGCCATTTTCAACAAGCAACTTGCTCCTCTCTTTCGCATATCAAGTCTTCTTCCAACCACAAATGCCCCACCTGTTTTCACAGGGGTGCAAGGGGGAGAAAGAAAAACTAGTGAGTCAAAGACTAGTGGAGAAGATGCGAAAGTTGTGGGAAAAGTCTTTTCTTCGAAAATCCCTACAACAAAACCAATAATTGTTTCTGCTGAACAGGTGACTTCAACAGTCGTAACAACAATGCCAATTGCAAGACCAATTTCGAAAGGAATTGTGATTGGTAAATCTTCGGAGACTGGTGGGAGTGGTTCAAAACCAAAAGAGACAACTGACAATCAAGCATTGAAAGATAAAGGGAAATCGATTGTTGTGGAAAAATCAAAAGAAGAAAAGAAGGCTGAAGTTGATGCTGAAATCGAAAAGCTCAGAATAGTTCAAAGCATTATGGCTCAGCGAGCAAATGATCCGAAGGGAATGGATAAAGGTGATCCAACTAAACACTATAACTACGAAACAATCGAGGCCAAGGTTGCATTCAATCACATGTATTCATTTGAGAAGAAACCAAAGCAGAATTATTTGGTCACAAATACTGATGCATGCCAGTTGGATTTTCCCATAAACGAAATGATGTTTATCATGCCTCAGTTCAAAGTAGAAGGGAATTTTAAAAATAAAGATGAAGGTACACACATGAAAATTCGTTTTCATGCTGTTCTTGGAAAAGCCCCTGAGGAAGTTTGGTCTTCAATAAAAATCAAGAAGGTCATAAGTATGAAAAGGGATGTGGTTTTCGAAAACACAGTCCAAAATGTTAAGTATGTGGTTGCCAGGGCAAATGGAAATATTTGCGAATTCACTGTTGCAAATTTTCCATTAATGAACTTGTATGATCTTATACAAGTTGCATTACTTTTGAAAGACAAATCATTCTCATACCTTCAAAACACAGAACCAGATGAATTCAAGCTTGGAGTAGCTCACATCAAGATTTTTATTGAAAACTATTATGAGTGCTTGGCACTAACAGATGTTGAATTAGCTACTGCTAAAGGAATGGAAATTAAAGCTCCGATGGCTCCTACGAAAACTCAGGCTGAATTGAAGAAGTATGCTGATGGTGAAATTTGCCTGAAGCCTTTTGGAATTGTCTTCGCAGGAAAAGACAAAGCTGGAAAGTCTAAACGGTTCTTATTCCAAGCAAGTGAAGTCGAGAGATATTCAACATCTCAATATACGAACTTGATTATTCGTATGAATCATTGCAAGAAGAACAATGAAGGCGACAAGAAAGAGCCGAAGAAGATTATCTCCTGGTACACGGAGATTCGAAGAGTATTACCGTATTCCATCACACTTCTTACAAATTGAAGACTTCGACTATGATTACAAAGGGGGAGATTGTAAGGGTCGAATTATTGTAATTAGTCGAAGTATGTTTTGGACTCTTCCAATATTTTGTAATGTATTTTACTAGGGCGCTTTAATTCGAAGCTTTAGAGTCAATGCCTTAGTATATTTTTTGTATGCTTTGAGTTCCCTATAAATAGGGTTATTTACTAGAGTTAGAGAAGAACTTTTACAAACTTGTCTACTATTCTCTGTAAAGAATTTGAAAGCATAATAGAGCATAACAAGATCATATTTACATCGTGTGTTAAAATCTCATATTCTTACTTGAACTCATACTCTGATTAATTCATTACTCGATTCATTGGTTCATCAGAACATAGTAATTATTCACCGTCAATTCAGAAACTGGTTTTGTATTTTGGGTTTCACTCAATTCGTGGTGACAACGAATTTAAGATCATAAACACAAAAGTTGTGTAATCATAAACCCCAGTGGTAATTGCTGAGAGTCTCAAGGGTTACGATTGTGAAAGTGAAGGTAATGGAGAATATATAAGGTGGTTCCGAAGAGAAATTGTACCTCTGCTATATTGTGAATGACTAAGCAGTCAACTCTTAACTCAATATGAGAAAAGTAAGGTAGCTCAACGACTTATGTGAATATTAGCCTGATTGGGAAGAAACATTCGGAGTGAAAGTTTCTTTAAGGCTTCAACATAAAGTCTCAGAGGCTTTGGTCTACATGCAACAACATGCTTCTAGGGACACTTAGCTAGTATATAGAATCAGAGTTATAGAATCGAAGTTATATACCTGCCCCATCGTTCCGAATTGATGTGATGAAATAGTACCTGAAAACAAATTTTAAAAGTAACACACAAATAAACATAATATTTTTGGAGTTTTTAATTTTATGAAAAGATAAAACATAAACAAGAGAGAAAATATTTTTGTATGTTGGATTTTCTTGAGAAAGAAATTAAAAACAGAAAATAAAATATTTTTGAATTTTGAGATTTTTTTGAAAAAGAGAAAAAAACTGGAAAATAAAATAATTTTGTATTTTGAGATTTTTCTGAAAAAGAAATAAAAACAAAAAATAAAATAACGAAAATACATAATATACAAAGGATATATGATGTTCTGAATCACCGAATGAACAATGAACTCCGAGGCGCTCCGAGGGCTCGGACCCATTCGCAGTGTGAACAACAGACTCCGAGTGACTCTGAGAGCTCGGACCCATTCGCATGTGTTGGGTATTAGAGTTGCGTCTTATTGGGCTTAAATGTTTTTGTTTTGTTTATCCGAATTGGGCCTGTCCATCCGTGATTTATGGTTAGGGTTAGACTATATGTTATGCATGCATGTATAGCGTTAAACGTATCTTATTAATTACTTTTGCATTGTAGCCCTATATACACCTCTACAGTCGAAGTTCTTCATCGAGCTCTTCTGAGGTGTGAGAGATTAATCATTCGACATCATTTTTCTCATTCTTGTGTTCTTAATTACCTCTTTCCTGTTTATCTGTTTTGAATCTATCGATCTGATAGCGCAATATTCTCATCAATTGGTATCAGAGCAGGAGACTGTGTAATAAATACGCATATCTTCTGTTTGAAGAATCTATTAGGGTTTCCGCTTTTATCGAATATTTAGAAGCCGTCTTCTTCCTGTCGACGGAGTATTTTAGTGTTCGATAAAACCCTAGTCTCATCTTTACAAGTCTGATTCAAGCAGATTATAATAAGAAGTTTTTCATCATGTCTCATGACGATTCTCAAGTCAATCCAATCAACATCTCCAATAGTATAGGATCCACTACGAGAATTCCCATTTTCTATACTCAAGCTTATGAAGTATGGGCACATCACTTTGAAGACTACGTCATTGGATCTGAAGACAATGGCTATCTAATCTGGGAAGCAATTACACTGGGTCCTTTTGTTCACTCTGGAACGAACATAACGATCAAATCTCAAAAGGAGTATAATCAACTCTTGGTGGACGTAGAGAAGATCCCTCAAGACGAAAAAGACAAGTTGCTATGCAATGTTAAAGCCATGAGAATGATCAGATTCGCTTTGCAAGCCGATACTTTCCGTTTAGTGAGCTCATTTACTACAGCTAAAGAAATATGGGATAGGTTGAAAGAATTATGGTCAACTGATGAGGATCTAGAGCACTCCATCCAAACCCTTTTGCTCTCTGAGTTCGGTGCTTTTGTACAAAAACCCGAAGAGAAACTCATTCAGACATTCGATCATTTCAACCATCTACTTAGCAAGATGATGAAATATGGTATTGAAAGGAAGTTGATTGAACAGAAGGTGACATTCATGAACGGCTTAAGACCCGAATGAATGTCAGTAGTCTCAACTGTAAAGGCTCATGAGCAATTTAAGTCCTACTCATTGGCGAAATTGATAGGAATACTTAAATCTCATGAAAGTGTGGTGACTAAGGAAGCGAAAGTTGTTTCGGGTGTGGGTTCTCTGGCCCTTGTTTCTAAAAGCAAGAGTGTGGCAGACGAAAAAGAAGAATCTGATATGTCGGAGTGCGATCTGACTAATGATTAATATGCAATGATGGTTACAAACCCAAAGAAGTTTGCTCGTAAGAAGTTCCCTGTCAACAAGAACCGAAACTGGAAAGGAAGCTATAGTTCTGAAAAGACAAAAGAGGAGAGCAAAAGTACTACTCAGAAGAATGACGAGAAGAAGGAGAGCAAGCTTGTGGGAGATTCAGGATATGACTGCAACTACTGTCACGGCAAGAACCACTTTGCCAAGGATTGCATGCTGAGAAAGATGTCTGAGAAAAAGGATAATGAAGATGATGAAGCATACCACATGCGAAAGTTGGAGGAGATAAAGAAGAAGAAAACATCTAACATTTCTATGAATGCTTTAATTGTGCAGGAACATATTGTTGATGATGAGTTTGGTGGAGTAGAAGTTTGGTATACAGACTCTGAAGACGAAGAGGTACGCAGACCTTCGCATGGAAGAGCTTATGTGGCAAGAGAAGGAGTTACTGAGTCAGCTGGTAGATGGTTAATGGTTACAAGCGAAGGTAAGACTGAGGAAGCGAAGCTCGAGGAAGACAAATGTTTAACAACTAAGCCTATGAGCGAAAGGATCAACAATTGTGATCAGTTGATCAAAAAGGTACATTCTATCCTGAAATCACTTAAAATACCAGTAACAAATTACGAAAAAGAACTAAATGAATTAAAATTCAAGTTTTCTAACTTGAGTGGCAGTGTTATGCAAACTCGCTTAGCAAATTCTAACCTAACTGACCAACTTAGCAGGGAGTCTTCCAAGAGTGAAGAGAGAAGGATATGGATACAACAGAAGGAGTCAGAGTTAGTTAGGGCTAGGGATGAACTTATTTATTTGCAACGAGACAATTTGAAGTTCTTGAAACAAAGAAATATTTTCTGTTTAATTGCTAAACGCTTATATACTAATATCACCCAATTGCATTTAGATTGTGAGATAGGTAAAAAGATTCACAAAATGATTTTGCCCTTCCTTGAATTTAAGGAGGACGAAGTCATCGCTGAATGTGAATCCATAATGTCCTCAGATGAGCTTTCAGCGACATATAAATATGGACTGGACAAAGTTGAGACTTTTATTGAGTCCAAAGAACATAAATGTATGTTAAAGAATTTATTGGACGAAAACGATAAATTAAAAATCAAAACCGAGACCTTACAGAAGTTCGACTCATCACATGCCAAATTAAGTTCAGAAAATAAAATGAATTTGGAAACCACTTCTGAATTTGATGAGGAAAGTGAAATGAGCGAAATTTCAGTAGAAGACGAGATTGACTGTTCGGAATTTCTCAAAAGCGAATCAGAAAAAGCAAACTCGCTTGTATCTGAAAATTCTGTTGAGTTCGCTCGCATTTCTAAAGATAAGTCCAAAGTCCTCAAAGAAAAGGCGGTAGTTTATCGAAAGGTGCAAACAGTGCCGAATCAAGTATATACCGTTGAAGGAATAACTAAGAAACAAACGACAGAGTTGACATCCATGGTTGACAAAGATAACGCTGAAGGTTGTGACAACTACTTCTGGTCTGCTCCTATAGACAATGCAGAAGAAACGGTTGGTCTGTCGGAACGCACCTCATGGAGAGTTAAGGGTAGGTACGTGGATGAATCCATCAACAAGCCCTCAAGCTTCGATAAACCCAGTACAAGCGGTACAAAAGAAATACCAAGTGAACCACTCAAAGCTTCAAGCGAATCATCAACAACCGAAGCTCATAGAAAGAGAAAGGATCCTAAGGCTAACATTCACTTGAATCAGGAACAACTTGCTGAGGAGAAACGCCAGAGGAACAAAAGATACATGAAGAAGCTCAATGAGAGAAAACAGTTTTGGCAATCCCAAAACCTCACTTATGTTCGCTCTAAAAAGGCTTCTAATCTAAAGATGAAAAAGGAAGCACAAGTTAATCACTGCCAGACACAATCACTGCCAGACACGCAGTCAGGAGAACCGAACAACATGTTTCAGTCCTAATAATGTTCACAAGAACCGAAAGTCAAGTTTCGATCCCAACTCTTACTATGCCAAAAACCGAAAGTCCAATTCCGGTCCCAACACAAGCGCAGAGAACCGAAAGACAAGTTTCGGTCCAAAATCCAATCCTTCTCGCTTTCAACCAAAACCAAACCCGGTGAAGGACATCAAGGGAAAGGTTGTCTCTAATGATGAAGGACAAGTTAAGAAGAAGTCATCAAACCTTAGGTCTCCAAAGAAAAACTCAACTGAAAAACCAACTAACAAAAAGATACCCCAAATAAAGAAAGACAAAAATAAAATCAAAGTTTACACCATCAAACGAAAAGATGAAACCACATTAATAAAAAGAACATATATGGTTGATCTTTCTGTTGCAATTCCCTATTCTGTGAAAAACTCATCATGGCCCAAGAAACTTTGGGTTCCTAAATCTGCTTAATTTTGCAGGTTATAGGTGACGAGCAGTTTGACAACGAATGGTATATTGACAGTGGTTGCTCTCGTCACATGATAGAAAGGAGGGAAGAGCTTAGGGAGTTTCGGTCCCTTAAGGATAGTGGATGTGTAAAATATGGAAACAACTCATATGGAACGATCAAAAGATGTGGAATAATTACAAATGGCAAATTCTCAATTCGTAAAGTAGCTTACGTGGAAGGATTACAGCATAACCTAATCAGTGTCTCTCAACTATTTGTGGGAACCAGATTAAAGGTTTCATTCGATGATGAAGGTTCAGAGATCATCGAAAATAAATCTAAGAAAGTCCTGTTGAAATCCACGCGCAAAGGCGAGATGTATCCGCTGAATATCAATCCAATAAGAGGAAAGCCAGCTGTATGTATCCTGGCAAAGGCGAACTCAGATGAAAGCTGGTTGTGGCACAAAAGACTTTCGCACCTGAACTTCAAAGATATTAATAAACTGGTGCTTGGTGATCATGTGCGTGGACTTTCTGTTCTCAAATTTGACAAAGAACATTTGTGCGCAACATGCGAGATGGGCAAGCAGAGCAGAAATAGTCACCCTTCTCGTATCAATACAAAAATCATCGAACCACTTGAATTGCTGAACATCGACTTATGTGGTCCTTAGGCTATTGAAAGCATCGGTGGTAGTAAGTTCATACTTGTGATTTTAGATGATTTTTCACGTTTCACCTGGGTTTTCTTTCTTAAACAGAAATCAGAGGCAACTCCCAAGCTGAAGGTTTTCATCAAGCAAATAGAATTACAACTGCGAAAGGTGGTAAGAAACATAAGAAGCGACAATGGTCTTGAGTTCAAAAATAAAGAACTTGAAGAGTTTCTGGCTGAAAAGGGAGTAACACACAACTTTTCTGCTCCCTATACTCCACAACAGAATGAGATCGTTGAAAGGCGAAATCGTTCACTATGTGAAGCGGCCTGTACCATGCTGAGTTTCGCTTCTCTACCTTTATATTTCTGGGCAGATGCTATAGCTGTTTCTTGTTACACGCAGAACCGATCATTCCTAAACAAGCGATTTTCTATTACTCCATACGAAATCCTGAATAATCGCAAGCCCAATGTGAAGTTTTTCCATGTGTTCGGTTCCAGATGCTTCATTTTCAACTCAAAAGAGAACCGGAATAAGTTTGATGTAAAGGCAGACGAAGGGATATTTCTTGGCTATTCGCTTACATCTAAAGCATATACGGTTCTGAATAAACGCTCAAGGAAAATTGAAGAAACCTACTATGTAACTTTTGATGATAATTATATGAAGAAAATTCAAGCAAGCGAAAGTCCAACAGAAGAAATTTTTCATGCATCAGGTCAAGTCTCCATTCCCATTTCCAATCTATTTGAAGAGTACATGCTGCTCTTTGATGAACCAGAGAAGGCTATCAACTCAGAAGCGAAAGTAGCAGATAACAAGATCGATTCCTTAAAGAAGATTATCGATGAAGCTGTTAAAGCAATGGAAAGCGAACCTACTACATCAAATGATCATCCAACCACAAGTGACCCTCCAAAAGATAGCTCAATATCCCAGGGGGAGAGTTCGTCAACACCTGAAATAACTGAATTGCCTTTCCCGGGGGAGAGTCCATCAGTAACACCAACCCATGATGATCGATCTGAGGGGGAGAGTACTGAATCTGACAACGGGTTCGGTTCGCCATTTGAGGGGGAGAATGAAAATGCAAATGACGAAGGCGATATGTCAGAACTGGAAGAAGAAGTCAATGCAGAGATGGATCCTGCCTATGATCCAAATTACCCTCCCCTCATGAAATGGACAAAGGATCATCCAAAACTCAAATAATTAGTAAATCATCAGAAGGAGTTATCACACGCTCTCAACTGAAGGCGAAGCAAGCTGCTTTATTCTCTCAAGTAGAATTCTGCATGTTCAATTCGTTTGTCTCCAAAATTGAACAAAAGACGGTAAATGCTGCTCTCGATCACTCTGATTGGGTGCAAGCTATGCAAAACGAACTCCATGAGTTTGAACGAAATCGTGTTTGGAGGCTGAGTCCCACACCAAAGGATGCATCCTTAGTCGGTTTAAAATGGGTCTTTAGAAACAAGTTAAATAAAGAGGGTAATGTCATCCGAAACAAAGCAAGGCTGGTGGTGAAAGGATATTGCCAAGAAGAAGGAATAGATTATGAAGAGACCTTTGCTCCTGTAGCTAGGTTGGAATCAGTGAGAATCTTTTTGGCATATGCTGCACATAAAAACTTCGAAGTTTTCCAAATGGATATAAAGTGTGCTTTCTTGAATGGAGAACTGGAAGAAACGGTATACGTTGAGCAACCACCCGGATTTGTGAACGAAAAGTATCCTGATTATTGCTACATACTGGATAAAGCAGTTTATGGTTTGAAGCAAGCACCGAGAGCCTGGTATGACACTCTAACTCGTTTTCTCAAAATATCAAAATTTAAACAAGGTTCGGTTGACCCAACCTTCTTTCGCAAGAAAGAGGGCAAACACTTAATGATAGTTCAGATTTATGTCGATGACATCATCTTCGGCTCCACGAATCCTAGCTTAATAGCTGAATTCAGGAAGGTGATGGAGACTAAATTTGAAATGAGCGCAATGGGTCTGATTAACTTTTTCCTTGGTTTGAATATAATACAGGGACCAGAAGGCATCTTCATAAATCAGGAAGCCTACACGAAGACTTTGCTGACTAAGTTCGGCATAACGGGAGATTCCAAAGTAAAGGTTCTAATGGCATTTGGCACGAAGCTAACTCCATCTCTTGAGAAACCGGCTCTTGATGAGACCCTCTATCGTCAGATGATAGGATCTCTAATGTATTTAACAGCTAGTAGACCGGACATAATGTTATCTGTCTATTATTGTGCAAGATTTCAAGCAAATCCAAGAGAAGCTCATATGATTGTTGTGAAAAATATTTTCCGATATTTGAAGCGAACCTCATCTCTCGGTCTCTGGTATCCTGCAAAATCCGGCTTCTTTGTTCAAGCTTTCTCTGATGCTGATCTTGGTGGATGTGGATTAGACCGAAAAAGCACAACAGGTGGATGCCAGTTCCTTGATGGCAAACTTGTCAGCTGACAGTCAAAGAAACAAACTTGCGTGTCTCTTTCCACAGCCGAAGCTGAGTACATCGCAGCAGGTCATATGGATACAAAGCCAACTTAGAGATTATGGATTAAGCATGAAGAAGATCCCTCTCTACTGTGACTTAGAAAGTGCGATTCGTATATGTCACAATCCAGTGCAACACTCAAAGACCAAACATATTTCACTAAGATACCACTTCATAAAGGACCATGTGGAAGACGGTAACGTTGAAGTTCATTTCGTTCGGTCCTCAGACCAACTGGCTGACATCTTCACTAAAGCCCTACTAGAAGCAAGCTTTAATAAAATTCTACAAGGGTTAGGAATGATGGAAGCTGATTCGGTACCGAAACCCATTATGTCTCACTAAAATTTGAAGAAGAAAAATAGAGCGAATGTTCGGTCTATTTCGACTCCAAAATTTTCGGTTTTCGGTTCTAGAATTTTCGGGAACCAAAATGAACCGAACGCTTGGTCTATTTCGGCTCTAAAATATTTGGGAACCGAAATGAACCGACCGCTCGGCGCATTTCGCTTCATATTTTTTAAAGTTATGGTTTCAGTTGTATATTCTTGTAAAGCATTTGATTCTCTCGTGTGTTCAAATTTAGCATTAATTTTCTTTTCTATTTTTATTCTTTTTCAGAAATTTTCAAAAAATCCAAAAATTAATTTTCTTTTCTGTTTTTATTCTTTTTCATAAATTTTCAAAAATCCAAAAATTAATTTTATTTTTTTTTGTTTTTATTCTTTTTTAGAAATTTTCAAAAATCCAAAAAAAAAATTAATTTTCTTTTCTGTTTTTATTCTTTTTCAGAAATTTTCAAAAATCCAAAAATTAATTTTATCTTCTGTTTTTATTCTTTTTCAGACATTTTCAAAAATACAAAAATATTTTTATTTATTTATTTTTGTTTTTGTTTCGATTCTTTTCTTTTGGTTTAATAATGACAGATGATATCCCTATTAAAGTCGGGGCATGTATAACACTCTTATCTTTATTCTAGTTAAGTGTCCCTAGAAGCATGTTGTTGCATGTAGACCGAAGCCTCCTAGACTTTGAGTGAAGCCTTAATGATTCGGTTGACACCTATCGTCTCTTCCCAATTAGGCTGCTAAATTCACTCAAGTCGTGAGCTGCCTTACTCTTCTCACAATGAGTTAAGAGTTTTCTGCTTTGTCATTCTTATTTAGCAGAGGTATTTTCAGTTCTTTAACCACCTTATAATTCTCCATCACGTTTTGCTTCACTATCGTAACCCTTGAGACTCTCAACAATTACCACTGAGGTTTATGGTTACATCACATCTGTGTTGATGATCTTAGTCACAATCACCATGTGCTGAGTGAGACCCAAAATCCAACACCATGAATGAATTGATGGTGATCACTTATATGATCAAGATATTACTTGTACCTAAAGAAATTTCTAATTTTTGTGTGATCTTTATGATATCGTCTATCACCAAGACGTTTCTTCCCATAAGATCCAGTTTTATTTTGTTTTGAGATTTCTTAATATTATCCAGTCACAAAATAAATTCTCCAAACCTACTTGTTTAATAGACCACATCGGTCTCATAAGTACTTCATCTTACTTTCGGTCTTATTTTAAGTATCAAAGTTCGGTTGAAGCTAAACCACCTACTAAAGCCTATACTTGAAAAGATGCCTTTTGTGACATCCCCAAAATCACGGCTAGAAAAGACCGGTTTCATTTATGCTTTTAAATAATTTCAGAGTAAATCCATTGATTTAAAAGAGTTGCGGAATTTGTCCCCAAAAACATTACATGATAAAATAAGGTTTATCAAAGCATTTCTCAAAGAGAATGTATTTTCATTAAATAATAAAACCTCGGGATGTCATGTTCCGATACAGACGAAAAGCATAAACAATATAAAATAGACCTTACAACAGTTATTTATAACTACTGATCTATAATCCAAAATCTCTCGTCAAGTCCACCAACATATACCCTTGTGCCATTACCTGTAATGCAAAGAAAACTGAGTGGGTCAGGCTTGGGAGCCTGATGAGCATATAGGGTTTTCAACCCACAATAATATATTTATTATATTCAATCATCAAACAATCAACCCAATTACCCATCCCCATATCTCCTTTATTTCTTAAGGGTTTACCCTAAGAACCAATTATCCTTCATTCATTCATTCCTAAGGATTTACCTAAGGAATTGGCACGAAGTCCATTGCTGCCAAAGTTTATCTATCAGATACTAAATCCATAGCTATCAGGCGCTAACTCCATAGTCACCAAGGTTTACTCAACAGGCACGAAGTCACATCATCACCAAGGTTTATCAAATAGGCATGAAGTCTCATCGTCACCAAAGCTTATTCAATAGGCACAAAGTCGCATCGTCACCAAGGCTTACTCAATAGGCAATAGGTCTCGTAGTCGCCACTATTTCATCTACCCATGTTCTACCCAACATATTTGTAGATATAAAATACATATACAGTTTAAATCATTTAACACCCGTATAAAAACATCAATTCCAAGCCCATCTCAAATAGACAAATAATATATAACACATAGCACGTATTTCATAGCTAATACTTTATATTTATGTGTTGGAAGAAAGTAACTATACACTCACCTGATAAAGACGATGATCGGACAACACCTCGTCTCTTAAATTAATCTTTTCCGATAAAACCGGGACGTTTTCTCCAAAACCGGGCTTTACACGGGCAGGGCTTCGGCTCGGGAATTGCACTTCTCGGGATCTTCGGGGCTTCGGGACTTGCTTCGGGGCTCGGGAATGATACCGGGGCTTCGGGATATTTCTTGCACGAAAATCGAGGCAAAACGGGAGAGAGAGAAGAGAAAATGAGCAAAGGAATTGGCTGCCCTCGCAAGGTATTTATAGGGGCTAATCTTCGGATCTACGCTGGGCGTACCAAGCCTTACGCTGGGCGTACGCGATGTCACTGCATGCGTATGGCACTCGAGTTCGGTCAGGTGACGTAGCTGAGGCGGTTCCGGGTACGCTGGGCGTACACCACTACGCTGAGCGTAGTTCGGATCAGATCGATGACTCCTTCGGATAATGTCCGAATTAAAGATTAAATAAATAAATATTAATTATTTAAAAACTTCAGAAATTCATATCTTCCTCATACGAACTCTGTTTTCGACGTTCTTTATATCCACGCGTAGGTGAGACTACGCTCTACAACTTTCGTTTAGACTCCGTCGGCTGATTTCGAATTTATTTTTATTGTATTATTTTTAGTTGACCGGGACAGGAAAACTCCATTATAAAATCATAACTTCTTCATCCGACGTCCGTTTTCGTCTGTCTTTTTACCGTTGGACTACTATCAACGAGATCTTCGATTCTCGTTTAGATTGTTTCGGCTAGAAATCACTCGATCTCGAATTCGAGTTTCAGGCTGCATACTGCTAAGTCGAAATTTAGAAAAATCACAACTTCCTCATACGAAGTCAGATTTGGACGTTCTTTTTATGCACGCTCTCAGTTTAACGAACTCTACGACTTTCGTTTAGATCGCTAAGGCTAAATATTGCTCTAACGTAAATTCACGATTTACGTCACGCTGTGTCGTGTCGGTTCTGTCGCGAAAGTTCGACAGATCATAACTTCTTCGTTATAACTCGGATTTCGGCGTTCTTTATATGCACGGAAACCTTGTGACATATACTACAAGTTGGTTATGATTATTCATTCTAAAAACTCTTCTATCAAAAAGTCATTTTTGACGCTTATCGTCTCTAAATTGACTAGCCCTGATCTACGGGCGTTACAATTATCACCCCCTTAGGATGATTACGTGTCGGAATCATCAACGAAATAGGGCTTGTAAAATGATTCCAATCTTCTGACTTATGTCAGATGCTACTTCGAACTTGGTTATCGGAACCACGTAACAACTCATCGTAGTCGGACTCAATTGATATGACCACTAGGGTCGGAATAACAACCATCTTACTAGTCATTACCGAAATAATGGTAGTGACTTACTTGAATAAACAGAATCAATTACTAGTTTCTCGGTAACCTTGCGACTTTCCCTGATCCAAGTGCGAGTCCTGTGCTTCCGGTAGCATAGATCTCTACTACCATTCACACCTACTCATACTCGTCCCAAGTATTGTCTCTCAGTCTAACAAAGTCGCTATACAAAAATCACAGAATCATTTAACACATCAGGTATTAAAACAATAAATATCACATAGATATCAAAACCAAGGTTTATATTATAACTTGAAACGATTTACACAAAAATTCAAGTTCACCCTATTCTATGCCTCTAATAGGCTACATCATAAGTTACTATTCGCCAGCTACTTCATAACTTGATCCTTGGATATAAAATCCTTATCCTTGATTCGCTTCGTCGAGGATCATATGGAATGCCCTTGGCTGTGGCGGTGCGTTTTTCTTTGGGCAGTCTCTAGAAACATGCCCTTATTCGTTACACCCGTAGCACACCTTTTTGTTGGATGCGCACTTGTTGGCGTATTGCCCTGTCTTCCCACATTTGTAGCAAGTCATCTCCTCGCTACACTTTCCGAAGTGTTTCTTTTTACACTTCTCGCACCATTTAGCTTCATCTCTTCCCCCAGATTTCGAGAATTTGCTTTCTTTGTTGATCACTAAAGATCCCTCATGCTTCCTTTTCTCTCCAACTTCAGCTCTCTCCAGACCTTTCTCTCTTATCTGAGTCTCGACATTCCTAGCAGCCCAGATGGCGGCTTTCAAAGTGGTTGCTTGCTTGACCACTGGACCAAAGTCCGCTGGTAATCCGTGGGCAAACCTGTTGACCTTGGAAAGTTATGTTGGAAGTAGATATGGGATAAGCTTCATCTTCTCTGTAAAGCTGGTAGCGTATTCAGTGACGCTCAATTTTCCCTTTTTCAGATTCTGAAACTCATTGTTGATTTCCAGAAGATCCTGCTCAGAGTAGTATTGCATCTTTAGTTGCACCACAAAGTCCTCCCACGACATCTTGCTAGCTTCCCCCTTAGGCATAGAACTAGCAAGTAGCTTCCACCAGCTCAATACTACTGATTTTAACAGAGGAATCGCAAGAGCGGTCCTCTGCTTGTTGCTGCATTCACAACTTTCAAACATCGTCTCCATCTCGTAGATCCAGTCCATAACTTGTACCGGCGTTGGGTTTCCAGAAAGACATGGGGGTTTGGATGCCATGAAGTCCTTGTACTTGCATCCTCTTCCATCGTTTCCTCTATCCTGGTTGTTCTGTCGAACTAACGGTGGGTCGGATTTACCAATAATCCTACTTAAGTTTCCTCCTTCTGACTGCGCTCCATTCACTTGGGGCTCTTCAACTTGCATTGAACGTTCTTCACGATTTTGCCGAAGCAGGCGTCTAGTTTCTTCCATCTGACGATCCAACATCGTTTGAATCATCAATTTTACCCCAGCCATTGTTATCGGCTCAGGTGGTGCTGCTGCAACAACTACTTGTTCAATCACAGGTGGTTGATTCCTGTTTCGTTCATGTTTCCAGCTCCACTCCTGGTTCTTGCCATTTTTGATCTATACACCGAATAAGGTGATTTTAGATCCTCATTCACGGTAGATATTCAAATCATCCTTATCACTCCGAAACGTTTACATGCTAGTTCTAATATCGTAGTCGTACGCTTAGAATCCTAAACACATAAGGTTTCCAAATCCGGTCGGCAACAGACCATAGATCTGAACAAACAGCTTTATATATGGCAAACATATAACATTTAGCACATAAAAGCATTTTAGGCATATTTCTTAAAATATACTAGTGCTCGTGTCAAAAATATGGTAGACACTCATCTCACAATCATCGCTTAACATTCTAAGTTTAAGTTTAGAAATCCTACAAATTCCTAGTTCGCTTAAACGAATGCTCTGATACCAACTGTGACATCCCCAAAATCACAGCCAGAAAAGACCGGTTTCATTTATGATTTTAAATAATTTCAGAATAAATCCATTGATTTAAAAGAGTTGCGGAATTTGTCCCCAAAAACATTACATGATAAAATAAGGTTTATCAAAGCATTTCTCAAAGAGAATGTATTTTCATTAAATAATAAAACCTCGGGATGTCATGTTCCGATACAGACGAAAAGCATAAACAATATAAAATAGACCTTACAACAGTTATTTATAACTACTGATCTATAATCCAAAATCTCTCGTCAAGTCCACCAACGTATACCCTTGTGCCATTACCTGTAATGCAAAGAAAACTGAGTGGGTCAGGTTTGGGAGCCTGGTGAGCATATAGGGTTTTCACCCCACAATAATATATTTATTATATTCAATCATCAAACAATCAACCCAATTACCCATCCCCATATCTCCTTTATTTCTTAAGGGTTTACCCTAAGAACCAATTATCCTTCATTCATTCATTCCTAAGGATTTACCTAAGGAATTGGCACGAAGTCCATTGCTGCCAAAGTTTATCTATCAGATACTAAATCCATAGCTATCAGGCGCTAACTCCATAGTCACCAAGGTTTAATCAACAGGCACGAAGTCACATCATCACCAAGGTTTATCAAATAGGCACGAAGTCGCATCGTCACCAAAGCTTATTCAATAGGCACAAAGTCGCATCGTCACCAAGGCTTACTCAATAGGCACTACGTCTCATAGTCGCCACTATTTCATCTACCCATGTTCTACCCAACATATTTGTAGATATAAAATACATGTACAGTTTAAATCATTTAACACCCGTATAAAAACATCCATTCCAAGCCCATCTCAAATAGACAAATAATATATAACACATAGCACGTATTTCATAGCTAATACTTTATATTTATGTGTTGGAAGAAAGTAACTATACACTCACCTGATAAGACGATGATCGGACAACACCTCGTCTTTTAAAATAATCTTTTCCGATAAAACCGGGACGTTTTCTCCAAAACCGGGCTTTACGCGGGCAGGGCTTCGGCTCGGGAATTGCACTTCTCGGGATCTTCGGGGCTTCGGGACTTGCTTCGGGGCTCGGGAATGATACCGGGGCTTCGGGATATTTCTTGCACGAAAATCGAGGCAAAACGGGAGAGAGAGAAGAGAAAATGAGCAAAGGAATCGGCTGCCCTCGCAAGGTATTTATAGGGGCTGATCTATCGGATCTACGCTGGGCGTAATCTCGGAGTACGTTGGGCGTACCAAGCCTTACGCTGGGCGTACGCGACGTCACTGCTTGCGTATGGCACTCAAGTTCGGTCAGGTGACGTAGCTGAGGCGGTTCCGGGTACGCTGGGCGTACACCACTACGCTGGGCGTAGTTCGGATCAGATCGATGACTCCTTCGGATATTGTCCGAATTAAAGATTAAATAAATAAATATTAATTATTTAAAAACTTCAGAAATTCATATCTTCGTCATACGAACTCTGTTTTCGACGTTCTTTATATCCACGCGTAGGTGAGACTACGCTCTACAACTTTCGTTTAAACTCCGTTGGCTGATTTCAAATTTATTTTTATTGTATTATTTTTAGTAGGCCGGGACAGGAAAACTCCGTTATAAAATCATAACTTCTTCATCCGACATCCGTTTTCGTCTGTCTTTTTACCGTTGGACTACTATCAACGAGATCTTCGATTCTCATTTAGATTGTTTCGGCTAGAAATCATTCGATCTCGAATTCGAGTTTCGGGCTACAAACTGCTAAGTCGAAATTTAGAAAAATCATAACTTCCTCATACAAAGTCAGATTTGATCGTTCTTTTTATGCACGCTCTCGGTTTAACGAACTCTACGACTTTCGTTTAGATCGCTAAGGCTAAATATGGCTCTAACGTAAATTCATGATTTACGTCACGTTGTGTCGTGCCAGTTCTGTCGCAAAACTTCAACATATCATAACTTCTTCGTTATAACTCGGATTTCGGCGTTCTTTATATGCACGGAAACCTTGTGACATATACTACAACTTGGTTATAATTATTCATTCTAAGAACCCTTCTATCAAAAAGTCATTTTTGACACTTAGTGTCTCTAAATTGACTAGCCCTGATCTACGGGCGTTACACCTTTCAATGTTTCTAAACAAACATTTGATCGTATTTTATGGGAAACCACACAGGCACTTCTCAGTCTCTCTTGACTTTGAAGGAAGAGATTCGTGCCCAGAATCATAGTTTTATGTCCATCCAGACATCACTTTAATCCCACACACATGTTGCTTTATTTCTCTTTCTTTGGCACACTCTTACACGAAGATCTTTACGATTTTCCAATCTCTTAATTATGGTACTAATGTCACTTTTCAGATCTGTACTTTCGGTTCTAAAACATATGGTGGTTCACTTACTAATAGAGGAGCGAAGATGGATTTGTATGAACCTTTCTCAGAATTGAAGAGACGGTCTTTGGATAAGGACAAGAATTCATTTTTGGGCGCGTGAATTTGAAATGGTTTCTACACCCACGCCTAATGACGTGTTTGTAGGGAACCCCAACTGTCAAATCCCGCTTTTGCAGGCGACGTTTCAGAACTCGTATCATTACAACCGATTTTTTCTCTCTCCCGACAATGGTATAAAAGGAAGTTCTCACGCCTATTGTACCTTCTTACCTTCTTCAAATTCTCTCTCAAATATATCCGGCGATATTCAACTGTTCATCTTCTTGAGTGCTTCAACAATGGCGGAATCATCCTCTATTCAAGATCAAACTGCTTCTTCAATCTTGCTCAAGATAAAACCGAATCAGAATCTCATCATTCAGTTGGATCCTTTTCTTTATGATTCATACATGCTTCACGTTGTGGAGTGTCTCAAGTATTCTCCCTTGGTGATCGCTCTAACACAAGTCGAATCAGTTCCAATGTCCCTACTATCGCAGGTCTATTTCATTGCTTCATACGACAAACGCAAGGATCAGATCTTTTTTGAAATCTTTAATCACAACACATCGGTATCCAAAGCACGCTTCTGTTCACTGCTAAGGCTACCTGCTGATGCTTCTGTCATCTCTCCAGATTTCGTAACCACGACCCAGTTGTTCTCGATATTCTACGACATGGGATACACAGATGTTCTGACTATAGTGACGAAATTCAAGAAGTCGTGTTTACCACACCAATGGAATGGTCTGCTTACACTTCTTTACAAGGGGTTAGCAGAATGAGTTGTAGGGTCAGATGGGGCAAGTAAAGGGTTTATGACTATTCTTTATGGTCTCTACCAGGGTATTAATTTGGATTATGGTTCACTACTATGGTCGCAGCTGGTGCAGAGTCTTAACTCCTCGACCAAACATTCTGAGATTTCATGTGCTCGATTCTGGACTCTAGTCAGTCACAGAGCCATTGAAACTTTTCAGGTTCCTGTCATGACGGATGCTTTGAAGTCTTTTGTTGCTACATTTCACATGGTAAAGATTATCGTGATTGATCCTACAAAGTTCCATTACATTGGTTCGATTCCTGAAACAATGAGCTGATGTGTCACGAGTGAAAGTAGAGTCATGGCAGATTACAGGAAATTGCCTCCTTCGGGTCCAAGACAACTCACTCCTGAAATGAAGAATGCTTTTGGAGGCTGCTGACAAACCTGCAAAGAGGGGGAAGAAATCAGAATCTAAGAAAGACGAAAACGAAGGTCCCTCATCTCCGAAAAAGCGAAAGGCTGACACCGCTGCACCTTCCGCTCACAAAAAGAAAAAGGTCAAGAAGATGGCAAAACGAGCGAAGGCTCCAACGCCTTCTGATTATGATGAAGAGGAGCAACCTGCCAATGATGAAGAGGATGTTCAACATGAAGGCTCACCAAGGGGAAACACTCCTCCCCGATCTCCAACTCCTGAAGTACAGATTCATGTTTCTACTCCTCCTTCTCCAAAACAAACCACTATACCAATCTCTGTTGCTCCAATTCCACCCCCTGTCGCTCTTATATCCACTACTGCTGCTACTATACCCACTACTACTTCTCCAATACCACCTCCTATCTTTTCTCAAGCTACAACAACCACAACCACTGGCCCTTCCGTGAGTGTCAACGTATCTGATACGGGGGCACATACCATTGGCATTGACACCCCTGTCACTTCTAAACCTCCCTCACCATCACCTTCGACAGACTCTGAGCCCATTCTGGGAGGCGAAAACTTTGACTTTGATTCAACCTATTACAGTCCTTATCGCGTTCCAAGTGAAGATCATGATGTTGCCCCTGTGACCAAGCAACATTTGAAAAATATCAATGAAAAGCTTGATAGGTTTCTTACTTCCTTAGCACCTTATTCTGATGTTGTGTTGAAAGCGTTTCTTGATACTGCTCTTCAGCAATACACGGCCTCAATTGACAATTCCACAAAGTCTATGGATGCCTCCACATCTATCTGCAAAAAGGCAGCAGCCGAAGTCACTGATCTGGTTCATGATTCGAAGATTTTCTTGGATTCATTCAAAGGCCATGCCGACACCAATGCTGCGAAAGTTAATGCTTCGGTTGATTCTGTCACGAAGTCCCTTCAAGAAGAGCAAGCTAAGTTTGATACCGTTCGGTCTGATCTCCAAGCTGATCACAATTCTCTTCTCATCTCGGTCAACTCTCATTTAGATAAGCTCCACGCTGATCTTGCCATGGAGAATAAAATCATGGATGAAATTGCACGAAAGACTACTATAATTGAAGTCCAGTCTGTTCAACTTGCTCAGGCAAAGAAAGAGATTGACGCATTGAAGACCGAGCGTGTAGTTTTAAAAAGTTGTGCTGGTGATGTCCTGAATCTTCTGGATAATCTGATCAATGCCCATGACCCTGTTCTCACACTCACCATCAGGAATCACTTGACGTCGAAACTTCTTTCTGCTATTGAGATGCTCAGTCAGATAAAAGGTGTTACGGAGCCGATTGTCACTCCGCAACAAGGGGGAGAAGGTGCTATGAAAACTCCTCTTGTTCCTCCCAAAGGTGTCCCCAAAACAAAACCAAAGGTTAACATAGCTTCGGGTTCTGGTACACAAGATAAGAAAAACGGTATTTCTGAAGAAAGTGATGAAGAGGATGAAACAATTGCTGATGCTCTGAAGCGAAAGAAAAGGGATAAAGAGCTTGATGACAATCAGCGTGTTGTCAGAGAAGAAGAAGAGAGAGAACGAAAGAGAAAAGAAGAGAATGATGCTCTGGTATGCAAGCAGGCACTCTTTCCTCCCTGGACTAAGGAAGGATTGATCAAGGAAGGAATTGAATTTCCCAGCACTTACTGGCTGGAACCTGTTGCTTCATTCGATTGTGATAATTCGAGGGATTCACAGTTTCATATGCCTATAACTCGAAAGGCTTTTGTATTTCACTCTTTTGATTCAACAGTTGAAGTTCCCTCTCCTCATCCACAGGTTGATCGTGATCTTATCGACTATTATCTCGAGTTTGGTCAACCTCATTACCTAACATGGAGTGCTCAGAAGATAACTTCTGTCAAGGTGTTGAAACCCTCGCCTGCAGGGAAGTTCATTAATGTTCCGTTCAGGGTGACCCGAGGTTCAAACAATTCAGTTCATATGATTTCTTTAGCTGATCTTCCGAATCTTAATCCTCACGATTGGATTTTGTTATTCAACATTTTTCTTACCAATCCTAAGGAGTATGAACCGATCCTTGATCATATCAAGAGGATGTTGGCTTCCTACCTCCATGAAGTTGCGAAGATGGATCAAGAAGTTGCTCACGTATTGAGGAAGAGATTGAAAGTAAAGCCTACTGGGAAGCCTGGAGATGTTAACAAGATGAAGTTAGGCCAGATTGATTCAACTTATCTCACTGTCATGTTTACAAGAAGTGAAGGTGAAAGATTTCTTTTCGCTCTTTTTGACAAACATCTTTTCTCCACTTCTTGTTTGGAGCATATTCTTGATATCACTCAAAGATGTAAGCAGAACAGTGACCCAGACAAGAAGAACTTCAAGGACATGCTTCGGTGGTATATAACTTTCCATCAAACTCTGCTGGCCATTATACCGAAGGTGTTCAAGACTGTCAAGAAGTCTTCTCTAGCTCAGCCGAACTGAAGCCTCGCCTCAATTGACGCAAAGGGGGAGATTGTTGGGTATTAGAGTTGCGTCTTATTGGGCTTAAAGTTTTTTTTATCCGGATTGGGCCTGTTCATCCGTGATTTATGGTTAGGGTTAGACTATATATTATGCATGCATGTATAGCGTTAAAAGTATCTCATTAATTACTTTTGCATTGTAACCCTATATACACCTCTACAGTCGAAGTTCTTCATCGAGCTCTTCTGAGGTGTGAGAGATTAATCATTCGACATCATTTGTCTCATTCTTGTGTTCTTAATTACCTCTTTCCTATTTATCTGTTTTGAATCTATCGATCTAATAGCTCAATATTCTCATCAGCAGGTTAACAAATGCATTCCGAATGCGAAGCTGGTTTCAGTACAGAATGTGCTTCTATCATTCCTAAGCCTTGAAGAATTCGATTGAAAGTTTGTTCAGGTAAGGCTTTCATAAAGATATCATCCAGTTGATCAACAGATCTTACAAAGTGAATTTTAATATGGCCATCCACCACATGATCCTTTATGAAATGATACCTCAGTGCAATATGTTTAGTCTTGGAATGTTGCACTGGGTTGTGGCAAATGCGAATTGCACTTTCAGAATCACAGTATAAAGGGATTTTCTTCATATTAATCCCATAATCCCTTAGCTGATTTTGGATCCAAATCACTTGCGAGGTACAAGAGGCAGTTGCGATATACCCAACTTCAACAGTCGATAGGGATACACATGTTTGTTTCTTTGATTGCCAACTTACTAGTTTGCCATCAAGAAATTAACATCCCCCAGTTGTACTTTTTCGATCAAGACCACAACCGCCAAGATCAGCGTCAAAGAATGCTTGCACAACGAACCCTAAGTTGGAAGGGTACCAAATTCCGAGTGAGGTTGTTCGTTTCAGGTATCTAAAGATATTCTTAACTGTAGTCATGTGGGGTTCGTGAGGATTTTCCTTAAACCTGGCACAATAGCAAACCAAAAACATAATGTCTGGACAACTTGCTATTAGATACATTAATGAACCTATCATTTGTCGATAGAGAGTCATATCATCTATCGGTTTGTCCAATGATTGTGTAAGTTTCCTTCCGAATGCCATTGGAACCTTTACCTTCGAATCTCCCACCATTTCGAACTTGGCAAGTAACATCTTCGTATAAGCTTCCTGATTGATAAATATTCCCTCATGATTATGTCTAATATTCAATCCAAGGAAAAAGTTAATCGGACCCATTGAGCTCATCTCAAACTTAGTTTCCATCAATTTTCGGAATTGAACAGTTAATATAGGATTAGTAGATCCGAAAATGATATCATCAACGTAAATTTGGACAACCATCATATGGTCACCATCTTTCTTGCGAAAGAAGGTTGGGTCGACCTAGCCTTGTTTAAACTTAGATTGTTTTAAAAATCGAGTTAGAGTTTCATACCATGCTCGTGGAGCTTGCTTCAGACCATACATAACCTTATCCATAATATAGCAGTGGTTTGGATATTTCTCGTTTACGAACCCAGGTGGCTATTCCACATATACTGTTTCTTCTAGTTCCCCATTCAGAAAAGCACACTTGACGTTCATTTGATAGACTTCAAAGTTCTTATGAGCTGCATCTGCCAGGAAGATGCGAACAGACTCCAGCCGTGCTACTGGTGCGACAGTTTCTTCGTAGTCTATTCCTTCATCTTGACAATACCCTTTTACGACCAAACAAGCTTTGTTTCTGATTACATTACCTTCTTTGTGAAGCTTATTTCGAAACACCCATTTCAATCCTACAACCGGATGCATCCTTCAGAGTTGGAATCAATCTCCAAACCTTGTAACACTCAAACTCATTGAGCTCCTCCTACATTGCTTGCACCCAATCAGAATGACCAAGAGCAATCTTAGCATTTTTAGGCTCAATTTTGGAGATAAACGAATTGAACATGCAAAATTCCATCTTGGAGAATAATGCAGTTTGGTTCATTTTTGTTGTGCTCTCATAAGAACTCCTGAAGATGCTTCTCCGATTACTTGTGTTTTAGGATGATCCTTGGTCCATTTGGTCAGAGGAGGATAGTTTGGATCATAGGATGGATCCAATTATGCATTCACGTCCTCGAATTCCGACTGAGCATTTGAATCATTATTGTCATTCTCATTCTCCCCCTCGAATGATGGATGTTGCTCATTATTTGGAATAGGATGCTCCCCCTGGATTGGACTTTCGTGGTTGACTGGAGGAGTTAAATCCTCCGCCTGGAATTGCATTTCTAAACTGATTTCATGATCTGCATCCTCCCCCTGAACAAGAGCATTCATTGCTTGTGGTGAAGATTGATTCTTAGAGGCCTTCGGATGGAGTGTTTCGTTTCCAAGATCCTTCGCAGCATCATCAATAATCTTCTTGAGTTCATCTTCCTTGTTATCTGCTGCTTTTGATTCCGAAGAGATCTGCTTTTCTGGCTCGTCAAACAGGTTCGTGAATTCCTTATAGAGATTTCAAAGAGGAACCATCATTGGATTTGTCACAGGAAAGATCTCCTCTGATTGACGTTTTGACGTTTGATACTTCTTTAGGTAGTTATCGTCGAATGTGACATAGTAGGTTTCTCCCATTCGTTTGGATTTTTTTGGTGAGAACCTGGTATGCCATAGAAGTCAGAGAATAGCCCAGAAAAATTCCTTCGTCAGCCTTCACATCGAATTTGGTCTGTTGCTCCTTAGAGTTGAAGATAAAATACCTGGAACCAACTACATGAAAGAACTTGACATTAGGTTTTCGTTTATTCAGTATCTCATAGGGAGTGATTGAAAATCGTTTATTGAGAGGAGATCGATTTTGAGTGAAACAGGCAGTTCCGATAGCCTCAGCCCAGATGTAAAGTGGCAGATTCACAAAAGACAACATCGTTCTCACAGCTACGCATAGAGACCGGTTTTTCCTTTCAATGACCCCATTCTGCTGTGAAGTGGCTCAATCAATTTGGTGTTGATGATTGTTAAATGACCATTCCTGCTCTATTTTCCCCATTCACAAGCAGCACGGAGATGTTCCTTCTCAAACTTCAAAATAGGAAGTCCTCGCACATGATCTCCAAGTATGGGCTTGTTGATGTCCTTGAAGTTTAGATGTGAGAGCCTTCGGTGCCAAAACCAACTATCATCCGAAGATGCTTTTGAAAGAAGGCAAATGGCAGGCTTTCATTTGATAGGATTGAGATTGAGAGGATACATTTCACCTTTTCTTTTAGACTTCAATAGCACTGCCTTTGTTTTCTTTTCTATTATTTCAGATCCTTCATCATCAAATCAAACTTTCAGACCTGTACCCACAACTAATTGAGATACACTTATGAGGTTATGTTGTAGGCCTTCCACATAGGCAACCTTCCAAATTGAGAATTCCCTATTCGTAATCATGCCGTATCCTTTGATTTCCCCGATTGAATTATTTCCAAACTTGACTCGTCCTCCGTCTTTCAGTGATCGGAATTCCCTTAGTTCTTCTCTCCTTCCCGTCATGTGACACAAATAGCCACTATCAATATACCATTCGGAGTCGAACTGTTCATCACAAATCACCTGCAAAAATTAGAGAGATTTAGGAACTCAAAGTTTTTTGGGTCCACGTGAGGTTTTCTCAGATACATGAAAAGTTATATCTTTATCAACAAAGTAAGATCGTTTTACCAAAGTGGAATTCTCTCCTTTCAGTACTTTAAAAACAATTATCCTCTTATCATTGGGATTTCTTTTAAAAGGAATTTTTGTTTGGTTAGTAGCACTTTGATGTTTGACAACCTTTTTCTAAACCTTTTTTCTTCCTCTTTCAAAAGTGTTTCGGACTTCTCGACTGAGATTTTAAGTTCCGAAAACATTTTTCCTTTGCCCTTAACATCTTGCGATGTACTGCCAGATTTTGAAGAATTTGTTTTTGGAGAAAAATTAGATTTTGTCTTTTGCAGAGGTTTCACTGGTTTCTGAAAAATTTTTAATTTTGAAACCTGTGGAGATGAAGACTGTGGTTTTGAAAACCTTTTAGGATTCGGATTTGAAGAGACTTTCACATTCGGATTTATAGATCTTTCTTGATTGACAGAATTGGAACTTTTGGACTTCCAGAAATGCTTTCTTTCTATTAGGTTTTTCTTATATCTAGCATTTCGTTGATGTTTCTTAGAAACAAATTCCTCAGCTGACTTATGAATACTAGCCCTAGATTTCTATTTTCTAACATGAGTGTCAGTCTATTCGGATGACGTATCATTTGGACATTCTTAGTTCCACTGGGACTGCCTTTCTCATAAATGGAGTTAACTTTGTTCAGTAGTTCTGCCACATATCTCCCTTTCGTCTTCCAAGAGGTCATCTCAGAAAGTCCTTTGGTGTCATCAGCATTATCAATGGGAGCAGACCAAAAGAATTCGTCACACCACCCATCTGCATCATCTTCTTTTACAAAGGGACGATAATTTTGAGGTCTAATTTTTGGTTAGTCCAGAAGTTACGAAAACTTGATGCGGAACAGTTTGAACTTTCGGAAAAACTGTTGCCTTTTCTTTCAAAACTTTTGAACCTTTATTTTCAGAAATACGAACATAGTCAACTGAATTTTTAGAAATAAGATTTTTCTTTGGTTCAGGTCCACTTTTTAAAAATTTAGAGCAATCAATCTCATCCTCCACATAAATTTCTCTCATGTCACTTTCATCAACAAATTCAGATACATTTTAACATCAAGAGTATTTTCTGAACTTAATTTAGTGCACAATGAGTCAAATTTCTGTATAGTATCAGATTTAATTTGCTCTTTATCTTTTTCCCTCAAAATTTGTTTCAGCATGTCCTTATGTTCTTTGGACTGTATGTAAGCTTCAATTTTGTCTAGTCCAATTTTGTAAGAATCAGAGACATCATCAGAGGAAACGATGGATTCACATTTGTAGCAGTCCACATCGATTCCGTCCACTTTTAGTTCGAGAAAGGAAAAAAATCATTTTGTGTATATTCTTTCCTATTTCACAATCAAGATGCAGCTGTGTAATATTAAAATAAAGGGGTTTAGTAATGAAACAGAAAATGTTTCTTTATTTTAAAATCCCTAAATTTTCTCGTTGCAAATAAATCACATCATCCCTAGACCTAGACAGCTTTAGCTCCAACTTTTCAATCCACATCCGTCTCTCTTCACTCTTGTTTGTAACCCTGTTGATTTGATCAGTTAAGTCAGAATTACTTAAATGCGTTCTTTTTAAGCTATCACTAAATCTGGAAACATTAAATTTTAAATCATCTAATTCGGTTTCATACCGAGCAACATGAATATTAAGAAACACGAGAATAGATTGTACCTTGCTGATTACCCTATCACATTCACTGATCTGCTCTGAGACGAGTCATGCAGCAAAACAGTTGTTATTGGTCTGACCGCCATCAGTGGCGTATCCTCTCTGCTCTGTGACATCATTACGAACCACCAAACATTTTCCCTCATACTTAGGGACTTCAGACTCTGCTACGAAACACTCTCCATGCGTAGGCTTGCAAACTTCTTCATCCTCCGAATCGGTTGACTAGAATTCAACCCTTCTGAACTCATCAACATCTTCCTGCACAATTATAGCATGCTTAGCATTATCAACATTTTTCTTCTTTCTAAGCTCCTCTATCTTTCTGAGATAGTAAGCTTCATCATCTTCTTCGTCTTTCTTCTCACTCATTCTTCTAAGGATGCACTCCTTGGCCAAATGATTTTTGCCATGAAAATAGTTGCAGTCATAGCCGGAGTCTCCCAACAGCTTTTTGTCTTTCTTTCACCTCGTCAGTCTGAGAGTTCTAAGCGCTCTCGTCCTTAGCCTTTTCTGAACTGTAGTTGCCTTGCTAGTTCCTGTTTTTGAGGCGTCCAAAGTTCTTTTTCACAAACTTTTTGGGGTTTGACACCATTAGAGTGTATTCCTCTTTTGAAAGTTCGCAATCTAAGAGGTCAGAATCCGAATATCCTTCTGTTGCCTTTTTGCCCTTCGCAACCAGGGCCAACGAACCCATACCAGAAACAAGGTTAGCATCTTTCGTCACCTCATCTTCGTGGGATCTCAAAATACCCACTAGCTGTGTCAGAGTGTAATTCTTAAACTGTTCATGCGCTTTTACAGTTGATACTAATTCTTTCCATACCGATCTCAAACTGTTCATGAACGTCATCTTTTGTTCTATCTTCTCACGTCTGATTTTGTGTTTTAACATCCTGCCTGAAAGATGATTAAAACGATTAAACGTTTGATCAAGTTTCTCATCTGGCTTTTGAGCAAAGGAACCAAACTCCAAAAGAAGTTGTGTCTGAACAGAATGCTCAAGATCTGCATCAGTCGAATAGAGTTCTTTCAGCCTATCCCAAATCTCCTTCGATTTTTCACAAGAACTCACCAGACGAAATGTGTCTGGAGGTAGAGCAAACCTGATTATCCTCATTGCTTTGACGTTGCTTAACAATTTATCCTTTTCATCCTGAGGAATGTCTTTAACGTCAATAAAAAGAGTACTGTATTCTGCTTGAGTTTAGATAACTCTCCTAGTTCCCATGTGCATGAAAGTTCCCTCTGTCATGGCTTTCCAGATTGTTGTTCCATGGTCTTCGATACCTAAAGCGTAGTCTTCAAAGTGTAAAGCCCAGACTTCATAGTCTTGTGGGAAAAGGATAAGGATTCTGATAGTAGATCCAATGCTGCTAGAAAGACTAAAATTTA
The DNA here is from genome assembly GCF_052849685.1 of Lactuca virosa. NCBI lineage: Eukaryota > Viridiplantae > Streptophyta > Magnoliopsida > Asterales > Asteraceae > Lactuca > Lactuca virosa. The sequence continues at coordinate 123,667,472 of NC_136432.1, read as the reverse complement.
GAGTGTGTGGATCGTCGTGCTGCTTGTTGTTGATTCACAAAAACCTATAAAGAATCAGATGTGTAAAACTAAAATCGAGTTTAGGGAAAAATAAGGATAAAGATCCAACTTCTACAATCGATGAAAACGATGAAGAAGGCAAGAATAGATCCAATAAACACAGAAACCCCTAATAACACTTGAGATAAGAATTGTGTATGGTTTACACAATCTCCTACTCTGATACCACTTGTTGAAACAAATAATAATAGATCGATAGATTCTCAACAGTAGTGTAAATCAAACAATAAAAGCAATGATCGAAGTTGTGCTGAATGATTAAAATCAATGCCTTAGAAGAGCTCGATGAAGAACTTCTATGTAAAGGCACGGCAGGGAATCACAAAACGATTAACCCTAATACAATACATACATGTAATATCTATAGTCTAACCCTAGCTCACAATGACGGATGGACAGGCCCAATCCGCTAATAATAAAGACTAATTACAAGCATAACAAAATTGACACAATCATAATAAAGATCCCAACAAGGATGAGCATGACAAAAAGCTTAGTGGAATACCCGGAGATAGTTCACGCTACCCAGATTCATATTTCCACCAGGACCATCAGGAGACTCAGGAGGAGGACTCTACTGAGTTGTAGTCATCCCAGAGATTGTTCCTCCACTTCCCCTATCCTCGAGCCAATATCTATGTGTTTATGCTTCGAGACTCAGGACTATAACTACCTCCAAAAAGTCTGCTCCCATTCAATCCCACAAGATAGCAGCTTCACCGCCATTAACCCTGAGACCATCAAAGAAGTCTTGACCCACCCACAAATGGAACCGTAGGTGGAAGAGTGGTCCCATGCACCTAGGCGTGAACCCATTCCAAAGGATCCCACTATGACAACCCATAGAATACGTCTCTGATCGCCGTTAGTAATTATCTATAGGACATAAGAATATAATAAGGACAACCTTGTAATCACTTGATATATTTTAATATGTTCAAAGTTTTCATCCTTAATTACGTCAACCTTTATGCTAAAAAATAAGTGCGCAAAAATTTGCGTCACTTTGAGAGCAGGTTATCACATTTAGACTCCTTAAACTCATGTGATTCCAGAAATATAAATTTCATAAGAATTTGACACTATATGAGTAAGATATGAAATTTATGGTAAAAGTATATCTACCGTAATTAAAAAGTTACAACGACAAAAACTACAAGGAGATTGGTTGACTTTTGGAGAAAGTCACCAACTAGACAATGGTAGTAATACTTAATGTATGAATTATAAGGCAAGGAAGGCCTAAAATAGATGTCCAAGAGAATGAAGAAAGCCAAAACTAGACAAACCGACCAAAAAGAAAGTCAAAGAGAATGACGAGACCTACACAGATATAAGAGTCGTTGAAAATTGACTTCGTACCTGAGAGTAACGAAAATTCAAAGTTGAATTTTTACCATCACACACGCTTGGATGCAGTTCACCGCACGTAATGACACCCGATTGCGTTACGATATAGGATAGCGTGGCACACATATATGAGGACATGTGGCAGCATCGTACGGTTCACGCAAATTTTTGCGGCATGTGCTGCAAAATTGCTATAAATAGCTGGTCTCGGCATCTCATTTCCCTCACACCTCTCAGTTGATTCACTCTCTAAGTCATCACGTGTGCCATCGTCCTGATCGACTCTCAAAGTACTAGCTTGTGGTTTATACCCTACACCAATGTTTTTAAACTCACAGGTGAGTTTCACGACAACATTTTCAACTCTTTTCTTAGGGAATACTTGTCTAAAATGCAACTTCACAAATTTATCAATAATTATAGTTGGATAATCATGCCCATAACATTAGGATGATATTAGGCCAGATAGTTATTCTGCCCAAACTCTTTAGCTAATATTATGCATAGTTGTTATGTTGAACCACTATGATAGATAAGATCATACCTAGTTGTCACATTGGATAGTTAGTAGGAAACGCTGAAACTCGTTATTATAGCCACTCGTTGGATAAGCTTAGTACCTACTGCTACTCTACCTAAATTCTCGGCTACGCAAAACATACACACACTATATATATATATATATATATATATATATATATATATATATATATATATATATATATATATATATATATATATAGGGGAGGGCTCATGCGAAAATGCAATTAATTTGCGAAATGCGAAAACATGGAAAACCTATGCGATTGTGCCACCTGAACCTTATATTTTGGACAAAAATCCATCCAACCTTTGAACTACATGATGATGGTCGATGATACTTGAGAAATTGTTCCATATTAGCAAAACATGTGTTTTGAAATTTATATTATGAAAACTTCAATTCAAAAGTGGTAAAGGATGTAACAAAAAAGAGAAACGGTCGTTAAAACTACATTTAAATCTATATTACAATAACACCCTCCAATGTAAACTTATTATCTTTAATATATTGCTAATAAATTTAATTTCTAAACTATATGCGTTTGATTTTTATAAAATAAAATTCGTTTTTACATTTTTGCAAAATATTTATGTTTTCGCGTGAGCCTACTTGTGTGTGTGTGTGGATATATATATATATATATATATATATATATATATAGAAACAGGATCATATGAGGAATTTTATATATATATATATATATATATATATATATATATATATATATATATATATATATATATATATATATATATATAGAAACAGGATCATATGAGGAATTTTTTTCGGTGAGGACATCTTAAAAAATTTAAAAAAAAATTAAAAAAGATACAAATCATAAAATCTAGCATAGTACTATATTGGAGAGAAACAAAATTGGAAAAAAAAAATTATGGATCATTAAAATTGAATTAAGGATCAATTTTATGATCTATGATTCACTTTTTATGATCCATAATTTTTTTCAATTTTCTCTCTCCAATATAGTACTATGCTCGATTTTATGATTTGTTTTTCTTTCCAATTTTTTTAAGGTGTCCTCACGAGTACTCACCGAAAAAAGAGTCCTCACAGGAACCGGCCATATATATATATATATATATATATATATATATATATATATATATATATATATATATATATATATATATATGACATATAGTATATATAACAAATATATAATATAAATACAACAAGAATAACCACACGATCGACTAGGGGACGCCCCCACGACAAGAGTTAGATGAGACACAACTCATCATCACGATGATATATTTTCAGCTAGCACCAAATCTATAATCGTTAATTCTTAAGTGAGCGAGAGAGATATGTATAGATCTATACGAGATTGAGTCTCCCACCTGTGGTTGCTAGCTACAACCAGACAACAAGTCGAAGCAGGCATAACTTTCTAAACACAGTGACGTCCAATCAAGCATCATGGTATTTTGGGGATCAATAGTCATAGATCGATTGTTGGAACTAGCTCATCATAACTTTGTAAAAATAAAACTAGCTATCATAAACTATTACTAGGAACTAATCCAATTACGTAGTGATAGTACACACAAACTCGAGGAAGTGAGTTTAGGTCAACCAACATTTTACTATCTTAGACTACCACTGGAACCTACATATAGAAGTAGTTATATTACGCACAAACCCAAGGAAGAGAGTTTAGGATAAAAAAAGAATTGAAATACCCACACACATTTTATAACAATAAAATCTGTGGACTCACCAACATTATGTTGAGCTCTCAAACCATATGTATTCTCAGGAGAATGAACCTGTCTGATGGAGGAGATAACCCCGGTGATGCAGCCCGTAACTTATGTGATTTGTTTTTGTACATTGCTTTTGTAACCTACTTGTACCTCGAACAATTATGTAATATCTTTTATTTGATGAATAAATAAGCTATGCTGTTTAGTACATACTGTATATTATTCAACACATATTTTGGCCTGAAATCACTACATCTTAACATCGCACAGCCTGGCGCTTCTGCCGCCGACCAGGGGTGTGATAGATTGATATCAGAGCTATAGATTATAAATAACTAGTAATTCCTTAGGAAGTGAAACTATAATCAAAGACTACACTTTGATTAGGTTTAACCCTCAAATCCTAATAATAAGTATTAATATTAATTACCCTACTTCTTTATTACTTGCGGGAGAGGTGACTAGTTTAAACTATCGCTTGGGTTGCTGGATTTCAGAATGAATATATGATAAAATGATTCTACCATCCAGTAACTCTCATCTGGCCGATCCTTACTTGATAGTCTGGGAGTACAAAACCTTAAAATACATCCAACCCAACAAAGATTAAGAGCGATATAGACACACTCGTATAAGTATACCTACTACCTAACAATACGAACCCACGAAGTCGCAACTCAAGATTTTATGTTAAAAACCATATTTAGAGTTGGTATAGTACAACGACCATACCGCGACTAGACCTAGAATGCGAAACTAATTTTATTATGGTTCGACCGATGCATGACCGAACTTGGATACAATGGTTGCCAATCTAAATGTTTGAGTACTTCTAGATTGGATGTTTAGGCGACGATCCTATACCCATAGTTTTCTCTTAGATACTTCTACCTCTGGGGATGGCTAACTCAACAACAACTACATTCAAGGATTTTCTGTCTTAAGAACCTCTAACTTACGACATTGTGGGGGACTCAGGAGTTACGGGTTAGCCTAGAGCAAGAAATGCGATGGATCATGGAGGTAAGCTTCCTCATCAAAGGAGGAGTGTATAATACTTGATGAATCAGTTAATACCTAGGAGGATGGTGATGACTCTGAGCCGAATTATACTCCTACTAAGTACCTGTCGGAGCCAACCCTTTCACTAGACTACACACCAGATGGGCTAAAACTTCTTAGTTTCAAGTACGAGCTCGTCAAGGATGGGGAGGACACTGCCACCTCACTAGAGACCTCACCACCTTCAGCACTCCTTCCTAGACCTAGCAAACATGTCGTGTTGTGTCGGGTTCGTGTCATGTCAAAACAATAAACGGGTTGAGAGAGCTTGACCCTAACCCGACCCGTTTAATTAATGTGTCGTGTCAACCCGTTTATTTCCATGTCAAGTTCGTGTCGGGTTTTGGGTTACTAGTGTACCTTAAAATATGTCATGGCATGTGAGGTTGAAACATTAAACATATTGAAAGAGTATGATTTGGATAGGTAGAAAGGAAGTGTAATAGTTGGTAGGCAAAATGACTAAAGTTATAGTAAGTTTAGAGAGCAAAATAGAATGAATATGAGTTGGAAAGAGAATGGAGGGATCATGGGGATGAGGGAATGGTTGAGTGAGGGGATTGTATAATTTGTGAGATAAGAAGAAAACCAAAAAAGAAAGTCTTGACTAAGACGGATAAGTGTATTCCACGTTACAAAAACGAGTGAACCCAATGGTTTTCTTTTACATATTGTTTTGGTTTTTGGTCTTTCTTGTTTATTCAAAATACTTAGAAAACTTACATATAAACTGGTCATTTTTGAGTCATATTCGAGTTGAAATTCTCAACCCTAACCTTACCCGTTTATTTTTCATGTCGTGGTGTCAACCCGTTTAATTAAACGAGTTGAAATATCTTACCCAAACCCGTTTATTTCGTGTCGATTTTGTGTCGGGTTTCATGTTGTGTCAGTCTTTTCCACCTCTACTGTCACAACCCAAAACCGGAACGGCAGAAACGTTCGGGGGTGGAGGACGTCATGTACAGTATCACAACAATGAAAAGTAGTAAACAAGCAACAACATCATCCATTGCATTAATAATATAATTTCATACAAGTGTCATCTGTCAAGTTAAATAGACACTAAAAATATGTATCAAAATAAAAGATTAGTCTTGAACGAGCTCCATCTTCTCAAAACCTGGCACCGGTACCTGTCTACTGGTGACCTGATAATACAAGTTATTTTGAAAGCGTAGATCAGCTTTAAAGCTGGTGAGATCATAAGTATATTAGTGTCTGTATTTGTATGAAAGAATTTGTAAGATGTTTGTAAAAGTTTGAATTCTCCTAGAAAACCCTATGTTTCCTACTAAAAGTAGCCTTCTACCAAGGCATCTAGTGTCTGTGTGTGTGTCTCTTGTAAGAGTATGTATTTTCCCAAATCTGACTATCATTAACCAAAAATATAGTTTTTACATTACTGTTCATTGTGTGAATGTTCACAAAGTGAATGTAATGGGAAAAAGAAATAGTACTGTAGTGTTGTATTAAGTAACTACTGCTGTACTAACTAGCGTAAACCAATTGTTATTTAAAGTACCATGTGATCGGCCTGTACCCTGCTACCGACTCATAGAAAAACGACGATGTAAGACGTCGTAAGAAATGACGTTTGGCACCCCTAGACTTGCAACTCCCACTGTAGCGAGCATCAAGGTGTAGGATAGTCAATCCAGTATAGATCTATACATAAACTCATACGCTCCCCAGTTAAGGAGATTCTGGATACAAAACGGTCATGGCAGGTGGTGCCATGCATCGTTACGTGACATAACTGTAATAATGTATATGTAATGTATGTGCTAACTGTATTGTGTGTTCTTCCTCAGTCTAGCCTGTATGTATGTTCTCTCTGTATGGTATTGTTTGTTTCTCTCCACTATGTATTATGTTTGTTTCTCATCACTATAAGTTATGTTTGTTTCTCATCACTATAAGTTATGTTTGTTTCTCATCACTATAAGTTATGACACATGTATGAACTGACTCATTGTATGTTTCATTGGTCTAGTAATAGATTTGTAACTTCCTAAACTATACCTATTATAGTTTACTAGTAATGTTGTTTGTATGTATGAACATGTTTGTATACCCTTGCTACCCAAAGGTATTGAACTGGGAAGAAATAACCTTTTATATCTATATACATATACATAATATATACCTAGGATTCAAACGACCTTCGGACAAATAACCCTGATACCCTAAGTCCACAACCAAACAAGGAACAGGAAGTAAGGTGAGCTATCAGTCCTAAGTCCTTTCAATCCTACTTATATAACTATATCTATATAGATACACTTTTAACAGAATATAAGTTTAAAAGAGTTTAAGTAACAATATTTGACATGTAAAAGGGTTTGACAAAAGCATTTGGTATGAAAAAGAGTTTGTAAAACAGTTTGAAGTAAAACAGTTTGGTAACACAGTTTGAAAAGTAAGAAATCCACTTGTTTGGTAGTTATTAATCACATGTGATTGATATAATAACTATAATTGTTCAACTTGTATTCCCCCCATAAAAGCATTTAAAACATTTAAAAGGTTAATTAAGGGGTATGAACTCACCTGTAGTGAGTGGTTTGGATGAACGAAATGTATAGGATGCTAAGTTTCAAGTGAAGACTTGAACACACACAGGGATCCTAGTTAACATATAATTACACATATATGTATCCAATTAGTCAATAAACAACTAATTAACCAAGTTAAGACATCCTAAGACATGTAAAACACTTGATTTAAGTGCTTATAAGTGCTAAGGATTGCATCTAAGGGTTGTAGGACTTGGTTATTGAGTTTGGGGTCCAAGGGTAAACTCTTTTGGAGTTTACGGTTTTGGGACCAACTCACATTGAGTTTACGGTCGTAAACCCATGAGTTTACGGCCGTAAACTCATGGTACTTTGACCTTTTTGTGTTTTGAAGCCTTAAAGGTCATAAGAAGCATTCCTACTTCATCTTTAAGCCTTAGGAAGTGATTAGGGCACCATTTCACTCCTTTATGGAGTTTACGGTCCTTGGACCACTTCTCTTTTGGTTTACGGCCGTAAACCCAAATGATTTATGGTCTTTTTGTTGTTTTGAGTTCCTAGCACATCAAGGAAGGGGTCTAGACTAGTTTCCAAGGCTTAGTAAGGGACTAGGGCCACTTTGGCCCCTTTGTTAGGGTTTACGGTCCAAGGTGTTTTTGGACTTAAACACCTTTGATCCTTTGATTCTTGGGTGTTTTCTTGATGATTAGGAGTGTAACAAGTCTTATAATACACTAGGATAGAAGTACTTACTAGGTAGAAGCTTGAAAAGGTGCTAAAAGTCCAAGAACACTAGTGTGTGTTCTTGGTGTTCTTGGTGAAACTTGAAGATCTACACTTTTGGAATGATTTCACGGATGGAATCATGTAAGATCACTAGATTAAGTAACATATCAACCTTTAGGGATAGAAACACTTACAAAGTTGAAGATCTTGAAGAAAAGTCGGATGATACTTGAGAGAGAAATGGGTTTTGGATCTTGAAAATGTGAAAAGTGGTAAATAATGACTAAGTGTCATATTTATACCCCCTTTTAGGGTTTACGGCCGTAAACACCTTTGTTTAGGCCGTAAACTCCAAACTCTTAGAGTTTTGGGATATTATTGTTGCACAATAAACCCTAGGGCATCCTCTCTCCTGTTATCTCCTGAAGTACTAACTTTAAAACACTCAAACTTATTCCAAAAAGATTGAAAGTTAGCAGAAACAGTTCTGATTTCTATTTAATTGAATGGTTGTACATAATAGAAATTTCGGGTCGTCCCATCTACTCCTTCCTATTGGTCTTATAGGACACCCACATGTACTCGGGAGAAGCAAACCCTGAGGAAGGTGCTGATACCCCCTCATGGAAGAGGGCAGCGTCCCCACCATTATCACCATCAAAAGCAAAGAAATCTCAATGAGATGCTGTTTTGATGTCCTAGTTACAAGCCTAGGCATAGGAGGAGGAAATTGGCTCAAGGTTCGAGGTAAGAGAGTCATCTACTGCACCCCCTACCCCAGATACTCCTGTGGAGCAGGCCATCTCCCTCCTGGTGCCCCATACCGCCCATCACTTAGACTGTATTGGAGCGATGGATATTGAGCTCTTCTTATTGAGGATGGCCTCGATGTAGACCACGGAGAGGGTGCAGTACTTGGAGGAAAAGAGAGATACGATGGATATGAGGATCTTAATTGTGTAGGATCAGCTGCATGAGGTGCGGGAGGAGGCCCAGTTCCATCACCAAGTGCTAGAGGAGGTGATTAGCCACACATAGCGATTAGAGCTCCAGGTAGCGAGGATGGAGTCTCGAGTCTCTCTTTATGATATCTGGCTAGAGTTTGTATATAGAGAGTTAGTCCAGCTGATGACACTTCTTATAATATACTGTGGTTTTTAGTTTCTCCTGTTTTGACCCTAGCATGGTAGCTCGGAGGGATATGGATTCTTTTCATTTGGGTTAGGGTAGTGGGAAAAACTTACACACGTATGTTTTGTAATCACATGGTTTTTCCTACCCTAACCACACCCAGTTTTGGTAACTTCGGCATGATATATATATATATATATATATATATATATATATATATATATATATATATATATATATATATATATATATATATATATATATATATATATATACATACACATACATATCTAATTGCATGAAATTTGTGTTGTTATTGTCGTTCCCCTTAACATGAACACTAACACACCACAACCCAACCATGAGAGTACAAACTTGCTAATTCCGACAAACTAACTTACCTCTCGACACTAACTTTAGGAATCTAGAAATGGCACCCCCAAGAATTACGAAGTATGTGATTTTCCCGATGTATTTTTGGAGGAGTTACTCGGACTACCGCCAATTCACAAAGTCAAATTTCGAATTGACCTAGTCCCATGGGCAGCTCCAGTGGCAAAATTACCCTACCGATTAGCACCTTTTGAAATGCAAGAGTTGTCCAGTCAACTCCAAGATATTTTTGGATGAAAGATTTATAAGATTGAGTTTCTCACCATGGGGAGCCGCGGTGCTATTTGTCAAAAAGAAGGATGGAACCTTCTGAATGTGGATCAACTACCAAGAACTGAATAGTTGACAATCAATAATAGATATCCACTCCCAAGTATTGACGATCTACAAGGTTTGTACCTATCAGATACCCCTCAAGTATAACTAACAAGAACATAATTACTAAGCAAATAAAGAACATAAAAGTAAATAACACATACGATTCACCAAATTGTCTTTCACCAAGAAAGCGGTTGTCACAAAGACGGTTACCAAGACGTTAATGACACTAAGCCATTCTACATTAGGGTTTCACCCTAATGTTGAATATATACTAATCTATACAAGTATATCCCTTGATTGAAGGGATTGTATCCAATCTATACTAACAACCGATCTTCATAACAAACATATCGGATTTGCTAGTTATTCTATACTTATATGTATCATTACTTAATATACAAAAGTTACACGGAATAACTATCTACATGCTAATGTTGATAGAATTGAGACGTTGGCGCTGATGTTGATCTTTACACTGGCGCTAGCAGATAGCGTATAGAGAGTTTAGAGTATAGAGTGTTTGAATCATCAGATCATAAGGTTTGACCTTACAATATCCCCAGATCTGATGATGTCAAAAGTAGTCTTCAATAGATTCTTTAGCTCATGCTCCCCTTAAGAGCAAGATTGAAACTTTAAGCTCTTCATCTTTAACGATGCTCCCCCTGAGAAAGTGTGACTTTCAGTTTTTGACTAGGAACAGTAGAGGCAACGTTTATGAGTTACAGCAAAATAATAGATGATGAACTGAAAGGATATTGATATCAGCAAGCCACCCCACCCCAATTTTGCCTTTCTTCAGATCAATAACATTTATTAGTTTCTCACATATAGTTATTACCCTTTTTGACATCAGCAGTAAATATGGAACTAGAGGAAGTGTTCAGTATATCAGAGTTCGAGCTTGTAATCAAGTAAGTTTGTAAGTTTCTTATGTCTCATGATAGTCTGGGTTTGAATTATCATTCACTTACATAGTGTTGCGAGATTTCAGTAGCTTGTGGTTTCATATGCTGACTCATTAATCTCTTTTATTAGAAGAAAAAGGGCATGAGTGGTATGATGCGTGTAATAAATTCCGGTGAGAAATCTACCCATCGGCAAAGACTGTTGAAGTTTATCAGTGTATGGCTAATATAGTGAATCATTAACTTCTTAATAGAAGATTTGTTTGGAAAGAATGGGTTGGTTCATGTAATACGTCACACATAATGATATACCCATCGACACAGAAATTTTTGAATTCTCATCAGTGTCTGGCTTTATACGTTGAATCATAAAATTCTAAAGAAAAATATATGGAGAGAATGAATTGATATGAGTAATAAGCTGTGGTGTTTTAGCTTAACCATCATCATAGATTTTTCAAGCTCTCATCAACGTATGCTACATTACGCTGAATCATAAAGCTTTAAAGAATAATATAAGGGTAAGAAGGGGTAGCGCGTGTGACAGTCTATGGTACATAGACTAACCATCGACACAACATTGCAAACTTTTATCAGTGTGTGGTATATCACAGTGAACCGTAAAGTTTTATTAAGATGAAGTTTAAGGAAATAATGGATTGTTTCAGTCATGCTGAGGTAGAATCAGCATCAATCATAAATGGTGTTAAATCATCAACAAAAAGTGTTTTAACTTTCATATCATAGAGTTAAGTTGCAGTCTAGAATTTTAAATTTGACCATCAATGCTTTTAATATGTTACATGACAAAATAGACAAGAAAATAAATGCATAAGAATTAGTCAACAAGAAGAGATATTTAAAAAGGAATATACAGCCTTTTCAGCAGAATCATAAAGGCAGGAAATCTTTTGAGAGAAAAACAGCAAAGGGAGATATTTTGAAATGAAAACTCCTTAATTGATTTCCTTTCTTCAAAATATCTACCCTTCAAATGTGGCTATAAAAGAAAACATAAGCAAGAAGGTAAATACATCGATATACAAGACAACTTACTACAAACCAAGAATGATGATGCCATTAATTGATGAGATATTGCAGAAGGATTCCAAGCATCATGTTCATCAAGATCAAGAGAGGAGCAGAAAATAGTCTTTGTAACAAGCGAGTTAACTAGCTTAAATCTGGGAAACCATCGTGTTGACAAGATCACACGAGGGTATTCGATATTTTATTGGATTATGAGTCAGTAGTTGAAACAAGACTCACTGTATTGATGGTTGCTCCTAGCATCCAAAATAGTGAGTGGAGAAGAAAGATGGAATTATCAACAAGAAGAGGACATGATGCTAATATTCTTCTCAACACCAAGAGCATTTAGGAAATTCTGGATAACTCCTACTCTTGCTAACTCTGGAGGAAACAGATGTAGACAAAGATTAGATAGGTTTCATAGATAAAAGAGAGAAAAGAGAATACTTGTAAATATTAGAAGCAAAACATAAACAAACTATGTGAAGATCTTTACAAAAAATAAAAGAATCACTAGTTTTTTTAGAAATCAAACAGAAGCAATGTTAATTCAAACGAGTTAGAAAAAATTTAAGTCATTGAAAGATTGCCAATATATGCAATCAATTTGCTTAGATTCTTCTCGTCCAATGACCTGATGTAGTGATGACGGATATCGATGTGCTTGGTTTTAGAGTGATGTACTGGATTTTGTATCATTTGAATAGTGCAAGTGTTGTTGCAGCAGATGAGAGTTTTTGATAAGTTTAGACCATAATCCAAGAGCTAATTTTGAATCCATAGAATCTGAGTACAACACCTTCCAGCAACATCATATTCTGCTTTAGTGGTAGAACAAGCTACTGATGTCTGCTTCTTGCTTGACTACCTATCCCATCTATCTCCAAGCATTTAGCACCTCCGGAAGTACTTTTATGATCAATGCCATATCCATCATGATCAGAGTTAGTGTATCCCACTATCTTGAACTTAGAATCATGATGATACCATAACCCAAGATTGGGTGTATGATTTAAATAATGAAATATTATCTTTACAGCGTGAAGATGAGATTCCTTAGGACTGGCTTGATAACGAGCACACAATATGGTTGCAAACATAATGTTAGGATGACTGGAATTAAGATATAGAAATGAGCGTATCATTACTCGATATAGATTTGCATTCACATCAAGGCTAGTTGGATCAGCGCCAATAGACGTTAATGAAGACATTTGAGTCTTTACCGGTTTGTAGTTAGAAAAACCACACTTCTTTAGCTAAAACAAAAATACAATCAGTTAGTTGTTTAACCTGTAAACTTAAAAAGAAAGTTAGTTCACCTATCATGCTCATTTCAAACTTCTTAGCCATTATCTAAGTGAATTCAAAACTTAGCTTCTTATCAGTGGATCTGAAGATGATATCATCAACATACACTTGAGAAAGAATGATGTGAGATACTGAATGCTTGATGAACAAGGTGTTGTCAATCTTTCCTCTTTTGTATCCACATGTAATAAGATAGCTCGCCAATGTGTCATACCATGCTCTAGGTGCTTGTTTTAAACCGTAGACAACTTTATCAAGACGATATACATGATTTGGATGGTCTTCACATTCAAAACTTGGAGGTTACCTTAGAAACACTTCTTGTTGAAGATCTCCATGTAAGAAGGCCATCCTATAGTCCATTTTATAGAATTTGAAGTTCTTGAATGAAGAAAAAGCAAGAAACAGACAAATTGCTTCAAGTCTAGCAACATGAGCAAATGTTTCATCATAGTCTAACCATTCCTGCTGACTGAAACCTGAGCCAAAAGTATATCTTTGTTTCTTATGACGATCCCATCTTTGTCTATATTGTTTCCGAAAACCTAGCGAGTGCCAATGATAGTTTTTCCTTGAGGATTGGTAACAAGAGACCACACACGCTGACGTTCAAGTTCATTCAGCCCATCATGTATAACCTTGATCCAGACAGCTTCTTTCAAGGAGCCAACGACATTCTTTGGTTCAATCATTGAGATAAGATTCACAAACATACAAAAAGTTGCTGCTAGTGAGAATCCCAAAATGTACATCTCCAATGATTTGAGATTCAGGATGATCTCTAAGAATTCTAGGATTAGGACATTCATTCGTGTTGCTTGGAACATAATATTGTTGAATTGATGGTTCAGCTTCTTTAGAGATGGCATGCTGATCTTCAAAGATAGGTTGCAAGCTGATAACTTTATCAACATTAGGAATAATAGGCTTACTATCATTCGGCAGGAATTCAGGAACAGTGTCTGAAGGATTGTAAGTAGGTTCATTAAGAATTGATGATGGGTTATCAATCCATTCATGAACGAATGAGTCTTCATCGAAAGTGACATGTGCAGTTTCCTTAACAGTTTCCCTTGAATGATTAAATACCTTGAAGGCCTTCGATATACTAGAGTAACGTAAAAGCACTCCTTCATAAGCTTTAGCTTCAAACTTGGAAAGCTGATCTCTTTGATTCAAAATATAGCGAACACACCCAAACACATGAAAGAAAGAGATATCCTATTTCCTTCTCTAAAGTAGCTCATAGGAAGTATACTGATGACACATAAAACCGATTGACCGGTTTTGGGTATAACACGTTGTGTTGACAGCTTCAACCCAAAATGACAAAGGAAGACCAACTTCAACAACCATAGTTCTTCCAGGTGCAATGAGTGTTTTGTTCATTTTTTCAGCTATGCCATTTTAATAGGGAGTTCTAACAGTAGACAAATTCCTGAGTTTGCACAAAAGTCTTCCAGGTATGAGTTTCTAAACTTAGTTCCTTGATAACTACATAATTGCCTAACTTTTTTTTTATCATATAGCACTTCCCATTTCTTAATGAGAGAAATGATTTCATCAGCGACATGACTCTTCTTTCGAAAAAAGACTACTCAGGTAAATCATGAAAACTCATCCATGATAATTAGAGTATACTTCTTCCCGGCTGTTGACTTAAGCGAGACCAGTCCAAAAATATCAACTGGAGAAGATGAAGTGGTTTGATGATGGAGGAACATGACATTGGCTTGAAGGATGACTTTGTTTTCTTCTTCTTTTCACATGTTGAGCATATCTTATCTTTGACAAATTCCATCTTAGGAATTCCTCTTACACGCTGATTCCCCAAAATCTTTGATATGTTATTAAAATTCAAATGAGATAACCTCTTGTGCCACAACCAATTTAGATGAGACTGAGCACTAGAGAAGAAGCAACGATGAAGATATTTGTCAGCAGTGAACATATCCAAGACATAGATGTCATTCTGTCGGTTAGTAGTTAGAATAGTGACATTCTTTTGATCAACAACCTTTCCTTCTCTCTTGTTAAAGTGAACTTCATAATCAGCATCACAAAGTTGGCTGATTAAAATGAGAGTGTGTTGAAGTCCTTTTATGTAAGAGACATTCATGAATACAAAATAATTGCACTTGATTGTTCCATATCCCTTTGTAGCTCCCTTTACATTATCTCCATATGTAACAATATGACCATCCTTTTTTATGAAATCTTCCAGAAGAGACTTGAATCAAGTCATATGTCTTGAGCAACTGCTATCTAGATACCAAATATGTTCTTTACCCTGGAACTAAAATATAGATTTAATATACACTGACCCATTTTGCAATGGGTCACTTAAGAAAAGATGTCATAACAATCATCAGGGAGACAACTTAAAGAATTTCCCTTTTTTATCCAATTATAATTTCGAATCATGATGTTGTCATCGTGAATGGATTTCTTTTTAACAGAACATTCACAAATTTTATGAGCAGCATCACCAAATCGATAACAAACTTTGATTTAAAGATTCTTTCCTTTTACATTAGATTTTGATTTCTTTCAACTGCTGAATCAGTAGAACTTTGATTATTTGATTTAAGAAATTTTGTTTTAGTTCTATAAAAAGGATTGTCATCGATGGTATGCTTAGATGATACCATGTCATGAGGCTCATGAGACATTGAAGAGTCATATGCAGTAGAAGACTTTGATTAATCTCTAGGTTTAGAATTTCTAACTGAGCACTGAGGAAAGATGATAGGAATTTCATTTACGGAATGAACTTCACCATTACATATAGGAAATTTTTGCAAAATCTTGGTGGAAGGTAGAACACACTCACGATGAGAAGGTTGGCAGGAAGGATGAAGAGCAAATAATTGAGAAACACATTTGGTGTTACATTAGAATTAGTAGAGCAATGAGTATCAATTAAAGATTGATTTATAAAATAAGAAACACATTTGGTGAATCAACCAAGTTAATAACAAAATGTTTTTTATATTCAAGATCATTGATTCAAAAGTGTCTCAAATTCATAAAGATTTAGTTACAAGTGTTTGAATGGTAAACAAACTAAAACACTCAAATGGCTCTATGAAAACTAGTCTAAGCAGCAAAATGTGCAAAATGAGCAATGAATGAGCAGAATGACTAGAATTGAGCAACTTTATAATGGCTCTTAAGCGGCCTATTTATAGGATTTGGAAAATCCTATGACATGGCTTGACCAATCAGGTGTTGACATGTCGTCATGACTTAGTCATCAGTTTACAACTTTGCCCTACTTAACAGAGAATGGATGGAATATTCCAATTCTGTTAGTATTCCATTAGGGTTCCATCCAAGTTTTGAGTCTTCGTATTTCTAGGGCCTTCTTGATCAACACTGAAAATGTGAGGAGCAACATGAGCATCATGTTGCTCCATTGTCTTCTAATATGTCATCAACTTCCAGAAGTGTCATTGACCAAGTTGAGTTGTTTCTTGAATGTAGGAATGTATCTTGAACTCGAAGATGTACCACCCCGTGTTCATGATGAACCATGGACGAACTGTATGTGAAATTGAGTATTTGAACATGCCTTCATAATACATGATGTGCCATGTGCAATCTTGTTGAGCCATCAATGTGATCATGTTGATCCATTGACTTGAGACGATCCACCAAGTATTCATGTTGATCCATCAACGTCTTGTTGAGCCATAGAGTTGTGGATCAGCCAACAATGTTTTTGATGAGCCATCAATATTCTAGATGATCTACCTGTTGGATTATGTGTCTAAGCCCATAACTATATTTGGTATGAACTTGATTTGATAGTAGCATGGTCCTTTTGGGTTGCCTTCACATTAGCAACTTGACAGGATGATTTATGGAGAGAGAGAGAGGTTAATAAATGATTTATTAATAGATTATGAGAATAATATATTAATTAGAAATCATATTATTTAATTAGTATTTGATGATAAATTAATTTGGAATTAATTTTGTGATTAAAGGAATTGATTAAAAGAACGGGGACTGTTTTGCAAATCAATAATAGTTGCAAAATTGGGCTGCTGGACTCCTTTTGGATGGAGTGCATGAAATCTATAGGGAGGCCCTATAGAAGTCGTCCAAGGCTTCTAGAATAGGAGGTCCATGGACTACTTAAGGCCTAAGCAGGAAATTAGGGTTTCCACCTGAAAACCCTAGCAACCTCAGCTATTTAAAGACCCCTACACATAGGGTTTTCGGAAAAAATGTTTAGAGCATAGAAACCCTAGCTGATTTTCTGCATATTACCTCCTTTCTCCTCTCATCCTCTTGCTACAAGTATTTGTGAGCCATTAGACGTGCAACATTTGGGGCACTAAGCTTTCGAGAGTCAAGATCAATCAAGGAATTCTTGTAATTACTAGATAACAAGCAAGGCAATATTCTTAACCCTTTTAATATATGAATTTCGAATTATGTATGCTATATCTAGGGTTATTGCTTTGGAATTTCATTTGAATGTTCAATTAGTGAAAAACTTAGATCCAAAGAAATTAGGGTTTCATGAACACATAGGATGTTGTTATGCTCAAAACCCATCAGTGGTATCAGAGCCTAGGATGTTTTTCAATTGAATTTGATGCATTGATGAACTGTCCAAAGCAGAAGTAAAACAAATTCGCAATCTGTTTGCTGAACTCGACGAGTTCAATGAGGAGCTCGACGAGTTGGGTCGACTCCACGAGTTCATAGCCTGACTCGACGAGTTGACTCGTCATATGCCTGATTTTTCGATTTTCAAATCTATTTTGGATTTGGATAATTACCATAATTCGTTTTTAATGCCTTAAATTGAATTTTCTGAATGGTAATCTGATTTCCTTATCAAATAAGATTGATTTGGTCAAATTTTAAGATGATGACAAAAATATTTTATTAATTTAATTATTTAAAATTTGATCTAGTAATTTTGAAAAGTTTCAAATTACACCCTTTAGTTATGCAATTTAAAGTTTAATTAAAAGTTTAGTTTTGAAATATTAAATTCTAAAACCCCATTATCTTTAAAGATTAAAATACACCTTTATACTATATAAAATTAAAATTCTAATATTATATATGTATAAGAACAGTCAGTCTTACCGTTAGTAGGCCTCGTTCACGAAACTAGTCTATAAGGGGTGTTCAAGAAAGCGACCTATAAAAAGACCGCCATTGGGTATCCTTTCTTACCCACCGTACTCTTGACTAGTGAGGGTCGTTAGTCGAACGGGTAGAATAGGACATTAATCTTCATTAATAAGTATAATGATAAATATAAAGTAACTAAACGCTTTTTATAAATTACCAATCTTAGTTACTTTAGGAAAATGTGAATTTGATGGTAATCCATGAAATTGCACATTGCATTTTGTCAAGTCGTTAGTGGAGCATGTGTGGTTAACCGGCACACTAACTTGGACTAACAAAGGGTGGCAATGGGTAGCTCGTAAATTATCATTGATCAATGGAGCGTGTATGGTTAATCGGTACATTGATTAGGTGGTAAATGACAACGAGAGTACCAAGCTAATTTGCATGGTTATTCACACTGTGACAACCCGAAATTTTTTTGCTTTTAAATCACAGTCAGTCAACTCAACAGAGTGTCAGACTTATTGGAAATGAGTCCTAGTCTAGTTAAAGGTCATTCTAAGGAGTTATTAGCCTAGTACACTTAAGGAATGAGTGTTAGAATGCACCTGCTAGAGACATTGTACAACATGGAGTTTACGGCCGTAAACCCAATCCTGGCCGTAAACCCAATCCTGGCCGTAAACCCAAGAGTATATATGTGGTCCTTGATCATTTTCAGCTATTTCTCACATTGCAACCTCAAGAACACTCCTATTCTCTCTCAACTATCATCCCGATCTTCACTCGAGATCTTCAAAAATGTAAGTGTTCTTTCCTAGATTTGTTGTTACACTTCATCTTCTAGTCACACTCTTTGATTCTATCCATGAAAACATCCATTTTTGACTAGATCTTCAAATCTTCAAGTTTCACCAAGAACACCAAGAACACACACTAGTGTTCTTGGCCAAAAACGGCCATTTGAAGCTTCTAGATTGTATGTACTCTTTCCTATACTTCATATCTATTAAGAAGACTTGAATCACACCCTTGAAACATGCATTTCCCAATAACATCTTGATTTTACGGCCCAAGATCTCCCTTGGCCGTAAACTCAATGTTATGGCATGTATGGGCCATAAACCCTCCTAGATGCAGAGCTAGTGACCCAGAAACCTTCCTTGATGAGCATAGGACCTTAAACCACACTCACTTCATAATGTCCATGAGTTTACGGCCGTAAGCTCCTTGCTTGGCCGTAAACTCATCAAAAGCCTCAATAGAGGTGGTCTTTCACACCATTGTGTAGAGTAAAATCCCATCAAGCTTCCCTAGCCTTCAAACACTGTCATATACAACTTTGACCAGGAGTTTACGGCCGTAAACTCCCTTGGCCGTAAACTCAGGACCGTAAACACCAATACATGGCCTTAAACACTCTTTAGTTGAATCACATGTGATTCCAACACTTGGTCAAAGTGTTTCCTAGTCCCGTGAGGTGTTTCCTTGCATTTGGTTGCTTCTAAACACTATATTTATGTCAATATCTGCCATTATATGTCTTTTAGGACTCGTTAAGTCTCAGGACTTCATTCGTGGAACTTCTCATCCTTACACGCGTATTCGTTGAATCACCCACATAAGGTGAGTTCATACCCCATAATGAATCTTTTAACTGTTTTCAATGTTTTAAGGGGGGGGGGGGGAATACAAGTTGAACACAATGATATTTGTGTAATTGTTTGTTTCAAACATCTTTCAAAATATTGTTTATGCCTTTTATAAGTGATCAAAACATT
Source organism: Lactuca virosa (assembly GCF_052849685.1). NCBI lineage: Eukaryota > Viridiplantae > Streptophyta > Magnoliopsida > Asterales > Asteraceae > Lactuca > Lactuca virosa. The sequence continues at coordinate 123,647,504 of NC_136432.1, read as the reverse complement.
TCAAACACTCTTTTAAAGTTATGTTACTTTATAGTTTTACAAAACTCCGTTTTTAAAGTCCTGGCATAACTTGGTAGATAAAAGAGTCTTTTCAATATCAGTTCAAGGAAAACATTAGTAAACTATAATATGTATAGTTTACGAAAAGCACTATTCATTTCCTCCTAATACAATAAAGCATGCAAGGAGTCAGTTCAAGTACATTAAAAGTAACTATAATAGGTATAGTTTAGAAATCCAGTTCATGCTAGATACAATACACGATAATATAAAGAGAACCCACTAAAAAGAGAAACAAGGAGGAATACACCATACTAAGTACCTGGAAAAATCACGTTAATACATCTTGCCGGGTTTGCATTGACACTGGTACGATTTTGACGTACCAGGACTAGCAGGCGCGAGATGATAAACCTAATAATATATCTTGCCGGGTTTGCATTGACACTGGTACGATTTCACGTACTAGGACTAGCAGACGCGAGATGATAAACCTAATAATATATCTTGCCGGGTTTGCATTGACACTGGTACGATTTCACGTACCAGGACTAGCAGGCACAGGGTGATAAAACTATCATAATATATCTTCCTAGTTATATACTAGTTCACATCTAAACCTTTAATTAACCGACTTAGGACTAAAAGCTACTTTAGAGTCCCCGCGGTGTATCGTTCATTTAATACTACTTGGAGTTTGTATTTTACTACTTTAGACTCCCCGAGGTGTATCGTTCATTTAATACTACCTGCAGTCTGTATTTTATTACTTTATAACCAACGGTGTCATTGTTGAGGTAAAACATTATTTTTCCCTATTACATTTACTTGTGATCTTCTGACATATTCATTAAATGTATAAACTATATTTAGTTAAAGATAGTCTAACTTGGGAAAATACATACTAATACAAGGAAAGGACACCCATAACATTTGATGCCTTGGTAGAAGGCTACGTTTAGTAGAAAGGACCATAATGCTAACCTTATGATTCCTTAATGTATACATCAAAGGATACACATATATATATCAATAGGATCCGTGTTGGGGTACAAAGTTATTCATGATTAACTTTGTAAATGTTTGACTTTTGTAAAACCCACTTGCATGTGGTGCATTAGCCTTTAGACCCATGTGTTAGTGAGAGTGAGAGAGAGACATGTAAACACCTCTATACAAGGTGGGTTTAGTCCACTTGTAGAGGTGTGCCTGAGAGATGTAAAAGTGAGTGTGTAAGTGTGTGTTATTTATGTAGTCTAGATCTAGATCCTTTTTGTGTAACACCATATACAATCAATACATATCTTGAACACCCTAATCACCATGTTCATTGTGCAAACTTTATTTCCGCATGCCAAACCATGTTCTTATGTCACTACAATTGGTATCAGAGGGGTCTTCAAGATCAAGGTGATTTTTGAAGAACGATTCTCGGTTTGGCATATTTTGTCGCAATTTGAACAAATTTTGGTGAGTCTCTCTCTATGATCTCTCTTACTCTCATTGAATCGTGTGTTGCGTTTTTGATTTGTGATCGTTTGACTTGTTGGATAAAATTTTTTCTTGAAAAACCCATTTGTTGTGATCCAATAATTTTTCATTGATCAAGGTCCGATCCAATCTCATATTCTTTTGTTCGATTTGATTCTCAATTTATAATTGTTCGTTTGAATCAAGAATTAGCCCAAAATCATTTTAGATCCATCACTGTTCATGATTGATTTAAGCCCAATATTCATTTCGTCTAAGATCCAATATCACATATTGTTAATATTCGTGAATGCACCGAGTCCGTAAATTGAATTCTATACTGTTCATTGTAAAAATTGATCCAGCCCATTCCTATGGCTCATTACTGTTCATCATTTGTTTTTGGTTAAGATTATCATTCGCTTAAGAGTTTTTATCATTCTGATTTCTCATTTTTCTTCAATGTTTGAAGATCGTCAATAAAGTACTCGTTCTTAGTTGTCTCATATGTTCTAGTTCATCAATCAATATGATCTTGATTCTCAGTTTTGTTTTGTGAATCGATTGCGTATGATGTGTTAGATTGTCATTCGATTTTGATCAAATTGAAGCTGAGAAATTGTCAATCAATTTTTTGATTTGGATAAATATGGTCAAGAACAGTTAAAGATGCTGAAGAACAGTTGAAAAACAGTTTTTGATCTGAAATCGGACCTCAGAATCATTGATTTCGTGTTTATGGTTCGTTGACTCTAAAAAGTCAAACTGTGAAAAAGTTGGAATTCAAGAGATGAATCGGTGAAATCGTATGATGATATTGATAGTTACAAGTTGTTTTGAGGCTGTAAGAGTCGAAATATAGCTTAATTTGGGATTAATTTCGAATTTGGAATTAAATGGGTGTATGTTCATGATGAACGAACACTGTGTTCGTTCGTATTTGTTTCTTGAACGAGATGTGCTGGGATTTGATTTCAATGTTCAAGGGATGAAGTGATTGAAGAGGAAGGCAGTCGAAATTGTGATTTAGTTTGAATGATACAAGCGAAGGCTGATATGGTATTGTTTTGGGATCGTGGTTTGATGGTCGAAGAGATGGGATCATTGTCAAGAGTCGACGATCTGGGTATTTTGGAGTCGATGATTTTATTGATTGGGTTTAAAACAAGAATCGTTGATTTTGAGTATTTCGAATGATTGATCGATGCTTGATAACAAATCTGTGACTTTAAGAACGAAGGGTGGTTTTGGGTTAGAACAAATGATCGATTGGGTTGGAATTCGAATGGTTGGGCTGGTAATTTGGATAAATTGTTGTTTGATGGATCTAGCAAATGGATTTTAGATTCGAAGGGTTCCTGGAGGATTATTGATTTTGGGTTGACGATTTTCAACTGAGAACTAAATTTGGAGTCGATCTTTGAAGGTTTGATAGTTTTGGCTTGAGAACGAAGATTTGGGATAATAGCAGACTTTGGATCGTCGATATGAGAAGGAACGAATCGTGAATTTCGTTAGTTTGGGGATAAAGAATGAACTGGGAAATGTCGATTCGGAGGTATTCAGAGGTTACTGTTCATTAAGAGGCTTCGAATGCTTCGAATTCATGTGTTTGGATTCGCATGTTTGTCACCTGATATTTTCGAAAATGGTCCTTGAAGATTCGCATGTTTTCGAAAATGGTCCTTGAAGATTCGCATGTTTGTCACCTGATAATTTCGTACGAAGCAAGGCTTCGTATGAATTGATTGAAATTTCGAATATTTTGATCAAAAATGGAAAATTTTCGAAAATCACCCCTAAACTTTCGAATATTTGGCAACCTCATCAATTAATTGAAGTTTCGAATGTTTGACACTTTTCACCCAAATTCGAATATTTTCTGAAATTTCGAATGTTTGGTCAACTCTTCGTATGTTTGGTGCACAAATGGCAGAATTTTCGAAAATAGTCCTTGAGGCTTCGAATGTTTGTCGGTTCATACCCAAATTCGAAAAAGGACTGTTTTTGCTGAAAATTGAAGAAAATGCATTTCAAGCCCCTGCAGTTTGTGCAAACTGACGCTTTTTACCCAGCTTTGGAAAAGGGGGAGTGTTTTGCATATTTTGTTGTTTTGGGCGCACCGGGTCACTGCAGAATTTTGAAATTGACAATTTTTACCCATTTTTGAGAAATTTTGTCAAAGGCGATCCGTGAACGAAGCTAAAAATTGAATACTTTTTGGGTTTTCCGGATTGAAGCACAAAGTTTATACCACATGTTAAGGGGGAGTTTTGACACGAAAAATTCCGAATAGAGCACGTTCTCTTTCCTTGAAGGTTTTATAATCAATTTTTGATTATAAAAAGGGGGAGAAATTTATATGGAAATTCGAACTTGAATTTTTCATATTACGCGGATTTGAAGACCGAAGTGATCTTGAAGTTTTGAAGCTTACGAAATGATGCAATTGGATGTTCGGAAATGATTTATTTTTGGAATGGGTTTGGTTTTATTGAAGATTTTTGGGATGTGTTTTTATGCTCAACTTTTGGGTGATCGATTTGGAGTTTGAGAAGCTCGTGATCATTCGTTGATGCTCGGTTTGTATGGTCTCACATCCTAGAGCTCAAATTGAAGAATCATGGAAGAATTAAAGATTGAAGTTTGTTTCGACATGTGTCACCTTTGAGGCTCGAATAGCGTAGTTGCTTGATTTTGGAAGATTTGAAGTGGGTCATTCATTCCTAACTTTGAGGGGGAGAATGTTGGGGTACAAAGTTATTCATGATTGACTTTGTAAATGTTTGACTTTTGTAAAACCCACTTGCATGTGGTGCATTAGCCTTTAGACCCATGTGTTAGTGAGAGTAAGAGAGAGACATGTAAACACCTCTATATAAGGTGGGTTTAGTCACTTATAGAGGTGTGCTTGAGAGATGTAAAAGTGAGTGTGTAAGTGTGTGTTATTTATATAGTCTAGATCTAGATCCTTTTTGTGTAACACCATATACAATCAATACATCTCTTGAACACCCAAATCACCATTTTCATTGTGTAAACTTTAGTTCCGCATGCCAAACCATGTTCTTATGTCACTACAATCTGACAGGTAATAGGATGTGTGCTTTCCGCTTCATTTCCTGTTCCTTGTTTGGTTGTGGGCTTGGAAAAGATTCACCCAGTCTACTATCTATCCGATTCTAGATATATATGTCCAATATACATTGAGTCAGCATGAGGGTACCAGGTATGGGTCAATTCATAGGACACAGAGTCAATGCACAGTTTTCTAGTTCCGGTCATACTTTCCAAATAAGAACTTTGAGTATGCAAAACTAGAAACTTACCAGTTAAGGGTTTAATCCATTTTATTAAACCAGTATAACTTAAAGGACCTTGTAGTGACAAAGAATATGGTTTGGCATGCGGAATTAAAGTTTGCACAATGAACATGGTGATTTGGGTGTTCAAGAGATGTATTGAATATGTATGGTGTTACACAAAAAGGGACATAGATCTACATCTACATAAATAACACACACTTACACACTCACTTTTACACCTCTCAAGCACACCTCTACAAGTGGTATGAACCCACTATTTATGGAGGTGTTTACATGTCTCTCTCTCACTCTCACTAACACATGTGTCTAAAGGCTAATACACCACATGCAAGTGGGTCTACAAGAGTCAAACCATTACAAAGTCATACATGAAGAACTTTGCAGCCCAACATTCTCCCCCTCAAAGTTAGGAATGGATGACCCACTTCAAATCTTCCAAAGTCGAGCAACTACGCGCTTCGAGCCTCAAGCGTGACACATGTCGAAACGAAGTTCAATCTTCAATTCATCCATGATTCTTCAATTTGGGCTCTAGGATGTGAAACCATACAAACCGAGCAGCAACGAATGATTAACTCCGAATAATCACCCAAAAGTTGCGCATAAAAACACATCCCAAAAATCTTCAATAATACCAAACCCATTTAGAAAATAAATCATTTCGAACTTCCAATTGCATCATCTCGTAAGCTTCAAAAATTAAGATCACTTCGGTCTTCAAATCAGCGTAATATGAAAAATTCAAGTTCGAATTTCCATATAAATTTCTCCCCCTTTTTATAATCGAAATTTGATTATAAAACCTTCAAGGAAAGAGAACTTGCTCTATTCGGAATTTTTTGTGTCAAAACTCCCCCTTAACATGTGGCATAAACATTGTGCTTTAATCCGGAAAATCAAAAAAATATTCAATTTTTAGCTTCGTTCACGGATCGCCTTTGACAAAATTTCTCAAAAATGGGTAGAAATTGTCAATTTCAAAATTCTGTAGTGACCCGGTGCGCCCAAAACAGCAAAATATGCAAAACTCTCCCCATTTTCCAAAGCTGGGTATAAAGCGTCAATTTGCACAAACTGCAGGGGCCTGAAATGTATTTTCTTCAATTTTCAGCAAAAACAGTCCTTTTTCGAATTTGGGTGCAAACTGCCAAACATTCGAAGCCTCAGGGACTATTTTTGAAAATTCTGCCATTGTGTTCCAAACATACGAAGAGTTGTCCAAATATTCGAAATTTCAGAAAATATTCGAATTTGGGTGAAAAGTGTCAAATATTCGAAACTTCAATTAATTGTTGAGTTTGCCAAACATTCGAAATTTCACGGGTGATTTTCGAAAATTTTGCTTTTTGATCAAAATATACGAATACTTGATCAAACATTCGAAGCCGTGCTTTTTCCCTTTGTCAAACAGTCAAAACTTGAGGGACTACATGCGAAACTTTTGGTTTTGCTTCCCAACATACGAACTTTTGCAACCCAACATACGAAATTTTACAACCCAACATACGAAATTTTCAGGTGACAAACATGCGAATTTTCAAGGACAATTTTCGAAAATTTGTCTTTCTTTTTCATCAATTCACATGATCGCTTCGTACATTTCTTATGAACGCTTCGTACGAAAATCTCAGGAACCAAACACACGAAAATTTTTCACCCAAATATACGAAGATTTTTCTTCTCTCTCCTCTTCGTATGAAAATCATCTTCCCAAAATTTTTCCCAAACACACGAATACGAAGCATACGAAGACTCTGAATGTACAGTAACCTCTTAATCATCCCTCTGAATCGACTTTTCCAGTTCGTTCTTTCATTACAGGGACCCCAAAATCGATTTCCTTAGACCCATCTGTTCGATTTTTCGTCATCTGTTCCCAATCAATCATCGACAATACCAACCCATCTGTTCGTAAATCAACCGATTGATTCCCAAATCTTCCATCAACAAACGAAATCAAAAACTTTCGCACATCGGCCCAAGAACACAAATCTTCGAATTCAAATTCCAAAAAAAAAACTTTCGTTCTTAAATCAAACCTAGTCGACACCAATAATCAACAGCGACTCGCTAATCCTTCGAACATTGACTCCAAAATCGATCATGTGCCCCAAAATATATGCCGATTGAAAATCTTCATTCACGAACACAGATATTCATAAAAGTCATCGATTCTAAATCAAAATCGTTTTCCAGTTCGTTATCAAAATCATCATCAATGATTAGCCATTGAATCCAAATCCTTTTTGGTTCCAGTCGACTATCGATCTTGATACCCAAGCACCAAAAACAGTCGACACAAAATTTTAACTCCAAACCTTTCGATTCTCAACTCCAAATCAAACACGCCTTCATTCTTAGCTTTCATTTCAAATACCATAGACCACTCATATCAATTCCAAAACAGATTCGAACCTCATTAAGTCATAAAAGTCAAAATCGAAACAAATTTTGACTTTAAGAACAAACATCAATCGAAAATTTTGTTTCACTGATTCAACAATTTAAGATCTTGACTCGATTTTCATATGACTCCGATGTGAATAAACAAAATCAAACAAAATTACTTTGACTCCAGGAATCGATTGTCAAACATAAATCGATGTTAAGAACAATAATATCAGGTCGATGTGAACACAACAACAGAAAATCGATTTCTATTCCAAAAATTATTTCATCTTCAACTCAATCAGTGAACATCGTCTAAATCGAGTTTGATATGTTCTATGTAGACTTTAACTTCAATTTTGACCTGATGAATGATTGACAGACTCGAGACATTGGGCTTCTATTTCAAAGATCAACATTTAATATGATTAGCAACTTGGGCTCAAACATGCGAATCAACAATATGGGCTCAATTCGGACTTATGAACAGTAACAGATTATGTGAAATCATGAACAATGAACAGATAACGATTTATTTTTAGGCTTGATCAAAAAAAAATTATTGGATCATCAATGGGGTATTTTTTTAAAAAAATTGATCCAACGAATCAAACCGGTCAAAATTCAAAAACGCAACGCACGATTTAATGATTACGAGAGATCATAGAGAGAGACTCACCAAAATTTGCTCCAATTGTGACAAAAATTCCCAAACCGAGAATCGTTCTTCAAAAATCACCTTGATCTTGAAGACCCGCTCTGATACCAATTGTAGTGACAAAGAATATGGTTTGGCATGCGGAATTAAAGTTTGCACAATGAACATGGTGATTTGGGTGTTCAAGAGATGTATTGAATATGTATGGTGTTACACAAAAAGGGACATAGATCTACATCTACATAAATAACACACACTTACACACTCACTTTTACACCTCTCAAGCACACCTCTACAAGTGGTATGAACCCAATATTTATAGAGGTGTTTACATGTCTCTCTCTCACTCTCACTAACACATGTGTCTAAAGGCTAATACACCACATGCAAGTGGGTCTACAAGATTCAAACCATTACAAAGTCATACATGAAGAACTTTGCACCCCAACAGACCTTAGGTGATTAACTCTATAATACTTTAGTTTATACATCACATATATATATATATATATCATTAATACCCAATAGGTAGTTGGATGTGTGCTTTCCGCCTTACTTCCTGTTCCTTATTTGGTTGTGGGCTTAGGGCAGATTCACCCAATTAACTCTCTATTCGATATTAGATCATATAGAGCCAGTATAAACTAAGTGATTATAGGAGTAATCACTGTGGTCACCATTTTATTATAAGAAATAAGAGTCTTCCTTAAAGAATCTTTTCATTTAATATAAAGGAACCATTACAATTAAATCCATGAGTAACAAGTGAATACACCGGGATTATATACCACAATGATCAAACAAACAATGGGATGTGTGCTTTCCGCCTTAGAGCAGATGCGCTCAATCGATTGTTTGTTTACTCTGAGTTGTATATCACTTGTATCCATTTAGTACTCATAGAAAGGATTGTAGAATTATTTTTATGTAATTGTTTCACAATTGACACCTCCTAGGACACCACGACTATCTTAAGGAATGTGGAATTGTTTCACAATTGACACCTCCTAGGACACCACGGCTTAATAGTGTGGCTGAGAGGCGTAATGGAACCTTGTTGGACATGGTTCATTCCATAATAAGTCGAGCTTCGCTTCCGATATCGTTCTGGGGGTATGTGTTAGAGAATACCGCCCATATCCTTAATATAGTCCCGACAAAGAAGGTTGCCAAAACACCTCATGAGATGTGGACATGGAAAGTTCCCTTGTTGGCACATATCAGTGTTTGGGGTTTTGAAGCTTTCGATAGACGAGAGACTCACGACAAGCTTGAACCTCGAAGTGAGCGGTGTATTTTCATCGGCTACCCACAAAAGTACTTTAGATATTTGTTCTACAGACCAAGTTAGAATGTGGTCTTTGGAGCATAATTGATCTTGAATAAATATAGAGTCAAGCGATGAAGGCACCTTCAACACTAGCGCTCAACCCGAGGAAGAAATTCATGTTCAACCTATTGATGAGTCATTACCTCTTAGACGTTCCACTCGAGGTAGACTGCCACCTGAGTTTTACGCTTTCCATATTACTATAGATGGTGATACATTTATCAGTGATAGTACACTGATAAATTTGGATGAGCCTACTAACTACAAGGAAGCCATGACGGGCCCTGAGTTTGCTAAATGGAAAGAGGCAATGGACAGCGAGATCCACTCCATGTATAACAATCAAGTTTGGAACTTGGTTGACAATGTACCAGGTCGTATGACAGTTGGGTGCAAATGGATCTTCAAGAAGAAGGCCGACATGGATGGAAAGGTGCATAAATTCAAGGCACGATTGGTTGCGAAGGGTTTTATTCAAACCCCAGTGGTTGACTATGATGAGACCTTCTCACTAGTCCCTAAGATCAAATCTATTAGGGTTATGCTAGCCATAGCTGCGATTCATTATTATGAAATATCACAGATGGATGTCAAAACCGCTTTTCTTAAAGGAAAGTTGGATGAAGATGTTTATATGTGTCAGCCAGAGGGTTTTGTAGATGCCAAGTACCCTAATAGAGTGTGTAAGCTTGAGAAACCAATCTATGGATTGAAGCAAGCTTCTCAAAGATGGAATCTTTGCTTTAATGAGAAAGTCAAAGAGTTTAGTTTCTCTAGGAGTGAGGATGAGTCATGTGTTTATGTCAAAGCTAGTGGGAGTATAGTTAGCTTTCTAGTATTGTATGTTGATGAAATACTGCTCATAGGAGACGACGTTCCAACCTTGCAGGAAGTTAAGTCTTGGCTTGGAAAGTGTTTCTCTATGAAGGATCTAGGAGAGTCTGTTGATATACTGGGAATAAGGATCTTGAGAAATAGGAGTAGAAGACTAATTGGACTTAGTCAAAGTACTTAGTTGGATAAAGTGATGAAGCATTTTAGCATGGAGTATTCCAAGAAAGGAGGATTACATATCCAGAGCAATTCCAAACTGACTAAAAATCAGAGTCCGAATACCGATGCCAAATAGCAGAAATGAGTCGGATTCCATATGCTTTCGCTGTTGGATCGATTATGTATGCTATGATATGTACTCGCCCTGATGTGGATTTTGCTTTGAGCATGGTTAGTCGATATCAGGGAAACCCGGGTAAAGCTCACTGGATAGCAGTTAAGAACATTCTTAAGTATCTGCAAAGGGAAAAGGACTAGGTCCTTGTACTTGGTGGCAGTGATGACATGAGAGTTACTGGTTATAGTGACGCTAGTTTTTAGACAGACAGAGACAACTTCTGTTCTCAGTCAGGTTAGGTGTTTACACTCAATGGAGGAGCACTGACTTGGAAAAGTTCCAAGCAGGAGACCGTGGCTGATTCAACATGTGAGTCAGAGTATATAGCTGCGAGCAAAGCATCAAAGGAGGCTATATGGTTGAAGAAATTCATTGGAGACCTTGGAGTTGTGTCAGCCATAAAGGAGCCTGTGGAAATTTTCTGCAATAATGAAGGTGCGGTTTCCTTAACCAAGGAACCAAGGGATCATGATAGATCCAGACATATCGACATAAAATATCATTTCATTAGACATCGGGTAGAAGAAGGACTCCTCGTCGTCAAGAGGGGATCATCAGAAGAGAATCCTGCAGATCCCCTCACAAAGGGTCTAAGTAGGATTAAGCATATTAAGCATGCGAAGAACATTGGTCTGAAGGACGATATTAGTTTTAGTGATTAGGTAGACTTTTAGAAACTTGTAAAAACATAAATGTAATTGCCATTTGATGATTAATTAATGGAGATTTATTTATAAGTAATTGTTTACTATCTTTTGTTAATTGTTTATTTTGTGTTTCACTTTTGCATGTTTTACTTCCCGAATAATTGGATTGTTCGAATTATCCACATTCGATCATACTTTGGAAGTAAGTAATGAATGAAGACTATCATGAATTGGCTTGTAGATTGTCTAAGTGTTTAGACATAGCAATGGGTTGCTGTAACGTTCATGAGTACTCCCGAAATGGGGATTTGATTGTTTGATTAAACCCATGCTCATTTGAATTACTTCATGGAATTTATCATGAGTAATAGTGAGACGATAATATCCTATAATCTTTAAACTGAGATATATGAGTTGTTGTTTACGAGTTGGTTGTGCATTGATAATGCGTAAATACATCAGTAACTTGATGTTATAAAACACAGTGTTGTGTATGATTGATGAGTAAATAGTACAAACATATAAGTTAAAGTTTATCTGTTCCTTTTATCTCAAGGGGTAAAAGTGATATCTTGGGCCCCTCGATGATTTTGTATTGACTTATGTGATGGGCCCGGTCAGGACTGAATTGATGTGTTCAATTAAGTTCCTTGTCATACAAAGCAGGAATCGGGAAACAAACTGTTGGACAATGGGAACGATTCTATTCCATGTCTTTGTCCACATGATATCTTGCAGAACGGATGATTATAAGATCCCTTATCTTAAGGACACGCAACTTACTAGGTCAGAGTTCGACAACGGATTTTGAGAGCTAGGATTTTTGATCAGATTCTGAATTCGTACTTACAGTTTTAGTTATTACACTTATCCAAGTGGGAGACTGTTGGATTATGTGTCTAAGCCCATAACTATAATTGGTATGAACTTGATTTGATAGTAGCATGGTCCTTTTGGGTTGCCTTCACTTTAGCAACTTGACAGGATGATTTATGAAGAGAGAGGTTAATAAATGATTTCTTGATATATTACGAGAATAATATATTAATTAGAAATCATATTACGATTAACATGAGCATCATGTTGCTCCATTGTCTTCTAATATGTCATCAAATTCCAGAAGTCTCATTGACCAAGTTGAGTTGTTTCTTGAATGTTGGAATGTGTCTTGAACTCGAAGATGTACCACCCCGTGTTCATGATGAACCATGGACAAACTGTATATGCCACTAAATATTTGAACATGCCATCATTGTACATGATGTGCCATGTGCAATCTTGTTGAGCCATCAATGTGATCATGTTGATACATTAACTTGAGATAAGCCACCAAGTATTCATGTTAATCCATCAACGTCTTGTTGAACCATAGAGTTTTGGATCAGCCAACAATGTTTTTGATGAGCCATCAATATTCTAGATGATCTACCTGTTGGATTATGTGTCTAAGCCCATAACTATAATTGGTATGAACTTGATTTGATAGTAGCATGGTCCTTTTGGGATGCCTTCGCATTAGCAACTTGACAGGATGATTTATGGAGAGAGAGTTTAATAAATGATTTAATAATATATTATGAGAATAATATATTAATTAGAAATCATATTATTTAATTAGTATTTGATCATAAATTAATTTGGAATTAATTTTGTGTGATATCCCCAAAATCACGGCCAGAAAAGACCGGTTTCATTTATCCTTTTTAAAATAGTTTCAGAGTAAATCCTTTGATTTAAAAGAGATGCGGAATTTGTTCCCAAAAACAAAATATGATAAAGTAATATTTACCAAAGCATTTCATCAAGAGATGCATTTTCATTATATAACAATATCCGGGATGTCATGTTCCGATAAGCAGACCAAAAGCATAAACAACAAAAGATAGACCATACAACAGTTACATATAACAACTGGTCTAATATCAAAAGATCTTGATAAGTCATCCAACTTATGCTCTCGCGCCACTACCTGTAATACAACAAAACTGAGTGGGTCAGGCTGGGGAGCCTGGTGAGCATATAGGGTTTTCAACCCTCAATAAATAATTATATTTAGTTCATCAACCAACAATAACCCGATTACCCATTCCCGTTATCCTCACTTTATGTCCCTAAAACAACAACTATTACAAGGGACCTAATCTAGGATTTTCATCGGGACGGACATTACTGCAAAGGGGTTTCCTTAACAATAGATGTCCTAAAGGCAACCATGAGGGGGATAGAGTACACCGGTGAACACATCGTTCACAACACCTACAGGTTATGAGCCTGCTAGTGTTCCACTGGACTGTCTAGAAAGAGTCTGTGGTCGTCATCCATACTCCGCTAGATGACTAGATCAACAACAACATCAGGCCTCTCATCTGTTTATCACACATCAATTATCTACCCATGTTCTACCCAACATATTAGTAGATAAAAATATATATTTTTATACATAGTTTAAAACCTGTATAACATTCTCATTCAATACATATTTCAAACAACAGATGAGACACATACACATAACACGTACTTCATAGATAATAAATCATATCTATGAGATAAAAGAAAGTGAATATACATTCACACATATAACAACAAAATACACACATAACACGTATTTCGTATAAAATACTTCATAATTATGCGTTAGAAGAAAGTAACTACACACTCACTTGATCAGAAGATGATCGGACAGCACTACGGCTTGTAGAAGTAGTATTCTTTGGTAGATCTGGAAGATCTTCACAAAAATTGGCTTCTCGCTGGCAGAGCTTCGGTTCGGGAATTGCACTTCTCGGGATCTTCGGGGCTTCGGGACTCGCTTCGGGTCTCGGGATGATACCGGGGCTTCGGGGGGGGGGGGGGGGGGGGTTAAAATAGGGCTTAGAGAGAGTATCGGGAGTCGGAGAGATGAGAAGGTGCAACCAAAATCGGCTGACCCTCGATTTCTATTTATAGGGTGAATTTTCTGGGTTCACCTCGTGAGTTTCTAATATTCACCTCGTGAGCTAGGCTCACCTCGTGAGTTTCTAATATTCACCTCGTGAGCTCGATATGTCATTGCGTTCGTCATGGCCACTTGCCCTGGAAGACGTCCATCATCTGTTCACCTCGTGAGTCACTAATGCTCACCTCGTGAACTGACTCACCTCGTGAGCCACATATGCTCACCTCGTGAGCTCTGACACAGCCTTAGGGTTCTCGCCCCGAACTTCAGAAATTCATAACTTTCGCATACGAGCTCCGTTTTTGACGTTCTTTATATCCACGCATAGGTGAGATTATGCTCTACAATTCTCATTTAGACTCCGTTGGCTAATTTTGAATTTATTTTTATTATATTATAAATATATTATTTTTAGTAGGCCGGGATAGGAAAACTCCGATATAAATTCATAACTTCTTCATCCGACATCCGTTTTCGTCTATCTTTTTACCGTTGCACTACCATTGACGAGATCTTAGATTCTAGTTTAGATTGTTTTGGGTAAAAACCGCTCGATCTCAAATCGAGTATTCGGGCTGCACACTACTAAGTCGAAACTTCGAAAAATCATAACTTCCTCACACAAAGTCAGATTTGGGCATTCTTTTTATGCACGCTCTCGGTTTAATGAACTCTGCAACATTCGTTTAGATCACTAGGGCTAAATATCGCTCTAACATAAATTCACTTTTTACGTCATTCAGCGTCGTGCCGGTTCTGTCGCGAAACTTCGACATATCATAACTTCTTTGTTATAACTCGGATTTCGGCATTCTTTATATATTCAGAAACCTCGTTTCAACTACTACAACATTATCCATAGATATCGACTTTATCTAACATTTCATTTTGACGCTTATTTTCATACTTAATTCAATTAAGTCACACTGTTAAGCACAATACACATAATACTCAAATAATACACTTCTATTATTTCAAAACGGGTTACAAAGGTTAACCTAGACTACTATATCAACATTAATGACAAGCCCAGAAACACAGGTGTTACATTTTGTGATTAAAGGAACTGATTAAAAGAACGGGGACTGTTTTGCAAATCACTGATAGTTGCAAAATTGGGCTACTGGACACGTTTTGTATGGAGTGGACGAAATCTATAGGAAGGCCCTATAGAATTCGTCAAAGGCTTCAAGAATATGAAGTCCATGAAATGCTTAAGGCCTAAGCAGGAAATTAGGGTTTCCACCTGAAAACCCAAGCAACATTAGTTATTTAAATAGGGTTTTCAGAAAAAATGCTTAGAAGATAGAAACCTTAGCCGATTTTCTGCATATTCCCTCCTATCTCCTCTCATCCTCTTGCTACAAGTGTTTGTGAGCCATTCGAGGTGCAACATTTGGGGCACTAAGCTTTCGAGAGTCAAGATCAAGCAAGGAATTCTTGTTATAGCTATATAACAAGCAAGGTAATCTTCTTAACCCTTTTAATATATGAATTTCGATTTATATGTGCTAGATCCAGGGTTATTGCTTTGGAATTTCTTTTGCATGTTCAATTAGTGAAAAACTTAGATCCAAAGCAATTAGTTTTACATGAACACATAGGATGTTGTTATGCTCAAACCCATCACCACCAATATCTTGATGCTCCACATATGATTTAGATGTTCCATATGAGATCATCATGGTTCAACTTGCATTCAGCAAGTGCTCCATGTCAATAGCAAGCACTCCATGTTTAGCAAGTGCTCCATGTTATGCTACAAGTGCTCCATGTCAACAGCAAGTGCTCCACGTCAACAATAAGTGCTCCATATAAGCTGCAAGTGCTCCAACATCTGATTCTTCAAACACTCTTTGAATCTTTAGGATCTTTCCAACCTGAAACATTCTGATAATGTTTGTTAGATAGATATAGACACATACTCAACTTATTTCAAGTGACAATCACATCAAAACATTTCCAACAGTCTCCCCTTATGTGATGGTTACTGAAATAAGGAGTAAAAAATAAAGGTAAAAACATGCACGATGAAATTAACAAAAAGATGAATTACTAGCAGCAAAAACAAAAAAATGTCCACATGTTTTATTTAAAAAACAAAAACACACAATCTAAACTTTGTTTCTCAAGTTTAGTAATCACTTTCAAAAACTTAAAAACCAAGTAAGTCCTTGAATGATCTTCACTCTCAGTAAATTATCTTGAACTCCTGTTCTCTTCAATAAACCAATGATGCCTTGAATGAATTTAGAAGAGAATAGATGTTTTTGAGTGATTCTCATAAATCTTAGTCAACCTTTAGAAGAGAATACAACTCCCCTATGTGGTTTCTTCAGTATGTTCCCAGGTGACTCATTTTCCATATTTGGATCCAAATCTGGCTCGTTAACTTCGTTTTCTCCTAGCTGTCCAATTTCCCAGTCAACACTGAAATCAATAACTATGTCGAGCACATATTGCCTTAGGCGGTGTAGGCAATCTGCATAAGTTTCATTGGTACTCGCCCTATGCTTCAACGAAATGATCAATGATCTGATATCAGCTTGATTTATTCTAGGGAAATGAGCTTGAAAAACATGAATTTAGAGTTGTCTGTCCTTTTTCCTCGAAATAATACATATGACTTCTTTCTAAAATCTCGTATGTCAATTTTTCTAATTGAAGCAATCTTGAACTTTTACTATACAAAGACAACTTGAATTGGTTTCTTCAAGAAGAATATTTTCTTCAACTTTTCAATGAGTATAGCAGGCTTAACTGGATATATTGCACTTGGCCATAAACTGAACTTTGTACCATCCGGGGGTGCAACAATATCCTAGTTTTCTTTAGAGGTATATGAAGGAGGTGCAAAGGAGTTTGTGCGCTTGATAACCTTGATCTTCTAATAAGAATCTACATCAAGATTGAAGAAGATGGTTCTTTTAGGAGATGGTGCTAAAAATTGTTCATCATGCAATGTACTTCTTTCTTCAGGCGAGATCTCTGAAGATTTCTTTTTTATAAGCGCCTCTTGTTTAGACTTTAACTCCTTAGCCTTAAGTTGCTTTACTAACTCTTCATATATTTCCATTTGATCTTCTTTAGCTAACTCATTCTTTGTCTTGAAGATAACCTTTTGTTTTCCTCTATCCTTAGGATCAATTTGGTGAAGCTTCGGTTAAGCAATTGGTTGTGATATGGTAACAGGTTTGGTAATGTAAATATCTTTCCTTCTTGGAACTTTTAGAGCTGGATCCTTGATCCCTTGCTTACGAATGAGTTCCTTTTCTGTTTCTGCCATCTTTGCTCTGTTTTGTTGAGCTTTTAATCTTGCGACAACAACCATTTTATCAAGTAACTCTAATTTCTCCTTTCTCCTTTTCTCAAACGCATTTGGTGAGTCTGGAATTTGATGAATGATAGGAGACTGACTTGATCTGGACTTGTCTACCTATTCCCCTTCTGGTTCAGGTGGCCTATCATTTGAACCAGATAACTTTTCCAATATTAGATCTAGCTTGGAATCAATCGAGGCAACTTTTTGTTGAAGAGCACATAGGTTAGAAGAAGAAGATTGTGTCTTGACAGCTTTGACTTCATTGACTAGCAGCTGAAAAGTTTTCTAAAGAGAAGTGATATCACCTGAGTAATTGTTGACCTGTTGTGAATTGGATTTGGAGATATTATCAATGTTAGATCGCAATGAATCCAATTGACACTGAACTTGCTCACTAAATGCTTGAAAGGGAGAGGTGGAAGATGATGCTGAAGCTTTAGATAGTTCAGCAATTGACTTCTCAAGAGAGGAGGTGTATCGATCTGGAGCAGTGATATGACTCTGCAGATGATCTAACATAGCTTCATAGACGGAATCTAGACTGGATAAGGACTGAATAAATTCATCGATCTTCTGATACATCGGAGATAGAAGAACTTCAATAGTGTTGTGAATTTTGTGATCTAGAGTTTGGATCTGCCGCATGTTACGAGCAACTTGTCTCTTGATATACATAGATGTGCCATGAAAATCTTCAATGGTAACCATTAGTTTTTCCACTTGTGTGTCCTAGTATTTGCTTTGGAGTGTAGGACAATTGACATGTCATTTCGCTCATCATCGACTATCAGTCCTTCATTGGAAGGTATGTCTATCGTTTGCATTGGAGTATTCTCATCCTGATTATCTTGTACTGGAGAGTGTATAGGAAGATCTTGAAGTTTGGATTTCTTTTCACCGTCTTGATCATCGTCCTCAAGTGAATCATAATCCAAGGAGACATGATTGCTTGGACCTTCTATATCCGACTGAAAGCATGCTGGTGAAACTGGAGATGGGGAAGATGATTCGACATAATCAGATGGTGCTTGAAATAAGGAATCTAAGAAAGGAAATGACCTAGAGGTTATACCAGATTTAAGAGAATATGTGGGCTCCTCTAAATCTTCTCTAATGTTATCTTCAGATACATGTGGAGATGGGATAAAAGGCGGTTGATCTGGCTTTGATCGCTTCTTCTTCTTTGCCGACTTCTTTGATGCATGATCTGAGTGCTTACTTTTCCTTTTGGGAGACAAAGTAGTTCCTTGGATGTATTTTTGATATGAGTGTAGACAGGTGGTGTTTTCATCAAGCTTTTTTATGATATCATCTAGAATGATGACGGGATGTTAAAACTCATATTCAGATGCAATGACTGGTGTTATGACTAATCCAAATTAATGATGGGAGGTTAGGGTAGATGGTTCAAAAGATTCTAAAGGACCTTTAGGAATAGAATAATTCAAAGATGGTTCCCCCTCAACCTGAGATTTGGTGGAATTGGAAACTTTTGATGGTTGATGAGGTAGAGAGACATCATGAGAATATGTTTTAGTGAGCTTTTCTGATTCTAAGGTAGAGGGTTGAGTTGGAAAGAGAAATTCAAAATCTACTTCAATAACATGGACTGTAGTAGAAGCATTAGCAGGTGATGGGTGGTTCATTTTATCAAAAGGTACTACCATTTGAGGACCAAAGTGGTTTGGATCTAGAACCCTCACATAGCTTTCGTCAAATGTGACATCACTGCTTACCTCTATCACCCTGGTTCGCTTATTCAAAACTCTATAGGCTGCAACATGAAGGCAATATGTAAGAAAGATACTTTTATCAGCCTTGGGTGTGAATTTACCTAGTTGATCCCTATTGTTCTTGAAGTAGCAACGACATCCAAAGATGTGAAATAATTTGATGTTGGGCTTTCTCTTGAGAGATACTAGCAGCTGGCTTCGGCCCAGAAAAGATGTGGAGTGTAGGGTGAAGAAAAGGTGTGCTCGATGCCTTTGGATAAAATAAAGTTATCTAAGGCGTTATTCTTGAATCGCCACCATTTTCACTTCTTATCCTTCTTAGTGGCTTACCTACCCTAACTTCTATATAGCGAATGAAGTTAATTAGCTCATTGGTGGTTTCAGATTTGTTTCACAAAAAGTACACCCAAGTGAATTTGGTGTGGTCATGAGCAATCACAAGAATGTATTTCTTACCACTTTAACTAAGAACTGTAGTGTGACCACACAGATCGATATGTATAAGCTGAAGAGGTTCAGATAAACTTTGTTATTTTATGATTTTGTGAGGAGATTTGGAAATTTTGCCTTGTTCACATGAAGCACAAAGTATATCAATGTCATGTTTTAACAATGGCCGTCCTCTCATAAGATCCTTTCAAATGAGTTTTTTGATATAACCAAAGTTGAGGTGAGAGAATCTTTTATGCCACAACTGTCTGAAGTAGCTTTGGAAAGAAGACAAATATCAGGGGTTCCATCAATTAGTTCAATATCAAGAGGGTACAGGTTCCCATTTAGTGGGGAATCAACAAGGATGTGCTTGTTGGTATCCATAATCAAACTCTTGGTTGTGGTGAACAAAGCCTCATGATCATTATCACACAGTTGTGAAACACTAATAAGATTATGTTTAAGAACATCTACATATGCTACACGTTTAATGGTAAAGTTCCTGTACGATATGTTTCCATCTCCTATAACTTCTCCCTTCATGTTGTTTTTGAAAGTAACACACTGACATGGCGTAGTGATTTTGAAATCTCTAAGATAACCTTTGTGCCTAGTCATGTGCCTGGAGCATCCAATGTCAATGTACCATGTATCATCTTGTGGTACCTCGGCACAAAAAGGATGCATTTAGAGAGAAGTTTTAGGTACCCATGTTTGTTTAGGTCCTTGAGTGTTAGCTTTCTTCGGACTTGTTGGAGTTGGGATAGTCTTTTCTTGTTTATCATTAACCTTTTTGCTTTTTGCTTGTGTTCTAGAGACCTTGTTTTTGGCTTTCTTAGTGGTATTGTTTTGATGTTTGATATGACAGAAAGATGGTGGATGGTGAACTGAGTAGGAATTCCTAGAGAAGGAAATCCATAGTTCATAGGCATTCCGAAATGATCAAACATGGGAAACTAGGTATTTTCTCCGAACTAATTGATCATTGGAAACCCAGAGTTTCCCCCAAACATTTGGTTCCCTCCTATGGATGAATTAAAACCACAATATGGACCAAGAATAGAATTCACAAGGTAATTACTATTCTGATGCATGAATGGGTTGGTTGGAACAGATCTTGATCTCATTATTTCAGACAAACTAGGAAGATTGTTAGGTCTGAAACTATTCTGATAGTGAATTCCACTTTGGTTTGGAAATCCATAATTTAAGAAACCATTATTTTAAGGATATGTTCTTTGAGTCTTTGAAGTTTTGGGAG
Source organism: Lactuca virosa (assembly GCF_052849685.1). NCBI lineage: Eukaryota > Viridiplantae > Streptophyta > Magnoliopsida > Asterales > Asteraceae > Lactuca > Lactuca virosa. The sequence continues at coordinate 123,626,831 of NC_136432.1, read as the reverse complement.
GACTGGTGTGTCTGGTCTTCCCTTAGCTAGACTTGGCCTTTGGTACTCTCTTGGACTTTCTTTCCTTGTCATTATTTGTAGTCTTAACTACTTTGGTTGAAGGAAGGACTACAGTTGGACCTTGTTCTCTAGAAACATTAACTTTCTCTTTTCCCTTATCCTAATTAGTTGGTTTTTGTAGAGTTGAAATATCTTGTAATATGTCGAAGTCTGTGTAATAGATAGTTTCGTATGTCTCCTTATGTATTTGCTAAGGCATCTTTTTGACGAAGCTTAATGTCTAGCCTTAGTATTTTTTGTACTTTCAGCCTCCTATAAATAGGAGCTGAACATAGAGTTGATAGTAGAGTTTTTCCCATCATTTACTATCAGTTTTGTACTCTTGTTCTCTGAGAGTAATATGAGCTAAACCAGACCTTATTTACTTCTTGTGTTCATCTTTTACTCTGATTTGATTCTCATACTCGATTAAACACTTCTACAGTTGGTATCAGAGCAGGAATCAATACTGCGAAGATCTGATTTTTAATTGAATCACTAGTTTTTAGGTCGCGAGTTTGTCTCAAAAGTTTCCACACTGTTTGATTCTGAAAATCATCTCCGATCTACAGTTTTTGATTTGATTCTGCGTTTGAATTGTGTAATTGAGTAATCAATTTCGAGTTTCTAATCAATTCATTCATTCAAGTTCAAATTTCTTCAAGTTTTTCTGAAAAATCTCATCCGTACGTTAATGGCGAATTCAAAATGAACACGATGACTTCATTTTCTCATCTATTAGGATCTTCTACGAAGATTCCTATGTTGATTCCAGAGTACTATGATCATTGGGCTGATCGAATGGAGGATTACTTGAACGGATTGGACGAGGAACTCTGGAGCTGCATTACAGGAATCGCTCAACCTCCATCGAATGTTCAAACTATTGGATCATATGGATCAACACCTGCAGTTACTGATCAATCCACCAGGCTGAAAAACAACGAAAAACGTTGTTTGAGAGAATTATGAGGTGCATTGCCACCTGTTGTTAACAATTACGTCCGTGGTTGTAAAACTGCAAAGGAAATATGGAACACACTTAAGGAAAAGTATCAGGGAAGTGAGAAAACGAAGATAAATTCTGTTAAGCAGTGTCTTGTGGAGCTGAAAGAGTTCAGACAAAAAGAGAATGGAACGATTGAAGTTTACTATGATTGTCTTAATGAACTGATCTATAGATGAAATCGTTATGGAATCACAAGGTCATCAATGGAGTTCAATCTCAATTTTGTGATGGGACTTCGTAAGGAATGGAGAAGTGTCAATATGATGGTGAAGAATCAACAAAGCTTCGATACTTCATCTCTGAATGATTTGTATAATCAGTTGAAAACTCACGAAAGTGAAGTGAATGAGATGGCTGAAGAGTCGAAACTTAGTTTGGGAGGTCCTTTAGCTCTTGTTTCGACAGTGTTTGAGAAAGAAGTAGTTGAGAAAGATGATTCTGATTAAGAAGGCTTTCTAATGAATTCTGATGATGAAGCGATTGCTTTTTACTTGAACAACCGAGTTAAAAAGTTTTTCAAGAAACCTTTCAATCCCAAGGTGAAGCAGAGTGATGTGAAAGGAAGTTTCTTTAATAATTCAGTGGGTGAGGAGAAGAAGAAATTCGAGAAGAATGATGTGAACACAATTGAAGCCAAAATTGAGAAGAAACTTAAGGGAGATTCGGGAATTGACTGTCATTACTGCAATGGAGCAAATCATTTGGCTAATGATTGCATGCTTCGTAAGAAAGAAGAGAAAAAGAATAAGGTCAAGGACGAAGCATACTATGTGGAAAAACTAGAAGAGGTATGTACAAAAGCGAAAGGGATGTCATTGGTTGCAAGAAGAGAAGGTGAGGAAGATGGTACGTATCAGATCTAGTGTTCAGGATCTAATGACGAAGAGATGCGTATCAGATCAAGTATATCCCTTGATTGAAGGGATTATATCTAATCTATACTAAGAACCTATCTTCATAATAAATGATGGGTTTTGAGCATTCTAACACTCCTACGGTGTACATGCAACCCTAGAAACCTTGGATCTATGTTTGACTAAGATACATGCAAATAATTATTTTTCCAAGGTTCTTATCCTAACTAGCATGGCATGGGGTACTTGAATCAAATAAAACTAGTAGAATTACTTACCTTGTAGTAGTAGTTGATTGCTTGGAGTAAAATTAGGTTTTAATTGGTTTAGAAACTCCTAGATTCTTTGAGATTCATTGAACTTTCTTCAATGGCATGTTTCAATCTCGAGTGTGCCCTTCAAGTTTTGTGACTGGGATGCCGAGGATCACAAAACAAGGTGTGAAGTAACCATGCAAATTACTTGGTACCCTTAATGTATTACCCCTCAATCGATGTGCCGGTTAACCACACACGCTCCATCGATACTATGATAAACATTAAGTCACCCTTTACCTACCTTGTTAAGTTCAAGTTAGTGTGCCGGTTAACCGCACACGCTCCACTAACGACTTAAACAAAGTGTAAAGTGTAATTTCATGGATTAGCACCTTATTCACATTTTCCTAAAATAACTAAGATTGAGAATTCAATAAAGTTTAGTTACTTTAGTATTATCATTATACTTTTAATGAGAATTTATAAGTCCTTGTCCTACCCGTTCGGCTAACGACCCTCCACCGATCAAGGAAGCGGTGGGTGAGAGTGGACACCCCTTAAGTTGCCATTTTATAGGCAACAACCTTATACCCCCCTTATAGACCGGCTTTGTGAATGAGGCGTACTAGCGGTAAGACGACTTGATCTTATACATATATAAATATTATTAAACTTATAATATTATAAAGTATAAGGGTTGAATTTTAACTTTTAAAATTCTAGGGGTTGGAACTAAAGTTTTTAATATGACTTTACATGTTCCAAAACTTGAGGGCAAGTTTTGTAAACTTTCAAAACTTTTCATTTCTCATAACTTATGAGTTAATGGTTATTAAAAATGAAGACTCTTCATTTTTTGTAACCTATGTGTTCTTTTAATGGTTATTTATAAATGTGACTTTTGGTTATCCATAACTTAAGAACTAGTTATGGACTCCATTAAAACAAATAAAGATCAAGAATTAATCTAATCAATTATTAGCACATAATTTCTATGATCTTCTAAACTCATATGTTTATGAATGTTCATATCAAAATTTTCAAGAATCGTAAGTACATATACAAAACTTGAAATTTTGATACGAGGTTTTGAACAAAACTTCGACTTTCAAGTTTTTTTTTTTTTTTTTTTTTTTTTGCATCAAGTATCAAATAAACAAACCAGGCTCTGATACCACTGATGGGTTTTGAGCATTATAACACTCCTATGGTGTACATGCAACCCTAGAAACCTTGGATCTATGTTTAACTAAGATACATGCAAATAATTATTTTTCCAAGGTTCTTATCCTAACTAGCATGGCATGGGGTACTTGAATCAAATAAAACTAGTAGAATTACTTACCTTGTAGTAGTAGTTGATTGCTTGGAGTTTGAGAGCCTAGCACCAATAATTTGGATGCCTCAAATTGAAGTCACAAATCACCACAAACTTGGAAACTTGAGAGAATAGTCACAAATTTCTTGAAATCGGCCATCTTAGGTTACACACATCAAGTAGTGTTATTTCAAGAACCAAAGCCTTCTTTATATAGTGTGGTGGATTAGGGTTACATCCAGGTAAACCCTAATACCCATGTCTTTTCATTTCCATGAGATCCATGGGTTAAAGTTCCATGGAGTATCCATGGACTTTCCATGCAACCCTAGCCCCTTCCAAATAAGCATTAGCCCACACTATATAAATACAAGAGCCCATATTTAATTAGTCATACTTTTGATCTCTAAATTAATTCTAAATTAATTATAGATCAACACTAATTAAATAATATGATTTTATATTAATATATTAGAGCTTATAATATATTACTAAATCATAACTTATACTATTCTCAAAAGATTATCTGTAAATTGTTCGGGTGAAGTGCAACCCAAATGGACCATGCCGGGTCGGTTCAAGTACATACCAAATATAGTTATGGACTTAGACACTATCTCCAACAGTCTCCCACTTGGATAAGTCTAATAACTATAGTTACAAGTATGACTTCAGGAACCGATCAGCAATCGTAGCTCTTAAAACTCTGTTGAACTATGAAGCGCCATTTTAGATAAGTGATCATATAATCCTCTATTCTAGATATCAGCCGGACAAATACATGGAACATGGTCTTGCTTATTGTCCAGCATTTGTTTCCCGATTTCCGATTTGTTTGACATAGAACTTAACTGAACACATCAATTTAGTTCTGACCGGGCCCGGTACATAGGTCAAAACAAAATCATCGAGGGGCCCAGATATCGCCTCTAATTGTAGAAGGAACAGATAAACTTCGACTCATATGTTTTCTCTACTACTTGTTGAATTACACACAAAAGCACGGTTTATAACATCGAGTTACCAATGCGTTTTCGTGCAATCAATGCATAACCAACTCATAGGCAACAAATCATATCTCTAGGTTTGAAGACTTATATGATATTACCGTCTCACGATCACTCGAGATAAATTCCATGAAGTGATACAAGTGAGCGTGGGTTGAATCCAATACTCAGAACTTATGAGCACTCATGAGTGCTGTAGCCCCACTTTGTCTAACATCTTAGACCTCTACAAGCCAACCCATGACAGTCTTGATTCATATCTACTTTCAACATATGACCGACTGTGGAGAGTTTGAATAATATGATATAAACCATAACATAATTATTCTGGAAGTCAAAACATGCAAAAAGAAATAATAGTAAACGATTGACAAGAGATAGCAACACTTTACTCATAAATAACAGCTTTTATTTATCATCAAATGTTAATTACATTTTACAAATTTCAAGATTATCTAACTACTAAAACTAATATCATCCTTCAGCCCTATGCTCCGAGCATGCTGGAGATGCTTAGCCCGAGTCAGTCCCTTCGTGAGGGGATCTGCTGGGTTCTCATCCGATGATACCCTCTTTGCCACGAGGATTCCTTCTTCTATTCGATGTCTGATGAAGTGATATTTTCTGTCAATGTCTCTGGATCTCCCATGATCTCTTGGTTCCTTGGCTAACGCAACCACACTATTGCTGTCACAGAAAATCTCCATTGGCTCCTTTATAGCTGGTACAACTCCAAGGTCTCCGATGAAGTTCTTTAGCCATATAGCCTCCATTGCTGCCTCGCTTGCTGCTATATACTCTGATTCACAAGTGGAATCAGCCACTGTCTTCTGCTTGGAACTTTTCCAAGTAATTGCCCCTCCGTTTAGAGTAAAGACCCAGCCTAACTGAGAACGGAAATTATACCTGTCAGTCTGAAAGCTAGAATCACTGTACCCTACAACTCTCATGTCCTCACTGCCACCGAGGGTAAGGACCCAGTCCTTAGTCCTCCGTAGGTACTTGAGGATATTCTTTCCACAGTCCAGTATGCCTTGCTAGGGTTCCCCTGATACCTGCTAACCATGCTCAAAGCAAAGGCTACATCAGGTCGAGTACACGTCATAGCATACATGATCGATCCTACAGCTGAAGCATAAGGTATTCGACTCATTTCTGCTATCTTAGCCTCAGTACTAGGGCTTTGTGTCTTACTCAATCTGGCGTTACTCTGGATGGGTAACTCTCCTTTCTTGGAGTTAAGCATGTTGAACCTTTTCAACACTTTGTCCACATATGTGCTTTGACTAAGTCCAATTAGTCTTTTACTCCTGTTTCTCAAAATCCTTATCCCTAGGATATAGGCAGCTTCTCCAAGGTCCTTCATAGCGAAACACTTCCCAAGCCAGGACTTTACTTCCTGCAGGGTTGGGACGTCATTTCCTATGAGTAGTATGTCATCCACATACAGTACCAAAAAGCTGACTATAGCCCCACTAACCTTGATATAGACACAAGATTCATCTTCACTCCTTGAAAAGCCAAATTCTTTGACTTTCTCATCAAAGCAAAGATTCCATCTGCGAGGTGCCTGTTTTAATCCATAAATGGATTTCTCGAGCTTACACACTCTACTGGGGTACTCTGTACTGACAAAACCCTCTGGCTGAACCATGTAAACATCTTCAGCCAACTTTCCATTAAGGAAAGTGGTTTTGACATCCATTTGCCATATTTCATAACCATGAAATGCAGCAATGGCTAACAGAACCCTAATAGACTTAATCTTGGCCACTGGTGAAAATGTCTCATCATAATCAACTCCCGGAGTTTGAGAATAACCCTTTGCAACCAGTCGTGCCTTATAAGTATGTACATTACCATCCATGTCGGTCTTCTTCTTGAAGATCCATTTGCACCCAACTATCTTACGATCAGGTACATTGTCAACCAAGTTCCAAACTTGATTGTCATACATGGACTGTATCTTGCTATCCATAGCCTCTTTCCATTTAGCAGCCTCAGGGCCTGCCATGGCTTCCGTGTAGCTGTTAGGCTGATCCAGATTTACCAGTGTGTTATCACTGATAAGTGTCTCACCTTCTACAGTAATATGAAAACCATAATAATGCTCAGGTGCATTCCTAACTCTGGTGGAACGCCTCAGAGGTATAGATTCTTCAGTCGGCTCAACATGAGTTTCCTCCTCAGGTTGAGGGCTAGGGTTTGAGGTTCCTTCACCACTTGACTCTTGAATTTCCTCAAGGTCAATTTGCCTCCCACTGTCTCCTTGGCTCATGAATTCTCTCTCTCGAAAGAATCCTCTTCTTGCTACAAAGACCTCATTATCACTGGGTCTGTAGAAGATGTAACCAAAGGATTTCTATGGGTAGCCGATGAAAATACACCTTTCGCTTCAGGGTTCGAGCTTATCGTGAGTCTCGCGTCTCACGAAAGCCTCGCAACCCCAAATCTTGATGTGGTCTAGATTGGGAACTTTTCCAGTCCACAAATTGTGAGGTGTTTTGGCAACCTTCTTTGTAGGGACTAGATTAAGGATATGGGCGGCAGTCTCTAAGGCATACCCCCAAAATGAGATTGGTAGCGAAGCTCGACTCATCATGGAACGAACCATGTCGAACAAGGTCCGATTGCGCCTCTCAGCTACACCATTCAACTGTGGTGTCCTAGGAGGTGTCAATTGTGAGACAATCCCACATTCCTTCAGATGGTCAAGGAACTCAGTACTAAGATACTCACCACCACGATTGGATCGAAGCATCTTAATGTTCCTGCCCAACTGATTCTCCACTTCTTGCTTAAACTCTTTGAATTTCTCAAAGGTTTCTGACTTATGCTTGATTAGGTAGACATATCCATATCTACTAAAATCATCAGTAAAAGTCACATAGAACCAATTAGCATCTCTTGTGGTGATTCTGAAGGGTCCACACACATCCGTGTGTATGAGGTCCAACAAACCTTCACCCCTAGCACAAGTGCCAGTAAAAGGTGACTTTGTCATTTTACCAAGCAAACAAGATTCACAACTATCATCTGACTTTAGGTCAAATGACTCCAAGACTCCATCCTTTTGGAGTTGGACTATGCGTTTCTTGCTTACATGTCCAAAACGACAATGCCATAAGGATGCTTTATCTAAGCTAGTGGAAGAGTTAATATACAATACATTATTTCCTAGATTATCTACAGCAGATACAGTTTCATACACGCCATCACAAGGTAATGCTTTAAAATAAAGAACATTATTAAAGAAAGCATAAATACTACCATTATTATTATCAAAATAAAAGGTAAAACCTTGTTTATACAATGCATGAAAGGAAATAACATTTCTTGCCATTTCTGGCGAATAATAACATTTATTCAAATCTAATGTAAACCCACTATTTAGCACTAAGGAATAAACTCCTATCTTGGTGACAGGTGAAGCTTTCCTGTTTCCCATGATCAAGTTTATCTTTCCCTGCTCCACATTCTCACTTCTTTTTAGTCCCTGCAAATCACAACATATGTGAATACCACAACATGTATCAAGGACCCAAGACTTAGAATGAGGTGAGTTATTAGACAATATAGTGTATATACCTGCATGGTTGGGTTTTACTTTCCCATCCTTCAAATCTTGCTGGTACTTTGGGCAGTTTCGCTTCCAGTGCGACTTTTCATGGCAATAGAAGCATTCAGCCTCATTAGGGTTAGCAGAAGGAGTGACAAAACTTTTCTTGGTTTTTCTTGAAGAGGAGCCTTCAAGGGTCTTACCCTTGGTACCCTTAGAAGGGTTCTTTCTCTTCTTCCCTTTGCCATGCCCGATTGCCAAGACATTGGCCGCAGTTAGAGTAGGAGTAGGAGTAGTAACAACCGACTTACCCTTTAGACCACTTTCGGCGGTCTTCAAGAGTCCTTGAAGTTTGCTGAGGGTGACTTCTTCCTTGTTCATGTGATATGTCATGCGGAATTGATCATAACACGATGGCAAGGAGTGCAAAACGATGTCTATTGCTAACTCCTCAGGGAAGTTCACATTCAGCTTCAGTAAACGGTCCACATATCTTTGCATTTTCTGCATGTGGCCCGTGATGGGTTCACCATCCTTCATTCGGGTTGTTATCATGGAGGAGATTATTTCATATCGCTCTTGACGAGCACTTTGATGGTAGCGGTCCATCAAGTCCTGGTGCATCTCAAAAGGATAATAGTCCTCATAGGACTTTTGGAGCTCGGTTGTCATGGTGGCCATCATGATGCATGCCACTTTTGTAGCATCTCTTTCATGTACCTCATATTCAGCAAGCTCTTCAGGAGTAGCAGTTGGCTCGGGTACCTTCAGCTCCTTGTCGAGAACGTATTCTTTGTTCTCATACCGAGTGACCATCCTGATGTTTCTGATCCAATCTGTAAAGTTGGACCCATCAAAGATGACTCTCCCACAAAGATTCATGAGAGAGAAGGAGCTAGTAGGGTTTGAGCCAGAAGCATTGTTATTGGAAGACATCGGAAAAAAAGAGGGAATAGATTAGATTAGATATAGAGATAGTCCTTAACAAAACACCCAAATGTAATATTAAGGCTAGGACCCAACACAATATTTTATAACTTAATTAGGTTTTAATTGGTTTTGAAACTCCTAGATTCTTTGAGATTCATTGAACTTTCTTCAATGGCATGTTTCAATCTCGAGTGTGCCCTTCAAGTTTTGTGACTGGGATGCCGAGGATCACAGGGTAATTACTATTCTGATACATGAATGGGTTGGTTGGAACAGATCTTGATCTCATTATTTCAGACAAACTAGGAAGATTGTTAGGTCTGAAACTATTCTGATAGTGAATTCCACCTTGGTTTGGAAATCCATAATTTAAGAAACCATTATTTTAAGGATATGTTCTTTGAGTCTTTGAAGTTTTGGGAGGACTGGTGTGTCTGGTCTTCCCTTAGCTAGACTTGGCCTTTGGTACTCTCTTGGACTTTCTTTCCTTGTCATTATTTGTAGTCTTAACTACTTTGGTTGAAGGAAGGACTACAGTTGGACCTTGTTCTCTAGAAACATTAACTTTCTCTTTTCCCTTATCCTAATTAGTTGGTTTTTGTAGAGTCGAAATATCTTGTAATATGTCGAAGTCTGTGTAATAGATAGTTTCGTATGTCTCCTTATGTATTTGCTAAGGCATCTTTTTGACGAAGCTTAATGTCTAGCCTTAGTATTTTTTGTACTTTCAGCCTCCTATAAATAGGAGCTGAACATAGAATTGATAGTAGAGTTTTTCCCATCATTTACTATCAGTTTTGTACTCTTGTTCTCTGAGAGTAATATGAGCTAAACCAGACCTTATTTACTTCTTGTGTTCATCTTTTACTCTGATTTGATTCTCATACTCAATTAAACACTTCTACAGTTGGTATCAGAGCAGGAATCAATACTGCGAAGATCTGATTTTTAATTGAATCTCTAGTTTTTAGGTCGCGAGTTTGTCTCAAAAGTTTCCACACTGTTTGATTCTGAAAATCATCTCTGATCTACAGTTTTTGATTTGATTCTGCGTTTGAATTGTGTAATTGAGTAATCGATTTCGAGTTTCTAATCAATTCATTCATTCAAGTTCAAATTTCTTTAAGTTTTTCTGAAAAATCTCATCCGTACGTTAATGGCGAATTTCAAAATGAACACGATGACTTCATTTTCTCATCTATTAGGATCTTCTACGAAGATTCCTATGTTGATTCCAGAGTACTATGTTCATTGGGCTGATCGAATGGAGGATTACTTGAATGGATTGGACGAGGAACTCTGGAGCTGCATTACAGGAATCGCTCAACCTCCATCGAATGTTCAAACTATTGGATCATATGGATCAACACCTGCAGTTACTGATCAATCCACCAGGCTGAAAAACAACGAAAAATGTTGTTTGAGAGAATTATGAGGTGCATTGCCACCTGTTGTTAACAATTACGTCCGTGGTTGTAAAACTGCAAAGGAAATATGGAACACACTTAAGGAAAAGTATCAGGGAAGTGAGAAAACGAAGATAAATTCTGTTAAGCAGTGTCTTGTGGAGCTGAAAGAGTTCAGACAAAAAGAGAATGAAACGATTGAAGTTTACTATGATCGTCTTAATGAACTGATCTATAGATGAAATCGTTATGGAATCACAAGGTCACCAATGGAGTTCAATCTCAATTTTGTGATGGGACTTCGTAAGGAATGGAGAAGTGTCAATATGATGGTGAAGAATCAACAAAGCTTCGATACTTCATCTCTGAATGATTTGTATAATCAGTTGAAAACTCACGAAAGTGAAGTGAATGAGATGGCTGAAGATTCGAAACTTAGTTTGGGAGGTCCTTTAGCTCTTGTTTCGACAGTGTCTGAGAAAGAAGTAGTTGAGAAAGATGATTCTGATTAAGAAGGCTTTCTAATGAATTCTGATGATGAAGCGATTGCTTTTTACTTGAACAACCGAGTTAAAAAGTTTTTCAAGAAACCTTTCAATCCCAAGGTGAAGCAGAGTGATGTGAAAGGAAGTTTCTTTAATAAGTCAGTGGGTGAGGAGAAGAAGAAATTCGAGAAGAATGATGTGAACACAATTGAAGCCAAAATTGAGAAGAAACTTAAGGGAGATTCGGGAATTGACTGTCATTACTGCAATGGAGCAAATCATTTGGCTAATGATTGCATGCTTCGTAAGAAAGAAGAGAAAAAGAATAAGGTCAAGGACGAAGCATACTATGTGGAAAAACTAGAAGAGGTACGTACAAAAGCGAAAGGGATGTCATTGGTTGCAAGAAGAGAAGGTGAGGAAGATGGTACGTATCAGATCTAGTGTTCAGGATCTAATGACAAAGAGATGCGTATCAGATCAAGTATATCCCTTGATTGAAGGGATTATATCTAATCTATACTAAGAACCTATCTTCATAATAAATGATGGGTTTTGAGCATTCTAACACTCCTATGGTGTACATGCAACCCTAGAAACCTTGGATCTATGTTTGACTAAGATACATGCAAATAATTATTTTTCCAAGGTTCTTATCCTAACTAGCATGGCATGGGGTACTTGAATCAAATAAAACTAGTAGAATTACTTACCTTGTAGTAGTAGTTGATTGCTTGGAGTAAAATTAGGTTTTAATTGGTTTAGAAACTCCTAGATTCTTTGAGATTCATTGAACTTTCTTCAATGGCATGTTTCAATCTCGAGTGTGCCCTTCAAGTTTTGTGACTGGGATGCCGAGGATCACAAAACAAGGTGTGAAGTAACCATGCAAATTACTTGGTACCCTTAATGTATTACCCCTCAATCGATGTGCCGGTTAACCACACACGCTCCATCGATACTATGATAAACATTAAGTCACCCTTTACCTACCTTGTTAAGTTCAAGTTAGTGTGCCGGTTAACCGCACACGCTCCACTAACGACTTAAACAAAGTGTAAAGTGTAATTTCATGGATTAGCACCTTATTCACATTTTCCTAAAATAACTAAGATTGGGAATTCAATAAAGTTTAGTTACTTTAGTATTATCATTATACTTTTAATGAGAATTTATAAGTCCTTGTCCTACCCGTTCGGCTAACGACCCTCCACCGATCAAGGAAGCGGTGGGTGAGAGTGGACACCCCTTAAGTTGCCATTTTATAGGCAACAACCTTATACCCCCCTTATAGACCGGCTTTGTGAATGAGGCGTACTAGCGGTAAGACGACTTGATCTTATACATATATAAATATTATTAAACTTATAATATTATAAAGTATAAGGGTTGAATTTTAACTTTTAAAATTCTAGGGGTTGAAACTAAAGTTTTTAATATGACTTTACAAGTTCCAAAACTTGAGGGCAAGTTTTGTAAACTTTCAAAACTTTTCATTTCTCATAACTTATGAGTTAATGGTTATTAAAAATGAAGACTCTTCATTTTTTGTAACCTATGTGTTCTTTTAATGGTTATTTATAAATGTGACTTTTGGTTATCCATAACTTAAGAACTAGTTATGGACTCCATTAAAACAAATAAAGATCAAGAATTAATCTAATCAATTATTAGCACATAATTTCTATGATCTTCTAAACTCATATGTTTATGAATGTTCATATCAAAAATTTCAAGAATCGTAAGTACATATACAAAACTTGAAATTTTGATACGATGTTTTGAACAAAACTTCGACTTTCAAGTTTTTTTTTTTTTTTTTTTTTTTTTTTTTTTTTGCATCAAGTATCAAATATACAAACCAGGCTCTGATACCACTGATGGGTTTTGAGCATTATAACACTCCTATGGTGTACATGCAACCCTAGAAACCTTGGATCTATGTTTGACTAAGATACATGCAAATAATTATTTTTCCAAGGTTCTTATCCTAACTAGCATGACATGGGGTACTTGAATCAAATAAAACTAGTAGAATTACTTACCTTGTAGTAGTAGTTGATTGCTTGGAGTTTGAGAGCCTAGCACCAATAATTTGGATGCCTCAAATTGAAGTCACAAATCACCACAAACTTGGAAACTTGAGAGAATAGTCACAAACTTCTTGAAATCAGCCCTCTTACGTTACACACATCAACTATTGTTATTTCAAGAACCAAAGCCTCATTTATATAGTGTGGTGGATTAGGGTTACATCCATGTAAACCCTAATACCCATGTCTTTTCATTTCCATGAGATCCATGGGTTAAAGCTCCATGGAGTATCCATGGACTTTCCATGCAACCCTAGCCCATTCCAAATAAGCATTAGCCCACACTATATAAATACAAGAGCCCATATTTAATTAGTCATACTTTTGATCTCTAAATTAATTCTAAATTAATTATAGATCAACACTAATTAAATAATATGATTTTATATTAATATATTAGAACTTATAATATATTAATAAATCATAACTTATACTATTCTCAAAAGATTATCCGTAAATTGCTCGGGTGAAGTGCAACCCAAATGGACCATGCCAGGTTGGGTCAAGTACATACCAAATATAGTTATGGACTTAGACACTATCTCCAACAATAAAGATATTAGATTTTTTTATCCATTCTATGCTTATCTATATCATTACCTAATATACAAAAGTTACACAGTATAACTATCTACATGCTGACGATGATAGAATTAAGACGTTGGCGCTGGTGCCGATCTTGACGATGGCGCTGGAAGTTAGCGTATAGAGAGTTTTGAGTATAGAGTGTTTGACTCACCAGATCATAAGTTGTGACCTTACATATTTGTTCGATCAAATACAAAGATCTTGCTTCTACTCGAATATCGATTTGAGGACCGTGTACCATCAACTTCGAGTGCAAGAAGAGGACATTCCGAAGAAAACATTAAAAACTCATTATCCCCACTACGAGTTTTTTGTTATGCCTTTTGGCTTAAATAATGCTCCTGCAATCTTCATGGATTTAATGAACCATGTCTATAAACACTACCTTGACAAATTCGTGATCGTATTCATCAATGATATATTGATATACTCACGAATTGAGCAAGAACACGGCCAACACCTAATCATTTTGGTGTTGTTAAGCAAAGAGAAATTGTAAGCAAAATTCTCAAAATGTGAACTTTGGATTAGAGAAGTATGTTTCCTAAGACACGTGGTCAGCAATAAGGGGATTTACACAGATCCTTCCATGAGGTGCGTCAATTTTTAGGATTGGAAGGCTATTATAGGAGATTTATAGAAAATTTCTCAAAAAAACCAAAACCCCTCACGAAACATACACAAATTGTCACAACTAGCAAATTAGGGTTATCATTTCTATGCTTGTAGAAGATAATTTCTTTGTGTAATCTTGTAACCCTATGTTTGGTATAAGTCAAACTTAAATGTTATACATGTTTATACATCCAAAAATTGTGATACAAATCGAAACTTCCTCGTGTAGCCCAACAACCTAACCCAATAAGCTAAGTCCACTCAACTTTGGGTCTTAGCCCAAGCTTTCTCGGCCCAAGTCCCCATTTGGGCCAAGACTCTCTTATTGGGCCTATTGGGCCGATAACCTATCAACTTGGTCCTTTTGGGCCGAAAACTCACTTTTGGGCCCTAATGGGCCGTAAACTTGTGTTTAGCATTGTTGTGGGCCGTAAGACCCTTATTGGGCCGTGAAAAATTATTTTAGAACATAATGGGCCGAATACCTCTATTAGGAAATATTTTGGGCCAAAAACCCCCCTAATGGGCCCTTTTGGGCCGAAAGCCTTCATATAGAGTCTCATTGGCCCAAACACCATTCTTTGGGCCCTAATGGGAAAAAAATCTCTATTGGGCCCTCTCACTAAATCGAAAGTCTTTATTGGGCCTAACCCATTTCTTTTGGACCAGTTATTGGGTCGAAACCTTCCTTGGGCCAAAAGCACGCACAAAAAGCACCCATTCTATCCACAAATCGAAGCCTTATTGGGACCAAGGTGCTCTCGGTCAAACATAAAAACCGAAAACCCATAAATAGGCCTAAGGGGTACTCGACAACTCTTGAAAAACCAAGCCCAATTCCCTTTCCCCCCATAACCGATCAGTTTAAAAAAAATAAAAAGGAAAAACAAGAGTCCATAACTTGATGTCACCTCAAATTTACACTTCATGTAACCATGCTTATTGACCAACAAACAACCAAGACTCTCATTTCACTATAGCAAGATGTCAAACCCTACTACTCCCTCTCTCCCCCTTCATCGGCCGAACCACCACCATTCCCTCTTCATCATTTTTCATTTTAAAATTCATTCTTACTTCTCATTTCCTCTCAACTCTCAAGAATCTCCTCATCCCATTTTCTCTAAAAATTGTGAGCTTGTGTGTGTGTTCTCAAGAATTTTCCTTCAAACTTCAAAACTTGGTTAGATCCTATCAAACTTAAGATGTTTTATTTACATATTCTACTAAGGTCATTCCTCAAACTAGTCTATTTTCGTGTCTATGCTTCTTAGAACCACCTTGACTTCGAAAATCTCCTCAAGAAAGTAAGCTAGAACCGAAAACCTTCTACATCTTCCTCTACAAACCGAAAAGCCCCCAAGGTGAGCTTCATACCCCTTATTTTTGAGTTTTTCTTCTTTCGGGGGAGGATACAAGTTAAGTCTTGTGTAAATTCCTTGTATTTTCTCTTGCATGTGTATGTATTATTTGTTTATGCGTGTGAAATGTTGTGATTCCATGTTAAAGATCCATGAACTCGAGATTTGTACAAGTCTCAAGTTGTTGGAAACAAATTATCTTGTGTAGTTTATATGTTTTATGTGTTATCTTTGAAGTGTGATAAAATCACCATAATGTCAAGGAAAAATATTAAAACATATGTGGGTGTAAAAAGGTTTGAAAGTTGGTAAAATATGAGAATTTACACTAAAAATGGTAACATTTTGGAGATATTGCATTTTATCTCAAAAACTAGTGAAAAAGGGCCATTTATGACAACTTTAGTAAAATTGGGTCTTTTATGACAAATTTAGTAAAAATGAGTCTTTTATGACACATATGGTAAAAATGGGTTATTTTTGACACTTATGGTAAAAATGGACTATTTTTGACACTTATGGTAAAAATGGGCTATTTTTGACACTTATGGTAAAAATGAGCTATTTTTGACACTTATGGTAAAAATAAGCTATTTTTTACACTTATGGTAAAAATGGACGATTTTGTCAATTGTGGTAAAATGTCATAAATTATATTAGTTCCAACTCTAAACATTTATAAAAAGAATTTTATAAATAAATCTACCAAATTGGTGAACTAAACTTATTTACACTAGTAACATTATAACGTTAAATAATGGAATTCAATATTTGCGTAAATTCCGTTAAGACTCTTGTGAGACACTCCTTCACCCGTAGTTACCTAGTGTACATCTTAAGTCCTGTAGTTATAACCAGAGTCTCCTAGAAGGAGAGCGGGATATTGTGTATAGATCTATACGGGGTTGACACCCCCACACCTGAGTTGTTCGCTACAGCTAGACATGCCAATCTTGGGTGACAATTATCTTTAGAAACCGACACCTGAAGAATGTCAAGACAGGCCAATCTAGGGTGACAATTATCTTTATCATATTAGTATGGTTGTAATGACTCACACAGAGAATAACGACATTATTTTAAAATTTACGCAAAACATACACTCTACTCATTTTATAAAGTACAAAACTACGTGTCATCTATTTTGCAACTAATTTTACCACTCTGTTCTTAGGGTTTTAAGACCACAACTTTTTGTATAACAGAAAATACAGGATTTTCTGGGTACACTCTCTATATAAATTCAAACAAGGTAAACAAAGAATACACATGCAATTATACATGATTTGAAACAAGACTCACAAACTATTTTTACAGAAAATATTGGATTTTCTGGAGTTTACAAACTAATACAAAGTTTTCTTACAAATATGCTTATGAACTCACCAACATTCTATGTTGACGCTTTTCAAAACGACTTGTATTCTCAGGGACACAATAAGCAGGTTTGGCAGCTATGGATTTTGGGTTAATTGTTTTATTTTTGAATTATCATACATTGTGTTATTTTTGGATGTAATTCTTCGAACAAATACAAAATTATAAACAATGCATGTTGGTATCGGTAATGTATATTGATGGTTGCTATGTTTCATTCATATTCAATTGTTATGATATTACAAGATGAGGTCACCCGTCCCCGGACGTTTCCGCCGTCCCGGTTTGGGGGTGTGACAGAAAGATACAAAGTTCGAATGGAAGGAACAACAAGACTTTGTGTTTCAGAAATTGATACACATGTTGTGTAATGCGCCAATTCTTTCTCTTCCGAAAGGAATCAAAGTATTTGTTGTCTATTGCGACACATCACATCAGGGAATGGGATGCGTATTTATGAAATGACAAAAATTGATCGCTTACACCTCACACCAACTCAAGAGTCACGAGAGTAATTACACCACCCATGACTTGGAGTTAGAAGTGGAAATTTTCGCCTTAAAGATTTGGCGACACTACTAGTATAGCATAAAGTGTGTCATATACGCAGACCTCAAGAGTCTTCAACACATTTTTCAGTAAAAGGAGCTCAACATGAGGCAATGAAGATGGCTTGAGCTACTGAACGACTGTGAGTGTAAGATTCGATACCACCTGGGAAAAGTTGACGTAGCAGCTGATGCCCTAAGCCGAAAGGAACAAGTAAAACCTTTGCACAATGAAAGCACTCACTCGAACTACCCAATCAAACCTTCCTACCCAAATTCAAGAATCCCAAGTAAAGGCACTTAAGGAAGAGAACAAAGAAGAAGAATGCTTACGATGCATGGAGAAACAATTCGAGTCCAGATAAAATGGGTGCCAAAATTTGGCAACATCAGGAGTCTGGTACTGGAAGAAGCTCACAAGACAAGATACTTAGTTCAACTAGGATATGATAAGATGTATCTTGACGTGGGAAAAGGTACTGGTGGCTGAACTTCAAGGCAGAGATCGCCACCTACGTGAGAAAGTGGTTGAACCACGCTAATGTCAAGGCAGAATACCATAAACCATCAGGTCTACTACAACAACCCGAAATTCCCGAATGGAAATAGCAACAAGTTTCAATTGACTTCATCATAAAACTACCCAAAATGCCTAGCTGTTACGAAACGATTTGGGTAGTAATCGATCGTCTGACTAAGTCCCCCCATTTCCTACCCATTAAGGAAATGGATAAGATGGAGAAGTTAGCCAAGACATATGTCAAGGAAGTAGTCCAGCTACACGGTGTACCAACATCGATCATATCTGATAGAGACTGCCGATTTACGTCCCGGTTCTAGCAAACATTGAAACGAGCATTAAGAACCTGACTCGATATGAGTACCGCCCACCACCCGCACACAGATGGTCAAAGCGAGAGGACCATACAAACCGTGGAAGATATGCTTAGAGCATGTGTGACAGACTTCAGAGATGCATGGGATATTCACCTACCATTCGTTGAGTTCTCCTATAACAATAGTAATACATTACAACCACCTTAGAGATCCGACTGCCAAGAGGGACGCCTTAGGGTGGTAGATAAAATACGTAAAATATCCTAAAAGATAGTAAATTGTGATTAATAAATATCCTAAAAGATAATAAGATATGATCAAAAAAATATCCTACAAAGATAGTAAATTAGGATATGTAAGTATCCTAATAAGATAGTACGCTAAGGTCGATAAAATATCTTAAGAAATGTTTTTTCTAAAAGAAGAAAAAAAGATACCTAATTTAATACAACAAAGTAAAGAAGAAAACTATAAAAACCTGTGCACTCATGAAAATTATTTGACAATCAATAGTGACATAGATACGTTTTTTATTATCTACATTGTAGAATATATATATATATATATATATATATATATATATATATATATATATATATATATATATATATATATATATATGTATATATATATATATAACATTCATGTTTATGTAAATTTTCATTTCTAACCCCAAAGTGGAATTTCTTTTCAAATTGGTCCAAAGGCTCCCATATATGGGAGGCGTGTTTTCACGCATACTTTGGGCGTACCCAAGCATATGCATGGCGTGTGTGGCTGGGTCAAACCCTAATTTTATGGTTTGAGCCAAATTTAAGCATTATTATCTTCTGAAGAACTTTTCTCTCATCAACCTCCATCTCCCAGTTCGTCCCTAGCAAACCCTAATCCAATGTGTGATCATCTTTGAGCCTTAGAGTGTATTTTGTTTTTCTTGAAGGTGGAAAAAGAAAGTGGAATCATGTTGGGAGCTCAAAGCATCTTGGATCCAAAAGTGTTTCACCATTAAGCATCCTTTGAAGGTATAATTTCTGAAACTTGATGAGTTATTTTCTTAGATCTTGCTAGCCTCGAGTTTGTGTTCATATTTGGACCCATAAGTTTGGTGTTCATGAGTATGGCTTACTCTAACTAGAAGAGCTATCCCTTTAGACTTTTTTATGTGCTAGGAACCATTGAAATATGATCTTGGTCCTTTTATCCCTTCCATGAAAGAGCTATAGTGTCTTAATTGGATAATAGGTTTTAGCTTTTGAACCATTTCTAGCCATTGAAATTCATAAAGGTGGAAACTTTATGACTTAGAACGATGGTTTAGGTCTATATATGTGTTTGGATGAAAAGTTCTTAGCAATATAAGAACTTAAGTAAAAAGAGAAACCTCAGACCAAGTATGTTGGGCGTACCAAGGGGTACCCTGTCAATACTAGCCAAGGATCGCAATATCTTTTTAGGTCGTGACTACGCCTAATGTAGTGACTGACTACACATGACATACACAGTCAGCTTTGACTTTCCTTGACTTTTGACTTTCTGGCTTTGACTAAGTTTGAACTTGGGGAATTTTGGGTATTTTGAATTGTAGAATGAGGTTAGGTTACATTTAATGTATATGTGACCTATAGAGTTGGCACTTGGAGCAACGTTTATTTTTGCTGTCATTCAGACTGTGGAGTGAGTTTTCCTCACTGTACTTGTGGGTTGAAGGTACCAATGTCGGCCCAATGGATTATGTATCCTGGTATATTGAATAGATGTTATGCTGGTTCTGTATTAGACTGCTAGATATGTATGATTACCTATGTTCAATGAGTGTGCATTAAACTGATAGATTTGTATGATTACCTGTGATTGCTGGTTATTGTTTGTTATTGTATATGTCGACATGTTATGGTTTGTTAGGTTGAGGCGGTCTGGATTTATGCTGAACGCCAAGAAACCCAGGGCAGTCCAGATAAACTGAAGGCCCGAGGCAGTCCAATCTGGCCGAAGGCTGGAAGAGCGGTCCAGATGGGTTGTAGGCCCTACAAGGCAGTCCATTCAGACTGAGGGCTCATATTATGTGTGTTGTTATCTGTTTGGTTCTGTGTGGTACTTTGGGGGAATACAATAAGCTTTGTCTTACAGATTGTTGGTTATTGTTTCAGGTACTTCAGATGACATGGGCAAGGTGAAGGCTTGATCGGGTATATCCTTCAAATTTTATGATATTGGATATTAGGAAACTCTGATTTGTGTTTTTTATTATTAGAAACTATGTTTTGTAAACAACTATGGTTTTGGGGTTGGTTTTGAAAAACAAAAATTTTGACATTGATTTTTGGGATATTACTATATATATATATATATATATATATATATATATATATATATATATATATATATATATATATATATATATATATATATATATATATATATTGTTGGATAAGGTGTCTAAGTCCATAACTATTTCTGGTATGTACTTGACCCGACCCGGCATGGTCCATTTGGGTTGCATGGCACCATGCAATTGGATAAACTAAAATGAGAGAAATAACACTTATGGTTTATTAATATATTATAAGTTCTAATATATTAATAATATTATTTAATTAGTTTGATCAAGAATTAATTTAGAATTAATTAAGTGATCAAAAGATAACTAATTAAATATATGGGTAGATTATGTAAATCTTCCATATCTTATATAGTGGGCTAAGAGGCTCCATGGATTATCAAGTTGGGTTCCACCCATAGGATGCTCCATGGATGCTCCATGGGAGTTACAAACCCATGGGTCATGGAAATGAAGAGTCATGACACAGTAGGGTTTACATGGTGTAACCCTAGATGTGTCAACACTATATAAGAAACCCATTCTCCACCAAAATTGGCTACACATAAGAAACAAGAGGGCTAGAGCCGATTTTGCAAGTGTAAGATTCTCTCAAAGTTTACTCCTTTGCATTTGGTGTTGTGTGAAGCATTTGAGGCATCACACTTGGGGTGCTAGGCTCACAAGGTTTCAAGGATCATAATCAACAACAAGGTAAGTTATTCTATCTTTCATTCAAGTTAAAAATGTTCCCCATATATGCTAGATAGGAATATAACCTTGGAATTCAACTTTGCCTGATTATTAGACAAACATAGATCCAAGGTTATTAGGGTTGCATGTACACTTAGGAAGTGTTAGAATGCTCAAAACCCATCAGTGGTGTCAGAGCTTAGGTTTGTTTGTTGTTTTTTTTTGTATGCAAACAGCTTGAAAAAAAATCGTTTTTCTGTTTTCTGCTCGTATGAAAGTTTGCACATTTGTTGCTGAAAATGGACTAGAAACATTACCCTAAACTGTTTTGATGTTTTAAAGCTTGTTTTAGATGGTTTAATGTTTATGCTAATCCATTTACAATGGCAATTATTAAAATTACAAGTTTTTTTTTAAGTGTAATTTTTGATTCTTGAAAGTGTTCATATTCATGTTCTTGAACTTATGAAGATTAGATGATCATAGGAATTGTTTGTAACCTTCATGGTAGTTTAATTCATGATCATAATGTGTTTTAATGGAGTCCATAACTTGTCCTCAAGTTATGGAAAACCAAAAGTCTCACTTTTATTAAAGCCATTAAAAGAACACAAGAATTATAAAAATGAAGAGTCTTCATTTTTATTACTCAATTAATTCATAAGTTATAAGAAATGAAAAGTTTTGGAAGTTTACAAAACTTTCCCTCAAGTTTTGGAACATGTAAAGTCTTGATTAAAACTTTAGTTCCAACCCTTAGAATTTTAAAAGTTAAAATTCAACCCTTATACTTTATAATATTATAAGTTACTAATATATATATGTATAACGTCAAGTCGTCTTACCGCTAGTACGCCTCATTCACGAAGCCGGTCTATAAGGGGGGTATAAGGTTGTTGCCTATAAAATGGCAACTTAATAGGTGTCTACTCTCACCTACCGCTTCCTTGATCGGTGGAGGGTCGTTAGCCGAACGGGTAAGACAAGGACTTATAAATTCTCATTAAAAGTATGATGAATATTATAAAGTAACTAAATGCTTTTATTAAATTCCCAATGTTAGTTACTTTAGAAAAATGTGAATAAGGTGCTAATCCATGAAATTACACTTTACACTTTGTTTAAGTCGTTGGTGGAGCGTATGTGGTTAACCGGCACACTAACTTCGACTTAACAAGGTAGGTAAAGGGTGACTTAAAGTTTATTATAGGTCGGTGGAGCTCGTGTGGTTAACCGGCACATCGATTGAGTAATAAACATTGAGTGTACCAAGTGATTTGCATGGTTACTTCACACCTCGTTTTGTGATCCTCGGTATCCCAGTCACAAAACTTGGAGGGCACACTCGAGATTGAAACATGCCTTTGAAAAGTTCATTGAATCTCAAAAGAATCTAGGAATTTCTAAGAACCAATTAAAAACCTAATATTTATATTTCGTCTTTCAAATATGTTATAGCTTGGATTACGACATACCTCTTCTAAGTTATAATATATTGTGATTGGATCCTAGCCTTAATATTACATTTGGGTGTTTTATTAAGGACTCTCTTGATATCTAAACTAATCGTGTTCTCTTCTTTCAGATGTCTTTAAACAATGCTGCTTCTGGCTCTAATCCTAATGGCTCCTTTACCCTTATGAACTTGTGTGGGAAAGTCACTTTTGATGGATCCAACTTCAATGAATGGATCAGAAACATCAGGATGATTACCCGCTACGAGGACAAAGAATATGTCCTTGACAAGGAGCTTAAGGAGATTGATGAGACCACTGCAACTCCCCAGGAGATCGCTGACTTCCGGGCACATGAAAGGGATGCTACAAAAGTGGCATGCATCATGTTGGCCACCATGACAACGGAACTCCAAAAGTCCTATGAGGACTTCTACCCTTTTGAAATGCACCAAGATCTGATGGAAAGATACCATCAAAGTGCACGACAAGAGAGGTATGAAATCATATGCTCTATCATAACAACCATGATGAAGGACGGGGAATCCGTCACGAGCCACATGCAGAAAATGCAAAGGTATGTGGATCGGCTGCTGAAGCTTAATGTGAACTTCCCTGAGGAGCTTGCAATAGATATCATTTTGCACTCCTTACCATCGTGCTATGATCAATTCCGCATGACATATCACATGAATAAGGAAGAGGTCACACTCAGCAAACTTCAGGGACTCCTCAAGACCGCAGAAACAGGTCTTAAGGGTAAGTCGGTTGTTAACACTCCTACTCCAAACTCCGCCCCAGTTTTGGCAATCGGGAAAGGTAGAGGGAAGAAGAGGAAGAGCTCTTCGAAGGGTACCAAGGCTAGGACCCTTGATGGCTCTTCTTCACGTGGAACCAAGAAAGGTTTTGTCACTCCTTCTTCTGACCCTAAAGAGGCTGAATGCTTCTATTGCCATGAAAAGTCACATTGGAAGCGGAATTGCCCAAAGTACCAGCAAGATGTGAAGGATGGGAAAGTTAAACCCAACCATGCAGGTATTTACACTATCTTATCTAATAACTCACCCCATTCTAACTCTTGGGTCCTTGATACCGGTTGTGGTATTCATATCTGTTCTGATTTGTAGGGACTAAGAAGAAGTGAGAATGTGGAGCATGGAAGAATAAACTTAATCATGGGGAATAGGAAAGCTTTACCTGTCACCAAGATTGGAGTTTATACTTTATCGCTAAGTAGTGGGTTTAGTTTAGATTTGAATAAATGTTGTTATTCGCCAGAAATGGCAAGAAATATTATTTCCTTTCATGCATTGTATAAACAAGGTTTCACCTTTTCATTTGATAATGAAGTTGGTTCGATTAATGCTTTCTTTAATAATGTTCTTTATTTTAAAGCATTACCTTGTGATGGTGTGTATGAAACTATATATGTGGTTGATAACTTAGGAAATAATGTATTGTGTATTGATTCTGTTAATGATAATAACTTGGATAAAGCATCATTATGGCATTGTCGTCTTGGACAGATAAGCAAGAAACGCATAGGCCAACTCCAAAAGGATGAAGTATTGGAGTCATTTGACCTAAAGTCAGATGATAGTTGCCAATCATGCTTACTTGGAAAAATGACAAAGTCACCCTTCACAGGTTCTTGTGAGAGGGGTGAAGGTTTGTTGGATCTTATACACATGGATGTGTGTGGGCCCTTCAAACATGCCACAAGGGATGCTAATCGTTATTATTTGACTTTTACTGATGATTACAGTAGATATGGATATGTCTACTTAATCAAGCATAAGTCAGAGACTTTTGAGAGGTTTAAAGAGTTTAAACAGGAAGTCGAGAATCAATTGGGCAGGAACATTAAGATGCTTCGATCCGATCGAGGTGGTGAGTATCTTAGTTCAGAGTTCCTCGACTATCTTAGGGAATGTGGGATTGTCTCACAATTGACACCTCCCAGGACACCGCAGTTGAATGGTGTAGCTGAGAGGCGTAATCGAACCTTGTTGGATATGGTTAGTTCCATGATGAGTCGAGCTTCGCTACCAATCTCATTTGGGGGGTATGCCTTAGAGACTGCCGCCCATATCCTTAATCTAGTTCCCACAAAGAAAGTTGCCAAAACTCCTCATGAGATGTGGACTGGTAAAGTACCCAAACTAGACCACATTAAGATTTAGGGTTGCGAGGCTTTCGTGAGACGCGAGACTCATGATAAGCTCGAACCTCAAAGTGAGAGGTGTATTTTCATCGGCTACCCACAGAAATCCTTTGGTTACCTCTTCTACAGGCCTAGTGAGAATGTGGTCTTTGTAGCTAGGAGGGCTTTCTTTCGAGAGAGAGAGTTCATAAGCCAAGGAGACAGTAGGAGGCAAGTTGACCTTGAAGAAATTCAAGAGTTAGGAACTTCAAACCCTAGCACTCAACTTGAGGAGGAAACTTCTGTTGAGCCAATTGACAAGTCTGTACCTCTGAGGCGTTCCACAAGGGTTAGGAATGCACCTGAGCATTACTATGGATTCCATATTACTGCGGAAGGTGATACACTTATCAGTAATGAGCCACTGATAGGTCTGGATGAACCTAACAGTTACGCGGAAGCCATGGCAAGCCCTGAGTCAGCCAAGTGGAAAGAGGCAATGGACAGCGAGATACAGTCCATGTATGACAATCAAGTTTGGAACTTGGTTGAGAATGTACCAGGTCGTAAGACTGTAGGGTGCAAATGGATCTTCAAGAAGAAGACCGACATGGATGGTAATGTACACACTTATAAGGCACGACTGGTTGCAAAGGGTTTCTCACAAACTCCGGGAGTTGATTATGATGAGACCTTTTCTCCAGTGGCCAAGATTAAGTCTATTAGGGTTCTGTTAGCCATAGCCGCATTTCATGACTATGAAATATGGCAAATGGATGTCAAAACCGCTTTCCTTAATGGAAAGTTGGCTGAGGATGTTTACATGAGTCAGCCAGAGGGTTTTGTCAACACAGAGTACCCTAATAGAGTGTGTAAGCTTGAGAAATCCATTTATGGGTTAAAGCAAGCACCTCGCAGATGGAATCTTTGCTTTGATGAGAAAGTCAAAGAATTTGGCTTTTCTAGGAGTGAAGATGAATCTTGTGTATATGTCAAGGCTAGTGGGAGTATAGTTAGCTTTTTGGTATTGTATGTGGATGACATACTACTCATAGGAAATGACATCCCAACTCTGCAGGAAGTTAAGTCCTGGCTTGGGAAGTGTTTCTCTATGAAGGACCTTGGAGAAGCTGCCTATATCCTAGGGATAAGGATTTTGAGAAACAGGAGTAAAAGACTAATTGGACTTAGTCAGAGTACTTACTTGGATAAGGTGTTGAAGAGATTCGGCATGCAGGACTCCAAGAAAGGAGAGTTACCCATCCAGAGTAATGCCAGATTGAGTAACACACAAAGCCCTAGTACTGAGGCTGAGATAGCAGAAATGAGTCGAATACCTTATGCTTCGGCTGTAGGATCGATCATGTATGCTATGACGTGTACTCGACCTGATGTAGCCTTTGCTTTGAGCATGGTTAGCAGGTATCAGGGGAACCCTGGCAAGGCACACTGGATTGCGGTAAAGAATATCCTCAAGTACCTACGGAGGACTAAGGACTGGGTCCTTACCCTCGGTGGGAGTGAAGACTTGAGAGTTGTAGGGTATAGTGATGCTAGCTTTCAGACTGATAGGGATAATTTCCGCTCTCAGTCAGGCTGGGTCTTTATCTTAAATGAAGGAGCAATTTCTTGGAAGAGTTCCAAGCAAGAGACAGTGGCTGATTCAACTTGTGAATCAGAGTATATAGCAGCTAGCGAGGCAGCAAAGGAGGCGATATGGCTGAAGAACTTCAGTGGAGACCTTGGAGTTGTACCAGCTATTAAAGAGCCAATGGAAATTTTCTGTGATAGTGAAAGTGCAGTTGCCTTAGCCAAGGAACCAAGGGATCATGGGAGATCCAGACACATCGACAGAAAATACCATTTCATCTGACATCGAATAGAAGAAGGACTCCTCGTGGCAAAGAGGGCATCATCGGATGAGAATCCAGCAGATCCCCTCACGAAAGGACTGACTCGGGTTAAGCATCTCCAGCATGCTCGGAGCATAGGGCTGAAGGATGATATTAGATTTAGTAGTTAGATAACCTTGAAATTTGTAAAGTGTAATTGACATTAGATGATGAATAAAAGGTGTTTTATTTATGAGTAAAGTGTTGCTATCTCTTGTCGATCGTTTACTATATTTCTTTTGCATGTTTTGACTTCCAGAATAATTATGTTTGGTATATCATATTATTCGAACCTCCACAGTCGGTCATATGTCGGAAGTAGGTATGAATCAAGACTGTCATGATTGGTTGCAGAGGTCTAAGTTGTTGGACATGGCTACAACACTCATGAGTGCTCATAAGTTCTGAGCATTGGACTCAACCCACGCTCACTGGAATCACTTCATGGAATTTATCTCGAGTGATCGTGAGACGGTAATCTCATATAAGTCTTCAAACCTAGAGATATGATTTGTTACTTATGAGTTGGTTATGCATTGATTGTACGTTAACGCATTTGTAACTCGATGTTATAAAACGTGCTTTTTTGTATAATTCAATGAGTGGTAGAACAAACATATGAGTCGAAGTTTATCTGTTCCTTCTTGGATTAGAAGCTGATATATGGGCCCCTCGATGATTTTGTTTTGACCTATGTACTGGGCCTGATCAGAACTAAGTTGATGTGTTCAATTGAGTTCTATGTCAAACAAATCGGAAATCGGGAAACAAACTGTTGGACAATAAGTAAGACATTGTTCCATGTATTTTTCCGGCTGATATCTAGAACAGAGGATTATATGATCACTTATCTTAAATGGCGTATCATCATCTTCTCAGTTCCGAGAGACCTTGAAAGAGCTACGATTGCCGATCGGTTCCTGAAGTATTGCAGTTATAGTTATTAGACTTATCCAAGTGGGAGAATGTTGGATGAGGTGTCTAAGTCCATAACTATTTCTGATATGTACTTGACCCGACCCGGCATGGTCCATATGGGTTGCATGGCACCATGCAATTGGATAAACTAAAATGAGAGAAATAACACTTATGGTTTATTAATATATATTATAAGTTCTAATATATTAATAATATTATTTAATTAGTTTGATCAAGAATTAATTTAGAATTAATTAAGTGATCAAAAGATAACTAATTAAATATATGGGTAGATTATGTAAATCTTCCATATCTTATATAGTGGGCTAAGAGGCTCCATGGATTATCAAGTTGGGTTCCACTTATAGGATGCTCCATGGATGCTCCATGGGAGTTACAAACCCATGGGTCATGGAAATGAAGAGTCATGACACATTAGGGTTTACATGGTGTAACCCTAGATGTGTCAACACTATATAAGAAACCCATTCTCCACCAAAATTGGCTACACATAAGAAACAAGAGGGCTAGAGCCGATTTTGCAAGTGTAAGATTCTCTCAAAGTTTACTCCTTTGCATTTGGTGTTGTGTGAAGCATTTGAGGCATCACACTTGGGGTGCTAGAGCCGATTTTGCAAGTGTAAGATTCACTTAGGAAGTGTTAGAATGCTCAAAACCCATCATATATATCTTTTTATTGATGACAATATGCGATTAAAGCATTATTTGTCCATTGTTAAAAATTATCGAATATTCATTTACTTACTTTTTATGTTGGAGACTTTCTTCGTGCTGGAGTAGAACTCCATTGTCACACCCCGCTAAAGCGGAAATACGGGGCGTGGCAGTACAAAGGGTCTCATAGCAAAAGTTAAAAGACAACACCAACCATAGTATTAAAAATCATTACAAATTTACAATGAGTTTGAACAACTTTTTAAAAGAGATTACAATGTATTTAAAAGTCAACACATGCAAATGCTCCTACAAGTGTTGTGTCTCTACGTGCCTCTTACTAGATGATTCCTGAAAAAGCATGTAAAACGAGCGTCAACTTCAAAAATAGTTGGTGAGTACTCACATATTTAAAAATAATATTGGTTTCATAAATCGAAATAAAAATTTTGATAAAAGTTTCCACGAATAAAAATATATTGCCAAAATAAGTAAATAAGTTTGCATAAACAAAGTTCGTGGTCATCATGAGAGATAAAGTATGTTGCTCAAATGAGATGCAATGTTCATATTCTCATGGGAAATAAAGTTCGTTACTAAAACGAGTAAACAAGTTTCATTGCTAAAATGAGTATATAAGTTTCGTTGATAAAATGAGTATACAAGTTTCGTTACTAAAATACGATATAAGATTCGTATATGCATCAAGTTTCCATTCATGAGTTCACAACCCAAGCCTAATGACCGTTCCTGCCCCCATTCCATCATGTCCATGGTTCCCATGATGTCAGTTCATGGAAATATGCACTCGCGGTTCCGGGCGAGTGGGGGCTGTTGACCCCAAATAGCGCTATCCATAAGACCATCGGCTCGAATATGAGTTAATAGGTTGTATCGGTTCTCCGGGGACTTAATCGTACAAGTTCATAACACCAAATTCATAGTACAAGGTTCATACAACAAAGTTCATATCATATAGTTCATAGCACAAGTTCATAAAATAATGTTCATAGAAATTGTAGCATGCTTTCCACCCCAAAACATTAAAAACGTAAAATATGGGCTATGAATACTCACAATATGCAAAATATAGCAACCAAGTTTATACGAGTCAAATAAATACAATGAACATAGATAGTTTAAGACATGCTTTCCCACCCCCACAACATTTAAAAGAAACCGAAAATAGGGGAGTCGTGAATACTCACAATACATTGAGATGATGCAAATGATGCCTTGAACTACGTTCCACGTGTACCACTACCGATTCCTACAATAATGGTATTCGCTAGTGAGTCTCTAATCGAAATCTAACACTAGTATACTTACTACTACAATAGAATTATGCCAATATTGTGTGAAAATTTAATATTGATAAGTTACAAACATTTTTCTGAAATGGTAAAATTTTATAGCTCATGTGATTAAGACAATTTTGGATATTAATTTCCAGATTTTTGTAATATTAATTCAGGGTATTTCAACACATTTAAATGTGTTTTAAGCTCTTAAAAAGCCAAAATATTATCAAAAAAATTTCCAAAAATTCTCAAACTTTTCATTTTCATTTTAAACACAGTAGAGGTCTTCCAAAAATGTTCCCTTGAACTTTTGATGTGATTAACTATTTTTCCCAATTTTTAAGCCTTCATAACAATATAAATTCGTGAAAAATAGGATCCAGATGATAAAAATTCCCAAACATTTTATAATACTGTCATTGGACATAGTTAAGCTGGGAAAAATATAAAAATGGATTTCCAAACTATTTACCCCAATTTTATGATTTTTGAGCATTTATTCTAATAAAAATTGAAATAAATAGAAAACAGTTTCCAAAATTTCCCAAACTTTTTCTATTACTATTATTAAACATTATTAAGCTGGGAAAAATATAAAAATGGATTTCTAAACTATTTAACCCAATTTTATGATTTTTGTGCATTTATTCTAATAAAAATGGATTTAAGTGTATTTAATCTTGGGAAAATAGATGAAAAATAGCATACAGAAGAGAAAAACTATCAAAATTTTTATGTAGCATCCTAATATATTATAAGGTGTTCTGGTAAATTTAAATGAATTTTGGATGAGTAAAACTATATTTCGTGTTTTTAGTCCATTATAAACACACCAAATCATGAAAAATAGATACACATTTTTAAAAATTCCTAAAATATTTTCCTGAGTCTTCCTCATAGGGTAGAAGCTGCGAAAATTATTAGATACCCTTTTTATATTCCCTAATGTGGTTTTATGATTTATTAGAGCTAAATAAAAAGAAAATTCAAAACCATATTAAACAGTAACAAAAGTCATTGAAACTTCATGGGAGATGTTTATTAACTTAATGGATCATCCAAGAATTTTTCGAGAATTTATTTACTAGTGTAACTATTTTATATGATTTAACACTCTATTTTCTTATTATTTTCATGTAAAAATAAAGGAAATATATATTGAGTTGATAATTTCCAGAATGCATCTTCATACCATGTAATAACAATGAAAAATTGTTTTCTTATTTTTGATGTCGAAAAACATTCCTAAAGGCTCAATAAATTATAGAGAAAACTTGGTTCTTGTGATTTTGGTAAAGATTATTGATGTTACCTTGAAAATTTTTGTAACATGTTCCAAAGACTTTTGAATCAAGATCTTTTTGTACCTATTAATACATGATGTTAAGAGTTCAAAATAATTTTTGCATGATTTTTGGTGATGAATAAGTCCTTTGAACATGCAACACAAGACAAATGTTCATAAGGAAAGTGCTGTTTGAGCAACAGTTTTGTCAAAATTGTTAAAAATCGAAATAATGGAATTTTCCAGTGAGGTCAGATGGGTTTGAAAGCTAACTCAAAATATTATATTTCAGAAAAAGAATCACGAATTTTGGTTAAGAAATGAGTGAGATATGGCAGTTTAAAGTCAGGTAAAGAAATCTGTCAGATTGCATGCATGATGATTGGTTAGAAAAGTGAGTTTTCATCATTTCCTTGAGTAAATCTTTTGAAATATTTAAAATATATGATGATAAACTCATATTTTAGTCATGTTACCAGAGATCAAAAGATTAAAACTTATCAAAATGTATACCTTCATTTATGAACAAAATTTTGTTTCTCAAAAACTCTTAACTTGAGTTTGATGTTTTAGTCCTTAAAATCGATTTTTGCACTAAGATCATGAACATGCAACCTTGTTTATCATACATGCATGGTGTTAAAACACATCCATCATGTTCTAAAAACCATTTTAACAAAAAGAAAACAATTTTGAAGAAGATGAAGAAGGAGAAAGTGTAAGAAAAATAGCAAAACTTGAAGGAAAAGTGAAGTAGAAATCGATTTTACCTTCAAGAACACCACAAGATGATGAAGATTTTGAGTTTGAGGAGTGTTCATGGGTTTGTTTTCTGGAAAATTTCGTGGTTCTTAGAGGGAGGAAGAGAGAATGGAGTGGTGTTTGGAGAAAAAAAATTAGAGAGAAGGTAGAGAGAGTTTTCTAAAGAGAGAAAGAAGAGAGATGTGTGTGTGTTGGAGAATGAGAGTGTGAGAGAGAGATATGGGGAGAGAGGGATCCGAATTTTTTTGTATAATACCCCTTTCTCATTCATTTTCTTTTATAAAATTTAAGTTATTTTATAAAATATCTCAATTTTTATATAAAATGTGCACTAAAATCAAGTTTTTATTCATAAAACCTTGATTTTTGATTTATAAATTAAGGGTAAATGTTAATGAGTTAAATTTTATTTTCCTTGAATGCATTTTTATAATTTTAGTTATTATAAGATCATATTATGAGGTTCATAACTATGTTTATAGAAATTTTAAGATTAAATTTCATAAATTTAGGTTTTTAGGGTATTTAGGGTTTTTGAGAGTTTGTAAATCTTTGGATATCAAAATCAATAGAATCTTTGAGACTTAAATTTATCTTATGGTATTATAAATCTTTTATAGTTATAATAATGTTTGTAACTTATTTTATCGGCTTATTGCCATTCTATGTAGTGGTTTC
Source organism: Lactuca virosa (assembly GCF_052849685.1). Taxonomy (NCBI): domain Eukaryota; kingdom Viridiplantae; phylum Streptophyta; class Magnoliopsida; order Asterales; family Asteraceae; genus Lactuca; species Lactuca virosa. The sequence continues at coordinate 123,594,430 of NC_136432.1, read as the reverse complement.
GAGATTCAAGCGAAATTGAGGAAATCAAGTATGCTAGTCCTAGTTTTCAACTTTGACTCAAGTTTCTATGAGATTATGACCTAATTTCTACTACTAGGTCAAGTGCAATATGGGTGTATATGATTGATGAAATGGTGTTCAAGTCAAGGAATGACCCGAATGTGGATAGTCATTAAAGTTAAGTAGTTGTAGAATTCACATAACCATGTGAAATCTAAGTACACTATCATTCGATTCTACTTGTTTCCAAGTTTCTAGTAGGTTATAACTTAGCTTCTAGTTACTAAGTCTAGTATGTGTCGTGCCTATACATTCAACTAAGTTTAGTCAAATCTAGAACCGACTCGAATTTTGACGGTTGTCACATCCATATTGCCCTAAAAAGGAATCCTACTTTCCAGATAATCAACTTTAAACTTTAGCTCCTCCTTTTTACTTTTTTGCTTTATAGAGTTTGCACAGGTAATTTTTTTTTCTTTTGATGATGATTTGGTTGAGTCTAATGTCAATATCTAGGTGGAGTGACTACTTATGCCATCTCCTCATACAAATCTATTGTCGTCCCCACCAAAGACAAATGAGAGGGCATCTATGGCTGGTTCAAGAATGGTTTTTCCTTCTTCAATCGTGATTTCATGACTGATTTGGAAAAAATTGATGTCAAGTAAATATAGTATTAAATGTCTTCTTTTTAAGTTAACATTAACAAACACAAAAACTAGCTAGAAACTACTAGTTTGATAGTATATAATAACTCTTCTGCAACACGTTTCACTCTTCTCGATCAAATTTTCTCTCATTATTTTCCCGTCCTCTCCTCCGACCACGGGGGAATTTTGATGTTTTTTATGTAAACAAACAAAATTAAAACCCTTCAGTTTGCTGCAACCTAAATAGGATCTATTTTTTATCTATGGAACCTATAACTAAGAACATCAAAAAGAAACCTGCAAACCCTAGGAAAATTTTGAAATTAACATTCGAGGGTTTTAGGAATACATACCTTTTAGTTGTTATAGTAAACAACTAGAATTCCTCTTTGTTGATGTAATGGAATCACACGCAAACAAGTAAGAGGATAATATAAAAGAGATGAGATGGGAGGCAAGATTTTGTCCATCACTTGGGAAGAGGAGTCACGAAATCAAGGGGCTAGGCGACTCCTTACATAGTTGAGGGAACTTGGTGCCAAAGCTAGGGTTTAAGGGATATGCCTTAGATATTTTTCTGGGAGACCAAGCATCCCAATTCCCTTGTCCAAGGGATCTTGGACGAAATCTCCTAGGGTATCCCTAGAAATTTTCATCCACCTCTTCCAAGAGGTTCTAGAGCCTTCCTTTCTCAACTATTAACAAATAACAAAATAGTCCATATACTTTTAATTAATCCAACTGATCCCAAATTTAATTCCAATTAATTTCTCATCAATTATTAATTAAATAATATGATTTCTTATTAGTATTTTATTTTTGTAACACATTAATAAACCATTTATTTACGTTCAGCTTCATCAGGCTCTTCTTCTTCTTCATTATCAATGATGGGATCATCAGAGAAAAGTTTGTCTTTACCCTTTGGCTCAGTTTTGCTTTTAACAACAGGCACATACTTAACAGCAGGTTTTGGCTTCTCACCAGTTGGCTTTACTTGATCTCCCCCATTTTTTGGAATGCTAGAGGATTCCGGAACACCCTCCAAGCGGTGAAGAATAGCGAATGCTGGCCTTAGATTTTCACCCAGATACTTTCGCACAGTGATTGGAATCATCAAATCCCTGGCCTCAATGAGATCTGAGAGTAAGACAGTGACATTAGTGATAAAACTTTTTATGACTGCCTTTTGTAACAACAGATCTTGGACTTGTTTCTCAGACTGTTCTAGCTTAACAGAAAGAGTTTTCACTTTCTCAGTCTTGATGGCGAGGGCATCCATGACTTTCCTTTCCATCGCCAAATCTTCTTTAAGCTTAGAGAGTTGAGAAGTAACAGAAGATTGAAACTTATCATGGTCATGTTTGAGACCATTGCGGATATCTTGAAATTTAGCCCTTTCGGATTTCAAAGAAGTGCTCAAGCTAGAAATGACTTCGTTAGATGTAGCATTGTTGGACTCAAAGGACTGTTGAAATTTCTCCATAAAGACTTGAGCATCAGAAATTAGTTTATCGACTTTTTCGGTCATTTGGTTGCAAACAGACATGGATGAATTAAGTGTCGTGTTCATCCGTTCAAGATTTGATGAGTGTTCTTTGGTGAGGGTTTCAAGCATAGACTTAACAGTAGATTGAGAGTAGTCATCAGAGGAGGAAGGCTTGGCAGACTGAAGCAAAGAATCAAGCTTTTCATGGATAGCTTTAAGTCGCCCTTTAGTTATTGGAGCTTCATCATCACTGCCAGTTCTTATAGTGAAGGGACTGAAGGTGAATCCTTTTAAGTCGTCTTCACTATCCCATAGATCATATCTGGATCATCAGTGCGAAAATGGGAAATTGGGGGAGAGATATGAGTTGAGGCAAAACCTGATACTCCAGCCCCCGCATCAGATGCATTGACTGAAACAGCAAGTGTAGCTGAGGTGGTTGGTGGCGTTATGGAATCTGTAAAGTGAGGAGTAGATAGAGGAATAATGGTTTATGAAGAAGAAGATACTGGTGGAGGGCATGGTGCAATGGTAATGGGTGTTGTAGTGGTTTTAGGTGAAGGTGGAGGAGAAGGTATAAAGTCAGTGTGAGAACGAGTTACCTCAGGATTTGATATCTCTTCATCGTTGCGAACTTTATCATCCTCTTTGCGAACAGGATCTTCCTTCTCGATGCGAATGTCTGACTGAGTCTCAGAGTCGGAACTTTCGCTTTCACTTGGTGTGGGGGACTTTCGCTTGCGAGTAGGTGGCTTTCGCCTTTTGGGAGCAGCAGCAGAAGTTCCCGTTGGTGCCTTTCTCTTCTTAGGAGGTTTCACAGTTGTAGAAGGCCCTTCCTTATCAGTGGATTTGTTTTCACCCTTCTTTGCACCCTTTTGTCCCCCCTTTTTGGGTTTGTCAGCCTTAGCTATGATCTCTTTCATCTCTAGAGTTAATGGACGAAACCCAGATGGAGTCAGTTTCCTGTATCCCTCCAAGATTTTGCTAGAAGCGGGCACATCTCAAAACATGGCTTCTGGGATAAAGCCAATGAAAGAAAACTTTGAAGAATCTGAAACAATAATCCCAGTGGTGTGAAAGGTAGAGATTGATGCCATCAACTCCTCTTTCATCAGTGGAATTTTGAGCTTGTCAATGGACCGTTAGACAATGATGGTCCAAAAACGTGCACGGGAGATTTCACTGTAACGTGTGGTAAAAAGTATACTCTGAATCACTTGAGTCCAATGGATAGAGCCATAATCAACATTCAAACCTGTGTAGAGACCATAAAGATTTGCCAAGAACATCTTGCTTGCACAGTCAGATCCGGACACTCTTTCAGAAAAACCCTTAAATATCAAGGTGAATAGACCATTCCACTGAGGGCACAGATTGGGTTTTCTAAACTTTGAAACGGCAGTTAGGGTTTCTTTGTAACCCATTTGATAAAACATCTCGAGAAGAGCAGCACTGGTTACCGATTCAGGGTTGATCATGTCGTCAGTTTGAGGAAGTTGCAGGCGAGAACATAATCAAGATTTGGTGATGGAAGTTGTATGGTTGTGGATCTCAAACATGATCCTCTGTTCTTCCTTAACATAGGTTGCAGAAGAATAAGCTTTGGACAGGATCGAGAGCGGAACATTCTGCATCTTGGTGAGTGTGATTGTCAATGGAGAATACTTGAGACATTCAATCATAGGAAGCATAAAATTGTCGTACTTGAGCGGTTCGAGATCGATCACCAAGTTCTGATGTTGTTTGACTGCCAGAAGGGAAGAGTGAGCAGTTTGATCTTGAGCAGAGATGTTTTCAGAGGAACCCGCCATTGTTGAAGCTTGAGAAAGAAGATGAACAGTAGATGCTTTGATCGCCAGAAATCTTTGAGAGACAATATGGGAGTGGTGGTGAGAAATAAATCACTCAAATCCTTATAGATGATTTGTTTGGTGAGACAAATCATGAGAGAGAGTGCATCGATTACTAAAAAGGCGCCTTGAAAAGCGTGACTGAAAGTTGTTGACGTGTCTCAAGCGGCGTAAAATTAGCTGCACGCGCCCAATTGAAATCTTATCCAGAAATGTAATCGTTTGAAATTCTCCCGTTCGCAGTTATTACATAGCAACCCCTTTCACAGTGAGACAAGAGCTTTCGTTTTCAAGTGTGATTGATAAGCCTACGAAACTTGAAATAACCATAATAACAACGAACCAGACTTAGGAAAATCACTAGGATCTTCGTGCAAGAGTATGCCAAAGATAAAGAAATAAACCAATATACATATGTGGGATTTTGTGATGTCTAAAAGAAGACACAGAACTGTGGATCCTGGGTAAAGATCTCTTCCTTCAAAGCTAAGAGAGACTAAGAAGTGTCTGTGTGGTTTCCTGTTGAAATACGATCAAATGTTTGATAAGAAACATTGAAAGGCATCTTTTAATTAGGCTAAGTGGGTGGCTAAATCTTCAACCAAACAACGAACTTGATATAAGTGCGAATGTTGGATGAATTACTCGTGTGACCAGTGTAGTCAGTTGAACGAGTAGGTTTGGAATTATTTTGGTGACAAGATTGAATCTTGAAATCTCAAAAAAATAGAACTGGATCTTATGGGAAGAAGTGTCTTGGGATAAGAACACACCATTAAGATCTCGTAAAAGAAAAAGAGATTTCTTTGTACAAAGCACAAAAATGGCTTTTGTTAATTCCATGGTGAAAATCTTGAACATTTAATTGTTCACCGTCAATTCATGTAAGTGTGTTGGATTTTGGGTTTCACTTAGTTCGGGGTAAACGAAGCTAAGAACACTAACACAGAATTTGTGTAACCATAAAACTCAGTGGTGTAGCTGAGAGTCTCAAGGGTTACATGAATGAGTGTGAAAGCAGTGGAGAATTGTGAAGGTGGTTCCAAAGAAGCGAATGTACCTCTGCTTTACGGAAGTGACTAATCAGATAACTCTTAACTCAAAACGAGCAGAGTAAGGTAGCCCGTGACTAATGTGAATTTAACAGTCTGAATAGGAAGAAACGATAGGTATGATCGAATGATTAAGGCTTCACATAGAGTCGCTTGAGGCTTTGGTCAACATGCAGCAACATGCTGCTAGGGACACTTAGATAATACATAGATAAAGAGATTTATACCTGTCCTTTCACATGAATTGAGATATGATACGAGTTTGTGCCTCCATGATCTTCTTAACATATTTTTGGTGTTTTTGAGATTTATGAAAAATAAAAGTAAAAAAAATAAAATAAAATAAATTTAAACACAAATAAAATATTTTTGTATTTTGAGATTATTTGAAAAAGAATTCAAAACAGAAAAGATTGAAAGATGAAACAAAGATAAGAAATAATATACATAAAGTACAAAAGGATATTGAAAAAAAACAAACCACGAATGAACAGTTGACTGCAAACTACTGCGAGCGTTCGCACCGATTCGTAGTGTAAAAGTACACTACAAATGAACCGTGGACTATGAACTACTGTGAATGTTTGCACCGATTCGTAGTGCAATCATTATGTATGAGAAAGTTGTTTTGGAACAGATTCAGCTTCCATCATTCCAAGGCCTTGAAGAATTCTATTGAAGGTTGTTTCAGGCAAGGCTTTTGTGAATATGTCAGCCAGCTGATTAGAGGATCTCACGAAGTGAATTTCAACGTTGTCATCTTCTACGTGATCCTTGATGAAATGATACCTCAGTGCTATGTGTTTCGTCTTTAAGTGTTGTACTGGGTTGTGACAAATGCGAATGGCACTATTTGATTCACAATATAGTGGGATTCGTTTCATGCTTAAGCCATAGTCGTGAAGCTGGATTTGAATCCAAATGACTTGAGATGTACATAAGGCAGCAGCTATATATTCATCTTTAGCTGGTTACAAGGATACGCACGTTTGCTTCCTGGATTGCCAACTGACAAGTTTGTCATCAACAAAATTGGCATCCTCCTGCTGTACTTTTCTATCTAATCGACATCCCCCAAGGTCAGCATCCGAAAACGCTTGTACAAAGAAGCCTGATTTCGCAGGGTACCATATGCAAATGATGAGGTTCGTTTCAAGTATCTGAAAATTTTCTTGACGGCCACCATATGAGGTTCGCGAGGATTTGCTTGCAACCTAGCACAATAACAAATGGGAAACATAATATCTGGTCTACTAGCTGTTAGATACATCAATGATCCTATCATTTGACGATAAAAGGGTCATATCAACAGCTGGTTTTTCTAGAGATGGTGTCAGTTTCGTTCCGAATGCCATTGGAACCTTCGCTTTAGAGTCTCCCACCATGCCAAACTTGGTAAGTAAAGTCTTTGTATATGCTTCCTGATTTATGAAAATGCATTCTGGTCCCTGTCTTATATTTAATCCAAGGAAAAAGCTAATTGGACCCATAGAGCTCATCTCAAATTTAGTTTCCCTCAACTTTTTGAATCCAACTGTTAGGCTGGGATTCGTAGAACCGAAGATGATGCCATCAACATAAATTTGGATTATCATAAAGTGGTCACCCTTTTCTTGCGAAAGAAGGTTGGGTCAATAGAACCTTGTTTAAATTTTGACATTTTAAGGAAACGAGTGAGAGTTTCACACCAGGCTCTTGGAGCTTGCTTCAGACCATAGACTGACGTGTCTAAGATGTTGCAGTGATTGGGATACTTCTCTTTTACGAACCCAGGAGGTTGTTCCACGTATACAGTCTCTTCTAATTCTCCATTCAAGAAAGCATATTTAACGTCCATCTGAAATACCTTAAAGTTTTTGTGCGCTGCATATGCCAAGAAGATGCGAACAGATTCCAAACTTGCAACAGGTGCGAAGGTTTCTTCGTAGTCAATCCCTTCTTCCTGAAAATACCCCTTAACAACGAGTCTCGCCATGTTTCTTATAACATTTCCTTCTTTATCCATTTTGTTGCAAAACACCCACTTTAAACCTACAATTGATGCATCTGGTGGAGTTGGAATTATCCTCCAAACTTTGTTTCGTTCAAACTCGTTGAGTTCGTCTTACATCGCTTGCACCCAATCAGAATGATCAAGAGCAACATTAACGATTTTGGGTTCTACATTGGAAACGAATGAGTTAAACATACAGAACTCCACTTTAGAGAATAATGCGGTTTGTTTCGCTTTTATCTGAGATATCGTAAGAACACCTGTAGAAGATTCACCGATTACTTGGGTTCTTGGGTGATCTCTGGTCCATTTGTTTAGCGGAGGATAATTTGGATCATAAGAACGATGCAATTCAACATTTACTTCTTCGAGTTCTGATTGAACGTCTGAATTATCATTCGCATCCTTATTCTCCCCCTCGAATGATGAGAGATATTCTTCTTCAGGAATTGAAGTATCTCCTGTGAATAGAGGTTCATGAGTCATTGTGGGAGGTGAGTCAGAGGGTGAGTCAGAAGAAGTAGACGAAGTGTAACCCTCCCCTTGTGATGGAATGATCGTATCGTGAGGTGAAGATTGATCCCCCCAAGGACTTGCATTGGAGTCAGAATTCTCCCCCTAGAATGTAGTGCTCGTGTTTTGAGGTACTTTCATAGTTGATGGCTGATTGTACATGTCTTTTGTGGCGTCATCAATTATCTTCTTCAATTCATCTACTTTGTTGTCAGCTGCTTTTTCTTTAGATGTGATAGCCTTTTCTGGCTCATCAAAGAGTAGCATGAATTCCTCATACAGATTGGAGATTGGAATAGTCACAGGGCTTGGCTTAGGAAAGATTTCCTTTGATTGACTCTCATTCGAATGAATCCTTTTCAAGTAGTTGTCATCGAACGTAACATAGTAGGTTTCTTATATCCTTTTTGATCGTTTGTTGAGTACCCTATGTGCCTTGGAGGTCAGCGAATATCCCAAAAATATACCTTCGTCAGTTTTCGCATCAATTTTGTTTCGTTGTTCCTTGGAATTGAAGATGAAGCACCTGGAACCAAATACATGGAAAAACTTAACATTAGGTTTACGATTATTTATGATTTCATAAGGAGTAATTGAGAATCGCGTATTCAGGATAGATCTATTTTGGGTGAAACAAGCAGTCGCAATAGCATCCACCTAGAAATATAGAGGCAGACATGCGAAAGTGAGCATAGTTCATGCAGCTTCGCACAGAGAGTGGTTTCGCCTTTCAACTACACCATTCTGTTGCAGAGCGTAAGGAGCAGAAACGTTGTTTGAGACTCCCTTTTCAGCAAGAAATTCTTCAAACGCTTGGTTTTTGAATTCTAGCCCATTGTCGCTGCGAACATTGCGAACCAACTTTTGCAGTTGAAGCTTAATTTGCTTTATAAAATCCTTGAGTTTTGGAGTAGCTTCAGATTTCTGTTTAAGAAAATATACCCAAGTGAAACATGAAAAATCATCAACTATTACAAGAATGTACTTACTACCACCAACACTTTCAATTGCAGAAGGTCCACAAAGGTCGATATGTAGAAGTTTCAATGGCTCAATGACTTTTGTGTTTACTATTGTTGGATGACTCTTCCTGCTTTGCTTCCCCATCTCACAGGCTGCACACAAATGATCCATATCATACTTCAAGAGAGGAAGCCCTTGCACATGATCACTAAGAATAAGCTTGCTGATGTCTTTGAAGTTGAGGTGCGAAAGTCGTCTATGCCATAGCCAGCTATCATCAGAGTGAGCTTTCGTAAGCAAGCATATGGCAGGCTTCTCTCGTATTGGGTTTATATTCAAAGGATACATTCCTCCTTTTTGCTGCGACTTTAAGAGAACTGCTATCGTATTCTTTTCTATAATCTTAGATCCTTCATCGTCAAAGGATACTTTCAAGCCCGTCCCTACAACCAATTGTGAAACACTAATTAGGTTTTGTTGTAAGCCTTCCACATATGCCACCTTACGAATTGAAAAATCTCTGTTCATTATCATCCTATAGCCTTTGATCTTTCCAAACGAGTTGTTTCCATACTTCACATTTCCACCATCTTTGAGTGCTCGAAACTCTCACAACTCCTCCTTCCTCCCAGTCATGTGACGCGAGCAGCCACTGTCGTTATACCATTCAATATCAATCTGCTCATCACGTATAACCTGCGAAATTAAGCAGATTTAAGAACCCAAAGTTGCTTGAGTCCTTGTGAGCCTTTTACAGAAAGAGGAAAAGTAATTGCAAGTTCAACCATATAAGTTCGTTTAACCAAAGTGGTTTCATCTTTCTTAGTTATGGTGAACACTTTTACTTTATTATTTTTCATTTTTGTTTCTTTTGAATCAGATTGTTTTTGTTTGTTTTTTATTTGATTCTTGACAAATTCTTTGTCAACTTTCTTTGAGTTAGTAATCAATTTCTTGGTTTGAGTTTTAGAATGCGAGGCTAATTTTCCTTTTCCTTTGATATCTTTGAGCGAAGCCTTCGTGGGTTGAGAGTGATGAGATTTTGGTTTCTCAATGGGATTCTTTGGAAGAAAAGGTTTTTGAACAAGTTTCCTTTTGGGTTTTTGTGGATTGCAAGAATGACAGTGCGAACATTGACTGGGATTCGCATGCGAACGAGCTTTCGCGTTCTCATTGGAAGATTTTTCTCTGCAAACATAATTGGAATTTTAGGACTGCCAAAATTGCTTCCTTTCCTTGAGATTTCTTTGATATCTCACGTCCTTTGACGTTTTTGCTCTGCAAGTTGCTTAGATGACTTGTGGATGTTCCCCTTGGGTTTTGTTTTCCTTGCATGAGGTTCGTTCGCCACTGACTTAGGTTCGCTTTGAATATCCTTGGTTCCACTTGAACTTCCTTTTTCAAAGCCCGAACGATTGTTCAATGGTTCTGCCACATATCTTCCTTTCACTCTCAACGAGGTTCTTTCTGACAGACCCTTCGTTCGGTTTGCATTGTCTATAGGAGCGGACCAAAAGTGCTCATTGCAACCATCTTTGTTGTCTTCGTTGACAATGGACGTTAATTCGATGGTTTGATTTTTGTCCAGTCCTTTAGTATCAAACACCTGATTAGGGACAGTTTGAACTTTGGGATAAAATCGTTGCTTTAACTTTCAAAATTTCAGGTTTATTTTGAGAAATACATGCGAATTCAACCGAATTTTCAGAAATCAATGCTTTCGCAGGTTCAGTTTCGTTTTTAACAAAATCTGAGCAATCCACCTCATCCTTTATAGAGATTTCGCTCATATCACTGTCCTCATTGAATTCAGATGTGCTTTCAACATTTATCTTATTTTCTGATCTCAATTTGGCACTCAATGAATCGAATTCCTGTATAGTATCAGATTTTATTTGCTTTTTATCAGTTTCATCCAAAAGCTGTTTTAACATATTTTTATGGTCTTTAGACTTAATGTATGATTCAATTCGTTCCAGTCCTACCGTGTAAGCATCAGAAGTCTCGTCAGATGAGACGATGGATTCACACTTATAACAGTCAGCGTCAATTTCGTCTTCCTTTAATTCAAGAAATGGTAGAATCATCTTGTGAATTTTCTCACCAATCTCACAATCAAGGTGAGTAATGTTAAAGTAAAGCCTTTTATAAATTAAACAAAAAACGTTACGTTGTTTTAAAAGCATCGAATTGTCTTGTTGCAAGTAAATTAATTCATCCCTAGACTTAGACAAATCCGACTTGATCTTCGCTATCCACATCCGCCTCTCATCACTTTTCGACGAAACCCTGCTAATTTGATCAGTTAGGTTAGAGTTTGTCAAGCGAGTTCTTTTTAAACTATCACTAATTCTTGAAAAAGTAAATTTTAGGTCGTTTAATTCAGTTTCGTATCTAGACACATGTATATTGAGAGATTCAAGAATTAGATTTACCTTGTTAATCAACTGTTCACACTCGTTGATTTGTTCAGGAACTGGTCTTGCTGCGAAACAGCTATCATCTCTTCTTCCACTCCCAGTAGCATACTCATGCTTATGTGACCCATCATTTGTCACCGTCAAACATCTTCCTACAAACTACTAACTCTCTTCTTTCGCAACGAACGCTCTGCCATGTGTGGGCCTGCAAACTTCGTCATCTTCAGAGTCTGTTGACCAGACCTCAACTCCGCCAAACTTCTTTTCAGCCATATTTTCCTACACAATCAAAGTAGGCAAAGAGTTATCAACAACCTTTTTCTTCTTGATCTCTTCTAACTTTCGCATGTATTAAGTCTCTTCATCTTCTCCTTCTTTCTTCTTATTTAACCTTCTTAGCATGCACTCCTTAGCCAAATGACTTTTGCCATGACAATAGTTGCAGTCATAGCCGAAGTCACCCATGAGCTTCTTCTCCTTCTTATCTTCCTCCTTTTGAGAAGCGCTTTTATTTTCCTCTTTCACCTTTTCAGAGATGTAGGTACCCTGCCAGTTTCGGTTCTTGTTTTATGGAAATTTCTTCCTTGCCAACCGCTTGGGATTTGAAACCATTAAAGCATACTCCTCATTTGTAAGATCACATTCAGAGTGATCAGACTCAGACTCATCCTCTGCAACTACCTTGCCCTTCGCAACAAGAGCTAGAGACCCCATACTAGAAACAACATTCGCTTCTTTCGACACCTCGCTTCCATGTGCCTTAAGAATCCCAACAAGCTTGGCTAAAGTGTAATTTTTTAATTGCTCGTGCGCTTTGACGGTAGAAACCACTGCTATCCACACAGATCTAAGCCTATTCATGAGAGTAACGTTTTGCTCGATCACCTCACGTCCAATACCTTCTTTCATCATCTTGCTGAGAAGATGATTATAGAGATTGAATGTTTGGCTCAGATTTTCTTCAGGCTTTTGTGCGAAAGCGCCAAACTCTGAAAGCAAGAGTGTTCGAGTAGAATGCTCAAGATATGCGAATGTGGAGTAAAGTTCCTTGAGCCTATCCCAGATGTCTTTCGCAGTATCACACAAACTAACTAGACGAAAAGTATCAGCTTGCAAAGCGAATCTAATGAACCTCATTGCTTTGACGTTGCTGATTAGTTTCTCTTTCTCGTCCTGAGGAACCTCCTTTACATCAAGAAGCAGCTGATTGTATTCTTTCTTAGTTTTGATAACTCTTTTGGTTTCTTTGTGAACAAATGGACCTAGAGTAATGGCTTCCCATATTAAATACCCATTATCCTCTGATCCAAGAACATAATCTTCAAAATGAAGCGCCCATACTTCATATTCATGAGGAAAGAGAATCGGGATCCTTCTTGTTGACCCAATGCTGCTTGAAATATATATAGAGTTGATGTGAGAATCGTCGTGCTGCATGATGATATTTTCTTTGATACCTATAGAGAATCAGACCTGTAAACTAAGATACTTTATAGGGTAATATTAAGATCACCTTATGCCGTCAAGATGATTATGAGGACGACTAAACCAGATCCTGTATTAACGAAAACCCTAAAAACTCAATAAATAGAAGATATGCGTATAGATTACACAGTCTCCTGCTTTGATACCAATTGTTAGGAATAAAATACTTAAAGATCGTTTAGATTCAGAACAAGTAAAAAGCAAGAACACAATGATTATTCAAATAATGCTGAATGATTAAGTGTCACACCTCAGAAGAACTCGATGAAGAATTTCTACTGTAGAGGCGTGATTAGGGTTACAGAATAAAATCAGAGTTAACTAAAATACGATGCATGCATACATCTTAAATACTCAAACCCTAGAAATAAATACGAGTGGATAGGACCAACTCGTTTACAAAATAAACTTAATCAAGAAGGCCCAAATACAATAATCCCAACAGTTGGGACACTTTAAGGAAGGTAAAGCTGGACAATCATTAGCTAGGTCTGGTCCTTCTAAAACAATTTCTTCGTCTGCATGAGAGGATGACTGAGAGTTGGGACAAATAGTCTTACTGACTGGTATGGAATCTGAGGATTCTGGGAGAATTTCCTCAATAACACAATTGTTACTCAGTTCATGAAGCCTACCGAAGTGACATCTTATGTCTTCGAGGAATGTTTTTTCATTGACAGGGAAATGAAACTCTCGTTCCGGAGGGACATATGGATGGTCTTGATTAAAATCGAGGTGATGAGTCCTTTGCGGTTGAAAACCCATTGGACCATCCCCAATTGTATGTGTTATCTCTAGTCCCATTATTCACAAGATTTTCAATAGCCTCGCTTTCATTAAACAACTTTTCGATTAAAAGATTTAAGCGTACATTTTCCTCGTGGGCTAAATCCCATTGATTTAAGGTAATCCCTAACTGAGTTTCACACAACATCCTAGGATTTTTCTCTAACACTAAGTCCTTCTCTAACGTGACAGCTTTAAGTCTCTTATCTTCTAGTCGTCCTCTCACATGAAACACTTATTGGGACGCTATGTTCTTCTCATCTAATGCCTTGTTATAGTCTGTAAGAATTGCAACACAAGTGTCTTTAATTTCATCCAAGAAAGGATTGACAATCATGCATGTTGTAATTATTAGATTAGATCATGAGTTTTACATGTTCGATGATACATAGAGTTCCACCTTTCGCCATGAAGCAGTAGTTTTTCTCATGCTTTGTTGATCCATCTTCATCAGCAGTTGCCACCATGCAGATTTTTCCTTTGCCCTTGATGTTGTTAGGATCTTGATCTTCATCTCCGGAAGACCACACTTGATGATCCTTATTTACTTGGGCTACGTATGCCCTTGTCTTTTCTTTCTCTTCCATCTCTTATGCCATTCTCAGATAGAAGGCTTTATCTTTCACAACATTGGCTTTGCAGTCTTTAGCAAAGTGATTTTCTTTATTGCATTTGTGACACATAATAACATCATTTTTGTCATCAGTTGAGGTACCGGAGTCAGTTTCCTTGATGGACTGTGGTGCCTCTTTGGGTTGATGAGCGTTTTGTGGTTACGGAGACTGGTGAGGGTTTCTGGGATATCGAGAATGATTGTTATGTGGATTGAAGTTACGGTTGAAGGGTGGTTTGGTAAAATGTTGATTTATACAAAAAAAAAGGTTGGTGGTAGCCTATTGAATTGTTGGCTAACTAGGGCGATGGAATTTTGAAATTCTTCTTCATCATCATATTCTGTATCGGCTTGATAAGACTGTGGTGGGTTGTCATATGAGAGTGGATACGGTTCATATGATTGGGTGTTTTTTCTTTGAGGGGTTTGAGTTATGAGAGCAAGTGGAGCACCGAAGTCTACACAATCTTTTAGCAATGTTGATTCTTGTGCCTAAAGTTCACCATACAACTTGAAGAGAGACAGTGTGTGAGTTTTCCTATCTCCTTGGACTATCATCTTTATCGTAGTCCAGTGCTTACCCAAGCCATTGAGAAACTGAAGGTTTGTTTCATGATTGCTTCGGACGGTGCCAACGTTTGACAACTTGGTGACAATAAGATTGAATCTTTTGAATGAGTCTTTTAGACTTTCACCTGGATGAGCTTTGAAGTTGTTAAAATCGTTGAGAGCAGTGGTGAGTTTCTTGTCTTGAGCTTGCTCGGAACCTTCATACAAGTTTTTGAGAACATCCCAGATTTCTTTGGCTGATTTGCAGTTGATGATGATGTCATGTGTGGGACGCTATGTTCTTCTCTAACGTGACAGCTTTAAGTCTCTTATCTTCTAGTCGTCCTCTCACATGAAACACTTATTGGGACGCTATGTTCTTCTCATCTAATGCCTTGTTATAGTCTGTAAGAATTGCAACACAAGTGTCTTTAATTTCATCCAAGAAAGGATTGACAATCATGCATGTTGTAATTATTAGATTAGATCATGAGTTTTACATGTTCGATGATACATAGAGTTCCACCTTTCGCCATGAAGCAGTAGTTTTTCTCATGCTTTGTTGATCCATCTTCATCAGCAGTTGCCACCATGCAGATTTTTCCTTTGCCCTTGATGTTGTTAGGATCTTGATCTTCATCTCCGGAAGACCACACTTGATGATCCTTATTTACTTGGGCTACGTATGCCCTTGTCTTTTCTTTCTCTTCCATCTCTTATGCCATTCTCAGATAGAAGGCTTTATCTTTCACAACATTGGCTTTGCAGTCTTTAGCAAAGTGATTTTCTTTATTGCATTTGTGACACATAATAACATCATTTTTGTCATCAGTTGAGGTACCGGAGTCAGTTTCCTTGATGGACTGTGGTGCCTCTTTGGGTTGATGAGCGTTTTGTGGTTACGGAGACTGGTGAGGGTTTCTGGGATATCGAGAATGATTGTTATGTGGATTGAAGTTACGGTTGAAGGGTGGTTTGGTAAAATGTTGATTTATACAAAAAAAAAGGTTGGTGGTAGCCTATTGAATTGTTGGCTAACTAGGGCGATGGAATTTTGAAATTCTTCTTCATCATCATATTCTGTATCGGCTTGATAAGACTGTGGTGGGTTGTCATATGAGAGTGGATACGGTTCATATGATTGGGTGTTTTTTCTTTGAGGGGTTTGAGTTATGAGAGCAAGTGGAGCACCGAAGTCTACACAATCTTTTAGCAATGTTGATTCTTGTGCCTAAAGTTCACCATACAACTTGAAGAGAGACAGTGTGTGAGTTTTCCTATCTCCTTGGACTATCATCTTTATCGTAGTCCAGTGCTTACCCAAGCCATTGAGAAACTGAAGGTTTGTTTCATGATTGCTTCGGACGGTGCCAACGTTTGACAACTTGGTGACAATAAGATTGAATCTTTTGAATGAGTCTTTTAGACTTTCACCTGGATGAGCTTTGAAGTTGTTAAAATCGTTGAGAGCAGTGGTGAGTTTCTTGTCTTGAGCTTGCTCGGAACCTTCATACAAGTTTTTGAGAACATCCCAGATTTCTTTGGCTGATTTGCAGTTGATGATGATGTCAAAGTTGTATGGGGCCACTCCACACGAGATTTCATAGAAAACAACAACATCACTTTCCATCTTGTCAAGATCATCTTTAGTGGGACGATTCATTACAACTTGACCTCCACCTAGTCTAGCTTGAGCGCCATCAGCTTGGACATGAGTGATAATAGGAGCATGAGGTCCTTCTTCTATAGATCTGTGACAACACAAAAAAATTTGTCTTATAAGACCAGCCAAACAATCGAGAGTCAGACTCGTTTCTGCTATCTTTTAGCATTGTTAAGGATCGTTTTATGAGTTCTAAGCCTAGTACACTTAAGGATTGGGTGTTGGCGCATGTTATCTTCAGTTCATCGAGTTTTATTCAAGCCATACACTCCTTTAAGAGGAGTATACGGCTGTACACATGGGTGTACGGCCATACACTCAATGTGACCGTACACAACCTCCTATACATAAGCCATCCCTTCATTTTCTATTCATTTCTTCAACTTCCAAGTCAAGAACTCGAGTTCTCTCTCGACTATCATCAAGATTTTTCATCTGGATCTTCAAGAAAGTAAGCATTCCTTCCATTGTTTAGTTTATTCATTGCTATATCTAGCAAGGATCCATGATTTCATCCATGAAGCATATTCAAAACTCAAGAACATCAAGAGTGTACGGCCGTACACTCTATCTATGGCCGTACACCCTTGTTAAGTTCATAACCTAAGGCCTTAAACACTTGCTAGTCATTTGTTGCCCCTTAGAACTCTTGAACCCTTGAACCCCTTTGATTCAAAACCCAAAAATGCATCCATCTTGAAGAGTGTACGTCCGTACACACTTGGTGTGGCCGTACACACCTCAAAACCTTCCAAAATTATAGCTTTGCTCATCCTCTTGTTGTATAATAGTCACCCTAGCTTCCCCATAGATCAAACACCCTTCTTATTGCATGTTTTCCATGAGTGTACGGCCGTACACTCCATGGCCGTACACCCCTTGTCCGTACACTCCATGTTGTGGCCATAAACCCCCTTTGATCAATCACATGTGATTGTAACACTTACTCCAAGTGTTTCCTAGTCCCGAAGGGTGTTTCCTTGTATGTGAGTTATTTAAAACACTAATTTCATACCTATATATGCCATTATATGTCATTTAGGACTCGTTTGTGTCTCGGGAATTCATTTGTGGAACTTCTCATTCTTACATGAATCTGCAATTGAATCACCCACATAAGGTGAGTTCATACCCCATATAATCAATCTTTTAAATGTTTTAAATGCTTTTAGGGGGGGGGGGGAATACAAGTTGAACACAATGATAATTGTGTAAATGTTTTGTGATAAACATCATTTCAAAGGATTGCTTATGTTTATAAAGTGATCAAATCATTTCAAAAGCTCTTTTTAAGTTATGTTAATTTATTGTTTATAAAAATCCATTTTTAAAGTATAATCATAACTCAGTAGATAAATGAGTCTTTTCATCAAGTCAGTAACAGTTCAAGTAAACATACTAGTAAACTATAATAGGTATAGTTTAGGATTTCAAACATACTATAATGAGAAACAGGTAGGAACATACTATAATGAGAAACAGGGAGGGACATACTATAAACTATAAAAAGAGAACATAGATTACACTTGAACAAGAATACTATAACATTAATGTGAGCCACTACTTCACGACTTAGCAATATACTTGCTAGGTTGCGTTTTGTAACCATAGTCTCCTAGAGGGAGAGCATGAGTTTGTGTATAGATCTATACGAGATTGACACCCTACACCTTGTTGTTAGCTATATTGGGACTTGCAAGTCTACGGGTGACAAATATCACATCAATTTCGGCGCCATTAGGTCGTCGTGGTAAAGCACGTGTCATATCAGTATCGTTATAATCACATCACATTTTAAGCTTAATCAACAAACTAGTTTTAAGGTAGTTAGTGCTTCAGTGGTCACTTTTTACAAACATTACTGAATACTTTCATTATTACAAAAGACAAACAGTACATTCGAGTCTTAGTTCATTCATTTGGAAAGGGGCCTATAATGCTAACCTTAGGATTCCTTAGTGCATACATCAGGGATATATATTAATCGGGTCCGATAGACAGTAGAGTGTATGTTTTCTGCTTCATTTCCTGTTCCTTGTTTGGTTGTGCGCTTAGAGTAGATGCACCCAGTCGACTATCTATCCGATCTTAGGTATATATATATTCTGTATACACTAAGTAATCATAAGGAGTACCAGGTATGGGTCAGGTCATAGTATACAAATTCAATACATCGTTTTCTAGTACAAAGATATACTTTTCAGTTAGAACACTTAGTAGGCTAAACTAGAAACTTATCAGTAAAAGGGTTTAATCCATTTTATTAAATCAGTATAACTTAAATGACCTTAAGTGGTTAATTCTATAATACCTTAATTTATACATCAGGGTTATATATAATTAATAACTTAAATGACCTTACTTCATGTTCCTTGTTTGGTTGTGGGCTTAGGGTAGATTCACACAATTAACTATCCGTTCGATATTAGATTATATATAACTAGTATAAACTAAGTGATTATAGAAGGAACTATTGTGGTTGCTATTTTTACTAAAGGAAATAAGGTTTTTTCTTAACGAATGCTTTCATCAAATATAAAGGAACTATTACAGTTAACTCCGTGAGTACCAAATAAATACACTAGGGTTATATAAAACGAAGACCTAACAAACAATGGGACGTGTGACTTCCGCCTGATTTCGTGTTCCTTGTTTGGTTGTGGGCTTAGGGCAGATTCACACAACCAATTGTTTGTTTACCCTGGGTTTTATATAACTTGTATCCATTTAGTACTCATAGAAAGGATTGTAGAGGCATATTTACTTAACTTTCATCATATCAGAAGATATAGGATCTTCTGGAGGAACAAACGAACTTTTCTAAAACGAATTTCAACTTACTTTACATCACTAAAATCTTATGAACTCACCAGCTTAAATGCTGATCCACTCTTTCAAAATAACTTGTATTCTCAGGAAACTAGTAGACAGGTACGCGCGCTAGGATTCAGAAGATGAAGTATAGTAGCTTCATGTCTTGTTTTGTTATTTACTTTTGGATTCAATCTTTTGTGAATCACCACTTTGTAAACAGTTTAATATTAATACAATCGTTGTTTGTTACTATGATTGCTATGATACATGTGTTGTGATACTAAACATGACATCCTCCGCCCCCGAACGTTTCCGCCGTTCCGGTTTTGGGGTGTGACAGATTTGTATGAGAGCATTGTTTATAGTGAACTAAGTATATCAACCGATAAAAGATATACAACTATAAATACGATGGGGCCTAAGTGCTCTGAATAATAATATATTTTAAGAATATAACAATACTTTATAAAAGTATACATACTTGCTTATACATATATACATACTAGATCAAGTATCACAAGAAGAACACAACAAAAGTATTTAAAGGTTAAACACTGCGGTCAAATGTGCACAGTTATGTAATCATATATGGGATCAACATAGCCTGATCAACTATATTCATTTGAGATGTGACCGACATGTGTTTGAGAGTGATGTGGTGTTGCAACAGTCTTAAAACTTACCTAACACTATTCAAGGGATTTCTAGATCAGAACAAAAAGTTAGAATACTATGGGAGTATTCTATGATTCTATAAGACAACAACAAGTTTAAAACATACCAAGTTCATTACATTAAAATACTATAGGAGTATTTTAGGCACTATATAAATAACTTGTGTGATAATGTAAAGACCCTTCTGGTAGGTCTATGATTCCGGAGTGTATACTTCCAAGGTTTTATATAATTAAGATTTTATAGACTTAGAATTTGTGATCTATGCTTCACTACATGTTCCTTTTTTGGTTGTGGTTTTGGAGTAGGATCACTTATTCGAAGGTCTATTTAATCTTAAATTATATACAACTTGTATACATTGCGCAATTATAGGGGGACCCCGTAAGGATCACCCCATAATGATTACACTAAATCTCATTGATTCTTTAGACACCTCCATTCTCGCACGACAAACCCAGATAGGTGTAACCACTCTGTCATAGCAGTCAATAGAGGAGACAAGGAGAAACAAGCGGAGATTTCCAAGAAGTGATCATCCAGAGAAACTAAAACGTATTATGCGTCACACCAATAAATAATTACCTTAATTGGCTTAGTGAGCTAGTGGATACACTACTCACACTATGTGTTAGAATTATTTCCCTTCATGCAGCCAGTATCAGTTATTCAACTCACAGATATTCATTCGAGGATAGCCACTTCTGATTCATAAAGTTTGTTTTATATAGACTCTTTTATGAATTGTTTCTAGAACCCTATGAAAATCAGAACCATATACATTCAGAACTAGGATAACTTATTCTTTCAGCTTTTGGCTTATATCCACTTTTATAGACTTATTCCCGTCTCATCTTTGTATTCTTTTAGCAAAAGATGCCTCCACGTAGATCAGCGAGACGCACTACTCCGATAACTCCAACTCAAACTCCACTGCCTCCTCCTCAATTCGATCCTGTTACTCTCTAAGCAGCGATAGCGGTCTCCACTTGACAAACCCCGGAGTTACTCACGATCACCGAAGGGAGTGTTCGTACAAGGACTTCATGAACTGCAAACCCAAATCCTTTAATGGAAATGGTGGAGTCATTTCTCTGATGCGATGGTTCGAGAAAACAGATTCGGTCTTTGCAATATGTTTGTGCCCAAAAGAGAGCAAAGTGAAGTTCGCTGCCTGCACCTTCTCCGACAGAGCCCTGACATGGTGGAATAGCCATGTTAAGTCACTGACCCTATCAGTGGCTAACTCAATAGGTTGGGAGAACATAAAAGAGTTGATGTTGGAAGAATACTGCCCTAGGGGCGAAGTTCAAAAACTGGAACAAGAGCTATGGGAGCACACCATGGTCGGCTCAGACATAGTCGCCTACACTGACAGGTTTAGCGATCTGGCAGCACTATGCCCTGAGATGGTTACCCCGGAGAGTAAGAAGATAGAAATGTACATCTGGGGTTTATCTACCCTGATTCAAGGAGATGTACTATCTTCTAAAGCAACTACCTTCGATAGCGCAAAACGCCTGGCCCAACGACTCATTGACCATGGAGTCCGCCATGGCGTGGTGGTCCCCGTTCCTAAGCCATCGAAGGGAGGAGACCATAAACGAACGTCGGGGGAAAAAGAGGAAAGGGTGAACAACCCAGGAAACCCCGCAGGAGCAACAAATGGGTACTATCTACGCCGCCACAACACCTGTTACTCCAGCACCTGCCAGTCGATATGCTGGAACTCTCCCGAAGTGTGATGGTTGTAACTACCACCATACCGGAGTATGTCGGGAAAAGCTATGCTTGAATTGCCACAGGAAGGGGCACACTGCCCGGTTCTGCAGGGCACCGACACAACTGAACTCCCAAGTCCCCGGGATAGAAGTAAACCAGGACTGTTATGGATGTGGTGAGACAGGTCATTCAAGAGGGACTACCCGATAAAGAGGAACTCAGGCGCAGATGGAAGGATTCTGATGATCACCGCAGGAGGAGCAACCCCGGAGTCCCCAGCGACCAGCGGTACGTCTTCGAATTATCAATTACTTTAAAAATTAATTTATATTTATATAAGATTAAAACTTGGGGAAAACATATAAAAGTAATTATAATAACTTACTCATCTGAACAAGTCATAGCATTCACAAAGGAACTAAAGATTCGTTCAGGGAAGCTATGATGGCTTAGTTTATACATCAGGGTTGTGTATAGCTGAGATGTTGTAGACTCAGAGTGAGTGATTCCGCCTTAATTCATGTCCCTTGGTTGGTTGTGGATTTTGGGCAGAGTTACTCAGTCGACCGTCTTATTCATCTTAAATTATACATAACTTGTATATGTCATGCGATCATAGTGGTACCAAGGAGGATCATAATATAGAGTATTAACACTAGTTATCAAAACACTGCACTATCAGTACTCACTTATCGCGGTACGATTTGTGGCAGTGTTAATATCAAGGGAAAAACAGAAAGCACTAGAACATTTACACAGAGTACATTGCCGAACATAATTGGGATACACCGTCGTATAACAAACGTTTCTTTCAAATCGGCCTAACTTTTGTTCCTGTAAAGAGTCTGTTGTCATCATTCGTCGTGAGTTGGCGTGGTCCTCACCATACTATGTTCATATGTTTCCATCGCCTTGACCGTCAAATTCACGAAACCCTCGTCATTCGTAACGACAGCTCGACCCCGACCCCGGAATCGTCTACCTCGTATTCTAAGCCCTGAAGTACTCATGCGAGGAGTACCTTGCCCTCCGAAACCTTACCACCATATATTCAGCAGACCTTCCCGAACTACCACTCGTCCAACAGATCAAGTTTAAGCACAGAGGCTAAGGACGAATACAACCCACCTATCACAAATAAGTGTATACGCTAGAGTGGTATATAATTACGATTATGCAGATTTAGCATGTGTGTTTCCGCCCTATCTCGTATTCCTTGTTTGGTTGTAGACCTGGGGCAGAGCCGCACATCCGACCGTCTTACTAATCTAAATTATATACGACTTATATATACGAGGTAATGATAGATGGACCAAGTATGAATCCTATCATGGGCATTAGAGCAAAGTTGCCAGGTCTACAAGTGGGTATTCTGTCAATCAGAGGAGCACAACCCCAGGAGTACTGCTAAGAAAGCTAATTTCGGGACGAAATTCCATCTAACAGGGGGATGATGTGACAACCCAAAATTTTTTGTCTTATAAGACCAGCCAATCCATCGAGAGTCAGACATGTTTCTGCTATTTTTTAGCATTGTTAAGGATCGTTTTATGAGTTCTAAGCCTAGTACACTTAAGGATTGGATGTCGGGGCATGTTATCTTCAGTTCATCGAGTTGTATTCAAGCCATACACTCCTTCAAGAGAAGTGTACGGCCGTACACTCAATGTGATCGTACACCACCTCCTATATATAAGCTATCCCTAGTCTAGCTTGAGCGCCATCAGCTTGGACATGCGTGAGAATAGGAGCATGAGGTCCTTCTTCTATAGATCTGTGACAACACAAAAAAATTTGTCTTATAAGACCAGCCAATCAATCGAGAGTCAGACTTGTTTCCGCTATCTTTTAGCATTGTTAAGGATCGTTTTATGAGTTCTAAGCCTAGTACACTTAAGGATTGGGTGTTGGGGCATGTTATCTTCAGTTCATCGAGTTGTATTCAAGCCATACACTCCTTCAAGAGGAGTGTACGGCCATACACATGGGTGTACGACCATGTGACAACCGTCAAAAATTAAGTCAAGTCAAAGTCAAACAAAGTCAACAAGTCAAAACCAATCAATTCAATTAACCCTTGTATATTAGGGTTTACACTATGTAATTATTGTACAATGCAATATTTTAATGAGAGAAACATCATTTGGAAAGTTCGTGTGTTGAATTTCCTAAGTCTCAAATGCAGTAAACACTGAACCAAAATGATAAAACATTATTGCATACTCATCGGGAGTGTGTACGACACTAAAACACGGTTTAGCGGGGTTTACGAACCTTGCGTTGTGAAGCCGGACACTCAAATTAATCACAAACGAAACCTCTCTAAATCGTTTTCACTCTATCTCTTTCGATTTGAAATCTCTCCCAAATCTCTCTCAAAAGTTCTCATAACTTTTTGGAATCATTCGGGCCATCCCGACCCTTAACCGGGTCAAAAACCACTTGAAACGGGGTAAAAACGGGTAAAATAACCTTAAGGAACCAAAACACTCCTATTAGAAGCGAAGCCTCTTAGAAGCCTCTCAAGACCGAAGCCTCTCATGAGAAGCCTTTCAGGACCGAAGCCTCGCATGCGAAGCCTCTCAGGTTTGGCTCCATGCGAGAGGTCTCGCAGACAGCCCCATTTCACCCGGTTTTCGACTACGACTTCGTTTTAACTCCGTTTTTCATTATTTTAACGTGGGATTTTCACCCAAAACTTTATTTTATAAACTAAGGCCCCAAAATATATAAATCCCCAGGGTTTTTATAAAAATATATTAAAAGAATTAGTGGTTGAACTAATTATTGAGGGAATATTTGCTTTTCCTTAATTTATGGCAAAAGCAAACCACCACCACCTCACTCTATGATCAGCCACTCTTTCCCACTACTCCTTGTCACCTTAGTGGACCTTTACACCCAATCTCCAGCTCTTCCCACGTTCTAAGAGCTGGAGGATTGATCCTCTCTCCTCATTCTCCATAAAGTCCTTTCATTCTACACTTAACAACCAAAGAACACTCTCCAAAATTCTCTCATCTTTTCTCTCAACTTCAAGGCTTTCTCCAGGGATTTCTTTCTTCAATTAGTAAGTATCTTTATCATTCATATAATTATTACACTCCATTATACTCAAATCAATGATATCTTACACAAATTCCATCTTATTCGGTCTTAGATTCTCGAATCATCAAGACATCTTCTTAGTGTTCTTGGGTTGAATACTTCCTCTCTCTCACTTTCATCTACTGAAACCACATAAGGTGAGTTCATACCCCTACATTTACATGTTTTCTTAAGTTTTAAGGGGGGGATACAAGTAAAATCATCAAGAACACAATTAAACTTTTTCTAACAGATTACATCAGAAAAGATGGACTTTAATCACGGACTGTTTTGGTCAACTTAAATATTTTAGTTTTCAAAACTCTTCCAGGTGAAAGTAGTTCAAACTCTTAACTTTAAAATGGCTACTTGCACATCTCCATATGATGTTTCTATAATTTATGGTGATTTCTACAAAACTGCCTATCATTTCAGAGGCAAAACCGGACCAGTCTGTGATTATGGACATTTTGACCTCTGTTAGAGATCACTAAAAATCATGATAAAATTTATGAACAAACTAGACTCATATTCCAAACTCTCACAATTTGTGGATTTGGATTTGGAGCTTTGATGATTTTTCTATAAATTTTCTAAGAACAGTAACAGAAACTGTATACAACAAAAAGTTGCTGTCAATTTCATTTCACCTTGTAACATGTGAGCAAGGTGTATATCTTTATGTGATTATATGTTATTGCAATATAAGACATTTTTTTTCTTAATATTTAGACACACATCAGTTTACAAATGGATTTGGACATATAAAATATAAAGAATAACAAGTGATTATAATCAAAGTACAACCGATACATTCAAACATTTAATAAACTATTTTGAATATAGTTTGCATACATTACTACGTACTACCCTTGGTTGATAAACTATAATAGGTATAGTTTATGAAACATTACATAACACATACATTTAAAAAGGGTACATTTATACAAAGGATATTTTTATTAAGCAAGGTACGGCCATACGGTACCAAGTTTTCATAACACGTAATTCCGTTAATGACTTTGTGAGACATTTACTTCAAATTACCATTAAGTCTTGTATTGTAACCAGAGTCTCCTTGAGGGAGAGCGTGATAGTTGTGTATAGATCTATATTGGGTTTGACAAACCCACACCTAAACTGCATGCAACAGTTAGACCGATAGGTCTGGGGTGACAAATGTCATAACATTTCCGACGCCTGAAGAACATCGTTTTAGGCAACCTTGGTCATAGCATGGTTATAATAAACTCACATAAAGTATTAATAAACATTGGAATTTACGGGAACTTCATTAAAATTTAACGAGTCTATGTCGATTTAAACTTACATTATTTATTATAAGTAAGAAAAGTTACTTATACATTTCGGTCTTTGAATTTAAGACTACATATACATTTTAAGGAAAATATTGGATTTTCTAACACAAATACTACTTTTACAAACGAAAGGCTTTTAATAATACCAAACAAAAGCTTATGAACTCACCAACCTTTGTGTTGACACTCTTTCAAAACAACTTGTATTCTCAGGAAATCATTAAACAGGTAACCAAGTGCTTTTGAGGATGGGGCGCTAAGGCGTCTACTATTTCATATTTTGTCAACATATTGAAATTGATTCGTAAACATGTAATTCATACAATGATGTAACTTTTTCAATTATATATATGTTGGTTGTGTTTGCTTCAATTACTATTACAATTGTTGTTACGATACTATACAAGAAGTCCTCCACCCCCGGACGTTTCCGCCATCCTTGGTTTGGGGGTGTGACAGATTGGTATCAGAGCACAGTTTATAGTGAATTAAGTATATCAAACCACATAAGATATACAAACTATAAACACAATTGGGACTAATAGTCTCTGATTTGTGCATTTTTCAAATAAATATACTTTTAGAAAATAAATGATTTTCTTGATTAAAGTATGCATACATTCATTACATGCTCGCATGGTATCATAACTAGCGAAAACATAAAGGAAAAGAAGAAGAGTTGAACATTTTGAGTATGCCTTAGTATATGTGGATTAAGTATGGGAAGGATATAGCCTGATCAACTATATATGTCCGG
Source organism: Lactuca virosa (assembly GCF_052849685.1). Lineage (NCBI taxonomy): Eukaryota > Viridiplantae > Streptophyta > Magnoliopsida > Asterales > Asteraceae > Lactuca > Lactuca virosa. The sequence continues at coordinate 123,568,030 of NC_136432.1, read as the reverse complement.
GAATTGACTTGCATATACCGGGGGATGGTCAGGATGGGCAACAAATCTAACAAACCTAATAACACACTACAAAGGATACTTTAAGAACTCAAAACTAAACATTTACAAATACTATAGGAGTATTTTGTGTTACTATAATAAATTATCTGAGAATTAAATAGGTCTTTATTTATAGATCAATAGCTGCTAAGTGGATGCGCTAAGGTCATATGTAACTAAGATGCTATAGAATTAGAATTTATGTATCTTTGTTTCACTTCCTGTCCTTGTTTGGTTGTGGTCTTGGAGTTAGGGTCATCTATTCGAAGGACTATTATATCTTAATCACATATGACTGGTATGCACTTTGCAACTAATGAAGTAACCGATAAAGATCTTTTTAAAACATAAATATATTAATTATGTCCCGACTAAATTAGTATGTGTGAAACTTTTACAAACGGTCATATACTTGGAAACAAGGAAACTCAAATAAAATATTTTACACTTTCATTTTACCTCATAACCCAATGTATTGGGTCAATTAAAAGTATAAAATCGTATGTATCGTAAACATACCGGAAAACAACGTAATAATATACTTTATGTATAAAATATTTTCCTATAAATATACTTTTACTAAAAGAACATTGGTTTACAACTTATGACAGAACCATGCCGCCAAGGAAGGAGACTAGACTATCTAGCAGCACAACACCACCCCCACTACCACTACCAACACCACCATCACCATCACCGACACTTCCACTACCACTACCAACACCTCCCTCATCATCACCGACACTTCCACCACCACTACCAACACCACCATCACCATCACCGACACCTCCACCACCATCACCATCACTGACACCTCCACCACCATCACCAACGCCTCTGCCGCCGCTTCCACAATTTGATCCAGCAATACTCCAAGCTGCAATAGCAGCAGCAGTAGCGGCAGCCGTGTCCCAAATTGTCTCTAATGGGAATGGTGGATCTGGGCCAGGTGTAACACCCTCTAACCAGGGCGACAGATGGGTGCGCACAAGAGAGTGTTCTTACAAAGACTTCACCAATGGCAAACCCGACAGTTTCGATGGGAGCGGGGGAGTCATCGCTTTAATGCATTGGTTTGAAAGGACCGAAGTAGTCTTTCAAGTGTGCTCTTGCCCCGAAGCGAACAAAGTTAAGTTCGCAGCCTTCACTTTCATCGGTCGGGCCCTTACTTGGTGGAACTGCCGGACTAGTGCACTTACTCTCGAAGTGGCTAGCTCCATAACCTGGGCAGAACTAAAAACCTTGATGATGAAGGAGTACTGCCCGAGAGGCAAAATTCAAAAGCTGGAACAAGAACTTTGGAACCTCAGGATGACGGGCTCCGACCTTGAAACCTACACCACCTGATTCAATGAATTGGCCCTCCTCTGCCCAGCAATGGTCACTCCAGAAGATAAGAAGGTGGAACAATACCTCTGGGGACTAACATCCCGGATTCACGATAGCGTACTAGCCTCGAAACCCACTACTTTTGCAAGTGCCAAAGAATTGGCACAACAACTTATCGACCATAGAGCCAGCCAAGGCACTATAGCGACCACCACTGATCAATCAAAAGGGGGAAACAACAAAAGGAAGTTTTGGAACCAAAAGAAGAGCCAACCAGCACAAGACCCCGCTAAGAAGCAACAAATTGTTGCTGTCTATGCTGCCACTACTGCTACCACTCCAGCACCACCGAAGCCATATGCTGGAACCCTACCCAAGTGCAACAAGTGCAACTTTCACCACAATGGTGCTTGTAGGGAGATGCACTGTAACAACTGCGACAGGAAGGGGCACACTGCTCGTTTCTGTAAAGCGCCGCCTCGACCAATCAACCAAGTCGCCAGTACAGGGGCAACCCGAACCTGCTACAACTGTGGAGACGCAGGTCACTTCAAAAGAAACTGCCCCAAAGCACAAGCCCCTAATGCTGGTGGAGTAGGAAGAATCCTGGCAATAGGACATGGGGAAGCAGTTGAGGATCCCGCGGTGGTTACCGGTACGTTTCTCCTCAATAACTCTTATGCATGCGTACTATTCAATAGTGGAGCGGAGAGGAGTTTCGTGAGCCACCAATATAAACAATTACTTGAACAAAATCCCCAATCACTAAAGGATACTTACGTGGTAGAAATGGCAAATGGGAAAGTAGAACGCACTAGCGATATATACTCAGGGTGTACACTCACTCTAGACAACCATACCTTTAAAATTGACCTGATGTCGGTCACCATAAAAAGCTTCGACGTAATCATCGGAATGGATTGGTTAGTTCCTCACCGTGCCGACATTCTATGTTACGAAAGGGCCGTTCGCCTCAATCTACCAAATGGCGAAACCCTTCTCATCTATGGTGACAAACCTAGTGCGAATTTACAAATCATCTCATGCATCAAAGCCCAAAAGTATCTCCGGGAGGAGTACCACGCCTTCTTGGCCCACGTAGTAGACAAGAAACAAGACGTAAAAGACATCAAAGACATCCCCGAAGTGTGTAACTTCCCGGATGTGTTCCCAGAAGATCTTCCTGGTGTACCACTCGCACGACAAGTCGATTTCACAATTGACTTAATACCCGGAGCTACCCCCATAGCCAGAGCTCCATACCGCCTCGCACCAACAGAAATGCAAGAGTTGTCCAGTCAGTTGAACGAGCTTTTGAGCAAAGGGTTCATCAGACCAAGCTTCTCACCTTGGGGAGCACCAGTCCTTTTTGTAAAGAAGAAGGACGGATCCTTTCGCATGTGCATCGACTATCGGGAACTAAACAAACTCACCATCAAGAACTGATATCCTCTACCCCGAATCGACGACCTTTTCGACCAACTCCAAGGAGCAAATTTCTTCTCAAAGATCGACCTAAGGTCAGGTTACCATCAGCTACGAGTTCAAGAAGAAGATATTCCCAAAACTGCATTCAGAACTCGTTATGGGCACTACGAGTTTGTGGTGATGTCCTTCGGTTTAACAAACGCACATGCGGTATTCATGGACCTAATGAATAGAGTGTGTCGACCCTACCTAGACAAGTTTGTAATCGTATTCATCGACGATATCTTGATCTACTCGCGAAGAGAAGAAGAGCATCGCCTACATCTACGCCAGGTGCTAGAGACACTAAGAGCGGAGAAGCTTTATGCTAAGTTCTCTAAGTGTGAATTCTGGATTAGAGAAGTGGATTTCCTTGGCCATGTGGTAAGTGAGAAAGGCATACATGTGGATCCCTCCAAGATCAAGGCAATCGAGAATTGGTCAGCACCCAAGACGCCAACCGAAATTCGACAATTCCTTGGGCTTGCTGGCTACTACCGAATATTTATACAAAACTTCTCCAAGATTGCGAAACCACTCACCACCTTGACGCAGAAAGGTGTGATATTCAAGTGGGAAAATAAACAAGAAACTGCTTTCCAAACGTTAAAACAAGCCCTATGCAGCGCACCGATCTTGTCTCTCCCAGAGGGAACCGAAGACTTCGTAGTGTACTGCGATGCTTCGAATCAAGGCCTCGGATGTGTGCTCATGCAGAGAGGAAAGGTTATCGCGTATGCATCAAGACAGCTTAAGACGCACAAGGTTAATTATACTACGCACGACCTGGAATTAGGAGCAGTGGTATTCGCTTTCAAGATCTGGAGACACTACCTCTACGGCACGAAATGCACTATCTTCACTGATCACAAAAGTCTTCAGCATATCCTCAATCAGAAAGAGCTCAATATGCGACAGAGGAGATGGGTAGAGTTGCTGAATGACTACGAGTGCGAAATTCGTTATCATCCGGGCAAGGCCAATGTAGTGGCTGATGCTCTAAGCAGGAAGGAGTACTCGGGCCGCCGAGTAAAATCCTTAACAATGACCATCCATTCCCACACGACCATACAAATCAAGGAAGCTCAACTAGAAGCTTTGAAACCAGAAAAGGTGGCAGGAGAGACATTAAGGGGAATGGATAAAAACTTAGAAGTCAAGGATGATGGAGTACGTTATCTCATGAACCGAATCTGGACACCGAAGTTCGGTGGACTCCGAGACGTCGTCATGAATGAAGCATACAAGACTCGATACTCCATCCATCCCGGGTTAGATAAGATGTATCTGGACATCAAGAAATTATACTGGTGGCCGAACATGAAAGCTGAGATTGCTACCTATGTGAGCAAGTGTCTGACTTGCGCCAAGGTCAAAATCGAATACCAGAAACCATCCGGGCTATTACAACAGCCGGATATACCTGAGTGGAAGTGGGAACGAATAACCATGGACTTCATAACCAAGCTGCCTAAGACATCGGGCGGGCTTGACACCATATGGGTAATCGTAGACAGATTGACCAAATCAGCACACTTCCTACCGATAAAAGAAACCGACAAGATGGAGAAGCTGACTAGAACGTACATCAAAGAGATTGTACGACTCCATGGTGTGCCGATATCCATTATCTCCGATAGAGATAGTAGATTTACCTCACGGTTTTGGCAGTCTCTACAAAAATCATTGGGAACTAGGCTTGACATGAGTACGGCCTACCACCCACAAACCGACGGACAGAGCGAACGAACCATTCAAACGTTGGAAGACATGTTAAGAGCTTGTGTGATAGACTTCGGTAAAGCATGGGATACCCATCTACCGCTTATCGAATTCTCCTACAATAACAGCTATCATACTAGCATCAAAGTCGCTCCATTCGAAGCTCTTTACGGTCGCAAATGCAGATCACCCCTGTGTTGGACTGAGGTGGGGGATACACAGCTAGCTAGAGGGCAAGTCTCTAATAGCACCCTCACTGGCCCTGAAATCATAAGGGAAACCACAGAAAAGATCGTTCAAATTCGAGAAAGACTGAAAGCGTCTCGCGATCGGCAAAAGAGTTACGCAGACAAACGACGCAAACCCTTGGAATTCCAGGTGGGTGATCGTGTACTACTAAAAGTTTCCCCTTGGAAAGGAATGATACGATTCGGCAAACGCGGGAAACTAAATCCAAGGTACATCGGGCCATTCGAAATCCTTGCTAGGATTGGGCCAGTAGCATACAAACTTCGATTACCTCAGGAACTCGACAAAGTACATCCCACATTTCACGTGTCGAACCTAAAGAAGTGTTTGTCTGATGAGACACTCGTAATACCACTCGACGAAATCGAAGTTAACGAAAATCTCCACTTCGTGGAGGAACCAGTCGAAATCATGGATCGAGAAATCAAACGAACGAAACAAAGTCGTATTCCCATCGTGAAGGTCCGTTGGAACGCTAAACGAGGGCCTGAGTTCACCTGGGAATGCGAAGATCAAATGAAACAAAAATACCCACATCTTTTCCCAAACTCTTGATGTCCCAGTCAAATGCAAATTTCGGGACGAAATTCCTTCTAACGGGGGGATGATGTGACAACCGTCAAAAATTGAGTCAAGTCAAAGTCAAACAAAGTCAACAAGTCAAAACCAATCAATTCAATTAACCCTTGTATATTACGGTTTACACTATGTAATTACTGTACAATGCAATATTTTAATGAGAGAAACATCATTTGGAAAGTTCGTGTGTTGAATTTCCTAAGTCTCAAATGCAGTAAACACTGAACCAAAACGATAAAACATTATTGCACACTCATCGGGAGTGTGTACGACACTAAAACACGGTTTAACGGGGTTTACGAACCTTGCGTTGTGAATCCGGACACTCAAATTAATCACAAACGAAACCTCTCTAAATCGTTTTCACTCTATCTCTTTCGATTTGAAATCTCTCCCAAATCTCTCTCAAAAGTTCTCATAACTTTTTGGAATCATTCGGGCCATCCCGACCCTTAACCGGGTCAAAAACCACTTGAAACGGGGTAAAAACGGGTAAAATAAACTTAAGGAACCAAAACCCTCCTATTAGAAGCGAAGCCTCTTAGAAGCCTCTCAGGACCGAAGCCTCTCATGAGAAGCCTTTCAGGACCGAAGCCTCGCATGCGAAGCCTCTCAGGTTCGGCTCCATGCGAGAGGTCTCGCAGACAGCCCCATTTCACCCGGTTTTCGACTACGACTTCGTTTTAACTCCGTTTTTCATTATTTTAACGTGGGATTTTCACCCAAAACTTTATTTTATAAACTAAGGCCCCAAAATATATAAATCCCCAGGGCTTTTATAAAAATATATTAAAAGAATTAGTGGTTGAACTAATTATTGAGGGAATATTTGCTTTTCCTTAATTTATGGCAAAAGCAAACCACCACCACCTCACTCTATGATCAGCCACTCTTTCCCACTACTCCTTGTCACCTTAGTGGACCTTTACACCCAATCTCCAGCTCTTCCCACGTTCTAAGAGCTGGAGGATTGATCCTCTCTCCTCATTCTCCATAAAGTCCTTTCATTCTACACTTAACAACCAAAGAACACTCTCCAAAATTCTCTCATCTTTTCTCTCAACTTCAAGGCTTTCTCCAGGGATTTCTTTCTTCAATTAGTAAGTATCTTTATCATTCATATAATTATTACACTCCATTATACTCAAATCAATGATATCTTACACAAATTCCATCTTATTCGGTGTTAGATTCTCGAATCATCAAGACATCTTCTTAGTGTTCTTGGGTTGAATACTTCCTCTCTCTCACTTTCATCTACTGAAACCACATAAGGTGAGTTCATACCCCTACATTTACATGTTTTCTTAAGTTTTAAGGGGGGGATACAAGTAAAATCATCAAGAACACAATTAAACTTTTTCTAAGAGATTACATCAGAAAAGATGGACTTTAATCACAGACTGTTTTGGTCAACTTAAATATATTAGTTTTCAAAACTGTTCCAGGTGAAAGTAGTTCAAACTCTTAGCTTTAAAATGGCTACTTGCACATCTCCATGTGATGTTTCTACAATTTATGGTGATTTCTACAAAACTGCCTATTATTTCAGAGGGAAACCCGGACCAGTATGTGATTATGGACATTTTGACCTCTGTTAGAGATCACTAAAAATCATGATAAAATTTATGAGCAAACTAGACTCATATTCCAAACTCTCACAATTTGTGGATTTGTATTTGGAGCTTTGATGATTTTTCTATAAATTTTCTAAGAACAGTAACAGAAACTGTATACAACAAAAAGTTGCTGTCAATTTCATTTCACCTTGTAACATGTGAGCAAGGTGTATATCTTTATGTGATTATATGTTATTGCAATATATGACATTTTTTTTCTTAATATTTAGACACACATCAGTTTACAAATGGATTTGGACATATAAAATATAAAGAATAACAAGTGATTATAATCAAAGTACAACCGATACATTCAAACATTTAATAAACTATTTTGAATATAGTTTGCATACATTACTACGTACTACCCTTGGTTGATAAACTATAATAGGTATAGTTTATGAAACATTACATAACACATACATTTAAAAAGGGTACATTTATACAAAGGATATTTTCATTAAGCAAGGTACGGCCATACGGTACCAAGTTTTCATAACACGTAATTCCGTTAATGACTTTGTGAGACATTTACTTCAAATTACCATTAAGTCCTGTATTGTAACCAGAGTCTCCTTGAGGGAGAGCGTGATAGTTGTGTATAGATCTATATTGGGTTTGACAAACCCACACCTAAACTGCATGCAACAGTTAGACCGATAGGTCTGGGGTGACAAATGTCATAACATTTACGACGCCTGAAGAACGTTGTTTTAGGCAACCTTGGTCATAACATGGTTATAATAAACTCACATAAAGTATTAATAAACATTGGAATTTACGGGAACTTCATTAAAATTTAACGACTCTATGTCGATTTAAACTTACATTATTTATTATAAGTAAGAAAAGTTACTTATACATTTCGGTCTTTGAATTTAAGACTACATATACATTTTAAGGAAAATATTGGATTTTCTAACACAAATACTACTTTTACAAACGAAAGGCTTTTAATAATACCAAACAAAAGCTTATGAACTCACCAACCTTTGTGTTGACACTCTTTCAAAACAACTTGTATTCTCAGGAAATCATTAAACAGGTAACCAAGTGCTTTTGAGGATGGGGCGCTAAGGCGTCTACTATTTCATATTTTGTCAACATATTGAAATTGATTCGTAAACATGTAATTCATACAATGATGTAACTTTTTCAATTATATATATGTTGGTTGTCGTACACCCTTGTTAAGTCCATAACCTAAGGCCTTAAACACTTGCTAGTCACTTGTTACCCCTTAGAACTCTTGAACCCTTGAACCCCTTTAATTCAAGACCCAAAAATGCATCCATCTTGGAGAGTGTACGTCCGTACACACTTGGTGTGGCTGTACACACCTCAAAACCTTCCAAAATGATAGCTTTGCTCATCCTCTTATTGTGTAATGGTCACCCTAGCTTCCCTATGGATTAAACACCCTTCTTGTTGCATGTTTTCCATGAGTGTATGGCCGTACACTCCATGGCCGTAGACCCCTTGGCCGTACACTCCATGTTGTGGCCTTAAACCCCCTTTGATTAATCACAAGTGATTGTAACACTTAGTCAAAGTGTTTCCTAGTCCCGAAGGGTGTTTCCTTGCATGTTAGTTGTTTAAAACACTAATTTCATACCTATATATGCCATTATATGTCATTTAGGACTCGTTTGTGTCTGGGGAATTCATTCGTGGAACTTCTCATCCTTACTCGAATCTGAAATTGAATCACCCACATAAGGTGAGTTCATACCCCCTATAATCAATCTTTTAAATGGTTTAATTGCTTTTAAGGGGGGGGGGGGAAGACAAGTTGAACACAATGATAATTGTGTAAATGTTTTGTGATAAACATCATTTCAAAGGATTGCTTATGTTTATAAAGTGATCAAATCATTTCAAAAGAACTTTTTAAGTTATGTTACTTAATTGTTTATAAAACTCCATTTTTAAAGTACACTCATAACTCAGTAGATAAATGAGTCTTTTCATCAAGTCAGTAACAGTTCAAGTAAACATACTAGTAAACTATAATAGGTATAGTTTAGGAGCTCAAACATACTATAATGAGAAACAGGGAGGAACATACTATAATTAGAAACGGGGAGGAACATACTATACACTATACAAAGAGAACATACATTACACTAGAACAAGAATACTATAACATTAATGTGAGCCACTACTTCACGACTTAGCAATATACTTGCTAGGTTGCGTTTTGTAACCAGAGTCTCCTGGAGGGAGAGGATGAGTTTGTGTATAGATCTGTACATGATTGACACCCCCCACCTTGTTGTTAGCTACAGTGGGACATGCAAGTCTACGGGTAACAAATATCACATCAGTTTCGGCGCCATTAGGTCGTCGTGGTAAAGCACGTGTCATATTTGTATGGTTATAATCACATCACATTTTAACCTTAATCAACAAACTGGTTTTAAGGTAGTTAGTGCTTCAGTGGTCACTTTTCACAAACATTACTGAATACTTTCAATATTACAAAAGACAAACAGTACAGTGGAGTCGTAGTTCATTCATTTGGAAAGGGGCCTATAATGCTAACCTTAGGATTCCTTAGTGCATACATCAGGGATATATATTAATCGGGTCCGATAGACAGTAGAGTGTATGTTTTCCGCTTCATTTCATGTTCCTTGTTTGGTTGTGGGCTTAGAGCAGATGCACCCAGTCTACTATCTATCCGATCTTAGTTATATATATTCCGTATACACTAAGTATCATAAGGAGTACTAGGTATGGGTCAGGTCATAGTATACAAATTCAATACATCGTTTTATAGTACAAAGATATACTTTTCAGTTAGAACACTTAGTAGACTAAACTAGAAACTTATCAGTAAAAGGGTTTAATCCATTTTATTAAACTAGTATAACTTAAAGGACCTTAAGTGGTTAATTCTATAATACCTTAACTTATACATCCGGGTTATATATAATTAATATCCGATAGGTAGTTGGATGTGTGAATTCCGACTTACTTCTTGTTCCTTGTTTGGTTGTGGGCTTAGGGCAGATTCACACAATTAACTATCCATTCGATATTAGATTATATATAAGTTGTATAAACTAGGTGATTATAGAAGGAACTATTGTGGTTGCTATTTTTACTAAAGGAAATATGGGTTTTTCTTAATAGATGTTTTCATCAAATATAAAGGAACTATTACAGTTAACTTCGTGAGTACCAAGTGAATACACTAGGGTTATATAAAACAAAGGCCGAACAAACAATGGGATGTGTGACTTCCGCCTCATTTCCTGTTCCTTGTTTGGTTATGGGCTTAGTGCAGATTCACACAACCGATTGTTTGTTTACTCTGGGTTTTATATAACTTGTATCCATTTAGTACTCATAGAAAGGATTGTAGAGCCATTTTTACTTAACTTTCATCATATCAGAAGATATAGGATCTTCTGGAGGAACAAGCGAACTTTTCTAAAAGGACTTTCAACTTACTTTACATCACTAAAATCTTATGAACTCACCAGCTTAAATGTTGATCTACTCTTTCAAAATAACTTGTATTCTCAGGAAACTAGTAGACAGGTACGCGCGATAGGATTCAAAAGATGAAGTATAGTAGCTTTATGTCTTGTTTTGTTATTTACTTTTGGATTCAATCTTTTATGAATCACTACTTCGTAAACACTTTAATATTAATACAATGGTTTTTTGTTACTATGATTGCTATGATACATGTGTTGTGATACTAAACATGACGTCCTCCGCCCCCGAACGTTTCCGCCATTCCAGTTTTGGTGTGTGACAAGATCTACATACATCTCTACCAAGTCTTTTCAGATACCTCTCCATTCTTTCAGACCAGTGGTGATATTCGCCTGCAACAAGTATTGGGGCTCGGCTAGAACCACCAACACTGTTGGAAACGTTAAGTGATAAATCTTGTGTCATTTCCTTTGATGTTTTTTTATGATTGTTTAAGAGAAAAAAAATGAGCTTCAACGGTATAGATGGTTTTTCAAAATCAGAGTTTCGTTTAAAAAAGCAACCATTTTGTCTCTTATACCAATTGTTGAGAGAAGAACTTTGGGAAACACTTGAACAAACGTTAGTACAAAATTATGATTACGGAATAAGTTAATCCCAAAGGATCATGAAAGATCAACAATAATAAGTTAGATTTGTTAGATTGTTAGTTTTGGAAATGTAAAGTGTTGAAATGTAAAGGAAATGTTAATGACAAGTTGTATCAAGTAAACACCAAACTGATATGTAACACGGTTTGCATTCAAACACGAGTTAGTAAGTGAGATCAGTTTAAAGTGAAGAGGATCTTCGATAATATGTGGGTATTTTTGCTTGAGCTGTATGAGATGAAAGTCTCATATACAGTTCTCGGAGGGGGGACCGCGCCTATCTCAATAAAGTCTATGATTGGTTTGAAGAACCTCTCGAGATTCAGGTAATTGCAGATTATATAACTAGTAAATATGTTCCTCCTCAAGTAAACATACTTTATTGTCTAGGGGGAATTACGCTTACTTGTTTTTTAGTCCAAGTGGCTACAGGATTTGCTATGACCTTTTACTATCGTCCGACCATTATTGATACTTTTGCTTTTGTTCAATACATAATGACTGAAGCTAATTTTGGTTAGTTAATCCGATCAGTTCATCGATGGTCGGCAAGTATGATGGTCCTAATGATGATCCTACATGTATTTCGTATATATCTCACCGGTGGATTTAAAAAACCTCGCGAATTAACTTGGGTTACAGGTGTGGTTCTGGGTGTACTGACTGCATCTTTTGGTGTAACTGGTTATTCCTTACCTCGCGACCAAATTGGTTATTGGGCAGTGAAAATTGTAACAGGTGTACCTGAAGCTATTCCTGTAATAGGATCACCTTTGGTAGAATTATTGCGCGGAAGTGCTAGTGTGGGACAGTCCACTTTGATCGGCGAGATAAACATATGAGAAAGTGATCTTAATATTAGAAAGAAAGATCAAAGAGATTTTGATAAAGAAGTGGTAAGAAGTAGAAGTATTTCATACAAAACATGAGCACTCTATTTATAGAGCCACGAAAACTTACATTTGGAATAAACAATTGATAAACTACTAACTAGTATGGCCATGCAAGGTTCATTGGATAAACAGATTCTATCACACTAAGTTAGTACGTAACATAAGTCTTCATTGCAGTTCACTTTTTGATTACGGTAGTAGAGGAGTAATTGCGGTAAGGAAAAGAGTTGCGGTAGCAAAAGAACAATTTGCGGTAGATAGAGATGATTGCGGTTGACCTAAGATTAAGAGGGTCACTTTATGCTTTAATAGAAACATTTCCTTTTTCCCATACGCCCATCTATTTTAATTATGAATCATCTTAATCAAGAATCATGTCACTATGAGCCATCCAAATTAACACCATACTTCCAACTTTTCACAAGCAACCAATCTTCAGTAAATCTCATAATGTTCTTGACAGTTGTTTAACAACTCTAGTCACGCAAAAATTCTAATCCTTTTCCTCTCAATGCTCAAGGCATTTGGAAAAATTAGAATACGTGAATATTATAGAACATGTAATCGATCCTATATCTGAAGCGTATGGGACTCGATTCATTATATCCGATATTTGTTCGATCTCTTGATATAATAGTTTCATATATGACATTCCCTATGTTGAACCATTTCAACATTATATTCACATATATCTATGACTTAGTTCTATTAAACTATATGATGTAATCCTTTATATTCGAAACAAAGTATGAGTTCCCTCTCCCTTAAGTCTATCAAATAAAAACTATTCCCAAACTTTAAGGTTTACAAATTGAGAACTTTGTTCCCTACGAACAGTATTGTCAACATGCAATACTAGCATAACAATTATGCTCCTACTAGCTATGACATGTATCCAGAAATCAACTGGACGTCTAGAAATTGTTACCCTTGATTTTCTTACTGAAGTACAAACATCTGTTATGGGGAGCTTCGATAAGTCTCCAACTAGAATTCTTAAGCTTATACACCTTTATTGGATAGAATATATGTATGTTCAAACCCTTTCATAACCCATAACTATAAGTCTTAAAAGTTCAAACAATTCCTTGCCATTCCTCACCATTCAAAATATTAACAAGGATGTCGTAATCATATTATGAATTTGAGAATGCAATTAATTCAATCAATATCCATACTGATCTTTATAAGATCCTTTAAAATCTACTAGTGGAAGTGTTTCCTCATAATCATTCTCATGAATTAGAGCGAAAACTTTGCCACATAGATTTTATGGTACATACGTTCCCATCCATGTGAACCTATCATTTCTAACCTACAATCATAAGACAAGGTTTAGGACCAAACAAAGTTCAAATTTAATTTTCCTTTCATGGACTGAACTTTCCTTAATTTAAATTTCTTTTCCTCTGGAATCACAAGGGCCTACCAGTGATTCTGTGTTATTAGCAGCTTACGCATATTGATCGATGTACTTTCACTGATCAATGTGCCTTTCACTTTTACAGTTAAATGAAAACTTAGAACTCATAAGAATAGCCAAGTCAACTGGAAGGTGCATATAAATAAGAATGTCTCATTCAAATACGATCGGTCATTAACCTCAGGTTGTGTGCTAGTGATAAGTCAAAGGTTTATTGTCGGCTGACTCTTGAAACTCTAAAGATCAGTATGACTCCCACTGACTTCTTGACATATGATTTTTTTTCTTAAGGAACATTCCTTGAAGTGCTAAAAAAATATTCAAAAGTTCATGTGGATTCCCAACAAGAAAACAGTTTATAGAATAGGTCTCAGTTTATCCTTTGTTTCTCAATTAACGAAAACATCATAACTCCAATTCTATACGTGCTAGAGTAAGAAACATTTTAAATCTGTATATTTTGAGGTGTTTTCAACCTTCTTAGCTTGAAAAGATTTTCAAGATATGATTTGAACAAAGTATGTGTCACACCCCCAAACCGGAACGATAGAAATGTTCGGGGGCGGAGGGCGTCATGCTCAGTATAATAACAATTGCATAATAGTAAAACAAGAAACAACATCCATTAAATATAAAATATAGTTAATACATGTGTGTTCTTTGAGTTGAATGTATGACACCAAAAATGTAAAGCAATATAAAAGAAGATCCTTAAGTAAGCTCCATCTTCTCAAAAACCTGCATGAGTGTACCTGTCTACTGGTTCCCTGAGAATACAAGTTATTTTGAAAAGAGAGTATCAGCATTTAAGTTGGTGAATTCATAAGCATTTAGTATTTGATGTTTGTATTTGTTCCACGAAAATGATAGTATGTTGCTCAGAAAATCCCATATTTTCTCTATTTAAATGAAAAGCAGTCTTAGACCTTAGGACCAAAATGTTTTGTATAATATTGTTCTCTGAAATAGTCTGAGTGTGTGTTTTTTCCATAAATGAATGTTTTCTTTGATAGAAAATAGTGTACTGCACTTGTATGAACTCCATAGTGTATTAGTACTTGGAAAATAAAGGTTGGTAGTCTTATTAGTTAAAATAAAACCACTGAAGTAATGTTTGTTTTGTAAACCTAAATTTTTAGTTAATGCTTAATATGAATGAGATTATAAACATACTTAATTGACTAGTATTTACACGACGTTCTTCAGGCGTCGAAAAGTTATGACATTTGTCACCCGTAGACCTGCCGGTCCCAACTGTAGCTAACAGCCAAGGTGCGGGATTGTGAGTCCCGTATAGGTCTATACACAAACTCACGCTCTCCCTCCAGAAGACTTTGGTTATAAAACATGACTTAGCAAGGATATTACTAAGCACCATGAAGTAGTATCTCACATTCTAGTATTAACTCGTTTACGTATAGTATGTATATGTTTTTGTTGTTCTTGTAAATGAATAATGAACTTGCAATGAAAAGTAGTTTATACTTCTGTATTGATTCATGTAATGTATTATTGAACTAGTAATAGTGTGAAAAGATCTCAAAACTATACCTATTATAGTTTCCTAATGTTATGTTTGAACTGAACTGATTGCCAATGTTATTGAAATAAGTTTAATACTCATATATATACTTGGCATGTAGAATTAAGGTTTAACTGACAATCGGACAGTTGATCCTACCCTAAGCCCACAACCAAACAAGGAACAGGAGTCAAGGTAAAAGCAATAGTCCTAAGTCTGTTAAGTCCTAATTATACATCACGATATATATGAATATGATTTGATAAAAAGAACAATTTAAGAGTTTGAAAACAGTTTAAAAATAGTTAATAAGTTTATAAAAGCATTAGTATCTTAAAAATGGTTTGTAATAAGATGTAAGTGTTGACACAAATATTTTGTGTTCTACTTGTATTCTTCCCCTGAAAGCATTTAAAATGGTAAAACATAGGGGTATGCACCTTATGTGTGTAATCTAGTGAAGATCCAAAAAGGTAGTTTTAATTCCACGAGTAAGATCGCGTAACAAAACCGAGTCCTAATAGCATTTGACTCTATATATGTATATAATTAGTGAATATAAAGGCAAGAATATTAAAGAAATAACCTAATATGTAAGATTCACTTACGAAATAGGAGTGTTAGAAGTAATTCGCGAGGCTGATGGGAGTTTTCGGTCAGCCTTGAGTTTTCAGCCACTTGATGATTCAAGTGGAGTTCTTGGTGTTCTTGGTGAAACCAAGAGGATGTGAGTGTTTTCGGTTGGAGTTTAAGATGATGGATGATGATTTCTTGAAAGGATGAAGAACACTAAGTGAAATTAGCAAGATCCAAAGGAGAATAAGGTGAATTTTCGTATGATATATATGAGAATACTAGGTGCTCGGGTTGATGTTCTTGGGAGAGAAGAAGTGTTTTTGGTTGGAAGGTGAAGAAGTGAGGATATGTTTTTGGTTTTATGTATAAATAGGAAGGAAGAGTTGATGGGACAAGTTCATTAGGATGCACAAAACATCTCAAAACCCGTGACAATGGAGAAGAATCTTCCCGTTTTCGGCCGAGAACTTGCTTTGAGTAAAAGGGTTTCCGACCGAGAACCGATTGCTGCTTTCGGGCATTTGCGGTCCGAGGTGGGTTTATGGTCCGAAGGATCTTGACTGAGAATGGTTTTCGGCCCGAAGACTTGAAGGTTTGCGAGGGTTTTTCGGGTTGAGTGATTTTTACTTATAATCCTCACAACACCTTTAATACAAGGTTTATACACATAGACATTATTAATCTAACCTTAATAAGATAAATCAAAACGACAAATTTGAATTTTATTTAACATGTTTCACTTTTGTTGACTTTGTTTGACTTTTTCAAGATTGAAAATAATGGGTTGTCACATCATCCCCCGTTAAAGGGAATTTCGTCCCGAAATTAAGTCTAAAGCAATACACATGGACTAGGGAAAAAGGTGCGGGTACTTTTGTTTCATTTGATCTTCCTACTCCGAAGTGAATTCAGGTCCCCGCTTGGCATTCCAGCTAACCTTTACTATGGGTATACGACTTTGTTTGGTTTGCTTAACTTCTCTATCCATGATTTCTACTGGTTCTTCCATGAAGTTGAGGCTCTCATTGATCTCGATTTCATCGAGTGGGATCACAAGTGTCTCATCAGAAAGACACTTCTTTAGGTTAGACACGTGGAAGTAAGGTGTATGTTGCTAAGCTCTTGGGGTAGTTTGAGTTTGTAAGCTATTGGGCCGATTCTAACGATAATCTCGAAAGGCCTAATGTACCTTGGATTCAGTTTGTGATGCTTTCCGAAGCGTATCATGCCCTTCCAGGGTGAGACCTTCAATAGCACGCAGTCACCAACCTGAAATTCCATGGGTTTTTGTCTTTTCTCTGCATAGCTCTTCTGTCTGTCCCTAGAGGCTTTCAATCATTCACGAATATGAACAATCTTTTCAGTCATCTCTCTGATGATTTCGGGACGAGTGAGAGTGCTGTCAGGAACTTGTCCTTTAGCTAGCTGCGTGTCACCCACTTCAGCCCAGCACAGAGGGGATCTGCACTTCCGGCCATAGAAGGCTTCAAATGGAGCAACTTTGATACTGGTATGGTAGCTGTTGTTGTATGAAAACTCAACCAATGGCAAATGGATATCCCACGCTTTACCAAAGTCGATCACACAAGCTCTCAGCATGTCTTCTAATGTTTGAATCGTTCTCTCATTTTTCCCGTCGGTTTGTGCATGGTAGGTTGTACTCATGTCCAACCTAGTTCCCAGGTATTTTTGTAGTGACTGCCAGAACCGTGAGGTGAATCTGATGTCTCTATCAGATATAATAGATATAGACACACCATGCAGTCGTACGATCTCTCTAATGTATGTTCTGGTCAGTTTCTCCATCTTGTCGGTTTCTTTAATTGGTAGGAAGTGTGCGGATTTGGTTAACTTGTCCACAATCACCCAAATGGTATTGAGACCACCCGCTTTCTTGGGTAACTTGGTTATGAAATATATTGTAATCTGCTCCCATGTCCACTCAGGTATCTCTAGTTGTTGTAGTAAACCCGAGGGCTTTTGGTATTCTACCTTAACATTGGCGCAAGTAAGACACTTGCCCATGAAGATAGCAATATCTGCTTTCATGTTCGGCCACCAATATAACTTCTTGAGGTCCAGATACATCTTGTTTGAACCTGGATGGACGGAGTATCGAGTATTGTGGGCTTCGTTCATGATAACGTCTCTGAACCCACCGAACTTCGGTGTCCAGATCCGATTCACAAGATAACAGACTCCATCATCCTTGACTTCTAAGTTCTTATCCATCCCTCTTAAGGATTCACCTGCCACATTTTCTGATTTCAAGGCTTCCTATTGAGCCTCTTTGATTTGTGTGGACAGATGTGAATGGATTGTCATAGTCAATGCTTTGACTCTACGACCTGAGTACTCCTTCCGACTAAGTGCATCAGCTACTACATTGGCTTTACCGGGATGATAACAAATTTCGCATTCGTAGTAATTTAGTAGCTCGACCCCCCATCACTATCTCATGTTGAGCTCCTTCTGGTCGAATATATGTTGAAGACTTTTGTGGTCTGTAAAGATAGTGCTCTTCGTACCATACAGGTAGTGTCTCCAGTTCTTATAGCAAATACTACTGCTCCGAGCTCAAAATCATGTGTAGTGTAGTTGACTTCGTGTGTCTTAAGCTGTCTTGAGGCATATGCGATGACCATTCCCCGTTGAATAAGAACACAACCAATCCCTTGGTTGGATGCATCGCAATATACTATGAAATCTTCTATCCCTTGTGGGAGGGATAATATCGGTGCACTACATAAGGCTTGCTTAAGCGTTTGGAACGCCTTTTCTTGTTTCTCTTCCCAGTCAAAGGTCACACCTTTCTGGGTCAAGGTGGTGAGTGGCTTCGTGATCTTTAAGAAGTTCTGTATGAACCTGCGATAGTAGCCAGCGAGGCCAACGAATTAGCGGATTTCCGTAGGCGTTCTTGGTGCTGACCAGTTCTCGATTGCCTTAATTTTTGTAGGGTCCACATGAATTCCTTCGTCACTAACTACGTGACACAGGCATTCGACTCTCTGAATCCAAAATTCATACTTCGAGAACTTCGCATAAAGTTTTTCTGCTCGTAGTGTTTCCAAGATCTGTCGTACATGCTGACTATGTTCCTCCTTACTGCGAGAGTAGATAAGTATATCATCAATGAATACTATCACGAACTTATCTAAGTAAGGACGACACACCCTATTCATTAAATCCATAAACACTGCTGGTGCATTGGTTAATCCGAAAGGCATCACTACAAACTCGTAGTGACCATAACGAGTTCAAAAGGCTGTTTTGGGAACATCTTCCTCTAAAACTCGTAACTGGTGATACCCGGATCTTAAGTCAATCTTTGAAAAGTAGTTCGCTCCCTGAAGTTGGTCGAACAAGTCGTCTATCCACGATAGAGGGTATCGGTTCTTAATGGTCAGTTTGTTTAGCTCGCGGTAATCGATGCACATACGGAACAATCTATCCTTCTTATTCACGAATAAGACCGGTGCTCCCTAGGGTGAGAAGCTCGGTCTGATAAATCCCTTGCTGAGTAGTTTGTTCTGTTAAATGGATAGTTCCTACATCTCTGTTGGTGCTAGACGATAAGGGGATTTGGCTACAAGGGGTAGCTCCAGGAATCAAGTCGATTCTGAACTCGACTTGGCGTTCGGGTGGTACTCCAGGAAGATCTTCGGGAAAGATGTCGGGAAAATCGCGAACCTCAGGAATGCTCTTTATGTCTTTCACTTCCTGAGTTTTTGTCAACCACGTGTGCTAAGAACGCATGGTATTCCTTTTGTAAGTACTTCCGGGCTTGGATGCACGATATGATTCGAAGGTTCGTTCCTGGTTTGTCGCCATAGACGACAAAGGTTTTTCCACTCAGAAGGCTAAGGCGAACGGCTTTCTCATAACATAGGATATGTGCATGATGGGGACTCAACCAATCCATGCCGATGATAACGTCAAAACTTTTTATTGAGACCGGTATAAGGTCGATTTGGAAAGAATAGCTACCTAAAGTGAGGGTGCATCCTATATATATATATATATATATATATATATATATATAGTTAGTGCTCTCAGTCTTGCTGTTAGCCATTTCTACGACAAATGTTTATGTTAGTGTTTGAGGTTGTTGTTTGAGTAATTGCTTAAACTTGTTGATCACGAAACTCCTCTCCGCTCCACTATCAAAGAGTATGCATGCATAAGAGTTATTGAGGAGAAACGTACTCGTGGCCATCGTGGGATCTGCCACAGCTTCCTCACGGCCTATTGCCAAAACTCTCCCTACTCCACCAGTATTCCCTGCTTTTGGACAGTTCCTCTTGTAGTGTCCAACTTCACCGCACCCGTAGCAGGCCTGGTCTACTCCAATACCAGGGACCTGGGTGATTGGTCTAGTCGGTGTCTTACAGAAATGGGCAGTGTGCCCCTTCCTTTTGCAGTTAGCACAATGCATCTCCCGGCAGGGTCCGTTGTATTGGAAATTGCACTTGCTGCACTTTGGCAGGTTTCCAGCATACTGTTTTGTCGGTGCAGAGGCAGCAGGTGTTGTTGCGGCATGAACAGCCACGATCTGATGTTTCTTGGCGGGGTTCTGTGCTGATTGGTTCTTCTTTTTGTCCCTAAACTCTCTCTTGTTGTCAATCGCTTTGGCTTGTTCTGGGACAGGGGTTGATACTTGTGGACGGACTCCATGGTCAATGAGTCTTTGTGCCAAGCGTTTGGCACTGTCAAATGTAGAGGGGTTTGAATACAGTACGTTCCCATGAAATGGAGGTAACAATCCCTAGATGTACCTCTCAATCTTCTTGCTTTCCGTGGGGATCATCCCCGAACATAGAGCCGCTAGATCACTAAACCTAGTAGTGTAAGCTACTATGTCAGAGCCTTTCATAGTAAGGCCCCAAAGTTCATGTTCTAGTTTTTGTACTTCGCCCCTCGGGCAGTACTCCCCCATCATCATATCTTTCAGTGTCTCCCATCCCATTGAGTTAGCCACTGTGAGTGTAAGTGACTTGACATGGCTATTCCACCATATGAGGGCCCTGTCAAAGAAGGTGAAGACAACAAATTTTACTTTGCTTCCTTGAAGGCAGGAGCAGATCTCGATGATAGACTCCGTTTTCTCGAACCATTGTGATAGTGCAATGATTCCTCCACTCCTATTAATGGTCCTAGGTTTGCAGTTTGTGAAGTCCTTCTATGAACACTCCATAGGGTGTCCATGGGTATCACCATGATGTGAGTTGGTACCGGTTCCAACTCCACTGGTGCCACTAGCGTTGATTTAGGTCAGGACTGCTGTCCCAGCCACAGATACTGCAGCTTTGGAAAACTACAGGATCGAATGGAGGCGGCGGCGGCAGAGTTGGAGTTATGGGAGGATTGTTGTTGCGCCTAATTGATTTCCGTGGCAGCATCTTTTAGCTATAACATTTATAAAGATGATATGATGGTAAGAATTCAATAGTGATAATAAATCAAGATACTTTGAACCAAATTCACACTGGTTCAATACGTATTCCATGAGGAGTTTTAAATAGAGTCTAACATAAGTAGTAATCTGCAAAGTAACCTCAAGAATTTAATAGTAATCTTTCCAAAGAAAATAGAATGCATGTCAATTTCATTGGTATATTAGATGTATAGAGTTCGGAAAATTTGACCTTGAAGTAGGTCTACGACATACCAACTTATCGGGAAAACTTTGACAGCATTAGGACCTATTGAAATTGAAATTTTGAGGTCTAACTATAGACACGAAACATAATACTAGAGTCTAAAAGTAGACCTAATCTATATCCAAAAGTGTGAGTAGGGTATGCCCTACTCGCGAAGAGTGTGGTTCTGCTTTGTACTAAATTCTTCCCTGGATTCAACCAACTGGTGTTCTGTTTCCCACACACGCCTTTCCAATGCTACTTGGCGCTGCCGAAGTTCTCTAACTTCGGATCGGTTGGTAGCCAATTCCCCATGTAGTGCATCAGTATGAGTCCTTGTTAACTCCTGGTCTTCGCTCAGGTGGCGGAGGCGACCCGTGTTGACTACCGTGGTAGCACCAACCTCCAAAACTCGGTGGACGGCTTCTCTTTCTTCTTCGACGTTACGAGCAACTCGACGTACTAATGCAGGGAGGGCTCTGTTTGCTGAGCCTCCCCCATTAAGGTTGTAGAAGCTTTGGTCCCCATTACATGGAATTTGTTGACCTTGCTCACGACTCCACCACTCTAAGTTCATTACCCACTGACGTGTCGGGCCTTGGAATTCCTGAAGGGGATTGGGGTGTTGGGCAACTTGAGGTGGATCATAGACTTCTGGCTCCGAGTTAGAGTCTTCTTGAATATCCTCTTCATCCTCCTCTTCGAAGTCCTCTTCTAATGGAGCTACAGGGTCGTCCTCTGGTTCATCTTCAATCCAACCACCGTTTCCTTGATTAGGAAAGTACGGGTCTCCTAGTAGATAAAATAAAAACCATTCTATCTACGCGAGAATAGGGGTGTAAGAGATAGTAATAATTCTATAGATGGTGTTATCGTGCTATAAATAATCCTATAGTATTTAAATTTATGTTAAGTTCTAGTGCTTAATTGTAGTAGTGTTTGGTAAGTTTTTGGTCTTGTTACAACACCACGACCATTCCTAGGCATATGCTAATCATCCCTCCAATAGATATAGTTGATCAGTCTATAAATTTCCCAGACATGATTATATATATCCCAAGGTCTACTCGTGCTGTTCAACAATCATAATACTTTTGTTTTGTTCTAGCTATAATACTGATCTAGTATGTATGCATGTATGTTAGTATACTTTTTATAAAGATACTTAATTTTTAAAAGTATACTTTTAGTCAGAGCACTTCAGCTCCATAGAATTTATAGTTGTATATCTTTTTATGGTTTGATATACTTAGTTCACTATAAACAATGCTCTAATACCAATCTATCATGTGACAACCCGAAATTTTCATTTGTATAATCTCTACAGTTAAACACTTCAAATAATTAGTCAAATACATTCCAGTACATTTTGGCCGGTTTTTAGTCCGTTTGGGTGTTTTATTTTTAAATTCGTCAAACGAATAAATAAAAGGAAGTGTCGTTATGAGTGATGTGTAACAAACAAAAACAACAACACCTTAACTAGGTGTTTACGGCCAAACAAGAGGAGTTTGGGCCGTAAACACCATTTTCCCAAGAACTCATGCATATAGCATGATTTTACCCACTATTCCCTCATTTTACACTTCCCACCTCAAGAACACCAACTTTTTCTCTCAAGTATCATAAGTTCATTTCTTCAAATCCGCCAAAATGTAAGTGTTTCCTTCCTAGATTCGTTCATACAACACTTAATCTAGTGTTTATACATCATTTCATCCATGGATTCTTCATTTTTACTTAGATCTTCAAGTGTTCTTCAAAACACCAAGAACACCAAGAACACACACTAGTGTTCTTGGGCCCTAAACACTCTTACAAGCTTCATATAAGTAAGTATACTCCCCCTAACTAGTTATTTCCTTAGTATACTTGCTAATCCATGGAAAGAACATCAAAATCCCGAAGATCATATGTGTTTACGGTCAAGGGATATCCTTGAACCGTAAACACCACCAAGTGGTGTTTAGATGCCATAACACCTTCTATAGCTTGGATAAAAGACTAGAACCTTGGATGCATGAACTAGAAACACAAAAACACGAAAAGGTTGGAGTAACCATGAGTTTACGGCCGTAAACTCATGGGTTTACGACCGTAAACCCAAGTGTTTACGACCGTAAACTCTCAAGGGTGGTCCAAGGACCGTAAACTCCAAAAGTGAGCCATTTCGAGCCCTAATAACTTCCCAAGCCTTTGATGCAAACCTAGAACACTTCTTTGTGAGGTATAAGGCCTTAAAACACACAAATGCACCATTACCATGAGTTTACGGCCGTAAACTCATGGGGGAAATGGTCCAAAAACCGTAAACACATATAGGGTTACCATTTGAGGAGTAAACTCCAATGTGAGGCCATACTCTCCTTAGATACAACCCTTTAGCACTCCTACCACTTGAAACTAAGTGTTGCCATGTATTAGAGTGTCTTTACTTGATTATTTAGTTATTAAATAACTAATTAGATACATTTATGTATCACTACATGTTACATAGTATCAGTGTGTGTGTTCAAGTCCTCACTTGACACCTAGCATCCTACCCGGCACTTCCATCCACTCCACTCACTGCAGGTGAGTTCATACCCCTAAATCGACCTTTTAAATGATTTTAAATGCTTTTATGGGGGGGGGGGAATACAAGTTGAACTGTTATAGTTATTGTATCAATCACATGTGACTAATAACTAGAACAGACTACAAGATTTGCTACTGCTTTCAAATTACATCAAACTTTGGATTTTCAAGTGTTTCAAACCTTTTATCAAACTCTTTAAATGCCAAAACTGTTTTCAAACTCTTTTAAACTTGCTTTATTTTCAAACCCATCTCTATACTAATATATTTATATAAGTAAGACTTGAAGGACTTAGGACTGATAGCTCACCTTATTTCCTGTTCCTTGTTTGGTTGTGGACTTAGGGTATTCTGTTATTTGTCCGATTGTCGTTGAATTCTTAGTTATATATCATATATATTTGTGTGGGATATAAAAGTCTTCTCTTCAGTTCAGTAACTTTGTGTATCAAAGGCATGCAATCAACATTACTATTTAACTATAATAGGTATAGTTAAGGATTATTACTCATTACTACTATTACAATGACACCTACCAGAGTCAGTACAGTTATGAGTCAATACATGCTAAATACTATACAAAGAGAATACTATATAATATGCAAGGGAACACTCTATACATTATACCAGAAAATACATTATACAATACACAAGAGAATATACTATAATTAGAATGTGACATACTACTTCTCGATACGACACTTCACAGTGGTATCACCGTGTAACCAGAGTCTCCTGGAGGGAGAGCGGGAATTGTGTGTATAGATCTATACGGGACAGACACCCCCACATCCCGACTGCTAGCTACAGTCCCAGCCGAAAGGCCAAGAGGTGACAAAATGTCATATCACTACATATGACTCGGAGGGTCATCAGTTATTCGATCATCAATCAGCATGGTTACATACGAGTTCACATTCAAACCTTTAATTACACATTAAGAATTAAAGGCCAAACAGGCTCCCCGAGGTGTATTGTACATTTAATACTACCTAGAGTCTGCATTTTATTTCATTTAGCCGGCAGTGCCACTGCTGGGGTAAAACCTTATTTTCCCAATTACTTTACATGAATAAAGTCAAAAACTATATTTTCTTACTGATAGTTTCACTGGGGAAAACTTTTACCTTTTTCAAAGGATCAAACATGCAAACAAACGGGTCTTGGTAGAAGACTACTTTTACTAGAAAATATAGGATTTTCTAGGGAGTATACTATTGTCAACCATTGATATCAACTATTATACTACATTGTTGTAAACATTTTTATACAAGCAATGACATTAAAATACTTATGAACTCACCAGCTTTATGTTGATAAACTCTTTCAAAATAACTTGTATTCTCAGGTCATCAATAGACAGGTACAGATGAAGCTTTTGAGAAGATGGAGCACATACAAGACTCATCTTTTATTTTGATTATACTTTTGGTGTCTTACAAACTATACAGAACACGCTTGTATTACAATTATTATCTTAATGCAATGGATGTTGTTGCTTGTCTTTACTATTATGCATTGTTATGATACTGTACATGACGTCCTCCACCCCAGAACGTATTCCGCCGTTCCGGTTTTGGGGTGTGACAGATTGGTATCAGAGCATTGTTTATAGTGAATCAAGTGTATCAACCCATAAAAGATATACGAACTATAAACACATCGGGATTAAAACACTCTGACCAAGAAAATATACTTTTAAATAATAAAATATTTAACTAAGTATATATATACATTTACCCATACCTGTGTCAGTATCATACTAGAACAAAACAAAAGTATTACGATTGTTGAACACCACAATTAGGCTTAGAGACATATGGTCAAACCTAAGGGGATATAGCCTGATCAACTATATTTTCTGAGGAGTGACTAGCATGTGCCTAAGAATGATTGTGGTGTTACAACAAGTCTAAAAACTTACCCACACTACTACAAGAGCATTAGAACAAGAATACTATAGGAGTATTCTGCATTACTATGAATTACATATGTGAGAACTAAAAAGGTCGTTACTAGTAGGAAAATAGTTGCCAAGTGGGTACACCAAGGTTACATGTGACTAAGGCGCTATAGACTTAGAATCTGTGATCTTTGCTTTACTTCCTGTTCCTTGTTTGGTTGTGGATTTAGAGTTAGGGTCACTTATTCGAAGGTCTATCCTGTTTCGGTTGCATGTAATTGGTATGCATTATGCAAGTATTTAATCAAATAATAACGATCATCTTATAAGTATCTTAGAGTAGTACGTCTATTAACTATTCTTTCCCCATTCTCGCGCAGATAGCATGGCTGGCTTTCATCTCCCTGGCAATCCGTACTATCCAAACCAAGGCATTGGAGGATGGCTTGATGATGAGCCGGAAGATGATCACCCAATCCCTTTGGATGATCACCTCACAGAAGGCTTTTTAGATGGCTCCGACTCCGAACCAGAAGTCAACAACCTACCCCCAGTAGCTCCAAACCCCAACCCCCGTCCGGCATTTCAAGGTCCCACTCCCATGTGGGCAACAACCTTGAACCAATGGAGTGATGAGCAGGGTCAGCCCTTACCCTTCAACAGAGACCGAAGCTTTTACAATATAAGCGAGGGAGGATCAGCTGACCGAGTCCTGCCCATCATGGTCCGAAGGATTGCTAGGAACGTCGAGCAAGGTCATGCGGCCATCGAGCGAGTAGCAGAAATTGATGACAACTCTAGCCTTAACACAGTCTGTATTCGTCAACTCGAAGAGACGGTGGATAGGACTGGGAGGACCAATAAGACTCTGCAGCAGCAACTAGCTGCATCCCGAACCGAAGTCATGGAACTCCGAGTGCGTCAGAGAGCGCATGAACGACATTTGCAGGAAGTTGTACATCAACTGGCAGACCTAAGGGTTCGTCCCAGGGATACCCGTCGCCGGTAGAAGATGTCAACTCATTTTTACTTTTGAATTAGGGAATAGCCTTTCTTTCCGTGCTTTAGGAAGCACTTGTCAGTAAAATATTCCTAACTTTTTAAAAGTACTCTGATTAGACTTCTAAGCTGCCAACAATTTCCTTATGGTTTGATGTAAGACCTACTGTTAGGTCAACTTTTCTGAACTCATTTTACATCAGTAATACCAGTAATATTTACAGTTATCTAATCTATTGGAAAGTTCTTACTCTTGTGTTTCCCTACTCTATTGTTATGTCACTACCTAACAGTTGGACTATGGCGATTTAGTCCATGAAACACTCTCATTATACTTACAATTGATTCTTACGGTTATCATCGTTTCTATAAACTTTCAGTAAAAGATGCCGCCTCGCAACCGTACGACCAGAAGCACGCCTGCAAGTCAAACTCCACCACCACCACCCCCTCCACAGTTCGATGCAGTGATGTTTCAAGCAGCTGTGACTGCAGCTGTGACCGCAGCTATGGCCCAAATAAATTCTGGTGACGCAAGTGGAGCTGGAACGGGCACCAACTCTATACATGGTGAAATCCACCCACGTACACAGGGGTGTACCTATAAGGATTTCATGAACTGCAAACCAACATTCTTCAATGGGACCGGAGGGATCATTGCACTGTCCCAATGGATCGAAAGAACTGAAGCCATCTTCGAGATGTGCTCGTGCCCTGAAGATAGCAAGATAAAGTTCGCTGTTTGCACCTTCACTGAAGGGGCCCTGACATGGTGGAATGGCCATGTCAAATCACTCTCTTTGGTAACAGCCAACGCCATGGGCTGGGACACACTGAAAGACCTTCTGACAAGTGAGTACTGCCCTAGGCGCGAAATCCAGAAACTCGAGGAGGAACTCTAGAACCTCAAGATGAGGGGACCGACATAGTGGCTTATACAGCCAGGTTTTGCGACCTGGTGACTTTGTGTCCTAACATGGTCCCCACCGAAGGCAAGAAAATTGAAAGATACATCTGGGGTTTAGTGCCCCCGTATCGAGGGAACGTCCTAGCATCATACCCTACGACCTTTGACAGTGCCAAGGAATTGGCCCAAAGGTTGATTGATCATGAAGTTCCTTACACTCCATCAGCAACCACAACGGTTGCCACTACACCCACCAAGACATCCGACAACAAAAGGAAGCGGTGGGACTGAAAGAAGGGTAAATCAGCCCAATCCTCTTCAAAGAACCAACAAACGGTGGCTGTCCATGCTGCCACTACTCCTGCTGCCCCAGTACCAGCCAAAACATATGCAGGGAGTCTACCCAAGTGCACCAAGTGCTCTTTCCATCACAACGGCCCCTATCGGGAAATTCACTACATTAACTATGACCGGAAGGGCCATACCGCCCGGTTTTTCCGAACACCACCCAAACCCATTTCCCAGGTCCCAGTTCGGGAGTAAGCCAGGCCTACTACGGCTGTGGCGAGATAGTGAATTTCAAAAGAAACTGTCCGAAGGCTGGGAATACGGGAGGAACAGGGAGACTACTTGCCATTGGCCACAATGAAGCAGTAGCAGACCCCACAGTAGTCACGGGTACGTTCCTTCTCGATAAGTCTTATGCTTGTATCCTATTTGATAAAGGGGCAGAGAGGAGTTTCGTAAACCAAAACTTTAAACACTTACTTAAACAATCACCGCAACCACTAAAAGAAACCTTCGTCGTAGAAATGGCTAACGGAAAAACAGAAAGTTCTAACGAGATCTACATAGGTTGTACCCTCACACTAGATAACCATTCGTTTCCAATCGACCTCATACCAGTAGCAATCAAGAGCTTCGATGTCATTGTGGGCATGGACTGGTTGAGTCTCCATCGTACCGATATTCTGTGTTTCGACAAAGCAATCCGTCTGAACCTACCGAATAATGAAACCTTGTTGATCTACGGAGACAAACCTAGTACGAGCCTCCGTATCACCTCAAGTATTCAAGCCCAGAAGTACTTGCGTAAGGAACATCGTGCATTCCTTGCACACGTCGTCGATACGAGCCAGAAAACAAAAGACCTAAAAGACTTCCCCGTAGTATGCGATTTCCCCGACATCTTTTCGGAAGAGCTACCAGGTTTACCTCCGCAACGACAAGTCGAGTTCCGAATCGACTTAATCCCAGGAGCTACCCCCATAGCCAAATCGCCCTATCGTCTAGCACCTGCTGAGATGCAAGAACTGTCCGGTCAACTTAACGAACTGCTCAGCAAGGGCTTTATAATACCAAGCTTCTCACCCTGGGGAGCACCGATCTTGTTCGTAAAGAAGAAATACGGATCGTTCCGTATGTGCATCGATTACAGGGAACTCAACAAACTGACGGTCAAAATCGTTATCCTCTTCCTTGCATAGACGATTTATTTGACCAACTGCAAGGGGCGAGTTACTTTTCCAAGATTGACCTGAGGTCCGGGTATCACCAGTTACGAGTGCTTGAGGAAAATGTTCCGAAAAGCCTTCCGAACTCGTTACGGACACTACGAGTTCGTGGTGATGCCGTTCGGACTGACCAATGCGCCCGCAGTATTCATGGACTTAATGAATAGGGTATGTCGTCCTTACTTGGATCAGTTCATCATCGTCTTCATTGATGACATACTTATCTACTCTCGAAGTAAGGAAGAGCATAGCAATCATCTACGACAAGTCCTGGAAACCTTACGATCGGAGAAGCTATACGCGAAGTTCTCTAAGTGCGAATTTTGGATCCGAAGAGTCGAATTCTTAGGACATGTGGTGAGCGAAGAAGGAATCCACGTGGACCCATCCAAGATTAAAGCCATTGAGAACTGGTCAGCAGCGAAGACGCCTACGGAAATTCGTCAATTTCTAGGCCTCGCTGGCTACTACCGCAGGTTCATTCAAAACTTCTCTCGAATCGCGAAACCCCTGACTACATTGACCCAGAAAGGCGTGGCCTTTGACTGGGAAGAGAAACAAGAGAAGGCATTCCAAACCCTGAAGCGAGCCTTATGCACCGCACCGATACTGTCCCTCCCCGAAGGGATAGAATACTTTGTGGTATACTGCGATGCACCCAACCAAGGGCTCGGCTGTGTTCTGATGAAACGAGGTAACGTCATCGCCTACGCCTCAAGACAGCTGAAGACACACGACGTCAACTACACCACACACGACCTCGAATTAGGAGCGGTTGTATTCGCCCTAAAAATCTGGAGACACTATCTATATGGTACGAAGAGCACCATCTATACGGACCACAAAAGCCTCCAACACATCTTCAACCAGAAAGAGCTCAACAAGAGACAACGATGGTGGGTCGAGCTACTCAATGACTACGAATGCGAAATTCGTTATCATCCGGGTAAAGCCAACGTAGTAGCAGAAGCCCTAAGTCGGAAAGAATATTCTGGCCGAAGAGTCAAGTCACTAACAATGACTATCCATTTGCATATATCCGCACAAATTAAGGAGACTCAGTTCGATGCTTTGAAACCTGAAAATGTAGCGGGAGAATCCCTGCGAGGAATGGATAAGAACCTGGAAGCCAAGGGTGACGGAGCCTTCTATCTCATGGACCGGATCTGGACACCGAAGCACGGTGGCTTTAGAGACGTGGTCATGAAGGAAGCGCACAATACTCGATATTCCGTCCACCCAGGTTCAGATAAGATGTATCTGGATCTTAAGAAGTCATACTGGTGGCCTAACATGAAAGCAGAGATTGCTACCTTCGTTAGTAAATGCCTTAATTGTGCAAAGGTCAAGGTCGAATACCAGAAACTGTCAGGTCTACTCCAACAACCGGAGATACCTGAGTGGAAGTGGGAGCATATCACTATGGACTTCATAACCAAGTTACCCAAAACAGCGGGTGGGCTTGATACCATATGGGTCATCATCGACAGATTGACCAAGTCCGCACACTTCCTACCCATCAAAGAAACCGACAAGATGGAGAAGCTCACAAGAACATACATTAGGGAGATCGTACGGCTGCATGGTATTCCTATATTTATTATCTCATATAGAGATAGTAGATTCACTTCGAGGTTCTGGAAGTCATTACAAAGCTCCTTAGGAACGAGGCTGGACATGAATACAGCCTACCATCCACAGACCGACGGACAAAGTAAGTGGACTATCCAAACTTTGGAAGATATGCTGCAAGCCTGTGTGATCGACTTTGGTAAGGCATGGGATACCCACTTACCCCTTGTCGAATTCTCATACAACAACAGTTATCATACGAGCATCAAGGCTGCTCCATTTGAAGCCCTCTATGGCCGAAAGTGCAGATCCCCTCTGTGCTGGGCTGAGGTGGGTGACACCCAATTAGCTAAAGGACGAGTTCCTGACAGCACTCTCACGGGTCCGGAGATCATTCGCGAAACGACAGAAAAGATCATTCAGATTCGTGAACGATTGAAAGCCTCCAGAGACCGACTGAAAAGCTACGCAGACAAACGGAGGAAACCTTTGGAGTTCCAGGTGGGAGACCGAGTCCTTTTGAAAGTCTCACCCTGGAAAGGCTTGATACGCTTCGGAAAGCGTGGAAAGCTGAATCCAATATACATAGGGCCTTTCGAAATTCTCGCTAGAATCGGCCCCATAGCTTACAAACTCAACCTTCCCCACGAGCTAAGTAACGTATATCCTACCTTCCACGTCTCTAACTTGAAAAATTGCCTATCCGACGAGACTCTTGTAATCCCACTCGACGAGATCGAGATCAACGAGAGCCTCAACGTCGTGGAAGAACCAGTAGAGATCATGGACCGAGAAGTCAAACGAACAAAACAAAGCCGCATCCCAATCGTGAAGGTTCGTTGGAACGCCAAGCGAGGACCTGAATTCACTTGGGAGCGCGAGGATCAGATGAAACTTAAATATCCTCATCTTTTTACTTAGTTATTTTGTAATAACTTAGTTGCCTGAACTCTAATTTCGGGACGAAATTCCCTCTAACGGGGGGATGATGTGACAACCCAAAATTTTCATTTGTATAATCTCTACAGTTAAACACTTCAAATAATTAGTCAAATACATTCCAGTACATTTTGGCCGGTTTTAAGTCCGTTTGGGTGTTTTATTTTTAAATTCATCAAACGAATAAATAAAAGGAAGTGTCGTTATGAGTGATGTGTAACAAACAAAAACAACAACACCTTAGCTAGGTGTTTACGACCAAACAAGAGGAGTTTGGGCCGTAAACACCATTTTCCCAAGAACTCATGCATATAGCGTGAGTTTACCCACTATTCCCTCATTTTACACTTCCCACCTCAAGAACACCAACTTTTTCTCTCAAGTATCATAAGTTCATTTCTTCAAATCCGCCAAAATGTAAGTGTTTCCTTCCTAGATTCGTTCATACAACACTTAATCTAGTGTTTATACATCATTTCATCCATGGATTCTTCATTTTTACTTATATCTTCAAGTGTTCTTCAAAACACCAAGAACACACACTAGTGTTCTTGGGCCCTAAACACTCTTACAAGCTTCATATAAGTAAGTATACTCCCCCTAACTAGTTATTTGGTTAGTATACTTGCTAATCCATGGAAAGAACATCAAAATCCCGAAGATCATATGTATTTACGGTCAAGGGATATCCTTGAACTGTGAACACCACCAAGTGGTGTTTAGATGCCCCTAACACCTTTTATAGCTTGGATAAAAGACTAGAACCTTGCATGCATGAACTAGAAACACCAAAACACGAAAAGGTTGGAGTAACCATGAGTTTACGGCCGTAAACTCTCAAGGGTGGTCCAAGGACCGTAAACTCCAAAAGTGAGCCATTTCGAGCCCTAATCACTTCCCAAGCCTTTGAAGCAAACCTAGAGCACTTCTTTGTGAGGTATAAGGCCTTAAAACACACAAATGCACCATTACCATGAGTTTACGGCCGTAAACGCATGGGGGAAATGGTCCAGAAACCGTAAGAACATATAGGGTTACCATTTGAGGAGTAAACTCCAATGTGAGGCCATACTCTCCTTAGATACAACCCTTTAGCACTCCTAGCACTTGAAACTAAGTGTTGCCATGTATTAGAGTGTCTTTACTTGATTATTTAGTTATTAAATAACTAATTAGATACATTTATGTATCACTACATGTTACATAGGATCAGTGTGTGTGTTCAAGTCCTCACTTGACACCTAGCATCCTACCCGGCACTTCCATCCACTCCACTCACTGCAGGTGAGTTCATACCCCTAAATCGACCTTTTAAATGATTTTAAATGCTTTTATGGGGGGGGGGGAATACAAGTTGAACT
This sequence comes from Lactuca virosa, assembly GCF_052849685.1. Taxonomy (NCBI): domain Eukaryota; kingdom Viridiplantae; phylum Streptophyta; class Magnoliopsida; order Asterales; family Asteraceae; genus Lactuca; species Lactuca virosa. The sequence goes on along the minus strand of NC_136432.1, from coordinate 123,535,101 downwards.
GTTATAGTTATTGTATCAATCACATGTGACTAATAACTAGAACAGACTACAAGATTTGCTACTGCTTTCAAATTACATCAAACTTTGGATTTTCAAGTGTTTCAAACCTTTTATCAAACTCTTTAAATGCCAAAACTGTTTTCAAACTCTTTTAAACTTGCTTTATTTTCAAACCCATCTCTATACTAATATATTTATATAAGTAAGACTTGAAGGACTTAGGACTGATAGCTCACCTTATTTCCTGTTCCTTATTTGGTTGTGGACTTAGGGTATTCTGTTATTTGTCTGATTGTCGTTGAATTCTTAGTTATATATCATATATATTTGTGTGGGATATAAAAGTCTTCACTTCAGTTCAGTACCTTTCTGTATCAAAGGCATGCAATCAACATTACTATTTAACTATAATAGGTATAGTTAAGGATTATTACTCATTACTACTATTACAATGACACCTACCAGAGTCAGTACAGTTATGAGTCAATACATGCTAAATACTATACAAAGAGAATACTATATACTATACAAGGGAACACTCTATACATTATACCAGAAAATACATTATACAATACACAAGAGAATATACTATAATTAGAATGTGACATACTACTTCTCGATACGACACTTCACAGTGCTATCACCGTGTTACCAGAGTCTCCTGGAGGGAAAGCGGGCATTATGTGTATAGATCTATACGGGACAGACACCCCCACATCCCGACTGCTAGCTACAGTCCCAACCGAAAGGCCAAGGGGTGACAAAATGTCACATCACTACATATGACTCAGAGGGTCATTAGTTATTCGATCGTCAATCAGCATGGTTACATACGAGTTCACATTCAAACCTTTCATTACACATTAAGAATTAAAGGCCAAACAGGCTCCCCGAGGTGTATTGTACATTTAATACTACCTAGAGTCTGCATTTTATTTCATTTAGCCGGCAGTGCCACTGCTGGGGTAAAACCTTATTTTCCCAATTACTTTACATGAATAAAGTCCAAAACTATATTTTCTTACTGATAGTTTCACTGGGGAAAACTTTTACCTTTTTCAAAGGCTCTGGTTATAAACATGACTTAGCAAGCATATTACTAAGCACCATGAAGTAGTATCTCACATTCTAGTATTAACCCGTTTAAGTATAGTATGTATATGTTTTCTTGTTCTTGTAAATGAATAATGAACTTGCAATGAAAATTAGTTTATACTTCTGTATTTATTCATGTAATGTATTATTGAACTAGTAATAGTGTGAAAAAATCTCAAAACTATACCTATTATAGTTTCCTAATGTTATGTTTGAACTGAACTAATTGCCAATGTTATTGAAATAAGTTTAATACTCATATATATACTTGGCATGTAGAATTAAGGTTTAACTGACAGTCGGTAGGTGATCCTACCCTAAGCCCACAACCAAACAAGGAACAAGAGTCAAGGTAAAAGCAATAGTCCTAAGTCTGTTAAATCCTAATTATACATAACGATATATATATATATATATATATATATATATATATATATATATATATATATATATATATATATATATATATATATATATCAATATGATTTGATAAAAAGAACAAGTTAATAGTTTGAAAACAGTTTAAAAATAGTTTAATAAGTTTATAAAAGAATTAGTATCTTAAAAATGGTTTGTAATCACATGTAAGTGTTGACACAAATATTTTGTTTTCTACTTGTATTCTCCCCCTGAAATCATTTAAAATGGTAAAACATAGGGGTATGAACTCACCTTATGTGAGGAATCTAGTGAAGATCCAAAAAGGTAGTTTTAATTCCACGAGTAAGATCCTGTAACAAAACCGATCCTAATAGCATTTCATGCAATATATGTATATAATTAGTGAATATAAAGGCAAGAATGTTAAGGAAATAACCTAATATGTAAGATTCACTAACAAAATAGGAGTGTTAGAAGTAATTCATGAGGCTGATGGGAGTTTTCGGTCAGCCTTGAGTTTTTAGCCACTTGATGATTCAAGTGGTGTCCTTGGTGTTCTTGGTGAAACCAAGAAGATGTGACTGTTTTCGGTTGGAGTTTAATATGATGGATGATGATTTCTTGAAAGGATGAAGAACACTAAGTGAAATTAGCAAGATCCTAAAGAGAATAAGGTGAGTTTTTGTATGATATATGAGAGAATACTAGGTGCTCGGCTTGATGTTCTTAGGAGAGAAGAAGTGTTTTCAGTTGTAAGGTGAAGAAGTGAGGATATGTTTTCGGTTTTATGTATAAATAGGAAGGAAGAGTTGATGGGACAAGTTCGTTGGGATGCACAAAATATCTCAAAACCCGTGACAATGGATAAGAATCTGGCCGGTTTTGGCCGAGAACTTGCATTGAGTAATAGGGTTTCCGACCAAGAACCGATTGCTGCCTTCGGGCGTTTGCGGTCCAAGGTGGGTTTACGGTCCGAAGGATCTTCACTGAGAATGGTATTCGGTCCGAAGACTTGAAGGTTTGGGAGGGTTTTTCGTCTTGAGTGATTTTTACTTCTAATCCTCACAACACCTTTAATACAAGGTTTATACTCATAAAGATTATTAATCTAACCTTAATAAGATAAATCAAAACGACAAATTTGAATTTTATTTGACATGTTTGACTTTTGTTGACTTTGTTTGACTTTTACAAGATTGAAAATAACGGGTTGTCACAATATGATTCATCTATGATCGACTCATTTCAAACAATGTTCGATCCCTCTTCTTAGTCATACAATTGTAGTAAAATGTTCGTTGAGGATCAATTGCGATATAAAACCACAATCACTAAGATGATCATAAAGCATAATACTAAAGCATTATCCTTTCTTCTCAGATTAGTGAATCTTTTATCCTTCCGCCTAATAGATTCTTGTTATTTGTTCTGCTACTTTCTGAATCTTTTCAAAGTATCAGGATTATGCTTAATTGTGACAACCCAAAAATTTATTGCCTTCTAGCCATGTTAAGGGTCATTCTATTGGGTTTTTAGCCTGGTACACTTCAGGAATGAGTTTTAGAATGTACCTGCTAGAGACACTGTGCAACAATTCAAGCCTGAGGACCACCAACAAGAGTTCACAGCCACAACACTTGAGTTTACGGCCGTAAACTCAAGGTGGGTCGTAAACTCCCTCCTTAAGACTCACTTCCTTCAATTTTCTTTCATTATTTCATTTCCACTTCAAGAACACTTCCATTCTCTCTCAAGTATCATCAAGCATTTCATTCCCGATCTTCCAAAATGTAAATGATTCTACCCTCTAGTTGTGATTATCCTTCTTATTCATGAATCACCCTTTGATTCCATCCATGAAAACATCTTTTGGCTAGATCTTCATCTTTGACCAAGAACACCAAGAACACACACTTGTTCTTGGTGGCCGAAAACTCATCAAAGGCTCTCAAAAGTGTTAGTATTCCATCTATCATCTAGTAGTACATGTTAAACACTAGATCATAGCCTTAAAACATCATCAAACTCAACATCAAAGAGAGTTTACGGCCAGGAGTTTACACCATGACCGTAAACCCTTGTATTTGTCATGTTTTGAGCCTTAAACACTTCTAGACCCTTGCTAACCCTTGGAACACTTGAACCTTTGAAACTCCTTACCTTCAAGACCCAAAATAAGATCATTTGGTGAGTTTACGGCCATACACTTTAATGTGTGGCCGTAAACACCTCAACACCTTCCATAAAGTTGGTTTTCTCATCATTGTGTAGAGCAATTGTCCCTCAAGTTTCCCTAGCATGCAAACACCCTCTTATGCACATTTTACCATGAGTTTACACCATGGCCGTAAACTCATGGCCGTAAACACCATTTCTTGGCCTTAAACATCCCTTAGATGAATCACATGTGACTCTAACACTTGGTTCAAGTGTTTCCTAGTCCCTAAGGGTGTTTCCTTTCATATAGTTGCTTATAAACACTATATTCATGCCAATACATGCCATATATGTCATTTAGGACTCGTTTATGTCTCGAGACTTCATTCGTGGAACTTCTCATCCTTACGCGCATATTCGTTTGAATCACCCACATAAGGTGAGTTCATACCCCTATAATGAATCTTTTAACTGTTTTAAATTCTTTTAAGGGGGGGAATACAAGTTGAACACAATGATAATTGTGTAAATGTATGTTATAAACATCTTTCAAAAGATTGCTTATGTCTTTTATAAGTAATCAAAACATTTCAAAAACACTTTTAAAGTTATGTTACTTTATAGTTTAACAAAACTCTGTTTTTTAAAGTACAAGCATAACTTAGTAGTGAAAATGAGTCTTTTCAATAGCAGTTCAAGTAAAACACTAGTAAACTATAAGGGGTATAGTTTAGAGGTTCAGTTCATACTAGATACTAGAGCATACTATTAAGAGAAATAGGGAGGTAGATACAATACATCAGAGAGACATATTATACACTATACAGGATAACAGAAAGAACATACTAAGATACTATAACAGAACGAACATACTAAATGCTATAGCAGGAGAACACTACATGATCTAACTATACCAATAATCACTAACTCATTGTTCTAAACAAAAGGTGATAGTAAATTGGGTATACATGATCATATATATATGGTGCATCTACAATATGCCATGATTTATATATATGTGTACTCTACAAAGTATCGGATTAATAAAGGGGTACATCTACAAAGTACCGGATATTAATAAATAAAACAAACATGTTTTAAGGTAATCAGTACGTCAGGAAGTCATTCAAAAGACAAATGTGTACTTACATTTTCCCATTACTTTCATATTGTGACAGTTCCACTTAAAAGTTAATGCAAACTATTTTCGAGTTAAGATAGTTATAAACTAGGGAAAACTTACATTTTACAAACGACAAACAGAACAGTCGAGTCTAGTACATTCAGTAGAAAGGGGTTCTATAATGCCAACTTTATGATTCCTTAGTGTATACATTAGGGACATATATTAATCGGATTCGACAGGTAGTAGGATGTATGCTTTCCACTTCATTTCCTGTTCCTTGTTTGGTTGTGGGCTTAGAGTAGATGCACCCAGTCTACTATCTATCCGATCTTAGTTATATATATATTCTTTATACCTCAAGTAATCATAAGGGGTACCAGGTATGGGCCAGGTCATAGAACACTAATTCAATGCACTGTTTTCTAGTACAAAACATACTTTTCAAATAGAACATTTGGTAGACAAAACTAGAAACTTACCAGTAAAGGGTTTAATCCATTTTATTAAACTAGTATAAACTTAAAGGACCTTAGGTGGTTAACTCTATAATGCCTTATTTTATACATAAGGGTTATATATAATTAAGACCCGATAAGTAGTTGGATGTGTGCTTTCCGCCTCATTTCCTGTTCCTTGTTTGGTTGTGGGCTTAGGGTAGATTCACACAATTAACTATCTATTTGATATTAGATTATATATAGCTAGTATAAACTAAGTGATTATAGAAGGAACCACTGTGGTTACCATTTTTACTAAAAGAAATAAGGGTTTTCTTAAAGAATCTTTTCATCAAATATAAAGGGACTATTACAGTTAACTCCATGAGTACCAAGTGAATACGCCAGGGTTATATACAACGATGATCTAACAAACAATGGGATGTGTGCCTTCCGCCTCATTTCCTATTCCTTGTTTGGTTGTGGGCTTAGGGCAGATACACACAATCGATTGTATGTTTACTCTGGGTTTTATATAACTTGTATCCATTTAGTACTCATAGAAAGGATTGTAGAGTCATTTTTACTTATCTTTCATCAAAGCAGGAAATATAGGATTTTCTGGAGGAACATGCGAACTTTTCTAAAAAGAACTTACAATTTACTACAACTTCTTACATCACTAAAATCTTATGAATTCACCAGCTTAAATGCTGATCTACGCTTTTAAAATAACTTGTATTCTCAGGAGACCAGTAGACAGGTACGCGCACTGGGATTCAGAAGATGGAGCAGTATAGCTTCATGTCTTATTTTGTTATTTACTTTGTAGTCTATGTTATGTGACCACATACTTTGTAAGCACTTTCTTTCTAATGAAATGATTGTTCATTACTTTGATTACTATGATGCATGTCTTGTGATACTAAACATGACGTCCTCCACCCCCGAACGTTTCCGCCGTTCCGGTTTTGGGGTGTGACATTAATCTTATAAGGACAACCATATTTATTGAAAGATAAATAAATCATGACGAATAGAGTTATCGTCCTTTGTGGTGGATGTGAATAGTCCATATCAAGATGTACTAGATCCATTAGTCTTTCACTTGACTCACATAAACATGTAATCAATGAATTCGTCATAATTTTCCGATGAATGTGACTTGTATAACACCATGTATTTGTCTAGTTGGTGATGAGATTTCTTTTCACTTGGTCAATTATGACAATACCACATGCGATATCATAATAATCAAATCCACAATTAATATATCCAATATTAGAAATGTAACCAACACTTTCATAAATGCCATTGCAAGGAAATATAAATAGGGCAACCAGATAAACCAAAATTTCACTTTATTGAAAAAAACGAAAAGTTAGAACTTGTCCTTACAAAGCATAAAATGAAAAACTATGTTTGTAGACATATCCTAAGAGTAATAGTAATCTATTAAATTATCCCAGCTCCTTATTAGTAGCCCCAGATTCTGATCTTCGAACCATGTGACCAAAGTCTATTTCTGATGATCAGATTTAGCTTACCTTGTTCAAGCTTCATTCTTTCTCTTAGATCCTATAATACTATCAAAATGTGATCATCACATCACGCATTAAGAGTCTACGAATAAGAACCTATAAAACAATAGAGTCAGACAATGGATGTACCTCAAGTAGAGCTACACGATTTGAATTTACTATCTTTAATATCTTTCAGGTATTTTAGGCAGCTTTTTTTCCAATGTCCCTTCAATTGGTAGTAAAACCAATGGACTCTTTGGGGTCAACACACGGAACGATCCCATTACTAGTCATTTCACTTTACCATATGATCAAACAGTTTGATCTTGGATGACCCATTTCCATTGGGAAGAGAAATATTTTCTGGACTACCATTGTCATTATCCATGGAAACCTTAGAATTAGATTCAATAAGCATCTCTACTTCAAATGTGCTTTTAAGTATTTCTGGTTCATCAACAATCAACATTTGGGTCAGATCAATTTAGGATCACGTCGATATTCCTCATACTAAAGTTCTCAATGAACTGATCATGTGACTTTGGAAGCGAGTGAGGAACCAAATCAATGGCTTGTTTTCTTGGGGAAAAGACACCCATTCTATGAAATTGTCAATGTACGATTTCTTTTCAAGACATGCGTACACACAAAGTTTCCATCTTGATATTTATTTGCCAATATGGATTGAATAGTCTCATATCTTTCAACTTGAGGAAAACGTGACATTGGGAGAGTCACAGGGGGAGGAGGTGGAAGAAAATGATGTCTAGTTCCATCATTTCCTAATGAAGGGAAAAACAATTTCACCTTGACTTGAAATTGGAAGACCATTTCTGGAAAATTGAGGAAAAGTATTTCCTTAAGAATGAGGAAGATTTTAATCTTCACAACATATTTTTAAAAATAAGAGAAAAAAGATAATTCCAGTTAGTTGATTTTAATCCTTAATTATTAACCTATAAATTTAAATTAAGGTTATGATCCATATTTTCGATTCGAAATTGTAAGAGGGATGCCGAAATCAAATTTAAATGTATTTTAGGTAGGTAAGACTATTATCAATTCCAATCTTATGAAACTCCTAGATCTTTAGTGATTCATTGATTCTTATCAATGGCATGCGGAATCTCAGATTATACTCACTTTTATGACTAAGATGCCAAGGATCACAAACGAGATGTGAATAACCATGCAGACCTGCTTGACAACCACGATGTCATTTATCATCTGACATTGATGTGTCAGTTAACCACACATGCTCCATCAACAACGATAATTCTTGAGATGCTCATCATATCTCTCTTTAGTCCCTATTAGTGACCCAGTTAACCACACACGCTCCACTAAGAACATATAAAGCATGTTGTATGTTTTCATGGATTAGCATACTTTTCACATTTTTCCTACAGTAACAAGATTTGGGATTTAAAAGGTTCTAGTACTTTTAATAGTGTTATACTTTTAATGTGAATTAGTGTCCAATCAAATTCATTCGTCTAACAACCCTCCACCATATAAGAGAGCGGTGGGTAAAAATGGATACCCAATGGCGGTCATTTTATAGGCCGTTTATTTAAACCCCTCTTATTGTATGGCTTCGTGAATAAGGGGTACTAGCGATTTGACTGACTTTGTCTTATACATATAGTAATAATTAAACTTTTAATTTTACATATAGCATAAGGTGTATTTTTAAACTTTTCAAAGTACTACGTTTATAATTTAAATTTCAAAAATTAATAAACAATTAATTTAAATATAAAATAAACCAAATGCTTTAATATTTATCCATTAATTTGAAATTAACTAATTATATTAAATCAAATAAGGATTAATTAATTAAATTAATCAAAAAGTTTAATCCAAGGGGTGGAGGCTATGGTTTCCAAAACCCTAGCCCTAGTCGAAATTTTGGCCTCTTACGGTTTAATATCAATAAACCCTAATTTGATTTATTTTTCTTATATAGCTATTCAATAGGAAACAAACCAAACACTCTAATAGCACTGATCGTCTTTTTAGCTAAACAAACCAAATTAAAACCCTTAAGTTTGCATGGAACCTAAATAGGATCTATGATTTCTCTATTAAACCTATAACTAAGAACATCAAACAGAAACCTGCGAACCCTAGGCAATTTTCAAAATTAACATTAGAGGGTTTTAGGAATACATACATTTTAGTTGTTATAGTAAACAACTAGAATTCATCTTTGTTGATCTCTAGGAAGCAAGCACCACAAGTGTCGTGCCTTAAATTGAATCATACCCAAACTAGCAAGAGGATAATATAAAAGAGAGGAGATGGGAGGAAAGATTTCGTCCAAGAATTGGGAAGAGAAGCAGTCATGAAATCAAGGGGCTAGGAGGCTCCTTATATAGTTGAGGAAACTTGGTGCCAAAGCTAGGGTCTAAGGGATATTCCCTAGATCTTTTGCTTGGTGACCAAGCAGCCCAATCCTCTTGTCTAAGGGGCCTTAGACGAAATCTCCTAGGGTTTCCCTAGAGTTTTTCGTCCACCACTTCCAACAGGTTCTCATGCCTTCCTTTCTCAACTATAATAAATAACAAAACAGTCTATGTACTTTTAATTAATCTAATAGATCCCAAAATTAATTCCAATTAATTTCTGATAAGTTATTAATTAAATAATATTACTTCTAATTAATATATTATTTCATAACACATTAATTAATCATTTATTTAACTTATTATTCACATAATAAATTAATCTCTCTCTCCAAAAAAACAGCCACCCCAATTGCTAGGTATGAGGGCAACCCAAAAGTACTGTGCTACTATCAATTCAAGTATATACCAATTTTAGTTATGAGCTTAGACACCTAATCTAACAAATTTCATCTGCATCAATTATTTTGTCTTTCACCTATTAAAAGCATGATCAACCGATGAAGTGAAAAATAAACAAGTTGCAAAATCGATTACATATGTACATATTAGTTAATCGAGTTATTAAATACATGTTAAACAATTGAAATATCGATCAATGGACTTACTAATTTTTGTTGTAATTTAGCATAACCTCACATCCAAATTTATGTGGGTAAAGAGACTTTGCTCGAGCGGCTTTTCCCTTATAAGACTTAGCCTTCAACACAGAGTAAATCAAAGAATGTCAAATGATTTGTAAATCACATAAAAATATTTCAAAATTTCTTATAATGAATATAATTAATATTATGACAAATTTTATAACCTTGAATTCTTCTGATTCTACACTTTTAACGAAAGCATCCTAATCGTGTTGTGGGATAATCAAATGAAACTGATATGGTTTTTTTTAGTTTCTTTGGTCTACTCGAGTAGGGATGTATGCAAATATCATTAATGTGTTTTCTGAAAGAGTGTTGAAGTCTAGTAAGATGGGACAAAACTTTTTTCCTTGCACGTTCAACAATAACAAAAACTCGTTTCATGAATAATAAATTATATGTTAGTAAATTAAAGGGTCATTAGGATTTGTTATTTAAGTACTTAATTTAGTGGTGGTTTGTAGGATTGGTAATTTAACTCAATAAACATTTTTTTTATAAAAGTGATTATTATTAGGTGATGTGGTGACAAAAACCGTTTTTTAAAAAGTGTTCGGATGAGTTTTTATGGTCTGATAAATAATTAAACTATAAGTTGATAATTCATTTTATTTGTATTAGTTTATATATATATATATATATATATATATATATATATATATATATATATATAACAGACCAAAAAGGATTTGATTACATATGAGAACTATATATTAATCATTTCCTTTTTTAGCGTAAGGTTCTTCGGAAAAGGGTTATTTTAAGGGTAAAAATGTATTTTATAAGGATGCACCATAAATTAGGTTTTATGTGTAAAGTCCCAAAGATTACAATAATTTCAAACTTTTAATAAACTTATTTATTTAATATAAATCCCAATCCTTTGTTACTTAACCAAAATTTGTTACGTTTGACTATAAATAACCATACTAATAAAATCTGTTATGTTTACAAACTAATTGGAAAACAGCAGAAATAAAAGAAACTATAAGTTCCAAATTTATAAAACTAAATCATCAAGTTGCACCACATGTACAACCAATCTATGTCTTTCCCTTTACTTGTTCCTGAAGAGCCTGGAATAGTTGATTATAGGGAAAAGGTAAATATGTATCTTACAAATCCCAACACAACATCACACAGAGGTAATATATCCTTACACCTAGCATACATGTGTATCTAACATGCCATTATTCATTAATCTATGCATGCGTGTCAGATAAACAAATAGTACAATACTACCATTGCAAGTTTAATAACACATCCATAAACAAGGATCCACTAAAGACGCAACATTTCTGCCTTCAGTATATTGACTCGACATTGTTAGGTCTAAATTTATGGTTTATACTTTGCTTTTCTAGGCTTTTATAGTTTTCGGTCTAGGGCCGAAAACAACTTGGGTTTAATTGTAGTTTGGACCAAAATCACATGTGATTTCGGTCTAGCATTTGGGTTTTGGGCTTGGGTTTTCGGTCCATATATATACATAGTCATTAGGGGCATGTTTAGGGGTGAGACACTAGAGGCAAAGGGGAGCTAGCAGGGGGAAAACATTTTAGGGCTGCCATTGTAGAGGGAGTGTGCTCACAGAGAGAAAGCAGAGAGAAGGTGCAAGTGTGTGTGTGAATATTGTGTATTCGATCATATTGAATATCATTGCATACATTGAAGATTCATATTGTTGTTGTTCTTCTTCTTCTCCATTCTATCTTGCGTCATCCACTTGATTGGGATTCCGCACCATCAAGTAGATCGGATTGATACATCAAAGCGATTTAGGGACTTACAAGTGGTATCAGAGTTTGGATCGTATCAATTAATAATGTAAGATATTCAACGTTTTAGGATTTTTCTTGAAGGTTTTGGCGTTTTTTATTAGTTTTGGACAAAATATTGGATGTTTGTTCTTTGTGTTCTTCATAATTTTGAGTTTTAGATCGAGTTTTGCTTCAAAAATGGGTGAAAAAAACGTGTTTTTGGTCGTTCCCAGCGAGGCTTCGGTGGCGGTTCTCGGTCAGGACATAGGGTTTCCGAGGAGTTTTCGGTCGGAAACGTGATTGCGGTCAAAAGCGATTTACAGCCGAAGGCGAGAGATCTCGGTGGAGCGTCTCAGAGGTTCTCGGCACGAGGTTTGGGTGGAGCGGCTTCCGAAGCTTTTCAGTGTCACATGTGTTCGGTCCTTGCATTTTCGATCTCGTTTGCGGTCTAGTTTTCGGTCAGAAGGTAAATTGCGAGTCTTCTCGATCTGGATCAAGAGGCTTCGCGATTTCGGCCTAAAACTCATTTTTTTCAAGATTTTTTAACATATTCGATCCAATAGCCACGTTTTCAATATTAAACCTTCGTATTTAGTCAAAAGGCCACGTATGCCATCAAATACTCTCGTTTTTGGTCAAATACTCTCGGTTTTGGTATTAAAATTTTCCTTTTCGGCCTAAAGTTTTAACTTTCGACTTTTGACTTCCAAGTTTAAATTTTGAATTTTATTTTTGACCTTTGACTTTCAAAGTTGACTTTTGACTCTCAAGTTTAATCTTTGACTTATTAAGTTTGATTTTTTAAGTTTTACTTTTCGGTTTGACTTTCAAGTTTGATTTTTCACTTTAACTTTCAAGTTCGACTTTTTAAGTTTGACTTTTCGGTTTGACTTTCAAGTTTGACTTTTCAAGTTTGACTTCCAAGTTCTATTTTTGGTAAACACTGAGTTCCTCAATCTCCAAGGTCAAGGAAGCTTCATGTTCTCAGTCTTGTGAAGCTAAGATTAAACTTTATCGTGATCAACATGATTTGCTAAAAAGGGAAATTGAGGACCTTAAATATCAAGGATATACACTTAGGAAGGCCCAAAAACCCTTAAAAGAACAACTAGAGGCCAAAACCAAGAACTTCCGAAAACTTCAAGAAGAATATAGCAATAAATGTGAAAATTATAACTATGCTAAAAAAGGAAATTGCCAAATTAATTGTCGAACTTGATGCATTGAAAGATAAATATAAAGATGCCGAATTCAACTTTATGAAATTTGACGTGTCAAGTGAGGTAGTTGCATCCATGATAGAAAAACAATTAAAATTTAAAGATAATCAAACTAAGGGTTTAGGGTATCACAGTGTTCCACCTCCCTTCAATGACAACTATACCCCACCCCTTGAAATCAATAAGGAAGAGACACCTACTCAGTTTGGCCAAACCCCTGAACCAACTTCAGTCAAGAATGAACAATCTGGGCCAACTGAGAATATTGAGGTGAAGGATACTAATGATTCTACTTCATATGCAGGTAAAGTAGTGGAAGATGATAACAAGGAGAACAAAATTAATTCTAGTTCTATTGATTATGTTGACTGTCAAACCAATGTCTCCTTGAACTCTGAATATGTTGCTTCTAATTCAGTTACTTCTAATAAACATGTTGTTGGTAAATACAAGCACCCAAAACAAGCGAAACACGCTGCTTGCTGTAAATGTGTATGTGGGAACAATTAGAAACAGGGCATGGATACGCCACTAGGGGCAGGCAGAAACAACTCCTACGTGAAGAAACATACATGTTTTCACTGTGGAACACCTGGACACATTGCCAGAAGTTGTCCAAATTGCGCATATGTTCCCTACTATTCACAAGGTTGGAAGAAAGCACCAAGATGGAGATCTTTCAAAAGAAATCCTTCGAGGTCACATTCGAACAATGGCGACTGGAATGCCAAGAAGGGCAAGAATCAAACTCCCAAGGTCAAGAAACGAATGCCAGCCATGAAGTCCGATTCAAGAGATGGTTCAGTTAAACGAAGATCAGTTAATTCAAAGTCATCTCGGCAATCGTCTTCAAGTTCAAAAGCAAGTGATAAGGTATCCATCCGATCGAACAAGAAATGGGTTAAACCCGACTACAGATGGGTACCAAAGGTTCATACTCCCAAATCACCTAATGATTCTAACATTTATTCATCTTTTGTGTGTGGTAAAAAAGATATGTCTTTGGAGAGAGTACCTTGCATAGATGACAAAGGTCAACCTAGTTTCAAAATGGATTGGGCTCCAATGACCAATTAATCCCACACTCTGTGCTGGAGCAGCTACGGAGGAATATCATCACACTTCGGTTTGTTGATAGTGGATGTTCCTAGCACATGATAGGAGACATCTCTCAACAGTACAACACTCAAAACTTTAAGTGAGGGGATGTGTTCTTTGCGGGAAAGGAAGAAACGAAAGGATCACAAATGGGGATTGTACTTAACGATGTGAAGAATTTTTGGATCTGTTCCAAGATTGAAATATGCGTGCTATTCTCAGATCATCTGGTTGCAACTTCCATTGGTGAATTACGGTTTGAGATTTCTTCCCAATACTCTTGAGTTTCTCTTAAAATCATTCGTTTTGACGACAATTTCTTAAATTTGCACATTTATTTTGTTTTCTTTCTTCCCCATGCACAATTTAGGGGGGGGGATTCAAAATACAATATATATATATATATATATATATATATATATATATATATATATATATATATATATATATATATATATATATATATATTATAAAATCAGAAATACAAAAATATGTCCTTATAGTTTTTTGTTTGTAGGTGATTATTTGGGAAGTGATATGAAGCTTAGTGCTAAAGGGCAATTTGAAATTCGTGTAATGCACTGAAGCCAAATTGTTTAGACTCTATGCTTAATGCGCTGGTAGGCACAAAGGATTCAAATGGACTAGACGTAGATTAACAATGAAAGGACTTGACAGTGTGGACTTAGATAATTTCATTTGGACTGAAAATACGAAGCTTGGATAGATTGAGCAGTGAGATAAATAAGGGAGCCTACGAGATACATTAAAGTTATATGTATCTAGAATTGTAGGTTAACATTTCCTCGATGTATGGACTCATGTCCTTAATTCCGGTACTAATAGGGCAACTGGGGGTTCTGATAAAGTAGGTTTGTAGAAAATTATTTTCTTTCTTTCTTTCTGTTAGTCATATGTTGCTTCCTCTACGGGATTGGAACATATCTGACATGGAATGCAACATATGCAACTCTATCTCTATGCATCTTCTTATCTATGCAATTCTTTCTATCGTATAGTCATATGTTGTCCCCTCTGTGTGATCGGAAGATCGGACCTGGGACACAGCATATGCACCCTTCTATCTCTCTGACCCTCTATCTATGTTAGTCATATGTTGTTGCCTTTGCGTGATTGTAATACATCCGACCTGGGATACAACATATGCATTTCTATATCTATCTTCTCTCTTAATGATTGAATACTCACCTAAAGTAAGGAATTCTTTGGAAGTTCTTGATTACCTGGGTATGTCGGAAAGTGGGGAACACGTTCTAGTGCATCTAAAATTGAACCATTTGAAAGGTTGTCTGTAGATCTCATTGCTGAATTTAAGTGGACAACAATATCCTTGGTCATCGTCAGCTAAATGGTTATTTTAGGAATAATAGTAGCAATGTCTTGTCACTTATAATCTGTCCAATTTGTTAATATCCTTTGTGTTTAAGTGGAACACAATACCGGTGATTGACCAGATCTAAACATGCAGGTGTGTGCAAATAAATGATATTGAATTGCTTGACAACTTTGATCCCAAAAGTGTTTGTTTTTGTTAAATTTGTTCATAGTTTTCCTCTATGCACAAATTTAGGGGGAGAATTAAAAATATGTTTATTTTTGTTTTTATTTTATTTTCTTTTTTCAGAAGAATCAAAAATCCAAAAATATTTTTGTTTTACTTTTGAGTGTATTTAAATTTTGTTTTTATCTCAAAATTTTCTTTGTTTTGAAAAGCGAATTCAAAATTAGAGAACTCAAAGGAAGAAGAGACTCAAGGAGATTATATCAGAACTTTCTGAGCCAAGGTTACATCCTTGAACAACTGTGGTGAGAAGGGTTTTTCATAACTCTGTGATCCACAGGGACTTTTTAGTCATTTGTTAATTTTCAAGGGGCAACGGTGATCATTGAAGAACGTTCATTCGAAGGAACAAGAGGTGAAGATTATTTTTCAACATTCAATCTATCAACCCTAGAAGCAAGGTGAAGCTGTATTTGAAGATTAAATGACAGATTGCATTGGAGCCTCCTCAATTACTTTGTTGCTATCTATGAACCTGCTGAAATGATCCAGAAGAATCGGTCTCTCTGTTATTCTCTCCGAAGATTCTCAAGCTGAAAGTGCTGATTTTCAAGAATCTTTACAAGAAGCCTCCACACCCATTGTGCGTTCAAAGTCAAATTTTTGAAGAAAAGCCCAACTGTTCAAGATGAAGTCATTCATATAGAAGATTCATATGTTCATCTTGAAGTTGTGAAGAAATCGAAGATAAAAGCTGAAGTCAAGCTCAAATCGAAGATTGACAAGAAAAGCAAGCTACAAACCTAGGGGAGCTTGTTAGGTCATAAGAAAAGAAAGCTATAAACCAAGGGGGAGATTGTTACGTCTGAATTTATGGTTTATACTTTGCTTTTCTAGGCTTTTATATTTTTCGGTCTAGGGCCGAAAACAATCTTGGTTTTAGTTGTAGTTCGGACCAAAATCACATGTGATTTCGATCTAGCCTTTGGGTTTTGGGCTTGGGGTTTCGGTCCATATATATACATGGTTATTAGGGGCATGTTTAGGGGGTGATACACTAGAGGCAAAGGGGAGATAGCAAGGGGAAAATGTTTTGGGGTTTCCATTGTAGAGGGAGGGTGTTCTAAAGAGAGAAAGTAGAGAGAAGGTTCAAGTGTGTGTGTGAATCTTGTGTATTGGATCATATTGAATATCATTTCATACATTGAAGATTCATCTTGTTCTTCTTCTTCTTATTATTCTTCTCCATTCTATCTTGCATCATCCACTTGATTGGGATTCTGCACCATCAAGTGGATCGGATTGATACATCAAAGCAATTTAGGGACTTACAGGCATTACTGCCTTTAGTCTGTTAACTCGGCATTATACCTTCAGTCTATTGACTCAACATTTCTACTTTCAGTCAACTGGCTCAACATTGTTGCCTTCAGCCTAATATACACCATATTATTAATACATGCCACGGAACCTAGTACTAACCACACATACACACACACACACACACACATATATATATATATATATATATATATATATATATATATATATATATATATATATATATATATATATATATATATATATATATATATATAGACACACACACACACACACAAGCTAAACCAAGAATATAAATCATCAGCATCATGTAGTCAGGTACTCACCTAAAATCGAACGCGAATCACAACGACTAAGCAATAAAGCTCCAAAGAATCAAAACACTTCTCATTTCCCTATAGGTGTGTTTATAGAATCAATAAGTTGTTAGGTTTTTACTCATTAAGTACAATCTAAACTAGGTAGCGAAAAAATCAAAACTACGATATACCTAAGTGTACATGCAACCTACGGATCTATGGTTTCATACTAATTACATCTACCCTAGAAAACAAAAATACAAAAGAAGAATCACATACCTCTTTTCCAAGCAAAGACCTTCACGCTTGAGCTCTCGTGTGTGCCACCTTGTTTGGATGATCAGGAACCAAACCATAATCCCTCTGTTGGTTCACATCCAATTAACTCAAAATGTAGAATCAAAATAACTTGGTGGGGATGAACTATAGGAGATTTCTTCCAGAAGGAGTGAGAAAGAAGTAACGAAACTTCAAGCCAAGAAAAAGCAAGAATGAATGAATCCCTAAGTCCCAATTTATAGCCATGGATACCTTCCAAGGTTTTATCCTCAAGCCCATGTGGGATGGATAACCCTAAGAATGAAATTTCCCTAATCTAAATCGAATTTTCGTCCACCACCCTTCTTCCTAGTGTTCTGGAATATTCCTAATTAATCAACTGTTGTTTAATTGACATTCAACCCTTCTATTAATTAAATTGTTAACTAATTCCAAATTGTTTTCTAATTAGTTTCTAACTAATTGTTAAACCATAATAATTAATATACTAATTCCTCCTTTATTAATTCTACTTAATTTAAGTCTCGAGGGCAACCCAAGAGGACCCTGTTATAATTAGAAATATTACCAATAGTTAATGACCTTGGACACACTTTCTAATAGTTTCCTACTTGGACATGTCATCAACTATATATATGGTCCAATACTTCTCTAATGACTAATATTAAACAGAAAGTATGTTATTCAATGCATCTACCGAACTCTGATCTAATCAATTTCCGCCCACATATAAGTGATCACATGTTCCTTCATCCTCATGATGTCTGTATGAATTCGAGACATAGATAATGGTCAATATCATAATTCAAGATTATGTTTCCCAATTATAGACTTGTGATGACTACATATGACTACTAAATTGAACACATCAATTTCAGTCAAGACCCGACCATAAATTTATGATGTCAACACCAAATCATCGAGGGGCCCATAGATATCACTTCTCTTGTTAAGGCACAAGGGATGAATAAACTTTGACTACATAGTTTTTGTCTATTTCATCAGGTCATACATGGATATACATGTTATTGCTACCAGTTACGGATAGTGTTAGAGTATACCAGTACATAACAAAATCATAGAGCTAAACCCCACATGTATCTCGGTTTGAAGAACAAAAGATATTATCATCTTAGAATTACCCGTGAATGTATCCATGAAGTAATCTCTAAGTGCGGGTTGTTCCAATACTTAAATCTCCAATAAGTACTCATAAGTGTGCTGGCGCAGTCACAATGCTATTTCCAATCACTATATTTAAACCATTATTACACATGACAGTCTTGAAATGATACTTACTTCCAAGAGTGTGACCGACTGTGGAGGTTTGAGTAAATTAATACTCTGGAAGTGTCTTCCAAACATGAAAAAACAAAACACAATAATAAATTAATAGAAATGATAGCATCACTAGGATTTTATTAAGTCTCCACAAAATAAACATGAATTCAGTTACAATTTATACTGTTAAATATTTCAAAAACTATCAAAGTAAACAACCAAACAATTACACCATATCATCAGCAAATCTAATGCTTATAGATCTAGTATGACTATCATGCTTGATCCTCGATAATGGCTTCGTAAATGGATCAGATGGATTCTCCTAGATGACACCCTATTCACGATAATGTCTCTATCCTTGAACCGATGTCTTACATAGTGGAATTTCCTAAGTAAATGCCTTGAGTTACAAGGTTCCCTGGGTTCTTTAATAAGTGCGACTGCACACTCATTGCCATAGTAGATTTCCAAATATCCTTGATGCTCGGAATGACACCAAGATCATCAATGAAATTCTTCAACCATGTAGCTTCTTTCACAGCACTAGCCGATATATACTCTCGCTTGCACATACAGTCTACCATTGTCATCTGTTTTGAACTTTTCCAAGTGACTTATCCCTCATTAAGCAATAATATCCATCCTGACTGCGAACATGATTTGTCCCTATCAGTCTGGAAACTTGCATCTGTATAACCTTTAATTCTTAACTCATATTTACCCCTATATACCAAGAACATATCATTCATACTTCTTAGGTATTTCAAAATGCTCTTTACTATTGTCTAATTACTATCGTCTGGGTTGTCCTGAAAAAGACTCACAATTCTCAATGAAAATAAGACTTCAGGTCAAGTACATGCCACGACATACATGATCGATCCTATAGTAGAAGCATACATGACTCAGAACATTCTATCATGTTCATTACTAGAACTAGTACATTGAGTTCTACTTAATTTGGTGTCATGTTGCATAGGTAGAAAACATTTCTTCGGGTTTTGAATCTTGAACCTTTTCAAGATCTTATCCATGTATGTACTCTGGCTCAGTCCTATTAGACGTTTTGATCTATCTCTATAGATTCTTATATTAAGTATGTATGCAAGCTCTCCTAGATCCTTCATAGCAAAACCACTCCCAAGCCACGTCTTAACACCTTGCAACGTCGGGATATCATTTTCTATAAAGAGTATGCCATCTACATACAATACTAGCTTTGATATATACGTAGGACTCAACTTCACTTCTAGAAAATCCAACTCTTTGACCTTATTGTGAAATCAAAGGTTCCAGTTGCGAGACGCTTTTTTAGTCTATAGATGGACCTTTCAAGCCTACATACACTATTTGGATATTTTGGATCTATGAAACCCTCAGGTTGTGCCATATACACTTCCTCTACGAGTTTTTCGTTAAGGAAATCGGCTTTCACATTCATTTGCCATACTTCATGATCATGAAAAGCTCATATGTCAATCAATAGCCTAATAGACTTGATCTTGGATACTTGTGAGAAAGTTTCCTCATAATCAATCCCTTGAGTTTGAGTATAACCCTTTGCAACTAACCTAGCCTTGAATGTGTGCAAATTCACATCCATGTCGGACTTCTTCTTGAAGATCCATTTTCACAAACAGTTTTGATGCCATGGGTGGGATCAACCAAATTCCAAACTTATTTGTTATACATGGACTGAATCTCAATCTCCCTGCTTTCCTTTTACTTGGCAACCTCTGGGCCTACCATCGGTTCCTTATAGTTGGATGGCTCATCCATATTAACCAATGTACGATCATTGCTCCATACGTCTCTTTCTGTGGTTATATGGAAACCATAGAACTTAGGAGGAAGAAAAACTCTATTGGATCTGCGAAGGGGAGGTGGAGATATATCATTTTGTTCAACAATCTAACTACCTCAGGTTGTGGTTCGTCAACAGGTTGTTTCGCCTCATGTTGAGTGCTAGTGTCTACTAAAGGTTCTTCCTCACTTGACTCTTGAAGCTCTTCTAGGTAAACATTTCTCTCCGTGTCCTTTTTGGAAATGAGATCCCTCTCAGGGAAGAATCTCGTTCGAGCAACAAGCACCTTGTTCTCAGATGGTTTGTGCAAAAAGTATCCAAAAGACTTTTGTGGATAACCCATGAAGTAACATTCTCTGATCTGGACTCGATCTTATCATTCGCCTCGCAAAAAACAAAAGCGTCACAACCCCAAACATTTATATATGCTAGAGAAGGATGTGTCTCACTCCACATTTCAGAGGGTGTTTTAACATTCTTCTTAGTAGGTACGAGGTTTAGGATGTGGGCGACTATCTCTAAGGAATACCCCTAAAAATATATGGAAATGTAGTTGGAATCATCACTGATCGAACCATATCTAATAGCGTCTGATTTCTTCTCTTAGCTACACCATTCAACTCTGGTGTTATGGGAGGAGACAATTATGAAACTATTCCTCAATTCTTTAGATGATCGTAGAATTCAAGACTTAAATAGTCTCCACCCCTATCGGATCAGATCATCTTGATCTTTCTGCCCAGTAGGTTCTCTACTTTGTTTTGAAACTCTTTGAACACCTCAAAGGTTTCTGACTTATGCTTGATTAGATGGATATACTCATATTTGCTAAAATAATCAATAAAAGTCACGAAGTATCTTTCTCCATGTATAGTAGCAGATTTGAATGGTCCATAAACATCTGTGAGGGTGAGATTCAATAACTCCTTGCCTCTTTCACATTGACCTTTGAATCGCGCCTTTTTCATCTTTCCAAGTAAGCTATATTCGCATACATCATTTGACTTGAGGTCAAATGATTCCAAGATGCCATACATTGAAGCTTGGCGATGCGCTTCTTGTTTATATGGCCAAGTCGACAATTCCACAAACATGAATTATCTAATTCACTATTAGAAGAACCAAAATTAAGTAATAGTTTATCAACATCACCCACTCAAACAACACTTTCATACACACCTTTACAAGGACTAGCTTTGAATATAAAACTACTACTCTTATAAACCAAATGCCACCATTATCATTACAAAAGAAAACAACAACATCCTTATAGTTGGGGTATGAACTCTTGTCTAACATTGAGCACTTAGATCACAATGGAGCACTTGGGGCTCATGGAGCATGTGACAAACGAATGGATCATCTCAGAAAGGAATAGATCATCTAACAAAGGAATGGATCAAGTGCCAAAGGAACATATCAGATAAAGGGGGGTTTGGAGCACCTGGAAGAGGTTTGGAGCACTTGAGAGTGATATTGAGCAACAAGGAGACCTTGTCGCACCATCTGATAAAGGGATGTGCCACGAAGGATGCTGTTGCGCCATAAGCATTCCTTCTACCACCATCCTCGTCCCTCTTGTGCCATGAAGTATCCCTCTTAGGCCATAAGGTCTCCCTCTTGCACCGTGGGGTTTCCTGTTGCGTCATGGAGTATATTATTTCGCCAGGCATGTTCTTGTTGCACCAAGGTGGTGATGTTGCTCCAGCCTTGAATTGTTTGCGCCACACATGAAGCTTGTTGCACCATCCTTGCACATGTTGTGCCATCATGGTGCAAGATGGGTCATTTTGGTTCCTTGATGAGCCATGGTATCCCTGATGAGCCAAGTATGCTATGAATTCCTCTATGATGCTTAAGATCGTTCAAGGATGCTCAGAAGTTGGTATTGCTCAGGATTACACCATGTTGTGCCACCAAGATGGATGTTGGACCATTAGTGTTCATGATGCGTCACATGTGCATCATGCTGCTCCACTATAGTCAAGGTGGTCCATCATGTGTGTTGTTGATGCTCATGAGTTTTGTGACATGGAAGAATGTTCCTAAAAATGTTGTATGGCCGAATATCATTGTTTGTCACCATTCATGGGCCTATAGTCCAATGGGCTTGTCCTATTAGGGTTTAAACCTGACCCCTTAAGTATAAATAAGCTCATACCCAATCACTGAAAATTACGACATTTCTATGAGTGCTCAAAGTGAGATACAATTTTGATTGCCTGTAATAGTTCCAAAAAGTTAATAAAATTCTCTCTTTCTCTCTCTCTCTCTCTCTCTCTCTCTCTCTCTCTCTCTCTCTCTCTTTCGTTCACCAGTAGACATGGGTCATCTTGATCGAACCACGTTAAATATCGTGTTCTTTTGATTTATATTTTCAGAAGTTTTTGTGAGTTTAATGAAGTTTGTTTTTGATATTTCTATGAAGTACTTGACTTGTTTTTTTGTCCCCCAACAAACTGGTATCAGAGATATGGCTGAAGATGGGAGCGTTAAGATCGACAAGTTGAATGGAAAATATTTCGGTTTTTGGAAGACGCATATTAAAGACTACGTCTACCAAAAGAATTTACATGAACCGTTGTCAGAGGATAAGACGTTCCTTGTGAAACAAGAGGATTAGGAGTTGTTATATCGACAGGCACTTGGTGTGGTGCGTTTATCATTGGCAAAGAACATTGCTTAAAACATTTTCAATGAGAAGAAAACTTATTGATAAAGGCGCTATCTAACATGTACGAGAAACCTTCAACATCGAATAAGGTTCACTTGATTCGACAATTGATGAATCTGAAAATGAAGGAAGGTGGCTCAGTGACTGATCATGTCCATGAATTTCATTCAATACTGTCACGGTTGACATCGGTTGAGATTAAATTTGAAATTGAAGTCCAAGCACTGCTACTATTATCATCATTACCCAAAATTTGGTAAGGAACAGTGACCGTAGTCAGCAACTCAGTTGAATGTGCCAAGATGAAATTTGAAGGCACACACGACTTAATCCATGGCAAGGATGTATGCAGACGAAGTGCTAAAGAATCCTCTAACAGTCTTCTTAGTACTGAGCAAAGAGGAAGGAAGTCAAACATAGGGAGTGGGGGTAAAGGAAGATAAAAGTCGAGGAAGAGAGGTATATCAAAAACTAGGAAGGGCATCACCTGTTGGAACTGCAAAGAAAAGGGCCATTTAAGGAATCAATTTTTGAAGCCTCTTAAAGACAAAGGAAAGAATGAGATGAACATTGCATCAAACTTTGAAGGAGATGCTCTTATCTATGTAGTTGGAAACTCAGTTGAATCTTGGATCATGGATTTCGGTGCGTTATTCCATGCTAGTCATTCCAAAGACGTAATGCATAATTTCAGGAATTACCAAGGGAAAGTCAGACTGACAGACAACAATAGCCTTTATATTACAGGTGTTGGGGATATGGTCCTCAAGACTACTTTGGGTATGAAATAGACTTTGAATAATGTCAAGTTCAATCTAGACTGGAAAAGAATGTTGATATTAGTGGGGCAACTTGATGATGAAGGTCATCATGTCACTTTTGGTGATCATCAGTTGAAGGTGACAAAGGGAAACTTGGTGGTTGCTAGAGGTCAGAAGTCGGGTATACTTTACATGGTGTAAGTTTCTGATGATGAGGCATATGTTGTTGAAGAAGTTGTGGCATCCAATCTATGGCACCAAAGGCTTGGATATATGAGTGAAACAGGAATGAAGATGCTTGCCTCCAAAGGAAGAATTCCAGATCTGAAGAACGTGTCAGTAGATTTCTGTGAGCCATGTGTTCTTGGCAAATAGAAGAAAGTTACTTTCACAAAGGTACCACATTCACCCAAGATAGGGAAATTGGAGCTTGTTCATTCAAATGTTTATGGTCCCACTTCAGTTGCATCAGTGGGAGGATCCCGGTATTATGTTACTTTCATCAATGACTACACTAGGAAAGTTTGGCTTTATTTCTTGAAACAAAAGTCTAAAGTTTTCAGTGCTATCAAGAAATGGAAAGCAGCGTAAAATGAAACTAAATTGAAAATCAAGTGTTTCGGATCTGATAATGGGGGCGAATACAATACATTTAAGAATTTCTTGATTTTTGTGATGAACATGGAATCAGGATGCAAAAGACCATTCCATAAACACCTCAGTAGAATCGATTAGCTATTGAATAAAAGGGAAAAGCGCATGAGACTACATGTAGGTTTACCCAAGATGTTTTGGGCAGATACACTCAACACAGCTACATACCTAATCAATAGAGGACCCTCAGTTCCTATAAGGATTAATATTCCAGAAGAAGAATGGCAAGGTCGTGAGGTTTCATTTAAACACACGAAGGTCTTCGGTTGTGTCTCGTACGTAAAATTCAAAGACTGTGAGAGAGACAAGCTAGAGGCAAAGTCAAGGAAGTGCACCTTTATATGCTATGCGTTGGACGACATGGAATACCACTTATGAGATAACGGGCACAAAAAGTTTATCAAAAGTCGGGATGTGGTGTTCAATGAGAATGCGCTATACAAGGATGAACTTGCTAAGGGCTCGGGTAGTAACAGACAACCAGAAAAGGAAGAATAATTTGATTTAGAAGAAACTTCAGAAGATGACATTATAAAACCTGTCAGTACTCCAGAGATGGGTGAAAGTTCAGGAAGTAGTAGGAGCTCTGATGAAACTGGAGATAATGGGAGCATGGATGATATTAGTTCATAGAATGAAGGTGTAGAAACTGAAACTCCTACCATCCGTAGATTCACTAGAGTACGAAGGCCTCCAATCAGGTATACTCATTTAGCAAACTTCTTGTTGCTGATAGAGATTGGTGAACCTGATTCTTATCCAGAAGCCTTGAGGATGAAAGAATCTATACAGTGGAAAAAGGCTATGGACGAAGAATTGAGCTCACTTGACAAGAATCATACTTGGTCCTTGGTCAAGCTCCCAGCAGGAAAGAAAGCATTGCCAAATACGTGGGTGTTTCTGGTTAAGGATAACATTGATGGATCCAAAGAGATATATGGCATGGTTGGTAGTCAAGGGTTTCCAACAGAAGCGGTCGGTTGATTATAATGAGATCTTTTCTCCAGTTGTGAAGATGACTACAATCATAATGGTTTTGGGAATTGTGGCCTCTGAAGATCTCCATTTAGAGTAACTAGATGTGAAGAAACCTTTTCTCCATGGCAACCTGGAAGAATATATCTACATGGTTAAACCAGAAAGTTTTCCCATAGTTGGCAAGGAAAATTTGGTGTGCAAACTAAAAAAAATTATATGGTTTGAAGCAGGCTCCAAGGTGGTTGTACTTGAAGTTTGACAACTTCATGTAGAGGAATGAGTAATTTGAAGAAATTCAAGTCCTCTTATATCATCCTTTTGTTATATGTTGATGACAAGTTGATTGCAAGATCCGACATGCAGGAGATCAACAAGCTGAAGAAGCAATTAGCCAATGAGTTCTAGATGACGGACTTAGGGGCTGCTAAACAAATATTAGGCTTAAGCATAGCCAGGGACAGAGTTACCGTTACACTAGAACATTCACAAGCCAAGTACATCAAGAAAGTTTTATAAAAGATCAGCATGCAGATGTGAAAGCCAGAAGTACACCACTGGGAATTATTTGAGATTTACTAAGAAGAAATCCCCAAAACGGAAGAAGATAGAGAATACGTGGCTAAAGTTCCCTTACGCATCTGCAGTTGGTAGTTTAATGTATGCAATGATTTTGCACCAGACCAGACATTGCTCATGCAGTGGGAGTTGAGAGCAGATTTATGTCAAATCCAGGAAGACAACATTGGGAAGGAGTGAAATCGTTGTTATGCTACTTAAAAGAAATAGTTCAGTGTTCCTTATGTTTTAGAAGAAAATTAGTAGTTTTACAAGGCTTCGCTAATGCAGACTTAGGTGGATGTGTAAAGTCCGACAAGAGCACAACGGGTTATGTGTTCACATTTGGAGGTAAAATAATCACCTGGATGTCAAGGCTACAAAAGAGTGTTTCTCTTTCAAACACAGAAGCAGAATACATGGCACTTGCAGAAGCTTCCAAAGAGATCATATGGTTGAAGAGTTTCTTTTCAGAACTTGGAATGCAGCAGGAGGATTGTGTGTTGTATTGTGACAACCAAAGTGCAATTCACTTAGCAAAGAATCCAGTGTTTCACAGTAGAACCAAACACATTCAGATGAGGTACCATTTCATTCGAGAGTTAATCAATTAAGGAACTCTAAACTTAGAGAAAATCCTTGGTATGAAGAATCCAGCCGATATTTTCATTAAGCTTGTTACCAATAAGAAGTTGAAGCTTTTCATTGCTTCAACTAGCCTTTCAAAACATTGAAGAAAAGGGTTTTGGCAAAGAGAGAGAAAGAGAGGGTACTTTAAGGAATAGTGAAATTTAAATGGCAGATGAAGTTGTTCAAGCCTTCAAGCGGTAGATTATTGGGGTATGAAGTCTTGTCCATCATGGAGAACTTAGATCACAACTGAGCATATGGGGTTCATGGAGCACGTGACAAAGGAATGGATCATATGACAAAGAAACTGATCAAGGGCCAAGGGAAAATGTCATGTAAAGGGGGGTCTGGAACACCTGGAAGAGGTTTGAAGCACTTGCGAGTGACATGGAGCAACAAGGGAACCTTGTTGCACCATTTGATAAAGGGATGGGCCAAGAAGGATGTTGTTGTGCCATAAGCATTCCTTCTTGCACCATCCTGCTCCCTCTTATGCCATGAGGTATCCTTCTTGCGCCATGGGGTTTCCTCTTGCGCTATGGAGTATATTGTTGCACCAAGCATGTTCTTGTTGCGCCAAGGTGATCATATTGCTCTAATATGGTGAAGATGATCTACCATGTGTGTTGCTGATGCTCATGGGTTGTATCATATGGAAGAATGTTCCAGGAGATGTTGCATGGCGTAATATGATTGGTTGTCACCATTCTTGGGCCTATGGGCCAATGGGCTTGGCTTATTAGGGTTTTAAGTCTAATCCCTCAAGTATAAATAGGCCCATACCCCCATTATTGTAAATTGCTAGATTTATGTGAGAGCTCAAAGTAAGATACAATTTTGAGTGCTTGTAATAGTTCCAGAAAGTTAATAAAATCCTCTCTTTCTCTCTCTCTCTCTCTCTCTCTCTCTATTTCTCTTTCTCACGTTCGCCTATGGACGTAGGACATCTTGACCGAACCACGTTAAATATCATGTTCTTTTGATTTATGTTTTTCAGAATTTTTTGTGAGTTCACCGAAGTTTGTTTTTGATATTTGTTTGAAGTTCTTGATTTGTTTTGTTTTCACCCAACACTTATAAAATGCATAAAAATAAATAATTTTTCGTGTCATATCAGGCGAAAACAACAATTTAATAAACTAAGATAAACACCACCACCAAGCATGAACTCATAGTTCCCAATCCGTGTAATAGCTAGCTTGTGCCTGTTTCCCATGATCATGTTGAGCTCACCATGCCTCAACTTCCTACTTTGTCTTAGTCCCTGCATATCAGAGAAAATGTGAGTACCGCATCCTGTATCAAGAATCCAAGAGTTCAAAGTAGAAGTGCTTTGGAGTTCTATCATAAACACATATGAGGTGCTAGCCACCTTGACTTTTCCCTTCTTAAGGTCCTCCAGGTATTTAGAGCAACTACGCTTTTTGTGACCCTTGGACTAGCAGTAAAAAACAAATAGCCTCACTTGGATCAGCAAAAGGAGTTATCTAAGCTTGGACCTTTCTCTTAGGGCCTTGGTCAGACTGTCCAACCTTACCCTTTCCCTTTTCCTTTGGGATGAGAAACCCTTTTTTATTTAGTAGAACCATAGTTAGTAGCCAAGATCAGAGTAGTAGTGTTAGAGTTCTTGGGTTTCTTCATGCTTGCCTCAGCTGTCTTGAGCACGCACCGCAACTTCATCAAGGTCTTATCGAGGTTGTTTATATTGATGTTCAAGATGAACTAGGAATATGAAGTACTAAGCGAGTTCAAGACCATGTCCATGGTCAGCTCCTTAGGCAGATCGAGACCTAGATTCCCAAGTTTGTCTATGTACGACTTCATCTTTTGGATGTGCGCACATACAGAGGCTCCCTTTTGTTGTTTACATGCCATGAGTGACTTAACGCTCTCGAATCGTTCTTTCTTTCTTGCTTTTTGAACATTTCTTCGAGCTGATGATTTATGTCAAAGGCGCCCCAATTTTCAAAGTTCTTCTGGAGACCAGAAGTCATGGTCGCTAAGATAAGGCAAGCCACTTTGCTCGATTCATCATAATATTTGTTGTAGGTAGTAACTTCTTCTAGGGTAGCATTCTCTCCAAGTTTAGGAACATCATCGTTGAGAACATACTCTTTGTTCTCATATCTGAACATGAACCTTAAGGTTCTAATCCATTCAAGATAATTAAATCCATCATCATTCAGTCTTTCCCTGTTAAGAGCTGACAATAGAGAGCATCATGAGTTTTGAGTTGATAGAGGAGGAGGAGGAAGAGGAGGATTGTTGTTGTTCTTGACTAGGATCGACATCTACAAATTATAAGATTCCAATTAGTTCGATATGTAAAATCCTTAATAAATAATCACCCTAAATCAAATTATTAGATTAAGGCTAGGATCCATATTTGGCTTCATGATATTTAAAGGGATATCGTAAACACTCCACAAAGTCATTTACGTAGACAAAACTCTTTGTCAATTTTGATCACTATGAAATTCCTAGATCTTTGAGATTCGTTGACTATCAATGGCATGTTAATCTGGGATTATGTTTATTTCAAATTCAATGATGGGGATGTCGCGGATCATTGAACAGATGGTGAACCAACCACATAAAATTATGTGCTCCCCGACTCAAGTTACCCTTGAGATTCAAAAGTCTCACATCATTCCCTACTTATACTCTCAAATTGACGTGTCGATTAACGACACGAGCTTCATCAACAAGTTATAAAGAGAATGTGAAATTTTTATGGATAACATCAGATTCACTTTAAATTAAAATGGTTTTTTGTTTTATTCTTGTATTTAGAATACTTTTAGATTGACCATTATCACTATCAATCCCTTTCATAAACTCAATTCTCAAAATGCAATAGGGCGGTGAGGGTGGTAAGAACGACGCATATTAAAAACCGACCATATAAGGAATCATAGAGAACTCCTTAAACCCCTACATTAGAATGGGTGAGTCTAGTAATGATAAGACTGACAATGTCAATATTTAAAACATGTGACATATGTTGTAACTTTCTGATACATATAGTAGATATAATTCTAATGTATATAATGGGCTAATTTAAAACTCTTTAAATTTGGTTGTCTAATATTACTTCTAACTAATTGCGAGGACGCAATGTAATAATTAATAAATCACGAGGGGTTAATATTCAAATTCATAGATCACTATTATAAACAATATTAAACATCTAAATTCACTATTTAAATAATAAATAAATATTCAAATTTAAATAATCATATTTAAATAATATTTATCAATTTTCTAGATTTAAAATATTCTAAATATGGTATTTATCCATATTTAGTAAATCATCAAATTTTAAAAATTTTAAAAATAGGGAAACCCTAATCCGGCAAGTTCTCATATCGTGAGTTGCGATTAAAGGTTTTTTCAATTATGATTTTTTAATCTTTCTTCTTTCATTCAATTTAAATCAAGCATGTACAGAAACTATGGATCTTGGGTGAATGTAGTTATCAACCAATGGCTCTGATACCACTGTTAGGTTTTTACGCATCAAATACACTCTAAACTAGGGAAAGAAAAAATCGAAACTACAACATACCTAAGTGTACATGCAACCTTTGGATATATGGTTTCATACTAATTACATCTACCATAGAAAACAAAAATACAAAGGAAGAATTGCATACTTCTTTTGTAGCCAAAGACCTTCGCGTTTGAGCACTTGTGTGTGCCACCTTGTTTGGATGATCAGGACCCAAATCAGAATCTATCTCTTTGTTCACACCCAATGAACTCAAAGAGAAGAATCAAAATAACTAGGAGGGGATGAACTATAGGAGATTCTTCCAGAAGGAGAAAGAAAGAAGATATGAAACTTCAAGCCAAGAATGAGCATGGAAGAATGAATCGCTAAGGCCCTATTTATAGCCTTGGATACCTTCCTTGGTTTTATCCTCAAGCCCGTCTGGGATGGATAACCCTAAGAACGTAGTTCCCCTTATCCAAAGGGAATTTTCATCCACCACCCTTCTTCCTAGGGTTCTAGAATATTCCTGATTAATCAACTATAGATTAATTGATATTAAAATTTTCTATTAATTAAACTGTTAATTAATTCCCAAATTGTTTTGTAATTAGTTTTTAATTAATTATTAAACCATCTCCTTTACCAATTTTACTTAATTTGAGTCTTGAGCGAAACCCAAGAGGACCATGTTGTTATTAGAAATATTACTAATAGTTAATGAGCTTGGACACACCTTCCATCATAAGAAACCTTAGCCTATAATCCAAACTAATTAACCCCTAGTTCCAATTCCAACTTTTAACTTCAAAACAACAGCCTATTCAAGATCTAGTTTTCTCCCCTTGGACCCCTTCAATATACAATATTATTTCATATCCATAAATTTCAACTCAATGCCTTTCCATGGATATATTACACTAAGCGTAATTAGTTTTCTGTGATTTACAAAACAATATATCAACGCAGCAAATTTTGGACCAGACAGTGAAAATGATAATTTTCACCATAGTTCCGGTCACCAACAGTCCAAGGAAAAAATTATGGAGATACTAGACTCAAAACATGATCTTTGGGCACTAACTTTGATTAAATCCTTGCATGTGTTTTACGTGTCTATATATATATACCTGGCGGGGCCTGATGAATGTAATGAGATGGAGCCCATCTCATATTATTAATAGATCTGTTCCGAACGGGACTCAATGCCCGAAGGGGCCTGATGGTTGTTGGGCGTGGCCCATTGTATGTTTGATATGTATGGCATGAGGTATTTTGGGGAACTCACTAAGCTTCGTGCTTACGGTTTGCATTTTATGTTTCAGGTACTTCCGGATCGAAGGGAAAAGGCTCGGGATGATTGCATCACCCACACCACGTTGTTCCACATTTTGTGATTTGATGTACTTGGATGATTATTGACATACTCTGATTTTCTTTTATGGTTTTACGAACACGTTTTGGATGATGATTTTACTATTATTAAAATGAAATTTTTGGTCTTAATTTTTTGGGACATTACAAGTTGGTATCAGAGCCTTGGTTTGAGGGATTTGTGCATACCATTAGGTGTATCAAAACTCAAACAGAGGGTTTGGTAGATTTTTATAAACTAAAAAGTTTTATTAAAGCGTTTTTCTAATAAAAGAAAGGGGTATGGAGCATGTAATCGACCGAGCTCAAGTAAGTTTTCCCAAAATATCCATATTTGTTTTATGATTATGCATTGAATTATGAATCTGTGAATCGCATGCTAGCTTGGGCTAAGGATCTAGAAGAGATGCCTTTGTATGCCTGTTGTATGAGCTTGTAGACTTGCATGCTAGTACTGATCAGTCAGTGATATGATTACCTGTTTAGGTTATGCTCGATTCCGATTACTCAACGCTCAAATTTTGCTTGCTTTGTGATTTTAAGAGCTCTCATTAACTTCATCTAGCTAGTAAGGGGTGTTTGAATAGGAATAAAAGAGGGTGCTTCTTGCTTATTGCTTATTCCCACCACAATAAGCTAAGTTTAAGTGGTTGAATAAAATCCTTAAAAATCAGCTTATTATGTTAGGAATAAGCTAAATAAGCTAATTCTTATAAGCATCTCCCCCTTGCTTATTGTTTATTCCCACCACAAGTAAGCTAATAAGCTAATCCAAACACCCCCTAAGAAAATATGCTAAGTTACACATCATTGAGACTATATAATTTTAAAAGGTTTCGTTTTAACTTTGTTACATAGCTCTTGTCTGATTCCAACCGTTGTAGTGTGAGACCTTTCATTCGAAGAATTATCTAGTGTCGGTGATATGTGATTATATTTGTGAGCTAGTCAAGAGGGTGTTAGGCGAGTTCCTTCTGCAGTTGATGGCGGAGAGTAGTGTGGGGGTTGCCCTAGGAAAAACTAGGGCAACAGCACACTACTTGAGGAAAGTATGGATAAATGTAGAAGGTAGTACGGGCCCATACTACTGAAAGCAGAGGATCCGTACTCGAGTCAAGGAAAGCCGCGATGATACTGGGAAGCTTGTAGAGTATGGGATTCCTCGATGATTATATATATATATATATATATATATATATATATATATATATATATATATATATATATATATGTGTGTGTGTGTGTGTGTGTGTGTGTATGTGTTCTAAGGGTTTGAATGGTCCATTTTTAGTATGGTGGTCACTCCAGGAGGATCTGGTTGTGGTTCTAGTGTGGGTGAGAATTCAGGTTCGAGCTTTGGAGTCGAACATTTGGATGATCAGATGCGGGAGTTCATTTCGACTAAGATTACCTGTATTATTCTTAAGCAGACTCCTCTGATCTTCAACGCAGTCAAGGAGGGTAACCTAAAGATTTTGGATGAGCAATTAGGCGCTTTTCGTTATGATATGGTTGTGATGATGGGAGCTCGCACTTTAACTTTTTGTGAGTTCTAGGTATGTGGAGCCCCAGAGTTCTTCGGGAAGATGGACCTAATTGTGAGCAAGCGTTGGTTAGCAGATTTCGGGAACGCTTTCCGATCTAGCTTTATCCTGATGAGGCAAAGGTCACACTTGCATCATGTCTTTTGAAAGACAGAGCTTGAGATTGGTGGGAGGAGGTTGGACATGCCTTGGGAAGCGAGGCGATTTAGTCCATGACTTAGGAGAATTTTCTGACAAGATTTTGGGCTGAGTTTGCACCTGTGATTAAGGTCCAGCAGTTGGCGAGGGAGTTCCAGGACCTTCGCCAGACTACTGAGACGATAGTGGAGATCACTGCTATGTTTCGTGAGAGGGCGTTATTGGTTTTGCAGTATGTGGCGGATGAGGAGATGAAGAATGCGAGGTACCATAAGATGGTGAAGAGTGATATCAGGCAGTTTGCGAGCCGATCCAGTTGCAGGACACTGGATGATATGATAGCAAGGGCCAAAGAGAGAGAGAGAGAGAGAGAGAGAGAGAGAGAGAGAGATTGACTTGGAGATAGAGAGGAAGAGGAAACCGGATCAAGTTTAGGGTTCAGAGGGTTCGAGCAAGAGGCCCAAGGTTTTTGACTCGAGATCGAGAGGCCAGTAAGTTCTGGGTCATTGTGGCAAGTGCAGAAAGGCACACGTTGGGGCGTGCAGGGTGGGTGGTTCTGGCAACTTAATGTACGGCAGGACAGGTCATATCAACAGGGATTATACTACTACCACCACCACCCAGCTATCTTGTCTGATTTGCTTTCATTGCAATCCGAGGGGCCATAAGAAGGCTAATTACCCGAGTTTAGTAGTAGTAGGACCAGTGGTAGCACCTGCTCCAGTGACTTTACGGATTACTAATGGTCGTCAGGGCAAGGCGGATGCGCCTGTTGTGAGGAACAGGGCTTTTCAGCTGACAGCTAAGGAGGCTCATGCAACACCTGATATGGTGACGGGTATGTATCTTATCCTTGTCTATTTATTTATGTTGATTTGTATGCTTATATGTGTGTGCTTTGTTTTAGGATCGTGCCTTGTGAACGGTATCTCTAGCTTGGTATTATTTGATTCGGGGGCTTCCCGATCTTTTGTATCTCTTGCGCTTAGAGGCTTCCTGATCGTCCAGGGGAGTTGAATTTTCCGTTAGAGGTTGAGATTATTTATAAGCAATTGTCCGAGTATCTAGGGTTCATCGGGTTTGTCTTATTGAGTTGTTCAGAGAGCGGTATGTAATTGATTGGTTCATATTCCCCTGCGTGAGAGAAAAGTTATGATGTGGGATGGATTGGTTGAGCCCGAATGGGGCAGTGATTGATTGCGAGCAGCAGTTGGTGCGTATCCGAACCCCAAGTGGGGTAGATTTGGTAGTTAGGGAGAGGGTGTTCAGTGCGGGCCACTTTTATTTTCAACAGCTAGGGCCAGACGCTATCTTCAGCAAGGTTGTTTCGAATTTATCGCCTATGTTATGGATACCCGGGAGAAGGGTAAGGCGACTATGGATGATGTTCTGGTTGTTAGGGAATATTCGGATGTGTTCCCTGATGACTTGCCCGGAGTGCCTCTGTAGAGGCTAGTGGAGTTTCGGATTGACTTGCTTCCTGGTGCGGCTCCGATAGACAAAGCACCTTCTCAGTGAGCACCTATAGAGATGTAGGAGTATTCTACACAGCTGTAGAAGCTGTTAGACAAAGGGTTCATTCGGCCGAGTAGTTCGCCATGGGGAGCGCCGATCCTGTTTGTGAAGAAGAATGATGGGTCATATCGGATGTGTATTGACTACCGGGAGCAGAATAAGCTAACAGTGAAGAACCATTATCCACTCCCGACGATTGACGATTTTTTTGACCAGCTTCAGGGTGCATCTTGGTTTTCCAAGATTAATCTGCGTTCGGATTATCATCAGATGAGGGTCAGAGAAGAGGATACGCAAAAGACAGCCTTCCGGACTCGTTATGGTCATTACAAGTTCGTGGTGATGCCCTTCGGGCTCACCAGTGCTCCAGCAGCATTCATGGACCTCATGAGTCGCGTATGCAGACCCATGTTGGATCGGTATGTCATTGTGTTTAACGATGACATCCTGGTCTATTATAAGACCCAGGAGCTACATGAGGAGTATCTGAGGGAGGTATTGGAGACCTTGAGGTGGGAGAGACTGTATGAGAAGTTCTCCAAGTGTGAGTTCTGATTGTGCGAGGTGCATTTTCTAGGGAACCTTGTCAACCAGAACGGTATTCTGGTCGATCCGGCCAAGGTCGAGGCAGTGATGAGATACGAGATTCTAAAGTGTCCATCTGAGATTCGGAGTTTTCTTGGTTTGGCAGGTTACTATCGGATATTTATTCGGGATTTCTCCAAGATAGCAGATCCTTTGACTCGGTTGATGAAGAAGATCATCACGTTTTATTAGGGGTCTGTGCAACAGGAAGATTTTGAGATGTTGAGGCAGAAATTGTGTGAGATGCCGATTCTGACCTTGCCAGAGGGCGTTGATGATTTTGTGGTTTATTATGATGTGTTGATCACAGGCTTGGGGGCAGTTGTGATGTAGAGGGGTTGCGTTATCGTTTACGCTACGAGGCAGCTAAAGCCTCATGAGGCAAACTATCCTACGCATTATTTGGAGTTGGGGGCTGTGGTGTTCGCCCTCAAGATTTGGCGGCATTACCTCTATAGGGTCCGTTATACGATCTACACGGATCACAAGAGTCTGGGGTATTTGATGGATCAGCCAAATATGAACATGCGGCGGCGTAGGTGGTTGGATGCAGTGAAGGATTATGATTTTGAGATCTTTTACCATCCAGGGAAGGGCAACATGGTGGCCGATGCTCTCAGCCGCAAGGCGGTTGAGTATCCTGTTGGATAAGGTGTATAAGTCCATAACTATTTATGGTATGTACTTGACCCGACCCGGCATGGTCCATTTGGGTTGCATGGCACCATGCAATTGGATAAACTAAAATGAGAGAAATAACACTTATGGTTTATTAATATATTATAAGTTCTAATATATTAATAATATTATTTAATTAGTTTGATCAAGAATTAATTAAGTGATCAAAAGATAACTAATTAAATATATGGGTGGATTATGTAAATCTTCCATATCTTATATAGTGGGCTAAGAGGCTCCATGGATTATCAAGTTGGGTTCCACCCATAGGATGCTCCATGGATGCTCCATGGAGTTAACCCATGGATCATGAAATGAAGAGTCATGTTACATTAGGGTTTACCTAATGCAACACACTATATAAACAAAGGTGTTCTCCCCAAAATCGGTGACACTAAGAAACAAGAGGGCTAGAGCCGATTTTGCAAGTGTAAGATTCTCTCAAAGTTTACTCCTTTGCATTTGGTGTTGTGTGAAGCATTTGAGGCATCACACTTGGGGTGCTAGGCTCACAAGGTTTCAAGGATCATAATCAACAACAAGGTAAGTTATTCTATCTTTCATTCAAGTTAAAAATGTTCCCCATGTATGCTAGATAGGAATATAACCTTGGAATTCAACTTTGCATGATTATTAGACAAACATAGATCCAAGGTTATTAGGGTTGCATGTACACTTAGGAAGTGTTAGAATGCTCAAAACCCATCAGTGGTATCAGAGCCTAGGTTTGTTTGTTGTTTTTTTTTTGTGCAAACTGCTTTAAAAAAATCGTTTTTCTGTTTTCTGCACGTATGAAAGTTTGCACATTTGTTGCTGGAAATGGACTAGAAACATTACTCTAAACTGTTTTGATGTTTTAAAACTTGTTTTAGATGGTGTAATATTTATACTAATCCATTTACAATGGCAATTATCAAAATTACAAGTTTTTTTTAAGTGTAATTTTTGATTCTTGAAAGTGTTCATATTCATGTTCTTGAACTTATGAAGATTAGATGATCATAGGAATTGTTTGTAACCTTCATGGTAGTTTAATTCATGATCATAATGTGTTTTAATGGAGTCCATAACTTGTTCTCAAGTTATGGAAAACCAAAAGTCTCACTTTTATTAAAGCCATTAAAAGAACACAAGAGTTATAAAAATGAAGAGTCTTCATTTTTATTACTCAATTAATTCATAAGTTATAAGAAATGAAAAGTTTTGGAAGTTTACAAAACTTGCCCTCAAGTTTTGGAACAAGTAAAGTCTTGATTAAAACTTTAGTTCCAACCCTTAGAATTTTAAAAGTTAAAATTCAACCCTTATACTTTATAATATTATAAGTTACTAATATATATATATATATATATATATATATATATATATATATGTATGTATAAGACCAAGTCGTCTTACCGCTCGTACGCCTCATTCACGAAGTCGGTCTATAAGGGGGGTATAAGGTTGTTGCCTATAAAATGGCAACTTAATGGGTGTCCACTCTCACCCACCGCTTCCTTGATCGGTGGAGGGTCGTTAGCCGAACGGGTAGGACAAGGACTTATAAATTCTCATTAAAAGTATGATGAATATCATAAAGTAACTAAATGCTTTTATTAAATTCCCAATCTTAGTTACTTTAGGAAAATGTGAATAAGGTGCTAATCCATGAAATTACACTTTACACTTTGTTTAAGTCGTTAGTGGAGCTCGTGTGGTTAACCGGCACACTAACTTGGACTTAACAAGGTAGGTAAAGGGTGACTTAAAGTTTATTATAGGTCGGTGCAGCTCGTGTGGTTAACCGGCACATCGATTGAGTAATAAACATTAAGGGTACCAAGTAATTTACATGGTTACTTCACACCTCGTTTTGTGATCCTCGGTATCCCAGTGACAAAACTTGGAGGGCACACTCGAGATTGAAACATGCCTTTGAAAAGTTCATTGAATCTCAAAAGAATCTAGGAATTTCTAAGAACCAATTAAAAACCTAATATCTATATTTCGTTTTTCATGGTGGAAGTTGGTGAATCGTCATTCACCTACCTTTCAAATATGTTATAGCTTGGATTACGGCATACCTCTTCTAAGTTATAATATATTGTGATTGGATCCTAGCCTTAATATTACATTTGGGTGTTTTATTAAGGACCCTCTTAATATCTAAACTAATCTTGTTCTCTTCTTTCAGATGTCTTCA
Source organism: Lactuca virosa (assembly GCF_052849685.1). Classification (NCBI taxonomy): domain Eukaryota; kingdom Viridiplantae; phylum Streptophyta; class Magnoliopsida; order Asterales; family Asteraceae; genus Lactuca; species Lactuca virosa. The sequence continues at coordinate 123,496,959 of NC_136432.1, read as the reverse complement.
AACAATGCTGCTTCTGGCTCTAATCCTAATGGCTCCTTTACCCTTATGAGCTTGTGTGGGAAAGTCACTTTTGATGGATCCAACTTCAATGAATGGATCAGAAACATCAGGATGATTACCCGCTACGAGGACAAAGAATATGTCCTTGACAAGGAGCTTAAGGAGATTGATGAGACCACTGCAACTCCCCAGGAGATTGCTGACTTCCGGGCACATGAAAGGGATGCTACAAAAGTGGCATGCATCATGTTGGCCACCATGACAGCGGAACTCCAAAAGTCCTATGAGGACTTCTACCCTTTTGAAATGCACCAAGATCTGATGGAAAGATACCATCAAAGTGCACGACAAGAGAGGTATCAAATCACATGCTCTATCATAACAACCATGATGAAGGACGGGGAATCCGTCACGAGCCACATGCAGAAAATGCAAAGGTATGTGGATCGGTTGCTGAAGCTTAATGTGAACTTCCCTGAGGAGCTTGCAATAGATATCATTTTGCACTCCTTACCATCGTGCTATGATCAATTTCGCATGACATATCACATGAATAAGGAAGAGGTCACACTCAGCAAACTTCAGGGACTCCTCAAGACCGCAGAAACAGGTCTTAAGGGTAAGTCGGTTGTTAACACTCCTACTCCAAACTCCGCCCCGGTTTTGGCAATCGGGAAAGGTCGAGGGAAGAAGAGGAAGACCTCTTCGAAGGGTACCAAGGCTAGGACCCTTGATGGCTCTTCTTCAAGTGGAACCAAGAAAGGTTTCATCACTCCTTCTTCTGACCCAAAAGAGGCTGAATGCTTCTATTGCCATGAAAAGTCACATTGGAAGCGGAACTGCCCAAAGTACCAGCAAGATGTGAAGGATGGGAAAGTTAAACCCAACCATGCAGGTATTTACTCTATCTTATCTAATAACGCACCCCATTCTAACTCTTGGGTCCTTGATACCGATTGTGGTATTCATATCTGTTCTGATTTGCAGGGACTAAGAAGAAGTGAGAATGTGGAGCATGGAAGAATAAACTTAATCATGGGGAATAGGAAAGCTTTACCTGTCACCAAGATTGGAGTTTATACTTTATCGCTAAGTACTGGGTTTAGTTTAGATTTGATAAATTTTGTTATTCGCCAGAAATAGCAAGAAATATTATTTCCTTTCATGCATTGTATAAACAAGGTTTCACCTTTTCATTTGATAATGAAGTTGGTTCGATTAATGCTTTCTTTAATAATGTTCTTTATTTTAAAGCATTACCTTGTGATGGTGTGTATGAAACTGTATCTGTGGTTGATAACTTAGGAAATAATGTATTGTGTATTGATTCTGTTAATGATAATAACTTGGATAAAGCATCATTATGGCATTGTCGTCTTGGACATATAAGCAAGAAACGCATAGGCCAACTCCAAAAGGATGGAGTCTTGGAGTCATTTGACCTAAAGTCAGATGATAGTTGCGAATCATGCTTACTTGGAAAAATGATAAAGTCACCCCTCACAGGTTCTTGTGATAGGGGTGAAGGTTTGTTGGATCTTATACACACAGATGTGTGTGGGCCCTTCAAACATACCACAAGGGATGCTAATCGTTATTATTTGACTTTTACTGATGATTACAGTAGATATGGATATGTCTACTTAATCAAGCATAAGTCAGAGAATTTTGAGAGGTTTAAAGAGTTTAAACAGGAAGTCGACAATCAATTGGGCAGGAACATTAAGATGCTTCGATCCGATCGAGGTGGTGAGTATCTTAGTTCAGAGTTCCTCGACTATCTTAGGGAATGTGGGATTGTCTCACAATTGACACCTCCCAGGACACCGCAGTTGAATGGTGTAGCTGAGAGGCGTAATTGAACCTTGTTGGATATGGTTCGTTCCATGATGAGTCGAGCTTCGCTACCAATCTCATTTTGGGGGTATGCCTTAGAGACTGCCGCCCATATCCTTAATCTAGTCCCCACAAAGAAAGTTGCAAAACTCCTAATGAGATGTGGACTGGTAAAGTACCCAAACTAGACCACATTAAGATTTGGGGTTGCGATGCTTTCGTGAGATGCGAGACTCATGATAAGCTCGAACCTCGAAGTGAGAGGTGTATTTTCATCGGCTACCCACAGAAATCCTTTGGTTACCTCTTCTACAGACCTAGTGAGAATGTGGTCTTTGTAGCTAGGAGGGCTTTCTTTCGAGAGAGAGAGTTCATAAGCCAAGGAGACAGTGGGAGGCAAGTTGACCTTGAAGAAATTCAAGAGTCAAGTGGTGAAGGAACTTCAAACCCTAGCACTCAACTTAAGGAGGAAACTCCTGTTGAGCCAATTGACAAGTCTGTACCTCTGAGGCGTTCCACAAGGGTTAGGAATGCACCTGAGCATTACTATGGATTCCATATTACTGCGGAAGGTGATACACTTATCAGTGATGAGACACTGATAGGTCTGGATGAACCTAACAGTTACGCGGAAGCCATGGCAGGCCCTGAGTCAGCCAAGTGGAAAGAGGCAATGGACAGCGAGATACAGTCCATGTATGACAATCAAGTTTGGAACTTGGTTGAGAATATACCAGGTCGTAAGACTGTAGGGTGCAAATGGATCTTCAAGAAGAAGACCGACATGGATGGTAATGTACACACTTATAAGGCACGGCTGGTTGCAAAGGGTTTCTTACAAACTCCGGGAGTTGATTATGATGAGACCTTTTCTCCAGTGGCCAAGATTAAGTCTATTAGGGTTCTGTTAGCCATAGCTGCATTTCATGACTATGAAATATGGCAAATGGATGTCAAAACCGCTTTCCTTAATGGAAAGTTGGCTGAGGATGTTAACATGAGTCAGCCAGAGGGTTTTGTCAATACAGAGTACCCTAATAGAGTGTGTAAGCTTGAGAAATCCATTTATGGGTTAAAGCAAGCACCTCGCAGATGGAATCTTTGCTTTGATGAGAAAGTCAAAGAATTTGGCTTTTCTAGGAGTGAAGATGAATCTTGTGTATATGTCAAGGCTAGTGGGAGTATAGTTAGTTTTTTGGTATTGTATGTGGATGACATACTACTCATAGGAAATGACATCCCAACTCTGCAGGAAGTTAAGTCCTGGCTTGGGAAGTGTTTCTCTATGAAGGACCTAGGAGAAGCTGCCTATATTCTAGGGATAAAGATCTTGAGAGACCGGAGTAAAAGACTAATTGGACTTAGTCTGAGTACCTACTTGGATAAGGTGCTGAAGAGATTCGGCATGCAGGACTCCAAGAAAGGAGAGTTACCCATCCAGAGTAACGCTAGATTGAGTAAGACACAAAGCCCTAGTACTGAGGCTGAGATAGCAGAAATGAGTCGAATACCTTATGCTTCGGCTGTAGGATCGATCATGTATGCTATGACGTGTACTCGACCTGATGTAGCCTTTGCTTTGAGCATGGTTAGCAGGTATCAGGGGAACCCTGGCAAGGCACACTGGATTGCGGAAAAGAATATCCTCAAGTACCTACGGAGGACTAAGGACTGGGTCCTTACCCTCGGTGGGAGTGAAGACTTGAGAGTTGTAGGGTATAGTGATGCTAGCTTTCAGACTGATAGGGATAATTTCCGCTCTTAGTTAGGCTGGGTCTTTACCTTAAATGGAGGAGCAATTTCTTGGAAGAGTTCCAAGCAAGAGACAGTGGCTGATTCAACTTGCGAATCAAAGTATATAGCAGCTAGCGAGGCAGCAAAGGAGGCGATATGGCTGAAGAACTTCATTGGAGACCTTGGAGTTGTACCAGCTATTAAAGAGCCAATGGAAATTTTATGTGATAGTGAAAGTGCAGTTGCCTTAGCCAAGGAACCAAGGGATCACGGGAGATCAAGACACATGGACAGAAAATACCATTTCATCAGACATCGAATAGAAGAAGGACTCCTTGTGGCAAAGAGGATATCATCGGATGAGAATCCAGCAGATCCCCTCACGAAGGGACTGACTCGAGTTAAGCATCTCCAGCATGCTCGGAGCATAGGGCTGAAGGATGATATTAGATTTTGTAGTTCGATAACCTTGAAATTTGTAAAGTGTAATTGACATTAGATGATGAATAAAAGGTGTTTTATTTATGAGTAAAGTGTTTCTATCTCTTGTCGATCGTTTACTATATTTCTTTTGCATGTTTTGACTTCCAGAATAATTATGTTTGGTATATCATATTATTCGAACCTCCACAGTCGGTCATATGTCGGAAGTAGGTATGAATCAAGACTGTCATGATTGGTTGCAGAGGTCTAAGTTGTTGGACATGGCTACAACACTTATGGGTGCTCATAAGTTCTGAGGATTGGACTCAGCCCATGCTCACTGGAATCACTTCATGGAATTTATCTCGAGTGATCATGAGACGGTAATAGCATATAAGTCTTCAAACCTAGATATATGATTTGTTACTTATGAGTTGGTTATGCATTGATTGTAAGAAAACGCATTGGTAACTCGATGTTATAAAACGTGCTCTTGTGTATAATTCAATGAGTAGTAGAACAAACATATGAGTCGAAGTTTATCTGTTCCTTCTTGGATTAGAAGCTGATATCTGGGCCCCTCGATGATTTTGTTTTGACCTATGTATCGGGCCCGGTCAGAACTAAGTTGATGTGTTCAATTAAGTTCTTTGTCAAACAAATCGGAAATCGGGAAACAAACTGCTGGACAATAAGTAAGACATTGTTCCATGTATTTGTCCGGCTGATATCTAGAACAGAGGATTATATGATCACTTATCTTAAATGGCGTATCATCATCTTCTCAGTTCCGAGAGACCTTGAAAGAGCTACGATTGTTGATCGGTTCCTGAAGTCATACTTGCAGTTATAGTTATTTGACTTATCCAAGTGGGAGACTGTTGGATAAGGTGTCTAAGTCCATAACTATTTCTGGTATGTACTTGACCTGACCCGGCATGGTCCATTTGGGTTGCATGGCACCATGCAATTGGATAAACTAAAATGAGAGAAATAACACTTATGGTTTATTAATATATTATAAGTTCTAATATATTAATAATATTATTTAATTAGTTTGATCAAGAATTAATTAGGTGATCAAAAGATAACTAATTAAATATATGGGTAGATTATGTAAATCTTCCATATCTTATATAGTGGGCTAAGAGGCTCCATGGATTATCAAGTTGGGTTCCACCCATAGGATGCTCCATGGATGCTCCATGGAGTTAACCCATGGATCATGAAATGAAGAGTAATGTTGCATTAGGGTTTACCTAATGCAACACACTATATAAACAAAGGTGTTCTCCCCAAAATCGGCGACACTAAGAAACAAGAGGGCTAGAGCCGATTTTGCAAGTGTAAGATTCTCTCAAAGTTTACTCCTTTGCATTTGGTGTTGTGTGAAGCATTTGAGGCATCACACTTGGGGTGCTAGGCTCACAAGGTTTCAAGGATCATAATCAACAACAAGGTAAGTTATTCTATCTTTCATTCAAGTTAAAAATGTTCCCCATGTATGCTAGATAGGAATATAACCTTGGAATTCAACTTTGCATGATTATTAGACAAACATAGATCCAAGGTTATTAGGGTTGCATGTACACTTAGGAAGTGTTAGAATGCTCAAAACCCATCATATCCGATCAGAGATATGTGTTTGAGGATGACAGTAATTACTCCACTCTTGTAGCAGATCCGAGAGGCACAGATTGAGGCTATGAAGGAAGAACACCGAAAGAGTGAGCGCGTTGTGGGTCAGATGGCCTCCTTCGATTATAATAGTCGGGGGTTACTGACCCTTCATCGAAGAGAGTGGGTTCCATACTTGGGTGGTGCGCAGAAGGTTTTAATGGAAGAGGCGCACAAGTCGAGATTCTCTATTCATCCCAGAGCGACAAAGATGTATAGAGATCTTCATCCCGATTATCGGTGTTCATATATGAAGCGTGATGTGGCATGGTATGTGGAGAGGTGCTTGACTTGAAGGAAAGTCAAGGCCAAACATCAGCGACCTCATGGCAAGATGCAGCTGTTAGACATTCCTATTTGGAAATGGGAAGAGATTATTATGGATTTCATCACGAAGTTTCCTTGGATAGCACATGAAGTGGATTCGATATGGGTCATCGTGGATCGATTGATCAAGGGCACGTATTTCATTCCGATCTAGGAGAGTATCTCTGTGGAGAGGTTGGCCGACATCTATATCAGGGAGGTTGTGGGACGGAATGGGGTTCCGGTGTTAGTGGTTCAGACATGGATGTCGAGTTTACTTTCAGGTTTTGGAAGAGGTTTCACAAGGAGTTGGGTACTCGACTCCCTTTCAGCACGATTTTCCACCAGAAGACTAATGGCCAGAGTGAGCGGATTATCCAGACCCTAAAGGATATGCTTCGGGCATATGTATTGGATTTTGGTGGGTGTTGGGATACGTATCTCCCTTTGGCGGAGTTTTCGTATAACAACAGTTATCACGCCAACATTTATCGACCTCCATTTGAGATGCTCTATGGGAGGAAGTTCAGGACCCCAATATGTTGGGGTGAGGACGGTTAGAGAGTCATGGGGAGTACTTAAGTGCTACTCAAGACTACTGAGTTGATTCAGCAGGTTCGAGGTAGGCTTCAGACAGCACAAAGTCGACATTAAGAGCTATGCCGACAAGCGCTGATCAGATCTAGAGTTCCAGGTTAGGGATATGGTTCTCCTAAATGTGTCACCTTGGAAAGGTGTAATCCGATTCATGAAGAGGGGTAATTTGGGCCCCAGATACATCGATCATTTCAGGATTTCGGCCCGGGTAGGCCGGGTTACTTATCGCTTGGATCTTCCTGAGGATCTTAGTCAGATCCATAGCACGTTTCACATCTCTCAACTGCGAAAATGTTTGTTTGATGATTCCACGATGTTTCCATTTGAGGATATTTAGGTGGATGATCGCCTGAATTATATTGAGTGATCGATTTCCATCCTCGACAAGAAGATGAAAACCTTGACGAACAAGGTTGTGGAGTTGGTGAAGGTGAAGTAGCAACAATGAATGGGGTTTGAATGGACGTGGAAGGTTGAGGATGAGATGAGGGTGCATTACCCAGAGTTATTTGCAAAAGTAAACTTCGAGGACGAAGTCTTATTCAAGTGGGGGAGAATTGTAACCTTTGCAATTTTAGGTATGTTCCTTTTAACCCTTCATTGTAAAATTCATACATTTTGGTCCCTAGCCGAGTACGTTAGGCGTACTCTATGAGTATGTTGGGCATACTAGCTCGATGGCTTGGATGTTGAGGCACCCACGTATGTTGTGCATACATGGTAGTATGCTGGGCGTATGCTCATCATGGGCAAACCCTAATTTTCTGGGTTTATTCCCTATTTAAACACCTTAAGTTGCCTTGGAAGTTTCTTATGACCAGCCTCTATCTCTCAAAGCCCTACGAATAAAACCCTAGACTTTATTTGAGTGTTTCTGAGCCATTGTTGTGATCTTGTGGTGTTTTTGGATCCTTTGAAGGAGGTGAAGCTTGGTGGTGAAGCTTTGGCGGACTTAGAGCTTGAAGATCCAGAATCTTCATCAACTTTGCAAGCTATTTGAGGTATACAACTCTTAACTTGATGAATCATTTGGTTAGATCTAGTTAGGGCTTGTTTTTATGCTTTTTATGGTCCTTTAAGCCATGCTCAAGAGTATAAGCTACTCTACAAGATAATAATGATAGATCTTGGCATTTTTGAGGTCCCTTGTTCATAAAAATGCAATCTTGATGAGTTATAGTGGACCATACCTGAGTTAGGGTTCTTGTTATGGATTTTATTGATTATTGGGGTCCCATTAAGACATGCAAAGGAGTAACGTTGCCAACTTTACGTGTTAAGACATCATTTAAGGTCAGATCAGAGAATAGGACATAGTGGCTTAACTAAGTAAGTGCTTAATGGCAAGTTGGTCTTACTACGAAGTGCGGTGGGCGCACCTAGCTCGTACGCCGCGAGTACTAGCCAAAGGTGGTGTACGATAGGCGTACTCAACAGCCTTGACTTTCGTTGACCTTTGCAATTTGGGCCATATTTGGACTATTATGGTTTTTGGCCTTGTTGTGCCAATAGTCTTTCTGATTTTGGGGTATTATTAGGCATTGAGCCTTCTTGGATCTAGTCCCATAATGTGCTTTGGGCCTCATTTATGAATTTGGGCCATATTGGGCTTTTGGAGCCATTGGGTTGGCCTTGGTTAATAGGCCGAGTGAGGAAAGGTTAAAATGGTCTTTTACCTTGGGAGATGGAAAAATGAATGAGATTCATAAGTTATGGTTTATGGCCCAATTATTAATTGGGGTTTTATTGATCATTAAGTACAGGCACTTTTCGGATGAGCAGTCTGTGCAGTTATCTGATTTTCAGCAGTTGAGGTGAGTCTCCTTTAAGCGTTTAGTGGTTCGAAGGCACCAATGCCGGCCCACGATTTATTATGATTAGGATGTTAGTTGTCTGTGTGACTCCTGCATGTGTAGTATGTGATATGTATATCGGGCGGGGTCGGGCCTGATGAATGTATTGTGTGTTATTTGTCTTAGTGATTCTTGCATGTGTTTTATATGTCTATATGTATATCGGGCAGGGCTTTATGAATGTGATGAGGTGGGGCCCATCTCATATTATTGACAAATCTATTCCGAGCGGGTATTCATGTCGAGCGGGGCCCGATGGTTTTCGGGCATGGATCATTGTATGTTTGATATGTATGGCATGAGGTATTTTGGGGAACTCACTAAGCTTCGTTCTTATAGTTTTCAATTTATGTTTCAAGTACTTCCGTATCGAAGGGGAAGGGCTCAGGGTGATCGCATCGTACACACCACGTTGTCCCGCATTTTGTGATTCGATGTACTTGGATGATTATTGACATACTCTGATTTTTTTTATAGTTATACAAATATGTTTTGGATGATGGTTTTACTATTATTAAAATGAAATTTTTGGTCATAATTTTTGGGACGTTACAATATCAAGCAAAAACTCAATCATTTTAGGAAGACCTTTTATGAAAACAGCTAAAATAAAAATTGATGTTTTTGTTGGTACAATTTCTATGGAGTTTGATGGTGTGTGGTCAAGTTTAAAATAAATACTATTGAAACTCCAACTGATAATCTTTCTGTTAACTTTTTGGGTACTAACAGTCCTTTACCTAAGGACTGTTGTGAGTTTTCTAATCATCTGCTGCAAAATTTATTTTTAGATAGAAACTTATGTGATGATTCGTCAAAGGAGCTAGAAAGAAGCAAGCTTGGGAAGGTGAAGGAGGATATGGTTTCTGCTGAAGGGGCTGAAAAGAAGTTGATAGAAAAATACAAGCTTGGGGAGGAGGAAAAGATGATTTCTACTTAGGAAGAGTCATAAAAGAAGCTAAAAAGAAGCAAGGTGGAAGAAGAGATTTCTGGAAAGAGGGGTAAAAAAAGAAAAAGAATCAAGAGACTGAAGAAAAATATATCTGATAAATATCTAAAAATTTTCCAGTGTTGTGTGTACCTACTAGATCCACAAATTTTGCCATATCTGAAGGGATCTAAAGTAAAAAAAACAAGGAGTTGAGCTAAAGAGGATTCCCAACCATACTAATTAACAAATCTAGTTGGGCATAATCGAGGCAACGACTTTAAAAATGGCGGCTTTCCAGGAGGCAACCCGATGTGTAGTTTATTTTTATGCTTTCAATAAGAGTCATTCGCAACAAGAAGCAAGCTTAGGGAAACCATAGGATCTTCTAAGTTGCTAAAATTCAGATTTTTCACCAACATCTTCGTCAAAATCATAATTTTCTACAACATATCAGGTACATTCTTTCCTAGCTACAACCTTTTGTTTTCATATGTTTTATTGAGCTGTTCATTCCTTCTCTGATTGAGGACAAGGCTTCATTTTAGCTTGTGGAGGGGTTAGTGTAAAATTTTGAATTTTTTGTTAAAAAAGTTCAAAAGAATTTTAGTATTTCAGTTAATTTTTTTGTTTTTCTTTTCTACATTTTATTTTCTACATAGCATTTGCATAAAAAAATTGAGAAAAGTCCAAAAATATTTTCATTTTATTTTCTATTTTTCTGCATTATGTATGAAAAAAACCGTAAAAAGATATTTAATTTTTGTTTATAATCTGCATACAAAAAGAAAATCAAAAAATATATAGAAAAGATTACATGGGATAATGACATTCTTTGCATTCGATAGGTCTATAAAGATGGAAAATGAAAGTCCGAAGCGACTGGATCGATAGTGGTAAGTTCAGTAATAGTTCTCGTAACTAGGGATCATAAAACACCGTGAACCAAGATGTCAACTATAAAAAATAAAAAGAATTATATACTGAAACGTTGTGTGAGCGAGGATAAAACAATTTCATAGCTAATTGCTTTGGAATGTTTAAGAAGAACCTTGATTGACAAGTCTGGACCCAAAAAACACATGCCTATTTGTTGGCACGTGTTACCCTCACGGTAACAGAGAGTCCTATATCATACTCATAGTTGTAACACCCCAAAAATCACAATAAATTTTAACGTTACAAAAACAACCCATTAGCCATAAAGTGTCAACAAGAAGACCCATTATTTCAAAAGTATTAATCAAAATCATAGTATCCCAAGATCCAATGTCATAAAAAAGGAAGATGTGCACGATCAAGCATTCCCTTTCCCACGATCCTCTAAAGTACCTGAATAAATAAACTAAAACCATAAGCCAAAGCTTAGCAAGTTCCCCTAAAGTACCATCACACAACATAACAAACAATAGCATAGAAATATGAGCCTTCAGCCTGACTGGATCGCCTCGTAGGGCCTACAGCCTATCTCGACCACACTACAGGCCTTCGGCAAGACTGGACCGCCTTGTAGGGCCTACGGCCTATACGGACCGCCCCAAGTATGTTGGCCTTCAACTCAAAGCAGGACCACCTCAACCCAACCACAATATGTTGACATATGTAACAGATAAACATAAACACATAACCAGAAAATACAGATAATCATACAGATCTACTAATCAATCATATACTAGCATAACACCATCCTATAACAAGGATACGTAACCTAGTGGGCCAACATTGGTGCCTTCGGCCCACGAGTACGAGGGAAACTCAACTCTCAGTCTGAAGAAATAGCTAAACAGATCACTGCTCCAAATGTTGACTCTACTAGCCACATATACAAATACAATTACTTAAGCTCAACTACTAATCAAAATACCCAAAACGCCCCTAAGTCAAACTTGGGCCAATGTCAACGGTCAAAGTCAACCTACAGCTGACCACCACGTCATTTGCTTTTCTGAATAGTGTGGGATCAATCACTCCTCTCTTATACCCGGATGAGACAAGGAATTTAGAAAGAGTCTCATACCATGCTCTTGGGGCTTGCTTCTGACCGTAGACTGCCTTTTCAAGCTTGTAGCAGTGGTCTGGGAATTTAACATTTTCAAAGCCTGGAGGTTGCTGAAGATAAACCTCTTCTTTTAGTTCCCCATTGAGAAAGGCACTTTTAACGTCCATTTGGTGTACCTTGACGTTTTTGTGGGCTGCGTATGCTAGAAAGATCCGGATAGCTTCCATGCGTGCTACCGGAGCATACGTTTCATCGTAGTCAACGCCTTCAAGTTGACTATACCCCTTTGCAACTAGCCTTGCGTTGTTTCTGACTACCGCACCAGATTCATCCAACTTACTTTTGAACACCCATCTAGTGCCAACAATGGAGTGACCACATGGCTTCGGAACGAGCTGCCAAACTTTATTTCTTTGAAATTCTTCAAGCTCTTCTTGCATTGCGGCTATCCAGTCAGGTTCAAGCAATGCTTCTTTGATCGTTTTGGGTTCTACCGAGGACATAAATGCTGCATAGTGGCAGTAATTAGATAGGTCCTTGGAAGATCTAGTCTGGATGCCTGCGGATGGGTTCCCAATGATTTGACCTGGTGGGTGGTCTTTCATCCATACATGAAGACGTGGCAGCAGATGATCAGCAGTTGCGGTAAAGGGAATATCTTGAATGTCATAGGAATCTGCGGTTGGAGATGACAGTTCCCCCTGGACTTGAGAACATCCTGTTGAGTCATCTTGATCTATTGGAACGGAATTCTCTTGAGCAGTTGGGAGAGGTTCCCCCTGGGTTGCAGATAGGAGTTCCTTTGGAACCTGAGAAGGTTCCCCCTGGACTGCGGATGGGAGAGTGACAATCCTTGGATCAGTTCTAGTGTCGATATTTTCTATGAGTTCATCATCCGAATCCGAAGATACGTTTGATGGTAATGCTTCTCTGCGGACAGGAATTTGAACAACATCAAGTACTGGAACCTCGACGGTTGCGGCTAGATCCTGAGTAGATCTTTCCCCCTCAACCGGAGAGATGGAAGTATTGAGAGAGGCTACTTCAGATAGAGATGGTCCAGAAACATCAGCATGTTGTTGTTGAGCTGCGGGTGACACAAGAACTTCGGATAGTTTCGCCGTTTCAATAGGATCGAAAAGATCCTCATAGTTGACTTCAACTAGATTCAAGGGACCTGAAGAGGCAGGAATGTCACTTTCCATGATTACGGTGGTTTCAGTAGATGGAGGGGCGTCGCGGATGTGAGAATCATCAAATTTCACATCGAAGCTTTCAATGATCAGCCTTGTACGCCTGATGAGCACTCGATAAGCAACCTTGTTAGTGGAGTAACCAAGGAATATGCCTTCGTCGGACTTTGGTGCAAACTTGTTGAGCTGATCTCTGTTGTTGATCACGAAGCATCTACACCCAAAAATATGAAAGAAGCGAACATTGGGCTTGCGGTTGTTAAGGCCCTCATATGGTGTTTTATTGAGGCGTTTGCACACGATACTTCGGTTTTGGACAAAGCATGCGGTTGCTACTGCTTCAGCCCAGAAGTAGAGAGGAAGTTGGGCGAAGTTAAGCATGGATCTAGCTACTTCTACTAGTGTGCGGTTCCTTCTTTCTACTACACCATTTTGTTGCGGTGTGTAGGGTGCTGAGAAGTTGTGAGAAATGCCTTTGGACACCAAGAAACTGTTAAGAAGATGATTAGTGAACTCGGTTCCATTATCACTGCGGATGCATCTAACTAGAAGCTTGATCTGAAGTTCGATTTCTTTGATGAAGTTGATGAAGATCTGCGGTGTCTCTGATTTGAGTCTGAGGAAGAAGGCCCATGTGAAGCGTGTATAGTCATCAACAATAATCAGTATATACTTCTTGTGGTGGAGACTGGCTACGGTTGATGGACCGTAGAGATCAATGTGCAATAGCTCCAGTGGTTCAGAAATAGAAGAGTCCATTATCAGAGGGTGACTTGCCTTAGACTGCTTACCACATTCACAAGCCGGACAGAGAGTATCGTTGCTAAATTTGAGAATAGGGAGACCGCGGACTAGTTCTTCAGTGACTAAGTTGTTGATGTACCGGAAGTTGAGATGAGCTAGCTTACAGTGCCATAACCAGCTGACTTCGGATACAACTTTGGACAAGAAACACAATTGCGGTTTACCAATGATTAGAGAAACATCCAAAGGGTACATGGTACCTTCGGATCGAGATTTGATCAGGCAATTGTTTCTATCACTCGTCATTACGTAGCAAAACTGATCATCAAATTCAACACGATGTCCTGCTTTACATAGTTGGCCAACACTGATGAGATTGTGTTTAAGGCTTTCTACATAAGCAACTTTCTGAATGGAAAAGTTCCCCGTAGTGAGAACACCGTAACCTCGGATGACACCGTTTGCATTGTTACCAAACGTGACATTTCCACCATTGCATATAGGCCTGAAATCCTGAAGGTACTCTAACCTTCCGGTCATGTGCAAGGAGCAGGCACTGTCAATTAACCACTCTTCTTCTTGTTCCTCCTTGCACAAAGCCTGAGAATTAGACGATTAGTTTAGGCATCCAAGCAAGTTTGGAGCCTAGGACAATTGATGTGTTTCTGAGTGATGCATGGTCCGAGGTTGCAGGTACAGGTCTCTTGTCAACTTTTGAGCCTAGTCCTGGGTGTTTGAGTAGATTTGGAGTGTTGTGATTTTTTGGAAAAATATGAGGTTTCTGACTCTGCCTCGATTTGACATGAGATAAAACCTTTTGACAACTACACTGACATTTACAAAAGGAGATTTTGTCTTTTGATCTAACACTGTGATTGGTCAGCGGTTTTAAGGATGTTTTGGATCTGTTACCGGTCCAAGATGGGTTATTCCTGGCACGAGTGTTTTTGGGTTTTGAAAAAGTCTGTTTATGAAAGGTTTTAGCACGTGTAGATTTCTGAATTCTTTTTTATGGATTTGGTAAGATACCCTTCCATTTGAAATTTTGACGTGACTTTAAAAGTGTTGGGGTGGGTAAAATACCTTTCCATTTAGGATCATTTGAAGAATAGACCTGAAAAACATAGTTTCGAAAAGATTGAACACCCTTTTGGGTTGTGTCAGAAGGAGTAGGAATGACTTTTGAAACTGAACTTTCCTTTTTGTTTGTTTTCTTGAAAGAAGAGTTTTTTGAAATGTAGTGAGAGAAAACAAATTTTTTAGGACTTTTGGATTTAGGAAATCTGACTTGCTTCTTGTTTTTTGAAAAAATTTGTCTATTAATACCGCGAGATCTGATTTCTTCTTTAAAAGCCTTTTTTGCCAAAGATTTTGGTGAACCGCAGTCATTGTTGTTCAACTGCGGTTTCCTGGAATTCTTGAAATGATTTTGAAAACGCGGAGTTGAGTCATCAGAGCTTGAGGATTCAGGAATTTGGGAACATTGACCTACTTCAAAATTTTCTATAGGTAGTTCATGAAATATTGGCTGAAGAGTTACAGTTCCTTGAACTGATGATTGCGGTAGGGATGACTTGACTACCGCTGAGTAAGTCTTAGATGGGACTTCGGTGGGACATTTGTGGGACATTTGACTACAGTGAGAGACACTGCGGTCTGAGGACAGAGATGGAAAGTCTTTTGATACTTCGGGGCCCTCAACAACAATCTCTTCGTCAACTACGGATGAAGTTTGAGAATTTGGATAGATGGTGCCGCAGATAGGAATTTGATCACATGTGTGACCCGAAACCTCCGGCACAATTTCCTCAATGACACAATTATTGCTTAAGTAGTGCAGTCTACCGAAGTGAGTTTTAATATCTTCGGGAAAAGTCTTGTCATTGACAGGGAAATGAAATTCTCGGTCTGGAGGGACATACAGTCTGTCTTTGTTGAACCGGGGTGAGGACTCCATTGAGGTAGGATATCCATTTGACCAACCCCAATTGTATGTATTGTCCACGGTTACATTGTTTACCAAATTTTCAATAGCTTCACTTTCATTAAACAACATTTCAATTAAGAGATTTAAGCGTACAATTTCTCTCTGAGCTAAATCTCTCTGGTTCAAAGCTATCTCTAATTGGGTTTCACTTAACATTCTTGCATCCTTTTCTAACTCTTGGTCCATCTCTAACATAGCCATCTTAAGTCTTTTGTTATCCAGTCGTCCTCTCACGTGGAACATCTCTTGGGACGCAATGTTCTTCTCATCTAAGGCTTTATTATAATCTGTAAGGACGGCAGCACAAGTGTCATTAAGATCATCTATGTAAGGCTGACAGTCATGCATGCTATAGTTTAGAGTTTGGATCATGAGTTTTACCTGTTCGACGATGCTTAGTGTTCCATCCTTTGCCATGTAGCAGTAGTTCTTGTTCAACATTGTAGACTCATCATCATCCGCAGTGGCCAGCATGCAGATTTTCCCGTTTCCTTTGACACTGCTGATGGCCTCATCTTCGTCTCCGGATGACCAGACTTGATGGTCTCTTTTGACATGGGCCACGTATGCCCTTGCCTTTTCAGCTTTTTCTTTGTCTTCCAACTCTTGAGCCATTCTAAGGTAGAATGCTCTGTCTTTTACTACATTGGCCTTACAATCTCGTGCAAAGTGATTCTCTTTGTTACATTTGTGACAAATTACAACATCAGTCTTGTCTTCTGAAGGAGTACCAGAGTCAGTGATTTGAGGAGACTGCGGTACCTCCTTTGGTTGAATATTCTGAGATTGCGGTGGTGGATGAGAACTTTTGGGAAATCGAGAGTAGTTATTCTGAGAACCGAAGTTACGGTTGAATGGAGGTTTGTTGAACTGCTGATTCTTGCGGAAGGAAGGAGGTGGTAGACGATTGAACTGTTGGCTATCCAGAGCAATAGCCTTCTGAAAATCTTCGTCATCATCATATTCAGAATCCGCTTCGTATGACTGCGGTAAAGTGTCATACGAGGAAGGATAAGGTGGCTGCAGTGGAGCTTGTGCTATGAGAGCAAGTGGTCCTCCGAAGTCAGCACAGTCTTTGAGTACGGTGGATTCTTGAGCTTGCAGCTCTCCATAGAGCTTGTAAAGTGACAGGGAGTGAATCTTTCTATCGCCTTGGACTATCATCTTGGCCGTAGTCCAATGTCTGCCCAAACCATTAAGAAACTGAAGATTGATTTCATGGTTACTGCGGATGGTGCCCGCATTGGATAACTTGGTGACTATCAGGTTGAACCTTTTGAAGGAGTCTTCCAAACTTTCTCCAGTATGAGCTTTGAAGTTGTTGAACTCGTTGAGTGCGGTAGTAAGCTTCTTATCTTGTGCTTGTTCTGAGCCTTCGTACAGGTTTTTGAGAACATCCCAGATCTCTTTCGCTGATTTGCAATTTATGATAATATCGAAGTTGTCAGGAGCAACTCCGCAGGAGATTTCATAAAAAGCAACAGCATCATTTTCCATTTTATCGAGATCATCCTTGGTGGGACGGCTCATGGCTGGTTGACCTCCTCCTAGCCTGGTTGCAGCGCCGTCAGTTTGGACTGGTGTAAGGACTGGAACATGTGGTCCTTCTTCTACGGATCGCCATACATCTCTACCCAGTCTTCTCAAGTACCTTTCCATTCTTTGTGACCAGTGATGATATTCATTTGCGACTAGTATTGGGACTCGGTTAGAACCACCGACACTGTTGGAAACATTTAGAGATAATGATTGTGCCATTTGAAATTGTTTTTTTTTGTTTTGAAGAAATGAGCTTTAGTGGTATAGAAGGCTCTTTGAAAAATCAGATTTCCGTTTTCAAAAAGCAACCACTTTGGCTCTAATACCAATTGTTGAGAGAAAAACTTGGAGACACACTTGAACAAAAGTTAGAACAAGTATAATGCGGAATAGTTAATCTCAAAGGATCCAAAAGCTCAACAATAATATAGTTAGATAGTTAGAGAGTTAGTTGCGGAAATGTAAAGGAATGGAAATGACAGCAATTGTTATATCAAGAAGACACTTAAGCTGATTCATAACAAGGAATGCATTCACTCCAAGTTAATAAGGAAGATCAAGCTTAGTGATTAAGTCTTAAAGACTTGCTCCGAAGAGGGATTATGATCAGCCTGATTATGATAAGATTTAAGTAAGAAGATATGAGTGAAGAAAGATAAGAGAGATAACTTCAGAATGTGTATTCAGATAGAATTCATAAGTTATCGGTTCCTTTTCTTATCTCTATGAACACAAAGAGAGTAAGTCTCTATTTATAGAGACTTAGAAACTACACTAGATTACAACTCTATAAGCAGCCGTGCAAGGCATACTGGATAATAGAGTGTATTACATAAAAGACAAATAACGTAATCTAGCTAAGTTGACTGCGGTAGCTGACTCAGGTTGCTGATGCGGTTGCTGATGAAGAAGATTGACTCCGGGTGCTGAAGCGGTTGCGGTAGAAAGATGGTTGCGGTAGCTGAGATGGTTGCGGTAGCAGAGATGGTTGCGGTAGCTGAGTTCAAGAGGGTCACTTTTATGATTCAACAAAATCTTTTCAAAAGATGTTGAAGAATAGGTCCCCAAAATAAAACATGATAAAAGTTTATCAAAACCCTTCTTTAAGAAGGTATATATTTTCCATATATATATCAAAACCTCGGGATGTCATGTTCCGATACAGATCAAAAGCATAAACAAGACATTATAAGCCTTACTACGGTTATTTACAACTACTGGCCCATAATCAAAAATCTCTCATCGTCCTCCGACTATGCTCGGGGTCCACTACCTGTAATCATAAAAAGCTGAGTGGGCCAGGCTTGGGAGCCTGGTGAGCATATAGGGTTTTCAACCCACAATAATAATAATTTATTAAGTTCACCGATCAACAATAACCCTGATTACCCATTCCCATTGTCCTCACTTTACGTCCCTAAACACCTAACACAAGGGACTTAGCCTAAGGAATATCATCAGGTTGGACACTACTGCTAAGGGGACTCCTTAGCCATACATGTCCTAAAGGCAACCATGAGGGGGATTGGAGTACACCAATGAACATTTAGTTCATCAACACCTACAAGTTGCGAACTTGCTAGTGTACCACTGGACTGTCTAGAAAGGTCCGTGATCGTCATCTATACTCCGCTAGACGGCTATAACAACACCAACAACAACACCGACACCGAGGCCTCTCATCATTTTAACACCCACCGACTATTTTGTCTACCCATGTTCTACCCAACATATTTGTAGATAAAATACATATACAGTTTAAAACTTGTATAAAACATCAATTCAACAGTCACCTCAAATAAACAATTAACATATTTACACATAACACGTATTTTAAGGTAAATACTTCATATCTATGTGTAAATTGAAAGTAACTACACACTCACTTGATTTAATGAAAATCGGGCAGCAATTCGTTTCCTAAAACGATCGTTTCTAATAAAACCGGGAGTTTTATTGAGAAACCGGGCTCTTCAAAAGTCGGGCTTCGAAACTGAAAAGATAAATTTTATGGGCTTCACGGGCACTTCGTGGCGTATTTCGGGGCTTATAATTGATACCGGGGCTTCGGGGAATGTTAAGATGAAGAAAATATGAAGAAAGGGGTGAAAAATGGTGAAATCCCAAAAGTACCCGAGAAGGCTCGCGGGACCCTTCTATTTATAGGGGTCCGAAGTCCTGATCTGACGGCTAAGAAGGAACCACGCGTCGCAGATCCGAAGCTCGCAGGGGGATGGCTCGCACGAGGTCTGCGCGTGCGAAGGCTTGCAGTCCTCTCCTGATTGGACCGAGGTCTACTGGTCCGAAGTAGAGGCATCGTGGCACTCATGCGAGGGTTCGGTCTCGTGCAAGAAGGTACGTGTCGCATCGCTACTGGACCACTTCGGATAAGGTCAGGTGCTCGGATGACTCAGCAGCTCGGACACGTGGCTCGCCTGACTCACCATTTCGGACACGTGGCACGTTCTAAGCAAGGGTGGCGTGGCAAATCGTGACTATGCAAATTTTCTCGGTTTTTGTGCAAAAACTTCTAAAATCCATAACTTTCGCATACGAGCTCCGTTTTTGACGTTCTTTATATGCACGCGTAGGTAAAATTACGCTCTACAACTTCCGTTTAGATTTCGTCGGCTAATTTTGATTTTAATTTTTATATTATTATTTTTAACAGACCGGGACAGGAAATCCATTAAAAATTTATAACTTCTTCATCCCACGTCCGTTTTCGTCAGACTTTTTTCCGTTGTGCTACTATTTATGAGACCTTCGATTCTCGTTTAGGTTGTGTCGGGTAAAAATCACTCGATCTAAAATTCGAGTTTTTAGCTGTCTACTGCTAAGCTGAAACTTCGAAAAATCATAACTTCCTCATACGAAGTCAGATTTGGGCGTTCTTTTTATCGAACTTCTCGGTTTACTGAATACTACGAGTTTCATTTAGATCACTAAGGCTAAAAAGTAGTTTATCGAAAACTCACTTTTTACGACATTCAGCACCGAGCCGGTTTTGTCGTGAAACTTCGACAGATCATAACTTCTTCGTTATAACTCGGATTTCGGCATTCTTTATATATCTGTAATCCTTGTCACGACCACTACAACTTTCTTAATAGATATCGGCTTTATCTAAAATTTAATTTTGACGCTCATTTTTATTCTTAATTAATTAACTCCTAGTAATTAAGCATAAAACACATAAAACACATAGAATTCACATAATTCCTTTTTAATTTCTTCAAAATGAGTTACAAAGGTTAACCTAGACTATCATATTAATATTAATGCCTAGGCTAGAAACACGAGTGTTACAATTCTCTCCCCCTTAGGATGATTCCGTCCCCGGAATCACATATCACCAAAGAACTGCGGGTAGCGACTCATCATGTCACTCTCCGTTTCCCAGGTGAGATTTGGTCCATTCGTATGTTTCCAGAAGCACTAAATCAACCATCTGGCGTCGCAACTTCATAGTCTTACGGTCAACTATTGCCTCAGGTTCTTCAATCAACCTTTTGTTTTCATCCACCTTTAACTCAGAAATCGGAATTATGTCGGGCACATCTCCCGTGAACTTCCTCAAATAACACACATGAAATGTGTTATGAATACCCTCCAGTTCTTCCGGTAATTCTAGCTTGTAAGCTTGATTCCCGATCTTCTGAAGAACTTTAAATGGTCCAATAAACCTTAGACTCAACTTTCCTCTTTTACCAAATCTTACAAGTCCCTTCCACGGCGAGACTTTAAGTAAAACCAAATCTCCAACATCGAAGGATATCGGTTGTCTTTTCTTGTCAGCATAGCTCTTTTGTCAATCTTGAGCAGCTAACATCCTCTCCCTTATCACCTTCAACTTTTCAGCAGTCTGATGGACTATTTCAGGTCCCATAAACTGCTTTTCCCCAGCTTCCAGCCAACATGATGGCGTTCGACACTTTTCCCCATACAAAGCGTGATAAGGTGCCATCTTAATGCTTGAGTGGAAACTATTATTATAGGAAAATTCTACTAGAGGTAAGTGTTCATCCCAGTTGCCTTGGAATTCTAGGGTACATGCTCTTAGCATATCCTCCAATGTTTGAATCATTCGCTCGCTTTGACCATCGGTTTGTGGATGGTAAGCTGTACTCAAACACAACTTGGTACCCAATTCCTCTTGTAGACTCCTCCAAAACCTTGAGGTAAAACGGCTGTCACGATCGGATACAATCGTTAACGGAACACCGTGTAGCCTCACAATTTCCTTCACATAAGAATTCGCAAGTTTATCCATAGACCATTTCTCGTTAGCGGCTATGAAATGCGCACTCTTAGTGAAGCGATCAACGACCACCCAAATCATGTCGTGACCGTTCCTTGTTCTGGGCAGTTTAGTCACAAAATCCATGGTAATGTCCTCCCATTTACCCATGGGTAGTGGTAAAGGTTCTAAACTCCCATACGGTTTCTGATGTTGTGCCTTAACCCTAGCATAAGTTACACACTCAGCCACATACTTAGCAACATCGAGCTTCATCGTCGGTCACCAGTAATAGGGTTTTAGGTCCCTATACATTTTCGTACTGTCGGGATGAATCGAGTACATGGTTTTGTGAGCTTCTTCCATCAGAAGACCTCTTACTCCTCCCGTCTTAGGTACCCAAATCCTATCTTTGAATACCTTCAATCCATGATCGATTGTATCAAACACCAACGTTTTTCCCAAACGTTCCTCCTTCCGGTCATTTTTCTCCAAAGCTTCCTCCTGAGCTTTCTTTATACTTTCCACAATTGTAGAGACAACTTCAATCTTCAGCGCTCTTGGCCTTCTCTTTTCAAGATTTACCTTCCGACTGAGAGCATCAGCAACAACATTTGCTTTACCAGGGTGGTAAAGTATCTCACAGTCGTAGTCCTTGAGTAGTTCCAGCCAGCGCCGCTGCCTCATGTTCAATTCCTTCTGATTAAAGAGATATTGAAGACTCTTATGATCAGTGAAAAGTTTACACATAGTACCATAAAGATAATGCCTCCATATCTTTAAGGCGAATACTACCGCTGCCAACTCCAGATCATGAGTAGGGTAGTTCTTTTCATGTTCTTTCAACTGCCTCGATGCATACGCTATCACTTTATCCCTTTGGGTCAACACACATCCTAACCCAACTCCAGAGGCATCACTATAGACTGCGAAGTCATCAACTCCTTCAGGTAACGAAAGAATCGGTGCTTCACACAATCTCTTCTTTAACTTCTCAAAGGCTTCCTTATGCTTCTCATTCCAAGCATAAGTAGCTCCTTTGTGGGTCAAAGTTGTTAATGGAGTAGCGATCGAAGAAAAGCCTTGCATAAATCGGCGATAATATCCGGCTAATCCTAAAAAGCTTCGAATCTCCGTGGGACTTTTTGGTTGTTCCCACTTCATCACAGCTTCAATCTTTGCTGGGTCAACCATTATCCCTTCTTGGTTAACCACATGACCCAAAAATTGGACTTCTTGAATCCAAAATTCACATTTGGAGAACTTTGCATACAGCTTCTCCTCTTTCAGAACTTCTAGCACTTCACGCAGATGCTTTTCATGCTCCTTCTTGCTTTTCGAATAGATCAAGATATCGTCTATGAATACTATCACGGATTTATCAAGGTATGGTTTACAAACCTTATTCATCAAATCCATGAAAGCTGCTGGGGCATTGGTTAATCCGAACGACATAACCAAAAATTCATAGTGTCCATATCTTGTTCTGAACGCAGTCTTCTCGATATCTTGCTCCCTCACCTTTAGTTGATGGTACCCCGACCTAAGATCGATCTTCGAAAAATAGCTCGATCCTTGCAACTGATCGAACAAGTCATCGATCCTCGGCAACGGGTACTTGTTCTTTATCGTCGCTTTATTCAGCTCTCTGTAATCGATGCACATTCTCATGCTCCCGTCTTTCTTCTTTACAAATAACACAGGGGCTCCCCAGCGTGATGAACTAGGTCGAATGAAACCTTTGTCCAATAACTCCTGAAGTTGTGTCATAAGTTCTTTCATTTCGGTTGGTGCTAATCGATATGGTGCTTTTGCTATCGGCGTCATTCCTGGTAACAAGTCGATACGGAATTCTACTTGTCCATCAGGGGGCAATCTGGGAAGATCTTCGGGAAAGACTTCCAGATAATCACACACCACTGGAATATTCTGCACCTCCTTCTTTTCCTTCTGAGCATCGATCACGAACGCTAGATATGATGTACACCCCTTGGCCAAACACTTTCTGGCTTTCATTAGGGAAATGATTCCAGAGTTTACTCTGCGTTTGTCTCCGTACACCATAAATGACTCTTTCCCTGGCGGGTTTACTTTTACTATCTTTTTCCTACACATTATTTCGGCATCATTGGCGCTAAGCCAATCCATTCCTAAAACTATGTCGAAACCATTTAACTCGATAGGCAATAATTCCTCGTGGAACTTATGTTGGGTTTTAAGCATTCTAACACTCCTATGGTGTACATGCAACCCTATAAACCTTGGATCTATGTTTTCTCTATTATACATGCAAATATTAAATATTCCAAGGTTTCATCCTAACTAGCATATTATGAAGCACCTATACTACAAAGTTCTAGTTAGATGACATACCTTTTGATGTAGCTTGATGTCTTCAAGCTTTAAGAGCTTAGCCCCAATAGTGTGGAAGCCTCAAGTGGAATCACAAATCACCAAAACACCTTGGAAAACCTTTAGAGAATATGCATACTTGGCTCACACTATGAAATCGGTTATTGCCCTCTTTAGTGTATCCACACTAGCCACTAACCTAATTTCATGCACCATAAGACCCTTTATATAGTGTGGAGGATTAGGGTTAAACCCTAATACCCATGACCTTTCATTTCCTAGGATCCATGGGTTAAAGCTCCATAGACTATCCATGAAGACTTAGCCCAACCTAAATGAACTTGGCCCACTACACATATATATATATATCTAAGAGTCCATATTTAATTAGTTCCTTTTGGTCACTTAATTAATTATAAACTAATTCTTGATCAATACTAATTAAATAATATGATTATATATTAATATATTACAACTTATAATATATTAATATAAATCATAAATATACTATTCTCAAAAGACTATCCATATAAATTGTGTCGGTGAAGTGCAACCCAAATGGACCATGCCGGGTCGGGTCAAGTACATACCAAATATAGTTATGGACTTAGACATTAATCCAACAGTCTCCCACTTGGATAAGTCTAAAACTATTATTGAGTATGACTTCAAAAACCAACTGGCAATCGTATCTCTTAAAGCCGCTGTCGAACTCTGATCTTGTCAATGAACTCTGACCTTTGTCAATGACTTGTCCATTAGATAAGGGATCATATATTCCTCCATTCTAGATATCATATGGACTGAGACATGGATTATAATCATTCTCTCTATCCATTTGTTGTTTCCCGACTTTCGATTTATGATGACTGACTGATTGAACAAATCAAATCAGTCCTGGCTTGGCCAAGCACTCACATGTATCATCGCTAAATCATCGAGGGGCCCACAGATATCGCTTTTATCCCGTAGGTAAAAGGAATGGATAAACTTCGACTCATATGGCTTGTTCTACTACTTGTTGAACCATACACAAAGGCACGTTTTATAACATCGAGTTACCAATGCGTTTTCGTGCAATCAATGTATAACCAACTCATAGTAACAACTCATATCTCTAGGTTTGAAGAATATAAGATATTATCGTCTCATGATCACTCGTGATAAAATCCATGAAGTGATTCAAATGAGCGCGGGTTGAATCCAATACTCAGAACTTATGAGCACTCATGAGTGTTGTAGCACCAATTTGTCCACCAACTTGGACCTCTACAAACCAACCCATGACAGTTTTGATTCATATCTACTTCCAACATATGACCGACTGTGGATGGTTTGAATAACTTAATCATTCAGGAAGAGTGACTTAGTTATTATGGAAGTCAAAACATGCAAAGTGAAACACAAGAATAAATGAATCAAATATGGTATCAAACCCTATGAATATAAATAAACACTTTTATTTATCACCATACTGATTACTCATTATTCATTGTTTCGGTTTTATCAACTTTATACTTGAATTAAAAACACTAGTTGTCCCATGCTCCAAGCATGTACACTATGTTTTTCTTAAACAATAGCTTTGCCATACACCAAGTATGCACTCTATGTTTGTCTATGATCCTTACTTTGTGAAATAAACCAATTGAACATAATTTCAATGATTCTAATTTCACACACCCCAATCCTTATCGAAAAATGTGAGAATTTCAAATTCCTATCATTTATCGAAATCTGTTTAGATTTTAAACTTATATGCACTGACCCTCCTGTAATGAATATGTACAAAGTCACAAACACTTGTCAACAGTCATTATAAGGTATTCCAATGGAGATCAACTACATGGAAACTAAGTCTCACATTCAAAGTACATTGCTTTAGACATGCTTCTTGCATTAAGTTTTCTAATCTTACACAGATAACTTCCACCTATGGAGACAACTACATATTCTCATTTTGACTATCACTTCTGAATAAGAGATGCCACTTTTCAGAATATGTCAATATGGTCCTTCCAAAATTATCACTATACTTCCAACTATCCCTGAGCAACCAATCTTTGGTAAACCTCAGATTGTCCTCGACAATTGCTTAATCATTTTAGTCATATCCAATTCTAGACCTTTTCCCTTCTTAATGCCTCTGGGCATTTGGAAAAATTTAGAAATGACAAATATTATAGCACATGCAATCGATCCTGTACCCAAAGCAAATGGTACACGATTCATGATGTCTCACATAAAGACATGATTCTAGACCAGTCTTTTGCTAAAATATTTTTATTTGCCATGTTTTCAAAATTTGACTATGAAGAGGGATGTCGTAATCATAATCGAATTTTGAGAACGCAATATATAGAATTTCCTTAAGTTGAACCAATCCAACATGAAATTCATATATATATTCTTGACTAAGGATGATTAAGGTCTCAATCTAAGCCTTTAGAACTGAAATGAAGTATATCCTCTCCCTTAATTATAGCAAAACCTTTTTCAATCCCTGCAGCCTCACGAATTGAAACTTTTGTTTTCTATAATTAACATTGCTAACTTGCAACACCAACAATAATTATCGTGCTCCCACTAACATGATGATTATTAGCATAACACTTATGCTCCCACTAGCTTTGACATGTACTCAGAAATCAGCTGGACTTCTAGAAATCAATCCTTTATTGACTTTCTTACCAAAGTTCAGATTTCTGATATGAGATGCTTTGATAAAACTTTATCAAAATCATACACCTTTCCTTAGATAGCATGCATGTGTGTCTAAACAATTTCAGAACTATGAAAAGGGATGCCGTAATCATAGTCTCAATTTTTTAGACCTTTTGCCATATGCTTCAAATCTACTTGGTGGAAGTGTTTCCTCACCATCATTTTCATGAATCGGAGAGAAACCTTATGACCCTTAGATTTTATGGTGTATGTGTTCTTATCCATGTGAATCGTCAAAACCATAGTCACAAGACAAGGATAATGACAAATCCAAACTCATATGGACTGAATTTATGCAATCTTAACTTCTTGCCACCTGGCAGTACAGGGCCTGCCATTGCTTCCAAGTTGTTATGCAACCAATTGAGAACTTTCAGAACTCCTATGCAAAGCCAACTTTAACTGGAATGGGCATAGAATATGTCAACACGATAGGTTATAAACCTCAAGTCGTGTGCTAGTGAAGAACCTCAGGTTTTATTCTTGATTAGTTCTTGAAATTCTTTTTAGGATCTTTAAG
The DNA here is from genome assembly GCF_052849685.1 of Lactuca virosa. Taxonomy (NCBI): domain Eukaryota; kingdom Viridiplantae; phylum Streptophyta; class Magnoliopsida; order Asterales; family Asteraceae; genus Lactuca; species Lactuca virosa. Next base: position 123,470,307 of record NC_136432.1, on the reverse strand, counting down.
AGTCCCACTATCCTCTTGACATATAAGACTATCTTGCCAAATATTCAAGAGATAGTGAGGATTCTTTATCAAGACAAACACTTCACACAATTGGCCTTAGTTGGTCTTTGTTTTATCCAAAACATCACAACTTACCAATTTCAAATGTACAAGAGTAGGACACTTTTACTCTTACATTTGACAAGTGTTTTAAACCTTTCTTTAAGATATGTCACTCAAGTTACAATCTTGGAGTATGACTCTAAGAATTGTTTTGGAACGAAGTATGACTCATCTTCCTGATCTAACCATTTCAACAATTCATGACTCCTCTTCTTAGTCATAATAATGCACTAAGATGACCTTTAGAGGACTAATTGTGATATGATTTCTAAATCATTAAGATGATCACAAACTTGATACTAAAGTACTCTCCCATCTTTTCAGATTTGAGAAACTTTTATCTTTCCGCCTAATTTGATTCTTCCCATTCGTTCTGCCATACATTGAGACTTTTCCAATGTTTCAGAATTATACTTAAACTTGTAAGTATAACCATATTTACTAAACTTTAGTAAATCAAATAGTCTTAACGAGCTTTGTGGTGGACATGACCAGTGCACAAGAATGTGTACTCGATCCCTTTAGTCCTTCACTTGACTCACACATCCATGTGAACAAGTAATTAGTCTTGATTTTCCAATGCTTGAAAGTTCTCATTCGTCATACTATTCAACTTGCATGATTCCAAGTTTCGGTCCAATTGAAACTTGGGTGATGAGGAACTTTCCTGATTTGGTAAATTTAGACACTACCACAAATGAAAGAATCAAATCCATTTTCCAATATTGCTGTCAGTGGATTCATAAAGCAACAATTTTCCACAAATACCATTGTAAGGATACTTCAAATAAATAAAATTAAACAATTTTCTTTTATTTTAAAACTTTGCGGAAAAACTTATCCTTACAATCCACATGGAAAATTGTTGTTATCTATTCCTTAGCAATATATCATAACTTCTTAAGCAACTGCTCAAAATTCTGATGCGATCGAAATCCACCTTCGCGATCAGAATCAGCATATACTTCCTTTAAGATTTCTCTCTATTCTTTTATTCTTAAAACATCAACATGTGACCCAGTCACATCATGTAATGAGGATCTCAGAATAGAACTTAACAGAGTTAGATAATGGGCTCTACCTGATGTAGAGTCAAACTTATTGACTTTAACATCCTTAGGTAAATTTGGCAGCTTTGCAATCAACGCCCCTTCCTTTGGAAAAATAAACATATGGACCCTTTGGTAATGGGACTATCTTAGACTTAGCCTTTCTCTTTACCATTTGGTCAACCGGGTTGACTATGGCCAATCCCTTTCCTTTGGGAAGAGAATGCTTTTTCCTGGATTTCCAGTGTCACCATTGTCACTGTCCATAAAGTTTTTGGGAAGTTGATCTTCTAATCAAATTTGCTTTACTATCGTTCCAAATCATTGTTGATTCAGCAGCACCAAGCAAATAGATATGATCATTAAGGTTCATGTCATAGTCTGTTTCATAGTAGTCCCAAAGGAACTCACTATGTGACTTAGAAAGTGATTGAACATCCAACTTTCTCAAGACTTTGACACCCAACTCTCCCGGCTTGTCAATATGTGACTTCATCTCTAAGATGTGATCACACATAGACCTTGCTTGCCATTAGGGCTTGAGTGACCTTGAACTTGTGGGTTAGGGAGAATAATTGGAGGAGGTGGAGGAAGAGAAGTATGACTTCCATGAGCCAAACTCGGGAAGTCATATTCATTAGGAAAGCTTGGTTTGGGAAGATCATTGTTGTCTAAACTAGACATCAACAATGGGAGAAATTCACGTAAAGTTGATTTAAGTCCTTAATATAACACCCAATATGATATATTAAGGCTAGGACCCAACAAACTATTTTATAACTTGGAAGAGGGATGCCGTAATCCAAGCTATAAAATATTTGAAGGTAGGTGAATGACGATTCACCAATTCCCACCAAGATAAACGAAATGTATTATTAGGTTTTAATTGGTTTTGAAACTCCTAGATTCTTTTGAGATTCATTGAACTTTTCAATGGCATGTTTCAATCTCGAGTGTGCCCTTCAGGTTTTGTGACTGGGATGTCGAGGATCACAAAACAAGGTGTGAAGTAACCATGCAAATATACTTGGTACCCTTAATATTTACCCCTCCATCGATGTGCCGGTTAACCACACACGCTCCAACGATACTATGATAAACATTAAGTTGCCATTTGCCTACCTTGTTAAGTCCAGGTTAGTGTGCCGGTTAACCACACACGCTCCACTAACAACTTAAACAAAGTGCAAAGTGTAATTTCATGGATTAGCACCTTATTCACATTTTCCTAAGTAACTAAGATTGGGAATTTATAAGTGTTTAGTTACTTAGTATTTATCATTATACTTATAATGAAGGGAGAATTATAGTCCTTGTCCTACCTGTTCGGCTAACGACCCTCCACCGGTCAAGGAAGCGGTGAGTGAGAGTGGACACCCATTAAACTGCCATTTTATAGGCAGTAACCTTATACCCCCCTTATAGACCGGCTTCGTGAATAAGGGTGTATTTTAGACATTTAAAATACTTGGTGGTTTAATCTATTAATTAAACTAGACTTTTAATTTAATTAAACTCAAACCATATATTTATGGATTAATAATACTCTTTTAATTAAACGCTTTAATTAACTATTAATAAAGTCCATAAGAGTTAATTTGAACTATTCAACAAAACATCATAATTCCAATTATTAAACTCAAAATTAAAACCATTTAATTAATTGTTTAAGTTATGAACCCAAGAGTTTTAGAATTCAATTCTTTTTTTCATAAAAAACTTTTCTCAAATTCCAAAACTTGAGGGCAAGTTTTGTAATTCTTGAAAACCTTTGGATTCCATAACTTATGGAATTAATGGTGTTTTATGATGAAACTTTCCATGTTCCATAACTTAAGAACAAGTTATGGAATTCTTTAAAACATTAAGACTAAGTTTTGTAACTCCATAAAAAACTTTGAATCAATTTTTTTAAAAACCTTTTCATATCCATAACTTATGGAGGTTTCAAAAAACTCTTTAGATCAAACTTTTAAAACTAATAAAATAATCATATCATTTTATCTTTTACTAAATTTGACATAATTCAACTCATATAGCAAATGATTCAAATTTTACAAATAATTAGTTTTTCACAAAAACAAGTAATTATCTTAAAATTTGACAAACGTCATTTTTTTTCCTTTTTTTTCAACTTTGAAAATAAAATATTTGCATCAATATAACAGAAAACAACACATGGCTCTGATACCACTGTTGGGTTTTGAGCATTCTAACACTCCTATTGTGTACATGCAACCCTATAAACCTTGGATCTATGTTTTCTCTATTATACATGCAAATATTAAATATTCCAAGGTTTCATCCTAACTAGCATATTATGAAGCACCTATACTACAAAGTTCTAGTTAGATGACATACCTTTTGATGTAGCTTGATGTCTTCAAGCTTTAAGAGCTTAGCCCCAATAGTGTGGAAGTCTCAAGTGGAATCACAAATCACCAAAACACCTTGGAAAACCTTTAGAGAATATGGATACTTGGCTCACACTATGAAATCGGTTATTGCCCTCTTTAGTGTATCCACACTAGCCACTAACCTAATTTCATGAACCATAAGACCCTTTATATAGTGTGGAGGATTAGGGTTAAACCCTAATACCCATGACCTTTCATTTCCTAGGATCCATGGGTTAAAGCTCCATGGACAATCCATGAAGACTTAGCCCAACCTAAATGAACTTGGCCCACTACACATATATATATCTAAGAGTCCATATTTAATTAGTTTCTTTTGATCACTTAATTAATTATAAATTAATTCTTGATCAATACTAATTAAATAATATGATTATATATTAATATATTAGAACTTATAATATATTAATATAAATCATAAATATACTATTCTCAAAAGACTATCCATATAAATTGTGTCGGTGAAGTGCAACCCAAATGGACCATGTCGGGTCGGGTCAAGTACATACCAAATATAGTTATGGACTTAGACATTAATCCAACAACTTATTCCCATCCAATTCAATGACGATGTTTTTCATACGATGGCTAACAGGTACAAACTTGCCACTAGCAATCTCGACTAATAAGGCATTAACTAGTCTATCTACAGGCAAAGCTAGTTTTCTACCAAATTCATGCGATATAAAGGAGTAATTGGCTCCAGAATCAAACAAAATTTGGGCAGGCAATTCGTTTACGAGAAAGGTACCTGAAGCGACATCGGCTTCTTCTTTCGCAGCTTCGAGTGTCATCTGAAAGGCTCTTGCCTTCGGCTTTGGCGGCAGATTGGGTTTCGCTGCGTCTTTCTTCTTCGGGAAATCCCTCAAAATATGCCCTTCTTCATGGCACCCATGACAGACATTATTAGTGAAGGTGCAACTATTCGCATAATGCCCTGGCTTTCCACACTTGTAACAAGTGAGTTCCACGCTGCACTTCCCAGCATGTTTCTTCTTGCACCTGTCACACCATTTGGCTTCGGCTCCTCCTCCGAATTTTCTCGAACCAAACTTCGAGAATTTGTTCTTTTTGTTGGAACCTGACGTTCCTTCAAACTTTCTCTTTTCGCCAACTTCAACCTTGTTGGCGGCTCTCCCCTTGATCATATCTTCAACAGACTTGGCAGCCCAGATAGCTTCCTCCAAAGTAAGTGCCTGACGTACTGGCACCGCATACTCCCATGGAAGTCCCTTTGCGTACCTGTCAATTTTCGCCAGCTCATCTGGGACAATACGCAAAGCAAACTCCATTTTTTCTGTGAAGTTATTCGTATACTCGTCAACAGTCATACTCCCCTTCTGCAATGTTAGAAATTGGTTTTCTAACTCAAGTACGTTTTGGGCCGAGCAGTACTTGCGCTTAAAGCGCACCAAGAAATCTGACCAAGTCATTTGCAGTGGCTCATTAAGTCTTAGGGTTTTCCCCAATGTGTTCCACCAACGAGCAGCACTACCCCTGAACTGACGTACTGCAAAGGTAGTTTGTAACTTGCCTTGGCAATCACAAGTCATGAAAGCCAACTCCATTTCCGAGACCCAGTCCATAACTCCGACAGGATCTTCTTTTCCAGTGAAGGTCGATGGCTTGCAAGTCATAAAGTCCTTATACTTGCTCCCATTTCTCTCCACTCTGCCCTCGTGGTTATTCCTCCCAACCACAAGCGGTTCACTATGACCAACCGATCTGCTGTTGTTCCCTTCTTCAGATCACTCGTCATTTAGTTCACGTTGTTCAACAGGAACTGAAGGTTCATCCCTGTTGTTCAGCAACATTTGCCTCAACTCCTCTCTTTGTTCAGCCATCATGGTCTGAATCACAGCTCGTACTCCAGCCATGGTGATGGGTTCGGGTACAGCTCCTACTATAGGCACCTGTTCCACCACTTGAGGTTGAGGTTGTTGGTTTCTGTTTGCATTTCCCGCTCCACTTCTAGTTTTTGCCATTACAATCTATATACCGAATAAGGCGAATTTAGGTCTTTATCCTTGTTAGATATTTTAATTCCCTTATCACTCCGAAATGTTTACATGTTAGTTCTAATCTCGTAATCATACGCTTAGAATCCTACACACATAAGGTTTCCAGATCCGGTCGGCAACAGACCATAGATCCGAACAAATAATGGCATATATGGCAACATATAGCATTTAGCACATAAAGGCATTTTAGGCACCTTTCCTAAAATAAACTAGTGCTCATGTCTAAAATATGGTAGACACTCACCTCACAATCATCACTTAGCATTCTAAGTTCAAGTCTAGAAATTTTACAATTTCTTAGTTCGCTTAAACTAATGCTCTGCTACCAACTGTGAAATCCCCTAATTTCTCGGCCAGAAAAGACCGATTTAATTTATGCTTTTTAAAATAAAATCAGAGAAATCTTTTCAAAAGATGTTGCAGAATAGGTCCCCAAAATAAAACATGATAAAAGTTTATCAAAACCCTTCTTTAAGAAGGTATATATTTTCCATATATATATATATATATCAAAACCTCGGGATGTCATGTTCCGATACAGATCAAAAGCATAAACAAGACATTATAAGCCTTACTACGGTTATTTACAACTACTGGCCTATAATCAAAAATCTCTCATCGTCCTCCGACTATGCTCGAGGTCCACTACCTGTAATCATAAAAAGCTGAGTGGGTCAGGCTTGGGAGCCTGGTGAGCATATAGGGTTTTCAACCCACAATAATAATAATTTATTAAGTTCACCAATCAACAATAACCCTGATTACCCATTCCCATTGTCCTCACTTTACGTCCTTAAACATCTAACACAAGGGACTTAGCCTAAGGAATATCATCAGGTTGGACACTACTGCTAAGGGGACTCCTCAGCCATACATGTCCTAAAGGCAACCATGAGGGGGATTGGAGTACACCAATGAACATTTAGTTCATCAACACCTACAAGTTGCGAACTTGCTAGTGTACCACTGGACTGTCTAGAAAGGTCTGTGATCGTCATCTATACTCCGCTAGACGACTATAACAACACCAACAACAACACTGACACCGAGGCCTCTCATCATTTTAACACCCACCGACTATTTTCTCTACCCATGTTCTACCCAACATATTTGTAGATAAAATACATATACAGTTTAAAACATGTATAAAACATCAATTCAACAGTCACCTCAAATAAACAATTAACATATTTACACATAACACGTATTTTAAGGTAAATACTTCATATCTATGTGTAAATTGAAAGTAACTACACACTCACTTGATTTAATGAAAATCGGGCAGCAATTCGTTTCCTAAAACGATCGTTTCTAATAAAACCAGGAGTTTTATTGAGAAACCGGTCTCTACAAAAGTCGGGTTTCGAAACCGAAAAAATAAATTTTTCGGGCTTCACGGGCACTTCGTGGCGTATTCCGGGGCTTATAATCGATATCGGGGCTTCGGGGAATGTTAAGATGAAGAAAATATGAAGAAAGGGGTGAAAAATGGTGAAATCCCAAAAGTACCCGAGAAGGCTCGTAGGACCCTTCTATTTATAGGGGTCCGAAGTCCTGATCTGAAGGTTGAGAAGGAACCACGCGTCGCAGATCCGAAGCTCGCAGGGGGATGGCTCGCACGAGGTCTGCGCTTGCGAAGGCTTGCTGTCCTCTCCTGATTGGACCAAGGTCTACAGGTCCGAAGTAGAGGCATCATGGCACTCATGCGAGGGTTCGGTCTCGTGCAAGAAGGTACGTGTCGCATCGCTACTGGACCACTTCGGATAAGGTCAGGTGCTCTGATGACTCAGCAGCTCGGACACGTGGCTCGCCTGACTCACCATTTCGTACACGTGGCACGTTCTAAGCGAGGGTGACGTGGCAAATCATGACTATGCGAATTTTCTCGGTTTTTGTGCAAAAACTTCTAAAATCCATAACTTTCGCACCTGTTCCACCACTTGAGTTTGAGGTTGTTGGTTTCTGCTTGCATTTCCCGCTCCACTTCTAGTTTTTGCCATTACAATCTATATACCGAATAAGGCGAATTTAGGTCTTTATCCTTGTTAGATATTTTAATTCCCTTATCACTCCGAAACGTTTACATGTTAGTTCTAATCTCGTAATCATACGCTTAGAATCCTACACACATAAGGTTTCCAAATCCGGTCGGCAACAGACCATAGATCCGAACAAATAATGGCATATATGGCAACATATAGCATTTAGCACATAAAGGCATTTTAGGCACCTTTCCTAAAATAAACTAGTGCTCATGTCTAAAATATGGTACACACTCACCTCACAATCATCACTTAGCATTCTAAGTTCAAGTCTAGAAATTTTACAATTTCTTAGTTCGCTTAAACTAATGCTCTGCTACCAACTGTGAAATCCCCTAATTTCTCGGCCAGAAAAGACCGATTTAATTTATGCTTTTTAAAATAAAATCAGAGAAATCTTTTCAAAAGATGTTGCAGAATATGTCCCCAAAATAAAACATGATAAAAGTTTATCAAAACCCTTCTTTAAGAAGGTATATATTTTCCATATATATATCAAAACCTCGGGATGTCATGTTCCGATACAGATCAAAAGCATAAACAAGACATTATAAGCCTTACTACGGTTATTTACAACTACTGTCATATAATCAAAAATCTCTCATCGTCCTCCGACTATGCTCGGGGTCCACTACCTGTAATCATAAAAAGTTGAGTGGGTCAGGCTTGGGAGCCTGGTGAGCATATAGGGTTTTCAACCCACAATAATAATAATTTATTAAGTTCACCAATCAACAATAACCCTGATTACCCATTCCCATTGTCCTCACTTTACGTCCTTAAACACCTAACACAAGGGACTTAGCCTAAGGAATATCATCAGGTTGGGCACTACTGCTAAGGGGACTCCTCAGCCATACATGTCCTAAAGGCAACCATGAGGGGGATTGGAGTACACCAATGAACATTTAGTTCATCAACACCTACAAGTTGCGAACTTACGAGTGTACCACTGGACTGTCTAGAAAGGTCTGTGATCGTCATCTATACTCCGCTAGACGACTATAACAACACCAACAACAACACCGACACCGAGGCCTCTCATCATTTTAACACCCACCGACTATTTTCTCTACCCATGTTCTACCCAACATATTTGTAGATAAAATACATATACAGTTTAAAACATGTATAAAACATCAATTCAACAGTCACCTCAAATAAACAATTAACATATTTACACATAACACGTATTTTAAGGTAAATACTTCATATCTATGTGTAAATTGAAAGTAACTACACACTCACTTGATTTAATGAAAACCGGGCAGCAATTCGTTTCCTAAAACGATCGTTTCTAATAAAACCGGGAGTTTTATTGAGAAACAGGGCTCTACAAAAGTCGGATTTCGAAACCGAAAAGATAAATTTTCTGGGCTTCACGGGCACTTCGTGGCGTATTTCGGGGCTTATAATCGATACCGGGGCTTCGGGGAATGTTAAGATGAAGAAAATATGAAGAAAGGGGTGAAAATGGTGAAATCCCAAAAGTACCCGAGAAGGCTCGTAGGACCCTTCTATTTATAGGGGTCCGAAGTCCTGATCTGACGGCTGAGAAGGAACCACGCGTCGCAGATCCGAAGCTCGCAGGGGGATGGCTCGCAGGGGGATGGCTCGCACGAGGTCTGTGCGTGCGAAGGCTTGCTGTCCTCTCCTGATTGGACCGAGGTCTATTGTCCGAAGTAGAGGCATCGTGGCACTCATGCGAGGGTTCGGTCTCGTGCAAGAAGGTACATGTCGCATCGCTACTGGACCACTTCGGATAAGGTCAGGTGCTCGGATGACTCAGCAGCTCGGACACGTGGCTCGCCTGACTCACCATTTCGGACACGTGGCACGTTCTAAGCGAGGGTGACGTGGCAAATCATGACTATGCGAATTTTCTCGGTTTTTGTGCAAAAACTTCTAAAATCCATAACTTTCGCATACGAGCTCCGTTTTTGACATTCTTTATATTCACGCGTAGGTAAAATTACGCTCTACAACTTCTGTTTAGACTTCGTCGGCTAATTTTGATTTAATTTTTATATTATTATTTTAACAGACCGGGACAGGAAATCCGTTAAAAATTCATAACTTCTTCATCCGACGTCCGTTTTCGTCAGACTTTTTACCGTTGTGCTACTATTTACGAGACCTTCGATTCTCGTTTAGGTTGTGTCGGCTAAAAATCACTCGATCTAAAATTCGAGTTTTTAGCTATCTACTGCTAAGCTGAAACTTCGAAAAATCATAACTTCCTCATACGAAGTCAGATTTGGGCGTTCTTTTTATCGAACTTCTCGGTTTAACGAATACTACGAGTTTCATTTAGATCACTAAGGCTAAAAAGTAGTTTATTGAAAACTCACTTTTTACGACATTCAGCACCGAGCCGGTTTTGTCGTGAAACTTCGACAGGTCATAACTTCTTCGTTATAACTCGGATTTCGGCATTCTTTATATATCCGTAATCCTTGTCACGACCACTACAACTTTCTTAATAGATATCGGCTTTATCTAAAATTTAATTTTGACGCTCATTTTTATTCTTAATTAATTAACTCCTAGTAATTAAGCATAAAACACATAAAACACATAGAATTCACATAATTCCTTTTTCGTTCTTCAAAATGAGTTACAAAGGTTAACCAAGACTATCATATTAATATTAATGCCTAGGCTAGAAACACGAGTGTTACAAAAGAACTCTGGAAGCTATACAACGATGGCGCAGCAAGCAAGGAAGGTTCAGGCACAGGCCTGATCCTACAAAGCCCCAAGGGTGAAGAGATCACTTACGCGCTACGATTCGACTTCCAAGTATCAAGCATCAAGGCAGAGTACGAAGCACTCTTAGAAAGTCTGAGGCTAACCAAGGAGGTTGGCACAAAACAACTAGCGGCTCTCTGTGATTCATTACTTGTCATAAACCAAATAAACGGAACATATGAGGCAAAGGATACCAGGATGCAGAAATACCTAGATGTAGTATGTAGGTTAACCAGCACATTCAAAAGTTTTTCAATAAAACAAATCTCCTAGGGAAAAAATGCAAGGGCAGACGCTCTCAGGAAACTGGCCACTACTTCATATGATCATCTAACTAAGAAAGTGTTAGTTGAAGTACTCCCGGAGAGAAGCATCAAAAACCAAAAGGTTAATACAATATCGGCTCCTCCAGAGTGGACCAAAACCTATGTCGACTACTTGCACCATAGCGTGCTCCCGGACGACCTAGACGAGGAGAGAAAAGTCAAAATCAGGGCACCACATTTTGCAATCAGGGACAATCAACTATACCGAAGAGGGTATTTAAGCCCATGGCTCAAGTGCATCTCTAAAAGAGAAGGGCGGACTTTCCTTGAAGAAAGCCATTCCGGGGACATAGCAACACACGAAGGCGCTCGCGTACTCACAGGCAAAATACTTCGTCTAGGGGTATATTGTCTAGACGTGTACAACAACACCGCAACCCTAACCAAGAAATGCAAATAATGCCAAGCATTCGCTCCTTAACAAAACCAACCGGCAATGCCATTAACTAGCATCACTAGCCCCTGGTCCTTCCATCAATGGGGGATCGATATAGTGGGACCTTTCCCACCGGCACCGGGAGGCGTGAAGTTTTTGCTGGTAGCCGTGGATTATTTTACCAAATGGATAGAGGCGGAACCACTGGCCACCGTTACTGGCAAGCAGATGATAAAATTTATGACCAAGAACATCTCGGCCCGTTTTGGCACTTCCAGAATCCTCATAAGCGATAACGGCACACAATTTGAAGGAAGCCCGTTCAAGGAGTGGTGCAAAGACAAGAAAATTCACCGCCGGTTCACGTCAGTGGCATACCCTCATGCCAATGGACAAACTAAAATATCAAACAAAACCATAGTTGATGGTTTGAAGAAAAGGTTACTCAGATCAAAGTCCTCTGTGGTGGATGAGCTCCCGACAGTGCTGTGGTCATATCGTACCACAGCAAGGTCAAGTACAGGAGAAATCCCATTTAGTCTGACTTATGGAATAGAAGCAGTCCTCTCCCCTGAAAATAGTGGCAGGATCCTTGCGAACAGAAAGTTTCGAGGAAGCAGCCAACGAAGAGGGGCGACACCAGGACATGGACATCCTCGATGAAAAGCATCAGGCGGCACAAATACGCCAGGCACTATACAAATCATGAACTGAGAACTATTACAACCGCCAAGTACGGGTCAAGAACTTCAAAGTTGGAGAATGGGTGTTAAGAAAGAACGAGTCTAGCCATGTTGAACCATTGGGGAAACTCAGTGTCACGTGGGAAGGACCGTACAAAATTATGGAAGCCCATAAGAATGGTGCTTATATCCTAGAAGCTCAGGATGGGCGTGCCATTCCAATAACATGGAATGCGTAGAGCCTGCGTCCCTTTTACTCTTAAAACGAGTATAATCAATGCTAGGAAAGGCATTGTGTATTAGTTTTAACATGTAAATATAGTCAGCAATAATTACTTTACTACTTTCAGTCGTATTACACTCTAAACCAAACTACAGTAAATAGAAAGGGCAATTCAGATGCTCCATGTTTTAAAGCTTGAAAAATAAAACAAATATGTTGTGTACATTTACCGTGTGACAACAAGGACTGATCATCCAACGTCACACGAGCGAAATCGTTACAAGGAGGCAGCCTGGGAGTTTGTATTAAAAAAGGCTCATAACTGTGACAACCCGAAATCTTCATTTTGTATAAACTCTATAGTCAAGCACTACAATTAAATAGTCAAATTCATTTTTGTGAATTTTTAGCCGGTTTAAAGTCCGTTTGGGTATTTTTTTTTTTTAAAGTAAATGCATTAAACGAACAAATAAAAGGGAGTGTCTTCTCGGAGTAATGTGTAACAAGTAAACAATTCACACCCTAACAAGGTGTTTACGGTCAAACTTGGGGAGTTTGGGCCGTAAACTCCTCTTCACCTTGAACTCATGCATGTAGCATGAGTTTACTCCCCATTTCTCTCATTCTTCACTTCCTAGCTCAAGAACTCCCTCATTCTCTCTCAACTATCATAAGATCACCTTCCAAATCTTCCAAAATGTAAGTGTTTTCTTTGTTTGATTTGTTGTTATAACCTTTCATCTAGTTGTTATACTCCATTTCATCCATGAAATCTTTACTTTTACATAGATCTTCAAGTGTTCTTCAAAACACCAAGAACACCAAGAACACACACTAGTGTTCTTGGACTTTGAACATTCTTACAAGCTTCCTATAAGTAAGTACACTCCTCCTAACTAGTTATTTGCTTAGAATACTTGCTAAACCATTGAAGAACATCAAAAACCCTCAAGAACACTTGTGTTTACGGTCAAGGGATATCCTTGAACCCAAAACACCATCAAGTGGTATTTAAGTGCCACTAACACCTTCTAGGGCTTGGATATTGGACTAGAACCTTGCATGCATGAGCTAGAAACAACAAAACACGAAATGTTAGGAGTGACCATGAGTTTACGGCCGTAAACTCATGGGTTTATGACCGTAAACTCCAAGGGAGTGGTCCATGGACCGTAAACTCCAAAGAAGGGTCATTTCGAGCCCTAGTCCCTTCTTAAGCCTTTGATACAAACCTAGAACACTTCCTTGAGAGGTGTAAGACATTAAATCACACAATGGTACAAATTACCATGAGTTTACGGCCATAAACTCATGGGGGAAATAACCAAAAAACCGTAAACTCATGTTTTGTTGCCAAATGGGAAGTAAACTCCAATGTGAGGCCATATTCTCTTTAGATACAACCCTTTAGTACTCCTAGCACTTGAAACAAAGTGTTTCCATGTATTAGGGTGTCTTTACTTGCTTAATTAGTTGTTAAATGACTAATTAGATACATTTATGTATCACTACATGTTAAATAGGATCCGTGTGTGTGTTCAAGTCTTCACTGGACACTTAGCATCCTATCCAGCACTTCCATCCAAACCACTCACTACAGGTAAGTTCATACCCCTTAATTAACCTTTTAAATGTTTTTAAATGCTTTATGGGGGGATACAAGTTGAATCACGATAGTTACTATATCAATCACACGTGATTATTAACTATCAAACTATGGATTTACTACACTTTTAGTTGTTTTATCAAGCAAACTACTTCAAAAATATTTCTCGAATGCTTTTACACGTTGAACTCTTTATTAAACTTGTTTTCTAAATTACATCTTTCCTTTCAAATTCTATTATGACTATGTTTCAAATAAAGGTTTTCATGTACTTCAAACTAGGTTCCAAATAAGGGATTTCTTATACTTTAAAACTGTTATATTGTCAAATGCATGCCTACATATGTATAGTTATATAAGTAATGTTTAAAGGACTTAGAACTGCTAACCCACTTTAATTCCTTTTCCTTGTTTGGATGTGGCCTTAGGGTATAGGTTATTTGTCCGAAGGTCGTCTAAATATTAGTTATATATTATGTGTACATATATAGACATAAAAGTTCTACCAGTCAGTTCAGTACCTTTGGGTAGCAAAGGCATACTTCCATTTATTCATATACATATATTACTAGTAACTATAATGGGTATAGTTAGGAGATACTATTTACTATTCCTAGTGCAAAGAATCACACAAGAGTTAGTTCATTCATGAGTCACTATATAAGTACTACATCGAGTAACAATACGTGCTATACACTATACAAGAGAACATACTATACACTATACAAGAGAATATACTATACACGATGCAAACATTAAATACTATAACCGAATGTGACATACTGCTTCTCGATACGACACTTCATCGTGGTATCACTTTGTAACCAGAGTCTCCTGGAGGGAGAGCGGGCATTGTGTGTATAGATCTATACGGGACAGACACTCCCACATCCTGACTGCTAGCTACAGTCTCAGCCGAAAGGCCAAGGGGTGATAGAATGCTACCTCACTATTTATGACCTGGAGGGTCATCCGTTATTCATCCGTCGATCAGCATGGTTACATACGATTTCACATTCAAACCTTAAATTAACTAAATAAGAATTTAAGGCAAAAATAGACTTTTCGAGGCGTATTGTTCATTCGATACCACCTGGAGTCTACACTTCATTCATTTAGACTTTTCGAGGCGTATTGTTCATTCGATACCACCTGGAGTCTACACTTCATTCATATAGACTTTTCGAGGCGTATTGTTCATTCGATACCACCTGGAGTCTACACTTCATTCATTTAGACTTTTCGAGGCGTATTGTTCATTTGATACCACCTGGAGTCTACACTTCATTCATTTAGACTTTTCGAGGCGTATTGTTCATTCGATACCACCTGGAGTCTATGTTTTATTCATTTTATAGCCAGCAGTATCACTGCTGAGGTAAAATATTATTTTCCCTATTACAGTTACTTTGTAATTTTATCACAGACACGTTTATGTATAATTATATTTAGATAATAATAGTTATACTAGGGGAAAAACCTTCATTTTTGCAGAGGTGCAAACCTTCAAAACAGTCGGGTCTTGATAGAAGACTGCTTTTATACTAATAGGAAATATGGGATTTTCTAGAGTTTTTCATACTTATACAAAGTTTTCATAAAACAATTACAAGTTTTTTTCCTTACACTTTTACAAATCAATGACACTAAAATACTTATGATCTCACCAGCTTTAAAGCTGATACTCGCTTTCAAAATAACTTGTATTCTCATGTCACCAGTAGACAGGTACGATGACCAGGTTTTGGAGAAGACGGAGCAGTCAAGACTCGTATTTTATTTTTGATTTCTTATTATCATGTCGTATACGATGAAAGAACACACATGTATTAAAATTCTACTATTAATGCAATGGATGATGTTGTTGCTTGTTTACTACTTTACACTGTTGTGATACTTTACATGACGTCCTCCACCCCAGAACGTTTCGGCCGTTCTTGGTTTTGGGGTGTGACAGATTGGTAGCAGAGCATTGTTTATAGTGAATCGAGTGTATCAACCCATAAAAGATATACGAACTATAAACACAGCGGGATTTAAAAATACTCTGATAAAGAGTTTATACTTTTAAATAATAAAATATTTAACTAAGTATACATGCCTGCATTCATACTAAAATCAGTGTCACTAGGACAGAACAAAAGTATTACGATTGTTGGGCAGCACAAGTAGACTTAGAGACATATAGTCAAATCTGGGAAGATATAGCCTGATCAACTATATTATCCGAGGATTGACTAGCATGTGCCTAAGTGTGGTTGTGAGGTTGCAACAAGTCTAAAAACTTACCAACAATACCACAATGAAAACCTTAGAACAAAACATAAACCTAAAATACTATAGGGGTATTTTGTGTTACTATAAATTACTACGTGCTTATTTCTTATATCCCAATTCTCGCGTAGATATCATGGTTGGACCCCACCCCCACGGCGACCCGTACTTCCCGAACGAAGGAAATACTGGATGGTTTGAAGCAGAGCCAGAAAATGATCACCCAATCCCTGTGGATGATCACCAGGCTGAAGGCTTTGCAGATGGTTCTGACTCCGAGCCTGAAGTTGAGAACCTACCCCCGGTGGCCCCCAATCCAAATCCTAACTCTCGTCCGACTTTTCAAGGGCCGACGCCTCCTTAGGTAGAATGTTGGAGACATGGAGCGAAGAGAAAGATCAACCTATGCCGTTTAACGGAGACCGAAGCTTCTATAACCTGAGCGAGGGAAGCTCAGCAGACAGGGTTCTGCCAATCCTGGTCCGCAGGGTTGCCCGAAACGACATTCAGGGCAGGACAGCACTCCATCGAGTCACGGAAGTTGACGCCAATGCAAGAATGCATACCCTCCGCACAATTCGCCTGGAAGATGCTCGCGAGAGGTCTAGGGGAGACCATGAGACCCTGTTGCAAGAGCTAGCTGAAACTCGAGCTGAAGTCATAGAGCTCCAAGTACGCCAAAGGGTGTACGAAAGGCACCTACTGGATATAGAGCATCAACTGGCTGAACTAAGGGTTCACCAGAGGGATGACCGTCACCAGTAAAAGATGCCTTATTTTTCCCTCCTCGTTATAAGGAATCGTTTTCCTGTCTATGCCCTATGTGGCACTTTTCTATGTAACTACCCCAGCACCGTGAGTACTTTTAGTTAGGCCTTTATGCTGTCAAAACTTTTCTACTCCAGATATGATGTAAGACCTACTACAAGGTCAATTTTCCCAAACTTATTACATCATAAATATCAATGATATGGACAGTCGGCTAATTTATGTGTCAACCTTTGTTCAAATACTTTCATCCTACTATTGCTAGAGTTCTATCTGAAACTCACTCTCGTCAAATTATCGAGCTATGGTAATTTAGCTCAAGGATCACTTCCAAATTCTTGTCGAACGTTGGATAGCAATCGTCTTATAACCATTCTATGAACTTACTTCTACTCTTTAATAGGACTGCATCATAGGGATGTAAGTCAAACCCTCGAGAACTTACTCCTACTCTTTACATGAATGGTCGAAATGCGTCTAGGTTCAACCATAATCACTCACGAACTCATTTTCTTTTGTATAACAGAATCATGTCGTCACCCAAAAATAACCAGCCGAGCAATGAAACCCTAATCCTTCATATAGACGCCGCTACCTTCCAAGCAGCGGTGTCAGCTGCCGTGACAGCTGTCCTTGCACACCTCAACACTAGTAACGGAAGCAAGGCTGAAAAAGGTGTTGACAATTCAAATTGTTGTAACCACCTGGGAAGTCAACAAATGATAACTGTTGCGAACACACAAAGCCACAACTCAGAGTTTAAGAAATGAAAGCGTCAAGCTCAAAAGGAACGCAAGAGATTCCAAAGGCTTGCCATGCAACAGCAACTAGTGGCGACCCCTGGCACCTCAACACCGGTCAAGCGATATGAGGGAACACTCCCAAAGTGTAACAAGTGTAACTACCATCATAATGGAGCTTGTCGGGTATTGCAATGCATCAATTGCAACAAAACGGGACACATTGCTCGTTTCTGTAGAACCACCTCTACCACCGGAGCCAGCCAAGTTTGCTATAGTTGTGGTGAGGCAGGACACTATTACAGGGATTGTCCAAAAAAGAAGATCAACGAAAACAACCGTGTCCACATAACTCCGACCCAACACTTCACTTCCACCACTAATGCTGGTACAAGCCAGATATGTCATTTATGTGGTGAGATTGGACATCTCCGGAAGGATTGTCCAATAACAGAGAATACTGGTGCAAACGGGAAGATACTAAGGATCACAGCCGCAGGAGAGACTACTCCGGACCCATGTTGAAATACTAGGGCGTTTCGTTATAATAGACTTGTAAGCTGTTAAACACTAGTGCAACTCGAGTCTTGTCTTTTGCGAGATCCCGCCAGTTAAAGGGCTCTCGTGCTGCGCATACTTGCTTTTGTAGTATACCTTATTCGCAGCAGTAGTCTTGTAGTAAACTTAAGTACTGAAACTCTGTTAAAAGTTGCACCATTGTGTTTAGTTTGTAATACCTTTATGAACTAAGTCTAATGCCTCTAATTCCGAGTAGTCCGACACTTTCATATAACTTGAGCAAATCCAACCCTCACAATACCAGTCTCACGCGTAAATTCTTTTCTCCGAAATCGCCTTTCTAGCGAAGCCATCATTTCAGAATTCCGAGGTACTCATGTGGAGAGTATCTTATGCTTCGTATCCTTCCCGAAGACACCTCAACAAACCTCCCCGGAGTACCACTCGTACAGTACGTCAAGTTCAACCCGAAGACCCATACGGTTGATCTATCACTAGAGAAGGTATACGCAAGGGGGGTATATAATCAAGATTCTACAGGCTTAGAATTAATGATTCCGCTTTAACTTCTTTTCCTTGTTTAGATGTGAGCTTAAAGAAGAATCATTTATTCGACTGCCTTTTCAGTCTTAATTATATACGACTCGTATACACGAAGCTGTGATTGATGAACCAAATATGACTTTTGATAGGAACTTTAGGACGGAGACTGCCCAAGACTACGAGTGATTGTACTGCCATGCGGATAAACTTAAAATCCAATCAAATGCCTTCTCACCGATCGAGACAATAGATTCAGATAGAACAGAAAACTCCCAGGATTACCTCCGCAATGTCAAATCGAACTTAGGATCGACTTAGTTCCAGGGGCTACCCCAGTAGCCAAACCGCCCTATCGTCTAGCACCTGCATTGAGGCAAGAACTGTCCGATCAACTTAACGAACTGCTCAGCAAGAGCTTTATAATACCAAGCTTCTCACCCTGGGGAACTCCGGTCTGGTTCGTCAAAAAGAAAGACTGATCAGTTTCGTATATGCATCAAGTACAGGAAGCTCAACAAGCTAACCATCAAAAATCAGTACCCTTTGCCTATCATAGACGAATTATTTGATCGAGTGTAAAAGGGCGATCTTCTTTTCAAAAGTCGATCCAAGATCCGGGTATCGCCGACTACGAGTGCTAGGGGAGGATGTTCCGAAGACAGCCTTCCAAACTCGTTATGGGCACTACGAATTTGTAGTGATGCCGTTCGGATTAACAAACGCACCGCAGTATTCATTGATTTAATGGATAAGGTGTGTCGTCCTTACTAGGATCAGTTCATCATCGTCTTCATCGGTGATATACTTATCTACTCTCGTAGTAAGGAGAAGCATAGTCAACATCGTCAACAGATCTTGGAAACATTTCGATCAGAGGAGCTCTAAGAGAAATTCTCTTAAACGCGAGTTTGGATTCGAAGAGTCAAATTCCTGTGTCACATTGTTAGTGAAGAGGGAATTCAAGTAGACACTTCCAAATCCAGGGCTCAGTTGCATTTTGATGTAACGAGGTAAGATCATTACCTAAGCCTCCCATCAGTTAGAAACCCTCAAAGCTAGCTATGAAATTCACGATCTAGAGTAAGAGGGCATCATTAGGGAAGATCGTTCAGATTAGTGGACGATTAAAGCCTCTAGTGACTGACAGAAAAGTTAAGCAGGGTCTTTCGAGATTCTCGCTAGAATCGGCCCGTAGCTTACAAACTCAACTTACCCCGCGAACTTAGTAACGTACATCCTACCTTCCACGTCTCGAACTTGAAAAAGTGCCTATCCGATGAGACTCTTGTAATCCCACTCGACGAGATCGAGATCAACGAGAGCCTCAAATTCGTGGAAGAACCTGTAGAGATCATGGACCGAGAGGTCAAACGAATGAAACAAAGCCGTATCCCAATCGTGAAGGTTCGCTGGAACGCCAAGCGAGGACCGGAATTCACATGGGAGCGCGAGGATCGAATGAAACTTAAATATCCTCATCTTTTTACTGAGTTATTTGTAATAACTTAGTTGCTTGAACTCTAATTTCGGGACGAAATTCCCTCTGACAGGGGGATGATGTGACAACCCGAAATCTTCATTTTGTATAAACTCTATAGTCAAGCACTACAATTAAATAGTCAAATTCATTTTTGTGAATTTTTAGCCGGTTTAAAGTCCGTTTGGGTATTTTTTTTAAAGTAAATGCATCAAACGAACAAATAAAAGGGAGTGTCTTCTCAGAGTAATGTGTAACAAGTAAACACTTCACACCCTAATAAGGTGTTTATGGCCAAACTTGGGGAGTTTGGGCCGTAAACTCCTCTTCACCTTGAACTCATGCATGTAGCATGAGTTTACTCCCCATTTATCTCATTCTTCACTTCCTAGCTCAAGAACTCCCTCATTCTCTCTCAACTATCATAAGATCACCTTCCAAATCTTCCAAAATGTAAGTGTTTTCTTTGTTTGATTTGTTGTTATAACCTTTCATCTAGTTGTTTTACTCCATTTCATCCATGAAATCTTTACTTTTACATAAATCTTCAAGTGTTCTTCAAAACACCAAGAACACACACTAGTGTTCTTGGACTTTGAACACTCTTACAAGCTTCCTATAAGTAAGTACACTCCTCCTAACTAGTTATTTGCTTAGAATACTTGCTAAACCATTGAAGAGCATCAAAAACCCTCAAGAACACTTGTGTTTACGGTCAAGGGATATCCTTGAACCGTAAACACCATCAAGTGGTGTTTAAGTGCCACTAACACCTTCTAGGGCTTGGATATTGGACTAGAACCTTGCATGCATGAGCTAGAAACCCCAAAACACGAAATGGTAGGAGTGACCATGAGTTTACGGCTGTAAACTCATGGGTTTACGACCGTAAACTCCAAGGGAGTGGTCCATGGACCGTAAACTCCAAAGAAGGGTCATTTCGAGCCCTAGTCCCTTCTTAAGCCTTTGATACAAACCTAGAACACTTCCTTGAGGGGTATAAGACCTTAAATCACACTTAGCATCCTATCCGGCACTTCCATCCAAACCACTCACTACAGGTGAGTTCATACCCCTTAATTAACCTTTTAAATGTTTTTAAATGCTTTATGGGGGGGATACAAGTTGAATCATGATAGTTACTATATCAATCACATGTGATTATTAACTATCAAACTATGGATTTACTACACTTTTAGCTGTTTTATCAAGCAAACTACTTCAAAAATATTTCTCGAATGCTTTTACACGTTGAACTCTTTATTAAACTTGTTTTCTAAACTACATCTTTCCTTTCAAATTCTATTATGACTATGTTTCAAACAAAGGTTTTCATGTACTTCAAACTAGGTTCCAAATAAGGGATTTCTTATACTTTAAAACTGTTATATTGTCAAATGCATGCCTATATATGTATAGTTATATAAGTAATGTTTAAAGGACTTAGGACTGCTAACCCGTTTTAATTCCTTTTCCTTGTTTGGATGTGGCCTTAGGGTATAGGTTATTTGTCCGAAGGTCGTCTAAATATTAGTTATATATTATGTGTACATATATAGACATAAAAGTTCTACCAGTCAGTTCAGTACCTTTGGGTAGCAAAGGCATACTTCCATTTATTCATATACATATATTACTAGTAACTATAATGGGTATAGTTAGGAGATACTATTTACTATTCCTAGTGCAAAGAATCACACAAGAGTCAGTTCATTCATGAGTCACTATATAAGTACTACATCGACTAACAATACATGTTATACACTATACAAGAGAACATACAATACACTATACAAGAGAATATACTATACACTATGCAAACATTAAATACTATAACCGAATGTGACATACTACTTCTCGATACGACACTTCATCGTGGTATCACTTTGTAACCAGAGTCTCCTGGAGGGAGAGCGGGCATTGTGTGTATAGATCTATACGGGACAGACACTCCCACATCCTGACTGCTAGCTACAGTCCCAGCCGAAAGGCCAAGGGGTGACAGAATGCTACCTCACTATTTATGACCTGGAGGGTCATCCGTTATTCAGCCGTCGATCAGCATGGTTACATACGAGTTCACATTCAAACCTTAAATTAACTAAATAAGAATTTAAGGCAAAAATAGACTTTTCGAGGCGTATTGTTCATTCGATACCACCTGGAGTCTACACTTCATTCATTTAGACTTTTCGAGGCGTATTGTTCATTCGATACCACCTGGAGTCTACACTTCATTCATTTAGACTTTTCGAGGCGTATTGTTCATTCGATACCACCTGGAGTCTACACTTCATTCATTTAGACTTTTCGAGGCGTATTGTTCATTCGATACCACCTGGAGTCTACACTTCATTCATTTAGACTTTTCGAGGCGTATTGTTCATTCGATACCACCTGGAGTCTATGTTTTATTCATTTTATAGCCAGCAGTATCACTGCTGAGGTAAAATATTATTTTCCCTATTACAGTTACTTTGTAATTTTATCACAGACACGTTTATGTATAATTATATTTAGATAATAATAGTTATACTAGGGGAAAAACCTTCATTTTTGCAGAGGTGCAAACCTTCAAAACAGTCGGGTCTTGATAGAAGACTGCTTTTATACTAATAGGAAATATGGGATTTTCTAGAGTTTTTCATACTTATACAAAGTTTTCATAAAACAATTACAAGTTTTTTTCCTTACACTTTTACAAATCAATGACACTAAAATACTTATGATCTCACCAGCTTTAAAGCTGATACTCGCTTTCAAAATAACTTGTATTCTCAGGTCACCAGTAGACAGGTACGATGACCAGGTTTTGGAGAAGACGGAGCAGTCAAGACTCGTATTTTATTTTTGATTTCTTATTATCATGTCGTATACTATGAAAGAACACACATGTATAAAAATTCTACTATTAATGCAATGGATGATGTTGTTGCTTGTTTACTACTTTACACTGTTGTGATACTTTACATGACGTCCTCCACCCCAGAACTTTTCCGCCGTTCTTGGTTTTGGGGTGTGACAATAACCTTTCTCCCAAAACATGTTCATCAATCACATCATAGCAATCATACAAAAGAACATGTGACATGAGTGTAGAAGGGTCATAACCTCCCACTAATGAGAAAAGCATAATCGGGTGAGCCTCAAGATGACGATCTTGGCTACACCTAAGGTCTTTAAGCAGCAAATTAGAACAAATTTCTCAAAGACCAACTTTACTAAAGCATAAAGAGTTCACCAATAATATAACTCAAACCAGGGGTATAAGCAAACCCTGCGTAAATACTATGTGATGGCCAACATAAACCATACACAAAGCAACCATGCAACAAGAATATAAGCGGTAGTGAAAAAAATTCATGCCCAATAACCAAAAGTAGAAATTGTCAGATTTCCGGTCTCTCGGACTTTCAGGCTGCCTCTGAGGGCAGCAAAGACAAAAAAAAAGAGAAACAAAAAAAAAATTGTTCACTGAGATTACATCACAAGAAATCAAGCAAGTAGCACTACTTAGGGGCAGGGGTGTTACCATCACTAGGGGAAGAGCTTGGGCCAGGGCCCAATCCATCGCTCTGAGTATCTTGGCAAAGGTCGCAAAGCCATGCTATGTCCAGATTACCTAGGAGAAGATAGCCAGCAAAATCTGCCTCAGTAAAAGCAGCCAGCGTATCTTCCATCTCTTAGGTCTTGGTGGCCACGTCCACCTCAGCCTCTGGATTAAACTCCCTGGCAATCACTAGCTCCTTATCAGCTCTCTTTCCCTGCTCCACCCTTGCCGCCACACAAGCTACCCGCACCTGAACCAAACCTTGAAGAAACGGAGGGCTCTCGATCACCCTGTCCACCACCCGGTTGAGCCCGTCGCTAAGGATCCAAAAAATATACTTCTCCAGTGCTCCTTTTGCAGCGTTATCAGCAACCAGATCGACCTCCAATTCTGCTGTCTGCTCGCTCAGACCGGCGTTCTCCAAACTCAGGGATCCCATGCGATCATTAATGCGCCTCACCTCTTCCTCCAGCTTTGCCACTTGATCTGCTAAGCTTGCCTTCTCGAGCAGTACCTCCTCCTGTTTGGCCTCCCAGCTGCGCTTGTCGGCTTCTATCTTTGCCACCTAGGCTTTCAGCTCTTCACATTTAATACTCTTCCTATGAGAGTCAGACTGAAGGGTCTCCATATCGGAGATACATTCAGCGGTTGCAACCAAGTAAGATGACACTTAAGCGGCGGCGTAGCGCCAGCCATCGACCATGTGCTCATCTGACAGGACGGTTAAGGCCTCAGTGGTAGCAGGAGGAAAAGCGTGCCGACACCACTCAAGAGTCGTGTCATGATCGGAGACAAGGTCTTTGGCAGTTAGCCTCCAAGCTGGCTTATAGGCATCCGGATGAGAACCCACAACGGTTTTACCAGAAGAGGTTGATGCGAGACCTTAGGAAGGCGAAGATCCAGTCTTCGCCTCGGCTCCCCCAGTCGTGCGAACCGGGCTGGTCTTGTCGGTGCTTCCTTCTCCCTTATGATAGGGCAATTCAATCGCCTTGATTTGTGCCCCCTCCAGTAGTTTCGGAGGACTTTCATCGAGGGCACGGTTGGAATCCTTGGCACCCCCCAGTAAGAAACTCAGATTACGTTTCCTACAAAGAGGGGCCCCGGTGATAGCCGTCTTAGTTCGACCACCGGAAGAGGATTCCAAGAAAGCAAAATGCCTATTGACACGACGAAGACTCCTCGGGGACCCGGAAGGTGTAGGATCCTTCTGAGAAACATTAGTGACAACAATGTCCTGCAGATCTAGATCCTCGTTGGCGCCGGTAACACTGTCAAAACCGACAGTTGCCTCGATTCCTCATCCAGAAACAGGGGGTGGAAGATCCTCCACAAGATCGACGTCATGACACTGAAGCTCACCGTCGAACAGACCCTGAAGAGCTTTCTCTAAAGAAACAACCTCCTCCACACCTGGCAACAAAACAAAAAACAACGACGGTTAACCAAAATGTTGATTTAAACGTGTTTTGCCGATTTTTTTATAAAAAGGGGGGGGAAGAGGAGCAAGAGAAATACCCTCTTTCTCAACAAAAAAACTCGGGCATTTTCTCACGAGCCCTCAAAGCGGTGCTCATTTCGCCGGCAGCCAAGAAGCAGTCAAGCCAATCCTGACTGTTGATACTGATCTTCTCTAAGACATCACCCAGTTCCTTGTCAGCACCAAAAAGGGTTGGAGCGCAGTCGACATACACTTTAGCCCTCGGGTAACTGAGCACCACCAGATCGTTGTTCACCCATAAGAACTTCTCCTGACAGTTCTTCTTGGACTTCTTATCGTGGATAAGAGTAGGGACTCCCCGCCGACGAGAAGGGTTCGACTCCCCGACTGAGTAGAGGCATTGAAGAAGTGCTTGAAAGCCGTAACAGTCGGCAGGCGGCCTAGGGCACGACAGAGGAGTTCAAAACCCACTATCTTGTTTATAGCGGTAGGGGTCAGTTCTCTCACAGAAAACTCGTATTCCCGGATAATCAGGTTGAAGAAATATGTGGTAGGCAAGCGTAGACCCGCCTTGAACAAGGCAATTGGGATGCCGACTTTGCCCTCGGGAGGACAGTAAAGTGATGCATCGGGTAGAGGGATTTTCACTCCGTGTTCGGGAACGAACCCGAATAGGAACTCGAAATATTCCCATTCTTCAGTGGTAAGATCCCTTCCCACAGAACAAGTGGCGGCCATGGAAAAATATGAAGAAATGGTTGAAAGGGTTTTCATAGAAACAAGAAGTCGAAGAGAGAAACGTAGAAGGTAAGGAGGAAACGCTAGGAGGAACAGAGGTTTAAATGCCACAAAAGGGACAACGAACCGTTTTCATGATGAAACCGCCGAACAATGGCGATTTCGTCCTTCCAACTGCATAAGCTATCAATAGCAGCACGCCATGTGTCTGTGAGTAGACCAGGACAACTCTGCTACGCCACGAACGCAGAGGCCTACCGGTCTAAGGGACTTGTTAACGTTACCATGAACGGCCACGTTAAACGTAACGGAAAGCATAAACGAGACGTTATCTCGTCAGGACCTTGGACAAGGCCCGGTCTTGGCCCAAGCAATCCAGCATCGGGGTGGCAGTTCGTTTCCCTCCACGAGGGACGAATATCTCTCGTGATCTTCTCATTCACACACGACCAATCAGGACGTGACAAAAAGATTAGGTGATGCCCAGAACTGACGTCACCAGGCAGTTAGTTAAAGTGGGCGTGATCCTCCCAATCAGAGGAGGCCACGTCTTGCTCTCATCGGACGAGGTCCCCACGATCCATTAGAAACATGTATAAAAGGATCTCTTCTGCCTCAAGGAAGGGATCCATCTTCTCTCTCACGAATATTACCCTAGAGTTCTCTCTCTCAAAAAAATAACTAGATCGTCGGAGTGGTGTCCCGGGAGAACACCCAGATGTCCTTTAACGATTCTTCTATGTTGTGTTCTCAGGAAAGCTTCCAGGACAGATCCATCATCCAGCATCCAAACCCCTGTAGAGCTTGTCACAACAGAAGGTATTGTGATTATCGTCTAGGTAGTGATTATATTGGAGCTTCCTCGGTGTAGAGTCTGATCACATTAAAAAAAAAGTGAAATGCTTTAGTTTCCTTTATTTTATTTTAGTTCCTTTTTAGGTCATCTACATATTTCCTTTATAATTATAATGTTTAATCTTTTTACTACTTGAGGGCAAGTAAGGTTTAAGCTTGGATAGATTTGATAGATGTCATTTTATGCATCTTTTATAGTAGTTTTTATTAGCATTTTCCATCATATTTTATGCTTTTTCATGTGCATTAGTATAAATAATATCCAGCTCATGTATTTCGTCAAAATTCCTATACTGCTCAAGGTTTTATGTCATTTTTAGATATTTCAAGTGGAGCGATACTTTGGGAGCAGCTTTGGATGCATTATAGGAGCTTAGTGGAGCTAAAACACCTGGGGAAGCTGGAACATAGGTTGGATTTGCTAAAACTGAAGAGTTTGCGTCAGAAACGTGTGTTTTAGGAAAATGATGATCATGTTTTTCCTATATGATTGTGCTTTACCTTTGCATCTTTTCTAAGCTAAAAATCAAAGTTTTAGGACCTCGAAGCAAAAATTCAATCGTTCTGTTTCAAGAAACACGATTGTGTTTTCCATATTTTGTTAGATATATAGCAGCGTACTTCATTGATCGAGACTTTTTGAGACTTCAAACGAAAAATGTGATGGTGATTTCTAAAAACACGTTCGCGTTTTTCTTTTTCTTGCTCCGGAAGTTTCTAGCTTGAAAACAAATACGACATATCTGATCAGATTAAATCCTAGACATTCCTAGACGAAGAAAAACCCTTTTCAGTGGATTTTTTAGGGTGATTTCTACACTTTAACATCGATTATGAAGAACTGAAGGTTGTGGATCATCTCATTCATCTAGTTTGGTAACGTTTAATTATTTAATGTCTCTTTTAATTGTTCTAGACTTGTTTTTAGCCATGTCTGGCTAAACCTTTGATTTCAGTTTTGTATAGATCATTACTTTTCATGTAATCAATCATTAGATCTGGTTTTTGATTTTTGTTTCTATCTAGATATTTTAGTTTTGATCTTAATGAATGTTTGATTTTAGTTCTTAATTAACTTAGTCACCTAATTTAGTATTAAATCACTCTAATTAATCAATTTTTAGAGTCCGTAATTATTCTAATAAACTGGTAATAAGTAACAAGTAATAGATTGGTTCCATGTTAGGATTTAATTTTAATATAAACCGAAATTTCATATTTTTACACTGAGCTTGTGAGAAATATTGGATATTGTTGAGAATTTACATGGATCATAATGCTGTTTTTCTAATTTGATTAAGAGCTTATTTAACTAAGTTAGTAAAAATTTAAGATTGACCGAAGAGCTTATTTAAGTTACCTGATTAGGTAAAAGAAAACTTACTAGAGCTTATTAGTAGATTTTCAGTAACGACTTAGAGCACATTTTGAATAACTAGGTTTGTGTTGATTGCATGATTAGAAAAGTGACAACATAACTAAATTCGTTTTCTATTACTGAATTTTATTTACTTTATTTCACTGCTATTTTAGTTTTTAATTAATAAACAAAATCATCCTTTTATATTTTTCTGTTTTTGACTAGTATGTGCTTATGCAAAGATACATTGACTCTTAGGATGTGTTCCCGTGGATTCGACTCTGCTTCACTGTGCTATCCTTTAGTACATTCGAGCAACGATTTTGCTTAAGACGTACGTGACAGCATCTTAACAAACAGTTTGGGTAATATGGTTGTATCAAAATAGTGTCATATTTTATCCAAATACCTTTCATAAGGATATGATTATAGAGCGCATTAATACTTGGGTTTACGATTGGATAAAAAAATAGGAATCGTAATTTTAGTACAGGTCGGTTGGATCACTACTAGAAAATGAGGTATCACCGACGGACAATTCTGTCACTAATCCGTTGTAAAGGCCTTCAGCGACGGATTAGCGACGGAATTACCCGTCGTAAAAACCCTTGTCTCTAATTGCCAGCGACGAATAAGCGAGGGATTTAACGACGGATTAGCGATGACACCAATTTTTCAGAGAACCTTCGGATTCCATCGCCAATCTGTCGCTAATCCGTTGCTAATGAGTTATTTAGCTACAAAATAAGTTGTCGACAAAGCTCATAAAACTAGTGGATTCCATCGTTGATGACATTTTTATCATTATTTTCCTGTTCTAAATATACAAGCAGAATTTACAAGATGAAATTCAATGTACAAATTAAATTTAAAATCCAACTACTAAATTAAATAATGATAGTAGACTAGAAAATCAAGTGTCAGAGTATATATCTATTTCGAAGTGTCAATGTATACATCGATTTCAAAGTATTAAGACCAAATTACAAAAATCAGATGTGAAAGTCTAATAAGTTGGGTAGGTTACATCGTTGGGCGAGTTTTAGAATATCCTTATAAATTTCTTGTTTTTTGACCTCAATTTCTTCAAGTTCCAACCTAAGCTCATCCTTTATATCCTCATGAATAAGTTCACCGATAACCTACAAAGAAAAAGACGTTACTATTCAAAAAGGGTGTCAACATTTTCAAAACCCCAATATAGAATTTCTGGATATATCAAGGCTATGAGTCCAACTGTAAAATGGTAAATGTTTTCGGAATCCTGTTAGCACTCACCATCATCCATGATGTGCATGAAGTAAAGCTCAAAGAAACAAGCCTAAAAAAGATACCAAACAAAAGGTAAAATGGAATTTCTGAAACAAAAACAAGGCATATGTAATTAGTGGATTTTGTAACACTCCAAACTCATAAAAAATAGAATGTACAAAATTTCTAATAATTATTAGGGTAATACATCAAATACAAATCCTAGCTATATCATTTCCTAATTATGTGAAATCTATTTATAACCAAAACGAGTAAATAGCTAACATGTTCCAAATTACTAAATCTGTTTTTTTATAGTTCTTTCTAAGGCTTAATTGATGATGATTAAGTGGATGACAAAAACTTAACATATTATCGGAGGATGCTATAATAACTAACAAATAATAAGAAAAATTAATAACATTGAAAACAAAGAATAGAACAATATATGTGCTAATTTTGGAACAAGTGGCAGCAATTTAACAGATAATTGGAGAGGAAAAGGACTCACCAGTGGCACAACATGGAAGGTACTATGTATATCTAACTACCAAGAAATACAATCCAAGACCAAATTAGTCAAAACCACCATATGTTAGTCCCTTAAATTAGCTAACTTTCAATCAAGGAAAAGGCACTATAAGAAAAAGACCCTTTTACGATGCGCAAACCACGACACTCGTTGATTTATGTTACGCAAAAGAGAGTGACATTAAAAAAGTGTCATCTCTTCAAAAAATTTAAGGATAGAGGACACGCATTATTGCGTGCCCTTAAAGTAGTGTCTCATGTAAAAAAATTAAAAACACGGAGGGCACTTTATCTAAAATGTGCGTCCTCTGTGAATATCGTTTTATATTTTTTTTAAGAAATGCGCATCTCTCTTCTTAGAGGTAAAATGAAATCCCCAAAACTTTTAAACCTCGCTTTCTTCTCCTACATTCGTATCGATCTGTTCTCTAACATCTCCTCTCCTTCGTCTCCGCCCCTCACCCACCTCCACTACCTCCAACCCGCACTGACTCTTCAGGCCTCACACGACGATGATGTTCAGGCCCTCTCGACCAACACTTCATCCACCATCACCGTTCCATTTATGTGAGCCCTAAGAATTAACGGAGACGGAGAAGACTATGGAACAATCAATGTACATCAAGTTTAAGGTTACAGTCTCAAGATTTCGTCTGATAATTGTACTCTCTCTCTCTCTCTCTCTCTCTCTCTCTCCTTCTCTGTTTTTCTTGCAATTGATTTTTGAAAAAAAAAATATTGATAATCATCGTCTTCATCTAAGTCAAGAAATTTATGGATGTTTGATTCACTAATCACTATCCTCAAGCCAATCCCAGAAAGAGTTCAATTTGATCGTTTTTTCTCATGTTCGTGATGTTTTTCTTCTGATAAATAAGTCAAATTATGGTTGATGTTTCATCCTCTACATGTCTCTATTACGCTTGAACCCTAATTTCAGACACCAGTATCTCTTTTTTTTCTTGCGACTTCGTTCTCACTCCTTCTTGCCTAATCGATAAATTTCCACCATGAATATAAGCGACAAAGAAGCTGGTTATCAACCTCCAACCTGATGACTAGCAAATAAAAACTTTTTCCATTAATGGTTCCTGGTTGTGGTTTGTCTGCATCAGCATCAACATCAACAAAACGACCCAAATACTAGTCAAAGAAGTCAAAGCCACATGTAAATGGAAAATCTCCTTCCACCAATGCTACTAAAATCACGAAAACAGAGAAATCTTATGATGTTCAACTTGAATTCAAACATAGGATCACTCAGGTAATTAATTGTAACCCCATATAAACCTCTGACTTCTTTCCTTACTGAGTTTCTCATGATTTGTGCCCACAAGTGCACGGTGTTGGAGGTTAAAGTGATAGAAGGTCTTGGAGCAACCATGGATTTGGTATTGGTTAATGGTGTTCTTCATGAAGGAGATGAGATTGTTGTTTGTGGCTTTTAGGTTATTAAATATTTATATTTTTTTTTTTTGATCCAATGAGCTTATTATAACTCATTGTTATTTAAGGTCAACTGTATTCTATGATGCCAGGTGGCATTGATATTGTTCACCTCCTTAACAGAGACAATTGGTGATTCTTTTCGACCATATTTTGCTGATTTACAAGCACTTCTACTCAAGTTCCTACAAGATGAGATTAGTAATAATGTTAGAGTGGCTGCCCTCAAGTAATGTTCTATGTCATTATTTCTCTTTTTAAAATTGGTTTTTTAGACACAGTTATAATGTTGGCATCATCTTGAACAGGGATGTTGGATCTTTTATTGAATTCACTCCTGATGCATCTGAAGTGGTAAGTCTATTTGTTCCCTGGAGGGTAATATTGTAATTGTTCTACTTGTTCTAAAGCTACATCCCTATCATATACACACAGATTAAATTTTGCGAATTTATCCCAAGCATATTAAATGACACTTCTGCCACTGATGGCATTAGTTCTCGTGATGTTACCCATATACAGGGTTTGAGGGCAAAAGTGGTAAATCAAGTAAGAAATCTTTCTGTTGAAGCCGCTGGGAAGGGTTCTGCCAAAAAAGATCTCAACAGCCAACGCAACACCTTTAGGGATATTCTTGAATTTCTTGAGGTATTTGTCTATTAATTTGTTTGAAATGATCGATAATTCGATATACATGTGTTTATTATTTATTATTTATTTTGACGAGTTTAGGGCGGTTATGCCCCTAAAACCTCCGTGAAAATTGGTGGAGAGTCGCTTACAACTACAACATGGTCCCAACTAATCCAGGTTTGGTTTAGTGCTCTTTGGCTCATATTGTGTTTGATGTTGATGGAACTCTTTAATGTGCAAAAGACATGAATACCCTTTTTATATTTCATGTGTTTTGACAGTTAAACTTTTTGAAGCGATTTCTTGGTGGAGGATTTGTGAAGCACATGCAGGTTCGATTGCTAGTATCTCAAAAAGCTTGTTATTTATGTTTTACATTACAGAATGTAAAACTATGATCACAATAGAAAAAAATATTGTTTATGTTTAGCACATTTCTATGTAAATGATTGATTCAATTTGTACAGGAAAATGAATTTCTTCATGAGGTATTCGACTTCACACCAAAGAAAAAGATTCTATCAAGCACAGATCGTGTATCAGGGATTGATAAGGTTTGGTTTGTTCATATTCTTTTTGGGTCATGTTTTTTTTTAACTTGTTACTATTTGGGTGTCAAGTTTGTTAACTGATATAAGAATTTACCAATTTACCCAT
Organism: Lactuca virosa; assembly: GCF_052849685.1. NCBI lineage: Eukaryota > Viridiplantae > Streptophyta > Magnoliopsida > Asterales > Asteraceae > Lactuca > Lactuca virosa. The sequence goes on along the minus strand of NC_136432.1, from coordinate 123,437,931 downwards.
CACAGAGGATGTACAGGTCTCCCAACTCGATAGTCAACAAGGCAAGGAATCAGTTTCTGAACAAACAGCGGATGATGTCCCAGGTACACCAGGCGTTGATTGCATAGGGCTGGTACAACGGAATGGAATCGGTCATTACATCCCATGATGTTGTTTTGGTGATATATATGAATGAATGAATTTTCATATGAACTAAAACAAAAAAGTTTAACACAATAAAAGCCCATTAGAACTCAGTAAGTTTAATAACAAAATTTATATTTTTTACTTTTATAAAAACAAAATTTTACTAATATCTTGAGGTTTCATATAATCTTTTATTCTTTATTAGTTTGAAGCGAATGAATACTTGTTGCATCACATATATACATTTTTAACAGTCTTTTTTTTTTGTTTACACTATAGTCTTGCTGCGAATGAATATCTTGAGGTTTCAATCATTAAGTTTAATGCCCGTGTCCAAGAGTGATCAGATTTGAGTAACAAACTTAATTACATTCCTGGCTGTTGGATTCCATTCCTGGTCATTGCATATAGAACACATATTTTCCTATTATAATCTTATTTGGGTTTTAATGATGTTCTATTAGTTTGTTTAATTTTTACCTTGTTTATTCCATTCTTTGCATTGCATATAGCAGACATACTAATACTGACTATGTGACTAGATAATAGTTAGTATCTATGATGTATCTGTTGATTTTACTAATGTGGGAGAGCTCCTCAATGTATAATCCATAACCACATTTTATTCTATGCCAAATAATAATAATAATAAAACTTAGGTGTCGATTTTGAGTCAAACTAACTAATGTTTATTTTGGAATCTAATGAGTATTCTTATATTTTGTTTTAGAGTTTTGAAAGGTGAATTACAAAAGGATGGGTGATACCAATGAAATCAAAGCATCCTTCTACACTTTTTTCGTTTTTACAATTGTTATCTTTCTAATACTCTGTCTGCTTCATGACAGTTACCATGCAAAAACTGTGATAAATAGTAAGTTTACCCCTTTAAAGGACCCCATTCAACAAGGATCAAATATTGACATCAAGGGTTCAAACTGCTCTCTTTAGTAAGGTAATTATAGGTTGAAATGAAATAGTCGATTTACTTGAGATTATTGTGATTTTTACAGAAATAATCGATATTTTAATTTTCAAAATTGAAATCCAAAATGAAGTAATTATTTAGTTATATGGAATATGATCTATGCTATTTGCTAAATCTAGTGTTTATCAAACTGTTTGTTGACATTTGCCAAATTGCTTCTATTTGATAAAATGGTTAATACATGTTTAAGTATGTATACCAATACCTTTTTTGATATAGCGATATAATAATTTATCTATTCCACGAGTTTTTTTGCAAATATTTATCTAGAAACTTGATTAATTTGTTTTATATTTATCTTTATCTTTCGAGTAGGAAGAAAATCCAGAATGGTATTCACGGGCAATCAACTTTATCTCAGAACCTGTTATAGACTACACTGCAATTTATCTATTCAGGTTATTCTTTTAGAAAGGAAATTGTCAAAGGAGAATTTAGTCATGGGTTTCTTTTAATGTTGTACATGTTTTGTTTTCTATAATAAATATTATGCAATATTAGCAATGTGTTACATTTACTTACTATTGGAATGATTATTTGTATTTGACATATTAGTGCAATGAATTATCTTTATTGTTTATGGTATTTTATTTTGTATTATGAGACTTTTAATGTGTTATTTAATTTGAAAGTTAGTAAATCTATCAAAAATATATAATTTTAAAAACATTTAAAATTATGACGCACAAAAATGCGTGTCGTCTTCATTTATGACAGGGGCTTCGTTGATACGCGTTGCGTATCATAAACACGTGCGTCGTAAGGTTACGACACGCAAATGCATGTCGTCTTCCTTTATGACAGGGCCTTCCTTGATACGCATTGCGTGTCATAACTGCGCGTCGTGAATGCGTGTCATAAATGCGCTTCTTAAATAGACGACGCGCAAAAGCGTGTCGTCTATCGTTATGACAGGGCCTTTCTTGACACGCATTTGCGCGTCGTCTGAGCGTTTTACGACACGCATTGCGCGTCGTAAAAGGCTGTTTTTCTAGTAGTGAGGGTAAACTGGTGTACCTGGAGACATGTCATTGGTGCTCATTTTTCTCAAATAATCATACTTCAAGTGACACACACTTCTTGTCCGGAACAATCAGTTTTAGAAGAATAACTCTTGAAATTAAGATAAAACGTATAACCACGATTAGGAATCTGGACTTGTGAATGGTCTTGTGATGTTGCCTTATGCTACAAGAACAAAAAAATCGAGGTTCATGACGAGAATAAAAGAGGTTAAATTGTCAATAACTCGATAGTACCCATGTAAGCTGCACTAGAAAGGTACAAGCTAATCTATGGAGTGTTACCTTCGTTTGATGTTAAGCAATTTTCCAGTTTAGGAGACGAAATTGACGGCAAAATTCGAAGGTCGTGTGGCTTCTTGCTTGTTCTGTTTGGGATTTTTGAAACTCCTCCGTTTTACGTTTTAGAGAAAATACAGAAGTTGTTGGCACAAATGGGTATGTGAAGACGACATGTGTCTCCTCCACAACACCCTTTTCTTTGTCGTAGGGGTGGTGGCGGAGGAAATTGGCGATGTTGGGGGTGGGGTGGAAAAAGTCAGCAATGTTGGGAGAAAATAGGGTAAAGAGAATGGCATATTGAAATTAGGGTAAGATGTTTTCAGGAGGATAATATGGGAGGGAGGCGGGGGAACGAAAATATTGAGAGGGAAATGAAACTCAGCCAAAATATGGTAGGGAATAGGGAATTAGCGATGGGTTTCCAATATTTCTTGAGTAGCATTTAGGTTTTAGGGAGACTTCTAATTTCCGCCGCTGATCCCTAGCTAATCCGTCACCGATACCTCATTTTCTAGTAGTTGATGAAACCCAGCATATTTGGATTCCTATGTAATACTTCTTGGTATTTCTCTAAATCATTGCTAGATGTTTTCTATTTCAATCATCCAGTTGTTCAAAAATAAGATGCAATCATTTAATAAAAGGCATATACATATATATTTATATACACGTAAAGTGGATTTTAAAAAATACTTTCTATTAATATATATATACTGATCGCTACAACATAAATCAAAATGTGCAACTTTAATATTGTGATTTCAAGTCATGAAAAGAAGCTTTATCATCAGTTCTTTCAAATTATGTTTGGCTACAAATACAATATATCAAAATGTATTTGATTAAAATTATAAAAGAATAATGTTCTTTTTGTTGGGATTCATTGATTCTAAAATGTCGTCCAATTTTTATGCCATGTCAAACTATCTCCATACTCGAAGGGAGTATGATTTGCATATTATATTAGGGTTTATGAATATATCTGCCCGCCAGAACTGCAGCTTCCATAACAAGCTTAATGGTGTTGGTAACATCATTTGCATCACATGTGTTGCCTTTGAATGTCTTGCTCCCTGCTTTCTTAAACCTTTCTACACAGCCCAACAACCCCTTGTTGCATTCCTCGCTCAAATAGTTGTCTGTAGAAAACATGTAAAAATTTGAAATTAAATGATAAGAGCACTACTTAATTAAATTGAATTCAATGATGAAGTTAATAAGCCGTTATTATAAGTTAATAATCTTTAGATATATAGAAAAATTGAAATATCAATTTTTTATTTATTAATGTTAAAAGAAAGGATTTCATTGAGATTTTCTTATATTTTATAACTTTTTTATGGATATATACCACGATATAAAAAGAGATGATTTTTTTTATACAATTTTTAGTTTTTTTTTTCTTTTTTTTTTTTTGGAAAACATATGATAAGGAAATAAAAAAATCAAAATGAATAGTGCATTCATCCAATACTTTATGTACTTTTTATAACAATCATATCTCTTGAATAAAATTATTTAGGTTTCAAATAAAACGTCATCTTATTAACCATTAGTAGCGATCAATTATAAATTAAAATCTCATAGTTACGATTTAGTTGTAGAACACTATAAAAACCGGTTATAGTCTTAAAAAAATTCATTTTATAGGTAAGTCTTAAAGTTTTAGATCAATTTTAAAATCATAATTTTAAATTTCCTTTTAATAATCAAAATTTTAAGATGTTATGGATTTATAGAATAAAATTTATTTTATTTATAAATTCATTTTATACATCTCACCTTAAAAAATCATATTTTTTAACATAGATGTACAAAATTCACGACGTCTACAAAAGTTGAATGTGTCAAATTCATGACCCAAGTAATCTACTAGCTTAACCAAAAGGGATATATATAAAATTAAAATGGTTATGAAAACTACTTAATTAAATTGAAGTCCATAACGATGAAGTCAATAAGAAGTTATAATAAGTTATTAATCATTAGATATATATTTAACAATTTGAAATACCATTTTTTTAATTTACTAATGTTAAAAGAAAAAATTTCATAGAGATTTTCTTATATTTTATAATTTTATATCCTTATGATATAAAAGTGACGGTTTTTATCATTTTTAGTTTTGGAAAATATAATGTTAGCAAAATATAAAAATCAACATGAATGCATGTATACTAATCGTTTGCTAATAGAAAAAAATATATAAATAAATCATATATGAATAATTATATGTAAATATACCATACAATAATAATATATAAGAATATACTTAATTTTATATTCACTCATAAATATTACATCTTTCGTAGCACAGATACGTTGGATTGCTTAAACGGAAAATGATAAAATATGTAGCACAAATTCATTCTTGCATTCTCAAACATTTTTTTATTAATTTTCAATTGAACACACACGACCTCTACACAAGTTGATTGTGTCAAATTCACGACCAAAGTAATCTACCAGCTTAACCAAAGGGATATATATAAAATTAAAATGGTTATGAACACTACTTAATTAAATTGAAGCCGATAACGATGAAGTCAATAAGAAGTTATAATACGTTATTAATCATTAGATACATATTTAACAATTTGAAATACCATTTTTTTTATTTACTAATGTTAAAGAAAAATTTTCATAGAGATTTTCTTATATTTTATAATTTTATATCCTTATGATATAAAAGTGACGATTTTTATCATTTTCAGTTTTGGAAAACACAATGTTATCAAAATATAAAAATCAACATGAATGCATGTATACTAATCATTTGCTAATAAAAATATATATATAAATAAATCATATACGAATAATTATATGTAAATATACCATAAAACAATAATATATGAATATACTTAATTTTGTATTCACTCATAAATATTACATCTTTCGTAGCACACTAACGTTGGATTGCTTAAACGGAAAATGATGAAATATGTAGCACAAATTCATTATTGCATTCTCAAACATTTTTTAATTTTCAATTGAACACACACGCCCACACACACACACACACACACACACATATATATATATATATATATATATATATATATATATATATATAGTGATTCAATTGAGAAAAAAAAAAGTTTAAAAATGAGGAAATGAATATATAGGCCAATTATTTTGAATCTGCCGCTGCAGCATATCTACCGGCGAAACAAATCATATTCATATATGAATTCGTATAAAGATATGTATATTCATATAAATATATATAAATAAGTGTATTTAAATATTAATAAGTATATTCATATACGAATATGTATATTCATATATGAATAACTGTAAAAGAAGTGATTATTCATATATAAATATAATTGTGGTAGTTTGTGGTAGAGGTAGAGGAGACGGTGGTGGTGGTGGTTGTTGTTAGCGCAAGAGAGGGGTAGATTCATATATGAATATACTTACTTATATATTCATATATGAATATTCTAAACTTTTTTTATTTATTCAATTGAACTTCTCTCTCTCTCTCTCTCTCTCTATATATATATATATATATATATATATATATATATATATATATATATATATATATATATATATATATATATATATATATATATATATATATATGTTTCGTTGAAATTCAAAAGAGAATAGAGATTTTGAAAGTCAACATCAGCTACAAAATTCACATCTGCCGCTCTAACATTATTTTGGCATGTGTTACTCTATTAGGTCTCGTAATTAATGTAATGTCAATTTTCAGTCTATGGATTTTCAATTTCAACTTTCAAATTTTAATTTTCCCATTTTAATTACATTAAATTAATAACATTAATATAAATTTTAAAAAAAATTAATATAGATTAAAAGACGATATAGATATATATATATATATATATATATATATATATATATATATATATATATATATATATATATATATAAATGATTATACTATTATATAACTTAAAAATATCTTTTAATTAATAATTTATTTAAAATCACTTATTAATAAGTTTGAGCTTTTATTATAAAAGTTTAATTAATTTTGTCACCATGGTTTTTTATGAATTATAAACTAATATATATATATATATATATATATATATATATATATATATATATATATATATATATATATATATATATATATATATATAACTTGTGAGAACCACGGTTATAAAATTAATTAAACTTTTATAATAAAAATTTATAATTATTAATCAGTTATTTTAAATAAGTCATTTTAAATAAATTATTAATTAAGAGATACATCAAATTTTTAAAGTTATTATAACTTTAAATTTAACATATTATTAGAAAATGTAAATTTGAATTTTGAAATGAATTGCCTTGTATATCTAAATGAAATATGATATAATATTAATGAAGAGTTGTATAAGAGTGACATTTGACGAAAAGAGATTAAAACTATTCACTTATTAGAATACTAGTTTATAACCCATGAGAACCACGGTTACAAAATTAATTAAACTTTTATAGTAAAAACTTAAAATTATTAATCAATTAATTTAAATAAATTATTAATTAAGAGATTTTTATAGTTATATAAATTTATAATCATTGATTTAAATAAATATGTGAAATTATATCACTTTATAATTTGTATTAATTTTATTTTAATTTTTATTCTAATGTTATTAATTTAATTTAATTAAAATGAGAAATTTAAAATTTGAAATGGAGAAACAATAGATTGACAAGTGGCATACATTAATTAGAAGACATAATCGGGTGACATATAACAAAAGGAAAATAAAATATATATTAATTAGGAGGCCTAATAGGATGACAAATGTCAAAAGGAGAATAAAACTAGTCTTTTATTAGAATAAAGAATATATATATATATATATATATATATATATATATATATATATATATATATATAGGGCTAGGTTATAATGCTGATGGACAACTATTGTGCGGACGTGTGGATAGTGTTATTCTACCAGAATTACTATGAGAATAGGTTGCTTAGTAATTTTACTACATTCAATCTTATACAACTATCATCATTTTCATGCATTCTCATTAATTATTATTTATTTTTGTTCCTACATATCGTTTTTCCCTCATTTTCATTTTTACAGAATATGACTCAATAAACATTCTGATAGAATTAAAATAATAATAAAAAAGTCTATAATAACCTTATAGACGATTTAATTAGTGAGAATGTATGAGATTGATAATAGTTATGTAAGATTGAACGTATTTATATTGTTAAACAAAATATTCTCTTTGTTATTCTTACAGAATAGCACTGTCCATACGTCCATACAATAGATGTTAATCCACATTTGAACTTATCTCTCTCTCTCTCTGTGTATATATATATATATATATATATATATATATATATATATATATATATATATATATATATATATATATATATATATATATAATGTATTCGGTGTACCCTTAATAAGTATGCAGTGAGCGCACAGGGGATTTAATATTCCAACCACCAAACATCTATAGAAACGAGTTTAGTAGGTTTTATTTATTGAAGTTGGTAAATCTAACTGTTAAAATTATGTGATTGAAGCAACAAACCAAAAGCAAAATCTTATAGTTTGAGAAATAATATATACGGAAATTTCTTATGTTAGGTTGTATTGTATTTGGCACTAATTATTAATATTAATTTAGATATGTTTGTTGAGAACATATATAATTAAGGTATATATAATTAAGGTGAAGTTTTGAAGAAATTAAATATCTTTATACTTTTTGTTCCTACATATCATTTTATCCCATTAAAGGGTGACATGTGTAACATTTAATGGTTATTTAATGAAATTTAATAATATTTTAGGATATTAATATAACAAATGTCATCATTTAATTGGGTAAGAGGATTTGTAGAAACAGAAGATCGGAGGATATTTAATTTCTCGAAGTTTTGCATTACTTCAAATGCCCTTATATGGAGTTTAATTAATTTTCCATCAAAGCCTATCGTTTATCTTTTCTAACAATAATATTAAGTACACGGAACAAATTGTCTGGAATAGCATATGTAATTTTAGAGGTAGCGTGGAATAGCATATGTAATTTTAGAGGTAGCGTGTCGTAAAAATTGCATTTTTTTGGAAAAAATTTCAAAAATATTCAACTGTGTTTAAGAAATTGAAAGGTAGGCTCCAATTGAAGTCCGCCGATTAATAATATCACTATCATATTCTTATATTAGTTAAATTGTTATCATCTAGTTATAATTGTTTTAATTGGTATTGATATGTTAGTTGTTTCTTTGTTCAACTATACGCAGCTGAACATTTGTTTTGTTGGTCCCAAGAATTTAGAATTTTTTGACCTGATATATTATTAATTTGAAAATTTTATGAATATTCGAATTACTAATTATCCTTTAAGTAGATAAAATTTCAAAAACTTTTTTAAATGTAATCAATTATAAATATTTTGAAATAATTGTGATGAACAGAGGGAGAAATTGTGAAAATAACATTTATTAAAGTTGTTGCAATTTTTATGATCCAAATTAAACAATATTACATTTTTATCAATGGAATACAAAAATGCAATGATTGGAGCATAGATATTTTAGTATAAACAACGAGCAATTATTTCATTGAATGTCCATCAGGAGTCACATGTTACAAAAATTATGGCATGTAATGTGGCCTCCTTTAAATATTCTTGAGTCATTCCAATAGGAGATTATTAAATTGTATCTTTTGGGTTATAAAAAAAAATTGAAAAAATAGGTAACGTATTTATGAGTTTTCAATTATTTTTTCTCTCTCCATTACTTGCTACTGCACAAAGCTAATTATAATTAGCTTTTTCAATTTTTGTTGTTTTTCCTTTTTTGTCTTTATTTGTTTTAATTTATTAATTACTTAAATAAATTTTAATCACATATTATAGGATATAAATTCTTAGGCTATGTTTGGCGTACTAACTGAAAAACTAGCTGATAACTGAAAAGCTAGTTGTTAAATAAAAAACTAGCTGATAGCTGAAAAGCTAGCTGATAAAAAATAACGTTTGGTAAACTAGCTGAAAAGTTAACTGAAATATATAAAATTACATAAAAGGACAGGTAGGAGTATGTGTTTCTATAATTAATTAAGGGGTGTATTTAGAAAATTTTAAAAAAGCTCCTAAAAAGCTAGTCTAAGTAGCTTTTCAAAAAGCTAGCTTATAAGCTACTTTTTGGCTTGCCAAACACGACAACATAAAAAAGCTCGAAAAATAAGCTAGCTTATCAGCTAGCTGTGGCACGCCAAACACAACTTTAGCATACAAGATGCACAGATTTGCTTAAAGTAACCTTATACTTAATTTATTTTTCTTGTAAAAAACAAAAATTACTTAAAGTATACTTAATTTATAATTATTTTAGTTTTCAGTTCTTTGAAAAGATATTTTATGTTAATTGAGTTTTATTTAATTATCTGTTTCCTAATTAAAAAATTATATACTACTTATATATAGATTAATATGAAAATAAAAAGATATAAACTAAAGTTGATGGAATTAATGTTTCACAATTAACGATTATTTATATATAAATGTTTCATTGGGAACAAAATCGTGAAATTTTGATTGGAAATTAATACTCACTGTTGTTGGCTGAAATGCAGGAATCATGTTTCATACAACATGCATCAAGATCATCACAAGGCTTCTCTCCTGGGCATCCACTGTATAATATTCCACAATACTTCCCATATCTCAGCAATGGTGGAACTGAAAAAATATGTATACACATATAAATAAAATATAAAATAAAAGCCAATCCCTAGAGAAATATGTATTTATATATACCTTTGCAGAAGGAGGATTCACATATATTGCTGCAGGCTTTAGACTAAATGCTCAAAAATTAAAGGGAAAAAATATATTATATTGATTAAATATCAAACTATAATTAACAAGAAAAAAATTAAAGCAGTTAATAAAAATCAAGCTTACCAAACTGAGGCCAGTGTTAGCACCAACATGAACTTTAAGGGCAAAAAGGGAAATAGCAGAAAAATTGAGGGTTAGAAAGGAAATGAAGATTAAAAAGTGGAGAGTTGATGCCATTGAAGAAGCAAAGGGAACTAGAAGATGATGCATGGTTTTGCTTAAAAGCTCTTACTTATAGGAAGAGATGGTTGGATAATAAGGGTGGGTGGGATAGAGTAGGGGTAGAAGGGGTGGCATGGACACTCATTAAAAGTGTTCGGTTTCCTTTTTTGTGTTGGAACAAGTCTCGTGACTTGTTTTTGGATATCTAGTGTCAAGTGTATAGATCACATTTCTCACTCCATTGTCATCTTGTGTGTATATATATATATATATATATATATATATATATATATATATATATATATATATATATATATATATATATATATATATATATATATATATATATATATATATATATATATATAGGAGTGTTCAATCGAGAACATTTCTTATTACGAAACAACACCATTTTTAAATTAAAATCATCAAATAATATTAATATAATTAAAACAATTAAATTACCCACTAACCAACACCAATCACCACCCAAACAACACCACCCACCACTACCACCATTCGTCACCGCCACCCACCTCCACCACACATCACCACCACCCCCACCCACCACCCACAAAAACCACCAACCACCACCATCATCACCACCCGCCACTGCCAACCACGACCACCACCACCCCAGTCCACCACCCATCAACATCACTAACACCAGCCACCACCTACCATCACAACCTACCATAACCACCACCCACAAACCTCAACCACCCATCACTACCACCCACCCACCATTATGACCACCACCCGCCATTATAAGACCACATGTCACCACCACCACCGCCTCCACCACCCACCACCCCTACCCACCATCACCACCCACCACCACCACCTGCCTCCACCACCCCTCACCGCCACTCGTCACACCCACACCCACCCCCACTAACACCACCACCACCACCCACCACCGATCACCATCACCACCACCCGCCACCACCACCCACTATGACAATCCACCATAATCACTACCCACCACCACCACCCACCTCAACCACCCATAACTACCATGCACCCACCACCCACCATTATGAACACCACCCGTCATTATGATCACCACTCCCCACTACCACCAACCACCACCCATCACCACCATCCATCACCAGCACCCCTACTCACAACCACAACCTATCACCACCCACCATCACCACCATTCATCACCACCACCACCACCCACACCCACCATCACCACCATACATCACCACCATTCATCACCACCATCGGCCTCCACCACCCGCCACAACCACCCACCAACACCATCATCACCTACCACCATCACCACCGACCACCACCACCACCACCCATCACAACCACCTACCTTTATCACCCATCACCACCACTCATCTCCACCTCCCCACCCATTACCCACCATACCACCATACATCACCACCACCACCACCCACACACCCACCCACCACCACCACTATCACCATCATCCGTCTCCACCACCACTCATCACCACCACCCACTATAACCACCTCCCCTACCATGACCAACCACCCCTCACTCCCACCACCACCACCAAACATCACTACATGCCACCACTACCCGCCATCACCAACCTATTAATACCACCACCACCGACCCACCCACCACATACAACCAATACAAATCAACTATCACCCATGAACACCATCACCCACCACCATTTACCAACCACCACCACCCGTTACCATTACCGACCACCCTCCCCCACCTCCACCACCATCACCACCCCACTAACCACCCATCAACACCACCTACCACCACCACCACCCCCACCACCAAATCGTGTCTATATAAATCATATGTGATTAGATACATATAATCACATGTGATTAAATACAAGAGAAACATTATTGAATCGAAAGAGCAAAAATGAATCTTGCCCAAATAATGATATGTGATTGGATATATATAATCACATGTAATCACATATGATTTATGTAGATAATTGTAATGCCCGGGTCGTCAGGTATTTTCTTTTGCAGCTTATTAGAAAAAAGTAGAATATATGTGTTTTATGGGTGAGGGAGGGCCGTATGCTAGGTGTATATAGTGTATGCACGGCGTACACATGTGAGGCATGAATCGGGGGAAGTCCCTGCGTACGTTGGGCGTAGTCTGGCTAGAAGCAAACCCTAAATTTTAGGGTTTGCACTCTATTTAAAGAACTGATGTCCCTCGTAACCCTCATTCTCTCAGGCTCCATTGCCCTTAGAGTGTTAGAACCAAACCCTAAACCTCTTGCATGCATTTTGAGCTTACCTTGTGCATTTTTGGTGTTATTTGGTTGTTTTGAAGAAGAATGTGTTTGGAGAAGAAGCAAGGACGTGAGGAGAGCTTGTAGATCTAGAAGTTTGGCATCATTTCTGACCTATTTGAGGTATAAAACTTAAACCTTGACCATTTCATGCTTAGATATTGTTTTGGGGTGATTAATGTCATATTTTTGTTCCATAATTGAGATTCTTGGGGTTAAAGGAGTTTCAGTCCATATGAGCTGTCCTTTTAGGCTCTTGGAAATGTTAAGAGCCATAAAAATCGGACCTTGATGGTTTAGCCTCAACCATGCAAGTGCTAGATATCAACTAAGTGTGTTTATGGACTTAATTTATGTCTTAATCCCCATCCATTCATGCAAAAGCATAAAGCTTATAACTTTATGGCTTAGGACATTTTTAGGAACCTGGATCTATGTTTTGGACGTGAGGGCTTAATGGATTAAGTCACAAGAAGGTTTTTGGGTTGGCTGGCCACTACACTGGGCGTACTCCCTGGTACGTTGCGCGTACTGGGTCAACCACTCGAATCTTGTCAAGACCAGCGTACGATGGGCGTACATGCTGAGTACCGCGCACGTACGCATACAGTGGACAAAAGTAACTTTTAGGCTCTTAGATGTTGGGCCTTTATTTGTTAGGCCTCAAGCCCATCTGTGGATTAAGGCCTTTGGGTCTAGGGTTCTGATGGATGGTATTTGGGCCTTATTGGGCCTTAGAGTTTATTCGTTTGGTCTTGGACACTTTAGGTTGTTTTGGAATTGGGCCTTGGGAGGAAGATGCCGAATCAGGCAAGGATTGGGGAATCTTTTTCCTTAAGGCATGAATTAGGGTTTGGAGCTTGGAATTATAATATAATCTAATAGCTAATTAGAAATTTACGTTGTGTGATAGGGGAGGATTTCACGAGTTATTCGCTGAGTATGATTTCACACCCATAGTTTGAGGTGAGTCTCCTTTCGTAGAATTTGTGGGTCGAAGGCACCAAGGCCGGCCCACTAGTTATGATATGGCATGATGATTATCTTTGTGATAATTATCGGTCGTGCATGTAATATCTGATGATTCTGTAAATTATGCGTGATATTATGTGATAGTAGTAGGGTGAAATAGACATGGTATCCAGTTAAAATACTATGATCATCGTATGTTCACATTGCTTTTGAAATTGACGATATTTTGGGATATGGATTTAGTAACTTGGAAAATGAAATTTTTGGGTCGTATTTTTAGGATGTTACAATAATATTCATTTTCTCATTTTCATTTCAATAGTTCGTCCTATGTATTTAATCACAAGTGATTATACATATTTAATCATATATGATTTATATGGAAAATATTGTTTTCGTGTTGTTAATTTAATATTTTTTCTCGTGTGTATAATCACATGTGATTATATGTATCTAATCACATATGATTTATATAAACACGATTTGATTTTTTTCATATAAATCATATGTGTTTAGATACATATAATCACATGTGATTAAGTATATTTAATCACATATGATTTAGTTGCTAAAGAACAACTATTGAATCAATAACACGAAAATGAATATTGTCCACATAAATCATATACGATTATATATATATATATATATATATATATATATATATATATATATATATATATATATATATATATAATCACATGTGATTATATATATCTAATCATATATGATTCAGTAGTTGGTTTTGTGTATTTAATCACATGTGATTATATGTAGTTAGTCCCATATGAGTTGTGTGGAAAAGTTCTTTTCACGTTTTTGATTTTAAAGTTGTTTTCATGTATATAATCACATGTGATTATATGTATCTAATCACATATGATTTATATGGAGAAAATTCATTTTTGTCCATACAAATCATATGTGATTAAATACACGAGAATGTGAAAATGAATCGTATCCTTATAAATCATATGTGATTATATATAGGCTTACGTTATTCTATTCAAAGTAATTATTGTGTTATTGTATGCATAAATGTGGGCCAATCATTTTACTTATTTTAAGAAAGTGATTAATACATATTATTTAATTAAATATAATTGAAAAATACCATCTAATTTAACTAGAAGTGTATTTTAGTCAGTTAACATAGATTTAATAAAGGAAATTTGCATATTTTAAGGGATCAAAGATTCTATTAATTTTAAAAATCCGATTTTACAAATTATAAGGTTTTTAGTTCGTACATTCTGACAGAATATGTTTGAGTATGTTCAAAAATAAATATTCTTGAACCATAAAATAATAAAAATATTCTTGAACATATTTCTTGATCATGAGTTTAAAAATTTCTTGTAGAATAACAAAATTCTCGAACCATCAATTGAAGAATTAAAACAAAAATTACCTTAATTCTTATAGAATACATGTAACAATTGCTAAGAATTACATTTATTTTTAAAGAATAAAACTAAAAAAACTTTCAAATCTGGAAAAAAACATCAAAATCTAACAAAAACACTAATACATTCTAAAAGAATAATGTTGCTAAGAGGCGTTGTTCAAATTTCGTGGTCCGTTCTTCAAGCATCAGCTTCTGTAGAAACAAATCCAATTAATACATTAGTGAGAAAATATCCATACTCCATTCCAACATAATTGGAATTCGTGATTCCATTCTGATAGAATTGGAATTCATTTATCAATAATTATATTAATTCGGGGAATTCTAACAGAATATGTTCATGATTATCATAAAAAAACATTCTTTTCTGATAGAATGCTATAAACGAAGAAATACCATTCAGTTGAAGCATTTTAGCGAGCGCTTGGTGTGTATGAAAACAACTTTCAATTCAGTTGAAGCATTCATCTGTCAAATAAGCAACCAAAACAACCATGATTTGTGTTCAACCAATCAAACCCAAAACTCATCTAAACCTATCGATTAAACTTCATTGATTTACAGTAAATCAATCAAAATAAGAAAGAAGATTATAGAAACCTGTGATTATCCAGCCAACAACAACCCTTTGTTTCTTCTTCCACTTGCCCATTAATTTCACAGCCTCAATCCAAACACCCATCTGATTTCGGTTCTTCTTCCATGCCTCCACCGAACCACCTTCCAACCATTCCTTCCTACCTCCGTTTCTTTCAAATCATCCCAAACAAGAACAACTAGAGACTGCTGGAACAAAAAAAAAGGAAAAGAGAAAAGATAAAAGATGAAGTCCACTATAGATTAGAAGATCACCACCATCATCATTATGTCATAACACCTTTATTCTTAATAATTTTTTTTAACATAAGTAAACTTACTAAGCAGCAACAATTGAGTTATAGAAGAACAAGAACACTACTGATTCCCAACATCAGGGATATCACGACCTTTCTTGAAATCATCCCATCCTCTCACCCATGGTTGCCCAGGTGTAGCCCTTGTCTGTTTAGATGCATAGCTCTCCAGGTTGTTCATTACCTTGCTACGCACCTCATTGAATACCTATTATTTATTACCAAAAACAACTTCCCCAAATCAGCCCACTCTACACAATACATACATAAGAAACAAACTAGTACATGAATTCAGGTTTTTCAGTAAAGTTTAACTCACAGGATTCGTCTCGATTGCTTCAGGAGGTTGCTCCTGTCCAGTGAGCCATTTCCACAAATCTGGATTTTCCTGCAATTCAAAAGTAAGTAAGATGGATGTTAACCCTAGGTGTAATCTGTTACTGGTAATTATTAGCAATAATATTTGTGGAATTTACCAGGTCGAGGACAGTAATAAGCGATTTGATCCCCTTTACATCTAAAGATCCAATGTGATTCTCCACCCAACTTCCTAGAACTAAGTCCAGCTCCAGAAAACCCCTTTGTTTGCTTCTATACAACAACCTACTCCAATTTACAACAAAAGTCACAAATCAGAAATGAATCACGCTTCTGGAAGTCAAATAGGGATATGAAAAATCAAACCTGTTAGCTAATCTTCGCTTGCTTTCTTCGTTAGACAAATCGAAATCTAGGGATTCGACGCCGTCATTAGAAGAATAGAAACGAGAGAATGAATTAACATAAGGCCTGAAACTCACAGAAAACCATCAATAGAAGAACAAAATTTGGCAAAACACACACACACACAAGCACAAGATTATGAACCCGTAGAGAGTTTGATACGGAATGGTGACGTTTGACGATGCGCCGCCGAGTACACGAGCCGAGGCGGCTGTTGAATTAAGGAAGCGTGATATGCCAAATAACACACTTATGAAGAAGACGATGAAGGGCAACCCCACAAAGGGTCGCTGGTGTCGATTTGTTCAATTTAGGGTTTTCAGAATCGATTTTTAGATAAAGAGGGGAACGAGATTTAAACTGGAGAGATACCATGATTATAGGGATTATTTTTGGAAGTTATTAAACAAATGACTAAATTACCCTTATTTATTTATTTAATTATTTAATTTTTAATTTAATTTTGATTGGCCCACATTTATGCATACAATAACACAATAAATAATTTAAACACCTGAACCTATCTCATTATATATATATATATATATATATATATATATATATATATATATATATATATATATAATCACATATGATTAAATGTATTTAATCATATATTATTTATGTAGATAATATTTATTTTTTTGTTTTCGATTAAATAGTTAATCTCGTGTATTTATTCGCATGTGATTATTTATATTAATTATTATGATTATATGTATTTAATCACACATGAATAATATGGACAATGAACAACTATTAAATTGAGAACGCAAAAACGAATCTTGTTCACATAAATCATATTTGATTTAAATACATTTAATCACATGTGACTAAATACACGAGAACAATTATTGAATCGAAAAAGTGAAAACGAATATTGTCCATATAAATCATGTGTGATTAGATACATATAATCAAATATGATTAAATACACGAGAACAACTATTGAATAAAAAATTTGAACATGAAGCTTGTCCACATAAATCATATTGTATACATATAATCACATGTTATTATATGTATTTAATCACATATAATTTTTGTGTACAATATTCATTTTCTCATTTTTGATCAACAATTGTTCTCGTGTATTTAATCAAATATAAGTATATGTATTTAATTACATATTATTATATGTATCTAATCACATATGAATTTGTGTTTTTTATTCAATAGTTTTCCACGTATATAAAATCACATGTGATTATATGTATATAATCACATATGAGTCAATAGTTGGTCTCGTGTATTTAATCACATGCGATTATATGTAGTTAGTCCCATATGATTTGTGTGGAAAAGTTTTTTTTTCACGTTTTTGATTCAATAGTTGTTTCTGTGTATATAATCACATGTGATTATATGTATCTAATCACATATAATTTATATGGACAAAATTCATTTTTGTCTATACAAATCATATGTGATTAAATACACGAGAACGCGAAAATGAATCGCGTTCTTATAAATCATATGTGAATAGATACATATAATCACACGTGATTAGATACATATAATCGCATATTATTTATGTGAACAATATTTATTTTCATGTTTTCGATTAAATATTTGATCTCTTGTATTAAACTTTTTATTTACTTTCATGTTTTGGATTAAATAGTTGATCTCGTAATTACAACATTTCTTTATGAATAATATCCACCATAGAATAATTTATATTTTGTGATAACATTGCAAAATTGATTATATTTTACAATAAACGTGAAAAATTGTTTATGAATTGTAAAATTATTTGTAAAAAAAATTGAAGTTTTATGCAACATTTTGTATATAAAAAGTAATAACATAATTTCATAATTGTATAATTGATCAATTTGTTAAGCATTACATCATACATGATTATATTTTTGTGATTATTCCTTTTTCCTTCATAATATCATGTTAAATGCATTTCCCAGATGTGAAATGAAAAAAAAAAAAAAAAAAAAAACTCACCATGTCAAGAGGAAAGGCTAGTTTAGATTATTGATGAGATTAAGGATAATATTGTCATTTGTGACAACATCAAGCTTACGGCCAGGAAATTGACCATTGATTAAGATAATCTGCAAAACAAACGTTAAACACTAATTAGCAAAATTAAGAGTAAATTTCACTTAATTAAAACTAAAAAAACAAAAGTAAGAAAGAATTAGAGGCTTAAACAATAAAGAACCTATTGAGAGACATCAAAAGAGGAACCTGATGAAGTCGGTGTCATGTATTTATTTATATATTGATTATATGTATTTAATCATATATGATTAAATCATGTTATCACATTATAGCTATATTATAAGTTTATAACTAGTAAAGAATTTTTTTTATATATAAAAAATTGTGTTAGATAACTAGGTCTCGTATTTGATAACATAATTTATTATTTGCTAACTAATTAATAAGATAAATAACTAAATTTTGATTTTAAAAATACGATACAGAAATTAGTGCATATTATAACTTCAAAAACTAGTCAACTAAACCATATTTAGTAATAAATGAATATGTTAACAACTTAATGGGCATTAATTTGTTTTATGTCATGTTTAAATATGAATTTCTCGTAAAAAACTTTCATAGAACAAAAATAACTCCCAAAGTTTTTTTTTTGGAAATGACAAATTAGATAAAAGGGCCCCGACTAGCAAGAAGCTAGCGGGAAAAGAGTACAAAGTAGGAATTGAAAGAGATACAAGAGAGCTTATAAACCTAAGAATGGATTAACACTCCAGTCCACCCATTTTAGCTCTTTTTCCTCCCCTATGCTTCAGCCACACAAAAACTAAAGATTTTATATTATCCGCCACCAGTGTAGGAGATGTGGACTTATGGTTAAATACTTTGTCATTTCTTTCTTTCTACACTAACCAAAGCATACCGTAGAAAATTAGAGTCAACACGTTTCTCTTCTTAGGACAACTCCCCCAAGAAGAAGCAAAGTCAAGTAGATCCCGTACACTTTTGATATCCGCAGCCACATTTTGTAGTCCACACCACCTAAATATCTATTCACAAGTTGTTGTAACATGTGCTACAATCAGAGAGGATGTGATCTGCACATTCAACAACCCCATTACACTGGACACAAATCAGTGATCATGTGTTGATTCTTCGCTTGTGAAGAGCAACAGAGGAGGGAATCCTTCCCATTTTCGCTCGCCATACAAATGTGAGGACCTTCAGTGGAGCCTCCTTCAGCTATTCAATTCGATTTAACGGGAGGCCGGGGATGGGTCAAATCAAATTGGCCCTCAATGATTTGGTAGAGAAAATCCCAGTGGAATCAAGTTCACACTTCCAACTGTCACACACCGCACCTGGAACAAAGAGCCCACAACAGCTCTAAGTTGGTCTAATTCTTGTGATAGGCCCATGTTAGAAACATCACACGACCAGTTCCATTCAAAACCATGAGTGTTTGTACCTGAACCAACACATTTTTTCAAGATAACGTTAAAAGGAATGCCTCTATTTTCGATTTTCGATTTTGCCCCTGCTATGTTGTTCCACACTCCAACAATACTCTTTTTTCAGCAGGTTTCTTAGCCAAATTGTGAATGTTAGTGATGACTTGAGACCAAGTGAGGTACTATCTAACTTATATCGCCACCACCATTTTGCCATCAAAGATAGATTAAGATCTTGTAATGCACCCACACCTAGACCACCTTTCTCTTTAGATGTAGCTATTTTATCCCATGAAACCCACCTAATTTTTTCCTTATCGTCAGTACCACCCCATAGAAACCTCCTTCTCAGTTTTTTTAATTAATTAAGCACCCCACATGATACTTTGAATAGAGAGAGATAGTAAGTAACTCCTAAAGTTAAACATATCTTTATTAATTTTTAATAATTGAAGAGAATTTAATTTTTGATCACAACAATCAGTTACATCTTATCTTGATCTTAGTAACATTGGTTTCTATGTACAATTTTTTCCCTTCATTATTATTAAGAAATTATATATGTATTAGATTAATAACTGAATATTTTAACAAAATACAAATGACATATCACACTACTTTCATTAAATTCAAATTACATATTCAAATAAAAATAGTTATCGATCATTTCCTTTGAAAAAATTTCAATTAGGAGATGAGGGAAGGAAGAAAATGACCTTAATAGAAGAGATAGATTAGGAATGCGCTTTTCTGAGATGGAAAAGAAGTGTAACCATCTAAAACATATCACCCCAATCAAGCTTGTGTACATCTGAAACAACAAATGTTTGTCAAAATCCTTTAAGATCTCTAGTCTTTTGTCAACACTTCTTTTCTCATCCAATGGCAACCCTGAAGAATTCTTGTGTTTTTCTTTACTTTCTCTATATATGAACAACTCAACTTATGATTTATCAACTGTAAAAAACAATTAGTAAATAAATTAGTTCATCTAAGAGCAGTTTTTTGTCTGATAAATGGGTTCTTGCGTTGATTTGGTTTTTCGATTTTGTCCAAAAATTCATCCTCCATCAATCACACGGTTCCTGATGCTCTCCTGATTTAACTAAAGGAATGATTGATGGATGAATGATTATGTGTCTCTCCATTATTCTTTAGTGATTTGATCTAGACCATCCATATGCCCTTAAAGTTGTAAATATCATTATCAAAGTTATAAAAGGGTTAAGACATGCACCAATGAAGTGGAACAACTTCCATTATCTGATTTAGATAACACCAAACCAAAATCAATGTACTTTGAGGGAACTCCAACCAAGGGCAATGTAATTTAACCAACACCATAACAACATTAATGAGCAATATCATCAGAGCATTTTAGTATGTGTTCATTTCCCCCCTCCCTTATTCTTAGGCATTAAAACAAACACTTGGAATGCATCATCAAATGACCCATAAAACTTACCAATTTCCAGCAATAAGGCCAATTACCAAAATGAATTACATCTTATTAAGAAAAGAAGATGAGTTCGATTATCAGATAATGGACAACAAACTATTCCAAATTAAAAACTACTAAAGGAAAATCTGAATTTTGAGGAAAAAGTGGGTTTAGAATATATACCGATTATCAACATTACATGAGGATGTGAGGAAAGAAATGCTAATTAATAATATATTGAAACAATTTGTAACTTGATTGGCTTGAGAACAGAGTACAATGAAGATGTACAGTACCGATTTTTTCTCAAAGACTAGTCGATATTGGTGGTGCATCAAGAGCATTCTCCTCCTGGTTTCCTAAATTATTTCAGATAATCGTGATGTGTCGCCTCAACAATAATTCATCGTCGACTAGATGTCTCTCAATAACATTGGTATGTCTTTTCATCATTCAACAGTCTCTTAAGTGACTAATCAAATTCTAGTCTTCTTTTAGTGTTTCAGAAGACATACCAAGCCTCACAAGAAGGTCGAAAGCTTTACTGGTGAAGGGGAACTTATTATGGCTACGATCTGGAAGCTCGTACACGCGATTGAATCGTCGTTGTCTGATTATATTAATAACTAGCGACTCATATGTAGGGCTAACAGGAAGAGGCAGTTACTGAAGGTACAAGGAGTAGACACGGAGGAAAAAGGCAGTGGTTCTGGCGACAGTGGTACGGTGGTTCTGGCGGCGGCAATGCGGTGGTCCGGTGGTCTTTGTGGTGGTCTGATGATCTTTATGGTGGTGTTCAAACAATATCTGATTACGTATTGTGAAAGTGATGTAGCTTTTGTCTAATAATAAATAATAAATATATTAAAAAACAAATAAATAATAATAATAAATCTTTACATTTCTAACATTTTAATATTAGTGCTCCACATTGGTTCTCAAAATGTTCTCACAATAAGAAATGTTTTCGTTTGAATATATATATATATATATATATATATATATATATTGTGCTGTGTCACCTATTATTTTTCCCCCGCCACCTTACCAACCACCACAACCGCCACGGTATCCACCGACCCCACTATTGTCACCTTTAACACCTCTACCACCGCTAACTCTGCCACTACCACTACCTCCACCACCAACCTTCATAATCATATATGATTAATCACTCTATGATATATATATATATATATATATATATATATATATATATATATATATATGCTATCATTTATGATTCGGCATATATTTATAAACATGTATAATCATATATGGTTATAAATCTCTGCGGTATAATCATTTATGATTAGGTATATAATGTCACTCCAGTATGCTAGAGTGTTAGAGATGCAAATGAGAAATATGTGGCAGGGGTTGAATCTAAAGATTTTTTTCATAATCTCAATGGAACCGTCATCTCTCTCTTGCTATATATATATATATATATATATATATATATATATATATATATATATATATATATATATATATATATATATATATAGAGAGAGAGAGAGAGTTCCATTTAGATCGCTAACTTTTTATGATGATGAGGATCACTTTTTGAACCATTATTTTAAAGCTTATCTTTTATAAAAAAAACTGAAAATATGTAAATTCTTTTTTTTAAACGTTTTCCATATTGATATTTGAAAAAAATTACGTAAAAAGATCGAATATTAGTATTGTAGATGTTAATAAAATGATAAATTTACATACTTTTAGTTATTTTTTTGGTGGAAGGTAAGTTCCAAAAAGAAACTTTTTTTTTTCAAATGATGTGTATATGATGCACATGTTGATGGTTTTCTAGGTTACAATAAAACATAAAATAATGCTTCGGATTTCATAAACCTATTTATAGGCACATGCAACCTAGAGATCTATGAGTTTTTCTCATTATAGCAACATACTATAAAACTTTGAACAAACTAGTTATAATCAAAAACTACAAGGATTATAAAAAACACATTTTAGTATAAAAATTATGCTAACTCCTTTAATCTTCAAAAGCCAATGGAAAGCAAGCGCCAAAAGTATGAACGCCACTAATGTATCACACCTAAAACCCTAGAACACTAGAAGTCGGGAGAAGAGAAAAGATATGATGACAAATTCATATTCCACCTTATGAGAGATAAGAGCTACGAAATGCAGGAGCCAAGTGATCATATTTATAACTAGGGAATCTCTTGGATAAACCCTTTTTTAAATAATATAATAATAAGTTTATTTATCTTTATCAACTATAGGAAGATTCCAAAAACCCTAAAAGGCTTCATGAAACCGTCCACAACCATGAAGTTTCTAGCATTGTTTCTTTTGTTCAACTATTGAACAATTACAATTCAGTCCTTGCACCTTTCTTAATTTTAGTTAATCCCATATTAATTTCATATCAATTTTGATTAATAATTAATTAATTCTAATCATTTCAAATTAATTTATTAAACGTATAATAAATTAAGCATCATTTTATCTCTCTCCTTTAGTCATTTCTAACTATTTCAAGTTATTGAGGGCAACCTAAAAATGACTTTACTTTTATTCAATAAAATTATATCAATTTAGTTTTAACCTTGACCAATTTAGTTATGACCTTAGACACATATTCCAACAGTCTCCCACTTAGACAACTCATCAACTAGCATTGCAAATATAGACTTTGAATAACTAGCAAAGTGTGCTTTCCACAGCCACTGACGAACTCTAATATAATCAAATGTAGGCCCTTAGATAAGTGATAAGCTATTCCTTCGTTCCACAAGATATCATATGGACATGAGACATGGATACAAATCAACCTCAAAGTCCAAGATTTTGTTTCTCGATTTCCATTTTATGATGACTAATATTCAAACTACAAATTGAACACATGAATTTAGTCTGGTCTAGGCCTAGCACATGAATGTCAGTATCAAATCATCAAGGTTCCAAAAGATATCGGTTTTCCTATTAAGGAAAAAAGAAAGAATATGTAACGTCCAAAACTTATAGTAAAAAATTTTCATTTTAAATAAATCAAACTATTCATTCATTGTTCCAAAAATGATCAGAGTCATGGTATTCTGAAAACATTAGAGTAATTTGTAAACATTCATTGCGGAATAAATCTCCAATGGATGCAATGTGATCAAGCAGGGCCCTCCTTTTTGAAAACAGAAGTACCTGAAACCATAAAAATAAAACCATAAGCGCAAAGCTTAGTGAGTTCCACAAAGTACCACAACAACCAAACAAATATACAAAATTCATGTTGGGTCCATAGTCTCCTGACTAGATTACCTTGGCCCATAAACTCCTAGTTGGATTGCCATGTTCGCCCACATTCTCCAGATTGTATTGCCATTGGCTCACAATCTCCCAATTGGATTGCCATTGGTGTATATTCTCCCGATTGGATTGCCACTTTGGACCACAATCTCCCGATTGGATTACCACTATGGCCCACAATCTCCCAATTGGATTTATCGGGTTCGTTGGCCAACAACATAACGTAGTACGGCCTCAACCCACCCACACTATGTTGACATATGTAACAGATAATCATATAACTAGCATATACATGTAATCATTCAAATCTACCAATCTAACATATAATCAGCTAAAAGCATCCTGTATACCTGTTTTGGTCGAAAATAGATCAAACGTAATTCAACCAAATTGTATGAGAGGATGTGGTGTTAGAATAATGCATATGTAGAGTAATGATCAAAGTGAGACAAGTGAGTTACAAGGGAAGCCCTTGATCCTTTGTAGGATCTCCAACATAAATCCTTGGGAGGTGATGATGATCACATGCCTAGTTGTTTTTTATTGATTTTAATCTCAGATTACAAGGATGATGAAGATAATACGAGTATAAGTGTAATAATAGAGCTAATTGTGTGTAATGTGAAATTTATAGGTGTTATTTATAGTATAAGCTGAATAACAAGAAGTCCGATTTTTCCGGGATCCTCCTTGAATAAGTATTTGCGCGTTGTTTGACTTGGTATTCCCGGGTCTTAAACTTGGTTGAAGTGATTCTTCTTTGAGAATGAGTCTTGTGTTGACTAATTCTGCACATGTGAGAAAAAGAAAGAAGAATATAGTCGTCATAAGTGTTAGGATATATTAGTGATAATAGTCAAGGTCTTGAGATATGCTTAAGGATCTTGAGACTTCAGGAATATTAAAGATCCTGAATATGATTATGGGATCCTGTCCCTAACAATTGCCCCCAAATTATGCCTACGAAATATTAAGGTTAATTTTCAAATATTTAAAGTTATACTTTCAAAAAATAAAATAGAGAAGGAATTTGAATTTCAAACCCTAATCAAATAGGATTTATCTGTTCCATAAGCATCATTGTTCAGTAAAATCACATTCTCTCTCTTCTATCACTTAGGTTAAATAGGGGTAACCGACTTAATTTCCTTTACCTTCCCCAATACTCCTTTCGATCATCTCCGGCTACCTTCACAAGTAATTTCTTTCTCTTCTTTTCCATTTGTTTTCCTTTTTTTATGATCATGGGCAAGAAGACAACCCGTGCCCGTGCCATCATTACTTCCCCTCCCGAGAACGACTTCGTTGATCAAGGGATCCTGACCTATGATGAGGTTTGTTCCTTTGATGATGAAGACATGCAGTCCCTCAAAGCCGATGGAGCTTTTCCATCCGAAATAATCTTCTGGTCTTTCGAAGCTTCTATTAATCTTAATATCGTTTCTCCTACCTGGGTATGCTTCCGCGAATATCCTTTTCTTTGGGTCTCAAATACCCTTTCTCGGTAATTGTTTTTGATATCTTTCATGCCACTAAACTTTCATATATTCAAGTTATGCCTGTTATCTGGAGGATTTTATTCTAGATTAACTGAGTGAATTGTTCCCACAACCTGGACATAAGTCTTGCCGAGTTGGCTTATGTTTATGATCTGTCTACTTTCGGGAATTCTCGTTTTTTGCTTAAAGTCAACACCAACAAATCTCCTCTTATATTGAAAAGAAAACACAATGATGGATCCTGGAAGGAAAAATACTTTTTTATAAGGTGTGACTCTATTGCTGGTTGGGATATCTTACCCAAAGCTTGGGTTAAAAAGGGTAGGATCTATTTGTTGATCTTGAGGATCCAAGGATTTACTTTTCTTATTTTGTTCATTCTGATGCAGGTTTCAAGTTTGGAGAAACTTTTTTGTTGTTGAGGATACTAAGGATAAGATCACAAGTTTTCTTGCTCTACTTGCAGATGTCAGATCATTCAAGCTCGAATACCCTATCCTTCAAGAAGGTTCATCTACCACAACTTCAATGTCCATTTGTAAGGATTCTTCTTAGTGTATTTATTTGTTTTGACATTAGGATCCTGGACTTATGAGGATCCTTCAATATGTAGGATCTAAAGCTACTCGTTCTAGTGCTTGATTTGTCTTATCTGAGCTTGAAGATGACATGTCTAGTGGTCTACTTGTGGTGAAGAGGGAAAAGATCCTTCCTCTTCCTCCCAAGAAGACTCAGCTTGATCTTGTTATGAAGACTCCGACATCTTGCAAAAGGAAATCATCCGATGCCAAGGATCTTGAGAATCTTGGAACAGATGAGATGCTAAAGAAGTTGATCTCCTTCTCCCCAATCCGTAAGCATTCTTTTGTTCTTTCTGTTTAATTTTATCTTTTACTTACCATTGCTCTTCTTAGATTGTTAATCACGTCTCTCACTCTAATGAGGATCTCAAAGCCAAGCTTTCTCAAATAGAGCATGCTATGAAGGAGTAGGAGGGGATCAACAAGGAGCTCCTGCAGATGGTGGAGAAGCTTTTGAAGGAAAAATCTAAGAAGGAAGAGGAGCATGTGGCTGAGATAGACAAGGTGATTGCAGAAGTGAAGATGATCGCTGATGTTGCTGTTTGGGAGGCAAAAATTAATCTTGCAGAGGATATTGAGAATGCGGGATCCTGGAATATGGTTGGATGGTGTGATGCCCTGGGCAAGTTAACTGGTGATCTTGTTGGTGCCGGTCAGGATCCTGTGTTGCAGCTAAAGGAAGGAGGATAGAAGAATAAGACATAGATGGTTTGAGGTGGTGTTGATCAATCTGCAGCTTATATTTTATTTAGTTACAAATAACTTTAATATTTTGGGTATGTAAGACATTATTTCAATTTTCATGGGGTTGGTGGGCAACCTTTTTTTTACTTTATGCAGTTTGGTGGTTGATATTTATATCTTTTTTGCTTGAATGGTTGATTTGTGAGGTTGCAGCAATAGGATTTCTGAGGATCCTTGCATAATAGTTAAGTTCTTTAAGGATCCTTACAAGAACTCTCTAAGATCCGGATAACCTAAAAATAGTTTGTCATTAATTTGGGATCTTAAAGTAGTTAAGATCTTTTAGGATAATAAACCTTCAAACATATAAAGGAAAAAATAATTTTAAATGATGGATAAAACTTGGTGCTCTGTAGGAGAAATTTGAAGTTTTGACTCTCCTAGTATGATTATGAAGTTTGCGTTTGAAAGGATTCCATGTTTTAGGAGCTCACCATAAAGGACCCTTATTAGATTATTAATTAGTAATCCGGGGAGGATCCCACCTTAGGAGTTAAATAGGAATAATCCGAACTTAGAATACAACTGGGAATTATCCCTATTTTTAACATGACAATGCGACAAGCCTTGGACATTCCTTAGGGAAAACCCCAACTTACAAAAAAATGATAATGTTTATGGACCTCAGCAAATCACTTGGGAAAATCCCAACTTAAGATAACATGTTAGTGTTATAAGATTTGGAAAATCCCAACTTGATATAACACGTTATTGTTATAAACCTTAGCAAATTACTAGGGAAAATCCCAAATTGAGATAACACATTAGTGTTATAAACCTTAGCAAATTACTAGGGAAAATCCCAACTTGAGATAACACGTTTGTGTTATAAACCTTAGGTTTAAACGTTAGGATATTAACATATATTCAGAAATAAGAGGGTTGCCAAGTCATTACAACATGAAATGATCCCCTTATTTACATCCCATAGTCGGATTTCATGCGTCGAAGCAAGGTGTAGAAACCTTAACTCGTGTGAAAGAGGTAATTAACTCTTTAAACCTTAAAGGGGATTAAGAATCCTAAATCGTAGGAGAGATGACCAGTCTCTATTCGTAGTTATTAGGATACTCGTATATTGCAATTGTGAAGATAATAGAATGATCTAACTACTGGGATCCTTGAGTGATAGGATCCTCGAATGTTAGGATCCTTGTGTGTCAAGATCCTTGAGTTCCTGCACACAAAAAACGTTATCTTGGGAGGGTGTTAGCTTCGCTAACGACCCTCTGATGCTTAAGTTAGTAATGGTTTTTGGAAGAGTAAATAAAAGAATTAGATAAAAATAGAGGGTAGAGAGAATGTACCTAGAATTCATCAAAAGTGATTTATACAACATACATGAAATATTCTTTCAGATGAATGGCATTCCAAGATCATAATAAGACGTCCCCTTCAAGGGTAGCGAGCCAATACGTACCCTTTCCTGCTTTTGAATCAATGCGATATGGTCCTTCCCATTTAGGTGCCAATTTGACTGCATTGGGATCTTTGGTCTTTTGGAATGTCTTCTTAAGGTCCAAGTAACCTATTTGGAATCTTTTTACTTTAATGTTCTTATTTTATGCTTTAGTGATCCTTTGTTGATTAACAGCAATATGGATCTGTTAAGGCTAGGATCCTCAAGTCTAAGGATCCTCAAAAGCTCAGGATCCTCAAACCTCAGGATCCCGAATATACTCCAGGATCTTGAATAGTATTTTTTATTTTTTATAACGACTATATGTTCTTTTTGTTGGATTAATGTCTAAGTCCATAACTATATTTGGTATGTACTTGACCCGACCCGGCATGGTCCATTTGGGCTGCACTTCACCGGCACAATTTATATGGATAGTCTTTTGAGAATAGTATATTTATGATTTATATTAATATATTATAAGTTCTAATATATTAATATGGAATCATATTATTTAATTAGTATTGATCAAGAATTAATTTAGAATTAATTAAGTGATAAAAAAGAACTAATTAAATATGGACTCTTATATATATGGAATGGGCCAAGTTCATTTAGGTTGGGCTAAGCTTTCATGGATGGTCCATGGAGCTTTTAACCCATGGATCCTATGTAAATGAAAGGTCATGGGTATTAGGGTTTACATGGATGTAACCCTAATCCTCGATAATATATAAAGGGGTCCTTGGCTCACAAAATTGGCACAAGTGTGTGAAAATAAGAGTGAGCCGATTTTAGTGTCCATACATATTCTCTCAAGTTCTTCCAAGGTGTTTTGGTGATTTGTGATTCCATTTGAGGCTTCCACACTATTGGGGCTAAGCTCTTAAAGCTTGAAGACATCAAGCTACATCAAAAGGTATGTCATCTAACTAGAACTTTGTAGTATAGGTGCTTCATAATATGCTAGTTAGGATGAAACCTTGGAATAGTTAATATTTGCATGTATAATAGAGAAAACATAGATCCAAGGTTTATAGGGTTGCATGTACACCATAGGAGTGTTAGAATGCTCAAAACCCAACACTTTTGTCTATCTCACATGTGCAGAAATAACATGTCAAAGTCACATTCTCAAAGTATAGTCATCATAACCACGCAAAAGACCCGGAGGTCCAAGTCAAGCAATGACCATAAGTAATATTGGAGGATCTCAGAATTCTCAAAGTTCTAGTTGTTAGGTTTTGACTATATAAAACACTTGTATTCATCACACTACACACGATTAACTGAAAGAATATTGTAACTTGTTCCTGTACTCATTACATTCATCTTGTAATCATTCATTTCGATCAATAAAAACATCAAGGCAGGTGATCATTATCACCTCCCAAGGTTTTATGCAGGAGATCCTAGCAAGGATCAAGGGTTTTTCTTGTAAAAGAATCGTGTTGCTTTTATCTACATTGCATATTTACTTGATATTGAACATCACAGCCTCTCATACACTTTGGTCTATCTTTGTTCGAATATTTTTTGACCAAAACAATTTGGCGCCCACCGTGGGGTCGTGGTGTTCAAATTCTCTCAAAAAATCATGTCTACTCAATTGACTCTCTCCTCCTCATCGATTCCTCACATTTCCTCTGAAAACCTTCCACCACCACCGACTGGAGCTCCCAAGAAAATCTCCGAGACTCCAAAGAAAAACACCTCACCGGTCATTCTGGCGCCCCAGGATCTTCCTGTGCTAATTTCCAACAGCGAGATCTTTACTATGATGAAGAGATTGGAGCCACAGGTCATCCAACAGCAGGAAGATAACGGGACGATCCTCAAGGAAGTGGAGAAAATGAGGACAGAATTCCACAGGCCACAGGAGGCAGTGCCCTCGGTCTTGCAGCCTAAGATCCTAAACTTCGACAACCCAGGATCGTCAACGATCCGTCGCGAGATTTAGTATCCTAACGAAACCTTTGTTACTCCCAATAACAGGGATCCTGGTACTATCAATAATAATAATTTTACAACTAACTCAACGGATCTTGACACAATTTTAAGCCTGATCATGGCTAAGGAGCTACAACAACTAAAACAGATGATATCAAGCACACCCGGAGTAGTTTAACCGGTACCAGAATTATCCCCCACAAGTCACCGGATCTCTAGATTTGTTCCAGCGATAGCTGACACTGAAGTTCCAAAACGCTTCCACACCCCCAACATGAAACCCTACGATGGAACTACAGATCCTGAGGAACACGTGGCACAGTATAGGGAGAGGATGGATATTATTTTCATCCCCACTCACTTGAAAGAAGCCTGCCTGTGGAAGGGTTTTGGTTCCACACTCACAAGATCCGCTCTAAAATGGGTCCTTAATGTTCCTCCTTATTCAATCACATCATTTTCTCAATTGATTAATTTATTTAACAATCAATTTTCTTGCAACAGAACATTTGACAGATCACTAGCGATCTCTATCGAGTGGTTCAGGATCCTAAGGAATCCCTTAGGACTTTTGTGAACAGGTTTGGCAGGGAAGCTCCGAGTATCCCCAACATCGATATGGCAACTGTAGTCGAAGCCTTCAAAATAAGCTTGAAGAAGGATTCTGCCTTCTACGGAGAACTCGTAATGACCCCGTGCAGGAGAATGGATGAAGTCTGGAGCAGGGCATTGAGATTCATCAAACTCGAAGAAGACAAGGAGATCCAAAAAAGGAGCAACCCACCAAGATCTTATAATCACCCTAATAGGAAGGTCGACTCCTCGGCCGAAAGATCCTATAAGACAAAGCCTTACTCCAAACCCGACCATCATAGGGTTAACAACCTTGAAGATGAGGGGGACGAAGAAGATTTCCCTAAAATTACTGACTATTATTTTTCAGTGGACATTTCAGGTGTAATATTTTCCATGCAGGATCTTGGAGACAAAGCCATGTGGCGAAGGAAAGGAGAAAAATCAACTGCTTGGAAGGACAAGTCTAAATCATGTGTATATCATGAGGACTTTGGTCACATCATGGAGGATTGCATAGCCCTCAGAAAGGAAATCAGCTACCTCCCAGGTAAAGGATATCTCAAAGAAATTTCCGGGAGAAGAAAGGAAAAATCCAAGGAAAAAGACCAGGATCCTCAGAAGACCAGGACCCCCCCTCCCCAGCTGACACCAAGGTGATCAATATGATATGTGGAGGATCTCACATTTGTGGTATCTCCTACTATGCGGCAAAAAGACATGCCAAAGTATCCAAAACGGAGAAGGAAAATGGACTACGTATGAACACGACGATCACTAACCAAAAGGAGATCACCTTCGATGAAGAAGATAGACAGGACGTCCAGGATCCTCACCATGACGGACTAGTGATTACCCTATACATTGCCAACCACTTCGTTAGAAGGATCCTCATCGATGGAGGATCCTCAATTAACATCATACTCTTAGATGCATTAAAAAGGATGAACATCCCGGAGACTGAGATAGTTGCAAGATCCTCGTTACTAATTGGCATCAGCGGAGAAACTAAACACACCATCGGCAAGATAAAGCTACCAATCTATATAGAGGGGGTACATTATGTACCACGTTTTTGTGTGATTGACACATTATCTTCTTATAACATCATAGTATGTAGACCATGGATCCATGAAATGAAGGTCGTTCCATCAACGTATCATCAATGTATAAAGATGCCCACCCCATGGGGGACGGTGAAGATCATGGGAGACCAACAAGAATCCAAGAAATGCTACAAGACTTCGATGAGGTCCTTAACAATGCCACGACAAGCATAGCAATTAAGGCAGGGGGCACAAGGCATGCTGGAAGCAAGAGAGCATGACATAAAAGAAGTACCCCTGAACCTTGAGGATCCTGAAGCCAAAGTTCTCATAGGATCCTCAATGCCTGAACAAATCGAACAGGATTTCATAAAGTTCCTTAAGGACAGAAGCAAAACATTTGCATGGAAACATGAGGACATGAGAGGTATTGACAAAAACATAATATCCCAAAAACTTAACATTGACCCATCTTTCAGGCCGATATACCAAAAGAGAAGAAAATTTGCACCCAAAAGAAACCAATTTATACAAGAAGAAGTAGAAAAACTTCTTAAAACTGGCATGATCAAGGAGGTGAAGTTCCCAATATGGCTAGCTAATTTGTTGTGGTACAAAAGAAGAATGGTAAATGGAGAGTGTGTGTGAACTATACGGATCTTAACAAGGCCTGTCCCAAGGATCCTTTCCCTTTACCACACATCGACTCCATGATAGACACGACAATGGGTCATGAATTACTAACATTCATGGACGCGTCAGCAGGATTCCAACAAATCCAAATGGAACCCTCTGATCAAGAGGACACAACGTTCATAACCCCAACAAGTATTTATTGTTACATTTCTATGCCATTTGGTCTTAAAAATGTAGGAGCAACATACAAAAGATTGGTGAATAAGATGTTCAAAGAGAAACAGGGGGACACAATGGAAGTATACATCGATGACATGGTAGTCAAATTCAAATAAGCTGAGGATCACCTCAATGATCTTGATGAAGCCTTCGACATCCTAGACCAATACAATATGAAGCTGAATCCCTTCAAGTGCCACTTTGGGATGAGATCGGGTAAGTTCCTAGGATATATGGTTACCAAAAGAGGAATCGAAGCAAGCCCAGAACAAATCATGGCCATCCTTGATGTAAAATCACTAGTCTCGACAAAGGATATCCAGAGATTAACAGGGAGAGTGGAAGCCCTAAACAGGTTCCTCTCAAGATCCTCAGAAAGATGCAAGCCGTTCTACGACATCTTGAAGAAGAAGAAAAGATTCGAATGGACCAAGGAACATGGAGATTATTTCCAAGAACTTAAAAAATATTTAAGCTCACCACCCCTATTGGTAACACCACTAGAGGGGGAGTCACACCTTCTTTACCTCTTAGTATCCTCAAACGCGGTGAGCGTTGTACTAGCCAAGGATCTCGATGGGAAACAACATCCCATATACTATGTATGTAAAAGTATCTTGGATCCTGAGACCAGGTACTCTCACCTTGAAAAGCTCATACTTGCATTGGTAACAGCTTCTACTAAATTAAGACATTATTTTGATACACACCCTATAATCGTAAGAACTAACTATCCAGTTAAGAATGTTATGAGGAAAGCAGAAATGTCAGGAAGAATGACAAAATGGTGTGTGAAGCTAAGCACGTATGACATAAAATACGAACCAAAGTCCACCATAAAGTCCCAAGCATTAGCATATTTTGTGGCTGAATTTAGTGATGATCTAAGAGTTGAAGTCGAAATAGAAGCCAAACAACTTCTAGAAGAGGAAAACATGGGAAGATGGACACTGTTCACGGATGAAGCATCGAACCAAAGAGGAACTGGCTTAGGGATCATACTAAAATCGCCATAGGGGGACATCCTACCTCAGGCAATTAATTGTGAATTCAATGCAACCAACAACAAGGTAGAATACGAGGCACTAATCATGGGACTACAGTTAGCCAAGGATATTCGAATCAAGGATCTTCAGGTATTCGTTGATTTTTACTACTAACAAACCATTTTAATGGATCATATGCAGTGAAAGGAGAAAAACTAGCTCTATATCTCCAAATCCTCAAAAACTTGGCCTCTGAATTCATAACATTCAGCCTAAACTAGGTTCCTAGAGAAGATAATGCTGAAGCAGATGCTCTAGCCAATCTAGGATCTTCCTTAAGGATCCCGCCGGAAACAAGGATCCCGAAAATCCATATATTAGTCCCGGCAATCGAGGATCCCAACAAGAAACTTAAAGACTCCCACAACCATGGAGGAACTACTAACGTTTCCACAATCGAAGATCCCGACTCAACGGTCCAACGCCAGGATCCCAACATCCAGGATCCTTCCTTAACATCAGGATCCTGGATCCAACCCATCATGGAATATCTCCAAAATGGCACGATCCCTAAGGAAGAGAAATACGAGAGCGCATTCAGAACAAGGATCTCAAGATTCGTCATAATCCAAGGTAAGTTGTATAAAAAATATGTGGCAGGACCATACCTCAGGTGTTTAGAAGATCACGAAGCTGCTGAGGTCCTGAAGGACATCCACGAAGGGGACTACAACAACCACACTGGGCGCAGATCCTTATGTTTCAAAGCATTAAGAACAGGGTACTACTAGCCAATAATGAAGAAAGACTCATTCCTCCAGGCACAAAAATGCGACGCTTGTCAAAGACATGGCAACATCCTACACCAACCTGCATAACCTCTATATCCAATCATTTCCCCTTGTCCATTCATGAAATGGGGAATGCATATAGTAGGAAAACTACCAATAGCCCCTGGAGGAATAGTCTTCATGCTAGTGATGACTGACTATTTCTCAAAGTGGATAGAAGCTGAAGCCGACGTACAAGTAAGAGACAAAGAGGTAGTCTCCTTCATCAAACGTAACAACTTGACCAGATTCGGGATCCCTGATGAAATTATATGCGACAATGAATCCCAATTCATAAGAAAAAAAACGAGGGATTTTTGCACAGGTTGGGGAATCAAGATGGTGATGTGTACTCCTGTCCACCCTCATGCCAACGGCCAAGCAGAGTCCAGTAACAAAATTATAGTAAACAACTTGAAGAAAAGGTTGAATAATAAGAAAGGAAGGTGGGCAGAAGAGCTTCCTTTCGTATTAT
This sequence comes from Lactuca virosa, assembly GCF_052849685.1. Taxonomy (NCBI): domain Eukaryota; kingdom Viridiplantae; phylum Streptophyta; class Magnoliopsida; order Asterales; family Asteraceae; genus Lactuca; species Lactuca virosa. The sequence goes on along the minus strand of NC_136432.1, from coordinate 123,402,164 downwards.
GGGCAGATAGAACCACCTCCAAGATAGCTACGAGCCAAACCCCGTACTCATTAGTTTTTGGAACGGAAGCAATGATCCCAACTGAATTGGTGATCCCTACAACAAGATACCTACTCCAAAACCAAGAGGACAACAGTAGGATCCTGTCCCAGGATCTCGACACCATAGATGACCTTAGGGATCTTGCCAAGATCCGTATTGCTGCTCATCAAAAAAGGATTACCAGAGCATATAATAAAAACATAAGGATCATGAGATTCCATTTAGGAGACTTGGTACTAAGAAAAAATTTCCAAAATACCAAGGATCCTAGTGCAGGTAAACTAGCTCCTAAATGGGAAGGATCATACCTCATAGATCCTGAAGCAGGTAAGGAGGCATATTGGTTAGCCACCTTAGATGGAGATATCTTGCCAAGATCCTGGAATGCGATACATCTCAAAGATTATTTTATATAGGTAAGGTCAGTCGTTTCTTGATACACGCAAGGTACACATTGATGGGTTTAGAGCACTACAACATTCCTATGGTGTATGTTGTTGGGTTTTAGTATACTACAACATCCTATGGTGCACATACAACCCTAAATACCTTGGATCTATGTTTTCTCTATTATACATGCAAATGGTTTCCAAGGCATTAAACCTATAACTAGCTAGGGAAACATACCTTTTATGTGGCTTGAAGTCTTGATGTATTTGGCCTTAAGAGCTTAGCACCAATAGTATGAAATGCCTCAAATGGAATCACAACACACCTAGGACAAATGTGTCTCTTGAGAGAGAATTCCATGCACCAAAACACCTCCATATTTCTCTAAGAAAAGAAGTGGTGATTTTGGCTATGGAGTAACCTATTTATATGTAGGATTCCAAGGGTCATGGGTATAACCCATAATCCATACCCATGGGTTTTATGATCCATGGTTCATGTGGCCCAACTCTTTATGTATCCATACATAAACTTGGTCCAACATGGATCATAAGCCCAACACATATAAATATAACTAATTATCATAATTAGTCCCCATAGATTTAATTAGTCTCTTTTGATCACTAAATTAATTCCAAATTAATTCTTGATCGATACTAACTAAAACATATGATTTCATATTAATATATTATAACTTATAATATATTAATAAACCATAAATAACCTTCTCTCAAAAGTCCATCCTAACAAATTGTCCTGATGATATGCAACCCCAATGGACCATGCTACTCTCGGGTCAAGTACATACCAATAATAGTTATGAGCTTAGACATCTAATCCAACAGTCTCCCACTTGGATATGTCTAAAACTATTATTGCAAGTACGACTTCATAACCCGACTAGCAATCGTAGCTCTTAAAGCCGCTGTCGAACTCTGAACAAATCAATGACGCGTCCATTAGATAAGGGATCATATATTCCTCCATTCTAGATATCATATGGACTAAGACATGGATTATAATCATTCTCTCTGTCCATTTGTTGTTTCCCGATTTTCGATTTATGATGACTGACTGATTGAACAAATCAAATCAGTCCTGGCTTGGCCAAGCACTCACATGTGTCATCACTAAATCATCGAGGGGCCTACAGATATCGCTTTTATCCCGAAGGTAAAAGGAATGGATAAACTTCGACTCATATGGCTTGTTCTACTACTTGTTGAATCATACACAAAGGCACGTTTTATAACATCGAGTTACCAAATGCGTTTTCGTGCAATCAATGTATAACCAACTCATAGTAACAACTCATATCTCTAGGTTTGAAGAATATAAGATATTATCGTCTCATGATCACTCGTGATAAAATCCATGAAGTGATTCAAATGAGCGCGGGTTGAATCCAATACTCAGAACTTATGAGCACTCATGAGTGTTGTAGCACCACTTTGTCCACCAACTTGGACCTCTACAAACCAACCCATGACAGTCTTGATTCATATCTACTTCCAACATATGACCGACTGTGGATGGTTTGAATAACTTAATCATTCATGAAGAGCGACTTAGTTATTCTGGAAGTCAAAACATGCAAAGTGAAACACAAGAATAAATGAATCAAATATGGTATCAAACCCTATGAATATAAATAAACACTTTTATTTATCACCATACTGATTACTCATTATTCATTGTTTCGGTTTTATCAACTTTATACTTGAATTAAAAACACTAGTTGTCCCATGCTCCAAGCATGTACACTATGTTTTTCTTAAACAATAGCTTTGCCATACACCAAGTATGCACTCTATGTTTGTCTATGATCCTTACTTTGTGAAATAAACCAATTGAACATAATTTCAATGATTCTAATTTCACACTCCCAAATCCTTATCGAAAAATGTGAGAATTTCAAATTCCTATCATTTATCGAAATCTGTTTACATTTTAAACTTATATGCACTGACCCTCCTGTAATGAATATGTACAAAATCACAAAGACTTGTCAACAGTCATTATAAGGTATTCCAATGGAGATCAACTCCATGGAAACTAAGTCTCATATTCAAAGTACATTGCTTTGGACATGCTTCTTGCATTAAGTTTTCTAATCTTACACAGATAACTTCCACCTATGGAGACAACTCTATATTCTCATTTTGACTATCACTTCTGAATAAGAGATGCCTCTTTTCAGAATATGTCAATATGGTCCTTCCAAAATTAGCACTATACTTCCAACTGTCCCTGAGCAACCAATCTTTGGTAAACCTCAGATTGTCCTCGACAATTGCTTAATCATTTTAGTCATATCCAATTCTAGACCTTTTCCCTTCTTAATGCCTCTGGGCATTTGGAAAAATTTAGAAATGACAAATATTATAGCACATGTAATCGATCCTGTACCCAAAGCAAATGGTGCATGATTCATGATGTCTCACATAGAGACATGATTCTAGACCAGTCTTTTGCTACAATATTTTTATTTGCCAAGTTTTCAAAATTTGACTATGAAGAGGGATGCCATAATCATAATCGAATTTTGAGAACGCAATATATAGAATTTCCTTAAGTTGAACCAATCCAACATGAAATTTATATATATATTCTTGACTAAAGATGATTAAGGTCTCAATCTAAGCCTTTAGAACTGAAATGAAGTATATCCTCTCCCTTAATTATAGCAAAACAACTTTTTCAATCCCTGCAGCCTCAGGAATTGAAACTTTTGTTTTCTATAATTAACATTGCTAACTTGCAACACTAACAATAATTATCATGCTCCCACTAACATGATGATTATTAGCATAACACTTATGCTCCCACTAGCTTTGACATGTACTCAGAAATCAGCTGGACTTCTAGAAATCAATACTTTATTGACTTTCTTACCAAAGTTCAGATTTCTGATACGAGATGCTTTGATAAAACTTTATCAAAATCATACACCTTTCCTTAGATAGCATGCATGTGTGTCTAAACAATTTCAGAACTATGAAAAGGGATGCCGTAATCATAGTCTCAATTGTTTAGCCCTTTTGCCATCTGCTTCAAATCTACTTGGTGGAAGTGTTTCCTCACCATCATTTTCATGAATCGGAGAGAAACCTTATGACCCTTAGATTTTATGGTGTATGTGTTCTTATCCATGTGAATCGTCAAAACCATAGTCACAAGACAAGGATAATGACAAATCCAAACTCATATGGACTGACCTTATGCAATCTTAACTTCTTGCCACCTGGCAGTACAGGGCCTGCCATTGCTTCCAAGTTGTTATGCAACCAATTGAGAACTTTCATAACTCCTATGCAAAGCCAACTTTAACTGGAATGGGCACAGAATATGTCAACACGATAGGTTATAAACCTCAAGTCGTGTGCTAGTGAAGAACCTCAGGTTTTATTCTTGATTAGTTCTTGAAATTATTTTTAGGATCTTTAAGACTCCCACTATCCTCTTGACATATAAGACTATCTTGCCAAATATTCAAGAGATAGTGCGGATTCTTTATCAAGACAAACACTTCACACAATTGGCCTTAGTTGGTCTTTGTTTTATCCAAAACATCACAACTTACCAATTTCAAATGTACAAGAGTAGGACACTTTTACTCTTACATTTGACATGTGTTTTAAACCTTTCTTTAAGATATGTCACTCAAGTTACAATCTTGGAGTATGACTCTAAGAATTGTTTTGGAACGAAGTATGACTCATCTTCCTGATCTAACCATTTCAACAATTCATGACTCCTCTTCTTAGTCATAATAATGCACTAAGATGACCTTTAGAGGACTAATTGTGATATGATTTCTAAATCATTAAGATGATCACAAACATGATACTAAAGTACTCTCCCATCTTTTCAGATTTGAGAAACTTTTATCTTTCTGCCTAATTTGATTCTTCCCATTCGTTCTGCCATACATTGAGACTTTTCCAATGTTTCAGAATTATACTTAAACTTGTAAGTATAACCACATTTACTAAACTTTAGTAAATCAAATAGTCTTAACGAGCTTTGTGGTGGACATGACCAGTGCACAAGAATGTGTACTCGATCCCTTTAGTCCTTCACTTGACTCACACATCCATGTGAACAAGTAATTAGTCTTGATTTTCCAATGCTTGAAAGTTCTCATTCCTCATACTATTCAACTTGCATGATTCCAAGTTTCGGTCCAATTGAAACTTGGGTGATGAGGAACTTTCCTGATTTGGTAAATTTAGACACTACCACAAATGAAAGAATCAAATCCATTTTCCAATATTGCTGTCAGTGGAATCATATAAGCAACAATTTTCCACAAATACCATTGTAAGGATACTTCAAATAAATAAAATTAAACAATTTTCTTTTATTTTAAAACTTTGCGGAAAAACTTATCCTTACAATCCACATGGAAAATTGTTGTTATCTATTCCTTAGCAATATATCATAATTTCTTAAGCAACTGCTCAAAATTCTGATGCGATCGAAATCCACCTTCGCGATCAGAATCATCATATACTTCCTTTAAGATTTCTCTCTATTCTTTTATTCTTAAAACATCAACATGTGACCCAGTCACATCATGTAATGAGGATCTTAGAATAGAACTTAACAGAGTTAGATAATGGGCTCTACCTGATGTAGAGTCAAACTTATTGACTTTAACATCCTTAGGTAAATTTGGCAGCTTTGCAATCTTAAACATATGGACCCTTTGGTAATGGGACTATCTCAGACTTAGCCTTTCTCTTTACCATTTGGTCAACCGGGTTGACTATGGCCAATCCCTTTCCTTTGGGAAGAGAATGCTTTTTCTGGATTTCCAGTGTCACCATTGTCACTGTCCATAAAGTTTTTGGGAAGTTGATCTTCTAATCAAATTTGCTTTACTATCGTTCCAAATCATTGCTGATTCAGCAGCACCAAGCAAATAGATATGATCATTAAGGTTCATGTCATAGTCTGTTTCATAGTAGTCCCAAAGGAACTCACTATGTGACTTAGAAAGTGATTGAACATCCAACTTTCTCAAGACTTTGACACCCAACTCTCCCGACTTGTCAATATGTGACTTCATCTCTAAGATGTGATCACACATAGACCTTGCTTGCCATTAGGGCTTGAGTGACCTTGAACTTGTGGGTTAGGGAGAATAATTGGAGGAGGTGGAGGAAGAGAAGTATGACTTCCATGAGCCAAACTCGGGAAGTCATATTCATTAGGAAAGCTTGGTTTGGGAAGATCATTGTTGTCTAAACCAGACATCAACAATGGGAGAAATTCACGTAAAGTTGATTTAAGTCCTTAGTATAACACCCAATATGATATATTAAGGCTAGGACCCAACAAACTATTTTTTAACTTGGAAGAGGGATGCCGTAATCCAAGCTATAAAATATTTGAAGGTAGGTGAATGACGATTCACCAATTTCCACCAAGATAAACGAAATGTATTATTAGGTTTTAATTGGTTTTGAAACTCCTAGATTATTTTGAGATTCATTGAACTTTTCAATGGCATGTTTCAATCTCGAGTGTGCCCTTCAGGTTTTGTGACTGGGATGCCGAGGATCACAAAACAAGGTGTGAAGTAACCATGCAAATATACTTGGTACCCTTAATATTTACCCCTCAATCGATGTGCCGGTTAACCACACACGCTCCAACGATACTATGATAAACATTAAGTTACCCTTTGCCTACCTTGTTAAGTCCAGGTTAGTGTGCCGGTTAACCACACACGCTCCACTAACAGCTTAAACAAAGTGCAAAGTGTAATTTCATGGATTAGCACCTTATTCACATTTTCCTAAGTAACTAAGATTGGGAATTTATAAGTGTTTAGTTACTTATTATTTATCATTATACTTATAATGAAGGGAGAATTATAGTCCTTATCCTACCTGTTCGGCTAACGACCCTCCACCGGTCAAGGAAGCGGTGAGTGAGAGTGGACACCCATTAAACTGCCATTTTATAGGCAGTAACCTTATACCCCCCTTATAGACCGGCTTCGTGAATGAGGCCTACTAATGGTAAGACGACTTTATCTTATACATATCTATATAATTAAAATTATAATAATAGTATAAGGGTTGAATTTTAAACTTTTAAAATTCTAAGGTCTAGTTTGGAATTAAAGTATACATGGGGGTTAACTTTACAAATTCCAAAACTTGAGGACAAGTTTTGAAACCTTTCAAAACTCTTGGATTTTTCATAACTTATGAGTTTAATTAAGGTTTAATGAAAAAAAAAAAATTCAAGTTCCATAACTTGAGGACAAGTTATGGAAGACATTAAGTCATTTAATGATGACATTAAAAATAGTGACTCTTCTATTTTCATAACCTATGAGACTTAATGACACTTTAAAAAGAAAAACTCTTTACTTTCCATAACTTGAGGACAAGTTATGGAGTTCATAAAAACCATTAAGATCAAATATTCCAATTAACACAATAATCAAATAATTTTTTATGATCTAGATTAAACTCATAAGTAAAGATAATTCACATCAACAATTTTCAAGAAATTAGATAATCATATAAACTAATACAAATCTTGAAACTTTGACAATTATCCTTTGAAGACTCTTGGAATTCATAACCTAAAGAGTTAATAAATGAGACATTTCACAGCCATAACTTATGGAAGTTTCAAAACTCTTAAGATCATAACTTTAAAAAAAACTTTTGAGTTCCAAAATTTTATGACAAAATTTGTAACTCCTTAAAACCATTTAGATCATACTTTTAAAACAAATAAAATAATCATATCATTCTATCTTTTAATAAATTGACCTAATTCAACTCTTGTAGTAAAGTGACTCAAATTTTATAAATAATTAGTTTTTCATAAAATCAAGTAATTATCATAAAATTTGACAAACTTCATGTTTTTTTTCTTTTTTTTTCCTTCAACTTGAAAAAAAAAATACATTTGCATCAAATATAATAGAAAACAACCCATGGATCTGATACCACTGTTGGGTTTTAGTATACTACAACATCCTATGGTGCACATACAACCCTAAATACCTTGGATCTATGTTTTCTCTATTATACATGCAAATGGTTTCCAAGGCATTAAACCTATAACTAGCTAGGGAAACATACCTTTTATGTGGCTTGAAGTCTTGATGTATTTGGCCTTAAGAGCTTAGCACCAATAGTATGAAATGCCTCAAATGGAATCACAACACACCTAGGACAAAGGTGGCTCTTGAGAGAGAATTCCATGCACCAAAACACCTCTATATTTCTCTAAGAAAAGAAGTGGTGATTTTGGCTATGGAGTAACCTATTTATATGTAGGATTCCAAGGGTCATGGGTATAACCCATAATCCATACCCATGGGTTTATGACCCATGGTTCATGTGGCCCAACTCTTTATGTATCCATACATAAACTTGGTCCACCATGGATCATAAGCCCAACACATATAAATATAACTAATTATCATAATTAGTCCCCATAGATTTAAATAGTCTCTTTTGATCACTAAATTAATTCCAAATTAATTCTTGATCGATACTAATTAAAACATATGATTTCATATTAATATATTATAACTTATAATATATTAATAAACCATAAATAACCTTCTCTCAAAAGTCCATCCTAACAAATTGTCCTGATGATATGCAACCCAAATGGACCATGCTACTCTCGGGTCAAGTAAATACCAATAATAGTTATGGGCTTAGACATCTAATCCAACATATGTAACATCCCGAAATTCAGGTAAAGCTATTTAACCCTTCTATTTTGTCAAGTTGTCAAGATTAGTCCCTTGAGTGAGTTCTTGTAGCAAATGAGTACGCTGGGCGTACTGGGAAGTACGCTGCGCGTACTCATGCGCTTAATTTGGACGCAGACTCGCCTGGGTACGCTGGGCGTACTCAGGGTTACGCTGGGCGTAACGGGTCCAGATGCAAACCCTAAATTTTTGGCTTGTGCACTATTTAAAGGATGATAAGGCTCACTTCTCAGCCTCCATATCAGAGAGTGAAACCCTAAGAGAGCCTTCCATCGTCCTTAGCTTGATTGTGTGTGTTTTGGAGCTAAAAGTGTCTTGGTGTGTTAGTGAAGAAGAAGGAGAGGTGCTTGTGGAGGCTAGGGCTTGAAGTGCAAGTTTGGATCTGAGACCTTCAGAGAAAGGAGCTTCATCTAGAGGTATAAAGTTCAAAACTTTCCTCTTTATTTGGTTTGATGTTGCATGGACCATTTCTAGGGTTAAAAGTCCCAAAGGTGGAGACTTTATGAGTGTAATGGACTCCATGGACCTAGATCTGTCCCATTTTAGTGATATTTGTGTTATAGATCCATAAAAATCGCAACTTGGTCGTTGTTATGAGGTCATGCTTGAGTTAGGAGCTTTCTAGGGATTGGAAATGGAATGTTATGGGTGTTGGTGACTTGTCCAGCCATGCAAAGGCTTAAAGTCACCAAGTTTATGGATTAAGAGGCTTAGAAATGGTCAGATCTAGAAGTTGGACGTGGGTCTTAACTGTTTAAGACCTCAAGAGCTTAAGAGTCTGAAACTGGGAGTTACGCGGGGCGTAATCCCAGTACGCGCGGCGTAAGGGGTCGCACACCCCGTTTTTGTGAGGACGCCGGGTACGCTCAGCGTACATGTTTGGTACACGCAGCGTAACCCGGAGGGTTGACTTTTGTTGACTTTTAGGGTTTGGTCAACTTTAGGGTCTTTCGAGCCATGAGAGGGGTAAAATGGTCTTTTACCCTTCTGAGAGTACCAAGAGAGGGAATAGTCTAGCCTTGAGAGATGTATTGATTAAGAGTATTTATTTCATATGATTAGGCGGAGGCTAGGCCAGATTTTACAGAGTTCGAGATTACCGAGTTACCCGAGGTGAGTCTTCTCACTATACTTTACTTAGAGTGGTAATTAGAGTTATGTGACAGAGTATTTTGTATGCTTTTGCATGATGTGATTTCTATATGATTTATGCTATGTATGTTACAAAGTTCACAGAGTTAGGACTGGAAGGTCCACAGAGTTAGGGCCAGAGGGCCCACTGAATTATGGGACTGGAGGGTCTCACTGAGACACATTGACCAGAGGGTCAACAGAGTTACAGCCTCGAGTGGCTAATATGTGTTGTGTGTGGTATTTTGGGGATCTCACTAAGCATTTATGCTTACAGTGTTGTGTTATGTGTTTCAGGTACCAGTGAGGATCGCGGGAAGGCGCCGGCTTGATCAGTACACACATGAGGAGCTTTTACATATTATGATCTTGGGATGTGATGTTCTGAATTGATTATGTGACACAATGATATTTTTATAACAATTATGAATGAAAGTGTGTTTTTAATTTTGTGAAAAATTACTTGAAAATTTGGGTGTTACAAGTTGGTATCAGAGCCTTGGTTTGAGGGATTCGGGTGCACCTTCGGGCGTATCTGAACTCAAACTGAGGATTTGAGAGATTTTCGAAATAAAATTCACAAAATTTTCTCAAGAGTAAAAAGTTTTTGAAAGAACAGAGCAGAGCAGTGTGTACGATCAGCCAGCGCCCGAACAGTGATTTCCCAAAATACCCTTACATTATGAGTTAAGAGATATGTTATGCATGCTAGAGTAGGCCAGGTATTCTTATTAGGACTAGAGTGGCATGATTTGTGATGCCTTAGCCTAGGGGTTTTGCTGCTAGGAGATGCTTGAGAGTGAATAGATAGTAGCAAGGAGCTTATGAGAGATCTGCTAGAGAGTAGACTATGTATAGAGAGAGTAGAGTACTTGGGACTTGGGATCCTAGGAGGAGGACTTGGGGTGAATATTGATGCGGTGTGGACGGTAGTATTGGGCCCGTACTACCGAAGGCACCGGACCAGTGCGCAGCCCAAGTAAGAATCCTTAGGGTACCAGGGATCAAGTAGGAATGGGATATCGAGTGTGTGTACACTCGGGCGAGTCTCTGATATCTTGTGTTGTATTTCAGAGAGACATCATGGTTGGGACACACCACAGGCCAGTGACTAGCGAGGGGGTGTGAGCGATGAGGAGCTCCGCCAGATGATTCATGATGAGGTCACTGCTGCCATCCGCGCTGAGATTCCAAGATGTTCGGGTCTATCAAGACCATACTGATTGAGACTTTTGATGAGCGGTATGCTGCTCTTACTGATGCTGCTGTTGCTGCAGCCACTGCAGCCGTTGCTGCTGCCAGGCCGCAGGGGGGTGACGCGTTGCTGTACCGGGAGTTCAGCAACACGAAGCCACCGGAGTTTGATGGGACTCAGGATCCGATAGCCGCGATGAGATGGATCTCTGACATTGAGGGTGCTTCTACATATGTTCATGTCCGGAGCATCTGAGGGTACGGTTCGCTTTGAACCAGCTTCGCTTGGGAGCGAAGGACTGATGGAAGTTTGTGACAACACACTTCACTTCTGCAGAGCTCGCTGCGGTGACCTGGGAGAGGTTCACCACTATGTTTCGAGATGAGTATGTTCCCCCGGTGGAAAGGGAACGTTTGGCCCAGGAGTTTCTGACCCTCAAGCAGGGTACCGAGTCTGTTACGGTGATCACAAGGATGTTTCACGAGAGGGCGATGTTCTGCCCTGAGCACGTGTCTTCCGAGCAGGCACGCATGAGCAGATATTTGAGTATTTTAAGGAGAGACATCCGCGAGTTCGTGGCAAACTCGACGTACCGGACATTTGCCGAGCTTCAGGCAAATGCCCGGAAGAGGGAGATTGAGCTAGAGACTCAGGCCAGGGAGGAGGCGGAGTCTCAGGGGAGGGATCGGCGACCGGCACAGTCCCAGCCGGCTGCCAAGCGGGCTAAGCCCGCCGATTTGAGATCAGGGAACCAGAAGGGCCGCACTTGTGGCAAGTGCGGCAAGGGTCATGAGGGGGTTTGTAGAGCAGGGTCTTGCTACAAGTGTGGTACTGTTTTCACTGCAACCAGACCGGACACCGGAAGGCCGAGTGTCCGCAGTTGCGGGGGTCACCCCAGGGAGCATCGCAGGGATCTGCCTCTGCTGCTGTTCGAGCTACCGAGAGTCGGCCAGTGAAGGCCAAGATGCCAAAGGCTCGTGGGAGAGCCTTCCAGTTGACAGCGGAGGAGGTCCGCGCAGCGCCAGATGTTGTGGCTGGTATGTATTCTTTCATATGTTTATTTTAAGTTTGTGGTGTTATGCTTATATTATGATAGGCGTAGGTACATTTCTTGTGAGTTCTGTACCTGCTTTGGTGTTATTTGACTCGGGTGCGAGTCGGTCTTTTGTGTCGTTATCCTTTAGTCAGCACATCAGTATTCGTCGTGAGGCGTTGAGTCGACCTTTGCGGGTTTCCATAGCTGACGAGAGAGTAGTGTATGCCACTGATGTGATTCGAGGATGTGTACTCGAGATCTTCGGCGTTGAGTTTCCGATTGATTTGGTCCCGATTGCTATGGGAGATGTCTGTGTCATTGTGGGCATGGACTGGTTGAGTAGATTTGGAGCGGTTATCGACTGCGAGCGACAGCTGGTGACCATACGAGACCCTAGTGGGGGAGTTCTTACGGTTTATGGCGAGGGTACCCGTTTTGGGTCAGCCTTTTGTTCAGCCGCGAGAGCGAGGCAGAGTCTACAGCAGGGCTGTAGTGGGTTTGTGGCTTATGTGGTAGATACGAGAGCAGGTGCAGAGAGACCGAGGTCGGTCGATGAGGTCCCGATAGTGCGTGAGTTCCCGGATGTTTTTCCCGAGGAGTTGCCGGGAGTGCCTCCCGAGAGGCATGTGGAGTTCCGTATCGATTTGGTTCTGGTGGCAGCGCCTATCGCCAAGGCGCCCTATCGCCTTGCACCTCCAGAGATGCACGAGTTATCCTCGCAGCTTCAGGAGCTGCTGGGGAAGGGGTTTATACGGCCGAGTAGCTCGCCGTGGGGAGCGCCGATCCTTTTTGTCAAGAAAAAGGATGGTTCACACCGGATGTGCATTGATTACCGGGAGTTGAACAAGCTGACGGTCAAGAACCGTTATCCCTTACCGAGGATCGACGATTTGTTCGATCAGTTGCAGGGAGCGTCTTGGTTCTCCAAGATTGATTAGAGGTCTGGATATCATCAGATGAGGGTGCGTAATGAGGATATCCAGAAGACAGCGTTCAGGACTCGTTACGGGCATTACGAGTTCGTGGTGATGCCTTTCGGGCTCACCAATGCACCGGCGGCGTTCATGGATCTCATGAACAGGGTGTGCAGGCCGATGTTGGATCGTTCGGTGATCGTGTTCATTGATGACATATTGGTGTATTCGAGATCCAGAGAGCAGCATGAGGAGCATTTGAGGGAGATCCTCGGAGTTCTGAGATCGGAGAAGCTTTACGCTAAATTCTCCAAGTGCGATTTCTGGTTACGAGAGGTCCAGTTTCTAGGAAACCTTGTCAACCAGAATGGGATATTGGTCGACCCGGCCAAGATTGAGGCGGTGATGAGTTGGGAGGCGCCGAGATCCCCTTCGGAGATCAGGAGTATCCTAGGGTTGGCCGGTTATTATCGGAGATTCATCCAGGATTTCTCCAGGATTGCTGTTCCTCTCACCAGACTGACCCGGAAGGGCGTGGCTTTCAGTTGGGGCTCGGAGCAGCATGCCTCATTCGAGACACTTCGCCAGAGATTGTGCGAAGCCCCAGTGTTGGCCCTTCCGGAGGGAATGGAGGACTTTATGGTATATTGTGACGCGTCGATATCGGGACTGGGTGCGGTGCTGATGCAGAGAGGGCATGTGATAGCATACGCATCGAGGCAGCTGAAGCCTCATGAGACGAGGTATCCTACCCACGATTTGGAGTTGGGGGTTGTGGTTTACGCCCTCAAGATCTGGCGTCACTATTTGTATGGGGTTCGGTGTACCATATACACGGACCACAAGAGCTTGAAGTATCTGATGGATCAGCCCAACCTGAACATGCGTCAGAGGAGATGGTTGGACGTGGTAAAGGATTATGAGTGTGAGATCCTGTACCATCCGGGCAAGGCTAACGTGGTAGCCGATGCCTTGAGTCGCAGGGCAGAGAGTGCCCCATTGCGAGATGTTTGTTTGAGGTTGACAGTGATGATTCCGGTGTTGGACACCATTCGGGAGGCCCAGATAGGGGCCATGAGACCGGAGAACCGCAAGCGAGAGCGGGTGATCGGTCAGATATCTGAGTTCATTGTCGATAGTCGGGGGCTTATGACCTTCCAGGGCCGGATTTGGGTGCCATTTGAGGGCGGGGCACGTACCATTCTGATGGAGGAGGCACATAGATCGAGGTTCTCGATCCATCCCGGGGCCACGAAGATGTTTTTGGACCTGAAGAAAGATTATTGGTGGCCCTGTATGAAGAGGGATGTAGCGTGGTTTGTAGAGAGGTGCTTGACCTGTCGCAGGGTTAAAGCTGAACACCAGTGCCCTCATGGCAAGTTGCAGCCACTTGAGGTTCCCCAGTGGAAGTGGGAACAAATTTCCATGGATTTTATCACCAAATTGCCAAGGACTGCAAGAGGCGTCGATGCGATTTGGGTGATCGTCGACCGGCAGACAAAGAGCGCTCATTTTCTTGCTATCAGTGAGAGCTCTTCCGCAGAGAGGCTGGCAGAGGTGTATGTGAGGGAGGTGGTATCGCGGCATGGTGTACCAATCTCGATCGTGTCAGATCGAGATGTGCGTTTCACTTCCAGGTTCTGGAAGAAGTTCCATGAGGAGTTGGGTACTAGGCTGCATTTTAGTACCACTTACCACCCACAGACGGACGGACAGAGTGAGCGGACGATTCAGACGCTCGAGGACATGCTTCGGGCATGTGTGTTGGACTTCGGAGGGAGTTGGGACACGTATCTGCCTTTGGCTGAGTTTTCCTATAACAACAGCCACCATTCTAGCATTGGTATGCCTCCCTTTGAGTTGTTGTATGGGAGGAGGTGTCAGACTCCCATCTGTTGGGGAGAGGTAGGGCAGCAAGTGATGGGCAGCACTGAGATAATGCTTCAGACGACAGAGCAGATACAGCAGGTTAGACAGAGGTTGCTGATGGCCCAGAGTCGCCAGAAGAGTTACGCGGATAGGCGTCGATCCGAGCTCGAGTTTCAGGTTGGAGATTTTGTACTCCTGAAAGTGTCTCCTTGGAAAGGAGTGATCCGATTCAGGAAAAGGGGCAAGTTGGGGCCCCGATACATTGGACCGTTTAGGGTGATTGCGAGGGTAGGCAGGGTAGCATATCGTTTGGAGCTACCTGCAGAGCTACGCCAGATCCATGATACCTTCCACGTGTCTCAGCTGAGGAAGTGTATAGCCGACGAGTCGGCAGTGGTACCGTTGGAGGATATCCAGGTGGACGCGAGTCTGAATTATGTTGAGAGACCGATCGCGATCTTGGACCGGAAGGTCAAGGTTCTGAGGAACAAGGAGGTGCCTCTGGTTCAGGTCTAGTGGCAACATCGGAAGGGGTCCGAGCTGACTTGGGAGTCGGAGTCAGAGATGCGGGAGCAGCATCCGGAGTTGTTTTCGGCATGAGACTTCGAGGGCGAAGTCTGGTTCTAGTGGGGGAGAATTGTAACATCCCGAAATTCAGGTAAAGCTATTTAACCCTTCTATTTTGTCAAGTTGTCAAGATTAGTCCCTTGAGTGAGTTCTTGTAGCAAATGAGTACGCTGGGCGTACTGGGAAGTACGCTACGCGTACTCATGCGCTTAATTTGGACGCAGACTCGCCTGGGTACGCTGGGCGTAACGGGTCCAGATGCAAACCCTAAATTTTTGTCTTGTGCACTATTTAAAGGATGCTAAGGCTCATTTCTCAGCCTCCATATCAGAGAGTGAAACCCTAAGAGAGCCTTCCATCGTCCTTAGCTTGAGTGTGTGTGTTTTGGAGCTAAAAGTGTCTTGGTGTGTTAGTGAAGAAGAAGGAGAAGAGCTTGTGGAGGCTAGGGCTTGAAGTGCAAGTTTGGATCTGAGACCTTCAGAGAAAGGAGCTTCATCTAGAGGTATAAAGTTCAAAACTTTCCTCTTTATTTGGTTTGATGTTGCATGGACCATTTCTAAGGTTAAAAGTCCCAAAGGTGGAGACTTTATGAGTGTAATTGACTCCATGGACCTAGATCTGTCCCATTTCAGTGATATTTGTGTTATAGATCCATAAAAATCCCAACTTGGTCGTTGTTATGAGGTCATGCTTGAGTTAGGAGCTTTCTAGGGATTGGAAATGGAATGTTATGGGTGTTGGTGACTTGTCCAGCCATGCAAAGGCTTAAAGTCACCAAGTTTATGGATTAAGAGGCTTAGAAATGGTCAGATCTAGAAGTTGGACGTGGGTCTTAACTGTTTAAGACCTCAAGAGCTTAAGAGTCTGAAACTGGGAGTTACGCGGGGCGTAATCCCAGTACGCGCGGCGTAAGGGGTCGTGCACCCCTTTTTGTGAGGACGCCGGGTACGCTCAGCGTACATGTTTGGTACACGCAGCGTAACCCGGAGGGTTGACTTTTGTTGACTTTTAGGGTTTGGTCAACTTTAAGGCCTTTCGAGCCATGAGAGGGGTAAAATGGTCTTTTACCCTTCTGAGAGTACCAAGAGAGGGAATAGTCTAGCCTTGAGAGATGTATTGATTAAGAGTATTTATTTCATATGATTAGGCGGAGGCTAGGCCAGATTTTACAGAGTTCGAGATTACCGAGTTACCCGAGGTGAGTCTTCTCACTATACTTTACCTAGAGTGGTAATTAGAGTTATGTGACAGAGTATTTTGTATGCTTTTGCATGATGTGATTTCTATGTGATTTATTCTATGTATGTTACAGAGTTCAAAGAGTTAGGACCGGAAGGTCCACAAAGTTAGGGCCAGAGGGCCCACTGAGTTATGGGACTGGAGGGTCCCACTGAGACACATTGACCAGAGGGTCAACAGAGTTATAGCCTCGAGTGGCTAATATGTGTTGTGTGTGGTATTTTGGGGATCTCACTAAGCATTTATGCTTACAGTGTTGTGTTATGTGTTTCAGGTACCAGTGAGGATCGCGGGAAGGCGCCGGCTTGATCAGTACACACATGAGGAGCTTTTACATATTATGATCTTGGGATGTGATGTTCTGAATTGATTGTGTGATACAATGATATTTTTATAACAATTATGAATGAAAGTGTGTTTTTAATTTTGTGAAAAATTACTTGAAAATTTGGGTGTTACAGTGTACATGCAACCCTAATGCTTTGGATCTAGGTTTTTCTCAAGTTCTACATGCAATACTAATCATCCAAAGCATAAACCCTAACTAGCATACAATTTTCGAGATTTGTAACATAAAACAAAGTTAGAATAATACATTTTACTTGTAGCTTGTAGATCTTGACCTTCAAGAGCTTAATGCCTCAATGTTGCACCTCTAGTGAGTCATAAACACCAAGTAGCAATGGAGGATTCTGAGAGAGGTGGGAAGGCTCTAAAAAATTCGGCTAGGGTTCCTCTTGGGATCAAGTGGACGAAATTAGTAGTCCTAGGGGTTCCTTATATAGATGAGCTGCTAGGGTTTCTGACTGGAACTCTAATTCTCTACTTAGGCCTTAAGCAACCCATAAGATCCTTCCAGAATCCCCTTATGGACGAATTCTATGTGGGCAACACATAGAATTCGTCCATCCCTTCTTAGGGATCCACAAGCCCAACTTTGCAACTATTAGATAATTGCAATACTAGTCCCCTTAATTCAATTAGTCTCTTTTGATCACCAAATTAATTCCAAATTAATTTCTGATCAATACTAATTAAATAATATGATTTCTCAATTAATATATTAATCCTATTATATATTAATAAATCATAATTAACCTCTTTCTCCATAATTCATCCTATCAAATTGCTATGGTGAAGGCAACCGAAAAGGACCATGCTACTATCGGGTCAAGTACATACCCCTTATAGTTATGGGCTTAGACACCTAATCCAACAGTCTCCCACTTAGATAAGTCTAATAACTATAACTGCAAGTATGACTTCAAAATCCGATTAGCAATCGTAGCTCTCAAAAACCGTTGTGGAACTCTGACCTAGTCAATAACGCGTCCTTTAGATAAGGGATCATGTAGTCCTTCATTCTCAAGATGTCGTGTGGACAAAAATAATGAATATATTCATACTCATTGTCCAACAGTTTGTTTCCCGATTTTTGATTTGTTTGACATAGAACATAATTGAACACATCAATTCTGTCCTGACCGGGCCTGACACACAAGTCAACACAAAATCATCGAGGGGCCCAAGATATTTCTTTTAATCCTCTTAGGATAAAAGGAACAGATAAACTTTGACTTATATGCTTGTACTATTTACTTATTAAATCGTACACAACAATGCGTTTTCTAACATCAAGTTACTGATGCGTTTATGCACAATCAATACACAACCAACTTGTAAACAACAACTCATATATCTCGGTTTAAAGAAATTATGATATTATCGTCTCACAATCACTCGTGATAAATTCCATGAAGTGATTCATATGAGCGTGAGTTTAATCCAATACTCAAATCTTATTTCAGAAGTACTCATGAACGTTGCATCAAACTTTTTCTATGTCTAAACGCTTAGACAATCTACAAACCAATTTATGACAGTCTAACCTCATAGCCTACTTCCAAAGTATGATCAACTATGGATAATTCGAATAATCCTATTATTCTGGAAGTCAAACCATGCAAAAGTGAAACAATAGTAAACAATTGACACAAGATAGTAACTTCCGACCAATGCTCCTCGCGTGCTGTAAGTGCTTAACCCTGCTCAGACCCTTTGTGAAGGGATCTGCTGGGTTCTCTTCTGACGATACCATCTTTACTACGAGGAGTCCCTCTCCTACTCGATGTCTGATGAAGTTGTATTTTTTGTCGATATGCCAGGATCTCCCATGATCCCTCGGTTCCTTGGTCAAGGCATCCGCTCCTTCGTAATCGCAAAAAATCTCCATAGGCTCCTTTATGGCCGATACAACTCCAAGGTCTCCGATGAAGTTCTTCAACCATATCTCCTCTTTTGATGCTTCGCTCGCTGCTATGTACTCTGATTCACACGTTGAATCAGCCACAATCTCCTGGTTGGAACTTTTCTAAGTCACTGCTCCTCCATTCAGGGTAATACCCAGCCCGACTAAGAGTGAAAGTTATCTCTGTCGGTCTGAAAACTAGCATCACTATACCCTGTCACTCTCAAGTCTTCACTTCCACCAAGTACAAGAACCTAGTCCTTCCTCTTTTGTAGATAATTAAGAATGTTCTTTACTGCTATGTAGTGACCTCTACCAGGGTTCCCATGATATCAGCTGACCATGCTCAAAGCAAAAGCCACATCAGGGCGAGTACATGTCATAGCGTACATGATCGAGCCAACCGCGGAAGCATATGGTACTCGATTCATTTCCGATATCGCAGCATCGGTACTCAGGCTTTGGGTCTTACTCAATTTGGTATTGCTCTGGATTGGTAAATCCCCTTTCTTGGAATTCTCCATGCTAAAACGTTTCAACACTTTATCCAAGTAAGTACTTTGACTAAGTCCTATTAGTCTCTTACTCCTATTTTTCAATATCCTTATCCCTAGAATATAGGCAGCTTCTCCTAGATCCTTCATAGAGAAACACTTCCCAAGATAGGACTTAACCTCCTGCAAGGTCGGGATGCCATTTCGTATGGGTAGTATGTCAACCACATACAATACCAAGAAGCTAACTATACTCCCACTAGCTTTGACATATATGCAGGACTCATCCTCGCTCCTCGAAAAACCAAACTCTTTGACTTTCTCATTGAAACAAAGATTCCATCTGTGAGATGCTTCTTTCAATCTATAAATGGATTTCTCAAGCTTACACACTCTATTAGGGTACTTTGCATCTACAAAACCCTTTGGCTGATTCATGTAAACATCCTCAACCAACTTTCCATTAAGGAAAGCGGTTTTGATGTCCATCTGCCATATTTCATAATCATGAAACGCAACTATGGGTAGCATAACCCTTACAGATTTGATCTTAGCCACTGGTGAGAAGGTCTCGTCATAGTCAAGTCCTGGAACTTGAGTAAAACCCTCCGCAACTAGTCGTGCCATGATTGTGTGTAATTTCCCATCCAGGTTGGTCTTCTTCTTGAAGATCCACTTGCACCCGACCGTCCTACGACCTGGTACATTGTCAACCAAGTTCCAAACTTGATTGTCATACATGTACTGAATCTCGCTGTCCATTGCCTCTTTCCATTTTGCAAACTCCGGGCCTGTCATGGCTTCCTTGTAGTTGTGAGGTTCATCCATATTTGTTTGTGTACTATCACTAATAAACGTATCACCCTCAGCAGTTATATGGAAACCATATAACACGGGTGGAACACTAACTCTACTGCAACGTCTAAGAGGTAAGGATTCGTCAATCGGTTCAACAGGAGTTTCCTCCTCAAGTTGAGCGCTAGTGTTTGAGGTTTCTTCATCACTTGATTCTAGAAGCTCTTCAAGGTCAATTTGCCTCCCACTGTCCTCTTGACATATGAGTTCTCTCTCTTGGAAAACGAATCTCCTCGCAACGAAGACAACATTGTCACTCAGTCAGTAGAAGAGATATCCAAAGGAATTCTGTGGATAGCCGATGAAAATACATCGCTCACTGTGAGGTTCAAGCTTGTCGTGAGTCTCTCGTCTTACGAAAGCCTCGCAACCCCAAACCTTGATATGTGCAAACGAGGGAACCTTCCCTGTCCACATCTCGTGAGGTGTTTTGGCAACCTTCTTAGTTGGGACTAGATTAAGGATATGGGCGACAGTCTCTAAGGCATACCCCCAAAATGAGATAGGTAACAAAGCTCAACTCATCATGGAATGAACCATGTCCAACAGAGTTCGATTGCGCCTCTCAGCCACACCATTGAGCTGCGGTTCCCTAGGTGGCATCAATTGTGAAACAATTCCACATTCCTTAAGATAGTCGTGGATCTCAATACTAAGATACTCACCACCTCGATCGGATCCGAGCATCTTTATCTTCCTGCCTAATTGCTTCTCTACTTCTTGCTTACACTCTTTGAACATTTCAAAGGTTTCTGAATTGTGCTTGATTAAGTAGATATACCCATATCTGCTATAATCATCGGTAAAAGTCACGTAGAAGCGATTTTCATCGCTTGTGGTGGATCTAAAGGGCCCACACACATCGGTGTGTATGAGATCCGATAATCCCTCACCTCTTTCACAAGTACCAGTGAAGGGTGACTTAGTCATCTTTCCAAGTAGACAAGATTCGTACGTGTCATCCGACTTTAGGTCAAATGACTCCAACACTCCATCCTTTTGGAGTTGGGCTATGCGCTTCTTGTTGACATGTCCAAGACGACAACGCCACAAACATGCCTTGTCCAAACCATTGGATGAATCAATATGCAACACATTATTTCCTAAGTTGTCTACAACCATCACAGTTTCATATATACCATTACAAGGGAATGCTTCAAAATAGAAAGTACCATTATAGAAAGAATTAATAGAACCAATTTCATTATTAAACGAAAATCTAAAACCTTGTTTATACAAACTATGAAATGAAATAATATTCCTCGTCATCTCTGACGAGTAGCAACAATTATTCAACTCTAAACCTAACCCATTACTAAGCACTAAAGAATAAACTCCAATCTTGGTGACAGGCGATGCTTTCCTATTGCCCATGATCAAGTTCATCTTCTCATGCTCCACATTCCTACTTCTTCTTAGACCCTGCAAATTAGAACAAATGTGAAAACCACACCCTGTGTCAAGGACCCAAGAACTAGCATGTGATGAGTTATTAGATTGAATAATGTAAATACCTGCAAAGGTGGGCTTTATCTTACCATCCTTGTTATCTTGTAGATACATCGGACATCTTTATTTTCTATGCTCTTTATCGTGACAGTAGAAGCACTCTGCATCTTTCGGATTAGACGAAGGAGCAGTAGAACCACCTTTGGTTCCACTTGAAGAAGAACCATCATGAGACTTTCCCTTGTGGCTCTTAGAAGGAGCTTTCCTCTTCTTCCCTTACCTTGTCCAATTGCCAAGTCAGGGGCAGCAGCAGTAGGAGTTGATGCGACACCTTTGCCTTTCAAGCCGGTTTCAGCCGTTCTTAACAACCCTTGAAGTTTGCTCAAGGTCACCTCATCCTTGGTCATATGATAAGTCATATTGAACTGTTCATAACAAGGAGGTAAATAGTGGAGGATAATATCAATGGCCAGCTCTTCATCGAAGTTGACATTCAACTTAAGCAAACGATCCACGTATCTTTGCATTCTTTGCAAGTGGCTCGTGATGGACTCTCCATCCTACATTTTGGTTGTTATTAACGAGGCAACTATCTCGTACCTCTCTTGACGTTCACTTTGATGGTATTTTCCCATCAAATCTTGGTGCATGTCATAAGGCCAATAGTCCTCGTAGAACATTTGAAGCTCAGGAGTCATAGTGGCTACCATGATGCACGACACCTTTGTCGCCTCTTTGCATCGAGCCCTATACTCAGTGATTTCTTTGGAAGTAGCAGTAGTGTTGTTGATCTCGACGAGTTCTTTGTCGAGAATCTTTTCCTTGTCCTCGTACCTTAGGGCCATGCGTTAAAGTTGGATCCATCAAATGTGACCCTCCCACATATGCCCAAGAGAGAAAGTGGGTTCGAGGAGTTGGTGTTGGAGGAGTTCGACCCTGACATCTGAAAAGGAAAAGAGACAAAGTTTAGATTAGATAACAATCCTTAATATAACACCCAAATGAAATATTAAGGCTAGGACCCAACACAATATTCTACAATTCGGAAGAGAGACGCCGTAGTCAAATTGCAAAATATTTGAAGGTAGGTAAATGACGATTTACCAATTTCCACCATGAAAAACGAAAATGAACATTAGGTTTTAAATGAATTGAAATTCCTAGATTCTTTGAGATTCATTGAAATTTTCAATGGCATGTTTAATCTCGATTATGCCCTTCAAGTTTGTGACTGGGATACCGAGGATCACAAACAAGGTGTGAATAACCATGCAAATGTGCTTGGTACTCTAGATGTCATTTATCACCTAATCAATGTGTCGGTTAACCACACACACTCCATTGATCTATGATAAACATCGAGCTACCCTTTGCCACCCTTTGTTACTCCAAGTTAGTGTGCTGATTAACCACACACGCTCCACTAACGACTTGGAAAGGTGCAAAATGCAATTTCATGGAATAGGATCATTTTCACATTTTTTTCCTAATGTAACTAAAATTGGGAATTTATGAAAACATTTAGTTACTTTATTATAATAATTATAATTATTAACGGTAAGACTGACTAATCTTATACATACACATACACACACACACACACACACACACACATATATATATATATATATATATATATATATATATATATATATATATATATATAAGTATTAAGCTTTTAATATTATATAAGTATAAGGGTTGTATTTTAAACTTTTTAAAACACTAGGGTTTAGAATTTAATATTTCAAAATTAAAATTTTTTAATCTAATTTTAAATTCCAAAACTTGAGGGAAAGTTTTGAAACTTTTCAAAACCTTCTAGATCAAATTTAAAATAAAATAAAATAATCATATAAATTTACCATTATCTAAATTTGACCTAATCCAATTTTATTTTTGCAAGATAAATACAATTCAAAATTTACAAATAATTAGTTTTATCATATAATCTAGTAATTATCTTACATTTTGACAATTATCTTCCAATTAGATTAAGATATCCATTACCATATTAGAAAAATTAGATTTTTAATTAGTAAAACAACTTACGGTAACCATCCTTATCTAATTTAAGCCAAAATCCCGAAAATTTCCATCAGACCCGATTCCACGTCCTGGCAGGCTTTGCCACATCGTGGAATCAGACAGAACAAAAAATGAAAACTTTTTTCCAGCTTTGAAAATATTACAATTGCATCATATAACAGAAAAAGCACCCTAAGCTCTGATACCACTGATGGGTTTAGAGCACTACAACATTCATATGGTGTACATGCAACCCTAATGCTTTGGATCTAGGTTTTTCTCAAGTTATACATGCAATACTAATCATCCAAAGCATAAACCCTAACTAGCATACAATTTTTGAGATTTATAACATAAAACAAAGTTAGAATAATATCTTTTACTTGTAACTTGTAGATCTTGACCTTCAAGAGCTTAGTGCCTCAAATGTTGCACCTCTAGTGACTCACAAACACCAAGTAGCAATGGAGGATTATGAGAGAGGTGGGAAGGCTCTAAAATTCGGCTAGGGTTCCTCTTGGGATCAAGTGGCCGAAATTAGGAGTCCTAGAGGTTCCTTATATAGCTGAGCTGCTAGGGTTTCTGACTGGAACTCTAATTCTTTGCTTAGGCCTTAAGCAATCCATTAGATCCCTCCAGAATCCCCTTATGGAAGAATTCTATGTGGGCAACACATAGATTTCGTCCATCCCTTCTTAGGGATCCACAAGCCCAAATTTGTAACTATTAGATAATTGCAATACCAGTCCTCTTAATTCAATTAGTCTCTTTTGATCACCAAATTAATTTCTGATCAATACTAATTAAATAATATGATTTCTCAATTAATATATTATTCCTATAATATATTAATAAATCATAATTAACCTCTCTCCATAATTCATCCTATCAAATTGCTATGGTGAAGGCAACCCAAAAGGACCATGCTACTATCGGGTCAAGTACATACCAATTATAGTTATGGGCTTAGACACCTAATCCAACACACATGCCTTTTATCCTTTATCCTCTATTTTTCATTATTTATTTTCTTCAAATATCGTTACTAACTTAAGCATTTGAGGGGCATTAGCTAGGCTAACGTCCAACCTTAGCTAACGTTTGTTTCGTGCAGATACTAAAGGATCCCAACATTTCAGGATCCTGACATTTAAGGATCCTAACACTTAAGGATCCTGACTTCCAAGAATCTTGAACAGGTGAACTTTCAAGGATCCTGATGTCCAAGGGACCATTGAGAGCCCCTTAACTAAAAACATCGGATAATTCACAATCTGAATCTCTTAAGAATAGAGACTGATCATCTCTCTCCTATAAATAAGGGTACTTAATCCCCTCTAAGGTTTAAAGAGTTAATTAACTCTTTCACACGAGTTAAGGTTTATACCTCGTTTGGATGCATGATATCTAACTATGGGATGTGAATAAGGGGATCATTTCATGCTTCAGTGACTTGGCAACCCTCTTTTTTCTGAACATAAGTTAAGATCCTAAAGTTTGAAACTAAGGTTAATAACATTTACATGTTATCTCAATTTGGGATCTTCGACAAAATATACCTAAGGTTAATAACATTTACATGTTATCTCAAGATGGGATCTTCCCCATAATATTCTTAAGGTCTATAACACTTACATGTTATATTAAGTTAGGATCATCCCCAGAAAACTCCTAAGATTTATAACGTTCACATGTTAGGATTTTCCCCATAAAATACATAAAGATTATAACATTTTTATCATACGATTAAGTTTTTTTCCCAAATAATTCGTTAAGGATTATAATTTGGGATTTTCCCCAAAAGATTGTCGTAATGACATGACATGAGTTCGAGATGGGATCTTCCCCAGAAGATGAACGAGATTCATAGCATTATAATACGAAGACTTCGCTTGAGAAACTAAGGATCCTTCCTGAAATTTGAGGAATGAGGATCCTTCCTAACGAGATTCTAAAATAAAGATCCCTTCAAGCATAAAGGTCATACAAAAACAAGGAGTTTATAACTACAAACCTTTCCTAAGATCACCAGGTTTCATCTATCCTTATTTTTGAAAAACTCTAAGTAAAGTTTGAGGATCTAAAACTTTTAGGATCCTAAACGAAGATTACTAACTTAAATTTTTTAGTGTAAAAGGGTTACTTATAATTTACTAAGTGATTTTTTAGGATCCTCGTTGGTCGCCTTCCACATCCTCTCCTGTCCCTGAAGGTCTTGTTCAGCCCTCTCCGATCGGATCCTTAGATCAGCAGAAACATGAACAGAGACCTAAAACAAAGACATAGTGGGTCAGCAAAAACTAGAATGTGGGTCGAGAATAAAACCAACACTTACAACTTAGGTGAAAGAGACCAACTTATGGAGCGCGTCCGCAACTCCAAGGTTCTCCAAGGATAGACCTGTAGACTCAACATTTTTCATTTTTCCTTTTTTCACCATTAGTTGATCCTTAGACATGGCTATGTCGATATCTGTAAGTGTGAAACGAGCACTGGAGCAGGTGATCTTGGATCCTACATATGTAACAGAAAAATATTAAGATCCTTCATCACAAGAAAAAAAATCAGGGATCCTTACCTGTCGACATGAGGTCAGTAACAGAAGAGCTTTCTTACAAAGTGGCCTATTCAAATCTAAAGGATCTCTCGGCTTCAAACAAGGTCAAGAACTTCTCAATCTTCTCTTCCAAATCCTAAGCGACGGGGACAGGCTCTTCGAATTTAAAAGCTACAAAAAAGCAAACAAAATAAGAAGAAGTGAATTCCAGGATCCTTATATTAGTATAATAGAATCCTACCCTTCTTAACCTAACCATCCGACAGGAGATCCCCACCAAGAACAGAGTCACGTCTCACAAAAAAGTATTTTTCTTTACAAGCTCCGTCGTTGTGTTTGGTTTTCAGGACAATTGAAGATTTGTGGGTTTTGACTTTAAGGAGAAAGCAAGAATTCCCGAAGGTCGTAAGATCATACATACAAGCCAGTTCAGAAATACCTATGTCAAGGTCTTTTGACTGATTCACTTGGTCGATCCAATAAATGATCCTCCAAACTTGGTCGATCCAATAAAGGATCCTTCAAACGATTCCTTCAAATGTGTGGGAATGGGGATGATCTCCATTCTTTCCATGTATCTGTTGGTTTTATGTACTCTAACATCCCTATGGTGCACATACAACCATAATGCATTGGATCTAAGTTTTCTCTAATTATACATGCAATATTCTTTTTTCCAAAGCATGAAGCCTAACAAGCATGCAACTTTGATATATGTATCATAAAAACTAATTAGAAGATTATCTTTTGATGTAGCTTGTAGAACTTGGCCTTAAAAGTGCTTAGCACCCCAAGTGTGATGCCTCAAACAAGTCACAAACATCAATAAACAGTTAGATGAATATAAGAGAAGTTTAGGAGACACAAAATCGGTTAGCCCTTCTTGGAATGCAAGTAGTGTATGATTTTAGGGCTTAGAGTACACATTTATAGAGTAGAATATCAAGAGTCTTTTGTAACCCTAATTCTTACACTTAAGCTTATGATCCAATAATTGATTTGGATTATCACTTAATAGACTTTCACATAAGCTTAGTCCAACACAAACCAATCATGGATCATTAGCCCAAACCATATGTTTCACTGTTTTACATAATCAGTCCCTTATATTTGATCAGTCTCTTTTAATCACTAAATTAATTCCAAATTAATTCTTGATCAATACTAATTAACTAATATGATTTCTCAATTAATATGTTATTCTTATAATATATTAATAAATCACAAATAACCTCTTTCTCAAATATCCATCTTGTCAAATTGTTCTGGTGAAGGTAACCCGAAATGGACCATGCTACTATCGGGTCAAGTACATACCAATTATAGTTATGGGCTAAGACACCTAATCTAACAATATCGTGTCACATGTTCTTTAGGATCCGTAGTCCCATCATAAGGCTTCATGTTGGGATTTTGGATGCACTTTGGGACTTCAGTGTCAGCAATCGTAGGAGTGAAGTTTAAAATCACGTGGCTTGTTGGGGAGACTTCCGGTATAGGTTGGACTACTCCGGGTACGCTTGAGATCATCTATCATAGATGTTGAAGTTCTTTGGCCATGATCAGGCTTATTCCTGCATCAAAATCCATAAACATAATAATAAAAGTGTTATTATTCACCAAGTTACCATGATCCTGTTGGATTAGGTGTCTAAGCCCATAACTATAATTGGTATACACTTGAATTGATAGTAGCACATTCCTTTTGGTTTGCCCTCAAAGCTAGCAATTGAATAGGATAACTTTTAGAGAGTGTTTGATTTATTAATTTATTATATGGTTAATAAATTAATTACAAATCAAAATAAATAATTTTTTAATATATTATGAGAATAATATATTAATTAGAAATAGTATTATTTAATTAATAATTAATCAGAAATTAATTGGAATTAATTTTGAGATTAATTGAATTAATTAAAAGTGCAGGGTCTGTTTGGTTATTTATTGAAATTTGAGAAATAAGCCTATAGACCTCGTTGGATGAGGTGGACGAAAGACACTTGGGTAAGCGCAAGGAGTTTTCGTCCAAGCCCTTGGATGAGGAGGGAATGAGCTACTTGGTCACCAAACAAAGGGATTAGGGTTTCCTCCTTAAACCCTAGCTTTGGCACCAAGCTACCTCAGCTATATAAAGGGCCATAATCCCTCATAATTTCGTGACTCCTTCCCTTAAAAATATCAGGCCAAAAATCCTACACCTCTACTCTCTCTTTCTCTTCCAGTTCCTTTGTTGCTAAGGTTCGGTGTGAACCATCAGAGGCACGACACTTATGGTGCTTGCTGCCAAAATTTGTTGAAGAAGGAATTCAAGATTGTTTGCGATAACAATCTTCAAGGTGAGTTTCTTGTTCTTATGAATTAGTTTTTCATTGGAAGTGTTGTAGGATGATAATTCATAGTATGTTTCCTATATGTGAAAGAGATAGATCCTTATTAGGTTGCATGTGCCCTAATCATTTAATTGTTTAAATGTTTTTCCACTTAGAGAATTGTACTTGTAACCCTAATAACCTATCAGTGGTATCAGAGCCTATGGCTTACTTTCATGTATTTGCACATTGATGAATCAAAAAAAAGAAACCTGTTTTTGTTTTGTCACAATTCACGACGTGAGCTCAGTCCAGATCCGAAGATCTGGAAATAATCTACGTAATCAACTTTTATGTAACACCCCGACTCCCATGTATAATTTTAAAAGCTTTATATTCATTTTATTGAGGGAACTCGACGATTTGGAGGCCCCAACTCGTCGTGTCGAACCTAGTCAGCCCGCATGGTTTATGACTCTTACTCGACGAGTTGAAGGACCCCAACTCGACGAGTAGAGGATGTGCATGAAAACCCTAATTTTTGGGTTTGCACCCTATTTAAAGGACCTGAAGTCCTTTCCTCCAGCCTCTTTACCACCTTTTGACGGCCAGAGGCAACCCTAATCGATCTAAACCCTATTCTTGAGTGTGTGTGTGTGTGTGTGAGGCTAAAAATGTGTTTTTGGTGCATTTGTTGAAGAAGCTTGGAATGAGAAGAAGCTTGTAGATCCAGTATCTACATCGTATTGGCTTTCATTTGAAGGTAAAAAGTCTTTACCTTGGCTTTCCATTTCTTAAATCTCTCTTATGTTGAAATATGGGCATTTTGGTGCAAAATGGAGTCACTTTCGGATTTTAGCTTGTCTCAAGGGCATGCTTTCAGATCTGGACTCGTCTAGGCCCTTATGGACATAAAGCATCAAGCTTTATGAAGCTTTGGCCCTCCTTCATGTCCAAAACCTTCTTCTAAGGCTATTTATAAGTGTTTTAGTTTCACGGAGCCTTGCATGCACGTAAAGCTAGCAACTTTACGTGATAACAACACCCTAGGAGCCTAGATCTACAGTTTGGAGGTTTGGTTTCACTTAAAAGCATCTGAATGAGAAATTGACTGAAGGAACTTGACGAGTTGCATAGTCAACTCGACGAGTTGAATGTGGGTTTCCCGCCTTCTGGATTCTGCATGAACTCGGCGAGTTAGAGAGGTAACTCGACGAGTTGGTTAGGGTTTTCCTGACATTCTGAAAACCCCATGGAGTCGACAAGTTGTCTGGAAACTCGGCGAGTCGACTAGGGTTTTCACGATTTCTTGAATTCTGACGGAACTCGACGAGTCAGTGAGCTACACTCGACGAGTTGGGTCAACATGGACTGTTAGCCTTGACCGTTGACTTTGACTTTGACCAAGGGTTGACCAGTTTGACTTCTGAGAGCATTATAGTAATTTGGAAATTTAGGGAAGTGGATCATTTGGGGAGTTAGACATTATCATCCCGAGCTACTTGTGAGGTGAGTTGTCCTCACTATACTAACAGGGTCGAAGGCACCAATACCGACCCTTCTTTTGGATTGTTATCCTGGTTATTGCATGATGATATGCTTAGTAACCTGTTAGGTCGGTATCCTGGTATATAGCATGATGCTATGTTAGTGACCGGTTAGGTCGGTATCCTGGTATATAGGATGATGCTATGTTAGTGATCTGTTAGATCTGTATGACTATCTGTATATGCTAGCTAGCGTATGATATTTATGTGAACATAATTGTTTGATTGGGGGTTGGGATTGAGGTGGTCATGCTTTGTGCTTACGCTAACATACCCAGGGTGGACTGGATAGACTGCAGACCCAGTTAGGGCGTACTATTCAGGCCGAAGGCCCGACGAGCGGTCCGGATAGGGTGAAGGCCCTGTGTAACATCCTGTTTCGAATTGTTCCCATGTTGAATTGGTGATCAAGGATAAAGTGCTATCAAGTTACGGATACATGAGGGGTCGGGTTTCAGACCTAGTTGGATTTGGATAAGCTGCCTTGGAATTCTCGGGTATTCAGTTTGAGATTCTGGATCAAAGGGTATTCCAGTAATTTTTCAGCTCAGGTCTTATGGGAAGTGGATTTTGGTTCGGGACATTTTATGGCAGGCAAGAATTGATAATAGTGTTGAGCGTCTCGATACCTTTCTATAGATATATGAATTGTTGGAATCGGAGTTGTATCGAGTAACTTATAGCCTTCGGAAGAATTAGGGTTTTGGGAAAAGCCCCAATATGCGGGGCGTACCATGGTGGTACACATGGCGTACCGAAGCGAAAGAACTACGCGAGGCGTAGCTAGTGGAACGCGGAGCGTATAAGCGAGGACTAGATCGGGATGTGTTGCCTCGTACGCGGGGCGTACGAGAAGGTACGCTGGGTGTACGAGGGTCAGATTGAAAACCCTAATCTTATATTTGTACCCAATTTAAGCATAATGTTGAGCCTCCTTCTTCATTCTAAGTCAGTCCCTACCCTCCAAAACCCTAGAACTCGTCTCCAATCATTCATGGTGGCATTTTGAGCCTATGGAGTCCATTTTTTGAGTGTTTGGTCCATTTCCAAGAAGGTGGAGTTTGATGCAAAGATGGGGATCAAGTAAAAGCTTATGGATCTAGCTTTTGTGACTCATTGTCAGCTTGATGCAGGTATAAAGCTCTGAACTTGACCATTGATATCTTAGATCTCTTATTTGTGAGTTTTAATTCATTTTGGTCCTAAACATGAAGCTTTATGGTTCCAAATCCGTTTTTAGGCTTAGGGTTGCCACCCTTGGTGCTAACTGAGTCCCTTAGGCTGAAAGTTGGCATCTTGGAGGTCTTAATGGGTTCATGCAAGAGTTATGGTCATTTTCATGGAAGTAGATTGTTATACTTTAAGTTTGGGTTCACCAAGTCAGTGACCTTATGGATTAAGACATTAAGTAGAGCTCAGATCTATAATTTGGTCCCTTGGTTTGAAGCATTAAGTGCTTAATAGCAAAAAGGACTTAACTTAGGAGTACGCTGGGCGTACAAGCTGGTACGCGCAGCGTACAAGTCACGAACCTAGTAGGCGATGCGTACAGCTGAGTACGCCCTGCGTACTCAGTCAGAATGGGTTTCACATATTGGGCTTCGGTATGGGCCAGCTATTGGGCTTGTTTATCTTGGGCCCGTTGGATCATCAGGTTGTGGGATGTTAGTGATGTTGGAAAAGGCCCCGGAAGGATTTAGGCCCAATTTGGAAACTTGGGCCTTAGCGGACTTCGGACCTTTGGGACCTAATGATTTTGGGCCTGGAATTGCTGATAGTTGGGCCTGAATGTATCTTTGGGCCAATTATGGAATAGTTGGGCCTATTGGGCCTTATGGCCCAATATAGAAATGGACTTGCATTTGTGGGCCTCGGTGTGGGCCAAATCTGGGACTAGGTTGCTGTGGGCGTTCGTGGGCCAATTGGAAACAAGAGTATGGACTAAGGACACTATTGGGCTTTAGGATAAGGCCCATTGGAAAGGTTTGGGCCCAATTTCGAAAATTGGGCCATAGGTGGGTTATAACTGGGTTTTGATGATTATGGATTATTGGACCATCGGGATGCTAGGTGTGTTGGACTGAAAAGAAGGATTTGGGCCTCATGGCAAGACCATCTAGAGGTTTGGGCCCAATTTAGAAAATTAGGCCACCGATCGATTTATGGACATTATAGTGTTGGGCTTTTGTTTTGGGTTTGGGACTTAGTTTTAGATCATACTGGGCTAGGGGTAGAATGGTCATTTTACCCTATGCGTGGATTAAGGATTATGGTATGGGACCCAATTGCTAATTGAGTATATTGATCGGTATTGATAGCTCAGGAAGTGGATAGGAAAGCAACTAAGGATTTCCTTCAGGAAGCTTCTACATTCGAGGTGAGTCTCCTTTGTTGGATTAAGTGTCTAAGCCCATAACTATTTTGGTATGTACTTGACCCGATTGTGAGCATGGTCCTTTTGGGTTGCGTTCAACATAGCAACTGATAGGATGAATTAAGGAGAAAGAGGATTATTTATGATTTATTAATATGTTATATGAATAATATATTAAAAGAGAAATCATATTGTTTAATTAATATTAGTCAACAATTAATAAGAATTAATTTTGTGGCTAAAAGAGATTAATTAAATAAAGGGGACAGATTGTGTAATTATAAGATAGTTGCATAAATGGGCTAATGGACTACATAGAAGTTGGAGTGGACGAAATCTATGGGGAAACCCATAAGAATTCGTCGAAGGCCTCTAAGGAGGGAGTCCATGGGCTGCTTAGGGCCTAAGCAGTCAAATTAGGGTTTCCTAGTTGAAAACCCTAATAGCCTACCTATATAAGGAACCCCTATGGCCCCAAAAACATGGTGAAGTAATCCCTAAGGGTTCTTGGACGTTTTTTGGTGTTCCTCATCCTTCTCCTAGGTCATCTTGTTGCTCATGGTGTTTGTAACTCCATTAGAGGTGCAACATTTGAGGCACTAAGCTTTCAAAAGGTCAAGATCAAAAGGAATTGAGATTGTTATTACTACATAACAATCAAGGTAAGATCTAAACCCTAATTCATATGTCAATTCGATTATTGTATGCTAGATCTAGGGTTTATGAGCTTTGGATGATTATTGCATGTTCATTAGACAAACTGGATCCAAAGCTTTAGGGTTTGCGTGTACACCATAGGATTGATGTAGTGCTCATAACCCATGAGTGGTATCAGAGCCTAGGCTGTTTGTTTGATGTATTTGATGCTTTACATAATCGTTCAAGCTGAAAATCATGAAAAACTGCATTCTGGAGCCTGAACTCGCTGAGTTCATAGGTGAACTCGCCGAGTTCACTGGGAACTCGACGAGTCCATCCCTGACTCGACGAGTTTGTAGGTCTGATTGCTGATTTTGTGGGATTTTGACCTATTTTGGCTGTGGATAATTACCATAAACGTTTTTTATTGATAAAATCTAATTTTTATTAATTTGGAGTGATTATCCTTACCAAAATAGAAGATTATTGTCAAATTTATTAGATAATCATTTCCTTATGTGATAAACTTGATTTATTTGAATTATTTGATGGATTATCTTGCAAGAAACTGAATTAGGTCATCTTTAGATAATCACCCAATTATTTGATTAATTGAATTAGTTGTAATTTGATCTATATGGTTTTGAAAAGTTTCAAAACTTGCTCTCAAGTTTTGGAATTTAAATTTTTGATTAAATGTTCTAATTTTTAAATGTTAAATTCTAAATCCTTAGTGTTTTTTTTTTGAAAAGTTCAAATTACACCCTTATGGTTTTATTAAGTTAATTAAATGTATAACTAAAAGAGAATTAATAAATCCATAATGACATGGTTTATATTTAATTAAATTAAAAGGTATAATTTATTAAATTAGACCACATAGTATTTTAAAAGTGTAAAATACACCCTTATACTATATAAAATTAAAAGTCTAATATTATATATGTATGAGTAAAGAGGCAGTCTTACCGTTAGTAGGCCTCATTCACGAAACTGGTCTATAAGGGTGTTTAAGGAAGCGGCCTATAAAATGACCGTCATTGAGTATCCACGCTTACCCACCGCACTCTTGACTAGTGGAGGGTCGTTAGCCGAACGGGTAGGATAAGACACAACCTTGCATTATAAGTATAATGAATACAGAGTAACTAAACACTTTTATAAATTCCCAAATCTTAGTTACTTTAGGAAAAATGTGGAGTTGGTGCTATTCCATGAAATTACACTTTATACCCTTGCTAAGACGTTAGTGGAGCATGTGTGGTTAACCGGCACACTAATTAGGCTCTAAGCAAAGGTGGCAAAGGGTGACTCGATGCTTGTCATAGATCGATGGAGCATGTGTGGTTAACCGACACGTCGATTAGGTGACTGTAACATTGGGGGCACCGTGTATATTTCCATGGTTATCCACAACTTGTTTGTGATCCTCGGCATCCTAGTCACAAACGAAGGGCAGACTCGAGATTTAAACATGCCATTGAAAAGTTCAACGAATCTCAAAAGATCTAGGAGTTTCAATTCATTTAAAACTTAATTTTCAATTTTCGTTTTTCATGGTGGAAATTGGTAAATCGTCATTTACCTACCTTCAAATGTTCTGCAATTTGGATTATGACATCTCTCTTCCAAATTGTAGAATATTGTGTTGGGTCCTAGCCTTGATATTTCATGTGGGTGTTATATCAAGGATTCCAATCAACTAACTTGAATTTCTCCCGTTTTGTAGATGTCAAAATCTATCAACTAACTTGAATTTCTCCCGTTTTATAGATGTCAAAATCTATCAACTATGGTCTTCCTGAATCCTAGCCTTGATATTTCATTTGGGTGTTATATCGAGGATTCCAATCAACTAACTTGAATTTCTCCTGTTTTGGGTGTTATACTTCACTTCCTCCACCTCCTCCAATAATTCTCCCTGACCCACGTGTTCGAAGACTTGAAAAGTTCAAGGTCACTCAAGCCCTGTTGGCAAAAAGACACAAAGACGGAAAAGTCTGTGTGTGCTCATGTCTTGGATATGAAGTTGCATATTGATAGATTGGGAATGTTGGGCGTCGATGTCTCGGAGAAGTTAGGTGTTGACTTGGTTCTTCACTCACTTCCCGATTCATATGGTAAGTTCGTTAGAGATTACTATATGATGGAACACGACGTGACCCTCATTGATTTGACTTATTTGCTTATTGTTGTTGAATCAGAAATGATTCGGGGCACTTGTCGAGCAAATTTGTCTGGTAAATCAATATCCCAACCTTCTATGGGAAATGGCAACATTGGAAATCCAGAAAAGTTTTCTCTACGCAAGAGAAAGGCTGAGTCTGAGATAGTCTCGTGTACCATTCCAGAAGACTCCATATGTTTCTACTGCCAAAAGAGGGGACATTAGTTACGAAGCTGCCCAGACTACCTGAGAGATCTAAGAGATGGGAGAGTCAAGATGTATGACTCTACTTCAGGTAAAATCCGCTATCTAACGCTATTAAGTTCTGATTTGGAGATTCTAAATACATGATGTGATAAGATTACATTTGGCGTTTTGTAGGATTGAAGAAAAGAAAGGAAGCTTAAAGGAAGAAGCATGTTGAGTCTGATCGCGAAGAAATGGATTTTGATCGCATGGTTCGATGATCGGATTTTTAGCTGCTACTTAGAGAGTTACGATAGATTGCTTAGGATTATGTAATAACATGGTTTTCTTTTGAATTGCATTGGAAGGACAAGTTTTCCGCACCTTTTATAAATAAAGTAAATTTTGGCTTTTTTTTTATTTATATTTCCTTGCAATGGCATGAATGGAAATTGATGTTTGTGTATTTCTAATTTTAGCAATGTTGAAATGGATGTGATTCTTAGTTATGTTATTTGTGGTAATGTCGAGAATTTACCAAATAAGGAAAGATTCTTGTCGCCTAAGTTTCAATTGGACAGAAACTTGGAATCAGACAACTTGTATTGTATGATGAATAAGAACCTTCATATTTGGAAAATTAAGACTAATTCCTTGACAAAGAGTCAAGTGAAGGACTAGGAGAACTGGTACACAATGTTGTGCACTAGTCATGTCCACCACAAAGAACAATAAGATTATTCGTCATGATTTACTAAAAGTCTAGTAAATGTGGTTATGCTTACAAGATTAAGTATAATTCTGAATCATTGAAAAAGTTTCAGTGAATGGCAGAACGAATAAGAAGAATCAAATAGGCAGAAAGATAAAAGTTTTTCCAATCTGATAAGATGGGAGAGTACTTTAGTATCATGTTTTATGATCGTCTTGTTGATTATGAAACCATATCACAATTGATCCTCTAAGGACACCTTAGTGCACTAGTATGGCTAAGAAGAGGAATTGGAAATTGTTGAAATGGTTAAATCAAAAAGGATGAGTCATACTTCGTTCCAAAATCAAGTCTTAGAGTCATACTCCAAGATTGTGACTTGAGAGACACATCTTAAGAAAGTTTTAATACACTCATCAAATGTGAAGCAGAAAATTGTTTTTCTTACTCTTGCACGTTTGAAATTGGTAAATTGTGATGTATTGGATAAAGACAAAGACCAACTAAGACCAATTATGTGTAGTGGTTTGTCTTTATAAGAAGCCGCACTAACTCTTGAATATTTTTTTGTCAAGAACTATTTCTTGACAAGAGAATTTTATATATCAAGAGGTCAGTGGAAGTCTAAATGATCTTGAAATGTTTCAAGAACTAATCAAGAGTAAACCTATTATTAAACACTAGTACACGATTTGAGGTTTGTATCCTATCGTGTTGACATATTCTTATTTCTATGCCATTCCAGTAAAGTTACTTATGTATATGAGTTCTACGAGTTCTCAATAGACTGTATAAACGCAAGCACCTTGTTCAATGAAAGTACATTGACTAGTATAGGTGAGCTGCTAAATACCTTGGAAGCAATGGTGGGACCCTTGATGGCAAGAAATTAATAATGAACAAGTTCTGTCCATAAGAGTTTGGATTTGTCACAAACATTATCTTATGATTATGGTTATGACAAATTCACATGGATAAGAACACATACACCATAAAATCTAAGTGTCATAAGGTTTCTCTCCTTCATGAAAATGATTGTGAGGAAACGCTTTCACTAAGAGAGATTTTAAGGAGATAGTGATTGTGTAAATTGCATTCTCAAATTCGATTATGATTACGGCATCCCTCTTCATAGTTCGAATTGTGAGATTTGGCAATTAGTTTAAACATTTAAGACTTATTGCTATAAGTGCTGAAATTTTTTAGACACACATATAAGCTATCTAAGGAAAGGTGTATGAGGTTGAGAAGCTTAGATAAAGGCTTATCGAAGCATATCGTTCTAGAAAGTCCAACTGTTTTCTGAATACGTGTGAAAGCTAGTGGGAGCATAAGTGTTATGCTGGAATGGAGATAATTATCATGTTAGTGGGAGCATGATTATTATTTTAAGTGTTGCAAGTTAGCAATATTAATTATAGAAAACAAAGTTTCAATTCGCAAAGTTGCAAAGGTTGAATAGTTGTTTTGCTATAATTAAGGGAGAGAATATTATACTTCATTTCGAAATCTAAAAGCTTGGATCGAGAAATTTTAATCAAATTTAGTCAAAGGACATATATGGATGTTGTGTTGAAAATATTCAACTTAAAAGGACTTTATATATGACAATATTATAGCAAGAAACTGGTAAAGTATCACGTTTTTCATTATGGATCGTGTCCCGTACACTTCGGGTATAGGATCGATTGCATATGCTGTAATATTTGACTGTTCTAAAATTTTCCAAATGCCTAAGGGCATTAAGAGGGAAAAGAGACTAGAATCGGATTGACTAAAAAATAATTGAACAACTGTCAACGACAATCTAAGGTTCGCTAAGGATTAGTCGCTTGTGAGCAGTTGGAAGTATAGGAACGAATGGAATATAATGGCATTATTATGATTAGATATGATTCTATTAATAATGAGTTGTCGTATGGAAAATATGGAAATGTTTCCATATTGGGAGTTGGATATTAAGAATTTATGTCTAGATTAGAAACTTTTATGCAAGAAGGATGTTCAAAGGAATGTACTTTAAATGTGAGACTTCACATCTATGGAATTGTCTTGTAACAATCCCCAATAGAGAACTTTGTAATTTCATTGGTAAAGTCTTGGTGACTTTTGTGCAATAAGATTACAAAAGGGATCATTGCATCAAATGTTAGAATCTAACATATTCTAATAGTAACGAGAATTTTGTATTCTTACACTAACAATAAGGATTAGGAATTGTGGAATGAGCATCATTGGAAATGTTTTCAATTGATCTATTTCACAAAGTATGGACCATAGGTAAACAGAGTGTGCATGCTTGGTGCATGGGACAACTGTTGTTATAATTCAAGTAATAAGTTGATTATCCGAAACATTATACAATGAATAATGTGTAATCAATATGGCGACTAAATAAAAGGATTTTTATTTATACTCAAAAGTTTGGGGCCGTATGGGATTACTATTATTCTTGTGTTTCACTTTGCATGTTTTGACTTCCCGAATAATAAGATTATTCAAACCATCCACAGTCAATCATACTTTGGAAGTAGGTATGAAAGAAGACTGTCATGAATCTGACTGTAGATTGTCTAAAGTGTTTTAGACATAGCAAAAGTTTGTTGTAGGGTTCAGGAGTGCTCCTATAAGATTAGAGTATTGGATTAAACCCACGCTCACTTGGATCGCTTCATGGATTTTATCACGAGTGATTGGTGAGACGATAATATCTTATATTCTTGAAACCAAGACGTGTGAGTTGTATTCTGCGAGTTGGTTGCACATTGATAATATGTAAACGCACCAGTAACTTAGTGTTGTAAAACATATTGTTGTGTGTGATTTGATGAGTAGGTACAAGCGAGCATTTGAGTCAAAGTTTATCCGTTCCTTTTACCCAAAGTGGGATAAAAGTGATATTTGTGGGCCCCTCGATGATTTAGTGATGACACCCTAAGCGCTTGGCCAAGCCGGGACTGAGTTGATGTGTTCAATTGTAGTCTGTTGTCAGTCGTCATAAATAAAAAATCGGGAAACAACACATAGACTGGGAGAATGATTATAATCCATGTCTCATGTCTATACGATATCTAGAATGGAGGAATATATGATCCCTTATCTATAGGAGACGTTTCTGATATGATCAGAGTTCGACAGCGTCTTTTGAAAGCTACGATTGCTGATCATGTTCCGAAGTCATACGCAATATAGTTATTAGACTTATCCAAGTGGGAGACTGTTGGATTGGGTGTCTAAGCCCATAACTATTTTGGTATGTACTTGACCCGATTGTGAGCATGGTCCTTTTGGGTTGCCTTCACCATAGCAACTGATAGGATGAATTAAGGAGAAAGAGGATTAATTATGATTTATTAATATGTTATATGAATAATATATTAATAGAGAAATCATATTGTTTAATTAATATTAGTCAATAATTAATAAGAATTAATTTTGTGACTAAAAGAGATTAATTAATTAAAGGGGACTGATTGTGTAACTATAAGATAGTTGCATAAATGGGCTAATGGACTCCATAGAAGTTGGAGTGGACGAAATTTATGGGGAAAACCATACCAATTCGTCCAAGGCCTCTAAGGAGGGAGTCTATGGGCTGCTTAGGGCCTAAGCAGTCAAATTAGGGTTTCCTAGTTAAAAACCCTAATAGCCTACCTATATAAGGAACCCCTAAGGCCCCAAAAACGTGGTGAAGTAATCCCTAAGGGTTCTTGGACGTTTTTGGTGTTCCTCCTCCTTCTCCTAGGATCTTGTTGCTCATGGTGTTTGTAACTCCATTAGAGGTGTAACATTTGAGGCACTAAGCT
Organism: Lactuca virosa; assembly: GCF_052849685.1. NCBI lineage: Eukaryota > Viridiplantae > Streptophyta > Magnoliopsida > Asterales > Asteraceae > Lactuca > Lactuca virosa. Next base: position 123,362,648 of record NC_136432.1, on the reverse strand, counting down.
TTCAAAAGGTCAAGATCAAAAGGAATTGAGATTGTTATTGCTACATAACAATCAAGGTAAGATCTAAACCCTAATTCATATGTCAATTCGATTATTGTATCCAAGATCTAGGGCTTATGAGCTTTGGGTGATTATTGCATGTTCATTAGAAAAACTAGATCCAAAGCTTTAGGATTTGCATGTAGACAATAGGATTGATGTAGTGCTCATAACCGATCATCCTCACCATACCAATGGGTCTAAGGCACCAACGCCGGTCCATTTTGTGATATGTGGTACACTAGCTGTAGTAGAGATATGTGGTATGATAGTTAGTTGTATGCTAAGTGGTATGCTAGTGATTATATGATACTTGCAGGGAAGACAATGGGGGGAGCCCATGACACTTGGACAAGACCATGTGGGGGAGCCCATGGCTTGATGGTTAAAGACCACGGGGGGAGCACATGGCAGACGAATGAAAGACCATGTGGGGGAGCCCATGGCTTGTCGGTTAAAGACCATGGGGGAGCCCATGGCACTTTTGTATAAGACCATGTGGGGGGAGCCCATGGCATCCTTACATGTTTATTTGATATGGCTTAAGTGATTGATATGGTTTATGTAGCTGTTATAGCTAGTATGGAATATGTGGTTATATGGATTGTGTGGGGTATGCTCTGGGGAACTCACTAAGCTTCGTGCTTACAGTTTTGTTTATGGTTTCAGGTATCATCGCTTTGGAAAGGAAGGGCCCGGCTTGATCGCAACGCACACACCCGTGGTTTCTACATTATGTCATTTTGGGACGTAACTATGATAACTGTTTAATTAAGCAATGTTTTTGGAATGCTTGGATTTAAAAGATGACTGTGTTTTACTATAATAAAATGAAATTTTTTTTACCCTTGATTTTTGGGTCGTTACAAGTTGGTATCAGAGCCTTGGTTTGAGGGATTCAGATATATTTTCGGGTGTGTCTGAACTCAAACTGAGGATCGGTAAAGTTTTTAAAGGAAAAATGTTTTCAAGGAAAAGTTTTCTAAGAGAAGAAAGGGTGTGGTGCATGCAATCAGCCGAGCTCAGGTAAGTTTCCCAGAATACCCATATATGTTGTCTGTTATGACATGATTTATGGATCTGAGAATCGCATGATAGTTAGGGATAGGGAGATGCCTTTATATGTTTTATGAGCTGGTAGACTTGCATGCTAGTGTTGAGTAGTCATCGATAAATTGGCCTAATATGTGATGCATGTAGCTTTGGAGATACTGTATGCTATGATGTAACGAGAATGACTATTGGTATTGGTAACTGCTAAGTGTATGTTTTGAAAATTGTATACGGTTAGGATCATATAGCCTTAGAATAGATTATTTGGCCTTATTTTGTAACGACCGACTTTTGAGGTATTAATTATTAATTATTTCCCAAAATTATAGTTGGGTCAAATATAGATAAAAGGACTATTGGATTGGACTTAAGCAAAGAGGCCAAGGAATTGGGCCACCCATAAGACGTACGCTGCGCATAGCCTTGGCGTACGCGGGGCGTAGAGGCATGCATCGGATACGGGGGGCGCGCGCACGTACGCGCAGCGTACGTGAGCAGATACCAAACCCTAATTTTTAGGGTTTAAGACATATAAATACCCCATTATAGCCACCCCCTGGCCTTCCTACCATCCCCTCACCCTCAGAAAACCCTAATACGCCTCATACTCTATTGTTGTGTGTGTTTGACCTTTTTGAGCTCCTTTTGGTGAAGAAAATCTTTGAAGAAGAAAAGGAGAGGTTGGAGAAGAAGCCTTTGAGTACCTTGAGCTCAGGGATATGGATTAAGCTCATCATTTGGCATCAAGAGTAGGTATAAAGTTCCTAACTTTCCTCCTCAAAGTCAAGATCTAGGGTTTTGGAAGATTTGGACGTTTTTAGGTCCAAAGATTGGATCTTGATCATGCAACTTCGATTTTGAGCTTAGGGTTGCCACCTTTGAAGCTCAATGAGTCCCTTTAGCAGTAAAGTTGCAAGATTTGAGGCTTTTAGGGAGCCATGCAAGAGATCTAGCCTTTTCTTTGGAAGTTCATTGTCATTTTTAGTGTTGGGCTCATTTGGTGGGTAGCAAGCCACCAAGTGACTAACTTTAAGGACTAGGACGAAGCATGAGACTCAGATCTGTAAGTTGGATGTTCTGTCTTAAGGGATGAAGTCGTTTAGGAAAAGATGGATTAACAGGAGAGTACGTTGGGCGTACACGCCAGTACGCGCAGCATACAAGCCATTCAAGCAGTACGTGCAGCGTACCCGGAGTTATTCCCGGAAGCAGCAACAACATACTTCGAGGACGTAGTCTAATTCAAGTGGGGGTGAATTGTAACGACCGACTTTTGAGGTATTAATTATTAATTATTTCCCAAAATTATAGTTGGGTCAAATATAGATAAAAGGACTATTGGATTGGACATAAGCAAAGAGGCAAGGAATTGGGCCACCCATAAGACGTACGTTGGGCGTAGCCTTGGCGTACGCGGGGCGTAGAGGCATGCATCGGATACGGGGGGCGCGCGCACGTACGCGCAACGTACCAGGAGTACGCGCAACGTACATGAGCAGATACCAAACCCTAATTTTTAGGGTTTAAGACATATAAATACCCCATTATAGCCACCCCTGGCCTTCCTACCAGCCCCCTCACCCTTAGAAAACACTAATACACCTCATACTCCATTTTTATGTGTGTTTGACCTTTTTGAGCTCATTTTGGTGAAGAAAATATTTGAAGAAGAAAAGGAGAGGTTGGAGAAGAAGCCTTTGAGTACCTTGAGCTCAGGGATATCGATTAAGCTCATCATTTGGCATTAAGAGCTGGTATAAAGCTCCTAACTTTCCTCCTCAAAGTCTAGATCTAGGGTTTTGGAAGATTTAGACCTTTTTAGGTCCAAAGATTGGATCTTGATCATGCAACTTCGATTTTGAGCTTAGGGTTGCCACCCTTGAAGCTCAATGAGTCCCTTTAGCAGTAAAGTTGCAAGCTTTGAGGCTTTTATGGAGCCATGCAAGAGATCTAGCCTTTTCTTTAGAAGTTCATTGTCATTTTTAGTGTTAGGCTCATTTGGTGGGTTGCAAGCCACCAAGTGACCAACTTTAAGGAATAGGACGAACCATGAGACTCATATCTGTAAGTTGGACGTTCTGTATTAATGGATTAAGTCGCTTTGGAAAAGATGGCTTAACAGGAGAGTACGTTGGGCGTACACGCTAGTACGCACAGCGTACAAGCCATTCAAGAAGTATGCGCATGGTAAAGATGGGTACGCTCAGCGTACGCTCAGTCAGTGGGTTTTAAGTTATTGGGCCTCACTTTGGGCCTAGCTTTGGACATACCAGTAGTTGGGCTGTGATGGGCCTTCTGAAGCCAGTTAAAGGCCCAAGAATTGGTTTGGGCGTGGAAGGAAAGCCCATTTGAAGAGTTGGGCCCAATTTATAAAATTTCGCCATTTGGGGACTTAATGGGCCCTAGTGAGGACTAGAAAGGAGTGGGCCTAGGTTATGGCCCAAATTAGATCAAAAGGGGTAAAATAGTCATTTTACCCATAGAAGAGCCATCAGTTTTTGACAAAATGTTTATTTGGTCATTATAGTCGGGGAGTAGTTGGAGCAGTCGACGGTGTCACCTTTGCACGAGTTATTCAGCAGCCTATTGAGAGGTGAGTTACCTTCTAGTAGAAGTGGGTCTACGGCCACAATGTCGGCCCACTAGTAGGAGTTGTTTGTTAGATGATTGTCTTTGTGATATTCATCTAGGTTTGCTACTACCTGATGTGATTATGTGCTAGCATGATATGTTATATGTGATAGAGGTAGTAGAAGGGGATTAGTCCTCAAGTTCGGTTGTTAGGACCGAAGGCGAGGTCGGGCACCCCGGATATGCCTGAAAATATGATTATGCAATGATATTATGTGGTAGTAGTAGGAGGTGAAATAGTCCTCGGATTTCGGTTGTTAGGACCGAAGGGTAGGTCAGCACCCCAGAATGGCTTGACATGGGTAGGTCAGCACCCCAGAACGGCTTGACATGGGTAGGTCGGCACCCCAGAATGGTCGGACCGGGTAGGTCGGGCACCCCAGAATTACCCGACAGTATGTATGCTATGTGATTGTATGGTATGTGGTATGATGGGGGAACTCACTAAGCTTCGTGCTTACAGTTTTCAGTTTTGTTTCAGGTACCTCTTCAGCGAAGGGGAAGGAGCCGGCGCGATAGCGGCACATCACACTCACACATGATTTCCGCATCGAGTTTTCTGGGATTGTACTCTGATTTTTATTACTATTGATGATATGGTTTTGAGACACGTTGTTACAGTTTTATAAATTTATTTGACATTTATGAGTTATTTAATTAAAAATGAAGTTTTTGGCCTTGAAAACCGGGATGTTACAAGTTGGTATCAGAGCCTTGGTTTGAGGGATTCGGGCATGCTCTCGAGTGTGTCTGGACTCAAACTGAGGACTCGGTATGAAATTTTCAGAAAAAGAAAATCATTTTTTATAAAAGAAGTTTGAAAAGAGAAAGGAATTTTGAAAAAGAACAAGATGTGTGATGTGCGCGACCAGCCGAGCTCAAGTAAGTTTTCCCCAAGATACCCATACATGTTATGTTATGATATGATACGATTATGAGAACTGCATGCTAGATTAGGACTAAGGATCTAGGAAGGTTGCCTTGTATGCCTATTATATGTGTATGAGAACTGCATGCTAGATTAGGACTAAGGATCTAGGAGGATGCCTTATGTGCATGTTATGTATATGAGCTTTACGAGTTACATGCGAGTATAGATTCCTGAGTAGGGGATAGAGCAGTACGATTTGATTATGTGGTTAGGTTTCCCTTTCGTCTGAATACTACTTGCTTTGTGCTTTGTGGGACTCTGAGTAATGGGAGTTAGCCATTAGGTGGATACGTTAAGTCACATGTGATCAGGGTTGAATAATCTCATAGTGCTAGATTTGGCCCTATTACGCAGCTCTCGTTTGAGTCTAACCGTTGTAGGGACGAGTCCTTTACTCGAAGGATTATCTGAGCCTCGTCACATGTGATGGTATTTAGGTAGTGGCTAATTGGCATTATGAGGATACCTTCAGTAGCTGAGGACTGAGTTCGTGTTGGAGGTTACCCTAGGGCAAGCCTAGGATGAGAGTAGTGCTGGGAGCAGCAGTAGTAGTAAGGGACTTGGTGAAGTCGATGCAATCCTTGAGGAAACTACTGAAAGAAGAGGATCCGTAATCGAGACAAGGAGGGCCGAGATAGAACCTGGAAACTTGTAGAGTGTATGATACCTCCCGAGGTTTATGTATAATTCTGACAGTTATGTGTTATGATTCAGAATGGTGATTATCACACGTCACGGAGGAGGAGGTTCAGGGTCAGGATCCGGTTCAGGATTAGGTTCGGGAGCAGGTGTCGAGCCAGTTGATGAGGGACTACATGAGTTCATTGCTTCTGAGATCACGTGAGGTATCCTTGATTCGACCCCGGTGATTTTCGGGTCGATCAAGGAAGGGATCATTGAGTTGATGGAGGATCGCCTTAGGGCATTCAGGAGCGATGTGGCATTCAGTCAGTCAGGATCACACACACTGTCCTTCAAGGACTTCAAGAGCAGTGGTGCGCTGGATTTCCATGGGGCTAAGGACCCCATCGCACCCATGAGATAGGTTGCAGACATTAAGTATGCACAGTTGACGAGCTTCTGCCCTGAGGGGTCGAAGGTGCGATATGCTACAGGTTGTTTGAGAGACCGGGCCAGGGATTGGTGGGAGTCGGTTGGTGACTCATTGGGAGCATCGGCGATTGAGGCTATGACTTGGTCGGACTTTGTGACCACGTTCAGGTCTGAGTTTGCCCCAGCTGTGGAGCTTCAGCAGCTGGCCAGGGAGTTTCTTGATATGAGGCAGACGACGGAGTCAGTGGCGGAGATTACGGCCAAGTTTCGGGAGAGGGCATTGTTGGTGCCACAGTATGATGGCGACGAGGAGATGCGGAAAACCTGCTATCATGATATGTTGAGGGCAGATATCTGTGAGCATGTCAGCTTCTCGGCATCCCCGACCCTGGATTGCATGATTGCCAAGGCGAGGGAGAGGGAGATCAACTTGGAGCACTTCAGGAAGAGGGAGGCGGAGGAGGGACAGGTTACTGGGGCTTTAGGGAAGAAGCCCAAGGGATCGGACACTAGGCCGAAGGGCCAGTCGGGCCAGGGCCGCTGCAGGAAATGCGGCAGGCCGCATGAGGGGGCTTGTAGGTTGGGATCATCGGGCTGCTACAAGTGCAGCAAGTCTGGGCACTTTGGTAGGGATTGTACTGCCCCTACCCCACCTTTCAGACATCAGACCTGATTTGCTTTCATTGCAATCTGAAGGGCCATAAAAAGGCCAATTTCCCTCAGTTGACAGCAGCAGCGCCAGTGAAGGCGCCAGCTCCAGCGACCCTATGGATCACGGATGGTCGGCAGGGCAAGACAGAGGCTCTAGTGGTGAGCAGCCGAGCCTTCTAGCTGACTACCGAGGAGGCACGCGCCGCACCTGATGTCGTGACGGGTATGATTTCTTCTCCTTAGCTTTTATTTTATGTTGCTTATGTTATTGATGTGCCATGTGATATGTCTTGTTTAGGATCGTTCCATGTGAACGGTATCCCATTTCAGGTGCTGTTTGATTCGGGTGCTACCCGATCATTTGTCTCCCTTGCGCTTAGCAAGAGGTTCCCTAAGTCTTCGGGCATGTTGGATTGCCCTCTAGAGGTCGAGATTGCGAACGATCGATCGGTGCGAGCATCAGAGGTTTTCAGGGACTGTGTTTTGAGATTGTTTGAGGAGCGCTACCTGGTAGACTTGGTTCCCATACCTTTGCGGGGGAACAAGCTTATTATAGGCATGGATTGGCTAAGCTCCAATGGGGTGGTGATCGATTGCAGGCAGCAGTTGGTTCGGATCAGGACCCCGAGTGAGCGAGAGCTGGTGATTCAGGGTGAGAGGCCACAGCGCGAACCAACGCAATGTTCAGCAGCGAAGGCGAGGCGCTATCTTCAGCAGGCTGCGCTGGGTATGTCGCCTATGTCATGGATACCCGAGAGAAGGGTAAGACAACGGTGAGAGATGTTTCGGTGGTGCGAGATTACGCTGATGTATTCCCAGAGGAGCTACCTGGGATACCTCCGGAGCGACAGGTGGAGTTCAGGATCGACCTAGTCCCTGGTGCGGCTCCGATAGCCAAGGCACCATATCGGTTGGCTCCTCCCGAGATGCAGGAGTTGTCTACGCAGCTGCAGGAGCTGCTAGACAAGGGTTTTATCTGGCCGAGTAGTTCACCATGGGGAGCCCCGATCCTGTTTGTAAAGAAGTAGGATGGGTCACACCGTATGTGCATAGACTACCGGGAGCTGAACAAGGTAACGGTGAAGAACCGTTACCCACTCCCGAGGATAGATGATTTGTTCGACCAGCTTCAGGGAGCATCTTGGTTCTCCAAGATTGATGTATGGTAAGGATATCATCAGATGCGGGTCAGAGATGATGATGTGCAGAAGACCGCTTTTAGGACCCGCTATGGTCATTATGAGTTTGTGGGGATGCCGTTTGGGCTCACCAATGCTCCAGCCGCATTCATGGACCTCATGAACCGCGGGTACAGACCGATGATGGATCGGTCTGTAATAGTATTTATTGACGATATCTTGGTTTACTCCAAGACTCAGGAGCAGCATGAGGAGCACATGAGAGAGGTGCAAGAGACACTGAGAAGGGAGAGACTTTTCGAGAAGTTCTCCAAGTGTGAGTTCTGGTTGCGCGAGGTGCAGTTTCTTGGACACCTCGTCAACCAGAAGGGTATTTTGGTAGATCCTGCCAAGGTAGAGGCCGTGATGTAGTTGGAGATCCCGAAGTCTCCATCCGAGATTCGGAGCTTCCTGGGTTTGGCAGGGTATTACAGGAGATTTATCCAGGATTTCTCCAAGATAGCAGTTCCATTGACCCAACTGACCAAGAAGTCGGTGGAGTTTCGTTAGGGTCCTGAGCAGCAGATAGCCTTTGAGACGCTCAGGCAGCGACTGTGCGAGGCGCCGATTCTTACTCTACCAGAGGGAGTAGAAAATTTTGTAGTCTACTGTGACGCCTCGATCACAGGTATGGGAGCATTGTTGATGTAGCGGGGGCACGTGATACTTATGCCTCGAGACAGTTGAAGCCTCACGAGGCTTACTACCCGACGCAAGATTTGGAGCTAGGGGCGGTGGTGTTCGCCCTCAAGATTTGGTGGCTTTACCTCTACGGGATCTGGTGTACCATCTACACGGACCACAAGAGTTTGTGGTACCTCATGGATCAGCCGAATCTGAACATGAGGCAGCGTCGGTGGTTAGATGTGGTAAAGGATTACGACTGTGAGATCCTTTACCACCCGGCAAGGCCAATGTAGTGGCAGACACCCTGAGCCGCAAGGCGGTAGCGGCTCCGATCAGAGACATCTGTTTAAGGATGACAGTGATGACTCCACTGCTGGAGCAGATTAGAGAGGCGCAGGTCGAGGGCCTGAAGGAGGAGCGTCAGAAGTGCGAGAGGATTATGGGCCGAGTAGCTTCGTTTGATTACGATAGCCGAAGATTGTTGACCCTGCATGGGAGGGTGTGGGTACCGTACTGGGGCGGAGTACGGCAGGTGTTGATGCATGAGGCCCACAAGTCTCGGTTCTCCATCCATCCAGGGGCGACGAAGATGTACAGAGATCTTCGACCCGATTACTGGTGGCCCTACATGAAGCGGGACGTAGCTTGGTACGTGGAGAGATGCCTGACCTGCAGGAAGGTCAAGGCGGAGCACCAGAGGCCTCACGGCAAGATGCAGCCGTTAGACATTCCCGTGTGGAAATGGGAGGATATCACCATGGATTTCATTACTAAGCTTACCAAGACCGCACGTGGGGTCGATTCGATTTGGGTCATAGTGGATCGGTTGACCAAGAGTGCTCATTTCATACCGATCCAGGAGAGCATATCAGCCGAGAAGCTGGCCGAGATTTATGTGCGAGAGATAGTGGCACGTCATGAAGTGCCTGTCTCGGTGGTGTCAGACCGAGATGTCCGTTTCACTTCCAGGTTTTGGAAGCGGTTTCACGATGAGTTGGGTACTTGTCTCCATTACAGCACCGCTTTCCACCCTCAGACGGACGGCCAGAGTGAGAGGACGATTCAGACTCTCGAGGGACATGCTACGCGCATGCGTGTTAGATTTCGGTGACAGTTAGGATACGTATCTTCCGTTAGCGGAATTTTCGTATAACAACAGTTATCACTCCAGTATAGACCGGCCTCCCTTCGAGATGCTCTACGGGAGGAAGTGTAGGACCCCAATCTGGTTGGGTGAGGTCGGTCAGAGGGTCATGGGGAGTATGGAGGTAGTACTCAAGACCACGGAGCAGATTCAGCAAGTCCGAAGCAGGCTTCAGACTGCTCAGAGCCGGTAGAAGAGTTACGCCGACAAGCGGCGTTCGGACTTTGAGTTCCAGGTGGGCGATGTGGTCCTCCTGAAAATGTGTCGCCCTGGAAGGGTGTCATCAGGTTTCGGAAGCAGGGCAAGCTGGGCCCCAGGTTCTTTGGTCCATTTAGGGTTTTGGCATGGGTGGGTCGAGTTGCGTATCGATTAGATCTTCCAGCAGAGCTCAACCAGATCCACAGCAGGTTCCATGTTTCTCACTTCGGAAGTGCCTATTATATGAGTCAGCGGTAGTTCCTTTGGAGGACATTCAGGTGGATGAAAGCCTGAATTACATCGAGAAGCCAGTGGCGATTCTGGATCGCAAGACGAAGGAGCTAAGGAACAAGAAAGTCGAACTAGTGAAGGTACAGTGGCAGCACAGAAAGGGTTCAGAGTGGACATGGGAGTCCGAGGAGGAGATGAGGGAGCACTACCCGGAGTTATTCCCGGAAGCAGCAACATCATACTTCGAGGACGAAGTCTAATTCAAGTGGGGGTGAATTGTAACGACCGACTTTTGAGGTATTAATTATTAATTATTTCCCAAAATTATAGTTGGGTCAAATATAGATAAAAGGACTATTGGATTGGACATAAGCAAAGAGGCAAGGAATTGGGCCACCCATAAGACGTACGTTGGGCGTAGCCTTGGCGTACGCGAGGCTTAGAGGCATGCATCAGATACGGGGGGCACGCGCACGTACGCGTAGCGTACCAGGAGTACGCGTAGCGTACGTGAGCAGATACCAAACCCTAATTTTTAGGGTTTAAGACATATAAGTACCCCATTATAGCCACCCCTGGCCTTCCTACCAGCCCCCTCACCCTCAGAAAAACCCTAATACGCCTCATACTCCATTTTTGTGTGTGTTTGACCTTTTTGAGCTCATTTTGGTGAAAAAAATCTTTGAAGAAGAAAGGGAGAGGTTGGAGAAGAAGCCTTTGAGTACCTTGAGCTAAGGGATATGGATTAAGCTCACCATTTGGCATCAAGAGCTGGTATAAAGCTCCTAACTTTCCTCCTCAAAGTCTAGATCTAAGGTTTTGGAAGATTAAGACCTTTTTAGGTCCAAATATTGGATCTTGATCATGCAACTTCGATTTTGAGCTTAGGGTTGCCACCCTTGAAGCTCAATGAGTCCCTTTAGCAGTAAAGTTGCAAGCTTTGAGGCTTTTATGGAGCCATGCAAGAGATCTAGCCTTTTCTTTGGAAGCTCATTGTCATTTTTAGTGTTAGGCTCATTTGGCGGGTTGCAAGCCACCAAGTGACCAACTTTAAGGACTAGGACGAAGCATGAGACTCAGATCTGTAAGTTGGATGTTCTGTCTTAATGGATTAAGTCGTTTTGGAACAGATGGCTTAACAGGAGAGTACGCTAGGCGTACACGCTAGTACGCGCAGCGTACAAGCCATTCAAGCAGTACACGCATCGTAAAGATGGGTACGCTCAGTGTACGCTCAGTTAGTAGGTTTTAAGTTATTGGGCCTTGGTTTGGGCCTAGCTTTGGACATACCAGTAGTTGGGCCGTGATGGGCCTTCAGAAGCGAGTTAAGGGCCCAAGAATTGGTTTGGGCCTGGACGGAAAGCCCATTTGAAGAGTTGGGCCCAATTTAGAAAATTTGGCCATTTAGGGACATAATGGGCCCTAGTGAGGACTAGAAAGGAGTAGGCCTAGGTTATGGCCCAAATTAGATCAAAAGGGGTAAAATAGTCATTTTACCCATAGAAGAGCCATCGGTTTTTGACAAAATGTTTATTTGGTCATTATAGTCGGGGAGTAGTTGGAGCAGTCGACGGTGTCACCTTTGCACGAGTTATTCAGCAGCCTATGGAGAGGTGAGTTACCTTCCAGTAGAAGTGGGTCTACGGCCACAATGTCGGCCCACTAGTAGGAGTTGTTTGTTAGATGATTGTCTTTGTGATATTCATCTAGGTTTGCTACTACCTGATGTGATTATGTGCTAGCATGATATGTTATATGTGATAGAGGTAGTAGGAGGGAATTAGTCCTCAAGTTCGGTTGTTAGGACCGAAGGTCAGGTCGGGCACTCCAGATATGCCTGAAAATATGATTATGCAATGATATTATGTGGTAGTAGTAGGAGGTGAAATAGTCCTCGGATTTCGGTTGTTAGGACCGAAGGGTAGGTCAGCACCCCAGAATGGCTTGACATGGGTAGGTCAGCACCCCAGAATGGCTTGACATGGGTAGGTCAGCCCCCCAGAACGGCTTGACATGGGTAGGTCGGCACCCCAGAATGGTAGGACCGGGTAGGTCGGGCACCCCAGAATTACCCGACAGTATGTATGCTATGTGATTGTATGGTATGTGGTATGATGGGGGAACTCACTAAGCTTCGTGCTTACAGTTTTCAGTTTTGTTTCAGGTACCTCTTCAGCGAAGGGGAAGGAGTCGGCGCGATAGCGGCACATCACACTCACACATGATTTCCGCATCGAGTTTTCTGGGATTGTACTCTGATTTTTATTACTATTGATGATATGGTTTTGAGACACGTTGTTACAGTTTTATAAATTGATTTGACATTTATGAGTTATTTAATTAAAAATGAAGTTTTTGGCCTTGAAAACCGGGATGTTACAAGTTGGTATCAGAGCCTTGGTTTGAGGGATTCGGGCATGCTCTCGAGTGTGTCTGGACTCAAACTGAGGACTCGGTATGAAATTTTCAGAAAAAGAAAATCATTTTTTATAAAAGAAGTTTGAAAAGAGAAAGGAATTTTGAAAAAGAACAAGATGTGTGATGTGCGCGACCAGCCGAGCTCAAGTAAGTTTTCCCCAAGATACCCATACATGTTATGTTATGATATGATATGATTATGAGAACTGCATGCTAGATTAGGACTAAGGATCTAGGAAGGTTGCCTTGTATGCCTATTATATGTGTATGAGAACTGCATGCTAGATTAGGACTAAGGATCTAGGAGGATGCCTTATGTGCCTGTTATGTATATGAGCTTTACGAGTTACATGCGAGTATAGATTCCTGAGTAGGGGATAGAGCAGTATGATTTGATTATGTGGTTAGGTTTCCCTTTCGTCTGAATGCTACTTGCTTTGTGGTTTGTGGGACTCTGAGTAATGGGAGTTAGCCATTAGGTGGATACGTTAAGTCACATGTGATCAGGGTTGAATAATCTCATAGTGCTAGATTTGGCCCTATTGCACAGCTCTCGTTTGAGTCTAACCGTTGTAGGGATGAGTCCTTTACTCGAAGGATTATCTGAGCCTCGTCACATGTGATGGTATTTAGGTAGTGGCTAATTGGCATTATGAGGATACCTTCAGTAGCTGAGGACTGAGTTCGGGTTGGAGGTTACCCTAGGGCAAGCCTAGGATGAGAGTAGTGCTAGGAGCAGCAGTAGTAGTAAGGGACTTGGTGAAGTCGATGCAATCATTGAGGAAAGTACGGATAGATATGGAAGGTAGTATGGGCCCGTACTACTGAAAGAAGAGGATCCGTACTCGAGACAAGGAGGGCCGAGATAGAACCTAGAAACTTGTAGAGTGTATGATACCTCTCGAGGTTTATGTATAATTCTGACAGTTATGTGTTATGATTCAGAATGGTGATTATCACACGTCACGGAGGAGGAGGTTCAGGGTCAGGATCCGGTTCAGGATTAGGTTCGGGAGCAGGTGCCGAGCCAGTTGATGAGGGACTACGTGAGTTCATTGCTTCTGAGATCACGAGAGGTATCCTTGAGTCGACCCCGGTGATTTTCGGGTCGATCAAGGAAGGGATCATTGAGTTGATGGAGGATCGCCTCAGGGCATTCAGGAGCGATGTGGCATTCAGTCAGTCAGGATCACGCACACTGTCCTTCAAGGACTTCAGGAGCAGTGGTGCGCTGGATTTCCATGGGGCTAAGGATCCTATCGCAGCCAGGAGATGGGTTGCATACATTGAGTCGACAAAGTTGACGAGCTTCTGCCCTGAGGGGTCGAAGGTGCGATATGCTGCAGGTTGTTTGATAGACCGGGTCAGGGATTGGTGGGAGTCGGTTGGTGACTCATTTGGAGTCTTGGTGATTGAGGCTATGACTTGGTCGGACTTTGTGACCAGGTTCAGTTCTGAGTTTGCGCCGGCTGCTGTGGAGCTTCAACAGCTGGCCAGGGAGTTTCTTGATATGAGGCAGACGACGGAGTCAGTGGCGGAGATTACCGCCAAGTTTCGGGAAAGGGCATTGTTGGTGCCCCAGTATGCAGGAGACGAGGAGATGCGAAAAACCCGCTATCATGATATGTTGAGGGCAGATATCCGAGAGCATGTCAGCTTCTCGGAATGCCCAATCCTGGATTCCATGATTGCCAGGGCGAGGGAGAGGGAGAACGACTTGGAGCACCTCAGGAAGTGGAAGGCAGAGGAGGGAGGGGTTACTGGGGCTTTAGGGAAGAAGCCCAAGGGATTGGACACTAGGCCGAAGGGCCAGTTGGGCCAGGGCCGCTGCAGGAAATGCGGCAGGCCGCATGAGGGGGCTTGTAGGTTGGGATCATCGGGCTGCTACAAGTGCAGCAAGTCTGGGCACTTTGGTAGGGATTGTACTGCCCCTGTCCCCATCTTTCAGACATCAGACCTAATTTGCTTTCATTGCAATCAGAAGGGCCATAAAAAGGCCAATTTCCCTCAGTTGACAACAACAGCGCCAGTGAAGGCGCCAGCTCCAGCGACCCTACGGATCACGGATGGTCGGCAAAGCAAGACAGAGGCTCCAGTGGTGAGGAGCCGAGCCTTCCAGCTGACTACCGAGGAGGCACGCGCCACACTCGATGTCGTGACGGGTATGATTTCTTCTCCCTAGCTTTTATTTTATGTTGCTTATGTTATTGATGTGCCATGTGATATGTCTTGTTTAGGATCGTTCCATGTGAACGGTATCCTAGTTCAGGTGCTGTTTGATTCTGGTGCTACCCGATCATTTGTCTCCCTTGCGCTTAGCAAGAGGTTCCCTGCGTCTTTGGGCATGTTGGATTACCCTCTATAGGTCGAGATTGCGAACGATCGATCGGTGCGAGCATCAGAGGTTTTCAGGGATTGTGTTTTGAGATTGTTCGAGGAGCACTACCTGGTAGACCTGGTTCCCACACCTTTGCGGGGGAACAAGGTTATTATAGGCATGGATTGGCTAAGCCCCAATGGGGCGGTGATCGACTGCATGTAGTAGTTGGTTCAGATCAGGACCCCGAGTGGGGGACAGCTGGTGATTCAGGGCGAGAGGCCACAGCGCGGAACAACGCTATGTTCATCAGCGAAGGCGAGGCGCTATCTTCAGCAGGGCTATGCTGGGTATGTCGCCTATGTCATGGATACCCAAGAGAAGGGTTAGACAACGGTGACAGATGTTCCGGTGGTGCGAGATAACACGGATGTATTCCCACAGGAGCTGCCTGGGATACCTCCGGAGCGACAGGTGGAGTTCAGGATCGACCTAGTCCCTGGTGCGGCTCCGATAGCCAAGGCACCATATCGGTTGGCTCCTCCCGAGATGCAGGAGTTGTCTATGCAGTTGCAGGAGCTGCTAGACAAGGGTTTTAACAGGCCGAGTTGTTCACCATGGGGAGCCCCGATCCTGTTTGTAAAGAAGAAGGACGGGTCGCACCGTATGTCCATAGACTACCGGGAGCTGAACAAGGTGACGGTGAAGAACCGTTACCCACTCCCGAGGATAGATGATCTGTTCGACCAGCTTCAGGGAGCATCTTGGTTCTCCAAGATTGATCTACGGTTAGGATATCATCAGATGCGGGTCAGAGATGATGATGTGGAGAAGACCGCTTTTAGGACCCGCTATGGTCATTATGAGTTTGTGGGGATGCCGTTTGGGCTCACCAATGCTCCAGCCACGTTGATGGACCTCATGAACCGTGTGTACATGCCGATGCTGGATCGGTCTGTAATAGTATTCATTCACGATATCTTGGTTTACTCTAAGACTCAGGAGAAGCATGAGGAGCACTTCAGAGAGGTGGTAGAGACACTGAGGAGGGAGAGACTTTTCGTGAAGTTCTCCAAGTGCGAGTTCTGGTTGAACGAGGTGCAGTTTCTTGGACACCTCGTCAACCAGAAGGGTATTTTGGTAGATCCGGCCAAGGTAGAGGCCGTGATGCAGTGGGAGATCCCAAAGTCTCCATCCGAGATTCGGCGCGTCCTGGGTTTGGCAGGGTATTACAGGAGATTTATCCAGGATTTCTCCAAGATAGCAGTTCCGTTGACCCGACTGACCAAGAAGTCGGTGGTGTTTTGCTGGGGTCCTGAGCAGCAGACAGCCTTTGAGACGCTCAGGCAGCAACTGTGCGAGGCGCCGATTATTACCCTACCAGAGGGAGTAGATAACTTTGTAGTCTACTGTGACGCCTCGATCACAGGTATGAGAGCAGTGTTGATGCAGCGGGGGCACGTGATAGCTTATGCCTCGAGACAGTTGAAGCCTCACGAGGCTAACTACCCGACACATGATTTGGAGCTGGGGGCGGTGGTGTTCGCCCTCAATATTTGGCGGCATTACCTCTACGGGGTCCGATGTACCATCTACACGGACCACAAGAGTTTGAGGTACCTCATGGATCAGCCGAATCTGAACATGAGGCAGCATCGGTGGTTAGATGTGGTAAAGGATTACGACTGTGAGATCCTTTACCACCCGGGCAAGGCCAATGTGGTGGCAGACACCCTGAGCCGCAAGGCGGTAGCGGCACCGATCAGAGACATCTGTTTGAGGATGACAGTGATGACTCCACTGCTGGAGCAGATTAGAGAGGCACAGGTCGAGGGCCTGAAGGAGGAGCGTCAGAAGTGCGAGAGGATTGTGGGCCGAGTAGCTTCGTTTGATTATGATAGTCGAGGATTCTTGACCCTGCATGGGAGGGTCTGGGTACCGTACTGGGGCGGAGTACGGCATGTGTTGATGGATGAGGCCCACAAGTCTTGGTTCTCCATCCATCCAGGGGCGACGAAGATGTACAAAGATCTTCGACCCGATTACTGGTGGCCCTACATGAAGCGAGATGTAGCTGGGTACGTGGAGAGATGTCTGACCTGCAGGAAGGTCAAGGCGGAGCACCAGAGGCCTCACGGCAAGATGCAGCCGTTAGACATTCTCGTGTGGAAATGGGAGGATATCACCATTGATTTCATTACTAAGCTTCCCAGGACCGCACGTAGGGTCGATTCGATTTGGGTCATAGTGGATTGGTTGACCAAGAGTGCTCATTTCATACCGATCCAGGAGAGCATATCAGCCGAGAAGCTGGCCTAGATTTATGTGCGAGAGATAGTGGCATGTCATGGAGTGCCTGTCTCGATGGTGTGAGACCGAGATGTCCGTTTCACTTCCAGGTTTTGGAAGCGGTTTCACGACGAGATGGATACTCGTGTCCATTACAGCACCGCTTTCCACCCTCATACGCACGGCCAGAGCGAGAAGACGATTCAGACTCTCGAGGACATGCTACACGCATGCGTGTTAGATTTCGGTGACAGTTGGGATACGTATCTTCCGTTCGCGGAATTTTCGTATAACAACAGTTATCACTCCAGTTAGACGGGCCTCCCTTTGAGATGCTCTACGGGAGGAAGTGTAGGACCCCAATATATTGGGGTGAGGTCGGTCAGAGGGTCATGGGGAGTGCGGAGGTAGTACTCAAGACCACGGAGCAAATTCAGCAAGTCCGGAGCAGGCTTCAGACTGCTCAGAGCCGACAGAAGAGTTACGCCGACAAGTGGCGTTCAGACTTGGAGTTCCAGGTAGGCGATATGGTCCTCCTGAAAGTGTCGCCCTGGAAGGGTGTCATCAGGTTTCGGAAGCGGGGCAAGCTGGGCCCCAGGTTCTTTGGTCCATTTAGGGTTTTAGCCCGGGTGGGTCGGGTTGCGTATCGATTGAATCTTCCATAAGAGCTCAGTGAGATATACAGCACGTTCCATGTTTCTCAGCTTCGGAAGTGCCTAGTAGATGAGTCAGCAGTAGTACCTTTGGAGGACATTCAGGTGGATGACAGCCTGAATTACATCGAGAAGCCAATGGCGATTCTAGATCACAAGACAAAGGTACAGTGGCAGCACAGAAAGGGTTCAGAGTGGACATGGGAGTCCGAGGAGGAGATGAGGGAGCACTACCCGGAGTTATTCCCGGAAGCAGCAACATCAGACTTCGAGGATGAAGTCTAATTCAAGTGGAGGTGAATTGTAGCGACCGACTTTTGAGGTATTAATTATTAATTATTTCATAAAATTTTAGTTGGGTCAAATATAGATAAAAGGACTATTGGATTGGACTTAAGCAAAGGGGACAAGGAATTGGGCCGCCCATAAGACGTACGCTGGGCTTAGCCTTGTTGTACGCGGGGCATAGAGGCATGCATCAGATATGGGGGCGTACACACGTACGCGCAGCGTACCAGGAGTATGTGTAGCGTACGTGAGCAGATACCAAACCCTAATTTTTAGGGTTTAAGAGATATAAATACCCCATTATAGCCACCCCCTGGCCTTCCTACCAGCCCCCTCACCCTCAGAAAACCCTAATACGCCTCATACTCCATTGTTGTGTGTGTTTAACCTTTTTGAGCTCATTCTGGTGAAGAAAAGCTTTGAATAAGAGAAGGAGAGGTTGGAGAAGAAGCCTTTGAGTACCTTGAGCTCAGGGATCTGGATTAAGCTCATCATTTGGCATTAAGAGCAGGTATAAAGCTCCTAACTTTCCTCCTCAATGTCTAGATCTAGGGCTTTGGAAGATTTCGACCTTTTTAGGTCCAAAGATTGGATCTTGATCATGCAACTTCGATTTTGAGCATAGGGTTGCCACCCTTGAAGCTCAATGAGTCCCTTTAGCAGTAAAGTTGCAAGCTTTGAGGCTTTTAGGGAGCCATGCAAGAGATCTAACCTTTTCTTTGGAAGTTCATTGTCATTTTTAGTGTTGGGCTCATTTGGTGGGTTGCAAGCCACCAAGTGACCAACTTTAAGGACTAGGACGAAGCATGAGACTCAGATCTGTAAGTTGGACATTCTGTCTTAATAGATTAAGTCGTTTTGGAAAAGATGGCTTAACAGGAGAGTACGCTGGGCGTACACGCTAGTACGTGCAGCGTACAAGCCATTCAAGCAGTACGTGCAGCGTACAGATATGTATGCTCAGCGTATGCTCAGTCAGTGGGTTTTAAGTTATTGGGCCTCGGTTTGGGCCTAGCTTTGGACATAGCAGTTTTTGGGCCGTGATGGGCCTTCAGAAGCCAGTTAAGGGCCCAAAAATTGGTTTGGGCCTGGAAGGAAAGCCTATTTGAAGAGTTGTGCCCAATTTAGAAAATTGGGCCATTTGGGGACTTAATGGGCCCTAGTGAGGACTACAAAGGTGTGGGCCTAGGTCATGGCCCAAATTAGATCAAAAGGGGTAAAATAGTCATTTTACCCATAGAAGAGCCATCAGTTTTTGACTAAATGTTTATTTGGTCATTATAGCCAGGGAGTAGTTGGAGCAGTCGAAGCGTATCACCGGGTAGGTCGAGCACCCCAGAATTACCCGACAGTATGTATGCTATGTGATTGTATGTTATGTGGTATGATGGGGAACTCACTAAGCTTCGTGCTTATAGTTTTTATTTTTGTTTCAAGTAACTCTTCAGCGAAGGGGAAGGAGCCGGCGTGGTAGCGGCACATCACACTCACACATGATTTCCGCATTGAGTTTTCTGGGATTGTACTCTGAGTTTTATTACTATTGATGATATGGTTTTGAGATACGTTGTTACAGTTTTATAAATTGATTTGACATTGGTAACGTTTTTGGTAAACTATTTTATGAGTTACTTAATTAAAAATGAAATTTTTGGCCTTGAAAATCGGGATGTTACATATTTCCTGTGGTCCTAGGGTAGAGTCTATTATTCGATAGTCTATTAGATCCTGTTCTATGTATAATTTGCATGCATAAGGCAGCTGACAGCGAGGATGGATGGATGTAGACAGCATGAGTGGTGGTATGTGGGCCGAATGTTTTATGATAGTTCATGGGTCGGAGACTACCCTAGGGTAAGCCTAGGATGAGGTTAGCGACATGTGTTACTTGCTTTCGGATTGTATGTGTGGATAGAATGACTTGTCTAGTGTATGCTGGTTAGATTTATCGTTACCTGAATGCTGCTTGCTTTGTGATTTGTGGGATTCCTAGTGATGTGGATCAACTACTAAGTGAATATGTTAAGTCACATACAGTATAGGTTAAATAATCTAAGAGGGATGGATTTTTTCACACCCCCAAACCAGAATGGCGGAAAAGTGTGGGGGCGGATGGAGTAACTTCATGTATAGTATCATAACAATTGAATACAAATGAATCACAGCATCGCAAACATTCATACATTGAGAGTACAAGTTTACATTGTTTACAGACTTCGTTCGCTCAAAAGTTAAGTACAAATAATTGAAAAGTAGAAATCATGATGTAGTGGCGCATGTCCCCAAAAAATTTTCGTAATACCTTTTCACTGGTTTCCTGAGTATACAAGTAGTTTTGAAAAGCGTCAACATTTAAGTTGGTGAGTTCATAAGCGTTTTTGTATGAATAAAATCTGTAATGTTTCCTTGTAAATGATAATGTAAAGTTTTCCATAAAATCCAATATTTTGTGAAATGTAAGATGTAGTCTTAAAACCCTAAGACCAAAAATGTAAGTAGTGTTGCATTGTAAAGTAGTATCATATAGCTTTATTTATTTAATAAAACCGAATGAAGATGCATTAGCCCCGTAAAGCAAGTGATTGTCAATACCCTATGTGAATTATTATAACCATGCTTAATATGACTGATATGCCTAAACGACGTTCTTTAGGCGTCGGAATTGGTAGGCTTTTGTCACCCTAGACTTGCCAGTATAACTGTAGCGAACAGCTGAGGTGTGGGGTTGTCAACCCCGTATAGATCTATACACAACGATCTCGCTCTCCCTCCAGGAAACTCTGGTTATAATGTAGGACTTAAGGAGTACTTTAGGTAAAGTACATGAAGAGAGTGTGTCTCACAAGAGCATTAACTGATTTACGTGAACTATGACTCCTTTTTCTTGTAAAGTGAAATAATTATATCTTTGAATAATTATATGTATTTTGTGAAATGAAAGTGTGTTTTGTGACTTCAAAACTATACCAATTATAGTTTAGCTTGTTTGTTTGAAACTATTTATATAATCTTTTATATACATATGAATGTGTATTCTTGTCTAGTATTAAAATATGAAATCGACAAATATTATCTTTGGGTTGTAACCCACCACATTAGTAAAACTATATTGTAACCATTTTTGCTAGAAAAGCTATCTTTTAGTAAAAGTTGCGAAAACCTTGTAGTTTTCCAAATCATGCTTTTCTTATGATATTTGTAGCATATAATCAGTTATGTTTTTGTTAACTTTACCTATCAAAACTAATATATCATGAATATTGTATAAAAGTAGTGATAA
Source organism: Lactuca virosa (assembly GCF_052849685.1). NCBI lineage: Eukaryota > Viridiplantae > Streptophyta > Magnoliopsida > Asterales > Asteraceae > Lactuca > Lactuca virosa. The sequence continues at coordinate 123,341,667 of NC_136432.1, read as the reverse complement.
TCATACCTTATGCAAATAATATCTTATTTTTAAGATTAAGATGCAAACATGTAAGTATTTGTGTGATAACAAAGTTTTACTTGTATTCCCCCCTAAAAACATGAAAAAGCTTGAAAATATGGGGGTATGAACTCACCTTGAGTGGTTTTGGTGGTTGACTTAAAGGATTGAGATGAGGATTTCGAACTTGGCACTTGAAAGGGAGTAGATGAACTTCAAGGAAAGGTTATTATCCTAAGAATGTCAGCACACAAATACGTGTGTAAAAATGGTGAAACTAACATAAAATCATATATAAACACTAGGGTATTATGAAAATACTTACCAAAGAAATCTAAGGATGAATTTGGGGCTTAAATCCTTTGAAACTTGGAAACGGGTTCTTGAGAGAAGGAGGAATTTAATAGGAACTAGAATGAAGTAATGGTGAGGTTTTATGATGTTAATCTCGTTTAAATAAGAGGAGTGGTATTGAGGTGAAGTTTACTTAGATAACTAGAGGGTAATGTATGGATGTTTGGTGGGTAATACGTGGGATACTGTGATTGTATTCGATGGGCATTATGCTGCTGTTTAGCGGATATTTGGTAGTATGGTTCAGTGAGTGCTGGCGTAATTGTCAGAATAAGTGACTTAGAGGATTCGGGAGGAATGTTGAGGAAAGTATGGATAGGTGTGGAAGGTAGTATTGGGCCCGTACTACTGAAAGCATAGGATCCGTACTCGAATTAGTGAGTGTCTTGGAGAATCTAAGAAGCTTATGGGAAGGGAGAATTCTTGGTTATGCTCTGATAGTAGAGATAGCTGCTTTGCCAGACGAGGAAGAGCACACATAAGGAAGGCCCAAGGTTGGTCCTGGCTCCAGTGGTGAGCCAGTTAGTGGAGGGACTACCAGGGATTTGAGTTTGCATTGGGTTAAGGAGATGGAAAGTGTTTTCCACACTAGTCCCTACCCCTTAGGAGCTAAGGTTCAGTTCATTGTGGATCTCTTGTATCGGACGAAACAGATTGATTGTGCATTTTATTGTGCTTTTCGGATTGGAGACTATGTCTTGGGAGTAGTTGTAGCCTGGGTAGGGCAGAGGTTGCTCCAGCTATTGCAGTTCAGCCGTTGACGATTGAGTTGTTGAGCGTGTCAGGGTGCTAGAGCTTGGATGATATGATTTCTAAAGCCAAGAGCGAGGGATTGATTTGGAGCACATTGGGAAGAGGGGACCAGATCAGGTGCATATATTAGAGGGTCCCGGAAAGAGACCCAAGATTTCGGGTCAGCTTTTGAGAGGCCAGCAGGGCCGGATTTGGTGCAGTATTTGCGGGAAACTACACGAGGGAGTTTTCATTTCAAGGGTTTTAGTAAGTGTATCTTTGGGTTTGTTTCCCTGCTTGTGTTTGGGTTATACCTTCAAACATTGTCATATGTCATTTGCATACCGTGAGTTATGGGGTGGTTAGTGAAAGGACGTTTCCCTCTTTGTTGGTTTGGAGCGTTCAATGTTATCTGGGTCTATGGTCGAGATCGGTTCAGGGACGTGATGCGAAAGGTCTTCGGTCAGGATTGGTGACTCAGCCATTATGCTTGGTCACCTTTTGGAAGCGCCAGGGCAAGTGGTCTACTATTGAGGCTTTTATCTGGACATCGGTTATTTGGACTTCGAGATATAAGTGTGGCATCATTTCAAGGCGTCTGAGACTATTAGTTTCCCTAGGATTCGGGAAGTGTTCGTCTGATCTCTAGGAGTCGTGTGGTCTTTGGGGTTTGGGCCAGTAATAGAACACTAGCACGGGTAAGCAGCAGGTTGTCAGCAGTAGGTTATTAAAGAGTAAGAAGGATTGGGAATCCTTCAAATCTCATGTATTGCGAAAACTAAGTCGAATATAAATGGGGGAGTATTGCGCAAGTATTCAGGACAGGAGCAGGTATGAGACCAGGATGAGTTTCTCATCCCCATCGAGGAAAATGGTGGCCCAAGTGGCTGATTAGTTTGAACGTTGTGCGAGTTTGGAGTCCGGTAAAATTTCCCAGCATGTGAATCGCGTTTTCTTGGTGCGTGATAACAAAATTTAGGGAAGCAGGTTGGGGTTCCAGTCATGAAGTGAGTTCAGTTGGGTGTTCAGTCGAGTGCACGCTCGACTCTGTGTGTGTTCTGAATTGATAGATTTAGGGTAAGGCATTGGGCTGTGGTTGTGTTAGGATGAAAGTGTTGTAAGACTACGGGGGAGCCGTAGCATTCACTAATGGTCAGTTGGGTTGAAAGTATTGTAAGACTACGCGGGAGCCGTAGCATTCACTAATGGTCAGTTGGGGTGAAAGTGTTGTAAGACTACGCAGGAGCCGTAGCATTCACTAATGGTCAGATAGGATGAAAGTGTTGTAAGACTGTGGCGGAGCCATAGCATTCACTAATGGTTAGTTAGGTTGAAATTGTTGTAAGACTACGGGGGAGCCATAGCGTTCACTCATGGTCAGTAGGGTGAAAATGTTGTAAGACTACGGGGGAGCCCTAGCATTCACTAATAGTCAGATAGTGTGAAGAGTGTTGTAAGACTGCGGAGGAGCCGTAGCATTCACAAGCAGTTAGATAGTGCGGGAAGTGCAGAAAGACTGCAGGGTAGCTGTGGCATTCACGGATTCGTTCGGATGACTTAGGCCAGGGAGGGCCAGTTTGAAAGGTTGTAAGTACGTCACAACATAATTAGAATCAGGAAACGGTAGTTTGAAGGAGATCGGGTATGATGCAAGACTACAATTATTCTGGTAGCATTCACCTTTTTGCGTCGGACTCAGTGGCGACAGGTTGTCCGCCTATCAAGATCGGATGGATCAAAGGATTGAAGGATCCATGAGTAGCAGTATAGATAGGGTAGTTATTGTCAGACGAGGTATCCTTCAGAGGTTATGTGGGACTGTTGTGCGTGTGTTCCTTGCCCAGCAATCAGTTAGGTGTTCGATGTTTGATTAGATATTATCTGTGAAGTTTTCTGTTGGGTGTCACGAAGGACGACAGTAAGGGAGCCTTCTTAGCTCAATAATTGGGTTGGAACCCGAAATTTCAGATGACTGGCTGACGAATTAGGACCAGGGAGGTCTCGGTGGATTGAGGGAAGCAACCAGAAGGTAACAGCCTACTGTTTCAGGCAGTTTCAAGACATCGGGCAGTATTAGCGATTTGGGTTCCGTGGGAATGAGGAGTATCTGGGTGTTGGGTAATGCCAAGACACCCACAACGGGATTAAATAATCTCAGAATAGTCTGAGTCTATCTGTTGTAAGGAGGGATCTTCTACTCGAAGGATTATTTGAGCTTCTGTCAGGTATAAGTGTTCTGTAGAGAAATTTGGTCTATGAATTTGTTTTCTAATGGGAACCTCAAGTTATCAGAGGTTGAGTAGCCAGTTGGGAGATAAGTGAAATGAATCCGTCAATGATTCAGGGTGAGCGATCTGTCAGGGAGACAGACCATCCCGAGGCTTCAGGTTTCAAATTAAGTAAATGTGATCATGTTGCAAGGAATTCGTTTCATATTCGGGTTTTAGAACCCTGCGGGGTTAGTTTTGGTTGCCTTGGAAAGGCTATGGTACGCTAGGGACCGTGTCCATGTTGCTCGGGCTTCTTGGCGTGTCAGGATTGGTAAGGAATGATTTCGAGGATGAAATCTAATTCAAGTGGGGGAGAGTTGTAACATCCTGTTTCGAATTGTTCCCATGTTGTATAGGTGATCAAGGATAAAGTGCTGTCAAGCTATGGATACCTGAGGGGTCGGATTTCGGACCTAGTTGGAGTTGGATAAGGTGCCTTGGATTGCTCAGGTATTCAGTTTGAGATTCTGGATCAAAGGGTATTTCGGTAATTTGTCAGCTCAGGTCTTATGGGAAGTGGATTTTGGTCCGGGACATTTTATGGTAGGCAAGAATTGAAAATAGTGTTGAACGTCTCGATACCTTTCTATAGATATATGAATGGTTGGAATCGGAGTTGTATCAAGTAAGTTATAACCTTCGGAAGAATTAGGGTTTTGGGAAAAGCCCTAGTACGCGAGGGGTACCAAGGTGGTATGCAGGGCGTAATGAAGAGAAAGAACTACGTGAGGCGTAGCTGGAGGAACGCGTAGCATATAAGCGAGGACTGGATCGGGATGTGTGGCCTCGTACGCGGGGCGTACGAGAAGGTACGCTAGGTGTACGAAGGTCAGATTGAAAACCCTAATCTTAGAGTTGTACCCTATATAAGCATAATGTTGAGCCTCTTTCTTCATTCTAAGTCAGCCCCCGCCATCTAAAACCCTGAACTCATCTCTAATAATCCATGGTGGCATTTTGAGCTTATGGACTCCATTTTTGGAGTGTTTGGTCCATTTCCAAGAAGGTGGAGTTTGATGCAAAGATGGGGATCAAGAAGAAGCTTATGGATCTGGCTTTTGTGACCCATTGTCAGCTTGATGAAGGTATAAAGCTCTGAACTTGACCATTGATATCTTAGATCTCTTATTTGTGAGTTTTAATTAATTATGGTCCCAAAGATGAAGCTCTTGTTGGATTAGTGCCTAAGTCCATAACTAAAATTGGTATGTACTTTACCCGATTTGGCATGGTCCATTTGGGTTGCACTTCACCGGAATAATTTATATGAATAGTCTTTTCAGAATAGTATGTTTATGATTTATATTAATATATTATAAGTTCTAATATATTAATATGGAATCATATTATTTAATTAGTATTGATCAAGAATTAATTTAGAATTAATTTAGTGATCAAAAGGAACTAATTAAATATGGACTCTTATGTATATAGCATGGGCCAAGTTCATTTAGGTTGGGCTAAGCTTGCATGGATAGTCCATGGAGTTTTTAACCCATGGATCCTATGGAAATGAAAGGTCATGGGTATTAGGGTTTACATGAATGTAACCCTAATCCTCCATACTATATAAAGAGGTCTTTGGCACATGAAATGGCACTAGTGTGTGAGGATACAAGAGTGGGACGATTTCTAGTGTGCATTATATTCTCTCAAGACTTCCAAGGTGTTTTGGTGATTTGTGATTCCACTTGAGGCTTCCACACTATTGGGGCTAAGCTCTTAAAGTTCAAGACTTCAAGCTACATCAAAAGGTATGTCATCTAACTAGGCTTTTGTAGTATAGCTGCTTCATATTATGCTAGTTAGGATGAAACCTTGGAATATTGAATATTTGCATGTATAATAGAGAAAACATAGATCCAAGGTTTATAGGGTTGCATGTACACCATAGGAGTGTTAGAATGCTCAAAACCCATCAGTGGTATCAGAGCCTAGGCTTGTTTTCATTTATACTTGATGTAAATTGCTGAAAATCGAAGTTTGTATGCTGTCTGGACAGCTGACTCGCCGAGTCCATTAAGGGACTCGACGAGTCCATGCCTAAATTCATCCAACTCGTCGAGTTGGTTCATGCACTCGACAAGATGGACCCCCTGACAGCATATTTTTGAGTTTTAAGGCTGGAATTGGTCTAGAATCATTACCTTAAACTGTTTTGGACTTATAAAACTTGTTTTTGATGTGGTAATGATTATGGTAAACCAATTTCAAGGTTGTTATCAAAATTTCAAGTTTTATGTGTGTTTATGTAATTCTTGAAATTGTTGATATGATTGTTCATACACTTATGAGTTTTGGTAGATCATAGGAATTATTTGCAAATTGGTTGTTAGTTAATTATTGATCTAAATGTATTTTAATGGAGTCCATAATTTGTCCTCAAGTTATGGATTACGAAAAGTCATTTCTTTTAAAGATTCATTAAAATGCATAGGTTACACAATTGAAGAGTCTTTTTGTTTTATGAACTCCATAACTTGTCCTCAAGTTATGGATGTTCAAGAGTCTCTTCATTAAAGTTCTTAAAACCTTAATTAAACTCATAAGTTATGAAAATCCAAAAGTTTTTGAATAGTTCAAAACTTGTCCTCAACTTTTGGAATTTGTAAAGTTTCCCCTCATGAATGCTTTAATTCCAAGTTAAACCCTTAGAATTTTAAAAGTTAAAATTCAACCCTTATACTTTATAGTTTTATAAGTTAATAATATATATATATATATATATATATATATATATATATATATATATATATGTATGTATAGGAACAAAGTCAGTCTTACCGTTTGTAGGCCTTATTCACGAAGCCGGTCTATAAGGGGGGTATAAGGTTACTGCCTATAAAATGGCAGTTTAATGGGTGTCCACTCTCACCCACCGCTTCCTTGACTGGTGGAGGGTCGTTAGCCGAATGGGTAGGACAAGACTCTAATTCTCCCTTCATTATAAGTATAATGATAAATATAAAGTAACTAAACCTTTTATAAATTCCCAATCTTAGTTACTTTAGGAAAATGTGAATTTGGTCCTAACCCATGAAATTACACTTTGCACCTTGCTTAAGTCGGTAGTGGAGCGCGTGTGGTTAACCGGCACACTAGCTTGGATTTAACAAGGCAGGCAAAGGGTAACTTAATGTTTATCATAGGATCGGTGGAGCGTGTATGGTTAACCGGCACATCGATTAAGTGATAAATATTAAGGGTACCAAGTATATTTGCATGGTTATTCACCCCGTGTTTGTGATCCTCGGCATCCCAGTCACAAACTTCAGAGGGCACCATCGAGATTGAAACATGCCATTAAAAAGTTCAATGAATCTCAAAAGATCTAGGAGTTTCAAATCCAATTAAAACCTAATAAATTATTTCATTTTTCATGGTAGAAATTGGTGAATCGGCATTCGCCTACCTTCAAATATTTTATAGCTTGGATTACTGCATCCCTCTTCCAAGTTATAAAATATTGTGTTGGGTCCTAGCCTTAATATTTCATGTTGGGTGTTATATTAATGAATTTAAATCAACTAACTTGAATTTCTCCCATTGTAGATGTCTGGTTCAGACAACTATAATCTTCCCAAATCTCATGGAAATCATACTTCAATTCCTCCACCTCCTCCAATTATTCTCCGTAACCCACAAGTTCTTGAATAGTTCAAGGTCACTCAAGCCCTATTGGCAAGCAAAGTCTATGTGTGCTCACATCTTGAAGATGATGTCACATATTGACAAGCCGGGAGAGTTGGGTGTCAAGGTCTAGAGGAAGTTGGTTGTTGACTAAGTTCTTCAATCACTTTCTAAGTCACATAGTGAGTTCCTTTAGGGCTACTACATGACACACCATGACATGACCCTTAATGATCTTACCTATTTGCTTGATGCTGCTGAATCAACAATGATTTGGAGCACTGTAAAGCAATTGATTGGAAGATCGACTTCCCAAACTTCCATGGACATTGAAAATGGTAACATTGGAAATCCAGAAAAGCTTTCTCTTCCCAATGGAAAGGGATCGGCCATAGTCAACTCAGTTGACCAAATGGTAAAAAGAAAGGCTAAGTCTGAGATTGTCTCGTGTACCATTCCCAAAGGGTCCATATGTTTCTATTGCCAAAGGAAGGGGCATTAGTTGCGAAGCTGTCCTGGCTACCTGAAAGATCTGAGAGAAGGAAGAATCAAAAAGTTTTGACTCTGCTTTAGGATCAAGAAAAGGGAAGGAAACTTAAAGGAAGAGTATGTTGAATCTGATCGCGAAGATGGATTTCAATGGCATGGTTCGAAGATCAGATTCTTGAGCTACTACTTAGGAGTTATGATAGATTGCTAGGAAATATGTAATAGCATAGTTTTCATTTAAAGTTGCATTGTAAGGAAAAAGGTTTTTCCGCATTTACAAATAAATAAAATTTTGTTTTATTTTATTATATCTCCTTGCAATGGCATTTATGAAAAATTGATGTTTGTATGTTTCTAGCAATATTGGAAATATGAATTTGATTCTTTCTTTTGTGGTAGTGTCTAAATTTACCAAATAAAGAAAGATTCTCATCACCCAAGTTTCAATTGGACAGAAACTTGGAATCATGCAAGTCGTATGATGAATGAGAATTTTCATATTTGGAAAATTAAGACTAATTCCTTGTTCACATGTATATGTGAGTTAAGTGAAGGACTAAGGGATCGAGTACACATTCTTGTGCACTGGTCAAGTCCACCATAAAAGATTGATAAGACTATTCGTCATGATTTACTAAAATTTAGTAAATATGGTTATACTTACAAGTTTAAGTATAATTCTGAAGCATTGGAAAAGTTTCGATGTATGGCAGAACGAATGAGAAGAATCAAATTTGGCAGAAACATAAAAGTTTCTCAAATCTGAAAAGATGGGAGAGTACTTTAGTATCATGTTTTATGATCATCTTAATGATTGTGAGACCATATCACAATTCATCCTCTAAGGACATCTTAGTGCATTCTTATGGCTAAGAAGAGGAGTCACGAATTGTTGAAGTGGCTAAATCAAGAAGATGAGTCATACATCGTTCCAAAACAAGTCTTGGAGTCATACTCCAAGATTGTAACTTGAGTGACACATTTTAAAGAAGGTTTATTAACACTTTTCAAATGTAAGAGTAAAATGTGTTCTACTCTTGTCCATTTGAAATTGGTAAGCTGTGATGTTTTGGATAAAACAAAGACGAACTAAGGCTAATTGTGTGAAGTGTTTGTCTTGATAAGAATCCAAACTATCTCTTGAATATTTGTTTGTCAAGGAATGGGTCTTGGCAAGAAAGTCTTATATGTCAAGAGGACAGTGGGAGTCTAAAAGATCCTGAAAGAGTTTCAAGATCTAATCAAGAATAAAACATGTAGTTTATCACTAGCACACGACTTGAGGTTTATAACCTATCGTGTTGACATATTCCTATTTTTGTGCCCATTCCAGTTAAAGTTGGCGTTGCATATGAGTTCTGAGAGTTCTCAATTGGTTGAATAACAACTTGGAAGCAATGGCAGGCCCTTATGCTGCCAGGTGGCAAGAAGTTAAGACTGCACAAGTTCAGTCCATATGAGTTTGGATTTGTCACTAACCTTGTCTTATGATTATGGTTTTGAAAAATTCACATGGATAGGAACACATATACCATAAAATCTAAGTGTCATAAGGTTTCTCTCTGATTCATGAAAATGATGGTGAGGAAACGCTTTCACTAAGTGATTTTAAGTAGATAGCAATTGTGATATTTGCATTCTCAAAGTCATTAGTGGAGCGTGTGTGGTTAACCGGCACACTAACATGGACTTGTGAGAAATGGCAAAGGTCTAAACAATTGTGACTATGATTACGGCATCCCTTTTCATAGTTCTAAAATTTTTTAGACACACATGTGTGCTATCTCAGGAAAGGTGTATGATTTTGATAAAGTTTTATCAAAGCATCTCGTATCAGAAATTTAAACTTTGGTAAGAAAGTCAATAAAGTATTGATTTCTAGAAGTCCAGCTGATTTCTGAGTACATGTCAAAGCTAGTGGGAGCATAAGTGTTATGCTAATAATCATCATGTTAGTGAGAGCATGATAATTATAATAAGTGTTGCAAGTTAGCAATGTTAATTATAGAAAACAAAAGTTTCAATTGGGAAAAGTTGTTTTGCTATAATTAAGGGAGAGGAAATTATACTTCATTTCAAATCTAAAAGCTTAGATTGTGAGATTTTAATCAAATTTAGTCAAGTATATATATGAATGTTATGTTGGAATGGTTCAACATAAGGAAATTCTATATATGGGAACATTATTTGCGTTCTAAAATTCGATTGTTATTACGGCATCCCTTTTCATAATCTGAATTATGAGAACATGGCAAATAGAAATAGAAATATTATAGCAAAAGACTGGTCTAGTATCATGTCTTTATGTGAGACATCATGGATCGTGTCCCATATGCTTCGAATATAGGATCGATTGCATGTGTTATAATATTCATCTGTTCTAAATTTTTCCAAATGCCCAGGGCATTAAGAGGGGAAAAGGTCTAGAATTGGATATGACTAAGATGATTAAGCAATTGTCGAGGAGAATCTGAGGTTCACCAAAGATTGGTTGCTCATGGACAGTTGGAAGTATGGTGTAAATTTTTGGAAAGGACCATATTGACATATTCTGAAAAGAGGCTACTCTTGTTCAGAAGTGATAGTCAAAATGGGAATATGGAAATGTTCCCATAGGTGGAAGTCATTCATTAAATCTGTGTAAGATTAGGAAACCTAATGCAAGAAGGATGTTCAAAGCAATGTACTTTGAATTTGAGACTTCGTTTCCATGGAATGATCTCCATTGGAATTCTCTGTAATGTTTGTTGACAAGTCTTTGTGACTTTGTGCATAGTCATTACGAGAGGATCAATGCATATAAGTTTAGAGTCTAACAGATTTCGGTAAATGGCAGGAATTTGGAATTCTTACATTTACGGTAAGGATTTGGGTTTGTGAAATGAGCATCATTGGAATCATGTTCAATTGGTCTATTTCACAAAGTAAGCATCATAGACAAACATAGTGTGCATACTTGGTATATGGCATAACTATTGTTTAGAAAACATAGTGTACATGCTTCGAGCATGGGACAACTATTGTTTTAATTCAAGTATTAAGCTGATAAATTCGAAACATTTTACAATGAATAATGAGTAATCAATATGGTGTTTAAATAAAAGGTGTTCTATTTACTCTCAAAGGTGCTTGGGGCCATATTGAATTAGTATTATTCTTGTGTTTCACTTTGCATGTTTTGACTTCCAGAATAACTAGGTCATTCTTCCCGGATGACTAAGTTATTTAAACCATCCACAGTCGGTCATATGTTGGAAGTAGGTATGAATCAAGACTGACATGAAGTTGGCTTGTAGATATCTAAGGTGTTGGACATAGCAAGAGTTGCTACAACATTCATGAGTGTTCATAAGTTCTGAGTATTGGATTAAACCCACGCTCATTTGAATCACTTCATGGATTTTATCACGAATGATCATGAGACGATAATATCTTATATTCTTCAAACCTAGAGATATGAGTTGCTGACTATGAGTTGGTTATACATTGATTGCATGAAAACGCATCAGTAACTTGATGTTATAAAACGTGCCTTTGTGTATGATTCAACAAGTAGTAGGACAAGCATATGAGTCGAAGTTTATTCATTCCTTTTACCCTTGAAGGGATAAAACCAATATTTGTTGGCCCCTCGATGATTTAGTGATGACACCCCAAAGTGATTGGCCAAGCCTGTACTGATTTGATTTGTTCAATTAGTCAGTCGTCATAAATCGGAAATCGGGAAACAACAAATGGATAGAGAGAATGATTATAATCCATGTCTCAGTCCATATGATATCTAGAATGGAGGAATATATGATCCCTTATCTAATGGACAAGTCATTGACTAGGTCAGAGTTCGACAGCGGCTTTAAGAGCTACGATTGCTAGTTGGGTTTTGGAGTCGTACGCAATAATAGTTTTAGACTTATCCAAGTGGGAGACTGTTGGATTAGAGTCTAATTCCATAACTAAAATTAGTATGTTCTTGACCCGATTTGGCATGGTCCATTTGGGTTTCACTTCACCAAAGCAATTTATATGGATAGTCTTTTGAGAATAGTACGTTTATGATTTATATTAATATATTATAAGCTCTAATATATTAATATGGAATCATATTTTTTAATTAGTATTGATCAAGAATTAATTTAGAATTAATTTAGTGATCAAAAGGAACTAATTAAATATGGACTCTTATGTATATAGTATGGGCCAAGTTCATTTAGGTTGGGCTAAGCTTGCATGGATAGTCCATGGAGTTTTTAACCCATGGATCCTATGGAAATGAAAGGTCATGGGTATTAGGGTTTACATGAATGTAACCCTAATCCTCCATACTATATAAAGAGTTCTTTGGACATGAAATGGCACTAGTGTGTGAGGATACAAGAGTGGGCTAATTTCTAGTGTGCATTCTATTCTCTCAAGACTTCCAAGGTGTTTTTGGTGATTTGTGATTCCATTTGAGGCTTCCACACTATTGGGGCTAATCTCTTAAAGTTCAAGACTTCAAGCTACATCAAAAGGTATGTCATGTAACTAGGCTTTTGTAGTATAGCTGCTTCATATTATGCTAGTTAGGATGAAACCTTGGAATATTGAATATTTGCATGTATAATAGAGAAAACATAGATCCAAGGTTTATAGGGTTGCATGTTCACCATAGGAGTGTTAGAATGCTCAAAACCCATCAGCTCTATGGTTCCAAATCCATTTTTAGGCTTAGGGTTGCCACCTTTGGTGCTAACTGAGTCCCTAAGGCAGAAAGTTGCCATCTTGGAGGTCTTAATGGGTTCATGCAAGAGTTCTGTTCATTTTCATGGAAGTAGATTGCTATATGTCACAACCCCAATCCGAAACGGCGAAAACGTTCGTGGGCGGAGGACGTCATGTGTAGTATCACAATAATTGAATAATAGTAATCAAAGCAACAACAACCATTGTATTTAATAGTAATATGTTTACATTGCATTTGAATCATACATGATTGACACCAAAAGTAAATAACAAGTAAAGACTCGAAGCTACTATGCTCCATCTTCTTGAACCCGATACGTGTACCTGTCTACTAGTGTCCTGAGAATACAAGTAGGTTTTGAAGGAGTATCAGCATAAAGCTGGTGAGTTCATAAGCGTTTTGTTTTAGAAAACTGTTCTGTGTTCTTTCGAAAATTACGTTATGTTTCTCTTGAAAACCTTATATTTTCTGATGTAATGAATGTTAAGTAAAAATGATTCTTGCTATTTCTTCCTGCGAGTCCTTAATGTATACAAATCATATACAATCCAGATCGAACAAACAATCGATTGTGTGGTTCTACCCCAAGCCCACAGCCAAACAAGGAACAGGAAAAGAGGCGGAGACCACACATTCCGCTGGTTGTCGGATCCTCATGTACATAATCCTGGAGTATTCACTAGGTACTTACAAAGTTAACTGTATTGATCCTTTGCTATCCGTTGAAAGTGTTCCTCAAGAAAATCCAATATTTTCTTATGAAAAGTATGATTAAACCCATTCTTTCTATGACTTCTTACTTTATACTACTTATGCATAAACCAATATCGGATAGACAGTTAATTGTCTGGATCTGCCCTAAACCCACAACCAAACAAGGAACAGGGAATGAGGCGGAAACCACACATTCCACAGTATACCAAGGTATTCTTCATACGTAACCTGGATGCATAAACTAAGGAGTCATGGAATTAATAATGAATGTTCGTTAGTTGAATAATAAACCAATTGTTTGCAAAATACCGATGTTTACCCTGGAAAATCCTATATTTTCCCTAAGTGTGCGTTATTGAATTCTCTGTTCCAAATCGTGGTGTACAAGTATCTACCATACTTATGTTGTTTAAGCATTGTTCTTTTTGAAAACATTTGTATGAAAACCTTTGTATAGAAACCATTGTATGACAACCGTTGTATGAAAACCATTTTATAGTAGTCTTATTACATAAATAAAACTAGTTGATAACGTGTTGTTCTGTATCCCGAAAGTGTTGTTAATACCCTCCTGTGATCACTTAGTACATACGAGTTATATAAATCTAGATCGAACAAACAGTCGATTGGGTGATTCTGCCTTATGCCCACAACCAAACAAGGAACAGGAAATGAGACGGAGATCACACATCCCACTGCAAGTCGGATGTTAATTTCATATTACCCTAATGTACATACTAAGTCATCACATAGTTATTAACCCTGTTGACTGTTTGTTAGGTATATTATTACGTGAACGAGTCGTTGTTTCACCTGTGGATTCTTATAACCATACTATGGACGATCAACATTACGACGTACTCGGACGTCGCGAAAAATGACGTTTGTCACCCTAGGTTGACTGTAGCTAATAGTCAGGGTGCGGGATTGTCACTCCCGTATAGATCTATACACAAACTCATGCTCTCCCTCCAGGAGACTCTGGTTACAAGGCGTCTCACACTGTAGTTCTCTCAACGAATCCACGAATAATACTAAGAAAAACCCTTTTTGTTATTAACATGAATCCTTATAAAATAATATCATTTATCTTATAATTCATAAGTTTGTTTCCTTTGTTTTGAAAACTGTATTTGGAACGTTTGTATCTTAACATATTTATAAACTGTCCGTAAAACTTTGTTCATCATGTTTAGTAAGTTCTATGATCAATGTATACTAATAATAGGAAAATATAATGAACCAAATTATATTTTTAAACACAAGATTACTTGTGTTTTTACTTGTCTTCCCCCCCCCCCCCTCTGAAAACATTAAAAACTCGGAAAATATAGGGGTATGAACTCACCTGTAGTAAGTGTTTCGAATGAAGGTTTGCGTAAGGATGAGTAGTTCCACGAATGAATTCCCGAGACACAAACGAGTCCTAAATGACATATTATGGCATATATGGGCATGTAATTAGTGTTTTGGACAACTAACATGCAAGGAAACGCCCTTAGGGACTAGGAAACACTTGAAACTAAGTGTTACAATCACATGCGATTGACTTAATGGGGTTTGCGGCCACTCAAGAGAGTGTACGGCCAGTGAGTGTACGTCCAATGAGTGTACGGCCGTACACACTCCAAGAATGGTGACATTTGGGTCTTGATTCATATGGATTCAAAGGCTCTAGAATTATAATGGGTAACAAGTGTCTAGGAAGTGTTCTAGGTTCAAAGTTATTACCCTAACAAGGGTGTACGGCGGTAGAAAGGGTGTACGGCTGTACACTCTTGATGATCATGAGTTTTATGGTGTTTCAAGGTTAGAATCAAGGCTTTAACATGTCTAACTAGCTGATAGGGGGAGAACTCTCACCTTGGCGGTCTTTTAGGGTGTGTGCGGCCAACCTATGAAGGGTTTACGGCCGTACACCCTTCAAGGTCATGAAGTTCATGTTGAAACATGATGAAACATGAAGAATCAGGGGTTGGATCAAGAGGTCTTTCAAGTCTAACAAGTTTAAGGATGAAACACTTACGTTTTTGGAGTCTTGGGGTGTTCACAGCCGATGGTAGTTGAGAGAGAATGGGAGTGATCACGGTTGGGAGGAGGAGAAAAATGAGCTCTACACACATATATAGAGGGTGGTGTACGGCCGTAGATCTGTGTACGGCTGTACACACCTTGTGAGTGGTTTTCCGGACCGATTTAATCTCTCCAACCTCAATTAAACACTAACGTTAAAAGTTCTTGAAGAGAAAGGAAGGAATATGAGGCACATGGGAGTGAGTTCACGACCATCTTGAGTGTACGACCGTACACCCATGTGTGCGGCCGTATACACCTCTTGATGGTGTGTTCGGCTTGAATGAAACCCGATGAACTTAAAATAACTCATCCCCAGACCCAAACCTTGAATGTACTAGGCTTAGAACACTCGAACAGACCCTAAACGATGCTAAAGTATTAGCATAAACGAGTCTGACTTTCAATGATCGAAGTAACTTAGATATAGAGATTTCCGGGTTGTCACATCATCCCCCCGTTAGAGGGAATTTCGTCCCGAAATTCAGGCATAGAATACAAATCATGGACTCAGAAAAAGATGAGGATGGTTCTTTCGTAGCTCTGAGCAGCCTTCGCCCTGAAGTTCATGATAGGACTAATATATGGTTCATCTATAGGCTAACTGTATCTCTCCCTAGCCTCTGTGATGGAACTTTTCTTGCTGCGTGAGTGGTGTTTCAAAAATAGTCTGTTGAGGGTGCTTAATGAAGGTTACAGGTGGATACCATACTCCTCGCATGAGTATTTTTGGGGTTTGAAGCGAGATGAAATTTCGAGGTTCGCATCTAGTTTGTCGTTATGAGTGACGAGAGTTGTGTTATTCGGTCGGTTTAAGGCACAGGGTCTCCTCGGTGATACGTGGGTTTGGTATAACGCAGACTCAGCTAGAATAGACGGGATGTCGTCGTAGGATCGCGTGTTAAGTTAGTTCGAAAGGAGTGTTTCGTTATGGCGTCAGTGTATCTGTGTGTGTACGTTTCTAGTGCTTTCTGTGCTGATCTTGTTATTACTACTGCGACTATTTTGTACTGTGTTAAGTGTAATAACTGAGAATTTGTTCTAGTGAATGATACTTGATATTATGATCCCTATCCGGTTCCTCTATAATCGCTTGGTGTCTACAAGTCATATATAATTAAGATGAATAAGACGGTCGACTGAGTGACTCTGCCCAAAATCCACAACCAGACAAAGAAACAGGAAATAAGGCGGAATCACGCACTCTAAGTCTATTAGTCCTTAATTACATATGGCCCTACTGTTTAAACCAAGTCATTATAGCCTACCGGAAACGGGTATTTAGTATCTACATAAAATATGTGCTTTGTTTAGACGAGGAAGAAATTAGTTTAGTTAGGATTTAGTTGAGAAACGTACCACTGTTCTCAGGTGGTTCCGGGGTAGACTCTCCTGCAGTGATCATTAGCACTCTTCCTTCCTCATCAGGGTTTCTGTCCAATGGACAATCTCTCCTGTAGTGTCTTGCTTCGTCACATTCGTAGCAGGTCTGACTCACTTCCTCAAATGGGACATGAGAGATTGGTCGTGCCGGCGCCCTACAGAAACGGATGGTGCGTCCTCTCATAAGGCAGTTCTTGCAATACAGCTTCCGACACCTTCCGGTATGATGAAAGTTGCATTTATTACATTTAGGGAGGGTTCCAGCATAGCGATTGTCGGGTGCTGGGGTGGTTGGTGTCGTGGTTGCATAGGCTGCACCCGTCTGTTGTCCCTCTGAGGGTTCTTGTGTCGATCGTCTCTTCTTCTCGCTCCCGGACTTTTGTATATCATCACCTCCTTTGGTTGACTCGGGAACGGGGTCCATTATGCCTTGGCGGATCCCGTAGTCCACCAATGTTCGAGCCAAGCGCTTGGCACTGTCAAACGTAAGAGGTTTCGCTGCCAACACGTTTCCTTGGATTGGAGAAGGTAGTCCCCAAATGTATCTCTCTACCTTCTTACTCTCCGGGGTAACCATCCCCGGGCATAGTGCAACTAAGTCGCTGAATATGTCGGTGTAAGCTTCTATGTCTAAGCCTGCCATGGTAAGATTCCACAGCTCATGCTCTAGTTTTTGCATTTCGCTCCTCGGGGAGTACTCTTCCAGCATCATCTCCTTTAGGTTTTCCCAGCCCATTGTGTTTGCTATAGGAAGAGTCAATGACTTGACATAACTGTTCCACCATGTGAGGGATCTGTCAGAGAAGATGCAGGCAGCAAACTTCACCTTGCTCCCTTCTAGGCACGCGCATAACTCAAAAATCGACTCGGTCTTTTCGAACCATCGCATCAGGGCGATGACTCCCCCACTTCCATCGAAGGATTTGGGTCCACAAATCATGAAGTCTTTGTATGAGCACTCTCTTGTGCGTTCGTGGTTAGTGTTGTTGGTACCACTACCCGATCCACTGGTACCACTTGCATTGATTTGATTCATGACCGCTGTCACTGCGGATGTTACTGCCGCCTGAAAGACAACTGGGTTCTACTGAGGAGGCGGCGGTGGTGCGTTGTTCTTGTTTTTGTTCGACTTCTTCGGTGGCATCTTGCTGCCAAAAGGTTTAAAAGACGAAACGAGGGTAAGTCCTTAGTGGTTACAAGTCGAGTGTATTATGAATCAAAGTTTTCTTAGTTCTGAGTGTTCCATGTTCTGACGTTCGAAGGAATTCATAATAGAGGTCTATGCAACATAGACTTATGAATTTGATAGTGACTACCCTCTTAATGAAGTTGTGGAATCGGGTTTACTGTTACTAGCTGATATGATAAAGGCGATAAGCCTAACACATAGTGTGATCAGTGTAACCACAAACTCACTAGATCATATAAATTAGTAAATTATTAGTATGACGTATATGGTTCTCTACCACCTTGTGCGCCTCGGGAGGGGTTTCTGTTCGAGTTATGATGGTCCTGAATTCAGCTGTGAGGTTTTGTTGTTTCTGGGCTTTCTTATGGTTTTCCTATATACTGTAGATCATGCTTTGAGTTCTATCACTGATCTCCACCACTTTCTAATGGAAGATTTGACTCCTCGAATGATTCCTTCTAGGAATCCCCTTTATGAGTCCTCTCTGGCTCCTCTTTGACTCCTCTGTTGGTGGTTGTAGTGGAGTGGCTATTTCTATATAGGTTGTTCGCGCGAGAATGGGAATGTCTAAAGAATCCTATGAGATTAAGTAGGATATTTCTTCTATAGTTATTAATGATCCAGACTGGGTCCTCCTATACTCAAGTAGTGCATGCAAGCTGTATATAACCAAGATCAAATAGACCTTCGAATAGGTGATCCTACTCCGAAACCACAACCAAACAAGGAACAGGTAATAGAGCGTAGATCACCAATTCTAAATCTATAAGATCCCAATTATATATAACCCTGGAAGCATGCACTTCGCAACTATAGACCTGCCAGCATAGGTCCTTTAGTTCTTATGTAAGTTTGTTATAGTGCCTAAAATACTCCTATAGTATTTTATATTTATGTTTTGTTCTAGGAATCTTTTGTATATGGAATTTGGTAAGTTTTAGACTCGTTGCAACACCACCATCACTCCCAAACACATGTTGGTCATATCTCAAATAAATATAGTTGATCAGGTTATATTTATTCCAGATATGATTACATAACTGTTCAGGTTTGACTGTAGTGTCCAACATCTAAATACTTTTGTTTGTTTTGTTCTTACTCGTTCTTATTGTGATACTTGTTCTTAGTATGTATGTTTATTAGTATACTTCTTGTAAAATACTTATATTTTAAAAGTATACTTTTAGTCAGAGCATTCCGGCCCGATTGTATTTATAGTTGTATATCTTTTAATGGTTGATATACTAAGTTCACTATAAACAATGCTCTGATACCAATCTATCACACCCCCAAACCGAAACGGCGGAAACGTTCGGGGACGGAGGACGTCATGTGTAGTATCACAACAATTGAATAATAGTAATCAAAGCAACAATAACCATTGTATTAATAGTAATATGTTTACATTGCATTTGAATCATACATGATTGACACCAAAAGTAAATAACAAGTAAAGACTCGAAGCTACTATGCTCCATCTTCTTGAACCCGGTATGTGTACCTGTCTACTAGTGTCCTGAGAATACAAGTAGGTTTTGAAGGAGTATCAGCATAAAGCTGGTGAGTTCATAAGCGTTTGGTTTTAGAAAACTGTTCTGTGTTCTTTCGAAAATTACGTTATGTTTATCCTAAAAACCTTATATTTTCTGATGTAATGAATGTTAAGTAAAAATGATTCTTGCTAGTTCTTCCTGCGAGTCCTTAATGTATACAAATTATATACAATCCAGATCGAACAAACAATCGATTGTCTGGTTCTGCCCCAAGCCCACAGCCAAACAAGGAATAAGAAAAGAGGCGGAGACCACACATTCCACTGGTTGTCGGATCCTCATGTACATAATCCTGGAGCATTCACTAGGTACTTACAAAGTTAACTGTATTGATCCTTTGATATCTGTTGAAAGTGTTCCTCAATAAAATCCAATATTTTCTTATGAAAAGTATGATTAAACCCATTCTTTCTATCACTTCTTAGTTTTTACTAGTTATATATAAACCAATATCGGATAGACAGTTAATTGTCTGGATCTGCCCTAAACCCACAACCAAACAAGGAACAGGGAATGAGGCGGAAACCACACATTCCACAGTATACCAAGGTATTCTTCATACGTAACCTGGATGCATAAACTAAGGAGTCATGGAATTAATAATGAATGTTCGTTAGTTGAATAATAAACCAATTGTTTGTAAAATACCGATGTTTACCCTGGAAAATCCTATATTTTCCCTAAGTGTACGTTATTGAATTCTCTGTTCCAAATCGTGGTGTACAAGTATCTACCATACTTATGTTGTTTAAGCATTGTTCTGTTTGAAAACATTTGTAGGAAAACCTTTGTATAGAAACCATTGTATGACAACCGTTGTATGAAAACCATTGTATAGTAGTCTTATTACATAAATAAAACTAGTTGATAACGTGTTGTTCTGTATCCCGAAAGTGTTGTTAATACCCTCCTGTGATCACTTAGTACATACGAGTTATAGAAATCTAGATCGAACAAACAGTCGATTGGGTGATTCTGCCCTAAGCCCACAACCAAACAAGGAACAGGAAATGAGACGGAGATCACACATCCCACTGCAAGTCGGATGTTAATTTCATATTACCCTAATGTACATACTAAGTCATCACATAGTTATTAACCCTGTTGACTGTTTGTTAGGTATATTATTACGTGAACGAGTCGTTGTTTCACCTGTGGATTCTTATAACCATACTATGGACGATCAACATTACGACGTACTCGGACGTCGCGAAAAATGACGTTTGTCACCCTAGGTTGACTGTAGCTAATAGTCAGGGTGCGGGATTGTCACTCTCGTATAGATCTATACACAAACTCACGCTCTTCCTCCAGGAGACTCTGGTTACAAAGCGTCTCACACTGTAGTTCTCTCAACGAATCCACGAATAATACTAATAAAAACCCTTTTTGTTATTAACATCAATCCTTATAAAATAATATCATTTATCTTATAATTCATAAGTTTGTTTCCTTTGTTTTGAAAACTGTATTTGCAACATTTGTATCTTAATATGTTTATAAACTGTTTGTAAAACTTTGTTTATCATGTTTAGTAAGTTCTATGATCAATGTATACTAATAATAGGAAAATATAATGAACCAAATTATATTTTTAAACACAAGATTACTTGTGTTTTTACTTGTACTCCCCCCCCCCCCCTGAAAAACATTAAAAACTCGGAAAATATAGGGGTATGAACTCACCTGTAGTAAGCGTTTTGAATGAAGGTTTGCGTAAGGATGAGTAGTTCCACGAATTAATTCCCTAGACACAAACGAGTCCTAAATGACATATAATGGCATATATGGGCATGCAATTAGTGTTTTGGACAACTAACATGCAAGGAAACACCCTTAGGGACTAGGAAACACTTGAAACTAAGTATTACAATCACATGCGATTGACTTAAAGGGGTTTACGGCCATTCAAGAGAGTGTACGGCCAGTGAGTGTACAGCCAATGAGTGTACGGCCGTACACACTCCAAGAATGGTGACATTTGGGTCTTGATTCATATGGATTCAAAGGTTCTAGAGTTCTAATGGGTAACAATTGTCTAGGACGTGTTCCAGGTTCAAAGTTATTACCCTAACAAGGGTGTACGGCCGTAGAAAGGGTGTATGGCCGTACACTCTTGATGATCACGAGTTTTATGGTGTTTCAAGGTTAGAATCAAGGCTTTAACATGTCTAACTAGCTGATAGGGGAAGAACTCTCACCTTGGAGGTCTTTTAAGGTGTGTACGGCCAACCTATGAAGGGTTTACGGCTGTACACCCTTCAAGGTCATGAAGTTCATGTTGAAACATGATGAAACATGAAGAATCAGGGGTTGGATCAAGAGGTCTTTCAAGTCTAACAAGTTTAAGGATGAAACACTTACATTTTTGGAGTCTTGGGGTGTTCACAGCCGATGGTAGGTTAGAGAGAATGGGAGTGATCACGGTTGGGAGGAGGAGAAATGAGGAGGAAAATGAGCTCTACACATATATATAGAGGGTGGTGTACGGCCGTAGACCTGTGTACGGCTGTACACAACTTGTGAGTGGTTTTTCGGACCGATTTAACCGCTTCAACGTCAATTAAACACTAAGGTTAAAAGCTCTTGAAGAGAAAGGAAGGAATATGAGGCACATGGGAGTGAGTTCACAGATATCTTGAGTGTACGGTCGTACACCCATGTGTACGGTCGTACATACCTCTTGATGGTGTGTTCGGCTTAAATGAAACCCGATGAACTTAAAATAACTCATCCCCAGACACAAACATTGAATGTACTAGGCTTAGAACACTCAAACAGACCCTAAACGATGCTAAAATATTAGCAGAAACGAGTCTAACTTTCAATGATCGAAGTAACTTAGAGATAGAGATTTCCGGGTTGTCACACTATACTTTGAGTTTGGGTTCATGTGGGTCATATAAAGTCACCAAGCCAGTGACTTTATGGATTAAGACGTTAAGTAGAGCTCAGATCTGTAATTTGGTCCCTTGGTTTGAAGCATTAAGTGCTTAATAGCAAAAAGGACTTAACAGAGGAGTACGATGGGCGTACAAGCTGGTACGCGCAGCGTACAAGTCACGAACCTAGTACGTGCTGCGTACAGCTGAGTACGCCCTGTGTACTCAGTTAGAATGGGTTTCGCATATTGGGCTTCGGTTTGGGCCAGCTGTTAGGCTTGTTTATCTTGGGCCCGTTGGGTCATCAGGTTGTGGGCTGTTGGTGATGTTGGAAAAGGCCCCGGAAGGATTTGGGCCCAATTTGGAAACTTGGGCCTTAGTGGACTTCGGACCTTTGGGCCCTAATGATTTTTGCACTGGAATTGTTGATAGTTGGGCCTGAATATATCTTTGGGCCAATTAAGGAATAGTTGGTCCTATTGGGCCTTGTGGCCCAATATAGAAATGGACTTGCATTTGTGGGCCTCGGTTTGGGCCAAATCTTAGACTAGGTTGTTGTGGGCCTTCGTGGGCCAATTGGAAACAGGAGTATGGACTAAGGACACTATTGGGCTTTAGGATAAGGCCTATTGGAAAGGTTTGGTCCCAATGTGGAAAATTGGGCCATAAGTGGGTTATAACTGGGTTTTGATGATTATGGGTTATAGGACCATCGGGATGCTAGGTGTGTTGGACTGAAAAGAAGGATTTGGGCCTCATGGCAAGACCATGTAGAGGTTTGGGCCCAAATTGGAAAATTAGGCCATTGATGGATTAATGGACATTATAGTGTTGGGCTTTTTGTAACGCCCGTGTTTCTAGGCTAGGCATTAATATTGATGTAATAGTCTATGTTAACCTTTGTAACTCATTTTGAAATAATAAAAATGTATTATTTGAGTATTATGTGTTTTATACTTAATTGTGTGGCTTAAATGAATTAAGAATAAAAATAAGCGTAATAATAAAATATTAGATAAGCCCAATATCTACGAAGGAAGTTGTAGTGGTCGTTACGAGGATTCCGAAAATATAAAGAATGCCGAAATTCGAGTTATAACGAAGAAGTTATGACCTGTCGAAGTTTCGCGACAGAACTTGTGCGACACTGTATGACATAAATAGCGAGATTACGATAGAGCGATATTTAGCCTTAGTGATCTAAACAAAAGTCGTAGAATAAGTTAAACCGAGAGCGTGCATAAAAAGAACGTCTAAATCTGACTTCGCATGAGGAAGTTATAATTTTTCGAAGTTTCGACTTAGCGGTATGCAGCCCAAAGTTCGAATATGAGATCGAGTGATTATTAGCCGAAACAATCTAAACGAGAATCGAAGATCTCGTCGATAGTAATTCAACGGTAAAAAGACAGACGAAAACGGACGTCAGATGAAGAAGTTATGAATTTCTAATGGAGTTTTCCTGTCCCGGCCTACTAAATATAATATAATAAAAGTTAAATTCGAAATTAGCCGACAGAGTCTAAATGAGAGTTGTAGAGCATAATCTCACCTACGCGTGCATATAAAGAACGTTGAAAATGGAGCTCGTATACGAAAGATATGAATTTCTGAAGTTCGGGGCACGAACTTCCACGTGTGTCAGAGCTCACGACGTGAACAGGTGATGGATGTCTTCAATGGCAAGTGGCCATGACGAACGCAGTGACATCTTCGAGCTCACGACGTGAGCATGGTTTTTCAGCCCCTATAATGAACCAAATTATATTTTTAAACACAAAATTACATGTGTTTTTACTTGTATTCCCCCCCCCCCCTGAAAACATTAAAAACTCAGAAAATATAGGGGTATGAACTCACCTGTAGTAAGCGTTTCGAATGAAGGTTTGCGTACGGATGAGTAGTTCCACGAATTAATTCCCGAGACACAAACGAGTCCTAAATGACATATAATGGCATATATGGGCATGTGATTAGAGTTTTGGACAACTAATATGCAAGGAAACACCCTTAGGGACTAGGAAACACTTGAAACTAAGTGTTACAATCACATGTGATTGACTTAAAGGGGTTTTCGGCCACTCAAGAGAGTATACGGCCAGTGAGTGTACGGCCAATGAGTGTACGGCCGTACACACTCCAAGAATGGTGACATTTGGGTCTTGATTCATAGGGATTCAAAGCTTCTAGAGTTCTAATGGGTAACAAGTGTCTAGGAAGTGTTCTAGGTTCAAAGTTATTACCCTAACAAGGGTGTACGGCCGTAGAAAGGGTGTACGGCCGTACACTCTTGATGATCACGAGTTTTATGGTGTTTCAAGGAGAGAATCAAGGCTTTAACATGTCTAACTAGCTGATAGGGGAAGAACTCTCACCTTGGAGGTCTTTTAGGGTGTGTACGGCCAACCTATGAAGGGTTTACGGCCGTACACCCTTCAAGGTCATGAAGTTCATGTTGAAGCATGATGAAACATGAAGAATCAGGGCTTGGATCAAGAGGTCTTTCAAGTCTAACCAGTTTAAGGCTGAAACACTTACGTTTTTTGAGTCTTGGGGTGTTCACAGCCGATGGTAGGTTAGAGAATGGGAGTGATCACGGTTGGGAGGAGGAGAAATGAGGAGAAAAATTAGCTCTACACATATATATAGAGGGTGGTGTACGGCCGTACACAACTTGTGAGTTGTTTTTCGGACCGATTTAACCGCTTCAACCTCAATTAAACACTAAGGTGAAAAGCTCTTGAAGAGAAAGGAAGGAATATGAGGCACATGGGAGTGAGTTCACGGCCATCTTGAGTGTACGGCCGTACACCCATGTGTGCGGTCGTACACACCTCTTGATGGTGTGTTCGGCTTGAATGAAACCCAATGAACTTAAAATAACTCATCCCCAGACCTAAACCTTGAATGTACTAGGCTTAGAACACTCAAACAGACCCTAAACGATGCTAAAATATTAGCATAAACGAGTCTAACTTTCAATGATCGAAGTAACTTAGAGATAGAGATTTTCGGGTTGTCACACTATACTTTGAGTTTGGGTTCATGTGGGTCATATAAAGCATTAAGTGCTTAATAGCAAAAAGGACTTAACAGAGGAGTACGATGGGCGTACAAGCTGGTACGCGCAGCGTACAAGTCACGAACCTAGTACGCGCTGCGTACAGCTGAGTACACCCTGCGTACTCAGTCAGAATGGGTTTCGCATATTGGGCTTCGGTATGGGCCAGCTGTTGGGCTTGTTTATCTTGGGCCCGTTGGGTCATCAGGTTGTGGGCTGTTGGTGATGTTGGAAAAGGCCTCGGAAGGATTTGGGCCCGATTTGGAAACTTGGGCCTTAGTGGACTTCGGACCTTTGGGCCCTAATGATTTTTGCCCTGGAATTGCTGATAGTTGGGCCTGAATATGTCTTTGGGCCAATTATGGAATAGTTGGGCCTATTGGGCCTTGTGGCCCAATATAGAAATGGACTTGCATTTGTGGGCCTCGGTTTGGGCCAAATCTTAGACTAGGTTGTTGTGGGCCTTCGTGGGCCAATTGGAAACAGGAGTATGGACTAAGGACACTATTGGGCTTTAGGATAAGGCCTATTGGAAAGGTTTGGGCCCAATTTGGAAAATTGGGCCATAAGTGGGTTATAACTGGGTTTTGATGATTATGGGTTATAGGACCATCGGGATGCTAGGTGTGTTGGACTGAAAAGAAGGATTTGGGCCTCATGGCAAGACCATGTAGAGGTTTGGGCCCAAATTGGAAAATTAGGCCATTGATGGATTAATGGACATTATAGTGTTGGGCTTTTTGTAACGCCCGTGTTTCTAGGCTAGGCATTAATATTGATGTAATAGTCTAGGTTAACCTTTGTAACTCATTTTGAAATAATAGAAATGTATTATTTTAGTATTATGTGTTTTATACTTAATTGTGTGGCTTAAATGAATTAAGAATAAAAATAAGCGTAATAATAAAATATTAGATAAGCCCAATATCTACGAAGGAAGTTGTAGTGGTCGTTACGAGGATTCCGAAAATATAAAGAATGCCGAAATTCGAGTTATAACGAAGAAGTTATGACCTGTCGAAGTTTCGCGACAGAACTTGTGCGACACTGTATGACATAAATAGCGAGATTACGATAGAGCAATATTTAGCATTAGTGATCTAAACAAAATTCGTAGAATAAGTTAAACCGAGAGCGTGCATAAAAAGAACGTCTAAATCTGACTTCGTATGACGAAGTTATGATTTTTCGAAGTTTCGACTTAGCGGTATGCAGCCCAAAGTTTGAATATGAGATCGAGTGATTATTAGCCGAAACAATCTAAACGAGAATCAAAGATCTCGTCGATAGTAATGCAACGGTAAAAAGACACACGAAAACGGACGTCAGATGAAGAAGTTATGAATTTCTAACGGAGTTTTCCTGTCCCGGCCTACTAAATATAATATAATAAAAGTTAAATTCGAAATTAGCCGACAGAGTCTAAATGAGAGTTGTAGAGCATAATCTCACCTACGCGTGCATATAAAGAACGTTGAAAATGGAGCTCGTATACGAAAGATATGAATTTCTGAAGTTCGGGGCACGAACTTCCACCTGTGTCAGAGCTCACGACGTGAGCAAAGTGTTCACGACGTGAGCAGGTGATGGACGTCTTCCATGGCAAGTGGCCATGACGAACGCAGTGACATCTTCGAGCTCACGACGTGAGCATGGTTTTTCAGCCCCTATAATGAACCAAATTATATTTTTAAACACAAGATTACTTGTGTTTTTACTTGTAACCCCCCCCCCCTCTGAAAACATTAAAAACTCGGAAAATATAGGGGTATGAACTCACCTGTAGTAAGTGTTTCGAATGAAGGTTTGCGTAAGGATGAGTAGTTCCACGAATTAATACTCGAGACACAAACGAGTCCTAAATGACATATAATGGAATATATGGGCATGTAATTAGTGTTTTGGACAACTAACATGCAAGGAAACACCCTTAGGGACTAGGAAACACTTGAAACTAAGTTTTACAATCACATGCGATTAACTTAAAGGGGTTTGCGGCCACTTAAGAGAGTGTACGGCCAGTGAGTGTACGGCGAATGAGTGTACGGCCGTACACACTCCAAGAATGGTGACATTTGGGTCTTGATTCATAGGGATTCAAAGGTTCTAGAGTTCTAATGGGTAACAAGTGTCTAGGAAGTGTTCTAGGTTCAAAGTTATTACCCTAACAAGGGTGTACGGCCGTAGAAAGGGTGTACGGTCGTACACTCTTGATGATCACGAGTTTTATGGTGTTTCAAGGTTAGAATCAAGGCTTTAACATGTCTAACTAGCTGATAGGGGAAGAACTCTCACCTTGGAGGTCTTTTAGGGTGTGTACGGCCAACCTATGAAGGGTTTATGGTCGTACACCCTTCAAGGTCATGAAGTTCATATTGCAACATGATGAAACATGAAGAATCAGGGCTTGGATCAAGAGGTCTTTCAAGTCTAACAAGTTTAAGGATGAAACACTTACGTTTTTTGAGTCTTGGGGTGTTCACAGCCGATGGTAGGTTAGAGAGAATGGGAGTGATCACGGTTGGCAGGAGGAGAAATGAGGATAAAAATGAGCTCTACACATATATAGAGGGTGGTGTACGGTTGTAGACATGTGTACGGCCGTACAGAACTTGTGAGTGGTTTTCCGGACCGATTTAACCGCTTCAACCTCAATTAAACACTAAGGTTAAAAGCTCTTGAAGAGAAAGGAATGAATATGAGGCACATGGGAGTGAGTTCACGGCCATCTTGAGTGTGCAGCCGTACACCCATGCGTGCGGTCGTACACACCTCTTGATGGTGTGTTCGGCTTCAATGAAACCCGATGAACTTAAAATAACTCATCCCCAGACCCAAACCTTGAATGTACTAGGCTTAGAACACTCAAACAGACCCTAAACGATGCTAAAATATTAGCAGAAACGAGTCTAACTTTCAATGAACGAAGTAACTTAGAGATAGATATTTTCGGGTTGTCACACTATACTTTGAGTTTGGGTTCATGTGGGTCATATAAAGTCACCAAGTCAGTGACTTTATGGATTAAGACGTTAAGTAGAGCTTAGATCTGTAATTTGGTCCCTTGGTTTGAAGCATTAAGTGCTTAATAGCAAAAAGGACTTAACAGAGGAGTACGATGGGCGTACAAGCTGGTACGCGCAGCGTACAAGTCACGAACCTAGTACGCGCTGCGTACAGCTGAGTACGCCCTGCGTACTCAGTCAGAATGGGTTTCGCATATTGGGCTTCGGTATGGGCCAGCTGTTGGGCTTGTTTATCTTGGGCCCGTTGGGTCATCAGGTTGTGGGCTGTTGGTGATGTTGGAAAAGGCCTCGGAAGGATTTGGGCCCGATTTGGAAACTTGGGCCTTAGTGGACTTCGGACCCTTGGGCCTTAATGATTTTTGCCCTGGAATTGCTGATAGTTGGGCCTGAATATATCTTTGGGCCAATTATGGAATAGTTGGGCCTATTGGGCCTTGTGGCCCAATATAGAAATGGACTTGCATTTGTGGGCCTCGGTTTGGACCAAATCTTAGACTAGGTTGTTGTGGGCCTTCGTGGGCCAATTGGAAAAAGGAGTATGGACTAAGGACACCATTGGGCTTTAGGATAAGGCCTATTGGAAAGGTTTGGGCCCAATTTGGAAAATTGGGCCATAAGTGGGTTATAACTGGGTTTTGATGATTATGGGTTATAGGACCATCGGGATGCTAGGTGTGTTGGACTGAAAAGAAGGATTTGGGCCTCATGGCAAGACCATGTAGAGGTTTGGGCCCAAATTGGAAAATTAGGCCATTGATGGATTAATGGACATTATAGTGTTGGGCTTTTTGTAACGCCCGTGTTTCTAGGCTAGGCATTAATATTGATGTAATAGTCTAGGTTAACCTTTGTAACTCATTTTGAAATAATAGAAATGTATTATTTGAGTATTATGTGTTTTATACTTAATTGTGTGGCTTAAATGAATTAAGAATAAAAATAAGCGTAATAATAAAATATTAGATAAGCCCAATATCTACAAAGGAAGTTGTAGTGGTCGTTACAAGGATTCTGAAAATATAAAGAATGCCGAAATTCGAGTTATAACGAAGAACTTATGACCTGTCAAAGTTTCGCGACAGAACTTTTGCGACACTGTATGACATAAATAGCGAGATTACGATAGAGCGATATTTAGCCTTATTGATCTAAACGAAATTCGTAGAATAAGTTAAACCGAGAGCGTGCATAAAAAACGTCTAAATCTGACTTCGTATGAGGAAGTTATGATTTTTCGAAGTTTCGACTTAGCAGTATGCAGCCCAAAGTTCGAATATGAGATCGAGTGATTATTAGCCGAAACAATCTAAACGAGAATCAAAGATCTCGTCGATAGTAATGTAACGGTAAAAAGACAGACGAAAACGGACGTCAGATGAAGAAGTTATCAATTTCTAACGGAGTTTTCCTGTCCCGGCCTACTAAAAATAATATAATAAAAGTTAAAGACAAAGTTAGCTGACGGAGTCTAAACGAGAGTTGTAGAGCATAATCTCACCTACGCGTGCATATAAAGAACGTTGAAAACGGAGCTCGTATGCGAAAGATATGAATTTCTGAAGTTCGGGGCACGAACTTCCACCTGTGTCAGAGCCCACGACGTGAGCACAGTGTTCACGACGTGAGCAGGTGATGGACGTCTTCCATGGCAAGTGGCCATGACGAACGCAGTGACATCTTCGAGCTCACAACGTGAGCATGGTTTTTCAGCCCCTATAAATAGAACACAAGGTCAGCCGAGTTTAGTTGCTCAAATTCTTCTCTCTCGCCCATATTACTTCGATTTACGTGCAAGTTATACCCCCGAAGCCCCTGTATCATCCCGAGACCCGAAGCAAGTCCCGAAGCTCTGAAGATCCCGAGAAGAAAAGAGTTTCGAGCCGAAGCTCTGCCCGCGAGAAGTGCGGTTTTTGTGAAGCATCCCGGTTTCACCGAAGAATACTGTTTTAAAGAGTCGTAGTGCTGTCCGAGCATCGTCTTATCAAGTGAGTGCATAGTCCCTTTCATATACACGATATAATACAAGTATCGATTGAATGTATTAGGTATATTTTTTATGTGAGTTTATAATTGTTATCTTCTAAACGCATAGATATGATTTATTCTCTATGAAATACGTGTTATGTGAATATGTATCATCTGTTATTTGGATTGAGTATGAATGAACATGCAATACAGGTTTTAAACTATGTATAAAACAAGTATATTTTATCTACAAATATGTTGGGTAGAACATGGGTAGATAGTGATGTGTGATGAAATAAAAATGATGAGAGGCCTCGATGTTGTTGTTAATCTAGTCATCTAGCGGAGTATGGATGACGACCACGGACTCTTTCTAGACTGTCCAGTGGAACACTGCAGGTTCATAACATGTAGGTGTTGTGAATGATGTGTTCACCGGTGTACTCTATCCCCCTCATGGTTGCCTTTAGGACATCTATTGTTGAGGAAACCCCTTTGCAGTAATGTCCATCCAGATGAAAATCCTAAATTAGGTCCATGGTAATAGATGTTGTTTTAGGGACGTAAGGTGAGGATAACGGAAATGGGTTTTCTAGGGTTTATGCTATTCCTTTGGAGATATGAACCTAGCTTGCCATTCTCGTGTATATGGTGATCTACTTGAATCTAGGGTTTTCTTATGCCTTTTTTAGCTTGAATTCGAAGCATATGAGGTCCCAAGGTGGAATTCTTCTTAGATCTGGACCTTAAGAGGTCCAGAGAGTCCTATCTATCCTGCTTTATGCTATTCCTTTGGAGATATGAACCTAGGTTGCCATTTTAGAAGCTATTTCACCAAAAAAAGCCCTAGGAGTGTTGCATGAGTGTAAAGGTTGGACCTTTACGTGATCATTGTGTATTGGAAGGTCAAATCTGTAGGTTAGAGAAGCAGATCTGATCTCAGAAGGTCTTTTGAGTGTTGCCATGGAGGAAACTCGTCGAGTCCATAAGGGGACTCGACGAGTCGAGTCGGGTTGCCCCGCGATTCGTGACCAGTGGTAACCCGTCGAGTGAAAGGTTAACTTGACGAGTCGAGTGAGGATTTATGAGGATTAAGAGGACACGCATGGACTCGCCGAGTCACACGAGTGCACTCGACGAGTTTGGTCAAAGTTTGACCGTTGACTAGAGCTGACTTCAGTTGACCTAAGGGTTTTGGTTAAGCTGGTTCAAGAGAGGTCAGGGAGGGGTAGAATGGTCTTCTACCCATTCTTTAGAAATGAGGACAAGAGAAAGTATTGATTAGAGATGTTATTATGTTGATAGGAGGAGGCTAGGTCGGGTTATCGAGCACGAGAGGTTATCCGACATCGTACGAGGTGAGTCTTCTCATTATACTTTACCTAGAGTGGTAATTATGTGTGACCGGAAGGTCTTATGTGCTATGATGAGTATGTGATGCATGTTGTTATATGATATGTATGTGCTATGTTATGTTATGAGTATTATGATATGGATCGGAAGGTCAAAAGTGTATGGGCCGGAAGGTCAAGATGATACGGACCGGAAGGTCAGGGAAGTGGGATCGGAAGGTCTACCAGGACTATGGGACGGAAGTCCCCTGAGACACATTGACCGGAAGGTCTTGTAGAGTTGTAGCCTTGAGTGGCGTATGTGTTGTATGTGGTATTTTGGGGAACTCACTAAGCATTTATGCTTACCGTTTATGTGATATGTGTTTCAGGTACCAGCGAGGATCACGGGAAGGTGCCGACATGATCTGTACACATTGATGGAGTTTTATGTATTTGAGATCTTGGGATTGTTTTATTTGGAGGACATGTGTTACATTGGATTTGATATTTCTTATGAATGAAATTATGTATTAAAAATGAAAAAAAAATTGTTTTGGAAATTCACGTTGTTACAATTTGGTATCAGAGCCTTGGTTTGAGGGATTCGGATGCACCTTCGGGTGTATTTGAACTCAAACTGAGGATTTGAGAAAGTTTTTCATAAAAGAAACAATTTTTCTAAAAAGTAAAGGAATGTGAGGAAAGCGGAAAGAAGCAGTGTGTACGATCAGCCAGCGCCCGAACGGTGATTTCCCAAAATACCCTTACATTATGTGTTATGAGATATGATATGATATGCTATGCATGCTAGAGTAGGCTAGGTATTCCTATTAGGACTAGAGTGGCCTGATTTGTGATGCCTTAGCCTAGGAGATTACTGCTGCTATGAGATGCTTCGAGAGTGAGTAGGTAGCAGTGAGGAGCTTATGAGAAGTCTACCGAAGGGTAGCCTATGCTTAGCGAGATGTAGAGTACTTGTGATCTGAGATCCTAGGAGGAGGACTTGGAATGAATGTTGATGCGGTGTGGAAGGTAGTATAGGGCCCGTACTACTGAAAACACCGGATCAATTCGCAGTCCAAGTAAGAATCCTTAGGGTACTAGGGAACAAGTTGGGTTGAGTTATCGAGTGCGAGTATACTCGAGAGAGTCTCTGATTTTTTTTATGTCATATTTCAGAGACATCATGGTTGGGACACGCCACAGACCAGAGACCAGCGGCGTGAGTGACGAGGAGCTTCGTCAGATGATCCACGATGAGGTAGTTGCGGCTATCCGAGCAGAGATACCAGAGATGTTTGGGTCTATTAAGACCACGTTGATTGAGACATTCGATGAGCGGTACGCCGCGGTTACTGAGGCTGCAGCCACTGCAGCTACGGCAACTGTTGCTGCTGCTAGACCTCAGGGCGTGACTCGTTGTTGTTCCGGGAGTTCAGCAACACGAAGCCACAAGAGTTTGATGGGACACAGGACCCGATTGCTGCGATGAGATGGATTTCTGATATTGAGGGATGCTTCTACACCTGTTCGTGTCCAGAGCATCTGAGGATACGGTTCACGCTGAACCAGCTCCGCTTGGGAGCGAAGGATTGGTGGAAGTTTGTGACAGCAAACTTCACTCTTGCAGAGATCTCAGAGGTGACCTGGGAGAGGTTCACCACCATGTTCAGAGACTAGTATGTTCCCCCGGTGGAGAGGGAATGGTTGGCACAGGAGTTCTTGTCCCTCAAGCAGGGGACGGAGTCCGTGACTGTGATTACACGGATGTTCCACGAGAGGGCGTTGTTTTGCCCTGAACACGTGTCGTCTAAGCAGGCACGCATGAGCCGGTATTTGAGCATTCTGAGGAGGGACATTCGGGAGTTCGTCGTGAACTCGACTTACCGTACATTTGCTGAGCTCCAGGCAAATGCCCGGAAGAGGGAGATTGAGCTAGAGACTCAGGCCAGGGAGGAGGCCGAGTCTCAGAGGAGGGACAGGCGACTGGTACAGGTACAGCCGGCAGCTAACCGAGCTAAGCCCGCTGATACGAGATCTGGAGGCCAGAAGGGCCGCACTTGTGGGAAGTGCGGCAAGGGACATGATCGAGTGTGTCGAGCGGGTGCTTGCTACAAATGTGGCAAGGAGGGGCATATAGCCAAGGACTGCCCCAAGGGATTTATGGTTTGCTTTCATTGCAACCAGACGGGTCACCGGAAGGCCGAGTTCCCACAGCTATGACAGGGATCAGCGCAGGGATCTGCCCCTACTATTGCACGAGCTACTGAGGGTCGGCCAGTGAAGGCCGAGGCACCAAAGTCTAGCGGGAGAGCCTTCCAGTTGACAGCGGAGGAGGTCCGCGCAGCGCCCGATGTCGTGGCTGGTATGTATTCTTTCATTTATTTATGCTGAGTTGAGATATTGTGCTTATATTATGATATGCGTAGGTACTTTTCTTGTGTGTTCTGTACCTGCTTTGGTGTTATTTTACTCGGGTGCGAGTCGATCATTTATGTCGTTAGCGTTTAGTCAGCACATCAGTATTCGACGAGAGGCGTTGAGTCGACCTCTATGAGTTTCCATAGTTGACGAGCGAGCGGTGTATGCTACTGACGTGATTCGAGGATGTGTACACGAGATATTCGGTGATGAGTTCCCCATAGATCTGGTCCTGATTGCGATGGGAGACGTTTGCGTTATAGTGGGCATGGATTGGTTGAGCCGATTTGGGGCAGTTATAGACTGCGAGCGGCAGATGGTGACGATACGAGACCCTAGTGGGGGAGTGCTGACTGTATATGGCGAGGGTACCCGATGTGGGTCAGCATTTTTTTCGGCCGCCAGAGCGAGACAGAGTTTACAGCAGGGCTGCAGCGGGTTTGTAGCTTATGTGATGGATAAACGAGTGGCCGCAGAGAGGCCGAGTTCAGTTAATGATGTTCCGATAGTGCGTGAGTTCCCGGATGTTTTTCCCGAGGAGTTGTCGGGTGTGCCTCCCGAGAGGCAGGTGGAGTTCCGCATCGATTTGGTTCCGGGGGCAGCGCCTATCACCAAGGCGCCTTATCGCCTTGCGCCGCCAGAGATGCAGGAGTTATCCTCGCAGCTTCAGGAGCTGCTGGGGAAGGGGTTTATTCGACCGAGTAGCTCGTCGTGGGGAGCGTCGATCCTTTTTGTCAAGAAAAAGGACGGTTCACACCGGATGTGCATTGATTACCGGGAGTTGAACAAGTTGACGGTCAAGAACCGTTACCCCTTACCAAGGATCGATGATATGTTCGATCAGTTACAGGGAGCGTCTTGGTTCTCCAAGATAGATTTGAGGTCTGGATATCATCAGATGAGAGTACGGGATGAGGATATCCAGAAGACGGCGTTCAGGACTTGTTATGGGCATTACGAGTTCGTGGTGATGCCTTTTGGGCTCACCAATGCACCGGCAGCGTTCATGGATCTCATGAACAGGGTGTGCAGGCCGATGTTGGATCGATCGGTGATCGTGTTCATCGACGATATTCTGGTGTATTCGAGATCCCGAGAGCAGCATGAGGAGCATTTGAAAGAGATCCTCGAGGTTTTGAGATCGGAGAGGCTTTACGCCAAATTCTCCAAGTGTGATTTCTGGTTACGAGAGGTCCAGTTCTTGGGGCATCTCGTTAATCAGAATGGGATATTGGTCGATCCGGCCAAGATTGAGGCGGTGATGAGTTGGGGGGTGGCGAGATCCCCCACCGAGATCAGGAGTTTTATGGGGTTGGCCGGCTACTATCGGAGATTTATCAAGGATTTCTCCAAGATTGTCGTGCCACTCACCAGGTTGACCCGGAAGGGCGTTGCTTTTACATGGGGTCCAGAGCAGCAGACCTCGTTTGAGACTCTTCGCCAGAGATTGTGCGAAGCCCCGGTGTTAGCCCTTCCAGAGGGAATGGATGATTTCGCGGTGTATTGTGACGCATCGATATCGGGGTTGGGTGCGGTGCTTATGCAAAGAGGGCACGTGATAGCGTACGCATCGAGGTAGCTGAAGCCTCACGAGGTGAGGTATCCCACCCACGATTTGGAGTCAAGGGCCGTGGTGTTCGCCCATAAGATATGGCGTCATTATTTGTATGGGGTTCGGTGTATCATATACACAGACCACAAGAGTTTGAAGTACTTGATGGATCAGCCCAACCTGAACATGCGCCAGAGGAGATGGTTGGATGTGGTAAATGATTATGACTGCGAGATCCTGTACCACCCGTGCAAGGCTAACGTTGTAGCCGATGCCCTGAGCCGTAGGGCGGAGAGTGCCCCGATACGAGATATTTGTATGAGGATGACGGTGATGACTCCGGTGTTGGATACCATCCGAGAGGCCCAGGAAGAGGCTGTGAGACCGGAGAACCACAAGAGAGAGCGGGTGATTGGGCAGGTATCTGAGTTTGTTACCGATAGCCGAGGGCTCATGACCATTCAGGGTCGGATTTGGGTGCCGTTTGCGGGCGGGGCACGTACCATCCTGATCGAGGAGGCGCACAGATCGAGGTTCTCGATCCATCCCGGGGCCACTAAGATGTATTTGGACCTGAAAAGAGATTATTGGTGGCCCTGTATGAAGAGGATGTTATGTGGTTTGTTGAGAGGTGCTTAACCTGTCGCAGGGTTAAGGCCGAGCACCAGCGTCCGCATGGCAAGTTGCAGCCACTTGAGGTTCCCCAGTGGAAGTGGGAACAGATTTCTATGGATTTCATCACCAAATTATCGAGGACCGCGAGGGGTGTCGATGCAATCTGGGTGGTCGTTGACCGGCTGACGAAGAGCGCTCACTTCCTTGCTATCAGTGAGAGCTCTTCCGTAGAGAGACTGGCAGAGATGTATGTGAGAGAGGTGGTATCGCGGCATGGAGTACCGATCTCGATTGTATCAGATCGAAATGTACGTTTCACTTCCAGATTCTGGAAGAAATTCGTTGAGGAGTTGGGTACGAGGTTGCATTTCAGCACCGCTTACCACCCACAGACGGACGGACAGAGTGAGCGGACGATTCAGACGCTCGAGGACATGCTTCGAGCATGTGTGTTGGACTTCGGAGGAAGTTGGGACACGTACTTACCATTGGCTAAGTTTTCCTATAACAACAGCCACCATTCGAGCATTGGTATGTCTCCCTTCGAGTTGTTGTATGGGAGGAGGTGTCGGACTCCCATCTGCTGGGGAGAGGTAGGGCAGCGAGTGATGGGTAGCACTGAGATAGTGCTTCAGACGACTGAGCAGATACAGCAGGTCAGACAAAGGTAGCTGACAGCTCAGAGTCGCCAGAAAAATTATGCGGATAGGCGATGATCCGAGCTCGAGTTTCAGGTTGGTGACTTCGTACTCCTGAAGGTATCTCCTTGGAAAGGAGTGATCCGATTCAGGAAGAGGGGCAAGCTGGGGCCCCGGTATATTGGTCCTTTCAGGGTGACCGCGAGGGTGGGCACGGTAGCGTATCGTTTAGAGCTACCTGCGGAGTTGTGCCAGATACAT
Organism: Lactuca virosa; assembly: GCF_052849685.1. Taxonomy (NCBI): domain Eukaryota; kingdom Viridiplantae; phylum Streptophyta; class Magnoliopsida; order Asterales; family Asteraceae; genus Lactuca; species Lactuca virosa. The sequence goes on along the minus strand of NC_136432.1, from coordinate 123,304,802 downwards.
GATACCTTCCACGTGTCTCAGTTGAGGAAGTGTATAGTCGACGAGTCGGCGGTAGTGCCACTAGAGGATATTCAAGTGGATGCGAGCCTGAATTATGTTGAGAGGCCGATCGCGATCCTAGATCGGAGGATCAAGGTTCTGAGGAACAAGGAGGTGCCCCTGGTTCAGGTCCAGTGGCAACATCGGAGAGGGTCCGAGCTGACTTGGGAGCCGGAGTTGGAGATGCGGGAGCAGCATCCAGAGTTGTTTGCAGAGCGAGACTTCGAGGGCGATGTCTGATTCTAGTGGGGGAGAATTGTAACATCCGGAATTCCAGGTATCATATTTTAATTATTTAGTTTGTGTCAAGAAGAGGGACTCGACGAGTTGACGCCTAGACTCGTCTAGTAGGATCGCGATTGCTGACTGGATTTAATGAATGGACTCGACGAGTCGGCAAGTTGACTCGACGAGTCCGTGCTGTGGACAGAAACCCTAAATCCTCGGGCATGTGCCCTATTGAAGGGATCTTATGGCCCTCATTTGCGGCCACCTTCACCCTTGAGAGCACCAGAGGACCTGAGAGCATTGTGAGTGAGAAAAGAAACCATTTTCATCATTTCTCGTGTGATCTTGCAAGAAAAAAGGAAGGAGGGCAAGCTAGGCAGATTGAGGAGCTCAGATCTACTACCATTTGATCAGAAGAGGCTGATAGAGGTATAAATCTATGCTCATTCTCGTGTATATGGTGATCTGCTTGAATCTAGGGTTTTCTTATGCCTTCTTTAGCTTGAATTCGAAGCATATGAGGTCCCAAGGTGGAATTCTTCTTAGATCTGGACCTTAAGAGCTCCAGAGAGTCCTATCTATCCTGCTTTATGCTATTCCTTTGGAGATATGAACCTAGGTTGCCATTTTAGAAGCTATTTCACCAAAAGAAGCCCTATGAGTGTTGCATGAATGTAAAGGTTGGACCTTTACGTGATCATTGTGTATTGGAAGGTCAGATCTATAGGTTAGAGAAGCAGATCTGACCTCATAAGGTCTTTTGAGTGTTGCCATGGAGGAAACTCGCCGAGTCCATAAGGGGACTCGAAGAGTCGGGTCAGGTTGCCCCGCGATTCGTGACCAGTGGTAACCCGTCGAGTGAAAGGTTAACTCGACGAGTCGAGTGAGGATTTATGAGGAATAAGAGGACACACATGGGCTCGCCGAGTCACACGAGTGCACTCGACGAGTTTGGTCAAAGTTTGACCGTTGACTAGAGCTGACTTCAGTTGACCTTAGGGTTTTGGTCAAGCTGGTTCAAGAGAGGTCAGGGAGGGGTAGAATGGTCTTCTACCCATTCTTTAGAAATGAGGACAAGAGAAAGTATTGATTAGAGATGTTATTATGTTGATAGGAGGAGGCTAGGTCGGGTTATCGAGCACAAGAGGTTATCCGACATCGTACGAGGTGAGTCTTCTCACTATACTTTACCTAGAGTGGTAATTATGTGTGACCGGAAGGTCTTATGTGCTATGATGAGTATGTGATGCATGCTGTTATATGATATATATATATGTGCTATGTTATGTTATGAGTATTATGATATGGACCGGAAGGTCAACAGTGTATGGGCTGGAAGGTCAAGATGATACGGACTAGAAGGTCAGGGAAGTGGGATGGGAAGGTCTACCAGGACTATGGGACGGAAGTCCCCTGAGACACATTGACCGGAAGGTCTTGTAGAGTTGTAGCCTTGAGTGGCGTATGTGTTGTATGTGGTATTTTGGGGAACTCACTAAGCATTTATGCTTACCGTTTATGTGATATGTGTTTCAGGTACCAGCGAGGATCGCGGGAAGGCGCCGGCATGATCTGTACACACTGATGGAGTTTTATGTATTTGAGATCTTGGGATTGTTTTATTTGGAGGACATGTGTTACATTAGATTTGATATTTCTTATGAATGAAATTATGTGTTAAAAATGAAAAATAAAATTGTTTTGGAAATTCACGTTGTTACAGAGAGCATAAGTTGGAGAAATTTGTGAAGATATTTTGTTTATAGGCTAGTAGTTGTATATAACTGTTGTAAGGCTTATAATGTTCCGTTTATGCTTTTGGTCTGTATCGGAACATGACATCCCGAGTTTTGTTATATATGAAAATACATTTCTTTAAGGAATGCTTTGATAAATTTTATGTGTCATATTTTGTTTTGGGAACAAATTCCGCAACTCTATTAAATCAAAGAATTACTATAAAAATTATTTTAAAAGCATAAATTAAATCGGTCTTTTCTGGCCATGATTTTTGGGATGCCACACTTTTGTTTTGGGTTTGGGCCTTAGTTTTGGATCATACTGGGCTAGGGGTAGAATGGTCATTTTACCCATGCATGGATTAAGGATTATGGTATGGGACCCAATTGCTAATTGAGTATATTGATCGGTATTGATAGCTCAGGAAGTGGATAGGACAGCAGCTAAGGATTTCCTTCAGGAAGCCTCTGCATTCGAGGTGAGTCTCCTCACCATACCAAAGGGTCTAAGGCACCAAGACCGTCCCATTTTGTGATATGTGCAGGGAAGACCATGGGGGAGCCCATGGCACTTGGACAAGACCATGTGGGGGAGCCCATGGCTTGATGGTTAAAGACCATGGGGGGAGCCCATGGCAGTCGAATGAAAGACCATGTGGGGGAGCCCATGGCTTGTCGGTTAAAGGACATGGGGGGAGCCCATGGAACTTTGGTATAAGACCATGTGGGGGGAGCCCATGGCATCCTTACATGTTTATTTGATATGGCTTAAGTGATTGATATGGTTTATGTAGCTGTTATAGGTAGTATGGAATATGAGGTTATATGGATTGTGTGGGGTATGCTCTGGGGAACTCACTAAGCTTCGTGCTAACAGTTTTGTTTATTGTTTCAGGTATCATCGGTTTGGAAAGGAAGGGCCCGGCTTGATCGCAGCGCACACACCCATGGTTTCCGCATTATGTCATTTTGGGACCTGATTTATGGATCTGAGAATCGCATGCTAGTTAGGGCTAGAGGAGATGCCTTTATATGTTGTATGAGCTGGTAGACTTGCATGCTAGTGCTGAGTAGTCAGCGATATATTGGCCTGATATGTGATACATGTAGCTTTGGAGATACTGTATGTTATGCTGTAACGAGAATGACTATTGGTAATTGTAACTGCTAAGTGTATGTTTTGAAAATTATATACGGTTAGGATCTTATAGCCTTAGAATAGATGATTTGGCCTTATTTCCTGTGGTCCTAGGGTAGAGTCTATTATTTGACAGTCAATTAGATCCTGTTCTGTGTATAATTTGCATGCATAAGGCAGCTGACAGCGAGGATGGATGGATGTGGACAGCATGAGTGGTGGTATGTGGGCCGAATGTTTTATGATAGTTCATGGGTCGGACACTACCCTAGGGTAAGCCTAGGATGAGGTTAGCGACAGGTGTTACCTGCTTGCGGATTGTATGTGTGGATAGACTGACTTGTCTAATCTATCGGTTCCTTTTACCCAAAGTGGGATAAAAGCGATATATGTGGGCCCCTTGATGACTTAGTGATGACACCCTAAGCGCTTGGCCAAGCCGGGACTGAGTTGATGTGTTCAATTGTAGTCTGTTGTCAGTCGTCATAAATCAGAAGTCGGGAAACAACACATAGACTGAGAGAATGATTATAATCCATGTCTCATGTCTATACGATATCTAGAATGGAGGAATATATGATCCCTTATCTAAAGGACACGTTTCTTATATGATCAGAGTTCGACAGCGACTTTTGAAAGCTACGATTGCTGATCAGGTTCCGAAGTCATACGCAATATAGTTATTAGACTTATCCAAGTGGGAGACTGTTGGATTAGGTGTCTAAGCCCATAACTATTTTGGTATGTACTTGACCTGATTGTTAGCATGGTCCTTTTGGGTTGCCTTCACCATAGCAACTGATAGGATGAATTAAGGAGAAAGAGGATTAATTATGATTTATTAATATATTATATGAATAATATATTAAAAGAGAAATCATATTGTTTAATTAATATTAGTCAAGAATTAATTTTGTGGCTAAAAGAGATTAATTAAATAAAGGGGACTGGTTGTGTAATTATAAGATAGTTGCATAAATGGGCTAATGGATTCCATAGAAGTTGGAGTGGACAAAATCTATGGGGAAACCCATAAGAATTCGTCCAAGGCCTCTAAGGAGGGAGTCCATGGGCTGTTTAGGGCCTAAGCAGTCAAATTAGGGTTTCCTAGTTGAAAACCCTAATAGCCTACCTATATAAGGAACCCCTAAGGCCCCAAAAACGTGGTGAAGTAATCCCTAAGGGTTCTTGGATTTTTTGGTGTTCCTCCTCCTTCTCCTAGGTCATCTTGTTGCTCATGGTGTTTGTAACTCCATTGGAGGTGCAACATTTGAGGCACTAAGCTTTCAAAAGGTCAAGATCAAAAGGAATTGAGATTGTTATTGCTACATAACAATCAAGGTAAGATCTAAACCCTAATTCATATGTCAATTTGATTATTGTATGCTAGATCTAGGGTTTATGAGCTTTGGGTGATTATTGCATGTTCATTAGACAAACTAGATCCAAAGCTTTAGGGTTTGCATGTACATCATAGGATTGATATAGTGCTCATAACCGATCATCCTCACCATACCAATAGGTCTAAGGCACCAACGCCGGCCCATTTTGTGATATGTGGTACACTAGCTGTAGTAGAAATATGTGGTATGATAGTTAGTTGTATGCTAAGTGGTATGCTAGTGATTATATGATACTTGCAGGGAAGACCATGGGGGGAGCCCATGGCACTTGGACAAGACCATATGGGGGAGCCCATGGCTTGATGGTTAAAGACCATGGGGGAGCCCATGGCAGTCGAATGAAAGACCATGTGGGGGAGCCCATGGCTTGTCGGTTAAATACCATGGGGGAGCCCATGGCACTTTGGTATAAGACCATGTGGGGGGAGCCCATGGCATCCTTACATGTTTATTTGATATGGCTTAAGTGATTGATATGGTTTATGTAGCTATTATAGGTAGTATGGAAAATGTGGTTATATGGATTGTGTGGGGTATGCTCTGGGGAACTCACTAAGCTTCGTGCTTACAGTTTTGTTTATTGTTTCAGGTATCATCGGTTTGGAAAGGAAGGGCCCAGCTTGATCGCAGCGCACACACCCGTGGTTTCCGCATTATGTCATTTTGGGACGTAACTCTGATAACTGTTTAATTAAGCAATGTTTTTGGAATGCTTGGATTTAAAAGATAATTGTGTTTTACTATAATAAAAATGAAATTTTCTTTACCCCTGATTTTTGGGTCGTTACAAGTTGGTATCAGAGCCTTGGATTGAGGGATTCCGACATATTTTTTGGTGTGTCTGAACTCAAACTAAGGATCGGTAAAGTTTTTAAAGGAAAAATGTTTTCAAGGAAAAGCTTTCTAAGAAAAGAAAGGGTGTGATGCATGCAATCAGCCGAGGTCAGGTAAGTTTCCCAGAATACCCATATATGTTATCTGTTATGACCTGATTTATGGATCTGAGAATCGCATGATAGTTAGGGCTAGGGAGATGCCTTTATATGTTGTATGAGCTGGTAGACTTGCATGACAGTGCTGAGTAGTCAGCGATAGATTGGCCTGATATGTGATGCATGTAATTTTGAAGATACTGTATGCTATGCTGTAACGAGAATGACTATTGGTATTAGTAACTGCTAAGTGTATGTTTTGAAAATTGTATACAGTTAGGATCTTATAGCCTTAGAATAGATGTTTTGGCCTTATTTCTTGTGGTCCTAGGGTAGAGTCTATTATTCGACATTCTATTAAATCATGTTCTGTGTATAATTTGCATGCATAAGGCAGCTGACAGCGAGGATGGATGGATGTGGACAACATCAGTGGTAGTATGTGGGCCGAATGTTTTATGATAGTTCATGGGTCGGAGACTACCCTAGGGTAAGCCTAGGATGAGGTTAGTGATAGGTGTTACCTGCTTGCGGATTGTATGTGTGTATAGACTGACTTGTCTAGTGTATGCTGGTTAGATTTACCGTTACCTGAATGCTGCTTGCTTTGTGCTTTGTGGGATTCCTAGTGATGTGGATCAACTACTAAGTGAATATGTTAAGTCACATACAGTACAGGTTAAATAATCTAACAGGGATGGATTTTTTCACACCCCCAAACCAGAACGGTGGAAACGTCTGGGGGCGGATGGAGTAACTTCATGTATAGTATCATAACAATTGAATACAAATGAATCATAGCATCACAAACATTCATACATTTAGAATACAAGTTTACATTGTTTACAAACATCGTTCGCTCAAAAGTTAAGTACAAATAATTGAAAAGTAGAAATCATGATGTAGTGACGCCTGTCCCCAAAATATTTTCGTACTACCTTTTCACTGGTTTCCTAAGTATACAAGTAGTTTTGAAAAGCGTCAACATTTAAGTTGGTGAGTTCATAAGCGTTTTTGTATGAATAAAATTTGTAATGTTTCCTTGTAAATGATAATGTTAAGTTTTCCCGAAAATCCAATATTTTCTTAAGTGTAAGATGTAGTCTTAAAACCCTAAGACAAAAAATGTAGGTAGTGTTGGATTATAAAGTGTTGGATAAGGTGTCTAAGTCCATAACTATATTTGGTATGTACTTGACCTGATTTAGCATGGTCCATTTGGGTTGCATGGCATCGGAACAATTTGGATAGACTTTTGTGAGAAGAGGATATTTATGATTTATTAATATATTATAAGTTCTAATATATTGATATGAAATCATATTATTTAATTAGTATTGATCAAGAATTAGTTTGGAATTAATTTTGTGATCAAAAAGAGACTAATTAAATAAATAGGGATTGATTTAGTAAATCATTCATTCTTATAAAGTGGGCTTATGATCCATAGTTCTTCATGTTGGGCTAAACCCATGTGATACACCATGGAGATTAAAACCCATGGATCATCAGGAATGTGGAAAGTCATGAGTTACATGGTGTAACCCTAATGTGCACACTATATAAAGAAGCCTCATACTAGCAAAATCGGCACTTAGGATACACAAGTGAGGGCTAGCCGATTTTGGTGCAATATAATCTTCTCTCAAGTTATTCCAATTGTTGGTAGTGTTGTGTGAAGCATTTGAGGCATCACATTTGGGGTGCTAGGCTCACAAAGTCTTAAGGAATCAAAGCTACAAGAAAGGTATGTCATTCTACTAGAATTTTGTATTACATATACCCCATGATATGCTAGTTAGGATGAAACCTTGGAAAAATGAAAGTTTGCATGTATAATAGAGAAAACATAGATCCAAGGTTTCTAGGGTTGCATGCACACCATAGGAGTGTTAGAATGCTCAAAACCCTATAGTGGTATCAGAGCCTAGGCTTGTTTTCCATTATACTTGATGCTACTTGTTTTTCCAAATTTGAAATTCTGCCATTTTTGCATCTGACTGCTTACCACGATGTGGCAACCTTTACCACGACGTGGTGATGCACCTGTGTGCAGAATTTCGGGTTTTTGCTTGCTATTGGATGAGGATCATTACCCTAAACTGTTTTTTGAACCTAGAAACCTGTTTTTCAAGAGGGTAATGTTCTTGCTTGTCCAATTGAAAGATAATTGTTAAAGTTTCAAGTTTTATATTAAGTTTATATGATTCTTGAAAATTGTTTATATGAATTATGCATGCTTATGAGTTTTGTTAGATCATAGAAATTATTTGACATGCTTGTTAATTTAATTGTTGATCTAAATGCTTTTTAATGGACTCCATAACTTGTCCTCAAGTTATGGAATTCCAAGAGTCTTTTCCATTAAAATCATTAAAACTCATAAGTTATAGAAATGAAAGGTTTTGAATAGTTTCAAAACTTGCCTTCAAGTTTTGGAATTTGTAAAGTCACTTTAGAATACTTTAATTCCAAACCCTAGAGTTTTAAAAGTTTAAAATTCAACATTTATACTGTTATAATATTATAAGTTTAATAATATATATATGTATAAGAACAAGTCAGTCTTACCGCTAGTAGGCCTCATTCACGAAGCCGGTCTATAAGGGGGGTATAAGGTTACTGCCTATAAAATGGTGGTTTAATGGGTGTCCACTCTCACCCACCTCTTCCTTGACTGGTGGAGGGTCGTTAGTCGAACGGGTAGGACAAAGACTATAATTCTCATTAAAAGTATAATGATAAATATAAAGTAACTAAATGTTTTATAAATTGCCAATCTTAGTTACTTTAGGAATATGTGAAATTGATGCTAACCCATGAAATTACACTTTGCACCTTGCTAAGTCGTTAGTGGAGCGTGTGTGGTTAACCGACGCACTAACTTGGACTAACAAGGGTGGAAAAGGGTGGCTTAAGGTTTATCATAAATCGGTGGAGCGTGTGTGGTTAACCGGCACATCGATTAGGTGATAAAATTACGAGTACCAAGTTAATTTGCATGGTTATTCACACCTTGTTTGTGATCCTCGGTATCCCAGTCACAAACTTGAAGGGCATAATCGAGATTTAAACATGCCATTGAATTGTTCAATGAATCTCAAAAGGTCTAGGAGTTTCAATCCAATTAAAACTTAATAATCTGTTTCGTTTTTCATGGTGGAAATTGGTAAATCGTCATTTACCTACCTTTAAATATTTTGTAGCTTGGATTACGGCATCCCTCTTCCAAGTTATAAAATATTGTGTTGGGTCGTAGCCTTAATATTTCATTTGGGTGTCTTATTAAGGACTCTTTATCTAATCTAAACTTGTCTTTCTTCCTTTTCAGATGTCTTCCAACAATGCTTCTGGCTCAAACCCTACTGGCTCCTTTTCTCTCATGAATCTTTGTGGGAGAGTCATCTTTGATGGGACTAATTTCAATGATTGGATTAGGAACATAAGGATGGTCGCTCGCTATGAGGACAAGGAGTATGTCCTTGATAAGGAGCTAAAGGTTATTGATGAGTCTTCTGCTACTCCAAAGGAGATTTATGAGTACACTACCCATGATAAGGATGCCACTAAGGTATCTTGTATCATATTGGCTACCATGACAACAGAACTCCAGAAATCCTATGAAGATTTCTACCCTTATGAGATGCACCAGGACCTGATGGAAAGATACCATCAGAGTGCTCGTCAGGAAAGGTATGAAATCATCACCTCCATGATAACAACAAGAATGAAGGATGGAGAGCCCATCACGGGCCACCTGCAGAAAATGCAAAGATTCATGGACCGTTTGCTAAAGTTAAATGTGAACTTTGATGAGGAGTTAGCAATAGATATCATTCTACACTCCTTACCCTCCTGTTATGATCAGTTCTGCATGACCTATCATATGAACAAGGAGGAGGTCACACTTAGCAAACTTCAAGGACTTTTGAGGACTGCTGAAAGTAGTCTCAAAGGTAAGAATGTTGTTACCACTCCTACCACCGCCCCTGTTCTGGCAATCGGGCAAGGTAAAGGGAAAAAGAGGAAGACCCCTTCGAATGGTACCAAGGGAAAGTCTCTTAATGACTCCTCTTCGAGTGGAACCAAAGGGGGTTCTACCACTCTCTCTTCCAACCCGAAGGATGCACAATGCTTCTACTGTCAGGAAAAAGGGCACTCGAAGCAAAGTTGCCCCAAGTACTTGCAGGATGTTAAGCATGGGAAAGTGAAACCCACTCATGCAGGTATTTACACTATATTGTCTAATAACTCACCATATACTAATTCTTGGGTCCTTGATATAGGGTGTGGAATTCACATTCGTTCTGATTTGTAGGGCCTAAAAAGAAGTGAGAATGTGGAGCACGGGAAGATAAAATTGATCATGGGGAATAGGAAAGCTTCACCTGTCACCAAGATTGGAGTTTACTCTTAATTGCTTAGTAGTGGGTTAATATTAGATTTGAATAAATGTTGTTACTCGTCCGAAATGGCGAGAAATATTATTTCCTTTCATGGTTTGTACAAACAAGGATTTACTTTTTCATTTGATAAGGAATGTTGTGGTATTAATGCTTTTTATAATGGTGTTTTTTAATTTAAAGCATTCCCTTGTGATGGTGTATATGAAATTGTGTCGGTTGTAGACAACTTAGGAAATAATTTATTGCATATTGACTCTTCCACTAGTCTAGATAAGGCATCCTTGTGGCATTGTCGTCTTGGACATGTTAACAAGAAGCGCATAGGACAACTCCAAAAGGCTGGATCCTTGGAGTCATTTGACTTAAAGTCAGATAATAGTTGCGAATCTTGTTTACTTGGAAAAATGACTAAGTCACCCTTCACTAGTACTTGTGCTAGGGGTAAAGGTTTGTTGGACCTCATAAACACAGATGTGTGTGGACCCTTCAAAACCGCCACAAGGGATGCTAACCGCTTCTATATGACTTTCAATGATGATTACAATAGGTATGGCTATATCTACTTAATCAATCATAAGTCATAAACCTTTGAAAAATTCAAAGAGTTTAAACAAGAAGTGGAGAATCAACTGGGTAGGAATATAAAGATGCTCCGATCCGATCGGGGTGGTGAGTATCTTAGTATCGAGTTCCTTGACTATCTTAAGGAATATGGAATTGTTTCACAATTCACACCTCCTAGGACACCACGGCTGAATGGTGTGGCTGAGAGGCGCAATCAAACCTTGTTCGACATGGTTCATTCCATGATGAGTCGAGCTTCGTTACCAATCTCATTCTGGGGGTATGCCTTAGAGACTGCCGCCCATATCCTTAATCTAGTCCCTACCTAAAAGGTTGCCAAAACACCACACGAGATGTGGACTGGGAAAGTTCCCACTTTAGACCACATCAAGATTTGGGGTTGCGAGGCTTTCGTGAGGCGTGAGACTCACGACAAGTTCGAACCTCGAAGTGAGCGGTGTATTTTCATCGGCTACCCATAGAAATCTTTTGGTTATCTCTTCTACAAACCGAGTGACAATGTTGTCTTCGTCGCGGGGAGAGGAGTCTTTTGTGAGAGAGAATTCATAAGCCAAGGAAACAGTGGGAGTCAAATTGACCTTGAAGAACTTCGAGAGTCAAGCGGTGAAGGAACCTCAAACACTAGCAATCAACCTGAGGAGGATACTCCTGTTGAGCTGATTGATGAGTCCATACCTCTGAGGCGTTCCACAAGAATTAGGAGCACACCTGATTTTTATTATGGTTTCTATATTACTACAGAAGGTGATGCATTTATCAGTGATAGTACACTGATAAATTTGGATGAACCTAACAACTTTAAGGAAGCTATGGCAGGCGCTAAGTCTGCTAAATGGAAAGAGGCTATGGACAGCGAGATTCAGTCCATGTATGACAATCAAGTTTGGAACTTGGTTGACAATGTATCGGGTCGTAAGACCATGGGATGCAAATGGATCTTCAAGAAAATGACCGACATGGATGGGAAGGTACACACTTATAAGGCGCGACTGGTTGCGAAGGGCTTTACTCAAACTCCGGGAGTTGACTATGATGAGACCTTCTCACCAGTAGCGAAGATTAAGTCTATTAGGGTTATGCTAGCCATAGCTGCATTTCATGATTATGAAATATGGCAAATGGATGTCAAAACCGATTTCCTTAATGGAAAGTTGGCTGAGGATGTTTATATGAGTCAGCCAGAGGGTTTTGTTGATGCAAAGTACCCTAATAGAGTGTGTAAGCTTGAGAAATCCATCTATGGATTAAAACAAGCATCTCACAGATGGAATCTTTGTTTCGATGAGAAAGTCAAAGAGTTTGGCTTTTCGATGAGCGAGGATGAGTCCTGTGTATATGTTAAGGCTAGTGGGAGTATAGTTAGCTTTTTGGTATTGTATGTGGATGACATACTACTCATAGGAAATGACATCCCAACCTTGCAGGAGGTTAAGTCCTAGCTTGGGAAGTGTTTCACTATGAAGGACCTTGGAGAAGCTGCCTATATCCTAGGGATAATGATATTGAGAGACAGGAGTAAGAAACTAATTGGACTTAGTCAATGTACCTACTTGGATAAGGTGTTGAATAGGTTCAACATGCAGGATTCCAAGAAAGGTGACTTACCGATCTAGAGTAACGCCAAACTGAGTAAGACTCAGAGCCCGAGTACAGAGGCTGAGATAGCTGAGATGAGTCGAATACCATATGCTTCCGCTGTAGGCTCGATCATGTATGCTATGACTTGTAATCGCCCTGATGTGGCCTTTGATTTGAGCATGGTCAGCAGATATCAAGGAAATCCGGGCAAGGCTCACTGGACTGTGGTGAAGAACATTCTAAAGTACCTACGGAGGACTAAGGACTGGGTCCTTACCCTTGGTGGGAGTGATGACTTGAGAGTAGTGGGGTATAGTAATGCCAGCTTTCAGACTGACATGGATAATTTCCGCTCTAAGTCGGGCTGGGTCTTTACCCTAAATGGAGGAGCAATTACTTGGAAAAGTTCCAAGCAGGAGACAGTGACTGATTAAACTTGCGAATCAGAGTACATAGCAGCAAGCGAGGCGGCGAAGGAGGCAATATGGCTGAAGAAGTTCATTGGAGACCTTGGAGTTGTACCAGCTATAAAGGAGCCTATGGAGAATTTCTGTGATAACGAGAGTGCAATTGCCTTAGCCAAGGAACCAAGGGATCACGTCATATTCAAGCATATCGACAGAAAATACCACTTCATTAGACATCGAATAGAAGAAGGACTCCTCGTGGAAAAGAGGGTATCATCGGATGAGAACCCAGCAGATCCCCTCACGAAGGGACTGTGTAGGGTTAAGCATTTACAGCATGCGAGGCGTATTGGGCTGAAGAATGATATTAGTTTTAGTAATTAGATAGCTTTCGAAACTTGTAATAGTTGAAATTAAACTGACAATTTGATGTTTAAATAAAAGGTGTTTTTATTTACTAGTATGGTATTGTCTTGTGTCAATCATTTACTATTGTTTCATTTTGCTTGTTTTGACTTCCTGTATAATTATATTATTCAAACTATCCACATTCAATCATACTATGGAAGTAGGTACTGAAATAAGACTATCATGAATTGGATTTGTAGATTTGTCTGAATTGTATTGGACATAGCAATTGTTGCTGCAACATTCATGAGTGCTCATAAGTTCTGAGTATTGGATTCAATCTACGCTCACTTGTATCACTTCATGGAACTTATCTCAAGTGATCATGAGACGGTAATATCATATAAGTCTTCAAACCAAGAGATATGAGTTGTTGACTATGAGTTGCTTGTACATTGATAGTACGAAAACACATCAGTAACTTGATGTTATAAAACGTGTTGTTGTGTACAATTTGAAGATTAGTTAGTACAAGCATATGAGTCGAAGTTCATCTGTTCCTTTTAGTCCTTGGAGGATTAAAAGCGATATCTTGGGCCCCTCGATGATTTTTTTACTTATGTGCCAGGACCGGTCAGAACTGAATTGATGTGTATGATTAAGTTCTATGTCAAACAAATTGGAAATCGGGAAACAAACCGTTGGACAATAAGTACGACGTTGTTCCATGTATTTTTCCGGCTGATATCTTGAACAGAGGATTATATGATCACTTATCTAAAATGGCACAACTTAGTTCCACGAGACTTTTAAGAGCTACGATTGTTGGTCGGATCCTGAAGTCGTACTTGCTGCTATAGTTGTTAGACTTATCCAAGTGGGAGACTGTTGGTTAAGGTGTCTAAGTCCATAACTATATTTGGTATGTACTTGACCTGATTTAGCATGGTCCATTTGGGTTGCATGGCATCGGAACAATTTTGATAGACTTTTGTGAGAAGAGGATATTTATGATTTATTAATATATTATAAGTTCTAATATATTAATATGAAATCATATTATTTAATTAGTTTTGATCAAGAATTAGTTTGGAATTAATTTTGTGATCAAAAAGAGACTAATTAAATAAATGGGGATTGATTTGGTAAATCATTCATTCTTATAAAGTAGGCTTATGATCCATAGTTCTTCATGTTGGGCTAAACCCATGTGGTGACCCATGGATACTCCATGGAGGTCAAAACCCATGGATCATCAGGAATGTGGAAAGTCATGAGTTACATGGTGTAACCCTAATGTGCACACTATATAAAGAAGCCTCATACTAGCAAAATCGGCACTTAGGATACACAAGTGAGGGCTAGCCGATTTTGGTGCAATATAATCTTCTCTCAAGTTATTCCAATTATTGGTGGTGTTGTGTGAAGCATTTGAGGCATCACATTTGGGGTGCTAGGCTCACAAAGTCTTAAGGAATCAAAGCTACAAGAAAGGTATGTCATTCTACTAGAATTTTGTATTACATATACCCCATGATATGCTAGTTAGGATGAAACCTTGGAAAAATGAAAGTTTGCATGTATAATAAAGAAAACATAAATCCAAGGTTTCTAAGGTTGCATGCACACCATAGGAGTGTTAGAATGCTCAAAACCCTACATAAAGTAGTATCGTATAGCTTTATTTATTTTATAAAACCGAATGAAGATGCATTAGCCCCGTAAACCAAGTGATTGTCAATACCCTACGTGAGTTATTATAACCATGCTTAATATGACTGATATGCCTGAACGACGTTCTTCCAGCGTCGGAATTGGTAGACTTTTGTCACCCTAGACTTGTCGGTCTAACTATAGCGAACAGCTGAGGTGTGGGGTTGTCAACCCCGTTTAGATCTATACACAACGGTCTTGCTCTCCTTTCAGGAAACTCTGGTTATAATGCAGGACTTAAGGGATACTTTAGGTAAAGAACATGAAGAGAGTGTGTCTCACAAGAGCATTAACTGATTTACGTGAACTATGACTCCTTTTTCTTGTAAAGCGAAATAATTATATCTTTGAATAATTATATGTATTTTCTAAAATGAAATTGTGGTTTGTGACTTCCAAACTATACCAATTATAGTTTATCTTGTTTGTTTGAAACTATTTATATAATCTTTTCTATAAATATGAATGTTTATTCTTGTCTAGTATTAAAATATGAAATCGACACATAATATCTCTGGGTTGTAACCCACCACATTAGTAAATAACTATATTGTAACCATTTTTGCTAGAAAATCTATCTTTTAGTAAAAGTTGCCAAAACCTTGTAGTTTTCCAAATCATGCTTTTCTTATGATATTTGTAGCATATAATGAGTTATGTTTTTGTTAACTTTACATATCAAAACTAATATATCATGAATATTGTATAAAAGTAGTGATAATCATACCTTATGCAAATAATATCTTATTTTTAACATTAAGATGCAAACATGTAAGTATTTGTGTGATAACAAAGTTTTAATTGTATCCCCCCCCCTAAAAACATGAAAAAGCTTGAAAATATGGGGGTATGAACTCACCTTGAGTGGTTTTGGTGGATGACTTAAAGGATTGAGATGAGGATTTCGAACTTGGCACTTGAAAGGGAGTGGATGAACTTCAAGGAAAGGTTATTATCCTAAGAATGTCAACACACAAAAATGTGTGTAAAAATGGTGAAACTAACATAAAATCGTATATAAACACTAGGGTATTATGAAAATACTTACCAAAGAAATCTAAGGATGAACTTGGGGCTTAAATCCTTTGAAACTTGGAAAAGGGTTCTTGAGAGAAGGAGGAATTTAACAAGAACTAGAATGAAGTAATGGTGAGGTTTTGTGATGTTAATCTCGTTTAAATAAAAGGAGTGGTATTGAGGTGAAGTTTACTTAGATAACTAGAGGGTAATGTATGGATGTTTGGTAATACGTGGGATACTGTGATTGTATTGGAAATGGGTGAGATTTCAAATCCTAAAGTCAACCTTCCTTGCTTTTTCCTTATCCTAGACCGCAAACCCCTTTCAAACACCCTAGTGTGACCGAAATCACATGTGATTTCGGTCCTAGGATTGGCTTTACTTTTTGATTTCGGTCCTAGGCCTTTTCCCATGGTGATTTCGGCCTTAGTGGGTCCTTAAGGTGTGTTTTCGGCCTTAGTGGGCTTGCTTGGGGTTGATTTCGGTTCTTATGTTTCCTAGACAATGTGATTTCGGTTTTGAGTAATATAGATCACAAAGATGATGGCCTTAAAACTCAAGAATTCAAGGTCCTTGCATAAATGCATGTTGTTATGCTAAAACTATTTGATTCTTGTTTGATTTGCATGAACTTTTCAAGGTTTAATTCAACATGAATTTCCAAGTGTATATTATCTTTAATCATACAAATGGTGCCCTCTTGGCTTTCAAATAACATTATTGCATCAAGTTACATAGATATACATTGTGGATACCCTTATACACAAGACCCCTCAGACTTGGTTTGACCCAAAATTTTCTAGTTGTCACAGATTTGATCTGATTGTGTAGCTTTCGTCTGAGTCTAACCGTTATAGGGTTGAATCTTTTACTCGAAGGATTATCTGACCTCTGTTGTATGTGACTATATTCATGAGGTAGTTGGTCGACATTGGTGGGAATCTTTCAACAGCTGAGGGCAGGATGAGGAGGGGAACCTAGGAAAGCCTAGGATATGCTCCATTGAGTTTAGTGGGGCGGTTCAGTGAAGTTGGGAACCTAAGAAAGCCTAGGAGCTGCTTCGATGTGTATTATGTTGTTGTTTAGCAGATATTTGGTAGTATGGTTCAGTGAGTACTGGCGTAATTGTCTGAATAAGTGACTTAGAGGATTCAGGAGGATTGCTGAGGAAAGTATGGCTAGGTGTGGAAGGTAGTATTGGGCGCGTACTACTAAAAGCATAGGATCCCTACTCGAATCGATGAGAGTCTTGGAGAATCTAAGAACCTTATGGGAAGGGAGAATTCTTGGTTAAGCTCTAATAGTGGAGATAGCTGCTTTGCCAGACGAGGATGAGCACACATGAGGAAGGCCCAGGGTTGGTCCCGGCTCCGGTGGTGAGCCAGTTAATGGAGGGACTACCAGGGATTTGAGTTCGCATTGGTTTAAGGAGATGGAAAGTGTTTTCCACACTAGTCCCTACCCCTTAGGAGCTAAGGTTCAGCTCATTGTGGATCTCTTGTATTAGACGACACAGATTGATTGTGCATTCTATTGCGCTTTCGGGACTGGAGACTATGTCTTGGGAGTAGTTGTAGCCTGGGTAGGGCAGAGGTTCCTCCAGCTATTACAGTTCAACCGTTGACGATTGAGTTGGTGAGCGTGTCAGGGTGCAAGACCTTGGATGATATGATTTCTAGAGCCAAGAGCGAGGGATTGATTTGGAGCACATTGGGAAGAGGGGACAAGATCTGGTGCATATAGTGGAGGGTCCCGGAAAGAGACCCAAGATTTCGAGTCAACTTTTGAGAGGCCAACAGGGCCGGATTCGGTTCAGTATTTACGGGAAACTACACGAGGGAGTTTTCGTTTCAAGGGTTTTAGTAAGTGTATCTTTGGGTTTGTTTCCCTGCTTGTGTTTGGGTTATACCTTCAAATATTGACATATGACATTTGCATACCGTGAGTTACGGGGTGGTTAGTGAAAGGTCGTTTCCCTCTTTGTTGGTTTGGAGCGTTCAATGTTATCTGGGTCTATGGTCGAGATTGGTTCAGGGACGTGATGCGAAAGGTCCACATTTAGGATTGGTGACTCAGCCATTATGCTAGGGTCGGCTTTTGGAAGCGCCAGGGGAAGTGGTCTACTGTTGAGGCTTTTATCTGGACATCGGTTATTTGGACTTCAAGAGATAAGTGTGGCATCATTTCAAGGCGTCTAAGACTATTAGTTTCGCTAGGATTCGGGAACTGTTCGTCTGATCTTTAGGAGTTGTGTGGTCTTTGGGGTTTGGGCCAGTATTAGAACACTAGCACGGGTAAGCAGCAGGTTGTCAGCAGTGGGTTATTAAAGAGTAAGAAGGATTGGGAATCCTTCAAATCTTATGTATTGTGAAAACTTAGTCGAATATAAGTGGGGGAGTATTGCGCAGGTGTTCAGGACAGGAGCAGGTATGAGACCGGGATGAGTTTCTCATCCCCATCGAGGAAAATGGTGGCCCAAGTGGCTGATTAGTTTGAACGTTGTGCGAGTTTGGAGTCCGGTAAAATTTCCCAGCATGTGAATCGCGTTTTCTTGGTGCGTGATAACAAAATTTAGGGAAGCAGGTTGGGGTTCCAGTCATGAAGTGAGTTCAGTTGGGTGTTCAGTCGAGTGCACGCTCGACTCTGTGTGTGTTCTGAATTGATAGATTTAGGGTAAGGCATTGGGCTGTGGTTGTGTTAGGATGAAAGTGTTGTAAGACTACGGGGGAGCCGTAGCATTCACTAATGGTCAGTTGGGTTGAAAGTGTTGTAAGACTACGCGGGAGCCGTAGCATTCACTAATGGTCAGTTGGGGTAAAAGTGTTGTAAGACTACGCGGGAGCCGTAGCATTCACTAATGGTCAGATAAGATGAAAGTGTTGTAAGACTGTGGGGGATCCGTAGCATTCACTAATGGTTAGTTAGGATGAAAGTGTTGTAAGACTACGGGGGAGCCATAGCATTCACTCATGGTCAGTAGGGTGAAAGTGTTGTAAGACTACGGGGGAGTCGTAGCATTCACTAGTAGTCAGATAGTGTGAAGAGTGTTGTAAGACTACGGGGGAGCCGTAGCATTCACAAGCAGTTAGATAGTGCGGGAAGTGCAGAAAGACTGCAGGGTAGTTGTGGCATTCACGGATTCGTTCGGATGACTTAGGCCAGGGAGGGCCAGTTTGCAAGGTTGTGAGTAGGTCACAACATAATTGGAATCAGGAAACGGTAGTTCGAAGGAGACCGGGTATGATGCAAGACTACAGTTATTCTGGTAGCATTCACCTTTTAGCGTCGGACTCAGTGGCAACAGGTTGTTATCCTATCATGATCGGATGGATCAAAGGATTGAAGAAGCCATGAGTAGCGGTATAGATAGGGCAGGTATTGTCAGACGAGGTATCCTTCAGAGGTCATTTGGGACTGATGTGCATGTGTTCCTTTCCTAGCAATCGGTTAGGTGTTCAATGTTTGATTATATATTATCTGTGAAGTTTTCTGTTGGGAGTCGCGAAGGGCGACAGTGGGGGAGCCTTCTTGGTTTAATAACTAGGTTGGAACTCGAAATTTCAGATGACTGGCTGACGAATTGGCACCAGGGAGGTCTCGGTGGATTGAGGGAAGCAACCGGAAGGCAACAGCCGACTGTTTCAGGCAGTTTCAGGACTTCGGGCGGTATTAGCGATTTGGGTTCCGTGGGAATGAGGAGTATCTGGGTGTTGGGTAATGCCAAGTCACCCACAGCGGGATTAAATAATCTCAGAATAGTCTTAGTCTATCCGTTATAGGGAGGGATCTTTTACTCGAAGGATTATCTGAGCTTCTGTCAAGTATAAGTGTTCTGCAGAGAAATTTGGTCTATAAATCTGTTTTCTAATGGGAACCTCAAGTTATCAGAGGTTGAGTAGCCAGTTAGGAGATAAGTGAAATGAATCCGGCAATGATTCAGGGTGAGCGATCTGTTGGATATAGTGTATAAGTCCATAACTATATTTGGTATGTACTTGACCCGACCCGGCATGGTCCATTTGGGTTGCACTTCACCCGAACAATTTATGGATAATCGTTTGAGAATAGTATAAGTTATGATTTATTAATATATCATAAGTCCTAATATATTAATATAAAATCATATTATTTAATTAGTATTGATCTATAATTAATTTAGAGATCAAAAGTATGACTAATTAAATATGGGCTCTTGTATTTATATAGTGTGGGCTAATGCTTATTTGGAATGGGCTAGGCTTGCATGGAAAGTCCATGGATACTCCATGGAGCTTTAACCCATAGATCTCATGGAAATGAAAAGACATGAGTATTAGGGTTTACATGGATGTAACCCTAATCCACCACACTATATAAAGGAGGCTTTGGTTCTTGAAATAGCACTAGTTGATGTGTGTAAACTAATAGGGCCGATTTCAAGAAGTTTGTGACTATTCTCTCAAGTTTCCAAGTTTGTGGTGATTTGTGACTTCCATTTGAGGCATCCACATTATTGGTTCTAGGCTCTCAAACTCCAAGCAATCAACTACTACTACAAGGTAAGTAATTCTACTAGTTTTATTTGATTCAAGTTCCCCATGCCATGCTAGATAGGATAAGAACCTTGGAAAAATAATTATTTGCATGTATCTTAGTCAAACATAGATCCAAGGTTTCTAGGGTTGCATGTACACCATAGGAGTGTTAGAATGCTCAAAAACCCATCAGTGGTATCAGAGCCTGGTTTGTTTTATTTGATACTTGATGCAAAAAAAAACTTGAAAATCGAAGTTTTGTTCAAAAGCTCGTATCAAAATTTCAAGTTTTGTATATGTACTTACGATTCTTGAAATTTTTGATATGAACATTCATAAACATATGAGTTTAGAAGATCATAGAAATTATGTGCTAATAATTGATTAGATTAATTCTTGATCTTTATGTGTTTTAATGGAGTCCATAACTAGTTCTTAAGTTATGGATAACCAAAAGTCACATTTATAAATAACCATTAAAAGAACACATAGGTTACAAAAAATGAAGAGTCTTCATTTTTAATAACCATTAACTCATAAGTTATGAGAAATGAAAAGTTTTGAAAGTTTACAAAACTTGCCCTCAAGTTTTGGAACATGTAAAGTCATATTAAAAACTTTAGTTCCAACCCCTAGAATTTTAAAAGTTAAAATTCAACCCTTATACTTTATAATATTATAAGTTTAATAATATTTATATATGTATAAGATCAAGTCGTCTTACCGCTAGTACGCCTCATTCACGAAGCCGGTCTATAAGGGGGGTATAAGGTTGTTGCCTATAAAATGGCAACTTAATGGGTGTCCACTCTCACCCACCGCTTCCTTGATCGGTGGAGGGTCGTTAGCCGAACGGGTAGGACAAGGACTTATTAATTCTCATTAAAAGTATAATGATAATACTAAAGTAACTAAACTTTATTGAATTCCGAATCTTAGTTATTTTAGGAAAATGTGAATAAGGTGCTAATCCATGAAATTACACTTTACACTTTGTTTAAGTCGTTAGTGGAGCGTGTGTGGTTAACCGGCACACTAACTTGAACTTAACAAGGTAGGTAAAGGGTGACTTAATGTTTATCATAGTATCGATGGAGCGTGTGTGGTTAACCGGCACATCGATTGAGGGGTAATACATTAAGGGTACCAAGTAATTTGCATGGTTACTTCACACCTTGTTTTGTGATCCTCGGCATCCCAGTCACAAAACTTGAAGGGCACACTCGAGATTGAAACATGTCATTGAAGAAAGTTCAATGAATCTCAAAGAATCTAGGAGTTTCTAAACCAATTAAAACCTAATTAAATATTTCGTTTTTCATGGTGGAAATTGGTGAATCGTCATTCACCTACCTTCAAATATCTTATAGCTTAGATTACGGCATCCCTCTTCTAAGTTATAAAATATTGTGTTGGGTCCTAGCCTTAATATTACATTTGGGTGTTTTGTTAAGGACTATCTCTGTATCTAATCTAATCTATTCCCTCTTCTTTTCAGATGTCTTCCAATAACAATGCTTCTGGCTCAAACCCTACTAGCTCCTTCTCTCTCATTAATCTTTGTGGGAGAGTCATCTTTGATGGGTCCAACTTTACAGATTGGATCAGAAACATCAGGATGGTCACTCGGTATGAGAACAAAGAATATGTTCTCGACAAGGAGCTGAAGGTACCCGAGCCAACTGCTACTCCTGAAGAGCTTGCTGAATATGAGGTACATGAAAGAGATGCTAAGTGGCATGCATCATGATGGCCACCATGACAGCCGAGCTCCAAAAGTCCTATGAGGATTATTATCCTTTTGAGATGCACCAGGACTTGATGGACCGCTACCATCAAAGTGCTCGTCAAGAGCGATATGAAATAATCTCCTCCATGATAACAACCCGAATGAAGGATGGTGAACCCATCACGGGCCACATGCAGAAAATGCAAAGGTATGTGGACCGTTTACTGAAGCTGAATGTGAACTTCCCTAAGGAGTTAGCAATAGACATCATTTTGCACTCCTTGCCATCGTGTTATGATCACTTCCGCATGACATATCACATGAACAAGGAAGAAGTCACCCTCAGCAAACTTCAAGGACTCTTGAAGACCGCCGAAAGTGGTCTAAAGGGTAAGTCGGTTGTTACTACTCCTACTCCTACTCCAACTGCGGCCAATGTCTTGGCAATCGGGCATGGCAAAGCGAAGAAGAGAAAGAACCCTTCTAAGGGTACCAATGGTAAGACCCTTGAAGGCTCCTCTTCAAGAAAAACCAAGAAAGGTTTTGTCACTCCTTCTGCTAACCCTAATGAAGCTGAATGCTTATATTGCCATGAAAAGTCGCACTGGAAGCGAAACTGCCCAAAGTACCAACAAGATTTGAAGGATGGGAAAGTAAAACCCAACCATGCAGGTATATACACCATATTGTCTAATAACTCACCTCATTCTAAGTCTTGGGTCCTTGATACAGGTTGTGGTATTCACATATGTTGTGATTTGCAGGGACTAAAAAGAAGTGAGAATGTGGAGCAGGGAAAGATAAACTTGATCATGGGAAACAGGAAAGCTTCACCTGTCACCAAGATAGGAGTTTATTCCTTAGTGCTAAATAGTGGGTTTACATTAGATTTGAATAAATGTTATTATTCGCCAGAAATGGCAAGAAATGTTATTTCCTTTCATGCATTGTATAAACAAGGTTTTACCTTTTATTTTGATAATAATAATGGTAGTATTGATGCTTTCTTTAATAATGTTCTTTATTTTAAAGCATTACCTTGTGATGGCGTGTATGAAACTGTATCTGTTGTAGATAATCTAGGAAATAATGTATTGTGTATTAACTCTTCATCTCATTGTTCAAGATCTTGTATCAAATTGATTTCAAGTTATGGGATTCTTGAGCTGCCTTCACATATCTAGAATTTTGCAACACATTGACAGCTCCTAAAGAAGAGGATCAGATTCTAGGTTTGACTCATACCCTTGCCTCCTTCTTGAATATGCAAATTCCAGTAAGGATCACAACAACTACCGCCTACTTGATTAAGTATAACATCCTAACGACGACAACTTAATCATCACCAATTCTCAAGTCTTTAAATTTAGTTGCATCCAGTTATTATAAAGTACAAGATAATGATAGTGAAATCCCTTCAACTCCACCGACGCCTTCACCTTCATGTGATCGGTAAGGTGCAAGAAAAATAGGCTAGAGAAAGGAATTGAAATGTGGGACGATGAGGGGTAATGAATAAAAAGGGTGTGTCCACTTTTATTTCTTATTTAATAAAAAACTCAAAAATGATGATCGATAAATTATCACAAATAAAAAAAATGAAAAAAGAAATTGGTAAGGGTAATATACTCATTTAATGTTAATAGGGATGAAATGTGTAGTTTAAACCAAACGAGGGACGGTCCGAGTTAATTTTTGAAAATAAGGACTGAACGTGCCTTTTGACACCTACACGAGTGACGATTCATGTAATTTATTCAAATTAAAAAGTTAAAAAAAGGTAAAGGGTATTATATTTTTGTTGAGGACTAAATCCAAAAATAAAACCAAAATATAAGGATAATCTAAGTTAAAAATAGAGTAAATTGCACGAATCGACCTTCGTGCAGATGCTAAAAAGCACGTTCAGTTCCTATTTTTAAAAATTAACTCGGACCGTCTCTGAATTTTCATTTCCTTACACGGTTAGTCCCTGTCGTCGTTAGCCGTTAGTGGTTGTTGTTTAAGTGCCCCACGTGCTTTGCACGCAGGGGTATTTTTATCTTTTCAAGTCTAAAAATGTACATAAATGAATAGTTGAAGGACCAAAATTATAACATACTCAAAACATTACTCATGTATGGGGTGGAACCTCCAATCTGACACCGTAAATCGCAGCACCCTCGAATTGCACATCTCGTTGAAGCTCAGATTCCGGAAGCAATTAGATTCGATTATGAGTATAAGAGAAAGGTGTTGACATTGGCTGATGATATGAACCGCATTAAAAAAGCACAATTTCAGCATTCCGTTCGTTTCTGGTTGACGAAATCTTGGAGACGCTTTGAGAAGGATTCGTGAAGGTGCTTCCATGATTCGTACTAAAGGCGAGGAAGGAACTGATAAGTTTTAATAGACTTCGTTCTATCTTATCCTATTAATTCCTTGATTTCATTATTGGGTTCTAATCCAAAAGAAACATAGAGATTCAAGGAATTTATTTAGTGAAATCTTACCAATTTCTCATCGATTCTTATCTGACTTTTTCAGGTATAACATAATTGATGTTGTGAGGCATGTAAGATTCGTGATGGGGCGGGGGGACATTAGGGTTCTGCAAAACATGGAAGACGATGAGGTGTTCACTTTTGTGAAGAAAATCGCTACCCCATACGAATTAGTGATTCAGACGAAGCAACTTGGCGACTTCTGGTGATGAACTTTGTTGCAAGAGGTGTTCCAAATTCGGTCGATAGAACACTAATGATGCAGTTGGGATGCGATATTTGTTAGTCGGGGGTGTTCAAGAGCAGACCCGACTCGCCGGACATGTGCTATTGTTCAAGCGATGACTCATTACACTAGTTCGTCGATGCTTGTAGAGGTGGGTTTTGAGTGATTTCAGTTTTGATTTGAACTTGAGGTTTTGAGTTATTTACTCTGGAAGTTTGTAGTGAAGGAGGAGTGAGTGGTGACTGGTGAGGTAAGTGTTTGATGACGAAGGTTGTTTCCGACAATGTCATCATCTATATCGTTTCCCCAAAGGTAGTCACTGTTTACCCAAAGGTAATCACCAGAAAGAAGAAAAGTAATACAGAGTAGTGATTTTAGAGATAATGGAAGGACCGGAGATGGGGTTAGAAATGAAAAAGACTAAATGGATAATATATTTTTCGATTTATAAATATTTTGGTCACTGAGTTTTTTTTTTCGGTCCACATTTACCACTTCAATTTGTTAAACTGTACACATTTAATCCTTAGAAATGAAAAAGACTTAAAAGGGTAATATATTTTTCGATTTGTACACATTTTGGTCACTGAGTTTTTTTTTTCGGTCCACATTTACCACTTCAACTTGTTAAACTGTACACATTCAATCCTTATGACCGGCTACTCTAGGTTAGCTGGTAAAAATGACTTAATAGGGTAATATATTTCTCACTTTGTACACATTTAGTCCTTAATATTTTTTTTAGTTGCAAAATCAGTCATTTTTGTTTTTTGTACTCATTCAGTACTTATGGACGATTTCTTTAGGTTTTTCTCATTACATCTTACATGGGACAATCAATAATGAGGTGTTTGGGCTTTTGATGCTTATGTCCATCACGATATCGACTACTTGGTTGCTTAGGTCATGTGTTCTGAACATCATAACTTCTTCATACGATCTTAGATTTTAACGATCTTTATATCCTTGTGTTCGTATTTTAGTCTACTACAACTTTTGTTTATATTACTCCAGTTAAAAAGTAATATATTTTTACTTACGATCTTTATATCCATATGTTTTTTTATGAATGTATGTATGGATGTTTTTTTTAATAAAATCGTAAGTAAAAATATATTACACTTTAATAGGAGTAATCTTAACGAAAATTGTAGTAGACTCAACAAACGAACACGTAGATATAAAGATCGTTAAAATATGATATTTTATGAAGAAGTTACGACGTTCAGAACACAAGACCTAAGCCAAACCAAAAGCCTATGCAACCAAACAGTCGATATCGCGATGGACATAAGCATCAACAGCTCCAAACACCTCATCAATGATTGTCCCACGTAAAATGTCGTGAGAAAAACCTAAAGAAATCATTCATAAGTTGGTGGTTGTCGAGGCCAACAAAATAAATAACCATAAATCTTTTACACTAAAATAGTGTATAGTGGTAAAGGGGTCGAATCCACGGAGATTGGTTCAATTTGTTACTCAATGAAAATCTCTTTGTAAAAATACTTGTTAAATAACAATAAAACTAAAAAGGGGGGGTGGTCTTTTGAAATACTTGAAATAAACTAAAACTAAACTAAGATTTAAATGGACAATTTAACAAAAACAAGAGTTTGATGTAAAATCAATAAGGGAAGGATGGTTGACTTAAGGTCTCCTCACTTTGACTTTTGATGAACATATCATTAGAATCCAATGGTGCAATACTTGATTTAAACCCTTAATTTGGCTATAGTAATCCAATGAGCTTGAGATTACCTAGACTTTTCTTAGTTATTGAAATGGTTAGAGAAGCTCATAACAATTTCCTTAGTCAAAGTCACTAATTCCAATAAGCATATAATTAGTGAAAGTCAACTAGCATTAAGAACCAAAAAGTCACCAAATCCAAGAGGAGTCAAAAGCTTCCACTACCATGTTGGAGAAAATGTTTTTTATGATTGTGTGAAGTAAAACTAACACAAGAATCACTTGTTGCTTGCTAATTTGAAGATCATTTACTTAATCAAGAAATTAGCCAACTAATCACCACAAACACATTTAAACTCATGAATAAAAACATACAAGCAATGATAAGATGTTAAAACACAAAACATTTTCATAAAGATTCAAACACAAATTCATGGATTCTTCAATATTCAACAAAAGTTCAAAGGATTCAACAAAAGTCAACCAATATATGTTTAGCCAAGCATGGCTAAACTCAAGAAAACAAAGTTAGATAAGATTGTACCAAACATTTGACAAGAATCAAGCGATGAAAAGATGAAGTTCTTGAGGGTTTTCGGTCTTCAAAGTGCTCCAAAACTCCAGAGAGAATGCCTCCAAATCGGATGTAAAAGATAAGGCTGAAGAGGCACACCAACCTTCCCAATATATAGCTCCAAATGAAATCCCGAAATTGCCCCTGCAGGAACCCACGCGGGTCGCGTGACTATGACGGAGTTTTTAGGCTTCTTCAAGTTTTGGGCCCCCACAACTATTCCATTGGCCCAGTTCGAGTCTGATCAGCTTCTAACCCATTTTTCTTCAAGTTCTCTTCAATTTGAGCCCAATTTGACTTTTCCAAATCCTCCAAAGCTCTTGTAATCGCCCGATCATCAGCCTCCGCACACTCGAAAATCCCCCCCCCCCCCCCCCCGCATCTTGCAAATTTAAAGTTTAATTCTTCCAAGCATTCAAATAATTGACAAGCCCACTTCCTGCATCATCTCCATAGTCATCAAGCCCAAAGTCCCCATTTCCCTTCTAGTCAATCGCCTCCCAAAAATCCCGCTCCGCTAGTCTCCAAAAAATCTGCAATAATGCTCAAGAAACTAGAAAGTACCCGAAATGGTCATGAAATACCAAAAAGGAAAATATGCATGGAAATTAACTAAAATGCGAATGAAATGTGCTAAAATAAACTATGAAAAGAAGTAAATAAAATGAAGCTATCAAATCACCCAAGCTTAAACCTTACTTGTCCTCAAGTAAGACAAGACTAAAATGAACTCGGGATGAACTATCCTAAGAAAAATAAAAAGAATGGATAGAACCACGGAAGCTGATCACCATTACTCAACATGGTCAGAATTGATCTTGCTATTGTCTCATTACTTTTTCATCCGATGACAATGGGACCATAAACCACAGCTAGGACAACTCCTTTAGGTTAGTAAGGAGGGATGGTCAGTCGCAGCCCCAATGGAGCATGCATACAATGAAGAACATTTGTAGTAGGGAGAAAGCAGTTGGATGGGTTCGTGTGGAGCTCTTCTTTAAGTTCACACTCTTATCACGAAAGTTGCGTGATCTCACGTCTGTTGGCCACTCTCAAATGTGATTGGGTTCATCGGTCGGGCACCATTGTAGGAATCAGTTCACTTAGTGTTGGCCTAAACCTCCCATAGTATCTGACTCAACAGTCTCTCTAACATCACCAATTTGCGAAAATAAACAACTCGATCTATATACAATAAGACAAACCTAAATAAATGGATATCACACGTCGGGTGACCAAAATGTAGGAAAGTTTGTTCAATAATTGAACCGGTCACCTATCTAAGATAATTGCAGCTTGAAATATATTTTTTTTCAAATAAGTATAAGTAGTAAACTTGAAGGTAATTCACTAACATATTGAATTTTTGCTTTTTATCAAGAATACTCTTTTTTTTACTCAAAATTTGGTTCCCAAAAGTATGTGAGTGGAACCGAGAGGGTAGTAATATAATCTGAATGGTCTAAGTGTGAAAATGACCATGTATGGAGCGTAAATATTTAAGCTCCTTTTCAAACTTGCGAATTTTCAAAAATAACGAAAATGCCCAAATGTGGGCTAAGACTCTCTAAAATCCTAAGTAAATTGCAAAAAAAATATGGTGATGTAAAAAGACTGGATATGGATGCTACTCGGGGACAAGCACCAGTGCTTCATCCTAATGGTTCAAACATGATCAAGTGTGATCCCCTCAGCAGTAGTAACCACAAGGCTAAGAACATCAATTGCTATAGTATATCCTACAGTTGTTAGTATTGCATGCATAATTCTTCATGAAACTACCTGGCCATGATCACTTACCCCTTTAAGCTTCCAGCATCTGATCCCAAGTATGAACTCCAAACTGCAGCTAGTGGTCCCGGTTCGATGGGTGAGATATCAACAAGATCCTGGACCAATAATGATACAATAACTATGAACCTGTTCCATGGCATCCAAGGGGGTGAGAATAAACAGATAACAAAAATGCATGAATGCTAATGCCCTAAGCTAAATGTTATGCAAAAATAGAAAGTAGAAAAGAAGAAAATAAAATCTTTTTGGAATTTTATAAAAAATAAAAAAATGAATGCAAATTAGCTTAAAACTAAAATGAAATGCAACCTAACTAAAAAAATGCATGAAAAAGTAAAAGCAAAGGGGAAATGCCCCACCCCAAGCTTAAGAACAAGCATTGTCCTCAATGCTTAAGGAAAGGGCGGAAATGACCTAAATCGGAGGGTCGGCGGGCGAGAAATGTCTGTGGCGATAGTGGTAATCCCACATATCCTGGACCTGGCGAGACGTGGGTGGGAAGGACTGCTCCAGCTGATCGACAAGGGTCGCCACGGACTGGATAGCTCGGGTGTTCTCCTGCGTCTGAGTATCGATGTGCTGAACCGTGGAGAACATCGTGGCGAATTGGTCGAAGAAGTTAGGGGGGAAATATGGTGGGATCTCGTGTCCCCCCTGCTTTTGTGGCTGATATTAAGGCTGGGCAAAATGTTGTGGGGGTTAAAACTGGTCATCTTCATCATCCACAGGAGGAGGGTAGTCGGATGGAATGACCCATTGTTCGGGGTCGGTTGGTTCGAAACACCCTATATACTCGTGAGGAAGAATGAGGTATGGCTGATTATCAAGGTTCCAAATGTGACCATCAACTGATTCTCGGATGATTTTGTTGGATATAGTGTCTAAGTCCATAACTATATTTGGTATGTACTTGACCCGACCCGGCATGGTCCATTTGGGTTGCACTTCACCCAAACAATTTATGGATAATCGTTTGAGAATAGTATAAGTTATGATTTATTAATATATGATAAGTCCTAATATATTAATATAAAATCATATTATTTAATTAGTATTGATCTATAATTAATCTAGAATTAATTTAGAGATCAAAAGTATGACTAATTAAATATGGGCTCTTGTATTTATATAGTGTGGGCTAATGCTTATTTGGAATGGGCTAGGCTTGCATGGAAAGTCCATGGATACTCCATGGAGCTTTAACCCATGGATCTCATGGAAATGAAAAGACATGGGTATTAGGGTTTACATGAATGTAACCCTAATCCACCACACTATATAAAGGAGGCTTTGGTTCTTGAAATCACATGAGTTGTGGTGAGTAAAGTAAGAGGGCCGATTTCAAGAAGGTGATTACTATTCTCTCAAAGTTCCAAGTTTGTGGTGATTTGTGATTTCCATTTGAGGCATCCACACTATTGGTGCTAAGCTCTAAAACTCCAAGCAATCAACTACAACTACAAGGTAAGTAATTCTACTAGCTTTATTTGATTTAAGTTCCCCATGTCATGCTAGATAGGATAAGAACCTTGGAAAAATAATTATTTGCATGTATCATAGTCAAACATAGATCCAAGGTTTTTAGGGTTGCATGTACACCATAGGAGTGTTAGAATGCTCAAAAACCCATCAGTGGTATCAGAGCCTGGTTTGTTTATTTGATACCTGATGCAAAAAAAAAAAAAAAAAAAAAAAAAAAAAAAAAACTTGAAAATCGAAGTTTTGTTCAAAAACTCGTATCAAAAATTCAAGTTTTGTATATGTACTTACGATTCTTGAAATTTTTGATATGAACATTCATAAACATATGAGTTTAGAAGATCATAGAAATTATGTGCTAATAATTGATTAGATTAATTCTTGATCTTTATGTGTTTTAATGGAGTCCATAACTAGTTCTTAAGTTATGGATAACCAAAAGTCACATTTATAAATAACCATTAAAAGAACACATAGGTTACAAAAAATGAAGAGTCTTCATTTTTAATAACCATTAACTCATAAGTTATGAGAAATGAAAAGTTTTGAAAGTTTACAAAACTTGCCCTCAAGTTTTGGAACATGTAAAGTCATATTAAAAACTTTAGTTCCAACCCCTAGAATTTTAAAAGTTAAAATTCAACCCTTATACTTTATAATATTATAAGTTTAATAATATTTATATATGTATAAGATCAAGTCGTCTTACCGCTAGTACGCCTCATTCACGAAGCCGGTCTATAAGGGGGGTATAAGGTTGTTGCCTATAAAATGGCAACTTAATGGGTGTCCACTCTCACCCACCGCTTCCTTGATCGGTGGAGGGTCGTTAGCCGAACGGGTAGGACAAGGACTTATAAATTCTCATTAAAAGTATAATGATAATACTAAAGTAACTAAACTTTATGGAATTCCCAATCTTAGTTATTTTAGGAAAATGTGAATAAGGTGCTAATCCATGAAATTACACTTTACACTTTGTTTAAGTCGTTAGTGGAGCGTGTGTGGTTAACCGGCACACTAACTTGAACTTAACAAGGTAGGTAAAGGGTGACTTAATGTTTATCATAGTATCGATGGAGCGTGTGTGGTTAACCGGCACATCGATTGAGGGGTAATACATTAAGGGTACCAAGTAATTTGCATGGTTACTTCACACCTTGTTTTGTGATCCTCGACATTCCAGTCACAAAACTTGAAGGGCACACTCGAGATTGAAACATGTCATTGAAGAAAGTTCAATGAATCTCAAAGAATCTAGGAGTTTCTAAACCAATTAAAACCTAATTAAATATTTCGTTTTTCATGGTGGAAATTGGTGAATCGTCATTCACCTACCTTCAAATATCTTATAGCTTAGATTACGACATCCCTCTTCTAAGTTATAAAATATTGTGTTGGGTCCTAGCCTTAATATTACATTTGGATGTTTTGTTAAGGACTATCTCTATATCTAATCTAATCTATTCCCTCTTCTTTTCAGATGTCTTCAAATAACAATGCTTCTGGCTCAAACCCTACTAGCTCCTTCTCTCTCATGAATCTTTGTGGAAGAGTCATCTTTGATGGGTCCAACTTTACAGATTGGATCAGAAACATCAGGATGGTCACTTGGTATGAGAATAAAGAATATGTTCTCAACAAAGAGCTGAAGGTACCCGAGCCAACTGCTACTCCTGAAGAGCTTGCTGAATATGAGGTACATGAAAGAGATGCTACAAAAGTGGCATGCATCATGATGGCCACCATGACAGCCGAGCTCCAAAAGTCCTATGAGGACTATTATCCTTTTAAGATGCACCAGGACTTGATGGACCGCTACCATCAAAGTGCTCGTCAAGAGCGATATGAAATAATCTCCTCCATGATAACAACCTGAATGAAGGATGGTGAACCCATCACGCGCCACATGCAGAAAATGCAAAGGTATGTGGACCGTTTACTGAAGCTGAATGTGAACTTCCCTGAGGAGTTAGCAATAGACATCATTTTGCACTCCTTGCCATCGTGTTATGATCAGTTCCGCATGACATATCACATGAACAAGGAAGAAGTCACCCTCAGCAAACTTCAAGGACTCTTGAAGACCGCCGAAAGTGGTCTAAAGGGTAAGTCGGTTGTTACTACTCCTACTTCTACGCCAACTGCGGCCAATGTCTTGGCAATCGGGCATGGCAAAGGGAAGAAGAGAAAGAACCCTTCTAAGGGTACCAAGCGTAAGACCCTTGAAGGCTCCTCTTCAAGCAAAACCAAGAAAGGTTTTGGCACTCCTTCTGCTAACCCTAATGAGGCTGAATGCTTCTATTGCCATGAAAAGTCGCACTGGAAGCGAAACTGCCCAAAGTACCAGCAAGATTTGAAGGATGGGAAAGTAAAACCCAACCATGCAGGTATATACACTATATTGTCTAATAACTCACCTCATTCTAAGTCTTGGGTCCTTGATACAGGTTGTGGTATTCACATATGTTGTGATTTGCAGGGACTAAAAAGAAGTGAGAATGTGGAGCAGGGAAAGATAAACTTGATCATGGGAAACAGGAAAGCTTCACCTGTCACCAAGATAGGAGTTTATTCCTTAGTGCTAAATAGTGGGTTTACATTAGATTTGAATAAATGTTATTATTCGCCAGAAATGGCAAGAAATGTTATTTCCTTTCATGCATTGTATAAACAAGGTTTTACCTTTTATTTTGATAATAATAATGGTAGTATTGATGCTTTCTTTAATAATGTTCTTTATTTTAAAGCATTACCTTGTGATGGCGTGTATGAAACTGTATCTGTTGTAGATAATCTAGGAAATAATGTATTGTGTACTAACTCTTCCACTAGCTTAGATAAAGCATCCTTATGGCATTGTCGTCTTGGACATGTAAGCAAGAAACGCATAGGCCAACTCCAAAAGGATGGAGTCTTGGAGTCATTTGACCTAAAGTCAGATGATAGTTGTGAATCTTGTTTGCTTGGTAAAATGACAAAGTCACCTTTTACTGGCACTTGTGTTAGGGGTGAAGGTTTGTTGGACCTCATACATACGGATGTGTGTGGACCCTTCAGAACCGCCACAAGAGATGCTAATCGGTTCTATGTAACTTTTACTGATGATTTTAGTAGATATGGATATGTCTACCTAATCAAGCATAAGTCATAAACCTTTGAGAAATTCAAAGAGTTTAAGCAAGAAGTGGAGAATCAGTTGGGCAGGAACATTAAGATGCTTCGATCTGATCGTGGTTGTGAGTATCTTAGTACTGAGTTCCTTGACTATCTTAAGGAATGTGGGATTGTCTCACAATTGACACCTCCTAAGACACCACAGTTGAATGGTGTAGCTGAGAGGCGCAATCGGACCTTGTTGGACATGGTTCGTTCCATGATGAGTCGAGCTTTGCTACCAATCTCATTTTGGGGGTATGCCTTAGAGACTGCCGCCCATATCCTTAATCTAGTCCCTATAAAGAAGGTTGCCAAAACACCTCACGAGGTGTGGACTGGAAAAGTTGTCAATCTAGACCACATCAAGATTTAGGGTTGAGAGGCTTTCGTGAGACGCGAGACTCACGATAAGCTCGAACCCTGAAGCGAAAGGTGTATTTTTATAGGCTACCCACAGAAATCCTTTGGTTACATCTTCTACAGACCCAGTGATAATATGGTCTTTGTAGCAAGAAGAGGATTCTTTCGAGAGAGAGAATTCATGAGCCAAACGTGTACTCGACCTGATGTAGCAAGAAGCGAAACGTGTACTCGACCTGATGTAGCCTTTGCTTTGAGCATGGTTAGCAGGTATCAGGGGAACCCTGGCAAGGCACACTGGACTTCGGTAAAGAATATCCTCAAGTACCTACGGAGGACTAAGGACTGGGTCCTTACCCTCGGTGGCAGTGAGGACTTGAGAGTTGTAGGGTACAGTGATGCTAGCTTTCAGACTGACATGGATAATTTCCGCTCTCAGTCGGGCTGGGTCTTTACTCTAAATGGAGGGGCAATTACTTGGAAAAGTTCCAAGCAGGAGACAGTGGCTGATTCCACTTGTGAATCAGAGTATATAGCAGC
Source organism: Lactuca virosa (assembly GCF_052849685.1). NCBI lineage: Eukaryota > Viridiplantae > Streptophyta > Magnoliopsida > Asterales > Asteraceae > Lactuca > Lactuca virosa. The sequence goes on along the minus strand of NC_136432.1, from coordinate 123,270,713 downwards.
AAGTGAGGCAGCAAAGGAGGCTATATGGCTAAAAAACTTCATCGGAGACCTTGGAGTTGTACCAGCTATAAAGGAGCCAATGGAGATTTTCTGTGACAGCAATAGTGCGGTTGCCTTAGCCAAGGAACCAAGAGATCATGGGAGATCCAGACACATTGACAGAAAATATCACTTCATCAGACATCGAATAGAAGAAGGAATCCTCATGGCAAGGAGGGTATCATCGGATGAGAACCCAGCAGATCCCCTCATGAAGGGACTGACTCGGGCTAAGCATCTCCAGCATGCTCGGAGCATAGGGCTGAAGGATGATATTAGTTTTGGTAGTTAGATAATCTTGAAATTTGTAAAATGTAATTGACATTTGATGATAAATAAAAGCTGTTACTTATGAGTAAAGTGTTACTATCTCTTGTCAATCGTTTACTATTATTTCTTTTTGCATGTTTTGACTTCCAGAATAATTATGTTATGGTTTATATCATATTATTCAAACTCTCCACAGTCGGTCATATGTTGGAAGTAGATATGAATCAAGACTGTCATGGGTTGGCTTGTAGAGGTCTAAGATGTTAGACAAAGCGGGGCTACAACACTCATGAGTGCTCATAAGTTCTGAGTATTGGATTCAACCCACGCTCACTTGTATCACTTCATGGAATTTATCTCGAGTGATCGTGAGACGGTAATATCATATAAGTCTTCAAACCTAGAGATATGATTTATTGCCTATGAGTTGGTTATGCATTGATTGCACGAAAACGCATTGGTAACTCGATGTTATAAACCGTGATTTTGTGTGTAATTCAACAAGTAGTAGAGCAAACATATGAGTCGAAGTTTATCTGTTCCTTCTAGGATTAGAAGCGATATCTGGGCCCCTCGATGTTTTGTTTTGACCTATGTATCGGGCCCGGTCAGAACTAAATTGATGTGTTCAGTTAAGTTCTATGTCAAACAAATCGGAAATCGGGAAACAAATGCTGGACAATAAGCAAGACCATGTTCCATGTATTTGTCCGGCTGATATCTAGAACAGAGGATTATATGATCACTTATCTAAAATGGCGCTTCATAGTTCAACAGAGTTTAAAGAGCTACGATTGCTGATCGGTTCCTGAAGTCATACTTGCAACTATAGTTATTAGACTTATCCAAGTGGGAGACTGTTGGATATAGTGTCTAAGTCCATAACTATATTTGGTATGTACTTAACCCGACCCCGCATGGTCCATTTGGGTTGCACTTTACCCGAACAATTTATGGATAATCGTTTGAGAATAGTATAAGTTATGATTTATTAATATATTATAAGTCCTAATATATTAATATAAAATCATATTATTTAATTAGTATTGATCTATAATTAATTTAGAATTAATTTAGAGATCAAAAGTATGACTAATTAAATATGGGCTCTTGTATTTATATAGTGTGGGCTAATGCTTATTTGGAATGGGCTAGGCTTGCATGGAAAGTCCATGGATACTCCATGGAGCTTTAACCCATGGATCTCATGGAAATGAAAAGACATGGGTATTAGGGTTTACATGGATGTAACCCTAATCCACCACACTATATAAAGGAGGCTTTGGTTCTTAAAATAGCACTGGTTGATGTGTGTAAACTAAGAGGGCCGATTTCAAGAAGTTTGTGACTATTCTCTCAAGTTTCCAAGTTTGTGGTGATCTGTGACTTCCATTTGAGGCATCCACATTATTGGTGCTAGGCTCTCAAACTCCAAACAATCAACTACTACTACAAGGTAAGTAATTCTACTAGTTTTATTTGATTCAAGTTCCCCATGCCATGCTAGATAGGATAAGAACCTTGGAAAAATAATTATTTGCATGTATCTTAGTCAAACATAGATCCAAGGTTTCTAGGGTTGCATGTACACCATAGGAGTGTTAGAATGCTCAAAAACCCATTACGATCTGTCAGGGAGACAGACCATCCTGAGGCTTCAGGTTTCAGATTGAGTAAATGTGATCATGTTGCAAGGAATTCGTTTCATCTTCGGGTTTTAGAACCCTGCGGGGTTAGTTTTGGTTGCCTTGGAAAGGCTATGGTACGCTAGGGACCATGTCCATGTTGCTCGGGCTGCTTGGCATGTCGGGATTGGTAAGGAATGATTTCGAGGACGAAATCTAATTCAAGTGGGGGAGAGTTGTAACATCCTGTTTCGAATTGTTCCCATGTTGAATAGGTGATCAAGGATAAAGTGCTATCAAGCTCCGGATACCTGAGGGGTCGGGTTTCGGACCTATTTGGAGTTGGATAAGGTGCCTTGGATTGTTCAGGTATTCAGTTTGAGATTCTGGATCAAAGGGTATTTCGGTAATTTGTCAGCTTAGGTCTTATGGGAAGTGAATTTTGGTTCGGGACATTTTATGGCAGGCAAGAATTGATAATACTGTTAAACGTCTTAATACCTTTCTAAAGATATATGAATGGTTGGAATTGAAGTTGTATCGAGTAAGTTATAACCTTCGAAAGAATTAGGGTTTTAGGAAAAGCCCTAGTAAGCGGGGAGTACCAAGGTGGTATGCAGGGCGTACTGAAGAGAAAGAACTACGTGAGGCGTAGCTGGAGGAACGGGTAGCGTATAAGCGAGGACTGGATCGGGACGCGTGGCCTCGTACAAACGGGCTTAAAAAAGGTATGCTAGGTGTACAAGAAGGTACCTGTGGTTTCCGCATTATGTCATTTTGGGACGTAACTCTGATAACTGTTTAATTAAGCAATGTTTTTAGAATGCTTGGATTTAAAAGATAACTATGTTTTACTATAATAAAAATGAATTTTTTTTACCCCTGATTTTTGGGTCATTACACCCTGAGAGGCGGTCCAGACGTGCCGATGGCTCGGAGAGCGGTCCAGATAGACTGATGGCCCTGCGAGGCGGTCCAGTTAGGCTGATGGCTCATTATGCATGTTGTTTATATGATATAGTTATGGTTTGTATGATGTTGGTATTTTGGGGGAAACTCACTAAGCTTCGGGCTTACAGTTGTTGATTTTGTTTCAGGTACTTCTGATGATCGCGGGAAGGCGAAGACGTGATTGTGCACCTCCTATTTTTTATGATTTGATTCTGGGATACTCTAACATGAAACCATTTTGAAAACAAATTTGTAATAATTATTGTAACATCCCGTTTAAAATAGAATAATTAAATAATAAACCTGGAACCCCGAGAAGTAATTTTTATTATTAATTCAGATTATTATAGCCCAAAAGCAAATAATAATTAACGAAGTGTTGGTTTCAGGAAGCCAAATGACATAATTTAGAGTCTCGGTGGTTAGAGTGTAATTTCTGTATTTATTTTGCAAAAGATTCTCAAAGTGGAGGGCCATTTGGTAACATAAGGACTTAATATGAAAGGATTTATGGAAACAGGGGCTAAAGAGTAAATTTTGGACCCATGTTGAAAAGGTTTTGTGGTGGGAGGGGCTGATTTGTAAGATTTCGGACTTGATTGGAAGGTTTTTCAGAAGGCGGGGTTTGAAATGGTAAAATTTGGATCGAAATTGAAAGAAGAGGGAGAAGGAGGGACCAGAAGCGTTATTATGGAATGAAGTTTATGGGATCGGGGTATATAAACCTGTCACCCACTAAACCCTAACCCTAAGTTAGCTGCAGCCGTCACCTTCAACATGTGGCCTCCTTCCGGCCGCCACCCCCCCCCCCTCCTTCACTCCCGTTTCCGATCAGCAGGCGACGACGGCGACCACCGGATGTTTGCCGTTTTTCTCCTCCTCCTTCTTCAGCCGACAACAATAGAAAAGCCTCACGTTGAGGTTGAATCTGTGGGCCGCTGCCTTGCTATCGAACGCCGCCGCCACAGTGCTGCTACCGAAGACGATGTGAGCAGCTCGAATGACCACTGAAACCGATGAGCCAACGTCACGGCAGTAAGAAGTCGGAAGGACAGAGCTCATAACCGTCATCCGCCACTTTCGCCTGTGTAATTTTCTTCTCCGGTCAACATCCGCCACCCCAAGGGTGGCTGTTGTGCGTATGTTCAGCCAATGTGTCGCAAGTTTGTGTGTGTTTGGGTTGCTGGTCGTAACGTGGGTGCTCGCTGGACAGAAACCCCGAGAAAAACCACCATGGCGGTTGTTCTCCGCCTCCTTGTGTCGCCACCGCCGTCGTACGCCACCAAGTGGGTGGCTGGGTTTATTTCGCAACAGAAGACGTGCTAATGCGTGTGTGTGTGTGGGTTGTTGGCCGGAACTCGCAAAGAGGGCCACCACCACCACCGTGAGGTGGTGGCTAGCACCTCCGACCACCGCCTGCCGCCACAGAGTGGTTGTGTGTGTGTCTTGGTGTGTGTGTGTGTGTGAAGTATATCATGCGTGTAATATTGTATGTATTATTTTGGATGGATAAATCAAGGAAACAACCCACCACCACCACCGTGAGGTGGTGGATGCCGCCTTCTGCCGCCACCAGCCTCCAAGTTGGGTGGCGGTATGCATTGTTGGATTGCTAGTTAGATGGTTGATCGTGTTTTGATTAAGAATAGTAACCACCACCGTGAGGTAGTGGTCGCCGCCGTGAGCCGCCGTTAACCACCACTACCCGAGGTGGTAGTGGGTGGTGCCCGACTTGTTTAACCCTAATGGCCCCAATGGAGCCCTAATTGACCTAAAAGCCCAACCTATCAAGTAATTGGCTAGTATGTGGGTTGGAAACCCTAATTAGGATTTGGAAAACCCTAATGTTATGAAACCCTAATTTTTGGGGATTGATCGGGACCTGCACTGGAATTATTTAATAAACTTAAAACATTAATTAATAATCATTGGCAAATTAAATTGGACTTAATGGATTAAGTCCTTAATGGGTTAAGTGGTAACACTTAACCCTAATCGGCATTTCATGTGAAAACCCTAATTTCACTTGGGCCTTGAGTTGGGCCTTTCTTTTGGGTTTGGTGATTGGACTATTGATGGGCTATCTAAGAACAAGTAAATGGACTAAAATATTTGGATGGGCTTTAGGATAAGGCCCATGTGAGGGACTTGGGACCAATTTGGAAAATTGGGCCATAGATGGGCCATAATTGGGCCTTAATGATTTTGAGATATTGGACCATCCGAATACCAAATGTTGGGGCTAAAATAAGTAGTTGGGCCTTAAAGATAACACCATGTAGAGGTCTGGGCCCAATTTGGAAAATTGGGAAATATGTTGGGCTTTGGCCTATTACTTGACTTTTGGGCCTTTGGAGTGTGAGTTGGGTCTTGGGCTTGAAACAAGCTAGGTTGGGGGTAAAGTAGCCTTTTACCCCAAGCATGGACTTGTGGTTATGTACTGGAACCCAATTATTAATTGGGTGTCGTTTTGATGTTGATAGTTCGGGAATCTGTCAACCAACAACTGGAGTTTTATCTACGGGACTTCAGCAGTGTCAGGTGAGTTATCCTCACTATACTCAAGGATCTAAGGCACCAAGGCCGGCCCTTTTGGATTGTTATCCTGATATGTTATATGCTCGAGTATTGTATGATCTGTTAGATCAGTATCCTGGTAGATAGGATGTTATATGTTGTTATGATCTGTTAGATCGGTTTGTCTATCTATAGAATGTTATGTGATTAGCTGATATATGTGCACATGTTTGACTAGTGGTTGAGGATTATCTGCTTTGTGCGAGAGCCAACGGACCTAGGCATTCCAACCCGATGGTTGTGGGTCATGAGTATTCCATCCCGAGGATGATTGGACTCATAGTATGTGGGCATTCCAACCCGATGGTTGTGGGCCGAGGGTATTCCATCCCGAGGATGATTGGACCCGTTATATATATATATATATATATATATATATATATATATATATATATATATATATATATATATATATATATATATATATATATATATATATATATATATATATATATATATATATATATATATATATATATATATATTGGGCATTCCAACCTGGGGTATTCCATCCGGATGGATGACTGGACCCGGAGGTTGATTGGGCCTGGGGTATTCTAACTCGATGGTTGATTGGACCCGACATATTTGTCATTGTATACGGTGAGACTGGGTTGCTTCGTACGTCAATCAACAGGCCTGGGGTATTCCATCCCGATGGATGATTGGACCCATAGTAGGTTGACATTCCAACCCGATGGTTGAGGGCCTGGGGTATTCCAACCAGATGGTTGATTGGACCCATAGTATGTTGTTTGTGATTATATGTGTATTCTTGTGTGTATGGGTATTTTGGGGGAACTCACTAAGCTTTGTGCTTACGGTTTCAGTTTATTGTTTCAGGTGCTTCAGATGTCTCGGCAAGGCGAATGCGTTATCGTACACATCCTCGCGTTTTGGACTTATAGCTTCTGGGATACTCTGATATGAAACTATTTTGAAAACATTTTGTAATAACTAAGGGCTTTTGGATGTTTGAAAAAGTTTTAAATTGGCTTGATTTCTATGGGTGTTACAATTATGGGTGTTACATTTTATGTGATAATTACTTGCTATACTTATCCTCCAAATCCGATTTTGGTGTATCTAAGATGATAAAATAAAAGCCTAGAAGTTAGGAGATAAGTATTTGACGTGATTAATTGTTTTGTTGATTAATACGATTAATCTTTTAAGTGTATAAATAATAAATATAGATATTAATTAAACTTAATATTTAATGTAAAATATTATTTTGTTTATCTTATAAATCATTATTAACCTAGTATTTTGAAAAGTTTAAAATACATCCTTATGGATCTTATTATTAATTTAATTAAGTAATTAATTAAAAGATGATTAATAAATCCATAAAAACGTTTAAATTTAATTAAATTAAAAGTTTAATTTATTAAAAGATTAAACCCTTGGAATTTTAAAATGTTTTAAAATATACCTTATACTATGTATATAATTAAAAGTTTAACACATATTATATGTATAAAAAAAAGTTAGTCAAATCGCTAGTACACCTCATTTACGAACCCATGCTATAAAGAGGGTATAAGGAAACGACCTATAAAATGGCGAGTAATTATTGAAATCGTACCAATGGTTGGGTCAAAATTTCACGTTTGGTCTCTAACTTTTGTTTTGCACTCAGATCGTCCCGATGGTTTAATTTTGTTGTGTTTTTCGTCTCTTACATACATAAAGTTAGAGACCAAACGTGTAATTCTGACCAAACCATAAGGACGAATAACGCAACAAAATCAAAACACAAGAAAAATCTGAATGCAAAAAAAAAAAATTAGGGACCAAACATGTAATTTTAACAAAACCATAGGGACGATTTCAGTAGTTTACTCTATTTTAAATATTATACATTTGGAGTTGCCCAAACTCAAGAATTAAAAGTAAAATTCAAACTTTCAAAGTGACTTAATTTTGCTTATCTTCACTATCTATCTCATTTGCTTCCCAACTCTAACTCTAACCGTTTTGTTTTCTAAACTTACTATAATTTTTTTTTCCATTCCACCTCCCAACTCCAGTATTTCACTTTTGTTAGAAAATTAGGATATAGATATACTTGGATCAGTTAGAGTTGTGAAACACTTTTAGATTAAAGCATTTCGAGAGTATACTGAAAAGCTCTAATCGGATGAAACTCACTGTTTTTCTAGAATGGAGAATGAAGATGTTATGAAATCTGTACCCAAAATGAATCCAAAATTGATCATATAACAGAAACTAACTTCTTATATTAAAACTGTCATATGGTAGTTACAGGAAAACAACTTCATGTCCAAAAACGGTCATATTACCTGTCACAAACTAACTTTAAACCGGGTCTATAAATGGATCACAAAGGCGTTGTCCCCAGACCCCCGTCAGTTCAGAGGCTTCGCCCCTAAATAGCAGTATACTTTCAACAATGACAAAATCAAACAAATGTACACTCCGCACCATACTAATTTGTTCGATAATTGTCAAAGTGACATTAATCAACAAATTAATCTCATTACACTTAAATAATATTAGTGATATAAAATCACCAACAACTTTTTCATTTTTTTTTCTCCATGACTCTTACTTTTCAACCTTTAAAATGTTTCACCAGACATGACACAACATATTTATAATGTTTAAACCTTAACACGAAACCCGACGCAAAATCGATACGAAAATAAACGGATTAACACGACACAAAACGATAATTAAACAAGTCGGGTTAGGGTCAAACACTCTCAACCCGTTTAATGTCTTGACACGATACGAACCCAGCACGATATAGGACGTTTGTCAGGTCTACCAATACCCCCTTTTAAGACGAATTATAATCCAACAATCACATTTGTCATGGTTTTTGGCATTATATATTTCAATTGTATGATATTCTATATCGTTAAATTATTTTGTTGCCAATTTAATTGTGAGAAGGTTTTTGGTCCATTTCATCTAGTGAAGTATATTTATGGATTGATGTTTGGTGTCTAGTCATATTTATCTTGAAAATCAAAAGGAATATTAATGTGTGTCTTTATGGAATTTGGTAGAAACAATAAAGTATACTTGAAGTAACAACTTTCCAATAGTGTAGCCAATTTGATTCGTAACATTGTCAATCGAGGCTTACTGATTTAGCCAATATTCTACACTCGTAACCAACTATACTGAATCATATACAAACGTACAGGCTTCAACATTCTCGATTTGAATAGTGTTTCAAAAACAAACAACATTTATAACCTTTTGTATTTTGGGGTATTCATGTTTCGTAAACGCACGATATTTTGAACAAGTCTATCCACCTACTTCTATTTTTTTATAGTGTCTTAATTTTTGTTTCTTAACTGCTCGACATGCTCCTAAATATTAAAATAATGAGTTGTATCTGAATAAAAAAATATAAACTTGTTTCGGAGATACTCTAATTTTCAACAAACATTTATCTTTCTTCTTTATTATTTCACATGACCACTTCCATTTTTCACTTCCACTACCCTCTTAAAAATTTTAATCTGCAATTCAAAGGTCCTAAAAGTTATTTAGAACTTAAAAGTTCAAATGCTACCAAACGGACTCTAAAAAGACCCTAATTATGTATATATTTCTTGATGCTTGACTTATCTGGTTATCTGTAGTTATGTAATTGTATATGGATGTGGCGCCCTGAATGGATGGTGAATTAGCATCCATTCAATTAATAATTTAAGTTTCGAACCAAAACATGTAACTAGTTGTATTTGTATATTTACACTTGTATTGTATTATACTTGTTTTTTTTTAACCAAACAATTGTGGGAGGGTGCATCAATGTCTTAGATTAGATGTACATTGAAGTGCGAAGCCATTTGGTGTTTATTTAACTTCTTAACAAGAATAACATTTGTTGTAAATTTGATATATATATATATATATATATATATATATATATATATATATATATATATATATGGAAAAGTGAATATACCCTAGAGGGTATATAACATTAGGTACCCTATATCCAAAACGGTGTCGTTTGCTTACTGATTTCGTGTGAAAAATTGTTACGTGAATAATTCTTAAAATAAACTACCGTATCCTTCCTAAATACTTTCGTTTGTTGATTTTTGTTGACTCCCAATTGATTAACCCTTATATGAATTGCTTGAAGTTTTTGGTTTGGATGTTCGATTAAGAATTCTGATTTCGCATGGAATGTGTGTATAGCATCTATCACTAGCCTAATTTCCTGTCCTAGTTCGTTGGTTGCACTCTTGTATTCGACTCCTTTTGTGATCATCGCCGTTTTTGAAAAAAAAATAGCCATATGTATTCTTCTTGGTTACGATTTCGAATTAGAACACATAAAATCAGATTTTTCAAGTGAATTCCGATTTCACATAATTCACTAAAATCCAATTAAGCATGGAGATTAATTTTATATGATTCAAGAATTCCGATTTCACTTAAATCAATAAAAAAAAGTTCAAGAAGATGAAGTTTTATGTAGATGTTGTTTGTGTATTTTTAGATCCAGATGAAAAGATTTTGGATACAAATAACGATGTGTGTGTGTAGGGGATCAATAAAAAGGGTTTGTTAAATTTCCCCTGTCTTGTTACATAAAATAAAATCAAGATGATGATGTTTGAGATTGGTCCCAACAAAGTTTATGATGATTGTGTGGGTTTGATAATGAAATCTGATGCAGATGATTATAGTATGAATCAGCTGATATAAATGATGATGAGAATGAAACTTCAAAAGAAGAAGATTTTGAAGATGAAAATTGATCTTGATGTGGAAATAAAAAGTTGGATAATTTTTTGTGATAAGAGATTAAAGATGTATGAAGGATTCGATGTAGTTTTGATTGGTGGCTATAAAGGTCCTCTCCAAAAATGAAGGTCTACATGGGGCTATTCGGGTCAGACGGACTGCATCAAATTATGAGATGATGCCAAACATCAACAGTAAAGATGTATTTCATTATACTATTGTGGGTAAAGATGTGTGTCGTTATACTACTGCAGTCAAATAAGGTTATAAGGCAAAATGTTTTTTGTTTAGGAACAAAGTCACTAGTCATGCTTTGTGGGTAACCTCATGGACTGATGGTTTCTTAAAATATGTCAACATTGCATTAAGATTTTGCTGCAAAATGTGTAGTAATTTCATGGGTCTTTGGTAAAAAAAAGGAAAAGGTTGCAACAAAAGACAAAGGAGTACATGGTTGCCTTAATTCAAAACAAGGGTATTATGGTCTTTTGAACAAAAAGCATGGTTGAGAATTTTCTAAGCTTAAATGAAGCAATCGTAAAAGGAGTATAATGGTGAAAAGATTACTCTCATCAAAAGTACATGGTGATATATCCTTTTATAAGATGCATGTGTCGTGGTTTGCAAAGGTGATGATGACTTTTTTTTCTTGAAAAAAGCTTAATTTGAGGAAGTTATACAGGTTGAGAAGTTAATGATATCCAAAATTAGTTTAATGAAGATAAAGACAAAAGTTTAAGTGGTAATGTATGTAATTACTTGTGGAGTTTTTCATTGTTAATTTGTTTTTCTTGAACAAAGTAATCACCTTTCTTCCTCCTATCTTCGTGTTTTTTTCTCCAACAATTTTGATTAACTCTCAAATCCATCTTTTCCTTGAATCTTAATAAGTTTCAGTAAAAATTAAAGAATGTCTAGTATATATATGGAACAACTGAAGTTTATTAGAACAAAAATAGGTGGCATCCATATGATCAATTTTGTTGTACGATAGGCTTTTTTTTTTTTTTTTTTGGGAATGGAGATACATGTTTATTTAGAAAACATATCCAACCCACTATTGGATAAATTTTGATCAAGCACATTTGCAATATCCAACCTTTGGTTTTTCCCCTTCTTGGACGATTTTACCACTGTCCCAAAATAAAATGACAGAGACATGAAGCAAGACGAATGATAAGACAATAATAGTATGAAAATAGTATGAAAGTATGGACATGAATAAGATAAGATTATTACAATAAATAGTAAATCACATGGGTTTTCTTATTGATTTATCTAGTTGGATTGGATGTAATGAAATTAGAAAGGAGTGGAATCAATAAAGGTAATAGAACTACACCAACATCCAAATTTATATATAAGTAGACTTTGGTTAAAACTTCAAACTAATACAATTGATAATTCCTAATAAAGAACATGGTTATTAATTTCTCAATTAGATGATAAATGTCACATTTCACTCACCATTCAGATGAGCAATAGACAAAAGACATGAACAGGCTAAAAAAGAAACAAGTGTCAAGTTTATATTATGATATGAAATAATAATCATATCTATGCATAAGCAGCAACACCCAAAGAAGAAAGTGTTTGTAGGTCTTCACATGGAAGAGTTTCAAGAGGTATGCCAGGTGGCGCAGAGCCTACATGATGATGTGGTGGTCCTTGGAATGCACCATGCTGACTAGGACTAAACGGGCCCACCGGAGATGCCCGCCAATAATTACTTGGTGGTCAGAATAAGTAGTTGGACTACCCTACATCTCAGGGCCAGATAGGGTACCAATACTAGAAGAAGTGTCAAATTTGGAATCAAGAAAAGATGATGTGTTATGATCAGAGGAAGATCTTGAATTTGATTGTTGATCTTTACCGATTAGTAAAATTTCCATGGGATTTGATATAAGTTGTGGAATTATAGATGCAAGACCATGTAAAGGGGTGGTGTTAGCAGGTCTAATGATTCCAAAACCTGATGACCAACTACCTGCTAGGTGGCATTGGCAAATGGAAAAAATCAAAAATCAAATTAATAAAAATAAGGTCTTAATGATAAAGTATAAATTTTTTATAATACTAACCCGGTGGAGAGTTGATGATAGGTAAACCAACATGGTGTCATAAAGCTGGAGCTTATGGTGTCTCTTGTTTGGTGTTTCCCTGATCTGTTTGTTTTTTTGTTTTTTTTTACAAAAAAGTCAAAAAATTTATTACTTTGTATAGTAATAAGAAAAACGGGTTGATTAATACTACTTGTGAGTTGTGACACCATTGATTATGGGATTCCCTGATATTGAGACTCTCAGGCATTTCAATGAGCACCTTATGTGCACAACTTATCTTCTTCCCCTACTAGCCCATTTAAATTAGTAAAGTACCATAGCTGAGCAACATACACAATCAAAATTGTTTAGCCATTTGAATATCGATGCAGGTTTGGGAATATTTGTAGCCAAAATGATATGCAATCAACTAACTTTAGTGAGTTTATAGTTGTTCTTGTTGTGATTTTGGATCGATTTCAACTACTGAAGTAAAGGGACAACAATTGTTTTCTAATTTAGAGAAAACGCCATTTAAACAGTGGAGAGGGGATTAAAACAATAATAATAGGATAGGTCAACAACAATAGGTGGAGACCGTCAACACTTGATTCTAATTCACGTTTGATAAGGCCAATTGGTCGTATAATCAATTGATTAGTAAAATCTTGTAGCAGGAAGTACAATCAACAAGGCTAAGGACTAATCAGTGGAGATTTGAGATTGAAGGAATAGGTTCGATAGAGTGCTTCAGTTTGATCGAATAGGAAGGCACCCGTACTTGTCGATAGATTTTGTTTCCACCGGTATGAATTCCTGTAAAACGACATAGTTTTAACTATATGGGTACCCAATAGTTAGCCTCCAACTTCTTTATATATATATATATATATATATATATATATATATATATATATATATATATATATATATATATATATATATATATATATATATATATAAGAAAAAAAAATTTGTGGGTGGGCCTTGCCTCAATATACCAAAAAAATTCACCTTCTTACCCAAAAAAACTCACCTCTTTTTTTCGTTTAAAATTTTTTTAAGCCACACTTTTTATCGAAAAAAAAACGAATATACCGTTGTTCTCGATTTTTCGTCCTCTTTCCATAGAGATCCATGTTAATATATATAAAAAACGATTTTTTTTTTCGAAAAAAACTCACTTCATTTTATTAGTTTTTTCAATATTTAAGTTTATTTTTATCAAAAAAAAATCATACAAAAAAAATTAATTTTTTGTACTCTATTAATAAATATCAATACCGACTAAAAAAACATTGATCAGTGTAGATTCACACTGTGAATCTAAACTGTAAATATTTCAAATTTTAACATTCACAATGTGAAAAAATAGGAATATGACTTACTATTATGCACATTATGAATCTTAGAAGGTTCACAATGTGAATCAGAACAGGTTTACAATATGAATCTGAACTGAATTATCGTTTTTTTTAAACATGAATATGAATCTATGTTTAAAAAGTACCAAAAAGTATTAATTTTGATATATTTATTAATTTTTTTCTATAAAAAAATAGATCTTAACTTTTCAACAAAGAAACTGAAATGGGTTTTTTGAAGAAAAAAAAGTTTTTTTTTATATATCATTATGGATCTCTATGGAAAGGAGACAGAAAAATCGTCAACAACGGTATATTCGTTTTTTTTTCGATAAAAAACATGACCTAAAAAAATTTTAAACAAAAAAAAAAAAAGAAAATAGGTTTTGTTATAATCCGGTGCATGTGCGTCCATTGTAAAAGTCTACAACCCTTCATTTTGCCATTAATCGCTTTAAATTTCGACGTTTTGGATTGGTTCATTGGTTCCTTGATTAATAATAGTTCTCTATTAAACTTTTCTATATATATATATATATATATATATATATATATATATATACTACCTAATAAATAAATGTTTTTTTTTCCATTTTTTCAACTCTCTTTCAATTTACCAAATGTCATTTTGAAGTTATTTTGAATTGTTTTTTTTCCACATGTCATTTTATGAGTTTCTATTTTATTAAATTTCACATAATATTTTAATGTAATAATTGCAATAAATATAGTAATAAATTGATATCAATTTCATTAATTAACTTACCTTTTAATTTCAAAATTCTCAAAATTAAAGCTTATAAGTTTCTTTTATTTATTTAAATTTATTATTTTTCTTATTTTCTTATAAATTCAAAGTTTTAAATATTTTGACATTTATATTTAGCTTTTTTTTAAATTAACTCATGTAATACATGGGTCTCACAAATAGTGTATATATATATATATATATATATATATATATATATATATATATATATATATATATATATATATATATATATATATATATATAGGTTTAGGTTCTATGGAAAACAAAAAAAACCCTAAAAAACCCCTAAAAATCATAAAAATGCATAAAAAAAATACTTAGAGATCACAAAACTTTTTTTTTGAATTTTTTTTATCATAAAATCGCAGCTTTTAACATAATGTCTAAGTATTTTTTTTATGTATTTTTATGATTTTTAGGGTTTTTTAAGGTTTTTTTGTTTTCCAAATAACCCTTATATATATATATATATATATATATATATATATATATATATATATATATATATATATATATATATATATATATATATATATAAGAGTTAATTTGAGACGAACATAATTTTGTAAAACCATGAGACCAAATTTCTTTAATGAAATATTCTAATATTCTATTGTTCGTAAAAATAGAATATGCAATATATTCTAACTCTATATGTTTTAGAATATTTCAATGAAAATATATAAAAATTATTATTTTAGAATATCATAATATTACACATATTTAATTTTTATAAATACTAGAATATTAGAATATTTCACTAAAAAAATGGTGTTACGTTCTAACAAAATTAAGTCGTCTCACATGAAATTAACTATATATATATATATATATATATATATATATATATATATATATATATATATATATATATATATATATATATATATATATATATATATAGACACACAGACCCTCACACACACACGGTCCGGATCCGGCAAAAACCGAAAAATTGGTAGGAACCACGAGTACTATTCTCCACCAATCATTTCTTCAATGACACAAACGTCAAACTCATTTACTTAGTCGTGATGTGTTCGCACACGGCACACGTGCATGGAACGTACTACGGACTTAGGGAAATAATCATTTGCAACGAATGTTCATGGAACCTCATTTAAATGAGTTTTTCTTTTCTTTTTCATTATTTTTTTGTTTTTTTGTTTTTTATTTATTTTATTTTTATTTTTCGTTAAAAAATCAATTTTTAAAGAGATATATGCTCGGTTTTAACGATTTTATTTTTATTTTTTTGTTTTTTTAGAAGTTATTTTTTTAGTATTTTTTTCGTTTTTTTTTTTTTTTTTTTTTTTTTTTTTTGTATCTTTACTACATACTTGAAGATAGTAGAGTTTTTTTGTTTCTATTTTTTGCTTTTATTATTATTATTTTTTAATATTTTAAACTAAATACCGGTTTTAGTTTTTAATGTTTAACAATTATAAAATTTTAAATAAGAAAAATAGTAAGGATTATAATATTTTCCGTTCATATTTTATTTAAACATATTATTTTGGATCATAAAATTTTGAATCATAGAACTTTGAATAATAACGATATTATGCATCATATATTTTTGGATCATTGTAATTTGATCATAATATATTAATTAAATTTTGTTCAATACAACATTTGGATAATTATATTTTTTGAATCATAAATATTTTGAATCATCTCTATTTGCATCATATTATGTTCAACATTTTTTTAAAAAAATTGTTAAGCTTTTAAAATCAAGTTTGGTATCTAAAACACCTTATTTTTTTAAAAAAAAATTTACAAAATCATTAGAATAGTGAGAAGATGCATTTTTTAAAATTTTAAAATTTTTTAGAAATTTTTATGGGGTTCTTTGAAAATATAAAAAATAAAAAAAAAATCAAATTTTTATTATTGTGCTCATTTTGTAGAAAATTAAATTTTAAAAAATTTAGTTTTTTCACTTTTTTTTTCAAAGAAAAAAAAGTTATGGCAAAAAAACTAAGCTGGTGGAAAAAAACCCACCGGCCAATAAGGGCTGAATACTTGTCATGCTGGGATGGAGGCACGTGTCAGCTTCTGGAGAGGCCACATGGCCAAATTTTCCTTTTCTTTTTTCTTTTAATGTTTTTGCTTTTGTCACTTGTACCCTCCATACAATTAACATTCCCTAGAAATTACCAAAATCTCGAAGTTAATTACGAAAATGTCATATCATCTCGCGAGATTTTAACGATAAATAAAATCAAATACTGGTTATTTATTTTTTTAAATCTTATGGCCAAAATTTGTCATCGCGGTTCCTACCATTTTTGAGTTCCTACTTGATCCTACTTCAAATATATATATATATATATATATATATATATTTTGTGGAATTTTGTGGAATTTTTAAGGATTAATCTCTAATTTTTGTGGGATTTTAAGAGAGGGCGTGCACTTCCTCTCCATCTGCACACAGGTAAAAATTTACCTTCCCCAGACGACGACCTCTTCCATTTGACCACATCGCCTCTACTATTTCTCTATCATCTTAATCGGTTGTACAAGCTTTCTTATTCTTCTCTCTCTCTCTCTCTCTCTCTCTCTCTCTCTCTCTCATTGCGATCACAGATCATTGCTCACCTCAAAGGTATGAATGTTATGCTTCTATAGTGGTTTCAGTTCAATTTTTCCCTTTTCAAACTTGTGTTTAAATTACTTTCTGTTTTTTTTTTTCATTTTGCTTTGTGATTAGTGTTCAATAAAACATGTTTCTCCCAGCTTCTATATGATCGCTCATTTTAAGAATATCTGTCGGTTGTCTCTCACTTCCTTACATTTTGACATAACTTATTATGATGTTTTTTTCAGATTGCTTTGGGGGTTCCTTCATGTAACATTTTAATTTAAAGTATCGGAGCTGAAGAAGAAAATATGTGTTCATTTGTATGATCTCCACCTGTTCGATGAAATATCTAGGAAATCAAGTTACAATCAAGTGGTTTTTTCTTTTTCCACCACCACTTCCCCTTCCTTTTTCTTATTATACGAATCCTAATTTTTCTGTTTTTTTAATAGGAGAAGATGGTTGTGGATATTACAAAATTCCTATTATCTATTCAATCACAACACTCTAAATTCTCTTTCAGACCATAAAAGATTGCAACCATGATTTCAAAAGAAGAAGTATGTTACAAGTTCCCATATATTTTGTGTTTGAGATTGAAATTTCTTGTTGACACATGTGAACTCTTTGCTACTTAATTTTATATATTATAATCGTTTATTTTTCTCATAAATTTTAAAAATATGAATTTTACAATTAAATATCTCAATTAATAATACAGTGTTATTTTATGATGACGGAGACCCTCGCAGATTTACTGCCATCATTAGGCTTTAAAGATTGCAACTTGTACAAAATTCGTTTCTGATCTCCTCTCATGAACCCTAATCTTCTCCGATAAGCATTATTTATAACTTCTCTTTTTGTTCATTTTGTTGGTCGAATATGATTACTTCTTCATCTTTATTGCTTAATGTTTTCAAAGATTGTCAAGCGATACATACCAATCCTTTAAGGTTAGTTTATTCTATTTTAGTGGAGGATATTGATCAAGCTCTTTTTAGGGATTTTGTAATTTTAGGTGGAACTTTTTTTTTAATAAAATCCTCACTTCTTGTTTGTAAACCCAAATTTTTCTTGTATTCTTCTTCTTGTTTCTACTTTGATTGTCCCAAAATCTCATCTTTTATGTTCCCCACCTCTATTGGTTTATATATTTGGAACTTAACTTTGGTTTTTTAATTCATCGTGGCTAAACTGTAGACCATTGTTTGAATCCAGATATGTTATGGTTTTCTTACCATCAAAATTGAAAAAAAAAATCTTTATTCACAATTCAATTTATGAAGGAGTAGGATTGTATTAAAATTCAAGGTGTATTGCATATCTAGGTAACGGAAGAGGAATTAAAGTAGTCATTTAGGGTCTTATTGGGTGTTTGGCTGTACTTTTTCAAAGAGACTATTGTGACCAGAAGAAAATAAGAATTATATAAAAGTTTCTCTATTAATACCCTCCTTCTTGTTTAGAAGGAAACTGATTAGTGTTATGTAATCTTAAAGAAGGGTATATTGGTAATTCTACAACTACAAACCTTCATTTGTAGCCCTTTCTCGTAACTACCATGTCCTAATTATATATATAAAAAAGTAAACAACCTGCTAGCTGATTTCCCTTGCATGTTAGTGATTAGTAATTTAGTACCATGGTTAAAGCTTTCAATATGGATTTGACTTATATGTACGATTTCCTTATCCACCTGCTTAAAGATCGTGGGTCGATTGACCTAAAAGGTTGAGAGAAGCACCCCATGACAAACCAGAGTAATCCCTTTAAATACTTGTTTATTTTTTTATTTACCTGATGTAAAAAAATTATTTTCCATAATTCATTGCCTAGGTACTATTTCATGATATATGTTATATAAGTAAGACCTACAAAAGCTTACTCATTTGCCAAAACTAAAACAAAAACAAAAAATTAATATTCTTTTGATTGTATGTTTCCTTTTTAACTTATTTTTTGACCTTCCAAGTAGTTTTTTTTATATACAATGTTGTTATAGGAAGAAATGAAATTAGTATGTTATTCTAGACATATAAATGAAAGTACATCGCTATTTTGAGCATTTAATCTTTATAGGAACTTGTAGCCTATAATGATATTGTACTTTGTAGTTGATGTTTGCATGCTTGAGGGGTAGAATGGGCCATATAATTTTCTTTCATTAACTGATGTAAAATTTAAGATTGTTTTTTCTAATCCTTCAACATATATCATCTAAGGTGGATGCATTCACAAATAAGGTACTAATGACTCTTTGGAGTCCTGGATTGAAATTGCAATAGTTATGATTGTTAGTCTAATATTGTTGTTATAATAATTGTCCTTCCGCAGATAATCTGGCTAATAATCATATCAAGGCTGTTAATTCCTAAAAATATTTTTCTATAATAAAGTTATAACTCTATTACATTACTTTAAGTCAATTGTATTCTCCAAGATATCTTGTTTGTTGACCAAACCAAAGCTAGGTTGTAGGTAATATTAATTGGCATGAACATTTTAATCATAGCAAATATTACATAAATGTTTTATTTTAATGTAGAATCGATTAAGGGTTACTAGGTATGGTATTCCAGCTGCAAGAATTGATGCAAACTTAAACAGTGCATGGTTGATCAACGAAAAATTGGGTGAGGTCACATAGAGTGTTTTATGCATTATTGTTAAGTTTGATAAGTAAAAATGATTAATATTTTTTATATTTGCAGTTAACTTGAATTGTGAAGGATCGTCAAGAGAAAGTTGAACATGATTGGATTGGAAAGAGATGCACAAACCCCTTCTTTCAAAAGTGGTTGTCTTATGAATCTGTCATCCAATAGAAAAAACTTCAAAAACTCATAAAAGTTTCTAGACTTTCTTCGGAAATTTTGTTACGCATTATTTACGCTTCATCGGATAGTAATTTATGCAATGTACTTTACTTTTTACCTAAAATAACATAATCATCTTACCCTCTTACAAATTCTATGAGGACATTGGCCGTCCTTAAGACGGCCTTATGATTTCACTAGTGTGTGTATATATATATATATATATATAGGTTTAGGTTCTATGGAAAACAAAAAACCCTAAAAAAAACCCTAAAAATCATTAAAATGCATAAAAAAAATACTTAGAGATCACAAAACTTTTTTTTGAATTTTTTTATCAAAAAATCGCAACTTTTAGGTCAAAATCGCTGAAATTTTTTTTTGAAAAAAACTTTTCTTTTTACAAAAAAAAAAATTGATTTTTTTTTCAGCGAAATTGTAAAAAATACTGTGATTTTTTGATAAAAAAATTCAAAAAAAAGTTTTGTGATGTTTTGGTATTTTTTTTATGCATTTTTTCAATTTTTAGGGTTTTTTGTTTTCCAAATAACCATTCCCTATATATATATATATATATATATATATATATATATATATATATATATATATATATATATATATATATATATATATATATATCAACCTAATATTTTAATTCATATTTAATCGTCATAAAACTTTAAAATATAATATTTCCTAAAATTCTTTTTTTACTATTATATCATTTATATTTTTTTGGAAACAGAAAATATATATTAAAAAGCATCATGATTAGTAAGTAAATAAGGTGTGGGTAGCAATGTACATAATAATACAACTACATTAGAAATGAGAAATACTTTAACTACTCCAACATAAGTCTCCAAAATTTCCCTTAAACTTGCATTATAAAAAACTAAGTTTAAAATATCATCTATGTTCTTCATAAATTTTCAAAATACCTATCAGGTTTTTATTAAATGTCAGCATGGGTTATTATTTTTATTTCTTTTGATTGATTATCAGGGTCATAAAAAATGTCTATAATTCATCTAATCAACAATTTGAATCACTAATATAGAATACAATAAATAATAATTTTATCAATATGTTTAATAAGTTCTTGAAAGCATACAAAAAAGGAAGACAAAAGCAAGAAATCAAGAATCTGAAAATATTATAAAAAAAATCATATAAATATTCCTTTGGTTGTGGCTCAGTGCATCCATATGTCATATGTCCATTAAACCGCTTGAAACTAGTGTAGTATTTGTATATTATGAGGCTATCTCTGACCCATTTAAAGTTAGTTTGTAGACCCTTACTCAATTGCTCATAGAGGCGGAGGAAGAGGGATAAGAAGTAGGGACAATATGGTTGATTTGTAGACCCGCAGGCGTCTATCCAACAGAACGCCCGTGCAGGAGACGAGCCCCTGTAAAGGACACTCTCCGCTCCACGACAAATCTAACTGCTCCAGACGACAAGGAGTAAGCTCAGAGCATTACCACCTAAGCCAATCGCTAGCTCTGACATAATGAGGAGCACGATTAGCCAATCAGCGTGTCCGATCCTTTTGTGTCTGACGCCCTTGTCCCATGTACGGACTAACAGGAGACTTCAGTATAAAAGGTCCCTTTCGCAACCTGCGAAAGTAAGCTATCTCTCTTAGACTCTTACACTCACTCTAAGATAATCCACTGACTTGACCGTTAGAGCATTTTCTAGGGATCCCATCCCGGAGAACGGGCTGATGACCTTCATTCATGTTGTAATCTCGCAGACTATATCGGAGTAGAAGACACCATCAACTAAGGAAGCAAGAGTGAGGTCACATCATTTGGCGTCATCCGGTGTGTGACAACCCATAAAAACTACACATTAACGAACCTTGAAGATGACCGATGAAACCAACAAAATGCCAAAGAGCCCGATACTGCCAATGCCATCCTTAGAACCGATCATCACCCCCGTGTCAACGCTAAACCAGCCCACAATAGTCATGAATGACACACCATTGTCTGGTGAACCAACACCACTCAACACACCGATAAGCAAGATATGGCGGCCAACACCCTCATTTACCACAACGTCGTCGCCCAGTTTCTCACCAAGCAACCAACAACTGACATCCGTCTTCGTTCAAAGATCCACGCCGCCAAAATCCAAGACGAAAGTGGACCCAACGCTCTTTTTCAAACATCCACGTCACCGATAATTCGAGCCGACGATGGACCTAGCGCTCTTCTTCAAACATCCATGCCGCTAATTAACCAACATGTGGGTGGACCCAACGCTTTTATTCAAACACTGATACCGTTGATAATCCAAGCCGCCAGCGGATCTAACGCTTTCCCCCAAACATCCATGCCACCGATATTTCATGCCACTCTTGGCCCGAATGCTTCCCTTCATACATCCACCTACCCAACGTTCACAACGACTACCCATTTCTGCCACTGCTCCAACAATACCAGACGTTCCAAGCAAACTAGCCCCTCATTTTCCCATGCTCGCCACAAAAATTCTATGGACCACCACCAACACACTTTTCGGAATACAACAACATGCTAGTGGAACCGTACATAGCCATGTAACAATAGAAACCTAATTACGCCCTACATATACCAAACCAAGATTGACTCTCAAGGAGCGTGAGATCCCCATTTGCTAAAGAACTCTTGGACTACGAAATACAAAGGGCAACAAGGTTACCTCACCTAAAAACCTATAACAACACCACATATCTAGATAGCCACATCGATACATATGAGTGGACGATGACGTCGTTAAAGTCAGACGAACGTTTCCGGTGTACATACTTCCCGACGAAGTTAGATAGCAATACAGGAACGTGCTTCAAGACGCTCTGACCTGAAAGCATCTACAACTTTCGGCCAGCTGAAATACCTCTTCCTATCCAACTCCATGCATCTGTGAAAGTACAAAGGAAATTCACACTCCATCATTGGATGAAAGCAAAAAAAAGGGGGAGACGGTGAGAGAGTACTTCGACAGATTCACTAGTGCCACCCTAGACGTCACAGGGCATGATAAAGGATTGATCGTGGGAGCATTCACATAGGGAGTCCTTCCTAGACCCCTTTCCTAAAAACTCATGGGAAAGAAACCTCAAACACATGTTGAGCTTAAGGAAAAAGTAGGGCGATACTTGCGCTAGGAGGAAGGCGAAGCTTGCAAACAGGCATACCTGAACGTCATGGTGTCCCCTTCCACAAAGAAAAACAACCAGCCTAGCCCCCACCAGGAGAGCCACGAAGGACACAGATACTAAGGGCACGGTCGACGCTCAACAGGAAGATTCAGACCATTCAGATAAGACATAAGAGGACGAAGACCATAAATATATACCATCATAGGCACGCCATCCAGAAAAGGAACGAAAGCACGCTATTGTGAATACCATAAGAGCAGGACCCATGGCACCACCAACTACTCGGTACTGAAATAGGAAATGGAAGAAAAGTAGCTCAAAGGGAACTTGGTACAAACTGGAAGGAGCCTACACGCTAAATTTGACGTTGATAATCTCAAAGACAACGCCAAGTAGAACGAACGCCCCCAGGAGATCCTGACCATACACGGAAAAAGAGGTAGGTCGGAAAACGAAAGCGACATGGACAATGCCACAGAGGTCATGCAAGGCGTGACTTTTTTGGTTTCAGACCCCCTCCCCCCCCCCACCGGATGGCTGGGGGGACGATCCAGTCTTCATTCAGGGCTCTATACAAAACACCACGATCCATCGTATATACGCCGATACAGGCAGCTTGGCAGACATCATATATGAGCATTGTTTTCGTCTTCTCCCAGACTGGTGGAAGGAGGGTATCCAGCCAAGAGCGAGGCAACTAACGGGCTTTACGGGGCATAACCTATGGCCCCTAGGGATGAATCGCCCACCATTCATGCTAATCATTCATGAAAAGACTAGAAGGAAAATGGCCCATATTGATTTTATCGTAATAAGAAACCCAGCGGAACACAACATTATACTAGGTCAAAAGCAACCTTATTCAAAATTGAAGCAATACCGTCCACCATACATAGGGTGTTTAAGTTTAGCACGACCGATGGTCCAGGGACAACCCTCGCCACCTCGCCAAGAGAATTATGGTTCTATGAAATCATGCAGCCAAAGGAAATCAAGGAGGAAATAAAGAAGCGATGATCGGAAGTATCTAGTGAAAAGGAGGTGATCAAGATGGTAAACCCAAACCAACCAATCAGTGTGGGAGTTCATCTCCCCCGGGTAACAAGGGAAGCACTAGTAAGCATACTCAAGAAATACAAGCACGTCTTCGCATGGATGCCCACAAACATGGTGGGAGAGGATAGAAAGGTCATAGAACACAAGTAAAACATCAAAACAGGAGCCAAGGAGGTAAAACAAAAAAGGTGAGTTCAAGGGGGAGACAGTAACAGACCAATCAACAATGAGGTAGCCAAGCTAACCAAAGCAGTAATACTGTGAAAGTCAATCTTCCCAACGTGGACCGCAAACCCAGTCATGGTAAAAAACATGAGGGGATATGGGGTCTTCCCCTACTACTACCACATAATAACATAACATAACATACTGTCAGGCATATCTGGGTGCCCGACCTACCCTCCGATTTATCTCAATCGGCTACGGGGACTAACCTACCCCTCCTACCACTATCACATAATATCATAGCATACTAGCACATAAAGCATGACATATAATCGCATACCAGACAATTATCACAAAGACAATCATCTCAGCTATAATCAACTACTAGTGGGCCGGCATTGGTGCCTTCGACCCACTTCTGCTGGAAGGTAACTCACCTCGATAACTGGGAATAGCTTCAAAAACTCCTGCTCTGAAATCACCCCTCTCAGACTCCTACACATAAACATTTCCTTTAATTCTCCTTCCGTACTCATGACCCCTCAAGGGTCAACTTTGGTCAAAGTGAAAGTCAAAGTCAACATCCTGGTCATAGTCAACATTCTGGTCAAAGTCAACATCCTGGTTGACTTAACTTGCTGAGTTGATCCATCAACTCGTCGAGTTCCATGAGTCATAAAACCTTGAAATCATGATCCAACTCGTCGAGTTCTTTCATGAACTCGACGAGTTCCTCCCTATAACAGAGTCAGGACTTTTCAACATAACTTGTCAAGTTCCTCCTTGAACTCGTCAAGTTCTTCAGTCTTCAAAACCCAAAAACCATGTCCAACTCGCTGAGTCATCTCCTAGACTCGCCGAGTTTGCTCAGTAAGCAGAAAAGGTCGGGGGACCACGATCCAACTCGCTGAGTTGGATGAACAACTCGTCGAGTTCTCTTAATCTAAATCCATTCATTCACTTCCAAATCGAGTTCAATGCTTCCAAACCATAGATCTGGTCCCCTAGGGCTGATATATCACGTAAAGTTCCTATCTTTTCTTGCATGCATGGACTACTTGGATCAAAAGTCCAAAAAGGATGGTTCATAAGTTGCATGGGACCTTCATGGCCATAAAGTTGGCACCTTTATGCCATGAAGTCCCCTAAAGATCCTAGATCTGAAGGGTTTTCCCACATTGGTCGTCCAAGTCCCAAAGAATAACATTCTTTGACCAAAACATGGAGAAATCACTCTAAAACTAGATCTAAACATTGATTAGACAAGATAGGAGCTTTATACCTCAAATGAACCAGAAATGGAGCTCAACTTCGGGATCTACTCTTCTCCTTCACGTCCATGCTCCTTCTTCAAGAATCCTCTTCTTCAAATTCACAAGGAATGCACAAAAATGGCTCAAAACACTCAAAAGTGAACTAGGGTTTCATGTCTAGGCTTTGGGATGATGGAGGTTGTAAATGAGGCAAGCCTTTGGAGGTTAAGGTGTTTAAATAGGGTGCTAAACCCTAAAAATTAGGTTTTCATTCTGGCATCCCTACTCGTCGAGTTGAGTCCCTCAACTCGTCGAGTAGACTTTAAGTTCTGCATCCAAATTCCATTCCTACTCGACGAGTTTGGGGCCTCCAACTCGTCGACTTCTTGTACAAAAATGAATAAATCTTATTTAAATACATACCAGGAACCGGGCGTTACACTCGACGCCTACAAGGGATACCATCAGATCCTCATGAGTTAGGAAGACGAGAGAGGACCGCTTTCTACATGGACCATGACACTTTCTACTACCAGAAGATGTCGTTCGGACTGAAGAATCTAGGGGTAACCTATCAGCAATTGGTAGATTCAATTTTTGCAAAGCAAATAGGGCGAAGCATAGAAGTCTACATAAACAACATGGTTATCAAGAGCCTTGGTGATAATACACTACTCAATGACATCGAATAAACCTTTAAGACCTTAGAAATGGTCCAGATGAAGTTTAACCTTGGGAAATGTACCTTCATCGTAGAAGAAGGACAATTTTTTGGATATTACATCACCAACGAAGGAATCTAGCCAATGTGACATCCCTAATTTTAAGGCCAGAAAGGACGGATTTGTTTGTGCTTAATAAATAAGAGTATTCTTTAAAAAGATTATTTATGCGGAATTTGTCCCCAATAACATGATAAAAATTTTATCAAAGCATTTTTGAAGAAATATGGTTTGTTTTTAAAACTCGGGATGTCATTGTCAATACAGAAACATAAACATAAACGGAGAGTTACAATATCTCTAATACTAATGGTCTACATCTCCTTGAATCTCTCATACATCATTATTCGAGTATCTTTATTTAATAACCTGTGATTCAAATAAACTGAGTGCTTCAGGTAGGGAAACCTGGTGAGACACATAGGGTTTTCAACCCACAATATTATAATATTTAAGTATACATTCTTCAGCATTCAAATAACTGTTCGATTAGGTGTCTAAGCCCATAACTATAACTGGGATGTACTTGACCCGATTGTAGCATGATCCTTTTGGGTTGCCTTCACCAGTGCAATTTGATAGGATGGACTTTTCAGAATAAGGCTATTTGTGATTTATTAATATATTATAAGTATAATATAATAATAGAGAAATCATATTATTTAATTAGTATTGATCAATAATTAATTTGGAATTAATTTAGTGATCAAAAGACACTAATTAAATATACGGGGACTGATTAAGTAAATCAATGATTCTTATAGTGTGGGTCAAAGATCCATGGTTAATTAGGATGGGAGAAACCAATATGGATAGTCCATGGAGGTTTAACCCATGGAGCCTAAGTAATATGAAAGGTCATGGTGCATTAGGGTTTGGATGGATGTAACCCTAGCAATTGTAACACTATAAAAGGACACCCCTAGAGCCAAAATCGGTTGCCACATTATTCTAAGAGTCTGATAATCGATTTTGAGCTAACTAGCTTATTCTCTCAAGCCTCCTCTTGCATTTGCTGTTTGTGACACATTAGAGGCATCACACTTGAGGTGTTAAAGCTTTCAAAGGCCAAGAACTTCAAACTACATAAGAGGTATTCATCAAACTATGAGTTTTATATTGTATATCCTCTAGTGTATGCTAGTTAGGATGTATGCTTTGGAAAATTGAAAATGCGTGTATAATTAGAGAAAACATAGATCCAAAGCATCTAGGGTTGCATGTACACCATAAGAGTGTTATAGTGCTTAAAACCCAATAATTGTATCAGAGCCTAGGATTGTTTTCTGTTATATTTGATGCTTGCAATTTTTCAAAGTTGAAAAAATCGATTTTCTGGCCTCTGACTGATGAACTCGCCGAGTCCACTGGCTGACTCGACGAGTCCACTCAGTAAAAGGGCAACTCGACGAGTCATGATCATGCACTCGTCGAGTAGATGGTTCTGGTTGCAGAATTTCGAGTTTTTGGCCAGAATTGGACTAGGATCATTACCACAAACTGTTTTGTAATCATAAAAAATGTATTTTCTGATTTAGTAATGATGATCCTCGTCCAATTAAAGGACAATTGTCAAATTTTAAGATAATAAAGATATTATTTGTATTATTTGATATGAATTGTCTTGCTATGAGTTAGATTCGATCAATAGTGAAATTATATGATAATGTTCTTAGTTAAAATTGATCTAAAGTTGTTCTTGAAATGAGTTTTTGTAACTTGTCCTCAAGTTATGTGAAGAGTCTCATTCAAGAACATTAAAACTTATAAGTTTTCATATGGAAACCAAAAGTCTTGAAAGTTACAAAACTTGCCCTCAAGTTTTGGAATTTGTAAAGTCTCACTAATGAAACATTTAATTCCAAACCTTAGAATTTTAAAAGTTTAAAATTCAACCATTATACTATTATAATATTAAAAGTTTAATAATATATATATATATATATATATATATATATATATATATATATAAGACAAGTCAGTCTTACCATTAGTAGGCCTCATTCACGAAGCCAGCCTATAAGGGGGTATAAGGTTACTGCCTATAAAATGGTGGTTTAATGGGTGTCCACTCTCACCCACCGCTTCCTTGACTGGTGGAGGGTCGTTAGCCGAACGGGTAGGATAAGACATTAATTCTCGTTATAAGTATAATGATAATTATAAAGTAAATAAACTTTTATTAAATTCCCAATCTTAGTTACTTTAGGAAAAATGTGAACATGGTGCTATCCATGAAATTGCACTTTGCACATTGCTAAGTCGTTAGTGGAGCGTGTGTGGTTAATCGACACACTAATCCGGGACTGGCAAGAGTGGCAAAGGGTAGCTTGATGTAAATCATAGATCAATGGAGCGTGTGTGGTTAACCATCATATTGATTAGGTGATTTGTAACATTAAGAGTACTAAACACATTTTCATGGTTATTCACACCTTGTTTGTGATCCTCGGCATCCCAGTCACAAACTTGAAAGGCACAATCGAGATTTAAACATGTCATTGAAAAGTTCAATGAATCTCAAAAGAATCTAGGAATTTCAATCCAATTAAAACTTAATATTCAATTTCGTTTTTCATAGTGGAAATTGGTAAATCGTCATTTACCTACCTTAAAATATTTTGCAATTGGATTACGGCATCCCTCTTCTGAATTGTAAAATATGGTATTGGGTCCTAGCTTTAATATTTCATTTGGGTGTGATATTAAGGATTCTCATCTAATCTAAACTTTGTTCTTATTTCTTTTCAGATGTTTATCCCAAACAATGCTTCAGGTTCAAACCCTTCTAGCTCATTCTCCTTCATGAATTTGGTTGGGAGAACTATCTTCGATGGGTCAAACTTTAACGATTGGATAAGAAACATTCATATGGCCCTTCGCTATGAGGACAAAGAATATGTCCTAGATAAAGAGCTGAAGGAGATTGATGAACAAACTGCTACTCCCGAACAAATCGAGGAATACAGGGTTCATGAGAGGCACGCGACAAAGGTGTCGTGTATTATGATTGCTACCATGACTGTCAAGCTTCAAAAGTCCTATGAGGACTTCTGGCCCTTCGAAATGCACCAAGATTTGATGGAAAGGTACCATCAAAGTGCTCGGCAGGAGAGGTATGAGATCATTACCTCCATGATCACAACCAAATTGAAGGATAAAGAGTCCATCACGGCCCACTTGCAAAAGATGCAGAGATATGTAGACCACTTGCTGAAGTTATATGTCAACTTCGATGAAGAGTTGGCCATTGACATCATCCTACATTCGTTATCTTCTTGTTATGATCAGTTCAAAATGACCTATCATATGAACAAGGAGGAGGTCACTCTTATCAAGCTTCAAGGCCTTCTAAGAACTGTAGAAAGCAACTTGAAAGGCAAGTCGGTTGTACCTACTCCTACTCCCACTGCCCCTGTTCTGGCAATTAGACATAGGAAAGGGAAGAAGAGGTAGGCTCCTTCTAAGAGCCGTAAGGGAAAGTCTCTTTATGGATCCTCTTCCAGTGGGACCAAAGCTGGTTCTGCTAATCCCTCTACCAATCCAAAGGATGCAGAGTGCTTCCATTGTCATGAAAAAGGGCACTGGATCGAAGCTTCCCCAAATACTTGCAGGATATTAAGGATGGGAAGATAAAGCCCACCTTCGCAGGTATTTACACTATTCTTTCTAATAACTCATCACATGCTAATTCTTGGGTCCTTGATACAGGTTGTGGATTTCACATTTGTTCTGATGTGCAGAGACTAAAAGGAAGTAAGGATGTGGAGCACGGGAAGATAAACTTAATCATGGGAAATAGGAAAATTTCGACTGTCACCAAGATTGGAGTTTATTCTTTATTGCTTAGTAGTGGGTTAGAGTTAGAATTGAATAATTGTTGTTACCACTACTAGAAAACAGCCCTTTAATGACGCGCAAACAATGACACGCGGTGATTTACGATACGCAAAAGCGTGTGCCCTAAAAATAATGTTATCTATTCTAAAATTTGAAGGATAGAGGACATGCTTTTGTGTGTGCCCTAAAATTAATGTCCAACAAAAAAATTAAAAACACGGAGGGCACTTATTTAAAAATGGGTGTCGTCTAGAAATGTCGCTTTTTTTTAATGAAAGGCGCGTTCTCTTCTTTTGCAGCTGGGGGGAAACGAAAATCCCAAAAGTTTGAAAGGCCGTCATTGTTATCCTCTACCTTATTTCCATCTTTATTTTCTATCTTTCTCTCTCTCTCTCTCTCTATATATATATATATATATATATATATATATATATATATATATATATATATATATATATATATATATATACCATAATATCATCACCAATCCTATAATTTCTGTTGATTTTATTTAGTTCTACTATTGATGGGTTGTACAGTCGCCGAAAGCGGGCCAACGATATGTTGCCTAATGGTTTCAAACACCTACCTGAGAGACTATTGTGTAATTAATGTAATTTTGTTCAGATTAAGAGGTTTCACAGCTACTCGGGTGTTACAACTCAATTAAGGAGTTTATTTTTCCTTATAAGCCCCCAATTTCTGCTTGATTTATAGAATGTAATTATTGTAATCTACTCGGATGTTGATAAAACCCTAATTCTACTTTTTTTGGGTTGTTTAGCTTTACTTATTAACCGACGTTTTTAGCTGCGAAGTAGCGGCCCTGATCTACTTTCCTTGGATTTGAAGATCCAAATCAGCTGCCATTTTCTTCCGTGCTGGAGTGATGGCCTGCCTGCATGTTAAATTCAGAGTTCCCCCAATATGACTGTGTTTATGCCCCAATCGATCAAAGCTTTTTGGTTTTACAGTGCTCCTCTTTAATTATTTCGGTGTTAGCTAGTCTCCCAGTGGAACACGATATTCGGCTTCGAGGTATGCTTATTGGTTGCAATTACATCGATTACCCAGTGTAAGGTTTTTCTGTTCTTGTCTATTTGTGAAGATTTCTTACCTGATTTCTCCTTCTGGGGTACAATTACACTGGGGGGTCCTGATGATCTTATGATTATAAGCCTTAATCTTTAGCTTACATATGCATACTTTACGACCTGAAAATTACACAATTATTGGGGTTTTTTGTTCCTTTGGTCAAATGTTATAGTATAATTGATGTTCTTGATTGGTGTATATAATAATTCTATGATAGATTTCTATGTATATTTTATCTATAATTTAAAAAGCATCATTTACAATTCTTTGATAGCACATTCATGAATATAAACAACAAACACGTCAAAACCCCTAACTAATTAAATCAAATATGTTTTCAAGGAGTTGTGTTGGCCACTTAAGATATTTGTAAAGATAGAATCCATAAAAACAAGTTTTTTAGCGAATTGAAGTGTCATGAAAGCAGACTCTTGAAATGTGTTCTGATAATAAGTTTAAGGTTAAATTCTCTATTAGACATGCCATATTTTCAACGGATTTGTATGTGTGACACATCTTAATTGATTAAATTATTATCATTCTTATTCTTATCATGTTGAAATTATTTGTGATCTACCTGAAGAGATCGGAGACTATCACAGTTTACATTCTTACCATGTCCTGAAGCTCTACCGGTACTGCCAACACAAAAAGTAGACTTTTACACAAAAAGTAGACTTTCATGCAACAAAATTTAGTCAAATCTTCAAGTCTTCGTGGTCAAACTTTTTGGGGTAGAGGACCTGAAAATTGTGGTGACTACAATTCGAGTCCACAAGAAACTGGTTTCTTTTGTGAACATGGTGATTATGGAAGCCATTATGGGAGATTCTTCGTTCAATGGTATTCCCAATTCTTAATAGATCATGCCAATACTATCCTCTCTCTTGCAACCCTAGCATTTGAAAAAATACAGATACTTGTTAAGGTAAATACTTTAGTAAAAATCTTGAAATTTAGTATATGAGATTCAATCATATGAAAATTTTATAAATTTTTTGTCTAGATTCCAGCTGTTTATTGGTGGTATAGATCTAAAAGCCATGCAGCTGAGTTGACAGGTGGATATTATAACCCTGATAACCATGATGGATACTCCAGACTTTTAAGGTTCTTAAGAAACACTCGGTTGCAGTGAAGTTTGTGTGTCCAGGATCGAATCTTAATCTTTCTAGTAAAGAAAATCATGATCCAGAAGGGTTGACTTGGCAGGTTATTTGTTGACTTTTTTTTATCTTTAGAATGATGGTATAGAATCTTTATTGATTTTGATTTTTACAGGTATTGAATTCAACTTGGGAGGAAGGTTTATGTGTAGCTGGTGAAAATGTGTTTCCATGTTTTGATAAGGAAGTGTTGATGATATTACTTGAGACTGCAAAACCGAGTAATGATCCGGATCATCATCATTTTGTGTTTTTTAATTATAAACCACCACTTCCCATTTTGCCCTTGCTTGATACAACATTATGCTTCTCAGAACTTGACCAGTTCGTTAGATTCATGCATGGTACATACATGGGACAAAACTCATAAAGACCGAAGTACCCTTTGCGGGATTGTCCCTAAAACGCGGGAGACTACAGAATGATTTTTCAGCACTCACGTCATCTGTCGATTCTATCATCTCACGACGTTGGTATCCCCTTCAGGCGGTTTCTCCGGTCAGTGGCTCACTGCTTAACACTTAGGTACAATTTGATTCTGATTCGGTATCATTTTTTTCAATATACAATACAATAACAAGTTTTGTAGTTTGTAGTTCATGTGTTGGACAAAATATTCGGTTGTTTTGTCTTTTTTGATTAATGAAATCTCATGTGTTGGACAATAGTTGGGGTCGTAAAGGAGCTCCCCTTGTTGAAAATTGTGTTGCTGGATTTAATAGCTATGTGTTTGCATATGGGCAGGTATAGTTTGTCTTCCTTGTGCTGGCTATAAATGTAATAACTTTCTTTCGTTTTCATGGCTACTTATACTAATTACACACCATAAAAAATTGAGTAGCCTGGGAGTGGAAAGAGCTACACTATATGGGGTCCATCCAATGCATTGTTGGAAGAGGAGTTATATAGTGATCAACAAGGATTGACACCTCGTGTGTTTGAAAGTCTATTTTTTCGCATGAATGAGGTGAGATTGTATGTTAAGTCTATATTGATATTTACCTTGATGTTCGCTTAAATCTTTCCTCATGCATTAAAGGCAATTTTATAGGAACAAAATAAACATGCTGACAAGCAACTCATGTATCAATGTTGCAGTTTGTATAAACAAGGTTTTACCTTTTCTTTTAATAATGAAGTTGGTCGTATTAATGCTTATTATAATTGTACATTTTATTTTGACGCATTACCTTGTAATGGTATATATGAAACTGTGATGGTTGTAGATAACCTAGGAAATAATGTGTTGAATATTGATTCGTCCAATGTTTTGGACAAGGCATGCTTGTGGCATTGTCGACTTGGACATGTCAACAATAAGCGCATAGGCCAACTCCAAAAGGCTGGAGTCTTGGAGTCATTCGACTTGATGTCGGATGACACTTGTGAATCTTGTTTGCTTGGAAAGATGACCAAGTCACCCTTCACTGGTACTTGTGAAAGGGGTGAAGGTTTTTTGGATCTCATACACACTGATGTGTGTGGACCCTTCAGAACCGCCACAAGGGATGCTAACCGCTTCTATGTGACTTTTACTGATGATTACAGCAGATATGGCTATATCTACTTAATCAAGCATAAGTCAGAAACCTTTGAAAAGTTCAAAGAGTTTAAGCAAGAAGTGGAGAATCAATTGGGCAGGAAGATAAAGATGTTGCGATCCGATCGAGGAGGAGAGTATCTTAGTATCGAGTTCCTAGATTATCTTAAGGAATGTGGAATACTTTCACAGTTGACGCCACCCAGGACACTGCAGTTGAATGATGTGGCTGAGAGGCGCAATCGAACCTTTTTGGACATGGTTCGTTCTATGATGAGTCGAGCTTCGTTACCTATCTCATTCTGGGGGTATGCCTTAGAGACTGCCGCCCATATCCTTAATCTAGTCCTTACTAAGAAGTTTGCCAAAACACCTCACGACATGTAGACAAGGAAGGTTCCCTTGTTGGATCACATCAAATTTTGGGGTTGCGAGGCTTTTGTGAGAAAAGAAACTCACGACAAGCTCGAACCTCGTAGGGAGCGATGTATTTTCATCGGCTACCAACACAAATCATTTGGATATCTCTTCTATAGACCGAGTGACAATGTTGTCTTCGTTGCGAGGAAAGGAGTCTTTCGATTGAGAGAGAGAGAGAGAGAGAGAGAGAGAGAACTCATATGCCAAGAGGACGGTGAGAGGCAAATTGACCTTGAAGGGCGTCAAGAGTTAAGTGATGAAGGAACCTCAAACACTGGCGATCAACCCGAGGAGGAAACTCCTGTTGAACCGATTGACCAGTCCGTACCTCTGAGACGTTCCAGTAGAGTTAGTGTTCCACCTATGTTATATGGTTTGCATATAACATCTGAGGGTGATACATTTATCAGTGATAGCACACTGATAAATCTGGATGAACCTAACAACTACAAGGAAGCCATGGCAGGCCCCGAGTCTGCTAAATGGAAAGAGGCAATGGACAGCGAGATTCAGTCCATGTATGACAATCAAGTTTGGAACTTGGTTGACAATGTATCGGGTCGTAAGACATTCGGGTGCAAATGGATCTTCAAGAAGAAGACCGAAATGGATGGGAAAGTACACACATATAAGGCGTGACTGGTTGCGAAAGGATCTACTCAAACTCAGGGAGTTGACTATGATGAGACCTTCTCACCAGTAGCGAAGATTAAATCTATAAGGGTTATGCTAGCCATAACTGCATTTGATGACTATGAAATATGGCAAATGGATGTCAAAACCGCTTTTCTTAATGGAAAGTTGGTTGAAGATGTTTACATGTGTCAGCCAGAGGGTTTTTTCAATGCAAAGTACCCTAATAGAGTGTGTAAGCTTGAGAAATCCATCTATTGATTGAAACAAGCATCTCGCAGATGGAATCTTTGTTTCGATGAGAAAGTCAAAGAGTTTGGATTTTCGAGAAGCGAGCATGAGTCCTACGTATATGTCAAAGCCAGTGGGAGTATAGTTAGCTTTCTGGTTTTGTATGTGGATGACATACTTCTCATAGGAAACGACATTCCAACCTTGCAGGAAATTAAGTCCTTGCTTGGGAAGTGTTTCTCTATGAAGGACCTTGGAGAAGCTGCCTATATTCTAGGGATAAGGATATTGAGAAACAGGAGTAAAAGACTAATAGGACTTAGTCAAAGTACCTACTTGGACAAGGTGTTGAAACGTTTCAGCATGGAGAACTCCAATAAAGGTGACTTACCTATCCAAAGCAATACCAAACTGAGTAAGACTCAAAGTCTGAGTATAGAGGCTGAGTTAGCGGAGATGACTCGAGTACCATATGCTTCCGCAGTTGGCTCGATCATGTATGCTATGACTTGTACTCGCCCTGATGTGGCCTTTTCTTTGAGCATGGTCAGCAGATATCAAGGGAATCCTGGTAGAGCTCACTGGACTGCAGCTAAGAACATTCTTAAGTACCTGCGGAAGACTAAGGACTGGATTCTTACCCTCGGTGGGAGTGATGACTTAAGAGTGATAGGGTATTGCGCCGTCGGTTTTCAGACCGAAGAAGATAATTTGCGCTCTCATTCGGGCTGGGTGTTTACCCTAAATGGAGGAGCAGTAACATAGAAAAGTTTCAAGCAAGAGATTGTAGTTGATTCAACGTGTGAATCAGATTACATTGCAGCGAGCGAAGCATCGAAAGAGGCGATATGGTTGAAGAACTTTATTAGAGACCTTGGAGTTGTGTCAGCCATAAAGGAGCCTGTGGAGATTTTCTGTAATAATGAAGGGGCGGTTGCCTTAACCAAGGAACCGAGAGATCATGGTATATCCAGGCATATCGACAGAAATTACCATTTCATAAGACATCAAGTAGAAGAAGGACACCTCGTTGTGAAGAGGATATCGTCAGAGGACAACCCACGAGATCCCCTCACGAAGGGACTGAGTAGGGTTAGGCACTTGCATCATGCAAGGGGCATTGGGCTAATGGACGATATTAGTTTTAGTGATTAGATAAATGTTTGAAACTTGTAATAGCTAAACTATAATTGACATCTAATGATTAAATAAAA
Source organism: Lactuca virosa (assembly GCF_052849685.1). NCBI lineage: Eukaryota > Viridiplantae > Streptophyta > Magnoliopsida > Asterales > Asteraceae > Lactuca > Lactuca virosa. The sequence continues at coordinate 123,234,426 of NC_136432.1, read as the reverse complement.
GGAGTTTTATTTATAAGTAAAGTTGTTGTCTTGTGTCAATTATTTACTATTGTTTCACCTTTGCATGTTTTAACTTCTAGAATAATAAGATTATTCAAACTATCCACAGTCGATCATACATTGGAAGTAGGTTATGATGCTAGACCATCATGAGTTGGCTTGTAGATTGTCTAAGGCGTTAGACATAGCAAAAGTTTGCTACACCATTCATGAGTGCTCCTGAAATAAGATTTGAGCATTGGATTAAACCCACGCTCACCTGAATCACTTCATGGAATTTATCACGAGTGATTGTGAGATGATAATATCATATAATCTTCAAAACAAGATATATGAGTTGTTGACTATGAGTTGTTTGTGCATTGATGATACGAAAAGTGCATCAGTAACTTGATGTTATAAAACGTATCGTTGTGCATGATTTAATGAGTAGTTAGTACAAGCATATAATGTCGAAATTTATCTGTTCCTTTTATCCTAAGAGGATTAAAAGCGATATCTTGGGCCCCTCGATGATTTGTTTTGACTTATGTGTCGGGCCCGGTCAGAACTAAATTGATGTGTTCAGTTATGTTCTATGTCAGACGAATCGTAAATCGGGAAACAAACTACAGGACAATAAGTATGACTATGTTCCATGTATTTGTCCGCATGACATCTTGAAGAACAGAGGAATATATGATCCCTTATCTAGAGGACGTGTCACTGACTGGGTTAGAGTCGACAGCGGCTTTTGAAAGCTACGATTGCTAATCAGATCCTGAAGTCGCATTGGCAGCTATAGTTATTAGACATATCCAAGTGGGAGACTGTTGTATTAGGTGTCTAAGCCCATAACTATAACTGGGATGTACTTGACCCGATTGTAGCATGGTCCTTTTGGGTTGCCTTCACCAGTGCAATTTGATAGGATGGACTTTTGAGAATAAGGCTATTTGTGATTTATTAATATATTATAAGTATAATATATTAATAGAGAAATCATATTATTTAATTAGTATTGATCAAGAATTTGTTAGGAATTAATTTAGTGATCAAAAGAGACTAATTAAATATATAGGGACTGATTAAGTAAATCAATGATTCTTATAGTGTGGGCCAAAGATCCATGGTTAATTAGGATGGGCTAAACCAACATGGATAGTCCATTGAGGTTTAACCCATGGAGCCTAAGTAATATGAAAGGTCATGGTGCATTAGGGTTTGCATGGATGTAACCCTAGCATTTGTAACACTATAAAAGGACACCCCTAGAGCCAAAATCGGTTGCCACATCATTCTAAGAGTTTGATAATCGATTTTGAGCTAACTAGCTTATTCTATTGTAACATCCCAAAAATACTACCCAAAAATTTCATTTTTAATTCATTGTGAAAACCATAATATCCAATATCATAATAAAACCATAAGTATTATGTCTCAAAATATCATATCCAAATATCAGAGTCTAACTCCCAGGCTGAAGACTGTGGTGTGTGCCATGCGATCATCCCGAGCCCTTCCCAGTGCTAGTGGAAGTACCTGAAACCAAAACTGAAAACAGAAAGCACGAAGCTTAGTGAGTCCCCCCAATCTACCACATACCATCTACACATAGCATGCAACTAGGAGATACGGGCCTCGCCCACACTCGTGGAGATACGGGCCTCGCCCACATTCCGCTAACTGGGAGATACGGGCCCCGCCCATATTCCGCTATCTAGGAGATACGGGCATCGCCCACACTCCACTGTCTAGGAGATACGGGCCTCGCCCACACTCCACTGTCTAGGAGATACGGGCCTCGTCCATGCTCAGATACTTCGAGATACGGGCCTCGCCCACACTCGGCTATGATGAGATACGGGCCTCGCCCACACTCAACTACTAAACCCAGCATACAAGTATCACACAGACAACATATAAAGCTAATCTACTGATCATACATCATAATCAACTACTACTATGAGATACGGGCCTCGCCCACACTCTGCTAAGATAGGATACGGGTCCCGCCCACACTCAGCTACTATCATATCATACTACGGGCCGGCCTTGGTGCCGTAGACCCGTTCCTACTGAAGGAGAACTCACCTCGTAACGCTGGCTGCCGAGATGCTAAATCTGAAACTGCCTGACTGCTGCTCCGGAACTCCCCGGCTACAAATCCCATAAACACTAAATCAAATACTGATAACTAACCTCAGGGTAAAATAACTATTTACCCCTGGTCAAGTCAACTTCCTGGTCAAAGTCAACTTCCAGTTGACCGGACTCGCTGAGTTGGGCCGCCAACTCGCCGAGTCCCTATCATCCATTCTAGTCCTCTACTCGCTTCTACTCGTCGAGTTTGGCAAGGACTCGACGAGTTCTTCTTCGATACTAACATCGAGTCTAACTTCATCCGACTCGCCGAGTTGTATGAACAACTCGTCGAGTTCTCCTTCATCATATGAACACGTCCAGTCTGTGGCTCGCCGAGTCGTATGAACAACTCGTCGAGTCTGAAGAACAACTCGCCGAGTTGAAGAACAACTCGCCGAGTCCCAAGCATGCTATTACTATACAGTCGATTCTATTCGATTTCAGTTCTTCCAAATCATAGATCTGAGCTTCTAGGACTGGTTTTACACGTAAAGTTTCCAACTTTACGTGCATGCACAAGAGTATAAGGCTAAAATACCCAAAATCATCAAATACTAAGCACTTAGGGTTTGGAACAAGGTCATGATTGCATAAAGGTGGCTATAATGAGCTCCTGGAGTTCAATAACGTCCAGATCTAAGGTTTCCATCCAAAGGAGAGTCCATATCTCAAGTTTTGAATCATATAAGGCTCCAAAAGAGACATATCAAGCATAAAAGAGGGTTAAATGGAGGAATACACAAGGTAATAACTTTATTACCTGAATGAGAAACAGATGGAAGCTAACTCTTGGATCTCCTTTCTCTTTTATGGACCTTCTTTCCTTCCTTCTCTTCCAAAGCTTCCAAACTAGCACAAACACACTCAAGCTCAACAATGGGGGCTAGGGTTTACAGGGGAAATGCTCTAAAGGTGATGGAGGCTGGGGTGGGAGGCTATAATGACGTTTAAATAGGGTACAAACCCTTGAAATTAGGGCTTCATCCAGACAGGCAGACTCGCCGAGTCCCAACATATGGACTCGCGGAGTAGCCAACTTAAATCGCGAGCTCATCCCGCTTCTACTCGACGAGTCGGGCTACAGACTCGTCGAGTACCCCTTAAGAAATGAAAATTACTTTAATTAAATCACATACCAGAAATGGGGCGTTACAACTCTCCCCCACTGAACTTAGACTTTGTCCTCGAAGTCTGTTGCTGCTGACTCTAAAAATATCTCTGGGTAATGCTCCCTCATTTCCTCCTCGGCCTCCCATGTCCACTCTGAACCCTTCCGGTGCTGCCATTGCACCTTCACTAACTGGACCACCTTATTCCTCAAGGTCTTCGTCCTCCGATCTAAGATCGCAACTGGCCTCTCGATATAATTCAGGCTGCTATCAACCTGAATATCCTCCAAGGGTACCACTGCTGACTCGTCCGCCAAACACTTCCTCAACTGAGAAACATGGAAAGTGTTGTGGATCTGGCTAAGCTCTGCTGGAAGATCCAACCGATAAGCAACCCGACCCACCGGGGCCAAAACCCTAAACGGACCAATGAACCTGGGGCCCAACTTGCCCCTCTTCCGGAACCTGATAACACCCTTCCAGGGTGATACCTTCAGGAGGACCATATCGCCCACCTGAAACTCCAAATCCGAACGCCTCCTGTCGGCGTAACTCTTCTGCCGACTCTACGCAGTCTGCAGTCTGCTACGGACCTGCTGGATCAACTCTGTGGTCTTGAGTACCACCTCTGTACTCTCTATGACTCGTTAACCGACCTCACCCCAACAGATTGGGGTCCTGCACTTCCTCCCGTAAAGCATCTCGAAGGGAGGTCGGTCTATACTGGAATGATAGCTGTTGTTATACGAAAATCTTGCTAACGGAAGATACGTATCCCAACTGCCACCGAAATCCAGTACACATGCCCGAAGCATGTCCTCGAGAGTCTGAATCGTTCTCTCGCTCTGTCCATCCGTCTGAGGGTGGAAAGCGGTGTTGAAGTGAAGATGAGTCCCCATCTCGTCATGAAACCGCTTCCAAAACCAGGAAGTGAACCGGACGTCTCGATCTGATACTACTGATACAGGCACTCCATGTCGTGCCACTACCTCGCGCACATAAATATCGGCTAGCTTCTCGGCCGATATGCTCTCCTGAATCGGTATGAAATGCGTGCTCTTGGTCAGTCGATCCACTATGACCCAAATCGAGTCAACTCCACGTGTGGTCCTGGGAAGCTTAGTGATGAAATCCATAGTGATATCCTCCCATTTCCACATTAGAATGTCCAACGGCTGCATCTTGTCGTGGGGTCTCTGGTGTTCTGCCTTGACCTTCCTGCAGGTCAGGCATCTCTGTATGTACCAGGCTACGTCCCGCTTCATGCAGGGTCACCAATAATCGGGTCGAAGATCTCTATACATCTTCGTCGCCCCTGGATGGATGGAGAACCGGGACTTGTGGGCGTCATCCATCAACACCTTCCGTACTCCTCCCCAATACGGCACCCAGACTCTCCCATGAAGGGTCAACAATCCTCGACTGTCATAGTCGAAAGAAGCTACTCGGCCCACAATCCTCTCACACTTCTGCCTCTCCTCCTTCAGGCCCTCGACCTGTGCCTCTCTAATCTGTTCCAACAATGGACTAATCACCGTCATCCTCAGACATATATCTCTAATCGGTGCCGCCATCGCCTTGCGGCTCAAGGCGTCGGCCACAACGTTGGCCTTGCCCGGATGATAAAGGATCTCACAATCGTAGTCCTTTACCACATCTAACCATCGACGCTGCCTCATATTCAAATTCGGCTGGCCCATGAGGTACCTCAGACTCTTGTAATCCGTGTAAATGGTACAGCGGACCCCATAGAGGTAATGTCTCCAAATCTTGAGGGCAAACACCACTGCCCCCAGCTCTAAATCATGTGTCAGATAGTTAGCCTCGTGAGGCTTCAACTGTCTAGAGGCATAAGCTATCACATGCCCTCGCTGCATCAACACTGCTCCCATCCCTGTGATCGAAGCATCACAATAGACTACAAAGTCATCCACTCCTTCTGGCAGGGTAAGTATCGGTGCCTCGCACAATCGCTGTCTGAGGGTCTCAAATGCTGCCTGCTGCTCAGGCCCCCAGCAAAACACCATCGACTTCCTAGTCAGTCGGGTAAGTGGAACTGCTATCTTGGAGAAGTCCTGGATGAATCTCCTGTAATACCCTGCCAGTCCTAGGAAGCTCCGAATCTCAGTTGGAGACCTCGGGACCTCCCACTGCATCACTGCCTCTATCTTGGCCGGATCTACAAGTATACCCTTCTGGTTGACGAGGTGTCCAAGGAACTGCACCTCTCACAACCAGAACTCGCACTTGGAGAACTTTGCGAAAAGTCTCTCCCTCCTCAGCGTCTCCAGCACCTCTCTCAGGTGCTCCTCATGCTGCTCCTGAGTCTTGGAATAAACCAAGATGTCATCAATGAACACTATCACAGACCGATCCAGCATCGGTCTGCATACGCGGTTTATGAGATCCATGAACGCGGCTGGAGCGTTGATGAGCCCGAACGGCATCACCACAAACTCATAATGTCCATAGCGGATCCTAAAAGCGGTCTTCTGCACATCCTCATCCCTGACCCGCATCTGGTGATATCCTGACCGTAGATCAATCTTGGAGAACCAAGATGCTTCCTGAAGCTGGTCAAATAAATCGTCTATCCTCGGGAGTGGGTAACGGTTCTTCACCGTTACCTTGTTTAGCTCCCGGTAATCTATGCACATATGGTGCGACCCGTCCTTCTTCCTCACGAACAGGATCGGGGCTCCCCATGGTGAACTGCTCGGCCTGATAAATCCTTTGTCTAGCAGCTCCTGCAGCTGCATAGACAACTCCTGCATCTCGGGAGGAGCCAGCCGATACGGTGCCTTGGCTATCGGAGCCGCACCAGGAACCAGATCAATCCGAAATTTGACCTGTCTCTCCGGAGGTATTCCAGGCAAATCCTCTGGGAATACTTCCGGGTACTCTCGTACTACTGGCACATCGTCAACTGTCGCCTTACCCTTCTCCCGGGCATCTATGACATAGGCGACGTACCCTGCGCAACCCTGCTGAACGTAGCGTCTCGCTCTCGCTGCTGAACACAGAATCGGTCCGCACTGTGGCCTCTCGCCCTGAATCACTAACTCTCCCCCAGTGGGAGTGTGAACCCTCACTAACTGCAGCTCACAATCAATCACTGCCCCATTGGGGCTCAGCCAATCCATACCCAGTATAACCTTATTCCCTCGCAGGGGAATGGGAACCAGATCTACTGAAAACTGCTCATCAAATAACTGCAGCGAACACCCCCTATGTACCCTCGCGACCCTGACGATCCTGTCATCAGCTATCTCAACCTCGAGCGGGAAATCCAGCTCCCCTGGAGCTCTGCAAAACCGCTTGCTAAGCGCAAGCGAGACAAATGATCGGGTAGCCCCCGAGTCAAACAATACTATAGCTGAAATGCCGTTCACTAAGAACGACCCTATACACAGACACATAATCATGAGAAACAAACTATATCAAAAACAGAGATAAGAGGAAAATACATACCTGTCACCACATCAGGAGTCGCTCGCGTCTCCTCTGCCGTCAGCTGAAAGGCTCTGCTCTTCGCCACTGGTGCCTCTGTCCGACCCTGACGGCCGTCTGTAATCCTCAATGTAGCAGGGGCAGGTGCCGCCACCTTCCCTGCTGCTGCTAAGCTCGGGCACTGGGACCTCTTATGGGCCCTCTGATTGCATTGAAAACAAATCAGATCAGAAAGTGACATGGTAGTAACAGTAGAAGTAGCAGTACAATCCCTGCTCATATGTCCTAATCGGTTGCATTTGAAGCAGCCCGAACTCCCTGCCCTGCACGCCCCATCGTGCGACCTACCACACTTGTCGCAGCGGCCTCGGCCCTGCTGGCCCTTCCCTCGGGAATCTGTCTTGGGCCTTTTGGCAGAACCATCTGAACTAGACACTACCTCTGGTTTCCTCTTTCTTTCCATCTCAAGATCAATTTCCCTCTCACGAGCCCTCACAATCATGTCATCCAGCGTTTTACAGCTGGACCGACTCACAAACTGGCGGATATCACTCCGCAACATCTCATGATAAAGGGTCTTCTTCATTTCCTCATCAGCTGCATACTGAGGAACGAGAAGAGCCCTCTCCCTGAACTTGGCGGTAATCTCCACCACTGTCTCCGTCGTCTGCTGGAGATCCTGGAACTCCCTAGCAAGCTGCTGCACCTCAATGACAGGTGCGAACTCGGCCCTGAACCGGGCCACAAAATCTGTCCAGGTCATAGCATCAAGGGCTGCATCATCCCCAATGACATGTCCGACCTCCTCCATCCAATCACGTGCCCTCCCCTTCAATAGACAGGATGCAAGTCGGACCTTGTCCCCCTCGGGACATCTGCTAGTGCGGAAAGCGTTGGCCACATCAGCCAACCATCTGGTACTCGCAATGGGGTCTCGGGCCCCCTGGTAATCTGGAGCTCCACAAGCCCGGAACTCTCTGAATGTCAACGTGCGATATCCCATCATGGCCGCTATCTCAGTATGGAACGAGCCCAGCTTCTCATCCAGAAGCTCTAGGATACCCTCCTTGACCAATCCAAAGATCACAGGAGTCTGCTCAAGTATGCTACGCGTGACCTCTGAAGAGATGAACTCTCGGGTCTGCTCATCCAAATGCTCGACTCCCGAGCCTGAACCTGATCCCTCTCCGGCACCTGAACTGTCGACCGCTGGACTAGAGCGTAAAACCACCATTCTGAAACACATAGCGACAAACATCAGAAATACTGATATATCTTGAGGGATCACTATTACTGCAAGTTTCCTGGTCTCACCTTGGCCTTCCTTGATTCAAGTACGGATCCTCTGCTTTCAGTAGTACTGGCCCATACTACCTTCCACATCTATCCGTACTTTCCTCAAGAACTGCCTCGACTCCACCAAGTCACTACTACTACTACTGATCTCTGCTACTCTCATCCTAGGCTTGCCCTAGGGAAATCTCTGACTCAACCAAAACCAGTCCTCAGCTGCTGAAGGCCTCCTCGTAATGCCAATTAGTCATTACCTGAATACCATCACATGTGACGAGACTCAGATAATCCTTCGAGTAAAAGACTCGTCCATACAACGGTTAGACTCAAACAAGAGTTGCGCAATAGGGCCAAATCCAGCACTCTGAGATTATTCGACCCTGATCACATGTGACGTGACGTATTCACCTAATGGCTAACTCCCATCACTCAGAGTCCCACAAAGCACAAAGCAAGCCGCATTCAGACACATGAAACTACTCAAGCATATCCATCCTCATAACGAGAAACTGTACTAGCATACAATGCTAAGCTCATACTATCAGGCATAACCCTAACAGGTTATCCTACTACTGTCTACTCAATACAAAGCTGAAGCACATAAAGCAGGCACATAAGGCATCCTCCTAGATCCTTAGCCCTAATCTAGCATGCTGTTCTACTAAAACTTATAATCATAACATAAACTTATATGGGTAAATTGGGAGTACTTACTTGAGCTCGGCTGATTGCATGCACCACACCTTTTTCTCTTTTTCAAAACTCTTTTCTCTTTTTAAGTTTCTTTTTCATAAATTCTTTTCAAAAAAAAAATTCTTTCGAAAACCTTATACCATTTCCTTAGTTTGAGTTCAGACACACCCGAAAGCGTGTCCGAATCCCTCAAACCAAGGCTCTGATACCAACTTGTAACATCTCAAAAATATTTCATTTTTAATTCATTGTGAAAACCATAATATCCAATATCATAATAAAACCATAAGTATTATGTCTCAAAATATCATAACAAATGTCACATATCAAATCTCGTGTCAAAATATCATATCCAAATATCAGAGTCTAACTCCCAGGCTGAAGACTGTGGTGTGTGCCATGCGATCATCCCGAGCCCTTCCCAGTGCTAGTGGAAGTACCTGAAACCAAAACTGAAAACAGAAAGCACGAAGCTTAGTGAGTCTCCCCAATCTACCACATACCATCTACACATAGCATGCAACTAGGAGATACGGGCCTCGCCCACACTCGTGGAGATACGGGCCTCGCCCACATTCCGCTAACTGGGAGATACGGGCCCCGCCCATATTCCGCTATCTAGGAGATACGGGCATCGCCCACACTCCACTGTCTAGGAGATACGGGCCTCGCCCACACTCCACTGTCTAGGAGATACGGGCCTCGCCCATGCTCAGATACTTCGAGATACGGGCCTCGCCCACACTCGGCTATGATGAGATACGGGCCTCGCCCACACTCAACTACTAAACCCAGCATACAAGTATCACACAGACAACATATAAAGCTAATCTACTGATCATACATCATAATCAACTACTACTATGAGATACGGGCCTCGCCCACACTCTGCTAAGATAGGATACGGGTCCCACCCACACTCAGCTACTATCATATCATACTACGGGCCGGCCTTGGTGCCGTAGACCCGTTCCTACTGAAGGAGAACTCACCTCGTAACGCTGGCTGCCGAGATGCTAAATCTGAAACTGCCTGACTGCTGCTCCGGAACTCCCCGGCTACAAATCCCATAAACACTAAATCAAATACTGATAACTAATCTCAGGGTAAAATAACTATTTACCCCTGGTCAAGTCAACTTCCTGGTCAAAGTCAACTTCCAGTTGACCGGACTCGCCGAGTTGGGCCGCCAACTCGCCGAGTCCCTATCATCCATTCTAGTCCTCTACTCGCTTCTACTCGTCGAGTTTGGCAAGGACTCGACGAGTTCTTCTTCGATACTAACATCGAGTCTAACTTCATTCGACTCGCCGAGTTGTATGAACAACTCGTCGAGTTCTCCTTCATCATATGAACACGTCCAGTCTGTGGCTCGCCGAGTCGTATGAACAACTCGTCGAGTCTGAAGAACAACTCGCCGAGTTGAAGAACAACTCGCAGAGTCCCAAGCATGCTATTACTATACAGTCGATTCTAATCGATTTCAGTGCTTCCAAATCATAGATCTGAGCTTCTAGGACTGGTTTTACACGTAAAGTTTCCAACTTTACGTGCATGCACAAGAGTATAAGGCTAAAATACCAAAAATCATCAAATACTAAGCACTTAGGGTTTGGAACAAGGCCATGATTGCATAAAGGTGGCTATAATGAGCTCCTGGAGTTCAATAACGTCCAGATCTAAGGTTTCCATCCAAAGGAGAGTCCATATCTCAAGTTTTGAATCATATAAGGCTCCAAAAGAGACATATCAAGCATAAAAGAGGGTTTAATGGAGGAATACACAAGGTAATAACTTTATTACCTGAATGAGAAACAGATGGAAGCTAACTCTTGGATCTCCTTTCTCTTCTATGGACCTTCTTTCCTTCCTTCTCTTCCAAAGCTTCCAAACTAGCACAAACACACTCAAGCTCAACAATGGGGGCTAGGGTTTACAGGGGAAATGCTCTAAAGGTGCTGGAGGCTGGGGTGGGAGGCTATAATGACGTTTAAATAGGGTACAAACCCTTGAAATTAGGGCTTCATCCAGACAGGCAGACTCGCCGAGTCCCAACATATGGACTCGCCGAGTAGCCAACTTAAATCGCGAGCTCATCCCGCTTCTACTCGACGAGTCGGGCTACAGACTCGTCGAGTACCCCTTAAGAAATGAAAATTACTTTAATTAAATCACATACCAGAAATGGGGCGTTACATCTATTAAGCCTCCTCTTTCATTTGGTGTTCGTGACACATTAGAGGCATCACACTTGAGGTGCTAAAGCTTTCAAAGGCCAAGAACTTCAAACTACATAAGAGGTATTCATCAAACTATGAGTTTTATATTGTATATCCTCTATTGTATGCTAGTTAGGATGTATGCTTTGGAAAATTGAAAATGCATGTATAATTAGAGAAAACATAGATCCAAAGCATCTAGGGTTGCATGTGCACCATAGGAGTGTTATAGTGCTTAAAACCCAACAATAACCCCATTACCCCATTCCTGTTATCCTTACTTTCTAATCCTAGTATGGTGTTCTCGAGAGATCTTTCCTAAAGGATTTCTTTCGGCAGTATGATAACATTTTGGGTAACCACGGTAGCACAAAAGTACTTGGATAGGCACGGTAGTACAATAGTACTTAGATAACCATGACAGTACAAAATTAATTGGCTAGGCACGGTAGTACAATAATATTTGCATAGGCATGGTAGTACAATAGTACTTGGCTAGGCACGACAGTACAATAGTACTTGGCTTTGGATAGGCACGACAGGTTACGACTTACTAATTTGCACAACTCTCACTTAACCTATCACAACCACTAACTTGCACGACCCTATCGCATCCTTTCATTTATTAGTACGCACAACCATTTACTACTCATTTATATTATCAATTATTCAATTAGATCAAGTAACAATCATATCATATTGTAAAAATATGTGGATGAACCATCCAACTATAAGGAAGTGATGGCATGCCCAAAGGTTGACCAGTGGAAGGAGGGAATGGAAAGCGAGATTCAGTTTGTGTATAATAACCAACTTTGGAATTTAGTTGTTCTTCACCCGGTCTTAAAACCGTTCGGTGCAAGTGGATCTTCAAGAAGAAGACCGGCATGGATGGGAATGTGCACACATTCAAGGTTAGGTTGGTTGTGAAGGGTTATTCTCAAACTTAACAAATTGATTATGAGGAAACTTTCTCACTGGTAGCCAAGATCAAGTCTATTAGGATATTACTTTCCATAGTTGTCTTCTATGACTATAAAGTATGCAAATGGATGTGAAAACTGCTTTCCTTAAGGGAAAACTCATAGAGGATGTGTGTATGGTACATCTTGATGGTTTCATAGATCCTAAGTATCTGAATAGAGTGTGTAAGTTTGATAGGTCCATCTATGGACTCAAGCAATCATCTGGTAGCTGGAATCTTTGCTTTCATGAAAAGATCAAAGAGTTTAGATTTTCTAGAAGTGAAGATGAGTTATTAGTGTATGTCAAAGTTAGTGGGAGTATTGTAGTCTTTCTAGTGTTGTATGTCGATGATATACTACTTATAATAAACAATATCCTAACGTCGCAAAGTGTGAAGACTTGTCTTAGAAAATGTTTCACAATAAAGGAACTAGGAGACGCAACCTATATATCGGGTATAAGGATCTATAGTGATATATTAAAATGTCTAATAGGACTTAGCCAAAGTACATACTAGGTTAATATCTTTAGGAGGTTCAAGATGCAAGATTCCAAGGATTTCTACCCATGAAACATGGTATAAAACTAAGTAAAGATCAATGTTTGAGTACTAGTGATGAACTGGATAGAATGAGTCGAGTCTCATACATTTCTGTTATAGGATTGATCATGTATGCCATGATATGTACTAAACATGATGTCTCATATGCTTTGAGTATGGTGAGTCGATATTAGGACAACCATGACGATAGTCATTGGACAGTAGTAAAGAACATCCTTAAGCATATAACAAGAACAAAGGATATGTTCTTAGTTTATGAAGCTGCAGAAGAGTTGAGAGTAACATGTTACACTAATGCAAGTTTCAAACATTGATAGAGATGACTCGTGTTAACAGTCAGGTTGGGTGTTCTAGATCAATGGAGGAGGAGTCACTTGGAAAAGTTCCAAGAAGAAGACAGTGGTAGACTCTATGTATGAGTCCAAGTATATAGCATCTAGTGAAGCTACAAAAGAGGGTACATGGTTGAAGAACTTCATCGGTGATATTATTATTGTTCCTAATATCAACGGTCCCATGGAAATCTTCTGTGATAGCGAGGGTGCAGTCACATTGACTAAAGAACCTAAATACGAAGGGAAGTCAAGACACATACTCAATAAATACCACTACATTCGGGGTGTTAAGGATGGAGACATCATCATGAATATAGTATCATCAGAGGAGAATCCATTTGATCGTTTCACGATGTCATTATTGAGGCCCAAGCATGATACTCAAACTAGTTATATAGGCATGAGATTAGCTAGTGATATGGTTTAATTGTTTATTTTTTAGTTTTATTATTTTAAAACATATAAGAATATGAATTGTAACCAATTTGGTGTTTATTTTATGGTGACTTAATAAAAAGCTAGTTTTGCTACCATTTTGTGTTCAACTATTTCTGTGTTTTCATTTTTGTATGTTTAGAGCCCATTTCTCAAGTATTAATTTATTCAACTATCCACAGTTAGTCATAGTGTTAAAAGTAAGTAGTAATTTAAGACTATCATGACCGTTAGTGGGTTGTACATACAGATTGGACATAACATGAAGATTGTCCTAATACTCATGAGTACTTAATAGATATTTATGTATTAAAACAACCCGCGCTTAGAGATTACTTCACGGATCAAGTAACGAGTAATTCTAAGATGATAATATATTTTATTCTTCAAACTAAGATGCATGTGGGGTTTTACTCTACAAGTCTGTTGTATATTGGTCTACTCCAACATTACCTGTAACTAGTAGTAATAAAGGTTATATCCATGTATCATATGGTGAGTAGACACAAACTATATAGTCAAAGTTTATTTGTTCTTTCTGCCTTAACAGAAGAAGTGATATCTATAGGCCCCTCAGTGATTTGGTGTTGACATCTAATGTCCATCGTCGGGGCCCGACTGAAACTGATGTATTCAATTTAGTAGTCGGATGTAGTCTTCATAAATCTTTTTTGGGAAATAAAATCTTCAACAAAGAGATTGACCCTTATCTATGTATTAAGTTCATACAGATATCTGGGAAAAAAATTGGTCACTTATCTATGGGTTGAATCTTGATTAGATCAAAGTTTGGTGGTTGTATTGGATGACATACTCTCTACTGATTAGTAGAGAAGTATTAGACCTCATATAGTTGATGACATGTCCAAGTGGGAGAATGTTGGATTGAGTGTCCAAGGTCATTAACTAAATGGTAATATTTCTAATAATAACAGGGTCATTTAGGTTGCCTTCACAACCCAATTAAGCAATAAGGAATTAGGAGAAAATATGTTGTTAATTTATTATGAATTAATAAATTAATTCGAAACTATTTTGGAATTAATTAAATAATTTTAACTAATTAAATATGTTGAATATTAATTAATTCATTAGTAATTAACTGGAATATTCCAGAATATTCTAGAGATCCATTTATCTATATGTATAAAAGATATGGACCGATTCAAATAAGAATAAAGATTATCCTTAGGAATTTGAATTTAAATGCAAATTATAAATAGGATGCTAAGTGTCAAACCCTACACTCCTTGGCTCTTAAACATTTTGTCCAACTCTGCCCTCTCTTTATATATGCGAAAGTAGTAACCCTCTTAGGGTTATTGTGATTTTTGAAAATTCCTCCACTCTCCTAAAGTTCCTTTTGCTAGTTGGTGTCTTGGGTGTGATTTTACCAAGAGAGATTCCTGGTTTGGGTCCTTATCATCCCTGCAACTGTGGCTATCACGAGATCTCAATCAAGACCAAGAAGATCAAGAGCTTAGTACTTTTCAAGTTTTAAAGTAGATTGTTATAATTGTAAAACCTAGATCAATAGGATGCATGTACACATAGAGTTTTAATTAGTATTACGCTGCGCAAACTAGTGTGTATAAAGTGTGTAAATTCCCATCAGGAACCGATTGGTTACTGGACATACGATGGTGGTATTGCTCGTTGAATCTTTGATTTCTTTTAAACCTAATATTCAGATGGTTTGTGTTACAAGGAGGACGATTAAAGGGAGGGAAAGAGAAATATAAAGGGAATAAATGAGAAGGAATGATAAAGGGAGAGGTAACGATTCTAGGTGCAGTAGTAGAATGTGGTTTAAAGCGGCATTCCGATGAACAACCGGGATCTTGTTGGATGTTGTTCTTTAAAATGTAGATAGGTGTGGTCAAGTGGTTTCCAATGAGGATCCAACGTTTTATGTCGGCGGATAGCATTTTGGCGGTGGTGGTCCGGAATGGTTTAGCTGCTTTGCAAAATGAGAGAGAGAGAGAGAGAGAGAGAGAGAGAGCATGTAAAGAATTGAGTGGGATGGATGATAGTGGTACCACATATAAAAGCTAACAATTTTTTAAATTGATTATTAATAAACAAACGTTAAGGATCAAACGCATTTAATAGAGACCAAATATGTAATTTTAAAGGGACCAAATGTGTAATTTTAACCAAACCATAAGAATCAAACACCTATAATATGTTCTTTTCATATTTGACTATCCGGTGAAAAAGAATAATTAAAAATCAAATACGTAATTTTGACCAAACAACAATGACATTTTTGATAATTCACTCTTTGATAAAATTTGACATATATGACACGAATAAAAACCCAATACCCCCTTTTAACACAAGTTATAATTTAACAATCACTTTTGTCGTCATTTTTGGCATGGTATACTTCTTTTTGGCATAGTATACTTCGATTGTATGATATTGTACATCTTTAAATTATTTGGTTGCCAATTTAACTGTGAGAAGGTAGTGGGTCCATTTCATCTAGTGAAGCATATTTACGGATTAGTGTTTGGTGTCTAGTCATATTTCCTTTTAGAGTC
Organism: Lactuca virosa; assembly: GCF_052849685.1. Lineage (NCBI taxonomy): Eukaryota > Viridiplantae > Streptophyta > Magnoliopsida > Asterales > Asteraceae > Lactuca > Lactuca virosa. The sequence continues at coordinate 123,218,694 of NC_136432.1, read as the reverse complement.
AAAAGGAATATTAACGTGTTTCTTTATGGGATTTGGTAGAAGCGATAAAATATAAGTGCAGTAACAACTTTCGAATAGTGTAGCCAATTTGATTTGTAACATTGTCAAATCGAGTCTTACTGATTTGGCCGATATTTTACACTCCAAACCAACTACACCAAATTATACACAAGCGTAAAGGCTTCAACAATCTCGATTTGAATAAAGTGCCAAAAACGAGCAACATTTATAACCTTTTGTATTTTTGGATATTCATGTTTCATAGACGTGCGATAGATTCTGAACAAGTCTATCAACCTACTTCCATTTTTAAGCTTAGGTAAGGGGATTTGGTAGCCTTATAATTTTTCAATTAAAAGGCATTTTTTTAATTTTTTAGATTTAAAGTGTTTGATAGTGTCTTAATTTTTATCCCTTAATTGTTCAACAGCCACTTAATTTTTAAAAGAATGGATTGCCTCTGAATAAAAAAAAATATGAACGTATCCCGTAAATACCTTAATTTTTAACAAACATTTTTCTTGTTCTCTTTTTATTTCACATCACCGTCTCCCTTTTTCCCTCCCATTACCATCTCCGACCTTTTGAAATTTTAAATGTAAAAATTTAAATCCTCTTAAAAACTCATATATCTTAAAATTTTAGATGCAACCAAATAGCCTTTTAATTCAAAACATCCCCTAAATTCGTGTATTTTTCTTGATGTGTGACTTCTCTGGTTATCTTTAATTGTGTATGGATGTGGTACTCTGTATGGATGGTGCATTAGCATCCAAGCAATTAATAATTTAAATTTAAAACCAAAATAAAGAAAGAACCATCTAACTAGTTGTATTTGTATATTTACACGTGTATTGTAAACATTATTCATGTTTTTTTAACGAACAAGAGTGGAAGGGTGAAACCATTTGGTTTTTATTTAACTTTTTAACAAGTATAACAATTTTCTAAATTTGATATATATATATATATATATATATATATATATATATATATATATATATATATATATATATATATATATATATATATATATATATATATATATATATATATAGGCTTAGGTTATTCTATTCTAACTAATTATTGTGTTATTGTATGAATGATTGTGGGCCAATCATTTTACTTATTTTAAGAAAGTGATTATTACATATTATTGAATTAAATATAATTGAAAAATATCATCTAATTTAACTAGATTGGTATTTTAGTCAGTTAATATAGATTTAATAAAGGAAATTTGCATATTTTAAGGAAAATTGCATATTTTAAGGGAAAATAGATTCTATTTATTTTAAAAATCTGATTGTATGGATGATAATTCTCCTAATTCGGAAATTCTGACGGAATATGTTTATCAATATATAGAAAAATAACAAAAATTATTGTACCATACAAGAATACACATTCTGACATAATATATATTTTGATTTAATGAACTTCTTGAAGAATAACAAAACTTTGGATACAAGTTAAAAAAAAATTTCATTACATTCTTAGAAAAGAAAAAAAATTATATATTATTCTATGAGAATATTACACTTATTAATAACAAAGAAATACAAATATATAAATCATTCTACCAGAATATACTATTACATATATTTCTTTTTATTATATTGTATATTATTCTGCTAAAATAATTCATTCTTTTTGGAAGATTGGTGGTCATTGTTCATCTTCATCTCGTAGAATGTTCATCTTCAAGATTCTATTCTGACATAATCGGAATTCAAGATTTCATTCCAATAGAATGTTGTAAGTCTCATATGTACCCTTCCCAGCCAAGAAAATAAGAACATTCTTGTTCTTGATTTCATGTATACCTGCAAATGAGAAATACAACCACTCATTGTTATTGCTTAATCTTCTTTCCATGGCAATTTTAAGAAATAAACACCACATCGAATTCTGTCAAGCAAAACAAACAATTTCCTGTAAAACATTAACCCCAAAAATCCATTCCATTTATCCATTTCTATCAAGAACAATCAAACCCAAAACAAAGGAAATTAATACGACTTATAATCAACAATTCAGAAAATAGTTTGTAGAAATCATCGCACATTAAAAATAGAAAAAAAATCAACTCAGTTAGAAACAACCTCAATTCTATGCTGAGAAATCTTTGCCTTTGGATAATCAAAAATTAAGAAAACAAGAGAAGTTGTAATCAGAAAACGCATACATCAGATAATCTAAAAAAGTTATATAAGCCCCAAAACCAATGAATTGATAATGATTGAAGCTCGAGAATCAAATCAAAATCGGTGAGAGAGAGCGACAGTCGACAGAAGTGGAGATTTCAGAAGGAGAATAGAGAAATTAGGAAAATTGTTGAATGGATAATCAAGACTAATTAATCGTTTCAGAATGAAAAGAAAAAAGAAAAAAAGAATCGAGAAGTTTTACCTGCTGTAGCCGATCCCACAACCAAATCCTTCTTCTTGCTTGACCTTTCCTGCCTCGTCTTCCTCCTTGGGTCGACACCACAGCTTCTGCTCTTTTCTCCATATCACAATCTCCTCTTTCTTTCTCCGCTTAAGCAAATACACGCTACAAAAGGATTTAGGGCTAGGTTGGACTGTTAAGGCCGACATTGCTGAATTGATTGGATTTTTTAGGGAGGATTGAGTTGAAAAGTACAGAGTAACCACGATGGTCCTAGGTCAGAGAAATAAAATCGAGAAGAAGGAAGATAGAAGGAAGGTGTTTGGGGCGGACGATGGTGGCGACGGCTTTGTATCATCGGCTAGGGCTTGTAATCGGTGGAGATTGAGCGACTCTAGATATAAACCTGGAGAAATTAGGTTAAAAGTCAATATCATGATTATAGGGATTATTATTGGAAGTTACTAATCAAATTACTAAATTACCCTTATTTATTTATTTAATTATTTAATTTTTTATTTAATTTTGATTGGCCCACATTTATGCATACAATAACACAATAATTAGTTTAAACAAATGAACCTAGCTCTCTCTCTCTCTCTCTCTCTCTCTCTATATATATATATATATATATATATATATATATATATATATATATATATATATATATATATATATATATATATATATATACTTATGTGATTTTTTTGTTGCATATTTAGGTCATTCAATAGAATTTAGTATACATAATCTATATCATATTTACTCAGCCTAATGTTTAAATAATATTAATATTTATAAACTTTAAAAATATCATATTTCCTCAAATTCATTTTTGACTATTATACTCTTCATAATTTTTCAAAATACCTATGAGGTTTTTATTAAATGTCAACATGGGTTTTTTTTAGTTCTTTACTATTCATCATCATGTAAACAATAATTTGAATATATTAAACAAAAATTTAATCAATACCTTTAATAAGTTTTTGAAAACATATAGAAGACGAAGACAAAAGCAAAAAATTAACGATATTGCAATCAAAGAATAGGAAATATTGTAACAAAAAAATCATGTTAATATTCCTCTGCATGTGGCTTAAAGCATTCATATGTCATATCGCCATTAAACCGCTTGAAATCAGTGCAATGGTTGTATATTATGTGGCTATCTCTCACCCATTTGAGTCGACTTTGTACCATTGCTCGATTGTTCATAGCAGAGGCAGATGAAGAGGGTAGAGAAGTAGGGACAATATGGAGAATTTTTTTTATGATTATAGTTATAGACAAATCTTTATAAATGGTAATCTGATTTTCCAAAATATCAAGTTTAATCATTTTCCAAAATATCAAGTTTAATCTTCATAAAAGTCCCAATATTTACGAAAAAGTTACACTTTAGTCCCAAGATTTTTTTTTGAACGAAAAAGTCCTGAAAACCGGCAAAAATTTGCAGTTTAACCCTTTTTGATCGGTTGAAACCGGTACCAAATTAATTTGGGACTATTTCGTAAACTAACCCAAAATATTGGGATTTTTCTGTAAACAAAAAATATTAGGACTTTTCTGTAAACAAAAATATTAGGACTTTTCTAAAAACAAAACCCTTATTATTATTATTATTATTATTATTATTATTATTATTAAAAATATAAATAAGTAGTAGGAGGGATACAATGGGAAAACATGTATTAAATACACTATTGTTTTCCATATTTCTTTCTTTTCCACAACGATTATGGCATCTTCAAAACCTAAAAAGAAATATATATTGCTAAGAATCGTAAGCTAAGAAATATATATATATATATATATATATATATATATATATATATATATATATATATATATATATATATATATATATATATATATATATCATAAGCTAACAAATATACTAATCCGTTCTAAAGAATATTATTGTTAAGAATCGTATTATACCTTCAGAATAATGTAAAATATATTATGCAAGAAACAAATTTTGGTTTGCATCTTAATTTTAAATTCAAAATCAATTACCTAGGCATTGATCCATGAAATGGTTGATAAGAACTAATTCGGTCCAATTGTAACTCTTAACCAATGATCGAACACTTGGTATGCATTACTAGCCAATTTTGAATCAAATACAGGGGACAACTATAACTCACAACCCAAGATGAACTTCATTATTAAAAAAGAAAATATGTCAAAATGAACCAATTATTGTCTACTTAATCACAATATTTCAAATTAATAAACATTAAGAATGAACATAGAATGAATGAACCCTTCGTAAACCACGAGTGATAACATATGTTGAATGAGTCATTACAATACATTGAAAACACCATATATTTTAAATCCACCAAATCAACAAACATATTATTTGCATCAAATAGTAAATTAATATAAAAAATAATGTAGAAAAGTAATATTTTATATTGAGTTGAAGTTAATTACCTTTATTAATCCACATGCCTGCAACCAAAACCTCCGTGAACGAGACTCCGAATTTAAAATACATTTCAAATTTTTTCACTCAAAATAGAACTAATTTAATTTGGATTTCATTTTTGTTTTACTACTTAAAAAAATATGCAGAGCAAGATGCACAACACCATTGAAGAAAAGAATGAATTTTCGTTTTCCCATTGTATCCCTCCTACAACTTTCAATTGATCTGCTACAGTTCACCTAGTACTTATTTATATTTTTAATAATAATAATAATAATAATAATAATAATAATAATAATAATAATAATAATAATAAGAGTTTTGTTTGTAGAAAAGTCCTAATATTTTTGTTTACAGAAAAGTCCTAATATTTTTTGTTCACAGAAAAATCCCAATATTTTGGGTTAGTTTACGAAATAGTCCAAAATTAATTTAGTACCGGTTTCAGCCGGTCAAAAATGGTCAAACTGTAAATTTTTGCCGGTTTTCAGGACTTTTTTGTTCAAAAAAAAAATCTTAGGACTAAAGTGTAACTTTTCTGTAAACATTGAGACTTTTCTGAAGATTTCCCTTTTAATTATTATCGTGGTTGGTCTTTGACCTAAATAATAAGACTTATTTATCCTTTTTAATTTATTTTAGATTTTCTTTATTTAAATATATTTTGAAAAAATAAATAAATAAAAATCTCACCCTCTTTCACAAGTTGTCTTGTCTCCTCTCCCTTTTTCTCGACCCACCTATATCCCTTCTTCTCCAAAATCTTTGTCGCTGTCATCTCTGGTTTCATCCACCGCCCCTCCCCCATCTTCATTGTCGCCGGAAAATCGAACTAAGGAGAGGAGAGACCAAAGAGCCTTAGGTTCCATTTAGTTACGGAAAAACAGTTTTTATTTTCCCGTTCCAATTTTTGTTTTTCGTTTTCGGTTTTCATTGGAAAATTTAGAAAACGCGTTTAGTTAAAACTTATTCATTTTTCATTTTCAGTTTTAGAAAATTAGAAAATGCGTTTAGATGTGTATTTTTCTATTAGATTTCATTTTTAGAAAACGGTAGCGGTGGTAGCATGGGCGTTGGGACGGTGGCGGTGGCGGTGGTGGGGGCAGTGGCGGTGTCGATGATGTGGGGTGGGGGTGGGTGTGAGTTTGTGTTGGGACGGTGGCGGTGTGTGTGTGTGTGTGTGGGGGGGGGGGGTGTGGGGTGGGGGTGGGTGTGAGTTTGTGTGTGTGTGTGTTTGCGGGGGTTGGTGTGTGTGTATGCATGGGTGGGGGTGGGGGTGGGTGTGGGTGTGTGTGTGTGTGTGTGTGTGTGTGTGTTTGTGGGATGTGGGTGGGTATGTGTGTGTGTTTGTGGGGGTTGGTGTGTGTATGTGTGTGTGTTTATGGGGGTTGGTGTGTGTGTGTGTGTTTATGGGGGTTGGTGTGTGTGTGTATGGGTGGGGGTGGGTGTGTGTTTGTGGAGGTGGGGGTGGGGTGGGGGTAGGGGTGGGCGTGAGTGTGTGTGTGTGTGTGTGTTTGTGGGATGTGGGTGGGGTGTGTGTGTGTTTGTGGGGGTTGGTGTGTGTGTGTGTGTGTGGGGGGGGGGGCTTGGGAGTGAGTGTAGGTAGGTAGGGGTGTGGTGGGTTGGGGGTGTTAAGGTGAGGGTAGGTAGAGGTGGATGGGGTGGGAGTGAGTGTTTATATTTTAGAAAAATTTGGAATTAGAAAAATGTGGAAAACAGTGATTATCAGTTTTCAAAAAATTTTAAACTTCTTTGTAATTTTAGAAAACGGCCCATTTTCCGGAAGGGTGCGTTTAATTGCGGAAAAATGAGCCGTTTTCCGGAAAAAATTTCCAAGAAAAATGAGAATTTTGAAAACGCTTTTAGTTTGTCTATTTTTTTTTAATTTTTCACGGAAAATGAAAATTTTCCGTTTTCTAAAATTACAAAGAAGTTGGAAATTTTTGGAAAACCGATAGTCATTGTTTTCCACATTTTTCTAATTCCAAATTTTTTCTAAAATATAAACACTCACTCCCACCCCATCCACCTCTACCTACCCTCATCTTAACGCCCCCAACCCACCACACTCCTACCTACCTACACTCACTCCCAAGCCCACCGCCACCGTCCCCACGCCCACCCTACCACCGCTACCGTTTTCTAAAAATGAAAACCGATAGAAAAATACACATCTAAACATGTTTTCTAATTTTCTAAAACAGAAAATGAAAAATGAATAAGATTTAACTAAACACGTTTTCTAAATTTTCCAATTAAAACTGAAAACGGAAAACGAAAACTAAAAACAGAAAACAGAAAACAGAAAATGAAAACTGTTTTTCCACAACTAAACGCAACCTTAGGGTGCGTTTAGTTGCGGAAAAATGGGCCGTTTTCCGGAAAAATTTTCCAAGAAAAATGAGAATTTTGAAAACGCGTTTAGTTCGTCTATTTTTCTAAATTTTTCACAGAAAATGAAAATTTTCCGTTTTCTAAAATTACAAAGAAGTTTGAAATTTTTGGAAAACCGATAATCATTGTTTTCCACATTTTTCTAATTCCAAAATTTTTCTAAAATACAAACACTCACTCCCACCCCATCCACCTCTACCTACCCTCACCTTAATACCCCCAACACACCACACCCCTACCTACCTACACTCACTTCCAAGCCCAACCCCCCCCCCCCCCCCCCGCACACACACACACACACACACCAACCCCCACAAACACAGACACACACACCCACCCACATCCCACAAACACACACACACCCACACCCACCCCCACCCCCACCTCCATAAACACACACCCATCCCCACCCACACACACATACAACAACCCCCGCAAACACACATACACACAAACTCACACCCACCCCCACCCCCCACACACACACACACCCACCCACCCAACACCATTACCACAATCACCGACCTACCATCACCATCACCACCATCACTATACCCATCACCACCACCACTACCCCATCACCAGCACCACCTCCGCCGCCATCACCACCACTGCCACAATTGCCGCCACCACCACCACCGCCGCCACCCAGCTGCCACCGCCACCACCACCACCACCGTCACCATCATCGACACCACCACTGCCCCCCGCCGCTGCCCCCACCGCCACCGTCCCCACGCCCACCCTACCACCGCTACCGTTTTCTAAAAATGAAATCTGATAGAAAAATACACATCTAAACGCGTTTTCTAATTTTCTAAAACTGAAAATGAAAAATGAATAAGTTTTAACTAAACGCGTTTTCTAAATTTTCCAATGAAAACCGAAAATGAAAAACGGAAAATGAAAACTGTTTTTCCGTAACTAAACGCAACCTTAAGTTGCGTTAAGGGTGGCAACTTTCAACCCAACACGTAACCCGACACTGACCCAACCCGAAAATAGACGGGTTTGGGTTGAGATTTTTGACCCGCCAACCCGATTATTTCATGGGTTGGGTTGGGTTACATGTTTGGGTTCATGGGTCAACCCGCCAACCCGTATATATATATATATATATATTACATTTATAAAAAATAGATATATTTAAATATTAGTGAAATCTGATTTCCTTCCGTGTTCGTAATATTTTGTATCATTGTATTCATTCCGTGTTTGTATGTGGTTAGTCCGCATTTGCGGTGGCCTAATCAAAAAAGCGAAAAAAAAACATGTCATTTTTAGATATTCACGAGTCACGAATTAATAACGTGTTCCATTTTGTATGAATGTTTTCATTTTTCAATTTTATTTGGATGTTAATGACTTTATGAACTTATGTTGAAAACCTCTTTTTTATGTTAATTAGTTTAATCACTTTATGACTTTATGTTGAAAAAACCTCATTTTTAAAAATGTATTGCTTATATATTAAACAGGTTATATGGGATGGGTTCAACCCATTTACTTGTGAACCCGCGAACCCATATACTTAAATGGGTTATATGGGTTGGGTTGGGTTGAAGTTTCCAACCCACCAACATGTGACCCGCCAACCCACCAACCCATATATTATATGGGTTGGGTTGATTTTATGTTTTCTGACCCGCCAACCCGCCAACTCGAACCCAACCCAATTGCCACGCCTAGGTTGCGTTTAGTTACGGAAAACAGTTTTCATTTTCCGTGTTTCGTTTTTCCTTTTCAGTTTTCGTTTTCCGTTTTTAGTTTTCATTGGAAAATTCAGAAACGCGTTTAGTTAAAACTCATTTATTTTTCATTTTCAGTTTTAGAAAACGTGTTACATATGTATTTTTCTATCAGATTTCATTTTTAGAAAACGGTGGCAGTGGTAGGTAGGGATGAGTGGGGTGGGTGTGGGTTTGTGTTTGTAGGGGTGGGGTGTGGGGGGGGGGGGGGTGAGGGGGGCTTGGGAGTGGATGGGTGTGGTGGGTTGGGGGTGTTAAGGTGGGGGCAAGTAGAGGTGGATGGAGTGGGAGTGGATGTGTGTTTATATTTTAAAATTTTTGGAATTAGAAAAATGTAGAAAACAATAATTATCGGTTTTCCTAAAATTTTAAACTTCTTTGTAATTTTAGAAAATGTAAGGTTGCGTTTAGTTGCGGAAAAATGAGCTGTTTTCCAAAAAAATTTCTAAGAAAAATGAGAATTTTGAAAACGCGTTTAGTTCGTCTATTTTTCAAAAAATTTCACGAAAAAATAAAAATTTTCCGTTTTCTAAAACTACAAAGAAGTTGGAAATGTTTGGTGATGGGGTAGTGGTGGTGGTGATGGTGATTGTAGGTCGGTGATTGTGGTAGTGGTGTAGGGTGGGTGGGTGTGTGTTTGTGGGGGTGGGTATGGGTGTGTGTGTGTATGTGTGTGTGTTTGTGGGGGTGTGAGTGTGGGTTAGGGTGTGTGTGTCTGTGTGTTTTTGTGTGTGTGTGTGTGTGTTTGTGGGGTTGGGCTTGGGAGTGGGTGGGTGTGGATAGGTAGGTAGAGGTGTGATGGCTTAAGGGTGTTAAGATGGGGTTAGGTAGAGTTGGGAGTGGATGTGTGTTTATATTTTAGAAAAAAATAGAATTAGAAAAAATATGGAAAACACTAATTATTAGTTTTCCAAATATTTCCAACTTCTTTGTAATTTTAGAAAACAGAAAATGAATTTTCTGTGAAAAATTTAGAAAAATAGACGAACTAAACGTGTTTTTAAAATTTCATTTTTCTTGAAATTTTTTTTCCGGAAAAGACTCATTTTTCCGCAACTAAACGCAATCTAGATGTTCCAAACCAAAAATCAAACTAAGGGGACCAACCCCAGCCATATGTCGGCGTCGTCGCGAGGGCAATTTCTAGATGGCTAGCGACATGAAATGCTTCGCCCCTCCCCCCCCCCCCCCCTCTCTTGATCTTGTCGTCGTTCAAAAAAGACACGTCATGATTGGATTCGGTTTATCCGAGGTTTGATTTTTCTTCCTACAATGATTGGATTTTGGTTTTTTCACATGTCAGGAAGATTTACCTACGATGATTAGACTGGCAAACCATGGTGAACCTGTAACCTAGGTAGAGAAAACTAAGAATATGGGGTTAGGTTCTTCAAGGCATGCATTTGATGTCGTATTCGGAAACGTAAATCTTTGCAGAATCCCAAATTGTTTCAAGGTGGACATTTGATGGCGCTAGTCGTAATCCTTGGGGATGGTCATAATTGTCGACGGTGCTCCAATGACTGCCAAGGTCTAAGGTGTGGTGGTGACAGCATTGATAAGTAGTATTTACTTTTTGCTTCTTTTTTTTTAAATTTTGTAAGAATAAAAATAAAGAAATGAAATACAAAGATAAATAAATCATTTCATAAGGGTTAAAGAACAACCACGATATAAATTAAAACCATAAAAACCTTCCATTAGACTGAAAAAAAGTTAAGAACTAAACTGAAACCCCGCGTACCATTTATAAATTTTGTCTAATTATATATAGAAACATTAAATAATACTAAATTAACAAATACCATATTTTAAAAGTTTATGAAGAACAAATATGATATTTAGAAATTAAATTTGATAAATATATAATATTTTATGTTTATATATATATATATATATATATATATATATATATATATATATATATAGGTTTAGGTTCTATGAAAAACAAAAAACCCTAAAAATCATAAAAATACATAAAAACAATACTTAGAGATTACAAATCTTTTTTTTTTACTTTATATTATAAAAAATCGCAGCTTTATATATATATATATATATATATATATATATATATATATATATATATATATATATATATATATATATAGTACCCTATTATTAAATTAAACGAATATTAAATCAAACGAATAGGCTTTCAACACCAAACCACTACCGATTAACCAAAATATCATTTAGGGATTTATGATAAAAGAGATAATATAAAGATCATTTAGGGTTTTACCGAATGTTTAAAACCAGATTTTTAGTTGCATCAATTTGGTTTTCGGTTCAACCAATTCGATCGCCGATTCAATCAAGAATTTTGATATATTTGTCGGTAGTATGCGTCGCCCTTCGAGTTGTGTACACTTCAAAAATGTTCATTTTTCTCTGGAAATTAGTTGTTCTTTCAACAATACAAGCCCATTATAATGGTGAAACGGGTTTTTACCTGTTCTATCACACCGTTTTTTATAAAACTTTTCGATTCAATCCGGTCTAAAAATTGACATAAAACCGAACGTTATTGAACCATTCTCATCCCCGATTGGTCACCAACCGGTTCGAACCGAACACATTGGTTTTATGAGCAAAACCAATGATGTCCCAAATCAAGAAAACTTCCATGGGTTAGAAGGTAGGGATTCCATGTGCACTTGGATGAAAGTGGAATATGTTTGAATTACTATATGTTAAATTCGTTCCAAAAGCTTGAATTAAAGATCAAAAATACAAAAACAATTCTTTTTAGACCCAAACTAAATATAACCGCATACCACAATGTTATGTTTCACAGTTTTACTCTATATATCATGGTTGTCAAAATCGCGATCCTGATCGTAGGATCGTACGATCCTAAGTAGGAAAAACGATCCGGATCGTAAACGGATCGTATTTGGGGTAGGATCGCAGGTAGGATCGTAAGATCGTAACTTCGTAAGTAGGATCGAGATCCGATCCGATCCTACTTCCCTTTATTTATTTATTTATTTATTTTTTTGCAAATGAATTTTTTTTACCACTTTATGATTTTTACCATTTACCAATCTACCGTTTATCATTTTATGTTGTGACTTATAACTAATATTTTGAATTTTTTATAACTTTTGAACGAAAAATTGAATATTTGAAATATTTTTCATAATTAAAAATTATAAATTAAAATTATATTATATTTTGTAGGATCGTAGGATCCCGATCCCGATCATACGATCCCGATCTTGCAAACCAAAAAACGATCCTACATAGGATGCCGATCTTGACAACCTTGCTATATATAACAAAAAATAGACTCAAAATTTCAAATATCAAACATCAACAAGAATACAAGACACAAACTAAATTAATAATTATAACATCAATGCAAAAGTAATAAATATTAACACGTTATCTTCAATACACATTCAAAAAGCCTAGTGAAGACGAGAATAATAAATAGGGATAATGACTTAAAAGAATAATATATTTTTCGATTTATACACATTTGGTCATTGAATTTTTTTTTTCGTCCACAATTACCCATTCAACTTGTTAAACTGTACACAACACATTCAGTTCTTATGACCGGCTATTTCAGGTTAGCCAGTAAAAATGACTTAATAGAATAATATATTTCTCATTTTGTACACACACACACACACACACACACACATATATATATATATATATATATATATATATATATATATAATATATATATATATATATATATATATATATAGCAAAATAAGTCATTTTTGTTTTTGTACTCATTCAATACTTATGAATGATTTCTTAAATTTTTTCTCATGACATCTTACGTGAGATAATCATTAATGAGGTGTTTGGAGCTTTTGATGCTTATGCCCATCATGATCTCGACTATTTGGTTGTTTAGGTCATGTGTTATGAACGTCATAACTTCTTTATACGATCTTAGATTTTAACGATCTTTATATCCATATCTTCGTATTTTAGTCTAGTACAACTTTCGTTTAGATTACTTCTGTTAAAAAGTAATATATTTTTACTTACGATCTTTATATTCATACGTTTTTTTATAAATGCATGTATGAATGTTTTTTATAAAATCTAAGTAAAAATATATTACATTTTAACGAGAGTAATCTTAACGAAAGTTATAGTAAACTAAAAAAACAAACATGTGGATATAAAGATCGTTAAAATTTGATATCGTATAAAGAAGTTACGGCATTCAGACACAAGCCCTAAACCAAACTACAAGACCTACGCAACCATTAACAGTCTGAAACACCTCATCAGTGATTGTCCCACGTTTGTCGTGAGAAAAATCTAAAAAAATCATTCATAAGTACTGAATGATTACAAAAACAAAAGGACTTATTTTGAAACAAAAAATATTAAAGACTAAATGTGGACAAAAATAATAAGGACTAAATTTGTATAAAATGATAAATATATTACCCTAAAATAACCGGTCATAAGGACTGCATATGTACAATTTAACATGTTTAAGGGGTAAATATGAACGAAAAAGAAAAAAAAAAAAAAAAAAAAAACTCAATGACTAAATATGTACAAATCAAAAAATATATTACCCTTTTTAAATCATTATCCCTAATAAATATTAGTATATTAGTGATATATTAATAATGAAGTCAAGTACATACATCACAAGAAATAGTGAAATACATGTTTCAGTTTTATTAATTATTTTGCAAGTTTGTTAAGCTTTTAGAATATTACAATATGAATTTATAGTTTAGTGAAAGTGTATGCAACTAATTTTGAAATCACGTTACATTGTACTTATAAAACTTAACTTTCAAGTCCATTTACCAAGTTTTATATTATTTTTATAGAAAATTAAAACAAAAAAAAAAAGGAAATAGTAGCAACTGATGTTTCACAAAACAAGAATCACAATTCACAAAAGCCCAGAAATGGAAATATTCAAATAGGGTCTAGACAAAATATAAAAACAAGAGTAATCCAAGCTCAAAAAACATGGATTTTTTTTTATTGATTGGAATTGCAATTTAGGGAAGGAACTTCCTGTATGGTCTGTTATTGTCTTCATCTTGCATATGCTGTCAAAATTATCCAAAAAATAAAATACTAATGTTAATATAAACAGGAAACTAGCAAAAATAAAACAAAAACTATGCGAGTAGTGAAACTTTAATAAAAAGTTTGGTCACATATATGTTATGAGAAAATTATAAATCATTTGGAGTGGTGACTTTACATTTTTTAGCAAGAATGTTACACCTAGTGCACATAAACATGACTGTTAAGTAGATTTTTGAAGAACATAAACAAACCCTAGTGAAATACAAAACAATGTTTTTTTTATGTTAGATTAAGTAGAAGTGGAATATTTTGGTTATAAAACAAATGAAGGATGATGAAACTCTATTAGAACTAAAAGAAATTTACAAGAAGATGATGCACTAAGACTCTAAGAGTGCTATATATATATATATGCACTTTAGATCCCTTTCTTGTTAGATGTGATTCCTCCTACCACTTTGGAATGTATTAAGGAACTCTAAATTCAGAGTTGGTAGATGCATGATGAATCTATTGCATTTTACCATAGATGAATAGATGTGTAGTCACATATAAAAAGCACATGGAGATTAGATTAAGGTTAGCTTCTTGATTATCTATGAATAGCTTCACTAACTCCTACAAATGGTCGTTATAGAACTCCTTTTCATCTGTATTCATCTATTAACATGTTCAATCTTCTCTCTTGTAAGCATTCTAAGAGTAAAATGAAGTGAGTTACATTTCCCATTTATCTAATTGTGTTGTTCCCATTTGCCTTGACTATGAGTGTTTTCAGATATCTTCTGATATATCCTAACACACTCGCACTTTTCAATTCATCAAGAACCAGATATTTCACATCAATCGTCTACTCATGGAAGTCGAATTCAGAAATTATTCGTTGAGATTAGTGGCAGTGTGCGAAATCGGATATTAGATAGAACACGCGCACAACAAACTATCACTAATTCAGATCCAAAACGATAGATCATCGAATATACGCATAAATGATAGGAAGAAAGTTTGGATACTTACAAATTCACGAACAGTGCCCTTGTACACCAAGTAAGGAACTGCGATGCCAAAAATTCCGACGAGCGCTAGGTTACGACGAGTCCACCGAAAATTGTGTTCCAGATTCTCCCTCACCGTTCCCCAGTCTTCGATGAATTTGTTCTTGTTTGCCTCCATTCCTCCCCCCATTTTTTGCTAAACGATCTCTACACAGTCGTCGTTCTTCCTCTTTCTCTCTCACACACTCACGCTGCGACCTCTTTCCCTTCCACCTTGTTGAGTTTGGGTATAGGGTTAGTACATAAGTAACGATTTTGCCCTTAGAGAATACATACGTTGTCTCTATAACCCCTTAACTTATGTAATATCCTTTTGGGTTGATGTCATATAGGGAAAATATCATAAAAAGCTTTGATGGATTTTTGATTGGTTTATGGAGCTTATCGTACACAATAATATTTTTTCATACACAACAGTTCATGTTTTAAAATATTGTACAGTACAATCATGTAAAACATAATTTGTTGTGTACGGAGAAAAAGTGTTGTGTACGAATCATTTCCATTCGTTTATACCGCAAACTTGTCATTTCTTTGTCGGTTTGTCCTTTTTACCTCCAAAACTGCTTTACAAGCCATTCATATATAAAACGAATCCAAAAAACCATGTAAATTACTGATAAGAATAAGATTGGCAAGCCTATATCACACTGACTTATATTGAGAAGAATTTGGGACGTCGCTTAACACTTGATGAGCACATGTCGGATATCTTTCTATAGACTTGTTACAAATTAGGCATAAGGAACAAAGAATGTCAATATCACAGTTATACAAGTTTGTTTTGGTAGGAAAACGGTCCAAGACAACTCTATATCGAAATATATTAACCTTACTAAGGAGGATTTTATTCCATTTAGTCTTTATAGGAAGCGATGTCACTTCGTGTTCATCAATACGAATTCGAGAATCCTTAGTTGTAACGACCCAAATTTTTCAAAGAAATTTTCATTTTTAATTAATAAAACACATTTGCATAAACCATGAAATCCCAACATAATTGTTTTCAAATCAGTATTCATTACAACTTATTTAAATCATCAGAGTGTCCCCAAAAACATATCAGTGAAAGAGAGATAGAGTGCACGTCGCGTCATCATGCATTGCCCTTGCCCTTGGGCTCAGATGTACCTGAAACAAATCAACAACCTGTAAGCGAAATGCTTAGTGAGTTCCCCAGAGCATACCACACACAATACACATACGCATATCCTGGTAGCTAATTAAAGCTACACACATATCACATAAGCCATGCATACATAAAACCTGTAAGAATGCCATGGGCTACCCCGCATGGTCTTTACCTAGGACTGCCATGAGCTACCCTACATGGTCTTACATCCAATGTCATGGGCTACCCCACATGGTCTTTACCTAGGACTGCCATGGGCTACCCCGCATGGTCTTACATCCAATGTCACGGGCTCCCCCCGAGGTCTTCCATGCAAAACACACATTTACATGACATACCAAAACACATAATGACTAACACATATATCATAATCACATAATGGGCCGGCCTTGGTGCCTTAGACCCATGGGTATGGTGAGAAGACTCACCTCTGCCTGCTGAATACAAAAGTTGTTCCCCTAATAGTCTGTAACCTCCTGTGTTGAATAATAATATTAAACAATGTTAGGACTTTAATTAACCAAGTAAAACCAAACTCCAAACCCTTCCATAAGGCCCAATTATCCATCCCTTCCTAATGGGCCCAAGGTCCAAGTCCAAAATCCTTAATGGGCCTCTTGGCCCAATAAAGCCCAATCAATATGTCCAAGGCCCATAACAGATGATATGACTCATAATTCCCAGAATACACCATGCCCAATAATCAAATGAGGCCCAAATAGCTCAAAGGCCCAAAACAGATTCGGCCCATCTGTGATGCGTACGTTCGGCGTACCATCCTGGTACGCACAGCGTACTGGGGTCTTGAGACTACGTGCGACGTACACTGGGTTACGCTAGGCATGCAAAAACCGGTTTTTTTTTCTGAACCGGACCGGTTCAGAAAACCGGTTCGGTTCCGGTCAACGTAGTCAAAACCGGTTCACCCCCAAAGCGGTTCTGCCCCAAAAATATCCGAACATATGTAAACCGGTTCGGTTTAATAGAAACCGGTTCAGCAAAAACCGGTTCAGAAAACCGGTTCAAAAACAGGTTCAAAAACCGGTCCAAAAACGGTTCAAAACCGGTTCGACGCAAATAAGCTTTTCTAATTTTTTTTTTTGTTTTTGGGCTAATAAGTGTAAAATAGGAATGGTTTTTTTTTGTTTAGAGTATAAAGCACTAGATTGTCTTGAACCAAAAAAAAAATTTGGCTTCACAGTAGGTGGTTTGGGGGATTGGGAAGGCAAAGGCTTATAAGCCTTACATATATACATACACATACACGTCCATATGGACCATATTGCCAAAAGGTTTTTTTTTTTTTTTCTTGTTCAATAATATACATATCTTTTCATGTATTAACTTTTTTTTTGGTTTTAAATTTTATGTTTGTGTATATGTAGAAAAACATAATGTATGTAAAAAATTGTTCAACTTGAATCAACACATTTTTTGGAGCAATTTTCAACCTTTTTTTTCCATTTTTTTTTCGTTTTTTTTATATTAGAAATACATAATACAACTTCAAACATAAAAACACAAAACATCCAAATATAAAACATTGTTGTCGTCATACTAATACATCTTCAGAAAGGGAACATTGTTGTCGTCGTAGTCTTCATTCCAAGTCCGTAGTCATTGTATTTATTCGTCATCCGCCATGTCGTTGCGCAATCCTCTCTCATACTCGAGCTCTTCTAGGGTGAGTGGCACCGACATTCCCATTGCTACTTCTTCCTCATGTACTCGTGCTTCGGCATGCAACGATGTGCCTTCTAGTGCTTCAACATCTTGTATCCGTTCCACACCATCAAGGTAGCATTTCAAGCAAATGCACACTTCCACCGACAAAGGGGTGAGTTTTGTTCTTCTTGGTGATATAACCCTGCCACTAACAGAAAAAGCCGATTCCGAAGCTACCGTAGAAGCTTGGGAGCTTAGTAGATCACGGGTCATAGCGGCTAGAATCGGAAATTGGGTTTCCTTTCCTTTCCACCAAGCCAAAATATCAAAATTTTCAAACTCTTGAATACTCATTTGAGACAAGAAATCGGAACCAATGTACCTTCCGAGCTCGCTACTAGGGGTGTTAGACCGAGCTCGTTTGGAATTTTCATTCCTCAAAGTATTATAAAGCCTAATTGTTTCGTTATTTTGGTGAGAAGTGGATCCGGATGCCCCCGTATTTTGCATCATGTCATGAATGTTTGTTGAACCATATTTTGTTAAATAAACTTCAAACAAATTTTGAAAAACTTTGTTAAATTTTGAAACTTCCTTTGATGCATAATCAATGTCATCATCCAATAAACCCAAATCGTAACAAATATTTTCAATTAAAGTCTCAACCTCCCCCCCCCCCCCCCCCCAACATTTAGAGCCGGATTCAAAGCGGCGGAACAAGTAATAATGGGAGGCATTTCTTGAAAATATTTTTTTAACTTTGCTTTCATCGGTTTCATCATATTAGCAAACATTGCGCTCCTCATTTCAAACTCATTTATTTTCGCACTCATTAAAAAAATTTGGTTTAAAACTAAACAACTTGTAGGGTAATAAACCCCCGATAAATAAGTAGTTGCTTTTTTAAAAACATCAAGCATGTCCGTAACAAGTTTGATAGTATCCCAACTTGGTTCCGGATAAGCCGTAACCTTGTTACGGTCCGCAAGGTTGTCATGGAACATTTTTAAAGTATCTTTTTGACGTAAGGCACATTCAAACATTTTGCAAGTGGAGTTCCATCGGGTATTATTTTCCCAATTCGGACCTAAAAAGAGGGCATTCGCATCGACACAAAATTGCATATAATTATGATATCGAGCGTTACTTGAACTAAAAATATCTTTTAGCATGTCTTTGAAACCATCTTTTATAGTTTCAATGCTAGTTAGTCCATCTTGCACAACCAAATTAATGATATGCGCAACACATCGACTATGAAAAAAAACACAATCGCAAATTGGTTTATATTTTAGTTTTAGTTGTCCAACCGCGACGGTGTTGTTTGAAGCATTATCAAAAGATATAGAAAAAATCTTTCCTTCAAGTTTATAAGTTTTGATCACACAATCTAAAATTTTAAATAAATTTCTACCGGTGTGCGGGTACTCAAACAATTCAAACGTAATCGTACGCTTCATCATTACCCAATTAGTTGGATTAATCCAATGAGCGGTAACACAAAGGTACGCATCCGGTGAACCGTGAGGAGCCGTCCAAACATCACAAGTTAAATTCACACCGGTTTTTAAAGATTGAAATCCTAAAATCAATTCATTTTTTGCAAGTTTCCACATTTCAATACAATCACGTCTAATAGAAGTACGACTCACATGACAATATCGTGGTTGGAGAGTATCTTGGATGAGTGAAGTCAAACGTTTGTTGTCGAAGTGGTCAAAAGGCAAGCATTCTTGAATCACGAACTTCGCCATCCTATCCCGAACTTTAGCCAAATCGTAACTCCATAATGTTGCATCATTCGCCATTGTTGTTTGATTATGACCCGACCCAAATTTCACCGCGGGGCATCTTTTGGTCATATGAGTTTTCAATGTCGAATTCCCTTCTTCATTAAAAAAAGCACCACATTTCTTGCATCGCGCCTTTTTTAGACCATTCGACATTACACACAAATCATAGTTGCACCAAATAGCCGGATTTCTATTTGTTTCTTTGATGCTAACAACGGTAAGAGTGTTTGATGAATCTCCAATACCAACGGAAGCCGAATCCATTGTTTGAATTAAGAGCGTTTTTTGAAGTAAGAGAGGTTTTTTGAGGTTTGGTTAACCCAAAACATCTAATAGCTATTTATACTATCAAATATTGGGGAATATGGCCAAAAGGGACCAAAAATCGGGTGTCTAACAGCCATAAACGGCTATATAGCCGTTAGAATAAGACAAAAAAACGGGCATATGCAAAACCGGTTCAAAACCGGATCAAAAAACCGGTTCATACTAAACCGGTCTCAACGGTAACTACAGCGAATCGGTATTGGTCCGGCGGTTCGGTTCAAGTGCGGTTCGGTTCAGGGCTGAACCGGTTCGGGGGTAAACTGGTTTCCGGTTCACTGACCGGTTCGGTTTGTGAACCGGTTTTTTTGGTCACGTCTAGGTTACGCCCAGCGTACAACCAATTTAAGCACTTTCTCCATTAAGTGCTTAATACTCATTTCCTTTACGTCCAAAAGCCAGATCTAAGTTTGTTAAGACGTCCTAAGGCATAAGTTGGCAACTTTATGCCTTTACATGCCTCATAAACACCCAACACCTCCATTAAGACCTTTCCAAGGTCTTTAACACATGCATGAGGACAAAAATCCCATCAAGACTCAATTTTTATGGTTCTAAAGGACCAAGGGACCTCAGATCCGTCTTTCCCATCTTCTGGAGTTGCTTAACTCACAAATGGAGGTCCAAAATCAACCAAAAGGGACAAGGTAGAAAACCCTAGCTAAATCTAGAGATTTAAGATGAAAGATCCAAGCTTTTTACCTCCAGAAGCTTTGCAAGATGACTAAGATGCAGGTTCTTGAAGCACCAACTCGTTCCAAGCTTGTTTACCACCTCTTCTTCTTGGAATGAACACTAAAAGGGCCACAAATGCACTCTTTAAAGCTCAAAATGGTCTCACAAGTTTCTCTGGAGTGTAAGGACGTTCTAAAGCTGTGGAGGCTCTCTAGGGTTAAGTCCAAGGGACTTAAGGTCGCTTAAATAGGCCTCATGTCCGAAAATTAGGGTTTTGGACCACTGACACGTACGCCCAGCGTACTGCTAGTACGCCCAGCGTACGTCCAGCTCCTCCACGACTAGCCATGCATAGTACGCTCAGCGTACACTTAAGTACGCCCAACGTACTTAAAGGACCAATTATGCTAAAATGTAAATTCTTGAGGGTTTCAAGTCATACCAGATTTAGGGTGTTACATTAGTAGCATATTCCAGACCATTATTAAGATTTATAAACCTAATAGTTTTTTTTTTTTGCCAACAAAAAGTTATAAACTTAAGGGCTTTTCTCAAATAATATTTCATGGTAACCTGGAAACCTGCTATTACAGATCAAAAATGAAAAAACGACAAAGAAATGGCAAGTTTGCGGCATAAACAAACCAAAAACCTGTCGGAGGGTAAAACCAACATTTTCGGACAAACTTAAGGTTTTTATGGCATTATCCCTGTCATAAATCACTACCAATGACATTTTATGTGTTTTATGCATTTTGAGTCATTAAACTTCTATTATACGTAATTGATCAATATATTTTTTTGTTTTATTATATCGTTGACTTTGTTTTATCGGGGATAATCATGTTTATATGGCATTTCATCTGTTATATCCACATAGTCAAGGGTATAATAAAACCAAAAACAATAATGTATAGTTCAGTTGGATACAATTCAAAGTTTGATAACTTAAAAAACAAATTGAGTGTTATTGGTAGTCATTTTATGATGATTTTCATTAAAGCAAATAGAAAATTATAAAAAATTACATTTTTTACTATCAATAAACTTTTAATAAATTGATATTAACAAAATATTCAAAAGGGACTAACAAGATTATGTGCACAACATACAAGCTCGGAAACTTTATATCCATATATATCATCATCTTTAATAAATGAAAGTTTTTTTTGCCACATGTCATCTTCTCCTTCATTTTGACACTTGTCATTTTGTGAGAATTTTAGAAATTTTATTTTCCACTTGCCATTTTTTAGGGATTTCCATTTTCTTAAAATAAAACTCCATAAAATTGTAATGGTTCTATAAGGAAATAAAATCATCCTATTAATTTGGTAATAAATTCTCATAAATACTTCAAACGATTTAGTTTCTTTTGCAAATTTTCAGAAGATTACATTATGTTATGTAAAATATTACATTATAAAATATTTCATATTTATATATTGATATTAAAATTTTATTTTTAATAAACTCGTGTAATACACGGGTCTCACACCTAGTATATATATATATATATATATATATATATATATATATATATATATATATATATATATATATATATATATATATATGGTTAGGTTATTGTGTTCTAACTATCTATTGTGTGCATGTATGGTTGATTGTGAACCAATCATTTTAGTTATTTTAAGAAAGTAATTAATGCATTTTACATTTTGAAAATATAATGAGCATTAATTAAATCTTCAGCATTTAATGTGTATTAATTACTTTCTTAAAATAACTAAAATGATTGATCAATAATTAATCCTATATGCACACAATAGATAGTAGAAACATTTGAACATATATCTCTCTCTCTCTCTCTCTATATATATATATATATATATATATATATATATATATATATATATATATATAAAGGTGATATAATTTTTGACATATATAAAGGTGGTTCCTGTCAATTGGGGATCATAATTTTTGGTATCGAAGTTAATGATATACAATAAAACATATTTATGATTGCTTGTAAGATTTTACATTATAGATAGGTTCAAGAAGGGGCCCCTTTCACCCTATTTCTCCCTTCATAAACCTCTAAAGTCTGCCCCGTTTCACAAGGTTTTTCCAATTATGTCATTATATTTAAAAGTTTGTTGCAATATCAATCAAATTAATGGTTCTATCTGTTCTCACGGTACCACATTTCTCGAATTGCAATAAAGTCACTAAGTTTATCATAATTTTGATTTTAACACCGAGTTTGAAATTTTAAGAAAGTCACTATATTACCATAAAATTTCGATTTTGACACCATATGTTTTTTTCTCAATTATGTCATTACATTTATAATTTTGTTGCAATTTTAACGAATTAACCGATTCAGGAGATATTATTGTGGTTTAGAAGCTTAATTTGTACAAAAATAAAATAAAATGAAAGTCAGTCCAATGGTTCAAACTCACTAAGAAGTCGGTAAAAAGGGCATAATCACCCTTTGAGGAGATGTTATTGTGGTTTAAAAGCTTGATTTGTACAATAAGTAAATGAAGACCCCTACACGGACGATTTAGTGGTTCAGACTTATTGAGCATCTCCTGGATCGACCTTGTAGGGGTCTTCATTTACTTGTTGTACAGATCGAGCTTCTAAACCATAATAACATCTCCTGAAAGGGTGAATACGCCATTTTTATCGACTTTTAAATGAGTTTGAACCACTAGATTGACTTTCAGATGCCATTTGTGAAGAAATAATTTGACGAGAATTAAAATTTAACATTAAAATAAAAAGTGTCACCTAAAAGGGTGAGCACTCCTTTTTCGCTGATATTTAAGTGAATTTGAACCAGTAGATCGACCTAAAAAGATATGTGAAATTGGGTTTGATGCAAACTCTATATTTGAAACTCAATCCTACCACATAAGATCTTATGTAACTTCCACATTACAATATTGCCATGTCATTTAGTTTTTATCCTACCAGATTGATGGTAACTGGTCAATTGACTTAAAAGTGAGTTTGTAGGGATCTTCATTTATAAGGGTCTTCATGTTGGATTAGGTGTCTAAGTCAATAATTAAATTAGTATATACTTGAAATATTAGCAAAGTCCTTTTGGGTTGCCCTCAGACCTAGTAATTGAATATGATGACTTTTAGAGAGAAAGATCGGTTTATTGATTTATTATATGATTAATAAATATCAATAAATGAATTTATAATATGTTATGGAAATAATATATTAATTTGAAATAATATTATTTAATTAATAATTAATCAGAAATTAATTGAAATTAATTTTGGGATTAACTGGATTAGTTAAAAGTGCAATGGCTGAAGTGTAATTGTTCAATAGTTGAACAAATTAGGGTTCCAGAACCTTCCTTGGAAGGATGGACGAAATTAGGGATATTCCAAGGTTTTTGGAATATTCCCTACAGATAAATAGGAAGATGGATAATTATCAATTTGAATTAATATTATTTTATTCAAATTAGGGTTATCTAAGGTTTCCTAAATCCACTATAAAAGCGCCTCAACCTATGATTTTTGGCCATCTCTTTATTCCTAAGGATAGGCGAAATTTCTTCATCCCCTCTCCTCTCTCTTTAAGCCTCCTTATTGCTAGGGTTGGGTGTGAACCATCAGAGGCACGAAATTTCTGGTACTAGCTTCCAAGTAAATTCAAGCAGGATTGTGATTAAGTATCTACTAGTTTAATCAAGAGTTATGTAATTCTAAACCCCTTTTCTATTTTCGAAATACCTTGGGTTCTTATAGGGTTCTTGATATTCAATTGGTTATTGTATTCAATAGTGAAAACATAAATCCTTTAGGTTGCATGCGAACTTAGGGTTTAAGTTTTTTCCGCCAAAATATGATGTTTGTAACCTATAAATCCCATCAGTCGTATCAGAGCGGTTGTTTTCAATTGAATATGCATAATAGTTGAGTATATCAAGATTAGGGTTTATAGAAATTAAACCCTAAAGGAAGCAAATTTCGACCTGACCTAGGGTTCTTGAAATCCTAGCCTCCACTCCTTAATTTCGAAATTTCTAGGGCTTCCTTATTTGATAGTTATTACTTTTAAGTTGCTTAAAATAAGATAATTAAAATTAGATAACCCCTTATCCCTTGATCTTCGAAAATTTAGATGGAAAGGGATTAGGATTAAATTTAAATTATTTGATTAACAGTTAATGGAAAATAATTATTTAATCCTCATAAGATTTAACTTAATTTAGTTAATTGTTAATTAAAATATAAAGACTAAATATTAATTGGTTTGTTTTAAATTGAATTAATTCTTTTAATTTCGAAAAAAATATAAACCTAGTATTTTAAAAAAGTTTTAAAATACACCTTATATATATATATATATATATATATATATATGTGTGTGTGTGTGTGTGTGTGTGTGTGTTAGGTTCATGTGAGACGGCCTAATTTTGTGAGGCCGTGAGACGCAATCCTAGCCACTCATTTGGTAGATAAAAAAAACATTTTTAAAATGCAAAATAATTGAAAATTTTCGAAAAAAAAAATTTCAAATATTATTTTCGGAATCTATATTAAAAAAAATACCAAAAAAATAATAAAATAAATAAATAAAAAATACATTTTTTTACATATTCTAGTAGAATATTAGAATATTCTACATATATGACAAATCTAGTAGAATATTCTAACATTCTAAAAATCACATTAGAATATTTACAGTGTAATATTCTATTAGAATATTTCACGTATTTTTTAAAAAAAAAGGGTAGTTTTTTTTTTATTTTTTTATTTTTTTAGGTAATTAAAGTGACGAAAATAATAATTAAAAAAAGAATTTATGGATTTTTCCTTTTATTTTGTATTTTAAAATTATTTTTAGATTTGGTCTCATGGTCTTACAAAATTAGCATGGTCTCAAATGAACTTGAACATATATATATATATATATATATATATATATATATATATATATATATATATATATATATAAGTTAATTACTATATGTATAAGACAAGTCAGTCAAATAAACAGTAGGCCTTATCACGAAACCATGTTATAAAGAGGGTATAAGGAAGCGTCCTAGAAAATGGTCATTGAATGAGTGTCCACTCTCAACCACCGCTTTCCTGTGTGGTGGAGGGTCGTTATCCGAACAGGTTTAATATGACATAATCTCATTAATAAGTATAATGATATAAAGTAACTAAACTATTTTTGAAAAACCTCACTCTTAGTTACTTTAGGAAAAATGTTAAAGGTATGCTAATCCATGAAATTACACATTATGCTTTATATGTAGTTAGTAGAGCGTGTGTGGTTAACTAGCACACTGATAGTGACTATAAAGAGTAGTAATGGGCATCTCGAAAATTATCATTGTTAATGTAGCACGTGTGGCGAACCGGCACATTAATTAGAGATGATAAATGACATCGATGTTGCCAAGCATATTTGCATGGTTATTCACATCTTGTTTGTGATCCTCGGTATCACAGTCACAAATAGAAGAGCATAATCTGAGATTAAACATGTCATTGATAGATTCAATGAATCTCAAAAGATCTAGGAATTTCATTTTGATTGAAATTGGTAAATTGTTGTTACCTATCTTTATAAAATTTACAATTAGATTATGGCATCCTTCTTCTAGATTGTGAATTGCATAGTTGATTCCTAGCCTTAATTATTTATTATGAGTTAAAATATTAAGGATCATTGTCATCTAACTAAAACTACTTTTTCTCTATAGATGTCTAATCCTGGTGATGCTTCTGCTTCTTCGTCGTCTACCCACCACTCGGGTTTCTCCCTACTCTCGATCGTGTCCAATGTGACATTTAATGGCAGCAACTACAATGACTGGATGTGTAATATCAAGATGGCTCTTCGATTTGAGGGCAAATAATATTACCTTGAATAAAAACTTGTTGAAATCAATGAAGCCACTGCTACTCCAGAACAACTAGCCTCCTACAAGAAACACTACTATGACGCAACAAAACTTGATTGCATCATGGTTGCTATAATGGCCCCCGAATTGTAGAGGTTCTATGAGGACTATTGGCCATATAAGATGAGCAATGACCTTGTGGAAAAGTACCACAAAAGATCTCATCAAAAGAAATATGAAGTAGTCAAAGCTCTCATGGCTTGAAAGATGAAAGAAAGAGAGTATGTGTGCAACCACCTGCAAAGAATGCAAAGATACGTGGAACGCCTTGTTAGGCTTAATGTTCATTTTTATGAGGATTTGTCCATTGACATGGTATTGAACTCCTTTCCAAGTTGTTATGATAAGTTTATTTTGGCTTATCATTTGAACAACACAGAAACCACATTGCCCAACTCCATAACTTGCTACAGACTATTGGGCATCGCTTTTGGGCCATTGCTAGATGACCTAACATGGGCTTTGTCCTTCTAGTTAGCTTTGGGAACAACATTCTAGTTGTTAGTGATCCAAAAGAGGCCAATTGCTACTATTGCAATGAAAAGGGCTATTAGAAGCGAAGCTTCCCCAAGTACTTGCAATACATCAAAGATGGCAAGTTGAAGCCAACGTCAGCAGGTATATACACTATTCAAACTGATAACTCACAATCTACTCATTCTTGGGTCCTTGATATAGGTTGTGGTTTTCATATTTGTTCTGATTTGTAGGGACTAAAAGAAAGTGAAGAGGTGGATCATGGAAGGATGAATTTGATAGGAAATAGGCGATATTCTCCTGTTACCAATATTGGAACTTATCAGCTTGTGCTTAATGGTGATGTTAGGATTAGTTTGATTGATTGTTGTTATTCGTCAGAAATGACACGAAACATTATTTCTTTTTATGCATTATCTAGACAAGTTTTTTGTTATTCGTTTGATGACATGAATGGTTCAATTTTAGCATATAAAAATGGTGATTTTATATTTGAATCTTTACCTTGTAATGGTGTGTATGAAATTGTGACTGGTGTTGATAGCTCAGGAAATAGTGTATTTCACATTGATTTGTCTAATTGTTTAAATAAGGCATGCTTGTGACATTGTCGTCTTGGGCACATTAACAAGAAATGCATCGCCCAACTCTAAAAGGATGGAGTCTTGGGATCATTTGACTTAAGGTCAGATGATGAATGTGAATCTTGTCTTTTGGGCAAGATGACAAAATCACCTTTCACTGGATCTTATGAAAGAGGTGAAGGGTTGTTGGATGTCATACATACAGATGTGTGTGGACCCTTCAGATCCACCACAAGGGATGCTAATCAATTTTATGTAATGTTTACGAATGATTATAGCATGTATGGTTATATCTACTTGATCAAACATAAACCAGAAACTTTTGAAAAGTTCAAAGAGTTTAAACATGAAGTCGACAATCAATTGGGAAGGAAGATAAAGATAATCCGATCTGACAGGGGAGGAGAGTATCTTAGTTTCGATTTCCACAACTACCTAAAGAAATGTGGAATAGTTTCACAATTGACTCATCCTAGGACACCGCAACTTAATGGTGTGTCTGAGAGGCGTAATCGGTCGTTGTTGGACATGGTTCATTCCATGATGAGTCGGGTCACTCTTCCTAATTCCTAATGGGGGTATGCCTTAGAGACAGTTTCCCATATCCTTAATCTTGTCCTTACTA
Source organism: Lactuca virosa (assembly GCF_052849685.1). Taxonomy (NCBI): domain Eukaryota; kingdom Viridiplantae; phylum Streptophyta; class Magnoliopsida; order Asterales; family Asteraceae; genus Lactuca; species Lactuca virosa. Next base: position 123,190,434 of record NC_136432.1, on the reverse strand, counting down.
AGAAGGTTTCAAAACCACCTCACGAGATATGGATAGGGAAAGTTCCCTCGTTAGCACATATCAAAGTCTGGGGTTGTGAAGATTTTGTTAGACGAGAGACTCATGATAAGCTAGAAACTAAAAGTGAGAAGTGTATTTTCATTGGTTACCGACAAAAGTCTTTTGGATAATTGTTCTACAGACCTAGTGAAAACATGGTCTTTGTAGCACGAAGAAGAGCCTTTCGCGAGAGATAGCTCATATGCAAAGAAGACAGTGGGAGCACAATTGATCTTCAATAGATTCAAGAGTCAACCAATGAAGGAACCATAGAAGACACTATCATTCAACTAGAGGAAGGAATTCCATTTGAACCGACTGACATTTCAATACCTCTTCTTCGTTCCAGTAGAGTTAGCATGCCACCTCAGTTTTATGGTTTCCATATAACTGCAGATGGTGATACATTTGTCAGTGATCGTGCACTAGTAAATTTGGGAGAACAAAATAACTACAAGGAAGAAATGGTAGGCCCTAAGGCTGCTAAGTGGAAAGAGGCAATGGACAACGAGATCAAGTATATGTATGATAACCAAGTTTGGAATTTAGTTGATCACGTACCCCGGTTGCAAGACAGTCGGGTGTAAATGGATCTTCAAGAAGAAGACCAACATGGATGGAAAGGTACATACCTTCAAGGCATAACTGGTTACAAAGGGCTTTACTCAAACCCAAGGGATTGACTATGATGAGACCTTCTCACCAGTGGCTAGGATAAAATCTATTGGGATAATGTTCGTCATAGCTACCTTTCATGACTATGAAATATGGCATATGGATTTCAAAAATTGCTTTCCTTAATGGGAAGTTGGTTGAAGATGTTTACATGAGTCAGACAGAGGGGTTTGTAGATGCAAAGTTTCCTAATAGAGTGTGCAAGCTTTAAAAATCCATTTATGGATTGAAAAAAACATCTCGCAGCTAGAATCTTGGCTTCCATGAGAAAGTCAAAGATTTTGGTTTTTCTAGAAGTGAGGATGAGTCATGTGTATATGTCAAAGCTAGTGGGAGTACAGTAACTTCTCTAGTATTATGTGTTGATGACATACTACTCATAGGAGACAACATCCAACCTTGCAAGAAGTGAAATCTTGGCTTGGAAAGTGCTTCGTTATGAAAGAGCTAGGAGAGGCAGCCTATATTCTCGAGATAAGAATTTTGAGAGATAGAAGGAAAAGACTGATTGGACTTAGTCAAAGTACATACTTGGACAAGGTACTAAAACGTTTTATTACGGAAAATTCCAAGAGAGGAGAGCTATTGATTCAAAGCAATGCCAAGTTGAGTAAGACTCAAATCCCAAGTATGGATGAAGAGATAGCGACTTTAAGTCGAGTCCCTTATGCTTCAGCTGTAGGATCAATCATGTACGTTATGACATGTACTCACCCTGATGTGTCCTTTGCTTTAATCATGGTCAATCGGTATCAGGTAAATCCTAGTAGATCTCATTGGACAGTAATTAAGAACATTCTCAAGTATTTGCGAAGGACAAATGACGTTTTTCTAGTTCTTGGTGGAAGTGATACATTGAGAGTGACGGGGTATAGTGACGCCAACTTTCAAATAAATAGAGACAACTTTCGTTCTCAATCTCGCTGGGTGTTCACATTGAATAGTGGAGCAGTTACTTGGAAAGGTTCCAAGCAAGATACAGTGGCTGATTCTACTTGCGAATTAGAGTACATAGCAGTGAGTGAAGCATCAAAGGAAGCGGCTTGGCTGAAGAACTTTATCGGAGATCTCGAAGTTGTTCTGACAATTCATGAGTCAATGGAAATTTTCTTCGATAATGAAGGAGCAGTTACCTTAACCAAAGAACCAAGAGATATTGGAAATTCCAGACATATCAAGAGAAAGTACCATTATATCAGACATAGAGTAGAAGAAGGCCATATCATGGTAAAAAGAGTATCATCATAAGATAATCCTATAGATCCTTTCACAAAGGCTCTGAGTAGGGTTAAGCATAATCAACATGCTAGGAGCATTGGTTTGAAAGATAATATTAGTTTTAGTAGTTAGATGATTAGTTTGAAACTTGTAACAAAATAAATGTAATTGATTTTTGGTGATTAAATAATAGAGATTATTTGTGAGTTTGTTTACTGCCTTTGTCAATTATTTATTCTTGTGTTTCATTTTTGCATGTTTTACTTCCTCGATAATTTAATTATTTAAATTCCACAGTCACTCATACTTTGGGAAGTAAGTAGTGAATTAAGACTATCATGAATTGGATTGTAGATTGTCTAAGGAGGTTAGACATAGCAATTATATTGCTAAAACATTCATGAGTACTTAGAAATAGAGATTCAAGTATTGGATAAACCCACACTTAGAGAATTACTTCATGGATTATATCACGAGTAATTTTGAGACAATAATATCTTATATTCTTGAAACAGAGATATATGATTTGTAATTTACAAGTTGGTTGTGCATTGGTATTGCGAAAACACGTCAGTAACATGATGATATAAAACGCAGTATCATCTACGATTTGGTGAGTAAAGGATACAAGCATATAAGTCAAATTTTATTCGTTCCTTTTACCCTAATGGGAAAAGCGATATCTTTGGGCCCCTCGGTGATTTGGTGTTGACTTATAGTGTTGGGCCCAGCCAGGACTCAACTGATGTGTTCAATTTGAAGTCTTATGTCGTAATCACAAATCAAAAATCAGGAAACAAAATTTTGGACAATGAGATTGATTCTAGTCCATGTCTCATGTCTATATGATATCTAGTAGAACGGAGGAATACTGGATCAATTATCTAGCTATCTTAGGGCCAATGTCTAGTCAGTTCAGAGTTCCGCAGTTGCTATGGAAGCACTCTTTATTATCTAATTTAGAAGTTATATTGGTCATTGCAGTTACAGACTTATCAAAGTGGAAGACTGTTTGATTAGGTGTCTAAGTCAATAATTGAATTAGTATATACTTGAACTATTAGCAAAGTCCTTTTGGGTTGCCCTCAGACCTAGTAATTAAATAGGATGACATTTAGAGAGAGAGACTGATTTATTAATTTATTATATGATTAATAAATAACAATAAATGAATTTATTAATATTTTATGGAAATAATATATTAATTAGAAATATTATTATTTAATTAATAATTAATCAGAAATTAATTGGAATTAATTTTTGGATTAATTAAAAGTGCAATGGTTGAAGTGTAATTGTTCAATAGTTGAACAAATTCGGGTTCCAGAACCTTCCTTGGAAAGGTGGACGAAATTAGGGATATTCCAAGGTTTTTTGGAATATTCCCTATAGATAAATAGGAAGCTGGATAATTACCAATTTGAATTAATATTATTTTATTTAAATTAGGGTTATCTAGGGTTTCCTAAATCCACTATATAACGGCACCCCAGCCTATGATTTTTGGTTACCTCTTTATTCCTAAGGATAGCCGAAATTTCTTCATCCCCGCTCCTCTCTCTTTAAGCCTCTTTGTTGCTAGGTTAGGTGTGAACCATCAGAGACACGAGATTTCTGGTGCTAGCTTCCAAGTAACTTCAAGCAGGATTGTGATTGATTATCTACTAGTTTAATCAAGAGGTATGTAATTCTAAACCCTTTTGCTATTTTCGAAATACCTAGGGTTCTTATAGGGTTCTTGATATTCAATTGGTTATTGTATTTAATAGTGAAAACATAAATCCTTTAGGTTTCATGCGAACTTAGGGTTTAAGTTTTTTCCGCCAAAATATAATTTTTGTAAACTATAAATCCCATCACTTCATTTATTTGTTGTACAAATAAATTTACCTTGTATAGGTATTCATTAATTTGTTGTACAAAAGTTACGTCCCAAAAATTACAATAACTTTGAACTTTTTAAAACTCATTTATTTAATATAAAATCTCAATCATTTCATTTCTTATCTAAAAACCATTAAGTTTAACTGGAAACATCCATAATTGTGACATCCCTTATTTTCAGAACCAATTAAATTTTTTTCTTTACACTTAACTAAATTGAGATGCAGAAATTCCTTGTGTAGTAAGACATTTTGAGATAACAAGAGTTATTTCGTTGTATTACAAACTTTGAGATGTCATCATTCATATCCAAACATACATTACAACGTAAAAACTAAGAGGTCCTGAAATACTATAAGAGGCACATCTCTTTATTTCACTCGACATTCTAATTAGACTTCGACAACCTTACATCTGCTACCTATGATGCACATAAAATGTGTCACACCTCAAAACCGGAACGGCGGAAATGTTCGGGGGTGGAGGACGTCATGTACAGTATCATAACAATGCAAAGTAGTAAATAAGCAACAACATCATCCATTTCATTAATAGTATAATTTCATACAAGTGTGTTCTTTAATAGCAATAAGACACCAAAAATGAATAATCAAAATAAAAGATGGGTCTTGAACATGCTCCGTCTTCTCAAAACCTGGTCATCGATACCTGTCTATTGCTGACCTGAGAATACAAGTTATTTTGAAAGCGTAGATCAGCATTTAAGTTGGTGAGTTCATAAGTATTTAGTGTCAATGTTTGTATAAGTTTGATGAAAATGTTTGTGAATGTTCAATGTAAATGTTTGTATATGTTTGAAAAACTCCTAGAAAATCCTATATTTTCTACTAGTATAAAAGTAGTCTTCTACCAAGACCCAACTGTTTTGTAGGTTTGTTTCTCTGTAAAAGTGGAAGCTTTTCCCAAATATGACTATCGTTACCAGAATATAGTTTTATATTACCCTTTATGTGAGAAGATCACAGTTTGAATATAATGGGAAAAATGTATGTGTACTGCAGTATTATTTGTATTAACTACTGAAGTAATAACTACCTTAAAACCAATGGTTTAATTAAGGCAAAATGTGATAAGATTGTTACCATACTAAACCGACTATAACACGACGATGAAAGACGTCGGAAGAAATGACATTTGGCACCCGTAGACTTGCAAGTCCCACTGTAGCGAACAGCAAGGTGTAGGATAGTCAATCCAGTATAGATCTATACGCTAACTCACGCTCTCCCTCCAGGAAATTCTGGTTACAAAACATGACATAACGAAATGGTCGATGTGTCATGAAGTAGTATCTCACATTATGTTATCTCTGAATCTTGTTATAGTATACTTGTTATAGTAATAGTATTCTATGTATAGTATTCTCTGTATAGTATCTGTCACACCCCCGAACCAGACGGCGGAAACGTCCGGGGGCTTGCGCGTGACTTCATCTTGAAATATCATTACAATGAATATAATTGAAACATAACATCATCATCATCACACATGTAATATAACAACATTCATTGTTTACATCGAGTATTGTATTTGAATATTACATGCCAAAATAGTAAGAGTATGATGAAACAAAATATAACACAATATCCATTAGTTTGTTTCGTTCATCCTGCTTCAACGGTTTCCTGAGAATACAAGTTATTTTGAAAAACGTCAACATATAATGTTGGTGAGTTCATAAGCATGTTTGTGAAAATGATTTGTATAACTTTGAAACCACCAGAAAATCCGATATTTTCTGCAAACTGTTTAGTATGTTTGTGTCAGACCTTGTATTAATGCATGTATGTTTTTGTTTATTTGACTAAAAGGGTAAAGAGAATGTAGAGAGAATGTAAAGAGCATGTATAGAGAATATTCCCAGACAACCCGATGTTGTCTATAAAAGAGAATGGTCTTCCGTAAACTTCATAACGTTAATTCCTCTAAGTGAGTCGCTATAACCATACATAATAATGACAATTTCGCCTGTCTTTGCGTCTTTGGGACGCCGCCGGAATAGAATAAGTTTTTTGTCACCCTAGACTGGCCTAGTCTAACTGTAGCGAACAGCTCAGGTGTGGGGTGTCACCCCCGTATAGATCTATACACAAACTCCTGCTTTCCCTTCTGGAAACTCTGGTTATAACTACAGGCTACGATTGTACACTCAAAGGTGCCAACCGACAGGTCTCACTAGATCCTTAATCGAATTTACGCGAAGAAAAAGGTATAAACTCATTCCAGGCCCAATGATCCATGTAAGTGAACCACTAAGGCATCGCTAAACATGTAAATCATTTCAAGACCCAATTGGAATGAGATTATATAACATGGGCCCGAAATATATATGAAAGGACAACTAAGGCCCATTTCACATGTAAGGTATTTACAGGCCCAAATAGCACAAAAATAGTATCCAAGGTCCGTCGCACATGTTAATGGGTCAATGAGGCCCAATAAACATATAAATAGTATACAGGACCTCTCACACATAAAAATGGGCCACTAAGGCCCAATAACCTAGAAAATGATCAAATTTATCCGTTTGTTAGTTTATCGTTGGTTTTGGTTCAAGTATTCACTAAAATAGCATAAAAACCCACTTTTTGTAAAAATGACGTTCTTGGCCCAATAAGCCAAAAATTTACAATTAAGGCCCAATTTTTGTAAGAATAACACTTTAGTCTCCATTTTGTTCAAAACTTGTGTTGATGACTAGTTTGTGGTAAAAATAACATTTTAAACCCATTTTTGTCAAAAATATCATTTTTGGCTTGATTTTTGTGAAAACACGCAATTTTCTGGTTTTGGGCTTTTCTGAGCTAGTTGTTGGAAAATTTGTAGAAAAATCATCGTAAGTCGAAATTTGGATCCATAAATTCTGGAAGTTTGGAAATTTTGTCTACTTTGTTCACAATTTTTCTCAAAATTTTTAATGGCTTCTAACAAGTGTGAAATTGCTCACCTTCACATGCTGGTCCGAAAATATTTCAAATATGATAGGCAGTTTGTAAAAGTCGCCAAAAAGTGTAGAAAACTCGTATGAAAACGTGAGAGTAGTCATTTTAAAGGTATAAATCTGAACTTTATCCATGTAAAACAGTTTTGAAAAATATTTCCATTAAGAGGGTCAAAACAGTTCGAGATTGGGCTAAAACTTTCCTGTCAAAAGCTGATTTTTGAGTATAAGTTATAGATCTTTGAGCACAACACTCATTTTTGCTATTTTAAGTGTATAATTCCCAGATCTACAAGTTTATATGTAATATATGTGATAAAACATACTTTTCTCAAGGTTCTTATAAAGATCCAAGTGATAAACTTCAAGTTCTTAACATATTTTTAGATTAATGAAGAAATCAACACATAATCACCAAATAATTCATGGAAAACACACATAATCATGCATATACACATAGATCTACACAAAGCAACTTGTATTCTCCCCCAAAACAAAGTAAAAATCGAAAATAGGGGGTATGAACTCACCTTGGGGTGATGGATCGGTTTTGATGAAGAAGTGGAAGAGATTTTTGGTCTTAGCACACCTTTGTTGTGGATCTCGAGTTTATGAAGCTTCTAAGGTGTGATTATGGAATAAAACCATGTAAGAAGGAGTTTTTCATGTTAAGATGAAAGAAGATACTTGTGTTTGACAATAACTTACCAAAAATTGGAATGACTTGATGAAGATCCTTAAATCTCTAGCAAATTTTCGAGATCTTGGAGGAAGGAGGAGAATGATGCTTGAGAGTGATTGAGGAAGTGTTTGAAAGAGTGTGTGTGTGGGTGTTTTTGGTTCTTGGCCGAGATATCAAGAGGAGAGAGGAGAGAGTTGGTGAGGTGACATGCTTGGAAGTATGGGGGTCCTTGCATGGATATATGTTGAACATTATGGAGGTGGCACCTCCTAAGTCAACTCTTATTACATTTCCCTTTTTTTTTGTTTAATTGATGTTGGGCCGAGATTTTTGGGCCAAGGGGGTGGGAATGGAATAGTTTGAGCCCATTAACATTTAGTTAGGATTTTTGGAACCTAAACATAAAATTTTCGGCCCATTGGGCTCATTAGATAGCTCACGGCCCATTATGGTATAAAGGAATGGGCTTATGGCCCATTAGGGCTAATTAATTCATTTATGGCCCATCATGGTCCAATGGAGGTAGAATGAATCATTCTAGGCCCAAATGGCCCAAAATGTTATAGATTGACGAATTGATGATTTATTGGTCCCTTAGGCCCAATAAGAGAATCCTAGTCCATAATGAACTTGAGCTGGGATTTCTAGGGTTTCCAACCCTTATTTGAACATATGAGATGTATTTGAACGAGAATAGAGTATAGTATTCACTTAGAGTACATGCTTTTACAATGGATGATGTTTACATGAGAATAGAATTTACTAGCAAAATGCCAGTTATGACATCATCCCCCCGTTAGAGGGAATTTCGTCCCGAAATTCTTTCGAAAGGTAGGATCATGAATGAGAGAATAGGTGAGGGTACTTCTGTTTCATCTGGTCTTCGCGTTCACATGTGAATTCCGATCCACGCTTGGCGTTCCATCGAACTTTCACAATCGGAATGCGGCTTTGTTTTGTACGCTTTACTTCCCTATCCAATACCTCGACTGGTTCTTCGACGAACAGGAGGTTCTCGATTATTTCAATCTCTTCTAAAGGATTGATAAGGGTTTTGCCTGATAGACACTTTTTCCAATTCGAGACGAGGGACACGGGGTGTACGTTGCTGAGCTCCGAAGGTAGCTGCAGCTTATAAGCTATTGGATCAATTCGGGCAAGAATCTTAAACGGTCCAATGTATCGCGAGTTCAATTTTCCCTGTTTCCCAAAGCGAATCATTCCTTTCCAGGGAAAGACTTTCAATAGTACCCGTTCTCCGACTTGGAGTTCCAGAGGTTTTCGTCATTTGTCAGCATAACTCTTCTGTCTGTCTCGTGATGCTTGAAGTCGAGTTCTGACTTGGATTATCTTCTCTGTCATTTCACGAATGGTTTTCTGGTCCCGTGAGAGTATTGGCGAGTGATATGCACTTACGACCATAAAGAGTCTCGAAAGGAGCAACCTTGATGCTCATATGATAGATGTTATGGTATGAGATTTCGATCAAGGGCAACCGAGTATCCCATGACTTGCTGAAGTCAAACACCCAGACTTATAGCATGAATTCAAGTGGTTGAATGGTTCGTTCGCTTTGGCTATTGGTTTGAGGGTGGTAAACAACGCTCGTGTCTAGCTATGTTCCCATAGCCTTCTGAAGTGACTGTCAAAATCTTGAAGTAATTTCGTTATCCCGATCCGAGATAATAGATACTGATATTTCATGGAGTCTCACGGTCTCTTGGATATAGATCCATGCTAAACTTCCCGTCTTGTTTGATTCCTTTATTGGCGGGAAATGAGCAGATTGGGTTAACCTATCGATGATCACCCAGATAACGCCCAACTCAACTCGCATAACTATAAGCTTCGTCCTTCGACTTCGAGAGTTTTATCCATCCATGTAGTGTTTTCTTCACGATATTCTCCGGCTTTGATACTTTCAAGGCTGGTCGTAGATGTTGACAGTGTTTTGTTCTTGCTTCGTGAGTAGATGAGTATGTTATCGATGAAAATAATTAAAAAGGCTGACTAGGAATGGTTGAGATAATTCGGTTTGTAGGGTCCATGAATACCGTGGGAGCATTCATTAGACCGAAGGGTATCACAATGAATTTGAAATGGTCGCGACGAGTTCGGAAGGCAGTTTTTGGAATGTCGTCTTCTTGGACTAGAAGTTGATGATAACCGATTCTTAGATCTATTTTAGAGAAGTAACTAGCTCCTTGGAGCTGGCCAAATAGATCGTCAGTCCGAGGGAGTGGGTACTAATTTTTGATAGGGAGCTTATTCAATTTCCTAAGATCGATGTACCTTCTGAAGGATTCGTCTTCTTGAAAAACAAGACCGGAGCTCTCCAGGGTGAGAAGCTTGGTCCGATGGATCCTTTGCTCAAAAAATTTTCTTAATTGACTGGATGACTTCTGAATTTTGGCGGGAGTCAACCTATAGGGTGAATTGGCAATTGATGTGGTTCCCGGTATGAGGTCGATTCGAAATTCGACCTGTCTCTCTAGGGTATTCCTGGAAGTTCTTCGGGAATTACATCCGGAAAATCGCATGCTATTGGAATACCTTGTATGCTTACTTCTTCCTTGGTCTTGTCCACAACAAGAGCGAGGAAAACGTAGTTCTTCTGGAGCAGGCACTTCTGTGCCTTGATGCACGAGATAGGACGAGGATTGGCGTTAGGTTTATCACCATGGATTATTAGAGTTTCGTGATTGGGAAGGTAAGGGCGAACGACTTTCTTGCGACACATAGTATTAGCACGGTGGGGGCTTAACCCAACCATGCCGATTATCACATCAAAACTCTTAATATTTACTGGCATTAAATTTTATTTGAAATGAATGGTTATTTAGTGTTAAGGTGTACCCTATATAAATATCGTAGGTTGATTCGGTTTTCCCATTAGTTATCTCCACCGTTAAGGTTTAGTTTAGCCTCTGGGGTTGTTGTTTTAGTAAGTGTTTGAATATGTTACTATCGAAGCTTCACTCAGCTTAACTATTAAATAAGAGGTAAGCGAAAGAGCTGTTAAGTGGGAACATACCAGTAACAACTGTCGGGTCTTGGTCTGCTTCGCCTTAACCCAAGGTTGGGACCATTCCTGATCCTTCTGTTCCTTGATTGTTAGCCTTGGAGCAATTGCGCCTGAAGTGACCGGTTCCTCCACCTCCATAGCAGGTGTGACTGGTCCCATCATTGGTGTTGTCGTTAAGGTTGTTGTGATTGTTGTTGTTTTCATTTGGCTGAGGATTCTGGCATGGATAAGTTCTACAGTATTTGGTGGTGTGATTCTTTCGGTTGCATTTCTTACAATGCAGCTCCCGGCAGGCTTCCTTATGATGGAAATTGCACTGGTTGCATTTTGGAAGGCTTCCAGCATATGGTCTCGTGGCTGTTGGTGTAGTAGGAGTCATGGTCGCATGAACAGCAACAACATGTTGCTTCTTTGAGAACCCTTGAGTGGGTTGTCCCTTTCTCTTACTTCCAGGATTTTGCTTCCTGCTCTTAAACTTGGAGTTTGGAGTGCCTTGATAAGCTGTCACTTGTTGGTTCCCATGCTCGTTCCTTCGGCTGGAGTTGTTACTGCTATTTCAACCCCCATTGGTGTTGTTTGCGTTGATTTGTGCCATAGCAGCGGTTACTGCCGCTGTTACAGCAGCTTGGAATGTAGTAGAGTCCATATGCAGGAGCGGTGTCTCGCGGGTGCGCTTGTTATTCATGCGGGATGGCATTTTCCTGCTGCATGTTGATAAGCCAGATCGTAAGTAATGATCGTCATTCCTGGTTATACTCTATAAATTTCGCGTCTCGTCGTATGATTCTCATTGTTTCCATCTACATCCCTATGATGTATTTACGGTAGTAGGTAATCACGGATTTGGCACGATCGTTACGTCTATCCTTAGAGTATATAGGTTGTTTTGGTTTCGAGATCCTTAAGTATCTAGCGGTTTTGAGGGTTCGACTGTGCATATAATTGAATTTATGTAGTAATCTGAAATAAAGATAGCACATAATTGTTCCATTGGTAAGTACCATCTTAGTACACGAAAGAGAGTCATATCGGATAGTAGGGGGGGGGGGGGGGAAGAAAAGGCTGATCCTAATTGTGGTGGAAAGTCTCTGGTGGTGGTGCTGATGAAGTGGATGCACCTTGGAGACGAGCTACTTGTTGCTCGGTATCTCGTAGTCGTACCTCCCAAACTAACTGTCTCGCTCGGGAGTCTCCGTTCACTACCTGTGTTTGTCTCTCATCTCTCTCAATAGCAAACTGCATTTGTTCCGTTCGATTTGGGGTGTCCTGAGCTTGGTTATCAATACCTCGGGTGCGTCGGACGACGACTGGGAGGGCCCGGTCAGCTGGTCCTCTATGACTAAGATCGAAGAGACCTCGGTTCCTACCGTAGTGTGGTCGTATCCCCTGCTGGTGACTCTATCTCCAAATATCGTGTGCCCAAGGGGGCATAGGGCCACCGGGGCCCACACGATAAGTTGGTACTCTGGCCCTACATGGAGGATTGATGACATCGGATTCTGCATCCGAGTCATCATCATCATTTCCCTCGGGCTCTTCCTCTTCGACGTCCACTATTGACTCGGCGGGTCCATCTGCAAGTTCTACTTCGTGTTCCTTCTCTGGTTCTTCCTCTGAGTCTCCTTCTGGGTCTGCCTCTGGGTCGAGCCACCCTGCTATTCCCTGACTAGGGAGATAGGGGTTTCCTGGCTAATAATACTCGTCTATAGTGTATTGCACGAAGGGGTATAAACACTAGAAACAAATAACATACCAATTACTCCTATAGTAGTTTAATTTTGTTTAGGTTTGGTTCTATAAGCTCTTTGGATAATTAAATGGTAAGTTTTTGATTCATTGTCCATCACGATTACTCCCGAACACATGTTGGTCGTATTTTGAATGAATGTAGTTGATCAGGCTACATTCACCCCCAATACGACTACATAACTGCCCGAGTTTAATAGCGACGTTCAAATCCTCCAAAGACTTTTACTGTTCTTGTTGTGTTATTATTCTAAAATCCACACAAAGGTATGTATTTTAAATTATTATGTTCAGAGTTGTTTAGTCCCATTGTATTTATAGTTGCATATCCTGTATGATTAGATATGCTAGTTCACTATAAACAATGCTCTGATACCAATCTGTCACACCCCCGAACTAGACGGCGGAAACGTCCGGGGGCTTGCGCGTGACTTCATCTTGAAATATCATTACAATGAATATAATTGAAACATAACATCATCATCATCACACATGTAATATAACAACATTCATTGTTTACATCGAGTATTGTATTTGAATATTACATGCCAAAATAGTAAGAGTATGATGAAACAAAATATAACACAATATCCATTAGTTTGTTTCGTTCATCCTGCTTCAACGGTTTCCTGAGAATACAAGTTATTTTGAAAAACGTCAACATATAATGTTGGTGAGTTCATAAGCATGTTTGTGAAAATGATTTGTATAACTTTGAAACCACCAGAAAAGACCGATTTCGTTTATGCTTTTTAAAATAAAATCAGAGTAATCCTTTTAAAAGGTGTTGCGGAATTTGTTCCCATAAAACATGATAATTATATTATCAAATCATTTATGAAGAAATGTATTTTATTCACTTTAAACATGTATGAAGAAATGTACTTTATCTACCCATGTTTTACCCAACATATTTGAAGATAAAATACATATACATTTTAAATCATTTTAAACATGTATAAAACATTCATTCAACATCCATCTCAAATAAACAAACAACATATAAATATATCCAAGAGACCGTATTTATATGTGTGGATTCCAAGGGTCATGGGTATAACCCAAATCCATGCCCATGGGTTTTATGATCCATGGTTCATGTGGCCCAACTCTTTATGTATCCATACATAAACTTGGTCCAACATGGATCGTAAGCCCAACACATATAAATATAACTAATTATCATAATTAGTCCCCATAGATTTAATTAGTCTCTTTTGATCACTAAATTAATTCCAAATTAATTCTTGATCAATACTAATTAAAACATATGATTTCATATTAATATATTATAACTTATAATATATTAATAAACCATAAATTACCTTCTCTCAAAAGTCCATCCTAACAAATTGTCCTGATGATATGCAACCCAAATGGACCATGCTACACTCGGGTCGAGTACATACCAATAATAGTTATGGGCTTAGACATCTAATCCAATAGTCTCCCACTTGGATAAGTCTAAAACTATTATTGCAAGCATGACTTCATAACCCGACTAGCAATCGTAGCTCTTAAAGCCGTTGTCGAACTCTGAACAAATCAATGACGCGTCCATTAGATAAGGGATCATATATTCCTTCATTCTAGATATCATATGGAATGAGACATGGATTATAATCATTCTCTTTGTCCATTTGTTGTTTCCCGATTTCTGATTTATGACGACTGACTGATTGAACAAATCAAATCAGTCCTGGCTTGGCCAAGCACTCACAAGTGTCATCATTAAATCATCGAGGGGCCCACAGATATCGCTTTTATCCCTTTAAGGGTAAAAGAAATGGATAAACTTCGACTCATATGGCTTGTTCTACTACTTGTTGAATCATACACAAAGGCACGTTTTATAACATCGAGTTACCAATGCGTTTTCGTGCAATCAATGTATAACCAACTCATAGTAACAACTCATATCTCTAGGTTTGAAGAATATAGGATATTATCGTCTCATGATCACTCGTGATAAAATCCATGAAGTGATTCAAATGAGCGTGGGTTGAATCCAATACTCAGAACTTATGAGTACTCATGAGTGTTGTAGCAACTCTTACCATGTCCAACATCTTAGACATCTACAAGCCAACTCATGACAATCTTGATTTAATACCTACTTCCAATGTATTAACGACTCTAGATGGTTTGAATAACTTAGTCATTCGGGCAGAATGACCTAGTTATTCTGGAAGTCAAAACATGAAAAGTGAAACATAAGAATAATACTAATCCTATATGGCCCCAAACTTTGAGAGTAAATAAAACACCTTTTATCTAAGTACCATATTGATTACTGATTATTCAATGTTCCTATTTTATCAACTTTATACTTGAATTTAAAAAACACTAGTTGTTCCATGCTCCCAGCATGTACACTATGTTTTTCTAAACACCAGTTATGACATACACAAAGTATGCACACTATGTTTGTTTACGATCCTTACTTTGTGAAATAGATCAATTGAACATAATTCCAATGATTCTCATTTCACACTCCCAAATCCTTATCGAAAAATGTATGAATTCCAAATTCCTGCCATTTACCGAAATCTGTTAGATTTTAAACTTATATGCACTGATCCTCTGTAATGATTATGCACAAAGTCACAAAGACTTGTCACCAGACATTACAAAGTATTCCAATGGATATCAACTCCATGGAAACGAAGTCTCATATTCAAACTACATTGCTTTGAACATCCTTCTTGCATTAAGTTTTCTAATCTTACATAGATTGAATAACTTCCACCTATGAGAATATTTCCATATTCCCATTTTGACTATCACTTCTGACCAAGAGTTGCCTCTTTTCAGAATATGTCAATATGGTCCTTCCAAAATTAACACTATACTTCCAATTGTCCATGAGCAACCAATCTTTGGTAAACCTTAGATTGTCCTCGACAATTGTTTAATCATCTTAGTCATATCCAATTCTAGACCTTTTCCCTTCTTAATGCCCCAGGCATTTGGAAAATTTAGAAAGGATAAATATTATAGCACATGTAATCGATCCTATACCCGAAGCATATGGGACACGATTCATGCTATAAAATTTTTATTTGCCATGTTCTCAAAATTTGACTATGAGGAGGGATGCCATAATCATAATCGAATTTTGAGAACGCAATATATAGAATTTTCTTATGTTGAACCATTCCAACATAAATTTCATATATATATATATATATATATATATATATATATATATATATATATATATATATATATATATATATATATATATATATATATATCATTGACTAAAGGTGATTAAAATCTCAATCTAAGCTTTTAGAATTGAAATGAAGTATATCCTCTCCCTTAATTATAGCAAAACAACTTTTCCAACCCCTACAACTTCAAGAATTGAAACTTTGTTTTCTATAATTAACATTGCTAACTTGCAATACTTATCATAATTATCATGCTCCCACTAACATGATGATTATTAGCATAACACTTATGCTCCCACTAGCTTTGACATGTATCAGAAAACAACTGGACTTCTAGAAGTCAATACTTTATTGACTTTCTTACTAAAGTTCAGATTTCTGATACGAGATTGCTTTGACAAGAAAATCATACACCTTTTCTTAGATAGCTCACATGTGTGTCTAAACAATTTCAAAACTATGAAAAGGGATGTCGTAATCATAGTCTCAATTGTTTAGACCTTTGCCATTTCTCATAAGTCCATGTTAGTGTGCCGGTTAACCACACACGCTCCACTAACGACTTTGAGAATGCAAAGATCACAATTGCTATCTACTTAAAATCTACTTAGTGAAAGCGTTTCCTCACCATCATTTTCATGAATCGGAGAGAAACCTTATGACACTTAGATTTTTTATGGTGTAAGTGTTCCTATCCATGTGAATTTGTCATAACCTTAATCACAAGAATATGGCAACACAATAGGTTACAAACCTCAAGTTGTGTGCTAGTGATTAACAATAGGTTTACTCTTGATTAGTTCTTGAAACTATTCAAGATCTTTAAGACTCCCACTGTCCTCTTGACATATAATATTCTTTTTGTCAAGAACCATTCCTTGACAAAACAAATATTCAAGAGTTAGTGCGGATACTTATCAAGTTAAACACTTCTCACAATTGGTCTTAGTTGGTCTTTGTCTTATCCAAAACATCACAACTTACCAATTTCAAATATACTAGAGTAAGAAAACATTTTACTCTACATTTTACAAGTGTTTTAAACCTTTCTTAAGATTATGTCACTCAGGTTACAATCGTAGAGTATGACTCTAAGATTTGATTTTGGAACGAAGTACGATTTATCTTTTGATTTAACCATTTCAGCAATTCATGATTCCTCTCCTTAATCAAACAAATGCACTAAGGTGTCCTTAGAGAATCAATTGTGATATGGTTTCCTAATCACTAATATAGTCATAAAACAAGATACTCAAGTACTCTCCCATCTCTTCAGATTGGAGAAACTTTTATCTTTCCGCCTTATTTGATTCTTCTCATCCGTTCTGCCATACATTGAAACTTTTCCAATGTTTCAGAATTACACTTAAACTTGTAAGCATAACCATATTTACTAAACTTTAGTAAATCATAACGAATAATCGTATTGACCTTTGTGGTGAACCTAATCAGCGCACAACCAAGTGTACCCAATCCTTTAGTCCTTCACTCGACTCACACATACATGTGAACAAGGTCTTAGTGTTAATTTCCCAAAGATGAAAATTCTCATTCATCACACAATACAACTTGCATGATTCCAAGTTTCTATCCAACTGCTACTTGGGTGATGAGAATCTTCCCTTATTTGGTAAATTATGACACTACCATAAATGAAAGAATCAAATTTTATTTTCCAATATTGCTTTCAATGGAAACATATAAACAACAATTTTTCACAAATGCCATTGTAAGGATACTTCAAATAAATAAATCAAAACTTTTTTTTATTTTAAAACTTGCGGAAAAATCTTAACCTTACAATGCAAATACATATGAAAACTATGTTGATATCTATTCCTAAGCAATCTATCGTAACTCTTAAGCATTTGCTCAAAATTCTTATCACCAAACCATTTTCGCGATCAGAATCAACATACTCTTTCTTTAAGCTTCCTTTGATTACATCAAAATGTAATTAGATTACATTATGTATTAAGAATCTCCAAAAGATACTTAATAGAGTTAGATAATGGACTTTACCCGAGGTAGAGTCAAACATTTGACTTTACCAGATCTTTCAGGTAAATCTGGCAGCTTTGCAACCAATGCCCATTCTTTTGGCAAAAGAAACATATGGACTCCTTGGAAATGGTACATGAGACTATCTCAGACTTATCATTTCTCTTTACCATTAGGTCAAATGACTTGACCATGGCCGATCCCTTTCCATTGGGAAGAGAAAGCTTTTCTGGACTTCTAATGTTACCATTGTCAATGTCCATGGAAGTTTGGGAAGTTGATATTCCAATCAAATTTTGCTTTACCAGTGCCCCAAATCATTGCTGATTTAGCAGCATCAAGCAAATAGGTAAGATCATTAAGGGGCATGTCTTGATCTGTCATCAGGGTGTGACTGAAGAACCAAGTCAACAACCAGCTACCTCGAGACTTCGACACCCGACTCTCCCGACTTGCCAATAGGGATTGAGTGACCTTGAACTTTTCAAGTATTTGAACTTGTGGGATAGGGAGAATAATTGGAGGAGGTGGAGGAAGTGAAGCATGATTTCCAGTCCCATTAATGCACAACAAAGGGATTAATCTTTCACCTTGATTGCCACGTGGGATATCATCTTCAATAGGAAAGCTTGTTCCTAAAGATTCGGGAAGACCATAGTTGTCTTAAATAGACATCTATAATGGTATAAATTCAAGTTTAGTTGATTTAAAGTCCTTAATATAACACCCAATATGAAATATTAAGGCTAGGATCCAACAACCTATTTATAACCGGAAGAGGGATGCCATAATCCAAGCTATAAAATAGTTGAAGGTAGGTAAATGACAATTTACCAATTCCCACCATGAAAAAGAAATATAATTAAGTTTTAATTGGATTTAAAACTCCTAGATCTTTTGAGATACATTGAACTTTCAATGGCATGTTTGAATCTCGATTGTGCCCTCTCAAGTTTGTGACTGGGATGCCGAGGATCACAAAGAAGGTGTGAATAACCATGCAAATTGACTTGGTACCCTCAACTTTATCACCTAATTGATGTGCCGGTTAACCACACACGCTCCACCAATCTATGATAAACTTAAGTTACCCTTCGCCACACATTGTCAGTCCCATGTTAGTGTGTCGGTTAACCACACACGCTCCACTAACGACTTAACAAAGGTACAAAGTGTAATTTCATGGGTTAGCACCATTTCACATTTTCCTAAGTAACTAAGATTGGGAATTTATAAGTGTTTAGTTACTTAGTATTTATCATTATACTTTTAATGAAGGGAGAATTATAGTCTTTATCCTACCCGTTCGGCTAACGACCCTCCACCAGTCAAGGAAGCGGTGGGTGAGAGTGGACACCCATTAAACTGTCATTTTATAGGCAGTAACCTTATACCCCCCTTATAGACCGACTTCGTGAATGAGGCCTACTAATAGTAACATTGAATTTATCTTATACATATCTATACAATTAAAATTATAATAATAGTATAAGGGTTGAATTTTAAACTTTTAAAATTCTAGGGCTTGATTTGGAATTAAAGCATTCATAAGTAGATCTTTACAAATTCCAAAACTTGAGGGCAAGTTTTGAAACTCTTCAAAACTCTTTGATTTTCATAACTTATGAGTTTAATTAAAGTTTTAGAGACTTAAAAGAAGAGACTCTTGAACATCCATAACTTGAGGACAAGTTATGGAGTTCATAAAAACTATTTATGAGAAAAAGACTCTTCATTTTGTAACCTATGACATTATTTATGCGTTTTAAGAATCATAAATGTGTCTTTTCATATAACTTGAGGACAAGTTACAAAAACACATTTTATGAACAATTTGTAGATTAATTTGGATTGAAAACAACTAACACAAAGTTTTTTCATTAATCTAAATTAACTCATAAAACAAGGTAACACAAAAAAACTTTTGATAATCCATAACTTATGGAAGTTTCAAAACTCTTAAGATCATAACTTTTAAAAAAGACTTTTGAGTTCCAAAATTTTATGACAAAATTTGTAACTCCTTAAAAAATTTAGATCAAACTTTTAAAACAAATTAAATAATCATATCATTCTATATTTTAATAAATTGACCTAATTCAACTCTTGTATTAAAATGACTCAAATTTTACAAATAATTAGTTTTCCATAAAATCAAGTAATTATCTTAAAATTTGACAAACTTCATGTTTTTTTTTCTTTTTGTTTTCAACTTTGAAAATCAAACATTTGCATTAAATATAATAGAAAACAACCCATGGATCTGATACCACTATTGGGTTTTTGGTATAATACAACATCCTATGGTGCACATACAACCATAAATACCTTGGAATTATGTTTTCACTAATTATACATGCAAATGGTTTCCAAGGCATTAAACCTATAACTAGCATACATTTGACATAAACCATATAAGACTAGTTAGGATAACATACCTTTTGATGGAGCTTGAAGTCTTGGTGTATTTGGCCTTAAAGAGCTTAGCCCCAATAGTGTGGAAGCCTCAAATGAAGTCACAACACATCATAGACAAAGGTAGAACTTGAGAGAGAATTCCATGCACCCAAAAACACCCATGAACTCCAAGAATGACTTAAGTGGCGTTTTTGAGGCTAAGAGCATGTATTTATATGTGTGGATTCCAAGGGTCATGGGTATAACCCAAATCTATACCCATGAGTTTTATGATCCATGGTTCATGTGGCCCAACTCTTTATGTATCCATACATAAACTTGGTCCAACTTGGATCATAAGCCCAACACATATAAATATAACTAATTATCATAATTAGTCCCCATAGATTTAATTAGTCTCTTTTTATCACTAAATTAATTCCAAATTAATTCTTGATCAATACTAATTAAAACATATGATTTCATATTAATATATTATAACTTATAATATATTAATAAACCATAAATTACCTTCTCTCAAAAGTCCATCCTAACAAATTGTCCTGATGATATGCAACCCAAATGGACCATGCTACACTCGGGTCGAGTACATACCAATAATAGTTATGGGCTGAGACATCTAATCCAACAATTCAAGCACTGCATTTCCCGACATACTCCGGTATGGTGGTAGTTACACCTACTACAATTGGGGAGAGTTCCAGCATATCGACTGACATATGCTGGAGTGGCAGGTGTTGTGGCGACGTGTACAATAACCATTTGTTGCTCCTGCAGGGTTTCCTGTGTTGTTCGCTCCTTCCTATTTTTCCCCGACTTTCATTTATAGTCCCCTCCCTTTGATGGCTCGGGAACGGGGACCACCACGCCATGGCGGACTCCATGGTCAATGAGTTGCTGGGCGAGGCGTTTGGCGCTATCGAAGGTTGTTGGATTAGAAGACAGTACATCCCCCTGAATCAGGGTAGATAATCCCCAGATGTACTTTTCTATCTTCTTACTCTCCGGGGTAACCATCCCGGGGCATAGTGTTGCCAGGTCGCTAAACCTATCAGTGTAGGTCACTATGTCTGAGCCGACCATGGTATGCTCCCATAGCTCTTATTCCAGCTTTTTGGACTTCGCCCCTTGGGCATTATTCTTCCAACATCACCTCTTTTAGGTTCTCCCAACCTATCGAGTTAGCCACTGATAGGCTCAGTGACTTAACATGGCTATTCCACCATGTTAGGGCTCTGTCGGAGAAGGTGCAGGCAGTAAACTTCACTTTTCTCCCTTCTGGGCACAGACATATTTCGAAGACCGAATCTGTTTTCTCGAACCATCGCATCAGAGCAATGACTCCCCCATTTCCATTAAAGGATTTGGGTTTGTAGTTCATGAAGTCCTTATACGAACACTCCCGTGGGTGTCTGTGGGTAACTCCGGGGTTAGTTAAGTGGGTACCGCTACCATATCTACTGGTACTACTTGCGCGAATGTGAGTTATAGCAGCTGTTACTGCGGCCATTATCGCTGCTTGGAGGGCAGCAGGATCGAATTGTGGTGGTGGATTCTCTGTTGTGTTATTGGCCACGCGCCTTACGGGTCTACCGCGAGGCATCTTTTGCTAAAAAGAATACAAAGATGAGACGGAAATAAGTCTATAGCAGTGGTTATAAGCCGAAAGCTGAATGACAAAGTTATCCTAGTTCTGAGTGTATTTGGTTCTGACTTTCATAGGGTTATGGAAACAATTCATAAAGGAAGTCTATATAAAATAAACTTTATGAATCAGAAGTGGCTATCCCCGAATGAATCTCTGTGAATTGAATATCCGTTACTGGCTGCACGAAAAAGAAATAATCCTAACGCATAGTGTGAGTAGTGTATTCACTATCTCACTAAGTCAATTAAGGTTATTATTTATTAGTGTGACGCATAGGACGTTTTGGTTTCTTCGGTTGATCCCTCCTTGGAAAACTCCTCTTGAATCTCTTTTGTTTCTCCTTGACTCCTCTGTTGACTGCTATGATGGAGTGGTTACATCTATCTGGGTTTGTCGTGCGAGAATGGAAGTGTCTTAAGAATCTATGAGATTAAGTGAAACCTTATGGGGTGATCCTTACCGGGTCCTCCTATAATTGCGCAATGTATACAAGTTGTATATAATTTAAGATTAAATAGACCTTCGAATAAGTGATCCTACTCTAAAACCACAACCAAACAAGGAACAGGAAGTAGAGCATAGATCACATATTCTAAGTCTATAAAATCTCAATTATATAAAACCTTGGGAGTATACACTCCAGAATTATAGACCTACCAGAAGGGTCTTTTAAATTTTCACATACGTTATTTATAGTGCCTAAAATACCCCTGTAGTATTTTAATAGTATGAACCTGGTAAGTTTTAAACTTGTTGTTGTCTTATAGTATCATAAAATACTCCTATAGTATTTTAACTTTATGTTCTGATCTAGAAATCCCTTGAATAGAGTTAGGTAAGTTTTAAGGCTGTTGCAACACAACATCACTCCCAAACACATGTTGGTCATATCTCAAATGAATATAGTTGATCAGGCTATATTGATCCCAGATATGATTACATAACTGTCCAGGTTTGACCGCAGTGTCGAACCTTTAAATACTTTTGTTCTGTTCTTCTTGTGATACTTGTTCTAGTATGTATATGTGTATAAGCATGTATGTATACTTTTATAAAATATTGTTATATTTTTAAAATATACTTTTAGTCAGAGCACTTCGGCCCCATTGCATTTATAGTTGTATATCTTTTATAGGTTGATATACTTAGTTCACTATAAACAATGCTCTGATACCAATCTGTCACACCCCCAAACCGGAACAGCGGAAACGTTCGGGGGCGAAGGACGTCATATGTAGTATCACAACACATGCATCATAGTAATCAAAGTAACAAACAACCATTGCATTAATATTAAAGTGTTTACAAGGTATGTGATTCACAAAAGATTGACTCCAAAAGCAAATAACAAAACAAGACATGAAGCTACTATACTCCATCTTCTGAATCCCAATGCGCGTACCTGTCTACTAGTCTCCTGAGAATACAAGTTATTTTGAAAAAGTAGATCAACATTTAAGCTGGTGAGTTCATAAGTATTTTAGTTATGAAAAGTAAACTGCAAGTTCTTTAGAAAAGTTCGCCTGTTCCTCCAGAAAATTCTATATTTTCTGATGTGATGAATGAAAGTAAAAATAACTCGACAATTCCTTCTATGAGTACTAAATGGATACAAGTTATATACAATCCAGAGTAAACAGACAATCAATTGTGTGAATCTGCCCTAAGCCCACAACCAAACAAGGAACAGGAAATGACGTGAAAGTCACACATCACATTGTTTGTTAGACCTTCACTGTATATAACCCTAGCGTATTCATTTGGTGCTTACGGAGTTAACTGTAATAGTTCTTTATATTTGATGAAAACATTCTTTAAGAAAATCATATATTTCCTTTAGTAAAAATGGTAACCACAATAGTTCCTTCTATAATCACTTAGTTTATACTAGCTATATATAATCTAATATCGAACGGACAGTTAAATGGGTGAATCCGCCCTAAGCCCACAACCAAACAAGGAACATGAAGTAAGGCGGAAAGCACACATCCAACTGCCTATTGGATATTAATTATATATAACCCTGATGCATAAACTAAGGTATTATAGAATTAACCACTAAAGGTCCTTTAAGTTATACTGGTTTAATAATGCGTATCAAACCCTTTTACGGATGAGTTTCTAGTTTAGCCTACTAAATGTTCTATCTGAAAAGTATGTTTTTGTACTAGAAAACGGTATATTGAATTTGTATGCTATGACCTGACTCATACCTGCTACTCCCTATGATTTCTAGGTGTATACAGGATATATATATATATATATATATATATATATATATATATATATATATATATATATATATATATATAGCTAAGATCGAATAGAGAGTAGACTGTGTGAATCTTCTCTAAGCCCACAACCAAACAAGGAACAGGAAGTAAAGCGGAAAGCACACATCCAACTGTCTGTCGGATCCGATTAATATCTATCCCTAATGTATCCACTAAGGAATCATAAGGTTAGCATTATAGGCCCCCTTCTAACTTAATGTACTAACACTCGACTGTTCTATTTGTCTTTGGTAATGATGTATGTTTTACCAAGTTTAAGACTATCTTTACTAGAAAATAGTTTGCATTACCTTTTATGTGAGAATATCACTATATGAATGTAATGGGAAAATGAAAGTATTCAGTAATATTGTATAAAGTAACTACTGAAGCACTAACTACCTTAAAACCAATTTGTTAATTTAAGGTTAAAATGTGATGTGGTTATAACCATACTGATTGACGAGTGTTTAACATGACGATCTGCTGGCGTCGAAACTGATGTGACATTTGTCATCCCTTGGCTTGTCTGCTGGACTGTAGCTAACAGTTGGGATGTGGGATTGTCAGTCCTGTATAGATCTATACACACAATGCCCGCTCTCCCTCCAGGAGACTCTGGTTACAAAACGCGACATAACAAGTATATTGCTATGCTGTGAAGTAGTGGTTTCACATTATTGTTATCTTGTTCTTGTTATAGTATGTTCCTCCCTGTTCTAGTTATAGTATGTTCTAAACCCCTAAACTATACCTATTATAGTTTACTAGTATGTTTGTTTTGAACTGTCTCTGATTTGTAGAAAAGACTCGATTATCTACTGAGTTATGCTTGTACTTTATCTATGTATGTGTGTTATAAGTCCACACTAGCAACATAATTCACTAGACAACCTATAGCAGCCAAATGTTGTCATTTACTCTAGTCGATGACCCAGACATACATGCCGGTTGTCTGATCTGGACCCATCATTTCTGGTCATCCAAGAAAGAGGAGGAATACGACACTCCGCTTTGATCTCACACTCTACCCCAGAATGAGACCTAATCAATATCCATCTTATTGGGAAGTAAACACTTTTTACAAGTCTTATTATAACCAATCCAGACTTATACTAAAGGCAAATCTATGGCCCATATAGTTCCTAATATGTGGTACTCTCATAGTTATATAAACAACACAAAATACAAATAATACAAGTAACAAATAATTTTCCTAAGTAATAAATACTTTTATTAAAATTATGTACTTGATAGTAACCACACACTCACCTGACAAAAGTAGGTGACTCAAGGTTAGAGCAGCGCTTCGCCTTAACACTTGTCAAAGACCTAAACGTATAAATCACTAAGTCTTAGTAAAGTTTCATAATCCTTGTGAATATATAATGATAGTCTAGATTCCTCAAAAATCTTAATGTCTACATCAAGATCTATCAAGTAAGGAATAACCAGGTAGGATCATATAGGAGGTAAGTTCCATTTGGTATATAGAGTATATTGTTTGAAAATCTCACTTTAAACACCTCACTAAATCCAGCCTAGACATCACTCTCATAAGTAGATCAATCAGTATAATGACTTTGGAATCACTGATAAATCTTAATTATAGGTTCATAATAACGACTATGATTATAATTATAAGTTACACTTAAAGCAGAGTAAGTGTAGCTCAATTGTGTAGCTCAACTTACAGGGTATTCTAATGAAAACTAGGAATTATATGGGTAGAACTCTAACCCAAGAGTTTCTAATCGCCATCTATCTGACACCTTAGGGCCTCGCTAAGGTAACCAAAACTAGGGAGTAAAAAGGGGATAAGGAATAGAAAAGCTCCAAAGAATTTAGAGGAAATGAGTGAAAAAAAGTGGCTGATTTTCGAACATTATATAGGGCTGAAAAGCAGTGTGCGCACAGTGTCAGAAAAGGTAACATGGCGGCTGTTGAGTGGTGATACGTGTTGAATTCTTGTGATACGTGGTGATACGCCTGTGCGTGGATTTTTATAAATCTTTAAAAATTCGTATCTACTTCATACAAGTTCCTTTTTCTACATTCTTTATATCCATGCGTAGCTATCATCGAGATCTATAACTTTCGTTTAGACTCCGTCGACTAATTCTCACTTTATTTTTTAATCAATATTTTTAACAGACTTAGACTCTTAAAGTCTGTATAAAAATCATAACTTTTTCATACGATATCCGTTCTTGCCTGTCTTTATATCGACGGATAGGTATTGAAGAGCTCTTCAACTCTTGTTTATATTGTTCTTCCTAACAATCAACTGATCTTAACTTCGGCTTCTGAGTCGTATACTGCTACACTAAAACTTCAAAAAAAATTATAACTTCTTCTCACGAAGTCAAATTTAGGCGTTCTTTATATGCACGGGTTCGCCTTTTCGATTACTACGAATTTTGTTTAGATTACTTATCCAAAATAATGTTTTATCTTTGCTTTATATTTTATCCCTATTTATTAAGTTTTGACGTAAGATTTTACATAGACATTACGTACACCTAATATTTATAAAATGCACATAAATATATATATATATATATATATATATATATATATATATATATATATATATATATATATATATATATACTTTACCTTTATTTATTCTAAAAAATTTACAATAGTTAACCGACAAAGTTACAGATTTGATAACTAAGCCTAGCAGGAAACTCGAGCATTGCAATAATAATGAATTTTATTATGTTTCATAAGCCAACGATCAAAACAATAGTAATAAAGTCTATATGGTTCCATATTTATAAATAATCATCAAACTACGTCAAGTGTACAATCATGTTATGCCATTCCCATTACTAGTACTTGCAATTTCTGAAACAATAATTTTAAAAGGGAAAGGGTAAGCACGAAGCTTAGTGAATTCTAACACCTCACATCAAGGTAATATATTCTACTCCTTTATACCATCCACTAATCCAATATGGGAAACGGGTGTTACAACTCTCCCCCACTTAAAATTAGATTTCGTCTCAAAATCAGTCCTTACCAGTATCTCCTTACACACCCTCTGAACCTATTGTGGTTCCTTCCAAGTCTACTTCCCGCCATAAGCCAGAGCCCTTCCGAGTGATAAAATCTTCAATCACAAACAAAAGGATCCCCGAAATCAAGTGCATAACCAATCCCGAGTGGAATCTTCTAGAAGATTGTATTCATGACCGTAGTAGCACCAGGACAAGGCTTAAAATATACACTTCCCTTTAATCCTGAAAACCAATTCAATACTTAGCGAGAATTAAGCGACTTGGCAAAGAGACAGTACTAACGCCTCACAACTAAATCACATAGAGAAGAACTAACTTCCTTACCATAATCTGAGGACCTCGAAACCTTGTCTGACATCCCGACATACAAAGCCACCCGAACCTCAACCATGCTGACCAAGACTCACCGATCTGATCTGATGATACGACAGCCCGGACATTGCATCTAACAAACCTTGAGAGAAGCTAGCTCTTACCCTGATCTTGAAGGCTCCAAGGTTGTGCCTAACAACCTGGTGAAGAAACCCACCCTATGTGTCAACCTTATTGACCGGGAAACTCACATATCTCCTCTGACCAAGACCCTACCAATCTTGCTCCATCTAACAGATGAACTGAAGAATGAATTCCACAACTAACTACTGAAACTGAAGCCTGCACTTACGGATACACAACGAACTCTAAACAAAATCCCAACGGACAAAGGCTAACCTAACCGATATAACAACATGACTCTAAAAGCCATCACCCCTAACAGAATGACTAAACATAAAAAAAACAAAACATAACAGTTTTGATTCAATCCATATGAACGCTATGTGTGACAACCGTCAAATTTCGGTCAAGTCAAAGTCAAACAAAGTCAACAAGTCAAACCGGTCAACTCCAATAACCCTTGTATGTTAGGGTTTACGTTATGTAATCACTGTACAATTCGCTATTTTAATGAGAAAACATCATTTCGAAAATTCATGTGTTTGATTTTCCTTAGCCTTAACAGTGCTAAACAACGAACCAAAGCGATAAAACACTATTGCACAATCATCGGGATTGTGTAGGACACTAAATCATGGCTTAACGGGGTTTACGGACCTTGCGTTTCAAAGCCAAACACTCAAAAAGGTCTCAAAAGAACTCTCTCTCAATCTCTTTCACTCAATCTCTCTCTATTAGAAATCTCTCCCAAATCTCTCTCAAAAGTTCCTTTAACTTTTTGTAATCATTCGGGTCATCACGACCCTTAACCGGGTCAAAAACCACTTGAAACGGGGTAAAAACGGGTAAAATAGCCTTAAGGACCCAAAACCGAAGCTTCAGGACCGAAGCCTCGCATCCGAAGTGCTCAGGACCGAAGCCTCGGACCGAAGCCTCAGGACCGAAGCCTCAGGTCCGAAGCCTCAGGTCCGAACCTCGGCCCAGGACCGAGCAACTTCGCAGATTCAGCTTTTTCTCCCGGTTTTCGACTACGACTTCGTTTTAACTCCGTTTTTCATTATTTTAACGTGGGATTTTCACCCAAAACTTTATTTTATAAACTAAGGCCCCAAAATATATAAATCTCCAGGGTTTTTATAAAATATATTAAAATAATTAGTGGTTGAACTAATTATTGAGGGAATATTTGCTTTTCCTTAATTTATGGCAAAAGCAAACCACCACCACCTCACTCTATGATTAGCCACTCTTTCCCACTACCCCTTGTCTCCTTAGTGGACCTTTACACCCAATTTCCAGCTCTTTCCACGTTCTAAGAGCTGGAGGATTGATCCTCTCTCCTCATTCTCCATAAAATTCTTTCATTCTACACTTAGCAACCAAGAACACTCTCCAAAATTCTCTCATCTTTTCTCTCAACTTCAAGAACTTCAAGGCTTTCTCCAGGGATTTCTTTCTTCAATTAGTAAGTATCTTCATCATTCACATAATTATTAAACTCCATTCTACTCAAAACATTGATATCTTACACAAGTTCCATCTTATTCGGTGTTAGATTCTCGAATCATCAAGACATCTTCTTAGTGTTCTTGGGTTGAACACTTCCTCTCTCTCACTTTCATCTACTGAAACCACATAAGGTGAGTTCATACCCCTACATTTACATGTTTTCTTAAGTTTTTAAGGGGGGAATACAAGCAAAATCATCAAGAACACAATTAAACTTTTTCTAACCGATTACATCAGAAAAGATAGACTTCAATCACGGACTGTTTTGGTCAACTTAAATAATTTAGTTTTCAAAACTGTTCCAGGTGCAAGTAGTTCAAACTCTTAGCTTTAAAATGGCTACTTGAACATCCCCATATGATGTTTCTACAATTTATGGTGATTTTTACAAAACTGCCTACCATTTCAGAGGCAAACCCGGACCAGTCTGTGATTATGGACATTTTCACCTCTGTTAGAGATCACTAAAAATCTTGATAAAATTTACAAACAAACTAGACTCATATTCCAAACTCTCAAAATTTGCGGATTTGGATTTGGAGTTTTGATGATTTTTCTATAAATTTTCTAAAAACAGTAACAGAAACTGTTTTCAACAAAAAGTTGCTGTCAATTTCATTTCACCTTGTAACATGTTGAGCAAGGTATATATCTTTATATGATTATATGTTATTGCAATATATGTCATTTTATCTTAATATATGGACACACATCAGTTTACAAATGGATTTGGACATATTGAATATAAAGAATAACAAGTGATTATAATCAAAGTACAACCGATATATTCAAACATTTAATAAACTATTTTAAATATAGTTTGCATACATTACTACGTACTACCCTTGGTTGATAAACTATAATAGGTATAGTTTATGATACATTACATAACACATACATTTAAAAATGGTACATTTATACAAAGGATATTTTCATTAAGCAAGGTACGGCCATACGGTACCAAGTTTTCATAACACGTATTTCCGTTAACGATACATTCAAACATTTAATAAACTATTTTAAATATAGTTTGCATACATTACTACGTACTACCCTTGGTTGATAAACTATAATAGGTATAGTTTATGATACATTACATAACACATACATTTAAAAATGGTACATTTATACAAAGGATATTTTCATTAAGCAAGGTACGGCCATACGGTACCAAGTTTTAATAACACGTATTTCCGTTAACGATACATTCAAACATTTAATAAACTATTTTAAATATAGTTTGCATACATTACTACGTACTACCCTTGGTTGATAAACTATAATAGGTATAGTTTATGATACATTACATAGCACATACATTGAAAAAGGGTACATTTATACAAAGGATATTTTCATTAAGCAAGGTACGGCCATACGGTACCAAGTTTTCATAACACGTAATTCCGTTAATTACTTTGTGAGACATTTACTTCAAATTACCATTAAGTCCTGTATTGTAACCAGAGTCTCCTTGAGGGAGAGCGTGATACTTGTGTATAGATCTATATTGGGTTTGACAAACCCACACCTAAGCTGCATGCAACAGCTAGACCGGCAGGTCTGGGGTGACAAATGTCATAACATTTCCGACGCCTGAAGAACGTCGTTTCAGGCCAACTAGGTCATAGCATGGTTATAATAACTCACATAAAGTATTAATAAACATTGGAATTTACGGGAACTTCATTAAAATTTAACGAGTTTATGTCGATTTAAACTTGCATTGTTTTACTATAAATATGACAAATTACTTGTACATTTCGGTCTTTGGGTTTTAAGACTACATTTACACATTAAGGAAAATATTGGATTTTCTAACACAAATACTACTTTCACAAACGAAAGGCTTTTAATAATACCAAACAAAAGCTTATGAACTCACCAACCTTTGTGTTGACACTTTTTCAAACAACTTGTATTCTCAGGAAATCATCAAACAGGTAATCAAGTGCTTTTGAGGATGGGACGCTAAGGCGTCTACTATTTCATATTTTGTCAATATATTGTAATTGATTCGTAAACATGTAATTCATACAATGATGTAACTTTTTTCAATTATATATATGTTGGTTGTGTTTGCTTGAATTACTATTACAATTGTTGTTATGATACTATACATGAAGTCCTCCACCCCCGGACGTTTCCGCCATCCTTGGTTTGGGGGTGTGACAGATTGGTATCAGAGCACAGTTTATAGTGAATTAAGTATATCAAACCACATAAGATATACAAACTATAAACACAATTGGGACTAATAGTCTCTGATTTGTGCATTTTTTCAAATAAATATACTTTTAGAAAATAAATGATTTTTTATTAAAAGTATAAATACATGCATACATGCTCATATAGTGTCATAACTAGAAGAACATAAAATAAAAGAAGAGGAGTTGTACATTATGGGTATGCCTTGGTATATGTAAATCAAGTCTGGGAAGGATATAGCCTGATCAACTATATCTGTCCGAGGAGTGACTTGCATATACTGGGGGATAGTCATAATGGGCAACAAATCTATCAACCTAACTACACCCTACAGAGAATACTTTAAGAATCGAATCTAAACAGCTAAAAATACTATAGGAGTATTTGGTGATACTATAACCAACTTATGTGAAAACTAAAGACCTCTATTAGTAGGCCTATGATAACTGAGTGCATACGCCAAGGTTATACATAATTAAAGATATTATAGACTCAGAATCTATGACTATTGCTCTACTTCCTGTTCCTTGTTTGGTTGTGGACTTAGAGTAGAGTCATTTATTCGAAAGTCTATTCTATCTCAAATTATGTATAACTGATATGCACTACGTAATTATAGACGTAACTAATAAGGATCACCCCTATAAGTAATTATAGGATTAGGCGTCTATTAATTATCTCTTCTACCCCTATTCTCGCAGGAGCAACATGATGTGTAAATTTTAACGCCCGTACAAAACCTACTTCTACCCACTACCATAACTCCATCTCCAAGACGTTAACAGAAACACCAAGAATAGTTCACTAAAGTGCGAAAATATACATGTGTATATAAATGGTAAGGATATTTACTAAAAGGTTTATCAATGAAATAGGCATGCATTTTATTTCATTGAATCTCACTACTTGGTATTACAAACAATTTACAACTGGTAACTCTAAGATTCTTTAGGTGTACCTCGAAGTTATGTGTAATTAAGGAATGATTGACCTAGAAATGGTGAGTCCGCCTTAGGACCTGTTCCTTGTTTGGTTGTGGACTTAGGGTAGACTCATTAGGATCAACAGTCTAATAAAATTTTAATTACACATAACTGGGGGCATGTCAAGAGAATCTTAGGAGTGGATCAGACATGGAACAAATCACAAGATTATAATCAAGTTATTCCTACTAAATTCATAAGTCTATTTATATAGACCTATGGTATAGAGTCGTCGGCGTAGTCGTGTCGGCAATCTAAAATATGGCTAAATACATAATACAAACTATAATACCCAAATTATACAAAATTTTCTACATTAAAAATCAATAGACAAATACATAAAATGAAACTAAAAAAAAAAGAGTATCAAACTATCAAGAGAAAAACACATACAATGTAGATTAAAATCCACTAATGATAACAAAATGGCTAAGGATTGTTAAGTCCTCTCTTCTTATAAATAGCTTTGAAGCAAGCTTGCCTAAGCTTCTTTGTTCTTTCTGTCAATTCCATACCTGGCAATTTCTCCATCATCTTCTTGTGCCCTTCTAACGTCTCTATCTCCTCGTTTAATCCCAACTCCTAATTTTTTTAAAGGTAGATACAATATATTTTTCATGTGAGTTCACAAAATTTACAATGAGTTAAGTTTATATAAATATAAATCAGGAGATCGTAGTAAATCAATTGATTTGATGTGGCATATGCCTAGGACCTATGTTTAGTTATAAAGAAGCTAACGATTAAAATTTTAGAAAATACCAAAACTACTTTGGTTACCAAGTGCATGAGTAATGTATAGAAGGTTATTATCATAATTTACCTTGGCATTTTCAATGAGGGATTGAAGGCTCTTAAGTTTTCTATGAGGCCATCTGTTTATGTTTAACTCTCTGCATCTTTTCTTCAACACTGTTAAACTTATCCCTAGTTCCTTTGCTGCCATGATTATCGGCATCTCAAAGTACTTCTCTATCTCTTCAAACTCCAATGGTCTCAATCTCTTTGTTACCTTCCGGCCACCGTGATCAGTGGTGACAGCACTAGCACTACATGTAGCCTCACCACCGGATTTATAGTCTTCACTGAAACTAACCAATGGTAAATTACCATCCTCCCAACAATCTCATAAGCTTATATCTTCAAGGGGATCAAGATCGTGAAACTCATTTCTAGAAATGATGTTTTGATCCTTGTTAAGTACTGTGGAAACGTTCTGATCGAGCCCTTCATGCAATTTTTCCGACAACTCGTAATCATGATGGTTGAGCATGTCACCACTGCAAAAATCCAAAAAAAAAAAAAAAAAAAAACTCAAGATAATCAAATCCAACACGATGAAATACTCTTTTTGATCACTACAAATCTAAACCATGTTTTGATAAATGTCGACAAAATCACTTTTCTGTGCGTAAGATGGTGTAATGAGTGACGTTTATATATACCTGAAAAGATCTTGATGATCAAAGTACTGAAACCAATCGAGGTCATCTATGGGGTTTTGATGATCTGCAGGTGGATCCATTTGTGAGGGAGAAGTTAAAAGTCGCGGTAAGAATGTGATGATTTATATAAGTAAAGTGGGAGAAGTAATTAATAAGCAAATTGTTGGGAATGCAACAAAACAAGTTAAGCACTTCTGAAAAATTGATAAATGATTTCGGTAACACTCGCAGAATATAAACTAGTGAAAATTACAAATGAAATGGAATATATATAGTCTATGATGTTATGGTTATTGTGTATCTAACAAATGAAGAGAAAATGAATATATATATATATATATATATATATATATATATTCTTTGAGCCGTAACCTTCTTCTTCAATTCACACACATATACGGATATGTTGCTGCAAATTATGACTTGTGTGCCTCATGCATTTAATGCATCACATGCCTACTGCATATTCTTGACTTTGAAGCTACGTTCCAGTTTCCAATTTCCCCAGTAGCACAGTTTTCATTAGAAAGTACTCCAAGTCTTCACACATGAACCAGTTAGAAAGTACTCCAAGTCTTCACACATGAACCAGTTAGAAAGTACTCCAAGTCTTCACACATGCAAATTATGACTTGTGTGTCGCTATAGGTATGTCGTTGGCTATTGTTAAAAACTTATAGCGACAACAAGTCATCGTAATAGATTAAACCTGTGGTGACGACAAGTCGTCGCTATAGGTAACTAATAAAACTTTATTTTTTTTTTACCCAAAAAAATATGATTGACAAAATCTATCCGACGAGACCCTCGTAATACCACTCGACGAAATCGAAGTTAACAAAAATCTCCACTTTGTGGAGGAACCAATCAAAATCATGGATCGGGAAATCAAACGAACGAAACAAAGTCGTATTCCCATCGTGAAGGTCCGTTGGAACGCTAAACGAGGGCCTGAGTTCACCTGGGAACGCGAAGATCAAATGAAACAAAAATACCCACATCTTTTCCCAAACTCTTGATGTCGCAGTCAAATGCAAATTTCGGGACGAAATTCCTTCTAACGGGGGGATGATGTGACAACCGTCAAATTTCGGTCAAGTCAAAGTCAAACAAAGTCAACAAGTCAAACCGGTCAACTCCAATAACCCTTGTATGTTAGGGTTTACGTTATGTAATCACTGTACAATTCGCTATTTTAATGAGAAAACATCATTTCGAAAATTCATGTGTTTGATTTTCCTTAGCCTTAACAGTGCTAAACAACGAACCAAAGCGATAAAACACTATTGCACAATCATCGGGATTGTGTAGGACACTAAATCATGGCTTAACGGGGTTTACGGACCTTGCGTTTCAAAGCCAAACACTCAAAAAGGTCTCAAAAGAACTCTCTCTCAATCTCTCTCTATTAGAAATCTCTCCCAAATCTCTCTCAAAAGTTCCTTTAACTTTTTGTAATCATTCGGGTCATCACGACCCTTAACCGGGTCAAAAACCACTTGAAACGGGGTAAAAACGGGTAAAATAGCCTTAAGGACCCAAAACCGAAGCTTCAGGACCGAAGCCTCGCATCCGAAGTGCTCAGGACCGAAGCCTCGGACCGAAGCCTCAGGACCGAAGCCTCAGGTCCGAACCTCGGCCCAGGACCGAGCAACTTCGCAGATTCAGCTTTTTCTCCCGGTTTTCGACTACGACTTCGTTTTAACTCCGTTTTTCATTATTTTAACGTGGGATTTTCACCCAAAACTTTATTTTATAAACTAAGGCCCCAAAATATATAAATCTCCAGGGTTTTTATAAAATATATTAAAATAATTAGTGGTTGAACTAATTATTGAGGGAATATTTGCTTTTCCTTAATTTATGGCAAAAGCAAACCACCACCACCTCACTCTATGATTAGCCACTCTTTCCCACTACCCCTTGTCTCCTTAGTGGACCTTTACACCCAATTTCCAGCTCTTCCCACGTTCTAAGAGCTGGAGGATTGATCCTCTCTCCTCATTCTCCATAAAATTCTTTCATTCTACACTTAGCAACCAAGAACACTCTCCAAAATTCTCTCATCTTTTCTCTCAACTTCAAGAACTTCAAGGCTTTCTCCAGGGATTTCTTTCTTCAATTAGTAAGTATCTTCATCATTCACATAATTATTAAACTCCATTCTACTCAAAACATTGATATCTTACACAAGTTCCATCTTATTCGGTGTTAGATTCTCGAATCATCAAGACATCTTCTTAGTGTTCTTGGGTTGAACACTTCCTCTCTCTCACTTTCATCTACTGAAACCACATAAGGTGAGTTCATACCCCTACATTTACATGTTTTCTTAAGTTTTTAAGGGGGGAATACAAGCAAAATCATCAAGAACACAATTAAACTTTTTCTAACAGATTACATCAGAAAAGATAGACTTCAATCACGGACTATTTTGGTCAACTTAAATAATTTAGTTTTCAAAACTGTTCCAGGTTCAATTAGTTCAAACTCTTAGCTTTAAAATGGCTACTTGAACATCCCCATATGATGTTTCTACAATTTATGGTGATTTTTACAAAACTGCCTACCATTTCAGAGGCAAACCCGGACCAGTCTGTGATTATGGACATTTTCACCTCTGTTAGAGATCACTAAAAATCTTGATAAAATTTACAAACAAACTAGACTCATATTCCAAACTCTCAAAATTTGCGGATTTGGATTTGGAGCTTTGATGATTTTTCTATAAATTTTCTAAAAACAGTAACAGAAACTGTTTTCAACAAAAAGTTGCTGTCAATTTCATTTCACCTTGTAACATGTTGAGCAAGGTATATATCTTTATATGATTATATGTTATTGCAATATATGTCATTTTATCTTAATATATGGACACAAATCAGTTTACAAATGGATTTGGACATATTGAATATAAAGAATAACAAGTGATTATAATCAAAGTACAACCGATATATTCAAACATTTAATAAACTATTTTAAATATAGTTTGCATACATTACTACGTACTACCCTTGGTTGATAAACTATAATAGGTATAGTTTATGATACATTACATAACACATACATTTAAAAATGGTACATTTATACAAAGGATATTTTCATTAAGCAAGGTACGGCCATACGGTACCAAGTTTTCATAACACGTATTTCCGTTAACGATACATTCAAACATTTAATAAACTATTTTAAATATAGTTTGCATACATTACTACGTACTACCCTTGGTTGATAAACTATAATATGTATAGTTTATGATACATTACATAACACATACATTTAAAAATGGTACATTTATACAAAGGATATTTTCATTAAGCAAGGTACGGCCATACGGTACCAAGTTTTAATAACACGTATTTCCGTTAACGATACATTCAAACATTTAATAAACTATTTTAAATATAGTTTGCATACATTACTACGTACTACCCTTGGTTGATAAACTATAATAGGTATAGTTTATGATACATTACATAACACATACATTGAAAAAGGGTACATTTATACAAAGGATATTTTCATTAAGCAAGGTACGGCCATACGGTACCAAGTTTTCATAACACGTAATTCCGTTAATTACTTTGTGAGACATTTACTTCAAATTACCATTAAGTCCTGTATTGTAACCAGAGTCTCCTTGAGGGAGAGCGTGATACTTGTGTATAGATCTATATTGGGTTTGACAAACCCACACCTAAGCTGCATGCAACAGCTAGACCGGCAGGTCTGGGGTGACAAATGTCATAACATTTCCGACGCCTGAAGAACGTCGTTTCAGGCCAACTAGGTCATAGCATGGTTATAATAACTCACATAAAGTATTAATAAACATTGGAATTTACGGGAACTTCATTAAAATTTAACGAGTTTATGTCGATTTAAACTTGCATTGTTTTACTATAAATATGACAAATTACTTGTACATTTCGGTCTTTGGGTTTTAAGACTACATTTACACATTAAGGAAAATATTGGATTTTCTAACACAAATACTACTTTCACAAACGAAAGGCTTTTAATAATACCAAACAAAAGCTTATGAACTCACCAACCTTTGTGTTGACACTTTTTCAAACAACTTGTATTCTCAGGAAATCATCAAACAGGTAATCAAGTGCTTTTGAGGATGGGACGCTAAGGCGTCTACTATTTCATATTTTGTCAATATATTGTAATTGATTCGTAAACATGTAATTCATACAATGATGTAACTTTTTTCAATTATATATATGTTGGTTGTGTTTGCTTGAATTACTATTACAATTGTTGTTATGATACTATACATGAAGTCCTCCACCCCCGGACGTTTCCGCCATCCTTGGTTTAGGGGTGTGACACTATGATCCAACCATAGTCCTATAGTCACTTCCATTTATACAACCCAACTGTAGCCTTTCCTGCCATGATCCAACCATGGTCTTCCATATGTGAATGTTATGATCCAACCATAGTCTTACAAACACCTCCATTGCTACAACCCAACTGCAGTCTTTCCTTCCATGATCTAACCATGGTCTTCTATATATGAATGCTATGATCTAACCATTGTCTTACAATCACTTCCATTGCTACAACCTAGTTGCAGTCTTTCCTTCCATGATCCAACCATGGTCTTCCATATGTGAATGTTACGATCCAACCATAGTATTAAAACCAATTACATTGTTATATCCCAACTACAGTCTTTCTTTCCATGATCCAAGCATGATCTTTTAAACAACATACAAGCAAAGATGACATGAGACGAACCCCTAGTCTATTAGACCCCTTCAGGTGTTTTTGTCCGTGATTCGAACCCCACATCCTTCATCAGACAAGAATAGGAGGAGAGGCCCTCACACAACCCTCAATCTGATCCTAATCATTAAATCAACCTAGTGCCACAACTAATGCTTCTAGCCTTCTAAACGACATAACCTTGGATCTTCAACATCCACTTCCTTGTTCCACAACCGACTAATGAACAACACTTCTCACACAACTTCATCTATGACAACCATATGAAACTGCTACCCTCTAACCTTTAATGTGAGCTTCAAGATGAAAAGCCAGCTAAATTCTTCCGACTGATAAGGTGATTCTCCCCCACTTAGAATCAACTAGACTCTGATGCCTTCAAATCTATAGAAAATTTCGAGTCAAACCAGAGGCTTCACTACTGGGTCCATGCCACTTTATTAACAAACAAGCAAGCAGATTCTAAATCATTCTAACAAAACCCAAGAGCTCCAACATATATGCGCAACCCCGCGATTAAACAAACAATCCAAACATAAATAATCAACCAGAACAGAACCAAATTTGACTAAGACAATATCATTCAATAGATTATCCAAAAATTACAACTGAAACAATGAAAACGTAAATAACAAGATACAAAAGGACATCATTCGATGTTGTATCCGGCATACTAACGAATAATGATAGCCCAAACCCCGACCATTGGGACTCCAACTGTCCTATACAGTTCATCTAGTAACTGCCAAACCAAAGGTTTCACATCCAAAACCACACCGTCTGCTCCCAGTGGACAATCGGCCTTAACATCGCCTTGTTGAATGCAAAAGAAACATACTTTTGATTCCTTTTCACTACAATATCGGTTGTAGTAACCCTCCTGACCATACATGAAACATCCCGAAACAAGCGCGCAACAAATACCACAATGAGTTTGACCACACCTTTCGTAAAGTATACGAGACTCTCGATCTCCTGACTGAATTCCCGCCAACTGATCCTTCTTGGTTATTATTGTAGATGCATGAACTCGATCATGCCTCCTCATTTGCTGCTAGGTCTTCAACTCAAGCTCTCTCTCCTTTACCGCCTCCACCAAATTAGAGAGAGACTTATGACTCAAGATACTCACATGCTCCCGTATCTCCGTCCTCAACATTGATGGGTTTTGATCATTCTAACACTCCTATGGTGTACATGCGACCCTAGAAACCTTAGATCTATGTTTTCTCTAATATACATGCAAATTTGATTTTTCCAAGGTTCTCATCCTAACTAGCATGTTATGGGGTACTTGTAATATAAAACTAAGTAGGATGACATACCTTTTCTTGTGGTTGATTGCTTGGAGCTTCAAGAGCCTAGCACCAATAATGTGGATGCCTCAAGTGGAATCACAAATCACCACACAACTTGGAAAACTTGAGATAATAGTAATGCACACTAGCAATCGGCCCACCTTCTCTATCACACACTCTAGTGCCATTTCATGTGCCAAAGACCACTTTATATAGTATGGTGGATTAGGGTTACATCCATGTAAACCCTAATACCCATGACCTTTCATTTCCATAGGATCATGGGTTTAAAACTCCATGGAATATCCATGCAAGCTTAGCCCATCCTAAATGAACTTTGGCCCATTATATATATATATATATATATATATATATATATATATATATATATATATATATATATATATATATATATATATATAACAGTCCATATTTAATTAGTTCCTTTTTATCACTAAATTAATTCCAAATTAATTCTTGATCAATACTAATTAAATAATATGATTTCATATTAATATATTATAACTTATAATATATTAATAAATCATAAATATACTATTCTCAAAAGATTATCCATAGAAATTGTTTCGGTGAAGTGCAACCCAAATGAACCATGCCGAGTCGGGTCAAGTACATACCAAATATAGTTACGGACTTAGACACCTTATCCAACAGTCTCCCACTTGGATAAGTATGATAACTATAGTTGCAAGTATGAGTTCAGGAACCGACCAGTAATCGTAGCTCTTAAAACTCTGTTGAACTATGAAGTGCCATTTTAGATAAGTGATCATATAATCCTCTGTTCTAGATAGCAGCCGGAAAAATACATGGAACAACGTCATACTTATTGTCCAACAGTTTGTTTCTCGATTTCCGATTTGTTTGACATAGAACTAAACTGAACACATCAATTTGGTTCTGACCGGGCCCGACACATAGGTCAAAACAAAATCATCGAGGGGCCCAGATATCGTTTTTAATCCTCCAAGGACTAAAAGAAACATATAAACTTCGACTCATATTCTTGTGCTTACTACTTGTTGAATCATACACAATGGCACGTTTTATAACATCAAGTTACTGATGCGTTTTCATACAATCAATATACAACCAACTCACAGTCAACAACTCATATCTCTAGGTTTGAAGACTTATATGATATTACCGTCTTACAATCACTCGAGATAAATTCTATGAAGTGATACAAGTGAGCGTGGGTTTAATCCAATACTCAGAATTTATGAGCACTCATGAATGTTGTAGCAACTTTTGCTATGTCCAACACCTTAGACATCTACAAGCCCAATTCATGACAGTCTTGATTCATACCTACTTCCAAAGTATGATTGACTGTGGAGAGTTTGAATAAAGTAATTATTCTGGAAGTCAAAACATGCAAAGTTGAAACAATAGTAAATGATTGACACAAGATAGCAACACCTTACTTATAAATAAACAACAACTTTTATTTAATCATCAAATGTCAATTACATTTTACAAGTTTCAGAAATTGCTATCTAATCTGTAAAACTAATATCGTCCTTCAGCCCGATGTGTCTCGCATGCTGCAAATGCCTAACCCTAGTCAGTCCCTTCGTGAGGGGATCTGTTGGGTTCTCTTTTAATGGTACCCTCTTTGCCACGAGGAGTCCTTCTTCTATCTTATGTCTTATGAAGTGATATTTTCTGTCAATGTGTCTGGATCTGCCATGATCTCTCGGTTCCTTGGCTAAGGCAACCGCACTATTGCTGTCACAGAAAATCTCCATAGGCTCCTTTATAGCTGGTACAACTCCAAGGTCTCCGATGAAGTTTCTCAGCCATATCACCTCCTTCGCCGCTTCACTCGCTGCTATGTACTCTGATTCACATGTCGAATCAGCTAATGTCTCCTGCTTGGAACTTTTCCAAGTAATCGCTCCTCCATTCATTGTAAACACCCAGCCCGACTGAGAGCGGAAATTATCCCTATCAGTCTTCAAGCTAGCGTCACTATACCCCACTACTCTCAATTCATCACTCCCACCAAGGGTAAAGACCCAGTCCTTAGTCCTCCGCAGGTACTTGAGAATGTTCTTCACCGCAGTCCAGTGAGCCTTGCCAGGATTCCCCTAATATCTGTTGACCATGCTCAAAGCAAAGGCCACATCAGGGCGGGTACAAGTCATAGCATACATGATCGAGCCAACAGCGGAAGCATATGGTAATCAACTCATCTCAGCTATCTCAGCCTATGTACTCGGACTTTGAGCCTTGCTCAGTTTGGCATTGCTTTGGATTGGTAAATCACCTTTCTTGGAATTCTGCATGTTGAACCTTTTCAACACCTTTACCAAGTAGGTAACCTGACTAAGTCCAATTAGTCTTTTACTCCTATCTCTCAATATCCTTATCCCTAGGATATAGGAAGCTTCTCCAATGTCCTTCATAGCGAAACACTTCCCAAGCCAGGAATTAATCTCCTGCAAAGTTGGGATGTCATTTCCCATGAGTAGTATGTCATCCACATACAGTACCAAAAAGCTAACTATACTCCCACTAGCTCTAACATATACACAGGACCCATCTTCGCTTCTCAAAAAACCAAACTCTTTGACTTTCTCATCAAAACAAAGATTCCAGCTGCGAGATGCTTGTTTCAATCCATAAATGGATTTCTCAAGCTTACACACTTTATCAGGGTATTTTGTATTGATAAAACCCTCTGGCTGACTCATGTAAACATCCTCAGCCAACTTTCCATTAAGGAAAACGGTATTGACATCCATTTGCCATATTTCATAATCATGAAATGCAGCAATGGCTAGCATAACCCTAATAGACTTAATTTTCGCTACTGGTGAGAAGGTTTCATCATAGTCAACTCCCTGAGTTTGGGTGAAGCCCTTTGCAACCAGTCGCGCCTTATAAGTGTGCACTTTCCCATCCATGTCGGTCTTCTTCTTGAAGATCCATTTGCACCCGACTGTCTTACGACCCAGTACATTGTCAACCAAGTTCCAAACTTGATTGTCATACATGGACTCAATCTCGCTGTCCATAGCCTCTTTCCATTTAGCAGACTCAGGGCCTGCCATGGCTTCCTTAAAGTTGTTAGGTTCATCCATATTTACAAGTGTACTATCACTGATAAATGTATCACGTATCGCAGAAATATGGAAGCCATAATAATGCTCAGGCGGATTTCTAACTCTAGTCGAATGCCTCAGAGGTACAGACTCGTCAGTTGGTTCAACAGGAGTTTCCTCCTCAGGTTGATTGCTAGTGTTTGAGGTTCCTTCACCGCTCGACTCTTTAAGCTCTTCAAGGTCAATTTTCCTCCCACTGTTTCCTTGAATTATGAATTCTATCTCACGAAAGACACCTCTCCTTG
Source organism: Lactuca virosa (assembly GCF_052849685.1). Lineage (NCBI taxonomy): Eukaryota > Viridiplantae > Streptophyta > Magnoliopsida > Asterales > Asteraceae > Lactuca > Lactuca virosa. The sequence continues at coordinate 123,147,670 of NC_136432.1, read as the reverse complement.
CTAGAAAGACCACATTTTCACTAGGTTTGTAGAAGAGGTAACCAAAGGATTTCTGTGGGTAGCCAATGAAAATACACCGCTCACTACGAGGTTCGAGCTTGTCGTGAGTCTCATGCCTCACGAAATCCTCGCAACCCCAAATCTTGATGTGTCTAAATTGGGAACTTTCCCAGTCCACATCTCGTGAGGTGTTTTGGCAACCTTCTTGGTAGGGACTAGATAAAGAAATAATATTCCTCGCCATTTCAGACGAGTAACAACACTTATTCAAATCTAAGATTAACCCACTACTCAAGAATAAAGAATAAACTCCAATCTTGGTGACAGGTGATGCTTTCATATTCCCCATGATCAAGTTTATCTTCCCGTGCTCCACATCCTCACTTCTTCTTAGGCCCTGCAAATCAGAACATATGTGAATACCACAACCTGTATCAAGGACCCAATAATTAGTATGCGGCGAGTTATTAGAAAATATAGTGTAAATACCTGCATGGGTAGGTTGAAATTTCCCATCCTTAACATCTTGCAGGTACTTGGGGCAATTTCGTTTCTAGTGCCCCTTATCATGACAATAGAAGCATTCAACTTCTTTTGGGTTGGAAGAGGGAGTGACAGAACCACCTTTGGTTCCACTCGAAGAGGAGCCATCAAGAGACTTTCCCTTGGTACCCTTCGAAGGGGTCTTCCTCTTTTTCCCTTTACCTTGCCCGATTGCCAGAACAGGGGCAGTGTTAGGAGTAGGAGTGGTAACAACCGATTTAACTTTGAGACCACTTTTGGCGGTCTTCAAAAGTCCTTGAAGCTTGTTGAGTGTGACCTCCTCCTTGTTCATATGATAGGTCATTCGGAACTGATCATAACATGGAGGTAAGAAGTGCAGTATGATGTCAATAGCCAACACCTCAGGGAAGTTCACATTCAACTTCAGCAAACGGTCCACAAACCTTTACATTTTCTGCATGTGGGCCGTGATGGGTTCACCATCCTTCATTCGGGTTGTTATCATGGAGGAGATGATTCCATACCTCTCTTGACGAGCACTCTGATGGTATCTGTCCATCAGGTCCATGTGCATCTCAAAAGGGTAAAAGTCCTCATAGGACTTTTGGAGTTCAGCTGTCATTGTGACCAACATGATACATGCCACCTTGGTGGCATCTCTCCCATGAGTCCTAAAGTCAGCGATCTCCTGTGGAGTAGCAAAAGACTCATCAATTTCTTTCAGCTCCTCGTCAAGGACATATTCATTGTCCTCGTAACGTGTGACCATCCTGATGTTCCTGATCCAATCATTAAAGTTTGAACCATCAAAGATGACTCTCCCATAAAGATTCATGAGAGAGAAGGAGCCGGTAGGGTTTGAGCCAAAAGCATTGTTGGAAGACATCTGAAAAGAAGAAAGACAAGTTCTGATTAGATAAAGAGTCCTTAATAAGACACCCATATGTAATATTAAGGCTAGGACCCAACACAATACTTTATAATTTGGAAGAGGGATGCCGTAATCCAAGCTATAAAATATTTGAAGGTAGGCGAATGACGATTCACCAATTTCCACCATGAAAAACGAAATAAGTATTAGGTTTTAATTGGATTGAAACTCCTAGATCTTTTGAGATTCATTGAACTTTTCAATCGCATGTTTAAATCTCGATTGTTCCCTCTCAAGTTTGTGACTGGGATGCCGAGGATCACAAATAAGGTGTGAATAACCATGCAAATTAACTTGGTACCCTTAACTTTATCACCTAATCGATGTGCCGGTTAACCACACGCGCTCCACCGATCTATGATAAACATTAAGTTACCCTTTGCCACACTTACTAGTCCATGTTAGTGTGCCGGTTAACCACACAAGCTCCACTAACGACTTGGTAAGGTACAAAGTGTAATTTCATGGGTTAGCACCAAATTCACATTTTCCTAAAGTAACTAAGATTGGGAATTTATAAAAGATTTAGTTACTTTATCATCATCATTATACTTTTAATGAGAATTATAGTCCTTATCCTACCCGTTCGGCTAACGACCCTCCACCAGTCAAGGAAGCGGTGGGTGAGAGTGGACACCCATTAAGCTGCCATTTTTTAGGCAACAACCTTATACCCCCCTTACAGACCAACTTCGTGAATGAGGCCTACTAACGGTAGGACTGACTTGATCTTATACATATATATATATATATATATATATATATATATATATATATATTATTAACTTATAATACTATAAAGTATAAGGGTTGAATTTTAAACTTTTTAAAACTCTAGGGATTGGAATTAAAGTGTGTGTGAGACTTTACAAATTCCAAAACTTGAGGGCAAGTTTTGAAAATATTCAAGACTTTTCATTTCTATAACTTATGAGTCTTAATGGTTTTAAAGAAGAGAATTTAGGAATTCCATAACTTGAGGACAAGTTATGGAGTCCATTAATTGGCATTTAGACCAAGAATTACACTAACAAACAATTTGCAAATAATTCCTATGATCTACCAAAACTCATAAGCATGAACATTCATATCAACAATTTTCAAGAATCATATAAACATATATAAAACTTGAAACTTTGATAATAACCTTTGAAAATGGATAAGCATAATCATTACCACATCAAAAACAGATTTTATAAGTCCAAAACAGTTTAGGGTAATGATTCTAGTCCAATTCCAACATTAAAACTCGAAATTCTGCACTCTATGCCTCCTACTCGCCGAGTGCAAGCACCTACTCGATGAGTAGGATGAAGTTTCACTTGGACTAGTCGAGCCCCCCCATGGACTCGGCGACTCCATTGAACAGTGAGCACAATTTCGATTTTTTTCCAGCAATTTGCATCAAGTATAATGAAAACAAGCCTAGGCTCTGATACCACTGATGGGTTTTGAGCATTCTAACACTCGTATGGTGTACATGCAACCCTAGAAACCTTGGATCTATGTTTTCTCTAATATACATGCAAATTTGATTTTTCCAAGGTTCTCATCCTAACTAGCATGTTATGGGGTACTTGTAATATAAAACTTAGTAGGATGACGTACCTTTTCTTGTGGTTGATTGCTTGGAGCTTCAAGAGCCTAGCACCAATAATGTGGATGCCTCAAGTGGAATCACAAATCACCACACAACTTGGAAAACTTGAGAGAATAGTAATGCCCACTAGAAATCGGCCCACCTTCTCTATCACACACTCTAGTGCCATTTCATGTGCCAAAGACCGCTTTATATAGTATGGTGGATTAGGGTTACATCCATGTAAACCCTAATACCCATGACCTTTCATTTCCATAGGATCCATGGGTTAAAAACTCCATGGATTATCCATGCAAGCTTAGCCCATGCTAAATGAACTTTGGCCCATTCTATATATATATAAGAGTCCATATTTAATTAGTTCCTTTTTATCACTAAATTAATTCCAAATTAATTCTTGATCAATACTAATTAAATAATATGATTTCATATTAATATATTATAACTTATAATATATTAATAAATCATAAATATACTATTCTCAAAAGATTATCCATACAAATTGTTTCGGTGAAGTTCAACCCAAATGGACCATGTCGGTCGGGTCAAGTACATACCAAATATAGTTACGGACTTAGACACCTTATCCAACAAACATATCATGGTAGCAGGTCATCCTCACCTCCTCCGAAGCAAAATACTGAGGACAAAACATCACTCTTTATCTAAAATTGGCGGTGATCTCCGCCATCAATTTTTTAGTCTACTCAAGTGTCGAAAACTATTGTGCCAACTATTGAACCTCAAATGCCGACACAAAATTCATCTTGAATCTGGTGACAAAATCATCCCATGACATGGACTCGACCGCATATGGTTTGAGGCCCTAGACAACCTCACACCTCAAATCCCTAGCTCTGTCGCGCATAATACACGTCACAAATCTAGCCCTGGCCTCCGCCGGACAGAAGCTGGCGTGAAAGGCACTCTCCACATCAGCGATCCAATGTATACTGATGATCAGCTCCATATTCTTAAAGAAATGAGGAGCTCTGCAAGCATCAAGCTCTTTAAAGGTGACCACACGACCCCACATCAAACCACCCTCTAACTCGGCCAGCAAAATCCTAAGATGCTCACCTATTACTGCGACCAACTCCTCCATAATAGTGCTGATCAATCCAGGAAATTTTATCTCATGTCATGAACCTCAAAACCTTTACATCTAGGATGTTGCGAACAACCTCCTCATTTAACTCTGGATCACCAACACGGAAGGTCGTCATCCTGAATCTAAAAGATAATGGAAACAAATCAAAACAATGCAGAGTGCAAACCCACACAATGCATACTCACCTACAAGTTCCTTAGTACTCATGGAACACCCTCTAAACCAAGTATGGATCCTGTGCTTTCAGTAGTACCGGCCCAATACTACCTTCCAAACCTATCCATACCTGTTCCAAAGATTGTTCCAAGACTCTCAAGTCACTACGTGACACTCCACTATACTCCTCACACACATGCATACGGCTAACCAAATGCATAATACAACACTTCCTAGACTCTCTCTCACTAGGATCCTTCCCTTCCATATACCCGAATTGCTAGAAATCTCTATCAACACCGCTGGTTTCCCCGTGCATGCAACTTATACATAATACAAGACCAAATAGGCTATCAAATGAGTGACTCAACCCTAAGATGGAAAGGAGCAAGAATAGAGCTAAATCAACCATTCTAAGGCTATGCAGTCATAATCGTATAAAACTCTAAAACATACACCTAGCAATAAACATTATCAATAAAGACTTCAAGCAGCACATGACAAACAATTTTCTTGGCTACAAGGCATCACAAAGGTCAGACAATTCTATCATGAAATTCCTAAGAGGATATACAACCTATATTCTAGCATGCATAATAATTCATAACACAATTACGAGATTATATGGGTATATTATGAATTACTTACTTCCTAAGCTTCGGCCAACTATACGCATCACATACTCCACTTAGTCCAAAATCTTTAAGTAAATCATTTTCTTGAACAAAATATTTTCTTTTTAAAATCTCATTTAGAAAATCTCCTAGTTCTCATTTTGAGTTCATACATACCACAAAGCGTGCCCGAATCCCTCAAACCAAGGCTCTAATATCAACTTGTAACGTCCCAAAAATTACATGGAGATTTTTCAATTCTAAATTATAATAACCAATTAAAACCTTTGTTCCAAAAACCATCAAGTGTCATTCGTTTGATTAAAACCATACAATATCAAAGTTAAGTGTACAAAACTATGGGACCGAACATCTTGATGTATGTGTACAGTCCCACCAAGCTGTAACACTAGTTAAAATAGGTCAATAAACAATCACATGTGATTATGCCAATCATGTAATGTGATTTTGTTAAACTAGTAATGAGATAAACGTACTATGTAGTTCATGATAAATTCTAAATCAAATATGAACTTTCTTTATGATACAACTCAAAGTATACGTCCATATGATTCCAAAAATATAGAGAACGTCTGAATCTGACTTCGCATGAAGAAGTTATGATAAACCAAACACTATAAATCTCTATAATAAGAAGAATTTAAAATAGACTTAGAATTAACTATTGGAGTCTAAAAGAGAGTTGTAGTACTCATAAATACCTACGCGTGGATATAAAGAACGTCAAAAACGGAGTTCGTATGCGAAAGTTACAACCTTCCGAAGATACAGCTGTCAGAAACCCTAATCTGACTGAACTAACGACGTGAGTATAGAAACTCACGACGTGAGGAGTCAAATTGCCACATTTCGGACCTAGAAGGTGCATGGCAAGGCTACTAAGGGATAAGTTCTAAGCTCACGACGTGAGCAAGGATATCTCACGACTTGAGGAGTCATATGGCCACCTTCCGAAGCTAGGGACGCAAATGGCAAGTCTACGAGATGATGCAGCTCAGATTCACGACGTGAACCTTAAAGTTCACGACGTGAACTTGGCTTGGATAGCCTATAAATAGCAAGTCCGGCCTCCTCTCTCCTTACACCATTTCTTTTCTATCCTCTGTCCTTTGCTGAAGCCATCTTGCATCCCGAGCCCGGTGATCGCAAACCGCTGAAAGTTTCTAGTTAGATTACATAAAATCACGCTACTAGGGTGAGTTTCATGGCCCCACTTTTTAATGTTTTCGGGGGAAAACGCATGCTAAATATTGAATACAAGTTAATACTATATTTATATGATAGTATGTTCGTTAATCGGGATATAATTATTTTGTATCTATACAACTATCGTAAACTTGTTAGCATGTTATTGTTATAGTAGTATACTAATGTAGTGTGACAACCCGAAATTTCTATCTTGTACAGTTATTCAAATCAATCAAAGTCAGACTCGTTTCCGCTATCTTTTAGCATTGTTTAGGGTCTTTTTGAGTGTGCTAAGCATAGTACATTCAAGAATCGGGTGTTAGGAAGTATCTGCTTGAGTCCATTGTGCACCAAGCAAGCCATAAACTTCATCTTGTGGAGTTTATGGCCACATCACATGAGTTTACGGCCATAAACTCAAGGTGGCCGTAAACTCATGCCATAAACATGATATTCTATCACTTCTTCCTCATTAATCACCATTCAACCTCAAGAACTTGATTTCTCTCTCAAGTATCATAAGGATCTTCATTTTTATCTTCAAAATGTAAGTGTTTCATCCTTTTATTAGTTGATACATCTCATTAACTAGCATCACCCTTTGATTTCATCCATCAATTCATCTTTTGGGTTAGATCTTCAAGATCACCAAGAACACCAAGAACACACACTAGTGTTTTGGGCCGAAATCAACCCTTTTAGCTTCTATATCGTAAGTATCACTTCCCTAAACTTGTTATCTAGTTAAAACACTTGATTAGCACCTTGAAAACATCCATTTCACTAGATCAATGAGAGTTTGCGGCCAAGAGCATCTCCCTTGGCCGTAAACCCTTGTTAAGGGTGCATTTGTTGGCCATAAACTTCCTAAAGCTTGGGATTGAGTCTAGAACACTTCCTTGTTGATTGTAAGATCTTAAAACACCTTTTGGCACATAACATTATAAGTTTACGTCCGTAAACTCATGTGGCTGTGAACACCTTGGCCGTAAACATCAAAGGCCGCGAACACTTGGTCGCAAACACCAAGTGTGGCCGTAAACTCCCCTTATACAAAATCATTTGTGATTTATACCCTTCCATTCAAGTGTATCCTAGTCCCTAAGGTGTTTCCCTTACATGATTAGTTGTATAAACACTAATTATATACATATATGTATCATTATATGCTTATTAGGATCCGTTGTGCTCAAGTCTTCAATTGACACTTAGCATCCTACAAACCGATCTTTCATTCGTATCACTCACTGCAGGTGAGTTCATACCCCTTAACTTACCTTTTAAATGATTTTAAATGCTTTGATGGGGGGGGGGATACAAGTTGAAACATTATAGTTATTATATCAATCACATGTGATTAATAACTATCAAACAGACAAATTTACTATACTTTAAACTGTGTTATCAAACAAACCGTTTCAAATCGTTTTACAAACTCTTTTATATGTAAAACTCCTTATTAAACTCTTTCAAACTTATATATTGTCAAAATCATGTCTATATAGATATATTTATATAAGTAGAATTGAAAGGACTTAGGACTGATAACTCGCCTTATTTCCTGTTCCTTGTTTGGTTGTGGACTTAGGGTATAGGTTGTTTGTCCGAAGGTCGTTTGAATCTTAGTTATATATTATGTGTATGTATATAGATATTAAAGTTCTACATTCAATTCAATACCTTTGGGTAGCAAAGGTGTACAAACATGTTCCTTCATACAAACAACATTACTAGTAAACTATAATAGGTATAGTTTAGGAAGTCACTACTCACTATTTCTAGTACAATGAAACATACAAGAGTCAGTTCATTCATGAGTCAATACAAACTTACTATGATGAGAAACTAAGAGAACATACAATACACTACACTATACAAGAAAACATACTATGATGAGAAACAAAGAGAACATATACTACACTAGTACAGAGAGAACATACACTACACTAGAACATACTATACAAACACTAGAACACTATAACATTAATGCGAGCCACTACTTCATGGCATGGCAATCAATTGATGTGTCACGTTTTGCAACCAGGGTCTCCTGGAGGGAGAGCGTGAGTTGGTGTATAGATATATACGGGATTAACTATCCTACACCTTGCTGCTAGCTACAGTGGGACCTGCAGGTCTACGGGTGACTAATCTCATACCATTTCGATGCCTTAGAACGTCGTGTTTTACCTAATCGATCAAACATGGTTACAACTATATCACATTTTACCTTAATTAAAAAAATTGTTTTAAGATAGTTAGTACAACGGTAGTAGCTATATACTAATACTACAAGTACATCATTATTATTTTCCCATTACATTCAAATTGTGATCTTCTCACATAAACGGTAATGTAAACTATGTTTTTGGTAAATGATAGTCTATCTTAGGGAAAATTACACACTTTTACAAACAAACATCATACAGAACATTCGGGCCTTGGTAGAAGGCTACTTTTAGTAGAAAATATAGGATTTTCTAGGAGATACAAACAATTACAAACATTTACAAACAATTACAAACATTTACAAACATTTACAAACATTTACTACAAACACTTTCATACAAGCAATGACACTAAAATACTTATGAACTCACCAGCTTTAATGCTGATCTACGCTTTCAAAATAACTTGTATTCTCAGGTCATCAGTAGACAGGTACCGATGCCAGGTTTTGAGAAGATGGAGCACGTTCAAGACTCATCTCTTATTTTGATTCATATTTTTGGTGTCTTATAACTATACAGAACACACTTGTATTAAATTATACTATTAATGCAATGGATGATGTTGTTGCTTGTTTTACTATTATGCATTGTTGTGATACTGTACATGACGTCCTCCGCCCCCGAACGTTTCCGCCGTTCAGGTTTTGGGGTGTGACATGTAGATCTTGAGTTATACTTAGGATTCTATATATATTTCGTGTGCGATATAGTTCCAGAGTTATACTCGGAAGTTCTATATGTTAATTGATATGTACGTTGTTATTGTTGGTTTTATGTCAATATATAATAAGATGTAGGAGTGATATAGCCTGATCAACTATATCTTTCCGAGAAGTGATTAGCATGTGTAACGCCCGTGTTTCTAGACTAGGCATTAATATTGACGTTATAGTCTAGGTTAACCTTTGTAACTCATTTTGAAGAAATGAAAAGGAATTATATCAATATTATGTGTTTTATGCTTAATTATTACGGTTTAATTAATTAAGAATAAAAATGAGCGTCAAAAATAAATATTGATAAAACCGATATCTATTAAGAAAGTTGTAGTGGTCGTGACAAGGATTACAGATATATAAAGAATACCAAAATCCGAGTTATAACGAAGAAGTTATGACCTGTCGAAGTTTCGCGACAAAACCGGCACGGTGCCGAATGTCGTAAAAAGTGAGTTTTTGATAAACTACTTTTTAGCCTTAGTGATCTAAATGAAAGTCGTAGTGTTCGTTAAACCGAGAGTAGGTATAAAAAGAACGCCCAAATCTTACTTCGTATGAGGAAGTTATGATTTTTCGAAGTTTCAGCTTAGCAGTAGACAGCTAAAACCTTGAATTTTAGATCGAGTGATTTTTAGCCGACACGACCTAAACGAGAATCGAAGGTCTCGTTAATAGTAGCACAACGGTAAAAAGACAAACGAAAACGGACGACAGATGAAGAAGTTATGAATATTTAATGGATTTCCTGTCCCGGTCTGTTAAAAATAACAATATAAAAATTAAATTCAAAATTATCCGACGAAGTGTAAACAAAAGTTGTAGAGCGTAATTTTACCTACGCGTGCATATAAAGAACGTCAAAAACGGAGCTCGTATGCGAAAGTTATGGATTTTAGAAGTTTTGGCGCGAAAATCGAGAAATATTGTCAAAACCGGGAAATTTCGCATACGTGGACTTCGGCCACGTCACCCTCGCTTAAAACATGCCATGTGTCCGAAATTCTGCTGAGTCATCCGAACCGGAGAGCCATCCGAAGTAGTCCACTAGGAGTCCGACGCGTGTCCCTTATGACGTGTTCGAGTCTCGCATATGGTGCCACGTCCGAAGTCTCGGACTAGACCTCGGTCCAATCAGAGGCTGTCACCGAGCCCCTCGCATGCGCAGCCCACATGCGAGCCACCTATGCACCCTCGCCGTGCTGCCGCCGCGTGTCCTCGCTGCTGACTCTCCTCTTCCTTAGCCGACTTCGGACCCCCTATAAATAGAAGGCTTGCGAGCCTTCTCGGATACATTTGGAAATTTGCCATCTTTTACCCATTTCTTCATATTTCTTTCATATTAACATCCCCCAAAGCCCCGATATCGATTATAACCCCCGGAATACGCCATGAAGTGCCCGAGAAGCCCGAGAAATTTATCTTTTCGGTTTCGAAGCCCGACCCTCGCAGAGCCCGGTTTTTGAATAAAACTCCCGGTTTTATTAGAAACGAACGTTTTAGGAAACGAATTGCTGCCCGATTTTCATCAAATCAAGTGAGTGTATAGTCACCTTCATCTTACACTTAGATATGAAGTATTTTCTATAAAATGCGTGCTATGTGTAATTATATTAATTGTTTAATTGAGGTGACTGTGGAATAGATGTTTTATACAAGTTTTAAATTGTATATGTACTTTTATGTACGAATATGTTAGGTAAAAAATGGGTAGATAGTTAATGTGTGATGAAATAAAATGATGAGAGGCCTCGATGTGATTGTGATCCAGTCATCTAGCGGAGTTTGGATGACGACCACAGACTTTTATAGACAGTCCAGTGGAACGCTGGCAGGCCCACAACCTGTAGGTGTTAATGAACTTGGGTGTTCATTCGCTGTACTCCATCCCCCCCCCCCATGGTTGCCTTTAGGACATGTATGGCTAACCCCTTAGCAGTAGTGTCCATCCCGATGATATTCTTTAGGCTAGGTCCCTTGTGATAAGTGTTTGGGGACGTAAAGTGAGGATAACGGGAAATGGGTAATCAGGGTTATTGTTGATTGGTGAACTTAATAAGTTTATTATTATTGTGGGTTGAAAACCCTATATGCTCACCAGGCTCCCAAGCCTGACCCACTCAACTTTTTATGTTACAGGTAGTGGACCCCGAGCATAGTCGGAGGACGATGAGAGATTTTTGGATTATAGGCCAGTAGTTGTAAATAACTGTTGAAAGGCTTATAATGTCTTGTTTATGCTTTTGATCTGTATCGGAACATGACATCCCGAGGTTTTGATATGAAATGAAATTATATATTTCTTAAAGAAAGGTTTTGATAAACTTTTATCATATTTTGTTTTGGGGACCAATTCCGCAACATCTTTTAAAAAGATTTCTCTGATTTAATTTTAAAAAGCAAAAATTAAATCGGTCTTTTTTGGCCGAGAAATTAGGGGATGTCACAGTTGGTATCAGAGCATCAGTTTAAGCGAACTAAGAAATTGTAGGATTTCTAGACTTAAACTTTGAATGCTAAGTGATGATTATGAGATGAGTGTCTACCATATTTTAGACACGAGCACTAGTTTATTTTAGGAAAGATGCCTAAAATGCTTTTATGTGCTAAATGTTATATGTTTGACATATATGCCATTATTTGTTCGGATCTATGGTCTGTTGCCGACTGGATCTGGAAACCTTATGTGTGTAGGATTCTAAGCGTATGATTACGAGATTAGAACTAACATGTAAACGTTTCGGAGTGATAAGGGAATTTAAATACCCTTCGAGGATAAAGACCTAAATTCGCCTTATTCGGTATATAGATTGTAATGGCAAGAACTCGCAGTGGAGTTGCAAATGCAAACGGAAATAGGGATCAACAACCTCAACCTTAAGTAGTTGAGCAAGTACCTGTTATAGGAGTTGCACCTGAGCCAATGACGATGGCTGGGTACAAGCAATGATGCAGATGATGTTAGATCGCCAGATGGAGGAGACAAGGCGATTACTACAACATAATAGGGAAGAAACTACGATACCTGTTGAACAGCCCGAGTTGAATGAAGGGCAATCAGTAGGAGGGAACTATAGTAGGACTCTTGGTCAAGCCAACCCACCGATAGTTAAACAAAACAACTAGGATGGAGGAGTTGATGGACGCGGATGAAAATACAAAGATTTCATGGCATCTAAACCACCGTGTCTATCTGGAAGTCCGACACCGGTGGAAGTCATGAATTAGATCTCCGAAATGGAGACGATGTTTGAAAGTTGTGACTGCAGCAACAAACAAAAGACCGCACTTGCAATTCCTCTGTTAAAATCTGGTGTGTTGAGCTGGTGGAAGTTACTAGCTGATTCGATGCCCAAGGGAGAAGCTAGCAAGATGTCTTGGGAAGACTTTGTGGTACAACTGAAATTGCAATACTGCTCTGAGCAGGATCTTATGGAAATTAATAATGAGTTCCAGAATTTAAAGAAGGGAAAGATGAGCGTTACTGAATACGCTGCTAGTTTTACGGAAAAGATGAAGCTTGTTCCTCATCTAGTTCCAACTGAACTTTCCAAGGTCAACGAGTTTGCCCTCGGATTACCAGCGGACTTTGGTCCGATGGTTAAACAAGCAACCACTTTGAAAGCCGCCATCTGGGCTGCTAAGAATGTTGAGATTCAGATTAGAGAGAAGGGTCTGGAGAGGGCAGAAGTTGGCGAAAAGAGAAAATTTGAAGGAACTTCAGGTTCCAATAAGAAAAGCAAATTTTCAAAGTCTAAGAAGTTTGGAGGAGGAGGAGGAGGCAAAGTGAAATGGTGTGAGAAGTGCAAGAAAAAGCACTCTGGGAAATGTAGTGAGGGGGTGACTTGCTACAAATGTGGAAAGAGTAGGCATTATGCCAATGTGTGTCCGTCCGACAAGAGGGTATGTTTTGAGTGCCATGAAGAAGGGCATGTTTTTAAAGACTGTCCGAAGAGGAAGGATGCAACAAAGCCCAATCTACCACCAAAGCCGAAGGCGAGAGCCTTTCAGGTGACACTTGAAGCTGCAAAAGAAAAAGTCGATGTCGCTTCAGGTACCTTTCTCGTAAACGAATTGCCTGCCCAAATTTTGTTTGATTCTGGAGCCAATTACTCCTTTATTTCGCATGAATTTGGTAGAAAACTAGCTTTGCCTGTAGATAGACAAGTTAATGCTATAATAGTCGAGATTGCTAGTGGTAAGTTTGTACCTGTTAGCCATCGTATGAAAAACATCCTCATTGACTTGGATGGGAATAAGTTCCATGAGGAATTATTGCCTATCGAGTTAAATGGATTCAACATAGTTTTAGGAATGGATTGGCTTAGCGCCAACGATGCCGAAATATTGTGTAGGAAGAAGATAGTAAAAGTAAACCCGCCAGGGAGAGAGTCGTTTATGGTGTATGGAAACAAACGCAGAGTAAACTCTGGAACCATTTCCCTAATGAAATCCAAAAAGTGTTTGGCCAAGGGATGTACATCATATCTAGCATTCGTGATCGATGCTAAGAAGGAAAAGAAGGAGGTGCAGAATATTTCGGTGGTGTGTGATTATTCGGAAGTCTTTCCCGAAGATCTTCCCAGATTGCCCCCTGATCGACAAGTAGAATTTCGTATCGACTTGTTACCAGGAACGACGCCGATAGCAAAAGCACCGTATCGATTAGCACCAACAGAGATGAAAGAACTTATGACACAACTTCAGGAGTTATTGGACAAAGGTTTCATTCGACCTAGTTCATCACCCTGGGGAGCCCCTGTGTAGTTTGTAAAGAAGAAAGACGGGAGCATGAGAATGTGCATCGATTACAGAGAGCTGAATAAAGCGACGATAAAGAACAAGTACCCGTTGCCAAGGATCGATGACCTGTTCGACCAGTTGCAAGGTTCGAGCTATTTTTCGAAAATCGATCTTAGGTCGGGATACCATCAACTAAAGGTGAGAGAGCAGGATATCGAGAAGACTGCGTTCAGAACAAGATATGGACACTATGAGTTTTTGGTTATGTCGTTCGGACTAACCAATGCCCCAGCAGCTTTCATGGATTTGATGAACAAGGTTTGTAAACCATACCTTGATAAATCCGTGATAGTATTCATAGACGATATCTTGATCTATTCGAAAAGCAAGCAGGAACATGAAAAGAATCTGCGTGAGGTGCTAGAAGTTCTGAAAAAGGAGAAGCTGTATGCAAAGTTCTCCAAATGTGAATTTTGGATTCAAGAAGTCCAATTTTTAGGTCATGTGGTTAACCAAGAAGGAATAATGGTTGACCCAGCAAAGATTGAAGCTGTGATGAAGTGGGAACAACCAAAAAGTCCTACGGAGATTCGAAGCTTTTTAGGATTAGCCGGATATTATCGCCGATTTATCCAAGGCTTTTCATCGATTGCTACTCCATTAATAGTTTTGACCCACAAAGGAGCTACTTATGGTTGGAATGAGATGCATAAGGAAGCCTTTGAAAAGTTAAAGAAGAGATTGTGTGAAGCACCGATTCTTTCGTTACCTGAAGGAGTTGATGACTGCGCAGTCTATAGTGATGCCTCTGGAGTTGGGTTAGGTTGTGTTCTGACCCAAAGGGATAAAGTGATAGCGTATGCATCGAGACAATTAAAGGAGCATGAAAAGAACTACCCCACTCATGATCTGGAGTTGGCAGCGGTAGTATTCGCCTTAAAGATATGTAGGCACTATCTTTATGGTACTAAATGCAAACTTTTCACTGATCATAAGAGTCTTCAATATCTCTTTAATCAGAAGGAATTGAACATGAGGCAACGGCGCTGGCTAGAGTTACTCAAGGACTACGACTGTGAGATACTTTACCACCCTGGTAAAGCAAATGTTGTTGCTGATGCTCTCAGTCGGAAGGTAAATCTTGAAAAGAAAAGGACAAGAGCGTTGAGAATTGAAGTTGTCTCGACAATTGTGGAAAGTATAAAGAAAGCTCAGGAGAAAGCTTTAGAGAAAAATGACCGGAAGGAGGAACGTTTGGGTAAAACATTGGTGTTTGATACAAACGGTCAAGGACTGAAGGTATTCAAATATAGGATTTGGGTACCTAAGACGGGAGGAGTAAGAGATGTTCTGATGGAAGAAGCTCACAAGACCATGTACTCGATTCATCCTGGCAGTACGAAAATGTATAGGGATCCAAAACCCTATTACTGGTGGTCGACGATGAAGCTCGATGTTGCTAAGTATGTGGCCGAGTGTGTAACATGTGCTAGGGTTAAGGCACAACATCAGAAACCGTATGGGAGTTTAGAACCTTTACCTGTACCCGTGGGTAAATAGGAGGACATTACCATGGATTTTGTGACTAAACTACCCAGAACAAGGAACGGTCACGACATGATTTGGGTGGTCGTTGATCGCTTCACTAAGAGTGCGCATTTCATAGCCGCTAACGAGAAATGGTCTATGGATAAACTTGCGAATTCTTACGTGGAGGAAATTGTGAGGCTTAACGGTGTTCCATTAACGATTGTATCCAATCGTGACAACCGTTTTACCTCAAGGTTTTGGAGAGGTCTACAAGAGGAATTGGGTACCAAGTTGTGTTTGAGTACAGCTTACCATCCGCAAACTGATGGTCAAAGCGAACGAACAATTCAAACATTGGAGGATATGCTGAGAGCATGTACCATAGAATTACAAGGTAACTGGGATGAACACTTACCTCTAGTAGAATTTTCCTATAATAATAGTTTCCACTCAAGCATAAAGATGGCACTTTATCACGCTTTGTATGGAGAAAAGTGTCGAACGTCGTCATGTTGGCTGGAAGCTGGGGAAAAGCAGTTTATGGGACCTGAAATAGTCCATCAGACTGCTGAAAAGTTGAAAGTGATTAGGGAAACGATGTTAGCAGCTCAAGATCGACAAAAGAGTTATCCTGACAAGAAAAGACAACCGATATCCTTCGAAGTTGTAGATTCGCTTTTACTTAAAGTCTCGCCGTGGAAGGGACTTATAAGATTTGGTAAAAGGGGAAAGTTGAGTCCAAGGTTTATTGGACCATTTAAGGTTCTTCAGAGGATCGGGAATCAAGCTTACAAGCTAGAATTACCGAAAGAACTGGAGGATATTCATAACACGTTTCATGTGTGTTATTTGAGAAAGTTCACGGGAGATGTGCCCGACATAATTCCCATTTCTGAATTAAGATTGGATGAAAACAAGAGGTTGATTGAAGAACCTGAGGCAATCGTTGACCGTAAGACTAAGAAGTTGCGACGCAAGATGGTCGATTTAGTGCTTGTGCGTTAGAAACATACGAATGGGCCAAATCTCACCTGGGAAATGGAGAGTGACATGATGAGTTGCTACCAGCATTTGTTTGTTGATGTGTGATTCCGGGGACAGAATCATCCTAAGGGGGAGAGAATTGTAACGCCCGTGTTTCTAGACTAGGCATTAATATTGACGTTATAGTCTAGGTTAACCTTTGTAACTCATTTTGAAGAAATGAAAAGGAATTATGTGAATATTATGTGTTTTATGCTTAATTATTAGGGTTTAATTAATTAAGAATAAAAATGAGCGTAAAAAATAAATATTAGATAAAGCCGATATCTATTAAGAAAGTTGTAGTGGTCGTGACAAGGATTACAGATATATAAAGAATACCAAAATCCGAGTTATAACGAAGAAGTTATGACCTTTCAAAGTTTCGCAACAAAACCGGCACGGTGCTGAATGTCGTAAGAAGTTATGACCTGTCGTAGTGTTCGTTAAACCGAGAGTAGGTATAAAAAGAACGCCCAAATCTGACTTCGTATGAGGAAGTTATGATTTTTCGAAGTTTCAGCTTAGTAGTAGACAACTAAAAACTCGAATTTTAGACCGATTGATTTTTAGCCGACACGACCTAAACGAGAATCGAAGGTCTTGGCAATAGTAGTACAACGGTAAAAAGACAGACGAAAACGGATGTCGGATGAAGAAGTTATGAATTTTTAACGGATTTCCTGTCCCGGTCTGTTAAAAATAATAATATAAAAATTAAAGTCAAATTTAGCCTACGAAGTCTAAACGAAAGTTGTAGAGCATAATTTTACCTACGTGTGCATATAAATAACGTCAAAAACGGAGCTCGTATGCGAAAGTTATGGATTTTAGAAGATTTGGCGCGAAAATCGAGAAATATTGTCAAAACCGGGAAATTTCGCATACGTGGACTTCGGCCACGTCACCCTCGCTTAAAACATGCAACGTGTCCGAAATTCTGCCGAGTCATCCGAACCGGAGAGCCATCCGAAGTGGTCCACTAAGAGTCCGACGCGTGTCCCTTATGGCGTGTCCGAGTCTCGCATGTGGTGCCACGTCCGAAGTCTCGGACTAGACCTCGGTCCAATCAGAGGCTGCCACCGAGCCCCTCGCATGCGCAGCCCACATGCGAGCCACCTGTGCACCCTCGCCCTGCTGCTGCCGCATGTCGTCGCTGCTGACTCCCCTCTTCCTTAGCCGACTTCGGACCCCCTATAAATAGAAGGCTTGCGAGCCTTCTCGGATACATTTGGAAATTTGCCATCTTTTACCCCTTTCTTCATATTTCTTTAATATTAACATCCCCCAAAGCCCCGGTATCGATTATAACCCCCGGAATACGCCACGAAGTGCCCGACAAGCCCTAGAAATTTATCTTTTCGGTTTCGAAGCTCGACCCTCGCAGAGCCCGGTTTCTGAATAAAACTCCCGGTTTTATTAGAAACGAACGTTTTAGGAAACGAATTGCTGCCCGATTTTCATCAAATCAAGTGAGTGTATAGTCACCTTCATCTAGCGAATTGCTGCCCGGTTTTATTAGAAACGAATTGAGGTGACTGTGGAATAGATGTTTTATACAAGTTTTAAACTGTATATGTATTTTTATCTACAAATATGTTGGGTAAAACATGGGTAGATAGTTGATGTGTGATGAAATAAAATGATGAGAGGCCTCGATGTGATTGTGATCCATTCATCTAGCGGAGTTTGGATGACGACCACGGACTTTTCTAGACAGTCCAGTGGAACGCTGGCAGGCCCGCAACCTGTATGTGTTAATGAACTTGGGTGTTCATTCGCTGTACTCCATCCCCCCCATGGTTGCCTTTAGGACATGTATGGCTGAGGAAACCCCTTAGCAGTAGTGTCCATCCCGATGATATTCTTTAGGCTAGGTCCCTTGTGATAAGTGTTTGGGGACGTAAAGTGAGGATAACGGGAAATGGGTAATCAGGGTTATTGTTGATTGGTGAACTTAATAAGTTTATTATTATTGTGGGTTGAAAACCCTATATGCTCACCAGGCTCCCAAGCCTGACCTACTTAGCTTTTTATGTTACAGGTAGTGGACCCCGAGCATAGTCGGAGGACGATGAGAGATTTTTGGATTATAGGCCAGTAGTTGTAAATAACTGTTGAAAGGATTATAATGTCTTGTTTATGCTTTTGATCTCTATCGGAACATGACATCCCGAGGTTTTGATATGAAATGAAATTATATATTTCTTAAAGAAAGGTTTTGATAAACTTTTATCATATTTTGTTTTGGGGTCCAATTCCGCAACATCTTTTAAAAAGATTTCTCTGATTTTATTTTAAAAATCATAAATTAAATCGGTCTTTTCTGGCCGAGAAATTAGGGGATGTCACAGAATGTCCCTGGGAATGGTTGTGGTGTTGCAGCAAGTCTAAAAACTTACCAACACTACTACAATGAAATCATTAGAACAGAACATAAACTTAAAATACTATAGGAGTATTTTGTGTTACTATAATTACTATGTGCAAACTAAACAGGTCTTTATTAGTATGTCAATAGTTGCTGAGTGGATACGCTACGGTTATATGTGACTTGGGTGTCATAGACTTAGAATCTGTGATCTTTGCTTTACTTCCTGTTCCTTGTTTGGTTGTGGACTTAGAGTTAGGATCACTTATTCGAAGGTCTATCCTGTTTTGGTTACATATGACTGGTATGCACTACGCAAATGTTGGAGTAACTGATAAGGATCATCTTATAATTATCTTAATTAGTACGTCTATTAATTATTTCTTTTATCCCCATTCTTGCGTAGATAACATGGTTGGATTCCATATCCCCGGAGATCCGTACTTTCCCAACCAAGGTAACGGAGGATGGCTCGATGCAGAGCCAGAAGAGAATCATCCAATCCCTTTGGATGACGACTTCGCAGAAAACTTCTCGGAGGATTCTGACTCCGAACCCGAAGTCAATAACCTACCCCCAGTGGCTCAAATCCCAAACCCTAACCCTCGTCCAGCATTTCAAGGTTCTACACCTCTGTGGGCAACAAACTTGAACAGATGGAGTCACGAACAAGGTCAACCCTTACCTTACACCGGAGATCGAATTTTCTATAACTTGAGCCAGGGAGGCTCAGCGGACAGGATCCTGCCTATCCTAGTCCGCAGGGTTGCTCGTACTGATGAGCAGGGTAGAGCGGCCATCAACCAAATCATGGAGGTTGATGCTAATGCGGGAGTCAATACCGTACGCATTCGTCATCTGGAGTTTGCTCATGCAAGGACTCAGAATCAGAATGCGACTCTGCAGAGAGAACTTACTGAAACCCAAGCTGAATTCAGGGAACTTCGAGCTCGGCAGGCAATGTCTGAAAGGCGCATAAGGGACATGGAGTGCCGTCTGACAGAATCAAGGACTCACTCTAGTGGTTCTCGTCACAGATAGAGCCTACTCAACTTTCTCTTTTGGATATAGCTTAAGTCTATATAAAAACTCTAGTTTTAGTTTTCCTATCTATGATAAGACTTTGAACTTGTTAAGTCTTGTTAGGTCTTAGTTCTGTCAAAATTTTCCTATCTTGGTTTGATGTAAGACCTACTCCTAAGTCATTTTTCCTGAACTTGTTACATCTGTAATACCAGTACTATTAACAGATATCTAATCTCATGGAAATTATTATCCAAGTGCTTTCACCTCCTAGTACTAGATCTATATTCAATCATACTCTCATTTGTGTTGTTGGACTATGGAAAGTTAGTCCATGAGTCACTCTCATCATTCTCTCTATCAAATTCTTACCAATATCTTCATCTTTGTGATCTTATAGCTACAAGATGCCTCCACGTCGATCAACGAGGCGTACTACTCAATTAACTCCGAATCAAACTCCTCCTCCTCCTCAATACAAGCCAGCAGCTATTCAAGCTGCTGTGAATGCGGCTGTTACGGCAGCTCTAGCACAATTCACCAACACCGGTACTAGTGGGAGTGGAACTAATGTGCCTCCCACTATTGTCGAAGCTCCAGTACGCTCTAGGGAGTGCTCGTACAAGGACTTCACCAGCTGCAAACCCAGGGCCTTCAATGAAACTGGTGGAATCATTGCCCTCTCGTAATGGTTCGAGAAAACGGAGTCGATCTTTGAGATCTGCTCCTGTCCGGAAGGGAGCAAAGTAAAATTTGCCGCCTGCACCTTCGCGGACCGAGTACTGACGTGGTGGAATAGCCATGTCAAGTCACTATATCTGATAGTGGCAAATGCTATCGGCTGGGAAGCTCTGAAAGAGCTCATGATCGAAGAATACTGCCCAAGGGGCGAAGTTCAGAAGTTGGAGCAAGAGCTCTGGAGCCTAACCATGAAGGGCTCCGACATAGTCTCCTACACTGCCAGATTCAGCGATCTAGTAGCACTATGTATGGGAATGGTGCCTTCTGAAGCAAAAAAGGTGGAGAGGTATATCTGGGGGCTGGTGCCTCCATTCCAGGGGAATGTACTAGCTTCAAACCCCGCTACATTCGATAGTGCCAAGCGATTGGCACAAAGGCTCATTGACCATGGGGTCCGTACCCCGTCAACAACAACAACCCTAGCCATCGCAGAACCCTCCAAAGCCGCTGATAACAAGCGGAAGTTCTAGGATGACAAGAAGAAGAACGCTACACAGAAAGCTGCCAAAAAGCAGCGGGTCGTAGCGGTTCATGCTACGATAGCACCTGCCGCTGCTGCACCGATAAAGCAGTACACTGGAAACTTGCCGAAGTGCAACAAATGCAACTTCCACCACACTGGACCCTGCCGGGAAATGCAGTGCTCTAACTGCAACAGGAAGGGGCATACTGCCCGTTTCTGCAGCAAAGCTCTGGCAAGGCCAATCAACCAAGTCCCCGACGTTAGTGTGGGCCAGACTTGCTACGGATGTGGCGAGGTGGGCCACTACAAGAGGAACTGCCCGAAGGCAGGGAATGCTGGTGGAGTAGGAATAGTTTTGGCTATAGGCCACGAGGAAGCAGTCGCTAACCCTATAGTGATCACTGGTACGTTTCTCCTCGATAACTCTTATGCATGCATACTGTTTGATAGTGGAGCCGAGAGGATCTTCGTAAATCAAAAATTTGCTCGCTTACTTAAACAACAATCATGTGCACTTAAAGAACCATTCACTGTAGAAATGGCTAACGGGAAGACAGAGAGCACTAGCTGCATATACATAGGATGTACACTAACACTAGATAGCCATTCATTTCCAATCGACCTCATACCGGTCTTAATTAAAAGTTTTGACGTCATAATCGGCATGGATTGGTTGAGTTCTCATCGTGCCGACATCATGTGTTACGAAAATGTTGTTCGCCTTAATCTGCCGTCTAGCGAAACTCTAGTTATCTATGGCGACAAACCTGGCACGAACCTTTGTATCATCTCGAGCATTCAAGCCCAGAAGTACTTGCGAAAGGAATGTTGCGCGTTTCTTGCTCATGTTGTCAATGTGAGCCAAGAGACGAAGGACATAAAGAACATTCCAGTAGTACGCGATTTTCCCGACATCTTTCCAGAAGAACTACCAGGATTACCTCTGCAACGTCAAGTCGAGTTCAGAATCGACTTAGTTCCAGGGGCTACCCCAGTATCCAAATCGCCCTATCGTCTAGCACCAGCTAAGATGCAGGAGCTATCCAGTCAACTTAACGAATTGCTCAGCAAGGGCTTTATTAGACCAAGTTTCTCACCATGGGGAGCACCGGTCTTGTTCATCAAGAAGAAATACGGATCGTTCTGTATGTGCATCAACTATAGAAAATCGAACAAGCTAACCATCAAAAATCGTTACCCGCTGCCTCGCATAGACGATTTGTTCGACCAGCTTCAAGGGGCGAACTACTTTTCGAAGATAGATCTGAGATCCGGGTATCACCAATTATGAGTGCTAGGAGAGGATGTTCCGAAGACAGCCTTCCGAACTCGTTATAGACACTACAAGTTTGTAGTGATGCCGTTCGGACTGACCAATGCGTCCGCAATATTAATAGATTTAATGAATCGGGTTTGCCATCCTTACTTGGATCAGTTCGTCATCGTCTTCATCGATGACATACTTATCTACTCTAGTAGTAAGGAGGAGCATGGTCAACATCTACGTCAGGTCTTAGGAACACTACGATCAGAGAAGCTTTATGCGAAGTTCTCGAAATGTGAATTTTGGATCAGAAGAGTCGAATTCTTGGGTCACGTGGTTAGCGAAGAGGGAATACACGTGGACCCTTCCAAAATCAGAGCCATTGAGAACTGGTCAGCACCGAAGACGCCTACAGAAATTCGTCAATTTCTAGGTCTCGCTGGCTACTATCGTAGGTTCATTCAGAACTTCTAGCGGATTGCGAAACCTCTTACAACATTGACCCAGAAAGGCATGGCCTTTGACTGGGAAGAGAAACAAGAGAAAGAGTTCCAAACGCTCAAACGAGCCTTGTGCACCGCACCGATACTATCCCTCCCAGAAGGGATATAAGACTTTGTGATTTATTGCGATGCATCCAATCAAGGGCTCGACTGTGTTCTGATGCAACGAGGTAAGGTCATCGCCTATGCCTCAAGACAGCTGAAGAAACACGAGGTCAACTACACCACACATGATCTTGAGTTAGGAGCAGTAGTGTTTGCTCTGAAGATCTGGAGACACTACCTGTACGGTACGAAAAGCACTATATTTACAGACCACAAAACCCTACAACACATATTCGACCAGAAGGAGCTCAACATGAGACAACGACGGTGGGTCGAGCTACTCAGTGATTACGGATGTGAAATTCGTTATCATCCCGGCAAGGCCAACGTAGTAGCTGACGCCCTGAGTCGAAAGGAATACTCTGGTCGTAGAGTCAAATCATTGACGATGACTATCCATTCACACTTGTCCACACAAATTAAGGGGGCTCAACTTGAAACTTTGAAACCTGAAAATGTGGCGGGTGAATCCCTGAGAGAGATGGATAAGAACTTGGTGGTCAAGGGTAGCGGAGCTTTATATCTCATGGATCGGATCTGGACACCGAAACATGGTGGTTTCAGAGACTTGGTCATGACAGAAGCGCACAACACTTGATATTCCGTTCACCCAGGTTCAGATAAGATGTATCTGGATCTTAAAAAGTTATACTGGTGGCCTAACATGAAAGCAGAGATTGCTACCTTCGTGAGTAAATGTCTTACTTGCGCCAAGGTTAAGGTCGAATACCAGAAACCCTCAGGTTTACTACAGCAACCGGAGATACCGAAATGGAAGTGGGAGCGGATCACGATGGACTTCATAACCAAGTTGCCCAAGACAACGGGTGGTCTCGATACCATTTGGGTGATCGTAGACAGGTTAACAAAGTTCGCACACTTCCTGCCTATCAAAGAGACTGACAAGATAGAGAAACTAATAAGAACATACATTAGGGAGATAGTACGACGGCATGGTGTCCCCATATCCATTATCTCAGATAGAGATAGTAGATTCACTTCGAGGTTCTGGCAGTCGCTACAAAGCTCCCTAGGAACTAGGTTGGACATGAGTACAGCCTACCATCCGCAAACCGACGGACAAAGTGAGAGGACTATTCAAACTTTGGAAGATATGTTGCGATCCTATGTGATCGACTTTGGGAAGGAATGGGATACTCACTTACCCCTTGTCGAGTTTTCCTATAACAATAGTTATCACACGGGCATAAAGGCTGCTCCATTTGAAGCCCTCTATGGTCGTAAGTGCAGATCTCCTCTTTGCTGGGCTGAGGTGGGTGACACGCAGTTAGCTAAAGGACGAGTTCCTGACAGCACTCTCACAGGTCCGGAGATCATTCGGGAAACGACAGAGAAGATCGTTCACATCCGTGAACGATTGAAAGCCTCTAGAGACCGACAGAAAAGCTACGCAGACAAGAGAAGGAAACCTTTGGAATTCCAGGTTGGCGACCGCGTTCTATTGAAGGTCTCACCCTGGAAGGGATTGATACGCTTCGGAAAGCGTGGAAAGCTAAATCCAAGATATGTAGGGCCTTTCGAGATTCTCACAAGAATCGGCCCTGTAGCTTACAAACTCAATCTACCTCGCGAACTCAGTAACGTACATTCTACTTTCCACGTCTCGAACTTGAAAAAGTGTCTGTCCGACGAGACTCTTGTAATCCCACTCAACGAGATCGAGATCAATGAGAGCCTCAACTTCGTGGAAGAACCAGTAGAGATCATGTACAGAGAGGTCAAGCAAACGAAGCAAAGTCGTATCCTGATAGTGAAGGTTCGCTGGAATGCAAAGCGAGGACCTGAATTCACTTGGGAGCGCGAGGATCAAATGAAACTGAAATATCCTCACCTTTTCGCTTAGTTATTTGTAACTACTTATTTGCTTAAACTCTAATTTCGGGATGAAATTCTCTCTAACGGGAGGATGATGTGACAACCCGAAATTTCTATCTTGTACAGTTATTCAAATCAATCAAAGTCATACTCGTTTCTACTATCTTTTAGCATTGTTTAGGGTCTTTTTGTGTGTGCTAAGCATAGTACATTCAAGAATCAGGTGTTAGGAAGTATCTGCTTGAGTCCATTGTGCACCAAGCAAGCCATAAACTTCATCATGTGGAGTTTACGGCCACATCACATGAGTTTACGGCCACATCACCAAGAACACACACTAGTGTTTTGGGCCGAAATCAACCCTTTTAGCTTCTATATCGTAAGCATCACTTCCCTATACTTGTCATCTAGTTAAAACACTTGATTAGCACCTTGAAAACAACCGTTTCACTATATCAATGAGAGTTTGTGGCCAAGAGCATCTCCCTTGGCCGTAAACCCTTGTTAAGGGTGCATTTGTTGGCCATAAACTTCCTAAAGCTTGGGATTGAGTCTAGAACACTTCCTTGTTGATTGTAAGACCTTAAAACACATTTTGGCACATAACATTATGAGTTTACGGTCGTAAACTCATGTGGCCATGAACACCTTGGCCGAAAACATCAAAGGCCGTGAACACTTGGCCGTAAACACCAAGTGTGGCCGTAAACTCCCCTTATACACAATCATTTGTGATTTATACCCTTCCATTCAAGTGTATCCTATTCCCTAAGATATTTCCCTTACATTATTAGTTGTATAAACACTAATTATATACATATATGTATCATTATATGCTTATTAGGATCCGTTGTGCTTAAGTCTTCACTTGACACTTAGCATCCTACAAACCGATCTTTCATTCGTATCACTCACTGCAAGTGAGTTTATACCCCTTAACTTACCTTTTAAATGCTTTTATGAGGGGGGGATACAAGTTGAAACATTATAGTTATTATATCAATCATATGTGATTAATAACTATCAAACAGACGGATTTACTATACTTTAAACTGTGTTATCAAATAAACTGCTTCAAATCGTTTTACAAACTCTTTTATATGTAAAACTCCTTATTAAACTATTTCAAACTTATATATTGTCAAAATCATGTCTATATAGATATAGTTATATAAGTAGGATTGAAAGGACTTAGGACTGTTAACTCGCCTTATTTCCTGTTCCTTGTTTGGTTGTGGACTTCGGTTATAGGTTGTTTGTCCGAAGGTCGTTTGAATCTTAGTTATATATTATGTGTATGTATATAGATATTAAAAATCTACATTCAATTCAATACCTTTGGGTAACAAAGGTGTACAAACATGTTCATTCATACAAACAACATTACTAGTAAACTATAATAGGTATAGTTTAGGAAGTCACTACTCACTATTTCTAGTACAATGAAACATACAAGAGTCAGTTCATTCATGAGTCAATACAAACTTACTATGATGAGAAACTAAGAGAACATACAATACACTACACTATACAAGAAAACATACTATGATGAGAAACAAAGAGAACATACACTACACTAGTACAGAGAGAACATACACTACACTAGAACATACTATACAAACACTAGAACACTATAACATTAATGTGAGCCACTACTTCATGGCATGGCAATCAATTTCTATGTCACGTTTTGCAACCAGGGTCTCCTGGAGGGAGAGCGTGAGTTGGTGTATAGATCTATACGGGATTGACTATCCTACACCTTGTTTTTAGCTACAGTGGGACCTGCAGGTCTACGGGTGACTAATGTCATACCATTTCGATGCCTTAGAACGTCGTGTTTTAACTAGTCGATCAAGCATGGTTACAACTATATCACATTTTACCTTAATTAAAACAATTATTTTAAGGTAGTTAGTACAACGGTAGTAGCTATATACTAATACTACAAGTACATCATTATTATTTTCCCATTACATTCAAATTGTGATCTTCTCACATAAACGGTAATGTAAACTATATTTCTGGTAAATGATAGTCTATCTTTGGGAAAATTACACACTTTTACAAACAAACATCATACAGAACATCCGGGCCTTGGTAGAAGGCTACTTTTAGTAGAAAATATAGGATTTTCTAAGAGATACAAACAATTACAAACATTTACAAACAATTACAAACATTTACAAACAATTACAAACATTTACTACAAACACTTTCATACAAGCAATGATACTAAAATACTTATGAACTCACCAGCTTTAATGCTGATCTACGCTTTCAAAATAACTTGTATTCTCAGGTCATCAGTAGACAGGTACCGATGCCAGGTTTTGAGAAGATGGAGCACGTTCAAGACTCATCTCTTATTTTGATTCATATTTTTGGTGTCTTATAACTATACAGAACACACTTGTATTAAATTATACTATTAATGCAATGGATGATGTTGTTGCTTGTTTTACTATTATGCATTGTTGTGATACTGTACATGACGTCCTCCGCCCCTGAACGTTTCCGCCGTTCAGGTTTTGGGGTGTGACATGTAGATCTTGAGTTATACTTAGGATTCTATATATATTTCGTGTGCGATATAGTTCCAGAGTTATACTTGGAAGTTCTATATGTTAATTGATATGTACGTTGTTATTGTTGGTTTTATGTCAAGATAAAACTATGAATGTTATATGTTGTTATTATTGGTTTTATGTCAAGATAAAATTAGGAACGTTATATGTTGTTATTATTGGTTTTATGTCAAGATAAAACTAGGAACGTTATATGTTGTTATTATTGGTTTTATGTTAAGATAAAACCTAGTTTTAATTCTAATTATAGTTGTTGTACTGCCTAAGTATTATAAATATTAGGATTAATGCTTAAATCATAGTCTAATAACTTAGGGTTTTACACACAAATATGTTTTTACTACTAGAACTAACGGAACTCGACAAGTCTACATGAGTTATTGTATTCATCAACTAAGATTGGAAATCTTATGGAAAATCCTCTGACCTAGTAACCGCTAATCATGTGCGAGCGAGGAAGTCGTGTATGAATAAGATACGGGTTGACAACCCCACTCGTGGTTGCTAGCTACAACCAAAATTAAGCGAGTGACGAACTGTCCTTTTATTTGTTTATTGTTCCAACGTTGATGAAGCGTGTGGAACTTATCTTAAGATGCGAAACTTGTAGCATCAAGCAGAGGTTTGAAACTAGTCATACAGTCGCGGTTACAGACTCGTGGTAGCACAACTTTAGAAGCATTATACTTTGTCGATATATAAGTATGAATGTTAAGTATAAGTTTCCCAAACACTTATACTCTAAGTACAATAAACTGGTAGGTATACTACTTGTATATTAAGTAGATAATTATACCTAGCACACATACTCGTATAGAATTGCAATAGATTTATACGTAGTGGTTTTACTCGTATAGATTTGAAATAGATTTATACGTAGCGGTTTTACTCGTATAGAATTGAAATAGATTTATACGTAGTGGTTTTTACTCGTATAGAATTGAAATAAGATTTATACGTAGTAACCTTTGTTTGTATGGAATTACAAAAACCTATATGCATAGTATATGAAACTTATACGTATACTACTAAGTAAACCATTATACCTAGAATTTATATATACTATATAGAAACAAGTATGAGTCAGAATAATATTTTTGAACTATGTTCTATACTTTTTGAACTCGGAAAGAGTACTATTTTTACTCAGAGTCAAAACCTGTGAACTCACCAACTTTATGTTGACGTATTTTCAAAACGCATGTGTTTTCAGGAACTTGATAAGCTGGAATAATATAACTTTCTATTATTAATAAAGGTACGTAGTTTACAATAATTCTTTTGTACTGTTCAATATATATTTGATAACTATGATACAAGGAATGACGTTACATCGCCCGGTGTTTCCGCCGATGGCTAGGGGTTGTGACACAAGCTCTTCTCACGAACGACCTGAAAATGTTTAATCTACAATTGTAAACATAAATATTAGTGAGTTCCCCAGTATAACACATATTCCATCATACATACAATGCATCCACACAAAATCTCAGCTCCAGCACCAAGCAATCAAATCTCCGATCCACATACATATATCATGTTTAATACTCCCAACCCTAAGGAGTATACAGTCCCAACCCCGACTTCATTGCCAGGGGCGGAACCCCGACCTTTCATACAGTTACTGTGATTAAAACACAGTCTTTTCTACCAGTGTTGTGATCCAACCACAATCTTTCCTATCAGTGTTGTGATCCAACCATGATTTTTCCTATCAGTGTTGTGATCCAACCACAATCTTTCCTATCAGTGTTGTGATCCAACCATTTTTCCTATCAGTGTTGTGATCTAACCACAGTCTTTCCTTTCAATGATGTGATCCAGTGATATCCTTTAAATATAATTCATAAAGTTATATGTAGTTAGGGATCAGATAGACAGACAAATAGATGACCCGCCCGAGAGCAAACAATTAGACAAGAACATCACAATCATGTTTTAGGCCACGAGGTCTCATGCTCTCCAACTTAAACTATATAGAGCCCAAGCTATCACTATCACATAATCATGTAACATAAAAACATAGAAATAAACCATTATGTCTATACCCTTAGAACCTGGCCTTCCCTAGTTTCCCTTCCGTTAACCACTTCTCAGTTAAGTCCTTTGCTGGCCAATCATATATAATCAATGATAAATGGTTTACCCCATTTACCCTAACCAATCATAACTCCTAACATTACCATACGATCAACATGAAAGACCCTACCAGTCTAGCATACACTGACACCAAGCGTCCCATACTGCACATATATACAAAGGAGTTATCCTAGCCACTACCATACTTATACTCTAACAATACTTTATCCTACCATGCAAAGGATATATAATTGAATACGTTTCATAGTGAGAAACTCACCTGATTTGCAGAATTGAAGAAGCACAACAATACTCTAACTCCTTGCATTGACCAATACCTCAAACCGACTAACACCCAAACAGATAAATCCTCATTTAACATCCAAATCCTACAAGTTTGACCCAAAGTCAAACTGGTCAAAAGTTAACGTTCAAATGTCCACAATGTCAATAGTCAACCCAGTCAAAATCAACACCACGTCATAACCATTCCTTGGTGACATCATAGGAGACAAAAAAATCACGATGATGGGTTTTGTCACGTCGTGACGACTGCCAGAAGCTACAATTTTACATAAAGGACTTAATACATTAAGTACTTTTCTCCAACTTTACATAAGGATTCTTTTCCTTCTAAAAAACCATAAAAATCCTTAGTTTATGGACATGTATGTCCAATGCATGTCCTTCCCCAAAACTAGGTAAAAAGGGGTAAGAAATGGAGTCAAAACTCCATGCATTGCACCAAAAAACATTAAAATCTAGACTAGATCATATGATAGCTAAAGGACCTCAAGGAGAGATAAATTTTCCAACTTTATCCAAACCAACTAATCATAACCACAAAATCATGAAGGAAGAGGCTCAAAACTTAGATTCACAAGAGATGAACCAAAAGGATGGGAACTTGGAGACTTGCCCTAGTCCAGAAGGTGCACCAATAAATGTAGACAAGCTTACTAGATGATCCTTTACTCATGAAAGTCCTCCTTCAACCTTCAAGAGGCCAAAATGGGAAGAGGGGAGGCAAGGGTTTTGTTGAGAGAGGTTGGATGCTGAAAAGGATGTCGTAGGTCATGAGTTAATGACATTAAATATGGAAGAAACCCAAAAAGTCATGGGCTTGGGCTGTAGCTGCTGTCACGTCATGACAACCATCCCGAACATGTGATCTTTAATTCCCATGCCACGTTGTGACACCCTTCATGTCACTTAGTGGCATATGGGTTTCCTTAAAAACCATGCCTTTGACTCCTTTATACCATCCAATGATCCAATATGGAAAACAGGTGTTACAGGAGAAGATAATGGTGGTAATTGTGATATCTTATGGTGATGGTGGCTTATGTTTAATTTGATATGAAGAATATGAGTTTAAGAGATCGACATTTAGAATACTTAGCAATTATGCATAGGTTTTATTTATCCATATTTTGTACTGATTGTCGCAACCTCGCACTTAACAAACTTGTTAAAAAAATTATTTGGCACCTATTTATTGAAAGGCCTAGTATGCTCAAGAGTCATATTAAAGTGATATTACTAATAACATATGATACTAATGGGTCACACTAACAACAACTTGATACAATTGATTATTTATTAGAAATTGATTTTAATAAATATTCAATAAAACTCTTATAATTAAATTGAAAATTATTTATTTCATTGAAATAATAAATTCCATTAGCAAGTAACTTAATATACATCATATGGTATGATTTATAAGTCATGTACAAACTTTTGGACTAGTTGAATCCTTTTGTATTTTTCCTAAAATACAAGGTTTATATTTTATAAAAGAGTTTATAAAAGTTTGACTTTCTTTCTTCTTATTTATGCAATTTTCGAGATATGCATAAAAGAAGAAGTGTATGACTTGTCTAATCATGCTTTAAAGGCATGGGAGACATACTTATGACATGGAGACAAGTTTGTCTAAATTTGAAGGAACCAATGGTTAATAACTTCACTTTTAGGCACTATAAATATGAGGCTTCCACTCTTGAGGTTCTAGCCCCATTCTCTCTTGCTATGGCCGAGAGTTTCTCCCTCCCTCTCCATATCTTCTCTAGTCTTGCACTTTGAAGATTTGATTCTTACATTTTGCTCTCTTTGAACCATACTTGGGTTTTGGTTCAAAGCTTAAGAGTTTTATACAAAGAACTAGCATTCTACATCAAGTTGAGTCATTGTTGGTGTCTCAAAGGTTCCACATTCTTCATCAACTTCCAAGCCTCCCAAAAGGACCCAAAGAACTATAAAGGTTGTTATTTCTTCACCTCTTCTTTGGTTGGTGTTTTAATCTTTCTGAAACTTGCAAGAAGATCCTTGGTGGGTATAAAATGTTTATGTTATTTCAAAAATCAAAGTCTTCCGTTGCCATATTTTTCTTGTTTATGAAACTATTTTTTAACTAAAACCCAATATTTATGTCAAGCAAACTCTATCAAACTTGATAATGTGGTTTTAGAAAAGGCTATTTAAGATGGCATATGACTGATGGATTTTACATGTAATAATGCGGAAAAATCCTTATACTCTTAAGGGTACATGCAACCTAATAGATCTATGTCATAACACTATTGAAGCAGCATACTATTGAACAACAAAAATCATAAACCCTAGATGAAATACAAATTCAGATTAAATGGAGGGTTACATACCTTTTGTAGATCCTAATAAAGCTAATCAAATTCTTCTTGTAGCCTCCTTGGAAAACCTAGCTCCAATAGTGTGCAAGCCTCTAATGGTTCACACTCAAAACGCAAGAAACCCTAGGATTTAAGGAGAAAGAGAAAAGAGGAGGAGAATTTTATGAGAGAGCCATGAAATTTAGATGCCCAAGGGTTCTATTTATAGTACAAGGTAACTTTGGGACAAAGCAAGATCTAAAGGATTAAATAATAGATTTAATCACAATCTAAATCATTTCCTTATTTACCATTAGGAGGCTTCTAGAAACCCTAAAAGGCTCCATAAAACCGTCCACCTCATAAATCAATCTAGAGTTGCCTTTTCTTACTCAACTATGAATAATTATAATTCACCCCTTAGCATCTTTAATTAATTCCAATTAATCCTGAATTAATACCAGATTAATTCTGATTAATAATTAATCAAATATTACCCATTTCTAATTAATTTATTATTCATATAATAAATGAACAAATCATTAATTAACAATTTCTAATTAATATATTAATCACATAATATATTAACAAGACATTTTATCTCTTTCTCCTTTAATCAATCCTAGCCATTTCCTGGTTATGAGGGCAACCCAAAAAGAACTTTACTTTTATTCATTAACATTATATCAATTTATTTAGGACCGTAGGCACTTAATTTGACAGTCTCCCACTTTGATAATTCGTTAACTACAATTGCAGGTATAACTCTGAATAACCAGTAAAGAGTATTTTCCAAAGACATTACCAAACTCTAATTAGACGTTGGTCCTAACATAAGTGATCAACTATTCCTTCGTTCTACAAGATATCGTATGGATACGAGACACGGATTAGAATCAATCTCATTGTCCAATATTTTGTTTCTCTATTTCCCAATGTATGATGACTGAGTTCAGATTATTAATTGAACACATCAATTTAGTCCAGGCTCGACCAAGCACTTCAGATGTTGGCAACAAATCATTGAGGGGCAGGCCCGACCCAATACATGGGCGAGTTGGGCTAAGGCCCAGGGCAGCAAAACTAAAGGGGCATAAATTAAGTCCACTAAGTAATACTATGTATATTAGTTTGTCCCAATTATATAATCTAAGAAGGTAGTCAACATCTGGAGTCAAGAGAGCGTGACTCGTGAGCACCAAATAATTAAAGGCGAAGCACTTTGAGAATTGTAATCGCCAAATCACGAATCGCCCCTAGAAAAACATTAGAGTTGTGGAGATCGAGGAGACCTCTAAGGCACTAATGTCTAAATCGAGTTGTAGATATCAAGAAGGTGTTTACCATTCTTTTACATTTGATTTTAGATTTCTGTGCAAGTTAGAGTTCAATTTCTGATTGTTAGTTCGGTTTTATTAACTTGAAGCAAACCTATGATTATGTGTTGGATTTCTCGATCTGATTTCTCTTGAACTGACTTTGGTGAGTTTGTTTGTCTTAATCTAATTCGACTGTGGTTGTGGTTTGTTTTGGGAGCTGATTTTTACTTGTTTGAGTTCAATTATAGTAGAAAATACCTACTCGATATCTTGATTTATGATTTCTCTTCAACTGATTTGGGAGAGTTTGATTTATATTAATGTGATTTTAATTTCATTATATACCTACTGACAGAGGTCCGATTTTTCCTCTTAATCAAACTTTTGTGGTATGTTTCAGGAGTTGGATTTATACCTGTTGGAGTTTCATTACGGCAAAAAGGACCTGTTGGAGTTCGATCAAATCCAAAGGTCTGATTTCTTCCTCTGTTTGAGTTCAAAATCTGTTGTTTTATGTCTGATTTTTTAGGTTTGCTTTGGGTAAAACTTCTCTCTGTGGTTTGCTTCAGATACAACTTCTAGAGATCTTTTCTAAAATTTTATGTTTTTTTGTGTGATTTCGAAGTCATAGTTTTGTATTTATACTGAATATTTGGAGGAAGCCAAAGTATATAATTATTCCACTGTTTCTATTATTTAATAATTTTGAAAAATGGATTCATATGCCTGATTCTATGAATTATTCTACAGATTCCTTGTCATTTAGATGGTGGAAACAAAAACATAAATTTTGGTCAAGTTTTATCTTTTTCCAATCTATTTAACTTTATTTGTTGAGTTTTAAATTTACTTTCCCAAAAACAACTATTGGGTTTTCAAAATAGAAAAGGAAAAAAAAGAAACAAGAAACGGCTAATCATTTACGAGGGTCTAAGAAACATTTGAACTAATGCAACATTTTGAATTTATATTTATTTTTTGCTTGTTGGTTCAAAGTCAGTTACTTTAGTTGATATTAATTAAAAATATGTTGTTTAAATCTTGAGTCCAATTTGACAAATTGTGAAGAATGTGATATTGATGCAATAAATTTATATATTTAGTTACAAATTTTCAGATTATGTTTCTTAATGAAGTATACAAAGGTGAAAGTTTTTGGACATATATTCAAATAATGGAATATGCAAGAAGAATGAATATGCTACCTAATGTGTTGGTAGCATATAAGATTATGATGACGATACCGATTACAGTTGTTTCCACGAAAAAAAAACGATTTTTAAACTTGAAGCTCTTAAAATCGTATATTCAAAGTACCATGACTCAAGAAAGAACGAATAGATTAGCAATTTTAAGTATCAAAGTTATTTTATACAAAATAATGATAATTGTAAAATAAAATATGTATTTGCTTCATAAAATGCATGAAGACATCATTTTAGGTTGTTTTTGTAGGTTTTTGTTTGTATTATAAAATTTACAGTATATTTGTTATATATATATATATATATATATATATATATATATATATATATATATATATATATATATATATATATATATATATAGATAGAGCTAGGTTCAAATGTTTCTAGCAACTATTGTGTGCATGTATGCACCAATGAGAATTTAGCAAATAATTAAATAATTTATTAAATAGATAAGGGTATAATAGTAATGTTAGCTAATTTTAATTATAGTAAATATTCAAATCATTTAATATCCCTTTAAACTAAGAAAACAGCTTTAAAACCCTACAAAATATCGACCTCTCATCTATTTCATCATCATCAACCGTATCATCACGCACAAACATCTCGCCACCGGTTCTCATCGTCACCCACCTTCTTCAACTAGTCGTCTTCTTCATCTTTTTACATAGAACCTGTTACACTCCTTAATCCTTCGACCAAACCCAATCCCATTACTGATGTTCTTGCTAATTTTGGAGACGTCCAGTGGCCAGAAACGTTTATCATCTTATTTCTCAATTGCAATAGTTAGAAGTTTGATTCAGGCTCCAAATATGACAATTGTTAGGTAACTCTTATCATCTGTTTTCTTGAATTGTTATTTTGGTTCAAGCAAGTTTTGTACTTTTTTCTCCATTAGATTTTGATTCAGTATACCTGGAGATGGAGGTTGAAGCTAAAGATTCTGAAGATGAAGCAGGAGGCATTTTAACTATAGTTGTATATTCTTGATAATACAAATTCTTTAAGAATATTCAAAACCATTCTGCAAGAATAGTTTATTCTGTAAGAATATTATTGTTGTATTCTGATAGAATTGTAGTTATTTATTTGTATGTTTAATGTGCAGCTGTTACAAGTGTATCAATATAAATTACTTGGCAATGAATTTCTGATAGAAATGGCTTCAAGAATAGCTTGAAGACCTGATGGGAAAGGCTTGAAGAATGAATTAAAGAATGATCATACTCATTGTTTAAGAATGTTGTTATTTTTTAAGAATTATACTTGTTATTCTTTCAGAATGTTTGTTATTATTCAATGAATCACAATCATACAATGTAATTATTTGGTATATTATTAGTTCAAGAATCGATTTTGTGTATTCTTTCAGAATGTATTTACTAGTTTATGGTTGACATTCTGTCATTCTGACAGAATAAAATCAAAAAATATATTTACTAGTTTATGGTTAAAATTCTATCATTCTGACAGAATAAAATCGGATTTTTAATTTTAAATTAATTTAAAATATTCAGATTTTTAAAAATAAAGGAATTAATTATCCCTAAAAATCTGAAAATTTCCTTTTTTTAATATAGGTTAATTGACTAAAATGACCTTATGCTCAAGTTTGTGTGATTATATGGTACATGTTATCCTATTCTACTATCATAGACCCTCAGATCATGACCTTTGATTATATTTCATCCAATGGTCCAGATCTGTGCATTCTAGCACACAATAGTTACTAGAAACAAAACAACCTAACCCTATATATATATATATATATATATATATATATATATATATATATATATATATATATATATATATATATATATATATATATATATATATATGTGTGTGTGTGTGTGTGTGGGGCACACAATAGTTACTATTGATGGTTTATATGCATAAGAACAATCATATGTGCTCATACAAACCCTAATGCTTGGATCTAGGTTTCTCTATTGTACATGCAATGAATCCAAGACTTACAAACCCTAATCTAGCATACATAATTTCGAAATTAACATATAACATTAGATCTAGATGTTTACCTCTTCAATGGAAGCTTGAATCTTCTTTCTTGGAGCTTAGAGTCACAATTGTAACTCCTCTAATGGCTTACAAACACCACAAGCAAGAAGGCAACTATGAGAGAGGAGGGAGGATGCTTAATTTCGGCCTAGGGTTTCTCTTGGGAAGCAAGTGGCCGAAAATTGAAGGCTAGGGGTCTTATTTATACTGTAGGCTGCTACGGTTTCAGTCTAAACCCTAATGGACAACTTAATGACCAAGCAGCCCAAGGAACCTTCTGGAATAGGGCCTTGGACGAAAATATGATGATCCTTCATCATAATTTCGTTCTCCTTTAGTCCATTAGGTTTCCCAGCCCAAAACTCAACTATCACACACTTGACAGTTTAAGCCCCTTTATTTAATTAATATCTTTTAGTCACCAAATTAATTCCTAATTAATTTATGACTAATACTAATTAAATAAATATGATTTCTCCTTTAATATATTATTCTTATAATATATTAATAAACCATAATATCCTCTCTCTTTCCTTAAATTACCTTGTCAAGTTGCTTTGGTGAAGGCAACCCAAAAGGACCATGCATAACCAAGTCAAGTACATACCAAATATAGTTACGGGCTTAGACACTAATCTAACAGTCTCCCACTTGGATAAGTCTAGTAACTATATCTCACATATGACTTCAGGATCCGGTTAGCAATCGTAGCTCTTATACGCTTCTATAACTCTGATAAAAAAAACTTGTCCTTCAGATAAGGGATTGTATAATCCTCTGTTCTAGATAACATGCCGACAATACTTATTGTCCAGCATTTTGTTTCTCGATCTCTGATTTGTTCGACATAGAATTTAGTTTAACACATCAACTTCATCATGACCGGGCCCGGCACATAAGTCAAACTAAATCATCGAGTGGCCAAGATATCGCTTTTATTCTCTTAAAATAAAAGGAACATAAAAACTTTGACTTACATGCTTTTATCATTTACTAGCTAAGTCGCACACAATAATGCGTTTTATAACATCAAGTTACTGATGCATTTTCGCATTATCAATGTATAATCAACTAGCAAACAACAACCATATCTCTAGGTTTAAAGATTATATGATATTATCATCTTGCAATCACTTGTGATAACTTTCATGAAGTGATACTAGCAAGTGCGGGTTTATTCCAATGCTCAAAACATATTTCATAAGCACTCATAAACTTTGTAGCAAACCTTTGCTATGTCTAAAACCTTTTAGACAATCTACAAACAAATTCATGACAATCTTCTTTCACATCTACTTCCAACATATGAGCGATTGTGGATCGTTCGAATAATCTTATTATTCAGGAAGTCAAAACATGCAAAATCGAAACAATAGATAAATAATCAACACAAGATAGTAACTTTCTTATAAATAACACACCTTTATTTAATCATCAAATTTTGAATACAAAAATTATCCATTACAAGTTTCCTACCTATCTAATCTAAACTAATATCGTCCTTTAGCCCAACGCTCCTAGCATGCTGCAAATGCTTGACCGTACTCAGTCCCTTCGTAAGGGGATCTGCTGGGTTATCTTCCGACGATACCCTCTTCACAACAGGGAGTCCCTCTTCTACCCGATGTCTAATAAAATGGTATTTCCTGTCGATATGTCGAGATCTGCCATGATCCCTTGGTTCCTTGGTTAAGGCAACCGCTCCTTCATTATCACAGAAAATTTCCATGGGTTCCTTTATGGATGGCACAACTCCAAGGTCTCCAATGAAGTTCTTCAACCATATAGCCTCCTTTGACGTCTCACTTGCCGCAATGTACTCTGATTCGCACGTTGAATCAGCTACGGTCTCTTGCTTGGAACTTTTCCAAGTCACTGCTCCTCCGTTCAGGGTAAAGACCCAGCCCGACTGTGATCGGTAATTATCCCGATCCGTCTGGAAACTAGCGTCACTATAGCCTCGTACCCTTAAGTCATCACTCCCACCGAGGACTAGAAACCATTCCTTGGTCCTTCGCAGGTACTTAAGAATATTCTTGACAGCAATCCAATGTGCGCTACCAGGGTTCCCTTGATATCTGATGACCATGCTCAAAGCGAAGGCCACATCAGGGCGAGTACAGGTCATAGCATACATAATCGAGCCAACTGCGGAAGCGTAAGGTACTCGGCTCATATCATCTATCTCTGCCTCTGTACTCGGGCTCTGAGTCTTACTCAGTTTGGTATTGCATTGAATTGGCAACTCCCCTTTCTTGAAATTTTCCATACTAAAACGCTTTAGTACCTTTTCCAAGTATGTATCCTGACTGAGTCCTATCAGTCTCTTACTTCTGTTTCTCACTATCCTTATTCCCAGAATATATGCAGCTTCTCCGAGGTCCTTCATAGCGAAACACTTCCCAAGCCAGGACTTGACCTCCTGCAAGGTTGGGATGTCGTTTCCTATTAGTAGTATGTCATCGACATACAATACGAGGAAGCTCATTATACTCCCACTGTCCTTGACATACACACATGACTCATCTTCGTTTCGCAGAAAACCAAACTCTTTGACCTTCTCGTCAAAACAAAGATTCCATCTGCGAGATGCTTGCTTTAATCCATAAATGGATTTCTCAAGCTTGCACACTCTATTGGGATGCTTCGCATCGACAAAACCCTCTGGCTGATTCATGAAAACATCCTCAGCCAACTTCCCATTAAGGAAAGCAGTTTTAACGTCCATCTGCCATATTTCATAGTCATGAAACGCAGCTATTGCGAGCATTACCCTAATAGACTTTATCTTAGCAACCGGCGAGAAGGTCTCATCATAGTCAACTCCAGGAGTTTGAGTAAAGCCCTTCGCGACCAATCGCGCTTTATAAGTGTGCCCTTTCCCATCCATGTCCGTCTTCTTCTTGAAGATCCACTTGCACCCGACTGTCTTACGACCTGGTACATTATCAACCAAATTCCAAACTTGGTTGTCATACATGGACTGAATCTCGCTGTCCATTGCCTCTTTCCATTTAGCAGATTCCGGGCCTGCCATGGCTTCCTTGTAGCTATTAGGTTCATCCATATTTATTAGTGTACTATCACTAATAAACGTATCCCCTTCAGTAGTAATATGGAAACCATAAAACTGGGGTGGAACACTAACTCTACTTGAACGTCTAAGAGGTAAGGACTGGTCAATTGGTTCAACAGGAGTTTCCTCCTCAGGTTGAACGCCAGTGTCAGAGGTTCCTTCATCTCCTGAATCTTGATGCTCTTCAAGGTCAATCTGACTCCCACTGTCTCCTTGACTTATGAGTTCTCTCTCTCTCTGAAAACCCCTCTCCTAGCAACAAAGACGACATTGTCACTTGGTCTATAGAAGACATAGCCAAAAGACTTTTGTGGATAGCCGATGAAATAACACTTCTCACTACGAGGTTCTAGCTTGTCGTGAGTCTCTCGTCTTACGAAAGCTTCACAACCCCAAACCTTTATATGTGCTAACGAGGGAGCTTTCCTTGTCCACATCTCGTGAGGTGTGTTGGTAACCTTCTTGGTGGGAACTAAGTTAAGGATATGGGCGGCAGTCTCTAAGGCATACCCCCAGAATGAGATTGGTAACGAAGCACGACTCATCATAGAATGAACCATGTCCAATAAGGTTCGATTACGTCTCTCAGCCACACCATTCAATTGTGCCGTTCTAGGAGACGTCAATTGCAAAACTATTCCACATTCTTTTAGATAGTCGTGAAACTCAAGACTTAGGTACTCTCCTCCTCGATCAGATCGAAGCATCTTGATTTTCCTGCCCAACTGATTCTCTACTTCATTCTTGAACTCTTTGAACTTTTCAAAGGTTTCTGACTTCTGCTTGATTAAGTAGATATATCCATATCTGCTATAATCATCTGTAAAAGTCACGTAGAAGCGACAAGCGTCCCTTGTGGTGGATCTAAAGGGTCCACATACATCTGTATGTATGAGATCCAATAAACCCTCACCCCTTTCACAAGAACCAGTAAAGGGTGACTTGGTCATCTTCCCAAACAAACAAGACTCACACACATCATCGTCCCTAAGGTCGAATGATTCCAAGACTCCACACTTTTGGAGTTGGGCTATGCGTTTCTTGTTTACATGGCCAAGGCGACAATGCCACAAGCATGCTTTGTCCAAACATGTGGATGAATCAATATTCAAGACATCATTTCCTAAATTATCTATAATCAACACAGATTCATAAATCCCATTACAAGGTAATGCATTGAAATAAAAAACACCATTCAAATAAGCATTAATAGAACCATTGCTATTATCAAATGAATATCTGAAACCTTGTCTAAACAATCCATGAAAAGAAATGATGTTCCTTACCATATCTGGCGAATAGCAACAATTATTTAAATCTAGCCCTAACCCATTACTCAACACTAAGGAATAAACTCCAATCTTGGTGACTGGTGAGGACTTCTTGTTTCCCATGATCAAGTTTATTCTTCCATGCTCCACTTCCCTACTTTCTCTTAGCCCATGTAAATCAGAACAAATGTGGTAACCACATCCAGTATCAAGGACCCATGAAGTAGCAAGTGATAATTTATTAGATTTAATTAAATACATACCTGCAAAGGTGGGCTTTATCTTCCCATCCTTAATATCTTGCAGATATTTAGGGCAGCTTCGTTTCCAATGGCCCTTCTGGTGGCAATAGAAGCACTCTGCTTCCTTGGGGTCAGAAGAGGGCTTAACAGAACCTGCTTTGGTCCCACTAGAAGAGGAACCATCTTGGGTCTTACCCTTTTGGTGGCTCTTAGAAGGAGCCTTCCTCTTTTTACCCTTTCCTTGGCCAATTGCCAGCACAGGAGCAGCTACAGTAGAGGATGATACAATAGATTTGTCCTTGAGGTTGCTCTCAGCAGTCCTCAGGAGCCCTTGAAGTTTACTCAGGGTGACCTCTTCCTTGTTCATGTGGTAGGTCATTCTGAACTGGTTGTAGCAGGAAGGCAAGGAGTGGAGGATGATGTCGATATCCAAATCCTCATCAAACTTAACATTAAGTTTGAGAAGACGATCAATATACCTTTGCATCCTTTGCAAATGAGCGGTTAGGGATTCTCCACTCCCCATCCTAGCGGTGATCATGTTGGTAATGATCTCATAGCGCTCTTGCCTCGCGCTTTGGTGGTACCTGTCCAGCAAATCTTGATGCATCTCATATGGATACATGTCCTCATAGGACTTTTGGAGTTCGAGGTTCATAGTGGCCAACATGATGCAATGAACTTTCATAGCATCACGCTCGTGGGCCTCAAAG
Source organism: Lactuca virosa (assembly GCF_052849685.1). Lineage (NCBI taxonomy): Eukaryota > Viridiplantae > Streptophyta > Magnoliopsida > Asterales > Asteraceae > Lactuca > Lactuca virosa. Next base: position 123,105,839 of record NC_136432.1, on the reverse strand, counting down.
GCGGCCATTTCTTCAGGAGTAGCAACTTCTGGGTTGATCTTTTCTAGTTTCTCATCGAGGACATATTCTTTGTCCTCGTAGCGAGTTATCATGCGAATGTATCTCATCCACTCGTTGAAATTCGATCCATCAAATGTCAACTTTTGACATAGGTTCATCAACGAGAATGACCCAGAAGCGTTGTTGTTTGCGTTTGCGTTAGACATCTGAAATAGAAAGGAACAAAGTTTGATTAGAAATGAATCCCCAATTAAACACCCAAATGAGAAATTAGGGCTAGGATCCAACAACATTATTTACAACTTAGAAAAGGGATGTCGTAATCTAAAAGTAAATAATTTGAAGGTAAGTGAATGACGATTCACTAATTTTCACCATGAAAAACGAAAAGAGATTAAGTTTTAAATGTATTTGAAAATTCCTTGATTTCTTTTGAGATTCATTGAACATTTCAATGGCATGTTTAAATCTCGATATGCACTTCAAATTTGCGACTGGGATGTCGAGGATCGCAAACAACTTGTGAATAACCATGCGAATCAACATGGTGCACTCAATGTCTCTATCACCTAATCAATGTGCCGGTTAGCCACACACGCTCCATTGATCTATGATAAACATCGAGCCACCCTTTGCCACCAATGTCAATCCCAAATTAATGTGCCGGTTAGCCATGCACGCTCCACTAACGTTTGACAAGAGTACAAAGTGTAATTCCATGGAATAGCATCATTTTTCACATTTTACCCTAAAGTAACTAAGATTGGGAATTTATAAAACATTGTAGTTACTTTATTATTTCCATTATACTTATAATGAGGAATTAAGTGCCCTATCCTATCCGTTCGGCTAACGACCCTCCACCAGTCAAGCAAGCGGTGGGTGTGAGTGTACACCCATTAAGCGCCATTTTATAAGCAGCAACCTTATACCCACCTTATAGACCGGCTTCGTGAATGAGGCCAACTAGCGATAAGACTGGCTTATTCTTATACATATATATTAATCTTATAATAAATTAAGTATAAGGTTGATTTTTAAACTTGAAAAATCTAAGGGTTGAAATTTAAAACTTTTCAATAATTAAACTTTTAATCAAGGAATTTAAATTTCAAAACTTGAGGGCAAGTTTTGAACCTTTCAAAACACAAGGGATCAAATAACAAATAATATAAATCAAACAATTAATTTAGTGATTATCTATATTTGACCTAATTCAATTTCTTGCAAGATAAGTTACCCAATTAATTCAAATAATCAATTTTAATCATATAAGGAATTTATTATCTAATCAATTGGTAATTATCTTGTGTTTTGGCAAGGATAATCTTTCAATAACAATAAAATTTGAATCATATCAGTTAAAAACATATAAGGCAATTATCCTTCAGCAAAACAGCAAGAAAATCCAAAAATCCCTCTGCCTGACGCTCCGACTCGCCGAGTCACTCACTGGACTCGCCGAGTTGGGTCGACTCGCCGAGTCCATGAAGTGACTCGCCGAGTCAGTTCAAACAAAGGGCCAGAAAACGTTTTTCAGCAGATAATCGATCATAGCATCACATACAACATAAACCAATCAAGTCTCTGATACCACTGATGGTTTATATGCATAAGAACAATCCTATGTGCTCATACAAACCTTAATGCTTGTATCTAGGTTTCTCTATTGTACATGCAATGAATCCAAGACTTACAAACCCTAATCTAGCATACATAATTTCGAAATTAACATATAACATCAGATCTAGATGTTTACCTCTTCAATGGAAGCTTGAATCTTCTTTCTTGGAGCTTAGAGTCACAATTGTAACTCCTCTAATGGCTTACAAACACCACAAGCAAGAAGGCAACTATGAGAGAGGAGGGAGGATGCTTAATTTCGGCCTAGGGTTTCTCTTGGGAAGCAAGTGGCCGAAAATTGAAGGCTAGGGTTCTTATTTATACTGTAGGCTGCTAGGGTTTCAGTCTAAACCCTAATGGATAGCTTAATGACCAAGCAGCCCAAGGAACCTTCTGGAATAGGGCCTTGGACGAAAATATGATGATCCTTCATCATAATTTCGTTCTCCTTTAGTCCATTAGGTTTCCCAGCCCAAAACTCAACTATCACACACTTGACAGTTTAAGCCCCTTTATTTAATTAATATCTTTTAGTCACCAAATTAATTCCTAATTAATTTATGACTAATACTAATTAAATAAATATGATTTCTCCTTTAATATATTATTCTTATAATATATTAATAAACCATAATATCCTCTCTCTTTCCTTAAATTACCTTGTCAAGTTGCTTTGGTGAAGGCAACCTAAAAGGACCATGCATAACCGGGTCAAGTACATATCAAATATAGTTACGGGCTTAGACACTAATCCAACAACTATATATATATATATATATATATATATATATATATATATATATATATATATATTATTTCATCAAATGGTCCAGATATGTGCATTCTGGCACATAATAGTTACTATATATATATATATATATATATATATATATATATATATATATATATATATATATATATATATATATATATATACATATATATATATATATATATATATATGTGTGTGTGTGTATATATATATGTATATATATATATATATATATATATATATATATATATATATTGCACGATATTTATATAAGGGCATAAAATTCTTATCTCGCCCTGGGTATTAAAAATCAATTTACCGGCCCTATCGAAGGATCCCAAGATATCGATTTTGCAGTTAAGGCAAAAGAAACGAATAAACTTTGACTATATTAAAAATCAATGGATCGGCCCTATCGAGGGGTCCAAAGATATCGAGGGGAACATATCTTTCAATAATATGATATGGGCCCCGCCTCACGACATCCATCAGGCCCCGCCCGACATTCATACAGACACATAAAACACATGTAAGAATCACTAAGACAAATAGCATAAAATACACTCATCAGACCCCGCCTAACATTAGGCCCCGCTCGGTATACATATCTCATACTACACATGCAAGAGTCACACAAACAACTAGCATCCTAATCATAATAAATCATGACCCAACATTGGTGTCTTCAACCCGCTAAATACTGTGAGGAGACTCACCTCAAACTGCTGAATATCTCAATTAAAAGATCGGACTGGTGATCTGGAAAAATCTTCGCGCTAACACCATCACATAATACCTAATTAATAATTGGTCCACAACCCATAACTGGAATCATAGTCCAATTGTTCAACACTCAGGGTAAAATACCATTTTACCATTTCCTTTCTTGTCCCGAAATCCGAGGCCCAATCCAATAGCACCAAAAAGCCCAATATGGTCCAAAGCTCTACAAGATTCCCAAAACTCGTTATGAGCCCAAACACAAGAAGTCCCAGAGCCCAACAATGACCTAAGGTCAGAAGGGCTGATGGCCCAGCAAGGCCCAAACTCCACTAGTCCGAAAATGGCCCAAAGTTGCAAAAGCCCAATCCAGGCCTGGTACAGTGCGCGTACCAGACGTACGCCTGGCATACTAGGTCGCATGCATGGTTGGGGACACGGGCACATACTTGCAGCGTACTCTTGAGTACGCCTAGCGTACGCGCCTATTAAGCACTTTTTCCTTAAGTGCTTAATACTTGCATTCCAACATCCAAATTTCAGATCTAAGTCTAAATGAACGCCTTAATCCATAAAGTCGAAGACTTTAAGCCTTTACATGGCTAAAAACACCCCTAATCCAAACCTAACATTTTAACTCCATTAAGAAGAACATCAACCTAGCATGGTTGAGCTAAACCCATCAAGTTATTATTTTTATGTATAATGGACCTCAAAAACGCCAAGATTTATCATCCCAAGCTTCTAGAGTAGCTCATACTCCCAAGCATGGCTTAAAGGACCCAAAACTGCACAAATAAAGCCCTAAACTAGATCTATCTTAAGGAAACATCAAGTTAAGAGCTTTATACCTTAAATAGTTTGCAAGGTTGATGAAGATTTTGGATCTTCAAGCTCCAAGTCCACCAAAGCTTCACCACCAAGCTTCAACTCCTTCAAATGATCCAAAAACACCACAAGATCATAAAAATGGCTCACAAACACTCAACTGAAGGGTAAGGTTTCGTTCTTAGGGTTTGGAGAGGTGGAGGCTGATCATAAGAAACTCCCAAAGCAACATATGTTGTTTAGATATGGCACAAACCCTAAAAATTAGGGTTTCCCCTGATGAGAGTACACCCAGCGTACTACCACGTACCCCCAGTGTACGTGGGTGCCTCCGTGTCCAACCCCTCAAACCAGTATGCCTATCGTACTCATAGAGTACGACCAACATACTCGGCTATGGACAAAAATGAAAGGAATTTACAATAAAGGGCTTAAAGGGAAAAACTTGAAATGCAGTGTTACAATTCTCCCCCACTTGAATCAGACTTCGTCCTCGAAGTCCGCTGCTGTAAATAACTCTGGGTAATTATCCTTCATCTCGACCTCGGGCTCCCACGTCCATTCTGAACTTTTACGGTGATGCCATTGCACCTTCACTAGCTCAACAACCTTGTTACTCAAGGTTTTCGTCTTCCGGTCAAGGATTGTCACCGGTCTCTCGATATAAGTCAGGAGATAATACACATGAATATCCTCCAATGGAAACACTGCGGAATCATCAACCAAACATTTTCGCAGTTGAGAGACGTGAAACGTGCTATGGATCTGACTAAGCTCCTCAGGTAGCTCCAAGTGATAAGCAACCCGGCCCACCCGAGCCAAAATCCTGAAAGGACTGGTATAGCTAGGGCCCAACTTGCCCCTCTTCCTGATTCGGATGACACCTTTCCAAGGTGATACCTTCAGGAGAACCATATCCCCAACGTAGAACTCTAGGTCTGATCGGCACTTGTCGGCATAGCTCTTCTGCGGACTTTGTGTTGTTTGAAGTCTACCCCGAACCTGCTGAATCAACTCAGTAGTCTTGAGTACTACTTTGCTACTCCCCATGACTCACTGACCGACCTCACCCCCAACATATCGGGGTCCTGCACTTCCTCCCATTGAGCATCTCAAGAGGAGGTCGATCAATGTTAGCATGATAACTATTGTTATATGAAAACTCTGCCAAAGGGAGATATGTATCCCAACTCCCACCGAAATCTAATAAACATCCCTGAAGCATATCCTCCAAGGTCTGGATAGGCCTCTCAATATGTCTGTCAGATTGCGGGTGGAAAGTCGTGCTGAAATTCAGACGATTACCCAACTCCTCGTGAAACCTCTTCCAAAACCTGGAAGTAAACCAGACATCCCTATCTGAAACTGGAACCCCATGTTGCGCCACAACCTCCCTGATGTAAATGTCGGTCAACTTCTCGACAAAGATACTCTCCTGAATCAGAATGAAATGCATGCTCTTGGTTAATCGATCCACGAATCCACTCTGTGTGCTGTTCCTGGCAATTTAGTGATGAAATCCATGGTGATCTCTTTACATTTCCAAACGGAAATGTCTAACGGCTGCATCTTTCCGTGAGGTCGTTAATGCTTGGCCTTGACTTTCCTACAAGTCAAACCCCTCTCCACATACAAAGCTACATCCGACTTCATACATGGCCACCAATAATCGAAACGGAGATCTCTATACATCTTTGTCGCTCCGGGATGAATAGAGAATCTCGACTTGTGCAACTCTTCCATCAAGACCTGTCGCACACCACCCCTATAAGGAACCCACACCCTCCCATGGAGAGTCCATAAGCCTCGGCTATCATAATTAAAGGAAGCCACCTGACCCACAATGTGCTCACTCTTTCCATGCTCTTCTTCCATAGCCTTAACCTGAGCCTCTCGAATCTGCTCCAAGAGTGGGGTAATCACTGTCATCCTCAAACACATATACCTGAGCGGAGCTGAGACCGAATTGCGGCTGAGGGCATCGGCCACCACATTAACCTTCCCCGGATGGTAAAGGATCGCACAATCATAATCCTACACCACTTCCAACCACCGATGTTGCCTCATGTTCAGATTCGGCAAATCCATCAAATACATCAGACTCCTGTGATCCGTGTAGATAGTACAACGGACCCCACAGAGGTAATACCGCCAAATTTTGAGGGCGAACACCACACCCACCAGCTCCAAATCATGCGTAGGATAGTTCACCTCATGAGGCATCAGCTGCCTCGAAGTGTAAGAAATAATGTGACCCCTTTGCATCAGAATTGCACCCAAACCCGTGATCGACGCATAACAATAAACCACAAAATCCTCGACACCCTCGGGTAGGGTCAGAATCGGCGCCTCACACAATCTCTACCTCAAGGTCTCAAAAGCTACCTACTGATCAGCCCCCCAGCGAAAAGTGACAGTCTTCTTCATCAACCGAGTCAAAGGAAACGCTATCTTAGAGAAATCCTGAATGAATCTTCGATAGTACCCTGTTAAACCAAGGAAACTCCTAATATCAGATGGAGACTTCGGAACTTCCCATCTCAACACCGCCTTGACCATGGCTGGATCGACCATAATACCATTCTGGTTGACAAGGTGCCCCAGGAACTGCACCTCGCGCAACTAGAACTCACACTTGGAGAACTTCGCATATAATCTCTCTTTCTCCACAGAGTCTCTCCAATACCTCCCTCAAATTCCCCTCAAGCAACTCCTGGGTCATGGAATAGACCAAGATGTCATCAATAAACACAATCACAAACTGATCCATCATAGGCCTGCATATGCGATTCATGAGGTCCATGAATGCAGCTGGAGCATTGGTGAACTCGAAGGGCATCACCACGAACTCATAATGACCATAACGATTATGGAAGGTTGTTTTCTGCACATAATCCTCTCCGACCTTCATCTGATGATAACACGAACGTAGATCAATCTTGGAAAACTAAGATGCACACTGAAGTTGGTCAAACAAATTGTCAAACCTCGGGAGTGGATAACGGTTCTTCACCGTTAGCTTATTCAACTCTCAGTAGTCGATACACATCCGATGTGACCTATCTTTCTTCTTCGAAAACAAGATCGACGCTCCCCAAGGAGAAATACTCGGCCGAATGAACCCTTTGTCTAATAGCTCTTGCAACTGTGTAGACAACTCCTGCATCTCTGGAGGTGCTAACCGATAAGGTGCTTTGGCTATCGGAGCCGCACCGAAAACTAGGTCAATCCGAAACTCCACTTGCCTCTCCGAAGGCACTCCAGGAAAGTCATCCGAGAACACATCCATATATTCCCGAACAACCGACACATCATCCACAATCGCCTTACTCTTCTCCCGGGTATCCATGACATAGACGACAAATCCAGAACAACCCTGCTGAAGATAGTGCCTGACCCTAGCTGTTGAACATAAAACCGGCTGGCACTGAACACTCTCTCCCTGGACCGCTAACTCTCCCCTACTTGGGGTCCCAACACGTACCATCTGATGCGCGCAATCAATCACTACCCTATTAGGTCTCTGTCAATCCATCTCCTCTATAACCTTGTTCCCATGCAACGTAATATGAACCAAATCAATTGGATACCGCTCACTGAACAACTCCAGGACACAACCCCGGTGAAGCCTAGATACTCGCACAAGACAATCATCAGCAATATCAACCTCTAATGGACAATCCATCTCCCCCAAAGCATCGAAAAACCTCTTGTTGGGCGCAAGAGATAGAAAAGATCATGTAGCCCCCGAATCAAACAATACCAAGGCAGAGATACCGTCCACAAGGAACGATCCTAAAATAAAACAAACAAATATAAGCAAAAAATCAACATAAATAAAGAGATAAGGAGAAGATACATACCCGTCACCACATCTAGTGTTGCACGAGCCTCTTCGGATGTCTGCTGAAAAGCCATGCTCCTCACAACAGGCGCATCCGCCTTGCCCTTATGACCATCAGTAATCCACAAAGTCATTGGAGAAGGTGCTACCACTGCCCCCTCCCCACTACTAAACTCGGGCAGCTGGCCTTCTTATGTCTCCTCTGATTGCAATGGAAGCAAATCAGATCGGATACCTGGGTGGTGGTGGTGGTGGCAGTGCAACCCCTGCTGAAATGACTTGTCTTTTCGTACTTGAAGCAACTAGAACCACCCACCATGCACGCCCATCGTACGTCTTGCCACACTTAATATAGCAGCCCCAACCCTACTGGCCTCTCGATCTCGAATCAAAAACCTTGGGCCTCTTGCCTGAACCCTCTAAACCCTGAACCTGACCCGATTTCCTCTTCCTCTCCATCTCCAAGTGAATCTCCCTCTCTATGGATCTCACTATCATATCCTCCAGTGTCCTGCAACTGGATCGGCTCATAAACTGCCTGATATTGCTCCTCAACATCTCATGGTATCTCGCCTTCTTCATCTCATCATCCGCCACATACTGCGGAACAAGTAACGCCCTCTCATGGAATATAGCAGTGATCTTCGTTACCGTCTCAATAGTCTGGTGAAGATCCTGGAACTCCCTGGCCAACTGCTGGACCTCAATCACATGTGAGAACTCAGCACAAAATCTCATCACAAAATCCTCCCAAGTCATGGAATCAATCGCCTCGCCTCCCAATGCATATCCAACCTCCTCCCACCAGTCTCGAGCTCTGTCTTTCAGAAGACATGATACAAGTCAGACATTTACCTCCTCAAGACAAAGACTAGATCGGAAGGCGTTCCCAACATCTGCCAATCAACACCTGCTCACAATCTGGTCCTTCTTTCCGAAGAACTCCTGGGCTCTATATGCCCGGAACTCACGGAAAGTCAAAGTGCGAGCTCCCATCATCGCCACCATCTCAGAACGAAAAGTGCCCAAGCGCTCATTCAAAATCTTTATGATACCCTCCTTGACCGTGCCGAAGATCACATGAGTCTGCTCAAGAATATTGCAGGTAATCTCTGATGAAATGAACACCCACATCTAATTTGTTGGATTAGTGTCTAAGTCCATAATTATAATTGGTATGTACTTGACCCGATTTGGCATGGTCCATTTGGGTTGCATGGCATCGGAACGATTTAGATAGACTTTTGTGAGAAAAGGATATTTATGATTTATTAATATATTATAAGTTCTAATATATTAATATGAAATCATATTATTTATTTAGTATTGATCAAGAATTAATTTGGAATTAATTCTGTGATCAAAAGACATTAATTAAATATATGGAGATTGATTGTGTAAATCATTCATTCTTATATATGTGGGCTTATGATCCATAGTTCTCCATGTTGGGCTAAACCCATGGAGTAACCCATGGATACTGCATGGAGGTTTTAACCCATGGAGCATGAAGAATATGGAAAGACATGAGTTACATGGTGTAACCCTAATAGCCACAATATATAAAGACCCCATAGCTCAAGAAATCGGCCCTAAGGTTTTCATATGAGAGGGTTAGCTGATTTTGAGCATAAGGACTTTTCTCTCAAGTTATTCCAAGTTGTTGTTGGTGTTGTGTGAACCATTTGAGGTGTCACACTTGGGGCACTAGGCTCTTAAGCTCCATGGAATCAAGCTACAACAAAAAGGTATGTTATCCTAACTAGTATCTTGTATTGTTTATGTCAATTGTATGCTAGTTATAGGTCTAATACCTTGGAAACCATTTGCATGTATAATTAGTGAAAACATAGATCCAAGGTATTTAGGGTTGTATGTGCACCATAGGATGTTGTAGTATACAATAACCCATCAGTGGTATCAGAGCCATGGGTTGTTTTCAATTATACTTGATGCTATTTGCAAGAAAAATTGTTTTTTTGGAATCTGCCAGTTCACCACAAGGTGGTAAAATTTACCACGAGGTGGTGACTGTTCAGTGAAATTTTTTTTTGTTTTTTGGCCTATTTTGGATTAGAATCATTACCACAAAGTGTTTTTGTTCATAAAATTTGATTTTGATGTTATGGTAATGTTTATTCTCATTCAAATAAAGGATAATTGACAAAGTTTCAAGACTTGGTTTAGTTTATGTGATTAGCTAAGTTCTTGAAAATTGTTGATATGAATTATCTTCACTTATGAGTTTGATCTTATTCATAGAAAAATTACTTGATTATTGTGTTAATTGGTAATTTGATCTTAATGGTTTTTATGAACTCTATAACTTGTCCTCAAGTTATGGAAAATGAAGAGTTTTTTCTTTTAAAGTGTCATTAAAAGTCATAGGTTATGAAAATGGAAGAGTCTCTAATTTTAATGTCATCATAAATTTGTTTTTATGTCTTCCATAACTTGTCCTCAAGTTATGGAACTTAAAAAGTTTTTCATAAAAACCATATTAAACTTATAAGTTATGGAAACCAAGAGTTTTTGAATTGTTCAAAACTTGACCTCAAGTTTTGGAATTTGTAAAGTTTCCCCATGAATACTTTAATTCCAAATTAAACCCTAAGAATTTTAAAAGTTAAAATTCAACCCTTATACTATTATAATATTATAGGTTTAATATTTATATATATATATATATATATATATATATATATATATATATATATATATATATATGTATAAGAACAAAGTCAGTCTTACCATTAGTAGGCCTCATTCACGAAGCCGGTCTATAAGGGGGGTAAAAGGTTACTGCCTATAAAATTGCAGTTTAATGGGTGTCCACTCTCACTCATCGCTTCCTTGACTGGTGGAGGGTCGTTAGCCGAACGGGTTTGACAGGACTATAATTCTCCCTTCATTAAAAGTATTAATGATAAATACTAAGTAAATAAACTCTTATAAATTCCCAATCTTAGTTACTTAGGAAAATGTGAATTTGGTGCTAACCCATGAAATTACACTTTGCACTTTGCTTAAGTCGTTAGTGGAGCATGTGGTTAACCGGCACACTAACTTGATTTTAACAAGGTTGGCAAAGGGTGGCTTAAGGTTTATCATAGATCGGTGGAGCGCGTGTGGTTAACCGACACATCGGTTATGTGATAAAAATTAAGAGTGCCAAGTATATTTGCATGGTTATTCACACCTTGTTTGTGATCCTCGGCATCCCAGTCACAAACTTGAGAGGGCACAATCGAGATTTAAACATGCCATTGAATAGTTCAATGAATATCAAAAGATCTAGGAGTTTCAAACCAATTAAAACCTAATACCTATTTCGTTTTTCATGGTGGAAATTGGTGAATCGTCATTCGCCTACCTTCAATATTTTATAGCTGGGGTTACGGCATCCCTCTTCCAAGTTATAAAAGTATTGTGTTGGGTCCTAGCCTTAATATTTCATATTGGGTGTTATATTAAGGACTAAATCAGCTAACTTGAATATCTCCCATTGTAGATGTCTGGTTCAAACAACTATGATCTTCCCAAATCCCTAGGAACAAGCTTTCCTAATGAAGATGATGTCCTGTGGTTGGTTCATGGAAATCATACTTCTCTTCCTTCACCTCCTCCAATTATTCTCCCTAACTCACAAGTTCTTGAAAAGTTCAAGGTCACTCAAGCCCTATTGGCAAGCAAAGTCTATGTGTGCTTACATCTTGGAGATAAAGTCACATATTGACAAACCGAGAGAGTTGGGTGTCAAGGTCTTGAGGAAGTTGGTTGTTGACTAGGTTCTTCAATCACTTTCTAAGTCACATAGTGAGTTCCTTTAGGGCTACTACATGACAGACCATGACATGACCCTTAATGATCTTACATATTTGCTTGATGCTGCTAAATCAGCAATGATTTGGAGCATGGGTAAAGCAAATTTGATCGGAAGATCGACTTCCCAAACTTCCATGGACATTGACAATGGTAACATTGGAAATCCAGAAAAGCTTTCTCTTCCCAATGGAAAGGGATCGGCCATAGTCAACTTGGTTGACTAAATGGTAAAGAGAAAGGCTAAGTCTGAGATAGTCTCGTGTACCATTCCCAAAGACTCCATATGCATATATTTCCAAAAGAAGGGGCATTGGTTGCAAAGCTGCCCTATTTACCTGAAAGATCATAAGGTTGGTCAAGTCAAAAAGGTTGACTCTACTTCAGGTAAGTCCACTATCTAACTCTATTAAGTGCCTTTTTGGAGATTCTTATTACATGATGTGACTAGGTCACATGTTGATGCTTTAAGAAGCAAAGAAAAAAGAGGAAGCTTAAAGGAAGTATATGTTGATTCTGATCGCGAAGATGGATTTCAATCGCATGGTTCGGTGATCAGAATTTTGAGTTGTTGCTTAAGAGTTGTGATAGATTGATTAGGAATAGATAACAACATTGTTTTCATATGCATTTGCATTGTGAGGATAAGTTTTTCCGCAAGTTTTTAAAAAAAAAAAGAAAAAAAAAGGGTTTTGATTTTATTTATTTTAAGTATCCTTACAATGGCATTTGTGAAAAGTTGTTGTTTATATGATTCCATTGATAGCAATATTGGAAAATGGATTTGATTCTTTCGTTTGTGGTAGTGTCATAATTTGCCAAATAAGGAAAGATTCTCATCACCCAAGTTTCAGTTGGATAGAAACTTAGAATTATGCAACTTGTATTGTATGATGAATGAGAATTTTCATCTTTGGGAAATTAAGACTAATTCCTTGTTCACATGTATATGTGAGTCCAGCGAAGGACTAGGAGATCGGGTACACTTGGTTGTGCGCTGATCAGGTCCACCACAAAGAATGATAACATTATTTGTCATGATTTACTGAAGTTTAGTTAATATGGTTATACTTACAAGTTTAAGTATAATTCTGAAACATTGGAAAAGTTTCAGTGTATGGCAGAATGAATGAGAAGAATCAAATTAGGCAGAAAGATAAAAGTTTCTCCAATCTAAAAAGATGGGAGAGTACTTTAGTATCGTGTTTTGTGATTATCTTAGTGATTATGAAACCATATCACAATTGATCCTCTAAGGACATCTTAGTACATTTGTTTGGCTAAGAAGAGGAATCATGGATTGTTGAAATGGTTAAATCAAAAGATCAATCATACTTCGTTCCAAAATTGAATCTTAGAGTAATACTCCAAGATTGTGACTTGAGTGACATAATCTTAAGAAGGTTTAAAACACTTGTCAAATGTAGAGTAAAATGTTTTTTCTACTCTTGTACATTTGAAATTGGTGAATTGTGATGTTTTGGATAAAACAAAGACCAACTAAGACCAATTGTGTGAAGTGTTTATCTTGATAAGTATCCGCACTAACTCTTGAATATTTGCTTTGTCAAGGAATGGTTTTTGACAAGAGAATCTTATATGTCAAGAGGTCAGTGGGAGTCTTAAAGATCTTGAAAAAGTTTCTAGAACTAATCAAGAATAAAACCTGTAGTTTATCACTAGCGCACGACTTGAAGTTTGTAACCTATCGTGTTGACATACTCTTCTGTGCCCATTCCAGTTAAAGTTGACTATACATCTGAGTTCTGCAAGTTCTCATTTTTGGGACAACTACTTGGAAGCAATGGCAGACCCTTGTGCTGCCAGGTGCCAAGAAGTTAAGATTGCACAAGTTCGGTCCATATGAGTTTGGATTTGTCACTAACCTCCCCTTGTGGTTATGACAAATTCACATGGATATGAACACATACACCATAAAATCTAAGTGTCATAGGTTTCTCTTCGATTCATGAAAATGATGGTGAGGAAACACTTACACTAAGTAGATTTTAAGTAGATAGCAATTGTGATGTTTTCATTCTCAAAGTCGTTAGTGGAGCGTGTGTGGTTAACCGGCACACTAACATGGACTTGTGAGAAATGACAAAGGTCTAAAAAATTGAGACTATGATTACGGCATCCCTTTTCATAGTTCTAAAAATTGTTTAGACACACATGTGAGCTATCTAAGAAAAGGTGTATGATTTTGATAAAGTCTTATCAAAGCATCTCGTATCGGAAATCTGAACTTTGGTAAGAAAGTCAATAAAGTATTGATTTCTAGAAGTCCAGTTGATTTCTGGATACATGTCAAAGCTAGTGGGAGCATAAGTGTTATGCTAATAATTATCATGTTAGTGGGAGCATGATTATTATGTTAGGTGTTGCGAGTTAGCAATGTTAATTATAGAAAACAAAAGTTTCAATTTGCAAAATGTGCTTTGCAGGGTTTGAAAAGTTGTTTTGCTATAATTAAGGGAGAGGAAATTATACTTCATTTCAATTCTAAAAGCTTAGATTGAGATTTTAATCATCTTTAGTCAAGGATATATATATATATATATATATATATATATATATGTATATGAATTTTATGTTGGAATGGTTCAACATAAGGAAATTCTATATATATTGCGTTCTCAAAATTCGATTATGATTACGGTATCCCTCTTCATAGTCGTATTTTGAAAACATAGAAAATAAAAAAATATTGTAGCAAAATACTGATCTAGGATCATGTCTTTATATGATACATCATGAATTGTGTCCCATATGCTTCGGATATAGGATCAATTACATGTGCTAGAATATTTATCCTATCTAAATTTTCCAAATGCCTAGGGCATTAAGAGGGGAAAAGGTCTAGAATTGTATATGACTAAAATGATTAAGCAATTGTCGAGGACAATATGAGGTTTACCAAAGATTGGTTGCTCATGGACAATTGGAAGTATAGTGTTAATTTTGGAAGGACCATATTGACGTATTTTGAAAGGAGGCAACTCTTGTTCAGAAGTGATAGTCAAAATGGAATATGGAAATGTTTCCATAAGTGGAAGTTATTCATTAAATCTGTGTAAGATTGGAAAACTTAATGCAGGAAGGATGTTCAAAGGAATGTACTTTGAATGTGATACTTCGTTTCCATGGAATTTCTCTCCATTGGAATACTCTATAATGTCTGTTGGCAAGTCTTTGTGACTTTGTGCATAGTCATTACAAGAGGATCAATGCATATAAGTTTAGAATCTAACAGATTTCGGTAAATGGTAGGAATTTGGAATTCTTACATTTATGGTAAGGATTTGGGATAGTGAAATGAGCATCATTGGAATCATGTTCAATTGGTCTATTTCACAAAGTAAGGATCATAGATTAACATAGTGTGCATAGTTGTAGTATGGCATAACTATTGTTTGGACAAACATAGTGTGCATGCTTGGAGCATGGCATGACTATTGTTTCGATTCAAGTATAAAGTTGATTATTTGAAACATTATACAATGAATAATGAGTAATCAATATGGTGTTTAAATAAAAGGTGTTTTATTTACTCTCAAAGGGTATTGGGACCATAGAGGATTAGTATTATTCTTATGTTTCACTTTGCATGTTTTGACTTCCAGAATAGCTAGGTTATTCTTTCCGAATGGCTAAGTTATTTAAATTCTCCACAGTCGGTCATATGTTGGAAGTAGATATGAATCAAGATTGTCATGAAATTGGCTTGTAGATGTCTAAGGTGTTGGACATAGCAAGAGTTGCTACAACATTCATGAGTGCTCATAAGTTCTGAGTATTGTATTAAACCCACGCTCATTTGAATCACCTCATGGATTTTATCACCATTGATCATGAGACGATAATATCTTATATTCTTCAAACTTAGAGATATGAGTTGTTGACTATGAGTTGGTTATACATTGATTGTACAAAAACGCATTGGTAACTCGATGTTATAAAACGTGCCTTTGTGTATGATTCAACAAGTAGTTAGTACAAGCATATGAGTCGAAGCTTATCCATTCCTTTTACCCTTGGAAGGATAAAAGTGATATTTGTAGGCCCCTCGATGATTTGGTGATGACAAACGTAAGTGCTCGGCCGGGCCTGGACTGATTTGATTTGTTCAATTAGTCAGTCGTCATAAATCAGAAATCGGGAAACACCATATGGATAGAGAGAATGATTATAATCCATGTCTCAGTCCATATGATATCTAGAATGGAGGAGTATATGATCTCTTATCTAATGGATGCGTCATTGATTTGTTCAGAGTTCGACAACAGCTTTTAAGAGCTACGATTGCTAGTCGGGTTTTGGAGTCATACTTGCAATAATAGTTTTAGACTTATCCAAGTGGGAGACTGTTGGATTAGTGTCTAAGTCCATAACTATAATTGGTATGTACTTGACCCGATTTGGCATGGTCCATTTGGGTTGCATGGCATCGGAACGATTTGGATAGACTTTTGTGAGAAAAGGATATTTATGATTTATTAATATATTATAAGTTCTTATATATTAATATGAAATCATATTATTTATTTAGTATTGATCAAGAATTAATTTGGAATTAATTCTGTGATCAAAAGACACTAATTAAATATATGGGGATTGATTGTGTAAATCATTCATTCTTATATATGTGGGCTTATGATCCATAGTTCTCCATGTTGGGCTAAACCCATGGAGTAACCCATGGATACTCCATGGAGGTTTTACCCCATGGAGCATGAAGAATATGGAAAGACATGAGTTACATGGTGTAACCCTAATAGCCACAATATATAAAGACCTCATAGCTCAAGAAATCGGCCCTATGGTTTTCATATGAGAGAGCTAGCCGATTTTGAGCATAAGGACTTTTCTCTCAAGTTATTCCAAGTTGTTGTTGGTGTTGTGTGAACCATTTGAGGTGTCACACTTGGGGCACTAGGCTCTTAAGCTCCATGGAATCAAGCTACAACAAAAAGGTATGTTATCCTAACTAGTATCTTGTATTGTTTATGTCAATTGTATGCTAGTTATAGGTTTAATACCTTGGAAACCATTTGCATGCATAATTAGTGAAAACATAGATCCAAGGTATTTAGGGTTGTATGTGCACCATAGGATATTTTAGTATACCATAACCCATCATAATCATCCAAATGTCCGGCTCCAGAGCCCAAACCCAAGCCCTTACCAGCACCATAACCACCACCAAATCCTCCTCGAGTGACCACCATACTGAAAATAGACCATTCAAACCCTCAGAACACATAGATATACAATTATCGAGGAATCACATACTCTACAAGCTTCCTGGTATCATTGCAACTTTCCTTGACTCGAGTACGGATCCTTTGCTTCTAGTAGTACGTGTTCATACTACCTTCCACATCTATCCGTACTTTCCTCAAGGATCGCCCCGAATCCTCCAAGTTACTCCCTTATCCACACATACAACCCTCAACAAGAAAATGCTCCCAGCACCGAGCTTTTTCCTAGGTTTTCCTAGGGTAACCCCTACACCACTCTCCGTCATCAGTTGTAGAAGGAACTCCTCCTAACACCCGTTAACCAGCTCACGGTGGGTGGCGGTGGTTGGTGGTGGTTTTGGTGGTGAGCGTGGTGGTGGTTGGTGGTGAGGGTAGTGGTGGGGGTGATGGTGGTGGTGGTGGTTGTGGTGATGGGTGGTGGTTTTGGTTGGTGATGGACGGGGTGGTGGTAATGGAAAACGGAAGTAGGCGGCTAGTAACGGGTAGTCATGATGGTGGTGGGTGGTGATGGTCGGTGGTGGGTCGTGGATGGTGGTGATGGGTAGTTGTTATGGGTGGTGGTGGTAGGTTGTAGGTTGTGGTGATGGGTGGCTGGTAGTGGTGGTGGGTGTTGTATGGTGGTGGGGATGGTGGAGGTGGGTGATGGTAACGGGTGGTGGAGGTGGGTGGTGGTAATGGGTTGTAGGTTGTGGAGATGGGTGGTTGGTAGTGGTGATTGGTGGTGGTGGTGATGGGTGGTGGTTGGTGGATGGCGGTGAGTAGTGGTGATTGGTGGTGGTTAATGGTGGGTGGTGGTGGTTGGTGGGTTGTAGGTGGTGGTGGGTGGTAGGTAGTGGTGATGTGTGGCATTGTTTGGGTGGTGAGTGAGTTTTTTAATTTTTTGTAACTATTTATTTAATTTATATGAATATTATTTTATAATTTTAATTAAAAAAATTGTGTTTCCAAATTTGTTCCTAAATCTTCTCGCAATAAAAAATATTCTCGATTGAACGTCTCTCTCCCTATATATATATATATATATATATATATATATATATATATATATATATATATATATTTCATTTTGCATTTTGCATTTTACTATTAGCCTAGTTCTCTGTTAACTAGGCAAAAATATTAATTATATTATGGAACATGTTACTAAGGAAAAAATCTATATAAACTTAATGTATTATTTTTCAATGTTTATATATATATATATATATATATATATATATATATATATATATATATATATATATATATATATATATAATTTCATAAAGAACCTTTATTAATTAAGGAGCCAAGAAAACAATCCAAAATGTCGGAATTTAAAACGATCAATGGCAAAAGAAAAAGTTGTAGAGTTTTACAATGGACACAAGTAAACCAGATTATAACAAAACTCATTTTTTTTAGTTTAATTTTTTTAGGCCATGTTTTTTATCGAAAAAAAAAACCGAATATATCGTTGTTCATGATTTTTCGTCTTCTTTACATAGAGATCCATATTGATATAGAAAAAAAATGATTTTTATTTTTAAAACCCACTTCATTTTCTTTGTTTTTTGAAAAGTTAATGTTTATTTTTTATGGACACAAATTAATAAATATATTAAAATTCATATTTTTTGGTAGTCTTTAAACATAGATTAATATTGATGTTTAAAAAAAATCGTAATTTCAGTTAAGATTCAAATTGTGAATCTACTCAGATTCACAGTGTAAATAATAGTAAGTCATATTCACATTGTGAATTCTAAAAACTAAATTATATACAGTTCATATTAACAATATGAATAAATACATTTGTTAATTTCACAAAACTAATTTATGAGTAATCAAAACGTTAAAATATTATAAAATTACATGGAAATATATTTCTGTTCATATGTAAATTTCACTTAATTTGTAAATGATCAATGAGTTGAAACAGTAAGTCAGATTCACATTGTGAATGTTAAAATTGAAATAATTACAATTTGGATTTAGAGAATGAATCTAAATCTATTGAGTTTTTATTTTATTTTATTATTATTTTTTTTAAATCGATGTTGATGTTTATTAAAGGACAAAAAATTGTGATTTTTGGTATAATTAGTTTTTTTAGATAAATATATACTTAAATATTGAAAAAAAAAACAACAAAACGAAGTGAGTGTTTTTCGACAAAAAAAGTTAGCTTTTTATATATTAACATTGATCTGTATGGAAAGATGACGGAAAATCATGAACAAGGGTATATTCGTTTTTTTTCCGAGAAAAAACATGGCTTAAAATATATTTAAACAAAAAAATGACTATTTTGGTAAAGATGTGAGTTTTATGATATAATCCAATGTATGTTCGCTCAATTTACAAGTGTACATCCATGATCCATTCTCTTGGCTATATATATATATATATATATATATATATATATATATATATATATATATATATATATATATATATATATATGTGTGTGGTGAGGTTCAATAGAAAACCATTATCAACAACGAACCAAGGAACAATCGTGAGCGTATATATATATATATATATATATATATATATATATATATATATATATATATATATATATATATCCCCTATCCTAATAAATAAGTAGAATAGCGCCACGTGTCAGTCTCCCAGACCCCCAAAATAGAGTTTTCCCGCTTCTTTTCTTCAGGTCGATTTACGTAAATGCCATTCACTTCAAAATCGGGAATCAATCAACAATATACTCCGCAATTCAATTTGTCTATTATTTCGTCACTGCACTCCAATTTTGTTCCTGAAAATCAGGAATCAATCAACAATATACTCCGCTTGTAAATAGGTATCCGATATGCTGACTTCTTATATTTCCTATTTTCTCGATCTAAAACCCTAGATGTCACCACCATTGGATGCGTCTCCTTCGTCCTCCTCCCACTGGAAACGAATCGTAAACGATGTTGCTTCCTTCTCTTCTTGCCTCCTTTATCGTTACTCATGGTATGCTTCTACCTCCAATTTGTTGTTTATCCAGGCCCATTCTTTAATCTGGTCTTCTTATATTTTATTGTCTGTTCAATTTTTTCTTGATTCTAAATGTGAGTATTAGATTGATCCATCACTTAATTCTTTCTTCTTAACCTAGCGTAATCAATGATGTTCAGAAACCATTGTACATGATTTGCTGATGGAAACCTTGAATACGATGGATTGATGGTGCACTGTATGTGTTTGATAAAATGCTTGTGAGAACTTGGGCTTGTGTTACTGTTTGTGTGTGTTTGGGATGTTGTAATTCAAATAAAGTAAAGTATAATCCTATTTCTTTGAAACCTAATAGGACTTTGTATTCTTGCAGTTTTGGAAAGTGTCAAATAATTCATTGGAGGCAAGTTCACCAACAAGAGTGCTAATTGTTGGTGTGCAACAGTAGTTATGTATCCACCTTCTGATTTTAGCAATCAGTATACTGAATGGAGTCAAGATATAAGGGACCCATATCAAAATCAGCACAACATTGTATATCCACCTTCAAATAATCAAAATTATGTTGTTAGAACAGAAAGTAGCAATGCAATCTTCAACCTATCTTCCGGATGGCATCATGACACATCAGCAGAAATGGGAATTATAGACGTGTATGCTGAAAACTGTGTTCTCTTATCATCATTTAACGGAAGTGGGTCCATTTTGAGATTAAATTACGAAAATACCCCTCGTATGAATGATGTGATCATTACAAGTCCATCTATTTCTTCTACCATTAGTAATGATGTTTCTCGATTTGGAAGCTTTGTGGAAAATGATAGTATGCAAGAGTTTCCTGTTATTGTTGAAGATGTAACTGATAATCGGCCACCTGGCATCCCTTCATCTGCAGCAGTGATGCCATATGTTCAAGATGAATCAAGTGATGGAGTTTTAGTAATTAGAAACAGAGAAAATGAGATTGTTGCTCAATCTCATAGCAAGGTAAATTATTTATAGAAATTCATTTTATTTAGTAATTTTCTTTGGCCAATTTGATTAATCTTCAGTTTTAGGATGTTGAGGATGATAAAGGAGTGAATGGTGAACACCATACAACAGTAGCTAAAGCTGAAGATGGGATGTATGGTCTGCAGGTGATGTAATTCACGCTCTCTCCTGTTAAAAATTGGGCGAATAAATAAAAGTTTAAAAAACTTTAATCAAATAAAGATTTTAGCTTATTTTAACTAAGGATTCCATAGATGCAGATCATAAAAATGTTGATCTTGAGGAACTACGTGAATTAGGAGCCGGTACATTTGGAACTATTTATCATGGTAAATGGAGGGGAACAAACGTTGCTATAAAAAGGATTAAAAAAAGCTGTTTTTCGGCAAAAAAAATCAGAGCAAGAGCGATTGGTAAGTTGATATTTCTTGCATCTAACCTAAACTATATATAAAGAAAGATTAGATTTGATCCATGATTATTTTGATAGACTAAAGACTTTTGGAGAGAAGCTCAGATACTTTCAAGACTTCACCACCCAAATGTGGTGGCACTTTATGGTGTGGTGCCAGATGGGCCCGGGGGAACATTATCCACTTTTACTGAATATATGGTTAATGGTTCACTTAGACATGTTCTATTGAGAAATGATAAGTGTTGAGTCTAATTGTGTTGCGTCATGGGCTTATGTTTTGTATCCGGATTGGGCCTGTCCATCCGTGATTAGCTAGTAGGGTTAGACTATAAATAATGCATGCATGTATGCATTAAAAGGTTAACGTTTGTGATTATTATCGTAATTGTCTTGTAACCCTAAACACCTCTACAGCCGAAGTTCTTAATCGAGCTCTTCTGAGGTGTTGAAGTATTAATCATACGACACATTCAAAGTCATTCTTGTGTTCATAATTACGTTCTTAATTGTTTGTCTGCTTAGAATCTATCGATCCTAATTGAAAATTATTTCAACAATTGGTATCAGAGCAGGAGACTGTGTGATCAATACACATTCCTTCTGTATTCAGAATTCGTTAGGGTTTCCGCTTTTATCGAATACATAGAAGCCGTCTTCTTCTTAACGACGGTAACTCTGTTTCAGATAAAACCCTAATCTCAAGTTTACAGATCTGATTCTAGCAGCTCACCATGTCTCACGAAGATTCGCAAACAAATCCCATCAACATCTCAAACAGCATTGGATCCACTACCAGGATTCCCATTCTTTACACTCAAGACTATGAAGTATGGGCGCATCACTTTGAAGATTAAGTGGTTGGATCTGAAGACAATGGCTATCTCATCTGGGAAGCTATCACGCTTGGGCCGTTTGTTCACTCAGGAATGAACACAACAGTTAAGTCCCAAAAGGAATATAACAAGCTTGTGGCGGATGTAGAGAAGATGCCACAGGATGAGAAAGACAAGTTGTTGTGTAATGTGAAGGCCATGAGAATGATCAGATTCACCTTGCAATCTGACACCTTTCGGTTGGTTGGTTCATGTACAACGGCCAAAGAAATCTGGGATAGGTTGAAAGAACTTTATTCAACCGATGAAGATCTAGAACACTCCATTCAAACCTTGCTGCTGTCAGAATTTGGAGTTTTCGTACAGAAACCAGAGGAAAAACTCATACAAACTTTCGATCGGTTCAATCATCTCCTAAGTAAGATGATCAAGCATGGAATAGAAAGAAAGTTGATCGAGCAGAAGGTAACCTTTATAAACGGTCTAAGACCAGAATGGATGGCTGTGGTTTCAATCGTGAAAGCACATGAACAGTTTAAATCTTACTCACTAGCGAAACTTGTGGGAATACTTAAGTCCCATGAGAGTGTTGTAACCAAAGAAGCGAAGGTAGTTTCTGGTGTGGGATCGCTGGCTCTTGTCTCAAAACGAAAAAGCATTGCAGAAGAAGAAGAAGAGTCTGATATGTCTGAGTGTGACCTTACAAACGAGGAGTATGCTATGATGGTCACCATTCCAAAGAAGTTTGCACGAAGAAAATTTCCTATCAACAAAAACCGAAACTGGCAGGGAAGTTACAGCTCCGAGAAGGTGAAGGATGAAGCGAAAAATTCTTCTCAAAAGGATGAAGACAAGAAGGAGAGCAAGCTTGCATGAGACTCTGGGTTCGACTGTAATTACTGTCACGACAAGAACCACTTTGCCAAAGATTGCATGCTAAGGAAAATGGCCGAGAAAAGAGATGGTGAAGACGATGAGGCGTACTACATGTGCAAGTTGGAAGAGATCAAGAAAAAGAAGGCGTCTAACAGTTCTATGAATGCCTTGATTGTGCAGGAGAATGCAGACGAAGATGAGTTCGGTGGCGTTGAAGTTTGGTCAACCGATTCTGAAGATGAAGAGGTGAGAAAGCCCACTCATGGAAGGGCTTATGTAGCAAAGGATGTAGGTTCGGCTGGAAGATGTTTGATGGTCACAGCTGGGGCATCAACCGAAAGTGCAAAAGAGGAACCGAACCTGACTGAGGACAAATGCTTTGCAGCCAAGCCCGTGAGTGAGAAGATCAACGATTGTGATCGGCTGATCAAAAATGTACAATCCATCCTTGAATCACTTAAAGTTCCAGTAATAGATTATGAAGAAGAATTAAATGAATTAAAATGTAAATTTTCTAACTTAAGTGGTAGTCTCATGCAAACTCGCTTAGCGAATTCTAACCTAACTGACCAACTCAGCAGGGTATCTTCAAAAAGTGAGGAGAGATGGATGTGGATTGAGCTAAAGGAGGCGGAATTAAATAGGGCTAGAGATGAAAGTATTTATTTGCAAAGAGACAATTTAAAGTTTTTAAAACAAAGGAATGTTTTTTGTTTAATTGCTAAGCGCTTATATACTAATATTGCTCAATTGCATTTAAGTTGTGAAATAGGGAAGAAGATTCACAAGATGATCTTACCCTTCCTTGAATTTAAGGAGGATGAGGTCATTGCTGAGTGTGAATCTATAGTGTCCTCTGAAGAGACATCCATGTCTTACAAAATTGGACTGGACAAGATAGAAACATTCATTGATTCTAAGGAACATAAATGCATGCTCAAAAATCTGTTGGATGAAAATGATAGGTTAAAAATTAAGTCCGAAACTGGTCAATCATTTGACTTGTCAAACGCCAAATTAATTTCGGAAAATAAAATGAACTTAGATAATACGTCTGAATTTGATGAGGAGAGTGAGATGAGCGAAATTTCAGTGGAAGACGTAGTTGATTGCTCTGAGTTTATGAAGAGCGAAACCGAAAATGAGAAACCTCTCATATCTGAAAATTCGGTTGAATTCGCTCGCCTGTCAAAAGAAAAGCCACAGAAACTCAAAGAAAAAGTTATGGTTTATCAAAAGGTTCAAACTGTGCCAAATCAGGTCTATGCAGTAACAGGGGTCACTGCAAAACAAACGGCGGAGTTAAAAATCTTGGTCGACAAAGACAATGTTGAAGGGTGTGACGATTATTTCTGGTCAGCACCTATTGACAACGCGGACGAAACCGTAGGCTTATCTGAGCAAACTTCATGGAGGGTTAAAGGACGATACGTTGCTGAACCCATCAATAAACCCTCGAGTTTCGAAAAACCTAGCACAAGTGGAACTAAAGAAATCCCTGAAGAAACAAAGAAAGAACCGATAGTTCCAACAAGGACAACCGAAACTCAAAAGGAGAAGCCAAAGGCTAGCTTCAATATCCACAAATCGCAGAAGGAGTTAGCTGAACAAAAACGCTTAAGAAATCAAAGATACATGAAGAATCTGAATGAGCAAAAACATCATTGGCAATCTCAAAATCCCAACTACGCATCTCCTAAGAAAGAATCAAATAACAAAGGAAAGGAAAAGCCAAATGGAAAAGAAAACTTCTGTCCAAATTCTTACAATTCCAAATCTCAGAATCGAACATCTACTTTCGGTCCCAAAACTAGCACGCCGAACCGAAAATCAAGTTTCGGTCCAAACGTCAAGGCTAACAACCAAAAGCCTACTTTCGGTCCCAACAACCAAAAGTCTAGTTTCGGTCCTAAGACAAGTTTCGGTCCTAAGACTAGTTTCGGTCCTAAGTCTAGTTTCGGTCCTAAGAGTAGTTTCGGTCCTAAGACTAGTTTCGGTCCTAAGTATAGTTTCGATCCTAAGTCTAGATTCGGTCCTTCCAACTCACAAATCAAATTAAATTCAATAAAGGATATCAAAGGCAAAGGAAAGCTTGATTATGAGTTCGATAATAAGAAAAGATCAACTAACCCTAGGATTCAAAAGAAAACATCAAAACCATCTAACAACACAAAATCTAATACACCAAAAGTTAAAGAAGATAAAACTAAAATCAAGGTGTATACCATCAAAAGAAAAGATCAAACCACTCTAGTAAAACGAACATATTTGGTTGATGTTTCTACTGCAATTCCTATCTCTATAAAAGACTCACCAGGACCCAAGAAACTTTGGGTTCCTAAATCTGCTTGAATTTGCAGGTGATCAGTGACGAGCAGTTCGATGATGAATGGTATATAGACAGTGGTTGTTCGCGTCACATGACAGGAAGGAAGGAAGAGCTGAGGGAGTTTCGGTCCCTAAAGGATGGTGGATGTGTGAAGTATGGCAATAACTCGTATGGAACGATCAAAGGATATGGAATGATAACAAATGGAGATTTCTCGATTCGAAAAGTAGTGTATGTGGAAGGATTACAGCATAACCTCATCAGTGTATCACAATTAGTTGTGGGGACAGGCTTGAAGGTTTCATTTGATGATGAGGGCTCAGAAATAATTGAAAAACAATCCAAAAAGGTTATGTTGAAGTCTGAACGCAAGGGAGAGATGTATCCTTTAAATCTCAACCCAATTCGAGGAAAACCAGCTATATGTCTGTTATCAAAGGCAAACACTGATGAAAGCTGGTTGTGGCATCGACGACTATCGCACCTGAACTTCAAAGACATTAATAAGTTGGTGCTTGGTGATCATGTTCGAGGCCTTCCTCTACTCAAGTTTGATAAGGAGCATCTGTGTGCCGCATGTGAGATGGGCAAACAAAGCAGAAAGAGCCATCCTACACGAATCAATACAAAGATTGTTGAAGCTCTTGAACTTCTGCACATTGACTTATGTGGACCTTCGGCTATCGAAAGCTTCGGTGGTAGTAAGTTTATTCTTGTCATTGTAGATGATTTTTCTCGCTTCACCTGGGTTTTCTTTCTTAAACAGAAATCAGATGCAACTCCTAAGCTGAAGACGTTCATCAAGCAAGTGGAAGTACAGCTGCGAAAGACAGTAAGGAATATCAGAAGCGACAATGGGCTGGAATTCAAGAATAAATATTTTGAAGACTTTCTAGCTGACAAGGGGATATCTCATAACTTTTCGGCCCCCTATACTCCACAAGAGAATGGGATTGTTGAAAGACGAAACCGTTCTTTATGTGAAGCAGCCAGAACCATGCTCAGCTTCGCTTCCCTTCCGTTATACTTCTGGGCTGATGCTGTTGCAACCGCTTGCTATACTCAGAACCGATCTTTGCTCAACAAAAGATTCTTAATCACTCCATATGAGATTCTGAATAATAGAAAGCCCAACGTCAAATTTTTCCACGTATTCGGTTCACGGTGCTTCATTTTCAATTCTAAAGAGAACCGAAACAAGTTTGACGTCAAAGCCGATGAGGGAATCTTTATGGGTTATTCGCTAACGTCAAAGGCATACAGAGTGTTGAACAAACGCTCCAAACGAATTGAAGAAACATATTATGCTACCTTTGATGATCAGTACATGAAGAAAGTTCAAAGAAGCGAAGATGCCTTAGGGGAAATATTTCCTGAGCCAGGACAAGTTTCAGTTCCAATATCCAACTTGTTTGAAGAGTACATTCGGTTATTTTATGAACCAGAGAAAGCAGCACACACAGAGGCGAAAGCAGCAGACAACAAAATCGATAATCTCAAAAAGATCATAGATGAAGCTGCCAAAGAAATGGAAAGTGAACCTCCTAAACCGACAGGTGGTCAACCCTCCACTGACTCTCCAAACGACGGCTCAATATTTAAGGGGGAGAGTTCATCAGCACCAAAGACAACCAAAATGTCTTTCGAGGGGGAGGATCCTATTCGATCTCCAACTCATAAAGGTCCAGGCGAGGGGGAGAATACAACTCCAAACCCACCCAATGATAGTCCCATCGAGGGGGAGAATCCGACGTCCACAAAGGATGATCACTCTGGCCCTGACACAGGTTACACTTCACCAGTCGAGGGGGAGAAAGAGAATACAACTGACGAAGGTGATCAATCAGAACTTGAAGAGGAAGTGAATGCAGAATTGGATCCAGCCTATGACCCAAATTATCCTTCATTAGTGAAATGGACCGAGGATCATCCCAAAGCACAAATAATTGGTGAATCATCTGAGAAAGTCCTCACTCGTTCTCAATTAAAAGCGAAACAAACTGCATTATTCTCTAAAGTTGAATTCTGTATGTTTAATTCGTTTATCTCCAAAGTCGAACCGAAAACAGTTAATGCTGCACTTGATCATTCTGATTGGGTTCAAGCAATGCAAGATGAGCTTCACGAGTTCGAACGAAATCGAGTTTGGAGGCTGATTCCCACACCAAAGGATGCTTCAGTGGTTGGCTTGAAATGGGTCTTCAGGAATAAATTGGACAAAGAAGGGAACGTTATAAGAAACAAGGCTCGGTTGGTTGTTAAAGGATATTTCCAAGAGGAAGGGATAGATTATGAGGAAACCTTCGCTCCAGTAGCTAGGTTGGAATCAGTTAGAATCTTCCTGGCATATGCTGCTCATAAAAACTTCGAAGTTTTCCAAATGGATGTAAAATGCGCTTTCTTGAATGGAGAACTAGAAGAAACAGTGTATGTTGAGCAACCTCCCGGCTTCGTGAACGAGAAATTCCATGATCATTGCTATGTGTTGGATAAAGCTGTATATGGTTTGAAACAATCACCGAGGGCCTGGTATGAAACTTTAACATGCTTTCTGAAAATGTCGAAATTTAAGCAAGGTTCGGTTGACCCAACCTTCTTCCGAAAGAAAGAAGGAGAACATCTAATGATAGTTCAAATTTATGTCGATGACATCATCTTCGGTTCCACGAATCCTAGCTTAACGGCTGAATTCAGGAAGTTGATGGAGACTAAATTTGAAATGAGTGCAATGGGTCCGATTAACTTTTTCCTTGGTTTGAATATTAGACAGGGACCAGAAGGTATCTTTATCAACCAGGAGGCATACACAAAGAATTTGCTAACAAAATTTGGTATGACAGGAGACTCGAAAGTGAAGGTTCCTATGGCATTTGGAACTAAGTTAACACCTTCTCTGGAAAAACCTGTTGTTGACATAACACTATATCGACAAATGATAGGGTCCCTTATGTATCTAACAGCTAGTAGACCGGACATTATGTTTTCTGTTTGTTATTGTGCCAGGTTTCAAGCTAATCCAAGAGAACCTCATATGGTGGCGGTGAAAAATATTTTCCGTTACCTAAAGCGAACCTCATCTCTCGGTCTCTGGTACTCTGCTAGATCTGGATTCTTCATTCAAGCTTTTTCTGATGCTGATCTTGGAGGATGTGGTCTGGACCGAAAGAGCACTACAGGTGGATGCCAATTTCTTGATGGGAAACTTGTTAGCTGGCAGTCCAAGAAGCAAACCTGTGTGTCACTTTCAACAGCCGAAGCTGAGTATATAGCTGCAACATCTTGTACCTCTCAAGTAATATGGATTCAAAGTCAACTAAGAGATTATGGGCTGAGTATGAAGAAGATTCCTCTCTATTGTGACTCAGAGAGTGCAATAAGGATTTGTCACAATCCAGTGCAACACTCTAAGGCTAAGCATATTGCACTTAGATATCATTTCATTAAGGACCATGTAGAAGATGGGAACGTGGAAGTACATTTCGTTCGGTCCTCTGATCAACTGGCTGACATATTCACTAAAGCCTTACCTGAAACGAGTTTCAATAAAATTTTACAAGGCTTGGGAATGATGGAAGCAGAGTCGGTACCGAATCCTCAAATCTCTCACTAAAAATTAGACAAGCGAAATAGAGCGAACGCTCGGTCTATTTCGGTTCTGGAATTTTCGGAACCGAAATGAACCGAACGCTCGGTCTATCTCGGCTCCATAATTTTCGGGAACCGAAATGAACCGAACGCTCGGTCTATTTCGGCTCTGGAATTTTAGGGAACCGAAATGAACCGAACGCTCGGCTTATTTCGCTTCATTCTTTTAAGAGAAGGTTTCGGTTGTACATTTTGTTTATTATTTTAAATTTTTTTTAAAAGAGTGTTTTGTGCTACTTTATTTTCTTTTTCTGTTTTTATTATTTCTCAGAAAATTCCAAAATTCCAAAAATATTTTCTTTTTCTGTTTTTATTATTTTTCAGAAAATTCCAAAAATCCAAAAATATTTTCTTTTTCTGTTTTTATTATTTTTCAGAAAACTTCCAAAAATCCAAAAATATTTTCTTTTTATGTTTTTATTATTTTTCAGAAAACTTCCAAAAATCCAAAAATACTTTCTTTTTATGTTTTTATTACTTTTAAGAAAATCTCAAAACTTCAAAACTATTTTTTTGTTTGTTTGTTTGTTTGTTTTGTTTGTGTGGTGTGTTTGTTTGCTTGTTCTTTTAATTAGGTCTCAAGTATTCCAATTCGACAGAATTTGGAGTTAAGGCAGGTATGATTATCTCTATCTAAACTAGTTAAGGGTCCCTAAAAGCATGCTGCTGCATGTTGACCAAAGCATCTACGACTTTGAGCAAGGCCTTAATGATTCGATCTCTACCCATCGTTTCTTCCCAATCAGGTTGTTACAATCAGCTCACGTGAAGAGCTACCTTACTCTTCTCAACTGAGTTAAGAGTTTTTCTGCTCTGTCATGTCATTATAGCAGAAGGTACTTTCGGTTCTTTAACCACCCTCCTTACATTCTCCATCATCTTTCGGTTCACCAATGTAACCCTTGAGACTCTCGGTCCTTACCACTGAGGTTTACGGTTGCACAAAATCTGTGTTTGTGATCTTAGATACGTACACCACGTGCTGAGTGAAACCCAAAATCCAACACCTACAATGAATTGACGGTGAATCATTACATTTAAGATCTTACTTGTTACCAAATGAAATCTCATTTTATTTTGCGTGGTCTTTTATGAAATTGTCAAACACCAAGGCTTTTCTTCCCTAAAAGATCCAGTTTGCTTTTGTTTTTGAGATTTCTAACATATATTAGTCACTATAAATTATATCCAACCTACTTGTTCAACAGACCAAATCGGTCTCATAAGTACTTCTACCAACGATCGATCTTATGTTAAGTATTGATGTTTGTTTGAAGATAAGCTGCCCTTAGCCTATAAACTAAAAGAAGCCTTTCGGTGTTTCTTTACAAACACTCGATCGTATTTTCTCGGGAATCCACACAGGCACTTCAAGTCTCTCTTGACTTTGAAGGAAGCGATTATTGCCCGGAATCATCTGCTTTATGTCTTCTAATAGACATCACTCACATCCAATACACATTTTGCTTTATTTCTTTATATTTTGTCATCCTGTTGCACGAAAAATTTTATTTTCCAACATTCTGGTTGCGGTTGATTCAATTTTTGTTTATCTTATGGAGCAACAAGGGTTATCCTAAATCTTGGAGCGAAGCTGAATTTCAAACGATGAATTGAGGATAAGATTTTAAGCGCGTGAATTTGAACGGTTACTAAAATCACGCATGCTGACGTATACCTGGGAGAAACCAACTTGTCACATCGCGCTTTTTCAGGCGACGTTTCACTGATCTCATTCGTATGAGGACGATTCTTTTTCTCTCCTGGCAACGGTATATAAAGGGGTTTTATTACGTTTGTCTCTTTCACCAGTAACAAACTTTCTACACGGCGATTTACAACTGTTCATCTTCTTCCTTCAATCATCTTCTTCCTTCAATCAACAATGGCGACTTCTTCATCGGCTCATGATCAAACTGCTTCGTCCTCATTGCTCTCAATCAAGCCAAATCAGAACATGATTATTGAACTTAATCCCTATCTGTACGATTCTTATATGCTACAGGTGGTTGAGTGTTTGAAGTATTCACCACTGGTTCTAGCTCTCACACAGGTGGAAGCCGTCCCTATGTCACTCCTATCACAGGTTTACTCTACTGCCTCATATGACAAGAACAAGGAGAGAATCTACTTCCAAATCCATTCTCATAAGGCTTCTATTTCAAAAGTGAAATTTTGTTCCCAGTTACAACTTGCTGTAGATTCATCTGTAATCTCGCCAGACTTCATCACAACTACCCAACTGTTCTCGATGCTTTACGAGATGGGCTATACTGACGTACTTACCACGGCTATGAAGGTTAAGAAGTCTTGCTTACCACCCCATTGGAATGGATTGTTAACCCTCCTCATCAAGAGTTTGGCAGAGAGGAGTGGGGGATCTGATGGCACCAGCAACAGTTTTCTGACCCTTCTATACGGTCTTTATAATGGTCTCAATCTCGACTATGGGTCGATAATCTGGTCCCAAGTGGTGCAAAGTCTCAACACTTCTACGAGACATTCAGAAATTTCGTGTGGTCGATTCTGGACTATCATAACACGAAGGGCGATTAATTCTTTGGATATTTCGGTAATGAAGGATGCCCTAGTCGCGTATATTGCGACGTTTCACACCAAGAAGATCATTATCTCTGATCCTAGAAAGTTTCCTCACATTGGTTCTATCCCAGAGACAATGTACAGATGTGTCACCACTGAGAGCAAACTCATAACTGAATATCGCAAACTTCCTCCCAAGGAACTGAGAGTCTTATCTCCAGAACAGCAGGCTGCCTTGGATGCTGTGGACAAGCCTGGGAACCAAGGGAAACGGGCTACCACCCAGAAAGAGACAACAGAGGATGATCAATCTAAGTTTGCGAAGTCCAAGAAGCGAAAGTCTGTGAAAGATGATTCTCATAAACAAAAGAAGATTAAGAAGATGGCGAAGAGGTCCAAGAGTCCCACTCCTCCCAATTCAGAACATGGTGAGGAGGATGAAGAAGATCAAATACATCAGGAATCACCGAGAGGTAACACCCCTCCCCGATCCCCTACTCCAACTGAAACTCATCATAACAGACCTCCAACACCATCTCCATCACCGAAACAGACAGTTCCAGTTTCGGTTGCTCCTGTTCCCCCACCTACCACTTCTCAAACAACAACTTATTTACCACCACCACCACCAGTTACTTCTATTCCTATTTCTACAACTCCCTTATCACCTCCTATTATTTCCCAATCAACTACCACTACCATTCCTGAACCGACGGTAAGAGTCAACGTATCTGATACGGGGGCGACTACTGAAACAGAACCTCCAGTTACTTCCCACCCACTTTCACCCTCACCTTCAACCGATTCCGGTGCCACTCTCGGTGATGCTAATGATGAGTTTGATTCTACATACTACAGTCCCTATAGGCTTCCTACCGATGAGGATGATGATGCTCCAGTCACACGTCAACACTTGCAGGGCATTCATGAGAAACTTGATAAGTTACTTGATAACAACAAATCCTACAGTGATGTTGTCCTCAAAGCTTTCATGGATACAGCTCTTGAGCAATACACTGACTCCATTGACAAATCCACTAAGGCTGTTAATGAGTCTACTTCCTCTTGCAAAAAGGCCATTGCTGATGTTGTTGATATTGTTCATACTACTCAGATCTTTCTCGAGTCACTCAAAGGGCATGCTGATACAAGTGCAGCCAAGGTGCAAGCTTCTGTGGATTCATTTTCCAAGTCTCTTCAAGAGGAGCAGACAAAGTTTGAAGCCGTTCGTTCTTCCATCCAAGCAGACAACACTACACTTATCAGTTCTGTGTCTTCTCGGCTGGACTCTCTTCACGCTGATTTAGCAACAGAACGTGCTCTGAAGGAAGATCTTGCCCGACAAGCATCCACCATTGAAATACAGAAGGTTCAGCTCGCTCAAGCTGAAAAAGAAATTTCCTTGTTCAAGACAGAGAGAGCTGTTTTTCGAAGCTGTGCAGTTGATGTTAAGGATATGCTGACCAACATTCTTGGTGCTCATGATCCTATTCTTACCTTGACCATCAGGAATCATCTAACTACAAAACTTCTTCCTGCCCTTGCCATGTTGCACGAGATGAAGGGTGTTTCGGAGAGATTCATTGCTCCAAAACAAGGGGGAGAAGGTGCTCATCAACCGAAGGTTAAAACCGAAACCGAATCTGCTCAACCGAAAGTCAAAATTACAACCGAACTGAAGGGTAATGAAGATTCAGGTTCTGGTTCTCAAGCTAAGCAGAAGGAGATTGATGATGATAGTGATGATGATGTTGAAGAGACTATTGCTGAGGCTCTCAAAAGAAAGAAGAGGGACAGAGAGTTGGATGAAACTTTGAGGATTGCAAAGGAAGCAGAGGAGAGGGAAAGGAGGAACAAGGAAGAAGAAGAAACCTTAAACTGCAAGAAGGCCTTGTTTCCCCTATAGACAAAAGAGACACTTATCAATCAAGCTATAGAGTTTCCAAGTGTTTACTGGTTGGAACCTGTTGCTTCATTTGATTGTGACAATTCTAAGGACTCACAGTTCGACATGCTAATAACACGAAAGGCATTCACCTTTCATTGTTTCGATTCGACTGCTGAAGTTCCTTTCCCTCATCCAAAAGTTGGTCGAGAGCTTATAGACTTCTATCTGAAGTATGGTCAACCGCAATACTTGACATGGAGTGCACAGAAGATAGTTACTGTCAAGGTGCTCAAACCTTCACCTGCTGGGAAATTCATAAATGTTAATTTCAAAATCACACAAGGATCAGCAAACTCGGTGTCGATTATTTTCCTGGCAGACCTTCCAAATCTAAATCCTCATGACTGGATCCTATTGTTTAACATTCTGCTCACCAATCCGAAGGAATATGAGCCGATACTGGATCACTTGAAGAGGATGTTGGCTTCTTACATCAATGAGGTTGCTGCTATGGATCAGGAGATAGCGAAAGTAATGAACAAGAAACCAACTATCAAGCCAACACCGAAACCAGGAGATGTGAATAAAATGAAGATGGGCCAAATCGATTCTACACATCTTACTGTGATGTTTACAAAAGGCGAAGCACAACAGATTTTTGTTCGCTCTTGTTGATAAACATTTGTTTTCAACAGACTGCTTGGAGCACATCATCAACATTATTCATCGGTGCAAGCAGAACTCAGAAGCAGACAAGAAGAACTTCACAGACATGCTTCGGTGGTACATAACGTTTCGTCATCATCTATTGGCCATCATACCGAAGGTGTTCAAAATAGTAAAGAAGTCTTCTGCAGCTCAACCAAAGTGAGCTTTCGGCTCCATTGACGCAAAGGGGGAGATTGTTGAGTCTAATTGTGTTGCGTCATGGGCTTATGTTTTGTATCCGGATTGGGCCTGTCCATCCGTGATTAGCT
This sequence comes from Lactuca virosa, assembly GCF_052849685.1. Lineage (NCBI taxonomy): Eukaryota > Viridiplantae > Streptophyta > Magnoliopsida > Asterales > Asteraceae > Lactuca > Lactuca virosa. Next base: position 123,071,520 of record NC_136432.1, on the reverse strand, counting down.
AGTAGGGTTAGACTATAAATAATGCATGCATGTACTGTAACTCCCTGTTTATTTAAATAAATTAATAAATGTAAGTCCCAGACTAATTTGTGAAGAATTTAGAAGTTGGAGGTTTAAAAGTGTAAAATCCGGGTTAGTTTTGTAAGTATTTATGAAGGCAGGGAGTAAATGGTAATTTATGGGACTTCATTTGAAGAGATTATGGAATATAGGGGCTGTTTGGTAATTTTCGTACCTAAAATGTAAAGGATTTAATGCTGAGGGTTCATTTTGTAATAATTGGATTTACTTTGAAATAAAAGAGAAAGGGGAGGGCTGATCTTGGCATTATGGCTAAAGGTTTGAGGAGGCCGGGTATATAACCCTTTGTGTAACCCTAACCCTAAGGGTGCTTACAGCCGTCACCATCCACTCTCTAGACTTCCGGCCGCCACCCTACCTCGCTTCTCTGACCAACCAGCTCACCGGCGAACCATAGTGCCGGCGAAACTGTTTCTTGCTGTTTCCGCTGCCGACTAAGGCAGCAATCGTGGTTTCAGCATGCGAGTAAGGAAGATCGGAGTTGTAAGGCGACAGCCGCCTCCATTGCCGACGAAGACAACTCGACTACCGCTGCTATTGTTGTAGTTTGAGGAAGCAACTCCCATCGCCGGGTGCGAGCAACTCAGTCATCGTCACCAGTGTTGCGTTTTCCGATGGGTTGAGCCATCGAGTGTGGCAGCCTCTATCCCCGTACGAGAGCAGTCAATGGCGTGACTGTTGGGTCTATGTGCGTCGCCATTTCTCCGCCACTCCAAGAAGTTGAGGTGCGACGCTGTTGCCGCCTCTTCAGGGATTTTGCCGCTGCCAAAAGCCATGACCACCGCCTTGCCACTGTTGTTGCTGATGAACGTCGGGTTACTGCTGCTGCCGGACCACCGTGAGCCACCAGGTGGGTGGTTGGGTCCATAGTGCAAATGAGAAACACATGTGGGGCTGTATTCCCATAGTTAGTGTGTGATGTGTGTGTGTTTTGTCTAGCCGGGAACGAAGAGGGCCACTGCCGCCACGAGCCACCGCTGGCCACCACTAGGGTGGCTGTGTGTGTGTGTGTGTGTGTTGATTTTTAGATAAAGCCTTGTAACTGTAATTATCAATGAATAATAAAAATAATAGTAACCACCACCGTAAGGTGGTGGCCGCCGCCGTGTGCCGCCATAGACCACCACTACCCGATGTGGTAGTGGGTGGTGCCCCACAAGCAAAACCCTAATGGACCTAGCCAAAAGCCTAATGGGCTTAGAGATTGGTGTTGGGCCTATTGAGCCATGTTTGGGTGGAAGACCCTAATTGTTAGCATTTGGGCCTTAGACTTATTGGACCCACTTTTGGGCTTTTGAGAATGGATTGTGTATTAAACCTAATTTCTCCATATCATTGATCTAGTAGAGTAAAGGACTTAATGGATTAAGTCCTTAATGGGTTAAGTAAGAAACACTTAACCCTAATCGTCATTTTATGTGAAACCCTAATTTCACTTGGGCTTTGTGTTGGGCCATCCGAGAATAATCAAATGTACTAGAGTAATTAGTTGGGCTCTAGGGTAAGGCCCATATGAAGGATTGGGCCTAATTTGGAAAATTGGGCCATAGATGGGCCATAGTTTGGGCCTAGATGGTTGTATGATATTGGGCCCTTAGAATGAGACATGTTGGATCGGACTGAGCAATTGGGCCTTAAGGGAAGTCCATGTAGAGGTTTGGGCCCAATTTGGAAAATTGGGCCATATGTTGGGCTTTGATCCCTAGTTGACTTTGGGCCTATGGATTGGGCCTTGGGCTTGGGTAAGCCAAGCTAGGGGTAATGTAGTAATTATCCAAAGTATGTATTTATAGTATGTGTTAGAACCCAATTATTAATTGGGTGTTATTTTGGTGTTGACAGTTCGGGAATCTGTCATCTAGCAGCTGGGGTTGAGTCTGCGGGACTTCAGCAGTGTGGGGTTGTGTCTACGGGACTTCAGCAGTATGAGGTGAGTTTCCTTCCAGTAGGAACGGGTCTACGGCCACAATGCCGGCCTGTTTAGTTACCAGTAGTTCCAGACCTCGGTCTGATGCAGTAGTTCAGTGTGCTTGATGTCTTTGTGATTCAAGCATGTTTTTGTGATATGAGTTCCGGACTTCGGTCCGATGCAGTATGCAGTATATGTGTTTATGCCAGTAGTTATGATTATGTTATGCTATGCTCAGTTAGTTCCGGACTTCGGTCCGATGTCGGGCGGGGCCCAAGCTAGTTCCGAACTTCGGTCCGATGCCGGGCGGGGCCCAAAGCTAGTTTCGGATTTCAGTCTGATGCCGGGCGGGGCCCGATGCAGTGGGCGGGGCCCAGTATTTGATTACATATCATTGTATGGTATGTGGTAGTTTGGGGAACTCACTAAGCTTTGTGCTTACAGTTTTAGTTTTTGGTTTCAGGTACTTCCGCAAGTAAGGGGAAGAGCTCGGGATGATGGCATGGCACACACCACAGCTTCAGTTTTATCCTGGGAGTTTTATTCAGATATTTCGATATGATTGATACAATATTTGTTTTGACATAATTACTTGACTTTTGAGTTACTCACTCTATGGTTTTTAGTATGTATGACATTGGATGATGTGATTTTAGTAATATTAAAACAAAAATTTTAGGGTCGTATTTTGGGATGTTTCATGTATGCATTAAAAGGTTAACGTTTGTAATTATTATCGTAATTGTCTTGTAACCCTAAACACCTCTACAGCCGAAGTTCTTAATCGAGCTCTTCTGAGGTGTTGAAGCATTAATCATACGACACATTCAAAGTCATTCTTGTGTTCATAATTACGTTCTTAATTGTTTGTCTACTTAGAATCTATCGATCCTAATTGAAAATTATTTCAACGATAAGTAAGTTGAACATCAACTTATTACTTATTTAAAAAATGGATATGAAGAATTTACATATATGTTGCAGATCATTTGATCGGAGAAAGAGGCTTCTAATTATGCAAGATGTTGCAGTTGGCATGGAGTATTTGCATTGGAAAAACATTGTTCATTTTGATTTAAAATGTGAAAACTTGCTTGTTAATTTGGGAGATCCTCATAGACCCGTATGCAAGGTAATTCATATCTACTTTTTTTATAATTTATAAAATTCCAAGTAACAAATATTACATTTAAAATACCATTATACAATTAAATTCCAGATTGGTGATTTTGGTTTATCAAGAATTAAACGAAACACACTTGTGTCGGGTGGAGTAAGAGGAACACTTCCATTGATGGCCCCAGAGCTTTTTAGTGCTCTTAACAATCTAAGTTCCCTAATCATATTTACTCTTATGACAATTTGTTAACGTTAGCATGTGAAGCTTTTCAAGGGAAGCATACATAACTATGTATTGCAGTTATGTGTTTTGACCTTTTTGCCCCTCTAATGTTTTATGTTTATCTTTACCGTTTCATTTTTTTCCTGGTAACACTGACAATTGCAGCTTTGAGGACACTTTAATTTGGTATCACAAAAAACTATATACACTATACAAACGGCGCTTAGGTGGTGTTTTTTTGGCTTAACGATTTAATTTTAGCATACAAGCTATGCTTGATCAATGGACAATAAAACAAGGTTATATTTATGTTTAATTTTTTTGATATATATTCATCATTTATGGGGTCTTAGTAGTTGGTTGCTATTAATGACACTATTAAAATCAGCAAGGTCCATGCTAATTGTATATATTTTTTATTTTTTTGTTGCATGTGGTATTATATTTTTTTAACCAAAATTTACTATTTGGTATTAGCAATTCCATGGTTTGGAATTAATGTTTACTCGTTTGCATTTAAAAATGATTATAATGAATTTTTGTGTTGGATTTTATTTTGGTATATGGAACAAAGAATGTGGGTTTCATTTTACAAGGTTAAAATGGAAAATTCTGTATCAGGTTTATTATTTTGTTATCGATGGAATTGAGGAATTCTGTTCATTTTTACGACTTTGATCCAAAAACAAAGAAAGTAATTGGTAAAAGTTTTAAGTTCATTGTTTTTTTGGTAAAAGTCTACAAATACATTGCTATTATAACTATAAATGAATGGTGATATTATTTTATTACATAATCAATTTTTTAATTCTATTTAAAATTAACACTCGTGGGTTCCACGGGTTTTAACCTAGTATATATATATATATATATATATATATATATATATATATATATATATATATATATATATATATATATATATATATATATATTAAGACTATATTACTTTATGGTTTTCATTAGGGGTGGAATTGGTACGGTACCAATTCGTTTTTCCTTAAACCATGTACCGTACCAATTATAATTGGTATAAAAAATTTACTACTGGTACCGTGCCAAGTATACTTGGTACCAATATATTTGGCTACCAACAAGTTTGGTTGGTACAAATTGGTAATGATATATACCGACTTCTTTTTATAGTCTGTTGTAAGATTTTAAAATAAGCAAATACATCGGGTAATTTAGACGTTTAGTAAAGAATTTATGTAGTTCTTTTAATTTACAAAAGATTCTATTAAAAATAACGCTAAAGTAATGTTTTAATTTTGTTCTTTAACATTGTAATGACTATTGACTAATGCGACCAAATAACTTATATATCGTTTTTTAAAAATGTAAACACTAAACATAATTAACAATTGAAATTTACGATTTCGTTTATATATATATATATATATGAATTGATTGGTACGGTATTACCATGGTATTCAAAATTTTGTACCATTACCGTACCAATATTGTTCAATTGGTACGGTACTGCCAACCAAACATGTTGGCTACCAAATATGTTGGCTACCAACTTTCTTGGTTCGGTTGGTAGCATGTTGGTTGGTTTTCCGTGATACAATTTTGACAGCCCTAGTTTTCATTACATGTGGAACAATATGAGAACATTTTTCTTAATTATGAATTTTATATGTAATAATAAGATTTTAGTAGACACAAAATTATAATAATAGTTTTTTAACTTTGAGAGATAATACGTTGAGTTTTTATGAATTTTTCCTTCAGTTCATCATGGTAATACAACTTAACTAAAATTAACCAATATAAATAGTAGATTTTAGAGATTGTTGTAAAATAATTTAGAAGCAAATGATAATCAAATCAACCCGTATTAATTCATTTATCAGATTATTTATTAAAATTAAGACAATAATATAAGTTATAGAAAATAAAATATATCTTTCAAACACTTTTATTTGGATATTAATTTAAAAAAAATAACATGAATTATGACATGAAAATACATTTCATGTTTTAATTAATGGATGTGTAACCGAATAATATGTCGATAAGTACAATTGGGCCTATTGGGCTTGTTGCTTATGGAACAAGATTCAGATCACTTCATCCACCTATTTTAGGGCTCACAGGCAAAGTAATTGCAAATCTGCAACCCCAGACATACGCTTTACGCATACCAGACGAAAGACCGATCGATCGAAAGAGGAGAAATCATGTCATCGAAGGTGGTTTTGAAATCAAAGGGCAAATCATCGAGAGGATCAAAGCCATCGGACGATAATTCAGCATCGAAGCTCTTGAAGGAATGGAGTACATGGACGATGAAGAAAGCTAAAGTTATCACTCATTACGGATTCATACCATTGATCATCATCATCGGCATGAATTCGGAGCCCAAACCATCGATCTCTCAGCTCCTCAGCCCGGTTTAAATCGTAACAATCCTTCTCTATTCGTCGAATTTCATTCTAAATCAAGTCGAATCTATATCTAGACATAAGTTAGGGATTTTGTTTGTCTGTGTATTTGCTAGGCGTGGTTAATTGAATCGTTTGATATGCAGCTCTGGTTTTCTGTATCTGTTACGAATTAGTATGAGTTAATTTGCTGTATTAGTCTTTACTGATATCTGTTTACATGTATTGCAAATAGATTGCCTTGTGTCAAGCAAAAACATGTTGTTTTTTTTCTCTAAAATTGAAAGCAAAAACATGTTTCTGTTACGAATTAGTATGATTGGTATGAGTTTGCTTCTAGGGTTTTAAACTTCATGGATGCATATAGTTAATCCTAAGGGATGTCTAATCTTTTTACCACTGTTTTTTTCTCTAAAAACACCCGATATATTTGCATCTTTTATTAATTTATTTGACTAAACTATGCTTCTGAGATTGATCAATGAAGTAAAAGACATAAAATGGTTTCATTTCTTATATGTTGGATTTGTATGTTTGATGTAGTTTAGTTAGAGGATTTTGCTAAACTGTTGCAGTGATGATTGAATGTACAGCTTTAAGCTGGATCTTCTTCAGAATATCCATGACTAATAGAGCTGTGTTTACAAGATTGGTAATTAAGATGTGAAAAGAGATAAAAGAAAAAAGAATACTTTTAACATTGTCTTACTTTGTAAATTTTAGTGATTTCTATCATCTATGATCATATTTATATTGGAGAAAACTGCAAATTTAATCCTAGCATGGTTATTAATTCATAGTAATTGTTTTTTATCTAGCATTTTATTAGGTTTTATATCAAAATTTATGTTGTTCTAAAAAAATGAGGTCATTGAAAGGAATAAACATCGGGGCATTATTTTAGGATAATAATAAGGATAGTTGGGGCAGAATAATGAATGGGAGTCCATTTTGATGTTGACAAATAACAATATTCATAATGCATAATTTAATAAAGTGGTTGAATGTGTTAGAATGTTTATTTGACATTCAATGGATTAACGTTTTTTTACAGAGGGATGTCATGTTCAATTGATATAGAGTTCAACCGTCATTGAACTCCTCAATAAGGAAAAAAAGATATTTTTTGAATATAAAATGATTAACAAATACATGTCTTTTCTAAATATGTTTAATTGAACCTTTGTTGAATTCAATAGATTATATGAAAAAAAATGTTCAATGTTAGTATGAAAAATGAAATGATAATGGATAAATTTATTAAACGCGATAATTGTAAATGTCCTAAGCCATCTTATAGTTTGTTTGGTTGCACATTGTTTGCAAAATGTTACTAGAGATGAAAGGGAAATTAAATTAAGTTGTTGTTTGTTTTTTGGAAAAAACTTCTTCAAACATCTTATTGCTGGGCGGCACAGCACACACGCAACACTTTTCATCTCCCCGCTGTTTGTTTTTTAGAAGTCTTTGGAGTCAAAAACCTCTGCGCGTGCTCTGTTTGGCGCAACACTTGTACCGCCTCTTCCAACCTCCTCTTCTTCTTTTTTTTCTTGCTGTAATTTTGATTATATGTTGTTGAAATTTTATTTCATCTTTTTTTTCATTTTTTTCTTGTTTATTCTTGTTTAATTTTTTTTTTCGTTTTTTTATATTCAATAATGATAGTTTATTAATGAAATATCGTTATTTTTTACTAAAATATCATTATTTTTTGTTGAAATATCATTATTTTTTACTGAAATATCATTAATTGTTGCCGAAATATTATACATTATTAAATTTTACGTATTAAAAAACTACTTTCGGTTTATAAAATTAGTTTATTTGAATTTTTTAATATCTGCAGCAGTATGCAGATGTTAAAAAAATAAACACGCTTCTTATTATACTCTACAGCCGTTTGGTCCACCTCTTCTACTGCAGAGGGTTGCAGAGGTGATCCGCAGACTTCATGAATTTTTGCTTCAGAAAATCAAACAACACCTAAATGCCCCAAGCCATTGTAGAGGGTGTTTAGGATTACTTTTGAAAACAATTTGTTAACTTTTTAAAAATCCATAAGTTGAAAAAATGTTTGGGTAATTGAAAAGCAATTTTGAAATCAACTTTTCTATAAACTTCAAAATGGAATTTTGGAAAAGCATGAAGAACCCTGTTTTTTGAAGTGTTATTGGCTTTTTTATTCTAAAATTACCACAGTATCCTCATTTAACCTTATATCCACCCAAACTTATACTCACATAACTATTTTTAGTCATTTTACATTTAAAAGTTAAGTCAAACATTTTAAAAAAAACAACTTATTGGTTTTTGCCTAAAAAAATAACTTATTGGCTTTTGCCACTATAAATTCTAATCCAAACATTTTAAAAAAAATCTTTTTTGAAAAAGTCATAAATCAATAAAGTCTTTTGTCCTAAAACACTTTTGAGGTCCAAAAAGCAATCACAAAACCCCCCTTATTATTTGTTTGGGTGCACATTGTTTGCAAAATGTTGTTAGACATCAAATGGAAACTAAATTAATAAATAGAGGCAAAAATATTATTCTATAAAAAGAAAATTTATTTAGAAAAAAAATAAATGTTTTATATATAAAATTTATTAAGATTACGGAAGATGAGAAATCCATAATCAACTTTGGTTAATGACCTACATTTATAGTATACGAGTGAGTATTTTTATTACGAGTTTGAAAACGATAGTAAATAAAACCTTAGCTATCAACTATATTATATATGCAAAGTACAAAATATAACCCTAACAAAAACATGGACGATCGGATATCTAATCTGGTCGTCGATTCTCAAGTCACATTTAACAATCTTCATCTTAACTTGAGTATAATTCAAACTCCTAAAACCAAGAACTCCCGCTCCTACCTGCCATTTTGTCTCGAATGGACTTACTTCTAGCGAAGATTTACCAAGTGCAAGCAATGCTTAAATTTCTATGTGGACAACAACTTCATCAACATATCAGTTGAGTTCTCCTTGGTGTTTATCATTTGGATGAAAAATCTCTCTTTCTTCCAAAGCATCTTTGTTGAAATTCAAGCTTCCATCAATATGTTTTGTCTCATGATAAACCATATTCTTTGCAAGACACAAAACACTTTGGCTGTCACAAAACATGATAGGCTTCTCTACCTTCAACCTAAGACTTTGAATAGGGATGAACATCGGAACTGTGTACCCGCTTTCGGAACTGGAGCCGTCTCAGAACTACCGGTTCCCGAACAGGAACTGCCTTAAGCGGTTTCGGCTCCTAAAGTTACGGAACCGCCTTAAGCGGTTCCGATTTCGGTTCTCGTTTTTTCAGAAATGCTACCCGCTCGGTACCCGTTAGAACCGGTTTATATATATATATATATATATATATATATATATATATATATATATATATATATATATATATATATATATATGTGTGTGTGTGTGTGTGTGTGTGTATTGGTATTTAGTATTAATAATCGTGTGTTATTTAGACCGATGGATAATATATTGATCTAATTTTGTTCGTCTTTGGTCAGAATTGATTTGATTTGGACCGAACTAAATTGCAGTTGTATTGACAAAAGTTAATAAAATGGATGTAACCGGGTTACCCGCTCTTGGAACCGAAACTGCCGGTTTTGGGACTGGTTCCAAAAATTTAAGAACCGCCTAGACCGGTTGCGGTTCTAACTTTCTAGGAACCGTCGGTTCCGGTTCTCGCCAAATGAGGCGGGTACCCGCCTATGCTCATCCTTAACTCTGAACAAGACCATGTAACCATATGTAATCCTTTATTCATTCAGTAATTGACATGTACTCCACTTCAGTTGTAGATAAGGCAAGAATGCTAGAATGGGTTGTGACATTAACTTCCAACTTATAACACACCCGAATAAAGTAAAAATGTAGCATGTAAGTGATCATATTTTCACTAGATCATCACCCTGGTTAGAATATGTGTAACTAACCAAGTTATTATTCCACGTATTAACATCACAAATGTTAGCCGTTCCCTTCAAGTATCGTATAATCCACTTGACCGTTTCCCAATGAACTTTTCTTGGATTACTTATAAACCTGCTTACCATATTAACTGGACGACAACACGATCCAAATAAATGGGACTTCCAACAACACTCAAATAAAGAACCTTTCTTTTGAAAAAAATTTCCTGGCATGTAGTTAGATAATGCTTCGATTAAGTTTAAAGTGTGCTGCCAAAAGAGTTCCAATAAGTTTGGACCGGTCAATATTAAATGATTGAAATACTTTCTTAATATAGTTTTTTAGATATATAACATCTCTACTCTTTTATATCTTCGAATATAATACCTAATATATTCTTTGTTGCACCAAAATCCTTCATCCTGAATTCACTTTCTAGTAACGCCTTCAGGTCATTAATTTCAACCATATTCCTGGTTACAATGAGCATATCATCCACATATAAAAACAAATATATGTAGGAACCATCATACATTTCCTTTGAGTAGACACAACTTTGAAACCTCTTGTAAAATTCTATTGTAGGCTACTTCAAACCATAAAGAGATTTCTTTAGTTAACATACATGATCTTTCTTGGAGCCAAAGAACCATTCTGGTTGGGACGCGTAAATTTTATCATCTAGACTGCCATGAAGAAAAGCAGTTTTTACATCAAGTTGCTTAAGCTCCATATCAAGTACACTCACCATGGCTAGTAAAACCCGAATCATTTTGTGTGTCACAACGGGTGGGAATTCATTATGATAGAAAATTCATTTTATCTGTGAGAAACCTTTTACCACTAACCTTGCTTTCATCTTTGTTGGTTCATATATAGTAACTCCTTCTTTTAGTTTAAAGAGCCATTTACATCTCACTGGTTTTGCTCCTTTTGGTAATGGAACAAGATCCCAAACTTCATTCTTTTCAATTGATTGCATTTCTTCATTATTCACCATTAACCATTTGTTTCTTCTTTACTCGCTACAACCTCTTTGTAAGACTGAGGTTCGTCTGTATCAATATCCTCTCTTATCGCTAGTGCATATACTATAGATTCGCTCACAAGTATTGACACATCTAACATATCCAGGGGCTTTTGAATGTTCACTTCCTGCCTTCTTTTTGCTATAATTTTTACCTCGTCATTTTTCTCTTAACGTCAACATCTCTAGAATCTTTTGAATGTTCCTTTAAGAGTATTGGAATTGGCATCATCTAAACTTAAGGTTAACCACCCTACCCCAAAAAAAATACTTTAAATCATCAAAATAACATCATACTCTATAAGGCATGAAAGAAGCATTATAGCATTTGTATATCAATAAAACATCAAATATCAACAATACATCGACACCCAAAAGGAAAATATAGATAAAAGGAAAGTTAAGCAATTGCATTTTATCAAATCACCAATACTCATATTAATCTCAAAGTCCAACACCACTCACCAAAGAATCACCAATATGGGAAATAGCTTGTGGGCACACCAAACTAAGATACATGTGACCATTACACATGGTCCATATATGAGGTAACTACCCTCATATGTAAGTGAGGCTTTTCTAGAATGTTTTCACACACCAAAGTCACTAAAGTTGGGTACCCGTCCAAAATGACCCCATCATCCAAATAAGTCATAATTAAATGCACCGACAATGGATGTAAAAACATTTTACCAAAAACATATAACTTTACACATTTTAAATAGGCACACCAAATACTTTTCGCGATTGCAAAAAATACATATAATATTTACAGAACATTCATATAATTTCATAGAAAGTCACACCAAATATCACCATAACAATTATACGGACATATACTCGTAGTGTACTCACCTCATTCAAGTAGTAACATTCCCTTCTTCACCTTCAATCTTGCTTAGCACCTATAAACTCCCCTTGTTCAATAAACTGAAGAAACCAACCACAAAACTCAATTTCAATTCAAAAATAATAGTAGGTTAAATTTTATGATTCCGACAAGTGTCTTGCTAACACGAACCACTAAGGGAATACTGATATAAATTTCAGGTCCATTAGACAAAAGTAATTTTTGAGAAACAAGCAAAATTCCACTCAACCGAGAACCTAATCAGCTAAAAAACATGAAAAACTTATTCCTAAGTTCATTATGAAGGTCTATATGGTCTCCACACTTCCAAATCCACCTAAATGACCTCTAATGGCTATAAGATGCTTAAAAATCCATTTTGAATCAAGTATACCATCTAAAACATAATCATTCTAATAATCAAACATCCAAAATGGAAGATCATGAGCATAGAACTTCAGTTCCTTAAATGACAACATCAAACGAATCATATATCCTTAAATAATGGCATTGTTTCAATTAACCACCGGTTCCTCACCAATAAGCTTCAATATGACCAAAGAACTTCACAAATAAATTTTAATGATTTCAAAAGAGAATATAGCTCAATCAATGATTTACACCAAGGTCCAAACTCCTTGGAAACTTGCTAGAAGCTCCAAAACCTCAAATAAACTCATTAGAAATAAAAGGAAGTAAGGAAGTATCAATTGCAAATTAATATGAAGACCTAACAATAGAGATTAGAAAATCAGAGAAGAGATGATACCTCAAAGCACTTGAGAATGATGAAGATGGACCCAGATCTTCAAAAGAGCAAAAATGAAGCTTCAACTTCTTACAATGTCTAAAAGATGTCTATCACTCTCTTTCAACTTTTGGAGACAGATTAAATGGATAGGGAAAGGAGAGTCCCATTCATCATGTTCAAACTATGACAAATTTACACAAATAGTCCATATACTTTCCATTTTAACACTTAACTCGTCTTTTGAGTTATATTATTTTACTCATATATAATTTCGACTTTCATCATTCTCTATCAACTTTATAACATTTTAAGTCCTAGCCAAGTTATATGCATCGGTGATTGGTTAACTCTCAAATTACACCAAATTTACACTTTTAACTTAAATGCATTCATTTTAGGTTTTCATCACATTGTTTTTATAAAAATCTAGTTCCTTAATTAATATTGTTATTATTATGATTATTTTGTTATCTATATAGTTTCTTAAATTTTATTTTATTTTTTCGAAAGGATGAAAATCATTGCATCTGATTAATATGGCAACAACATATAAACATATAAGACCATGATTGTAACAATGTTCTCATTAGCTATAATGAAAAACATTGGACACATCCTAATAATGAACAAGTTCAAACTCTTTTATCAACAAGACTTATGTTCCTAGATGCATGCTTCATATGAAGCTTGTACATTAAGATACTTGGATTTTAATAACTGTAGGTGCATTATATTTACATAATAGTAATAAATATAGAGTTATGTCATTGATTTTTTTAATAAAAAACAACTTATAAATGTTGTTATGTAGGATGAGATTAAGAGGAATGAGAAGGTGGTATAGACTAAAAAGGATGGATAATGTAAAAGTTTTAAGATTTTCATACTTTATTTATATACTACAATATTGAGTTACATCATTATTTATTAACTAATCGAAATAAACATCAATATAAGTGTTAAGGAGATTACGATCACATACACAAAGGCTTACGAGACACCATCCTAGTCTAATTGTCGTATTAGGTGGAAAGCATGTCACTATGCTGCTCTCTAATATCCATACACACATAGAGAAAATACAACACCTCCAAGCTGACTTCTAAGATAGATTTTTAACAATTTTAAAATTATTGACCTCTACAATAATACAATTACAAATCTTTTGATAGAGATCAAACACACTCTCAATTTTAAGCCACTGGTAATGAATTTTTAGATGATGATTTTTGTCAATTTGAACACGGGCTAGTACGACCGATAAATATTGAAACTACTTTTGATTTTACATCTAACACATTCAGCTATTCATTATTTAATATCGTTACTCAGTGTTTCGTAATTATCAAGTATTTCATAACTTCTTAGTATCTCGCAAATTACTTATGAAAACGTCATCTCATTTATTGCTGGAAATACCAATTATTTCGCAAATTTTTGGTGTCTTGCGACTTAATGTTTTGTAACTAAAGTATTTTCAAAACCGGCTTTATGATACATGAAAACTCATGTATTTTATATAAAATACAAAAAGTTTTGAAATACTTTAATGAAAAAATACTTTAAAATTTACAAGTTTACAAACAAGAAAATTATTTCAATACTTTATGTAAAAAATGATCAAAAGGTTTAATGCGTTTTGAGATATATATATATTTTTTTGTGATTATATCTTTGTTTATGGTAGAATTAGTCAATTTCGTTTGCCAATTTATTGGGCTTGTAACACAAGTCACCTACTTATTAGACCCAAGTATATTAGGCCTAGGGCACTCTCATTTCTAAACTGTAAACACCATCGTCCATATTTCAGAGAAAGGGCAAAACAATGTCGTCGAAGGTGGCTCTGAAGGCGAAGGGGAAATCAACCAAAGGATCAAAGCCATCACCTGATAATTCACCATCAAAGCTCTTGAAGGAATGGAGCACATGGACCATGAAGAAGGCTAAAGTCATCACGCACTACGGATTCATTCCGTTGGTTATCATCATCGGTATGAACTCCGAGCCTAAACCCTCCATCTCTCAGCTTCTCAGCCCCGTTTGATCGGTAATAATCCTTCAGTATTCGTCGACTTGAATCCTGAAACAAATCCATTTACTCTATGTTGAAATATCGACTGCTACCGCGAGTTAGGGTTTATATTTTTCTGTTTTTTCGCATCCTTCTGATGGGTTCTTCCAGTTAACTGCTTGTCTCATGAAGTAATAAAATTTAGGGTTTTTGTGATGCATCTAACTATATTTACATACAAATGGATTTCTTGATTTTGTTATGTGCGAAAGAAATTGGGGTTTTTTTTGTTTATGAAATCTTAGATAGCTGCTTCCTTTGTTTGGTTTGGCTTTGTGTTTGATTATGTAATGTGCACATACACATGTACATATTATGTGTTTATTATCTATGAATATATGCATATATGCCTTATTATCTGTGAATATATGCATATATGCCTCAAGTAGATAAAGATCGAACCCTTTTTGGTTCTTTAATGTGTAATTTGATGTTCGACATTAGCATCCACATTTTCGTTAATCTTTTGGGTTATGATTTCAAAGTAATCTTTATTTCAAATACTAGTAAGAATTCGTGTAGGATCATAATTTAAGTTTGATTCCCACATGAGCTTTCTATGAAAGTGGCTTGTGGAGAAGAATTGTGGTTCTTGTCTGTATTTCAATGAACTTGAAAAAAATTGGAATAAAGAAAACTGGATTGGTTAAAGACTAATCATCTATTTCAAAGTGATCCGACTTTTACAATTAATTTTAAACCGTTATATTTGTTGAAATATTTGTGAAATCGTTAATGTAAACAAACCCAAAAATTTCCAACATAATCTTAAGTTTTTGTTGGTGTGAAATATCTCAACAAAATCTTTTTTCTAGTCATGTTATTTATAAACTATTTGTAGTCATGATATCCAACAATATATGCCTGCAATTAGCAAGATTTTTGCAAGATTTTAGGGTATCCTTATTGTTGGGCTTCTTATGTCCATGTCCTTTCAAAGATTTAATCGTGTGGTTAAATAATAAATGTCTCTATTCTTGTTATTACCCAAAAGAATGTCATCTTTGTATTTCTTCAGTCCGACTACTCTGCCATTAATAAACCCAAATGAGTTTTATCAATGAACATCAATTTTGTAATTATATTTGTAACGGCTCAAATTTTCAAGCAAAATTTTTCTTTTTAAAACAAGAGCAAAATTTTTCTTTTTAAAACAAGATTTAATAACTAAAAACAATCATGTAAAATATCATATCATTAAATTGTTTTAAAAGTCATAAAACATATTATCAAAACAAAGTCATATCATAAAACTAATATAAGTCTCAAAACAGTTCATATACCGATGTGAGTGTACACTCATGCCATGTCATTCCCTTTCTCACCTAAACAACCTAAAAACGTTTAACTTTAAAATGCAAACGCAAAGATTAGTGAGTTTGCCAATATACCAAACATTCCAGTACACAAACAATATTATGGTTTAACCATAGTCTCATATAACACGATTGCTATAGTCAAACTATAATCTCACATACAATTGCTATAATCCAACTATAGTTTGATATGCCATTGTTATAGTCCAAGTCTAGTCTTGCATACCATTTCTATAGTCCAACTATAGTCTCACATACAATTGTTATAGTTTACCTATAGTCTTATATCACTCATATATACAACCTATCTCATAAGGACATCTAATGTCACACATAATAATAATATAGTGACAAAACTAACATGAACCTAGCAACCACAATCTCAAGGTAGTCTCCACAAATGAAAAAACGAGCACGAACCGAAATGCATATTGTCATACACTCTTTCTCTTGAACTTACTCATCTAACCTCTTCTAAATCAATTAAACTTCTCATGACCATTTTCATGAGGTTACAACTTCATAATCTAATTTTTTTTTCTCATAAATGATCATTTTCCCCTTTTGGTCAATATTTGACTAAAAGTTAACTTTCTCTAAATTCCGGGTTCTTACATTTAACATTTTCTTCATAAGAAGAATCTACGATTTTGGCAAGCAAGTCAAGACCTTGGAGTGTTCTTAAATTAATCTCACAACTAGCTAGTTAGATGTTAATTAAATGGTTACTCAAAGTGCCTATTTAATTTATACATAACATATATATTCATATCTTATGCATATAACTAATTTTGTTATCTTTTATTATCATTTCCTACAAATAATAATTTATCAGTTAGTTGTTAAAATATTATTTTCATAAAATAATAATTCTCCAATTAAATATAAGTGTGGATTATATTTATTAATAATCAAATTACTTTAATAAATAGTCAACTAATAGTAATTTGTTATAAGGTGTGACCCTATTGGATCATATGTTATTAGCAACTATCATTACATAATAATTCTTGGGCATAATTTTTTTTTTTAAATCCACCATAACTTAAGGATGGAAGGAAAAGAGGCAAGGATTTCTTGCTGCGGATCACAAGGGGGAATGGATTTTGGATTTTGATAAGAGAAAAACCCAAGAAGTTTGAGCCTTTAAATAGGGTCCAAAATCAGAGACCTAGGGTTTTAAGTTTGGGAAAATGACCTTTGAGGGTAACTAACTGTTGCGTTTGTTCTCATTTGGTATCTTTCCTTTTTTGTACTCAATATACCATCGAACTTGTTGTTTGTGTTCACCATAACCCTTTTGATCGGCTATCACTTGTGATAGCCGGTCAAAGGGTTATGGTGAACACAAACAACAAGTTCGATGGTATATTGAGTACAAAAAAAAGGAAAGGGACCAAATGAAGACAAACTCAACAGTTGGTTACCCTCCTGAGTCATTTTCCCTTTACTTATTTATAGAAAATCCCACGTCATCTCCTGCTTATATTAATGACTTTATAAGATTCATTTTTGCTTCTCTTCAAAACATAACCCACGAAAGAACATTATTCATACATGTACAACTTTGTAATGCACTTGAATATTTATTAGGGGAATCTTAACTAATCAGGTGTATTTCATGACTACATTTATATTTCCAATCAAATGATTTATCGTATCATGGATTCTGGACAAGTCTATAAACGAGTGGAATCACAAGTGCTGTGATTTTTTAGTTTACTTAGCTTTAAGATCGAATTCATGGGAGAAGATACAACATCAATATGTACAAGATCATGCAGCTTTTGCAGACACATCACCATAATATACCTTGAGGTAAACGTTTATGTTGATAAATATACCTTTCATACATAGTCATATCCTTTTGCAGAGAGGTGTTAACAGTTAACCACAGTAAACATAACATAGACCATGTTTTAACGAAGCTACCCCTCCGAAACGCTCTTCATGTATGTTATGGCCAAAGAAGGTTGCAGTCTTTGATACTTTTGCAACTTTAATTTCAGTTAACTTTTTGGTGAAAATGACTCAGGAGGGTAACCAACTGTTGAGTTTGTTCTCATTTGGTCCCTTTTCTTTTTTGTACTCAATATACCATCGAACTTGTTGTTTGTGTTCACCATAACTCTTTGACCGACTATCACAGGTGATAGCCGGTCAAAAGGGTTATGGTGAACACAAACAACAAGTTCGATGGTATATTGAGTACAAAAAAAGGAAAGGGACCAAATAAGAACAAACGCAATAGTTAGTTACCCTTCAGAGTCATTTTCCCTTTAAGTTTTTGCGGCCATGCATCGCATCTTATCTTGCTGGCATGCGCCGCGACCCATAGATAGTTGTGCCACAAAGTCGCTTCTTCCTATGAATAATCTTTCTAGTTTCTAGAAAATGAATAAAACTTGGCGACCTAAAACATATCCAAAAAATAGACATTACAGGCGAAGAGAGTGGATAACCATCTAAACTTATTAAACTTTCGGTGTAGCACTCATCCATTGTAAATAATTATGTTTAATGTTCTTAGGGGCGGACGTAAAAATATACAGTAGTAATGCTACCAAATTTTTTTTTTCCGATAAGATATAATAACTTAGACCTGAAAAATGGGTTCGTGTTGAGGTAGGTTTGTTTCATGACGAGATTGGAAACCTATAAAATCTGTCAAACTTAAACGAACTAAAACCAAAAAATGCTTTTAATAAAAAAAATTAGTTTGAACAACATTAAACAAATTCAAACTTTAAACTAAATATTTTAGGTTTGATATAGTTTGTAACTAGTGGCGAAGAGAGCAGGGGCATGCCGATGCTCTGCCCCTGCCAACTTTTTATTTGACCACCGACTATACATTAACCACGACCATGAATCATCTAAGGTCCTAAATGCTAAAGCCCACTGCACCCTCCAAAATCCAAACGCATACCCTTAATATAATATTTGAAATGTTAAATTCTATTACAAAAACTTTTAATATATATATATATATATATATATATATATATATATATATATATATATATATATATATATATATTAAATAATAAATACCAATATTGTTCGCCCTTAATCACCGTCACAATGAATCTACGATGCCTCAAAAAATTAGGATCGATTTTTTTTTAAATCGCATACGTATTATACCTTCTAAATCATACATACTTATAAAGCTAGCATTTTTTCTTGAATCTCATGCATTTGAAACCCTCTTTTTTAACTTCCTCAAACCATATTCATTTGAAACCCCCTTTTTTAATTAATGAAACTCAAAAGTTTTTTTAATTATTATTTAACACTCAAAAGTTTTATAACTTATATTATGTTTAATTAACATTTAGTGAAAAGTTTACTATAAAAAGATCCATCTTTTGGGAAGACATGCATACAAATCATATACAAATTTAAGAAAGAAAACAAACTTAAAGGTTTTTGTGTTGGGTTGAGGTTTTATAACCATTTTTGGAGATATGTTATTATATTAGAGCTTTTAATTTGTAAGTTTGTTATACTAATTCTTATTTTAATTTTCTTCGTTTTTGGATTATTGTAATACAATCGTTGTATATTGTGGTTTAATCGTTAATATATTGATCATATGTTATATAGGGTGATGTCGAAAATATATAATTAAATATTTTAAATATGTTTTTTTTATTTTGTAATTGTACCGTTTCAAAAAGATAATTAATTAAAACTCATAGATATGTTATACTTTCCATCTCTCTCTCTCTCTCTCTCTATATATATATATATATATATATATATATATATATATAGAGAGAGAGAGAGAGAGAGAGAGAGAGAGATGTCAAAACATTTCAATCAAAATTCATTTAAAATCTAATATTTCAAATGCTTTTAATAATGATTGTAAAAATTTCAACATATGTTACTTAATTGATTGATTAGTAAAAATATTAATATTTTGAAACTCCTAACTCTTAAACTTGTATTATTTAATTTGTTAGTTAACTAAAATATTCTTCCTAGATAAAGATAATATTTTTATATTTGGTTACTCATATTTATTTATGTAATTAGAAAACAAGGTGTACATAGAATGACTACTTCAATTTCACATAGGAATCGATACCACTAGAGAGGTATGTTGTCTTTAACCGGTGGTAGGAGATCCACATACCCTTTTGAATTATTTATTTTAATTCTTAGTAATATCTATTTTATATTCCTATTCACCTTAATTTTTAGGTACAAATTAAGGAAGATGATTCTCGGCGCACCAACATAAAGTCAAACGTACGCCTTGCAAAATATGTAATTAAAATTAAATATCATATTTACTACTCGACTTATTTTAAAACTCTTGATGACATTTATGTATAATGATATATTTTGTATGACTTCATTCTTAATTTTAATGTTTAATATTTGAAAGTTTATATATTAAACCTTGGATGTTTTGGTGTAATATAAATAGTGTAATACAAAGTTTATTAGTTCAATATTGTTTATTAACAGCTCATTCAAAACAACTTATTTTTTATTTTATCCAAAAAATATTATCTGACATAAGAAAAGTAGATTATATTAATGTTATACAAAAACTTATAATATATATTGGATATTATAAAAGTAAAAGTAAAATTTATAAGGTATGGACTATATTAGATAATATCAAAATATAAGTTGATGAATTTTTATGTTATTTGATAATTCGGTTAAGGTCCAAAACATAACTAAAAACGTAAATGTCAACATATTTCTATTTTTTCTCATAATTATTTTAACCACTTAAATGCATTCTTGCGCAACGTGCGAGATTACGCCTAGTATAAATTAAAAGCAGAAGATTGTACAAACTAAGAGACAAAAGATGAGAAAAAGTTGCATAAGAGAGAAATAGAAGAACAATAATATATTGAACAAAAAAATAGAAATTACAACTAAAAAAATATCCGCCTACATCATAGAAGGTATCACCAGAGAGAACGAGTAAACCCTCCCTACCATGGCACTGTCACTGTCTTGCTCTCGCACGCTCACCAAATTGTCGTTGCCCAATCTTCTTGTCACCCTTCAAATTCCCTAGTCTCTACTCCAAAATGTGGAAGTCGCAGGTAGAGAATCAAGAGATCTTTCTTTATTATTTTCTAAGGTAAAAGAAAAAAGAAATTGGATGACCTTTTTGATTTTAAAAGAAGTTAATTATGGTGCTTATGATTTTCAATAGTTGTGTTCTTATATTTTCAATACATTTGCGTGCTATCATCCATTTACTCGAGTTTTTGTTTTCTTTAGTTGCTTCAATAATTACTATAATTGTTAAGAAGTTGAAACATTTAACAAATTATTTAAATTATATTAATTATGGTTTGTAATCATCATCAGTATTATATTGAAAATATATATTGACTGCATATTCTTTTCTTTTTTTGGATCCTCTACTATCTCCTAATTCCGTATACCATAATTAAAGCACATTGTTGTGCTCTCCAAATTTTAACTTTTCTGTAATGTGAAATGGATTTTTGGCTTCTCATAACAGAAAAGAAGATTTGTATGAGCTACAATTGTGGAAGGTTTTAATAATATATGATTTAGGGGTGAGCAAAACCGAAACCGAAAACCGATAAAGACAAACAAAATCAAAACCAAACCCAAACAGTCGATTTTGGGTTTGAATTTTTTAAAACCGAAAAATTTGGTTTGAATTCAGTTTCGACTTTACATACTGACCAAAAACCGAACCGATCCACTATTATATAGTCCATATAGTATATATTATATAACTAATGATATATAGAAAATACGTTAAGTTGCTAGTGTAGTGGAAAAGGGTGCGTTTCTTATTCTTTAGGTCTGCGGTTCTATCCTTTTAATTGTATCTTATTTAAATTTTGCTTATTATCCCACAATCTAATAACAATTGGTTGCTGTCTTTTTATTGTTATTTTTAAGTCGTTGTGTTTGGTCCACTTTAATAATTTAATTCATAATAGTTTAGTAGTTTAATTCATTTTTTTATTTTCCAGATTACAGAAAAAACTTCGTTTATTGGAAGTCCACTTAATATAAATAAGTCTATAGAAAAAAAGGTTAAATACTACACTGTTTGGATTAGTAAGACATTCGACATGTAAATATGAGGTTCTGTGTTAGAAATATGGTTACCATTGTGTTTTATATGATGCACAAAACACTACACATATTATTATTTATATTTTTTTTGGAAAATGGTTTTAAACTCAAAACCTGTAAACCCATGGATTGAACCCAAAAGCCGAGAAATCGGGAAATCAAACCCGGTCTGAAACCGAAACCATTAGGGTGCGCTTGGTTGTGGAAAGTTTTCCAAGAAAAATAAAAATTTTGAAAAAACATTTGGTTCGTTCAGTTTTCCAAATTTTTCCAAGAAAATTAAAATTTTCAATTTTCCAAATTGTATGTAAATTAGAAAAGTGATTTTTACAGTTTTCCAAATTTCCAAGATAGAAAATGAAAACTCCCCAGTTTCAACCAAACGCATTTTCTAAAATTTTCATTGAATAAAAACTCAACTCTATTTTCTGAAAACATTTTCTTAGAAAATCAAAACAATTTTTCACAACCAAACGCACCCTTAGCTTCTAAACCCTAAAAACTGAAATATGCAGGTTGGGTTCGGTTTTACCCCAAACCGACCCAACCTGGCCCATGCTCACCCCTACATGACAACAACTTTAAAGGAATAGTAATATCAAAGAACAATTAACGTCGAACCAACAATAGAAATAGCTTTGCCACCGTTATTCTAAAATCCTGGTTCCGCCCTTGTTTGTAAATTGAATTTGCAAAAAGCAGCTTACAAAAAAAAACGTCAAGCAAGATGTCTTCCTCTAGTCTAGAGTTGTCTTTCTATAGAAGAGATTTGACTCTCATCTTCCCTTCCACAAGCGATATGGGATGAGATGAGATTCCTTCGTCCCAAATGCTTTTCATTTTCCACAATTTACAACTTATTATCTTATGATTTTATTTTATTTATTATTGTTTATTGTTAAATTACCTAGTCAAATATTGTCAAACCTAACATTGGAACTTGAAAGTTTTTTAATTTTAATTTTTTTTGTTTGTTTGTTTTTTTTCTTATTTTATAACTTGATTTGTCTGCATGCATGAAGGGGCAATTGTGACTTTTATAAGAGCCGGAGATCTTAGCTGTTTAGAAGTTAAGTTAAGAGTTCTAGATTAAAATTGAAAAATGAAAATAGCGGGTAGAAAGTGTAAAAGAAGGAAAAGTTGGAGGATTGATGGTACTAATATTTGGTGTATATAAATTAAAAGAAGTAATCTGCCATGCGTGCTGCACAGTTATTTTTGCAAAATTATTTTAATAGTTGCATTATAAAAAAAAAATTATTTTTGGGAGAAGAAATTGAGTACTGGCCCAAAACCCTGGGATCGATAGCGTTCTTCCATTAAAAAGCATGCATGCTCGTATTTATATGCATATCCCTTAATATTTTTGTAACAGACTAGAAGATTGTCTTGAATAAATTTGTAATTGTTTATATAAAACATAATATTTTGTTTAAACATTAATTGTTGTAAGAGTTTATAAGAAACAATGTCGTAAACACTTATACTATTTTTTTTTTCAATAAAAGAAGTCTACCCCATTATAACCAAATTTATTAATTGATTTAGATTTATTTTTTCAATTTCTAATGCTTAGCATCAAAGAAATAAAAATAACTTTTTTAAATAAAATGTCCAAACTTTAGTTTTTCCTAAATTGTATCCCAAAACACTCTTTCGCGCGTTTTTGAGAATAAAATGTCCAAAATGTAGTTTATTATTTATTTCAACCGTTATCAAATTTTCAAAAAGAACATATAACTCACCCCAAGCTAAGCTGTTATAATATCATGCTATCTTTTTCATTCAAATAAAAGCAAATGCATAGAAATTAGAATTTAGAAAGTTCAACATACAACATGACAAAATCACTAGAGTCATCTTTCTAGCTAACGTAGAGATGGATCTTAACAGCGAATAAAAAGAGGCAGATAAAACCGAAGTAGAGCAATGAATGCATCAGGATTGCAGCTCCGCTGGTCTGAAAACTGCCAAACTCCACGCAGTGCCTGTGCCCGGGCAACTGAAACAGCAACCCTGGCGTGAACAATACAAAGAGAACCACTGACACGAAAACTGGCCCCCAATCCAACATATTTTGATTCAAGTGATCTGAAGTTTTGTTTGTATTTTCTTTGATGTTGTGTTGATGGATGTGATTTGAGTTGACGATATATATAATATAAGTGAGAATGAGAGAGACATAGACTTTGGTGAGAAGCAAAGAGGTTAGGGGTGCGTGGTAGGGAGACTAGTGCATCAAGTCACTTAGGATTCAATGCCAAAGTGTTTGCATGTGATGGAGATAAAATAAATCATGTTGGGTTCTTTTGTATTTGAAACTTTTTTTTTTTGCAATATTTGGATTTTTGTAAAAATTAGCTATGTTAATTATTTAATATAAAAAACTATTGATGTATGAGATATATTTGAATTATTCAAAGATATTTTCTATGATTTTTGACAGGAAAATTTTGGTAGGACAATTTTAATGAATATTAACAAAATCATCGTAAAAATGAATCATGGAGATGTTTTTTTTGGGATTTTTTTATGAATCATGTTATTTTTGATTCATCTAGTGATTTATTTGTTTTGGTCGCCAAAAAAATATGCAGATACAAAACTTCTTACATTCATACAAAAAAAAAATCTTACCGGATATATATATATATATATATATGGGAAAAGTGAATATACCGTTAAGGGTATATAAACTTAGGTACCCAAACTCACCATAATACGTCGTTTTGTTTGATACATTCATTATAATGTTCTTAAACTTTAATCCTTAACTTAATTTATCATCAAGATTTTCAAAATTTCGCTATTATCTTCCCCTTACATCACATCTTTTTGCCGAACACCTATTAGACTATATATATTAAAGTTAAAAATGAAAATTATGTTAGAGGAAGATAAATGTGAAATTTAGAAAAATCTTGGAAATAAATCAAGTTAGAAGTTGAATTATAAGAATATTGGACAATTACAATGTATATATATGATACAAAACGACGTATTATGATGAGTTTGGGTACCTAAGTTTATATACCCTTAAGGGTATATTCACTTTTCCATATATATATATATATATATATATATATATATATATATATATATATAGGTCAAAAAGCGATCAAGGAAATATCAACCAAATTGTATAAAAGGTTGTGGTTATGCAATCAATATGAATGTGAAAATGAACTGAAAGTGACACAAATGATTTTACAAGGAAAATCCTTGATCCTTGTTAGGATCTTCAACATAAAACATTAGGAGGTGATAATGATCACATACCTTGTTTAATCTTATTAATTGAAATGTAAATTACAAAAATGTGTTTGAGAATACGAGTACAAGTGATTCAGTTGCTCTAGGTGTGTTGTGCGATTTATACATGTGTATTTGTAGCCTAGGTTGACTAACTAGATGTCCGATATTCTTGGGATCATGATGAACAAGCTCTTGCACGTTGCCTTAACTTGGTAACTCCGGGTTTTAAGCTTGACTGAAGCGATTCTTCAGTGTAGATGCATCTTGTGTTTACTATTTCTATACATGTGAAAAATAAACAAGAAATACATTTGTTAATCTCGTTAGGAAATAATATTGGTAATATTTAAGATCCTAACTCCTAAACATTTGTTTCAGGATCCTAACTCCACTTTAAGATCCGAGATCCTGGATATGTTTCAGGATCTTGACACCAAACAATTTCCCCCTAGTTGAAGCTGCAAAATATTTGAATTAATTATGAATATTTAAAGAGTATAATTTATTTTAGAATAAAATTGAGATAAAGATTTTGAAATTTAAACTCCAACTGGTAGAATTTTACCCTTTTAATAGGAATGATTATCGTATCACGTCATCTCTCTCTCTCCTCAGTTATTCGAATAAATAGGGTATAGTGGTTACCGACGCTTCTTTACCTCTTTTAGCTTTCTCTCAAGCATCTCCAGTCGTCTTTAAGGTAAATATCGTGCTTCTTTCTCTCTTATTTTTCCTGCTTCCTTTTTTGATAGATACTTCGTTCGCGCACAAGCATCCTTACTCCTTCTGACGAGGATGTGGTCGATCAAAAAATCATGACGTATGAGGAGACCTGCTCTTTCAATGAAGACGACATTGGATCTTTGAAAACGAGTGGGGATTTTCCTGCTAACAGTACTGCTTTCAAACCTTTTGATGGTCACGCCCAACCGAATTTTGTTTCTCCTACTTGGTTTACTTCCCTGTGTATCCCTTCTCCTTAGGTTTAACCTATCCTTTCTCCAGTGTCGTTTTTGAATTTTTTGAGGTAACCAAAATCTCTTATATCCAAACCATGTCCGCGATGTGGAGGATCCTTTTTTGGATTGACTGGTTGAATCAGTCCAAGGGTCTTGACATGGGCTCGACGGAACTAGCCCATCTTTACGATTTCAAACTTTCGGGTCTTCCCGTATCCTATTCAAGGTTAAAACCAACAAAACACATCTAATTTTGAAATCAAAACAAAATGATGGTGCTTGGAAAGAGAAAACGTAACATTCATAATTAAGGTAAATTACATTTCTAACCTTAAGTATGAGAATTGATTGCATTTCAGCCCTTGATATGGGAATTGTGGCAAATTGGACCAAAATGGCATTTTTTTGTAATTTTTGGGGTGTCACCACGCATGTTGGGCGTAATCCCAGGTATGGTGGGCATACGTGCCGAGATCCCAAACCCTAGTATTTAGGATTTGGACCCTATTTAAGCATCCTTAAATCCCAATTCCCCTTCCTCTCATCAGCCTTTAACCCTCATTTCTGTTAGGATTTGAGCATTCTAACACTCCTATGGTGTGCATGCAACCCTAGAAACATTGGATCTATGTTTTCTCAATTATACATGCAAACTTTCATTTTTCCCAAGGTTCCATCCTAACTAGCATATCATGAGGTATATGTAATATAAAAACTAATAGAATGACATACCGTTGTTGTAGCTTGGATTCCTTAAGACTTTGTGAGCCTAGCACCCCAAATGTGATGCCTCAAATGTTTCACACAACACCACCAACAAATTGGAATAACTTGAGAGAAGATTATATTGCACCAAAATCGGGTAGCCCTCACTTGTCTATCTTTATGTGTCGATTTCCAAGCTTATGGGGTCCTTTATATAGTGTAATGCAATTAGGGTTACACCATGTAACTCATGCCTTTCCATATTCCTCATGATCCATGGGTTTTAACCTCCATGGAATATCCATGGGTCACCATATGGGTTTAGCCCATCATGAAGAACTATGGATCATAAGCCCACTATACAAGAATGAATGATTTACCAAATCAATCCCCATTTATTCAATTAGTCTCTTTTGATCACAAAATTAATTCCAAACTAATTCTTGATCAATACTAATTAAATAATTCATATTAATATATTAGAACTTGTAATATATTAATAAACCATAAATATCCTCTTTTCATAAAAGTCTATCCAAATTGTTCCGATGCCATGCAACCCAAATGGACCATGCTAAATCGGGTCAAGTACATACCAAATATAGTTATGGACTTAGACACCTTATCCAACAGTCTCCCACTTGGATAAGTCTAATAACTATAGCTGCAAGTACGACTTCAATATCCGACCAGCAATCGTAGCTCTTCAAAGTCTCGCGGAACTAAGTTGTGCCATTTTAGATAAGTGATCATATAATCCTCTGTTCAAGATATCATCCGGACAAATACATGGAACAACGTCGTACTTATTGTCCAGCAGTTTGTTTCCCGATTTCCGATTTGTTTGACATAGAACTTAATCGAACACATCAATTCAGTTCTGACCGGGCCCGACACATAAGTCAAAACAAAATCATCGAGGGGCCCAAGATATCGCTTTTAATCCTCCAAGGACTAAAAGGAACAAATAAACTTCGACTCATATGCTTGTACTAACTAATCATCAAATTGTACACAACAGCACGTTTTATAACATCAAGTTACTGATGCGTTTTCGTACTATCAATGTACAACCAACTCATAGTCAACAACTCATATCTCTTGGTTTGAAGACTTATATGATATTACCGTCTCACGATCACTCGAGATAAATTCCATGAAGTGATACAAGTGAGCGTGGGTTGAATCCAATACTCAGAACTTATGAGCACTCATGAATGTTGCAGCAACAATTGTTATGTCTAATACAATTCATACAAATCTACAAACCCAATTCATGACAGTCTTATTTCAATACCTACTTCCAAAGTATGATCGACTGTGGATAGTTTGAATAATATAAATATTCTGGAAGTCAAAACATGCAAAATGAAACAATAGTAAATGATTGACACAAGACAGTACCATACTAGTAAATAAAAACACCTTTTATTTAAACATCAAATGTCAATTACATTTCAACTATTACAAGTTTCGAAAGCTATCTAATTACTAAAACTAACATCATCCTTCAGCCCAATGCGCCTCACATGTTGTAAATGCTTAACCCTACACAGTCCCTTCGTGAGGGGATCTGATGGGTTCTCATCCGATGATACCCTCTTTGCCACGAGGAGTCCTTCTTCTATTCGATGTCTAATGAAGTGGTATTTTCTGTCGATGTGCATGGATCTGCCGTGATCCCTTGGTTCCTTGGCTAAAGCAACTGCACTCTCGTTATCACAGAAAATCTCCATAGGATCCTTAATAGCTGGTACAACTCCATGGTCTCCAATGAAGTTCTTCAGCCATATTGCCTCCTTCGCCGCCTCGCTTCAACTACTGTCTCCTGCTGTCACACCCCCAAACCGGAACGGCGGAAATGTTCGGGGGAGAAGGACGTCATGTTCAGTATCATAACAATGCACAATAGTAAAACAAGCAACAACATCATCCATTGCATTAATAATATAGTTAATACAAGTGTGTCCTGAATGTATTTGTAAGACACCAAAAATATAAATATCAAAATAAAAGATGAGTCTTGAACATGCTCCGTCTTCTCAAAACCTGGTCTAGTGTACCTGTCTACTGGTGACCTGAGAATACAAGTTATTTTGAAAGAGTAGATCAGCATTTAAGCTGGTGAGTTCATAATTATTTTTGTGTCAAATGTTTGCATTAGTTTGATGAAAATGTTTGTAAGTGTTTTGATGTAAATGTTTGTATACTTCCTAGAAAATCCTATATTTTCTACTAAAATGGAAAGTAGTCTTCTACCAAGACCCGACTGTTTTGTATGTTTGTTCTTTCGTAAATATGAATGTTTTCCCAAGTTTATGACTATCATTACTAGAAAATAGTTTACATTACCTTTTATGTGAGAATATCACTATATGAATGTAATGGAAAATGAAGATGTACAGTAGTATTGTATAAAGTAACTACTGAAGTACTAACTACCTTAAAACCAATTTGTTTAATTAAGGTAAAATGTGATGAGGTTATAACCATGCTTGATTGACTAGTATAAAACACGACGTTCCAAAGACATCGAAATGGTATGACATTTGTCACCCTTAGACCCGCAGGTCCCACTGTAGCTAGCAACAAGGTGTAGGATGGTCAATCCCGTATGGATCTATACACAAACTCATGCTCTCCCTCCAGGAGACTCTGGTTACAAAACGTGACACATCAGTATATTGCTATGCCATGAAGTAGTGGCTCACATTAATGTTATCTTGTTCTTGTATTAGTATGTATGTTCCTTTCCGTTCTTGTTATAGTATGTTCCTTTATGTTCTTGTTATAGTATGTTCCTTTCTGTTCTTGTTATAGTATGTTCCTTCCTGTTCTAGTAATAGCATGTATGAACTGACTCATGTATGAACTGAATCCTGTAAGTTTCATTGTTCTAGAATTAGTAAGTAGTAATCCTCTAAACTATACCTATTGTAGTTTACTAGTATGATGGTTTGACTGTTATTGGTGTATATAAAAGACTCAATTACTCACCAAGCAACTAAGTTAAGTATAATCCTTAAAAATAGGTTTAATATTCATATATGTATTTAATAACTATAACTATGATTTAACCGACATTCGGACTAGTGATCCTACCCCAAGCCCACAACCAAACAAGGAACAGGAGTCAAGGTATCTAACAATAGTCCTAAGTCTGTTAAAGCATGCTCATACGTAAATAGATAGATGAATATGATTTGATATAAAAGAAGTTTATAAAAGCTTTAAAAGAGTTATCAACAAGTTTGAGTATAAGAAATCCTTTTGGATGTTGTTCTCACATGTAAATGGTTAACACAATTTCATTGTGTTCTACTTGTATTCCCCCCCCCCTAAAATCATTTAAAAAGCATTTAAAAGTGTAGTTGTAGGGGTATGAACTCACCTGTAGTGAGTGATTCGAATGAAAGATCGATATAGGATGCTAAGTATGCCAAGTGAAGTCTCAAGCACAAACGGATCCTATTAAGCATATAATGACACATATATGTATACAATTAGTGTATATAACAACTAACATGTAATGGTAAACAACCTTAGGAACTAGGAAACACTCTCAATGGAGTGTTAGAATCACATATGATTGAATGAAGGGAGTTCACGGTCACACAAGGAATGTTCACGGCCTTAGAAGGGTTCACGGCCATAGAACACATGATGTGTTCACGGCCCAACCTTGATCCTATGAAGGGTTTACAACCATGGAAGGAGGGTTCACGGCCAAACTTGCATCTAAGAAGGGTTCACGGCCCAATGAAGGGCTCACGGCCGTGAACTCTTGAAGATTCATGCAAAGTGGTGTTTGTTTCATGGGGAATCAAGTGTTTCTAATGGAAAACAAGAAGAAGGATGAGACACTTACTTATTGGAAGCCTTTAGAGTATTTACGGTTGAAGAAATTTGAGAGAGAATGGGTGTGTTCACGGCTAGAGTTGAAGAAGTGAAGGAAATGAGCCAAATTCTTATATATATGGAGGATGTTCAAGGCCAAGGATGGGTTCACAGCTGTGAACTCCTTTTTGATGGTGTTTCCGGCTGGATTGCAACTCAATGAGCTCAAGCTAACACTTCCTAACACACAAACCTTGAGTGTAGTAGGCTTAGAACTCTCAAACAGACCCTTAACAAGGCTAAAAGATAACAGAAACAAGTCTGACTTTTGATTGAATTGATTGACTTTACAAGATAGAAATCTTGGGTTGTCACATCATCTCCCCGTTAAAGGGAATTTCGTCCCGAAATTAGAGTTTAAGCAAATACAGATAAACTAAAGGAAAAGATGAGGATATTTCAGTTTCATTTGATCCTCGCGCTCCCTAGTGAATTCAGGTCCCCGCTTTGCATTCCAGTAAACCTTCACTATCGGGATACGACTTTGCTTCGTTTGCTTGACCTCACGGTCCATGATCTCTACTGTTTCTTCCACGAAGTTGAGGCTCTCATTGATCTCGATTTCATCAAGTGGGATAACAAGAGTCTCATCGGATAGGCACTTTTTCAGGTTCGAAATGTGGAAAGTAGGGTGTACGTTACTAAGTTCTTGAGGTAGTTTGAGTTTGTAAGCTATAAGGCCGATCCTAGCGAGAATCTCAAAAGACCCTACGTACCTTGGATTTAGCTTCCCACGCTTTCCAAAGCGTATCAAGCCCTTCCAGGGTGAGACCTTCAATAGAACACGATCACCAACCTGGAATTCCAAAGGTTTCCTTCTCTTGTCAGCGTAGCTTTTCTGTCGGTCTCTAGAGGCTTTCATTCGTTCACGAATCTGAACAATCTTCTCTGTCGTTTCCCGAATGATTTCTGGACCCGTGAGAGTGCTGTCAGGAACTCGTCCTTTAGCTAAATGTGTGTCACCCACCTCAGCCCAGCACAGAGGGGATCTGCACTTTCGGCCATAGAGGGCTTCAAATGGAGCAACCTTTATGCTTGTATGATAACTGTTATTGTAGGAGAACTCGACAAGGGGTAAATGAGTATCCCATGCCTTTCCAAAGTCAATCACACAAGCTCGCAACATATCTTCCAGAGTTTGAATTGTCCTCTCACTTTGTCCGTCGGTTTGCAGATGGTAGGCTGTACTCATGTCCAACCTAGTTCCTAGGGAACTTTGTAACGATTGCCAGAATCTTGAAGTGAATCTACTATCTCTATCAGAGATAATAGATATGGGAACACCATGCAGTCGTACAATTTCCCTAATGTAAGTTCTTGTTAGTTTCTCCATCTTGTCAATTTCTTTGATAGGCAGGAAGTGTGCGGACTTGGTTAACCTGTCTACGATCACCCAAATGGTATCGAGACCACCCGTTGTCTTGGGCAACTTGGTTATGAAGTCCATTTTGATCCGCTCCCACTTCCACTCAGGTATTTCCGGTTGTTGTAGTAAACCTGAGGGTTTCTGGTATTCGACCTTAACCTTGGCGCAAGTAAGACTCTTACTCACGAAGGTAGCAATCTCTGCTTTCATGTTAGGCCACCAGTATAACTTTTTGAGATCCAGATACATCTTATCTGAACCTGGGTGGACGAAATATCGAGTATTGTGCGCTTCGGTCATGACCACGTCTCTGAAACCACCAAGCTTTGGTGTCCAGATCTGATCCATGAGGTACAAGGCTCCGCCACCCTTGACTTCCAAGTTTTTATTCATCCCTCTAAGGGATTCACCCGCCACATTTTCAGGCTTCAAGGCTTCCAACTGAGCCTCCTTAATTTGTGTGGACAGATGCGAATGGATAGTCATAGTCAATGATTTGAATCTACGACCAGAGTATTCTTTCCGACTTAGGGCGTCAGCTACTACGTTGGCTTTACCGGGATGATAACGAATTTCGCATTCGTAGTCATTGAGTAGCTCGACCCACCGTGTTGTCTCATATTGACCTCCTTCTGGTCGAATATATGTTGAAGGCTTTTGTGGTCTATAAAGATAGTGCTTTTCGTACCATACAGTTAGTGTCTCAAGATCTTCAGAGCAAATACCACTGCTCCTAACTCAAGATCATGTGTGGTGTAGTTGACTTCATGCGTCTTAAGCTGTCTTGAGGCATATGCGATGACCTTTCCTCGTTGCATAAGAACACAACCAAGTCCTTGGTTGGATGCATCGCAATAAGCCACAAAGTCTTCTATCCCTTCTGGGAGGGATAGTATCGGTGCGCTGCATAAGGCTCGCTTCAGCGTTTGGAACGCCTTCTCTTGTTTCTCTTCCCAGTCAAAGGTCACACCTTTCTGGGTCAATGTAGTAA
Organism: Lactuca virosa; assembly: GCF_052849685.1. Lineage (NCBI taxonomy): Eukaryota > Viridiplantae > Streptophyta > Magnoliopsida > Asterales > Asteraceae > Lactuca > Lactuca virosa. Next base: position 123,038,565 of record NC_136432.1, on the reverse strand, counting down.
GCAGTTTCGTGATCCTAGAGAAGTTCTGAATAAACCTGCGATAGTAGCCAGCGAGACCTAGAAATTGACGAATTTTCGTAGGCGTATTTGGAGCTGACCAGTTCTCAATGGCCTTAATTTTGGAATGATCCACGTGAATTCCCTCTTTGCTAACCACGTGACCCAAGAATTCGACTCTTCGAATCCAAAATTCGCACTTGGAGAACTTCGCGTAGAGTTTCTCCGATTGCAGTGTTTCCAAGACCTGGCGTAGGTGTTGACTATTCTCCTCCTTACTTCAAGAGTAGATAAGTATGTCATCGATGAATACAATAACGAACTGATCCAAGTAAGGACGACACACCCGATTCATTAAATCCATGAATACAGCGGGCGCATTGGTTAATCCGAATGACATCACTACAAACTCGTAGTGTCCATAACGAGTTTGGAAGGCTGTCTCGGGAACATATTCATCTAAAACTCGTAACTGGTGATAGCCGGATCTCAGATCAATCTTTGAAAAGTAATTCTCCCCTTGCAGTTGGTCGAACAAGTCGTCTATGCGAGGTAGAGGGTATCAGTTTTTGACAGTAAGTTTGTTTAGTTCTCTGTAGTCGATGCACATACGGAACGATCTGTCTTTCTTCTTTACGAACAAGACGGTGCTCCCCAGGGTGAGAATCTTGGTATAATAAAGCCCTTGCTGAGCAGTTCGTTCAGTTGACCGGATAACTCCTGCATCTCAGCTGGTGCTAGTCGATAGGGCGATTTGGCTACTGGGGTAGCCCCTGGAACTAAGTCGATTCTGAACTCGACTTGACGTTGAGGTGGTAATCCTGGTAGTTCTTCTGGAAAGATGTCGGGAAAGTCGCGTACTTCTGGGATGTTCTTTATGTCTTTCGTCTATTGTCTCATATCTACTACATGAGCAAGGAATGCATGACATTCCTTTCGTAAGTACTTCTGGGCTTGTATACTTGAAATGATTCGAAGGTTCGTTCCTGGTTTGTTGCCGTAGATAACTAGGGTTTCATTAGACGGTAGATTAAGACGAACGACCTTCTCATAACACATGATGTCAGCACGATGAAGACTCAACCAATCCATGCCGATAATGACGTCGAAACTTTTAATTGAGACAGGCATGAGGTCGATTGGAAAAGAATGGCTATCTAGAGATAGAGTACATCCTATGTATATACAACTAGTGCTCTCAGTCTTTCCATTAGCCATTTCTACGGTGAATGGTTCTTTCAGTGCACGTGATTGTTGTTTAAGTAAGTGTGCAAATTTTTGGTCCACGAAACTCCTCTCCGCTCCACTATCAAATAGTATGCATGCATAAGAGTTATCGAGGAGAAACGTACCAGTGACCACTGTAGGGTCTGCTACCGCTTCCTCGTGGCCTATTGCCAAAACCCTTCCCACTCCGCCAGCGTTCCCTGCCTTCGAGTAGTTCGTCTTGTAGTAACCCACCTCGCCACATCCGTAGCAAGCCTGGCCCACTCCAATGCCGGGGACCTGGGTGATTGGCCTAGATGGAGATTTGCAGAAACGGGCAGTGTGCCCCTTCCTGTTACAGTTTGCACACTGTATTTCTCGACAGGGTCCGTTGTGGTGGAAGCTGCACTTATTTCACTTTGGCAAGCTTCCCGCATACTGTTTCACCGGCGCAGTGGCAGTAGGTGCTATCGCGGCATGAACAGCCACGACCTGCTGCTTCTTGGCAGATTTCTGCGTGGCGTTGCTTTTCTTCTTGTCCCAAAACTTCTGCTTGTTGTCGGCGGTTTTGGATGGTTCTGGGACGGCAAGGGTTGTTGTTGTCGGTGTGTGGACTCCGTAATCGATGAGCCGCTGTTCTAATCGCTTGGCACTGTCGAAGGTAGTGGGGTTTGAAGCTAGAACATTCCCCTGAAATGGAGGCACCAGCCTCCAAATATACCTCTCGACCTTCTTTCCCTCAGTAGGGACCATTCCTGGACATAGAGCCACCAGATCACTGACCCTGACGGTGTAGGCTACTATGTCGGAGCCCTTCATGGTTAAGCTCCAAAGTTCTTGTTCAAGTTTCTGAACTTCGCCCCTCGGGCAGTATTCCTCAATCATAAGCTTCTTCAGAGCTTCCCAGCCCATTTCATTACCCACTATCAGAGTAAGTGACTTGACATGGCTATTCCACCATGTTAGGGCTCTGTCCGAGAAGGTGCAGGCAGCAAATTTTACTTTGCTTCCTTCCAGACAGGAGCAGATCTCAAAGATCGACTCAGTCTTTTCGAACCGTTACGACAGAACAATGATTCCCCCAGTCTTGTTAAAGGTTCTGAGTTTGAAGTTGGTGAATTCCTTATATGAACACTCTCTAGAGCGCACGGGAGCATCACCTTGAGTAGAATGTACAGCTGTTCCACTAGCGCTAGCGCAGATTTGAGCTAAGGTTGTCGTAACAATCGCAGCCACTGCAGCTTTGAGAGTTGCAGGATCGTATTGTGGAGGAGGTGGTTGAGTTGGAGTTATCGGAGGATTACGTCTCGTTGATCGACGTAGAGGCATCTTTCAACTATAAGTTTACAAAGATCAAGATATTGGTAAGCATTCAATAGTGAGAATAATGAGAGTGACCCATGGACTAAATCACCATAGCCCAACAAAACAGATGAGAGTATGATTGTATTGGAGATCTAACAATAGAAGGATGAAAGCATTTGGATAATGATTTCCCATGAGATTAGATGTCTGTCAATATCACGAGTATTAAAGAGGTAACAAGTTCGGGAAAAATGAGCTTGGCGTAGGTCTTACATCACACAATAATTTAGAAAATTTTGACAGCACTAAGACCTAACAAACTGAAAGTTCAAGGTCTTAACATAAGCAAGAAATTAATACTAGAGTCTATACATAGACCTAATTTATATCCAAAAGACAGAATAGAGTAGGCTCTACTCGCGAGGGGAGTTGTTCTGGTTGGTACTCGACTCAGCCCTAGATTCAGCCAGCTGCTGTTCCGCTTCCCATACACGTCTTTGCAGTGCCACCTGGTTCGGACGAAGATCCCTAGTCTCAGATCGACAGGCATTCAGTTTCACCTGTAGGGTGTCAGTGCGAGACCTTTCAAAGTTTTGGTCGTCGGTCAGATGACGAAGACGAACTATGTTGACTCCGGAGTTAGCACGGATCTCCATGCCTTGGTCGAAGTTTGCTCTTCCCAGCTCAGCATTGCGAGCAATACAACACACCAAGATAGGAAGGACTCTGTCTGCTGAGCCTCCCTCATTCAACTTATAGTAACTCCGGTCTCCGTTGTAGGGAGGTGGTTGTCCCTGCTCGTGGCTCCACCTGCCCAAGTTCACCGCCCACGGAGGCGTCGGGCCTTGAAAATCCGTACGAGGGTTAGGATTTTGAGCAACTTGGGGTGGATTATAGACCTCCGGTTTTGAGTCCGAGTCTTCTTGGAATTCCTCCTCGTTCTCTTCATCAGAACTTTCCTCGGGGTCTTCTACTGCTGGGACCACCGGGTTCTCTTCTTCAGGCTCTGCATCAAGCCATCCACAATTCCCTTGATCGGGAAAGTACGGGTCGCCAGGGAGATGGAATCCAACCATGTTATCTAAACGAGAAAAGGGATGTAAGAAACATATAATAAATGTACTACTTAAGATAATTATAGGATGATCCTTACCAGTTACTTCAATACTTGCGTAGTGCATACCAGTCACATGTAACCAAGACAGAATAGACCTTCGAATAAGTGACCCTAACTCTAAGTCCACAACCAAACAAGGAACTAAGTCTATGACACCTTAGTCACCTATAACCTTAGCGTATCCACTTAGCAACTATTGGCCTACTAATAAAGACCTTTTAGTTTTCACACAAGTAATTATAGTATCACAAAATACTCCTATAGTATTTTAAGTTTATGTTATGTTCTAAAGTTTTCATTGTAGTAGAGTTGGTAAGTTTTTAGACTTGCTGCAACACCACAACCATTCCTAGGCACATGTTAATCACTTCTCGGAAAGATATAGTTGATCAGGCTATTGTTGGGTTTTGAGCATTCTAACACTCCTAAGTGTACATGCAACCCTAAATACCTTGGATCTATGTTTTCTCTATTATACATGCAAATATGAATATCCAAGGTATTATCCTAACTAGCATACCAAAACATTGATATTAGGGTAATAAAATAGATAGAATACATACCTTGTTGTTGTTGCTTGACTCCATGAAGCTTGAGAGCCTAGTGCCCCAAGTGTGACACCTCAAATGGTTCACACAACATCGTGAACACTTGGAATAACCATGAGAAGAAGACACTCCAAGCTCAAATTGACTAGCCCTCACATATGTATCACTTGTGCCAATTTCTTGATCTAAAGGGGTCTTTATATAGTGTGGCTATTAGGGTTACACCATGTAACTCATGACTTTACCCATTCCTTATGCTCCATGGGTTTTAACCTCCATGGAGTATCCATGGATCACCACATGGGTTAAACCCAACATAAAGAATCATGGATCATAAGCCCACATATATAAGAATGAATGATTTACACAATCAATCCCCATATATTTAATTAGTCTCTTTTTGATCACTAAATTAAGTCCAAATTAATTCTTGATCAATACTAATTAAATAACATGATTTCATATTAATATATTAGAACTTATAACATATTAATATGTCACAAAATGTCTTCTCCTCACAAACGGTCTATCCAGATGTTCCGATGCCATGCAACCCAAATGGACCATGCCGAGTCGGGTCAAGTACATACCAATTATAGTTATGGACTTAGACACTAATCCAACAGTCTCCCACTTGGATAAGTCTAAAACTATTATTGCGTATGACATCAGGAACCAACTAGCAATCGTAGCTCTCAAAAGCTGTTGTCGAACTCTGACCTTGTCGATGAACTCTAACCTTTGTCAATGACTTGTCCATTAGATAAGGGATCATATATTCCTCCATTCTAGATATCATATAGACTGAGACATGGATTATAAATTATTCTCTCTGTCTATTTGTTGTTTCCCGATTTCCGATTTATGACGACTGACTAATTGAACAAATCAAATTAGTCCAGGCCCGGCCGAGCACTTACATTTGTCATCACTAAATCATCGAGGGGCCCACAGATATCGCTTTTATGCCGAAGGTAAAAGGAATGGATAAACTTCGACTCATATGGCTTGTTCTACTACTTGTTGAATCATACACAAAGGCACGTTTTATAACATCGAGTTACCAATGCGTTTTCGTGCAATCAATGTACAACCAACTCATAGTAACAACTCATATCTCTAGGTTTGAAGAATATAAGATATTATCGTCTCATGATCACTCGTGATAAAATCCATGAAGTGATTCAAATGAGCGCGGGTTGAATCTAATACTCAGAACTTATGAGTACTCATGAGTGTTGTAGCACCACTTTATCCAACATCTTAGACCTCTACAAGCCAACCCATGACAGTCTTGATTCATATCTACTTCCAACATATGACCGACTGTGGATGGTTTGAATAACTTAGTCATTCGGGAAGAATGACCTAGTTTATTCTGGAAGTCAAAACATGCAAAATGAAACACAAGAATAATCGAATCCAATATGGTCTCAGAACTTATGAATATAAATAAACTCACCTTTTATTTATCACCATATTGATTACTCATTATTCATTGTATACTGTTTCAACTATCAACGTTATTCTTGAATTAAAACAATAGTTGTCCCATGCTCCAAGCATGTACACTATGTTTTCTAAACACTAGTCATGCCATACTCTAGGTATGCACACTATGTTTTTCCAAACATTAGTTATGCCATACACCAAGTATGCACACTAAGTTTGTCTATGATCTTTTACTTTGTGAAATAGATCGATTGAACATAATTCAAATGATCCTAATTTCACACTCCCAAATCCATATCGTAAGTGTAAGAATTCCAAATTCTTATCATTCATCGAAATCTGTTTAGATTTTAAACTTATATGCACTAACCCTCTTGTAATGATTATGCACAAAGTCACAAAGACTTGTCAACAGACATTATAGAGTATTCCAATGGAGATCAACTCCATGGAAGTATCCTTCTTGCATTAAGTTTTTTCTAATCTTACACAGATTGAATAATTTCCACCTGTGGAAACATTTCCATATTCCCATTTTGGCTATCACTTCTGAACAAGAGTTGCCTCTTTTCAGAATATGTCAATAAGGTCCTCCCAAAATTTAACACTATGCTTCCAACTGTCCCTGAGCAACCAATCTTTGGTAAACCTTAGATTGTTCTCGACAATTGCTTAATCATTTTAGTCATATCCAATTTTAGATTTTTCCCCTTAATGCCCAGAGCATTTGGAAAATTTAGAAATGATGAATATTATAGCACATGCAATCGATCCTATATCCGAAGCATATGGGACACGATTCATGATGTCTCACATAAAGACATGATACTAGACCTGTCTTTTTGCTATAATATTTCTATGTCTATTTGCCAAGTTCTCATAATTCAGATTATGAAAAGGGATGCCGTAATCATAATCGAATTTTAGAACACAAATAATGAACCCATATATAGAATTTCCTTATGTTGAGCCACTCCAACATAAAATTCATATATATATACTTGACTAAAAACGATTAAAACCTCAACCTAAGCTTTTAGAATTGAAATGAAGTATAATTTCCTCTCCCTTAATTATAGCAAAACAACTTTTTCAACCCTAGCAACTTCGTGAATTGAAACTTTTGTTTTCTATAATTAACATTGCTAACTTGCAATACTTATCATAATTATCATGCTCCCACTAACATGATGATTATTAGCATAATACTTATGCTCCCACTAGCTTTGACATGTATCCAGAAATTAGTCGGACTTCTAGAAATCAATACTTTATTGACTTTCTTACCAAAGTTCAGGCTTCCGATACGAGATTGCTTTGATAAGACTTTATCAAAATCATACACCTTATCTTAGATAGCTCACAGGTGTGTCTAAACAATTTCAGAACTATGAAAAGGAATGCCGTAATCATAGTCTCAATTGTTTAGACCTTTGACATTTCTCACAAGTCCATGTTAGTGTGCCGGTTAACCACGCACGCTCCACTAACGACTTTGAGAATGCAAAGATCAAAATTGCTATTTTACTTAAAATCTACTTGGTGGAAGTGTTTCCTCACCATCATTTTCATGAATCGGAGAGAAACCTTATGACCCTTAGATTTTATGGTGTATGTGTTCTTATCCACGAGAATTATCAAGACCATAGTCACAAGACAAGGAAAATGACAAATCCAAACTCATATGGACTGAACACAATCTTAATTTCTTGCCACCTGGCAACACAAGGGCCTGCCATTGCTTCCATGTTGTTATGCAAACAATTGAGAACTCTCAGAACTCATATGCAAAGCCAACTTTAACTGGAATGGCACAGAAATAGAAATATGTCAACACGATAGGTTATAAACCTCACGTCGTGTGCTAGTGATGAACTACATGTTTTTTATTCTTGATTAGATCTTGAAGCTTTTCCAAGATCTCTAAGACTCCCACTGTCCTCTTGACATATAAGACTCACTTGTCAAGTATTCAAGAGATAGTGAGGATTCTTTATCAAGACAAACACTTTACACAATTGGCCTAAGTTGGTCTTTGTTTTATCCAAAACATCACAACTTACCAATTTCAAATGTACAAGAGTAGGACACTTTTAATCTTTCATTTGACAAGTGTTATAAACCTTTCTTTAAGATATGTCACTCATCTTATAGTCTTGGAGTATCACTCTAAGACTTGTTTTGGAACGAAGTATGACTCATCTTCTTGATTTAACCATTCCAACAATTCAAGATTCCTCTTCTTAGCCATAAGAATGACCTAAGATGTCCTTAGAGGACTAATTGTGACATGATTTCTAAATCATTAAGATGATCACGAAACATGATACTAAAGTACTCTCCCATCTTTTCAGATTTGAGAAACTTTTATCATTCTGCCTAATTTGATTTTTCTCATTCGTTCTGCCATATATTGAAAGTTTTCCAATGTTTCAGAATTACACTTAAACTGGTAAGTATAACCATACTTACTAAACTTTAGTAAATCATGACGAATAGTCTTATCGATCTTTTGTGGTGGACTTGATCAGTGCACCAGAATGTATATTCGATCCCTTAGTCCTTTACTTGACTCACATATACATGTGAACAAGGAATTAATCTTAATTTTTCAAACATGAAAATTCTCATTCATCATACTATACAACTTGCATGATTTCCAAGTTTCTATCCAACTGAAACCTTGGGTGATGAGAATCTTTCCTTATTTGGTAAATTTAGACACTACCACAAATGGAAGAAACAAACCCATTTTTCCAATATTGCTATCAATGGAATCATATAAGCAACAATTTTTTCACAAATGCCATTGTAAGGATACTTAGAATAAATAAAATCAAAAAATCCTTTAATTTTAAAACTTTGCGGAAAACTTATCCTTACAGTGCAAAAGCATATGGAAAAACTTGTTGTTATCTATTCCTAAGCAATATATCATAACTCCTAAGTTAACAGCTCAAAATTCTGATCACTGAACCATGCAATCGAGATTCATCTTCGTGATCAGAATCAGCATACACTTTCTTTAATGTTTCTTCACTTTTCTTTGATTCTTAAACAACAACATGTGACCCAGTTACATCATGTAATGAGAGTCTCAGAATAGAAACTTAACAGAGTTAGATAGTGGACTTCACCTGAAGTAGAATGAAACATCTTGACTTGATCAACCCTATGATCCTTCAGGTAAATAGGCAGTTTTGTAATCAATGCCCCTTCCTTTGGCAATATAAACATATGACTCTATGAAAATGGTACACGGGACTATCACAGACTTAGACTTTCTCTTTACCATTTGGTCAACCAAGTTAACTATGGCCGATCCCTTTCCATTGGGAAGAGAAAGCTTTTTTCTGGACATCCAATGTTACCATTGTCAATGTCCATTTAAGTTTTGGGAAGTTGATCTTCTTAATCAAACTTGCTTTACTAGTCCTCAAATCATTTCTGATTCAGCATCACCAAGCAAATAGATAAGATCATTAAGGGTCATGTCATAGTCTGTTTCATAGTAGTCCCAAAGGAACTCACCATGTGACTTAGAAAGTGATTGAACATCCAACTTTCTTAAGACTTTGACACCCAACTCTCCCGGCTTGTCAATATGTGACTTCATCTCCAAGATGTGAGCACACATAGACTTTGCTTGCCAATAGGGCTTGAGTGACCTTAAACTTTTCAAGAACTTGTGGGTTAGGGAGAATAATTGGAGGAGGTGGAGGAAGTGAAGTTCCAAGAGATTTGGGAAGATCATAGATGTCTGAACTAGACATCTTTTGGGAGATATTCAAGATAGTTGATTTAAAGTCCTTAATATAACATCCAATATGAAATATTAAGGCTAGGACCCAACACAATATTTTATAACTTGGAAGAGGGATGCCGTAATCCAAGTTATAGAATATTTGAAGGTAGGCGAATGACGATTCGCCAATTTTCACCATGAAAAACGAAATAGAAATATTAGGTTTTTAATTGGATTTGAAACTCCTAGATCTTTTGAGATTCATTGAATTTTTTCCATGACATGTTTCAATCTCGAGTGTGCCCTTCAGGTTTTGTGACTGGGATGCCGAGGATCACAAAACAAGGTGTGAAGTAACCATGCAAATTACTTGGTACTCTTAAATGTTTATCACCCAACCGATGTGTCGGTTAACCACACACGCTCCACCGGCCTATGATAAACTTTAAGAAACCCTTTGCCTACCTTGTTAAATCAAGCTAGTGTGCCGGTTAACCACACGCGCTCCACTAACCGACTTAAGCAAAGTGCAAAGTGTAATTTCATGGGTTGGCACCTTATTCACATTTTCCTAAGTAACTAAAATTGGGAATTTATAAGTGTTTAGTTACTTAGCATTTATCATTAATACTTTTAATGAAGGGAGAATTATAGTCCTTGTCCTACCCGTTCGGCTAACGACCCTCCACCAGTCAAGGAAGCGATGGGTGAGAGTGGACACCCATTAAACTGCCATTTTATAGGCAGTAACCTTATACCCCCTTATAGACCGGCTTTGTGAATGAGGCCTACTAACGGTAAGACTGACTTGCTCTTATACATATATATATATATATATATATATATATATATATATATATATATATATATATATATATATATATTATTAACTTATAATATTATAAAGTATAAGGGTTGAATTTTAACTTTTAAAATCCTAAGGGCTTAATTTGGAATTAAAGTATTCATGAAAGAAAACTTTTCAAATTCCAAAACATGAGGGCAAGTTTTGAACTATTCAAAAACTTTTCAATTCCATAACTTATGTGTTTAAAGTAGTTTTAATACAACAAACTCTTCAAGTTCCATAACTTGAGGACAAGTTATGGAAGACTTTAAACCATTAAAGAATGTGACTTTTCTTTATTCATAACCTATGGAAATATTTATGAGTTTTATGACTCTTAAATGTGACTTTTCATCTAACTTGAGGACAAGTTACAAAAACACATTTTAGAATCAACTCTTAGATTAATTTGGATTGAAAAACACAATTTCACATAACATTCCTATTAATCTAAGCAACTCATAAGAACAAGATAATTCATTCAAACTTCTTTCATGTAATTAGCCTAATCATTAAACTAATACAAAACATGAATATATTGATAATAATCCTTGAAATTGGATTAGCATGAACATTACCACATCAAAAATAGGTTTATAGGTTCAAAAACAGCTTAGGGTAATGATTCTAGTCCAATTCCAGCCTTAAAAGTCGAAAATATGCTGTCAGGGGGTCCTACTCGTCGAGTGTATGAACCTACTCGACGAGTAGGATGAGTTTCCTCATGGACTCGGCAAGTCCATCAGTGGACTCGGCGAGTCCAGTGCCCAGACAGCCCGAAAATCGATTTTTTTAGCATTTTTCAGCACCTTGCATCAAGTATAATTGAAAACAAGCCTAGGCTCTGATACCAATGTTGGGTTTTGAGCATTCTAACACTCCTAAGTGTACATGCAACCCTAAATACCTTGGATCTATGTTTTCTCTATTATACATGAAAATATGAATATCCAAGGTATTATCCTAACTAGCATACCAAAACATTGATATTAGGGTAATAAAATAGATAGAATACATACCTTGTTGTTGTTGCTTGGCTCCATGAAGCTTGAGAGCCTAGTGCCCCAAGTGTGACACCTCAAATGGTTCACACAACATCATAAACACTTGGAATAACCATGAGAAGAAGACACTCCAAGCTCAAATTGACTAGCCCTCACATATGTATCACTTGTGCCAATTTCTTGAGCTAAAGGGGTCTTTATATAGTGTGGCTATTAGGGTTACACCATGTAACTCATGACTTTACCCATTCCTTATGCTCCATGGGTTTTAACCTCCATGGAGTGTCCATGGATCACCACATGGGTTAAACCCAACATAAGGAATCATGGATCATAAGCCCACATATATAAGAATGAATGATTTACACAATCAATCCCCATATATTTAATTAGTCTCTTTTTGATCACTAAATTAAGTCCAAATTAATTCTTGATCAATACTACTTAAATAACATGATTTCATATTAATATATTAGAACTTATAACATATTAATATGTCACAAAATGTCTTCTCCTCACAAACGGTCTATCCAGATGTTCCGATGCCATGCAACCCAAATGGACCATGCCGAGTCGGGTCAAGTACATACCAATTATAGTTATGGACTTAGACACTAATCCAACAGCTATATCACTCCCAAATCTGATTATATGTCCCTAAGCCTACTTGTGATGTCCAACAACCGCAATACTTTTGTTCTGTTCTAGTATGACACTGATCCTAGTATGAATGCATGCATGTATACTTTAGTAGAATATTTTATTATTTTAAAAGTATATACTCTTGGTCAGAGTGTTTTAATCCCGATGTGTTGATAGTTTTATATCTTTTATGGGTTAATATACTCAATTCACTATAAACAAAGCTCTGATACCAATCTGTCACACCCCAAACCGGAACGACGAAAACATTCGGGGGCGGAGGACGTCATGTTCAGTGTCATAACAATGCACAATAGTAAAACAAGCAAGAACATCATCCATTGCATTAATAATATAGTTAATACAAGTGTGTTCTGAATGTATTTGTAAGACACCAAAAATATAAATATCAAAATAAAACATGAGTCTTGAACATGCTCCGTCTTCTCAAAACCTGGTCCAGTGTACCTGTCTACTGGTGACCTGAGAATACAAGTTATTTTGGAAGAGTACATCAGCATTTAAGCTGGTGAGTTCATAAGTATTTTTGTGTCAAATGTTTGCATTAGTTTGATGAAAATGTGTAACACCCTGTTTATTTATTAGATAAATAAATTAATTAATGAACAAATGGTAGCCCTAAAATAAATAATTATATATAAAAGGATGGTCTCGAAGGGCTAATTGTCATAAATCTAGAAGTTGAGGGCTGAAGGGTAAATTCTGGACCTTAATTGAAAAGAATTTGTCAAGCAAGGGGCGGTTTTGTAAATTCTGGATTAGTTTTGTAACGATTTTAGAAGTTTGGGGCTGTTTGCTAATTTATGGGACTTGATTTGAAAAGGATTTTCGAGGTCAGGGTTTAAATGGTAAATTGAGGGTTAGTTTCGAAAATAATTCTGAAAGGAAGGGCCATTTGCATCTTTATGGCAAACTTTTATATGGAGTCGGTATTTAAGTGTTGTGAAACCCTAACCCTAGAGGACTATTCCAGCCGCCACCTTCACACCTTGTCCCTCCAGCCGCCACTCCCATTGCTGCGATGTCCGTCCGACGCCTCCTAGCCAACCGGTGTCGTCATTGAAGCCAACCATCGGAACAGCCACGACAGCGAAGAAGAACCTTTTGTGACGTCGGTCCAAGGGGGGGGGGTCGTCGGATCGTGCAGCGTCGCGGTTGTTGCCATTGCTGTAGAAGACGAAGTCGTCGACGAGGACGGATATCGCTGCTTGCCGTCGTCGGTGCAATCGGGGAAAGTTGCGGTTGTTGTGTTGGACCACGTTATCCTCTGCCGTCAGTTGTAGCGCTGTCAGCCGCTAGCGCTGCTGCTTCACTTCGTCTTTTCCTTCTCCCTTAGATCATCGAACGCCGCCAGCCATCGCCGTCGCGCCGCCGCTACAGCTGTTTCTATGGTCACTTCGTTGCGACACCGTCTGCCGCCCTCCGAGATTCCTCCATCAAGCTGCCGCCAACCACCGTTGTTAGGTGATGCATGGTGTGTGTATTTCATGTGTGCCTTAGCTTCAGTCAATCATTTGGTGTTAATAAGTGTTGTGGGTGCTTTGTCTAGCCGGAAATCGTAAGGCTGCCGCCATGCGCCACCGACGGCCACCACTAGGTGGCTGTGTGTGTGTGTGTTTTTATTTAGATTAGGCTGTGTGCGTGTGTTAATCAGATTGGCAATGTAAAATGTAAAAAAAATGGAATAATGGAAAGAAAGTCATAACCACCACCGGCCGCCGTGTCGGGTGGCGGTGTGCTTGCCTCGTTGAGTTTGATTCGTTTGGGGTGCTTGAAACCCTAATGGGCCTTGTGAGCCCTAATGGACCCAATGAAGCTTAATGGACCTAAAATCCCAAGCATGTGACTAATGGGTTTAATGATATTCTAGTGGGCCTAATAGGCCCAATAAAACCCTAATTGACCTAAAAGCCCAACAAATTGATAAATGGGCTAATATTTGGATTGGAAACCCTAATTAGGGTTTGGAAAACCCTAATGCCAATAAAACACTAATTTGGGGAATTATCCGGGACACGCGAGATTATTTAATAACTTGAGATATTAAATAATAATCATTGGCAAAGATTAATCTAAGCGATATTGGACTTAATGGATTAAGTCCTTAGAGGACTAAGTCCTTAATGGGTTAAGTAGGAAACTTAACCCTAATCATTATTTTATGTGAAACCCTAATTTCACTTGGGTTTATTGTTGGGCCTCTCTATTGGGCCTTGATGATTGGGTTATTAATGGGCCATCCAAAGTCAAGCAATTGGACTAGAATAATTTAATGGGCCTAGGGTAAGGCCCATGTAAGGGGTTTGGGCCCAATTTGGAAAATTGGGCCATAGATGGGCCATAGTTTGGGCCTTAATGATTATATGATATTGGGCTAGTAGAATGTCAAAGGTTGGACTGGAATAAATGGTTGGGCCTTATGGTAAGACCTTATAAAGGTTTGGGCCCAATTTGGAAAATTGGGCCATGTGTTGGGCTTTGACCCATAGTTGACTTTTGGGCCTTTGGATTGGGCCTTGGGCTTGAATCAAGCCAAGATAGGGGTAAAGCAGTCTTTTACCCCAACATGGACTTATGGACATGTGTTGGGACCCAACTATTAATTGGGTGATGTTTTGTTATTGACAGATCGGGATTCTGTCATCCAGCAGCTGGGGTTGTGTCTACGGGACTTCAGCAGTGTGAGGTGAGTTACCTTCCAGTAGCGGTGGGTCTACGGCCACAATGCCGGTCCACTAGTAGGAGTTGTATGTTAGATGATTGTCTTTGTGATATTCATCTAGGTTTGCTGCTACCTGTTATGTTTTATGTGCTAGCATAATATGATGTGATGTGATAGTGGTAGTAGTAGGGGGTGAAATAGTCCCCAGTTACCGGTCGATAGGACCGAAGGGGTAGATTAGCACCCAACTATGCTAGACAGATTATGATATATGTGATATGATATTATGTGGTAGTAGTAGGGGGTGAAATAGTCCCCAGTTACCGGTCGACAGGACCGAAGGGGTAGGCCAGCACCCAGATATGCTAGGCAGTATGTGATTCATATTTATATGCTAGGGTTTTATGTGGTAGTGGTAGGGGGTGAAATAGTCCCCGGTTACCGGTTGAAAGATACCGAAGGGGAGGCCAGCTCCCGGTTACTGGTTGAAAGATACCGAAGGGGTAGGCCAGCACCCAGATATGTTAGGCAGTCACCGGTCGAGAGGACCGAAGGGGTAGGCCAGCACCCAGATATGCTAGGCAAGGTCACCGGTCGAGAGGACCGAAGGGGTAGGTCGGGCACCCAGATATGCGGCGCAGTATGTATGTTATATGATTGTATGGTATGTGGTATGATGCGGGAACTCACTAAGCTTCGTGCTTACAGTTTACAATTTTGGTTTCAGGTACTCGTTTTTAAAGGAAAGGAGCCGGCTTGATCACAGCGCATCACACTATGTTTTCCGCACATGAGATCTTTGGGATTACACTCTGATATTACTTTATGATAACATGTTTTGATTACTGACACTTTGGTTTTGACATGAGATGTTATTATGGATGTTTTCTTATATTGTTGGTTTTATAATAACCTAATAAAAATGAAATTTTTGGTCTTGAATTTTGGGATATTACAAGTTGGTATCAGAGCCTTGGTTTGAGGGATTCGGACACACTCTCGGGTGTGTCTGAACTCAAACTAAGGACTTGGTATGAAAATTTTCAAAACTAAAACCATTTTATAAAAAGGAGTTTGAAAAGAATTTGAAAAGAGAAAAGAACTTTGAAAAGAACAAGGTGTGTGATGCGTGCA
This sequence comes from Lactuca virosa, assembly GCF_052849685.1. Lineage (NCBI taxonomy): Eukaryota > Viridiplantae > Streptophyta > Magnoliopsida > Asterales > Asteraceae > Lactuca > Lactuca virosa. Next base: position 123,022,885 of record NC_136432.1, on the reverse strand, counting down.
ATCAGCCGAGCTCGAGTAAGTTTTCCCCAAGATACCCATACATGTTATGTTATGATACGATATGATATGATTATGATTATGAAAACTGCATGCTAGATTAGGGTTAAGGATCTAGGAAGGATGCCTTATATGCCTATTGTATGTGCTTGTAGACTTGCATGCTAGTACTGATCAGTCAGTGATAGGATAGCATGTTTAGGTTATGCCTGATTGTATGAGCCTTTGAATTGCATGTATAGATTCCTGATTAGAGGATAGAATGATTTGATTGGAATATGATGGTTAGAGTTTCCATTGTCTGAATGCTGCTTGCTTTGTGCTTTGTGGGACTCTTTGTGATGTGAGTTAGCTACTAAGTAAATATGCTAAGTCACATGGGACACATGCCAGATAATCTCAGAGTGATGGACTTGACCCTATTGCGCAACTCTTGTCTGAGTCCAACCGTTCTAGGGATGGGTCTCTTACTCGAAGGATTATCTGATCTCTGTTGCATGTGGCTATATTCATAAGGTAGCTAGTTGACATTACTGGGAATCTTCCAGCAGCTGAGGACTGGGTGGGTACGGGAACCTAGGGAAACCTAGGATATGATTCAGTGGGTTAGTAGTGAGGCTCAGTGAGACTTGGGTGTACCAGTTTGAGGAAGTGACTTGGAGGATTCGGGAGGATTGCTGAGGAAAGTATGGATAGGTGTGGAAGGTAGTATTGGGCCCGTACTACTGAAAGCACAGGATCCATACTCGAATCAGTGAGAGTCTTGGAGAATCTGAGAAGCTTCAGGGAGAAGTTTGTGACCCAGTTTGGGGACAGAGGATGTTCCAGTTGTTGCAGCTTAGCCTTGGGCAAGTGAGCTAGTGAGCGTGACAGGGTGTCAGACCCTGAAGGACATGATTTCCAAGAGGTTGCAGATGCAAGATTGATTTGGAGCACTTTGAGAAGAGAGATTCGTGCTAGGTGAGTATAGTAGAGGGTCCCGGGAAGAGACCCATGACTTTTGATCATCAGGTGAAAGGCCAGCAGGGCTGGAGTCAGTGCAACGCGTACGAGAAAGTGCGCGAGGGAGTTTGTCACTCCAAGGGTTTAGACTACTACAGGGTAGCGGGGTTGGTCATGTCAGCAGAAGGTGATGAGTATTCCTCCAGATGTTGCGGGTATGTCATCTTCTATTGCTACTAGATGGATGTTGGGGATTCGTATCACTTTGGGATTGTGAGTGAGTTTGGATAAGTCAGATCTCGGGGCGGTTTTCTGCTAGTGTCTGGGTTATCAAGGATCTTATATGCCATCCTGCATCTCGAAAAGTCCTTGAAGAACCCACAGAGGGACGTACCTTGCGGAGCGGGTTCCACGTGTACCGTTATCATTCCAGATCTTTGTCGAGATCTGTGCAGGAGTATTATTTAGAGGATACTCGGTCAGGGTTGGAGTGATAGTTCTCCAGTGAAGTCAACGTTCAGTGGTTCCATCATTGTTGGGTAGGGTCGTTAGCTGTCTATGGAAGAACTTTGGAGTTCAAGGCACCATCGTTGCTAGGGAAGGATTGGTAGCATGAAGATTATGAAGTCATTTGCAAGTGTTAGACGCATGGGTGTTCGGTCATTGGATGTCCAAGAGAATTGCATTTCTCGCATGGGCTGTGTTCGGTTACAGTTCAGTGGTATTGTAAGATTGGGAGTGGGAACGAGGATTCGTCAGCTAGAGTGAAGATTAAGGTCCTCAATTGACAGCATGTGAGATGGATTGAGGTGTCAGACTGGACCAGATTTCAAGAGTACTCATCAAGACTTTCGAGGATGGGCGATCTCAAGGTGCAACCGGTGATTAATCGCTAGCATTGGTAAGCACATGTCGTTATCAGTGGGATATTAGAAAGCGAGAAGGATTGGGAATCCTTCAATTCTCGCATGCCGTGAAGACTTAGTCGAATCTAAGTGGGGGAGAAACTTTTCGTAAAGTTCTCCGAATGTGAGTTCTGGTTACGCGAGGTGCAATCTCTTGGGCACCTTGTCAACCAGAAGGGCATTCTGTTCGATCCGGCCAAGATAGAGGTTGTGATGCAGGGGGAGATTCTGAGGTCTCCAGCTGAGATTCGGAGTTTCCTGGGTCTAGCGGATTATTATCGGATATTTATACGAGATTTCTCCGATATTGCGGTTCCTTTGACCCGACTGACCAAGAAGTCAGTGGCCTTTTCGTTGAGGGCCTGAGCAGCAGGCAACCTTCGAGACTCTCAGACATCATATTTCGAGAACTAGGGTAGAGCTCCAGTTAGGACTCAAGTTCAGTGGTGTGTTAGGTCGGGTGCGTGTTCGACCCGGTTGGGAAAGTGTTGTAAGACTACGGGGGTAGCCGTAGCATTCACTAGCAGTCAGATAGTATGGAAAGTGTTGTAAGACTATGGGGGTAGCCGTAGCATTCACTGATAGTCAGATAGTATGGAAAGTGTTGTAAGACTACGGGGGTAGCCGTAGCATTCACTAGCAGTCAGTTAGTATGGAAAGTGTTGTAAGACTACGGGGGTAGCCGTAGCATTCACCAGCGGTCAGTTAGCATGGAAAGTGTTGTAAGACTACGGGGGTAGCCGTAGCATTCACTAGTGATCAGATAGTGTTAGCGTGTTGTAAGTCTGCGGGTGTAGCCGTAGAATTCACAAGGTTAGCGGATAGTGCTTGAGTGATGTAAGTCTGTGAGTGTAGCCATAGCCTTCACTTGGATGGCAGATAGCATTAGCGCATTGTTAGGACGCGGAATGAACAGTAGTACACACCAGTTTGGGTGCAACATCGAGGATATGGAAATCCACAGATTGGATTTTGGATTTACCCAAAAGGACTAGATCAGATTGAGCTAGTGATACGATTGTAGGAGTGCCACTACAGTTATGGGATCAGGGAAGCAACAGACCATATAAGATTGCTTGTGATATAAGGCTACCATCGGTTAGGTGGCAATCACTTTTAGCCTTGGATTTGGTGATGTCAGAATTCGACACATGGACCCGATCGGTTGGGTCAGGAGGTTGTTAGAACCACAGTGGCATGATAACTAGTCGCAACTAGTTTCAGAGAAGGATTTCGTTCAGAAGTCATGTGAGGCGAGTAAGTGGGGGTCCTTTGGCTCCGCAGCCGGGCCGGAACCCGGTAAATTCAGATGACTGACGGATGAATTGAGACCAGGAAGGTCTCGATAGATTTTGGAAAGCAGCTAGGTGGTAACCTACTGCTTCAGGCATATGAGTGTTTGGGCAGTTTCAATGTTTGGACAGTATTAGTATTTGTGTTTTGGGTTGCAAATACGGACGAAATAGCTGGTTTATTGGGGAGTGACGAGTCAATCACAACGGGATTAGCTGAGCCTTGGCCAAGTATAAGTGACCTGCAAAGATAATTGGGCTTGTGACCCTGAATTCTAGTGGAAACCTCGAGTTATTGAAATCTGAGTAGCTGGTTGAAGGATAAAGTGGACTGGGTCCAACGATAATGATTCAGTATGAGTGGTCTGCCAGGAATTCAGACCATCTCGAGACAACAGATTCAGACGGAGTGGATGTGATCTTGTTGTGAGGAATTCGTTCACCTACGAATGTTAGGGCTTTGCGAATATTGGTCACAACTACCCTGGGAAGGCTAGGGTGTGCCCAGGATGGTGACCATGTTACTTGAGTGGTTCGGCGCATAAGAGATGGTAAAGAATGATTTCGAGGACGAAATCTAATTTAAGTGGGGGAGAGTTGTAACACCCTGTTTATTTATTAGATAAATAAATTAATTAACGAACAAATGGTAGCCCTAAAATAAATAATTATATATAAAAGGATGGTCTCGAAGGGCTAATTGTCATAAATCTAGAAGTTGAGGGCTGAAGGGTAAATTCTGGACCTTAATTGAAAAGAATTTGTCAAGCAAGGGGCGGTTTTGTAAATTCTAGATTAGCTTTGTAAAGATTTTAGAAGTTGGGGGCTGTTTGGTAATTTATGGCATTTGATTTGAAAAGGATTTTCGAGGTCAGGGTTTAAATGGTAAATTGAGGGTTAGTTTCGAAAATAATTCTGAAAGGAGGGGCCATTTGCATCTTTATGGCAAACTTTTATTTGGAGTCGGTATTTAAGTGTTGTGCAACCCTAACCCTAGAGGACTATTCCAGCCGCCACCTTCACACCTTGTCCCTCCGGCCGCCACTCCCATTGCTGCGATGTCCGACCGACGCCTCCTAGCCAACCGGTGTCGCCATTGAAGCCAACCGTCGGAACAGCCACGATAGCGAAGAAGAACCTCTTGTGACGTCGGTCCAAGGGGGGGGGGGGGTCGTCAGATCGTGCAGCGTCGCGGTTGCTGCCATTGCTGTAGAAGACGAAGTCGCCGACGAGGACGGATATCGCTGCATGCCGTCGTCGGTGCAATCGGGGAAAGCTGCGGTTGTTGTGTTGGACCACGTTATCCTCCGCCGTCAGTTGTAGCGCTGCCGGCCGCTAGCGCTGCTGCTTCACTTCGTCTTTTCCTTCTCCCTTAGATCATCGAAACGCCGCCAGCCATCGTCGTCGCGCCGCCGCTACAGCTGTTTCTGTGGTCACTTCGTTGCGCCACCGTCTGCCGCCCTCCGGGATTCCTCCATCAAGCTGTCGCCAACCACCACTGTTAGGTGATGCATGGTGTGTGTATTTCATGTGTGCGTTAGCTTCAGTCAATCATTTGGTGTTAATAGGTGTTGTGGGTGCTTTGTCTAGCCGGAAATCGCAAGGCTGCCGCCATGCGCCACCGTCGGCCACCACTAGGTGTCTGTGTGTGTGTGTGTTTTTTTATTTAGATTAGGGTGTGTGCATGTGTTAATCAGATTGGCAATGTAAAATGTAAAAAAAAATGGAATAATGGAAAGAAAGTCATAACCACCACCGTGAGGTGGTGGCTGCCGCCTCCTACCGCCACCGACCGCCGTGTCGGGTGGCGGTGTGCTTGCCTCGTTGAGTTTGATTCGTTTGGGGTGCTTGAATCCCTAATGGGCCTTGTGAGCCCTAATGGACCCAATGAAGCTTAATGGACCTAAAATCCCAAGCATGTGACTAATGGGCTTAATGATATTCTAGTGGGCCTAATAGGCCCAATAAAACCCTAATTGACCTAAAAGCCCAACAAATTGATAAATGGGCTAATATTTGGATTGGAAACCCTAATTAGGGTTTGGAAAACCCTAATGCCAATAAAACCCTAATTTGGGGAATTAACGAGGACACGCGGGAATTATTTAATAACTTGAGATATTGAATAATAATCATTGGCAAAGATTAATCTAAGCGATATTGGACTTAATGGATTAAGTCCTTAGAGGATTAAGTCCTTAATGGGTTAAGTAGGAAACTTAACCCTAATCATCATTTTATGTGAAACCCTAATTTCACTTGGGTTTATTGTTGGGCCTCTCTATTGGGCCTTGATGATTGGGTTATTAATGGGTCATCCAAAGTCAAGCAATTGGACTAGAATAATTTAATGGGCCTAGGGTAAGGCCCATGTAAGGGGTTTGGGCCCAATTTGGAAAATTGGGCCATAGTTTGGGCCTTAATGATTATATGATATTGGGCTAGTAGAATGTCAAAGGTTGGACTAGAATAAATGGTTGGGCCTTATGGTAAGACCTTATAAAGGTTTGGGTCCAATTTGGAAAATTGGGCCATGTGTTGGGCTTTGACCCATAGTTAACTTTTGGGCCTTTGGATTGGGCCTTGGGCTTGAATCAAGCCAAGATAGGGGTAAAGCAGTCTTTTACCCCAACATGGACTTATGGACATGTGTTGGGACCCAATTATTAATTGGGTGATGTTTTGTTATTGACAGATCGGGATTCTGTCATCCAGTAGCTGGGGTTGTGTCTACGGGACTTTAGCAGTGTGAGGTGAGTTACCTTCCAGTAGTGGTGGGTCTACGGCCACAATGTCGGCCCACTAGTAGGAGTTGTATGTTAGATGATTGTCTTTGTGATATTCATCTAGGTTTGCTGCTACCTGTTATGTTTTATGTGCTAGCATGATATGATGTGATGTGATAGTGGTAGTAGTAGGGGGTGAAATAGTCCCCAGTTACCGGTCGATAGGACCGAAGGGGTAGATTAGCACCCAACTATGCTAGACAGATTATGATATATGTGATATGATATTATGTGGTAGTAGTAGGGGTGAAATAGTCCCCAATCACCGGTCGACAGGACCGAAGGGGTAGGCCAGCACCTAGATATGCTAGGCAGTATGTGATTCATATTTATATGCTAGGGTTTTATGTGGTAGTGGTAGGGGTGAAATAGTCCCCGGTTACCGGTTGAAAGATACCGAAGGGGAGGCCATCTCCCGGTTACTGGTTGAAAGATACCGAAGGGGTAGGCCAGCACCCAGATATGTTAGGCAGTCACCGGTCGAGAGGACCGAAGGGGTAGGCCAACACCCAGATATGCTAGGCAAGGTCACCGGTCGAGAGGACCGAAGGGGTAGGTCGGACACCCAGATATGCCTGGCAGTATGTATGTTATATGATTGTATGGTATGTGGTATGATGGGGGAACTCATTAAGCTTCGTGCTTACGGTTTACAGTTTTGGTTTCAGGTACTCATTTTTAAAGGAAAGGAGCCGGCTTGATCGCAGCGCATCACACTATGTTTTCCGCACATGAGATCTATGGGATTACACTCTGATATTACTTTATGATAACATGTTTTTATTACTGACACTTTGGTTTTGACATGAGATGTTATTATGGATGTTTTCTTATATTGTTGGTTTTACAATAACCTAATACAAATGAAATTTTTGGTCTTGAATTTTGGGATGTTACAAAATGTTTGTAAGTGTTTTGATGTAAATGTTTGTATACTTCCTAGAAAATCCTATATTTTCTACTAAAATGGAAAGTAGTCTTCTACCAAGACTCGACGGTTTTGTATGTTTGTTCTTTCGTAAAAATGAATGTTTTCCCAAGTTTATGACTATCATTACTAGAAAATAGTTTACATTACCTTTTATGTGAGAATATCACTATATGAATGTAATGGGAAAATGAAGATGTACAGTAGTATTGTATAAAGTAACTACTGAAGTACTAACTACCTTAAAACTAAATTGTTTAATTAAGGTAAAATGTGATGAGGTTATAACCATGCTTGATTGACTAGTATAAAACACGACGTTCCAAAGACATCGAAATGGTATGACATTTGTCACCCGTAAACCTGCAGGTCCCACTGTAGCTAGCAACAAGGTGTAGGATGGTCAATCCCGTATAGATCTATACACAAACTCACGCTCTCCCTCCAAGAGACTCTGGTTACAAAACGTGACACATCAGTATATTGCTATGCCATGAAGTAGTGGCTCACATTAATGTTATCTTGTTCTTGTATTAGTATGTATGTTCCTTTCCGTTCTTGTTATAGTATGTTCCTTTATGTTCTTGTTATAGTATGTTCCTTTCTGTTCTTGTTATAGTATGTTCCTTCCTGTTCTAGTAATAGCATGTATGAACTGACTCATGTATGAACTGACTCCTGTAAGTTTCATTGTTCTAGAATTAGTAAGTAGTAATCCTCTAAACTATACCTATTGTAGTTTACTAGTATGATGGTTTGACTGTTATTGGTGTATATAAAAGACTCAATTACTCACCAAGCAACTAAGTTAAGTATAATCCTTAAAAATAGGTTTAATATTCATATATGTATTTAATAACTATAACTATGATTTAACCGACATTCGGACTAGTGATCCTACCCCAAGCCCACAACCAAACAAGGAACAGGAGTCAAGGTATCTAACAATAGTCCTAAGTCTGTTAAAGCATGCTCATACGTAAATAGATAGATGAATATGATTTGATATAAAAGAAGTTTATAAAAGCTTTAAAAGAGTTATCAACAAGTTTGAGTATAAGAAATCCTTTTGGATGTTGTTCTCACATGTAAATGGTTAACACAATTTCATTGTGTTCTACTTGTATTCCCCCCTAAAATCATTTAAAAAGAATTAATAATTGTAGTTTAGGGGTATGAGCTCACCTGTAGTGAGTGATTCGACTGAAAGATCGATATAGGATGTTAAGTATGCCAAGTGAAGTCTCGAGCACAAACGGATCCTATTAAGCATATAATGACACATATATGTATATAATTAGTGTATATAACAACTAACATGTAATGGTAAACAACCTTAGGAACTAGGAAACACTCTCAATGGAGTGTTAGAATCACATATGATTGAATGAAGGGAGTTCACGGTCACACAAGGAATGTTCACGGCCTTAGAAGGGTTCACGGCCATAGAACACATGATGTGTTCACGGCCCAACCTTGATCCTATGAAGGGTTTACAACCATGGAAGGAGGGTTCACGGCCAAACTTGCATCTAAGAAGGGTTCACGGCCCAATGAAGGGTTCACGGTCGTGAACTCTTGAAGATTCATGCAAAGTGGTGTTTGTTTCATGGGGAATCAAGTGTTTCTAATGGACAACAAGAAGATGGATGAGACACTTACTTATTGGAAGCCTTTAGAGTATTCACGGTTGTAGAAAGTTGAGAGAGAATGGGTGTGTTCACGGCTAGAGTTGAAGAAGTGAAGGAAATGAGCCAATTTCTTATATATATATATATATATATATATATATATATATATATATATATATATATATATATATATATATATATATGGAGGATGTTCACGGAATAGGATGGGTTCACGGCTGTGAACTCCTTTTTTATGGTGTTTCCGGCTCGATTGCAACTCAATGAACTCAAGCTAACACTTCCTAACACACAAACCTTGAGTGTACTAGGCTTAGAACTCTCAAACAGATCCTTAACATGGCTAAAAGATAACAGAAACACGTCTGACTTTTTATTGAATTGATTGACTTTACAAGATAGAAATCTCGAGTTGTCACACCTGCTTGGAACTTTTCCAAGTTATTGCTCCTCCATTTAGGGTAAAGTCCAAGCCCGACTGAGAGCGGAAATTATCCCTATCTGTCTGAAAGCTGGCATCACTATACCCCACTACTCTCAAGTCATCACTCCCACCAAGGGTAAAGACCCAGTCCTTAGTCCTCCGCATGTACTTGAAAATGTTCTTCACCGCAGTCCAGTGAGCCTTGCCAGGATTCCCTTGATATCTGCTGACCATGCTCAAAGCAAAGGCCACATCAGGGTGAGTACAAGTCATAGCATACATGATCGAGCCTATAGCGGAAGCATATGGTACTCAACTCATCTCAGCTATCTCAGCCTTTGTACTCGGGCTCTGAGTCTTACTCAGTTTGGCGTTACTCTGGATCGGTAAGTCACCTTTCTTGGAATCCTGCATGCTGAATCTTTTCAGCACCTTATCCAAGTAGGTACTTTGACTAAGTCCAATTAGTCTCTTACTCCTATCTCTCAATATCCTTATCCCTAAGATATACGCAGCTTCTCCAAGGTCCTTCATAGCGAAACACTTCCCAAGCCAGGACTTAACCTCCTACAAGGTTGGGATGTCATTTCCTATGAGTAGTATGTCATCCATATACAATACCAAAAAGCTAACTATACTCCCACTAGCCTTAACATACACACATGACTCATCCTCGCTCCTCGAAAAGCCAAACTCTTTGATTTTCTCATCGAAACAAAGTTCCATTTGCGAGATGATTGTTTCAATCCATATATGGATTTCTCAAGCATACACACTCTATTAGGGTACTTTGCATTGACAAAACCCTCTGGCTGACTCATGTAAACATCCTCCACCAACTTTCCATTAAGGAAAGCGGTTTTGACATTTATTTTCCATATTTCATAATCATGAAATGCAGCAATGGCTAGCATAACCCTAATAGACTTAATCTTCGCTACTGGTGAGAAGGTCTCATCATAGTCAACTCCCGGAGTTTGAGTAAAGCCCTTCGCAACCAGTCGCGCCTTATAAGTGTGTACCTGCCCGTCCATGTCGGTCTTCTTCTTGAAGATCCATTTGCATCCGACTGTCTTACCACCCGGTACATTGTCAACCAAGTTCCAAACTTGATTGTATACATGGATTGAATCTCGCTGTCCATAGCCTCCTTCCATTTGGCAGATTCAGGGCCTGCCATGGCTTCCTTGAAGTTGTTAGGTTCATCCAAATTTATCAGTGTACTATCACTGATAAATGCATCACCTTTGTAGTAATATGGAAACCATAATAAAATTCAGGTGTGCTCCTAACTCTCGTGGAACGCCTCAGAGGTACGGATTCATCAATCGACTCAACAGGAGTTTCCTCCTCAGGTTGATTGCTAGTGTTTGAGGTTCCTTCACCGCTTGACTCTTGAAGTTCTTCAAGGTCAATTTGCCTCCCACTGTTTCCTTGGCTTATGAATTCTCTCTCATGAAAGACTCCTCTCCTCGCCATGAAAACAACATTGTCACTCGGTCTGTAGAAGAGATAGCCAAAAGATTTATGTGGGTAGCCGATGAAAATACACCGCTCACTTCGAGGTTCGAGCTTGTCGTGAGTCTCGCACCTCACAAAAACCTCGCAACCCCAAATCTTGATGTGGTCTAAAGTCGGCACTTTCCCAGTCCACATCTCGTGAGGTGTTTTGGCAACCTTCTTGGTGGGAACTAGATTAAGGATATGGGCGGCAGTCTCTAAGGCATACCCCCAGAATGAGATTGGTAACGAAGCTCAACTCATCATGGAACGAACCATGTCTAACAAGGTTCGATTACGCCTCTTAGCCACACCATTCAGCTGTGGTGTCCTAGGAGGTGTCAATTGTGAAACAATTCCACATTCCTTAAGATAGTCAAGGAACTCGATACTAAGATACTCACCACCTCGATCGGATTGGAGCATCTTTATCTTCCTGCCCAACTGATTCTCCACTTCCTGTTTAAACTCTTTGAATTTCTCAAAGGTTTCTGACTTATGCTTGATTAAGTAAATATATCCATACCTACTGTAATCATCAGTAAAAGTCACATAAAAGCGGTTAGCATCCCTTGTGGCGGTTCTGAAGGGTCCACACACATCAGTATGTATGAGGTCCAACAAACCTTCACCCCTAGCACAAGTACCAGTGAAGGGTGACTTAGTCATTTTTCCAAGTAAACAAGATTCGCAACTATCATCCGACCTTAAGTCAAATGACTCCAAGACTCCAGCCTTTTGGAGTTGGCCTATGCGCTTCTTGTTGACATGTCCAAGACGACAATGCCACAAGGATGCCTTATCTAAACTAGTGGAAGAATCAATATGCAAAACATTATTTCCTAAGTTGTCTACAACCGCCACAGTTTCATATACACCATCACAAGGTAATGCTTTAAAATAAAAAAACACCATTATAAAAAGCATTAATATCACCACATTCATTATAAAATGAAAAAGTAAATCCTTGTTTGTACAAACCATGAAAGGAAATAATATTTCTCGCCATTTCAGACGAGTAACAAAATTTATTCAAATCTAATATTAACCCGCTACTAAGCAATAAAGAATAAACTCCAATCTTGGTGACAGGTGAAGCTTTCATATTCCCCATGATCAAGTTTATCTTCCCGTGATCCACATCCTCACTTCTTTTTAGGCCCTGCAAATCAGAACAAATGTGAATTCCACACCCTGTATCAAGGACCCAATAATTAGTATGTGGTGAGTTATTAGACAATGTAGTGTAAATACCTGCATGGGTGGGTTTTACTTTCCCATCCTTTACATCCTGCAAATACTTGGGGCAACTTCGCTTCCAGTGCCCTTTTTCCTGACAGTAGAAGCATTGTGCATCCTTTGGGTTGGAAGAAGGAGTGGCAGAACCAACTTTGGTTCCACTCGAAGAGGAGCCATCAAAAGACTTTACATTGGTACCCTTTGAAGGGGTCTTCCTCTTCTTCCCTTTACCTTTCCCGATTGCCAGAACAGGGGCGGTGGTAGGAGTAGTAACAACGACTTTACCTTTGAGACTAGTTTCGGCTGTCCTCAAAAGTCCTTGAAGTTTGCTAAGTGTGACCTCCTCCTTGTTCATATAATAGGTCATACAGAACTGATCATAACATGGATGTAAGGAGTGCAATATCATATCAATAGCCAACTCCTTAGGGAAGTTCACATTCAAATTTAGCAATCGGTCCACAAACATTTGCATCTTCTGCAAGTGGCCCATGATGGGTTCACCATCCTTCATCCTGGTTGTTATCATGGAAGAGATGATTTCATACCTCTCTTGACGAGCACTCTGATGGTATCTTTCCATCTGAACCTGGTGCATCTCATAAGGGTAGAAATCTTCATAGGATTTCTGGAGTTCTGCTGTCATGGTAGCCAACATGATACAAGACACCTTAGTAGCATCCTTCTCATGGCTAGTGTACTCAACAATCTCCTCTGGAGTAGCAGAAGACTCATCGATTTCCTTTAGCTCCTTGTCTAGGACATATTCCTTATCCTCATAACGAGTGACCGTCCTGATGTTCCTATTCCAATCATTGAAGTTGGAACCATCAAAGATGACTCTCCCATAAAGGTTCATGAGAGAGAAGGAGCCAGAAGGGTTTGAGCCAGAAGCATTGTTGGAAGACATCTGAATAGGAAGAAAGACAAGTTTAGATTAGATAAAGAGTCCTTAATAAGACACCCAAATGAAATATTAAGGCTAGGACCCAACACAATATTTTATAACTTGGAAGAGGGATGTCGTAATCCAAGCTACAAAATATTTGAAGGTAGGTAAATGACGATTTACCAATTTCCACCATGAAAAACGAAATAGATTATTAGGTTTTAATTGGATTGAAACTCCTAGATCTTTTGAGATTCATTGAACAATTCAATGGCATGTTTAAATCTCGATTATGCCCTTCAAGTTTGTGACTGGGATACCGAGGATCACAAACAAGGTGTGAATAACCATGCAAATTAACTTGGTACTCTTAATTTTATCACCTAATCGATGTGCCGGTTAACCACACATGCTCCACCGATCTATGATAAACCTTAAGCCACCCTTTGCCACCCTTGTTAGTCCAAGTTAGTGTGCCGGTTAACCACATACGCTCCACTAACGACTTAGCAAGGTGCAAAGTGTAATTTCATGGGTTAGCATCAATTTCACATTTTCCTAAAGTAACTAAGATTGGGAATTTGTAAAATGTTTAGTTACTTTATATTTATCATTATACTTTTAATGAGAATTATAGTCTTTGTCCTACCCGTTCGGCTAACGACCCTCCACCAGTCAAGGAAGCGGTGGGTGAGAGTGGACACCCATTAAGCTGCCATTTTATAGGCAACAACCTTATAGCCCCTTATAGACCGGCTTCGTGAATGAGGCCTACTAACGGTAAGACTGACTTGATCTTATACATATATATATTATTAACTTATAATACTATAAAGTATAAGGGTTGAATTTTAAACTTTTAAAATTCTAGGGTTTGGAATTAAAGTTTTCTAAAGTGACTTTACAAATTCCAAAACTTGAGGGCAAGTTTTGAAACTATTCAAAACCTTTCATTTCTATAACTTATGAGTTTTAATGATTTTAATGGAAAAGACTCTTGGAATTCCATAACTTGAGGACAAGTTATGAAGTCCATTATAAATCATTTAGATCAACAATTAAACTAACAAGCATGTCAAATAATTTCTATGATCTAACAAAACTCATAAGCATGCATAATTCATATCAACAATTTTCAAGAATCATATGAACTTAATATAAAACTTGAAACTTTGACAATTATCTTTGAAATTGGATAAGCACAATCATTACCACATCAAAAACAGGTCTAACAATCTAAAAACAGTTTAGGGTAATGATCCTAGTCCAATTCCAGCATTGAAACTCGAAATTCTGCACTCTGGGCCTCCAACTCGTCGAGTGCATGAACCAACTCGACGAGTTGGATGAATTTCAACATGGACTCGTCGAGTCCCCCCAATGGACTCGGCGAGTTCACTGAATAGTGAGCAGAAAATCGATTTTAAAGCAAGTAGCATCAAGTATAATTGAAAACAAGCCTAGTCTCTGATACCACTGTTGGGATTTGAGCATTCTAACACTCCTATGGTGTGCATGCAACCCTAGAAACCTTCGATCTATGTTTTCTCTATTATACATGAAAACTTTCATTTTTCCCAAAGTTCCATCCTAACTAGCATATCATGAGGTATATGTAATATAAAAACTAGTAGAATGACATACCTTTGTTGTAGCTTGGATTCCTTAAGACCTTGTGAGCCTAGCACCCCTAATGTGATGCCTTAAATGCTTCACACAACACCACCAACAGATTGGAATAACTTGAGAGAAGATTATATTGCACCAAAATCGGCTAGCCCTCACTTGTGTATCTTTAAGTGCCAATTTCCAAGCTTATGGGGTCCTTTATATAGTGTAATGCAATTAGGGTTACACCATGTAACTCATGCATTTCCACATTCCTCATGATCCATAGGTTTTAACCTCCATGGAATGTCCATGGGTCACCACATGGGTTTAGCCCATCATGAAGAACTATGGATCATAAGCCCACTATACAAGAATGAATGATTTACCAAATTAATCCCCATTTATTCAATTAGTCTCTTTTGATCACAAAATTAATTCAAACTAATTCTTGATCAATACTAATTGATGAGAATAAATCTCAGATCGATTAGATCTTTCACAGGTAAAAGATAAAGATCAAACAAAACAAACACAATAACAGAATCAACAATATGCTTATGATTCAAATATAGTCACGCCTCAACAGAGCTCTATGAAGAACTTCCACTGTAGAGGCGGGCTAGGGTTTACAATACTCAAAAAGAATAAAAAGCAAAGCGTATTTACAAAGACTGCATGCATGCAGCTTAAATACTAAACCCTAGAGAAAACATGCACGGTTGGACAGGCCCAAACCGGAAATCAAAATTGGGCTAAGGAGCGAGCCCATGACGCAACACTATAAGCCCAACAATCTCCCCCTTTGCGTCGAATGAGGCGAGAGATCAATTTCTTTGAGTAGGCTTCACAGTCTTGACAACCTTGAACAGCCGAGGGATGACTGCAAGAAGTGTTTGCCGAAACTGAATGTACCATCGTATCATGTCAGTAAACAGCTTCTTATCGGCTGTAGAATTCTGATTGCACTTGTGGATAATCTCCAAGATATGTTCCAAGCAAGCAGTTGAGAATAAGTGCTTATCACACAGAGCGAAGATACATTTTTGCTTTTCGCCTCTGACAAACATTACTGTGTGAGACAGTGGGTCGATTCTACCCTTGACCATAACATTCACATCGCCCATTCTGCCGGAAGGTTTGATCGTTGGACGCTTGTGAATGGCAGCGCCGATCTCTTGGTCCATTTTCGCCACTTCGTGAATGTAGCATACAAGCATTCGCTTGATATGGTCTATGATCGGCTGGTACTCCTGTGGATTTGACATCAGGATGTTGTTGAGAAGTATCCAGTCGTGGGGATTGAGGTTCGGTAGATCAGCAAGGGGGAAGTTATGAACCGAGCCTTCAGAGCCTCGAGTCACTTTGAATTTCACATTGACAAACTTCCCTGCTGAGTAAGGCTTCAGAACCTTGACAGTAGTAATCTTCTGTAAGCTCCATGTCAGGTGTTGTGGCTGAGCAAACTCCAGATAGAACTCCAAAAGATCCCGATCAACCTTCGGGTCTGGAGAGGGAATAGAAACAGTTGAGTTAAAGCAGTGAAAGATGAATGCCTTTCGCGTGATCGGCATGTCAAACTGTGCATCCTTGGAGTTTTCAAGCCCAAACGACATCACAGGCTCAAGCCACAGTGTACAAGGTTCATCGATAACACACTTTTGAAGCGAATCAAGAGTCCACACAGGAAAAATGGACTTCTTCTTTTCCAGGAGCTCTTTTTCTTTAAGCTCTTTTTCAAGCTCTATCGATTCCTTCATCAATTTTTCTTCAAGTTCCTTATCAGATGCCTTTGTTTTCTGAAAAGGATTAGAGGGATCTGGTTTAAAAATATCTTCAATATCATCATCAGTATCATCATCTTCACCAATTTTCTTCTTCTTCTTGCATCTATCACTGACCGAAGCTTCATTAACCTTCTTCTTCTCTCCCCTTGTTTCGGTTGGACACCAGGCACCGGAACACCCTCAATACGACTAAGAATGGCCAGTGCAGGTCGAAGTTTATCAGCCAAATGCCTGCGAGTGGTGATGGTGATGATAGGATCATGGGCTTCAAGGAGGTGAAGTAAGATGGAGTGAACATCAACAGCTGAGCCTCGAAGAACTTCCCTCTCAGACTTCAAGTCATTGAGTTCAGCTATTGCAGTGCGAAGTTTGAGATTCTGGATTTTTAGTTGAGAGGTTCGCTTGTCGAGTTCATCCATGACTCGATTTTCAACTGCCAATTCTGCCTCCAGTTGAGTTAAGCGATCATTGACTTTATCATGCAGATTGACATTTGCAGCTTCAATGGCTTTTCGGGCAACTTCAAGATTAGCTCGTTCGAGTACTAGAGAACGCTGAAGATTTGCAACCGAATCATTTACTGTCTTAGCATTCTTTTGAGCAGCAGCCTGCAATGAATCTAGAAATAGGTTAGCCTCAGAAATTAGTTTGTCGACTTTTGCGGTCGCCTCTCTGCATTCTTTAGAGGAGGACTCGACTGCAAGCGAGGCCTTTTGACACTGGGAAGTAGAGGCGTCGATAGCCTTGGCTGCAGCAGAAAGGGATGCGCCATGTTCTTTTACAATAGAAGAAAATAATGCTTTGAGAGCAGCATATGAATAAGCCCCAGAGGAAGAAGAGGAAATAAGTTGATCAAGTTTATCATTGACTGCTTTGAGATGACGCTTGGTTACAGGTGCATCTTCATCTTCATCACTCTGGACACGGTAAGGACTGAAATAGGTGGAATCAAATTCCAAGTCCTCACCTCCAAGAACAGGGGTGGTGTCTGTAGATGGGGTAGGTGATAAGGGTTTGGTTGTGACAGGAGGTTCAGTGGTAACATGTGGGATAGGAGCTGAAGAATGAGCTTGTGTAGTAGTGGTGGTAGTGGTAGTGTTGGTAAAGATTGGATTAGGGATGGGAGTAGTGTTAGATGGTTGAGATGTAGAGATGGGAAATATAGGAGGTATGGATACTGGGACAGAAACGGGTGGAGGAGAAGGAGGGAGGGAGCGAACTGGAATTTCGGGGGTAGGAGAGCGAGGCGGGGTATTACAACGACCCGAAGCTTCCTCGTCAGAGCTTTCGCTTTCAGATTCAGAAGGAGGAGCAGATGTGTGTTTGGGAGGGACATACTCTGAGTCTGAATCACTTGAAGATTGGAGTATGAGTCTCCGAGCGGGCTTTTTCTGCTTCTTGGGTTCAGGCTGGGACAGAGCGGCCTTGTCTGACCTTCGCTTCGTAGGGGTTTGCCCCTTGGTTGTTTTAGCAACCTTCGTCTCCTTCTGAGTCGCAGCTTTCTTTCCCCTCTTGACTGGCTTGTCAGCTTCTTCAATGGATCGAACCATGGCTAGGGTTAGTTCCCGTGGACCCGAAGAAGGAAACTCCCTGTATTGTTGCAGAAGTTTACTTGCTTCAGGCAGACAAGCAAGCATGGTGTCAGGGATGGATCCAGTGAAAGAATACTTGGTGGGATCCGTGACAATTATCTTCGTTGTGTGAAAAGTAGCAATAGAGGAGAGAAGAGAGTCTGCCATGATTGGAACGTGAAGGCGATCCATTACCCACTTGGTGATGATTGACCAGTACCGTCCACACGAGATTTCGGAGTGTCTTGAGGAATAACTCAAGCTTTGGATCAGTTGTTGCCAGATGATTGTACCATAGTCCAGATCAATCCCGTGATATAGACCGTAAAGCACAGTCATAAAGGACTTGCTTGATCCATCTGAGTCGGCGCTGCGCTCAGAGAGTCCTTTGAACAGTAGAGTGAATAAGCCATTCCATGGATGAGGAAGGCAAGACTTCTTGAACTTGGTGATGGTGGTTAGGGTTTCAGTGTACCCCATTTGATAAAACATGGAGAACAACTGACCAGTAGTGATCGATTCAGGGTTTACTTTGGTTGGTTCTTGAGAGAGACCAATTAGGGCACATAAGCGGTTCTTGGAGATGGAGGACTTCTCATTGTGGAGTTCAAAGTGAATCCTTTCAGCGGCTTTGTCGTAGTAAGCAGTGGAGTAGATTAGTGAGAGGCATGCCATGGGAACAACTTCGACTCTTGACAGAGCGTCGACTAAAGGCCAGTATTTAAGACACTCAACAACATACATCATGTAGGGTTCATAGACAAAGGGTGTGAGATCGATGATCAGGTTTTGTTGAGGTTTGATAGTGAGAAGGATTGGGTGAACAGAGGTATCTTGAACTGAAGAAGATTCTGCCATTGTAGAAACTTGGAGAAGAAGATGAACAGTAAGATGAATCGCCTTTGTTCTTCGAGAGTTTTGAAAGTGATAAAAGGGTAAAGAGCAGCGTGCCAAATCCTTTTATACGTACAAGTAGGAGAGAGAAAAATTCGGCTGATATCTTGGAGTTATTTGAACTGGCGCCTGATTTGACGGATGAACAGTAGTCATACCCAGTGATGACGCATGAAAGAGAAAGGACGTTTCCTTTGTACACGCCATTCCATAAAAAGCACTTTTGCAAATTATCTTAACGGTTGGAGAAATGCTGAGTCAGCCTTAACTCTATCCCAATCGTCACCCCATATTTCACATGAATCGTCATCGCTTTTTAAGTTTATCGATCATTGAAGCACCATTAATAGAACTAGTTTTTGGAAAAAAAATTCGTGCATAGAGTGTAAAAGATAAAGAAATAAAGCGACTTGTGCAAGATAATTTGTGATGTCTTAAAAAAAACATAAAACAACTGATTTTGGGCACGAATCTCTTCCTTCAAAGTCAAGAGAGACCTTAAAGTGTTTGTATGGCTTCCCATTAAATAACGATCAAATACTTGTTAAGAAGTATTGAAAGGCATCTTTTAAATCTAAGGCTCATAACAGGTGGCTTTCGCTTCAATTCATGAATTCGAGACTTGATATAAGACTGAAACTGAATGAAGTACTTGTTAGATCAATGTAATCTATTGAACAAGTAGGTAGGGAACATATTCAGTGACTTGTTGAAATCGTAATTGGAAGAAAAAAAATTAAAACATGGATCCATTTGGAAGAAAAGCTTTGGTAATAAGCACTTTCATTAGGATCGCGCAAAACGAAAAATGAGATTTCATAGAAGTGCATAATATAGATCAAACGTTAAAGTATTCACCGTC
The DNA here is from genome assembly GCF_052849685.1 of Lactuca virosa. Taxonomy (NCBI): domain Eukaryota; kingdom Viridiplantae; phylum Streptophyta; class Magnoliopsida; order Asterales; family Asteraceae; genus Lactuca; species Lactuca virosa. The sequence continues at coordinate 123,003,612 of NC_136432.1, read as the reverse complement.
AATTCAGTAAGGGAGTTGGATTTTGGGTTTTACTTAAGTCGTGGTGAACGAACTTAAGATCATCAACACAGAATTGGTATAACCATAAACCTCAGTGGTTATGGCTGAGAGTCTCAAGGGTTACAAAATGTGAAACGAATCAGTGATGGAGAAAAATATGGTGGGTAAAAGAAACGAAAGTGCCTCTGCTAGAACTGATTGACAAAGCAGAAAACCTCTTAACTCAATTTGAGAGGAGTATGGCAGCTCATGATTAGAGTAAATGTTATAGCCTGATTGGTGAGACAAGATTTGTATTTATCAAGTCCTTAAGGCTTTACTCAGAATCGTTCGAGGCTTTGGTCAACATACAACAGCATGCTTCTAGGGACACTTAACTAGTACTGAAGGAAAGAAATATACCTGCCTTAGTTCCATATTCTAATTTACTGGTTCTCTTATTACCTAATAAGAACAAAGAAACACACCACACAAACCAACAAACAAAGAAACAGAAATATTTTTGAATTTTTGGAAGGTTTCTGAAAAGAAATAAAAACAGAAAGATAAAATATTTTTGGAATTTTTAAAAAAATAGTATACAAAAGAATACAAACAAAACGCCTTGATATGAGAAGAAGCAGACGAGTTCAGATGGACCGAACCCGAAATAGACCGAACGCTCGGTTCATTTCGGTTCATGGTCGACCCGAACCCGAAATAGACCGAACCCGAAATAGACCGAACGCTCGGTTCATTTCGGTTCACTCTATTTCGCCTCTTACCTTTATTGAAGCGAAGGCGATTTTGGTACTGACTCCGATTCCATCATGCCTAGGCCTTGCAAAATCTTGTTGAAACTTGCTTCAGGAAGAGCCTTAGTGAATATATCTGCCAGTTGATCAGTTGTCCTTACAAAGTGAATTTCGACGTTGCCATCTTCCACGTGATCTTTAATGAAGTGATACCTCAGTGCGATATGTTTAGTCTTTGAGTGTTGCACTGGGTTGTGACAGATCCTAATTGCACTTTCAGAGTCGCAATATAGTGGGATTTTCTTCATATTTAGCCCGTAATCTCTAAGCTGACTCTGTATCCATATCACCTGAGATGTGCATGAGGCAGCAGCGATGTATTCAGCTTCAGCCGTGGAAAGAGAAACACAGGTTTGTTTCTTCGATTGCCAGCTGACCAATTTACCGTCTAGAAATTGGCATCCTCCAGTGGTGCTTTTACGATCTAATCCACATCCGCCCAAGTCAGCGTCTGAGAACGCTTGAACAAAGAATCCTGAATTGGCCGGATACCAAAGACCGAGAAAGGAGGTTCGCTTCAGATATCGAAAGATATTTTTCACAGCTTGCAAATGAGGTTCGCGTGGGTTAGCTTGAAATCTGGCACAATAGCAAACTGAGAACATGATGTCAGGTCTGCTGGCCGTGAGATACATCAGTGAGCCAATCATTTGTCGATAAAGCGTCATGTGAGCGGCTGGCTTCTCCAATGAAGGTGTAAGCTTTGTCCCAAAAGCCATTGGAACTTTAACTCTGGAGTCTCCTATCATTCCAAACTTAGCAAGCAGTGTCTTGGTGTATGCCTCCTGGTTAATAAAGATGCCTTCGGGTCCCTGTCTAATGTTTAAGCCAAGGAAAAAGTTAATTGGACCCATTGAGCTCATCTCAAATTTAGTTTCCATCAACTTCCTGAATTCAGCTGTTAAGCTAGGATTCGTGGAGTCGAAGATGATGTCATCAACATAAATTTGGACTATCATAAGGTGGTTACCCGCTTTCTTTCGAAAGAAGGTTGGGTCAACCGAGCCTTGTTTGAATCTAGACATTTTTAAGAACCGAGTGAGAGTTTCATACCATGCTCTGGGAGCCTGCTTTAAGCCATATACCGCTTTGTCAAGTATGTAGCAGTGACCTGGATACTTGTCGTTCACGAAGCCCGGCGGTTGTTCAACATACACAGTTTCTTCAAGTTCACCGTTGAGAAAGGCACACTTGACGTCCATCTGATAGACTTCAAAGTTTTTGTGTGCAGCATAGGCAAGAAAGATACGAACATACTCTAATCTAGCAACTGGAGCGAAAGTCTCTTCATAATCGATACCTTCTTCTTGACAGTAGCCTTTCACCACTAAACGAGCTTTGTTGCGAATCACGTTCCCCTCCTTATCCATCTTATTTCTGAATACCCATTTGAGACCGACAACCGAAGCATCCTTTGGAGTTGGAATAAGACGCCATACTTTGTTTCTTTCAAACTCATTCAACTCATCTTGCATGGCTTGAACCCAGTCAGAATGATCAAGTGCTGAGCAAACGGTCTTCGGTTCAACTTTGGAAACAAAGGAGTTGAACATGCAAAACTCTACTTGAGAAAAGAGTGCAGCTTGTTTCGCTTTGATCTGTGATCGAGTTAACACCGTTTCTGAAGATTCTCCAATAATTTGACTCTGAGGATGATCTTTGGTCCATTTAATAAGTGGAGGATAATTTGGATCACAAGAGGGATCCAATTCTGCATTGATTTCTTCTTCCAATTCTGATAAAGTATCATCATTGACATGTGTACTCTCCCCCTCGAATGATGACACGAATTCTGGATCAGAATGCTCCCCTTCGTTTGGACTTTCGGTTAAGCCAAATGATTGTGACGTTGAATTCTCCCCTGGAATGAAGGACCTTGATCTTGTTGTGGATTCGGACCCTCCCCCTGGACTGAAGGGCGGTCATTTGAAGGTTCACCTTCGACTGGCCTCTCGGTTGCTTTAGGATGATCAGCAGCCATCTTTTGAGTAGCATCATCAATGATTTGCTTTAGACTGTCAACCTTGTTGTCTTTCGCTGTTGATTCAGAATTAATTGTCGTTTGAGGCTCATCAAAAAGAAGCATGTATTGCTCGAAAAGATTTGAAATTGGGGCTGTTACGTGACCAGTCTTTGGAAAGATTTCCTGAGTTGTACTTTCGGTTGCCTTCATCTTCTTAACGTATCTATCGTCAAAAGTGACATAGTATGTTTCTTCAATCTTCTTAGAACACTTGTTCAGAACTCTGTATGCCTTAGAATTCAGGGAGTAACCTAGGAATATACCTTCATCAGCCTTAGCATCGAACTTATTTCACTTCTCTTTAGAATTGAAGACGAAGCACCTGGAACCAAACACATGGAAGAATTTCACATTCGGTTTGCGATGGTTTAAGATCTCGTAAGGAGTGTGAGAGAATCGCTTGTTTAGATATGATCGGTTCTGAGTGTAACAAGCGGCAGCGATAGCATCAGCCCAGAAATACAGAGGCAATGAAGCGAAGCTTAGCATAGTGCGAGCTACTTCGCACAGAGATCGGTTTCTTCTTTCAACAATTCCATTCTGCTGTGGAGTATATGGGGCTGAAAAATTATGAGTCGTTCCCTTCTCAGCAATAAAATCTTCGAAATCTTTGTTTTTGAATTCCAAGCCGTTGTCGCTTCTTACGTTTCGAACAACTTTCCTTAGTTGAATTTCAGCCTGCTTTATGAAGAGCTTGAGCCTTGGAGTAGCCTCAGATTTTTGCTTCAAGAAAAATACCCATGTGAAGCGAGAGAAGTCGTCGACAATGACCAAAATGTACTTATTTCCACCAATGCTTTCAATGGAAGAGGGACCACACAGATCGATGTGCAATAATTCCAATGGCTCTATCACTTTTGTATTGATAATGGAGGGATGACTTTGTCTACTCTGTTTTCCCAATTCACAGGTTGCACATAAATGTTCTTTGTCGAATTTGAGAACTGGAAGACCTCGAACATGATCTCCTAAAACCAGTTTGTTTATATCCTTGAAATTAAGATGAGAGAGACGTCGATGCCATAACCAGCTTTCATCTGAATGAGCCTTCGTGAGTAAGCAAACTGCTGGTTTACCTCGAATTGGATTGAGGTTTAAAGGGTACATTTCCCCTTTTCGCTTCGATTTCAGTAGAATGTTATTTGACTTCTTCTCGACTATCTCTGAGCCTTCATCATCAAATGATACCTTCAATCCAGTCCCAACGACTAGCTGTGATACGCTGATAAGGTTATGTTGAAGCCCTTCAACATATGCGACCTTTCTAATTGAGAAATCACCATTCGTAATCATTCCATAGCCTTTAATAGTTCCAAACGAGTTTTTGCCGTACTTCACAATACCACCATCCTTGAGAGACCGAAACTCCCTCAGTTCTTCCTTCCTGCCTGTCATGTGACGTGAGCAGCCACTGTCAATATACCATTCTTCGTCAAACTGCTCGTCACGCATAACCTGCAAAATATTAAGCAGATTTAGGAACCCAAAGTTTCTTGGGTCCTTGTGAGCCTTTTACAGGAAAGGGAATAGTAAGAGAAATATCAACCAAATAAGTACGTTTAATTAAAGTTGTTTCATCTTTTCTTTTTATAGTGAAAACTTTAATTTTGTTTGACTTAAATTCGACAGGCGTACGATTTGAGGTGTTGACGTCTGCATTCTTTTGGATTTCTTTTGGACGTCTGTCATCTTCTGGAAAGAGATTTCCTTTCCCCTTTAAATCCTTGAAAGAATTAGAACGAGAAGAGTTAGGTTTAGAAGTGACATCGGATCTTCTGTTCATTTGATTGGTCTTGCAGGGTTGAGAAACGTAACCGCTCTTTCGGTTGCTATTGAGTTGAGGACCGAAACCGTTCTTTCGGTTGTTATTGGGTTGAGGACCGAAACCGTTCTTTCGGTTGATGTGGTTCTGAGAACCGAAGCTCTCCCTTCGGTTCATTTCAGTCGAGGGACCGAAACCACCCTTTCGGTTCCTTACTTCCTGCGAACCGGTGCTTTCCTTTTTGTTCCTTACCTCTTTTTGTTTAGAAGGTTTTTCATAGCGAACATAATTAGGATTTTGAGATCTCCAGAACAGCTTCCTTTCGGTAAGGTTTTTCTTGTACCTCACATTTCTTTGATGCTTTCTGTCTCTCACCTGTTTTGGGTTTCTGTGAATGTTAGCCTTTTTCTCAGAACTTTGAATATTAGCTTTGCACTTAGGTGAATTGGTTTCGCTTGAAATAACCACTTGCTCATCTGAAGACTTTTTAGTCCCACTTGTGCTCGGCTCATCAAAACGAGTAGGATCATTAAGTGGTTCGGCTATATATCTGCCTCTCACTCTCCATGTGGTCTTCTGTGACAAACCTACTGTTTTATCAGCATTGTCAATAGGTGCTGACCAGAAGAATTCATCACATCCGTCAACATTCTCTTCTGCTACTATCGCCGTCAGTTCGGCTGTTTGTTGCTGAGTTACTCCATTAACCTTGTATACTTGATTTGGAGTTGATTGTAGCTTTTGATACACAACCGCTTTTTCTTTAAGGACTTTGGTCGTGTCTTTGGATAGTCGAGCGTATTCAACTGAATTTTCAGAAATCAGATTTTTGTGGGTTTTAGGTTCGCTCTTGACAAACTCAGAACAGTCCACCACATCCTCTACAGAGATTTCACTCAGATCATCGTCCTCATTAAGTTCAGATGCACTTTCAACATTAATTTTATTTTCTGAACTTAATTTGGCATTCAACGAGTCAAATTTCTGTACAGTTTCGGCTCTTAACTTCAATCTATCATTCTCATCTAACAGATTTTTGAGCATGTCCTTATGGTCCTTGGACTTTATGTAGGATTCAATTTTGTCAAGACCGATTTTGTATGTAGGTGAGATCTCATCAGAGGATACAACACTTTCACAGATGTAAGCTTCAGCATCGATTTCATCCTCCTTTAACTCAAGGAAGGGCAAAATCATGCGATGTATCTGTTGGGTTATGAGCATTCTAACACTCCTAAGTGTACATGCAACCCTAAATACCTTGGATCTATGTTTTCTCTATTATACATACAATTATGAACATCCAAGGTATTATCCTAATCTAGCATACAAAATAATAAATGTAACAAGATAGAATACATACCTCTTTGATGTAGAATGTCTTCATGAAGCTTGAGTGCCTAGTGCCCCAAGTGTGATACCTCAAATGGTTCACACAACACCAAATACACTTGGAATAACTTGAGAGAAACTTGAACACTCCTTGAAATCGTCTAGCCCTCACACTCACACACTAGTGCACGATTTCTTGAGCCATGGGATTCTTTTATATGGTGGCTATTAGGGTTACACCATGTAACTCATAACTTTACCCATTCCTTATGCTCCATGGATTTTAACCTCCATGGAGTATCCATGGGTCACCCCATGGACTTAGTCCAACATAAGGAATCTTGGATCACAAGCCCACATATATAAGAATGAATGATTTACACAATCAACCCATATATTTAATTAGTCTCCTTTTGATCACTTAATTAATTCCAAATTAATTCTTGATCAATACTAATTAAATAACCTTATTAATATATTAGAACTTATAATATATTAACCAACCTTAAGTGTTATTTCTCTCATTATAGTCTATCCAAATGCATGATGCCATGCAACCCAAATGGACCATGTCGGGTCGGGTCAAGTCTTACCAATTATAGTTATGGACTTAGACATTAATCCAACAGTCTCCCACTTGGATAAGTCTAAAACTATTATTGCGTATGACTTCAGGAACCGATCAGCAATCGTAGCTCTCAAAAGCTTCTGTCGAACTCTGACCTTGTCGATGAACTCTGACCTTTATCAATGACTTGTCCATTAGATAAGGGATCATATATTCCTCCATTCTAGATATCATATGGACTGAGACATGGATTATCAATCATTCTCTCTGTCCATTTGTTGTTTCCCGATTTCCGATTCATGATGACTGACTGATTGAACAAATCAAATCAGTCCTGGCTTGGCCAAGCACTCACATGTGTCATCTTTAAATCATCGAGGGGCCCACAGATATCACTTTTATCCTGAAGGTAAAAGGAATGGATAAACTTCGACTCATATGGCTTGTTCTACTACTTGTTGAATCATACACAAAGGCACGTTTTATAACATCGAGTTACCAATGCGTTTTCGTGCAATCAATGTATAACCAACTCATAGTAACAACTCATATCTCTAGGTTTGAAGAATATAAGATATTATCGTCTCATGATCACTCGTGATAAAATCCATGAAGTGATTCAAATGAGCGCAGGTTGAATCCAATACTCAGAACTTATAAGCACTCATGAGTGTTGTAGAACCACTTTGTCCACCAACTTGGACCTCTACAAACCAACCCATGACAGTCTTGATTCATATCTACTTCCAACATATGACCGACTGTGGATGGTTTGAATAACTTAATCATTCAGGAAGAGTGACTTAGTTATTCTGGAAGTCAAAACATGCAAAGTGAAACACAAGAATAAATGAATCAAATATGGTATCAAACCCTATGAATATAAATAAACACTTTTATTTATCACCATACTGATTACTCATTATTCATTGTTTCGGTTTTATCAACTTTATACTTGAATTTAAAACAATAGTTGTCCCATGCTCCAAGCATGTACACTATGTTTTCTAAACACTAGTCATGCCATACACCAAGTATGCATACTATGTTTGTCTATGATCTTTACTTTGTAAAATAGATCAATTGAACATCACTCCAATGATCCTCTTTTCACAGTCCCAAATCCTTACTGCAAATGCAAGAATTCCAAATTCATGCCATTTACTGAAATCTGTTAGATTCTAAACTTACATGCATTGATCCTCTTAATGATTATGCACAAAGTCAGAAAGACTTGACAACAATCATTACAGAGCATTCCAAAGGAGATCAGCTCCTTGGAAACATCCTTCTTTCATTAAGTTTCCTAATCTTACACAGATTGAATAATTTCTAACTTTGAAACATTTCCATATTCCATTTTGACTATCACTTCTGAACAAGAGTTGCCTCCTTACAGATTATGTCAATATGGTCCTTCCAGAATTAACATTATACTTCCAACTGTCCTTGAGCAACCAATCTTTGGTAAACCTTAGATTGTCCTCGACAATTGCTTAATCATTTTAGTCATATCCAATTCTAGACCTTTTCCCTTCATAATGCCCCAGGCATTTGGAAAATTTTAGAAAGGATGAATATAGCACATGTAATCGATCCTATATCCGAAGCATATGGGACACGATTCATGATGTCTCACATAAAGACTAAACCAATCTTTTGCTATAATATTTCCATTTCAATTTGCCAAGTTCTCAAAATTCAGATTATGAAAAGGGATGTCGTAATCATAATCGAATTTTAGAACGCAAATAATGGACCCATATATAGAATTTCCTTATGTTGAGCCATTCCAACATGAAATTCATATATATATATATATATATATATATATATATATCCTTGATTAAATACGATTAAAATCTCAATCTAAGCTTTTAGAATTGAAATGAAGTATAATTTCCTCTCCCTTAATTATAGCAAAACAACTTTTTCAACCCCTGCAACCTCACGAATTGAAACTTTTGTTTTCTATAATTAACATTGCTAACTTGCAACCTTTGTCATAATTATCATGCTCCCACTAACATGATGATTATTAGCATAACACTTATGCTCCCACTAGCTTTGACATGTACTCAGAAATCAGCTGACTTTCTTACCAAAGTTCAGATTTCTGATACTAGATTGTTTTGATAAAACTTTATCAAAATCATACACCTCTCTTAGATAGCTCACATGTGTGTCTAAACAATTTTAGAACTATGAAAAGGGATGCCGTAATCATAGTCTCAATTTTTTAGACCTTTGCCACTTCTCACAAGTCCATGTTAGTGTGCCGGTAAACCATACACGCTCCACTAACGACTTTGAGAATGCAAATATCACAATTGCTATGTAGCTAAAATCTACTTAGTGAAAGTGTTTCCTCACCATCATTTTCATGAATCGGAGAGAAACCTTATGACACTTAGATTTAATAGTGTATGTGTTCTTATCCATGTGAATTTGTCAAAACCATAATCACAAGACAAGGTTAGTGACAAATCCAAACTCATATTGATTAAACTTGTGCAATCTTAAATTCTTGCCATTTGGCAGCTCAGGTTCCTGCCATTGCTTCCAAGTAGTTGTGCAACCAATTGAGAACTCTCAGAACTCCTATGCAAAGCCAACTTGAATAGGCACAAAAATTTCAACACGATAGGTTATAAACCTCAAGTCGTGTGCTAGTGAAGGACTTTAGGTTTTATTCTTGATTAAGTCTTGAAACTTTCAAGAGCTTTAAGACTCCCACTGTCCTCTTGACATATAAGACTCCCTTGTCAAATATTCAAGAGATAGTGCGGATTCTTTATCAAGATTAACACTTTACACAATTGGCCTAAGTTGGTCTCTGTTTTATCCAAAACATCACAACTTACCAATTTCAAATGTACAAGAGTAGATAACCTTTTACTCTTACATTTGACTAGTGTTAACAAACCCTCTTTAAGATATGTCACTCAAGTTACAATCTTGGAGTATGACTCTAAGAATTGTTTTGGAACGAAGTATGACTCATCTTTTTTATTTAACCATTTCAACAATTCATGACTCCTCTTCTTAGTCATAAGAATGCACTAAGATGACTTTAGAGGACCAATTGTGATATAGTATCTTAATCATTAAGATGATCATAAACATGATACTAAAGTACTCTCCCATCTTTTCAGATTTGAGAAACTTTTATCTTTCTGCCATACTTTGATTCTTCTTATTCGTTCTGTCTCATATTGAAACTTCTCCAATGCTACAGACTTATACTTAAACTTATAAGTATAACCATATTTACTGAACTTAAGTAAATCATGACGAATAGTCTTCTTGATCTTTTGTGGTGGACTTGACCAGTGCACAAGAATGTGTACTCGATCCCTTAGTCCTTTCCTTATTCACATAAGGAATTAGTCTTAATTTTCCAAGCTGAAAGTTCTCATTCATCATACTATACAACTTGCATGATTCCAAGTTTCGGTCCAATTGAACCTTGGGTGATGAGAATCTTTCCTTATTTGGTAATATTAGACACTACCACAACCGAAAGAATCAAATCCATTTTCCAATATTGCTATCAATGGAATCTTATAAGCAACAACTTTTCACAAATGCCATTTTTAGGATACTTAAAATAAATAAAATCAAAGCCTTTTTCTTTTATTATAAACTTTGCGGAAAAACTTATCCTTACAATCCATATGAAAACCTTGTTGTTATCTATTCCTAAGCAATATAAATATCATAACTCTTAAGTAATAGCCCAAAATTCTGATCACCGAACCATGCGATTGAAATCCATCTTCGCGATCAGAATCAACATGTACTTAATAGAGTTAGACAATGGACTTTACCTGAAGTAGAGCCAAACTTATTGACTTTAACATCCTTAGGTAAATTTGGCAGCTTCGTAACCAATGCCCCTTCCTTTGGCAATAGTTACCTATGGACCCTTGATAATGGGACTATCTCAGACTTCGCCTCTCTCTTTACCATTGGGTCAACCGAGTTGACTATGGCCGATCCCTTTCCATTGGGAAGAGAGAGCTTTACTGGATATCCAATGTCATCATTGTCAATGTCCATAGCGTTTTAGGAAGTTGATCTTAGCAATAGATAAGATCATTAAGGGTCTTGTCTTAGTCTGTTTCATAGGATTCCCAAAAGAACTCACTATGTGACTTAGAAAGTAGTTGAGCCACCAACTTTCTCAAGACTTTGACACCCAACTCTCCCGGCTTGTCAATATGTGACTACATCTCCAAGATATGATCACACCTGGACCTTGCCTTGCCAATAGGGCTTGAGTGACCTTAAACTTTTTAGGAACTTGTGGGTTAGGGAGAATAATTGGAGGAGGTGAAAGAAGTATGATATCCATGGGACATCATCTTCATTTAGGAAAGTTTGTTTCAAGAGATTTGGGAAGATCATAAATGTCTAGACCAGACATCTTTTTGGGAGATATTCAAGATAGTTGATTTAAAGTCCTTAATATAACACCCAATATGAAATATTAAGGCTAGGATCCAACAACCTATTTATAACTGGAAGAGGGATGCCGTAATCCGAGTTATAAAATAGTTGAAGGTAGGTAAATGACGATTTACCAATTTCCACCATGAAAAACGAAATAATGTAATTAGGTTTTTAATTGGATTTGAAACTCCTAGATCTTTTGAGATTCATTGAACTTTTCAATGGCATGTTTCAATCTCGAGTGTGCCCTTCAGGTTTTGTGACTGGGATGTCGAGGATCACAAAACAAGGTGTGAAGTAACCATGCAAATATACTTGGTACCCTTAATATTTACCCCTCAATCGATGTGCCGGTTAACCACACGAGCTCCACCGATACTATGATAAATATTAAGTTACCCTTTGCCTACTTTGTTAAATCCAGGTTAGTGTGCCGGTTAACCACACACGCTCCACTAACGGCTTAAACAAAGTGCAAAGTGTAATTTCATGGATTAGCACCTTATTCACATTTTCCTAAGTAACTAAGATTGGGAATTTATAAGTGTTTAGTTACTTAGTATTTATCATTAATACTTTTAATGAAGGGAGAATTATAGTCCTTGTCCTACCCGTTCGGCTAACGACCCTCCACCAGTCAAGGAAGCGGTGGGTGAGAGTGGACACCCATTAAACTGCCATTTTATAGGCAGTAACCTTATACCCCCCTTATAGACCGGCTTCGTGAATGAGGCCTACTAACGGTAAGACTGACTTGCTCTTATACATATATTTATTATTAACTTATAATACTATAAAGTATAAGGGTTGAATTTTAACTTTTAAAATTCTAAGGGCTAACTTGGAATTAAAGTATTCATGGGGAAAACTTTACAAATTCCAAAACTTGAAGGCAAGTTTTGAAAATATTCAAAACTAATTAATTCCATAACTTATGTGTTTAAAGTAGTTTTAATTAAAAAAAAACTCTCCAAGTTCCATAACTTGAGGACAAGTTATGGAAGACTTTAAACTAATAAAAGAATGTAACTTTTCTTTATTTTTGTAACTTATGGAACTAATTAAGGTTACACATTTTATCATTTAATGAAGTGACTCTTGAACCTCCATAACTTGAGGACAAGTTATGGAGTCATAAAACCATTTAATGAGGACAAGACTCTTCATTTTTGTAACCATTGCCAACTTTTTATGAGTTTTATGAAACTTAAATGTGACTTTTCATATAACTTGAGGACAAGTTACAAAAACACATTTTAGAATCAACTCTTAGATTAAAATGGATTGAAAACACATAATCAATTAACTTTTCTATTAATCTAATAAACTCATATGAACAAAGATAATTCACATCAAATTTTTTTCAAGTAATTAGCATAACTTTTAAACTAATACAATTCGATTTTTCAGCTAATTTTGCAAGTATAACAAGAAAACAAGCCTTGGCTCTGATACCACTGATGGGTTATGAGCATTCTAACACTCCTAAGTGTACATGCAACCCTAAATACCTTGGATCTATGTTTTCTCTATTATACATACAATTATGAACATCCAAGGTATTATCCTAATCTAGCATACAAATAATAAATGTAACAAGATAGAATACATACCTCTTTGATGTAGAATGTCTTCATGAAGCTTGAGTGCCTAGTGCCCCAAGTGTGATACCTCAAATGGTTCACACAACACCAAATACACTTGGAATAACTTGAGAGAAACTTGAACACTCCTTGAAATCGTCTAGCCCTCACACTCACACACTAGTGCACGATTTCTTGATCCATGGGATTCTTTTATATGGTGGCTATTAGGGTTACACCATGTAACTCATAACTTTACCCATTCCTTATGCTCCATGGATTTTAACCTCCATGGAGTATCCATGGGTCACCCCATGGACTTAGTCCAACATAAGGAATCTTGGATCACAAGCCCACATATATAAGAATGAATGATTTACACAATCAACCCATATATTTAATTAGTCTCCTTTTGATCACTTAATTAATTCCAAATTAATTCTTGATCAATACTAATTAAATAACCTTATTAATATATTAGAACTTATAATATATTAACCAATCTTAAGTGTTATTTCTCTCATTATAGTCTATCCAAATGCATGATGCCATGCAACCCAAATGGACCATGTCGGGTCGGGTCAAGTCTTACCAATTATAGTTATGGACTTAGACATTAATCCAACAGTATCTTCTTTCCTATTTCACAATCGAGATGCAACTGTGTGATATTAAAATAAAGTCTTTTAGCAATCAAACAAACACATTTTGTTGTTTTAACAGTTTAAGATTGTCTCTTTGCAAATAAATCGACTCATCCTTAGACCTAATCAACTCTTTTTCCTTCAGCTCAATCCACATCCTCCTTTCCTCACTCTTCGACGATACCCTGCTAATTTGATCAGTCAGGTTAGAGTTTGTGACACGGGTTTGGGAAAGACTACTACTTATACTAGAAAATTTAGATTTTAAGCTATTCAGTTCCTTTTCATAGTTAGTAACAGGTATTTTTAGAGAAGCAAGAATATTTTGTACCTTCTTGATCAACTCATCACATTCATTGATCTGTGTACTAACAGGTTTTGTAGCAAAACACCTGTCCTCTCGCTCCTTCTCACCTTCTATTCCTCCATCAGTTGTATATCCTCTCATCTGGGATACACCTTCGGTCACCATGAAACACCTTCCAGCAGTGTGTTCTTCTTTTACCAGCATCGCCTTGCCATGAGTGGGTTTTCTTACTTCTTCGTCCTCTGAGTTTGTGGACCATACTTCCACGCCACCGAATTCATCACGGTAGTCTGTATCCTGTACAATCAAAGCATTCATAGATTTATTGTTAGCAGCAGACTTTCTTTTCTTGATATCCTCCAGTCGTCTCATGAGGCTCGCTTCCTCATCATCATCATCCGTCTTTTCTGCCCTCTTTTTCAGCATGCAGTCCTTGGCAAAGTGATTCTTGCCTCCATAGTAATGGCAATCAAATCCTGAGTCTCCACCAATTTTCACTTCTTTCTTGGACTCTTCTGACTTCGACGCTATCTTCGGTTCCTCCTTAACCTTTTCAGCGCTGTAACTTCCCTGCCAATTTCGGTTTTTGTTGGCTGGGAACTTCCTTTTAATGAACTTTCTAGGATTAGAGACCATCAGGGCATACTATTCACTGGTTAGATCATAGTCAGAAAGATCTAATTCCTCCTCTTCTTCAACAGAACTTTTTCCTTTAGAAACAAGGGCTAACGAACCCAAGCTAGACACCACACTCGTTTCCTTAGTCAGAGCACTTTCATGGGATTTCAGAATTCCCACCAGTTTCGCCAGAGAATACGATTTAAACTGTTCATGTGCCTTTACTGTTGACACAACTGCCATCCATTCGGGTCTAAGACCGTTCATGAAGGTAACTTTCTGTTCAATAACTTTCCTTTCGATCCCATGCTTTATCATCTTACTCAAGAGATGATTAAAACGATCAAAAGCCTGAACCAGTTTCTCTTCGGGCTTTTGTTTGAAATCACCAAACTCTGAAAGCAAAAGAGTTTGAATCGAATGTTCCAGATCTGCGTCGGTGGAATACAATTCTTTTAGCCTGTCCCATATCTCTTTAGCTGTAGTGCAAGAATTCACCAACCGAAATGTATCTGACTGCAATGCAAACCTAATCATTCTTAAGGCTTTAATGTTACATTTAAACTTATCTTTCTTGTCTTGAGGAATGTCTTTCACATCACTCACAAGCTGATTGTACTCCTTTTGAGTTTTGACAATCCTTGAGCTGTTTGTATGAGCAAACGGGCCAACAGTGATAGCTTCCCAGATCAAGTACCCATCATCTTCTGAGCCAATCACATAATCTTCGAAGTGATGTGTCCAAACCTCATAATCTTGAGTGTACAAGATTGGAATCCTAGTCGTTGATCCGATACTATTGGAGATGTTGATTGGATTGGTTTGCGAATCATCCATGGACATTGTGATGAAGTTTGATCGATAACCTGTTTAAGATCAGACTTGTAATTTATCGTTAGGGTAAGATCGACAATTAATGAGACACGCCAATATGGAATGACGGCTCAATTAATATCAATCAATGCGGAAAAACCCTGATAACTTCTTCAACAGAAGAGATGTGTATGAATTACACAGTCTCCTGCTCTGATACCAATTGATGAGAATAAATCTCAGATCGATTAGATCTTTCACAGGTAAAAGATAAAGATCAAACAAAACAAACACAATAACAGAATCAACAATATGCTTATGATTCAAATATAGTCACGCCTCAGCAGAGCTCTATGAAGAACTTCCACTGTAGAGGCGAGCTAGGGTTTACAATACTCAAAAAGAATAAAAAGCAAAGCGTATTTACAAAGACTGCATGCATGTAGCTTAAATACTAAACCCTAGAGAAAACATGCACGGTTGGACAGGCCCAAACCGGCAATCAAAATTGGGCTAAGGACCGAGCCCATGACGCAACACTATAAGCCCAACACTAATTAAATAATTCATATTAATATATTAGAACTTATAATATATTAATAAACCATAAATATCCTCTTCTCACAAAAGTCTATCAAAATTGTTCCGATGCCATGCAACCCAAATGGACCATGCTAAATCGGGTCAAGTACATACCAAATATAGTTATGGACTTAGACACCTTATACAACAATTTTGTCCATAGAAAACCCTAATCTCTTGCATGTTCATTTTGAGCTTGAAAGTGTGTGGTTTGGTGTCCTTGAAGCAAAGAGAAGATTGAAGAACCACCTTGGAAGATCATGACTATTTAGATCTAGAAACACCTCACCTCCAAGGTTCATTTTTGAGGTATAAAGCTCTGAACTTGGTCCAGGATCTTGTTGCTATCTCACCCATCGAACCGAGACCACCAGCTGTAGCTTGGGACTTCATACTTGGGATCAGATGCTGGAAGCTTAAAGGGGTATGTGATCAAGGCCAGGTAGTTTTCATGAAGAATTATGCATGCAATACTAACAACTGTAGGATATACTATAGCAATGGATGTTCTTAGCCTTGCGGTCACTACCACCGAGAGGATCACACTTGATCATGTTTGAACCGTTAGGATGAAGCACTGGTGCTTGTCCCCGAGTAGAATCCATATCCGGTCTCTTTACATCACCATGTTCTTTTTGCGATTTACTTAGGATTTTAGAGAGTCTTTTAGCCCACATTTGGGCATTTTCTTTATTTTTGAAAAATCACAAGTTTAAAAAGGAGCTTGCATATTTATGCTCCACACATGGTCATTTTCACACTTAGACCATTCGATTATTATCGTTACTCCCTCGGTTCCACTTACATAATTTTGGGAACCAAATTTTGAGTCAAAAAGTTTTCTTGATAAAAGCAAAAATTCAATATGTTAGTGCATTACATTCAAGTTCTAGTTAAAAAAAAAAGGCTGCAATAATCTTAGATAGGTGACCGGTTCAATTATTGAACAAATTTTCCTACATTTTGGTCACCCGACGTTTCATATTCATTTATTTAGGTTTGTCTTATTGTATATAGATCGAGTTGTTTCTTTTCGCAAATTGGTGATGTTAGAGAGACTGTTGAGTGGGATACTACGGGAGGTTTGGGCCAACACTAAGTGAACTGATTCCTACAACGATGCCCAAGCGATGAAACCCAATCACATTTGAGAGTGACCGACAGACGTGAGATCACACAACTTTTGTGATAAGAGTGTACACTTAAAGAAGAGCTCCACACGAGCCCATCCAGCTGCTTTCTCCCTACTACAGATGTTCTTCATTGTATGCATGTTCCATTGGGGATGTGAAAGAACCCCTTTCTAAACTTTCATATTTCTGAAAGACCCAAAGTTTCATACTTGACAATATAGTTACTCCAAAACATGCTATTTGCATATTCATAAAAACAATATTTACATTGATAAAGTGATTACAAACGACTGGATACAAACCGACTATTACAAAGTGTTATATATTACACAACTACCCAGGATATTATACTTTTATACATACATGATCCCTAAATACAAAAGTAATATTACAACTATTCTAAACCTTTCAACAGTATATGACTACACTGGTTACTTATCTCCTGCAAATTTGTTAAACAATGAGAGGGTACGCGGTGACGCTTAGTGAGTTCAATAATAGATACAATATAAAGTTATGCCATATATATACTTCAATATGGCAGAAGCAAAGAGGAACAAGGAACAACAAAGGCATATGTGAATCATGTGACAAACTTTCCATACTTGATATATAATCAATAAAGTTTCAGCACAAGTGGCACAGAAAATACTCAGGAATATCATTTTGCTAGAATATTCAGGCTTTCAGCCTTATCTTAGCATACTGCCGAAGCCAAAGTGATGCATATGTCATACACTTCATGGTCAACGGTACATACCAATACCCAAGTGATGCCTATGTCATACACTTCGTGGTCAGAGGTATAGCCTTGCTATAAAAATAGCGGAAATAATAACACGAGATGATAACATGGAAAAGCACATAGCACATATAACACATAACATACAATTGTTCCTATATATTAAACTCACCTTGAATTAACCGGGGGTCAAAATAATAATTTGTGCAGCATTTCGGCTCTAAATATGACTTTATTTGTTGAAAACCGGGAGATTTATTAAAAAAAACCGGACTCTGTGAAGGTAGAGCTTCAAACCGAAAAGATAAATTTTTCGGGCTTCTCGGGAACTTCGGAACGTATTTCGGGCTTTAAAAATGATACCGGGGCTTCGGGGGAAGTCAAAATAATAAAAATATTGAAAAATGGGTGAAAAATGACAATTTTGGAATTCTACCCGGGAGATCTCGCAGGTCTTCTATTTATAGGGGCGAAGGTCGGCCGAGATCAGACGCGTGGCAGCAGGAGAGGCGAGGCGTGTGGCAGCAGCGAGGGGCTCCGGGTGGCTTCGCATGCGAGGGGCCAGTGAGGCTCGGATGGACACGCGGCTCGTGCGAGAGCTCGCCACCGAAGCTATACGTGTAGTCAGCAGATTGGACCGCAACTCGGACTCAGAAGGATCGCGACACGCGTCGGACACGAAGCAGGTGACTCACCGAGATCGGATGACGTGGCCTATTCCGGGTCTTATCCATGCGAAAATTCTCGGAAATTGTGCCCAAACTTGTAAAATCCATAACTTTCTCATACAGACTCCGTTTTTTACGTTCTTTATATGCACGCGTAGGGAAAATTATGTTCTACAACTTTCGTTTAGACTTCGTCGGATAATTTTGACTTTATTTTAATATTATTATTTTTAACAGACCGGGACTGGTAAATCCGTTAAAAATTCATAACTTCTTCATCTGACGTCCGTTTTCGTCAGACTTTTTACCGTTGTACTGCTAATGACGAGACCTTTAATTCTCGTTTAGGTTGTGTTGGCTAAAAATCACTCGATCTAAAATTCGAGTTTTTAGCTGTCTACTGCTAAGCTGAAACTTAGAAAAATCATAACTTCCTCATACGAAGTCAGATTTTGGCATTTTTTTATGAAAATTCTCGGTTTAACAAATACTACGACTTTCATTTAGATCACTAAGGCTAAAAAGTAGTTTATCAAAAACTTACTTTTTACGTCATTCGGCGCCGTGCCGGTTTTGTCGCGGATCTTCGATTGGTCATAACTTCTTCGTTATAACTCGGATTTCGACGAGGTTTTCGCCTAAATGTTTCTAACGAGATTATTTACAACTTTAAATAATAAAATTTTACTTATTTCAAATTTTATATTTTCTCTAAATTTCACTATTTGGCTTTTAATTGGAATCTCATAAGACTTCCAATATTTTATGAGTGATTCTAAACATAGTTTTACTTCATTTCTAGTAAAAACTATCTGTTAGAACTCAACACTCAATTTCACATAATATTTCATAATATAATTAACTTTTCAAATTACATAACATGATTTCAAAACATGTATGTTACAAACTTTATGAGTGCTTAATAACAACAATCTTAAGTGCTTAATACCATTGAGAGTCATAAAGTTTCCAACTTTATGACTTTGCATGCCCATTAAGTGCTTAGTAACAACAATCTTAACTTCTTAACACCAAAATACCTTCTAGAGCATGCATAGGGAAGAACTAAGCATCAAGATCTCATTTTTATGACTAAAGACCCCTCATTGGGTCTGAAAGGACGACTTATTTGGTTAAGAGCATGCCATGCTCAAGAATCACAAAGGTTGGGACCAAAAATGCGCTAAATAAAGGAATATCTAGATCTATAAGAAAATATGATCAAGGTTGGAGCTTTTTACCTCCTGAAGGTTACGAGCAAGGTGAGAATCCCAAATCCAAACTTCTTCCAAGCTCCAATGTCCTTCTTCTTCTTCTTCTTCAAGAACACCACCAAAACACACATATGAACTCAAGGTGTACTCTTCACACTTAACGTTAGCTAGAGAGACAATTTTTAGGTGGAGGCTAATGATGGTGAAGGTCTTGGGGCTATAAATGGGATTATATAGGGTGAAAACCCTCAAAACTAGGGTTTTGGCTGAACAACGTACGTGCGGTGTACCTGCTGAGTACGCCCGATGTACGCGTGTGAGTCCCGTTTTTCTCATGCATGAGTACGTCATGTGTACACACCGAGTACGCACGACGTACGGACCAGAAACGCAACTTAAACAAATTTAAGTTTAGAAATAAACCTTCTCGGAACGGGTGCTACAATTTCTCTAAAGAAAACTATCAAAAAGTCCTTAAACTTTGATTTTATTTACGAAAAAGCTATGTTTATTTTTTTGATAGTAAATAGGGAAATCTACAGAAAAGCCCCAAACTTTTGGATAAATTTTAAAAAAGTCCTTTTTTTAACAGAAAAATCCTATTATTTTGAGAAGATCATATAATATGTCTTTGATGTTCAAATATAAAAAATGACTTTTTCGTTAATTTGGGCAAAATGTTAAATAATCGAGACTTTTCTGTTTAATTTTTTTTAGGACTTTATTGAAACTTTTCCAAAAAGTTTGGAACTTTTCTATAGATTTCCCTAGTAAATATCATAATTTGTTGAAATTTTTGTAGAATTAAGATTTTGACCTGAAATAGCAGCAGGTCATAGGGGTGTGTATGGGGCGGTTTGATTCGATTTTCAACTAAAACCGAACCATAATCATTATAAGTGGTTAATGCATTTTTATAGCCATTAGGTATTGGTTAATATTGGTTTTGGTTAATGGTTTTTATCGGTTAATGGTTATGGTTAATGGTTAATATTGGTTAATCATAATGGTCAAAATTGAGATAAAAAAATACTTTGCTATAAAAACTGAAAAATATAAAGTACATTGTTATAAAAAATAAACGATTCGGTTCTTATAACCTTATTAATATGATAGAAGATTAGATATCCTATTTAACTTCAAATAATTACT
This sequence comes from Lactuca virosa, assembly GCF_052849685.1. NCBI lineage: Eukaryota > Viridiplantae > Streptophyta > Magnoliopsida > Asterales > Asteraceae > Lactuca > Lactuca virosa. Next base: position 122,983,222 of record NC_136432.1, on the reverse strand, counting down.
CTTTAAATTTTCAATTCCAAATATAATTACATACCATATATTTAATATTATATTATATTAAAAACATTTATTAATATTATTGGTTCGATTCGGTTTTTAGTGGTTCGGTTTTGGATGAAAACCATAACCGAACCATATGTATTTGGTTAATCAAAAATAGAAACCACACCATCCTTTTTAATAATGGTTTGGTTAAAATGGTTCGGTTATTTTGGTTAATTTGGTTTTGGTTCGATTTTTTGGTTAATATGCTCACCCGTCAACTGATTTTAGTGGTTTTAATTCTTCATTCTTTTGCAAACAAAAGACAAAGAATTAATAAAAGTCATGATCAAAATTTAAAGGTATTTCTAAGGCTAACTATTTTATATTTATATTTATATTTATATTTATATTTTATTTTATTATTTTATTGTAATTAGTAAAAACCTCCATACTATGTTGCAGGTTTGAAACATTTTAGCGTGTTACTGTAACATTTTTTTTTTGCAAATTATTGGTTGTTTTGTAATTTTTTCTTCTACCTATGTATGATGTTGGTTGTTAATTTTTACACTTTCTGTTTGTAGGGTTGTCGAAATAACAAAATCTTACTACATGTGAGAATAAAAGTTGATAAAAGTGGATTACTAAACAAATTGAGGTTAAAAAAAAATAGAAAAGTTGGTTGAGTCAGCCGAAGTTGATAAATGTTAGGACAAAAAGGCAAAAAATAAATATTTATTATTTTAGGGACTCAAACTGTTAAAACAGGCAAAGAAATATGATAAAAGTCTTGAACCATAAAAATTCTACTATTTCTAAGGTCATTCAAAATTATATATATATATATATATATATATATATATATATATATATATATATTAATTATTTTATTTTTGTTTAATATTATTATATTATTCTATTGTAGTCTCATTTTATTTTCACTACCTAAGAAAAAAAATATTATTTATTTTTTTATTTCTAATCAAGATAATCTGGAACAGAGATAATATCATTTTATTGTGTTTTATTGTAATCTTATATGATTTAGAGTTTTATCATATCAATTTTATTTTAATGTTATTCTATTAATTCAAAGATATTATTGTATTCTTAGTGTAATATTTTTGCACCTTTATTGTCCATGTTGTTCTTATGGTTTGATAATTGGGGTTGAGGTTGTTTTTTCGAATTTTCGTTTTTGTTGTGTAGTTTTTATCTAGTTTATTATATTATATATTTGCAAAATTCCTGTTGATTATTTTGATTTTATTAAAATCTAATACTATTCAAATAATCTTGATGGTGCAACAATTACTCATTCTAGTACATCTTGTTTTGTATGACCATTAAAGTTTGTGTTTAAGTAAATGATCCAATCTACAAATTAGTAGTTGGAATGAAAAAATATTGAACAAAATAAAAGATATTTACAAATTAGATTTTAGAATATAAGTATATACATATGCATAGTATGTATATATAAAAAAATGTTTTTGTGTTTATCGAATCATATAAAGACCATTTGTTTTATATAATTTTTGTGGTGTTTTTCTAATAATATTGTAAAGGAAAAAGTTCTTTTTATATTCATTATATTTTTAAAAACAATGTATTTTGTTTTCGAAAAGATTACTCTAAAGTCATTTTATTTTCAAAAACGCCAATACAAGTCATTTTATTTTTGAAAAAATCGCCGAAAAACATTAAAAAGCTTCTACAGGATGAGAATTTTTTACCGGCTAAAATATCAAATATGTATAGATTCCTATGTATTTTTTATCTTAAAAAAATAAAATCATAATTTTTTATTTAATAAAACTAAATTTTAAAGATTTTTTTTTGAAGATTTTTATTTCTTAAAACATTTTCAGAGAATCTGGTTAAGATTTATTTAGATTTTAGTTTTTAGTAGGGGTGTGTATGAGACGGTTTGGTTCGATTATTAGTCAAAACCGAACCATAACCATTACAATTGGTTAATGTATTTCGATAACAATTGGATATCAGTTAATATTGGTTTTGGTTAATGATTTTAGGTGGTTAATGGTTATTGTTTATGGTTAATATCTGTTAACCAAAATGATCCAAGATGATATAAAAATAAAAATATTTTTCTATAAACATTTAAAAACACAAAGTCTATCGTTATAAAAAATAAATGATTGTGTAAATATAATTGTATTAATAAAATATTACTTATTCTATCTAACTTCAAATAAATTTCTAGGGGTGTATGTACATAGTGTTAAAGGTATAGTGTTAAAGGTGGGTCCTAGAACCCACCTTATTTGCAACTTATATTATAAATTATATCTACAAAAAAATTAGGAATTATCTTATAAATTTTAAAGGACATATCTCCGGCTTCCACGCACAACTCATAACTTTGTGATATTTCTCTATTTCCAAGTTTATACAATTAGTTGAGATTTAAAAATATTCGATTGGTAATAAAACATACGTTAGTTCTAGAATTCTAAATTGATATTTTCATTATTTAGCCTTTAGAATCGATGTCCCAACTCATCCATCACAAGTGAAGATAATTACAAAACAATATATTACTTAATTACTTATCCTATGAATTTGTTTATGCATTATAAGTATTAAACATAAGCATATTAAATTGTTATATTGCTATCGAAAAATGGTCTAGATATAAAATTAATGTTATGTTTGCTAGTTGCGGTTAGTGAGTATTTTGATATCAATATTTTTGTTAGTTACAATTAACATGGTTAGTTCAATAATTATTGAAAAAATATGTTTTTGAAAGTATCGATAATGATATAATGAATATATTTCAAGATATAAGACACCGTCATATATAATTATAATAAATTTAATATAATTATTGAAGTTATGTTTATTTTTTTTATACGACTCGGCCAACCATTAGTATTTTTTTTTTTACTATTTTATTTTTTTCGGTGTAACTTAAATTGGGAACCACGTGGTTTTCGGTTCTAGATTCGCAACTGATAATTACCCTTAAAATTTTTAATTCCCAATATAATTACATATCATATATTAATATTATATTATTCTAATAGTTTATAATGATTCAGTTTTTTATAAAAACCATAACCGAACCATATATTCGATTAATCAAAATTAAAAATTGAACCATATCTTTAATGGTTCAATTAAAATGGTTTGGTTATATCGGTTAATTTGGTTATGATTCGGTTTTTTCTCACCTCTAGTTTTTAATTTGTTTGTTTATTTTTTTTATTTTTTTTTAATGTAAAAATTAGTTTAAAATCTTTCGGTAATTAATGATACTTTTGTCAAGTTGTGTCTATTTCTTCATATCCATGTAGATTTCCTGAACCCAATTCATGTAATCTGTAAATTTCTTGAAATGTTTGTTGAAGTGCATTTATAGATCAGATATCTGTTCTTACCCTTCCTTCCAATCCCAACCTCAACTCATAAAATCACATCAAGACTACATAAATCATTTGTCTTGTGATAATCGGCCCAATTTCAATCTTCAGTTCAGATCTCCTGTTTTACTCTTTAGTAAGTAATCTATCTGAAAAAAGTAAGCATCTTCATCTAATCATGTACTTCAATTGCTGAAGTCCTTTGTTTTCTCAAATCTAGTTGACAATTTCATATCTTTGCTTATTAAAATTCATTATTTTCATCCAATTTTGGGGTTTTAAGCTGCCCAATTACAACTTTTGATCGAGTCGTTCTATCTTCGTTTAGTAATTTGTAGGGTTTACTGATTTCTGCAAGTGAATTGTAGAGTTCTCGACACTTTGATACCGATCTAGCATTATTTGTCGTGTATGAGCATCCTGTTTGGGATTTCTTTCGATTTTCCTTTCTCTTTTGTGTTCGCTCTCATCAATTTTATCACGTAACTCTCAAATCTGTTTTGTTGTAAGAGGAATAAAGCAAACATTTGTTCAATTGCACCATCTTCACATGGGTATCTGAAAAGAATGTTAATCGCTTCGTTTTTAATCTCTTTTTTGTGTGTTTGATTGTGTTTCTAATTGGGATTTGATGTTTTTGCTAGTGGGTTTTATTAGTTTTAACACATTGATCGGGATCCAACACGAGTCTTTATGTACAAGCTTCATTTCTCCATAAATTTGTTTTGAATGACAGCTTCTGGTTTCATTATAAATTTGGAATTTATGTGTTATAAGAACAGATTCAGGTGCATAGAGATGCATAAACCTGTTTCTTGGCTTAATCGCCTAAAAAGTTGTCTGATTTGTAGCTGATTGATTTTTTTTTTTAAAATCTATTTTGGTATTGTTTATAAGGTAGGATTTTGGTCTTCTTTCTTGATACTTTGATATAGATCTTACATGAATCTATATACATGAGCTTTCTATCCAGAAGCTTAATTTATATACTTTTCAAGATTTTCTTTCTAAATTTTTTGATTATGAGTTTGATATCAGTTAGTTAATACATGTATTATATCTTTTTCGCAAGCATATGCAAAAAGATCATTTTTTTACATATTTTATTAACCACATTGTAATCTACTGTGTTCAAGGTGAAGTTAATTTTATTTTATACGAGTTTCTAATTCATATAACAAACATGTTTGTGGTTGCTTCATATTTTCTAATCATGTAATAAAGCACAAAGATTATTTAACTATAATCAGAGTTCAAACGGTTTGCATAAATTTAATCATTTTAACCAGAATATATTATAATCAATGCATATGTATTTGTAGATAGAGTTTTGGGCTAATCTAAACTTATATGTATGATTTTAACTTCTTGAATTATTATTCTTTTCAGTAATTTCCAACTCGAACATGTGATGTGTTTTATGTGTTTCGCAACTACATAAAAGAGGTAAATGCATACACTTCTATTCATTATAATTTAAATTTGTATTTTAGATACTAATTATTAATTTATTGCAGAATTTGGAGTAAGAAATCATGGAGCTCGAGTAGTAACATTTACCTATCAAAGTTAATTTTTTAGAAAATTCGAGCTTTAAGAGGTAAGAGTTCTTTATTTTCAAGTTGTACTAAAACTTCCATTCATGCATTTCAATCACGCCTTTTTAGGTCGTGGATTAAGTTTTGTCTCCTTTAAGTTAAAAAGATTGCTTGTATTTTGTAAAGATTGTGATTTTATCGAAAGAATTTTTTTTCTTTAATATAAGACTCTACAATATAAACAACTATAATTTAGTAGATTTTACAAAGTATCATGTCTTAATAAGAAAAATATGGGAGTTGTAAAAAAAAAGAAAGAAATGTAAGTCAGATGATGTTACTATTTCTTGCATTTAGCCCTATGACTAACCCTATGATTAGGGTTGCATCTTCAATTATTATAACTCCACAAAAAGCATCTATTTTTTTCCTTTCCTCATTTTCTTCTGTTTTTGTAAGTTGACATGTGGGATATTACCAAATTAGGATATATCAAAATTAACGATAAAAATACGTTTTTTTAGGCTACGCATAAAAAGGGAAAGAGGCTACTTAGTGTGAGACGGAAGGAGTAATATGCAATCAAAACATTAACTACCGATAATTTGATCATGGATTATAAATTATATACTAAAATGAGTCGAGTTTTCATTATTTGAAGTTTGCATAAAGTCACAAACTCTTCGGTTACAACTTATAAGTTGCCCTATAAGAAAGGATTAAATGCAAGAAAAAGCGACATACTTTCTTTTATTTGTTTATTATAAGCATTCCACTTTCATTTCTTCCTATTACAACATTGTACTATGAAAAATCTATCAAATTATATCAATATCCTCTTACTTTCATTAATCTTTTTTTTTGTTTCCTCATTTTCTTTTCTTTTTCCATTAGGGAACTCTCCGATTTGCACCAATGCAATCCCGACCCACAAAATTCACCATAAAAATGGGCGGAAAAGTGCATGAGATCACGCCATGCACCAATCAAAACCGCCAAAAGACAATAGAAAATGACCAAAACGCCCTTGAAGGCCCAACCATCCCATCCAACAACGATAGCAAAGGAACGGATCACATCCCAAACGTTTCTTCTTCCTCCGAATATTCCACCGAAGATGACGAAAATGCCCCTCCACCATATCCCGACTCCCAAAAACAAATGGTTATTTACAACCCTTCTTCAAATCATTCAAATGCAATCACATCCATCCAAAACAAGCCCCGATCTTTTCCTAAAAAACATTTAGATCCCAAAAGAGTAGTGCCGGAAGTCGGTGCTTTCACTGTCCAATGTGCTAATTGCTTTAAATGGAGATTGATCCCTGATCAAGAGAAATACGAGGTGATCCGTGAACATATCACGGATCACCCGTTTCTGTGTGCTACCACACGTCAGTGGGATCGTCACATTTCATGTGACGATCCCACTGACATCGAGCAGGATGGCTCACGAATTTGGGCTATTGATAAGCCCAATATCGCAAAGCCTCCTCCAGGGTGGAAGAGGCTTTTGAGGCTTAGAAGCGAAGGGAGCTCGAAATTTGCTGACGTGTAAGAATCTTTTTCCCAAATTTTATATTTTTGTGTTGTTTCTAGGATTTTAATCTCGTAAAAGACCTTATATTTTGTGTTTTTTCCGGAATAAACCTCAACTTTATTTTTTTCATGAAAAAGACCTTGCATTTTCTTCATTTTTTCCGATCTGGCCCTTTTAGTCATTTTTCGGAAAAATAAAGAAGTTGAGGATTTTTTCGGAAACGGTTTGAAAGTTGAGGGTTCTTTTTTGGAAAAAAAAAGGCAAAGTTGAGGGTTTTTTCTTTTTCGTGAAAAAAATAAAAATAAAGATGAGGTTTAATCCGGAAAAAACACAAAATATAAGGTTTTTTATGAGATTAACCCTTGTTTTTATGCACTTTTTTATGATGGATGTTGATTTATTTGATGTTGGTTTTGTATGTTTTTATTGTTTTTAGATATTATGCTTCACCAACGGGTACTAAACTTCGCTCGACACCTGAAGTTGAAAAGTATGTTCTTCACTCTTTAATTTTTAATTTGATGATTTTGTTGATTTGGTATCTTAACTATTTTCTGTAATTATATATATTATACATTTTTTTTTAGTAAAGTACATTTTAGTTGGTGTTTTTGGTTTTAGTTCAGAGAGAAATCTTTTTTTTTTTTTTTTTTTTTTTTTCCATTTTTGGTCCCTATTTCATTCTCCATAATGTTTTTGGTCACTTTTCGTGAATGGTTAACTTACAAAGTGACAGTGTCAATGAGAGGGACCAAAAATGTAAAAAAGATTCCTTTCTGGACCAAAACCAAAAAAATCAACTAATCACACGGACTAAAAATGTAATTTGCTCTACTTAATTTGACCATTTAAAGAAAACGTTTTTAACATTTTATGGTTTTATATAGGCAAAGTATAGAAAAGCATGTTGTATTTTCATCATTTTATCGATTTAGTCACTGAACTCATATTTTGAACTATTATTATGCTAATTATACAAAAAAAAAACAATATTTTAGTGACTAAAACATGAAATTCCATTGTGTTTTTCTGTAAATTGACATCATCAAAACCGGGAAAACAGTTTTTTTCCAAACGGTGAAAATAGCATAATGGTTTAATCTTTATAGAAAATAGTTAGTCATTAAATCAATAAAATGGTGAAATTACTCAATTAGTAAATTACAAATGTTTTTCTGTATTTTGTCCTTTTGGTATTATATATTTATATTACAAAATAAAATGGTTCCTAAATATATTTATTAAGCAGATATTTGGCTAGCCATCCAGAACATGCAGAAGGAGTTGCAATAAACCGATTTTCATTTCAAATCCCAAAACCTTTACGCGATGATTATGTGAAAAAACGTCCTTCTCAGAATCCAGAACGAGGTATTTTAGGGTTCAAATTTAAAAATATCTTTTGTTAATTCTTATAGGAAACAAATATATAATTTGCAAAAATTAGCAATGTACTTTTTTCTCTTAACCAATCTTTACCATTATAAGCAATGTATTTTAATTTTTTACCTATAATAGCAACTTACATTTTTTTTTTTACAAAATATAACAACGAAATTATATTTCTTTATCACTTATAACAATATCCAACAAATAAGTTACATTGTTCATATTTGTAGTGAAATGCAAGTACATTGTAGTTATAGGTTAAAACATATATATATATATATATATATATATATATATATATATATATATATATATATATATATATACACACGTCAACATATGAGTAAAAATTAAAAAATAAGGTAAATTGTTATTATCATTAAAGTATATGTAAGTATGTTGCTATTATCGACTAAAGTGATTTTTTACATCTTGCAGTTCAACCGATAGCATGGGCGGGCCCGGTAGACAACTTGAATTTGCAAATAGGTAAGTTCTATTATGAAAAAAAAAAAACTAAATTAAAGTAATTATTACTACGTGTAAAGAAAAATGTAAATTTGGATTTTACGTGTTTTTTGTAGCAGAACCGTTAGCGTGGGCGGGTCCCGCGGAGAACCGAAATGGTATGCCGGAAGCTAAGAAGAGAAAGTATGATTTTGATTGTTTATAGAAAGGGGGTTTTAAAAAAAATGGTATTTTGCATTATGGTCTTTTGTTGATATGTCTTATTAGACTTTTTTTTTTATTCACATAGGGCCTCAGGATGAGGCCCTACAGTTTGTTTGTTGATGTCTTGTTGTAAAGATGTGTAAAAGACTGGGTCTGAGGTTTAGACCCGATCTTGATTAGGTACTACATCTGGTCCTTTGGACCAGACTTTTGATATGGTGGTAGGACTAAAATGAGCTGGCAATCTGGACTTATAGCATTATAGGTTGGTTAGGTCGTTTCGGTTTAGAAGTTTTATTGTTGTTGTTATGGTTACTATCATTTAGTATGATATAAAAAGTTGGAAACTTCACATTTAAATAGTGCCTCTATAAGACATACATATTCACTTGAAATGCGGATTTGTATAATAAAAATGAAAAAGAGTAAAATTGGACTTGTTTTTCAACACAATATTCATGTTGTATTTTGCATGAACCACATCAATACCGATCTAATGGAAAATGGAAAGTGTTTATCTACTAATATTCCAATTAGGAAATATATTCTTAAACTCGATTTGAATTAAATTTTCATATCGCTCTATTGAATTCCGGGAGCAACAAATATTTTGAGACATTCCTAGCTTTGGGAATTCAATGTCGATCTTTCAAAAACTTAAAACTTACTAATAATATTCTTACAAGATGGAATGAGATTTTTTGGATGGATGTTCATAAGAAAACCCTAAGTTTTTTGAGTTTTAATGGTTTTACCTATTTTTTTAATTTTTTTTAGGGTTTATTCAATAATTATCATGCAACTTCTTAATTTTACTATTTTCCTTTTATCATTTTCACCGGTTTCTCCGCTCCTTTAAAGTCAAACTTGCTAGAAAACCTTAAACTTGTATAGTTTTTACGATTCTACCCTGGGCATATATGCATGCTTATTCCTATTTTTAAACATATATAGTAGTAACGACACGTATTGGTCCCACATACGCAAGACCTGTAAGAACTCCTCAACTTAATATTTGATCTATATGATTCATATCAAATTTAATAAGTTATTTGCTAAATCATTTTAGTTATCACCTTTTTTGGTATTAGTTATTTATTTTTTATGGATTGCTATTTTAAGAAACAACTTATAAATTGTAGTAAAATATTGAATCTCATTTCTTATGTGAAAGAGTTGAGAAAAATAAACATAATATAAAGTCTATCTCGGGTGTAAGATAGAAGCCTTACCTTAACCAACGTTATTGTATGCATTGAGCTAATTATATAAATTGTGTTAATTACATTTTTGTAATTGAAGTAGTTTATGGATTGCTGTTTTATTAAACGATTTATAAATTTGCTGTAAAATATTGAATCTCATTTTTTGTGTACACGAGTTAAAGAAAATTAAACATAAGTATAAAGACTACATTGGGCGTAAGACATGCACCCTTACCCTAAGTAGCATTACTTGTATAAATTAACCCTGGGTAAATGACTTATGAGGGTAAACAAATGTTCATTTTGTTCGCATTTGGTATTTTTTTTTTAATACCATTTAACTTGTTGTAGGTGTTCACAAAAACAACCTGCTATTGAAGGTTTCTGGCGGCTTTCTCAGCTCCGGCGACTCTCCGGTCGTCTTCTCCGGTGAGCCTCGGGCCAACATGAGTTTTCCGACGATTTCAAAACCATGAATCTGCAAGCTCCACCGTGAAGCACTCCTCCATCACCACCACCTGTTACAGTGGAGCATCATCACAACCCGCTGCCATCTTCCCATATGCCACATTTTCCATATTTTCCAGATCTGAAGAACAGATTCCATATCCAAAATCGAGTTTCAAAATCCAAGATCCAAAATCGAGCTTCAAATCCAAGATCGAAATCGAAAAATGAAGAGCATTTTCCAGATATTGTTTTCATATCTTAAGAAAACACACAAAGAACACAGTCCATATCGAAACCTGAAAAAATCGGGCTTCATTATTACTGTTCTTCAAAATCGAAACCCTAGTCATGTTTCAAATCGAAACCTGAAAAAATCTGATTTGTTTTGAGTTCACGTGTTCCAGATTTCGCCGGAAATTCATGTGGTTAAGATGAAGAAAAATATCCTGAGAAGGTGAAGGTGTAAAAGGTGGTGTTCAGCTCAAGTTGGTTAAGATGGTGATGGTTCATGGTGGTGGGTCGCCGGAAAACTCACGTTGGCCGGAGGCTCGCTGGATAAAACTACCGGAGAGTCGCCAAAGATGAGAAAGTCGCCAGAAACCTTCATGATTTTTGTGAGCACCTACAACAAGTTAAATGGTACATGAAGTATAAAAAAAAGTGAAAATTACAAAATACGAACAAAAAACGAAAATTACAAAATACGAACAAGATGAACAAGTGGTTACCCTTATACGTCATTTTCTCTGTTAACTGTATACATTACCATAATTACAAAAATATAATTAAAGTGGTCACAGAATTGCTATTTCAGGAAACGACATATAAATTTACAGTAAAAAATTAAATCTCAATTTCTATATACAAGAGTTAAAGAAAAATAAACATAAGTAAAAAGACTCTGGTGCGTAAGTCAAGCGTCACACCCTAAGTTGCGTTAATTATATATTACACGTAACTAAAGTAGTGTTAAATATATTTACTTTTTGCAATCATTGGTAAATTATGAGTTTAATTACCTAATTATATTAAAATTATGGTAAACTAAAAAAATAAAACGTAATTAGGATAAAAAATTTACAAGCTCAACGGTTTCGTGCGAAAGTGTTTGCCACGAGATTAGAAAACAATTCCCGAAGGATTGTGCTATAAATATCTCCTTAACCAATTTTACCCCCATAACATCAATCAAATCAATTTTTTATTTTTGATTTGACATTATTTTTTATTTATTTTTATTTATTTTTTTTTCCTTTTATTTTATATTATTATTATTATTATTAGTATTATAAATTTCAATAATCAGAAAAATTCGGACAACATTTTAAATTTCGGATGACATTTTAAAATTCGGTAAACATTATAAATTCGCGCGACATTATAAAATTCGAACGACTTTTTTGTCCGTAATTAAAAAATACAAAAAAAATATTTAAAAACCGATTTTATATAACCGTTTGAATTTATAATGTTGTCCGAATGATAAAATTTTGTACGAAATTTATAATAATAATAATAATTAAAAAAGAATTAAAAACAAAAAAAACAAAATAAGAAAAAAAAAACAACAAAAGACAAAAAATCAAATCAATAGGTGGAATTGAAAAAGAAATGGGTAATTACATAAAAACCACTTACCGAAACTCTATTCTGATTATAAATTCCATTGAAATACGAAAGCAACATGCATTTCAAGACAAATTCCCATCATTGGAAAATGGAAACTGAATGTTGGATCCTTCGGATACTTCAAATTTAGTATAAATCGCAAAAATGGTCCCTATATTTGCAATTTTCTACGGATCAAGTTCCTGATTTTTTTTTCCTTCCAAAAAGAGTCATAATGGCAGAAATTTCATTGTGGATTTTGTTTGCTGTATAAGGTTTTTAAGATTTAATTTAATACTTGTAATAAAAATGAATTTGGGCCCACACAACCTACATGGCTCTATTCTTAAATCTTCATGGAGGCATTTGCTTTTAGCACTGTTTCATCTCATCTGAACAACAATATTTGATTAGATGATGCTCATATTATGGTATCACATTCTTGTTAATAATTTACACATTGAAAATTGTACACAGATTTAAAAAAAATGGATCTTGAGCCAAGTTTAAAGCTTTGAAGAAATTACAGAAAAATGAAGAGCATGAAGAAGATGATGTTAAAGTTAATGAAACAAGGTCATTTTTTAAGATTTTGAAAGTTATTTGTTTATTTATTAATCATTGGTCATTCACAATTTTAATTTATAACAATTCTTAAATAAATTGTTAAATTTTTATTCGGTATCACTTCTAAACATCCATTCACTAAAAAAAGAATCAATGTTTATTTTCCAAAGATACATCCTTTATCCATTTAATATTTTATCTATACAACACTAAATTAAATAAAGTACATTGCTATTCACAGAATCAACTGCAAACAACAATGGTGGAGAGACTGGAATCAGCAGCTCCACTAATAAATCCACCATTACTTTTCACCTCCATCAAATACCTCAACACCACCTCCGTAATCACTTCCCCCGGAATCAGCAATGGAATTCCGGGCGGATACGGACACACCAATTCCCCACATATTTCACCAACACTTTCTCTAAAACTCACTTTCTTTTTACTTGCAAAAAACGCCTCTCGAGGGCTCAATCTCATCTCACTACACATCCCCATAAAAACCCGTACATCATTCGGAATCGGAATTGGAATCGGAATCGGAATCCGTGATTCCGACAAATACTTTAACCCCGACACAAGCCTAACAACATCGTCTCTCCTCGTTCCAAGATTTATCGCAAACGTAATCGAACGGGTCCCAACAAGTTCCGAAACCACACCATAATTTTCATACAAAATATCGTCAGCTTCAAATCCCGATATCCCAAGCTCCCAAACTCCGACTGTAATCCGTAAAGGATCGATTCCGATGTTGACACCGGAATCGAGGATTCCGATTCCGGGGATTTTTTTAATGAGGGACTTTGCTTCGGTGGCTATTTCAACAGCTTTATCGAAAATTTTAGGGTTTTCGCTAATTTGAGCCCTGGAGGCATCTAAAGAAGCTAAAAGGAGATAACTTGGACTAGTGGTTTGAAGGGTTTGTAGACATTGACATATTTTTTCTCGATTTATAATATTTCCTGACACGTGTAACATTGATGATTGTGTGAGAGATGATAGCACTTTGTGGGTTGATTGAATGGCGAGATCGGCGCCTTGCTGGAGAGCTGAGAGAGGGAAGGAGTTGTGAAAGGCGAAGTGGGCCCCATGAGCTTCGTCCACTATGAGAGGGGTATTTTGGGAATGACATAATGAGGAGATTTGTTGGAGATTGGTGCAGATTCCGTGGTATGTAGGGGAGGTTATGAGAACTGCAGATGGTTTTTGACCTTTTGTTTCCAATTCTTTCATTGCCTTCTCCACCTGAAAAGGGCAATTTGGTCATAAGTAAAAATATGTAGAATTTTTGAGTTTTCTAAAAAGCTTGTGTAGTCGAGTCCAGTTTATGAAAAAATTAGGTCTAAACATACCTGTGAAGGAGTAACACCAGAAGCAATGTCCCAATCAGAATCATACTCAGGGGTAATGTACTTTGGTATAACACCAGATAACACCATGGAAGAAAAAGCTGAGATATGAGAGTTTCTTGGAAGAATTAGTGTATCTCCTGGTGAACAAGTAGCCATAACTGATGCTTGGATTCCACATGTTGTTCCCCCAACTAAGAACCATGTTTCTGTAGCTCCGAACAATTCAGCTGCTTGCTTTTGAGCATCTAAAATGGGTCCCACAGGTGTGAATAAGTTGTCAAGTTCTGGAAGCTCAGGTAAGTCATGGAGGAAAGGTTGTAGTCCAATGAGATTAGACAATGAAGAAGGAGCTGCTCTACCCCTGTTATGTCCAGGAAAGTGAAAACTTGCAACTTTTTGCTCGGATGAAGCTTTTAGCGCGCTAACTAGTGGAGGAAGTTTATGGTGTTTTGATTCTTGGGAATTGGAAATGACCGTTTTGTCCTTGATGGATTTTATGTTGTCTAAGAGCTTCACCTTCTCTTGGTTTCTTTCCTGCAAGATTATACAAGGAAAGCAACATGATTGTGATATTTAGGGTTCAATACCAAAAATACACCCGATTTTCCTGATTTCAGCACAAAAATTCTGCGACCAAATTCTAATTTCTACTCAACTTGTCATTGTATTCGAAAACACAGAAGAATTGAACTAAAATTAGTAAGAAAATACAAAAAACAAACTGTAATAACGAATTCAAAGACAGAGGGTTTTTAGTTTTTTACCTCAGAAATACAAGCCCTTGTTGTACTGCTACACCCAAGGCTCTGGAAGAGCACAATTTACAGAGATGATTTGAGCTTACTCGATAAATGAAAAACAAACAAGTATTTAATAGAACGTGTATGGATTACGTACCAAATGTAGAATGGCAGGCGCCATTGTTGATGTATGTACAAAGGCGGAACAGCGAAGCTGATCTTCAGGCTCTAATTAATCATATGGACCGGAGTACCGGACCGAACTTTACTAAATCTGCTTTTGAAGTTATAAGCCCATTAGAACATTGAGAAAAAAGAAAAATCTAACTCTGCACAGGATTGAAATTAGAGGAACAATGATTTCTATTCCCTTCAATTCGGAGTTTGGTTCGATTTTAAAGAGGAAAAATGAATCCTAAATAAGAAAACATCTAACAAAAACTTCTAACCCCCTGCGGTATCTGGTGTTGCCCTCCCTCCTTGAGGTTGAGGGTTCAAGTCCCGTCGTGGACATATGTGGATTTAAGGTGTAGTTTAGGAGTAAGTTAGATTTGCCGTTTAAAAAAAAATAATAATAAGAAAACATCTACTCTAATAAATGAAAGTTTTTTTTTGTCACATGTCACCTCTCATTCAATTTGTGTAATGTTATTTTATGATTTTTTTTGAATTAATTTTTATTCCACATGTCATTTTATGGGTTTTTCTATTTTAATAAATTCAACATAATAATTTAATGTAATAATTACAATAAATATATTAATAAATGAATATCAATTTCATTAATGAATTTGCCTTCTAATTTTCCCAAATTAAAGTTCATTAGTTTATTTTGTTTATTTATTTAAATTTAAAAGATAAAAAAAATCAATTTTAATAATTCATTATTTTTCTTATTTTTTTATAATTCCAAAGTTCTTAACATTTAGACCTTTATATTTTTTTTTTTTTAAATTAACCCATGTAATACATGTCTTATACCTAGTTCATTTATATGGAGGAAAATACTTTCCTTCAAACAAAATGATGGAAATAATTCTATATCATCAAGGAAAGTGAAAAATTACCATTATACCCTTTTTATTTTAACAAAACCGTTTAAAAACCAAAACCATATCTCATGTATTCGTCAAAATCGAATTGCAGCCGACATCACACTCAACTAATATTCTCCATCTCTTCATCAAAATCGAATTGCAGCCGACATCACACTCAACTCATCTTCTCCATCTCTTCGCCAGGTATGTGTATCGCTACAGTTATCGATCTAAATCTCGATGTCTCTCAATCTCGCTCTCTGGCGCTCTCTTTCCCCCTCTTAAATTATTGTGAAAATCGATGGTTTTCTACTGACTGAACCTCGTTTCTTGCTGTGAAAATCCATATATGTGAAAATCAAATATGTGAAAGTCGAAATTGTGTTGTTTATCTTCCTGAAAATTGATTTCAGTGAAAATCGAGTTTGTTATTTATCAATTTTATGTTAAAATCGAGCATCTTGTTGTTTTCTATGAAGATCGATGATTATGCAAAATCGTTTTTGTGTTGGTTCTGTGAAAACCATGTTGTTTATCTTCCTGAAAATCAAATTGTTCTTCGTTAATCAATTAGAATAGCGTGTAACAGCAACAAATGCTTCATGTTTTTGTTCATCTATTTTTAACATCAACATTTGTGAAAATGAATGGTGTTGTTTACATTACTGAAAATTATATTTACTTGCTGCAAATTACATTACACTCTCAATGTGATAGTTACTAGCTGGAAATTACATTACACTCTCAATGTGATATAAATTTGTATGAATAGGAAAATGTCCTAACCTAGTTTAACAACATATAATCATAGACAAAGGCAAACTTCATTGATTTTGAAATGGTGGAATGTGGTTTTGAACATTTTTGTACTCCTCCTGTTAATATTGTTCAAAAACCATATAGATAAACGACGTATTAAGCGGATTTTTTCAAATATAGATTGATACACAATACTACATAAAATAGTTTATGAGAGTGACACCATGTCTATATCACAAATTAGGATGTCTCGAACGCGCTTAAACAGTTATGTCATATGCTTGGAACATTTGGAGGACTAAAACGAAGTAGGGATATGGATATTCACGAAACATTCATCACCAAGAAATGTTATTGAAACATTCAGCAGCAAGAAATGTTATTGAACGATGTTTTGGCATTTTGAAGGGAAGATGGGGAATATTGAAGGACAGTTCATATTATCCAATTGAATGAAAAATAATATCATAATGACATGTTGTATACTACATAACTGATGGGATTTAGGTAAACAAACAAAAATAAAATCCTTAAGTTTGCATGCAACCTAAATAGGATCTATGTTTTCTCTATTGAACCAATAACTAAGAACGTCAAAAAGAAACCTGCAAACCCTAGGGTATTTTTGAAATCATGATTAAAGGATTTTAGGAATACATACCTTTTAGTTGTTGTAGTAAACAACTAGAATTCCTCTTTATTGATCTCTTGGAAGCAAGCACCACAAGTGTCGTGCCTCTAATGGAATCATACCCACGCTAACAAGAGAATGATTTAGGAGAGAGGATGGAAATTTCATCCAAGGATAGTGGAGGGAAGCATGGGACGAAATCAAGGACACGGATGCTCCTTAAATAGTTTAGGAAACTTGGTGCCAAAGCTAGGGTTAATGGGAAATCCCTTAGATCCTTTGCTTGGTGACCAAGTAGCCCATAACCCCTTGCCCAAGAGGCCCTAGACGAAATCTTCTAGGGATTCCCTAGATATTTTCTTCCATCTCCTCCATAGGGTTCCAAAGCCTTCTTTTCTCAACTATTAATAAATAACAAAACAGTCCCTGTACTTTTAATTAATCCAATTAATCCCAAAATTAATTCTAATTAATTTATGATTAATTATTAATTAAATAATATTATTTATAATTAATATATATTATTTTCATAACACATGAATAAACCATTTATTTAATTTATTACTCACATAATAAATTAATCTCTCTCTCTAAAATCATTATGTCCAATTGTTAGGTTTAAGGGCAACCCAAAATGACCGTGTTACTATCAATTCAAGTATATACCAATTTTAGTTATAGGCTTAGACACCTAATCCAATAGTCTCCCACTTGGATAAGTCTATAACTATAATTTCCAATATAACTTCCGAATCGATCAGCAAATTGTAACTTCCAAAAGTCGTTGTCGAATTCTGACCCAGTTAGTTACGTGTCCTAAGATAAGTGATCATACAATCCTCCATTTTGCAAGATATCATTCGGACATGAGACATGGAATATAATCAATCTCATTGTCCAAGACTTTGTTTCCCGATTTTCTTATTTGTGATGATATAGGACTTCTAATTGAACACATCAATTTAGTCCTAGCTGGGCCCAACACTATAAGTCAACATGTAACACCCCATTTATTAAATAAATAAATAAGATCAAATTTACTAAATAAATAATATGAACCCCGGGATGAGAAATGTATTTTTATATTATTTTATTCGAGCCCTAAATCCATAATAATTAAGGGATGTTAGCCACGGGAGTTAATTGTGATAATTTTTGGAAATTATTAGGACTTATTATGAAGGAAATTATGAAGGCAAGGGTTAAAAGGTGATTTTCGGATCAGTCTTGCAAATAATTCTCAAAATGGAGGGCTGTATGGTAACTTTTGGACTTCAATTGAAGAAGATCTTATGGGGAGGGGCTAATATTGGAAAAATGACGAAATGTTTGAATGAAGGCACGGGATTAGACCGATACCATCTTTCCCTCCCATTCTCATAACGCAACCCTAACCCTAGAAAATATCCTCAGCCGCCATGTGAGCTTTCACAGCCGCCGCCTCCCTTTTCTTTTTCGTCCGTGTTTCGATCAGTCAAGCCCGCTGCCGCCACTCCTCGCCATCGGAACGCCACCGCTGTTGACAACGTTGTGAACAACCGAGAGGTGCGTTGAAGACCGAAGGAGGGCTGTGTTCGTCGTGTGAGGGTCGGGAGCCACTAGAAACGCATGGTTAGTTCGCTTGTAACTCATCTTTTCTCCCTCTCTCGTTCTTTTCAGTGGGTGTGACGCCGGAAATCGTCATTGCCGTCGTCGGTGGCCGTGGGGCTGTTGTTTCGACTTTTCCGGCGACGCCTGTCGCCTATGCGGTGGCTACATAGGTGTATATTCGAGTGTTCATGAGGCTTTTGTATTTGGGAGGTTTATATGTGTATTTTTATGGCCGGAAACCCACCACCACCACCTCAAGGTGGTGGCTGCCGCCACTGCCACCCTTTTCTGCCGCCACCAGCCACCGTGAAGGGTGGTTGTGTGTGTGTTTTCATTTATTTTAGGGGTGGGAAGTTGTATATGCATTTTTGGGCATGAACCACCACCTCAAGGTGGTGGTTACCGCCGCCTGCCGCCGTGAACCGCCACCGACCACCACTGCCCGAGGTGGCAGTAGGTGGTGCCCAGCCTAGTGGAACCCTAATGGACCTAAACACTTAACCTTGGACTGGGCTAGTTCGTTATTGGGCTAGAAACCCTAATTAAGGTTTAGAAAACCCTAATTTTAGAAAATGTTGGTTTGGACCTATCGGGACCCGCGTGTGGACCAGTGGACTGAAGTTATGACATATGTTGATTCCTTTGTATGATGGCTTAGTGGAATAATGGACTTAATGGGTTAAGTCCTTAATGGGTTAAGTGAGAACACTTAACCCTAATCATCATTTCATGTGAAAACCCTAATTGTATTGGGTTTTGAGTTGGGCCTCCTGTTGGGCCTAGATGTCTGGACTCTGGATGGGCCATCCAAGAACAAGTATGGACTAGAATATTGAATTGGGCTTAGGATAAGGCCCATTGGAAAGGCTTGGGCCCAATTTGGAAAATTGGGCAATAGATGGGCCATATTTGGGCTCTGAAGATTATGAGGTATTGGACTATTGTATTGCCAAGTGTTTGGACCAAAATAAATGGTTGGGCCTTTAAAGTAAGACCATGTGAGGGATTTGGGCCCAATTTAGAAAATTGGGCCATAGTTGGCCTTTGGTTGACTAATGGTATTTTGGGCTTTTCAGAGTATGAGTTTGGGCCTCAATCTTGGACCAAACTAGGATAGGGGTAAGATGGTCCTTTTACCATAAATGGGGTTTTTAGAGTTGTGCATTGGAAACCCAAATGGTTAATTGGGTTTTATTTTGATGTTGACAGTCTATGGATCTGTCAACTAGCATCCAGAGAATTATTCGCGGGACTCCAACAGTGTGAGGTGAGTTTCCATCAGTAGGAACGGGTCTAAGGCACCAAGGTCGGCTCGTATATGTGATATGTTAGTAGTTGAGTGTGGGTGGGGCCCTTATCTCATTATTATCAGAGTATAGATATCAGTCAGATTGTTGGATTGCTATACTTGTTGTCTGTGTGATACTTGTATGTGTTTGTTTATGTATGTGAGTGTGGGCGGGGCCCGTAACTCATTATTATTCGAGTGTGGGCGGGGCCCGAATCTCATAGTAGCCGAGTGTGGGCGGGGCCCGAATCTCGTAGTATTATTTGAGTATAGATATGTGACTGCTTGATAGGAGTAGATATACTTGTTGTCTATGTGATACGTGTATGCTTGTTAGTAGTGGAGTGTGGGCGGGGCCCGAATCTCCTAGACAGCGAAGTGTGGGCGGGGCCCGAATCTCCTAGACAACAGAGTGTGGGCGGGGCCCGAATCTCCTAGACAGCGGAGTGTGGGCGGGGCCCGAATCTCCTAGATAGTGGAGTGAGGGCGGGGCCCGAATCTCCATTAGAGTGGGTGGGGCCCGTATCTCCTAGTTGCATGATATGTGTATGGTATGTGTGTTGGATAAGGTGTCTAAGTCCGTAACTATATTTGGTATAACTTGACCCGACCCGGCATGATCCATTTGGGTTGCACTTCACCTAACAATTTGTATGGATATATTTTTGAGAATAAGATGTTTATGATCCATTAATATATTATTTGTTATAATATATTAATATTATTTAATTAGTGTTGATCAAGAATTGATTTTTGGAATTAATTTAATGATCAAATGGAACTAATTAAATATGGACTCTTGCATATATATGGAATGGGCTAAGATTTATTTAGGATGGGCTAAGAGTATATGGAAGTCCATGGAGCTTTTAACCCATGGATCCTAGGTAAATGAAGAGTCATGGGTATTAGGGTGTAACCCTAATCCTCCATAGTATATAAAGAGGTCCTTGGTTCTAGAATTGACACTAGGGTGTGTGAGAAACAAGGGTGGGCCGATTTTAGCAAGCATCATATTCTTTCAAGTATTTCCAAGTTGTTTTGGGTGATTTGTGACACCACTTGAGGCATCCACACTATTGGTGCTAGGCTCTAAAACTCCAAGCAATCAACCACAAAAAGAAAGGTATGTTATTCTACTTAAAGTTTTGTATTACAAGTACCACATAACATGCTAGTTAGGTTGTAAACCTTGGAAATCAAATTTGCATGTATTTTAGAGAGAACATAGATCCAAGGTTTCTAGGGTTGCATGTACACCATAGGAGTGTTAGAATGCTCAAAACCCAACAGTGGTATCAGAGCCTAGGCTTCTTTTCTTGATACTTGATGCAAACTTGTTGAAAAAGCTCAAAAATCTGCTATCTGCTGCATGAACTTGCCGAGTCCATGGGGGGACTCGCCGAGTCCATGTGATAATTCATCCTACTCGTCGAGTAGGTTCTTGCACTCGACAAGTAGGAGCCCCTGAATGCAGATTTTCGAGTTTTGCTGCTGGAAATGGACTAGAAACATTACCCTAAACTGTTTTGGTGTTTTAAAACTTGTTTTAGATGGTGTAATGCTTATGCTAATCCATTTACAATGGCTAATATCAAAATTCCATGTTTTATATGTGTTAATAGGATTCTTGAAATTTTGATATGAATGTTCATGTTCTTATGAGTTATGGTTAGATCTTAGGAATTATTTGCTGAATTGTTTGATAATTGATTGTTGATCTTAATGCCTAATGATGGAGTCCGTAACTTGTCCTCAAGTTATGGATAACCAAAAGTCACTTATTTAAAAGTGTCATTAAAGAATTAGAGGTTACATAAAGTGAGGAGTCTTTACTTTAATGGACCATTAAACTCATAAGTTATGAAATGAAAAGTCTTGAATAGTTTCAATACTTGCCCTCAAGTTTGGAATTTGTAAAGTCTCACACATTAATACTTTAAATTCCAAATTGAACCTTAGAATTTTAAAAGTTTAAAATTCAACCCTTATACTTCTATAATGCTAAAAGTTTAATTATTATATATATGTATAAAAATAAGTCAGTCTTACCGTTAGTAGGTCTCATTCACGAAGCCGGTCTATAAGGGGGGTATAAGGTTGTTGCCTATAAAATGGCAGCTTAATGGGTGTCCACTCTCACCCACCGCTTCCTTTACTGGTGGAGGGTCGTTAGCCGAACGGGTAGGACAAGGACTTTAAATCCTCATTAAAAGTATAATGAAATTATAAAGTAACTATACTTTAATAATTCTCAATCTTAGTTACTTTAAGAAAATGTGAAATAGGTGCTAACCCATGAAATTACACTTTGTACCTTACCAAGTCGTTAGTGGAGCGCGTGTGGTTAGCCGGCACACTAACTAGGACTAGTAAGAGTGGAAAAGGGTGACTTAAGTTTTATCATAGATCGGTGGAGCGCGTGTGGTTAACCGGCACATCGATTAGGTGATAAAATTAAGGGTACCAAGTCAATTTGCATGGTTATTCACACCTTGTTTATGATCCTCGGCATCCCAATCACAAACTTGAGAGGGCACAATCGAGAGTTAAACATGCCATTGAAAGTTCAATGTATCTCAAAATATCTAGGAGTTTCAAATCCAATTAAAACTTAATAATTTATTTCGTTTATAATGGTGGAAATTGGTAAATCGTCATTTACCTACCTTCAAATATTTTATAGCTTGGATTACGGCATCCCTCTTCCAAGTTATGAAATAGTTTTTAGGATCCTAACCTTAATACTTCATTTGGGTGACTTATTAAGGACTCTTTATCTAATAAAACTTATCTTTCTTTTCAGATGTCTTCCAACACTACTACTGGCTCAAACCCTACAGGCTCCTTTTCCCTAATGAACTTGTATGGGAAAGTCACTTTTGATGGTTCTAACTTCAATGAATGGATTAGGAACATCAGAATGATTACCCGCTATGAGGACAAGGAATATGTCCTTGACAAGGAGCTTAAGGTTATGAATGAGTCCACTGCTACTCCTGAGGAGATTGCGGAGTATGATGCACATGAGAGGGATGCTACTAAAGTGTCCTGCATTATGTTGGCTACTATGACTCCCGAACTCCAGAAATCCTATGAAGATATCTACCCCTATGAGATGCACCTGGATCTGATGGAAATGTACCATCAGAGCGCGCATCAAAAGAGGTATGAAATAATCTCCTCCATGATAACAGCCAGGATGAAGGATAGTGAACCCATCAACGGTCACTTGCAGAAAATGCAGAGGTTCATGGACCGGTTGCTGAAGCTTAATGTGGACTTCCCTGAGGACATGGCGATTGATATCATTCTCCATTCCTTACCTCCAAGTTATGATCAGTTTCGTATGAATTATCATATGAACAAGGAGGAAGTTACACTTAGCAAGCTTCAAGGACTTTTAAGGACCACTGAAAGTGGCCTTAAAGGTAAATCGGTTGTTACTTCTACTCCTACTCCTACAACAGCCCCTGTTCTGGCAATTGGGCAGGGAAAGGGGAAGAAGAGGAAGACCCCTTCGAAGGGTAACAAGGGAAAGTCCCTTGATGGCTCCTCTTCAAGTGGGATCAAGAAAGGTCCCATTCCTCCTTCTTCAAATCAAAAGGAAGCACAGGGCTTCTACTGCCATGAAAAGGGGCACTGGAAGCGAAGCTGCCCTAAGTACTTGCAGGATGTAAAGGATGGGAAAGTTAAACCCACCCATGCAGGTATTTATACCATATTGTCTAATAACTCATTGCATACTAACTCTTGGGTGCTTGATACAAGTTGTGGTATTCACATTTGTACTGATTTGTAGGGCCTAAGAAGTAGTGAAGAAGTGGAGCACGGGAAGATAAATTTAATCATGGGCAATAGGAAAGCATCACCAGTGACCAAGATTGGAGTTTATTCTTTATTGCTTAATAATGGGTTAACTTTAGATTTGAATAAATGTTGTTACTCGTCAGAAATGGCGAGAAACATTATTTCCCTTCATAGTTTGTACAAGCAAGGATTCACATTTTCATTTGATAATAAAATTGGTGTTATTGATGCTTTTTATAATGATTTGTTTTATTTTAAAGCATTACCTTGTGATGGTGTATATGAAACTGTGTCGATTGTAGACAACTTAGGAAATAATGTATTTCATATTGATTCTTCTATTACTTTGGATAAAGCATCCTTGTGGCATTGTCGTCTTGGACATGTCAACAAGAAGCGCATAGGCCAACTCCAAAAGGCTGGAGTTTTGGAATCATTTGACCTAAAATCAGATGATAGTTGCGAGTCTTGTTTACTTGAAAAAATGACAAAGTCACCCTTCACTGGTTCTTGTGAGAGGGGTGAAGGTTTGCTGGATATCATACACACAGATGTGTGTGGACCCTTCAAAACCGCCACTAGGGATGCTAATCGCTACTATGTGACTTTTACTGATGATTATAGTAGATATGGATATATATACTTAATCAAGCATAAGTCAGAAATCTTTGAAAAATTCAAAGAGTTCAAGCAGGAACTGGAGAATCAACTGGGCAGGAACATCAAGATGCTCCGATCCGATCGGGGAGGAGAGTATCTTAGTATTGAGTTCCTTGACCATCTTAAGGAATGTGGGATTGCCTCACAATTGACACCTCTTAGGACACCACAGTTGAATGGTGTGGCTGAGAGGCGCAATCGAACCTTGATGGACATGGTTCATTCCATGATGAGTCGAGCTTCGTTACCAATCTCATTCTGGTGGTATGCCTTAGAGACTGCCGCCCATATCCATAATCTAGTCCCTACAAAGAAGGTTGCCAAAACACCTCATGAGATGTGGACCGGAAAAGTTCCCAATCTAGACCACATCAAAATTTAGGGTTGCGAGGCTTTCGTGAGGCGCGAGTCTCACGGCAAGCTCGAACCTCGAAGCGAGAGGTGTATTTTCATCGGCTACCCACAGAAATCCTTTGGTTACCTCTTCTACAGACCCAGTGAGAATGTGGTGTTTGTGGAAAGGAGAGGAGTCTTTCGTGAGAGAGAATTTATAAGCCAAGGAGACAGTGGGAGGCAAATTGACCTTGAAGAGCTTCAAGAGTCAAGCGGTGAAGGAACCTCAAACACTAGCGACTAACCTGAGGAGGAAACTCCTGTTGAGCCGATAGATGAGTCCGTACCTCCGAGGCGTTCCACTAGGGTTAAGAACACACCTAATTTTTATTATGGTTATCACATCACTACTGAAGGTGATACATTTATCAGTGACAGTACACTGATAGATTTGGATGAACCTAATAATTACAAGGAAGCCATGGCAGGCCCCGAGTCTGCTAAATGGATGGAGGCTATGGACAGCGAGATTCAATCCATGTATGACAATCAAGTTTGGAACTTGGTTGACAATGTACCAGGTCGTAATACAGTTTGGTGCAAATGGATCTTCAAGAAGAAGACCGACATGGATGGGAAGATGCACACTTACAAAGCGCGACTGGTGGCGAAGGGCTTTACTCAAACTCCGGGAGTTAACTATGATGAGACCTTCTCACCAGTAGCAAATATTAAGTCTATTAGGGTTCTGCTAGCCATAGCTGCATTTCATGATTATGAAATATGACAAATGAATGTCAAAACCGCTTTCCTTAATGGAAAGTTAGCTGAGGATATTTACATGGCTCAGCCAGAGGGTTTTGTCGATGCAAAGTACCCTAATAGAGTGTGTAAGCTTGAGAAATCCATTTATGGATTGAAACAAGCATCTCGTAGATGGAATCTTTGCTTCGATGAGAAAGTCAAGGAGTTTTGTTTTTCGAGGAGCGAGGATGAGTCCTGTGTATATGTTAGGGCTAGTGGGAGTATAGTTAGCTTTTTGGTACTGTATGTGGATGACATACTACTCATAG
Source organism: Lactuca virosa (assembly GCF_052849685.1). Lineage (NCBI taxonomy): Eukaryota > Viridiplantae > Streptophyta > Magnoliopsida > Asterales > Asteraceae > Lactuca > Lactuca virosa. The sequence goes on along the minus strand of NC_136432.1, from coordinate 122,957,601 downwards.
GAAATGACATCCCGAATTTGCAGGAGGTTAAGTCCTGGCTTGGGAAGTGTTTCGCTATGAAGGACCTTGGAGAAGCTGCCTATATCCTAGGGATAAGGATACTGAGAGACAGGAGTAAAAGACTAATTGGACTTAGTCAGAGTACCTACTTGGATAAAGTGTTGAAGAGGTTCAACATGGAGAATTCCAAGAAAGGAGAGTTACCGATCCAGCACAATGCCAGACTGAGTAAAACTCAGAGTCCGAGTACAGAAGCTGAGATAGCTGAGATGAGTCGATTACCATATGCTTCCGTTGTTGGCTCGATCATGTATGCTATGACTTGTACTCGTCCTGATGTGGCCTTTGCTTTGAGCATGGTCAACAGATATCAGGGAAACCCTAGAAAGGCTCACTGGACTACGGTAAAGAACATTCTCAAGTACCTACGGAGGACTAAGAACTGGGTTCTTACCCTCGGTGGGAGTGATGACTTGAGAGTAGCAGGGTATAGTGATGCTAGCTTTCACACTGATAGGGATAATTTCCGCTCTCAGTCAGGCTGGGTCTTTACCCTAAATGGAGAAGCAATTTCTTGGAAAAGTTCCAAGCAGGAGACAGTAGCTGATTCTACCTGTGAATCAGAGTACATAGCAGCAAGTGAAGTGGCAAAGGAGGCGATATGGCTGAAGAACTTCATTGGAGACCTTGGAGTTGTACCAGCTATACAGGAGCCTATGGAGATTTTCTGTGACAGCAATAGTGCGGTTGCCTTAGCCAAGGAACCAAGAGATCATAGTAGATCCAGACACATTGACAGAAAATATCACTTCATAAGACACAAAATAGAGGAAGGACTCCTCATGGCAAAGAGGGTATCGTCGGAAGAGAATCCTGCAGATCCCCTCACGAAGGGACTGACTAGGGTTAGGCATTTGCAGCATGCGAGAAGCATCGGGCTGAGAGACGATATTAGTTTTAATAATTAGATAGTTTTCTGAAACTTGTAAAATGTAATTAACATTTGATGATTAAATAAAGTTGTTATTTATTTATGAGTAAAGTGTTACTATCCTATGTTGATCGTTTACTATTGTTTCAATTTTGCATGTTTTGACTTCCAGAATAATTATTTTATTCAGACTCTCCACAGTCGGTCATACGTTGGAAGTAGGTATTGAATTAAGACTGTCATGAATCTGGCTTGTAAGATTTGTCTAAGGTGCATTAGACATAGCAATGGTTGCTACAACATTCATGAGTGCTCATAAGTTTTGAGTATTGGATTAAACCCACGCTCACTTGTATCACTTCATGGAATTTGTCTCGAGTGATCGTGAGACGGTAATATCATATATATCTTCAAACCTAGAGATATGAGTCGTTGACTATGAGTTGGTTATCCATTGATTGTACGAAAACGCATCAGTAACTTGATGTCATAAAACGTGCTTTTGTGCATAATTCAACTGGTAGTTAGTACAAGCATATAATTCGAAGTTTATGTGTTCCTTCTAGAAATAGAAGCGATATCTGGGCCCCTCAATGATTTGGTTTTGACTTATGTGTCGGGCCCGGTCAGAACCTAATTGATGTGTTCAATATAGTTCTATGTCAAACAAATCAGAGATCGAGAAACAACTGCTGGACAATAAGTACGACATTGTTCCATGTATTTGTCCGGCTGATATCTTGAGAACAGAGGATTATATGATCACTTATCTAAAATGGCGATTCATAGTTCAACAGAGTTTTAAAAGAGCTATGATTGCTGGTTGGTTCATGAAGTTATACTTGCAGCTATAGTTATCAGACTTATCCAAGTGGGAGACTGTTGGATAAGGTGTCTAAGTCCGTAACTATATTTGGTATAACTTGACCCGACCCGGCATGGTCCATTTGGGTTGCACTTCACCTAACAATTTGTATGGATATATTTTTGAGAATAAGATGTTTATGATCCATTAATATATTATTTGTTATAATATATAAATATTATTTAATTAGTGTTGATCAAGAATTGATTTTTGGAATTAATTTAATGATCAAATGGAACTAATTAAATATGGACTCTTGCATATATATGGAATGGGCTAAGATTTATTAAGGATGGGCTAAGAGTATATGGAAGTCCATGGATAGTCCATGGAGCTTTTAACCCATGGATTCTAGGTAAATGAAAAGTCATGGGTATTAGGGTGTAACCCTAATCCTCCATAGTATATAAAGAGGTCCTTGGTTCTAGAATTGACACTAGGGTGTGTGAGAAACAAGAGTGGGCCAATTTAGCAAGCATCATATTCTTTCAAGTATTTCCAAGTTGTTTTGGGTGATTTGTGACACCACTTGAGGCATCCACACTATTGGTGCTAGGCTCTAAAACTCCAAGCAATCAACCACAAAAAGAAAGGTATGTTATTCTACATAAAGTTTTGTATTACAAGTACCCCATAACATGCTAGTTAGGTTGTAAACCTTGGAAATCAGTTTTGCATGTATTTTAGAGAAAACATAGATCCAAGGTTTCTAGGGTTGCATGTACACCATAGGAGTGTTACAATGCTCAAAACCCAACAATGTGGTAGTTTGGGGAGACTCGCTAAGCTTCGTGCTTACAATTTTCAGTTTTGGTTTCAGGTACTTTGGTTTTCAAACGAGGAGCTTGGGGTGATTGCAGCACACACACACCATTTATGTTATAGCATGGGATGTTTACTCTGATATATTTTTGACAGCTGTTATGATATTTGAGATACACTATTTATGATTTTTATATGATGATGATATTTATGGTTTTAATGATTTAATAACGAAATTTTTGGCCTTGTATTTTTGGGATGTTTCAAGTTGGTATCAGAGCCTTGGTTTGAGGGATCCAGGCACACTTTCGGGTATGTCTGAAGTCAAACTAAGGAATTGGTATAGAAGATTTCAAAAGAAAAACCATGTTTATAAAAGGATTTTGAGAAAAGAAAAGAGTTTTAGAATAAGCAAAAAGAATTTTGAAAAAGAGAAAAGGGTGTGGTGCATGCAATCAGCCGAGCTCAAGTAAGTACTCCCAAATTACCCATACAAGTTTATGTTATGATATGATTATCAGCTTTATGAGAACAGCATGCTAAATGAGGACTAAGGATCTAGAAAGGATACCTTATGTGCCTGTTATATGTGTATCAGCTTTATGAACTGCATGCTAGTACATATTAGTTAGTATGATAGCCTGATTAGTATATGCTTGATTATGTGTACTCAATGCTCGAATGCTGCTTACTTTGTGATTTTAGGAGTTCTAGCTATCTTTTACTAACTAGTAAACAAATATGTTAAATTACATATTGCAAGGACTAAATAATTTCAGAAGCTTAGGTCTAGCTCTATTTCGCAGCTCTTGTTTGAGTCCAACCGTTGTAGGGTAGGATCTCTCATTCGAAGAATTATCTAGTCTGAGTGATATGTAATAGTATTCACGAGCTAGTTAGGGGAAGAAAGCAAGGACTTCTTATGCAGCTGATGGCGGAGAGTGGGATGGTGATTATCCTAGGGCAAGCCTAGGTTGAGAGTAGCAGAGAGCAGTAGTAGTAGAAGGGACTTGGTGGAGTCAAGGCAGTTCTCGAGGAAAGTACGGATAGATGTGGAAGGTAGTATGGGCCCGTACTACTGAAAGCAGAGGATCCGTACTCGAATCAAGGAAGGCTGAGATAAGACCAGGGAACTTGTAGTGTGTGAAATCCCTTGACTTTTGACGAGTATTATGGTGATAGTGAAGGTATATTTCCGAGTATGGTGACGCTACGAGGTAGACCAGAAGGCAGTTCTGGTGTCGACGAGGGATCAGGCTCGAACTCTGGAGTCGGGCTGCTTGATGGTCAGATGAGGCAGTTCATTCCATCTGAGAATACGCGCAGTATCACTTATCAGATTCATGTGATCTTCGGTATGATCAAGGAGGGCATTTTAGAGATTTGTGATGAGAGGTTGAGTGCATTCTGAACTGAGATAACAGTCATGATAGGAGCGCGTACGTTGATGTTTCGGGAGTTCAGAGCTTGTGAAGCTCCAAATTATCATGGGGCTAGGGACCCCATTGCTAGCAGCAGATGGTTGGCAGATGTCGCCAATGCTTTCCGTACCAGCCGTTGTCTCGAAAGGGGACAATATCCGACTTACTTCCTGTCTCCTGAAGGACAGAGCACTTGATTTATGGAAAGAGGTTGGTAGCGAGTTGGGTGATGATGCGGTCGATGTTATGTTATGGGATGACTTTTCGACCAGATTCCAGGGAGATTTTGCCCAAGCGAGTGAGGCGCAGCAGTTGGCGCGAGAGTTGTTAGATCTCCGCCAGACTACTGAGACTGTGGCAGAGATCACTGCCAAGTCTCGGGAGAGAGCTTAGTTGGTACCGCCGTATGCAGTAGATGAGGAATTGAAGAAGATAAAGTATTAGGACATACTGCATAATGATACCAGGGAGATCGTGAGTATCTCGAGGTGTGAGACCCTGAATGATAAGACTTCTAGAGCCCGAGAATGAGATATTGACTTGGAGCACAGTGGGAAGAGGAAACCAGATCAGTTGGTTATATTGAAGGGTCTCGGGAGGAGACCCAAGATTTAGGATTAGATTTTAAGAGGCCAGCAGGGCCAGATTCGGTGCAACACTTGCGGGAAACTGCACGAGGGAGTCTTTCGTTCCAAGGGTTTGAGTAAGTGTAACTCTAGGTTATCCTCTGTTTGTGTTTGAATTATATTTTCAAGAGATGTCATATACCAATTGCATACCGAGAATTATTAGCGGATAGCGATAGATCATTTCCCAAATTGCGGGATTGGGAGAGTACATCGTCATCTTGGTTTATTCCAAGACTGAGGAGCAACACGAGAAGCACCTGAGGGAGGTGCTAGAGACTTTGAGGAGGGAGAGACTTTTTGCAAGGTTCTCCAAATGTGAGTTCTGGTTGCGCGAGGTGCAATTTCTTGGGCACATTGTCAACCAGAAGGGTATTCTGGTCGATCCGGCCAAGATAGAGGCCGTGATGTAGTGGGAGATTCCGATGTCTCCAACTGAGATTCGGAGCTTCCTGGGTCTAGCGGGTTATTACCGGAGATTTATTCGGGACTTCTCCAAGATTGCAGTTTCATTGACTCGACTGACCATGAAGTTGATGGCCTTTTGCTGGGGGCCTGAGCAGCAGCCATCCTTCGAGACTCTCAGACAGCGGTTGTGCGAGGCACCGATTCTCACCCTGCCAGAGGGTGTAGATGGTTTCATGGTTTACTGCGACGCATCGATCACGACATGGGTGCAGTACTGATGCAACAGTGTCACGTGATAGCAGGCCTTAGGGAATCAGGTTGGGGATTCCAATCAGGACATGAGTTCAGTTTGGGATGGTAGATCGTGTGTATGCTCGATGTTGGATGTGTTCGGATTAGTAATCAGCAATCGAGATAGTGTGAGAAAGTGTTCTAAGTCTGCGGGTGTAGCCGTTGTTGAATAAGGTGTCTAAGTCCATAACTATTTCTGGTATGTACTTGACCCGACCCGGCATGGTCCATTTGGGTTGCATGGCACCATGCAATTGGATAAACTAAAATGAGAGAAATAACACTTATGGTTTATTAATATATTATAAGTTCTAATATATTAATAATATTATTTAATTAGTTTGATCAAGAATTAATTTAGAATTAATTAAGTGATCAAAAGATAACTAATTAAATATATGGGTAGATTATGTAAATCTTCCATATCTTATATAGTGGGCTAAGAGGCTCCATGGATTATCAAGTTGGGTTCCACCCATAGGATGCTCCATGGATGCTCCATGGGAGTTACAAACCCATGGGTCATGGAAATGAAGAGTCATGACACATTAGGGTTTACATGGTGTAACCCTAGATGTGTCAACACTATATAAGAAACCCATTCTCCACCAAAATTGGCTACACACTAAGAAACAAGAGGGCTAGAGTCGATTTTGCAAGTGTAAGATTCTCTCAAAGTTTACTCCTTTGCATTTGGTGTTGTGTGAAGCATTTGAGGCATCACACTTGGGGTGCTAGGCTCACAAGGTTTCAAGGATCATAATCAACAACAAGGTAAGTTATTCTATCTTTCATTCAAGTTAAAAATGTTCCCCATGTATGCTAGATAGGAATATAACCTTGGAATTCAACTTTGCATGATTATTAGACAAACATGGATCCAAGGTTATTAGGGTTGCATGTACACTTAGGAAGTGTTAGAATGCTCAAAACCCATCAGTGGTATCAGAGCCAGGTTTGTTTGTTGTTTTTTTTTTGTGTGCAAACAGCTTGAAAAAAAAATCGTTTTTCTGTTTTCTGCTCGTATGAAATTTTGCACATTTGTTGCTGGAAATGGACTAGAAACATTACCCTAAACTGTTTTGATGTTTTAAAGTTTGTTTTAGATGGTGTAATGTTTATGCTAATCCATTTACAATGGCAATTATTAAAATTACAAGTTTTTTTTAAGTGTAATTTTTGATTCTTGAAAGTGTTCATATTCATGTTCTTGAACTTATGAAGATTAGATGATCATAGGAATTGTTTGTAACCTTCATGGTAGTTTAATTCATGATCATAATGTGTTTTAATGGAGTCCATAACTTGTCCTCAAGTTATGGAAAACCAAAAGTCTCACTTTTATTAAAGCCATTAAAAGAACACAAGAGTTATAAAAATGAAGAGTCTTCATTTTTATTACTCAATTAATTCATAAGTTATAAGAAATGAAAAGTTTTGGAAGTTTATAAAACTTGCCCTCAAGTTTTGGAACATGTAAAGTCTTGATTAAAACTTTAGTTCCAACCCTTAGAATTTTAAAAGTTAAAATTCAACCCTTATACTTTATAATATTATAAGTTACTAATATATATATGTATAACAACAAGTCGTCTTACCGCTAGTACGCCTCATTCACGAAGCCGGTCTATAAGGGGGGTGTAAGGTTGTTGCCTATAAAATGACAACTTAATGGGTGTCCACTCTCACCCACCGCTTCCTTGATCGCTGGAGGGTCGTTAGCCGAACGGGTAAGACAAGGACTTATAAATTCTCATTAAAAGTATGATGAATATTATAAAGTAACTAAATGCTTTTATTAAATTCCCAATCTTAGTTACTTTAGGAAAATGTGAATAAGGTGCTAATCCATGAAATTACACTTTACACTTTGTTTAAGTCGTTGGTGGAGCGTGTGTGGTTAACCGGCACACTAACTTGGACTTAACAAGGTAGGTAAAGGGTGACTTAAGGTTTACCATAGCATCGGTGGAGCGTGTGTGGTTTACCGGCACATCGATTGAGTGATAAACCTTGAGGGTACCAAGTGATTTGCATGGTTACTTCACACCTCGTTTTGTGATCCTCGGTATCCCAGTCACAAAACTTGGAGGGCACACTCGAGATTGAAACATGCCTTTGAAAAGTTCATTGAATCTCAAAAGAATCTAGGAATTTCTAAGAACCAATTAAAAACCTAATATTTATATTTCGTTTTTCATGGTGGAAATTGGTGAATCGTCATTCACCTACCTTTTAAATATGTTATAGCTTGGATTACGGCATACCTCTTCTAAGTTATAATATATTATGATTGGATCCTAGCCTTAATATTACATTTGGGTGTTTTATTAAGGACTCCCTTAATATCTAAACTAATCTTGTTCTCTTCTTTCAGATGTCTTCAAACAATGCTGCTTCTGGCTCTAATCCTAATGGCTCCTTTACCCTTATGAACTTGTGTGGGAAAGTCACTTTTGATGGATCCAACTTCAATGAATGGATCAGAAACATCAGGATGATTACCCGCTACGAGGACAAAGAATATGTCCTTGACAAGGAGCTTAAGGAGATTGATGAGACCACTGCAACTCCCCAGGAGATCGCTGACTTCCGGGCACATGAAAGGGATGCTATAAAAGTGGCATGCATCATGTTGGCCACCATGACAGCGGAACTCCAAAAGTCCTATGAGGACTTCTACCCTTTTGAAATGCACCAAGATCTGATGGAAAGATACTATCAAAGTGCACGACAAGAGAGGTATGAAATCATATGCTCTATCATAACAACCATGATGAAGGACGGGGAATCCATCACGAGCCACATGCAGAAAATGCAAAGGTATGTGGATCGGTTGCTGAAGCTTAATGTGAACTTCCCTGAGGAGCTTGCAATAGATATCATTTTGCACTCCTTACCATCGTGCTATGATCAATTCCGCATGACATATCACATGAATAAGGAAGAGGTCACACTCAGCAAACTTCAGGGACTCCTCAAGACCGCATAAACAGGTCTTAAGGGTAAGTCGGTTGTTAACACTCCTACTCCAAACTCCGCCCCGGTTTTGGCAATCGGGAAAGGTAGAGGGAAGAAGAGGAAGAGCTCTTCGAAGGGTACCAAGGCTAGGACCCTTGATGGCTCTTCTTCAAGTGAAACCAAGAAAGGTTTTGTCACTCCTTCTTCTGACCCTAAAGAGGCTGAATGCTTCTATTGCCATGAAAAGTCACATTGGAAGCGGAACTGCCCAAAGTACCAGCAAGATGTGAAGGATGGGAAAGTTAAACCCAACCATGCAGGTATTTACACTATCTTATCTAATAACTCACCCCATTCTAACTCTTGGGTCCTTGATACCGGTTGTGGTATTCATATATGTTCTGATTTGCAGGGACTAAGAAGAAGTGAGAATGTGGAGCATGGAAGAATAAACTTAATCATGGGGAATAGGAAAGCTTTACCTGTCACCAAGATTGGAGTTTATACTTTATCGCTAAGTAGTGGGTTTAGTTTAGATTTGAATAAATGTTGTTATTCGCCAGAAATGGCAAGAAATATTATTTCCTTTCATGCATTGTATAAACAAGGTTTCACCTTTTCATTTGATAATGAAGTTGGTTCGATTAATGCTTTCTTTAATAATGTTCTTTATTTTAAAGCATTACCTTTTGATGGTGTGTATGAAACTGTATATGTGGTTGATAACTTAGGAAATAATGCATTGTGTATTGATTCTGTTAATGATAATAACTTGGATAAAGCATCATTATGGCATTGTCGTCTTGGACATATAAGCAAGAAACGCATAGGCCAACTCCAAAAGGATGGAGTATTGGAGTCATTTGACCTAAAGTCAGATGATAGTTGCGAATCATGCTTACTTGGAAAAATCACAAAGTCACCCTTCACAGGTTCTTGTGAGAGGGGTGAAGGTTTGTTGGACCTTATACATACGGATGTGTGTGGGCCCTTCAAACATGCCACAAGGGATGCTAATCGTTATTATTTGACTTTTACTGATGATTACAGTAGATATGGATATGTCTACTTAATCAAGCATAAGTCAGAGACTTTTGAGAGGTTTAAAGAGTTTAAACAGGAAGTCGAGAATCAATTGGGCAGGAACATTAAGATGCTTCGATCCGATCGAGGTGGTGAGTATCTTAGTTCAGAGTTCCTCGACTATCTTAGGGAATGTGGGATTGTCTCACAATTGACACCTCCCACGACACCGCAGTTGAATGGTGTAGCTGAGAGGCGTAATCGGACCTTGTTGGATATGGTTCGTTCCATGATGAGTCGAGCTTCGCTACCAATCTCATTTTGGGGGTATGCCTTAGAGACTGCCGCCCATATCCTTAATCTAGTTCCCACAAAGAAAGTTGCCAAAACTCCTCATGATATGTGGACTGGTAAAGTACCCAAACTAGACCACACTAAGATTTGGGGTTGCGAGGCTTTCGTGAGACGCGAGACTCATGATAAGCTCGAACCTCGAAGTGAGAGGTGTATTTTAATCGGCTACCCACATAAATCCTTTGGTTACCTCTTCTACAGACCTAGTGAGAATGTGGTCTTTGTAGCTAGGAGGGCTTTCTTTCGAGAGAGAGAGAGAGTTCATAAGCCAAGGAGACAGTGGGAGGCAAGTTGACCTTGAAGAAATTCAAGAGTCAAGTGGTGAAGGAACTTCAAACCCTAGCACTCAACTTGAGGAGGAAACTTCTGTTGAGCCAATTGACAAGTCTGTACCTCTGAGGCGTTCCACAAGGGTTAGGAATGCACCTGAGCATTACTATGGATTCCATATTACTGCGGAAGGTGATACACTTATCAGTGATGAGACGCTAATAGGTCTGGATGAACCTAACAGTTACGCGGAAGCCATGGCAGGCCCTGAGTCAGCCAAGTGGAAAGAGGCAATGGACAGCGAGATACAGTCCATGTATGACAATCAAGTTTGGAACTTGGTTGAGAATGTACCAGGTCGTAAGACTGTAGGGTGCAAATGGATCTTCAAGAAGAAGACCGACATGGATGGTAATGTACACACTTATAAGGCACAACTGGTTGCAAAGGGTTTCTCACAAACTCCGGGAGTTGATTATGATGAGACCTTTTCTCCAGTGGCCAAGATTAAGTCTATTAGGGTTCTGTTAGCCATAGCCGCATTTCATGACTATGAAATATGGCAAATGGATGTCAAAACCGCTTTCCTTAATGGAAAGTTGGCTGAGGATGTTTACATGAGTCAGTCAGAGGGTTTTGTCAACACAGAGTACCCTAATAGAGTGTGTAAGCTTGAGAAATCCATTTATGGGTTAAAGCAAGCACCTCGCAGATCGAATCTTTGCTTTGATGAGAAAGTCAAGGAATTTGGCTTTTCTAGGAGTGAAGATGAATCTTGTGTATATGTCAAGGCTAGTGGGAGTATAGTTAGCTTTTTGGTATTGTATGTGGATGACATACTACTCATAGGAAATGACATCCCAACTCTGCAGGAAGTTAAGTCCTGGCTTGGGAAGTGTTTCTCTATGAAGGACCTAGGAGAAGCTGCCTATATTCTAGGGATAAGGATCTTGAGAGACCGGAGTAAAAGACTAATTGGACTTAGTCAGAGTACTTACTTGGATAAGGTGTTGAAGAGATTCGGCATGCAGGACTCCAAGAAAGGAGAGTTACCCATCCAGAGTAATGCCAGATTGAGTAAGACACAAAGCCCTAGTACTGAGGCTGAGATAGCAGAAATGAGTCGAATACCTTATGCTTCGGCTGTAGGATCGATCATGTATGCTATGACGTGTACTCGACCTGATGTAGCCTTTGCTTTGAGCATGGTTAGCAGGTATCAGGGGAACCCTGGCAAGGCACACTGGACTGCGGTAAAGAATATCCTCAAGTACCTACGGAGGACTAAGGACTGGGTCCTTACCCTCGGTGGGAGTGAAGACTTGAGAGTTGTAGGGTATAGTGATGCTAGCTTTCAGACTGATAGGGATAATTTCCGCTCTCAGTCAGGCTGGGTCTTTACCTTAAATGGAGGAGCAATTTCTTGGAAGAGTTCCAAGCAAGAGACAGTGGCTGATTCAACTTGCGAATCAGAGTATATAGCAGCTAGCGAGGCAGCAAAGGAGGCGATATGGCTGAAGAACTTCATTGGAGACCTTGGAGTTGTACCAGCTATTAAAGAGCCAAAATGAAATTTTCTGTGATAGTGAAAGTGCAGTTGCCTTAGCCAAGGAACCAAGGGATCACGGGAGATCCAGACACATCGACAGAATATACCATTTCATCAGACATCGAATAGAAGAAGGACTCCTCGTGGCAAAGAGGGTATCATCGGATGAGAATCCAGCAGATCCCCTCACGAAGGGACTGACTCGGGTTAAGCATCTCCAGCATGCTCGGAGCATAGGGCTGAAGGATGATATTAGATTTAGTAGTTAGATAACCTTGAAATTTGTAAAGTGTAATTGACATTAGATGATGAATAAAAGGTGTTTTATTTATGAGTAAAGTGTTGCTATCTCTTGTCGATCGTTTACTATATTTCTTTTGCATGTTTTGACTTCCAGAATAATTATGTTTGGTATATCATATTATTCGAACCTCCACAGTCGGTCATATGTCGGAAGTAGGTATGAATCAAGACTGTCATGATTGGTTGCAGAGGTCTAAGTTGTTGGACATGGCTACAACACTCATGAGTGCTCATAAGTTTTGAGCATTGGACTCAACCCACGCTCACTGGAATCACTTCATGGAATTTATCTCGAGTGATCGTGAGACGGTAATATCATATAAGTCTTCAAACCTAGAGATATGATTTGTTACTTATGAGTTGGTTATGCATTGATTGTACGTTAACGCATTGGTAACTCGATGTTATAAAACATGCTTTTGTGTATAATTCAATGAGTGGTAGAACAAACATATGAGTCGAAGTTTATCTGTTCCTTCTTGGATTAGAAGCTGATATCTGGGCCCCTCGATGATTTTGTTTTGACCTATGTACCGGGCCCGTTCAGAACTAAGTTGATGTGTTCAATTAAGTTCTTTGTCAAACAAATCGGAAATCGGGAAACAAACTGCTGGACAATAAGTAAGACATTGTTCCATGTATTTGTCCGGCTGATATCTAGAACAGAGGATTATATGATCACTTATCTTAAATGGCGTATCATCATCTTCTCAGTTCCGAGAGACCTTGAAAGAGCTACGATTTCCGATCGGTTCCTGAAGTATTGCAGTTATAGTTATTAGACTTATCCAAGTGGGAGACTGTTGGATAAGGTGTCTAAGTCCATAACTATTTCTGGTATGTACTTGACCCGACCCGGCATGGTCCATTTGGGTTGCATGGCACCATGCTATTGGATAAACTAAAATGAGAGAAATAACACTTATGGCTTATTAATATATTATAAGTTCTAATATATTAATAATATTATTTAATTAGTTTGATCAAGAATTAATTTAGAATTAATTAAGTGATCAAAAGACAACTAATTAAATATATGGGTATATTATGTAAATCTTCCATATCTTATATAGTGGGCTAAGAGGCTCCACGGATTATCAAGTTGGGTTCCACCCATAGGATGCTCCATGGATGCTCCATGGGAGTTACAAACCCATGGGTCATGGAAATGAAGAGTCATGACACATTAGGGTTTACATGGTGTAACCCTAGATGTGTCAACACTATATAAGAAGCCCATTCTCCACCAAAATTGGCTACACACTAAGAAACAAGAGGGCTAGAGCCGATTTTGCAAGTGTAAGATTCTCTCAAAGTTTACTCCTTTGCATTTGGTGTTGTGTGAAGCATTTGAGGCATCACACTTGGGGTGCTAGGCTCACAAGGTTTCAAGGATCATAATCAACAACAAGGTAAGTTATTCTATCTTTCATTCAAGTTAAAAATGTTCCCCATGTATGATAGATAGGAATATAACCTTGGAATTCAACTTTGCATGATTATTAGACAAACATAGATCCAAGGTTATTAGGGTTTCATGTACACTTAGGAAGTGTTAGAATGCTCAAAACCCATCAGCCGTAGCATTCACTAGCAGCCAGATAGTGTGAGAAAGTGTTGTAATTCTGCGGGTGTAGCCGTAGCATTCACTAGCAGCCAGATAGTGTTAGAGTGTTGTAAGTCTGTGGGTGTAGCCGTAGCATTCACTAGCAGCCAGATAGTGTTTGAGTGTTGTAAGTCTGCGGGTGTAGCCGTAGCATTCACTAGCAGCCAGATAGTGCTAGAGTGTTGTAAGTCTGCGGGTGTAGTCGTAGCATTCACAAGGTTGGTAGATAGTGCTAGAGTGTTGTAAGTCTGCAGGTGTAGCCGTAGCACTCCCTAGGTTAGTAGATAGCATGAGCGTGTTGTTAGAACGCGGAAGGAATAGTGGTACCCATCAGTTCGTGTGAAACAGTGAGGGCGTGGCAAATCCACAGATTGATTTACGAATTTCCCCAAATGAATTAGACATGTTTGAGCCACTGATAAGACCGTAGGAACGCCATTACAGTTATGGGATAAGGGAAGCAATGGACTGTATGAGGTCGTTTGTGATATAAGGCTACCATTGGTCAGGTAGCAATCACTTTTAGCTTTGGATTGGTGACATCAGGACTTGACGTATGGATCTGATCAGTTAGATAAGAAGGTCGTTAGAGCCTTAGTGGCAAGATAACTAATGGTAACTGTTGACAGACAAGGATTTCGTTTAGAAGTCGTGTGAAGCGACCGCGTGGGAGTCTTTTGGCTCCACAAGCGGGCCGGAACCAGGTATTTTAGATGACTGGTGAACGAATTGAGACCAGGAAGGTCTCTATATATTTTGGATGCAGCCAAGTGGCAACATGCTGCTCCAGGCCATTCCAGTGTTTTGACAGTATTAGTATTAGTGTATTGGAATTTCAGGTATGTATGTGTAACAGATTGCTTGGGTTATGCTAAGTCACTCACAGCGGGATTCAGCTATAATGATTCTATATGGGCGTCTGTTAGGGAGTCATACCATCTCAAGACTACATATTTCAAAATGAGTAATGTGATCATAATGCAAAGAATTCACTTATCTTCGGTTTTTAGAACCCTGCGAGAGATAGATTTGGTTGCCTTGGGAAGGCCGGGGTTATGTTCGGGATTGTGGCCAAGTTGCTCAAGTTGTCTGGCGTATCAGGAATGGTAAGGAAGGATTTCGAGGACGAAATCTAATTTAAGTGGGGAGAGTTGTAACACCCCGTTTATTAAATAAATAAATAGGATCAAATTTACTAAATAAATAATATGAACTCCGGGATGAGAAATGTATTTTTATATTATTTTATTCGAGCCCTAAATCCATACTAATTTAGGGATGTTAGCCACGGGAGTTAATTGTGATAATTTTTGGAAATTATTAGGACTTATTATGAAGGAAATTATGAAGGCAAGGGTTAAAAGGTAATTTTCGGATCAGTCTTGCAAATAATTCACAAAATGGAGGGCTGTATGGTAACTTTTGGACTTCAATTGAAGAAGATCTTATGGGGAGGGCTAATATTGGAAAAATGACCAAATGTTTGAATGAAGGCACGGGATTAGACCGATACCATCTTTCCCTCCCATTATCATAACTCAACCCTAACCCTAGCAAATATCCTCAGCCGCCATGTGAGGTTTCACAGCCGCCGCCTCCCTTTTCTTTTTCGTCCATGTTCCGATCAGTCAAGCCCGCTGCCGCCGCTCCTCGCCATCAGAACGCCACCGCTGCCGGCAACGTTGTGAACAAACGAGAGGTGCGTTGAAGACCGAAGGAGGGCTGTGTTCGTCGTGTGAGGGTCGGGAGCCACTGGAAACGCATGGTTAGTTCGCTTGCAACTCATCTTTTCTCCCTCTCTCGTTCTTTTCAGTGGGTGTGATGCCAAAAATCATCATTGCCGTCGTCGGTGGCCGTGGGGCTGTTGTTTCGACTTTTCCAGCGACGCATGCCGCCTATGCGGTGGCTACATAGGTGTGTATTAGAGTGTTCATGAGGATTTTGTATTTGGGAGGTTTATGTGTGTATTTTTCTGGCCGAAAACCCACCACCACCACCTCAAGGTGGTGGCTGCCGCCACTGCCACCGTTTTCTGCCGCCACCAGCCATCGTGAAGGGTGGCTGTGTGTGTGTGTTTTCGTGTATTTTAGGGGTGGGAAGTTGTATATGCATTTTTGGGCATGAACCACCACCTCAAGGTGGTGGTTGCCGCCGCCGACCACCACTGCTGGAGGTGGCAGTGGGTGGTGCCCGGCCTAGTGGAACCCTAATGGACCTAAACACTTAACCTTGGACTGGGCCGGTTTGTTATTGGGCTAGAAACCCTAATTAGGGTTTAGAAAACCCTAATTTTAGAAAATGTTGGTTTGGACCTATCGGGACCCGCGTGTGGACCAGTGGACTGAAGTTATGACCTATGTTGATTCATTTGTATGATGGCTTAGTGGAATAATGGACTTAATGGGTTAAGTGAGAACACTTAACCCTAATCATCATTTCATGTGAAAACCCTAATTGTATTGGGTTTTGAGTTGGGCCTCCTGTTGGGCCTAGATGTTTGGACTCTGGATGGGTCATCCAAGAACAAGTATGGACTAGAATATTGAATTGGGCTTAGGATAAGGCCCATTGGAAAGACTTGGGCCTAATTTGGAAAATTGGGCCATAGATGGGCCATATTTGGGCCTTGAAGATTATGAGGTATTGGACTATTGGATTGCCAAGTGTTTGGACCAAAATAAATGGTTGGGACTTTAAAGTAAGACCATGTGAGGGATTAGGGCCCAATTTAGAAAATTGGGCCATAGTTGGGCTTTGGTTGACTAATGGTATTTTTGGCTTTCAGAGTATGAGTTTGGGCCTCAATATTGGACCAAACTAGGATAGGGGTAAAATGGTCCTTTTACCCTAAGTGGGGATTTTAGAGTTATGCATTGGAAACCCAAATGGTTAATTAGGTTTTATTTTGATGTTGACAGTCTATGGATCTGTCAGCTAGCAGCCAGAGAATTATTCACAGGACTCCAGCAGTGCGAGGTGAGTTTCCTTTAGTAGGAACGGGTCTAAGGCACCAAGGTTGGCCCGTATATGTGATATGTTAGTAGTTGAGTGTGGGCGGGGCCCGTATCTCATTATTAATATATTATAGATATTAGTCAGATTGTTGGATTGTTATACTTGTTGTCTGTGTGATACTTTTATGTGTTTGTTTATGTATGTGAGTGTGGGCGGAGCCTGTAACTCATTATTATTCGAGTGTGGGCGGGGCCCGAATCTCATAGTAGCCGAGTATGGGCGGGGCCCGAATCTTGTAGTATTATTTGAGTATAGATATGTGACTGCTTGATAGGAGTAGATATACTTGTTAGTAGTGGAGTGTGGGCGGGGCCCGAATCTCCTAGACAGCGGAGTGTGGGCGGGGCCCGAATCTCCATGAGAGTGGGCGGGGCCCCTATCTCCTAGTTGCATGATATGTGTATGGTATGTGGTAGTTTGGGGAGACTCACTAAGCTTCGTGCTTACAGTTTTCAGTTTTGGTTTTAGGTACTTCGGTTTTCAAAAGAGGAGCTCGGGATGATTGCAACGTACACACACACACCATTTATGTTATAGCCTGGGATGTTTACTCTGATATATTTTTCACAACTGTTATGATTTTTTGAGATACACTATTTATGCTTTTTATATGATGATGATATTTATGGTTTTATTAATGATTTAAAAACGAAATTTCTGGCCTTGTATTTTTGGTATGTTTCACAACACCAAATCACCTAGGGGCCCAAATATATCGTTTTCCCATTAGGGCAAAAGGAACGAATAAAATTTCACACATATGCTTGCATCTTTTACTTATCAAATCATGCATAATAATACATTTTATAACATCAAGTTACTGATGCGTTTACGCATTACCAATGTACAACCGACTTGTAAATTACAACTCATATATCTCCGTTTCAAGATCATACGATATTATCGTCTCAGAATTACTCATGATAAATTCCATGAAGTAATTCTATGAGCATGGGTTTATCCAGTACTCAAAACTCCATTTTCTAAGTACTCATGAACATTATAGCAATCTTATTGCAATGTCTAATCTCCATAGACAATCTACAGTTCAATTCATGACAATCTTAATTCACTACTTACTTCCAAAAGTATGAGCGACTGTGGAATTTTGAATAATCGAATTTGTAATGTCTCAAAAATAAGACCAAAAATTTTCAATTTTTGAAATTAATAAAATGGTAATCCAAAACATCATCATGAAACCAAGGTGGAACAAAGTGTATCAATATATCATAAAACATCATAGTAAATCACAAAATGCAGAATAAGGTGGTGTGTGCTCTACAATCATCATGGGCTCTTCCCCTTCGAACCAGAAGTACCTGAAACATAAACTGAAAACCTTAAGCACAAAGCTTAGTGAGTTCCCCAAAATACTACATACCATACATAATAAACACATAATGGGTCCCGCCCGTCATCGGGCCCCTCCAGGCATCGGGCCCCGCCCGACATTGAGCCCCGCTCGGTATATAGATATGTCAGTCATCAGGCCCCGCCGATATACATATAACATATAAACATATAATCATACTACACATGCGATAATCACAAAGATGATAGCATACAGGATAGTCATCGGGCCTTGCCCGATAAGCATACAAGCACATAACACATGCAAGAGTCATGCAGACATCTAACATCCTAACATAATAAACCATGGTCCAGCATTGGTGCCTTAGACCCGCTAAACACAATAAGGAAACTCACCTCTAGCTGCTGAATCACTCGAATGAACCTCTGACTGTTGGCCCGGAAAATCCATGCGTTATCAAATCAATAACATCCAATTATTAATTGAATTCTGGCCCATAACCAAGAGTCTAAGCTATTTGGCCCATAACCAGGATAAAAGACCATTTTACCCTTTATCTAACTCGGCCCATGTAACACCCCGATTCCCAGGTATGAGATTTATTTCCTTAAGCATGTTTTTCCGTTTGAACTCGGTGTGTTGGTAGCCTCAACACGGCGTGTTGAAGGACTTTTGGGCCGCGTATTTTCATGGACCAACTCTGAAACAACCCAAAAATACGGTCCAAAAATTTCATTTTTAAATCATTAATTAAACCAGAATTTAAGAATCATTTATCAAAACATGAAACATAATATCTCAAATGTCAAAACAGTGTATCCATATCAATCACATGTCAAAGAAATCAAAGTAAAATATCCCAGGCTAAACATAAACGGTGTGTGCCATGCAGTCATCCAGAGCTCTTCCGCTTGCTATCGGAAGTACCTGAAACCAAAGTTGAAAACTGTAAGCACGAAGCTTAGTAGGTCTCCCCAAACTACCACATACCATACACATAATCACATACATTGGGCCTTGCCCACTACATAGGGCCCCGCCCGACATCGGACCAAAGTCCGGCATCGGCCCCGCCGGCATCGGGCCCCTCCCGGCATCGGAACGAAGTCCGACATCGGGCCCCGCCCGGCATCGGAATGAAGTCCGGTATAAATATAACATATCAACAAGCATATAACATAAACACATAATATAAACATATAAACATTCCTCGGGCTTGCCTCGGCATCAGACCGAAGCCCGAAACAAATAACACATAACATATAAGCTAAACGTTCCTCGGGCTTGCCCCAGAATCGGACCGTATTCCGGAACACATTGTTACATTCCCTAATTTCTCGGACAGAAAAGACCGATTTCGTTTATGCTTTTTAAAATAAAATCAGAGTAATCCTTTTAAAGGATGTTGCGGAATTTGTTCCCAGAAAAACATGATAAATATGTTATCAAATCATTTCCGAAGAAATGTATTTTATTCATTTAAACCATTGGGATGTCATCGTCAATACAAAAACATAAGCATAAACAAAACTTACATTCATTTACACTAGTGATCTACTTCTCTTTTAATCTCTCAGTGTAAAGTAACCTCGTATCGATACCTGTGATACAATTAAACTGAGTGGGTCAGACTTGGGAGCCTGGTGAGCATATAGGGTTTTCAACCCATAATAAATAAATTTATTATGCTTAAACATCAAACAATCAACCCAATTACCCAATCCCCATTATCCTATTCTTTTCTTAAGGATTTACCCTAAGAATCAACTATCACTCGTTCCAAAGGAATTTTCCTAAGGAATAGGCACGAAGTCCATCGCTGCCCAAGGTTTATACTACAAGCACTAACAAACGTCGATCCCCACACACTGATCCTATACAGTTATCTTACTAGATCTCGCCTAAAATATCGATATGAACAACCAACTAACGAAACTGCTTCGGAAGTTCCCTAGCAGCAAACGAGGATCGAAGAAGACATCAAATGAATGGAATAAGTTTAACCACGAACCTTCGTTCATAAAAGAAAGAACCACAAGACAATTAAGTCAGGGGTAGTTATCAATGCCTAGTCGTGGTCCGAATATCGTGAGGTAGTTTACCCCCAGACTCATCCTATCCAACATCGAACTTTGCCTAAGCTGTGGTCTGAATATCGTGAGGTATGTAACCCCCAGACGCACCCTATCCAGCATCGAACTTTGCCTAGGCTGTGGTCTGAATATCGTGAGGTACGTAACCCCCAGACGCACCCTATCCAACATCGAGAATGGAAACGCTGACTCATGCCTAGGCAGTGGTCTGAATATCGTGAGGTATTTTACCCCTAGACTCACCCTATCCGGCATCGAGAATGGAAACGCTGACTCATGAAGCTCGTCCGATCACTTCATAAAATAAACGAAGACTCCAAAGCTCTTCAAAATAAAAAGTATAGGGAAAATACTAATAAAGTACTCCCGTACGCTCCCGTACCCCGACACGTAATAGTGTAAAAAAGAAGAACTATCGGATGAACACATAGTTCAAAAACACCTAATGAACATATAGTTCGAGAACACCTTATAAACATATAGTTCAAAGATACCTACCGATTACGAGTCTGCTAACGTTCCACTGGACTATCTAAAGTAGTCTGTGGCCGTTGTCTATACTCTGCTAGATCACTAGATCATCTTAAACATCGATACCTCTCATCACTTTTTATTTCATCACACATCATCTAATTCATCTACGCATGTTTTACCCAACATATTTGTAGATAAAAATACATATACAGTTTAAAAACCTGTATAAATCATTCCTTCAATACCCATCTCAATTAAACAACAATATATATTCACATAGCACGTATTTTATATAAAATACTTCATATCTATGTGTAAGATGAAAGTAACTATACACTCACCTGATTTAACGATAATCGGGCAGCACTTCGTTTCCTAAAACGATCGTTTCTAATAAAACCGGGAGTTTTATTGAGAAACCGGGCTCTGCGAGGGTCGGGCTTCGAAACCAAAAGGATAAAATTTTCCGGGTCTTCGGGCACTTCGGGGCGTGTTCCGGGTGCTATAATTGATACCGGGGCTTCGGGGGATGTTAAAATGGTGAAAATATTGAAAAAGGGGTGAAAAATGCCAAATCTTTAATTCTAGCCGGGAGATCTCGCAAGCCTTGTATTTATAGGCGAGATCCGAAGGTCGGCTGAGAAGGTGAGTCAGCAGCGAGGGCAGGTGGCATCAGGAGGCGAAGGCACGTGGTCGGATCCGGAGGAAGACACGCTTCGGACACGTCTCGCATGCGAGGGCTCGCCACCGAGGCACACGCGTCGGATCCTTATTGGACCACTTCAGACTCGTCAGCAGATCGGAACACGGGGCGATACGCGGCCTGCTTCGGTTGGGCCTCCCTTCGGTCGAATCCGGAAGCGACACGTGGCTACTGTTCATGCGAGGTGACTCATCAATTTCGGACACGTGCCACATTTTGAGCGAGGGTGACGTGGCTTTTCCGGGTGAAGCTTATCTATGCGAAATTTCTCGAATTTTGTGCCAAAATCTTCTAAAATTCATAACTTTCGAATACGTGCTCCGTTTTTGACGTTCTTTATATGCACGCGTAGGTAAAATTACGCTCTACAACTTTCGTTTAGACTTCGTCGGCTAATTTTGACTTTACTTTTTATATTGTTATTTTTAACAGACCGGGACAGGAAATCCGTTAAAAATTCATAACTTCTTCATCCGACGTCCGTTTTCGTTTGTCTTTTTACCGTTGTACTACTATTTACGAGACCTTCGATTCTCGTTTAGGTTGTGTCGGCTAAAAATCACTCGATCTAAAATTCGAGTTTTTAGCTGTCTACTGCTAAGCTGAAACTTAGAAAAATCATAACTTCCTCATACCAAGTCAGATTTGGGCATTCTTTTATACATACTCTCGGTTTAATGAACACTACGACTTTTGTTTAGATCACTAAGGCTAAAAAGTAGTTTATCAAAAACTCACTTTTTACGTCATTCGGCACCGTGCCGGTTTTCTCGCGAAACTTCGACAGGTCATAACTTCTTCGTTATAACTCGGATTTCGGTATTCTTTATATATCCGTAATCCTTGTCACGACCACTACAACTTTCTTAATAGATAGCGGCTTTATCTAATATTTATTTTCGACGCTTATTTTTATTCTTAATTAATTAAATCCTAATAATTAAGCATAAAACACATAATTAACATAATAATCACATAATTCCGCTTCATTTCTTCAAAATGAGTTACAAAGGTTAACCTAGACTATTACGTCAATATTAATGCCTAGCCTAGAAACACGGGCGTTACAATTCTCTCCCCCTTAGAATGATTCCGTCCCCAGAATCACACATCAGCAAACAAATACGGGTAGCGACTTATCATGTCACTCTCCGTTTTTCCGAGGTGAGATTTGGCCCATTCGTATGTTTCCAACGCACAAGCACTAAATCGACCATCTTGCGTCACAACTTCTTAGTCTTACAGTCAACGATTGCCTCAGGTTCTTCAATTAACCTCTTGTTTTCATCCAACCTTAATTCAGAAATGGGAATTATGTCGGGAACATCTCCCGTGAACTTTCTCAAATAACACACATGAAAGGTATTATGAATACCCTCCAGTTCTTCTGGTAATTCTAGCTTGTAAGCTTGATTCTCAATCCTCTGAAGAACTTTAAACGATCCAATAAACCTTGGACTCAACTTTCCCCTTCTACCAAATCTTATAAGTCCCTTCCACGGTGAGATTTTAAGTAAAACCGAATCTCCAACTTCGAAGGATATCGGTTGTCTTTTCTTGTCAGCATAGCTCTTTTGACGATCTTGAGCAGCTAACATCCTTTCCCTAATCACTTTTAACTTTTCAGCAGTCTGATGGACTATTTCAAGTCCCATAAACTGCTTTTTCCCAGCTTCCAGCCAATATGACGGCGTTCGACACTTTTCCCCATACAAAGCGTGATAAGGTGCCATCTTGATGCTTGAGTGGAAACCATTATTATAGGAAAATTCTACTAAAGGTAAATGTTCATCCCAGATACCTTGGAATTCCAGGGTACATGCTCTCAGCATATCCTCCAATGTTTGAATTGTTCGTTCGCTCTGACCATCGGTTTGCGGATGGTAAGCTGTACTCAAACACAACTTGGTACCCAATTCCTCTTGTAGACTCCTCCAAAACCTTGAGGTAAAACGGCTGTCACGATCGGATACAATCGTTAACGGAACACCGTGAAGCCTCACAATTTCCATCACGTAAGAATTTACAAGTTTATCCATAGACCATTTCTCGTTGGCTGCTATGAAATGCGCACTCTTAGTGAAGCGATCAACGAACACCCAAATCATGTCGTGACCGTTCCTTGTTCTGGGCAGTTTAGTCACAGAATCCATGGTGATGTCTTCCCATTTACCTTGGGTACAGGCAAAGGTTCTAAACTCCCATACGGTTTCTGATGTTGTGCCTTAACCCTAGCACAAGTTACACACTCGGCCACATACTTAGCAACATCGAGCTTCATCGTCGGCCACCAACAATAGGGTTTTAGATCCCTATACATTATTGTACTACCGGAATGAATCGAGTACATGGTCTTGTGAGCTTCTTCCATCAGAAGATCTTTACTCCTCCCGTCTTAGGTACCCAAATCCTATGTTTGAATACCTTCAGTCCTTAACCGTTCGTATCAAACACCAACGTTTTATCCCAAACGTTCTTCCTTTCGGTCATTTTTCTCTAAAGCTTCCTCTTGAGCTTTCTTTATACTTTCCACAATTGTCGAGACAACTTCAATCCTCAACGCTCTTGGCCTTTTCTTTTCAAGATTTACCTTCCGACTGAGAGCATTAGCAACAACATTTGCTTTACCAGGGTGGTAAAGTATCTCACAGTCGTAGTCCTTGAGTAACTCTAGCCAGCGTCGTTGTCTCATGTTCAATTCCTTCTGATTAAAGAGATATTGAAGACTCTTATGATCAATGAAAAGTTTGAATTTAATGCCATAAAGATAGTGCCTCCATATCTTTAAGGCGAATACTACCGCTGCCAACTCCAGATCATGAGTGGGGTAGTTCTTTTCATGCACTTTCAATTGCCTCGATGCATACGCTATCACTTTATCCCTTTGGGTCAGAACAAAAACTAACCCAACTTCTTTAACAACGAACGTGATACTTCTATTGATCGCTTTGATCATCCTTTACTTCAATTTGGCTTAAGTCAACTGCTACATCGAACTTGGTTCTCTGAACCACGTAACAAACTCATCGTAGTCAGACTCAATTTGATATGACCACTAGGGTCGGAATAACAATCATCTTCTTAGTCATTACCGAAACGATGGTAACGACAAACTAGAATAAGACATAATCAATTATTAACTCCTTGGTAACCTTGTGACTTCCCCTGATCCAAGTGTGAGTTCTGTGCTTCCAGTAGTATAGATCTCTACTACTATTCACACCTACTCATACTCGTCCCAAGTATTGTCTCGCAGTCCCCAAGTCCTAAAATCACAAGACAATTTAACACATACGAATATGTCCAATTAATCATAAAATTTTCCTAGACTCTAGTAGGACTTCTTCCATGCGTATCTTCAATCATCAATTATACTTCAACTTGGTTGGTGATGGAAATTCCAGACGATGGGATAACTTCAAGAATTACACCAATCATTCCATCATCCTGCCAATCGAAGGTGTACTTCAGACGTACCGTACCCCTCTAAACGTTCCGTTATTTTATCAGACATATTCTAAAGGCAAGATACCACTCTTACGATATCTTCTGATAGGTATCATTCACTATCTTAAGCTTTTCATTTCCTCCATATACTCAATTCTCTACGAGTCTTTACCATAATGTTTTGTACACCCAAGCAGACGTTCGGTGTACCGCGCGAGAATTTAAGATAGGAAAGCTTTATTTACGATAGACGTATAAATCTCCTTATCACTTCGAAATGTTTACATGCTAGTTCTAATATCGTAGTCATATGCTTAGAATCCTAAACACATAAAGTTTCCAGATCCGGTCGGCAACAGACCATAGATCCGAACAAATAATAGCATATAAGGCATAAAATATTTAACACATAAAACATTTTAGGCATCTTTCCTAAAATAAACTTGTGCTCGTGTCTAAAATATAGCAGATACTCATCTCACAATCATCGCTTAGCATTCTAAGTTTAAGTCTAGAAATCCTACAAATTCCTAGTTCGCTTAAACTAATGCTCTGATACCAACTGTGACATCCCCTAATTTCTCGGCCAGAAAAGACCAATTTCGTTTATGCTTTTTAAAATAAAATCAGAGTAATCCTTTTAAAGGATGTTGCGGAATTTGTTCCCAGAAAAACATGATAAATATGTTATCAAATCATTTCCGAAGAAATGTATTTTATTCATTTAAACCATTGGGATGTCATCGTCAATACAAAAACATAAGCATAAACAAAACTTACATTCATTTACACTAGTGATCTACTTCTCTTTTAATCTCTCAGTGTAAAGCAACCTCGTATCGATACCTGTGATACAATTAAACTGAGTGGGTCAGGCTTGGGAGCCTGGTGAGCATATAGGGTTTTCAACCCATAATAAATAAATTTATTATGCTTAAACATCAAACAATCAACCCAATTACCCAATCCCCATTATCCTATTTTTTTCTTAAGGATTTACCCTAAGAATCAACTATCACTCGTTCCAAAGGAATTTTCCTAAGGAATAGGCACGAAGTCCATCGCTGCCCAAGGTTTATACTACAAGCACTAACAAACGTCGATCCCCACACACTGATCATATACAGTTATCTTACTAGATCTCGCCTAAAATATCGATATGAACAACCAACTAACGAAACTGCTTCGGAAGTTCCCTAGCAGCAAACGAGGATCGAAGAAGACATCAAATGAATGGAATAAGTTTAACCACGAACCTTCGTTATTAAAAGAAAGAACCACAAGACAATTAAGTCAGGGGTAGTTATCAATGCCTAGTCGTGGTCCAAATATCGTGAGGTAGTTTACCCCCAGACTCATCCTATCCAGCATCGAACTTTGCCTAGGCTGTGGTCTGAATATCGTGAGGTATGTAGCCCCCAGACGCACCCTATCCAGCATCGAACTTTGCCTAGGCTGTGGTCTGAATATCGTGAGGTATGTAACCCCCAAACGCACCCTATCCAGCATCGAGAATGGAAACCCTAACTCATGCCTAGGCAGTGGTCTGAATATCGTGAGGTATTTTACCCCCAGACTCACCCTATCCGGCATCGAGAATGGAAACGCTGACTCATGAAGCTCGTCCGATCACTTCATAAAAGAAACGAAGACTCCAAAGCTCTTCAAAATAAAAAGTATAGGGAAAATACTAATAAAGTACTCCCGTACGCTCCCGTACCCCGACACGTAATAGTGTCAAAAAGAAGAACTATCGGATGAACACATAGTTCAAAAACACCTAATGAACATATAGTTCGAGAACACCTTATAAACATATAGTTCAAACATACCTACCGATTACGAGTCTGCTAACGTTCCACTGGACTATCTAAAGTAGTATGTGGCCGTTGTCTATACTCTGCTAGATCACTAGATCATCTTAAACATCGATACCTCTCATCACTTTTTATTTCATCACACATCATCTAATTCATCTACGCATGTTTTACCCAACATATTTGTAGATAAAAATACATATACAGTTTAAAAACCTGTATAAATCATTCCTTCAATACCCATCTCAATTAAACAACAATATATATTCACATAGCACATATTTTATATAAAATACTTCATATCTATGTGTAAGATGAAAGTAACTATACACTCACCTGATTTAACGATAATCGGGCAGCACTTCGTTTCCTAAAACGATCGTTTCTAATAAAACCGGGAGTTTTATTGAGAAACCGGGCTCTGCGAGGGTCGGGCTTCGAAACCAAAAGGATAAAATTTTCCGGGTCTTCGGGCACTTCGGGGCGTGTTCCGGGTGCTATAATTGATACCGGGGCTTCGAGGGATGTTAAAATGGTGAAAATATTGAAAAAGGGGTGAAAAATGCCAAATCTTTAATTCTAGCCGGGAGATCTCGCAAGCCTTGTATTTATAGGCGAGATCCGAAGGTCGGCTGAGAAGGTGAGTCAGCAGCGAGGGCAGGTGGCATCAGGAGGCGAAGGCACGTGGTCGGATCCGGAGGAAGACACGCTTCGGACACGTCTCGCATGCGAGGGCTCGCCACCGAGGCACACGCGTCGGATCCTTATTGGACCACTTCAGACTCGTCAGCAGATCGGAACACGGGGCGATACGCGGCCTGCTTCGGTTGGGCCTCCCTTCGGTCAAATCCGGAAGCGACACGCGGCTACTGTTCATGCGAGGTGACTCATCAATTTCGGACACGTGCCACATTTTGAGCGAGGGTGACGTGGCTTTTCCGGGTGAAGCTTATCTATGCGAAATTTCTCGAATTTTGTGCCAAAATCTTCTAAAATTCATAACTTTCGCATACGAGCTCCATTTTTGACGTTCTTTATATGCACGCGTAGGTAAAATTACGCTCTACAACTTTCGTTTAGACTTCGTCGGCTAATTTTGACTTTAATTTTTATATTGTTATTTTTAACAGACCGGGACAGGAAATTCGTTAAAAATTCATAACTTCTTCATCCGACGTCCGTTTTCGTCTGTCTTTTTACCGTTGTACTACTATTTACGAGACCTTCGATTCTCGTTTAGGTTGTGTCGGCTAAAAATCACTCGATCTAAAATTCGAGTTTTTAGCTGTCTACTGCTAAGCTGAAACTTAGAAAAATCATAACTTCCTCATACCAAGTCAGATTTGGGCATTCTTTTATACATACTCTCGGTTTAATGAACACTACGACTTTCGTTTAGATCACTAAGGCTAAAAAGTAGTTTATCAAAAACTCACTTTTTACGTCATTCGGCACCGTGCCGGTTTTCTCGCGAAACTTCGACAGGTCATAACTTCTTCGTTATAACTCGGATTTCGGTATTCTTTATATATCCGTAATCCTTGTCACGACCACTACAACTTTCTTAATAGATAGCGGCTTTATCTAATATTTATTTTCGATGCTTATTTTTATTCTTAATTAATTAAATCCTAATAATTAAGCATAAAACACATAATTAACATAATAATCACATAATTCCTCTTCATTGCTTCAAAATGAGTTACAAAGGTTAACCTAGACTATTACGTCAATATTAATGCCTAGCCTAGAAACACGGGCGTTACACACATAAACATACACATGCAAGAATCACGAAGACATCAAGCATACAAACATTCCTCGGGCTTGCCCCGACATCGGACCGAAGTCCGGAAATATATAAACACATAACATATATGCTAAACGTTCCTCGGGCTTACCCCGGCATCGGACCGTAGTCTGGAACACATAAACATAGACATGCAAGAATCACGAAGACATCAAGCATACAAACATTCCTCGGGCTTGCCCCGACATCGGACCGAAGTCCAAAAACATATAAACTACATTGGGCTAACCCCTACATCGGTAACATACATAAAAGGGCCGATATTGGTGCCTTAGACCCGTACCTAGGAGGAAAACTCACCTCGCACTGTTGAAGTCCCGCGGATAATCCTCTGGCTGCTAACTGGTAATTCCCCGAACTGCTGATCCTTCGGCTCCCCGAGCTATCAGTACCAAAATAACACTTAGTCAAAACCTAATAATCTTTACTTTGGGTGAAATGACCGTTTCACCCCTGGCCCAACAAGATTCACAACCAAGGCCCAAAACTATCAAATCCATAAAAATCCATCAATGGCCTAATTTTCCAAATTGGGCCCAAACCCTTACATGGGCCTTTCCCCAAAGGCCAATTACTTTTCTTAACCAATGATTTTCCGATGGCCCAAAAGTCCAAGCCCATTGGGCCTAATCAAGGCCTAACTACATTGGGACCACTAAGGCCCAATTCATCATCCAAGGCCCATTAGGGCAAGCCCAGCAAGGCAAGCCCAACTAGAAGTCCTTTACTCTAAAATCCTTAGTCCATTATGAGCCCAACCCAAAGGATAAGTCCAATACGAAGCTAGCCCATAATCAAAGAGCCCAAAACTTGCACAGGTGATGCTCACGTCGTGAGCACCTTATGCTCACGTCGTGAGGTCGGTACTTTGGCCCAGAAACTTCCTCGAATACGTTCTCACGTCGTGAGGCTTCATTCCTCACGTCGTGAGTCCAGATCTGACCAAAAATGAGCATTAAGCTCCTAATCCATTAAGACTTAACATGGGACAGTCTATAGGGTCTTCCTTGACCCCAAGGGCCATAAAAGTCGAACCTTTTCAGTCACATATGTCCAATACATGACTTAAACACCAACTTGGGTCAAAATGAAGTAAAAAGGTCCAAGACTCAAACTTGGAGTCCAAAACTTGCACCAAAATCCAGATCCAAGGGTTCTAACACAATAAATGACTCAATGGTCCATAAAGTTGCTAACTTTATGGACTTCATGCATGACAATCCAAGCTCCCATGCAAAGAAGGAAACCATAGCCTAGATCTAGCAACCTTAAATGAAAAAGATAGGATCTTTATACCTTATAGAAGCTCACAAGTTCAGCTAGTCCACAAAGATGAGCTTATCTCGCCAAAATGAGTCATCACAAGAGCTTCTTCTTCTTCTTCTTCAAAGAAATCAAAACACCATCAACCCCAAAACCACCAACAATGGCTCAAGGGCTCAAAAGGGTCGAATTTAGGGGTTTCAGTGACCTGTGAGTGAAAGAGGCTGAGGAGAAGCAACCATAATCATATCATACCTGTAAATACCCAAAAATTAGGGTTTTAGTGCATCAGAAGCTCCTCACGTCGTGATCACTCCTTGCTCAAGTCGTGAGCCTTAAATGAGATTGGTCAACAAGTCAACGATCACTCGCCCGAACCACTCCAACTTCAAACGGCCATAACTTCTTCGTTTCAACTCTGTTTTTGACGTTCTTTATATCCACGGAAAGGTGGAGAGAAGCCTTACACTCCTAATAACTCACCATGGCCTTAAAACTTCCCGAACAAAACCCAAAATCCATAAAAGGCCGAATTATCAAATTACGATTATACCCTTAGCCTCCGAAGTCACAATCTAACACTTAGATTACTTATACCATAACACCCACATCCGAAATGGGCCAAATCCTTCCTTTCCCAAGGACCTAAACCTTATGACAAATGATGATTGGGCCGCAGCCCCGAGCAACGAAGCACTTTCAAAACCAGGTGTTACAAACTCGGCGAGTTGGTGAGAGGGAACTCGGCGAGTTGGTGGCTGGGTGAGAAACCCTAAATTTTAGGGTTTTGCACCCTATATAATCCCCTTAAGTCCCTAGGGCTGATCTTTTATCAGCCTCCAAACCCTCATGTCGGCCCTTTTGAACCCTAATCATCCTTCCCTCTCATATGGGTATCTAGTGTGGTATCTTGGAGCAAAAGAAGAAGAAAGTTGGAAGAAGGAAGGCAAGGATCTAGCAAGCAAAGCTCTCATCTTCAGTTTGGATCTGGCCTTTAGTCAAGTTTTGATGCCATGCATGGAGTTTAAGTCATATTTCCTCTTTTTGCCCAATTTTGGGTTTAATACATGCATTGGACATGCATGTCTATAATGCACCAACATTTTGAGGATAGAACCTCTTCTGGAAAGGTTGGGTTCTAGATTTCAAGGATTTTGTGCTTATTGGTTAAGCCCTTGAATCTTCAAGCCTTGTGGATAGGTTTTTGAGCACTTGGAGTAGCCCCAAAGGATAAAGTTGGAAACTTTATCATTTTTGGTAGCATTGGAGGTTAGATCTGAGTCTTGGAGTCCCTAAAATCGTAGGATCAGCAGAATGTTTTAAGCTCGGGAAAACTCGGCGAGTTTGCAAGCCAACTCGGCGTGTTGGCTGGGATTTTAGCGACCTTCTGATTACGGTAGGAAATCGACGAGTTTGTTGGTGCACTCGACGAGTTGGGTCAACATGGACTGTTGACCTTGACCGTTGACTTTGACTTTTACCATTGTTAATCAAATTTGACTTCTAAGGGTATTTTGGGTATTTTTGGGTTTTGATGGAATTGGTCACATGGTGGTTGTAGGCACTTGAGTTGGGAGCTGAGATTCGGAGTAAGACCTTATCAGTTATGCACTACTTGAGTGGTGAGTATTCCTCACTGTACTTGTTGGGTCGAAGGCACCAATGCCGGCCCTTGTGGATTATTATCTTGATTATTACATGATTGAGTATTGTTGTGATATGTTAGATCTGTATCCTGGTAGATAGGATGATGCTATGCTTAGTGATCTGTAAGATCTGCCTGTTTGTCTACTGCCTGGTTATATGTTTATGTGTAATGTATACGTCAACATGTTATGTGTGGTTGGGTTGAGGCGGTCCTGCTTTGTTCTGAAGGCCAACAGACCCAGGGCGTCCCAGATAGACTGAAGGCCAATAGGGCGTACCAGTCAGGCCGAAGGCCCGGGGAACGTTCTAGATAGGCTGAAGGCGCGAGGTGGCGTACCAGTCATGCTGCAGGTTCTGTGAGCATACCAGATAGACTGTAGGCCAGTGGGGTGTTCCAGTCAGACTGAAGGCTCTGTATGTATGTTGTTTATTGTATTATTCCGGTTCTGTGTTGTTTTGGTATTTTGGGGGGAAACTCACTAAGCTTGGGCTTACAGTTTTGGATTATGTTTCAAGTACTTCATAGGATCGCAGAAAGGCGAAGGCGTGATCGTGCACCTCCTCATGTTTTTATTTCACGATTTTGGGGTTTCATCGATGTTGCACTTATTTTGGAAACAATTTGTAAACAATGATGGTTTTAAGTAAATTTCAAAAGTTTAATATTTTTGAGAATTTTATGAATGTTACAGCCCAAAACCAAGGCCCAACTCAACTATTTAAAAGGCCCAAATCCTAAAGCCCAATTTATGGCCCAATCTTCCAAATTGGGCCCAAACCCATCAGGGGCCTAAAATCCAAGGAAGCCCAACATGCTAGCCCAAAGCCCAAAATAAAGGTCTAATGGCCCAACCAGGCCCAAACTTACAAACCCAACTATGGCCCAAAACTGAGGACGTCAAGCCCAAAAGCCCATCTACTAAGTGCGTCGGGCTTGCTCAGCTCGTACGCTTAGCGTACTCCATCTGGGGCTAGTACGCACAACGTACCAGCTGGGTACGCCCAACGTACTCCCTAGTGTGCCAACTTACTCCATTAAGCACTTAAACTGTTAAGCCCTTTATTCAAACTCTCAGATATGGTCCCTAAAAGTGACTTATCATGTAAAGTTGGCAACTTTACATACATGCATGGCTTAATGGGGCTCAAGAGATCAAAAAGAGCTAACAGAGATCTTAATACATGCATGGGTCAAAATACTCCATAAAGTTGACATTTTTATGATCATGGGGACTAAATGGAGCTAAGATCTAGCATCCATTACTTCTGGAGTAGATAAAAAGTCCACCTTTAACATAAACTGTTAACCCCTTTATTCAAACTTATCATGTAAGGTTGGCAACTTTACATACATGCATGGCTTAATGGGGCTCAAGAGCTCAAAAAGAGCTTAATAGAGGTCTTAATACATGCATGGGTCAAAATACTCCATAAAGTTGACATTTTTATGATCATGGGAACTGAATGGAGCTAAGATCTAGCATCCATTACTTCTGGAGTAGATAAAAAGCCCACTTTTAACATAAAAGGCTCAAAAATGCCCAAGAAACACCATGAAGAAGATCCATCATAAATGAACATAAAGGTGTGAGCTTTTTACCTCAAAAAGCTTGTAAATGAGAAGGTGATCATGGATCCACAAGCTCGATCTACTTCTCCAATGGTTTCTCTTCTTCTTCTTCACCTTAAGACACCAAAAATCTCTTTATCAAGCTCAAAAACTCACTAACACACTTAGGGTTTCGTTTTCTGGGACAAGGAGGATGGAGGATGGTCTAAAATGTCCAGGAGGTGGTATAATGGTGTTTAAATAGGGTGCAAACCCTAAAAATTAGGATTTGCTCAATCTATGTGTACGCCCTGCGTACTCCCATGTACGCCCTGCGTACTCCCATGTATGCCCAATGTACGTGGGTGATGCCCGTGACCAACTTATGGCTAGTATGCTAAGCATACTCACAGAGTACGCCCCACGTACTAACCAAGGACCAAATATGAAAAGAATTTACATGAAAGGGGGGTAAAAGGAAACTTAACAAGAACCCTAGTGTTACAATTCTCCCCCACTTGAATCAGACTTCGTCCTCGAAGTCCGCTGCCTCAAATAACGTTGGGTAGTGCTTCGTCATCTCGTCCTCCGGTTCCCACGTCCATTTTGAACCCTTGCGATGCTGCCACTAGACTTTCACCAACTCAACAACCTTGTTCCTCAAGGTTTTTGTCTTCCGGTCAAGAATCGCTACCGTTCTCTTGATGTAATTCAGGAAATCATCCACCTGAGTATCCTCCAATGGTACCACCGCGGAGTCATCCACTAAACATTTCCGCAACTGAGAGACGTGGAAAGTGCTATGGATTTGACTGAGCTCCTCGGGAAGATCCAAGCGATAAGCAACCTGGCCCACCCGGGCCAAAACCCTAAAAGGACTGATGTAACTGGGGCCCAAATTTCCCCTCTTTCTGAATCGGATGACACCTTTCCAAGGTGACACCTTCAGGAGAACCATATCTCCCACCTAGAACTTTAGATATGATCGTCGCTTGTCGGAATAGCTCTTCTACTAAATCTGAGCTGTCTATATTTTTGTGTTTTGTTTTAGGACCGTTCCTTGTGAACGATATATCTGTGTTGGTATTTTTTGATTCGGGAGCTACTCGATCTATTGTATCTCTTGCGCTCAGCAAGAGGTTTGCTGGTGCTCCAGGGAGCTGGATTGTCCATTAGAGGTTTAGATTGCAGATGACCGATCAGTCCGGGTATCGAAGGTTCCAATTCGTTTGTGCAGGAACAAGGATATTGTAGGGTGGACTGGTTGAGCCCTAATGGTGCAGTGATTGATTGCGAGCATCAGTTGGTACGCATTCAAAAGTGGTTCAGGGAGAGAGTGCTCAGCGTGGGCTGATTCTTTGTTCAGCAGCTAGGGCCAGACATTATCTTCATCAGGCTTGTTCCGGATATGTCGCCTATGTTATGGATACTCGGGATAAGGGTAAGGCGATTGTGGATGATGTGCCGATTGTACGGGAGTACCCGGATGTGTTTCTAGAGGATTTGCCTGGAGTGCCTTCGAAGAGGTAGGTGGAGTTTAGGATTGACTTGGTTCCTGGTGCGGCTCCGATAGCCAAGGCACCGTATCGGTTAGCTCTTCCAGAGATGCAGGAGTTATCTATAGAGCTGCAGGAGATGTTAGACAAGGGGTTCATTCGACCGAGTAGTTCGCCTTGGGGAGCAGCGATCCTGTTTGTGAAGAAGAAGAATGGGTCGCATCAGATGTGTATTGACTACTGGGAGATGAATAAGCTGACAGTGAAGAACCGTTATCTACTCTCGAGGATTGATCATTTGTTTGACCAGCTTCAGGGTGCATCTTGGTTTTCCAAGATCGATCTACGTTCGGGTAATCATCATATGAGGGTTATAGAGGAGGATGTGCAGAGACGGCCTTCCAGACTCGTTATGGTCATTACGAGTTCGTGGTGATTCCCTTTGGGCTCACCAATGCTCCAACCACATTCATGGACCTCATGAACCGCGTATGCAAGCCGGTGTTGGATTGGTCTGTGATTGTATTCATTGATGACATCCTGGTCTATTATAAGACTTAGGACATGCATGAGGAGCACTTGAGAGAGGTATTAGAGACTTTGAGGAGGGAGAGACTGTATGTGAAGTTCTCCAAGTGTGAGTTCTAGTTACGCGAGGTGCAGTTTCTGGGGCACCTTGTCAACCAGAATAGTAGTCTGGTCGATCCGGCCAAGGTCGAGGTTGTGATAAGGTGGGAGGTTCTGAGGTCTCCATCTGAGATTCAAAGTTTCCTTGGGTGGGTAGGTTACTATCGGAGGTTCATTCAGGATTTCTCCAAGATAGCGGTTCCTCTAACTCGGTTGACGAAGAAGACTGTCACTTTTTGCTGGGGGCCTGAGCAGCAAGCAGCTTTTGAGACCCTGAGACAGAGATTGTGTGAGGCGCCGATTTTGACCCTGCCAGAGGGTGTTGACGATTTCATGATTTATTGTGACACATCGATCATGGGTTTGGGTGTAGTTTTAATTCAGAGGGGTCACGTTATTGCTTACGCTTCGAGGCAGCTGAAGCCTCATGAGGCGAATTATTCGACGCATGATTTAAAGCTGGGGGCTGTAGTTTTCGCCCTCAAGATTTTGCGACATTACCTATATGGGGTCCGTTGTACTATTTACATGGATCACAAGAGCCTAGGTATTTGATGGATTTGCCAAATCTGAACATGAGACAGTGCCGGTGGTTGGATGTGGTGAAGGATTATCATTTTGAGATCCTTTACCATCCGGGTAAGGTCAATGTAGTGGCCAATGCTCTTAACCGCAAGGTGGTCGCGACTCCGAACAGAGATAATTGTTTGAGGATGACAGTGGTTACTCCACTCTTGGAGCAAATTCGAGAGGCTCAGGTTGACACTATGAAGGAAGAGCACCGAAAGAGTGAGCGCATAGTGGGTCAGGTGGCTTCCTTCGATTATGATAGTCGGGGGTTGTTTACTCTCCATCAAAGGGTGTGGGTTCCTTATTTAGGTGGTGCGCGTAAGGTTCTGATGGAGGAGGAACACAAATTGAGATTTTCTATTCATCCCGGGGCTACGAAGATGTATAGAGATCTCCGTCCTGACTATTGATGGCCGTGTATGAAGCGGGATGTAGCTTGGTATGCGGAGAGGTACTTGACATGCAGGAAAGTCAAGGCCGAACATCAGCGGCCTCACGGTAAGATGCAGCCATTAGACATTCCCGTTTGGAAATGGGAAGAAATTACCATAGATTTCATTACGAAGTTTCCTCGGACAACGCACAGAGTGGATTCGATTTGGGTCTTCATGGGTTGATTGACCAAGAGCGTGCATTTTATTCCGATTCAAGAGAGTATCTCTGCAGAGAAGTTGGCCGAAATATTCATCAGGGAGGTTGTGGCACGACATGGGGTGGCGGTTTCTGTGGTTTCAGATAGGGACATTCGGTTTACTTCCAAATTTTGGAAGAGGTTCCATGAGAAGTTAGGTACTCGTCTGCATTTCAGCACGACTTTCCACCCGCAGACTGACGGAAAGAGCGAGCGGACTATCCAGACCTTGGAGGATATGCTTCGGGCGTGTGTATTGTATTTCGGTGGGAGTTGGGATACCTATCTCCGTTTTTCGGAGTTTTCGTATAACAACAGTTATCACGCCAACATCGATCGAACTCCTTTTGAGATGCTTTATGGGAGGAAATGCAGGACCCCGATATGTTGGGGTGAGGTCATTCAGCGAGTCATGGGGAGTACCGAAGTGGTACTCAAGACTATCGAGTTGATTCAGCAAGTTCGGGGTAGACTCCAGACAACTCAAAGTCGGCAGAAAAGCTATGCCGACAAGCGTCGATCAAATCTAGAGTTCTAGGTTGGGGATATGGTTCTCCTGAAGGTGTCACCTTGGAAATGTGTCATGCGATTGAGGAAGAGGGGCAATTTGGGCCCCATGTACATCGGTCCTTTCAGGGTTTTGGTCTAGGTGGGTCGGGTTGCTTATCGCTTGGATCTTCCCAAGGAGCTTAGTAAGATTCATAGCACGTTTCACGTCTCTCATTTGCGCAAATGTTTAGTGGATGATTCCGCGGTGGTTCCATTAGAGGATATTCATGTGGATGATCGCCTAAATTATATCGAGAGACCGGCGGTGATTCTTGATCAAAAAGACGAAAACCTTGAGGAACAAGATTGTTGAGTTGGTGAAAGTTCAGTGGCATCACCGCAAAGGTTCAGAATGGACGTGGGAGCCGTAGGACGAGATGAGGGAGCACTAACCAGAGTTATTTGGGGCAGCGGACTTTGAGGACGAAGTCTGATTCAAGTAGGGGAGAATTGTAGCATTCGAGATTATTGGTATGTTTCTTTTTTAACCCTTAATGTAAAAAAATCTTTCATTTTAGTCCCTAGCTAGTACGCAGGGTGTACTCTATGAGTACGCTTAGTGTACTAGCTCATTGATGGATCGCGGATGAACCCACGTACGTGGGAGTACGCAGGGCATACGCAATGCAGGGGAAAACCCTAATTTTTGGGGTTTGTGCCCTATTTAAACAACTTATGACACCCTTGGACCTCTTGATGAACAACCTCTATCTCTCTATACCCTAAGATCGAAACCCTAATTGCCATTTGTGAGATTTGAGCTTGGAAGTGAGTTTTGGTGGTGTTTTTGGTGAAGTAGAAGAAGAAGAACACTTGGAGGTTGCTTGGGAGTGGCTTGAGCTTGTAGATCCAGAGTCATCTTCATCTTAGCAAGCCATTTGAGGTAAAAAGCTCTCATATTGATGGTTCCTTATGCTAGATCCAACTTAGGGTGTTATTTGTGCATTTTTGGGTCCTTTAAGCCATATTTGAGATTATGGTCTACTCCAGAAGCCATGAATGTTAGATATTAGCACTTTTGAGGTCTCTTGTCCATAAAAATGCAACCTTTATGAGTTATACTGGTCCATGCATGTGTTTGGATCCTTAATAAGCTTCTTTTTGAGTTTTGAGTCCCATTAATTCATGCATGGGAGTAAAGATGCCAACTTTACGTGTTAAGTCACCATTTAGGATTATATCTAAGAGTTTGGATTGATGGCTTAACCGATTAAGTGCTTAATGAGTTGGGTGTTGGGTTGTGAGCATTCTAACACTCCTAAGGTGTACATGCAACCCTAAATACCTTGGATCTATGTTTTCTCTATTATGCATGCAAACTTGAACTTTCCAAGGTATTACCCTAACTAGCATACAAAACATTGATACTTGGGTAATAAAACAAGTTAGATAACATACCTTTTCTTGTAGTTGGAAGCCTTGGAGCCTTAAGAACTTAGTGCCCCAAGTGTTGCACCTCAAATGAAATTACACAACACCACCAACAATTGGAATAACTTGAGATAAGAACACTTGCACTTCATGAAATCGGCTAGCCCTCCTTGCCAAGACTCTAGTTCACAATTCATGAGCTATGAGGCTTCTTATATAGTCTGCACATTAGGGTTACACCATGTAACTCATGACTTTCCACATTCCTCATGATCCATGGGTTTTAACCTCCATGGAGTATCCATGGGTCACCACATGGGTTTAGCCCAACATGAAGAACTATGGATCATAAGCCCACTTTATAAGAATGAATGATTTACCAAATCAATCCCCATTTATTTAATTAGTCCCTTTTTTATCACAAAATTAATTTCAAACTAATTCCTGATCAATACTAGTTAAATAATATGATTTCATATTAATATATTAGAACTTATAATATATTAATAAATCATAAATATCCTCTTCTCATAAAAGTATATCCAAATTGTTCCGATGCCAT
Organism: Lactuca virosa; assembly: GCF_052849685.1. Taxonomy (NCBI): domain Eukaryota; kingdom Viridiplantae; phylum Streptophyta; class Magnoliopsida; order Asterales; family Asteraceae; genus Lactuca; species Lactuca virosa. Next base: position 122,919,292 of record NC_136432.1, on the reverse strand, counting down.
GCAACCCAAATGGACCATGCTACTCTCGGGTCAAGTACATACCAATAATAGTTATGGGCTTAGACACCTAATCCAACTGTCTCCCACTTGGATAAGTCTAATAACTATTATTGCAAGCATGACTCCTACCCGACTAGCAATCGTAGCTCTTAAAAGCCGTTGTCGAACTCTGATCTAGTCAATGACGTGTCCATTAGATAAGGGATCATATATTCCTTCATTCTAGATATCATATGGACTGAGACATGGATTATAATCATTCTCTCTGTCCATATGTTGTTTCCCGATTTCCGACTTATGACGATTGACAAATTGAACGAATCAAATCAGTCCAGACCTGATGTCATCACTAAATCATTGAGGGGCCCACAAATATCGCTTTTATCCACATGGGGTAAAAGGAACAGATAAACTTCGACCCAAATGCTTGCTTGTACTTACTCATCAAATTACACACAACGATATGTTTTATAACATCCAAGTTACTAGTGCGTTTACATATGTCAATGTGCAACCGACTCGCAATTACAACTCACACGTCTCCGTTTGAAGAATATAAGATATTATTGTCTCATGATCACTCGTGATAAAATCTATGAAGTGATTCAAATGAGCGTGGGTTGAATCCAATACTCGAATCTTATTCTAGGAGCACTCATGAACACTGTAGCCACTTTGTCCTATATAAACTACAAACCCATTCATGACAGTCTTGCCTCAATACCTACTTCCAAAGTATGATCGACTGTGGCTGGTTTAAATAACCTAGTTATTCGGGAAGTCAAAACGTGCAAAGTGAAACGCAAGAATAATACTAATCCTATATGGCCCAAAAACTTTTGATTCATATTGATTACTCATTATTCATTGTATAATGTTTCGAATAATTAACTTAATACTTGAATTAAAACAATAGTTATGACATGCTCCAAGCATGCACACTATGTTTGTCTAAACGATAGTTATGCCATGCACCAAGCATGCACACTATATTTGTCTATGGTCCTTAATTTGTGAAATAGATCAATTGAAAAACATTTCAATGATGCTCATTTCAAAATTCCAAATCCTTATTGCAAGTGTAAGAATTCCAAATTCTTGTCACTGCTAGAAAGTTTTAGATTCTAAACTATCATGCAATGATTCTTTTGTAATGTCTAGGTGCCAAAAGTCACAGAGACTTGACCATTGCTATTACAAAATATTCCTTTGGAGATTGTTACAAGACAATTCCATGGAAATGAAGTCTCAAATTCAAAGTACATTCCTTTGAACATCCTTCTTGCATAAAAGTTTCTAACTTTCTCATCTATTCTTCAACTCCCAATATGAAAACATTCCATATTTGCCATACGACAAATCATTATTAATAGACTCATGTCTATTCATAATAATGTCAATATGGTCCTTCCATTACTATACTTCCAACTGTCCTTAAGCGACCAATCTTTGGCGAACCTTAGATTGTCCTTAACAGTTGTTCAACCACTTTAGTCATATTCGGTTCTATTCCTTTTTCCCTCTTAATGCCCTAGGCATTTGGGAAATTTAGAACACGAGAATATTATAGCATATGCAATCCATCCTATACCTGAAGCATATGGGATACGATTCATAATGTCTAACATAAATACATGATACTTAATCAGTCTTTTGCTATAATATTTCTATTTGCCATGATCTCAAAATTTTGATTATGAAGAGGGATGCCGTAATCATAATCAAATTTTGAGAACGCAATTAACCTTTCCATATATAGAATTTCCTTATGTTGAACCATTCCAACATAACATTCATAAATATTTGACTAAATTTGATTAAAAAACTCAATCTAAGCTTTTAGATTTTGAAATGAAGTATAAATTTCTCTCCCTTAATTATATCAAAACAACTTTTCAAACGCTACATCTTTGAAACATTTGTTTTCTATAATTAACATTGCTAACTTACAACACTTACCATAATAATTATACTCCCACTAGCATTATAATTATTATTTTACTAGCATAACACTTATGCTCCCACTAGCTTTGACATGCATTCAGAAATCAGTTGGACTTCTAGAAATCAATACTTATTGACTTTCATTACCAATGTTCAGATTTCTGATATGAGGTGCTTCGATAAGACTTTATCTAGGCTTCTCAAAATCATACACCTTTCCTTAGATAGCTCACATGTGTGTCTAAACAATTTTAGAACTTACAGCGATAAGTCTCAAATGTTTAGACCCTTTGCCTTTTCTCACAATTCAAATTATGAAAAGGGATATCGTAATCATAATTGAATTGGAGAATGAATATCACAATTCTATCTCCTTAAAATCTACTTAGTGAAAGCGTTTCCTCACTATCATTTTCATGAGTCGGAGAGAAACCTTATGACACTTAGATTTTATGGCATATATGTTCCTCTCCATGTGAATTTGTCATAACCATAATCACAATACATGGTTAGTGACAAATCCAAACTCATATGGACTGAACTTGTTCAATCTTAATTTTTTTCCACCTGGAAGCACAAGGGCCTGCCATTGATTCCAAGTTGTTATGCAAACAACTGAGAGCTCATAGAACTCACATGCATAGTCAACTTTAACTGGAATGGGCACATAAATAAGAATATGTCAACACGATAGGTTATAAACCTCAAGTCTTGTGCTAGTGATACACAATAGGTTTTATTCTTGATTAGCTCTTGAAATCTTTCCAAGATCATTAAGACTCCCACTGCCCTCTTGACATATAAGATTCTCTTGTCATGAATCATTCCTTGACAAAACAAATGTTCAAGAGTTAGTGCGGATTCTTATCAAGACAAACAATTCACACAATTGGCCTTAGTTGGTCTTTGTTTTATCCAAAACATCTCAACTTACCAATTTCAAATGTACAAGAGTAGAAAACTTGTACTCTACATTTGATAAGTGTTTTAAACCTTTCTTAAAATTATGTCACTCAAGGTTCAATCTTGGAGTATGACTCTAAGACTTGTTTTGGGAACGAAGTATGACTTATCTTCTTGATTTAACCATTTCAACAATTCATGATCCTTCTTCTTAGCCATATGAATGCACTAAGATATCCTTAGAGGATCAATTGCAATATGGTTTTCCATAACCGTTAAGATGGTCATAAAACACGATACTCAAGTACTCTCCCATCTTTTCAGATTGGAGAAACTTTTATCTTTCTGCCTAATTTGATTCTTCTTATTCGTTCTGCCATACATTGAAACTTTTCCAATGTGTCAAAATTATACTTAAACTTGTAAGCATAACCATATTTACTAAACTTTAGTAAATCATAACGAATAGTCTTATCGATATTTGTGGTGGATCTTGACCAGCGCACACCCAGTGTACCTGATCCCTTAGTCCTTCACTTGACTCACATATACATGTGAACAAGGAATTAGTCTTAATTTACCAAAGATGAAAATTCTCATTCATCATACAATACAACTTGCATGATTCCAAGTTTCTTTCCAACTGAATCTTGAGTGATGAGAATCTTTCCTTATTTGGTAAAATACTCGACATTAACACAAACGAAAGAATCAAATTCATATTGCTAACATAGAAACATACAAACATCACTTTTCACAAATGCCACTGCAAGGAGATATAATAAAATAAAAACAAAATTTTATGTATTAATAAATTGCGGAAAAAACTTTTCCTTACAATGCAATTACAAATGAACACTATGTTATTACATATTTCCTAGCAATCTATCAAAACTCCTAAGCAGCAGCTCAAAAATCCGATCTTCGAACCATGCGATTGAAATCCATCTTCGCGATCAGATTCATCATACTCTTCCTTTAAGCTTCCTTCCCTTTGCATGATCCTACAAAACATCAAAATGCAACCTTGTCACATCATGTATTAAGAATCAACAATTAGGAACTTAATAGAGTTAGACAGTAGACTTACCTGAAGCAGAGTCAAACTTTTCGATTCTACCTTTTCTCAGAACTTTCAGGTAGTTAGGACAGCTTCGCAACCAACGCCCCTTCTCTTGGCAACAGAAACATATGGACTCTTTGGGAATGGTACACGGGACAATCTCAGACTTAGCCTTTCTCTTTCCCTTGGAAAGAGAAATCTTTTCTGGACTTCCAATGTTTCCATTGTCAATGTCCATGGAAGTTTGGGGAGTAGATCTTCTAATCAAATTTGCTTTTCCAGTGTGCCAAATCATTGCTGATTCAGCAGCAACAAGCAAATAGGTAAGATCAACAAGGGTCATATCGTGGTCTGTCACATAGTAGTCCATAATGAACTCACTATATGACTTAGGAAGTGATTGAAGAACCCAATCAACAGCCAACTTCCTTGAGACTTCGACACCCAATACTCTCAGCCTGTCAATATGTGACTTCATCTCCAAGACATGAGTATACACAGGCCTTCCATCTTGATGTTTCATTGCAAGTAGGGCTTGAGTGATCTTGAGATTTTCAAATCTTTGAAATTGTGGGTTAGGGAGAATTATTGGAGGAGGTGGAGGAAGTGAAGTATGACTTCCACGATCCAACCGCGGGACATCATCTTCAAGAGGAAAGCTTGTTCCAAAAGATTTGGGAAGACCATAGTTGTCTGAACTAAACATATACAAATGGGAGAAATTCAAGTTTAGTTGATTTTAGTCCTTAATATAACACCCAAACGAAATATTAAGGCTAGGACCCAACACAATATTTTACAATTTGGAAGAGGGATGCCGTAATCCAAACTGCAAAATATTTGAAGGTAGGTAAATGACGATTTTCCAATTTCCACCACGAAAAAACGAAAAAGAGTTTTAGGTTTTAAGTGAATTGAAACTCTTAGATCCTTTGAGATTCATTGAGACTTTCAATGGCATGTTTAAATCTCGAGTGTGCCCTTCAAGTTTGTGACTGGGATGTCGAGGATCACAAACAAGGTGTGAGTAACCATGCAAATTAACTTGGTACACCCAATGTTACACCACCTAATCAATGTGCCGGTTAACCACACACGCTCCATTGATCTATGATTAACATCAAGCTACCCTTTGCCACGTATTATCAGTCCCGATTAGTGTGCCGGTTAACCACACACGCTCCACTAACGGCTTAACAAGGTGCACAGTGCAATTTCATGGGTTAGCATCATATTCACATTGATTGGGAATTTATAAGTGTTTAGTTACTTTATATTTATCATTATACTTTTAATGAAGTGAGAATTAGAGTCCTATCCTACCCGTTCGGCTAACGACCCTCCACCAGTCAAGGAAGCGGTGGGTGAGAGTGGACACCCATTAAACTGCCATTTTATAGGCAGTAACCGTATACCCCCCTTATAGACCGGCTTCGTGAACGAGGCCTACTAACGGTAAGACTGACTTTACTCTTATACATATATATAAATATTAAACCTATAATATTATGATAGTATAAGGGTTGAATTTTAAACTTTTTAAAATTCTAGGGTTTGGAACTAAATGTTTCAAAAGTTAGACTTTTACATTTACAAATTCCAAAACTTGAGGGCAAGTTTTGTAACTTTCAAAACCTTTTGGAATCCATAACTTATGAGTTTAATATAGATTTTAATGAAAAGACTTTTGACATTCCATAACTTAATGACAAGTTATGGAGTTCATAAAAACATTTATGGGAAAAAGACTCTTCAAGTTCATAACCTATGATTTTAATGATTTCTTCAAAGGAAAACTTTTCATTTTCCATAACTTGAGGACAAGTTATGAAATTCATCAAAATATATTTAGATCAAATATTATAACTTACAAAAATAATCAATTTGTCTATGAACTAAATTAAACTCCTAAGAACAAGACAATTCATATCAAACATATTTCATGTAATTAATCATATAAACAATTACAAAACATGAAACTTTGACAATTATCTTTTAATTGGACAAGCAAGAACATTACCCTCTTGAAAAACAGGTTTCTAGGTTCAAAAATAGTTTAGGGTAATGATCATCATCCGATAGCAAGCCAAAACACGAAATTTTGCTCACAGGTGCATCACCGCATCGTGGTAAAAGCTGCCACGTCGTGGTAAAAGCTGCCACGTCGTGGTGAGCAGTCAGATGCGAAAATGGCACATTTTCAACTTTGGAAAAACAAGAAGCATCAAGTATATGAGAAAGCAAGCCTAGGCTCTGATACCACTGTTGGGTTTTGAGCATTCTAACACTCCTAAGGTGTACATGCAACCCTAAATACCTTGGATCTATGTTTTCTCTATTATACATGCAAGCTTGAACTTTCCAAGGTATTACCCTAACTAGCATACAAAACATTGATACTTGGGTAATAAAACAAGTTAGATAACATACATTTTCTTGTAGTTGGAAGCCTTGGACCTTTAAGAACTTAGTGCCCCAAGTGTTGCACCTCAAATGGAATCACACAACACCACGAATAATTGGAATAACTTGAGAGAAGAACACTTGCACTTCATGAAATCGGATAGCCCTCCTTGCCAAGACTCTAGTTCACAATTCATGAGCTATGAGGCTTCTTATATAGTGTGCACATTAGGGGTTACACCATGTAACTCATGACTTTCCACATTCCTCATGATCCATGGGTTTTAACATCCATGGAGTATCCATGGGTCACCACATGGGTTTAGCCCAACATGAAGAACTATGGATCATAAACCCACTTTATAAGAATGAACGATTTACCAAATCAATCCCCATTTATTTAATTAGTCTCCTTTGATCACGAAATTAATTCCAAACTAATTCCTGATCAATACTAATTAAATAATATGATTTCATATTAATATATTAGAACTTATAATATATTAATAAATCATAAATATCCTCTTCTCACAAAAGTTTATCCAAATTGTTCCGATGCCATGCAACCCAAATGGACCATGCTACTCTCGGGTCAAGTACATACCAATAATAGTTATGGTCTTAGACACCTAATCCAACATTGGGTTGGTTATCTGCGAAGTACACGGGGTGTACTCAGCTCGAATGATGCGCGTACTGGCCCCGGAAGGAGTACGCTAAGCGTAAGTCTGAGTACGCCCAATGTACTCAACAATTTGACTTTCGGTTGACTTTAACAGGTTGGGCCATATTTTGGACTTTTAGGGTTTAGGCCTTGTTGGGCCATTGGACTTCTAACTTTGGGCCATTGCTAGGCTATGGGCTTTCTTGCATTTAGGCCCATGATGGTTTTTGGGCCCAATTAGGAAGTTGGGCCATATTGGGCTTTGGGATGCCATTTTGGAATTTGGGAATTTTGAGCAAATGGGTTGGGCCTTGGTTTTGGGCCAAGTAAGAGAAGGGTAAAATGGTCTTTTACCCTGGATGTTAGACAAGTAATTTAGATTCTTGAATATAGGTCGATGTCTAATTATTAATCGAAAATTATTTGATGGTGTTAGCGCGGGGATTTTCCGGATCAGCAGACCGAGATTTTATTTGACACATTTAACAGCTTGAGGTGAGTTTCCTCATTGTGTTTAGCGGGCCGAAGGCACCAATGCCGGCCCATGGTTTATTATGATTAGGATGCTAGTTTTATGTGTGACTTTGCATGTATGTTTTCTGATATGTTTACCGAGCGGGGCCCGATGCCAGGCAGGGCCTGATGATTATATTATATGCTATTTATCTTTGTGATTCTTGCATGTGTTTATATGTTCGTATGTATATTGGGTGGGGCCCGATGCCAGGCGGGGCCTGATGACTGACAGATCTGTTCCGAGCGGGGCTTGATGTCGGGCGGGGCCCATTATATGTTTGATATGTATGGTATGTGGTATTTTAGGGAACTCACTAAGCTTTGTGCTTACGGTTTTCAGTTTATTTTTTCAGGTACTTCTGGTTCGAATGGGAAAAGCTCGGGATGACTGCATTGCACACACCACACTGTTCCGCATTTTACATAACTCTGATCTATTTGGATGTTTGTTGACATACTCTGATTTCACTATGGTTTTATGATATTGTTTTGGATAATGGTTTTATTAATATAAAAATCGAAATTTTTGGTGTTAATTTTTGGGACGTTACACTTTCTTGCTCCGGCTGATTGTACACACTGCATCCTTCCTTGGTCACTTTTGAAAAAAATTTTGAAAACCATTAAAAAAAAACTTTGTAGTTCCCTAGTTTGAGTATAGATTCACACGAATGTTCATCCAATTTTCTCAAACCAAGGCTCTGATACCAACTTGTAACGACCCAAAAATCACAATACATTTTAACTTTAAAAAAAAACCCAAAAATTGTTTACAGGAAAAACCATTGTTTCATAGTCATAATCAGAGTATCCCAAGACCAATATGATAAAAACAGGAAGATGTGCACGATCACACCTTCGCTTTCCCACGATCCTCTGAAGTACCTGAAACAATAAACTAAAATCGTAAGCCAAAGCGTAGTAAGTTCCCCCAAAGTACCACCACACAACATGCATACATGAGCCTTCAGCTTGAATGGATCGCCTTGTAGGGCCTACAACTTATCCAGACTGCTCTCCGGGCCTTCTGCATGACTGGACCGCCTTGCAGGCCTTTAGTCTCTCCGAGCCGCCCTGGGTGTTTTAGCCTTCAACACCAACTGGTCTGCCTCAACCCATCAAACCATAACTTGTTGACATATACAATAACAAATAGTAATCAACAAAACACATGTATTCCTATAGATCTACCAGTCTAATCACATAATCAGTGAACACGTATCTCAACATAACAGTATGTAACAAAACATGATATCTAATCCAAAGGGCTGACCTTGGTGCCCTCGACCCATAAGTACAGTGAGGGAAAACTCACATATCAGTCCGAACAAATAGCTGAATAGGTCTCTGCTCCGAATATCAGCTGTATCCGTCACCTATTTACCAAATAGTGACCAATCTCAAATACAACTCAAAGGACCCCAAATAGCCTTAGGTCAAACTTGGTCAAATCCTGGTCAAAGTCAAAAGTCAACAAGCCAGCTGAGTCAACTCAGCTGAGTATGTTGGGCGTACTCAGCTTTACACGGGGGATACTCAGCTTGACCAAGAAGTCGAGGTTTTAACCTCGTACACGTAACGTACCATTTGGTACGCCTAACATACGCACCTGGCTACTTCAACATCTTATTAAGAGCTTAATCCATCAATTCCTTACGTCCAAATCTAGACCCAAGCCCAAAATATCATTATAAGTCATAAAGTTTCCAACTTCATGATTTTGCAAGGCTAGAAGTGCTTAATACCAACAAACTCTAACTTCTTAATCCATTAGGACATCCTAGAACATGCATGGGTAAGAACTAAGAACCAAGATCGTATGCTTATGGTTCTAGACATCTCAAAACGTCTGAAAGGATAAACTTATACGGGCTGGAGTATGCCATACTCATAAATGTCAAGATTTGGGACCAAAATGCTTCAAGACTCAAGAGTTAACATGATCTAAAGAAATGTAAGCCAAGTTCAGAACTTTATACCTCCTGGAGGTTGCTAGATAGATGGGGTTCCAGATCCAAAGCTTCCTCAAGCTCCCAAGGTGATTCTACTTCCCTCCTTCTCCTTCAAGGTCACCAAAAATGCACACCAAAGATCAAGAATGCTCAAACAAGGAACTAGGGTTTGCCATGGTTGAGTGAAGTGATGGAGGCTAATGAGAGAAAAGACTTGGAGGCCATAAAGATGTTTAAATAGGGTCCAAACCGTAAATGTTAGGGTTTAGGATCCTATCACATACGCCCATCGTACGATATATACGTCCAACGTACATGCTCCACACCCACTATTTACAAAAATGCCACTATGGACCATTTTGCAACTCTTCTCATACACAAGGGGTAAAATGCAATAATCTTCATACTTAGGGTTAAAATTTAGAAATACCTCAACATCAGGATGTTACATATAAACTTTTGAAATTTAAATTTTAAAAAATTATTTAGTTTTATCAAATTTTGAATATATTTCTTAAATATTACTTAAACTTTTCAAACCAAAATTAAAAAACATTTGTTATCTAAGAATTAACTATTCTAAAATAGTTAAACATATGAAAAATATGACATTAATTAAATTCAATTAATTTTATTTAAAAGTAAAATAAAAATATTTTATATGTTTAAAAGGTTTGTATTTTAGAAATAATAACATATCATATTTTTTTATAAAATAAATATATTTGTATAATAACTTAGACAAATATATTTATATTTTATATGTTTAAAGTTTCGGAAATAATAACTTATACAACTATATTTATTTTTATAAAAAAAGTATGATACATTATTATTTCTAAAACACAAACCTTTTAAACATATAAAATATTTTTATTTTCCTTTAAAAAAAATTAATGCATGAAAATAATGCCACCACATAGTGACTATGATCGCCTCTAAAAATGCTTTACGAGCCATGGATATATACAACAAATCCAAAAAAAACCACGCAAATCACGAATAAGAATAAGATTAGATAAGTCTATATCACATCAACGACTTATTTTGAGAAGAATTTGTGACGTCACTTAACACTTGATGAGCACATGTCGAATATCTTTCTATAGAGTTGTTAAAAATCGGGCATAAAGAACAAGGAACGTCAATACCACAGTTAGACAAGTTTAGTTTGGTAGAAAAACTGTCCAAGGCAGCTCTCTATCGAAATATATTAACCTTACTAAGAAGAATTTTATTTCATTCGGTCTTATAGGAAGTGATGTCACTTCGTGTTCATCAACACGAATTCGAGAATCCTTAATAACATATTCCAGACTATTATTAAGATTTATAATCTTAAGGGCTTTTTTGCAAAATATGTGTAAACTTAAGGGCTTTTTCGCATCATGGTAACCTCGAAACCTGCTATTACACATAAAAAGGGCAAAACCGACAAAAATGACAAGTTTACGATATAAACCAACCAAAAATCCGTTGAAGGGTAAAACCGATATTTTCAGCCAAACTTAAGGCTTTTTATGGCCCTATCCCAATTTCCAACTAGAGGTTAAATAAAATAATCAAACTTCAAAATAACAAATTATCCCTTAGCTCAATCGATAAGACCTTTTATCTTTTGATGGTGGTCAAAGGTCATTTCAATCAAACTGATATATAAGATTGTAGCTTTTATTTGTTATGTGAATGTTTGACTAAAATAACTAAAAGATTTTGGGATATGTTAAATTACAAAAAATGACAATTGTTTAAAAGGGATAAATATATATAACTATATTTTAAAGGGAAATTGTGGAAATTGATTATAAAAGTTCAGTAGTTTTTTTTAAACATTACATGAAATATGTTTTGGATTTAAAGGGTAACTAAAAGCTAAATATTTGTACTGTCAAACAAAGCTGTGAAACGCTCACTTCTAAACATATCCTTAGTATTTAGGTGTGACAGTCAAGTAGTAACCGAAAAACAGCTCCAAAATTAAATTTTATTTTGAAAATAGTAGCAAACTAGGAATAAAATTATCTAGACCCCAAGATTTCGAAGGCCCTGTACATTGGTAAAAAGAATAGACCCTAAAACTTTAAAGATAAAAAAGTTGAAAGCTAATTTCATTTAACCTATTTAACCCATATTTATTGATATTTGATGTAAGTATTCAATAGTTCATGTGGTGTTTTTTAAATTTATGATACAACAAAGGATAAGCAATCACATATTTTTTCTATCTTGTTCATTGAATAAAGAGTTGTTGACACCATTAATATTTTGACCACTTAGTTTATCGTGAAAAAGCTTGAGCATATGAAATTACTCAATAATTCCATATACATGGGCAACCGTTAGAAATTATATATTTTCATTCTTAATTGCAATATACATAAGTTCGAATATCATTCAAAATAATACACATAAAAAACTTGATTTATTTAAAACCTGTAAAAATCATTAACTACAAGAACCATAATAAGACCTTCTGATACTAGAAATCTTTTGATTCTAAGACCTTCTAAAACCTATAAAAATCAAAAATTAAATACTACATTAGAATGATAACAAAATATCTTATCATATATGAATCATAATTAAAGAAATTATAATATTCCTTGTACTTTAGGATTTTTCGAAAACTCAAGCTGAATTGAAACATCTGAAATATGTTTTGCTTCTGATTTTCGAAAACTTAGAGAGTCATAGATCTAGTAGGATATTGTGGCTTATGATTCAGTGAAATGCTTCTGATTTTAGAGAAGAAAAAAAGTAAGATGAAAGAAACTCAAAGCTTTTGATTTTCGAAATCGAAACCTCAAGAAAGTCAGAGTAAATTTGTTGTTCAATGCCTTTGATTTCAGTGATAATAATTCTGATTTTGAAGAAGAAAGAAATAAGAACATAAACATAAGAACCCAAATATGATTTTAAACAAAAATAGAATTATTACTTACTTGCTTATGTCAAGGATTGAAGGTAAGTAGTAACATTAACTTGACCTAATCTTGGTCTAATACAGACATAGGGAAAATATGGGCCCCTATGTTTTGATGGGCATTCCCAATGACTCTTTGAGTTTCTTTTAGGACATCCACAATACACTGAACTTCATAAAATACAATGAATTGTTATATCATCTTTTTACAATCCATACAATTATATTAATTTTTTCTACAATACATTTAACTCTCCAATTAAACTCATCATTATGAATGCTCTTGGCGGGCCTCAAAGGCCTCAAAGTAAAAATAATGGTTTTTGTAATATTACCCAAAATATAAACCAAAATAGAACAAAACTGTAATTTACTCGGTAACTTTAAAAGTTGTTTTTAATGTTTCCCAATCATACGTAGGGTCTCACTGCACATGTCTTTGCCCATCTTTATAAATTTTTATATATATTTTTTCCATTATTTGTCGTTTTCCTGTTTTTAATATTTTTTTTTTTTGCATTTTATATAAAAATGAAAAATAATGTTGTGACGGATTTTGGCAAGTGCTTATAGAGTTCTGCCACGATCCTATGATCGCATCCACATGTTTGACATATGTTAAAATTAAATATCGTTGGTTAGTTATAAGACCACATATTTATTATTTCTTTATTGGTAAGTATAACACCACAATATATTATTTTTTTCTTGTAATGTTTTCTTTCCTAGATTTTTACTAATATTATAAAATCTGTTGTTCAAAGAATAAAACGAAGCAGAACACACGTAAAATAAACACAACTAAAAATGACCAAAATTCTAAATCAATTAAAAATATTTTTTCAATATTTTTATATACAAAATCACTAACAGTAATATAAAAAAACAACGAACGAATACAAAATCACCTTATAGATAAAATTGTTTGAGTTGTTTATTTTTTACATTTGTTCAAAAATCACTAATGAAAAAGTGCAGACCCAATTTGTCATTCAATGTAATAACTAATAAAATGAGAAATTACAAACAAATAGTAATTGACAAATCACTTAATCACAAACAATAAAATAATACAAATAAAACAATAAAAAATATATTTTTATAGAGTTTTGGTCAATTTGCGTGATTTAGATATTAAAGAAATTATTTCACAATTTATAGTGGTACATTTTCACTTATGTGAGAAGTCATCATACAATTTCACCATAAAAAATAAAATCAATTTCAAATAAACATTAAAACCAAATAAATGACATTTTCAATTATAAACAATTCATAACCAAATATACGAAGTGTGTGGCCTATGAAATTATTTTCTTAAACGAAAATCACTGATCACATAATATAGCTAGACGAAATTGTAAAAATGGTCTCTATGGTTTCTCATATTACGTGGCTAAGGTCAAAACCTTTGAAAGTGACAAATTTTATGATTTTCAACAAATTTTGTTGTGGTTTGGGTCCATCTTTGGTTAACTTTAACAACTTAGTTGTTAATTTTTTTTAAAATGATTGTTTTATCCTCAGGTAACATTTCTACAACGAAACTACAATGATCATTTCCATATTTTTTTTTAATTTTCTTGAATTATTATATATTAATAAATGTTATTTTTAATATATAATATTTATATATTAATAAATATTATTTTATAAGATTATTAATTTATTTTAATTAAACTTTTTAATTTTTTTGTTATTGGATTTTTAATTGGATTATTATATATGAATAAATGTTATTTTTAATGTATAATGTTTATATATTAATAAATATTATTATTTTTGGATTATTAATTCATTTTAGATAATTTTTTTATTGGAGTAATTCTATTTTATTAGATTATTATATATTAAATAATATTATTTTTAATATATAATATTTATATCCTAATAAATACTATATTATTGGATTATTAATTTCTTTTGTTTTTTTTAATTTCTTTTATGGAACAATTCTTTTTTATTCGATTATTACTTTTAATTTATTATTTATTTATATAATAAATACTATTTTGTTGGATTATTAGTTTATTTTTAATGTATACTACTAAATTTTTTTTAATTTTATTAGTTCTACAGAAAGTCGCTAGAATATGCAAAAGTGTTGCCTCTCATCATCGAAAATCGTAGGGATCACCACAAAACATTTTCATCGGAGGTCGGATATAAACTTACCAACTTTTTCCAACCAACGATGACGGTAATCACTTGCGATAACACCACTACCATCACCTGATCACCACAACTTTTAATGTTTATAGGAGTTTGTTGCACATTGTGTAGGATATGGAGGATTTCAGGGGGTTGTGAAAAGGTTGTTGTAGGTGGCTATCGGTAATGTTGGGTGGAAAAAGTTAGTAGGGTTTATGTCGAACCTCCGATGAAGGTGTTTGCGGTGATCCCAACGATTTTTGTTGATGAGAGGCGACACTTTTGCTTATTCTGATAACTTTGTGATGAAACTAATAAAATTAAAAAGAATTAATGTCATACAATAAAAATAAATTAATAATATATTAAATAATATTTATTATATAAAGAAAGTAATAAATTAAAAGTAGTGTTCCAATAAAAAAGAATTAATTCAAAAAAAAAAGTAATTAAAATATTTAACTATAAGAAGTAAAAGAAATTAATAATCCAATAATATATTCTTTATTAATATATAGTAATCCAATTTACTCCAATAAACAAAATTAACTGAAATAAATTTATAATCCAATGTAATAATATTTAATAATATATAAATATTATATATCAAAAATAATATTTATTTATATACAATAATCCAATTAAAATATCCGATAACAAAGAAATTAAAAAAAAATAATTAAAAGAAATTAATAATCTAATAAAACAATATTTATTAATATATAAATAGTATATATTAAAAATAACGTTTATTAATATATAATAATTTAATAAAAATAAAAATAGGATATGTAGAAATTGTCCATGTAGTTTGGTTGCAGAAATGGCCCTAAGGGTAAAATAGTCATTTAAAAAAAGTTACCAGCCAAGCTGTTAAAGTTAACGAACGAGGAATCAAAACCACTACAAAACATGTTGAAAAAGACCAAATCTACAACTTTTCAAAGGTTTGGACCTTAGCCACATAAAATGAGAAACCATAGGGACCATTTTTGCAATTTTGTCATATAATTATGTAAAATCGAGTAAAAATTTTAATACCTTATGAAAGATAGGTCATGCACATTTGCCCATGTCATACACCATTTGGGTTGAGCCTCCTTAGTGATCATAGTTTATTATATCGTACAAATTATTATGTTATTTTAATTTAATCATTTATTTATTATTTTGATTTTTGGGTTTTATAGTAATAACTAGGAGGTGTATCCGGGCTTCGCCTCAAGACGTTTCTTTTTCCCTTTTTTTTTAGAAACAGACAAAGAAGTATAATCTAATTGCTAGATCCAAGTAGTGGCAATATGCACACATAATTGATTTTCTATTCTTATTAAGGCATTGTACTTTGGAAACCTTACCGAAATTATAACATTCTACTTTAGATTTTGGAGTACAGTTGCAGCTGAAGACTACACTTCATAATATCATTCCTTCCACTTAGGGGCGCACAATTTAATATGGCAAAAATGTGAGAACAAAAAGATCTGATGCGCAGGGACAAGGTTTGAGAACTCAAACCTTGAGTTAATGCTTAAGATCAATGTCTGCTACTAAGGAATGTTCCAGTCAAGTATGGCAAGACCAGTCAAGTCTGAGTTAATGCATTCAACAAAGTATTCAAGATATTAATGAAGAGTAAAGATAATGATCAAAGTAAAGATAATAAATGAGGAACAAGAAGAATGTTTGAGAGAATAACTTGAAAGGTGAAGTAAACTAGAATATTACTATATTTGTTTGAACAATCCGTCACTTGATTTATCATAGAAAGGTCCTTTTTAAATAGGAGAAGATATTACATCGTACAAACCAAATACAAGCATAGGACCGGATAATAGAGATGTTTCTGAAACTCTGATTATCTAGTTTTGACAAAAGAGACTAAGTCCTATGACATGTTAAATCTGTTGGATTAGGTGTTTAGGCCCATAACTATAATTGGTATGTACTTGACCCGAGAGTAGCATGGTCCATTTCGGGTTGCATATCACCAGGACAATTTGATAGGATGGATACTTGAGTAAGAGGTTACTTATGATTTATTAATATATTATAAGTTCTAATATATTAATATGAAATCATATTATTTAATTAGTATTGATCAAGAATTAATTTGGAAGTAATTATGTGATCAAAAGAGACTAATTAAATATACGGGGATTGATTTGGTAAATCAATGATTCTTATAGTGTGGGACAATTGTTATTTAGGATGGGCTAAACCAATATGGTAGTCCATGGATAGTCCATGGAGGTTTAACCCATGGAGCCTAAGTAATATGAAAGGTCATGGGTATTAGGGTTTGCATGGATGTAACCCTAGACTTTGCCACACTATAAAAGGACTCCCTTAGCACCCAAAATCGGACACTAGAGTTCTTGGAGTTCATTAGAGCCGATTTTGGAGCTAGCAACATCTCTCTCAAGTTCTCCTTTGTCCTAGGTGTGGTTTGAACCGTTTGAGGCATCACACTTGGGGTGTTAAGTTCTTAAATGCCAAATACAACAAGTTCTACAAGCTACATAAAGAGGTAAACTCCTAACTAGTATTTTATGTTGTTTATGTCAATTGTATGCTAGTTGTAGGCTTAACGATTTGGAAACAATGTTGCATGTATAATTAGAGAAAACATAGATCCAAAGCATTTAGGGTTGTATGTGTACCATAAGATGTTGTAGTATACTAATACCCAACAGTGGTATCAGAGCCATGGGTTGTTTTCTGTTATATTGATGCAAATGTTTGATTTTCAAAGTTGAAAAAAAAAACATAAAGTTTGTCAAATTTTAAGATAATTACTTGATTTTATGAAAAACTAATTATTTGTAAAATTTGAGTCATTTTACTTCAAGAGTTGAATTAGGTCAATTTATTAAAAGATAGAATGATATGATTATTTTATTTGTTTTAAAAGTTTGATCTAAATGTTTTTAAGGAGTTACAAATTTTGTCATAAAATTTTGGAACTCAAAAGTTTTTTTTAAAGTTATGATCTTAAGAGTTTTGAAACTTCCATAAGTTATGGATGTGAAAAATCTCATTCATTAACTCTTTAAGTTATGAATTCCAAGAGTCTTCAAAGGTTACAAAATTTGTTATAAATGGCTTTGAAGAGTTTCATAACTTGCCCTCAAGTTATGGAACTCAGAAAGTCTCTTTTATGGAATTCTAAAAGTTTTCAAGAGTTACAAAACTTGCCCTCAAGTTTTGGATTTTGAAAAGTTTTTTTTATGAGACATTGAATTCTAAAACTAAAGTTGTTTGAAAAGTTTTCAAAAGTGTAACTCATGGGTTCATAACTTAATACTAAATTAACTAGTTTTAATTTTGTTTTAGCATCTTGATGTTTTGAATAATTCATATTACATCTTTATGGACTTTATTAATAGTTAATTAAAAGAGAATTAATAATTCCATAATGACATGGTTTAAGTTTAATTAAATTAAGAGTATAGTTTAATTAATTGATTAAACCACTTAGTATTTTAAAAATTTTAAATACACCCTTATACTATTATAATATTAAAAGTTTAATATATTATATATATATATATATATATATATATATATATATATATATATATATATATATATATATATATATATATATAAGTAAAAAAGTCAGTCTTACCGTTAGTAGGCCTCATTCACGAAGCCGATCTATAAGGGGGATATAAGGTTAATGCCTATAAAATGGCGGTTTAATGGGTGTTCACTCTCACCCACCGCTTCCTTGACTGGTGGAGGGTCGTTAGCCGAACGGGTAGGATAGGACATTAATTCTCATTAAAAGTATAATGAAAATACCAAGTAGCTAAACACTTATAAATTCCCAATCTTAGTTACTTAGGAAAAATGTGAATTTGGTGCTAACCCATGAAATTGCACTTTGCACCTTGTTAAGTCGTTAGTGGAGCGCGTGTAGTTAACCGACACACTAATCTGGGACTGACAGTGTGTGGCAAAGGGTAGCTTGATGTTTGTCATAGATCAATGGAGCGTGTGTGGTTAACCGACACATTGATTAGGTGATAAATGACATCGAGAGTACCAAGCTAATTTGCATGGTTATTCACACCTTGTTTGTGATCCTCGGCATCCCAGTCACAAACTTGAAGGGCATAATCGAGATTAAACATGTCATTGAAAAAGTTCAATGAATCTCAAAGAATCTAGGAATTTCAATTCATTTAAAACCTAAAGTTCATTTTCGTTTTTCATGGTGGAAATTGGTAAATCGTCATTTACCTACCTTCAAATATTTTGCAATTGGATTACGGCATCCTTCTTCCGAATTGTAAAATATTGTGTTGGGTCCTAGCCTTAATATATTCATTTTGGGTGTTATATTAAGGACTTAAATCAACTAACTTGAATTTCTCCCAAATAGATGTTTAGTTCTGACAACTATGGTCTTCCTTATTCTTTTGGAAAAAGCTTTCCTAATAAAGATGATATTGCACATGGTGATCAAGATGAAAGATTAATCCCTTTGTTGTGCATTAGTGGGACTGGAAATCATACTTCACTTCCTCCACCTCCTCCAATTATTCTCCCTAACCCACATGTTCAAAGACTTGAAAAGTTCAAGGTCACTCAAGCCCTATTGGCAAGCAAACATGAAGATGGAAAGTCTGTATGTGCTCACGTCTTGGACATGAAGCTGCATATTGACAAGCTGGGAATGTTGGGTGTCGTGTTCCCAAGGAAGTTGGCTATTGACTTGGTTCTTCAGTCACTCCCTGAGTCGTATAGTGAGTTCAATAAGGACTACTATATGACAGATCACGACATGACCCTTATCGATCTTACTTATTTGCTTGTTGCTGTTGAATCAGCAATGATTTGGCGTACTGGTAAAGCAATTTTGATTGGAAGATTTACTTCCCAAGTTTCCATGGACAACAGTGACAATCCATAAATGATTTCTTCTCCTAGGAGAGAGAAATTGGCTAAAGTCAAAAAGTTTGAACTTAAGAGAAAGGCTTGCTCTGGAATTGTGTCATGTGCCGATGCGAAAGAAGCCATTTGTTTCTATTGCCAAGAAAAGGGACATTGGAAGCGAAGCTGCCCTGATTACCTGAGAGATCTAAGAGATGGTAAAGTCAAAATGTTTGACTCTACTTCAGGTAAGTCCACTGTCTAACTCTATTAAGTTCCTATTTGGAGATTCTTAATACATGATGTGATGTAATTACATTTTGATGTTTTGTAGAATCGAAGAAAAGAAAGGAAGCTTAAAGGAAGAGTAAGCTGATTCTGATCGCGAAGAGATGGATTTCGATCGCATGGCTCGATGATCAGAATTTTGAGCTGCTGCTTAAGAGTATGATATATTGCTTAGGAATAGATAACAACATAGTTTTCATTTGTATTTGCAGTGTAAGGATAAGTTTTCCGAAATTTTTATAAATAAAGGAAATTTTTGAAATTTATTTTATTTTTAAGTCTCCTTACAATGGAATTTGTGAAAATTGTTGTTTATATGTTTCCATTGATAGCAATATTGGAAAATGGATTTGATTCTTTCGTTTGTGGTAGAGTCAAAATTTACCAAATAAGGAAAGATTCTCATCACCCAAGTTTCAATTGGATAGAAACTCGGAATCATGCAACTTGTATTGTGTGATGAATGAGAACCTTCATCTTTGGGAAATTAAGACTAATTCCTTGTTCACATGTATATGTGACTCAAGTGAAGGACTAGGCGATCGGTTACACTTGGTTGTGCACTGGTCAGGTCCACCACAAAGAGCGATAAGACTATTCTTCATGATTTACTAAAGTTTAGTAAATATGGTTATGCTTACAAGATTAAGTATAATTCTGAATCATTGAAAAAGTTTCAATGTGTAGCAGAACAAATAAGAAGAATCAAATTAGGCAGAAAGATAAAAGTTTCTCCAATCTGAAAGGATGGGAGAGTACTTTAGTATCGTGTTTTATGATCATCTTAATGATTATGAAAGACCATATCACAATTGATCCTCTAAGGATACCTTAGTGCACTTGTATGGCTAAGAAGAGGAATCATGAATTGTTGGAATGGTTAAATCAAAAGGTGAATCATACTTCGTTCCAAGAACAAGTCTTAGAGTCATACTCCAAGATTGTAACTTGAGTGACATAATCTTAAGAAAGGTTTATAACACTTGTCAAATTTAGAGTAAAATGTTTTCTACTCTTGTACATTTGAAATTGGTAAGTTGTGATGTTTTGGATAAAACAAAGACCAACTAAGACCAATGGTGTGAAGTGTTTGTCTTGATAAGAAACCACACTAACTCTTGAATATTTGTTTGTCAAGGAATGTTTCTAGACAAGAGAATCTTATATGTCAAGAGGACAGTGGGAGTCTTAAAGATCTTGAAGAGTTTCAAGAACTAATCAAGAGTAAACTAATTGTTAATCACTAGCACACGACTTGAGGTTTATAACCTATCGTGTTGACATATTCTTGTTTCTGTGCCCATTCCAGTTAAAGTTGACTATGCATGTGAGTTCTATGAGTTCTCAATTGTTTGCATAACAACCTGGAAGCAATGGCAAGCCCTTGTGCTGCCAGGTGGCAAGAAATTAAGATTGAACAAGTTCAGTCCATATGAGTTTGGATTTGTCACTAACCTTGTCTTGTGATTATGGTTTTGACAAATTCACATGGATAGGAACACATACACCATAAAATCTAAGTGTCATAAGGTTTCTCTCCAATTCATGAAAATGATTGTGAGGAAACGCTTTCACTAAGTACATTTTAAGGAGATAGCAATTGTGATGTTTGCATTCTCAAATTCGATAAGATTACGAAATCCCTCTTCATAGTTCGAATTGTGAGAAATGGCAAAAGATCTAAACAGTTGAGACTTATTGTTGTAAGTTCTAAAATTATTTAGATACACATGTGAGCTATCTAAGGACAGGTGTATGATTTTGAGAAGCCTAGATAAAGTCTTATCGAAGAATCTTGTATCAGAAATATGAACTTTGGTAAGAAAGTCAACAAGTATTGATTTCTAGAAGTCCAACTTATTTCTGGGTACATGTCAAAACTAGTGGGAGCATAAGTGTTATGCTAGTAAGATAATAATTATTATGCTAGTGGGAGCATAATTATTATGGTAAGTGTTGCAAGTTAGTAATATTAATTATAGAAAAAAAAGTTCCAATTCGCAAAGTTGTAGGGTTTGAAAAGTTGTTTTGCTATAATTAAGGGAGAGGAATTGATACTTCATTTCAAATCTAAAAGCTTAGATTGAGATTTTTAATCAAATCTAGTTAAGGATATATATGAATGTTATGTTGAAAAGATTTGACATAAGGAAATTCTATACAGGGAAATATTATAGCAAGAGACTGGTAAAGTATCATGTCTTTATGTGAAACATTATGTATCGTATCCCATATGCTTCGGGTATAGGATTGATTACATATGCTATCACATTAATCTGTTCTAATTTTCCAAATGCCTAGGGCATTAAGAGGGAAAAGGGACTAGAACGAGATATGACTAAAATGGTTAAGCAATTGTCGAGGACAATCTGAGGTTTACCAAAGATTGGTTGCTTATGGACAGTTGGAAGTATATTTTGAATTTTGGAAGGACCATATTTACATACTCTGAGAAGAGGTAACTCTTGTTCAGAAGTGAAATTCAAAATGGGAATATGAAAATGTTTCCATAAGTGGAAGTTATTCTTTAAATCTGAGTAAGATTAGAAAACTTAATGTAGGAAGAATGTTCAAAGGAATGTACTTTGAATGTGAGACTTCGTTTCCATGGAATAGCTCTCTACTGGAATACTTTGTAATGTCTGTTTCCAAGTCTCTGTGACTTTTGTGCAGAGTCATTACAAGAGGATCATTTCATATAAGTTTAAAATCTAACAGATTATAGCGAATGGCAAGAATTTGGTATTCTTACTTTTACGATAAGGATTTGGAATTGTGAAATGAGTGTCATTGAAATGCTTTCAGTTGATCTATTTCACAAAGAAAGGATCATAGGCAAATATAGTGTGCATGCTTAGAGCATGGCATGACTGTTGTTTTAATTCAAGTATTAAGTTGATTAATCGAAACATTATCAAATGAATAATGTGTAATCAATATGGTGATTAAATAAAAGGTGTTTTATTTACATTCATAAGTTCTGAGACCATATTGGATTCAATTATTCTTGTGTTTCACTTTGCATGTTTTGACTTCCCGAATAACTAGGTTATTCAAACTATCCACAGTCGGTCATACTTTGGAAGTAGGTATTGAGGAAAGACAATCATGAATCTGACTGTAGATTGTTTAGGAGTTTTAGACATAGCACAAGGTTGCTGCAGTGTTCATTAGTACTCCTGTAATAAGATTTGAGTATTGGATTAAACCCACGCTCATCTAATTACTTCGTGGATTTTATCACGAGTGATTGTGAGACGATAATATCTTATATTCTTGAAACCAAGATATGTGAGTTGTAATTTACAAGTCGGTTGCACGTTGACGATAATATCTTATATTCTTGAAACCAAGATATGTGAGTTGTAATTTACAAGTCGGTTGCACGTTGGCATATGTTGCGTGTGATTTGATGAGTAAGTACAAGCGAGCATTTGAGTCGAAGTTTATCCATTCCTTTTACCCTTAGAGGGATACAAGCGATATCTGTGGGCCCCTCGATGATTTAGTGATGACAAACCTAAGTGCCTGGACAAGCCTGGACTAATTTGATTTGTTCATTAGTCAGTCGTCATAAATCGGAAACCGGGAAACAACAAATGGACAGAGAGAATGATTGTAATTCATGTCTCATGTCCATACGATATCTAGAATGGAGGAATCTAATGGACACGTCATTGACTAGGTCAGAGTTCGACAACGGCTTTTAAGAGCTACGATTGCTAGTCGGGATTTTGGAGTCGTACTTGCAATAATAGTTATTAGACTTATCCAAGTGAGAGACTGTTGGATTAGGTGTCTAAGCTCATAACTATAATTGGAATGTACTTGACCCGAGAGTAGCATGGTCCATTTCAGGTTGCATATCACCAGGACAATTTGATAGGATGGATACTTGAGTAAGAGGTTACTTATGATTTATTAATATATTATAAGCTCTAATATATTAATATGAAATCATATTATTTAATTAATATTGATCAAGAATTAATTTGGAATTAATTATGTGATCAAAAGAGACTAATTAAATATATGGGGATTGATTTGGTAAATCAATGATTCTTATAGTGTGGGCCAATTGTTATTTAGGATGGGCTAAACCAATATGGTAGTCCGTGGATAGTCCATAGAGGTTTAACCCATGGAGCCTAAGTAATATGAAAGGTCATGGGCATTAGGGTTTGCATGGCTGTAACCCTAGACTTTGCCACACTATAAAAGGACTCCCTTAGCACTCAAAATCAGACACTAGAGTTCTTGGAGTTCATTAGAGCCGATTTTGGAGCTAGCAACATCTCTCTCAAGTTCTCCTTTGTCCTAGGTGTGTTGTGAACCGTTTGAGGCATCACACTTGGGGTGCTAAGTTCTTAAAGGCCAAATACAACAAGTTCTACAAGCTACATAAAGAGGTAAACTCCTAACTAGTACTTTATGTTGTTTATGTCAATTGTATGCTAGTTGTAGGCTTAACGCTTTGGAAACAATATTGTATGTATAATTAGAGAAAACATAGATCCAAAGCATTTAGGGTTGTATGTGCACCATAGGATGTTGTAGTATACTAAAACCCAACAAAATCAAGCTAAATGACAAATACAATTAATTCATACGGACAAAAGTACATAACAAATCCGGAACATAGACTTTGTTCCGGACACCATCTTCACTCCAGAAAACTGATTTGACTCCGGAACTGCTTCTGACTTCGGAACACATCTGACTTCGGAACAGGCTTGCCATGGAACATACAAGGATAGTGATTGCTAGAGGTTCACTTTCAGGTTCCAACAATCTCCCCTAAGTGAAATTAGCAATCTAGTAAGTTTAGCTCGAATCTTCCTTGATGAAAACGTATGCCGTGTACAGCCATTCTCTAACCACAATGTACCATTGAAGCGGGCTTACAAACTTAGCCTTTACATGCTCTGGAGCGTCAGACTTGGATGCTCGACTGATGAACTTCTGAAGAGCCTTAGTGGGAACCAGGTGCTTGTCTTGAACTCGGAAGAAGTCCTTCTGGTTTGTTCTTCTTTGAAAGCAGACAAATCCTAACACCGGTTCATCGATGGGTCCTTCCGCAAGGATTTCAGCTTCAGGAAGTTTGAAGTCGATTTTGGCCAAATATTTATCTGTTCTGAATAGGTGGGCCAATTCATAATCGCATCGACAGAACTCAACAACGTAGTCCTTAAGAAAACTTAAGGCAGAATGATAAGCTCCCATATTGAGATCATCTGACTGAATGCTTCGGAAGTGAGCAACAATAGTCAGGATATCATTCGGATTAAGAGTAGGGAAATCAGCATCAGTGATGGTATTGCAGGTTGGTTTGTTCCGGAAGATGTGATACCAGAATAGAATGCAGTTGAGTTCAAACTTTGTCAGTATCTTCCTTCCGAATCCGGAGATCTTAGTGATCCTTTTCCGACCACACTTCTTTGAGAGGAAGTGCGTTCTTGTCATAAAAGGTCTTGAGTCTTTCACGCTCAGTCCGGATGATCATTTGAGGATCATCCTCCAGACGAAGAGGAGCAAATTTGGTGTAGAACTTGCTGAAGGGAGAGTAAGAGGAAGATCAAGTTGTTCCGAATCATTGTTGGGAATGTCATAGTACATGAAGGGTACTATATCGACATCCTTTAGGATTCCATCTCTGCAAAGTGGAGAGATCCCTAACATCGGATGCGGATTTTCATCCTTAAAGGATTGAATCTGGATGCTTTCTTCAAGAGCTTGAAGAATCTCTTCTTGACACCAGCCTGATTTTGGATTTGGTGGAGGTCCGGAGTAGAGAGCTTGATGGCTTTCAGTGATGGGCTTCTTACCCTTGTCTTGCTTCTGAATAGTGGAGAGGATGTGTTGCATATTTTCATCGATTGTGAACTTTGGAGGAGAGGAAGGCAGAGGCTCTTCCGGAATGTCATCAGGCTTCCGGAGTGGAGAGCTTTTGTCGATTCGAGCGATCTTTGGAGCCGGAATAGGAGGCAGCATCGAGGTAGTGGCTCGGAAGGCATCAACAATCAGTTCTCTTTTGGCCTTAGCCATTTCGATGCTTTTGTTTAGAACTTCAGCCACAGTGGATGTCCATGATATTGCTGACCATATTCGTTGTTCTTCCTCCGTAAGGACCTTGTCATGGAACTTCCTCGGAGCTTGTAGTCCTAACACTCCATTTGTTACAAAAACATCTTCATATTCACTGTTATCATCATCTTCAACACATAGGATTCATGAAAGAACTTGAATACTATCATCACAATTTTCATTTTCATCTCGGAGCTGATATTCCGAGGCAGGTTTCCAGGGTTGACTTCGTCCTTCTCCCCCTTTTGCAACGGTTCGCCTGACAACCGGAGCAAGTACAAGAGACTCCTTCATGTTGGAAAATTTCTCAAACACCTTCTAAAAACTGGTGTTGATTTGAAGAGTGAGAGCATCGTAGGCTTCAGCAGTGGGAGCTTGAGCTTGGAGGTGATTGAACAGTTGGGAGAGAATATTGAGTATCTCATCGAACTTGTTGTTCGGAACATCGACAATGTTCTAACATGATCTCAGAAACTTGATGAGGACCTATTGCATGATGAGATTCATCTCATCCTTCTTCCGGATCTCCTTTTCCAGGCGCTGGATCTGCTTCTCATGAAGAATATGAGTTTGCTTAATAAGTTTGTTGGAAGCATTCAACATATCGTCATGGACCTTCAACATCTTGGTGATAGTTTCAAGGTAGTGATCGACACTTTCATCATATTTCTTCTCAACTTCCTCAATGGTGTGCTTGAGTCGTAAGGAAATGAGTTGATCCAGTTGGGATTCACGTTCCGTAATGGTGGGTCCGGATGTGTTGATGGTGGACAAGGAGTTCAGGATTGCATTCAGCTTGGAGTCCAATCCAGAAATCTTGACGTCAAGCCTGGTGTTGAGTCCGGCCACTGAAGTTTCGATTATGTTTACCTTCTTCATGGTCTCAGAAACAGAGTTCTCGGATTTCATGGAGGGCAAATGGATCAACGTGGTCTCCTGCAGAAGATCTGGTGTCCGAAGTGGAATTCCGGGACTTGTTCTTGTCAGCCTTTAGATTAGGTTGTTGTTGAGGAGAGTCAGGAGGAGTGGGAACGATGTTGATGTTCTTGGGGGTGGACTCAGTTCCACCTTCAATGGTGTCTTGGACATGATCCTCTAGATTTGTTTGTTCATTAGCAGGTTCCGAAGAGGAGGAGGAGAGTCCGAAATCCAAATCTGGCCTGGATGAGGAAGGCTTCGAAGGAAATGGAAATGAGGAAAACATCTTGGGAGCAGGAATTGAGGCTCATTCATCGTCAAACATCACTTCATCAGAGTGTTCTTCATTGGGACCGAAATGCATTGCATCATGAAGTGGATTGGTGGGAGTTTCTTCGGAAGCAAACTCCAAGTCAGTTGCTTCATCAGTTGGGACAACGAAGGGCATGTTTCTTTGTATTTCCCTGTTCCTCATGGAGATGATGTCACACCCCCAAACCAGAACGGAGGAAACATTCGGGGGCGGAGGATGTCATGTACAATATCATAACAATGCACAATAGTAAATCAAGCAACAACATCATACATTGCATTAATAATATAGTTTATACTTGTGTATTCTGTGAATAGTTTTAAGACACCAAAAATAATATCAAAATAAAAGACGAGTCTTGAACATGCTCCGTCTTCTCAAAACCTGGTCCAGTGTACCTGTCTACTGGTGACCTGAGAATACAAGTTATTTTGAAAGAGTAGATCAACATTTAAGCTGGTGAGTTCATAAATATTTTAGTGTCAAAAGTTTGCATCTGTTTCATGAAAATGTTTGTAAGTGTTTTGATGTAAATGTTTGTATACTTCCTAGAAAATCCTATATTTTCTACTAAAATGAAAACTAGTCTTCTACCAAGACTCAACTGTTTTGTATGTTTGTTCTCTCGTAAAAATGTATGTTTTTCAAGTTTATGACTATCTTTACTAGAAAATAGTTTGCATTTCTCAATGTGATAATATCACCGCATGAATGTAATGGAAAAATGAAAGTGTACAGTAGTGTTGTATAAAATAACTACTGAAGCACGAACTACCTTAAAACCAAATTGTTAATTAAGGTTAAAAATGTGATGTGGTTATAACCATGCTGATTGACTAGTGTTTAACACGAAGACCTGCTGGCGTCGAAAATAATGTGACATTTTTCACCCCTTGTCCTGCCGGCCAAACTGTAGCTAACAGTCGGGATGTGGGATTGTCGATCCCGTATAGATCTATACATACAATGCCCGCTCTCCCTCCAGGAGAATCTGGTTACAAAATGCGACATAACAAATATATTGATATGCCGTGAAGTAGTGGTTCACATTATTGTTATCTTGTTCTAGTTATAATATGTTTGTTCCTTTATGTTATTGCTATAGTATGTATGTTCCTTTCTGTTCTTGTTATAGTATGTATGTTCCTTTCTGTTCTTGTTATAGTATGTTTTGTAATGTATAGTAATGGTATGAATGTACTGACTCATGTATGTTTCTCTGTTCTAGAAATAGTATGTAATGAACCTCTAAACTATACCTATTATAGTTTACTAGTACGTTTGTTTGAACTATTACTAAGTTGAAGAAAGACTCAATTACTCACCATAAGCAACTAAGTTAAGTATGTTCCTTAAAAATGGGTTTAATATTCATATATGTATTTAATATGTATAACTATGATTTAGCCGACAGTCGGACTAGTGATCCTACCCTAAGCCCACAACCAAACAAGGAACAGGAGTCAAGGTATCTAGCAATAGTCCTAAGTCCGTTAAAGCATACTTATGCGTAAATAGATAGTTGAATATGATTTGATATAAAAGAAGTTTAAAATAGTTTAAAAGAGTTTTAACAAGTTTTGAGTATAAGAAATCCTTTTGGGTGTTGTTTTCACATGTAAATGGTTAACACAATTGTATTGTTTTCTACTTATATTCTCCCCCTAAAAGCATTTAAAAAGCATTTAAAACTATATTTAACGGGGGTATGAACTCACCCGCAGTGAGTGATTCGAATGAAAGATCGATATAGGATGCTTGGTATGCCAAGTGAAGTCCTGAGCACAAATGGATCCTATTTAGCATATATTAACATATATATGTATGAAATTAGGGCCTATAACAACTAAAGTGTAAAGGAAACAACCTTTGGAACTAGGAAACACTTACAATGAATTTTTAGAACCGAGAATGAAGGGCTGAAAGGTGTTCACGGCCACACAAATGTGTTCACGACCCTTGGAGGGTTCACGGTCCAAGAACACTTGAAGTGTTCACGGCCCTAGCTTGAATCTATGAAGGGTACACAGCCAATAATGAAGGGTTCACGGCCTTAGAGTGGTTCACGGTCCAAGAACTCCTTGAAGATCTTGATGAAAAGTGATGAATCAATGATAGAATCAAAGGGTTTTCCAAGTATGAACAAGTAAAGGGGTAAGATACTCAAGTTTTTGGGGGTAAAAGAAGACTCTTTTGTGGATGATACTTGAGAGAGAAAGGAAGAATTCATGGCTGGAATGATGAGAAATGAAGAGAAAAATGGCTAACACCCATATATATGGGGGAGAGTAGTTCACGGCCCAAGGATGGGTTCACGACCGTGAACCTAGTTTGCGGCCGTGAACCTAGTTTGCGGCCGTGAACCTCTTTTGAAGGTGTTTCCAGCTCGAATGCAGTCCACTGATATCTTGCTAACACTTCCTAACATACAATCCTTTAAGTGTACTAGGCCTAGAACTCAAATATGACCCTTAACCCAGTAAAAAGATAACAGAAACAAGTCTGAACTTTTGATTGATTTGATTGGCTTACAAGAAGAAATTACGGGTTGTCACAGATGAGGGTTGCTTCCACCTGGGATCTAGTGAGTTCCGGATGTCTCGATTGGGCCCTGTCAACAAAGTCTTCCCAAAGTGGGTCGTTAACACCTGGTCGTCCTGTACTCCTTCCGGGTATTAGACCAGTTGAGGCATCAGAAGCAGGAGGGACAGCTCCCGCTTCGGAATGCTTGGGGTCCGGAACAGGGGTTCCGGGTCATGCTTGTGTAGAAGAATGAGAGATAGAAAAAAAGACACGTGAGTTTGTTCCAGGGGGTGCAAGGAACTTTTTTCAACACCGGCATCACCTTTTTGGGAAGGTGAGGATGGATTATGAGCAGACTCCCCGTGAGTGTGTGCTTGTGTTTTTGAAACATCGAGGGGTACCTCAGATGAGTGGGCAGGAGGGGTGGACGGATGGCCAGAGTCAGCCTGGATGTCCTTGAATCCTTTGTATTGAGAGGAGGAGACGACTTTGGATCTCTTTTTGGCCTTTGGTTTTGTGGGTGAAGTCTTTCTTTTAGCGGACTTCTTTTTCTTGCCTCCGGAAGGCACTACTTTGCCCTCATCCGAAATAGGCTCAATAGAGACATGGGTAGATTGTGTAGGGCTATACACAACCGAAGTCTCTAAATTTTGTTTCAAGTAAAGGGAATCGGACGGAATAAGGGCCAACATATTGTCTAACTTGTCTGAAATACCTTTGGTCCGGAAGGCGATAGGTCTTGATAGTTTTAAAAGAAAGAAATACCTCTTCCGGAATGACATTAACAGGAATGGGTTCTTGGCGTTCCTTGTATACCTGTTGAATAGTAAGAGCCCAAAATCGGGGACTAGAGATCTCATGAGGCTTACGGTTGATGGCAAACTTCCGAAAGTCTTGCCATAGCACTTCGGAAAAATCGACGACATTGGTTTTTCCGGAGTAGATGCTGTAGACCACATACAACCAATCTTTGCTCAATGAATCTGTACCACCATTCTTGCCCGATAAACCTCAAATGATGAAGTGCATTAAGAAAGTCCATAACCCGGACACAACTGATTTCTTGAAGTTCTTGGTTTTGTACTCTTCGTTATACCCAATGTGATTCAGAAACGAATGAAACTCTTCAGCCGTGGGTTCTTCAACAGTGAAGTTTGCTGGGTTTTCTGCAACCCTAATTTCTTTCAAGAACGTCGATTTGTGAATGGGCACAATTCGATCACCAGTTATGCGTATTTCCAGGACTTCGTTTTCAACCTTGATGCGATCGAAGGCTAAATGCAGTAGAGAAAGAGGAATGGGAGGGTCTGGAACCCTTGAGAGAGGTACTGAAATTAGGTGATGAGAGATGAACTCGATCATCACTAGAATCGATTCATCGTAGTCATTTGGATCGAGAGAGAACAGTTGGGTCGTTTCCCTGAGAATCCGTTCAGTGGACATTGTTGATGATGAACCCTTGGAGGACTTCTTCTTCGTGATGGATTTTGAGGTCTGGGTGGCAGTTTGGGATTTCTTGGTTGGAGAAGAAGACGCCATTGATGAAGGTGGGATGATAGCTTGAAGAACACAAGAACACTGAAAGAGATGTGAGGGTTTAGAGGGATTTGTGGGCGTAAAGAGTCAAATGAGGGTTTAAAGAGACTTATATAGGTGATGGAAATGGGTCGGGTTAAGAAGTGTAATGATGAGATCCGGAAATGGAAACGGGTCACATTTAATGTTTCGCTATTTTTGGGGTGATTTGACCTGTAAAGAAGAAAGTTCTTATTGGCTCAAGGCAAAAATACGGAACCGTCATTTGAGTGATGGGATGTTTCCTTTTCGGAGACATGCAAACGTGGTGTGGATTTCGAGGATATAGGATAGGTATCGACAAAAGTAACCGTTGGAAAACGTTTCACCTTATAAACCTTTGGATTTCACAGTGTTTGATTCCGGAACAATGGTGTTTCGGAAGTTTCGGAAGAGATTTTTATAAAATGAGAAGTCCAGGATGAAAGTTTGTGAGTTGTTCCGGAATGAAGCACAAGAACTTAAAAATGGTCCGGAGTTATTTTCAAAATTCCGGAGACAAAAGTTTTAAGACGATTCCGGAGCAAAAAGTTGAAAGGATTCCGGAGAAAGATGTTAGGAATGGGAATTTAAAAAAAAAATTGCTGAGCAAAGTTTGAAATTCCGAGATGATTATTTAGATGTTCCGGAGTGTATTTGAAAGAATTTGCAGAGAAAGATTTGAAAAACTTCCGGAGTGAGATTTGAGCAAATTCCGAAGTTTAGAATACAATACGTTTCCGGATTTGAATTCCGGGATGACCTTATGAAGTAAGTTCCGAGGTGAAAATTTGACCAATGTGACTATGTGGGCTATGGACATTATATGATAAGATGAACTGTACAACTTAAAACTCAAGTGGTGGTTAGAGAAAAAGACAAGTAAAATGATCCTATGTATTCCGAGAGACAATAGTTCCGAGATGAAAAATAATTTTGAATTCGGAACCAATTTTCTTTCTGATGCTTCTATCAGAGAGTGCAAGTCTCTTGAAAGAACTGAGGATCAGGCATCATCATACCCATTTTATTCAGAAAACCATGGAATTTGGTTTCGTCTAATGCCTTAGTAAAGACATCAGCAATTTCATCGTCAGATGGAACAAAAATGAGTTCAATGTTGCCATTTAAGACATGATCTTTTATGAAATGGTATCATATGTCAATGTACCTTGGATTTATCTTACCACGCTTTCCGAAACGTATCAAGCCCTTCCATGGTGAGACCTTCAATAGGGCGAGGTCACCCACCTGAAATTCCAAAGGTTTCCGTCTCTTGTCAGCTGCTTTTCTGTCGATCTCTAGAGGCTTTCAATCGTTCACGAATCTAAACAATCTTCTCTGTCGTTTCTCGAATGATTTCCAGACCCATGAGAGTGCTGTCAGGAACTTGTCCTTTAGCTAGTTGCGTGTCACCCACCTCAGCCCAGCACAGAGGGGATCTGCACTTCCGGCCATAGAGGGCTTCAAACGGAGCAACTTAGATACTAGAATGGTAGCTATTGTTGTATGAAAACTCGACTAACGGTAAATGGGTATTCCATGCTTTACCAAAGTCGATCACACAAGGTCTCAGCATGTCTTCCAACGTATGTATCGTCCTCTCACTCTGTCCATCAGTTTGTGGGTGGTAGGCTGTACTCATATCCAGCCGAGTTCCCAGGGACTTTTGTAGCGACTGCCAGAATCTTGAAGTGAATTTACTGTCTCTATCAGAGATGATAGATGTGGGAACACCATGCAGTCGTACAATCTCCCTAATGTATGTTCTTGTCAGTTTCTCCATCTTATCGGTTTCTTTGATTGGCAGGAAGTGTGCAGACTTAGTTAACCTATCTACGATCACCCGAATGGTATCGAGACCACCTGTTGTCTTGGGCAACTTGGTTATGAAGTCCATTGTAATCCGCTCCCACTTCCACTCAGGTATCTCCGGTTGTTATAGTAAACCTTAGGGTTTTTGGTATTCGACCTTAACCTTGGCGCAAGTAAGACACTTTCCCACGAAGGTAGCAATCTCTGTTTTCATGTTAGGCCACCAATATAAATTTTTGAGATCCAGATACATATTATCTGAACCTGGATGAACGGAGTTCCGAGTATTGTGAGCTTCCTTCATGACAACATCTCAGAAGCCACCGAACTTCGGTGTCCACATCCGATCCACGAGATATAAGACTCCGTCACCTTTGACTACTAAGTTCTTATCTATCCCTCTTAGCGCTTCACCTGCCACATTTTTAGGTTCCAAGGCTTCCTGCTGAGCCTCCTTAATCTGTGTGGACATATGTGAATGGATCGTCATAGTCAATGCCTTGACTCTACGACCTGAATATTCTTTCCGACTTAAGGCGTCAGCTACTACGTTGGCCTTACCGGGATGATAACGAATTTCGCATTCGTAGTCATTGAGTAGCTCAACCCACCGTCGTTGTCTCATGTTGAGCTCCTTCTGGTCGAATATGTGCTGAAGGCTTTTGTGGTAAGTAAAAATAGTGCTTTTCGTACCATACAGGTAGTGTTGCCAGATCTTCAGAGCAAATACCACTGCTCCTAACTCAAGATCATGTGTAGTGTGTTGGATATAGTGTCCAAGTCCATAACTATATTTGGTATGTAATTGACCCGACCCGGCATGGTCCATTTGGGTTGCACTTCACCCGAACAATTTATGGATAATCGTTTGAGAATAGTATAAGTTATGATTTATTAATATATTATAAGTCCTAATATATTAATATAAAATCATATTATTTAATTAGTATTGATCTATAATTAATCTAGAATTAATTTAGAGATCAAAAGTATGACTAATTAAATATGGGCTCTTGTATTTATATAGTGTGGGCTAATGCTTATTTGGAATGGGCTAGGGTTGCATGGAAAGTCCATGGATACTCCATGGAGCTTTAACCCATGGATCTCATGGAAATGAAAAGACATGGGTATTAGGGTTTACATGAATGTAACCCTAATCCACCACACTATATAAAGGAGGCTTTGGTTCTTGAAATCACACGAGTTATGGTGAGTAAAGTAAGAGGGCCGATTTCAAGAAGGTGATTACTATTCTCTCAAAGTTCCAAGTTTGTGGTGATTTGTGATTTCCATTTGAGGCATCCACACTATTGGTGCTAGGCTCTAAAACTCCAAGCAATCAACTACAACTACAAGGTAAGTAATTCTACTAGCTTTATTTGATTCAAGTTCCCCATGCCATGCTAGATAGGATGAGAACCTTGGAAAAATAATTATTTGCATGTATCATAGTCAAACATAGATCCAAGGTTTCTAGGGTTGCATGTACACCATAGGAGTGTTAGAATGCTCTGAAAACCCATCATAGTGTACTTGACTTCTTGCGTCTTAAGCTGTCTTGAGGCATAGGCGATGACCTTTCCTCGTTGCATAAGAACACATCCACGCCCTTGGTTGGATGTATCGCAGTAAACAACAAAGTCTTCTATCCCTTCTGGGAGGGATAATATCGGTGCGCTGCATAAGGCTCGCTTCAGCATTTGGAACACCTTCTCTTGTTTCTCTTCCCAGTCAAAGGCTGCACCTTTTTGGGTCAAGGCAGTAAGTGGTTTCGCAATCCTTCAAAAGTTCTGAATAAACCTGCGATAGTAGCCAGCGAGGCTTAGAAATTGATGAATTTCGTAGGCGTCTTTGGTGCTGACCAGTTCTCAATAGCCTTAATTTTGGAAGGATCCACGTGAATTCCCTCTTCGCTAACCACGTGGCCCAAAAATTCGACTCTTCGAATCCAAAATTCACATTTAGAGAACTTTGCATAAAGCTTCTCTGCTCGTAGTGTTTCTAAGATCTGTCGTAGATGTTGACTATGTTCCTCCTTACTACGAGAGTAGATAAATATGTCGTCGATGAATACGATAACGAACTGGTCTAAGTAAGGACGGCACACCCGGTTCATTAAGTCCATGAACACTGCGGGCGCATTGGTTAATCTGAAAGGCATCACTACAAACTCGTAGTGTCCATAACGAGTTCGGAAGGCTGTTTTGGGAACATCTTCCTCTAAAACTCATAACTAGTGATACCCGGATCTCAGGTCAATCTTGGAAGAGTAGTTTTCCCCTTGCAGTTGGTCGAACAAGTCGTCTATACTGTTGGGTTTTGAGCATACTACCACTCCTATGGTGTACATGCAACCCTATAAACCTTGGATCTATGTTTTCTCTATTATACATGCAAATATTAACTATTCCAAGGTTTCATCCTAACTAGCATATTATGAAGCACCTATACTACAAAGTTCTAGTTAGATGACATACCTTTTGATGTAGCTTGATGTCTTCAAGCTTTAAGAGCTTAGCCCCAATAGTGTGGAAGCCTCAAATGGAATCACAAATCACCAAAACACCTTGGAAGAACTTGAGAGAATATGTATGCACACTAAAATCGGCCCACTCTTATTTTCACACACTTGTGCCAATTTTGTGAGCCAAGGACCCCTTTATATATTATGGAGGATTAGGGTTACATCCATGTAAACCCTAATACCCATGACCTTTCATTTATATAGGATCCATGGGTTAAAAGCTCCATGGACCATCCATGAGAGCTTAGCCCAACCTAAATGAACTTGGCCCATTCCATATATATAAGAGTCCATATTTAATTAGTTCTTTTTGATCACTTAATTAATTCTAAATTAATTCTTGATCAATACTAATTAAATAATATGATTCCATATTAATATATTAGAACTTATAATATATTAATATAAATCATAAATATACTATTCTCAAAAGACTATTCATATAAATTGTGCCGGTGAAGTGCAACCCAAATGGACCATGCCGGGTCGGGTCAAGTACATACCAAATATAGTTATGGACTTAGACATTAATCCAACAGTCTCCCACTTGGATAAGTCTAAAACTATTATTGAGTATGACTTCAAAACCTAACTGGCAATCGTAGCTCTTAAAGCCGCTGTCAAACTCTGACCTTGTCAATGACTTGTCCATTAGATAAGGGATCATATATTCCTCCATTCTAGATATCATATGGACTGAGACATGGATTATAATCATTCTCTCTGTCCATTTTTTGTTTCCCGATTTTCGATTTATGATGACTGACTGATTGAACAAATCAAATCAGTCATGGCTTGGCCAAGCACTCACATGTGTCATCGCTAAATCATCGAGGGGCCCACAGATATCGCTTTTATCCCGAAGGTAAAAGGAATGGATAAACTTCGACTCATATGGCTTGTTCTACTACTTGTTGAATCATTCACAAAGGCACGTTTTATAACATCGAGTTACCAAATGCGTTTTCGTGCAATCAATGTATAACCAACTCATAGTAACAACTCATATCTCTAGGTTTGAAGAATATAATATATTATCGTCTCATGATCACTCGTGATAAAATCCATGAAGTGATTCAAATGAGCGCAGGTTGAATCCAATACTCAGAACTTATGAGCACTCATGAGTGTTGTAGCACCACTTTGTCCACCAACTTGGACCTCTACAAACCAACCCATGACAGTCTTGATTCATATCTACTTCCAACATATGACCGACTGTGGATGGTTTGAATAACTTAATCATTCAGGAAGAGCGACTTAGTTATTCTGGAAGTCAAAACATGCAAAGTGAAACACAAGAATAAATGAATCAAATATGGTATCAAACCCTATGAATATATATAAACACTTTTATTTATCACCATACTGATTACTCATTATTCATTGTTTCGGTTTTATCAACTTTATACTTGAATTAAAAACACTAGTTGTCCCATGCTCCAAGCATGTACACTATGTTTTTCTTAAACAATAGCTTTGCCATACACCAAGTATGCACTCTATGTTTGTTTATGATCCTTACTTTGTGAAATAAACCAATTGAACATAATTTCAATGATTCTAATTTCACACTCCCAAATCCTTATCGAAAAATGTGAGAATTTCAAATTCCTATCATTTATCGAAATCTGTTTAGATTTTAAACTTATATGCACTGACCCTCCCGTAATGAATATGTACAAAGTCACAAAGACTTGTCAACAGTCATTATAAGGTATTCCAATGGAGATCAACTCCATGGAAACTAAGTCTCATATTCAAAGTACATTGCTTTGGACATGCTTCTTACATTAAGTTTTCTAATCTTACACAGATAACTTCCACCTATGGAGACAACTCCATATTCTCATTTTGACTATCACTTCTGAATAAGAGATGCCTCTTTTCAGAATATGTCAATATGGTCCTTCCAAAATTAGCACTATACTTCCAACTGTCCCTGAGCAACCAATCTTTGGTAAACCTCAGATTGTCCTCGACAATTGCTTAATCATTTTAGTCATATCCAATTCTAGACCTTTTCCCTTCTTAATGCCTCTGGGCATTTGGAAAAATTTAGAAATGACAAATATTATAGCACATGCAATCGATCCTGTACCCAAAGCAAATGGTACACGATTCATGATGTCTCACATAAAGACATAATTCTAGACCAGTCTTTTGCTACAATATTTTTATTTGCCATGTTTTCAAAATTTGACTATGAAGAGGGATGCCATAATCATAATCGAATTTTGAGAACGCAATATATAGAATTTCCTTAAGTTGAACCAATCCAACATGAAATCATATATATATATATATATATATATATATATATATATATATATATATATATATATATATATATATATATATATATATATATATTCTTAACTAAAGATGATTAAGGTCTCAATCTAAGCCTTTAGAACTGAAATGAAGTATATCCTCTCCCTTAATTATAGAAAAACAACTTTTTCAATCCCTGCAGCCTCACGAATTGAAACTTTTGTTTTCTATAATTAACATTGCTAACTTGCAACACTAACAATAATTATCATGCTCCCACTAACATGATGATTATTAGCATAACACTTATGCTCCCACTAGCTTTGACATGTACTCAGAAATCAGCTCGACTTCTAAAAATCAATACTTTATTGACTTTCTTACCAAAGTTCAGATTTCTGATACGAGATGCTTTGATAAAACTTTATCAAAATCATACACCTTTCCTTAGATAGCATGCATGTGTGTCTAAACAATTTCAGAACTATGAAAAGGGATGCCGTAATCATAGTCTCAATTGTTTAGACCTTTTGCCATCTGCTTCAAATCTACTTGGTGGAAGTGTTTCCTCACCATCATTTTCATGAATCGGAGAGACACCTTATGACCCTTAGATTTTATGGTGTATGTGTTCTTATCCATGTGAATCGTCAAAACCATAGTCACAAGACAAGGATAATGACAAATCCAAACTCATATGGACTGAACTTATGCAATCTTAACTTCCTGCCACCTGGCAGTATAGGGCCTGCCATTGCTTCCAATTTGTTATGCAACCAATTGAGAACTTTCAGAACTCCTATGCAAAGCCAACTTTAATTGGAATGGGCACAGAATATGTCAACACGGTAGGTTATAAACCTCAAGTAATGTGCTAGTGAAGAACCTCAGGTTTTATTCTTGATTAGTTCTTGAAATTCTTTTTAGGATCTTTAAGACTCCCACTATCCTCTTGACATATAAGACTATCTTGCCAAATATTCAAGAGATAGTGCGGATTCTTTATCAAGACAAACACTTCACATAATTGGCCTTAGTTGGTCTTTGTTTTATCCAAAACATCACAACTTACCAATTTCAAATGTACAAGAGTAGGACACTTTTACTCTTACATTTGACAAGTGTTTTAAACCTTTCTTTAAGATATGTCACTCAAGTTACAATCTTGGAGTATGACTCTAAGAATTGTTTTGGAACGAAGTATGACTCATCTTCCTAATCTAACCATTTCAACAATTCATGACTCCTCTTCTTAGTCATAAGAATGCACTAAGATGACCTTTAGAGGACTAATTGTGATATGATTTCTAAATCATTAAGATGATCACAAACATGATACTAAAGTACTCTCCCATCTTTTCAGATTTGAGAAACTTTTATCTTTCTGCCTAATTTGATTCTTCCCATTCGTTCTGCGATACATTGAGACTTTTCCAATGTTTCAGAATTATACTTAAACTTGTAAGTATAACCATACTTACTAAACTTTAGTAAATCAAATAGCCTTAATGAGCTTTGTGGTGGACATGACCAGTGCACAAGAATGTGTACTCGATCCCTTTAGTCCTTCACTTGACTCACACATCCATGTGAACAAGTAATTAGTCTTGATTTTCCAATGCTTGAAAGTTCTCATTCATCATACTATTCAACTTGCATGATTCCAAGTTTCGGTCCAATTGAAACTTGGGTGATGAGGAACTTTCCTGATTTGGTAAATTTAGACACTACCACAAATGAAAGAATCAAATCCATTTTCCAATATTGCTGTCAGTGGAATCATATAAGCAACAATTTTCCACAAATGCCATTGTAAGGATACTTCAAATAAATAAAATTAAACAATTTTCTTTTATTTTAAAACTTTGCGGAAAAACTTATCCTTACAATCCACATGGAAAATTGTTGTTATCTATTCCTTAGCAATATATCATAACTTCTTAAGCAACTGCTCAAAATTCTGATGCGATCGAAATCCACCTTCGCGATCAGAATCAACATATACTTCCTTTAAGATTTCTCTCTATTCTTTGATTCTTAAAACATCAACATGTGACCCAGTCACATCATGTAATGAGGATATCAGAATAGAACTTAACAGAGTTAGATAATGGGCTCTACCTGATGTAGAGTCAAACTTATTGACTTTAACATCCTTAGGTAAATTTGGCAGCTTTGCAATCAACGCCCCTTCCTTTGGCAAAATAAACATATGGACCCTTTGGTAATGGGACTATCTCAGACTTAGCCTTTCTCTTTACCATTTGGTCAACCGGGTTGACTATGGCCAATCCCTTTCCATTGGGAAGAGAATGCTTTTTCTGGATTTCCAGTGTCACCATTGTCACTGTCCATAAAGTTTTTGGGAAGTTGATCTTCTAATCAAATTTGCTTTACTATCGTTCCAAATCATTGCTGATTCAGCAGCACCAAGCAAATAGATATGATCATTAAGGTTCATGTCATAGTCTGTTTCATAGTACTCCCAAAGGAACTCACTGTGTGACTTAGAAAGTGATTGAACATCCAACTTTCTCAAGACTTTGACACCCAACTCTCCCTGCTTGTCAATATGTGACTTCATCTCTAAGATGTGATCACACATAGACCTTGCTTGCCATTAGGGATTGAGTGACCTTGAACTTGTGGGTTAGGGAGAATAATTGGAGGAGGTGGAGGAAGAGAAGTATGACTTCCATGAGCCAAACTCGGGAAGTTATATTCATTAGGAAAGCTTGGTTTGGGAAGATCATTGTTGTCTAAACCAGACATCAACAATGTGAGAAATTCACGTAAAGTTGATTTAAGGCTAGGACCCAACAAACTATTTTATAACTTGGAAGAGGGATGCCGTAATCCAAGCTATAAAATATTTGAAGGTAGGTGAATGACGATTCACCAATTTCCACCAAGATAAACGAAATGTATTATTAGGTTTTAATTGGTTTTGAAACTCCTAGATTCTTTTGAGATTCATTGAACTTTTCAATGGCATGTTTCAATCTCGAGTGTGCCCTTCAGGTTTTGTGACTGGGATGCCGAGGATCACAAAACAAGGTGTGAAGTAACCATGCAAATATACTTGGTACCCTTAATATTTACCCCTCAATCGATGTGCCGGTTAACCACACACGCTCCACTAACAGCTTAAACAAAGTGCAAAGTGTAATTTCATAGATTAGCACCTTATTCACATTTTCCTAAGTAACTAAGATTGGGAATTTATAAGTGTTTAGTTACTTAGTATTTATCATTATACTTATAATGAAGGGAGAATTATAGTCCTTGTCCTACCTGTTCGGCTAACGACCCTCCACTGGTCAAGGAAGCGGTGAGTGAGAGTGGACACCCATTAAACTGCCATTTTATAGGCAGTAACCTTATACCCCCCTTATAGACCAGCTTCGTGAATGAGGCCTACTAATGGTAAGACGACTTGCTCTTATACATATAATATATTAAACTTTTAATATTATAATAGTATAAGGGTGTATTTTAGACATTTAAAATACTTGGTGGTTTAATCTATTAATTAAACTAGACTTTTAATTTAATTAAACTCAAACCATATATTTATGGATTAATAATACTCTTTTAATTAAACGCTTTAATTAACTATTAATAAAGTCCATAAGAGTTAATTTGAACTATTCAACAAAACATCATAATTCCAATTATTAAACTCAAAATTAAAACCATTTAATTAATTGTTTAAGTTATGAACCCAAGTGTTTTAGAATTCAATTCTTTTTCTCATAAAAAACTTTTCTCAAATTCCAAAACTTGAGGGCAAGTTTTGTAATTCTTGAAAACCTTT
The DNA here is from genome assembly GCF_052849685.1 of Lactuca virosa. Classification (NCBI taxonomy): domain Eukaryota; kingdom Viridiplantae; phylum Streptophyta; class Magnoliopsida; order Asterales; family Asteraceae; genus Lactuca; species Lactuca virosa. The sequence continues at coordinate 122,877,779 of NC_136432.1, read as the reverse complement.
GGATTCCATAACTTATGGAATTAATGGTGTTTTATGATGAAACTTTCCATGTTCCATAACTTAAGAACAAGTTATGGAATTCTTTAAAACATTAACACCAAATTTTATAACTCCATAAAAACTTTGAATCAAAATTTTTTTTTTAAAAAAAAACTTTCATATCCATAACTTATGGAAGTTTAAAAAACCCTTAAGATCACAAATTAAAAAAAACTTTTGAGTTCCAAAATTTTATGACAAAATATGTAACTCCTTAAAACATTTAGATCAAACTTTTAAAACTAATAAAATAATCATATCATTTTATCTTTTACTAAATTTGACCTAATTCAACTCATATAACAAATGATTCAAATTTTACAATTTGTTTTTTCACAAAACAAGTAATTATCTTAAAATTTGATAAACGTCATGTTTTTTTTTTCTTTTTTTTTTCAACTTGAAAATAAAACATTTGCATCAATATAACAGAAAACAACCCATTGCTCTGATACAACTGTTGGGTTTTGAGCATACTACCACTCCTATGGTGTACATGCAACCCTATAAACCTTGGATCTATGTTTTCTCTATTATACATGCAAATATTAACTATTCCAAGGTTTCATCCTAACTAGCATATTATGAAGCACCTATACTACAAAGTTCTAGTTAGATGACATACCTTTTGATGTAGCTTGATGTCTTCAAGCTTTAAGAGCTTAGCCCCAATAGTGTGGAAGCCTCAAATGGAATCACAAATCACCAAAACACATTGGAAGAACTTGAGAGAATATGTATGCACACTAAAATCAGCCCATTCTTATTTTCACACACTTGTGCCAATTTTGTGAGCCAAGGACCCCTTTATATATTATGGAGGATTAGGGTTACATCCATGTAAACCCAAATACCTATGATCTTTCATTTACATAGGATCCATGGATTAAAAGCTCCATGGACCATCCATGAAAGCTTAGCCCAACCTAAATGAACTTGGCCCATTCCATATATATAAGAGTCCATATTTAATTAGTTCTTTTTGATCACTTAATTAATTGTAAATTAATTCTTGATCAATACTAATTAAATAATATGATTCCATATTAATATATTAGAACTTATAATATATTAATATAAATCATAAATATACTATTCTCAAAAGACTATGCATATAAATTGTGTCGGTGAAGTGCAACCCAAATGGATCATGCCGGGTCGGGTCAAGTACATACCAAATATAGTTATGGACTTAGACATTAATCCAACATATACGTGGTAGAGGGTATCGGTTCTTAACGGTCAGCTTGTTTAGTTCTTGGTAGTCGATGCACATACAGAACGATCCGTCTTTCTTCTTTACGAACAAGACCGGTGCTCCCCAGGGTGAGAAGCTTTGTCTGATAAGTCCTTTGCTGAGTAGTTTGTTCAGTTGACCAGATAGTTCCTGCATCTCAGCCGGTGCTAGTCGATAAGGTGATTGGGCTACAAGGGTGGCTCCTGGAACTAAGTCGATTCTGAACTCGACTTGACATTGTGGTGGTAATCCTGGTAGTTCTTCGGGAAAAATGTCGGGAAAGTCGCGTACTTCTGGGATGTTCTTTATGTCTTTCGCCTCTTGGCTCACATCAAACACATGAGCAAGGAACGCATGATATTCCTTTCGTAAGTATTTTTGGGCTTGGATACTCGAGATGATTCGAAGGCTCGTGCCTGGTTTGTCGCCATAGATAACTAAGGTTTTGCTATTCGGTAGATTAAGATGAACGGCTTTCTCAAAACACATGATGTCAGCACGATGAAGACTCAACCAATCCATGCCGATAATGACGTCAAAACTTTTAATTGAGACAGACATGAGGTCGATTTGGAATGAATAGCTATCTAAAGTTAGGGTACATCCTATGTATATATCGTTAGTACTCTCAGTCTTCCCGTTAGCCATTTCTACGGTGAACGTTTCTTTAAGTGCCCGTGGTTGTGGTTTAAGTAAGTGTTTAATGTTTTGGTTCACGAAACTCCTCTCCGCTCCACTATTGAATAATATGCATGCATAAGAGTTGTCGAGGAGAAACGTACCAGTGACCACTGTAGGGTCTGCCACAGCTTCCTCATGGCCTATTGCTAAGACTCTTCCTACTCCGCCAGCATTCCCTGCTTTTGGGTAGTTCCTCTTGTAGTGACCAACCTCACCACACCCGTAGCAGGCCTGGCCTGCTCCAGCACCAGAGACCTGGGTGATTGGCCTTGCCGGAGCCTTACAGAAACGGGCTGTGTGCCCTTTCCTATTGTAGTTCGCACACTGCATCTCTCGGAAGGGGTTGTTGTGATGAAAGCTGCACTTGTTGCATTTCGGCAAGCTCCCAACGTACTGTTTCGCCGGCGCAGTGGAAGCAGGTGTTGTTGCGGCATGAATAGCCACAATCTGTTGCTTCTTGGCAAAGTTTTGCGCCGTGTTGTTCTTCTTCTTGTCCCAAAAGTTCTATTTGTTGTCGGCTGTTTTGGCTGGTTCTGGGACAACAGGGGATGTTGTTGGTGCGCAGACTCCATGGTCAGTGAGCCGCTGTGCCAATCGCTTGGCACTGTCGAAGGTAGTGGGATTCGAAGCTAGCACATTCCCCTGAAATGGAGGTACCAGCCCCCAAATGTACCTCTCGATCTTCTTCCCCTCAGTGGGGACCATCCCCGGACATAGAGCCACCAGATCACTGAACCTGACAGTGTAGGCTACTATGTCGGAGCCCTTCATGGTTAGGCTCCAAAGTTCCTGTTCAAGTTTCTGAACTTCGCCCCTCGGGCAGTATTCCCCAATCATCAGCTCCTTCAGAGCTTCCCAGTCCATCTCATTAGCCACTATGAGAGTAAGTGACTTGACATGGCTATTCCACCATGTGAGGGCTCTGTCCGAGAAGGTGCATGCAACAAATTTTACTTTGCTTCCTTCCGGGTAGGAGCATATCTCGAAGATCGACTCCGTTTTCTCTATCCATTGCGATAGAGCGATAAATCCTCCAGTTCCGTTAAAGATTCTGGGTTTGCAGTTGGTGAAGTCTTTGTACTCCCTAAGGTGCCCGTGACTACCACCCTGAGTGGAGTTAACACCCGACCCACCCCCGCTAGTACCTCTAGCGTTGAATTAGGCTAAGGCTACCGTAACAGCCGCAACCACTGCAGCTTGGAGAGCTGCATGATCATATTGTGGAGGAAGTGGTGGTTGAGTTGGAGTTATCGGAGGATTGCGTCTTGTTGATCTACGTGGATGCATCTTTTAACTATAAGTTTACAAAGATGAATATAATAGTAAGAGTTCATTAGTGAGAATAATGAGAGTGATCCATGAACTAAATCGCCATAGTTCAACAAGTAAATGAGAATGTGTTTGTAATAGAGATCCAACACTAGAAAGATGAGAGTATTTGAACAAGGATTTTTCAAGAGGATTTGATGCGAGTCAATATCATTGGCATTATAGATGCATAAGTTCGGGAAAATTGACCTTAGAGTAGGTCTTACATCATACCAGAAATGAGAAAATTTTGACAGCACAAAGACCTAACAAACTGAAAGTTCAAGGTCTTAACATAAGCAGGAAATTAATACTAGAGTCTATACATAGACCTAATTTATATCCAAAAAAGAGAGTAGAGTAGACTCTACTCGCGAGGAGGGTTGTTCTGGTTGGTACTTGATTCAGCCCTGGATTCGGCTAGCTGTTGTTCTGTTTCCCACACACGCCTTTGCAATGCCACCTCGTTTTGACGAAGATCCCTAACTTCAGATTGGCAGGCATTCAACTCTACCTGTAGGGCGTCAGTGCGAGTCCTTTCTAAGTTATGGTCATCAGTCAGATGACAGAGATGAACTGTGTTGACTCCGGAGTTAGCACGAATCTCCATGACTTGGTCGAAGTTTGCTCTCTTCTCCTCAGCATTACGAGCAACACGTCGAACCAAGATAGGAAGGACTCTGTCTGCTGAGCCTCCCTCATTCAGGTTGTAGAAGCTTCGGTCCCCATTGTAAGGAGGTGGTTGTTCCTGTTCGTGGCTCCACCTTCCCAGGTTCGCTGCCCACAGAGGCATCGGGCCTCGAAAATCCTGACGAGGGTTAGGATTTGGAGAAACTTGGGGTGGATTATAGACCTCGGGTTCTGAGTCCGAGTCTTCTTGGACTTCCTCCTTGTTCTCTTCATCAGAACTCTCCTCGAGGTCTTCTTCTACTTGGACCACTGGGTTCTCTTCTTCGGGTTCAGCTTCAAGCCATCCACCAATCCCTTGATTGGGAAAGTACGGGTCGCCAGGGAGATGGAATCCAGCCATGGTATCTAAGCGAGAAAAGGGGTGTAAGAAACATATAATAGATGTACTACTAAGATAATTATAAGATGATCCTTACCAGTTACTTCTATACTTACGTAGTGCATACCAGTTATACACAACTGAAGATAGAATAGACCTTCGAATACGTGACCCAACTCTAAGTCCACAACCAAACAAGGAACATGAAGTAAAGCGAAGATCACAGATTCTAAGTCTATAACATCTTAGTCGTATATAACCTAAGCGTATCCACTCAACAACTATAGACCTACTAGTAAAGACCTTTTTAGTTTTCACATAAGTAATTATAGTATCACAAAATACTCCTATAGTATTTTATGTTTATGTTTTGTTCTAGAGTTCAATTGTAGTAGATATAGTTGATCAGGATATATCCATCCCACACCTGATTATATGTCCCCAAGCCTACTTGTGCTGTTCAACAACCGCAATACTTTTGTTCTGTTCTAGTATGACACTGATTCTAGTATGAATGCATGTATGTATACTTTTGGTAAAATATTTTATTATTTTAAAAGTATAGACTCTTGGTCAGAGTATTTTAATACCAATGTGTTTATAGTTGTATATCTTTTATGGGTTGATATACTCAGTTCACTATAAACAAATCTCTTATACAAATCTGTCACACCCCCAAACCGGAACGGCGGAAACGTTTGAGGGATGAGGACGTCATGTACAGTATCATAACAATGCACAATAGTAAATCAAGCAACAACATCATCCATTGCATTAATAATATAGTTTATACATGTGTGTTCTGTGAATAGTTGTAAGACACCAGAAATAATATCAAAATAAAAGACGAGTCTTGAACATGCTCCTTCTTCTCAAAACCTGGTCCAGTGTACCTGTCTACTGGTGACCTGAGAATACGAGTTATTTTGAAAGAGTAGATCAACATTTAAGTTGGTGAGTTCATAAGTATTTTAGTGTCAAAAGTTTGCATATGTTTCATGAAAATGTTTGTAAGTGTTTTGATGTAAATGTTTGTATACTTCCTAGAAAATCCTATATTTTCTACTAAAATGAAAAGTAGTCTTCTACCAAGACTCAACTGTTTTGTATGTTTGTTCTCTCGTAAAAATGTATGTTTTTCCAAGTTTATGACTATCTTTACTAGAAAATAGTTTGCATTTCTCAATGTGAGAATATCACCGCATGAATGTAATGGAAAAATGAAAGTGTATGGTAGTGTTGTATAAAATAACTACTGAATCACTAACTACCTTAAAACCAAATTGTTAAATAAGGTTAAAAATGTGATGTGGTTATAACCACGCTGATTGACTAGTGTTTAACACGACGACCTGCTGGCATCGAAACTAATGTGACATTTGTCACCCCTTGGCATGCCGGCCAAACTATAGCTAACAGTCGAGATGTGGGATTGTCGGTCCCGTATAGATCTATACACACAATGCCCGCTTTCCCTCTAGGAGACGCTGGTTACAAAACGCGACATAACAAATATATTGTTATGCCATGACGTAGTGGTTCACATTATTGTTATCTTGTTCTAGTTATTGTATGTTTGTTCTTTTCTGTTATTGTTATAGTATGTATGTTCCTTTCTGTTCTTGTTATAGTATGTATGTTCCTTTCTGTTCTTGTTATAGTATGTTTTGTAATATATAGTAATGGTATGAATGTACTAACTCATGTATGTTTCTCTGTTCTAGAAATAGTATGTAATGAACCTCTAAACTATACCTATTATAGTTTACTAGTACGTTTGTTTGAACTGTTACTAAGTTGAAGAAAGACTCAATTACTCACCATAAGCAACTAAGTTAAGTATGTTCCTTAAAAATGGGTTTAATATTCATATATGTATTTAATAATTATAACTATGATTTAGTCGACAGTCGGACTAGTGATCCTACCCTAAGCCCACAACCAAACAAGGAACAGGAGTCAAGGTATCTAGCAATAGTCCTAAGTCCGTTAAAGCATACTTATACGTAAATAGATAGTTGAATATGATTTGATATAAAAGAAGTTTAAAATAGTTTAAAAGAGTTTTAACAAGTTTTGAGTATAAGAAATCCTTTTGGGTGTTGTTTTCACATGTAAATGGTTAACACAATTGTATTGTTTTCTACTTGTATTCTCCCCCTAAAAGCATTTAAAAAGCATTTAAAACTGTATTTAACGGGGGTATGAACTCACCTGCAGTGAGTGATTTGAATGAAAGATCAATATAGGATGCTTGGTATGCCAAGTGAAGTCCCGAGCACAAATGGATCCTATTTAGCATATATTAACATATATATGTATGAAATTAGGGCCTATAACAACTAAAGTGTAAAGGAAACAACCTTAGGAACTAGGAAACACTTTCAATGAAGTGTTAGAACCGAGAATGAAGGGTTGAAAGGTGTTTACGACCACACAAGAGGTGTTCACAGCCCTTGGAGGGTTCACGGTCCAAGAACACTTGAAGTGTTCACGATCCTAGCTTGAATCTATGAAGGGTTCATGGCCAATGATGAAGGGTTCACGACCTTAGAGTGGTTCACGGTCCAAGAACTCCTTGAAGATCTTGATGAAAAGTGATGAATCAATGATAGAATCAAAGGGTTTTCCAAGTATGAACAAGTAAAGGGGTAAGATACTCACGTTTTCGGGGTAAAAGAAGACTTTTTTTGTGGATGATACTTGAGAGAGAAAGGAAGAATTCATGGCTGGAATGATGAGAAAAATGGCTAACACCCATATATATGGGGGAGAGTAGTTCATGGCCTAAGGATGGGTTCACGGTCGTGAACCTAGTTTGCGGCCGTGAACCTCTTTTGAAGGTGTTTCCGGCTCGAATGCAGTCCACTGATATCTTGCTAACACTTCCTAACATACAATCCTTTAAGTGTACTAGGCCTAGAACTCAAATATGACCCTTAACCCAGTAAAAAGATAACAGAAACAAGTCTGAACTTTTGATTTATTTGATTGGCTTACAGGAAGAAATTACGGGTTGTCACAGATGAGGGTTGCTTCCACCTGGGATCTAGTGAGTTTTAGATGTCTCGATTGGGCCCTGTCAACAAAGTCTTCCCAAAGTGGGTCGTTAACACCTGGTCGTCCTGTACTCCTTCCGGGTATCAGACCAATTGAGGCATCAGAAGCAGGACAGACAGCTCTCGCTTCGGAATGCTTGGGGTCCAGAATAAGGGTTTCGGGCCGTGCTTGTGTAGAAGAATGAGAGATAGCAAAAGAGACACATGATTTTGTTATAGGGGGGTGCAAGGAACTTTTTTCAACACCGGCATCACCTTTTTGGGAAGGTGAGGATGGATTATGAGCAGACTCCCCGTGAGTGTGTGCTTGTGTTTTTGAAACATCGAGGGGTACCTCGGATGAGTGGGCAGGAGGGGTAGACGGATGGCCAGAGTCAGCCTGAATGTCCTTCAATCCTTCCTATTGAGAGGAGGATACAACTTTGGATCTCTTTTTGGCCTTTGGTTTTGTGGTTGAAGTCTTTCTTTTAGCGGACTTCTTTTTCTTGCCTCCGGAAGGCACTACTTTTCCCTCGTCTGAAATGGGCTCAATAGAGACATGAGTAGATTGTGTAGGGCTATACACAACCGAAGTCTCTAAATTTTGTTTCAAGTAAAGGGAATCGGACGAAATAAGGGCCAACATATGTTCTGGTAAATGTCTAACAGGTCCGAAAGACCTTTGGTCCGGAAGGCGATAGGTCTTGATAGTTTTAAAAGAAAGAAATACCTCTTCTGGAATGACATTAACAGGAATGGGTTCTTGGCGATCCTTGTATAGCTGTTGAATAGTAAGAGCCCAAAAGCGGGGACTAGAGATCTCGTGAGGCTTACGGTTGATGGCAAACTTCTGAAAGTCTTGCCATAGCACTTCAGAAAAATCGACGACATTGGTTTTTTCGGAGTAGATGCTGTAGACCACATACAACCAATCTTTGCTCAATGAATCTGTACCACCATGCTTGCCTGATAAACCTCGAACGATGAAGTGGATTAAGACAGTCCATAACATGGAAACAACTGATTTCTTTAAGTTCTTGGCTTTGTACTCTTCGTTATACCTAATGTGATTCAGAAACGACTGAAATTCTTCAGCCGTGGGTTCTTCAACAGTGAAGTTTGCTGGGTTTTCTGCAACCCCAATTGCTTTCAAGAACGTTGAGAGAGGTACTGAAATTGGGTGATGAGCGATGAACTCGATCATCACTCGAATCGATTCATCGTAGTCATTGGGATCGAGAGAGAACAGTTGGGTCGTTTCCTTGAGAAACCGTTCAGTGGACATTGTTGATAATGAACCCTTGGAGGACTTCTTCTTAGTGATGGATTTTGAGGTCTGGGTAGCAGTTTGGGATTTCTTGGTTGGAGAAGAAGACGCCATTGATGAAGGTGGTATGATAGCTTGAAGAACACAAGAACACTGAAAGAGATGTGAGGGTTTAGAGGGATTTGTGCGTGTAAAGAGACAAATGAGGGTTTAAAGAGACTTATATAGGTGATGGAAATGGGTCGGGTTAAGAAGTGTAATGATGAGATCCGGAAATGGAAACAGGTCACATTTAAGGTTTTGCTATTTTTGGGGTGATTTGACCTGTAAAGACGAAAGTTCTTATTGGCTCAAGGCAAAAATAAGGAACCGTCGTTTGAGTGATAGGATGTTTGCTTTTCGGAGACGTGCAAACGTGGTGTGGATTTCGAGGATACAAGATAGGTATCGACAAAAGTAACCGTTGGAAAACGTTTCACCTTATAAACCTTTGGACTTCACAACGTTTGATTCTGGAACAATGGTGTTTCAGAAGTTTTGGAAGAGATTTTCATAAAATGAGAAGTCTGGGATGAAATTTTTGTGAGTTGTTCCGGAATGAAGCACAAGAGCTTAAAAATGGTCCAGAGTTATTTTCAAAATTTCGGAGACAACAGTTTTAAGACGATTCCGGAGCAAAAAGTTGAAAGGATTCCGGAGAAAGATGTCAGGAATGGAAATTTAAAAAAAAAAATTTCGGAGCAAAAGTTTGAAATTCCGAGATGATTATTTAGATGTTCCGGAGTGTATTTGAAAGAATTTCCGGAGAAAGATTTTAAAAACTTCCGGAGTGAGATTTGAGCAAATTCCGAAGTTTAGAATACAATACGTTTCCGGATTTGAATTCCGGGATGACCTTATGAAGTAAGTTCCGAGGTGAAAATTTGACCACTGTGACAATGTGGGCTATGGACATTATATGATAAGATGAACTGTACAACTTAAAACTCAAGTGGTGGTTTGAGATAAAGACAAGTAAAATGATCCTATGTATTCCGAGAGACAATAGTTCCGAGATGAAAAATAATTTTGAATTTGGAACCAATTTTATTTCTGATGTTTCCATCAGAGAGTGCAAGTCTCTTGAAAGAACTGAGGATCAGGCATCATCATACTCATTTTATTCAGAAAACCATTGAATTTGGTTTCGTCTAATGCCTTAGTAAAGACATCAGCAATTTCATCGTCAGATGGAACAAAAATAAGTTCAATGTTGCCATTTAAACATGATCTTTTATGAAATGGTACCGTATGTAAATATGTTTCGTCATGGAGTGCTGAATTGGATTGTGCGAAATCGCAATGGCACTTTGAGAATCACAATAGATCGGAATGCGTTGAAAACGGTAACCATAATCTTCATCCAGAGAACTTGAGAAGTACAGCTGGCAGCAGCAATGTATTCTGCTTCGGCTGTAGAGAGTGCAATGCAGTTCTGCTTCTTGGATGACCAACTAACCAATCGACCACCTAAAAATTGACAGCCACCAGATGTGCTTTTTTCTATCCAATTGATGACCACCATAGTTTGAATCTGAATATGCTTGAAGTAGGAAACTCTCATTTGCTGGGTACCAGATTCCGAGATTCTTTGTACCTTTGAGGTACGTGAATATTTGATTAACATCCAAAAGATGAGACATCTTCGGATTGACTTGAAATCTGGCACACAAACATGTTGAAAACATGATGTCCGGATGACTTGCTGTGAGATAGAGTAGGGATCCAATCATTCCTATGTACTTCTTTTCATCAACTGCTACACCTGAAGGGTCCGAAAAGATCTTGTGTCCGAAACCCATGGGTACCTTGGCTGAGGCACAGGTGTCCATTGAGTTATTTTTGAGGAGTTCTGAAATATACTTCTCTTGGTGAATGAAAATTCTTCTGTTAGTTTGTTTGACTTGGAGGCCAAGAAAGAAGCTTAATTCCCGATTCATACTCATTTGAAATCTACTGACCATTAACTTAGCAAAGCCAACAACCATTGAAGAATCGGTGGATCCGAAAATGATGTCGTCAACATAAATTTGGACCAGCATGAGATGTTTTCCATTTGACCTTCGGAACATAGTAGGATCTAGAATTCCTCTTTGAAATCCTGAACGCTTGAGAAAATCAGTGAGGGTCTCATACCATGCGCGGGGAGCTTGCTTAAGGCCATAGACAGCTTTCCGGAGTTTGTAGCAGTAGTTCGGATATGATAGATTAACAAAACCGGGAGGCTGTTGAAGATATACTTCAGTATCAAGTTCACCATTTAGAAAAACACTTTTGACATCCATCTGGTAAAGCTTGAAGCCTTTATGAGCAACATAACCAAGAAACATTATGATAGCTTCAAGACGTGCAACAGGAGCAAAGGTCTCATCATAGTCAAGCCCTTCAATCTGTGTAAATCCTTTAGCCACCAATCTTGCTTTGTTTCGAATGATAAATCCTGCATCATCTAATTTGTTGCGAAACACCAATCTAATACCAACAATGGGAAGGTTATGAGGGGGAGGAACGAGAGACCAAACTTCATTTCTATCAAATTTTGCCAGTTCTTCTTGCATGGTTGTAATCCAATCAGCATGTTCAAGTGCTTCTTTGATAGATTTGGGTTCAACCATTGAGATAAATGCCGAGAAGTGACATTCAATTTGAACACTTGTGGCAGAGCGGGTTTGTACACAAGCGTTTGGGTTTCCTATAACTTGGTTTGGAGGATGATCCTTGGTCCACACATGTAACCTTGGAAGTTCTTGTGCAGCAGATGATCCAATATCAACAATGGGGTTGAGTTGCTCCCCTTGAATTGTTTGAACGTGTGGATGATGCTCCCCCTGAACTTCTGAACCAAATAAGGTGACGTCATCTTCAGGTGGGAATTCAAAGAAAATTGCATCATCATCATCGATGTTGATAGGATTGGAATCAAATTCAGCAGTTGCATCTTTAAATCCATTCACATTTGATTCGAGGGTAGAGTGACCATTCTCCCCTCAACCTGAGAAGGTTGAAACGGTTCTGAATCAAATGGAGGAATACTAGGAGTTGGACTGGAGACGTTTTGGGCGACCGAAGCTTCAGACATGGTTGGTATTGTTCGAGATTCCGAATCAAGAGTCGTTTCGGAGGGTCTGAAAAGGGTCTCAAAGTCAACTTCAAAGATTGTTTGCTGGTTCAGACATCCTAGCACCGGAGCATCGAAATCCATGATGTGAGTTGTAATGAGTGTTGGGCCAGAATTCCGAACGAAATTGTCATCAAAGGTAACATCAAAGCTTTCTTCCAGAACACGAGTTCTCTGATTAAGAACTCGATAAGCCTTTGATTTAGAAGAGTATCCAAGGAAGATGGCTTCGTTAGCTTTGGGTTGGAACTTGGTAAGTTGATCACGATTGTTCTTCATGAAGCATCTGCATCCGAAAACATGAAGAAACGAGATAGTTGACTTCCGACTGATCATGGCTTCATACGGTGTTTTGTTGAGGGGTCGATTGATGATACTTCTATTCTGAGTAAAGCATGCAGTAGAAACAACTTCAACCCAAAGATAGAGTGGAAGATTTGCAAAATTGAGCATGGATCGAGCAGCTTTAACAAGTGTTCTGTTTTGTCGTTCAACTACACCATTTTGTAAAGGAGTGTATGGAGCAGAAAAATTGTGGTCGATTCTCTTCTCGGTAAGGAAGTTTTCAATGGTTGAGTTGGTGAATTCTGAACCATTGTCACTTCGGATTCTCCTTACAGGGTGTTTGATAAGAACTTCAATTCCTTTGATAAAGTTGATGAGCTCGGAGGCTGTTTCTGATTTCAGCCTTAGGAAGAAGACCCAAGTGAACCTAGTAAAGTCATCCACAATCACAAGAATGTAATTTTTGTGATGCAGGCTCTCTAACGTTGATGGTCCACACAGATCAATGTGAAGAAGTTCTAATGAATCCGAGATTGATTTTTCAATGATGAAGGGATGACCCTACTTTGACTGCTTTCCACACTCACATGCAACACATAAATGATCATTTTCGAACTTGAGGAGTGGCAGACCTCTAACCATTTCACCCGAAACAAGATCATTCATATATCTAAAATTCAAGTGAGCAAGCCTCCTATGCCATAACCAACTAATGTTAGGAATAGCTTTTGAGAGTAAGCAGAGTTGGGATTGCCAATGATCATGTTGATATCAAGAGGGTACATGTTCTTGTTACGATTTGACTTGATCAAGTATTCCTTTCGATCTTCGGACATGACGTAGCTATGTTTCTTGCAGAATTCAACTCGACGATTTGCATCAGTGAGTTGAGCCACACTTATTAAATTATGCTTCAATTCAGCTACATATGCCACGTTTGAAATGGAGAATTTGCCATTAGTAAGGATGCCATAACCTCAGATCTTAGAATTGGAATTGTTTCCATAAGTCACATAGCCAACATTTGGTGCAAGTTTGAGATCTCGCAGAAAGTCCTTCTGCCCCGTCATGTGCATGGAGCAACCACTATCAGTATACCATATTGTATCTTGCTCCGTAGCACAGAGTGCCTGCAAAATTAGTGAGTGGTGGAGTTTTTAGGCTCCGAGTTAGGTTTTGGGACAAAGGCACGAGTCTTAGGCTTCTGTAGTGACTTCTGAGCAACAGTGGGTTTGGAAGGTTTGTTCCGAGATTCCTTCGGAAACAAAAAGAAGGTCATGGTTCTTTCATCTATCCAGTAGTCATATTCAATGGCATGAGAGTTCGGAACAACTTTCTTCGGACATTTAACTTCCGGAGTAGTTGGAACTACTTTGTCTACCGGAGTTGTTTTTTCATCAGTGCGAGTTTTGTTTTCCTAACACTTTTTGTCTTGGTTGATGACACACTTGATTTTGAAAGTTGAGGTTTGAAAATTGTGTCATCGGTTTTTGCAATGAAAACATATGAAACAGTCCGAGGAGAGGTGTTTCGGACAGATGTGGTGCTTACACCTGACTTTTTCGAAATGGGACTGACCACTTTCTTTTGTTCTACAAGACTAGGAGGATTGGAAGGCCTCTTGAGGATCATAGTAGGTGTAAAGGAGTTTTGACTATGGGTTGATGAATGAGAATTCCGAGATACACTCTTTTTGGAGTTCTCAAGGAATCTTGAATTTTGTCTAGTCTTAACTTTCTTTTTGTGTTCATTTCGAGCTTCCACTTTAGGATCTACAATATCCATCCTATTCAACATTGGCTTTCTTTTGGAATGAGACGAAGATTTGGAAGTTTGTCCTACTGAGGGATTGTTGAACACAGACTTAACGGGAACTAGATTTGTTTTGGAAATCACTTGAGGTTCAGAATCACATGAGATTGATTCATCAACATCATTATCTAAAGATGCCCAGACACACTCTGAAGGTTCAGAAGCCGTTGATTCCGAACAAAATTCCTCAACAACACAGTTGTTAGGAGGGCTGTGGTTTGGATTAGGAACAACAGACTTAGGAGTACTAGAGTTGAATTCCGAGGTCCGATTCAGGTCCAGGTTTATCAGAGGCAGAAATTGCGTGGAATTGTGACACTTGACAACTATAGGCTTAAACTCAGGAATCAAAGATGCAAAATGATCAGGAGTCTCATGAAGGGGTGACAACGGAGAAACAGGTGTATCCGAATGTTTAATTTTCGAAACATTTCCCCTAAAAGTTAGATTTTTTAACTCCTTCAAGGGACGAACAAATGGTTTCGGAAACTCACTTCCGAGACCAGGAGCTTTTGACCAAGGATGAAGAAAGTTATGAGTCATCCGTTCATTTGCTTCAAGAATGTCTATGGCATGGTGCATGACATCAATCTTAGCATTAAGACGCATGTTATCAGAAATTAACACATTTCTTTCATAATAAGTGATTTCACATTTGTCTTTAAGAATGATACATTCATCTTTTGACATTACAAGCTCATGTTCTAAAGATTCTATTTTTAACTTCTTATCCTCGAACCGTAACCTAAGACGACTCAATTCACTGTCCTTCTTCTCACTGGCTTCTATAGCTGACTCATAGGCTTTGTAAATGATGTTCATATCTGATTGGATCTGGGTTAGATATGGTTCACAGAGAGACAAATCGAAATTGTTATTAATAATCATAGATTTTACCTGTTGAACGATGCTTCTGCCGGGTGGATCGTTGGTAGCCATGTAGCAGTAGTTTGGTTTAGCATCTTCATCATCTCTTTCTGACCCAGAAGACCAGTAGCCTTCATTACATTCAATTTCTTGTCGAGCCATAAGACATATGTTTCTTCCAGTAGTTACGTCATCATCATCTCCAGATGACCAATACCTTTCCACATCCCTTGACACAGTTGTAACAAAAGCCTTTTCACTTTCAGCCAATTCTTGAGCTCGGCGTGCATAGTAGGCAGAGTCCTTGATCTTAGGTTTTTGTGGGACTTCAGCCAAGCAATCTTTAGCAAAGTGATTTGCATGTCCACATTTGTGACACACAATCTTGGGTTTTCCAGACTTCGGAAGTTGTCGAGGTTCCGAGGTGTGATTCGGAGTGGGAAGATTAGGCCTGTAGGCTGGTGGGTTTTCGAAAGGTTTGTTGAATGGTTGATGATTATTTTGGTGAGGAGCTTGAAAATGATTGTTTTGGTGAGAATTTTGGAGTCGATTGTTGTAAGGCTTTTTGAAATGATGGTTGTATTTCATGGATAGAAGAGCAAACTCTTGTTGAAAACGTAGTTCAGAGTCCTTTTCATCAGAATTCAAAGTTTCCATAGGCTGATAGTTAGAATTTGTACGAACCGGAACGGTTGGAGGTGAGGTTTGAACAGGAGGAATGTATGGAACAATAGCGGTGAGAGGGTCCAAAATGGTTAGGTTTGAGGTTTGTGGGTCATAGGAACTGACTAAGGCAAGAGGACCTCCCGTGAGTTCGCGTAGAGTTTGAGCAACATTTGACTCATGACCTTGAAGCTCATCAAAAAGTTCATAGAGCTTGAGCTTTTTTAGAGATCCATTGCTATGAAGACATGATTTCACATTTCCCCATCCCTTTCCAAGACTATTGATGAACTTGAGATTATATTCAAGTGGAGTTCGGACTGTCCCATGAGCTGTCATGTTATGAAAACGATTCGGTATCTATTTGAGGCTGAGGCAACATATTCACCAGGTGTTGTAGTGAAAGTGTCGAACTCATTGACAACCGAAGTCAAACGCTTATCCTTCATGTTCTCTGACCCTTCAAATAAGTCTTGAAGTGTGTCCCAAATCTCTTTTGCGGACTTGCACAGTTTGACCTTTCTCTTTTCCAAGTAAAAATCTTTCCATTCTAACTTTCCAGTGATCATATTCTTCAACAACTAGCAGTGGGGCACGTGTAGGGAAACCCACGCTATTTGCTATTTGCATTGAGTATATTTGTTGAGTATTAGGGGCGGCCATTGAAGTTAAGATATCTTGAGCAAAAGTGGTATATAGAAGAACTTTTATCCTTAACACAGAAATGATCGAAATACCAAGGTAATCTCGAATTAACTATAATATGATCTTATGGATTCAAATGACAACTACTCAAGCGCTGATACCAATTGTGAGAACAAAAATATCTGATACGCAGGGACAAGGTTTGAGAACTCAAACCTTGAGTTAATGCTTAAGATCAATGTCTGCTACTAAGGAATGTTCCAGTCAAGTCTGGCAAGACAGGTCAAGTCTGAGTTAATGCATTCAACAAAGTATTCAAGATATTAACGAAGAGTGAAGATAATGATCAAAGTAAAGATAATAAATGAGGAACAAGAAGAATGTTTGAGAGAATAACTTGAAAGGTGAAGTAAACTAGATGTCACACTCCAAAACCGGAACGACGGAAACGTTCTGGGGTGGAGGACGTCATGTCAAGTATCACAACATATGCAGTATAGTAATCAAAGTACAACAACCATTATATTAATAGTAATAATTTTACATAGGTTACATTTAACAACAAAATCAAAGCAGATATAGAAAATAACATAAGCTGCAGCTTGGTACTAGGCTGACTTCGCAAAAGCTCCCAGAGTGTACCTGTCTACTGATGACCTGAGAATACAAGTTATTTTGAAAGCGAGTATCAGCATTTTAATGCTGGTGAGTTCATAAGTATTTAATGACATTGATATAAATACATGTTTTTATTCAAAATAATCTCACTAGATAATGGTGATTTGAGTTTACAGAGTATCAGAATCCTTTCCAGAAAATCCCATATTTTCTCATAAAAGTAGTCTTCTACCAAGACCCAATTGTTTTATGTTTAAGGAGTAATTTCCCCCAAAGATAACTATCGTTATCAAAATATAGTTTATACTTTAAGGAATATGTGAGAAGATCACAAGCAAAAGTAATAGGGAAAATACTATTTTACCTCAGCAGTAACGCTGCTGACTAGAAGTGAATAAAACACACACTCCAGGTGGTATCGAATGAACCATACGCCTCGGAGAGTCTAAAGGAATGAAGTATAGACTCCAAGCGGTATTAAGTGAACAATACGCCTCAGAGAGTCTAAGTGAATGAAATACAGACTTCAGGCGGTATTAAGTGAACAATACGCCTCGGAGAGTCTAAGTTAACCTTTAATCCTAAGTAGGTCAGTTTAAAGGTTTAATATGAGGCCTAGTGTATAACTAGGAAAATATATTATGATGGTTTCATATGTAGAAAATACCGTGATAATACTGATTACCTTAAAGCCATGAATTATAAGGTAAATGTAAAGATACTCGTAACCATACTGATTGACGGATGTAAACATGACGACCTGCTGGCGTCGGAATGAATGTGACATTTTTCATCCCTTGGCTTGGTCGACCGGGACTGTAGCTAGCAGTCAGGATGTGGGATGGTCTGTCCCGTATAGATCTATACACACAATGCCCGCTCTCCCTCCAGGAGACTCTGGTTACCGCTCGACAACGGTGAAATCCGTGTCATGAGGATGTATCTCGTGTTTTGATTTCTATATACCTTTCTTTTTACTAAAAGTACAAGTGTTTAGAATATAGATATAACTAAGTTCTCCTTCATGAAAGTTATGATTGGTTTCTAAACTATACCTATTATAGTTTACTAGAGAGGTTATCTAGATGCCTTTGCTACCCAAAGGTGTTGGACTGGAATAAGAGTATTAACATCTAACCAGATATACATAATATATAACTAGGACTTCAACGACACTCGGACAAATAACCAGATGCTCTAAGTCCACAACCAAACAAGGAACAGGAAATAAAGCGGGTTATCAGTCCTAAGTCCTTCAAACCCTACTTATATAACTATATCTATATAGACATGAATCTATCAAGAATATAAGTTTAAAAGACTTTGATAAAAGCTTGGTAATTGAAAAGAGATTTTGGTACTTTAAAAGAGATTTGAAAACAAAATTTGGAAACCTTTGGCTGGATAAAACAGTTTAACATGCATAAATCTTTTTGCTATACAGTTATTAATCACATGTGGTCGATATAATAACTTTATAGTTCAACTTGTATTCCCCCCTCCCCCATAAAAGCATTTAAAATCATTTAAAAAGGTTGATTAAGGGGTATGAACTCACCTGAAGTGGGTGATTCGGATGAACGGGTGGTATAGGATGCTAAGTGTCAAGTGAGGACTTAAACACACGTGCATCCTATTGAGCATGCAATGATACATTTATGTATCTAATTAGTCATTTAATAACTAATTAAGCAAGTAAAGACACTCAAATACATGAAAACACTTTGTTTCAAGTGCTAGGAGTGCTAAGGGTTGCATCTTAAGAGAGTATGGCCTCACATTGGAGTTTACTCCCCATATGGTAGCACCATATGGGTTTACGGTTCTGGGACCATTTCCCCCATGAGTTTACGGCCGTAAACTCATGGCAATGGTGCCATTGGGTGTTTTAAGGTCCTACACCACACAAGGAAGTAAGCTAGACTCGAATCCAAGGCTTAGGAAGTGACTAGGGCTCGAAATGGCCCTTTGTTGGAGTTAACGGTCCTTGGACCACTCCTTGGGAGTTTACGGTCGTAAACACATGTGTTTACGGTCGTAAACCCATGAGTTTACGGCCGTAAACTCATAGTTACCCAACCATTCCGTGTTTTGGTGTTTCTAGCTCATGCATGCAAGGTTCTAGTCCTTTATTCAAGCCATAGAAGGTGTTAGGGGCACCTAAACCCCATTTGGGGGTGTTTACGGTTTTGGGAGATCCCCAAACCGTAAACACATATGTTCTTGGGGATTTTGATGATTTTCCCATGGATTAACAAGTATACTATGCAGATAACTAGCTAGGAGGAGTATACTTACTTATATGAGGCTTGTAAGAGTGTTTAGGACCCAAAAACACTAGTGTGTGTTCTTGGTGTTTTGATGAACACTTGAAGATCTAAGAAAAGAGGAGATTTCTATGGATGAAATCGAGTAAAAACACTAGATAAAGTGTTATATGAACGAACCAAGGAAGGAAACACTTACATTTTTGGCGGATTTGACGGAAAGTGATATGATACTTGAGAGAAAAACTTGGGTGTTCTTGAACTAGGAAGTGAAAAGTGAGCTAAAAATGACTAAGTGTCATATTTATACTCTTTAGAGTTTACGGCCGTAAACTCCATGTTTGGGACCGTAAACTCCAAACTCTTGGAGTTTTGAGATTTACGTGATGCACGACAACCTCTAAAGTATACTTCCTTTTATTTGTTCGCTTTATGAATTAAAAATAAAAATACTCAAACGGACTTAAAACCGGCCAAAAACGTACTAAAATGAATTTGGATTTAATTTGATGTGCTTGACTGCGGAGTTTATACAAATGAAAATTTCGGGTTGTCACACTAGAATATTACTATATTTGTTTGAACAATCCGTCACTTGATTTATCATAGAAAGCTCCTTTAAATAGGAGAAGATATTACATCGTACAAACCAAATATAAGCATAGGACCGGATAATAGAGATGTTTCTGAAACTCTGATTATCTAGTTTTGACAAAAGAGACTAAGTCCTATGACATGTTAAATCAAGCTAAATGACAAATACAATTAATTCATACGGACAAAAGTACATAACAACTCCGGAACATAGACTTTGTTCCGGACACCATCTTCAGTCCGGAAAACTGATTTGACTCCGGAACTGCTTCTGACTTCGGAACACGTCTGACTTTGGAACAGGCTTACCACGGAACATACAAGGATAGTGATTGGTAGAGGTTCACTTTCAGGTTCCAAAAAAAAATGTGAAATTACTTATATACCATTGTATTATCTCAATAATTAATTTCTATTGTTTGCGTCAACTACTTCTACCTATGATTATATTATGATTATATTGGAGTATTTAGAGGCCAAATAATTAATTGAATAGTGGCTGAAATGATGGTAATTATAAAAAAAAGTGAAATTACTTATATCTCCTTGTTTAGCATAATCAATACCTGAGAGCTTCAATGCACTAAAATATGTGCTTATTGGCGAACGACATGATTTTACAAAATGTAAACATGTACAATCTTAAGAATACTAATATATTTCCTTTTTTTTAATATGCTCATAGGGTCGGAAAAACCCCCATATGCGATGGGGAACCCAAAACCAACACCCGGTTTGACCGGGATGGAGACGGAGATGGGAATCCCCAAATAAAGAATCAGGGATGGGAATACCCCTAGTCCGCGACCTTGGACCTGACCTCGATAGATATTAATATATAAAAATAATACAAAACACATAATTATAGTAAAATTTGCAATATCTGAAATTTGATCCAAGTGACACAACTCATTAGTAATTGCTCCGTTGAAATTATATTTTCTCCTTCTTCGTTTATCGAATTTAACCTCGTTTATATTTTTTCTCATTGGTTTATCTATTGTATCCTCAAATATCACTATGATAACTTTTTCTACTTGATTTTCCATATATGTATTTGGTAGAAAATTTGTTTCCAGTTTTTATGCAATATATGAATACTTTTATGTTTTGTAAAAAAAATTTAAACTTATGATGTTAAAATTGAAATTTAGAGTTTTTCTTTACATAAAAGTTTTCATATTAAAATAGAAAAAGAAATCATTGATTCCCCACTTGGGATCCCTATACCAGTTGGGGGTGGGGATGATGATTCATTTATATTCCCCGATGGGGATGATGATTGAAATGAGCATTCGAGGATGGGGATGGGGGTTGTGATCCTTGGTATTCCTCGAGCTCATTGTCATCTCTATGTGCTCGTGTCTTTCATTTCTTCTTATGAGGCAATCTACTTCGAAGTGATTTGTTATCAGACGCTATACTTGGAAATCTACAAATTATAGCAATGAAGGTTACCAATTGCTATAACAGTGGATGTTTTAAAGTACAATGCACCAATATAAAAATCTAAAAATAATTCTACCACAGTTTTTTTCTGATTTTTTTAAATCGTATCATGTTTATAACTTTAATCTTTATCATATATGTAACCATTGCCTATAATTAGTTATTTACTACTAATTTTAAATTTTAACACATGTGTCATCGTGATCAAAGGAACCCAACAATTAAAATTGAATTAAAATAATCATGTTGTAGTTTTAAAACACTTACAAAAATGAATCTTGGAATTTCCTAAAGTGTAGCCTCTTCGTTCAACTCTCCTTCAAATTTACAAATAGAGATTACAAAAAAGAAATGAAACTTGCTAAAATGTTACTGTGGGTAGTGGGTGCCCTTTTTGGCAACTATAACAGTAAACAAAATTTAAAGTAAATTATTCTAATTGGATATGTTTTGAAAAATACGATGAATGAATAAGAAAAAAAATACATTATTGTAATAAAATAGATTGAAAGTATAATGTTATAATACCCAAAAATACGAAAGTACGTTAACATTTTTTTAGCATTTACCTTTGTTATTACTTATAATTTTAGAGTACCTCGGGATTAATTTAGTAATTTCAACTTTTTTGTTTTATGTTTTTTTCTTTTTTGTGATTATTTGAAGTCCAAAATATGAAATCTTTAAATTTCCTTGAGAATCTAAGAAAAGATTTCGAGGTTGTGAAAGGAAAGTAAGAGGTAAAAATGATAAGGATCCATTGAAGACGACTTGAAAAGAAAACAAAAAATCTCAACACCTTCATATCTCTATGATACAGTCCTTTACTATGGCAATAACCTACACCATGAATGAGTTGGTGAAAGAATCGTGTAGATGTTGCTTTACCGACTTGTCCATGATGTATAGTCCTGTAGAAGAAGAAAGTTTCTTATCAGATTATATTTTTCATCAATATGTTATCGAAAAGTTAATAGAGAAAATAGAAGTAGTAACTGTGACATCCTCATTTTCACGGTCAGAAAAGACCGATTTTGTTTATCCTTTATAAAAATCAGAGTATCTCTTTTAATGAAAATGTTGCGGAATTTGTTCCCAGAAAAAGATGATAAATACATTATCAAAGAATTTCCGAAGAAATATATTTTTATTCATTTTTAAAACATTTGGAATGTCATTGTCAATACAGAAACATAAGCATAAACAGAACTTACATTCATTTACACTAGTGATCCACACCTCTTTAATCTCTCAGTTTAATGTAACTTCGTATCGGCACCTGTGATTCAAATAAGCTTGAGAGGGTCAGGTTGGGAAACCTGGTGAGTACATAGGATTTTCAACCCACAATAATATAATTATTATGTTTAAACATCAAACAATCAACCAAATTACCCATCCCCATTATCTTCTTTACTCTTAAGGATCTTGTCACACCCCCAAACCAGACGGCGGAAACGTCCGGGGGTGGAGGACTTCATTTATAGTATCACAACACATGTAATATAGTAATCATAGTACAAACAACCATTGTATTAAAAAGTATAAATATTTACATGTGTTTCACTTTGTATACTGAAACCAAAAAGTTGTACAAAAGATAAAGACAAAACATAAACTGCTCCATCTTCAAAAGCTCGGGTGTACCTGTCTACGGGTTCCCTGAGAATACAAGTAATTTGAAAAGAGAGTATCAACATAAAGTTGAGTGAGTGCATAAGTATTTATGTTTCGTAAGAATGTTTTCTGTTTCTTGAATATGTAAACTGTTTCCAGAAAATCCTATATTTTCTGTTGTATATGAAAAGTAGTTGTATATGTATAAAACTGTTCTGTTTGTAAACCAATGTTCTGTATCTTGTAAACTGTATCGTGTAAACTGTATTGTATAACTGTATCTTGTAAACTGTATCTAGTAAACTAGTACTTTGAAAATGTACTTAAGTTTAGGTAATTATACACTAACGTATTGTTAATACCTTTTTAATGAGTTATTATAACCATACTAACTAGATGGTCTGACCCAACGCTATGTATGCGTTGAAAGTTGATGATAACAATTGTCACTCACAGGCGTGTATGCCTGACTGTAGCTAGCAGTCCGAGTGCGGGGTTGTTAATCCCAATATAGATCTATACACACATTGTTTCGATCCCCTGCTGGAGACTCTGGTTATAATATCAGGACTTTAATGTATCGTTTAAAATGAATTAAACTAACTGTACTCTTTGACTCATAAAAGCGTATAACGTTACATGTATAACAGTTATGAAATTCCAATCATTCTGAAATGAATGATTGATAGTATATCCTTGAATTAGTATTCTTAACATGTATTTGAATGAATGAATACACTTGAATAGTTTTGAATTAAACTTTTGTTTTTGTAAAACAATGTACTCTAGTATGCTAGTGTCGTGAATTAATGTTCTGTGTATCATAAATTATACCTATTATAATTTATATGTACTATCTGAATTGATAATGAGTATTCATGTATGGGATCCTTTGCTCAACATGTACAAAGGGTAATTGAATCTAATTGAATAAACTTTTATACTTGTATACATATACAAATATATATAACTAAAATTTAAATGACACTAGGACAAACAACTGATACTTGTGATCCCACATCCAAACAAGGAAAAGGAACCAAAGTGGGTTGTCAGTCCTAAGTCTTTTAAACCTTATTTATATAAATATATGTATACTAGTATGATTTTTGGGGAAAGATATAAGTTTATAAAACATTTAAAAGAATTTTCATATTTGTAAATCCATTTTGGTGACTTGATGTCTTTTTGAAATAACCACTTAAAACCACTTGATTTGATAAGATGTTTGAAACCATTTGTTTTGATAACTGTATTCCATGTGAAATCATTTGTTATAACACAATATCTTTGTGTTATACTTGTATTCCCCCCCCCCCTTAAAACAGTAAAAACTATGAAAATGTGGGGGTATGAACTCACCTGTTGTAAGTTACTCAAATGTAAGATTAGTGTAGGATGCTAAGTGTCAAGTGAAGACTTGATCACACACGGATCCTATTGAACATATAATGACACATATATGTTTATAATTAGTGAATAAACAACTAATCATGAAAGGTAACACCCTATTAGACTAGGAAACTCTAGGTTTTAAGTACTACAATCACATATGATTGCATACTAAGGGTGTATGACCCTTCTAATGAGTTTATGGTCAACATGGTAAGTCTTATATGAGTTTACGACCTAGGGTTTACGGCCCTATGAGTTTATGGCCGTAAACTCATAGTATCTTGTACCATTTTATGTTTTAAAGTCCTAGGTTCTTCCTTGAGGTGTTCTAGACTTAGTTCCAAGGCTTAGTAAGAGGTTTAGGGTTCATTTACACCCTTAATTAGAGTTTACAGCCCAAGGAGATTGCCTTGGCCGTAAACACCTTTTGATCTTGATTTCTTTATGTTTTCAAGTAGTATAATCAGTAAGTATTACACAAAGAAAGGTACTCAAGGGTTTAGAAGCCTTTAGGAGTGTTTAAAGTCAACATATGCTTCATTATATGGGTTTACGGCCAAGGGAGATTGCCTTGGCCGTAAACTCCCTTTGTTCTTGTCAATTGGATGATTCCTAAGTGTTCTTCAAGTATTTCGTGTATATAGCAAGCTTAGGAGAGAGTACTTACAATATAGAAGCTTGATAGGGTGATTAAAGTCCAAAAACACTAGTGTGTGTTCTTGGTGTTCTTGGTGAAATGAAGAACACTTGAAATCTAGCAAAATGGAAGGATTTCATGGATGAAATCATGTATAATCACTAGATAAGGAGATGTAACAACAATTCAAGTGAAAGAATTTTTACATTTTTGGAAGATCAAAGTGAAGATCTTATGATACTTGAGAGAGAATATTGGGTGTTCTTGACTAGAAATGGAAGAAATGGAGAAAAGTGATGTAAACTCATGCATATAGCATGAGTTCACGACCTACACATGGGTTTACGGCCCAACCATGTGTTGGCCGTAAACTCCTCTTAATGAGTTAAGAGTTTGATTAAGGCACAATGGACTCAAGTAGATACTTCCTAATACCCGATTCTTGAATACACTAGGCTTAGAACACTCAAACAGACTCTAAACAATGATAAAAGATAGCAGAAACTAGTTTGTCTTTGATTGAATTGACTGAAAGTAGAAGATAGAAATTTCGGGTTGTCACATTATCCCCCCGTTAGAGAGAATTTCTTCCCGAAATTAGAGTTTAAGCAAATAAGTAGTTACAAATAACTAAACAAAAAGATGAGGATATTTCAGTTTCATTTGATCCTCGCGTTCCCAAGTGAATTCAGGTCCTCTTTTGGCATTCCAGCGAACCTTCACTATCGGGATACGGCTTTGTTTCGTTTGCTTGACCTCTCGGTCCATGATTTCGACAGGTTCTTCCATGAAGTTGAGGCTCTCGTCGATCTCGATTTCGTCGAGTGGGATAACAAGAGTCTCGTCGGACAAACACTTTTCCAAGTTTGAGACGTGGAAAAGAGGATGTATGTTACTTAGTTGTTGAGGTAGTCGGAGTTTGTAAGCTACGAGACCAATTCTGGCAAGAATCTCAAATGGTCATATATACCTTGGATTCAACTTGTCACGCTTTCCAAAGCGTATCATGCCCTTCCAGGGTGAGACCTTCAACATGACGCGGTCACCAACCTGAAACTCCAAAGGTTTTCTTCTTTTGTCGGCGTAGCTTTTCTGTCTATCTCTGGAAGCTTTAAGTCGCTCCCGGATTTATACAATTTTCTCTGTGGTTTCGCGAATGATTTCTGGACCAGTGAGGGCACCGTCAGGAACTTGACTTCTAGCTAACTGCGTATCGCCTACTTCAGCCCAGCACAGAGGGGATCTGCACTTACGGCCATAGAGAGCTTCGAAAGGAGCAGCCTTAATGCTAGTGTGATAACTATTATTGTACGAGAATTCGACAAGAGGTAAATGAGTATCCCATGCCTTACCAAAGTCTATCACGCAAGCTCGTAACATATCTTCTAAAGTTTAAATTGTCCTCTCACTTTGTCCGTCAGTCTGAGGATGGTAGGCTGTACTCATGTCCAACCTAGTTCCCAAAGATTTTTGTAAAGACTGCCAGAAATGAGAAGTGAATCTACTATCTCGGTCGGAAATAATAGATATTGGTACACCATGCAGTCTAACGATTTCCTTGAGGTAAGTTCTTGTTAGCTTCTCCATCTTGTCTGACTCTTTGATTGGTAAGAAGTGCACGGATTTGGTTAATCTATCGACGATTACCCAAATAGTATCATAACCACCCGATGTCTTGGGTAACTTGGTTATGAAATCCATTGTAATCCACTCCCACTTCCATTCATGGATTTCAGGTTGTTGTAATAAACCTGAAGGTTTATGATATTCTACCTTTACTTTGGCGCAAGTATGACACTTGCCCACGAAGGTAGCAATTTCAGCCTTCATGTTAGGCCACCACTATAGTTTCTTAAGGTCCAGATACATCTTGTTTGAACCTGGATGAATAGAGTATCGAGTTTTGTGAGCTTCATTCATGACTACATCTCTGTAACCACCAAACTTAGGTGTCCAGATTCGATTCATGAAACAATAAACTCCATCATCCCTGACTTTGAAATTTTTATCCATTCCTCTCAAAGATTCACCTATCACTTTTTCATGTTTTAAGGCCTCTAATTGAGCCTCTCTGATCTGTGTGGAAAGATGTGAATGGATTGTCATGGTCAATGACTTTACTCGGCATTTCGAGTATTCTTTTCTGCTAAGGGCGTCAGCTACAACGTTAGCTTTACCAGGGTGATAAAGAATCTGACAATCGTAGTCGTTCAGTAGCTCCACCCATCGTCGTTGTCTCATGTTTAGCTCTTTCTGATTGAAGATGTGCTGAAGACTTTTATGGTCCGTGAATACTGTGCATTTCGTGCCATATAAGTAATGTCTCCAGATCTTCAGAGCAAATACTACTGCTCCTAGTTCAAGGTCATGTGTTGAATAATTGACTTCATGTGTCTTTAGCTGTCTTGAGGCATAAGATATCACCTTTCCTCTTTGCATAAGAACACATCCAAGCCCTTGATTAGAAGCATCACAATACACTACAAAATCCTCTGTTCCTTCGGGAAGAGATAGGATTGGTGCACTACACAAAGCTCGTTTCAGTGTTTGAAACGCTATTTCTTGTCTTTCTTCCCAGCTAAAAGTTACCCCCTTTTGCGTCAAGGTGGTAAGAGGTTTAGCTATTCTAGAGAAATTTTGGATGAATCTGCGATAATAGCCAGCAAGACCTAAGAATTGACGGATTTCTATAGGTGTTTTGGGTGCTGACCAGTTTTCAATAGCCTTAATTTTGGAAGGATCGACGTGTATTCCTTCAGAACTGACCACGTGACCTAGAAATTCAACCTTTCTAATCCAAAATTCACATTTTGAAAACTTCGCATAGAGTTTCTCGGTTCTTAGAGTTTGCAAAACTTGACGAAGATGTTGGCCATGTTCCTCTTCACTTCTTGAATAAATAAGAATGTCATCAATGAAGACTATAACGAATTTGTCCAAGAATGGACGACACACTCTGTTCATTAGATCCATGAACACAGCAGGTGCATTCGTCAATCCGAATGGCATCACTACGAACTCATAATGACCATAACGAGTTCTGAACGCGGTTTTGGGAATGTCATCCTCCAAAATTCGTAACTGGTGATACCCGGATCTTAAGTCTATTTTTGAGAAGTAGCTCGCACCTTGAAGTTGGTCGAACAGATCGTCAATGTGAGGCAGAGGGTATCGATTCTTAATGGTAAGTTTATTCAGTTCGCGGTAGTCTATACACATACGGAATGATCCATCCTTCTTCTTTATGAACAAAACCGGAGTTCCCCAGGGTGAGAAACTTGGTCTTATGAAACCTTTACTAAGAAGTTCGTTAAGTTGGCTGGATAATTCCTGCAATTCTGAAGGTGCAAGATGGTAGGGAGACTTGGCTACAGGGGTAGCCCCTGGAATTAAGTCGATTCGGAATTCAACTTGTCTTTCGGGAGGTACTCCTGGAAGATCATCGGGAAAAACATCGAGAAAGTTACAGACTTCTGGAATTTTCGCGATATCGTTCACTTCTTGCTTTTTGTCTACAACATGAGCTAAGAAAGCACAGTACTCTTTGCGAAGGTACTTCTGTGCCTTGATGCAAGAAATGATTTGGAGGTTCTTTCCAGGTTTGTCGACGTAAATAACAAGTGTTTCATTAGTTGGTAATATCAGACGAATGGCTTTTTCATAACATAAGATGTCAGCACGGTTAAGACACAACCAATCCATACCTATTATTACGTCGAAAGTCTTGATAGAGACCGTCATAAGGTCAATAGGAAACGAATAGTTATTCAAAGTAAGAGTACATCCTATGTATATGTCGTTGGTGGATTCAGATTTCCCATTAGCCATTTCGACCGTGAATGTTTCTTTTAATGGTTGAGAGTTTTGTTTTAGCAAGTGTTTGAAATTATGGCTCACGAAGCTCTTCTCAGCACCACAATCAAATAGAATGCATGCATAAGTTTCGTTGAGAAGAAACATACCCGTAACTACTGCGGGATTCGCCACAGCTTCTTCCTGGCCCAAGGCTAATATTCTCCCGATTCCACCAGCATTTCCAGGTTTAGGACAGTCTTTCTTAAAATGTCATACTTCACCACAATTGTAGCATGCTTGAAAAATTCCAGCCGCAGGTACTTGGTTAAGTGGTTGGGGTGGTGCTCTACAGAATCGGGCAATATGCCCTTTCCTGTTGCAGTTACGACACTGTATTTCCCTGCAATTTCCATTATGGTGAAAATTGCACTTGTTGTACTTTGGGAGATTACTAGCATATGGCTTAGTTGGTGCTGGATTAACAGGAACAACAGTAGGTACAGTCGCAACGTTGACTGCAGCCAGCTGTTGTTTCTTTGAGGAATCCTGTGAAAACTTGCCCTTCCTCTTGTTCCGACCCTTGTTGTTGTTGTTGTTGTTGTTATTGTTGTTTTTTTTTGTTTCCCTTTGGGTGTTCTGATGTAGCAACCACCGAGTGTTGATGGGTTCCATGATCAATAAGAGATTGTGCCATCTCTTTAGCACTGTCAAAAGTAACAGGCCTTAAAGCTAAAACACTATTTTGAATTTGGGACGACAGTCCCCAAATATATCTCTCAATCTTTTTGCTCTCTTGAGCAACCATATCCGGGCAAAGGATTGCCAGATCACAAAATCTACTAGTATAGGTTTGATATATCAGAACCAACCATTGAGAGACTCCAGAGCTCCTCTTCAAGTTTCTGAACTTCGCCTCGCGGACAATACTCCCGCATAAGCATAGCTTTGAAGTTCTCACAGCTGATCGAATTAGCCACTACTAGAGTAAGTGACTTAACGTGACCATTCCACCACGTCAAAGCTCTTTCAGAAAAAGTACAAGCAGCGAACTTGACTTTGTTGTTTTCAGGACAGGAGAAAATTTCAAAAATTGCTTCTGTCTTTTCTATCCATTGCCTTAATGCCATAACGTCACCAGTTCCATTGAAGGTCCTGGGTTTGGCATTGGTAAAATCTTTATAAGTGCATTCTCACGAATGATTATGACCTTTGCCCTGATTAGCAGGATTTGTACCAGCTCCAGACCCACTAGCACCAGAAGGATTAATCTGAGCCATAGCAGCAGTTACAGCCGCCGTGACCGCCGCTTGGAACATAGAGGGGTCGAACTGAGGAGGTGGTGGCGGAGGTGGTACCGGTGGTTCATCAGTATTTTGACGTCTTGGATTCTTACGAGGAGGCATCTTTCTCTATAAAAGTCAAAAGATACAGTGATGATAAGATATCAAGAGTGAATATGAATTCTGATATCTCTGAACTAAAACAAATAGTTCGACATGAATCTTGGAATGAATTGGAAATAGAAGTCTATGACAAGTACAACTTGTAACTGAATAATATGAAATTGAATGATTATTTTTCAAGAGTACGAAAATGCATGTCGATTAAATTGGCATATTGAATACATAAGTCTGGAAAAATTGACCCTAAACAGGTCTACAATACACCAAATTCTGAGGAAAACATCGACATCAAAAAGACCTATCGAAAATAGAATTTTCGTGGTCTTACTGAAAAATCCTGAAAAATAACATTAAAACCTAAACATAGACTTAACTATAACCAAAAGAGTGAATAAGAAACGAGTAGAGTACTTCCTAATGATGACGAGTATCATTTGGATGTACCCTCAACTCAGCCATTTGACGCTCCATAGCAAGCAAATGTCTTTCATACACTGTCAGGCGTGCTCGAAGTTCTATGACTTCGGCTCGAGTTTCAGCTAATGCTTGCAACAGAGATTCATTGTCCCTTGTATCTCTCTCACGAATATGCTCAAGACGATAATACTGACTGTATTAATTCTCATATTGGTACTAACTTCCCCGATACGGTTGATGGCTGTTCTACCCTGAATTTCATTTCGAGCAACTCTACTAAGTATAATTGGCAGGACTCTGTCTGCCGAACCTCCTTCGCTTATGTTGTAGAAGCTTCTGTCTCCATTGTAAGGCATTGGTTGATTCTGCTCTTGACTCCATGTTTCCAAGCTTTCTACCCACATAGGCATCGGACCTTGGAAAACTAGACGAGGGTTAGGATACTGAGCAACTGGTGGTGGATTATAGGCTTCTGATCCGGAATTGTTATCTTCAGGAAAATTCTCAGCAAAGTCATCGTCTAAGGGAATCTCGTGATTTTCCTCTGGTTCTACATCTTGTTCTTGGTTTGGGAAATACGGGTCTCCAGGTATGTGAAATCCAGCCATTGTTATCTAAGCGAGAATAGGGATAAGAGATATAGAATATAGTTAGTAACGATAAGTTTCTATAAGAAAGACCTACAATTAACAAATAATGTACTAAGTAAAACTTGTTCTGGATATTACTATAACTATAAAGTGCATATTAATTATATATAACTTGGTTATATTCGACCTTCGATTAAATGACCCGGCTCTAAATCCACAACCAAACAAGGAACAGGAAATGAAGCTAAATCACATATTCTAAGTCTATATTATTTTAATTATATATAATTGTAATATACCCTTAATATTTATAGTTCTACCCTTAATTTGTTCTATTGTTTTCACATGTTTGTTATTAGTATATAGTGCCTAAAATACCCCTATGGTATTTTAATCTTTGTGTTATGTTCTAAAGTTCTTCTGAGTATGTATGGTAAGTTTTAGACATGCCACAACACCACTATCACTCCCAAACACATGTTGGTCATATTTCAAATCAATATAGTTGATCATGCTATATTAATCCCAAATATGATTACATAACTGTCCAGGTTTGACTGTAATGTTCAACATCCAAATACTTTTAAGTTCTTATGACTGTGATACTATACTTGTAGGTATGAGTGTTAGTATACTTCTTGTAAAAATACATAAATTTTTAAAAGTATACTTGTAGTCAGAGCTCTTAGCCCCAAATGTATTTATAGTTTGTATATCTTTTATGGATTGATATACTAAGTTCACTATAAACAATGCTCTGATACCAATCTGTAACACCCCCAAACCAGACGGCGGAAACGTCCGGGGGTGGAGGACTTCATTTGTAGTATCACAACACATGTAATATAGTAATCATAGTACAAACAATCATTGTATTAAAAAGTATAAATATTTACATGTGTTTCACTTTGTATACTGAAACCAAAAAGTTGTACAAAAGATAAAGACAAAACATAAACTGCTCCATCTTCAAAAGCTCGGGTGTACCTGTCTACGGGTTCCCTGAGAATACAAGTAATTTGAAAAGAGAGTATCAACATAAAGTTGAGTGAGTGCATAAGTATTTATGTTTTGTAAGAATGTTTTCTGTTTCTTGAATATGTAAACTGTTTCCAGAAAATGCTATATTTTCTGTTGTATATGAAAAGTAGTTGTATATGTATAAAACTGTTCTGTTTGTAAACCAATGTTCTGTATCTTGTAAACTGTATCGTGTAAACTGTGTTGTATAACTGTATCTTGTAAATAGTATCTAGTAAACTAGTACTTTGAAAATGTACTTAAGTTTAGGTAATTATACACTAACGTATTGTTAATACCTTTTTAATGAGTTATTATAACCATACTAACTAGATGGTCTGACCCAACGCTATGTATGCGTTGAAAGTTGATGATAACAATTGTCACTCACAGGCGTGTATGCCTGACTGTAGCTAGCAGTCCGAGTGCGGGGTTGTTAATCCCAATATAGATCTATACACACATTGTTTCGATCCCCTGCTGGAGACTCTGGTTATAATATCAGGACTTTAATGTATCGTTTAAAATGAATTAAACTAACTGTACTCTTTGACTCATAAAAGCGTATAACGTTACATGTATAACAGTTATGAAATTCCAATCATTCTGAAATGAATGATTGATAGTATATCCTTGAATTAGTATTCTTAACATGTATTTGAATGAATGAATACACTTGAATAGTTTTGAATTAAACCTTTGTTTTTGTAAAACAATGTACTCTAGTATGCTAGTGTCGTGAATTAATGTTCTGTGTATCATAAATTATACCTATTATAATTTATATGTACTTTCTGAATTGATAATGAGTATTCATGTATGGGATCCTTTGCTCAACATGTACAAAGGGTAATTTAATCTAATTGAATAAACTTTTATACTTGTATACATATACAAATATATATAACTAAAATTTAAATGACAGTTGGACAAACAACTGATACTTGTGATCCCACATCCAAACAAGGAAAAGGAACCAAAGTGGGTTGTCAGTCCTAAGTCTTTTAAACCTTATTTATATAAATATATGTATACTAGTATGATTTTTGGGGGAAAAATATAAGTTTATAAAACATTTAAAAGAAGTTTCATATTTGTAAATCCATTTTGGTGACTTGATGTCTTTTTGAAATAACCACTTAAAACCACTTGATTTGATAAGATGTTTGAAACCATTTGTTTTGATAATTGTATTCCATTTGAAATCATTTGTTATAACATAATATCTTTGTGTTATACTTGTATTCCCCCCCCCCCCCCTAAAACAGTAAAAACTATGAAAATGTGGGGGTATGAACTCACCTGTTGTAAGTTACTCAAATGTAAGATTGGTGTAGGATGCTAAGTGCAAGTGAAGACTTGGGCACACACGGATCCTATTAAACATATAATGACACATATATGTTTATAATTAGTGAATAAACAACTAATCATGAAAGGTAACACCCTATTAGACTAGGAAACTCTAGGTTTTAAGTACTACAATCACATATGATTGCATACTAAGGGTGTATGACCATTCTAATGAGTTTATGGTCAACATGGTAAGTCTTATATGAGTTTACGGCCGTAAACTCATAGTATCTTGTACCATTTTGTGTTTTAAAGTCCGAGGTTCTTCCTTGAGGTGTTCTAGACTTAGTTCCAAGGCTTAGTAAGAGGTTTAGGGTTCATTTACACCCTTAATTAGAGTTTACGGCCCAAGGAGATTTCCTTGGCCGTAAACACCTTTTGATCTTGATTTCTTTATGTTTTCAAGTAGTATAATCCGTAAGTATTACACAAAGGAAGGTACTCAAGGGTTTAGAAGCCTTTAGGAGTGTTTAAAGTCAACATATGCTTCATTATATGGGTTTACGGCCAAGGGAGATTGCCTTGGCCGTAAACTCCCTTTGTTCTGGTCAATTGGATGATTCCTAAGTGTTCTTCAAGTATTTCGTGTATATAGCAAGCTTAGGAGAGAGTACTTACAATATAGAAGCTTGATAGGGTGATTAAAGTCCAAAAACACTAGTGTCTGTTCTTGGTGAAATGAAGAACACTTGAAAATCTAGCAAAATGGAATGATTTCATGGATGAAATCATGTATAATCACTAGATAAGGAGATGTAACTACAATTCAAGTGAAAGAATTCTTACATTTTTGGAAGATCAAAGTGAAGATCTTATGATACTTGAGAGAGAATATTGGGTGTTCTTGACTAGAAATGGAAGAAATGGAGAAAAGTGATGTAAACTCATGCATATAGCATGAGTTCACGGCCTACACATGGGTTTACGGCCCAACCATGTGTTGGCCGTAAACTCCTCTTAACGAGTTAAAAGTTTGATTAAGGCACAATGGACTCAAGTAGATACTTCCTAATACCCGATTCTTGAATACACTAGGCTTAGAACACTCAAACAGACTCTAAACAATGCTAAAAGATAGCAGAAACTAGTTTGTCTTTGATTGAATTGACTGAAAGTACAAGATAGAAATTTCGGGTTGTCACATTTACCCTAAGAATCAGCTATTCCTCGTTCATTCATTCCTAAGGATTATCCTAAGGAATAGGCACGAAATCCATCGTTTCTAATGACACATCTGTCATGCACAACTGCTACTATTATCACTTAGGCATATCTTCCAGAATTGTGAGCTTCTTTATGGGGCGCATCTGCCGGTATAGTCCTTTAGGCGCATCTGCCGGGGTTATGATGTTCTCTATTAGGCGCTTCTGTCGGTAGAGTCCTTTAGGCGTATCTGTTAGGATTATCTCGTTTATTGACAGTATCGTTTTAGAGATTCCACTCGCAATACAGGTCAACGGGTTTTTAGAGTACACCGGTGAACACATCGTTCACAATACCTACAGGTTGCGAGCCTGCTAGTGTTCCAATGGACTGTCTAGAATAGTCTGTGGTTGTAATCCATACTCTGCTAGATGACGGGGCCAACATTTGGGTAAAAGGCTTCTCACATCGTCCACCTCTCACCCTCACCTCATGGTCTATTTCACCTCTCAACTTATCGTCCAACTCATATTTCATCTACCCATGTTTTACCCAACATATTATGTAGATATAAACACGTATACAGTTTAAATCATATAAAACTTGTATAAATTCGTTCATCCAGCATAGATAGCAAGTATACAGATAATATGCACACATAGCATGTAGTTTATATAAAATACTTCATATCTATGTGTAAAATGAAAGTAACTATGCACTCACTTGGTAAGGTGGTGACTCTGTACTCGGACAACACTTCGTTACTCTTAAAACAACTTCCTTCGACAAAACCTAGTATCATTACCACTAGGGTTTAGTCTAATATTCACCGAGACTAATTAATAGTCTAGCTATTATTACTATTATATGAGCGTTAAACAATACTCTTCACCCACTATGTACAGACATGGGCCAGACATGGAACACCGGAGGGCAGGATCATTTTGGCATAAAGCACTTCTGAATCCAGCAACCCAAGCGGCCCTCCAAACCAGATTCTCCGTACCGCGAGTGGTTAAAAAGATATTATAACGACTCTTATATAACTCATAATAATAGCCCAAATATTTATTATAAGGTCCTAATAACATTACTATATTGAAACATAAGCTATACTAAAAATAGGTTAGGCGTAGCTCACTTACAGCGGGTTTTTCTCAAAACCGGGCTCCGCTGGAGCAGCGTTCCTGAGCCGAAAGGCTCTTCTTCTCGGAGTCGTCGGGTGCTCCGGGGCTTCCGCCTCGTGCTAGGGAGGTTCCCTAGGCTTTTCGGGAGGGGGGGGGGTTTCGGGGCTAGAGAGAGGTTCTAGAGAGAGAGGGAAGTGATGGGAGGTGTGAGGAATGAAGAGGGCTTCACCTCTTATTTATAGGGGGCAGGAGGGTCACTCACATCATGAGTTTTATGATTCTCACGTCATGAGCCAGCTGGAGACACCCATGCACAACCTGGTGCTGACACGTGGCATCCCACACAGGGTGGAAATCAGCAGATTTTCAAAAATTCATAACTTTCGCATACGAGATCCGTTTTCCACGTTATTTATATCCACGCGTAGGTAAAAATAATATCTACAACTTTTATTTTGACTCCGTCGGCTAATTCTCGACCGATCTTAAATTTAACAGTAGTAGGAGATTAGACTGTTAAATGACCGCGAAAAATTCGCAACTCCTTCATACGGACTCCGTTTTCGTCTGTTTTTTTACCGTTGAGTTCCTACTAATGATATCTTCAATTCTCATTTAGGTCACTTAGGCCAAAAACCGCTCGATCTAAAATTCGAGTTTCGAGTCGTGCACTGCTATGCCAAATCTTAGAAAATTCATAACTTCCTTATACGAAGTCAGATTTGGGCGTTCTTTTTTTGTATGCTATCGGTTTAACGTATGCTACAACTTTTGTTTAGATTTCTAAGGCTAAAAAGTTCTCCATCGTAAATTCACTATTTACGTCTCCCGGTGTCGTGCCGGTTTTGCCGTAAAACTTCGACGGGCCATAACTTCTTCGTTATAACTCGGATTTCGGCGTTCTTTATATGTACGGAACCCTTGAGACATATTATACAACTTGGTTAAGATTATTTATTCTAAATAATCTTTTGTCGAAAAGTCATTTTCGACCCCTATTATCTCTAAATTGACTAGCCCGGATCTACGGGCGTTACAATTATCTCCCCCTTAGGATGATTACTGTTGGGTCAAAAATATGGTTTATACTTTACTTTTCTAGGCATTAATAGTTTTTGGTCGTGTAATATATTTTTGCAGTTGTGTTTACGGCCCAATGAGTGTTTACGGCCGTAAACCCATTTATGGCCCATATTCCCAAGTATATATATAGGTGTTAGGTGGTTGAGGAGGGATAGATGAACAGAAGAGAGAGTGTATGGTCTAGAGGAGCTTATGTGTGTATATTTGAAGGTGTTCTAGAGAGAGAGAAAAGAGAGTGTGTGTTAGTGTGTGTGAATCTTGTATCCGGATCTTCATTCATATCAATACATACAAGATTCATCATCTTCTTCTTCTCCTTCTATTCTATTTGATCTGACATCATCCGTTTGATTGGGATTCCGCACCATCAAACGGATCTGATTGATACATAAGCATTTTGGGGACTTACAATTGGTATCAGAGCAAGGATTGTATCAGTCAATTTTGTCAGATCTGGAGCTTATTTGATCTTATTTTTGAAAGATTCTTGCGTTTTTGGATAGATCTATGAAAATTAGGGGGGGTTTGTTCTTCGCGTTTTTGATAAAAACGAGTTTTTGATCGAGTTTTGGAGCAAAAAGAGGTGAAAAACGTTGTTTTTCACGTAATATGCGAAGAGTTTACGGCCGGAAACAGTTTACGGTCGCCGGAGCTTACGGTCGCCGGCGGCGGCGTTTACGGCTAGGGTTTCCCGGAGTTTACGGCCGGAGTTTGCGGTCCTCGGTTTACGGCCAGCACCTCGCACCTCGCACTCCTTCTCGTTCAGCAACAACCTCGCAGCAGCGTCCTCGCCTCGCAACAGTTTCCTCGCCTCGCATCGCATCTAAAAAATAGGAATCGATTTTGGGGGTGCCGGGGATCGAACCCGGGTCTCCTCCCATCACAACAACGCGTCTTACCACTTGGGCCAAGCTACCTATTGGTTTAATCCTTCCGATTTTTATTCATAACCACTTTCTGTCGCACCAAGTTTCGCATTTTTTACACTTTTAACCCCAAAAAATTCAAAATCTTTTATTTTTAAGTTCCATTTTCTTCCAAAAATTTTAGTTTTTAAATTTTGACTTTTATTTTTGACTTTTATTTAAAATTTTGACTTTGACTTTTAAAACTTGACCTTTGACTTTAAACTTTGACTTTCTCGTTTAACTTTTAAATTTTCAAATTTAGCTTTTCGGTTTGACTTTTCAAGTTTGACTTTTCAAGTTTGACTTTTGAGTTTGATTTTTTAAATTTGACTTTTAAGTTTGACTTTTAAGTTTGATTTTGGCTTCTAGTTGTGTTTTTAATGGCTTTTGAGGTCAACAAGGGAAATGAAGACATGAAAGAGAATCGTCAGGATATGTTAAGACAAAATTTCAACATGTTCAACTACATTCTCGGAGAAACCCTAGAGGCTCAGTTGCAGCGATTCACCACTCTCACTACTGAGATGAATATATCTAGGGTCTTCTTGACCAAGTCGGAGATAAACAAAAAGCTACTGAATTCACTTCCGAAATCGTGGGATATGAACGTGGTTGTCATCAAGAAGACAAAAGATCTCAATCATCTTAGTCTTGCTGATGTAATTGAAGAACTTGATGCTTTGAAGTGTGGAAAAACAATGAGTTCCGCAAACATCCCGGTCAATGAAGTTTCATGCTCTCAATCATGTGAAGCTACGATTAAACTTTTTCGTGAACAAATTGATTTATTAAAAAGAGAAGTAGAGGACCTTAGATATGAGGGCTATCAACTTAGAAAAGGACAAAACCCCTAAAGGCCCAGTTAGAAACAAAAATTAAGGACTTTAAGAGAATTCAGGAAGACTACAGTATCAAATGTGAACATTATGATTATATCAAGAGACAGAATGATGAGTTAATTACTGAGCTTGATACATTAAAAAGGCAATTTGAAACTGCAAATTTTGATTTTAAAAGGTTTGATGTATCAAGCGAGGTAGTTGCCAACATGATTGACCATTGTCTGCAGTTCAAACGAAACCAGCAAAAGGGTTTAGGATACGATAATGTACCTCCTCCTTTTAATCATACATATCAGTATCAACCTTTGTCTAAAGAGGAGATTGCCAACGAACCATTCATGGTTTATGGCAAGCCATCTGGTTTTGTTTCAGGAGGATTTATTAATGTTGAAAGTACTAACGTTTCTACTTACCCTGCAGATCAATCCTTAGATCAGTCAAAGCACGAAGTTGAAGGATCTGTTTCTGATAACAAAACTGAGTCTGAACCTGATGTTTTTGTTTCCAATGAAAAACTTTTTGTTTCTGATGTTAAAAATGACAATGTTTTTTGTAATACTTCCGCATCTGCTCCTGCTGAATTAAATTTTTTTGACATATTTGATGATTTGTTTGAAAATACTGATGTTCCTGTTTCTAGCACATCTACTTCACGTGTAGGTAAAGTAGCAGAGGATGAGAACAAGGAGAACACCATTGAACAAAGCAACATCTCCTTGAACTCTGAATCTGTTGCTTCGAACTCAGCTGCTTCTGATCAACCTGCTGTTGAAAAATACAGGCCAACAATTCCAGTGAAACAGAGTGCCTGTTGTAATTGTGCTTGTGGGAAAAATAAGAGACAAGGAAAGGATACGCCACCAGGGGCAGGAAGAAACAACTTCACAGTGAAGAAAAAGACATGTTTTCACTGTGGAACACCTGGACACATTGCCAGAAATTGTCCTAATCGCGCATACGTTCCCTACTATGCACAAGGGTGGCAGAACGCGCCAAGAGGGAGATACTCCAAAAGAAACCCCTCAAGGTCACGTTCAGACAATGGTGACTGGAACGCGCAGAAGGCCAAGAATCAAACCCACAAGGCCAAGAATCTGAATCCCAAGGGCAAGAAGGGAATGTCGGCCAAGAAGCCCAATCCAAGAGATGCTCCAGTAAAACAAAGACCGATTAGGTCAAAGTCATCTCAACGGCCGACATCAAAATCAAAAGCAAGTACTGAGCCACCCATCGGATCGAAAAAGAAATGGGTCAAACCCAACTACAAATGGGTTCTGAAAGCTCAATATCCCAAATCAACTAATGACTCTAATATTTCTACATCTTCTGTTTGTGATAAACAGGACATGTCATGGGAGAATGTATCTTGCGTAGATGACAAAGGTCGACCCAGTTTCAAAATGGACTGGGTTCCAAAGACCAACTAATCCCGCTCTGTGTCGGAGCAGCTATGGAGGCATATAATCATACTTCGGTTTGTTGGTAGTGGCTGTTCCAGGCACATGATAGGGGACATCTCTCAACTGTACAACACTCAGAACATTATTTGAGAGTATGTGTCCTTTGCGGGAAGGGAAGAAAGGAAGGGATCACTCGTGGGGTTTGTGCTTAATGACATGAAGAATTTTCGGATCTGTTCTGAGATTACGCGTGCTGCTCTCAGACCTGCTGGATGCAAATTCAATCGGTGACTTACGGTTTGAGTTTTCTTCTCGATACTCCTGAGTTTTTCTTAAGCTGATTCACTTTAAAGACTAATTTTTGTTTTAGGATAGTTTAAATTTGCGCATTTACTTTCGTTTCTCTCCTATGCACAAATTTAGGGGGAGAAATAAAAACAAAAAAAAAATTAGAAAGTTTAAAAAAAAACATTAAAATAATCAGAAAATCCAAAAATATGTTGTTAATTGAATGTGCTTGCATGAGATGTTTTGGGAAGTGATATAATCATGTGATAACAGGCAATCTGAATCTGTGTAAGGGACTAAATCTGAATTGTCTAGGCTCTGTGTTCGATGCACTGGTAAGCACGAAAGATTAAAATGGACTTGACTAGGCATTAATGAACTTACGGAATCTAGAGACTTGAAAAATCTTGACCTAGATATATCCATTTAGCCTGACAATATGACGCTCATATAGGTTGAGCAGGGAGATATACATGATAATCCACCGGTCACACTAAAATAATCTGTATCTAGAACCGTGGTTTAACTCTTCCTCGATGTACGGACTTTGTCCTTAATTCCGGTATTGATGGGGCGATTGGGGAATTCCGATAAAGTAGGTCTGTAGGAAATTATTTTCTTGCTTTCTTTCTGTTAGTCATATGTTGCCTCCTCTGCGTGATTGAAATACATCCGACCTGGACTGCAACATATGCAATTCTATTTCTCTGCATCTTCTATCTATGCAATTCTTCCTGTTTGTTAGTCATATGCTGTCTCCTTTGCGTGACTTACAATCCGACCTGGTACACAGTATATGCACCATTCTTCTTCTCAATCCCTTTAAATCTGGTTAGTTATATGTTTCACCCTCTGCGAGATTGGAGGAGATCCGACCTGGGTGTATAGCATATGCATTCTAAATCTGACTTCTCTCATAATAATTGTCTGCTCACCTAAAGTAAGGAGTACTTTGGAAGTTCCTGATTATTGGGGTATGTCAGGAAGCGGGAAACATGTTCTAGTACATTTGAAATTGAACAATCACTAGGTTGTCTGTAGATCTCGCTGCTCAATTTAGGTGGACAACAATATCTTTGGTCGTCATCAGCTGAATGGTCCTTAAGGAATATTATCTAGGAACTTAGGATCACATTGTCTTGTCACTTATAGTATGTCCTAATTTTGTCACAATCTCTCGTATTTAAGTGGACCACAATACCGGCGATTGACCAGATCTATTCATGAAGGGAGAGGTACTGATAAACGGATAAAGGCTGTCTAAAAACTTTGATCCCAAATTTTTTTGTTAAATTTGTTCATAGTTTTCTTCTAATTTAAATATTAGGGGAAAATTAAAAATTTTGAAAACCAAACAAAAATAAAAAAAAATAAAAATTAAAAAAAAAATTAAAAAATATTTCTGTTTTATTTCTTTTTCAGAAAATATGAAAAACCCAAAAATATTGTGTGCTAAATTTTCTTTTAGTTTTGTTTTGTCTTGAAAAGTGAATTCAGGTGAAGATGAAACTCATGGAGTTTGTGTCGAAGATTTCTGAGCCAAGGCTTCATCCGTGATCATCGAAGAATTCTTATTCAATGGAGCAAGAAATGAAGATTATCCTTTTGACATTCAATCAACCCCAGAAGCAAGGTGAAGCTGAAATTGAAGATTATGTGACGGATTGCATTGAAGTCTCCTCAATCAGTCTGCTGCTGACTTGAACCTGCTGAAGTGATCCAGAAGATTTGTTCTCTCTGATGTTCTCTCTGAAGATTTTCAACCTGAAAGCGCTATCTTTCAAGAATCAGTACGTCAAGCCTCCTCACCCAATGTGCGTTCAATGCCAAATTCTGAAGAAAAGCTCAAGTGCTCAAGATGAAGTTATTCATTGAAGATTCATAAAGTTCATCTTGAAGTTGTGAAGAATTTGAAGATAAATGTTGAAGCCAAGCTTACAATGAAGATGAACAAGAAAGCCAGCTACTTTTAGGGGGAGCTCGTTGGGTCATTTAAGAAAAGAAAAGAAAGCTATAAACCAAGGGGGAGATTGTTGGGTCAAAAATATGGTTTATACTTTACTTTTCTAGGCATTAATAGTTTTTGGTCGTGTAATATATTTTTGCAGTTGTGTTTACGGCCCAATGGGTGTTTACGGCCGTAAACCCATTTACGGTCGTAAACCCATTTATGGCCCATATTTCCAAGTATATATATAGGTGTTAGGTGGTTGAGGAGGGATTGATGAACATAATAGAGAGTGTACGGTCTAGAGGAGCTTATGTGTGTATATTTGAAGGTGTTCTAGAGAGAGAGAAAATAGAGTGTGTGTTAGTGTGTGTGAATCTTGTATTCGGATCTTCATTCATATCAATACATACAAGATTCATCATCTTCTTCTTCTCCTTCTCTTCTATTTGATCTGACATCATCCGTTTGATTGGGATTCCGCACCATCAAACATATCTAATTGATACATAAGCATTTTGGGGACTTACAATTACGTACCGGAATCATCAACGAAACAGGGTTGTATAATGATTCCATATGTTTTCTCATCATCCTAGGTAATAACTGTAACCTCTATGTTTCTTCGAACGAGTATCTGACTCTTGGACTTCTTGACTGCAGGCGGTGCTTGATCTTGCACCCGCACTCTGTCTCGTATCAGACTTTCAATCATGACCTTCCTGTCACAATATCAACCTTTATTGGAGACTCTTTCTTCTTCTTAACAACTTAAGATAATTTCCTTCCTTCGATTGTCATAATAGACCGATGCGTCACGTTCTAATGACCTCTCATCGTATGATGCAACGCTCAGACTCAGGTCTTTTAGAGTCAAATTCCAGAATGGAATATACTTTCCTTCATGTTCTAATATGATATAATCACATTTTAACATGTAGCATTTCTAGCTACCAGCTTCTTTAACAACGATCGCGATACTTCTATTGATCGCTTTGATTATCTTTCACTTTATTCTTCTGGCTTAAGTCAGATGCTACATCGAACTTGGTTCTCTGAACCACGTAACATACTCATCTTAGTCGGACTTGATATGATATGACCACTAGGTTCGGAATAACAACAATCTTTTTAGTCATTACCGAAACGATGGTAATGACATACATGAACAAAACAAAATCAATTACTAGCTTCTTGGTAACCTTGTGACTTTCCCCGATCCAAGTGTGAGTCCTGTGCTTCTGGTAGTATAGGCCTCTACTACCATTCACACCTACTCATACTCGTCCCAAGTATTGTCTCGCAGTTTTCCAAGTCATCATACAAGAAAATCACATAACAACTTAACACACCATATAACAAAACCGAGGTTTTTATTACTTCTTGAAACGATTACACAGATGTTCATGTTCAACCTATATTATGCCTCTAATAGGCTACACCACGTGGTACTATCTACATGACTACTTCATGACTTACTCTTCGGATGTCTGTCCTCACTCCTGATTCCTTGCATTGTCAGTTGCCTCATCAAGGATCATATGGAATGCTCTTGCTTTCGGCTTTGGCGGCACATTTGGCTTTGTAGCCCCTTCTCTCTTTGGGCAGTCTTGCTTGAAGTTCCCTTCCTCATTACATTCGTAACATACCCTATTGTTGAATGTAAACTCATTGGCGTAATGCCCATGTTTTCCACACTTGAAACAAGTCACTTCCTCACCGTATTTTCCAGAGTGTTTCTTTTTGCACTTCTCGCACCGTCTTGCTTCACTTCCTCTTCCTCCTCCAGACTTCAGGAATTTGCTCTCCTTGTTGGGCCTTGAAGATCCTTCAAATTTCCTCTTTTCTCCTGCCTTATCTTTTTCTAGACCCCTTTCTCTTATCTGGGTCTCTACATTCTTAGCTGCTCTAACGGCTGTTTTCAAAGTAGCTGCCATTTTGACTGTTGGGTCAAAGTCTGTGGGTAGTCCGTTAGCAAACCTATCGATCTTGGAGAGTTCAGTAGGCACCAAGTAAGGAAATAGCTTCATCCTCTCGGTGAATGCGGTGGCATACTCATCAACACTCATCTTCCTTTTCTTCAGGTTCTGAAATTCATTGTTTAGGTCTATCAGATCTATTTCTGAGCAGTACTGCATTTTCAACTGCTCCACGAATGTTTCCTAAGACATTCACATGGATTCTCCTTGTGGCATTGTATCTGCCAACAACTTCCACCAACTTAGCACTCCAGTCTTTAGTTGTCTGACTGCAAAGACGGTCTTTTGCTTGTCGCTACAGTCACAGCTCTCAAACACCATCTCCATTTCAGAGATCCAGTCCATAATCTCAACTGGCTTCGGGCTTCCGGAAGACTTGGTGGCTTGGCACCCAAGAAGTTTTTATATGTTCGTCCATCCTTGTCGTTTCCCCTCTCCGGGCCATTCCTTCGTTCTCCTTGAGTCCCAACTTGACTCAAAGGGCGGCTATAGTTCCCTTCCTCCGATTGCTCGGGAATCAGCTCAGGTTGCTCAATGGGCATGGTAGGTTCGTCCCTATTTTCATGCAACATCTGTCTCATTTCTTCCCT
This sequence comes from Lactuca virosa, assembly GCF_052849685.1. NCBI lineage: Eukaryota > Viridiplantae > Streptophyta > Magnoliopsida > Asterales > Asteraceae > Lactuca > Lactuca virosa. Next base: position 122,833,308 of record NC_136432.1, on the reverse strand, counting down.
TTGTTCAGCTAACATAGCCCGAATTATGGCTTGTACTCCAGCCATGGTGATTAGTTCAGGTGCAGCTTCTACTACAACAGGTATTTGCTCCATCACTGGGGGCTGTTGATTCCTATTTCTATTTGCGTTCCCGACTCCACTTCAGGTTCTTGCCATTTCGATCTATACACCAATTCAGACGTTCGGTGCGAAATGACGATAATTAAGATAGGAAAGATTTTATTTACGATCGACGTGCAAATCTCCCTATTACTCCGAAAAATTACATGCCAGTTCTAATACCGTAATTAAACGTTTAGAAACCTGAACACATAAAGTTTCCAGATCCGGTCGGCAACAGGCCATAGATCCGATCATATAACGCATATCATAAATCATTTAGCACAGAAAAGCATGTTTGGCATTTTCCCTAAATAAGCTAGTGCTTGTGTCTATTCAGGTGTATTACCTAAATTCATTAGACACATTCCTCACAATCATTGCTTAGCATACTAAGTTTAAGTCTAGAAATAAATCCATATTGCTAGTTCGCTTAAACTAATGCTCTGATACCAACTGTGACGTCCCCATTTTCATGGCCAGAAAAGACCGATTTTTTTATGCTTTATAAAAATCAGAGTATCTCTTTTAATAAAAATGTTGCAGAATTTGTTCCCAGAAAAACATGATAAATACATTATCAAAGAATTTCCGAAGAAATGTATTTTTATTCATTTTTAAAACATTTGGGATGTCATTGTCGATACAGAAACATAAGCATAAACAGAACTTACATTCATGGATTAAGTGCTTAATGGTCTAGTCCCATGTTTTAAGATTCCTTTTTGGACTTTTGAATTTAGATCTAGACTTATAGGGATGTCTTAAGGGATAAAGTTGGAAACTTTATCCATTAAGACCTTGGAAAGGACCAAATTTGGAGCTCTTGAAATCGGAAGAAAATGGATTAAGCTCGTTTGAGGTGTTCAGACCAGTCCCCACGACGTGGCCTTAGGCTGTCACGACGTGGCGACTGGGGAATCATCGAATGTTTTGGAATTTAGTGCCCATGACACGGATGGTTTCTAATTGGAAAATTTTGACCCTGCTTTGACCGTTGACTTTTTAGGTATGGTTGACTTTCTGTTAATTGTTGGATTTAGTGTGTAGACAAAGGTTGGACCTTGTATGTATTGATAGGAGTGTTGTAGCATCTGCTGAAGGGCTTTGAGCGGTGGTTTAGCTGATTTTGAGTCAGGTGAGTCTTCTCATTATACTATGTAGGATGATATCTGTCTTTGTGACTCTTGCATTACGTGTTCGGTTGGGCACATTGATATATTGGGTTGGGCCCGTTGATATGTAGGTTGGGCCCATTTTCATGCTGGGTTAAGCCTGCTGTTATGGAGGTCTTGACCCATTATTATGGGTTGGGCCCAATGAGAGGGTTGGGCCTGTTGATATGTATGGTAGGCGGTATTCTGGGGAACTCAATAAGCTTTGTGCTTACAGTTTGTGGTTTAACATTTTTAGGTACTTCTATTTCTAAAGGGAATGGTTCGGCTTGACTACACAACATCCCCCAGAGTTTTCCACATTGGTTATTTGTGATTTTTACTTTGTTGTTTAAATGATATATTTCACCTTGATTATTTTTGGAACAAATTGTTTGTATGGGTTTAATGTTTTAAAAATGAAAATTTTAATATGAATTTTTGGGGACATTACACTTGTTCTCAGTAAGAGGCTTTTATATGGTATGTGCAATCAAGCTAGGTGGGATGGAACGATATGGTGCGATATCGTTCAAAGCCTCAAGATGAACAGGTACTTCTTGGTCAAATAAGCATACTACTGTTAAAACAGAGTAGGGAGGTTGTCTGATAGGTATAAAACTAGATTCATCCTTTGGAAGAGTGTACCTTTTACGTTCTCAGGTTGTGAAGAGATTGTTGTCATTGTCGATGATAACACCTGCTTCGTTGTGAAGATCATGAATGCATAAGGACCAAAACTCGTAGAGGTAATTTCCGTGAGACCTTCACGACGAGAGTTCTTGCCGATGTACTGCAAAAAATCATCCCATATAATTGTTCCTAAATCAACCTGTTCTCCATTATAGATGTTCCAAAGAACATCCAAGAATTGTTTTCTCATCTGGTATGTGCCTCCAGATCTTCCCTATAAGCCTCTGATCATATGATGACAAACGTATTGTCAAACCGCTGGTAACTTGCTTTTCTTGAAATCAGCGATTCCTTTGAGTTCAGACTAATAACCCATCTTGTACATACATTATAGAAATGAATTTATTCAATTTAACTGTTTTGTTAATAAATAAACATAATCGTATTTGAAAAAATGTTGAAATCAATGATTTCAACATTATAGGAAACTATCATTTAATTAAGGTGACTATATAATTAATGTAATTGTAAAATTACTATATTGTCCCTTAGAAAATGATTGGTCCACAGTCCTTCTCTCGTTCTCAACCTTTTTACGTTCTCAATATAACATCTCCTATATATATATATATATATATATATATATATATATATATATATATATATATATATATATATATATGGACACACGTATACTAGTCGTGTACACACGCAAAACAACAAACATCTAATAGTTTTTTCCGGCAGTTAGTTTCATTTTGATGGACAATATGAATAGTTTCAATTATACCGTAAGTTTGCTTTAAGAAATATGTCATCATAAAAAGAAGACACAATGTATTGGCAAGTATCATCATACGCAATGCAGCGAACGACGAATAGTTACTTTTTCCAAATATTATTCTTTCATAAATACGTTATATTCCAAAAAATGTAATGTATTATGTTATAATTTAAAATTGTAGTAAATTTAAATGTAAATGTTTTTGATCTATTTTTTGAGCAAGATAAAACATATTAAGTTATTAATCGAATAAGGTTCTGTTTAATCTAATATAATGTCACCAAAGCGAGGGCGGGACGGGTTGGAGATTGTTATACCCGGCCCCATCCCAGGTTTTCGCATAATAGGGATACCCGGCCCCATATCCGATACCCATTTTTTGCAAGGAATACCCGTCCCCAATTGGGGCCGGTTAACTGAATTCCCCAACGGGTCATGTGAAATTTGCTTGCATATTTAATCGGTTATGGATTTATTGGGTTCTATTTTGTTTAACTTTTTAGGTGAAAATGGTAAAAAAAAACTAGAAGATTTAGGTAAAAAAGTGATAATAAACCCAGTTCCGCATACAGATTCTCAATGAGAGTCGTCTCAGACGGCTTAGGAATTTTGAAGTTGACGGAGATGGATGCCTAAAAGCGTAAAGGGTTTGGGCATTAGCTATGATGCATTGGTTATGTGATAGTTTTATCCCCTAGTAGAAGACAAAGATGAATAAGTCTTGATCCCATATCTTGAGAAGAAGAAGAAGAGAGCTTACCTGGGATTTTCACAAATTGAGCAGATGAATGAAGATTCCTCATATGTTGGTTAAATAAAAATAAATGTTGATATGTGTTCCAGGAGGAATGTTGTAAGTAGGATTGTAAATGTGAGGGTTATTGTCTAGTAGGAATAAAAGATAGAGAAAACGACATAGATGAAAACTTTATTTAATGGACATGACAGGTGGGTCCCGGTGTTAAATGTGTTGTCAAGAACTTAATGGCAGCATGGACTTCACTTTGCTAGACAAAACAATGTATCATTTTTGTGGAGGTCGGCGGTAATCATTGCTCACAAAGAGCTAGATGTATTCCACACGCATCAGACAAGAAAGATGCTATGTAACACCCACAATTTCAAAACACTACTAAGTATTGTGGTTACATAATTACCATGATATTTAATCATCGTAAAGATGTGGTTTCACTAAAATGTCTTCAGAATATAAGAGTTACATCTTTTGGTGTTAGAAAATCCATATCTACAATGATAGTAAAAGAGAAGAGATTATACAACCTTCTCTAAAGTCCATCAAAGTGCTTCTCTAGCAGCACATGTTTAAATTTCGATCTCCATACTTGAGTACATAGCATAAACTACATAAGTCCAAAGACTCATGAGTGTAACATCCAGATCCTTGGAGGTACATTAGTTTAAAGTATTTATATATTTATATATTTTGGATTTTGGGCAGCACCATGTCGTGATGGAGCCTCACCACGACGTGGCAGTAGCTTATGGGCCACAGGATTTAATGAACCACCACAACGTGGTGATAGGTTCCATGACATGGTGGCCGCTGTTGGAGAAAACCCTAAAGTTTAAGGATTTGATCCTCATTTAAACAACCTTAACCTCTTGTAGCCTTCCTCCCATCAGCCTCCACCCCTCATAATCTTCCCTTGCAAACCATAGACCTCTTGTGTGAGTTTTTAGCTTAAAGTGTGTGTTTTTGGCGCTTGTGAAGAAAGAAGGTGGTCGTAGATCATCTTGGGAGTCCAAAGCAATGTAGATCCCGAAGTTTGCCTTTCTCAAACATCTCCAGGAGGTATAAAGCCTTCATCTTGATGAGTAAATTGATAGATCTCTAGATTTTGTCCACCCTTCTCTATGCCTTGTTGTTTTGAGTGGTTTGGTCTCATAAATCCTGTAACTTTATAAATCTCCAGACCTTTGGTGTAATTGGTGCTTTGGATCTAGACTAGTGGAGTTGTGAGACCATGCATGGATCTTGGCATTTTTGCCCTATTTTTGACCTAATAAGGGTACAAGACATGCATTGGACATGCATGTCTGAAAAGCACAGATTTTTATAATGAGAATGATGTTAGAAACTCTTCTGGAGTTGTTGAAAATGTGACCTTATAGATTAAGTGGTTATTGCTTATGCCATGTGGTGTTTTGGACCATAAAGTTAAGATCTATGCACCTTGGAGGGTTCTAAGGGATAAAGTTGGAAACTTTATCCATCTAGACCCTAAAATGGACCACATATGAGTTGGACAATCCTTGGAATTGAAGAAAACAACTTAATTCGTTAACTGCTGAATACCCAGTGGCCACAACGTGACAAAGGTCATCACGACGTGGCGGCTACGCTGGTCACGACTATTTTGTTGTATCGACACCACGACGTGGCAGTCAGTCTGTTGACTTTTGGCTTTGACTAGAGTTTGACCAATTTTGACCAAGGGGTATTTTGGGCATTTTGATATTAAATTTAACTTGGGCCATGATTTGAATAATTGGTGTCGGGTAGAGCCGGTATTCGGAGCAGAGATTTATTCAACTTTTGTTCGGACTGAGAGGTGAGTTTTCCTCACTGTACTTGTGTGGCCCACTAGGTTATGTATCCTGCTATATAGGTTGATGTTATGTTAGTTATATGATAGGTTAGTAGATATGTGTGATTACCTGTATTTGTTGGATATGTGTTTATGTTTATCTGTTGTATATGTCGACATATTGTGGAGGAGTTGAGTCGGTCCTATTTTGTGTTGAAGGCCAAGATACTCGGGGCAGCCCGAATAGTTTGTAAGCCCTACGAGGCAGTCCAGTTAAGATGAAGGCCCGGAGAGCGGTCTAGATAGACTGTAGCCCCTGCGAGGCGATACAATCATGTCAAAGGCTCGGAGAGCGGTCCAGATAGGTTGTAGGCCCTTCGAGGCGGTCAAGTCAGGCTGAAGGCTCATATTTGCATGTTTTGATTGTTATGTTGTGTGATGGTACTTTAGGGGAAACTCACTAAGCTTTGGCTTACAGTTTTAGTTTATTGTTTCAGGTACTTTAGAGGATCGTGGGAAAGTGAAGGCATGATCGTGCACATCTTCCTATTTTCATGACATTGATTTTTGGGACACTCTGATATGACTTTACTTTTGACACAATGGTTCTTTTGTATAAAATTATGGATAATTGTTGTTTTTGAAATCTTTAAATTTTTATGATTTTTGGAGTGTTTCAAGTTGGTATCAGAGCCTTGGTTTGAGAGAATTGGATGAACATTCTTGTGAATCTAGACTCAAACTAGGGAACTAAAAAGGTTTTAAAATGATTTTCAAATTGTTTTCAAAAGTAACCAAGGAAGGATATGATGTGTACGATCAGCTAGAGCGAGAAAGTATACCCCAAGTTACATACACTGTTATTTGATATGATATTTATGATAAAACAGCATGCTAGTGATAGGCTAGGGATCTTCAGGAATTGCATGGTAGGATTTCTTGATGTATGATGTATGATAACATAGGGTTACTTCTTGTATGGAATTAACATCATTACTGTAGTTGTTTAGTGTATGCATCATAGTTGTATATAACTAATATTTCATAACCTGAGAATGTTTGGTTTAGCCTTATTTCTGGTTCTTGTATGAAGAAGGGCTTAGGGTAGAATCAAGTATTCGACCGTCTATAGGATCCAATGTTATGTATGATTAGCATACACGAGTGTTGCAGAGTTGGTGGAAGGTGTTGGGTTTTGAGCATTCTAACACTCCTATGGTGTACATGCAACCTTATAAACCTTGGATCTATGTTTTCTCTATTATACATGCAAATATTAAATATTCCAAGGTTTCATCCTAACTAGCATATTATGAAGCACCTATACTACAAAGTTCTAGTTAGATGACATACCTTTTGATGTAGCTTGATGTCTTCAAGCTTTAAGAGCTTAGCCCCAATAGTGTGGAAGCCTCAAGTGGAATCACAAATCACCAAAACACCTTGGAAAACCTTTAGAGAATATGGATACTTGGCTCACACTATGAAATCGGTTATTGCCCTCTTTAGTGTATCCACACTAGCCACTAGCATAATTTCATGAACCATAAGACCCTTTATATAGTGTGGAGGATTAGGGTTAAACCCTAATACCCATGACCTTTCATTTCCTAGGATCCATGGGTTAAAGCTCCATGGACTATCCATGAAGACTTAGCCCAACCTAAATGAACTTGGCCCACTACACACACACATATATATATATATATATATATATATATATATATATATATATATATATATATATATATATATATATATATCTAAGAGCCCATATTTAATTAGTTCCTTTTGATCACTTAATTAATTATAAATTAATTCTTGATCAATACTAATTAAATAATATGATTATATATTAATATATTAGAACTTATAATATATTAATATAAATCATAAATATACTATTCTCAAAAGACTATCCATATAAATTGTGTCGGTGAAGTGCAACCCAAATGGACCATGCCGGGTCGGGTCAAGTACATACCAAATATAGTTATGGACTTAGACATTAATCCAACAGAAGGTTCATAGTTGAGTAGGTGTGTGAGCAGCCATCCAGACGAGGAGTGTTCAGATGCTCTCGAGAGAGTGATGATAGGATTTAAGCGTATCCTAGTTGTTGTATCTGTTTAGGGTGGTTGTGATGATCCTTGAGACAAATACGGGTAGGTGTGAAAGGTAGTATGGGCTCGTACTAATGAAAGCACATGACCCGTACGCATAGCAAGGAAGTCACAAACCGGGTCGGGTCAAGTCTTACCAATTATAGTTATGGACTTAGACATTAATCCAACAGTCTCCCACATGGATAAGTCTAAAACTATTATTGAGTATGATTTCAAAAGCTAACTGGCAATCGTAGCTCTTAAAGTCGCTGTCAAACTCTGACCTTGTCAATGACTTGTCCATTAGATAAGGGATCATATGTTCCTCCATTCTAGATATCATATGGACTGAGACATGGATTATAATCATTCTCTCTGTCCATTTGTTGTTTCCCGATTTTCGATTTATGATGACTGACTGATTGAACAAATCAAATCAGTCCTGGCTTGGCCAAGCACTCACATGTGTCATCGCTAAATCATCGAGGGGGCCACAGATATCGCTTTTATCCCGAAGGTAAAAGGAATGGATAAACTTCGACTCATATGGCTTGTTCTACTACTTGTTGAATCATACACAAAGGCACGTTTTATAACATCGAGTTACCAAATGCGTTTTCGTGCAATCAATGTACAACCAACTCATAGTAACAACTCATATCTCTAGGTTTGAAGAATATAAGATATTATCATCTCATGATCACTCGTGATAAAATCCATGAAGTGATTCAAATGAGCGCGGGTTGAATCCAGTACTCAGAACTTATAAGCACTCATGAGTGTTGTAGCACAACTTTGTACACCAACTTGGACCTCTACAAACCAACCCATGACAGTCTTGATTCATATCTACTTCCAACATATGATCGACTGTGGATGGTTTGAATAACTTAATCATTCAAGAAGAGCGACTTAGTTATTCTGGAAGTCAAAACATGCAAAGTGAAACACAAGAATAAATGAATCAAATATGGTATCAAACCCTATGAATATAAATAAACACTTTTATTTATCACCATACTGATTACTCATTATTCATTGTTTCGGTTTTATCAACTTTATACTTGAATTAAAAACACTAGTTATCCCATGCTCCAAGCATGTACACTATGTTTTTCTTAAACAATAGCTTTGCCATACACCAAGTATGCACTCTATGTTTGTCTATGATCCTTACTTTGTGAAATAAACCAATTGAAAATAATTTCAATGATTCTAATTTCACACTCCCAAATACTTATCGAAAAATGGGAGAATTTCAAATTCCTATCATTTATCGAAATCTGTTTAGATTTTAAACTTATATGCACTGACCCTCCTGTAATGAATATGTACAAAGTCACAAAGACTTGTCAACAGTCATTATAAGGTATTCCAATGGAGATCAACTCCATGGAAACTAAGTCTCATATTCAAAGTACATTGCTTTGGACATGCTTCTTGCATTAAGTTTTCTAATCTTACACATATAACTTCCACCTATGGAGACAACTCCATATTCTCATTTTGACTATCACTTCTGAATAAGAGATGCCTCTTTTCAGAATATGTCAATATGGTCCTTCCAAAATTAGCACTATACTTCCAACTGTCCCTGAGCAACCAATCTTTGGTAAACCTCAGATTGTCCTCGATAATTGCTTAATCATTTTTGTCATATCCAATTCTAGACCTTTTCCCTTCTTAATGCCTCTGGGCATTTGGAAAAATTTAGAAATGACAAATATGATAGCACATGCAATCGATCCTGTACCCAAAGCAAATGGTACACGATTCATGATGTCTCACATAAAGACATGATTTTAGACCAGTCTTTTGCTATAATATTTTTATTTGCCATGTTTTCAAAATTTGACTATGAATAGGGATGCCGTAATCATAATCGAATTTTGAGAACGCAATATATAGAATTTCCTTAAGTTGAACCAATCCAACATGAAATTCATATATATATTCTTGACTAAGGATTATTAAGGTCTCAATCTAAGCCTTTAGAACTGAAATGAAGTATATCCTCTCCCTTAATTATAGCAAACAACTTTTTCAATCCCTGTAGCCTCACGAATTGAAACTTTTGTTTTCTATAATTAACATTGCTAACTTGCAACACTAACAATAATTATCATGCTCCCACTAACATGATGATTATTAGCATAACACTTATGCTCCCACTAGCTTTGACATGTACTCAGAAATCAGCTGGACTTCTAGAAATCAATACTTTATTGACTTTCTTACCAAAGTTCAGATTTCTGATACGAGATGCTTTGATAAAACTTTATCAAAATCATACACCTTATCTTAGATAGATCACAGGTGTGTCTAAACAATTTCAGAACTATGAAAAGGGATGCCATAATCATAGTCTGAATTGTTTAGACCTTTTGCCATTTCTCATAAGTCAATGTTAGTGTGCCGGTTAACCACGCACGCTCCACTAACGACTTTGAGAACTGCAAATATCACAATTGCTATCTACTTAGTGAAAGAATTTCCTCACCATCATTTTCATGAATCGGAGAGAAACCTTATGACACTTAGATTTTATGGTGTATGTGTTCTTATCCATGTGAATTTGTCAAACCATAATCACAAGACTAGGTTAGTGACAAATCCTAACTATATGGATTGAACTTGTGCAATCTTAACCTCTTGCCACCTGGCAGCACAAGGGCCTGCCATTGCTTCCAAGTAGTTATGCAAACAATTGAGAACATGTAGAACTCAAATACCAACTTAACTGGAATGGGCACAGAAATTTCAACACGATAGGTTATAAACCTCTAGTTGTGTGCTAGTGATGAAATACATGTTTTATTCTTGATTACTTCTTGAAACCCTTTCAGGATCTTTTAGACTCCCACTATCTCCTTGACCTATAAGACTTTCTTGCCAAATATTCAAGAGATAGTGTGGATTCTAATCAAGACAAACACTTAACACAATTGGCCTAAGTTGGTCTCTGTTTTATCCAAAACATCACAACTTACCAAATTCAAATGTACAAGAGTAGAAAACCTTTTACTCTTACATTTCACTAGTGTTAATAAACCTTCTTTAAGATGTGTCACTCAAGTTACATTTGTGGTGGGCTTGATCAGTGCACAAGAATGTGTACTCGATCCATTAGTCCTTTACTTGACTCACACATCCATGTGAACAAGTAATTAGTCTTAATTTTCCAATGCTTGAAAGTTCTCATTCATCATACTATTCAACTTGCATGATTCCAAGTTTCGGTCCAATTGAAACTTGGGTGATGAGGAACTTTCCTGATTTGGTAAATTTAGACACTACCACAAATGAAAGAATCAAATCCATTTTCCAATATTGCTGTGAGTGGAATCATATAAGCAACAATTTTTTTCCTTTTCACAAATGCCATTGTAAGGATATTTTAAAATAAATAAAATCAAAATATTTTTTCTTTTATTTTAAAAACTTTGCGGAAAAACTATCCTTACAGTGCAAAAGGACATGAAAAACTTTGTTGTTATCTATTCCTAAGCAATATATCATAACTCCTAAGCAATAGCTCAACATTCTGATCACAGAACCATGCGATCGAGATCCATCTTCACGATCAGAATCAGCATATACTTCCTTTAAGTTTCTTCACTTTTCTTTGATTCTTAAAACATCAACATGTGACCCAGTCACATCATGTAACAAGAATCTCAGAATAGAAACTTAACAGAGTTAGATAGTGGACTTTAACTGAAGTAGAGTCAATCTACTTGACTTGATCAACCTTATGATCTTTCAAGTAAATAGGCTGCTTCGCAATCAATGCCCCTTCCTTTGGCAAGAGAAACATAGGGACTCTTTGGGAATGGTACATGGGACTATCGCAGACTTAGCCTTTCTCTTTACCATTTGGTCAACCTAGTTGACTATGGTCAATCCCTTTCCTTGGGAAGAGAAGGCTTTTCTAGATATCCAATGTTACCATTTTCAATGTCCATGGTAGTTTAGGAAGTTGATCTACTAATCAAATTTGCTCTCCCAGTGCTCCAAATTATTGCTGATTCAGCAGCACCAAGCAAATAGATAAGATCATTAAGGGTCATGTCATAGTCTGTTTCATAGTAGTCCCAAAGGAATTCACTATGTGACTTAGAAAGTGATTGAACCACCAACTTTCTCAAGAGTTTGACACCCAACTCTCCCGGCTTGTCAATATGTGACTTCATCTCCAAGATGCGATCATACATAGACCTTGCTTGCCAATAGGGCTTGAGTGACCTTGAAGTTGTGGTTTAGGGAGAATAATTGGAGGAGGTGGAGGAAGTGAAGTTCCAAGAGATTTGGGAGGATCATAGATGTCTGAACCAGACATCTTTTTGGGAGATATTCAAGATAGTTGATCTAAAGTCCTTAATATAACACCCAATATGAAATATTAAGGCTAGGACCCAGCAAACTATTTTATAACTTGGAAGAGGGATGCCGTAATCCAAGCTATAAAATATTTGAAGGTAGGTGAATGACGATTCACCAATTTCCACCAAGATAAACGAAATGTATTATTAGGTTTTAATTGGTTTTGAAACTCCTAGATTCTTTTGAGATTCATTGAACTTTTCAAAGGCATGTTTCAATCTCGAGTGTGCCCTTCAGGTTTTGTGACTGGGATGCCGAGGATCACAAAACAAGGTGTGAATAACCATGCAAATATACTTGGTACCCTTAATATTTACCCCTCAATCGATGTGCCGGTTAACCACACACGCTCCACCGATACTATGATAAACATTAAGTTACCCTTTGCCTACCTTGTTAAATCAAGCTAGTGTGCCGGTTAACCACATACGCTCCACTAACTGACTTAAGCAAAGTGCAAAGTGTAATTTCATGGGTTAGCACCAAATTCACATTTTCCTAAGTAACTAAGAGTTTAGTTACTTAGTATTTATCATTAATACATTTAATGAAGGGAGAATTATAGTCCTTGTCCTACCTGTTCGGCTAACGACCCTCCACCAGTCAAGGAAGCAGTGGGTGAGAGTGGACACCCATTAAACTGCCATTTTATAGGCAGTAACCTTATACTCCCCTTATAGACCGGGTTCGTGAATGAGGCCTACTAATGGTAAGACGACTTACTCCTATACATATAATATATTAAATTTTTAATATTATAATAGTATAAGGGTGTATTTTAGACATTTAAAATACTTGGTGGTTTAATCTATTAATTAAACTATACTCTTAATTTAATTAAATTTAAACCATGTCATTATGGAATTATTAATTCTCTTTTAATTAAACACTTTAATTATCTATTAATAAAGTCCATAAGAGTTAATTGAATTATTCAATAAAAACATCATAATTCCAATTATTAAATTCAAAATTAAAACCATTTAATTAATTGTTTAAGTTATGAACCCAAGAGTTTTAGAATTCAATTCTTTTTTTTTATCATAAAAAAACTTTTTCCAAATTCCAAAACTTGAGGGCAAGTTTTGTAACTCTTGAAAACTTTTGGATTCCATAACTTATGGAGTTAAATACTTGTTTTATGATGAAACTTTTCATGTTCCATAACTTAAGAACAAGTTATGGAATTCTTTAAAACATTAAGACCAAGTTTTGTAACTCCATAAAAAACTTTGAATCAATTTTTTTAAAAACCTTTTCATATCCATAACTTATGGAGGTTTCAAAAAACTCTTTAGATCAAACTTTTAAAACTAATAAAATAATCATATCATTTTATCTTTTTCTAAATTTGACCTAATTCAACTCATATAGCAAATGATTCAAATTTTACAAATAATTAGTTTTTCACAAAAACAAGTAATTATCTTAAAATTTGACAAACGTCATGTTTTTTTTTCTTTTTTTTCCAACTTTGAAAATAAAACAGTTGCATCAATATAATAGAAAACAACCCATGGCTCTGATACCACTGTTGGGTTTTCAGCATTCTAACACTCCTATGGTGTACATGCAACCCTATAAACCTTGGATCTATGTTTTCTCTATTATACATGCAAATATTAAATATTCCAAGGTTTCATCCTAACTAGCATATTATGAAGCACCTATACTACAAAGTTCTAGTTAGATGACATACCTTTTGATGTAGCTTGATGTCTTCAAGCTTTAAGAGCTTAGCCCCAATAGTGTGGAAGCCTCAAGTGGAATCACAAATCACCAAAACACCTTGGAAAACCTTTGGAGAATATGGATACTTGGCTCACACTATGAAATCGGTTATTGCCCTCTTTAGTGTATCCACACTAGCCACTAGCATAATTTCATGAACCATAAGACCCTTTATATAGTGTGGAGGATTAGGGTTAAACCCTAATACCCATGACCTTTCATTTCCTAGGATCCATGGGTTAAAGCTCCATGGACTATCCATGAAGACTTAGCCCAACCTAAATGAACTTGGCCCACTACACACACACACACACACATATATATATATATATATATATATATATATATATATATATATATAAGAGTCCATATTTAATTAGTTCCTTTTGATCACTTAATTAATTATAAATTAATTCTTGATCAATACTAATTAAATAATATGATTATATATTAATATATTAGAACTTATATTATATTAATATAAATCATAAATATACTATTCTCAAAAGACTATCCATATAAATTGTGTCGGTGAAGTGCAACCCAAATGGACCATGCCGGGTCGGGTCAAGTACATACCAAATATAGTTATGGACTTAGACATTAATCCAACAGAAGGTTCATAGTTGAGTAGGTGTGTGAGCAGCCATCCAGACGAGGAGTGTTCAGATGCTCTCGAGAGAGTGAGAATAGGATTTAAGCGTATCCTAGTTGTTGTATCTGTTTAGGGTGGTTGTGATGATCCTTGAGACAAATACGGGTAGGTGTGAAAGGTAGTATGGGCTCGTACTAATGAAAGCACATGACCCGTACGCATAGCAAGGAAGTCACAAACCATGGTTTAGTCTGGTATAGTGTTTATAGCTATGTGCATTGTGGCATTTCTGATATAATTTTTATTTATTTTCAGTATGGTGCTTATGATAGGATCTGGTTCAGGGTATTGAGCGGGTGGTTAGTATAGGCCATGATTGATTGATGATCAGATTAGGGAGATGATTGTTGCTGAGGTAGCCACTATTGTCCGAGGATCGATTCCAGAGTTGTTTGGATCTATCAATACTGCCATGATTGAGCTTTTCGACGATCATTATGCTGCACTTTTTGATGTTGATGTTGCTGCGGCTACCATGGCTGTTGCTACCACATGGATTCGTGGGGAGAGAGCTTTCTAGTACTGAGACTTCGATAATACGAAACCCACATTGTTCGATGGAGTTAGGACCTGATTGTGGCGGTGAGGTGGTTGTCTGACATGGAGGGGTGTTTCTTCACCTGCTCCTGCCCTGTTGACCAGAAGGTCAAGTGCGCCCTGAATCTTCTCCGGTCAGGGGTGAAGGATTGGAGGAGATTGGTGACTGGCTCGCACACTCCTGAGCAGAGGGTTGTTGTGACTTGGGAGCAGTTCTCTGAGATGTTTCACATGAGGTATGTTCCATTGGTGGAGAGGGAGAGACTGGCTCAGGAGTATCTGGATCTCAGGCAGGGCACTGAGACGGTGACTGAGATCACCAAGATGTTTACAAAGAGGGCTCTTTTCTATCCAGAGTTTGCTGCTTCTAAGCAAGCCCATATGACTCGGTACTTGAGCATGCTCAAGATGGATATCCTCCAGTTCGTGTCTACCTAACGTTATGGTACTCTTGTGGAGCTTCAGTAGGTCGTGAGGAGGCGATAGATTGAGATGGAGCTCCAGGCGAGGGAGCGGAGGCCGGCTCCGATGCAGACACAGCCTGCGGCAAAGCATCTCAAGGCCGTTGATTCGAGATCTGGGGAATAGATGTCACACCCCCGAACCTGGACGACGGAAACGTCCGGGGGCGGATGACTTCGTGTACAGTATCATAACAATTGAATATGAATGAAACATAGCAACCAAACATCATACATTGGAAATACACACTTACATAGTTTACATATTGAATCTTGTTCATCAGTTACACAAAAGTAAGAAAGTAAAATTTCTTGAAGTCGCACCACTTGATCTTATAGTCGAACTTATTACCTGCTACTGGAATTCCTGAGAATACAAGTCGTTTTGAAAAGCGTCAACTAAAAAGTTGGTGAGTTCATAAGCAGTTTTGTATAAAAATGGTTTTTGTACTTGTTTAGAATAGTTTTCATAGCGCTTTCAGATATCCGATATTTTCTAAAAAGAAATGGTTTGAAATATTTGTGTTTGATCTTATATTAATGCATGTGTGTTAATGTTTACGATAATAGATAGAGAATGATTTACAGACAACCCGATGTTGTCTGCGATAGCTGATGCTGGAATCTCAAACCCGGTGGTTCAGTACCAGTGCTTATAGATTGTCGTTTTATCAAAAAGAAGGTTTCCCGTCTTATCCCAAAACGAAAATAGAATGGTTTCATGTTTTATCCCAAAAAGAAAATAGAATGGTTTCCCGTAAATCTTATAACGTTAATTCCTCTAAGTGAGTCGCTATAACCATACATAATAATGACAATTTTGCCTGTCTTTGCGTCTTTGGGACGCCGTCGGAATAGAATAAGATTTTTGTCACCCTAGAATGGCCTAGTCTAACTGTAGCGAATAGCTCAGGTGTGGGGTGTCACCCCCGTATAGATCTATACACAAACTCCCGCTTTCCCTTCAGGAAACTCTGGTTATAACTACAGGCTACGATTGTACACTCAAAGGTGCCAACCGACAGGTCTCACTAGATCCTTAATCGAAAATTTACACGGAAAAGAAAGAAGAACACATATAAAACTCATTCCCATGCCCAATAAACATGTAAGTGGACCACTAAGACCCACTATCTATTATTTCCAGGCACAAAAGGAATGTTAATGTCTACCCTGAGCCCAATATACATGTAAAAGGACACTAAGGCCCACTAAACATGTATACTATTTTCAGGCCCAGTAAGGATAAGAAAATCGTTTTTAACCCGTTTGTTATTGTTCTGTTTATTTTAGCTCGATTATTTACAAAATTGATATAAAAAGCCCACTTTTTGTAAAAATGACGTTCTTGGCCCAATAAGCCACAAAGTTTTCAATTAAGGCCCAATTATAGTAAAAATAACACTTTAGTCCCCATTTTCTTCAAAACTTGTGTTTATGACTAGTTTGTGGTAAAAATAACATTTTATACCCATTTTTGTCAAAAATATCATTTTTGGCTTGATTTTTGTGAAATACACATTTTTTTGGTTTTTGGCTTTTCTGACTTAGTTGTTGGAAAATTTTTAGAAAAATCATCGTAAGTCGAAATTTGGATCCGTATATTCTGGAAGTTTGGAAATTTTGTCTACTTTGTTCACAATTTTTCTCATAATTTTTATTGGCCTCTAACAAGTGTGAAATTGCTCACCTTCACACGTTGGTCCGAAATTATTTCAAATCTGATACGCAGTTTTGTAAAATTCGCCAAAAATAGTAGAAAAATCGTATGAAAAAGCGAGAGTAGTCATTTTAAAGGTAATAACCTGAACTTTTTGCATGTAAAACAGTTTTGAAAAATATTACCACTAAGGAGGTCAAAACAGTTCGAGATTGGACTAAAACTTTCCTGTCAAGGGCTGATTTTTGAGTTTAAGTTATCTAAGTTTGTTCACAACACTTGTTTTTGCTATTTTAAGTGGATAAATCCCAGATCTACAAGTTTACAAGTATTATATGTGAGGACACATACTTTTCTCAAGGTTTATATGAAGATCCAAGTGATAAACTTCATTTTCAAGTAAAGATCTAAAAGTTAAACACATAAACATGCATATATACATAGATCTAACACAAAAGCACTTGTATTCTCCCCCAAAAACATTATAAAACCGAAAACAAGGGGGTATGAACTCACCTTGGGGATTTTCTAAGTGTAGAAGGAGATGAAGAAGAAACTTTGAGTCTAGCTTGAACAACTTGGAGAGATCTTGAAAATATGGGTGTTCTAAGGAGTTTGACACACAACAAAGTGTGTAAATTGAATGTTCTAAGCATAAATATGAAACAAAACACTTGAGTTTAGTGTAGATCTTACCAAAAAGCCTAGGATTGGTCTTTGAAGATGATGAACTCGAAAATTAGAAGAGAATAAGGAGGTTGTTTTCTTGAGTGTTTGGTGAAGAAGAATGGGACTTGTGGAGTGTGTGAGTGTGTGTATTGGCCGTGAATAAGAGAGGGAAGGAGGGGAAGGAGGTGTTTGTCTTATAGGAACTGTTGGGCTTATAGTGTTGCGTCATGGGCTCGGTCCTTAGCCCAATTTTGATTGCCGGTTTGAGCCTGTCCAACCGTGCATGTTTTTCTCTAGGGTTTAGTATTTAAGCTGCATGCATGCAGTCTTTGAAAAACACGCTTTGCTATTTATTCTTTTTGAGTATTGTAAACCCTAGCTCGCCTCTACAGTGGAAGTTCTTCATAGAGCTCTGCTGAGGCGTGACTATATTTGAATCATAAGCATATTGTTGATTCTGTTATTGTGTTTGTTTTGTTTGATCTTTATCTTTTACCTGTGAAAGATCTAATCGATCTGAGTTTAATTCTCATCAATTGGTATCAGAGCAGGAGACTGTGTAATTCATACACATCTCTTCTGTTGAAGAAGCTATCAGGGTTTTTCCGCATTGATTGATATTAATTGAGCCGTCATTCCATATTGGCGTGTCTCATTAATTGTCGATCTTACCCTAACGATAAATCACAAGTCTGATCTTAAACAGGTTATCGATCAAACTTCATCACAATGTCCATGGATGATTCGCAAACCAATCCAATCAACATCTCCAACAGTATCGTATCAATGACTAGGATTCCAATCTTGTACACTCAAGATTATGAGGTTTGGACACATCACTTCGAAGATTATGTGATTGGCTCAGAAGATGATGGGTACTTGATCTGGGAAGCTATCACTGTTGGCCCGTTTGCTCATACAAACAGCTCAAGGATTGTCAAAACTCAAAAGGAGTACAATCAGCTTGTGAGTGATGTGAAACACATTCCTCAAGACGAGAAAGATAAGTTTAAATGTAACATTAAAGCCTTAAGAATGATTAGGTTTGCATTGCAGTCAGATACGTTTCGTTTGGTGAATTCTTGCACTACAGCTAAAGAGATATGGGACAGGCTAAAAGAATTGTATTCCACCGACGTAGATCTGGAACATTCGATTCAAACTCTTTTGCTTTCAAAGTTTGGTGATTTCAAACAAAAGCCCGAAGAGAAACTGGTTCAGGCTTTTGATCGTTTTAATCATCTCTTGAGTAAGATGATAAAGCATGGGATCGAAAGGAAAGTTATTGAACAGAAAGTTACCTTCATGAATGGTCTTAGACCCGAATAGATGGCGGTTGTGTCAACAGTAAAGGCACATGAACATTTTAAATCGTATTCTATGGTGAAACTGGTGGGAATTCTGAAATCCCATGAAAGTGCTCTGACTAAGGAAACGAGTGTGGTGTCTAGCTTGGGGTCGTTAGCCCTTGTTTCTAAAGGAAAAAGTTCTATTGAAGAAGAGGAGGAATTAGATCTTTCTGACTATGATCTAACCAGTGAAGAGTAAGCCCTGATGGTGTCTAATCCTAGAAAGTTCATTAAAAGGAAGTTCCCAGCCAACAAAAACCGAAATTGGCAGGGAAGTTACAGCGCTGAAAAGGTCAAGGAGGAACCGAAGACAACATCAAAATCAGAAGAGTCCAAGAAAGAAGTAAAAATTGGTGGAGACTCAGGATTCGATTGCCATTATTGTGGAGGCAAGAATCACTTTGCCAAGGACTGCATGCTGAAAAAGAGGGCAGAAAAGACAGATGATGACGATGAGGAAGCAAGCCTCTTGAGACGACTGGAGGAAATCAAGAAAAGAAAGTCTGCTGCTAACAATAAAACTATGAATGCTTTGATTGTGCAGGATACAGACAACCGTGATGAATTCGGTGGTGTGGAAGTATGGTCTACAGACTCAGAGGACGAAGAAGTGAGAAAACCCACTCATGGCAAGGCGATGCTGGTAAAAGAAGAACATGCTACTGGAAGGTGTTTAATGGTGACCGAAGGTGTATCCCAGATGAGAGAATATACCACTGATGGAGGAATAGAAGGCGAGAAGGAGCGAGAGGACATGTGCTTTGCTGCGAAACCTGTTAGTGCCCATATCAATGAATGTGATGAGTTGATCAAGAAGGTACAATATATTCTTGCTTCTCTAAAAATACCTGTTAATGACTATGAAAAGGAACTAAATAACTTAGAATCAAAATTCTCTAGTATAAGTAGCAGTCTCTCTCAAACCCGTGTCACAAACTCTAACCTGACTGATGAAATTAGCAGGGTATCGTCGAAGAGTGAGGAAAGGAGTATGTAGATTGAGCTGAAGGAAAAAGAGTTGATTAGGTCTAAGGATGAGTCGATTTATTTGCAAAGAGACAATCTTAAACTTTTAAAACAAAGAAATGTGTTTTGTTTGATTGCTAAAAGGCTTTATTTTAATATCACTCAATTGCATCTCAATTGTGAAATAGGAAAGAAGATACATCGCATGATTTTGCCCTTTCTTGAGTTAAAGGAGGATGAAATTGATGCTGAAGCATACAACTGTGAAAGCGTTGTATCATCTGATGAGATCTCTCCTGCATACAAAATCGGTCTTGATAAAATTGAATCCTACATAAAGTCCAAGGACCATAAGGACATGCTCAAAAATCTGTTAGATGAGAATGATAGATTGAAGTTAAGAGCCGAAACTGTACAGAAATTTGACTCGTTGAATGCCAAATTAAGTTCAGAAAATAAAATTGATGTTGAAAATGCATCTGAACTTAATAAGGATGATGATCTGAGTGAAATCTCGGTAGAGGATGTGGTGGACTGTTCTGAGTTTGTCAAAAGCGAAACTAAAACCCACAAAAATCTGATTTCTGAAAATTCAGTGGAATTCGCTCGTATGTCTAAAAACAAGACCAAAGTCCTTAAAGAAAAAGCAGTTGTGTATCAAACGGTACAATCCACTCCAAATCAGGTATACAAAGTTAATGGAGTAACTCAGCAACAAACAACCGAACTTACGGCGATAGTAGCCGAAGATAATGCTGACGGATGCGATGAATTTTTCTGGTCAGCACCTATTGACAATGCTGATGAAACAATAGGTCTGTCACAGAAAACCTCATGGAGAGTGAAAGGCAGATATGTAGCCGAACCACTTAATGATCCTACTCGTTTTGACAAGCCGAGCACAAGTGGGACTAAAATGTACTCAGACGAGCAAGTAGTAATTTCAAACGAAACTAATTCACCTAAGTGCAAAGCTAATATCCAAAATTCTGAGAAAAAGGCTAACATTCACAGAAACCCAAAACAGGTGAGAGACAGAAAGCATCAAAGAAATGTGAGGTACAAGAAAAACCTTACCGAAAGGAAGCTGTTCTGGAGATCTCAAAATCCTAATTATGTTCGCTATGAAAAATCTTCTAAACAAAAGGAGGTAAGGAACAAAAAGGAAAGCACCGGTTCGCAGGAAGTAAGGAACCGAAAGGGTGGTTTCGGTCCCTCGACTGAAATGAACCGAAGGGAGAGCTTCGGTTCTCAGAACCACATCAACCAAAAAAACGGTTTCGGTTCTCAACCCAATGACAACCAAGAGAACGGTTTCGGTCCTCAACCCAATAACAACCGAAAGAACGGTTTCGGTCCTCAACCCAATAACAACCGAAAGAACGGTTTCGGTCCTCAACCCAATAACAACCGAAAGAGCGGTTACGTTTCTCAACCCTGCAAGACCAATGAAATGAACAGAAGATCCAATGTCACTTCTAAACCTAACTCTTCTCGTTCTAATTCTTTCAAGGATTTAAAGGGGAAAGGAAATCTCTTTCCAGAAGATGACAGACGTCCAAAAGAAATCCAAAAGAATGCAGACGTCAACACCTCAAATCGTACGCTTGTCAAATTTAAGTCAAACAAAATTAAAGTTTTCACTATAAAACGAAAAGATGAAACAACTTTAATTAAACGCACTTATTTGGTTGATATTTCTCTTACTATTCCCTCTCCTGTAAAAGGCTCACAAGGACCTAATAAAATTTGGGTTCCTAAATCTGCTTAATATTTTGCAGGTTATGCGTGACGAGCAGTTTGACGAAGAATGGTATATTGACAGTGGCTGCTCACGTCACATGACAGGCAGGAAGGAAGAACTGAGGGAGTTTCGGTCTCTCAAGGATGGTGGTATTGTGAAGTATGGCAACAACTCGTTTGGAACTATTAAAGGCTATGGAATGATTACGAATGGTGATTTCTCAATTAGAAAGGTCGCATATGTTGAAGGGCTTCAACATAACCTTATCAGCGTATCACAGCTAGTCGTTGGGAATGGATTGAAGGTATCATTTGATGATGAAGGCTCAGAGATAGTCGAGAAGAAGTCAAATAACATTCTACTAAAATCGAAGCGAAAAGGGGAAATGTACCCTTTAAACCTCAATCCAATTCGAGGTAAACCAGCAGTTTGCTTACTCACGAAGGCTCATTCAGATATAAGCTGGTTATGGTATCGACGTCTCTCTCATCTTAATTTCAAGGATATAAACAAACTGGTTTTAGGAGATCATGTTCTTGGTCTTCCAGTTCTCAAATTCGACAAAGAACATCTATGTGCAGCCTGTGAATTGGGAAAACAGAGTAGACAAAGTCATCCCTCCATTATCAATACAAAAGTGATAGAGCCATTGGAATTATTGCACATCGATCTGTGTGGTCCCTCTTCCATTGAAAGCATTGGTGGAAATAAGTACATTTTGGTCATTTTCGACGACTTCTCTCGCTTCACATGGGTATTTTTCTTGAAGCAAAAATCTGAGGCTACTCCAAGGCTCAAGCTCTTTATAAAGCAGGTTGAAATTCAACTAAGGAAAGTTGTTCGTAACGTAAGAAGCGACAACGGCTTGGAATTCAAAAACAAAGATTTCGAAGATTTTCTTGCTGAGAAGGGAACGAGTCATAATTTTCAGCCCCATATACTCCACAGCAGAATGGTATTGTTGAAAGAAGAAACCGATATTTGTGCGAAGCAGCTCGCACTATGCTAAGCTTCGCTTCATTGCCTCTGTATTTCTGGGCTGATGCTATCGCTACCGCTTGTTACACTTAGAACCGATCATATCTAAACAAGCGATTCTCTCACACTCCTTACGAGATCTTAAACAATCGCAAACCGAATGTGAAATTCTTCCATGTGTTTGGTTCCAGGTGCTTCGTCTTCAATTCTAAAGAGAAGCAAAATAAGTTCGATGCTAAGGCTGATGAAGGTATATTCCTAGGTTACTCCTTGAATTCTAAGGCATACAGAGTTCTGAACAAGCGTTCTAAGAAGATTGAAGAAACATACTATGTCACTTTTGACGATAGATATGCTAACAAGATGAAGGCAACCGAAAGTACAACTCAGGAAATCTTTCCAAAGACTAGTCACGTAACAGCCCCAATTTCAAATCTTTTCGAGCAATACATGCTTCTTTTTGATGAGCCTCAAACGGCAATTAATTCTGAATCAACAGCGAAAGACAACAAGGTTGACAGTCTAAAGCAAATCATTGATGATGCTGCTCAAAAGATGTCTGCTGATCATTCTAAAGCAACCGAGAGGCCAGTCGAAGGCGAACCTTCAAATGACCGCCCTTCAGTCCAGGGGAGGGTCCGAATCCACAACAAGATCAAGGTCCTTCATTCCAGGGGGAGAATTCAACGTCACAATCATTTGGCTCAACCGAAAGTCCAAACGAAGGGGAGCATTCTGATCCAGAATTCGTGTCATCATTCGAGGGGGAGAGTACACATGTCAATGATGATACTTTATCAGAATTGGAAGTAGAAATCAATGCAGAATTGGATCCCTCTTGTGATCCAAATTATCCTCCACTTAATAAATGGACCAAAGATCATCCTCAGAGTCAAATTATTGGAGAATCTTCAGAAACGGTGTTAACTCGATCACAGATCAAAGCGAAACAAGCTGCACTCTTTTCTCAAGTAGAGTTTTGCATGTTCAACTCCTTTGTTTCCGAAGTTGAACCGAAGAACGTTACCTCAGCTCTTGATCATTCTGACTGGGTTCAAGCCATGCAAGATGAGTTGAATGAATTTGAAAGAAACAAAGTATGGCGTCTTATTCCAACTCCAAAGGATGCTTCGGTTGTCGGTCTCAAATGGGTATTTAGAAATAAGATGGATAAGGAGGGGAACGTGATTCGCAACAAAGCTCGTTTAGTGGTGAAAGGCTACTGTCAAGAAGAAGGTATCGATTATGAAGAGACTTTCGCTCCAGTTGCTAGATTAGAGTCTGTTCGTATCTTTCTTGCCTATGCTGCACACAAAAACTTTGAAGTCTATCAGATGGACGTCAAGTGTGCCTTTCTCAACGGTGAACTTGAAGAAACTGTGTACGTTGAACAACCGCCGGGCTTCGTGAACGAAAAGTATCCAGGTCACTGCTACATACTTGACAAAGCGGTATATGGTTTAAAGCAGGCTCCCAGAGCATGGTATGAAACTCTCACTCGGTTCTTAAAAATGTCTAGATTCAAACAAGGCCCGGTTGACCCAACCTTCTTTCGAAAGAGAGAGGGTAACCACCTTATGATAGTCCAAATTTATGTTGATGACATCATCTTCGGCTCCACGAATCCCAGCTTAACAGCTGGATTCCGGAAGTTGATGGAAACTAAATTTGAGATGAGCTCAATGGGTCCAATTAACTTTTTCCTTGGCTTAAACATTAGACAGAGACCCGAAGGCATCTTTATTAACCAGGAGGCATACACCAAGACACTGCTTGCTAAGTTTGGAATGATGGGAGACTCCAGAGTTAAAGTTCCAATGGCTTTTGGGACAAAGCTTACACCTTCATTGGAGAAGCCAGCCGCTGACATGACACTTTATCGACAAATGATTGGCTCACTGATGTATCTCACGACCAGCAGACCTGACATCATGTTCTCAGTTTGCTATTGTGCCCGATTTCAAGCTAACCCACGCGAACCTCATTTGCAAGCTGTGAAAAATATCTTTCGATATCTGAAGCGAACCTCCTCTCTCGGTCTTTGGTATCCGGCCAATTCAGGATTCTTTGTTCAAGCGTTCTCAGACGCTGACTTGGGCGGATGTGGATTAGATCGTAAAAGCACCACAGGAGGATACCAATTTATAGACGGTAAATTGGTCAGCTGGCAATCGAAGAAACAAACCTGTGTTTCTCTTTCCACGGCTGAAGCTGAATACATCGCTGCTGCCTCATGCACATCTCAGGTGATATGGATACAGAGTCAGCTTAGAGATTACGTGCTAAATATGAAGAAAATCCCACTGTATTGCGACTCTGAAAGTGCAATTAGGATCTGTCACAACCCAGTGCAACACTCCAAGACTAAACATATCGCACTGAGGTATCACTTCATTAAAGATCACGTGGAAGATGGCAACGTCGAAATTCACTTTGTAAGGACAACTGATCAACTGGCAGATATATTCACCAAGGCACTTCCTGAAGCAAGCTTCACCAAGATTTTGCAAGGCCTAGGCATGATGAAATCGGAGTCAGTACCAAAATCGCCTTCGCTTCAATAAAGGTAAGAGGCGAAATAGAGTGAACCGAAATGAACCGAGCGTTCGGTCTATTTCGGGTTCGGGTCGATCATGAACCGAAATGAACCGAGCGTTCGGTCTATTTCGGGTTCGGTCCATCTGAACTCGTTTGCTTCTTCTCATAACAAGGCGTTTTACTTCTTTTCAGAATCCTTCCAAAGATTCAAAAATATTTCTGTTTCTTTGTTTGTTGGTTTGTGTGGTATGTCTCTTTGTTCTTATTAGGTAATAAGAGAACCAGTAAATCAGTATATGGAACTAAGGCAGGTATATTTCTTTACTTCAGTACTAGTTAAGTGTCCCTAGAAGCATGCTGCTGTATGTTGACCAAAGCCTCGAAAGATTCTGAGTAAAGCCTTAATGACTTGATAAATACAAATCTTGTCTCACCAATCAGGCTATAACATTTACTCTAATCATGAGCTGCCATACTCCTCTCAAATTGAGTTAAGAGGTTTTCTGCTTTGTCCATCAGTTCTAGCAGAGGCACTTTCGTTTCTTTTACCCACCTTATTTTTCTCCATCACTGATTTGTTTCACATTTTGTAACCCTTGAGACTCTCAGCCATCACCACTGAGGTTTATGGTTATACCAATTATGTGTTGATGATCTTAAGTTCGTTCACCACGACTTAAGTAAAACCCAAAATCCAACTCCCTTACTGAATTGACGGCAAATACTTTAACGTTTGATCTATATTATGCACTTCTATGAAATCTCAATTTTCGTTTTGCGCGATCCTAATGAAAGTGCTTATTACCAAAGCTTTTCTTCCAAATGGATCCATGTTTTAAATTTTTTTTCAATTACGATTTCAACAAGTCACTGAATATGTTCCCTACCTACTTGTTCAATAGATTACATTGATCTAACAAGTACTTCATTCAGTTTCGGTCTTATATCAAGTCTCGAATTCATGAATTGAAGCGAAAGCCACCTGTTATGAACCTTAGATTTAAAAGATGCCTTTCAATACTTCTTAACAAGTATTTGATCGTTATTTAATGGGAAGCCATACAAGCACTTTAAGGTCTCTCTTGACTTTGAAGGAAGAGATTCGTGCCCAGAATCAGTTGCTTTATGTTTTTTTTAAGACATCACAAATTATCTTGCACAAGTCGCTTTATTTCTTTATCTTTTACACTCTATGCACAAATTTTCTTTTCTCCAACAACTAATTCTATTGGTGGTGCTTCAATGATCGATAAACTTAAAAAGCGATGACGATTCATGTGAAATATGGGGTGACGATTGGGATAGAGTTAAGGCTGTCTCAGCATTTCTCCAACCGTTAAGATAATTTGCAAAAGTGCTTTTTATGGAATGGCGTGTACAAAGGAAACACCCTTTCTCTTTCATGCGTCATCACTGGGTATGACTACTGTTCATCCGTCAAATCAGGCGCCAGTTCAAATAACTCCAAGATATCGGCCAGATTTTTCTCTCTCCTACTTGTACGTATAAAAGGATTTGGCACGCTGCTCTTTACCCTTTTATCACTTTCAAAACTCTCGACGAACAAAGGCGATTCATCTTACTGTTCATCTTCTTCTCCAAGTTTCTACAATGGCAGAATCTTCTTCAGTTCAAGATACCTCTGTTCACCCAACCATTCTCACTATCAAACCTCAACAAAACCTGATCATCGATCTCACACCCTTTGTCTATGAACCCTACATGATGTATGTTGTTGAGTGTCTTAAATACTCGCCTTTAGTCGATGCTCTGTCAAGAGTCGAAGTTGTTCCCATGACCTGCCTCTTACTAATCTACTCCACTGCTTACTACGACAAAGCCGCTGAAAGGATTCACTTTGAACTCCACAATGAGAAGTCCTCCATCTCCAAGAACCGCTTATGTGCCCTAATTAGTCTCTCTCAAGAACCAACCAAAGTAAACCATGAATTGATCACTACTGGTCAGTTGTTCTCCATGTTTTATCAAATGGGGTACACTGAAACCCTAACCACCATCACCAAGTTCAAGAAGTCTTTCCTTCCTCCTCCATGGAATGGCTTATTCACTCTACTGTTCAAAGGACTCTCTGAGCGCAGTACCGGCTCAGATGGAGCAAGCAAGTCCTTTATGATTGTGCTTTACGGTCTATATCATGGGATTGATCTGGACTATGGTACAATCATCTGGCAACAACTGATTCAAAGCTTGAGTTCTTCCTCAAGACACTCCGAAATCTCGTGTGGACGGTACTGGTCAATCATCACCAAGTGGGTAATGGATCGCCTTCACGTTCCAACCATGGCAGACTCTCTTCTCTCCTCTATTGCTACTTTTCACACAACGAAGATCATTGTCACGGATCCCACCAAGTATTCTTTCACTGGATCCATCCCTGACACCATGCTTGCTTGTCTGCCTGCCGCAAGTAAACTTCTGCAACAATACAGGGAGATTCCTTCTTCGGGTCCAAGGGGAACTAACCCTAGCCATGGTTCGATCCATTGGAGAAGCTGACAAGCCAGCCAAGAGGGGAAAGAAAGCTGCGACTCGGAAGGAGACGAAGGCTGCTAAAACAACCAAGGGGCAAACCCCTACGAAGCGAAGGTGAGACAAGTCTGCTCTGTCCCAGCCTGATCCTAAGAAGCAGAAAAAGCCCGCTCGGAGACTCATACTCCAATCTTCAAGTGATTCAGACTCAGAGTATGTACCTCCCAAACACACATCTGCTCCTCCTTCAGAATCTGAAAGCGAAAGCTCTGACGAGGAGGCTTCGGGTCGTGGTAATACCCCGCCTCGCTCTCCTAACCCCGAAATTCCAGTTCGCTCCCTCCCTCCTTCTCCTCCACCCGTTTCTGTCCCAGTATCCATCCCTCCTATATTTCCCATCTCTACATCTCAACCATCTAACACTACTTCCATCCCTAATCCAATCTTTACCAACACTACCACTACCACCACTACTACACAGGCTCATTCTTCAGCTCCTATCCCACCTGTTACCACTGAACCTCCTGTCACAACCAAACCCTTATCACCTACCCCATCTACTGAAACCACCCCTGTTCTTGGAGGTGAGGACTTGGAATTTGATTCCACCTATTTCAGTCCTTACCGTGTCCAGAGTGATGAAGATGAAGATGCACCTATAACCAAGCGTCATCTCAAAGCAGTCAATGATAAACTTGATCAACTTAGTTCCTCTTCTTCCTCTGGGGCTTATTCAGATGCTGCTCTCAAAGCATTATTTTCTTCTGTTGTAAAAGAACATGGTGCATCCCTTTCTGCTGCAGCCAAGGCTATCGACGCCTCCACTTCCTATTGTCAAAAGGCCTCGCTTGCAGTCGAGTCCTCCTCTAACGAATGCAGAGAGGCGACCGCAAAAGTCGACAAACTAATTTCAGAGGCTAACCTATTTCTAGATTCATTGCAGGCTGCTGCTCAAAAGAATGCTAAGACAGTAAATGATTCGGTTGCAAATCTTCAGCGTTCTCTAGCCACCGAACGAGCTAATCTTGAAGTTGCCCGAAAAGCCATTGAAGCTGCAAATGTCAATCTGCACGATAAAGTCAATGATCGCTTAACTCAACTGGAGGTAGAATTGGCAGTTGAAAATCGAGTCATGGATGAACTTGACAAGCGAACCTCTCAACTGAAAATCCAGAATCTCAAACTTCGCACTGCAACAGCTGAACTCAATGACTTGAAGTCTGAAAGGGAAGTTATTCGAGGCTCAGCTGCTGATGTTCACTCCATCTTACTTCACCTCCTTGAAGCCCATGATCCTATCATCACCATCACCACTCGTAGGCATTTGGCTGATAAACTTCGACCTGCCCTGGCCATTCTTAGTCGTATTGAGGGTGTTTCGGTGCCTGGTGTCCAACCGAAACAAGGGGGAGAGAAGAAGATGGTTAATGAAGCTTCGGTCAGTGATAGATGCAAGAAGAAGAAGAAGAAAATTGGTGACGATGATGATACTGATGATGATATTGAAGATATTTTTAAACCAGATCCCTCTAATCCTTTTCAGAAAACAAAGGCATCTGATAAGGAACTTGAAGAAAAACTGATGAAGGAATCGTTAGAGCTTGAAAAAGAGCTTAAAGAAAAAGAGCTCCTGGAAAAGAAGAAGTCCATTTTTCCTGTGTGGACTCTTGATTCGCTTCAAAAGTGTGCTATCGATGAACCTTGTACACTGTGGCTTGAGCTTGTGATGTCGTTTGGGCTTGAAAACTCCAAGGATGCACAGTTTGACATGCCGATCACGCGAAAGGCATTCATCTTTCACTGCTTTAACTCAACTGTTTCTATTCCCTCTCCAGACCCGAAGGTTGATCGGGATCTTTTGGAGTTCTATCTGGAGTTTGCTCAGCCACAGCACCTGACATGGATCTTACAGAAGATTACTACTGTCAAGGTTCTGAAGCCTTACTCAGCAGGGAAGTTTGTCAATGTGAAATTCAAAGTGACTCGAGGCTCTGAAGGCTTGGTTCATAACTTCACCCTCGCTGATCTACCGAACCTCAATCCCCACGACTGGATACTTCTCAACAACATCCTGATGTCAAATCCACAGGAGTACCAGCCGATCATTGACCATATCAACCGAATGCTTGTATGCTACATTCACGAAGTGGCGAAAATGGACCAAGAGATCGCCGCTGCCATTCACAAGCGTCCAACGATCAAACCTTCCAGCAGAATGGGCGATGTGAATGTTATGGTCAAGGGTAGAATCGACCCACAGTCTCACACAGTAATGTTTGGGAGAGACGAAAAGCAAAAATGTATCTTCGCTCTGTGTGATAAGCACTTATTCTCAACTGCTTGCTTGGAACATATCTTGGAGATTATCCACAAGTGCAATCAGAATTCTACAGCCGATAAGAAGTTGTTTACTGACATGCTACGATGGTACATTCAGTTTCGGCAAACACTTCTTGCAGTCATCCCTCGGCTGTTCAAGGTTGTCAAGACTGTGAAGCCTTCTCAAAGAAATTGATCTCTCGCCTCATTCGACATAAAGGGGGAGATTGTTGGGCTTATAGTGTTGCGTCATGGGCTCGTTCCTTAGCCCAATTTTGATTGCCGGTTTGGGCCTGTCCAACCGTGCATGTTTTTCTCTAGGGTTTAGTATTTAAGCTGCATGCATGCAGTCTTTGAAAAACACGCTTTGCTATTTATTCTTTTTGAGTATTGTAAACCCTAGCTCGCCTCTACAGTGGAAGTTCTTCATAGAGCTCTACTGAGGCGTGACTATATTTGAATCATAAGCATATTGTTGATTCTGTTATTGTGTTTGTTTTGTTTGATCTTTATCTTTTACCTATGAAAGATCTAATCGATCTGAGTTTAATTCTCATCAGGAACCTTGATTTGATAGTTGCATTGTTGTATGGTGGGTATTAGGGAGGTGGCACCACCAAGTCAACCCTTGTATTTGTCTTCTCTTTCTTTTCTTATTTACTTATTCATTTTTTTAAATGGGCCGATTGGTCCAATAGGAGAGGGAAAGAAAGAAAATCTTGGGCTTGGCCTAAAAGAGTTCTTGGTTCATTAAGAAATTTTCGGCCCATTAGAGACCAAGGAAGGGTTTTCGGCCCAAAAAGACCAATTGAAGGAGTTATCGGCCCAATAGGGCCCAATAAGGAAGTCTTGGTCCAATAAGGGTATTGGGTTGAGAATTTATGGGTTAAGGCCCAAAATGATTGGGTTTGGCTTACTGGATCGAGTTTTTGGGCTTTTACAAGGAGATTATATTGTTTAGGAATTCACATCTTAACCTAATTTTGCCAGATGTGACATCATCCCCCCGTTAGAGGGAATTTAGTCCCGAAATTCTTTTTAAAGCAGCATCCCAAGTACTAAAGAAAAAGCGTGAGTGTCTCTGTTATGTCTAGTCTCTTCGTTCTAAGGAGAATTGAAGTCTTTGCTTAGTGTTCTAGCGGACCTTTGCTACTGGCCTTTGACCTTGCTCCTTTCGTTAGTTAGGTGTCGGTCATCTCGGCCTAACATGGAGGTATTCTTCCTTTGCGTTTTATATGGCAAGGTTAATGGGTGGTTACGGCTATTGTGGATTTGTGTACTTCGCGTTCCATAAGTAGTGTCTCCTAAACTTTAAGGCGAACACTTATTGTCACCAAGTTAAGGTTGCGTGCGGTATAGTTGGCCTCATACTTCTTAAGTTGCCATGGGAGTTTCTTACTAAGGGATTTTGAACTAGTGGGAGGTTGATCTTTGCTTGTTTCTACGAGTAGGTCGAGTAAATCCTGTTGGATATAGTGTCTAAGTCCATAACTTTATTTGGTATGTACTTGACCCGACCCGGCATGGTCCATTTGGGTTGCATGGCATTGCAATACTTGGATAGACTAGATGAGAGAATAAGGCACTTATGATTGTTAATATATTATAAGTTCTAATATATTAATAATAGTATTATTTAATTAGTATTGATCAAGTATTAATCTAGTATTAATTTGGTGATCAAAGTGAAACTAATTAAATATATAGGGTTGATTATGACAATCATCAATTCTTTTATGGTGGATTAATGATCCATGGTTTATGGGTTTGGTTATAACCATATGGAGCTCCATGGATAGTCCATGGGAGTTGCAAACCCATGGGTCATGAGAAATCAAGAGTCATGACAATTAAGGGCATTCATGTGTAAACCCTAATTGTGACAACACTATAAAAGGAACCCTATGGCTAGCAAAATCGTGACCTAGGGTTACTAGAGAGGGCATAACCGATTTTGAGGCTAAGTGACATTCTCTCAAGTTATTCCAAGTCTTGTGGTGTTGTGTGAAGCATTTGAGGCACAACATTTGGGGTGCTAGGCTCACAAAGTCTTGAAGGAATCCAAGCAACAACAAGGTATGTATTTCTACTAGTTTTTATGTTTTATGTAATCCCCATGCCATGCTAGTTAGGAAATAACCTTGAAAAAGAAATTTGCATGTATATAGAGAAAACATAGATCCAAGGTTATTAGGGTTGCATGTACACTTAGGAAGTGTTAGAATGCTCAAAACCCATCAGTGGTATCAGAGCCTATGATTGTTTTCTGTATACTTGATGCAAAACTGCTTAAAAATCGAAAATTCTGCATTCTGACGACTGGACTCGCCGAGTCCATGGGGAGGACTCGCCGAGTCCATGAAAAAATTCATCCTACTCGACGAGTAGAATAATGCACTCGGCGAGTAGGAGCGTGCTGGGCAGTTTTTTCGAGTTTTGTTGCTGAGAATGGATTAAGATCATTATCCCAATCTGTTTTGGACTTGTAAAATCTGTTTTTCAAAATGATAATGATTATGTTAACCCATTTTACATGAATTTTATCAATTTTCAAGTATTGTATATGTTTATATGATTTTCTTGAAATTGCTTGACATGAATTTGTGTTCTTATGAGTTTTTAGAAGATCATAGGAATCATATGTAACCTCCATGTGTGTTTAATTCATGATCTTAATGGCTATGATGGTGTCCATAACTTGTCCTCAAGTTATGGATAACCAAAAGTCACTTCTTTTAATTATGATTAAAGAACTAAAGAGGTTTCATAAAATGAAGAGTCTTCATTTTTATGAACCATTAAAACTCATAAGTTACAAATTGAAGAGACTTGGAATAGTTTCAAATCTTGCCCTCAAGTTTTGGAATTTGAAAAGTCTTACACTTTAATACTTTAATTCCAAATTAAACCTTAGATTTTTAAAAGGTTTAAAAATCAACACTTATACTATTATTATAATTTTATTATATAGATATGTATAAGAATATGTCATTCATACCGTTAGTAGGCCTCATTCATGAAGCCGGTCTATAAGGGGGGTATAAGGTTGTTGCCTATAAAATGGTGACTTAATGGGTGTCCACTCTCACCCACCGCTTCCTTGATCGGTGGAGGGTCGTTAGCCGAACGGGTAGGATACGACTTTAAATACTCGTTAAAAGTATAATGAATTATAAAGTAACTATACATTATAAACTCCCAATCTTAGTTACTTTAGGAAAATGTGAAATTGGTCCTAGCCCATAAAATTACACTTTGTACCTTACCAAGTCGTTAGTGGAGCGTGTGTGGTTAACCAGCACACTAACATGGACTAGTAAGAGTGGCAAAGGGTAACTTGACCTTATTATAAAACGCATTGGCCCCTCGATGATTTGGTTTTGACCTATGTACCGGGCCCGGTCAGAACCTAATTGATGTGTTCAATTTAGTTCTATGTCGAAACAAATCAAAGATCGAGAAACAAATGCTGGACAATAAGTAAGACCATGTTCCATGTGTTTGTCCGGCTGATATCATGAGAACAGAGGATTATATGATCACTTATCTTAAATGGCGTATCATCATCATCTCAGTTCCGAGAGACTTTGAAAGAGCTACGATTGCTAGTGGGATTTTGAAGTCATATTTGCAAATATAGTTATTAGACTTATCCAAGTGGGAGACTGTTGGATATAGTGTCTAAGTCCATAACTTTATTTGGTATGTACTTGACCCGACCCGGCATGGTCCATTTGGGTTGCATGGCATTGCAATACTTGGATAGACTAGATGAGAGAATAAGGCACTTATGATTGTTAATATATTATAAGTTCTAATATATTAATAATAGTATTATTTAATTAGTATTGATCAAGTATTAATCTAGTATTAATTTGGTGATCAAAGTGAAACTAATTAAATATATAGGGTTGATTATGACAATCATCAATTCTTGATTTGGGATAGAATCCTTGATTTGGGATAGGAGATATCGATCCTTGAAGATGGGTTCATTTGATCCTTAGTAGTTAGTGGTCCTATGGACACTTAGCCTTTCCTATTTATGAGTTGGATAAGCGTTCTTTGAGGTTCAAGTCTTGGTTTGATAACTTCATACTTACTGGGTCGTTCCATCGATCGGATACCTTCGGTGTTTATGTTGGTGCTAAGTGGTGTTGGTGGTCTGGCTAAGAGGATGATTCCATGAGCTGATTCGATCTTCGAACTCAACTTGGCATGTAGGTGATGTTTCCGAAAGGACTTTGGAGACATCTTAGGGGTGTTATAAATCTCTAGGTTACCCTTGGTGTCCTTTGCTCCTTGTTTCCTTATCCCTATTAAGGGCTAGGAAAGAGTGTGGTATTACTTGCACGGGTACCTAAGGGTCTAAATGCCCTGAGATAATTCGAGTATTTTCGTTACAAGTTGTAGGGGTCTCGTTAATCGATTGGTTAAGGTGAAGAGTCTCGTTGGTACAAGAATTTCGTATGGTGAGGATCAAGTCAGCCCATGTCGATTGACACCGTTGGGCTCCTTATTGTAATAGACGTTAGATAGATCTGAAAAGGGGTAGTTGTTTGAAATGATAGTGTGTTCTATGTACACGTTTGTAATGTTACCAATTTCGTCCTTAGTATTACCACTGTGGTTATTTCGTTCTGAATTTTTGGGTGTCCGAGCAATACGAGTGCCTTGATATAAACGATGTGATTTCGTAGTCTGATTTCTATCAGACCTCTCTATGATGGTTTGATGTAGCCTAGTCGTACGTAATTCAAGATTGAAAAAGTTGTAGATTGAGTGGTTATTCCCTAAATCCACAGTCAACCAAGGAATAAGAATTAAGGCGGTTCCACGCACTCTAAGTTTGTAGAATCTTAATTACACACGGCCTTACGTTTACACTAAGTTATCATAACTTTCGCAAGGATCTTTAGTTTTCCTATGAAGGATATGATTGGTTCGGATGAGGGAGTACTTTATGATTATGATTTTTAATTGGCAAAAATTTTGTGAAAATGCGATGCTTAATTTTTGTTGTTTTGAAACGTACCGGTAATCCCAGTAGGGTTCCTTGTTGCTTCATCATGTCCTATTGTTAAACTCCTCCTGGTCCTTCGTTATTCTTCTCTGTTGGACAATTCCTCTTGAAGTGTCCCGTATCACCGCATGCGTGGCATACTGGACTTACTTCTGGGTTGAGGGTTGGAGTGACGCATGGGGCCGGGGCCCTACAGATGCGGGAGATGTGCCCCTTCCTGTTGCACCAATGTCAATGCAATTCCCGACAGACTCCATGATGATGGTAGCGACACTTGCTGCAGAGTGGGAGGTATCCATGATACGGTTTTCTCGGTGCTGGGGGGCTAGTGGGGTTAGGGGCTGCTACAACTCGTTGCCTTTTGGTAGGCCCTTGAGTCGATCCGCTTACTTTCTTGTTCCCCTGCTTTCGCTTCATGACCTTAGGTTTGGAGTTCGGGGTGTCTGGGTAAGTTGTCCCTCGTTGGTTTCCTTGGTTGTTACTACAGTTGGAGTTATCGAAACCATTTCCATTTCCATTTGGATTGTTGGCGTTGAGTTGTGCCATGACGGCTGTCACGGCGGCTGTTACAGCGGCTTGGAAGGTTGCAGGGTCCATCTGCAGAACTGGTGTTTCGCCGGCTAGCTGGTTGTTTCCATGGGAAGACATTATTCTATTGCGTGAACAGGTTCATGAGTAACTATCATTATTTCTAGTCGTATCTTATCTATGATTATAGATATGAACTTATGCGTGTACGCATATAAATCACATGTTTTGTTATACGATTCTCGTTGTTTCGACCTACATCCCTATGATGTATTAATGGAAGTATGTAGAAATAGGTATTGTACAAATGTTAAGTTACCCTAATAGATTATAGATATTAGATCCTTAAGTTGGCTCAAGTTACATGAGTTCTTGTAGGGCGTACCTCTCTCGATTTACTACTACTAGTTGTGACGAATTACATGGTTGACCTAGGACTTAGTGTGATGACTCTCATATGCCTAAATAGCGTAAAGGTGTCCAACCATTTCGCTCATCTCACGAGCAGCCTCTTCCGCTCTCAGCTCTGCTAAGGCTGCCCTAGCCTCAGCTTCCATGAGCTATTGCCTTAGGGTGGTCACCTCCTCTTCTAAGGAGTGGAGATGATTGGTAAGGTCTTCCTGTTCTGCGTGTTGGTTCGGTATTGCTTCCTAGGGGTAAGGCTCATTAAGGATCTCTCCGGTGCCTTCATCCATGTCTGACTCCTCATCAGAATCCTCTCCCTCGTGGTTCATCTCTTGGCATTCTTAAAGACCCATTTCTGGGTTCTCCCTTTGCACTTCCTCTGGTTCTCCCTCGATCCATTCGTTGGCTATTACCGTAGGGTAGTAGGGGTCTTCGGGGTGAAGCTCAGTCATGTTGTCTTCACGAGAGTGGAGGTATGAGATATATGTAGAAGATTTAAGTGTGGGGGTCATATGGTATTCTAAAATGCTACAATAGTATTACATGTTTGATCCTAGGGCTTCCTGATGTACGAAATCGATACATTTTTAGACTTGTTGTTATTGTTTAGTATCATAAAATACTCCTATAGTACTTTAAACCTTAGGTTTGGTTCTAATGCTCCTTTTCATGTAGGATTTGTAAGTTTTAGACTTGTTGCAACACTACCCTCATTCCCAAGCACATGTTGGTCGTATCTCAAATAAATACAGTTGATCAGGCTCTGTTTATTCCAGATATGATTACATAACTGCCCAGGTTTGACTGTAGTGTTCAACATCTAAATACGTTTGTTTTGTTCTTATTATGATACGGTTCTAGCAAGTATGTATACTTTTAGAAGATACTTATATTCTTAAGGTATACTTTTAGTCAGAGTGTTTTTAGTCCCATTGTATTTATAGTTGTATATCTTGTATGGTTAGATATACTAGTTCACTATAAACAATGCTCTGATACCAACCTGTCACACCCCCGAACTTGGACGGCGGAAACGTCCGGGGGCGGATGACTTCGTGTACAGTATCATAACAATTGAATATGAATGAAACATAGCAACCAAACATCATACATTGGAAATACACACTTACATAGTTTACATATTGAATCTTGTTCATCAGTTACACAAAAGTAAGAAAGTAAAATTTCTTGAAGTCGCACCACTTGATCTTATAGTCGAACTTATTACCTGCTACTGGAATTCCTGAGAATACAAGTCGTTTTGAAAAGCGTCAACTAAAAAGTTGGTGAGTTCATAAGCAGTTTTGTATAAAAATGGTTTTTGTACTTGTTTAGAATAGTTTTCATAGCGCTTTCAGATATCCGATATTTTCTAAAAAGAAATGGTTTGAAATATTTGTGTTTGATCTTATATTAATGCATGTGTGTTAATGTTTACGAGAATAGAAAGAGAATGATTTCCAGACAACCCGATGTTGTCTGTGATAGCTGATGCTGGAATCTCAACCCCCGTGGTTGAGTACCGGTGCTTATAGATTGTCGTTTTATCAAAAAGAAGGTTTCCCGTCTTATCCCAAAAAGAAAATAGAATGGTTTCATGTTTTATCCCAAAAAGAAAATAGAATGGTTTCCCGTAAATCTTATAACGTTAATTCCTCTAAGTGAGTCCCTATAACCATACATAATAATGACAATTTTGCCTGTCTTTGCGTCTTTGGGACGCCGCCAGAATAGAATAAGGTTTTTGTCACCCTAGACTGGCCTAGTCTAACTGTAGCGAACAGCTCAGGTGTGGGGTGTCACCCCCGTATAGATCTATACACAAACTCCCGCTTTCCCTTCAGGAAACTCTGGTTATAACTACATGCTACGATTGTACACTCAAAGGTGCCAACCGACAGGTCTCACTAGATCCTTAATCGAAAATTTACACGGAAAAGAAAGAAGAACACATATAAAACTCATTCCCAGGACCAATAAACATGTAAGTGGACCACTAAGACCCACTATACGTATCTATTATTTCCAGGCACAAAAGGAATGTGAATGTCTACCCTGAGCCCAATATACATGTAAAAGGACACTAAGGCCCACTAAACATGTATACTATTTCCAGGCCCAGTAAGGATAAGAAAATCGTTTTTAACCCGTTTGTTATTGTTCTGTTTATTTTAGGTCGATTATTTACAAAATTGATATAAAAAGCCCACTTTTTGTAAAAATGACGTTCTTGGCCCAATAAGCCACAAAGTTTTCAATTAACGCCCAATTATAGTAAAAATAACACTTTAGTCCCCATTTTGTTCAAAACTTGTGTTTATGACTAGTTTGTGGTAAAAATAACATTTTATATCCATTTTTGTCAAAAATATCATTTTTGGCTTGATTTTTGTGAAATACACATTTTTTTGGTTTTTGGCTTTTCTGACTTAGTTTTTGGAAAATTTGTAGAAAAATCATCGTAAGTCGAAATTTGGATCCGTATATTCTGGAAGTTTGGAAATTTTATCTACTTTGTTCACAATTTTTCTCATAATTTTTATTGGCCTCTAACAAGTGTGAAATTGCTCACCTTCACAGGTTGGTCCGAAATTATTTCAAATCTGATAGGCAGTTTTGTAAAATTCGCCAAAAATAGTAGAAAAATCGTATGAAACATGAGAGTAGTCATTTTAAAGGTAATAACCTGAAATTTTTGCATGTAAAAAAGTTTTGAAAAATATTACCATTAAGGAGGTCAAAACAGTTCGAGATTGGAGTAAAACTTTCCTGTCAAGGGCTGATTTTTGAGTTTAAGTTATCTAAGTTTGTTCACAACACTTGTTTTTGCTATTTTAAGTGGATAAATCCCAGATCTACAAGTTTACAAGTATTATATGTGAGGACACATACTTTTCTCAAGGTTTATATGAAGATCCAAGTGATAAACTTCATTTTCAAGTAAAGATCTAAAAGTTAAGCACATAAACATGCATATATACATAGATCTAACACAAAAGCACTTGTATTCTCCCCCAAAAACATTATAAAACCGAAAACAAGGGGGTATGAACTCACCTTGGGGATTTTCTAAGTGTATAAGGAGACGAAGAAGAAACTTTGAGTCTAGCTTGAACAACTTGGAGAGATCTTGAAAATATGGGTGTTCTAAGGAGTTTGACACACAACAAAGTGTGTAAATTGAATCTTCTAAGCATAAATATGAAACAAAACACTTGAGTTTAGTATAGATCTTACCAAAAAGCCTAGGATTGGTCTTTGAAGATGATGAACTCGAAAATTAGAAGAGAATAAGGAGGTTGTTTTCTTGAGTGTTTGGTGAAGAAGAATGGGACTTGTTGAGTGTGTGAGTGTGTGTATTGGCCGTGAATAAGACAGGGAAGGAGGGGAAGGAGGTGTTTGTCTTATAGGAACCTTGATTTGATAGTTGCATTGTTGTATGGTGGGTATTAGGGAGGTGGCACCACCAAGTCAACCCTTGTATTTGTCTTCTCTTTCTTTTCTTATTTATTTATTCATTTTTTTAAATGGGCCGATTGGTCCAATAGGAGAGGGAAAGAAAGAAAATCTTGGGCTTGGCCTAAAAGAGTTCTTGGTTCATTAAGAAATTTTCGGCCCATTAGAGCCCAAGGAAGGGTTTTCGGCCCAAAAAGACCAATTGAAGGAGTTATCGGCCCAATAAGGCCCAATAAGGAAGTCTTGGTCCAATAAGGGTATTGGGTTGAGAATTTATGAGTTAAGGCCAAAAATGATTGGGTTTGGCTTACTGGATCGAGTTTTTGGGCTTTTACAAGGAGATTATATTGTTTAGGAATTCACATCTTAACCTAATTTTGCCACATGTGACAATAGAGGGGCCGCACTTGGGGAAAGGGCGACAAGTTTCATGATGGTGCTTATCGATCTTCATTTGGATGCCACAAATGTGGCAAGGAGGGGCATTATGCCAAGGATTGTTGTCAGTAACTCCCTGTACCGAGCACCAGGATCTGTTATGACTGTGAACATGTTGGTCATATTAAGGCCAACTATCCCTTGCTCACTGCGGGGCTGGTGCAGGCTCCAGCAAAGGCTACATTGAGGATCACATATGGGCGCCAGGGTAGGGCGGAGCCCCCGAGGGCTCGAGTCGCACTTTTCAGCTCACTGCAGAGGAGGCTAGGGCGGTACAGACATCATTACTGGTATGTTTTCATTTATTATTCTGTCAAGTTATTTTATGGTATGCTTATCATTATGCTTCTGTTAGGTACCTTCTTAGTGAATTCCTTGCCTTCTCTTGTGTTATTCGACTCGGGTACGAGTCGGTCCTTTGTATCTCAGTCTTTTAGTAGGGGTTTTTATATGACTCTTGGAGAGTTGGAATGTCTGTTGCGGGTTTCTATCGCCAACAAACATGGGATATCTGCGTCGAGTATTTATCAGGGTTGTTTCATGGGGGATGTTTGCGTGATTGTGGGCATGGATTGGTTGAGCCGGTTTTGTGCTATGATTGATTGTGAGGGCCAGGGAGTGGTAGTTCGAACCCCAAGTAGGGGAGAAATGGTTATCTATGGAGAGGGCACCAGGATGGGTTCAGGGTTTTGTTCTGCCACCAGGGCTCGACAGTATATTCAGCATGATTGTATGGGTTATCTTGCTTATGTGGTTGATACTCGGGTTGGGAAACACTTTTCAGTTTCAGGTGTACCTATTTTCAGAAACTTTGTTGATGTGTTCCTGGAGGAGTTGCCTAGTGTGCCTCCCGAGAGGTAGGTCGAGTTCAGGATTGATTTGGTTCCGCGTGCGGCTCCAATTGCTAAGGCGTCGTACCGATTGGCACCATCGGAGATGCAGGAGTTGTCCTCTCAGCTTCAGGAGCTATTGGGCAAGAAGTTTATTTGGCTAAGCATTTTCCCATGGGGAGAACCGATTTTTTCGTCAAGAATAAGGATGGTTCCTACCGAATGTGCATTCATTACCAAGAGTTGAACAAGTTGATGGTGAAGAACAGTTATCCCATTTCACGGATTGATGACCTCTTCTATCAGTTGCAGGGTGCATCTTGGTTCTCCAAGATTTATCTGAGGTCAGGATATCATCAGATGAGGGTTAGGGAGGAAGAAATGGAGAAGACCACATTTTGGACTCGTTATGGTCATTACGAGTTCGTGGTGATGCCATTCGGGATCACCAATGCGCCTGCGACATTTATGGATTTTATGAATTGGGTATGTAGGTCGATGCACGATCGATCAATCATTGTTTTCATTGATGATATCTTAGTGTATTCCAACACTAGAGAGCAGCATGAGGAGCACCTGCGAGAGCTTCTGAGAGTATTGAGGTGAGAACGGATGTACGCCAAGTTCTTGAAGTGTGAGTTTTGGTTATTAGAGGTCCAGGTCTTGGGACATCTCGTTAACCAAAATGGGTTTGGTTGATCCAGCCAAGATCGAGGTCGTGATGCAGTCGGAGGTTCTGAAGTCTCCCTCAGAGATCAGGAGTTTCTTGGGTTTGGCAGGGTATTATCGGAGATTTATTCAGGACTTCTCCAAGATAGCGGTATCCCTCACTCATCTGACGAGGAAGGGCGTGAAATTCTGTTGGGGGCCGGATCAGCACACTACATTCAATACACTGAGGCGGAAGTTGTGTGAGGCCCTAGTGTTGACCCTCCCCGAAGGTGTTTTGGATTTTATGGTATTTTGTGATGAATCAATCACTGGTTTGGGTGTAGTGCATATGCAGCATGGGAGAGTTATTGCTTATGCTTCTCGGCAGCTGAAGCCGCACGAGGTTTGCTATCCGACTCATGACTTGGAGCTAGGAGCAGGGGTGTTCGCTCTCAAGATTTGGCGGCATTATCTATATGGGATCCGGTGTACCATCTACACAAATCACAAAGTTTGAGGCATCTCATGGATCAGGCAAATCTGAATATGAGGCAGTGCAGGTGGCTTGACATAGTCAAGGATTATGACAACGAGATTATGGATCATCTCGGGAAAGCCAATGTGGTGGTTGATGCTTTGAGCCGCAAGACGACTAGTTATGCTATTGGGGGCCGATGCATGATGATATAGATTGATTCACCATTATTGGATTTGATTAGGGAGGTTCAAGCCTAGGGAGTTAAGAAAGAAAATTGGAAGCAGGAGAGACTCAGGGGTGAGATTGATAGGTTTGTTACTGACAGCCGTGGATTACTGACCCGATATGGACGGGTTTGGGTGCCAGATTTTGGTGGGTTCAGACAAGTTGTACTGGAGGAGGCACACAAGTCCAGGTTTTCGATAAACCTTGGAGCCACCAAGATGTACCAGGATTTGAGGCTTAGCTACTGGTGGGCATGCATGAAGAGGGAGATAGGATGGTATGTTGAGAGGTGCTTGACCTATCGGATGGTCAAGGCTGAACATCAGAGACCGCATGGCGAGTTGCAGCCATTGGAGATTCCCATGTGGAAATGGGAAGATATTGCTTCGATTTTATTACCAAGTTACCTCGGACGGCTAAGGGGCATGATGCGATTTGGGTGATAGTGGATCGGTTGACCAAGAGTGCCCATTTCTTAGCTATCCGTGAGAGCTCGTCGACCAAAAAAATTGGCCGATTTATATGTCCGCGAGATATTTGCTCGACATGGTATTCCGGTCTCCATTGTATCTTATCGAGATGTTACGTTCACATCTCATTTCTGGAAGAAGTTCCATGAGGAACTGGATACACGGTTGCATCTCAGCACTGCTTATCATCCAAAGACAGACGGTCAGAGTGAGCGGACCATTCAGACACTTGAGGACATGTTGAGATCTTGTGTCATAGATTTTGGTGGGAGTTGGGAGTCCTACCTTACATTAACTGAGTTTTCGTACAACAACAACTACCACTCCAGTATCGATGCGCCACCTTTCGAGCTCCTATATGGGAGGAAGTGTCGCACCCCGGTGTATTAGGGAGTGGTTATCATAGAGTCATGGCAAGGACTAAGATAGTCCTTCAGACGACAGAGCTCATCTAGC
This sequence comes from Lactuca virosa, assembly GCF_052849685.1. Taxonomy (NCBI): domain Eukaryota; kingdom Viridiplantae; phylum Streptophyta; class Magnoliopsida; order Asterales; family Asteraceae; genus Lactuca; species Lactuca virosa. The sequence continues at coordinate 122,790,544 of NC_136432.1, read as the reverse complement.
AGATCAGGCAGAGACTTCATGTAATGCCCTGTCCCGTATCGTTTCCCGACTGGGTGCGGGTGACATAATTAGATGATCCGAGTGTTCGGTTTCTGTTTTGGAGCCAAGGGGTATCTTGGTAAAGTGTCAACTTGTGCATCTATGGAAATTGGATTTTTATTCGGGAAATATTAAGGCAAGTATGGTTTGATAGAAGTGTAGAGCATCTCATTACCTCTTTGTGGATATAAGGATAATCGAAATCGAGCTTATAACAAAGGAGTTATGGCGTTCGGAAGGTTGTAAGGTTTAAGGCAAAACCCTAGTACAATGGGCATACATAGAGAGTACGTGGGGCGTACTGATGCAAAGGTAAGTACGCTGGGCATACCTCGGTGTACGTTGGGCGTACGGCGGTGAAGGATCGGGAACTTGAGAGGAGTATGCTAAGCTTACTACGAGTACGCGAGGCATACTCCATATTCATGCAAACCCTATTTTAGGGATTTGGACCCTATTTAAGCTCATTTTCTCTTCACCAGACCTTAATACCTTCAACCTCCATCGATTTTTAACCCTAGAATCAAACCCTAAGTGCAATTTGGTGATTTTGAGTTTGGTATGTGCTTGATGGGTTTTTTGTGAAGAAGAAGAAGAAGAAGGGAACCATTTGGAGGTGTGGCTTGAACTTTTAGATCCAGGAGTATCTTTCCGTTTGCAAGCTTCGTAAGGTAAAAAGCTTTAGCCTTGACGATCTTTTTGGTTGGATCTACTTTGACGGAGTTCTTTCGCCTTTTTGAGTCCCTTGATGTAAAGGTGAACTGTTGATCTACTCCAGAAGTAGTGGATGTTAGATCTAAGCTCCACCAAGGTCCCTTGTTCATAAAAATGGAAACTTTATGAAACGTTCTGGTCCATGCATGTATTATGCTCTTATTAAGTTCCTTTTTAAGTGTTGAGTTTCATTAAGTCATGTTTGTGAGCAAAGGTAGAAAATTTATTGGTTAAGACCTTGGTTAGGGACCAGATCTATGTTTTGGACATCTTGTTTTAACCCATTAAGAGCAAAATGTGGGCTTTCGGATCCCTGACTAGTACGTTGGGCGTACGAGGAGGTACACTCAACGTAATGCGAGGAACATGCATCAAGAAGTTGTACATTGCACATCGTGGTCGAGTACACATGGCGTACGTCTCGAGTACGCTGGGCGTACTCCCCAGAAGGTGACTTAGTGGATTCAGGATGATTCTTGAGGAAAGTGTGGATAAGTGTGGAAGGTAGTATTGGACCCGTACTAATGAAAGCACAGGATCCATACTCGAATCAGGGAGAGTCTTGGAGAATCTAGGAAGCCTGTGGGATGAGGACTCTTGGGTAGGTTCTGATCTTTTGCTTGTTGTTTTTCAGTATGGTGTTGAGCGCTCAGGAAGGGGGTTCAGGTTCTGGTTCCGGCTCAGGTGAAGGTATTGAGCCGATTGTGGAACGCGTGCGGGAGTTCATCTCGTCGGAGATTACCCGCGGTATTCTGGAATGGACTCTTGTGATCTTGGTTCAGTCAAGGAAGGAATTTTTGAGCTTTTGGATGGTCATCTCGGGGCCTTTTGGGCCAAGATTGTATCAGGGCAGTTAGGGGCTCATCTGGAGCCCAAAGCTAGTGGATTCCTAGAATCCTTTAGGTAGAAGGATCCCATTGCTAGTTCTAGTCATTTGGGATCGGAGGTGGGTTATGCACCATGTTTTCAAGAGGTTCGATTCCATGATTGGATTGTCGCGGAGGTTTTGCTAGCCTTACGCGAGGAGTTTGCCGGCATCTTTAGGTGTGTCGTTGATTGATTGGTCGCTAGGTTCGAGAGTCGGACCTCGGTTGTTCAACCGGTTGATGGGATGGTTGGGGTAACCCAGGATCAGGATATTGGTTCAGATAGGCAATTAGGGAAAAGGAGGCGGACTCATCATCCGGGTCGAAGATCGGAGCAGCTGGACGTTGCCATAGTTAGGGTTAGAGAATAGAGAGGCAGTGGTGGTTCCATGAAGGATAAAGGGGCACAGGAGGATGTGCGCAGTACGTCTAAGTGCAGAAGATGCGGACGGAAGGGCCACTTCCGCCATGAATGCAAACTGGAAGTATAACTGTGCTATCGTTTTCATCATCTGGGTCATATCAAGGCGAATTTCCCCCGCTTAGTGGTTGGGGCAACTCGGGTTCCATCATAGGTACTTCGGCAGGAAGAGAGGGTTAGGGTTTCTTCAGACGATATTGCGGGTATGTCATCCTTTGGTTCTTCTTGGTTATTATCAGAATTTATATTACCTTTTAACTTTGTTCTGGTTTGGGTAAGAATCATTAGTGGGTCACATCTTTCTGAGAGGGTTTCAACGTGTTTGGTTGCTGTTTCGGGTCTTTGTCGGGATGAATTCAAGGGGGTATTGATTGAGGGGTCTTTTATCGGATTAGATGGTTAGTTGTCCAATGAATTCAGAGTTCAGTTGTGTTAGCAAGTGTTCTAGTATAATCGGCAGTTGTCCATGGAAGAACCTTTGCGTTCAATCACTACTATTGCTAGGGAAGGAGCAGTAGCAAGAAGATGGTGGTGGCAGTTGCATGAGTTGTTTGGTCATTGGAGGTGTCAGGGGAATTTCGTATTCGCATGGGTTGTAGATGGTTAAAATTCAGTGATTCTATTGGAATGGAAGTTGGGGTGAAGATTCGCTAGTTCAAAATTTAAGGATATGGTGTGGTGTTATGGGAATCATTCATGGAGTATCTATTTGAATTTTAGGAGTTGGGAAATCATCGGGTTTGACTAGTAATGGAATGCTAATATTGGTAAGAGTAGGTTATAATGGGTTCGTGTATATGAAGTTTGATGGGTTGGGAACCCATCAAGTCTCGTGGGTTAGAAGAGCTTCGATGAGTCTAAGTGGGGGAGTATCAATAAAAAATTTCTGGGATTTGGATCGGGTGTGAAACTAGGGTAAGTTCCGCATCCCAGACAGGAGGAGAGTCGACCCTAGTGGCTATCGGGATGGGATTTGTGTGAGTTAAGAGTTCAGGAAACTGCCGACAGCTTGTCAGCGCCTTCAATATAGCAGGCTTGTGGATGGATCCAGGTTGAGGGTCGAGTTAGAGCTTCGCTGTCTGTTCATGCATGGTGAGGGATTTGGGTTCGAGGTGGATTCGGGCCCGTGTAGCTCTAGTTTGGGTGGGACCCGAGGGCGAGGCCAGTGTGTTTATGTCATGTAGGTGGAATCTGATAGAGACCGTTGGGTCGAAGTTTTGGACCTTGGTTTGCGGGATTGAGTTTGTGGTTGGTGAGTGGTGCAGAGGGATGCATAGGCTAGGACATCCTTATCTTTTGAGCTCTTAGGAACCTGGTGGCTGGACCAGGTGTGAGTTTTGGTAGTCTCAGTAATGGTTTGGGAACCTCTATATCCCGATTTAGTGAGGGATTGCCGTGAATCAGAAGGTTTCAAGGGAAAAGCAAGTGTAGATCCCTGGATCTCGGGTTATGAGTGAGGTACCGAGTTGGTTCTTAGTGGGAACTCGCATTGGGAATCGCAGGGGTTTATGTGCAAGGTCTTCATTTCAATAGGGTATGAACTAAGTAATATGTATGCCAAGAGTATCAGGTGAAGGTTTCAGGGTTAATGGATGGTTTCAGTTTTGATGGTAGATCTGGATCTTATGATTGTGTTTTGGATGGGTTCTATTTGTTTGGGAGTCAGGCAGGTATGGGGTTTCAGAATCTCAGCAACGGTATGTTGGTTCAGCAATCAAGGATAGCAGTGACTTGTTTAGAACTAGAAGGTTTATCTCCCAGTTTGTCTCGCATTGCCCATTATATTCATGGAATTGTTATCATCGGGATGAGACTTCTCTCGAAGGACTATCTAATCCTTGTGTTCAAGTGAAAGGTTGTCGGTAGCAATGTATAGTCTGTTATTTTGCTTTCTAGTGGGAACCTCAGGTAATCAGAAGTTGATAAGTCAGTTCGATGGATAAGTGGAATGGAATTAGCATTGGTTCTGTACGGGCGGTCTGTCAGGGAGTCAGACCAATTCGAGGCTTAAGGGTTCGGGTTGAGTAGATGTGGCAATTTCTACATGGTATTATTTTAGGCTGGGAAAGGGTTTGTTCGTTTTCAAGATTGGAGAGCCCTGTTAGGATTGGTCTCGGTAGCCTTTGGGAAGGGTGTTGTATCTCGGGGTTGTGGTTGAGTTTCTCAAACCGTCTGGCGCCTGAGATGGTAAGGAATGATTTCAAGGACGAAATCTAATTTAAGTGGGGGAGAGTTGTAACGCCCTGTCCCGCATCGTTTGCCGACTGGGTGCGAGTGACATAATTTAGATGATCCGGGTGTTCGGTTTGTATTTTCTGGAGGCAAGGGGTATCTTGGTAAAGTGTCAGCTTGGGCTTCTATGGAAATTGGATTTTTGTTTGGGAAATCTTAAGGCGAGTATGAGTTGATATAAGTGTAGAGCATCTCGTTACCTCTTCGTGGATATAAGGTTCGTCGGAATCGGGCTTATAACAAAGGAGTTATGGACTTCGGAAGGCTGCAAGGTTTAACGCAAAACCCTAGTACACGGGGCGTACCGATGTGAAGGTAAGTACGTTGGGCGTACCTCGGTCTAAGTTGGGCGAATGAAGGCGAAGGATCGGGAACTTGAGAGGAGTACGCTAAGCGTACTAGGAGTACATGGAACGTACTCCAGATTCATGCAAACCCTATTTTAGGGCTTTTGACCCTTTTTAAGCTCATTTTCTCTTCACCAAACCTATATACCTTTAGCCTCCATCCATTTTTAACCCTAGAATCGAACCATAGTTTAATTTGGTGATTTTGAGCTTGGTATGTGCTTGATGGGTGTTTTGTGAAGAAGAAGAAGAGAACCGTTTGGAGGTGTGGCTTGAACTTCTAGATCCATGAGTATCTTTCCATTTGCAAGCTTCCTAATGTAAAAATCTTTAACCTTGATGATCTTTTTGGTTGGATCTACTTTGATGGACTTATTTGGCCTTTTTGAGTCCCTTGATGTAAAGATGAGCTTTTGATCTACTCCAGAAGTAGTGGATGTTAGATTTTAGTTCCACCAAGGTCCCTTGTTTATAAAATGGAAACTTTGTCAAAATTTTTGGTCCATGCATGTATTAAGCTCTTATTAAGTTCCTTTTTAAGTGTTGAGTTTCATTATGTCATATTTGTGAGCAAAGTTGGAATTTTATTGGTTAAGTCCATGATTAGGGACCAGATCTATGTTTTGGACATCTTGTCTTAACCCATTAAGAGTAAAATGTGGGCTTTTGGTTATCTGACTAGTACGTTGGGCGTACGAGGAGGTACGCTCAGCGTAATGTGAGGAACGTGCATCAGGAAGTTGTACATTGTGCATCGTGGTCGAGTACGTGGGGCGTACGTCTCGAGTATGCTGGGCGTACTTCCCAGAGGACCGTTTTGGGCTTTTGAGGTTTGGGCCTATGTTGGGTTTTCTTAGTTTGGGCCTTGTTGGGCCATTAGATTCTTTTTGGGCTTCTGGTTAGTATCTTTTAGGCTCCTTTGGATGCTAGGCCCATAAAGGGTTTTGAGGGCCCAATTTGGAAAATTAGGCCATAGTTGGGCCTTGAATGATTATGTTGGGAATTGGGGCTTTGCACATTTGGACTGGGGCCTTAGGCCAAGTATGGGGTAGGGTAAAAAGGTCTTTTACCCAAGTTTGGAATAGTAGGGTGAGTCAAGATCAAATTATTGATTTGTGTTCATTTTGTGATTTATAGTGGGGATTTTAGCGGGCCAGCAGCCATAGATTCTCTCTCTGAGATTCGGTAGTGCGAGGTGAGTTTTCTCACTATGTCCATGGGTCGAAGGCACCAATGTCAGCCCATTAGATGTTATGTGGAATGCTAGTTGACTCTGTGATACTTGCATGGAAGACCTGTTGGATTAATGTCTAAGTCCATAACTATAATTGGTAAGACTTGACCCGACCCGGCATGGTCCATTTGGGTTGCATGGCATCGGGACAATTGGATAGACAAGATGAGGAAAAAGGATACTAGTGATTTATATTAATATATTATAAGTTCTAATATATTAATATATAATCATATTATTTAATTAGTATTGATCAAGAATTAATTTATAATTAATTAAGTGATCAAAAGGAACTAATTAAATATGGACTCTAAGATATATGTGTGTGATGGGCCAAGTTCATTTAGGTTGGGCTAAGCTTTCATGGATAGTCCATGGAGTGTTTAACCCATGGATCATATGAAATGAAAGGTCATGGGTATTAGGGTTTAACCCTAATCTCCACACTATATAAAGATGTCCTTGGTTGGTGAAATGGGCACTAGTGTGTGTACACAAAAGGGCAAGCCCGATTTCACTAGAGAGAACCAAAGTATCCTTATTCTCAAGGTTATTCCAAGTGTTCATGGTGTTGTGTGAACCATTTGAGGTGTCACACTTGGGGCACTAGGCACTCAAGCTTCATGAAGACAAGTTACATCAAAAAGGTATGTATTTTATCTATTTTATTACCCAAGTATATGATATTTGTATGCTAGTATAGGGTAATATCTTGGAAACTTCATATTTGCATGTATAATAGAGAAAACATAGATCCAAGGTATTTAGGGTTGTATGTGCACCATAGGATGTTGTATTATACCAAAAGCCCAACAGTGGTATCAGAGCCATGGGTTGTTTTCTGTTATATAGATGCAAATGTTTTATTTTCAAAGTTGAAAAAAAAAGAAAAAAAACATGACGTTTGTCAAATTTTAAGATAATTACTTGTTTTTGTGAAAAACTAATTATTTGTAAAATTTGAATCATTTGCTATATGAGTTGAATTAGGTCAAATTTAGTAAAAGATAAAATGATATGATTATTTTATTATAAAGTTTGATCTAAAGAGTTTTTTGAAACCTCCATAAGTTATGGATATGAAAAGGTTTTAAAAAAAATTGATTCAAAGTTTTTTATGGAGTTACAAAACTTGGTCTTAATGTTTTAAAGAATTCCATAACTTGTTCTTAAGTTATGGAACATGAAAAGTTTTTTTGTGTTACCTTGTTTTATGAGTTAATTTAGATTAATGAAAAAAAATTGTGTGTTAGTTGTTTTCAATCCAAATTGATCTAGAAATAGTTCATAAAATGTGTTTTTGTAACTTGTCCTCAAGTTATATGAAAAGTCACATTTATGAATCTTAAACCTCATAAAAATTGTCATAGGTTACAAAATGAAGAGTCTTGCGCTCATTAAATGGTTTTATGACTCCATAACTTGTCATCAAGTTGTGGAGGTTCAAGAGTCTCTTCATTAAATAAAATGTTTAACTTTAATTAAACTCATAAGTTATGAAAATCCAAGAGTTTTGAATAGTTTCAAAACTTGCCCTCAAGTTTTGAAATTTGTAAAGTTTTCCCCATGAATACTTTAATTCCAAGTTAGCCCTTAGAATTTTAAAAGTTAAAATTCAACCCTTATACTTTATAGTATTATAAGTTAATAATAAATATATGTATAAGAGCAAGTCAGTCTTACCGTTAGTAGGCCTCATTCACGAAGCCGGTCTATAAGGGGGGTATAAGGTTACTGCCTATAAAATTGCAGTTTAATGGGTGTCCACTCTCACCCACCGCTTCCTTGACTGGTGGAGGGTCGTTAGCCGAACGGGTAGGACAAGGACTATAATTCTCCCTTCATTAAAAGTATTAATGATAAATACTAAGTAACTAAACTTTTTATAAATTCCCAATATTAGTTACTTAGGAAAATGTGAATTTGGTGCTAACCCATGAAATTACACTTTGCACTTTGCTTAAGTCGTTAGTGGAGCGCGTGTGGTTAACCGACACACTAACCTGGACTTAACAAGGTAGGCAAAGGGTAACTTAATGTTTATCATAGTATCGGTGGATCGCGTGTGGTTAACCGGCACATCGATTAAGGGGTAAATTATTAAGGGTACCAAGTATATTTGCATGGTTATTCACACCTTGTTTTGTGATCCTCGGCATCCCAGTCACAAAACTTGAAGGGTACACTCGAGATTGAAACATGCCATTGAACAGTTCAATGAATCTCAAAAGATCTAGGAGTTTCAAATTCAAGTAAAAACCTAATTAAATTATTTCGTTTTCATGGTGGAAATTGGTGAATCGTCATTCGCCTACCTTCAAATATTTTATAGGTTGGATTACGGCATCCCTCTTCCAAGTTATAAAAGTATTGCGTTGGGTCCTAGCCTTAATATTTCATATTGGGTGTTGTATTAAGGACTTTAGATCAACTATCTTGAATATCTCCCAAAAGATGTCTAGTTCAGACATCTATGATCTTCCCAAATCTCTTGGAACTTCACTTCCACCACCTCCTCAATTATTCTCCCTAACCCACAAGTTCAAAGGTCACTCAATCCCTATTAGCAAGCAAGGTCTATGTGTGATCGCATCTTGGAGATGAAGTCACATATTGACAAGCCGGGAGAGTTGGGTGTCAAAGTCTGAAGAAGGTTGGATGTTCAATCACTTTCTAAGTCACTTAGTGAGTTCCTTTGGGACTACTATGAAACAGACTATGACATGACCCTTAATGATCTTATCTATTTGCTTGGTCAGCAATGATTTGAGGACTAGTAAAGCAAATTGATTAGGAGATCAACTTCCCAATGGACATTGACAATGGTAACATTGGATATCTAGAAAAGCCTTCTCATCCCAAAGAAAGGGTTTGACCATAGTCAACTAGGTTGACCAAATGGTAAAGAGAAAGGCTAAGTCTGCGATAGTCCCATGTACCATTCCCAGTGAGTCCATATGTTTCTCTTGCCAAAGGAAGGGGCATTGATTGCGAAGCTGCCTATTTACCTGAAAGATCATAAGGTTGATCAAGTCAAGAAGTTTGACTCTGCTTCAGGTAAAGTTCACTATCTAACTCTGTTAAGTTTCTATTCTGAGATTCTTATTACATGATGTGACTTGGTCACATGTTGATGTTTTAAGAATCAAAGAAAAGTGAAGAAACTTAAAGGAAGTATATGCTGATTCTGATCGCGAAGATGGTTTTTGATCGCATGGTTCGGTGATCAGAATTTTGAGTTGTTGCTTAGGAGTTATGATATATTCCTTAGGAATAGATAACAACAAGTTTTTTATATGCATTTGCATTGTAAGGATAAGTTTTTCTGGAAGTTTTAAAAAAAAACAGTTTTGATTTATTTATTTTAAGTATCCTTACAATGGCATTTGTGAAAAATTGTTGTTTACATGTTTCCATTGATAGCAATATTGGAAAATGGATTTGATTCTTTCATTTGTGGTAGTGTCTAAATTTACCAAATAAGGAAAGTTTCTCATCACCCAAGTTTCAACTGGACCGAAACTTGGAATCATAGTATGATGAATGAGAACTTTCAGCTTTCGAAAATTAAGACTAATTCATTTTTCACATGTATATGTGAGTCAAGTAAATGACTAAAGGGATCGAGTACACATTCTTGTGCACTGGTCAAGTCCACCACAAAGATCGATAAGACTATTCGTCATGATTTACTAAAGTTTAGTAAATATGGTTATACTTACAGGCTTAAGTGTAATTCTGAAGCATTGGAAAAGTCTCGATGTATGGCAGAACGAATGAGAAGAATCAAATTAGGCAGAAAGATAAAAGTTTCTCAAATCTGAAAAGATGGGAGAGTACTTTAGTATCAAGTTTTGTGATCATCTTAATGATTTAAGAACCACATCACAATTGGTCTTCTAAGGACATCTTAGTGCATTCTTATGACTAAGAAGAGGAGTCATGAATTGTTGAAATGATTAAATCAAGAAGATGAGTCATACTTCGTTTCAAAACAAGTCTTAGAGTCATACTCCAAGACTATTAGTTGAGTGACATATCTTAAAGAAAGGTTTATAACACTTGTCAAATGTAAGAGTAAAAGTGGCCTACTCTTGTACATTTGAAGTTGGTAAGTTGTGATGTTTTGGATTAAACAAAGACCAACTAAGGCCAATTGTGTGAAGTGTTTGTCTTGATAAAGAATCCGCACTATCCCTTGAATATTTGACAAGAGAGTCTTATATGTCAGGAGGACAGTAGGAGTCTTAAAGGTCTTGAAAGTCTCAAGAACTAATCAAGAGTAAAACCTGAGGTTCTTCACTAGCACACGACTTGAGGTTTATAACCTATCGTGTTGACATACTTCTATTTCTGTGCCCATTCCAGTTAAAGTTGGTTTTGCATATGAGTTCTTAGAGTTCTCAATTGGTTGCATAACAACTTGGAAGCAATGGCAGGCCCTTGTACTGCCAGGTGGCAAGAAATTAAGATTTAGTTCAGTCCATATGAGTTTGGATTTGTCACTAACCTTGTCTTGTGATTATGGTTTTGACAGATTCACATGGATAAGAACACATACACCATAAAATCTAAGGGTCATAAGGTTTCTCTCCGATTCATGAAAATGATGGTGAGGAAACACTTCCACCAAGTAGATTTGAAGCAGATGGCAAAAGGTCTAAACAATTGAGACTATGATTCCGGCATCCCTTTTCATATTTTTGAAATTGTTTAGACACACATGCATGCTATCTAAGGAAAGGTGTATGATTTTGATAAAGTTTTATCAAAGCATCTCGTATCAGAAATCTGAACTTTGGTAAGAAAGTCAATAAAGTATTGATTTCTAGAAGTCCAGCTGATTTCTGAGTACATGTCAAAGCTAGTGGGAGCATAAGTGTTATGCTAATAATCATCATGTTAGTGGGAGCATGATAATTATTGTTAGTGTTGCAAGTTAGCAATGTTAATTATAGAAACAAAAGTTTCAATTCGTGAGGCTGCGGGGATTGAAAAAGTTGTTTTGCTGTAATTAAGGGAGAGGATATACTTCATTTCAGTTCTAAAGGCTTAGATTGAGACCTTAATCATCTTTATTCAAGAATATATATATATATATATATATATATATATATATATATATATATATATATATATATATATATATATATATATATGAATTTCATGTTGGATTGGTTCAACTTAAGGAAACTCTATATATTGCGTTCTCAAAATTCGATTATGATTACGGCATCCCTCTTCATAGTCAAATTTTGAAAACATGGCAAATAAAAATATTGTAGCAAAGGACTGGTCTAGAATCATGTCTTTATGTGAGACATCATGAATCGTGTACCATTTGCTTTGGGTACAGGATCGATTGCATGTGCTATAATATTTGTTATTTCCAAATTTTTCCAAATGCCCAGAGGCATTAAGAAGGGAAAAGGTCTAGAATTGGATATGACTAAAATGATTAAGCAATTGTCGAGAACAATCTGAGGTTTACCAAAGATTGGTTGCTCAGGGACAGTTGGAAGTATAGTGCTAATTTTGGAAGCACCATATTGACATATTCTGAAAAGAGGCATCTCTTGTTCAGAAGTGATAGTCAAAATGAGAATATGGAGTTGTCTCCATAGGTGGAAGTTATCTGTGTAAGATTAGAAAACTTAATGCAAGAAGCATGTCCAAAGCAATGTACTTTGAATATGAGACTTAGTTTCTATGGAGTTGATCTCCATTGGAATACCTTATAATGACTGTTGACAAGTCTTTGTGACTTTGTACATATTCATTACAGGAGGGTCAGTGCATATAAGTTTAAAATCTAAACGGATTTCGATAAATGATAGGAATTTGAAATTCTCACATTTTTCGATGAGGATTTGGGAGTGTGAAATTAAAATCATTGAAATTATGTTCAATTGGTTTATTTCACAAAGTAAGGATCATAGACAAACATAGAGTGCATACTTGGTGTATGGCAAAGCTATTGTTTAGAAAAACATAGTGTACATGCTTGGAGCACGGGACAACTAGTGTTTTTAATTCAGGTATAAAGTTCATAAAACCGAAACAATGAAATAATGAGTAATCAGTATGGTGATAAATAAAAGTGGTCTATTTATATTCATAGGGTTTGATACCATATTTGATTCATTTATTCTTGTGTTTCATTTTGCATGTTTTGACTTCCAGAATAAACTAGGTCATTCTTCCTGAATGACTAAGTTATTCAAACTATCCACAGTCGATCATATGTTGGAAGTAGATATGAATCAAGACTGTCATGGGTTGGCTTGTAGAGGTCTAAGATGTTGGACAAAGCGGTGCTACAACACTCATTAGTGCTCATAAGTTCTGAGTATTGGATTCAACCCACGCTCATTTGAATCACTTCATGGATTTTATCACGAGTGATCATGAGACGATAATATCTTATATTCTTAAAACCTAGAGATATGAGTTGTTACTATGAGTTGGTTATACATTGATTGCACGAAAACGCATTGGTAACTCGATGTTATAAAACGTGCCTTTGTGTATGATTCAACAAGTAGTAGAACAAGCCATATGAGTCGAAGTTTATCCATTCCTTTTACCTTCGGGATAAAAGCGATATCTGTGGGCCCCTCGATGATTTAGCAATGACACATGTGAGTGCTTGGCCAAGCCAGGACTGATTTGATTTGTTCAATCAGTCAGTCATCATAAATCGGAAATCGGGAAACAACAAATGGACAGAGAGAATGATTGATAATCCATGCCTCAGTCCATATGATATCTAGAATGGAGGAATATATGATCCCTTATCTAATGGACAAGTCATTGACAAAGGTCAGAGTTCATCGGCAAGGTCAGAGTTCGATGGAAGCTTTTGACAGCTACGATTGCTAGTCGGGGTTTGAAGTCATACTCAATAATAGTTTTAGGCTTATCCAAGTGGGAGACTGTTGGATTAATGTCTAAGTCCATAACTATAATTGGTAAGACTTGACCCGACTCGGCATGGTCCATTTGGGTTGCATGACATCGGGACAATTGGATAGACAAGATGAGGAAAAAGGATACTAGTGATTTATATTAATATATTATAAGTTCTAATATATTAATATATAATCATATTATTTAATTAGTGTTGATCAAGAATTAATTTATAATGAATTAAGTGATCAAAAGGAACTAATTAAATATGGACTCTAAGATATATGTGTGTGATGGGCCAAGTTCATTTAGGTTGGGCTAAGCTTTCATGGATAGTCCATGGAGTGTTTAACCCATGGATCATATGAAATGAAAGGTCATGGGTATTAGGGTTTAACCCTAATCTCCACACTATATAAAGATGTCCTTGGTTGGTGAAATGGGCACTAGTGTGTGTACACAAAAGGGCAAGCCCGATTTCACTAGAGAGAACCAAAGTATCCTTATTCTCAAGGTTATTCCAAGTGTTCATGGTGTTGTGTGAACCATTTGAGGTGTCACACTTGGGGCACTAGGCACTCAAGCTTCATGAAGACAAGTTACATCAAAAAGGTATGTATTTTATCTATTTTATTACCCAAGTATATGATATTTGTATGCTAGTATAGGGTAATATCTTGGAAACTTCATATTTGCATGTATAATAGAGAAAACATAGATCCAAGGTATTTAGGGTTGTATGTGCACCATAGGATGTTGTAGTATACCAAAAGCCCAACAAGACCCTGGGGGTAACCCGTAGCATTTGTATGAAAGACCATGGGGGTAGCCCATGACACTTGGATGTCAGACCATGGGGGTAGCCCATGGCATTTAAAGGAAAGACCATGGGGGTAGCCCATGACACTTGGATGTTAGATCATGGGGTAGCCCATGGAATTTAAGGAAAAGACCATGGGGTAGCCCATTGCAAATGTATGTATTGTTATGTGGTATTTTTGTGGAACTCACTAAGCTATGTGCTTACGGTTTTCTGTTTATGTTTCACGTACTTCTGTTTTCAAAAGGAAGAGCTCCGGATGATTGTAGAGCGCGCACCACATGTTTCCACATTCTGTGATTTACTCTGATAATGATGATGTATTGATAAAACTTTTATTACCTTGGTTTTATGAAAACGACATGATTTAATGATTTATTAATTTAAAAACAAAAAAAAAAATTATGGTCATATATTTGGGATGTTACACTTCAGACAACTCAAAGTCGGCAGAAAAGTTATGCTGAAAAGCATCAATCTGAGTTGGAGTTCCAGGTCAAGGACATGGTCATACTGAAGGTATCACCCTGGAAGGGTGTAATTGACATTAGGAAGAGGGCCAAGTTGGGGCCCTGGTATATTGGCCCATTTTGGGTGATTTCCAGGGTTGGCAAGGTAGGTTACATATTGGATTTGCCAGAGGAGCTCAGCTAGATCCACAACACTTTCCACATTTCGCAGCTTCGGAAGTGTGTCGCTGATGATTCAGTGGGTATTCCTTTGGAGGATGTTCAGATTGATGATCACCTGAACTATGTTGAGAGAATAGTGGCGATTTTGGATAGAAAGATGAAGGCCTTGCGCAACAAGGTGGTATCGTTGGTCAAGGTCCAGTGGCAACATCAGAGAGATTTCGAGTGGACCTGTGAATCCGAGGCAGAGATTAAGGAGCATTACACGAAGTTGTTTGCATCAGTGGACTTTGAGGACGAAGTCTGATTCAAGTGGGGGAGAATGGTAACACCCGAATCCTTCGAGTTACTTTAGTTTAAAGTATTTATATATTTATATATTTTGGATTTTGGGCAGCACCACGTCGTTGTGGAGCCTCACCACGACATGGCATTAGCCTATGGGCCGCAAGATTCAATGAACCACCACGACATGGCGATAGGTGCCACGACGTGGTGGCCGCTGTTGGAGAAAAACCTAAAGTTTAAGGGTTTGAGCCCTATTTAAACAACCTTAACCTCTTGTAGCCTCCCTCCCACCAGTCTCCACCTCTCATAATCGTCCACCGCAAACCATAGACCTCTTGCGTGAGTTTTTAGCTTAAAGTGTGTGTTTTCGGCGCTTGTGAAGAAAGAAGGTGGTGGTAGATCATCTTGGGAGTCCAAATCAAAGTAGATCCCGAAATTTGTCTTTCTCAAACATCTCCAGGAGGTATAAAGCCTTCATCTTGATGAGTAAATTGATATATCTCTAGATTTTTTCCACCCTTCTCTATGCCTTGTTGTTTTGAGTGGTTTGGTCTCATAAAGCTTGTAACTTTATGAATCTCTAGGCCTTTGGGAGTAATTGGTGCTTTGGATCTAGACTAGGATTGAGTTGTGAGACCATGCATGGATCTTGGCCTTTTTGCCCTATTTTTGACCTAATAAGAGTTCAAGACATACATTGGACATGCATGTCTGAAAAGCAAAGATTTTTATAATGAGAATGGTGTTAGAAAATCTTCTGGAGTTCTTGGACAAGTGACCTTATAGATTAAGTGCTTATTGCTTAAGGGATGTGGTGTTTTGGACCATAAAGTTGAGATCTATGCACCTTTGAGGGTTCTAAGGGATAAAGTTGGAACCTTTATCCATATAGACCCTAAAATGGACCAGATATGAGTGGGAGAATCCTTGGAATCGAAGAAAAAAACTTAATTCGTTAAGCTGCTGAATACCCAATGGTCACGACATGGCAAAGGTCACCACGAGGTGGCGGCTAGGATGGTCACGACTATTTTTTCGTATCGACACCACGACGTGGTCAAGGATGACCACGATGTGGCGGTCAGTCTGTTGACTTTTAGCTTTGACTAGGGTTTGACCAATTTTTACCAAGGGGTATTTTGGGCATTTTGATATTAAATTTGAATTGGGCCATGATTTAAATAATAGGTGTCGGGTAGAGCCGGTATTCGGAGCATGGATTTATTCAGCCTTTGATTGGACTGAGATGTGAGTTTTCCACATTGTACTTATAGGTCGAAGGCACCAATGTCGACCCACTAGGTTATGTATCCTGGTATATAGGTTGATATTATGCTAGTTATATGATAGATTAGTAGATCTGTATGATTACCTGTATTTGTTGGATATGTGTTTATGTTTATCTGTTGTATATGTCGACATATTATGGAGGGGTTGAGGCGGTCCTTCTTTTTGATGAAGACCAAGATACTCGCGGTGGTACGGATATACTGTAGGCGTCCAATCAGGCCAAAGGCCCGGAGAGCTGTCCAGATAAGTTGTAGGCTCTATGAGGCGGTCCGGTCATGTTAAAGGCTTGGAGAGCGGTCCAGATAGGTTGTAGGCCCTGCGAGGCGGTCAAGTCAGGCTGAAGGCTCATATTTGCATATTTTAATTGTTATGTTGTGTGACGGTACTTTGGGGGAAACTCACTAAGCTTTGGCTTACAGTTTTAGTTTATTGTTTCAGGTACTTCAGAGGATCGTGGGAAAGTGAAGGCCTGATCGTGCACATCTTCCTATTTTCATGACATTGATTTTTAGGACACTCTCTATGAATTTACTTTTGAAACAGTGGTTCTTTCGTAAACAATTATGGATAATGGTTGTTTTTGAAAATTTTAAATTTTTATGATTTTTGGAGTGTTTTAGTGTGCTACATGGATTTTGGCCCAACAAAATATCTCAAATCACAGTTTAACTATACATAATTTACTACACTAAAATCCTTTATCAGATAATTTTTCAGTCCACAAACTTTTAAAATAAGTAAACTTTCACAATGATGGTTTGTACCCTTTAGGCTTACCAATAAACAATTAGTGGTTCTTATCATGTAGACTAACCACATTACCGCTAGTTCTTGCCATGTTGGCTCATAAATAAATAAGAATTGGGTATTGTTGTAACGACCCAAAAATAGTACTAAAAATTTTCATTTAAAAACCATCAGTTTTCATTCATTGATTGTTTCAAAAGCCATCATTCCTTACAATATTCCAAAACATCAGAGTACATATACATCAAGTGCGGAAAACAAGTGGGGAGGATGTTGTGCCATCACGTCGGGCCCTTTCCTTTTGAACTGGAAGTACCTGAAACCATAAACATAAACTGTAAGCATAAAGCTTAGTGAGCTTTTGTAACGCCGGCAAATTTGGGCTACATAATTCAAAGACAATAAGCGTCAAAAATGACTTTATGATAGAAGATTATTTAGAATAAATAATCTTAACCAAAGTATAGTATATGTCACAAGGATTCCGTATATATAAAGAATGCTGAAATCCGACTTATAACGAAGAAGTTATGACCCGTCGAACTTTTATGACAAAACCGGTACAGCTCCGCCTATCGTAAAAAGTGATTTTTTTGACGAAATACTTTTTAGCCTTAGTAATGTAAACGAAAGTCATAGTATATGTTAAACCGACAGCGTGCATATAGAGAACGTCCAAATATGACTTCGTATGAGGAAGTTATGTTTTTTTTTGTTTAAGATTTTGCATATAAGTACACAGCTCGGAAATCGAATTTTAGACCGATTGAATTTTAGCCAGCACAACCTAAACAAGAATTGAAGATCTCGTTAATAGGAGCTCAACGATATAAAGACAGCCGAAAACGGACGTCGGATGACAAAGTTATGAATTTTTAATGGACTTTAACTGTTTAAGCCTGTTGAAAGTATAACTTTAAAAATAAAGTCAAAATTAACCGATGGAGTCTAAACGAAAGCTGTAGATCACGTCGCTACCTACGCGTGGATATAAAGAATGTCAAAAACGGAGCTCGTATGAGAAAGTTACGGAATCAGAAGATAATTAATTTTTGGGTTAAGCTTCGAAGCTAACACGTGGCAAGATCTGGGCCACACCTTCCTCCCCACGACTTGGAACGAGATGGAGACACATGACCTGAGTATGCCCAGCGTACCTTCGAGTACGACCAACATACTGAGTACATCCAGCGTACCCTTGCGTACGCCCAGCATACGCAGGAGCTGGCAACCTATAAATAGCACTCATTTCTTCTCATTTTTCCACACCAAATCACTCCAATTCTCTCCCAAACACCCCCAAACCGTCAAGGTTTTTCCCTAGAACCTCTTAGGTGTTAGAGGCGAGTCCCAGAGCTCCAGAAGGCTCCGAGAAGAAGAGGTTTCACCTTAGAGGTTCTTCTCGCGCAGAGGCTGGTTCTTCGCTAAACCCCCTTGTAAGTGAGTTATGCTTACCCTACTTTAAGTATAACTTATGTTTAAGTTCATTATCGTTATTATGAACCCATAAACAAGATTTATCAGTGATTTAAAGTCGTTATACTGATTGATCTACTTACGGGAGAGGTGTCTAGAATGATCACGTTGGGTTTGGTTGTTGGATTTCAGAAAAGCTATATGTCGAAATGGTCCTGCCTCCCAACTGTCCTGCCTGGCTGATCCTTACTTGATAGATCATAAAAGTAGACTTTGAGTTAATAATGAATCTAGACTAATAATTAGTCGCAATAAATATTAGACTAAAATCTAGTAATAATGATACTATGTTTCGTCGAAGGAAAAGAAAATTGATAGAAGCGAAGCGTTGTCCGAATTTCGAGTCGTCACTTTAACAATTGAGTGCATAGTTATTTTCATCTTACGCATAGATATGAAGTATTTAATATACATTATGTGCTATATGTGCCAATTATCTGTGTTCTTGATATCTATGATGAATGAACAATTTATACACGTTTTACCTGATTTTAACTATATATGTATTTTTATACCTATAAATATATTGGGTAAAGATGAGTAGATGAAAGATGAGATGAATGATGAAAGATGAAAGATGATATAGATGATGACAGGTGAAAGATATGAGAAGCCTTTACCTTAACGATGATCCAACCATCTAGCAGAGTATAGATGACGACCACAGACTATTCTAGACAGTCCAGTGGAACGCTAGCAGGCTCGCAACCTGTAGGTGTTGTGAATGATGTGTTCACCAGATGTACTCTAAAAACCCTGGCAGCTATGGACTTAGTGCCTTACAAATGAACGTTGGCAGCTATGGATTTAGTGCCCTATAAGATGAACATTGGCAGCTATGAACTTAGTGCCTAACAGATAACATCGGCAACTATGGACTTAGTGCCTGTTGAATAGATCCTAGCAGCGATGGACTTCGTGCCTATTCCTTAGGACAATCCTTAGGAATAAATAAACAAAGAATTGATGATTCTTAGGGTAGATCCTTAAGGATAAAGAAGATACTGGGGATGGGTAATTGGGCTAATTGTTTGACATGAAGTATGTGAAGAAACAAATTAACTATATTATTGTGGGTTGAAACCCTATGTACTCACCAGGTTTCCCAACCTAACCCACTCAGTTTATTTGTATCACAGGTGTCGATATGAAGCTACATTACACTGAGAGATTAACGGAGATGTAAATCATTAGTGTAAATGAATGCAAGGTCTGTTTATGCTTATGTTTCTGTATTGTAGATGACATCCCAATGTTTTAATACAAATAAAATACATTTCTTCAGAAATGCTTTGATAATACCTTTATCATGTTTTCTGGGAACAAATTCCACAATATTATTCTTTAAAATGGATACTCTGATTTTTAAATAAGCATAAATAAAATTTTTAAAAGGACCGTGCATTTTGGGATGTCACAGTTGGTATCAGAGCTTTAGTTTAAGCGAACTAGGAATTTGTAATAAATTTCTAGACTTAAACTTAGAATGCTAAGCGATGATTGTGAGATGAGTGTCTGATATATTTAGGATGTATGCCTGAATAGACACAAGCACTAGCTTATTTAGGGGAGATGCCTAAATTGCTTTTATGTGCTAAATGATTTATGCTATAATATGTCTTATATGCTTTATGATGTTATCGTTTGATCGGATCTATGGTCTGTTTCTGACCGGATCT
This sequence comes from Lactuca virosa, assembly GCF_052849685.1. Classification (NCBI taxonomy): domain Eukaryota; kingdom Viridiplantae; phylum Streptophyta; class Magnoliopsida; order Asterales; family Asteraceae; genus Lactuca; species Lactuca virosa. Next base: position 122,770,850 of record NC_136432.1, on the reverse strand, counting down.
GGAAACTTTATGTGTTCAGATTTCTAAACGATTAATTACAGTATTAGAACTGGCATGTAACTTTTCGAAATGATAAGGAGATTTATACGTCTATCATAAATAAAGCTTTCCCTTTCTTAACTCTCGTCACTACACACTGAACATCTGATTTGGTGTATAGATCGACATGGTGAGAACTCGAAGCGGATTGGGAAACAAAAACCGGCAGGCTGAGCAATGAGTGATTGAGCGTGCACCAGAGGTAGCAGCTGCACCCGATCCAATCACGATGGCAGGAGTCCAAGCGATGATTCGGGCTATGATGGCCGAACAAATGGAGGAAATGAGACAAATATTTCTCAATAAGGATGAACCTACTGTACCCATTGTGCAACCTGAGCTGAATGAGGGATATTCAGAAGAAGGAAACTATAGTAGGACCGTTAGTCAAGCCGAACCACAAGTGGTTAGGAGAAATAACCAGGATGAAGGAATTGAAAAGAACGGATGCAAGTATAAAGACTTTACGACTTGCAAACCATCAACTTTTACTGGGAAAGAAGATCCAATCGGAGTTATGGACTGGATCTCTGAAATGGAGCTAGCTATCATAACATGTGGTTGCAAGGGAAAGCTACATACCACATATGTTGTGTGTCAGTGTAGGGGGCTGTTTGTTGGTGGAACACTTTGGGAAAGATCATAAGCCCAAATGAGCAACTACAACTGACATGGGCAGAATTCTTGGTATACTTTAAACGTAAGTTCTGTTCAGCCCAAAACATGGTAGAGCTGGAGAACCATTTTCTGACATTGAAAAAGGGCAACATGTTCCTTGATGAGTATACCAATGCCTTCACAGACAAGATGGAGTTTACTTTGCACATCGTCCCTGACGAGCTAAACAAATCGATAAGTATACAAAGGGACTACCATGGGAGTACACTGTGCCAGTACACCAGACACCTACTCTTGAGGAACCCATCTGGGTTTCTAAGTCTGTCGAATAAATGATCAAAGGCAGAACCGCCAACAAGGTTGAAGTTGGAGAGAAAATGAAGTTTGAGGAGTCTTCAAGATCTGACAAGAAAATAGGTTCCCGAAGTATGACCCCAACAACAAGAGGTATGGGGATAGCAACGAAGAAAAGTGTTGTGAGAAGTGCAAAAAGGAGCACTATGGGAGATGATACAGAGAAGTGACTTGTTATAAGTGTGGGAGGATTGATCACTATTCTAAGTATTATACGTTTAATGATAAGGTATGCTACAGATGTGGAGACAAGGGGCATATGTCAAAAGATTTCCCGAAGAAAAATGAAGCAGCAGGGCCGAATGCGCAGTCGAAGCCAAAGGCAAGAGCATTACAGATGATCCTTAATGAAGCGGGCGAGGATGCAAGGGATTAGGAGAAAGGATCTATAAAGTATCCACATAGATAGTATCATGTGGTGTAGCCTAATATAAGAGGCTTAGTGTAGGGTGAACTTGAATATCTATGTAATCGTTTCAAGAAATAATATAAACCTGGGTTACGTTATCTGATGTGTTAAGTTGCTATATGATTTTTCTTCTATGGTGAATTTGAGAACTACGAGACAATACTTGGGACGAGTATGAGTCGGTGTGAATATACGACCAGAACCACATGACTCGCACTTGGATCAGGGAAAGTCACAAGGTTACCAAGGTGCTAGTAATTGATTATGTTTTGTTCATGTCTGTCGTTACCATCGATTCGGTAATGAACAAGAAGATGATTGTTATTCCAACCCTATTGGGCATATCAAATCGAGTCCGACTAAAATGAGTACGTTACGTGGTTCAGAGAACCAAGTTCGATGTAGCATCTGACTTAAGCCAGAAGATTGAAGTAAAAGATAATCGAAGCGATTAATAGAAGTATCGCTATCATCGTTAAAGTAGGAAGCTTGTAGCTAGAAGTGCTACATGCTAGAATGTGATTATATCGCATTAGAACATGAAGGAAGGTATCTTCGAAGCTGGAATCTGACTCAAAAACATCTGAGTCTAAGAGTTGCATCGTACGATGAGAGGTCATTAGAATAATGACCCATCGGTCTGTTACGATAATCAGAGTAAATAACTTATGTTAAGTTAGGTCTGTTTGAGAAGGAGCATGAGTCTCCAATAAGGATCAAATTTGTAACTCGAAGGTTATGATTGAAAGACCAACATAGGATAAAGAGCGGGTGCAAGATTGAGCACCGCCAACAGTCAAGAAGTCCAAGAGTTAGAAACTCGTTAGAAAAGACGTAAGAGTTACGGTTATTACCTAGGATGAAGATATAAAGTATGGAGTCATTATTCAAGCCCTGTCTCGTTGATTATTTCGGGACGTAATCATCCTAAGAGGAGATAATTGTAACACCCGCAGATTCGAGCTAGTCAATTAAGAGATAATAAGCGTTAAAAATGAAATTTTTATAGAAGACTATTTAGAATAAATAATCTTAACCAAAGTATAGTATATGTCACAAGGATTCCATACATATAAAGAATACTGAAATCCGACTTATAACGAAGAAGTTATGACCCGTCGAAGTTTTTTTGACAAAATAGGCACGGCTCTGCGTATCGTAAAAAGTGATTTTTTGACGAAATATTTTTTAGCCTTAGTAATATAAACGAAAGTCGTAGTATATGTTAAACCGAGAGCGTGCATATACAGAATGTCCAAATCTGACTTGGTATTAGGAAGTTTTGATTTTTCTAAGATTTTGCATAGCAGTACACAGCCCAGAAATCGAATTTTAGACCAATCGATTTTTAGCCGACACAACCTAAACGAGAATTGAAGATCTCATTAATAGGAGCTCAACGATATAAAGACAGCCGAAAACGGACGTCGGATGACAAAGTTACGAATTTTTAACGGACTTTAACTGTCTAAGCCTGTTAAAATATTACTTTAAAAATAAAGTCAAAATTAGCCGACGGAGTCTAAATGAAAGTTGTAGATGACGTCGCTACCTATGCGTGGATATAAAGAACGTCAAAAACGGAGCTCGTATGCAAAAGTTATGAAATTTAGAAGATATATATTTTTTGGGTTAAGCTCCGAAGCTGACACATGGCAAGATCCGGGCCACACCTTCCTCCCCACGGCTTGGAATGAGATGGAGACACGTGGCCTGAGTATGCCCAACATACCTTGGAGTACGCGTAGCATACACGGGAGCTGGCAAACTATAAATATCACTTGTTTCTTCTCATTTTTCCACACCAATTCTCTCCCAAACAGCCCCAAACCTTCAAGGTTTTTCCCTAGCACCTATGAGGTTTTTAGAGGTGAGTCCCGGAGCGCCAGAAGGATCCGAGAAGAAGATCTTTCGACTCAGAAGTTCTGCATGCGCAGAGCCCGGTTCTTCGCTAAACCTCCTTGTAAGTGAGTTATGCTTACCCTACTTTAAGTATAAGTTATGTTTAACTTCATTATCGTTATATTGAACCCATAGACAAGATATATCAGTGATTCAAAGTTTTTATACTGATTGATCTACTTATGAGAGGGGTGTCTAGAATGGTCACATTGGGTTTGGTTGTTGGATTTCAGAAAAGCTATATGCCGAAATGGTAATGCCTCCCAACTGTCCTGCCTGGCTGATCCTTACTTGATAGATCATGAAAGTATACTTTGAGTTGATGATGAATCTAGACTAATAATTAGTTGCAATAAATATTAGACAGAAATCTAGTAATAAAGATACTAGGTTTCGTCAAAGGAAAAGAAAATTGCTAGAAGCAAAGCGCTGTCCGAATTTAAAGTCGTCACTTTAACAAGTGAGTGCATAGCTACTTTCATCTTACACATAGATATGAAGTATTTAATATACATTACGTGCTATATGTGCTAATCATATATGTTCTTCATATCTATGCTGGATGAACGATTTATACACATTTTAACTGATTTAAACTGTATATGTCTTTTTATACCTATAAATATATTGGTTAAAGATGGGTAAATGAAAGATGAGATGAATTATGAGAGATGAAAGATGATATAGATGATGAGAGGTGAAAGATGATGAGAATCCTTGACCTAATGATGATCCAATCATCTAGCAGAGTATAGATGATGACCATAGACTATTCTAGACAGTTCAGTGGAACGCTAGCAGGCTCGCAACCTGTAGGTGTTGTGAATGATGTGTTCACCAGATGTACTCTAAAAACCCTGACAGCTATTGTTGAGAAAAAAACTTTGGGAGAAACACTTGAACAAACTTTAGTACAAGATAATGGTTGCGAAATATGTTAATCTCAAAGGATCATGTAAGCTCAACAATAATAAGTTAGAGTTTTTATATAGTTAGTTGCGGAAATATAAAGTGCTGAAATGTAAAGGAAATGTAAATGACAACAAGTTATATCAAGTTTACACCAAACTGATTCATAACAAGGTTTGTATTCAAACACAAGTTAGTATGTGTGATCAGTTTAAGGTGAAGAGGATCTTCGAAGATAATAAGAAAGATAGAGATATGAGAAAAAGATCTTAGTATTTCAGAGTGAACGTTCAGAAAGATAGATAAGATGTATGATAAGAAGAAGTGGTGGAGAGATGTGTTTTTACACGAAGACTGAGACTCTATTTATAGAGTTCCATAAAGTTACATCTTGAATAAACAATAATAAATTACTGACTCTAAGTTACCATGCAAGGTTCACTGGACAATGCAATGCTAATACGCTAAGTCAGTTGATGTAACAAAAAAGTATTCTCTGCGGTAGAGAGGTTGCAGTTCAACTCCTGATCAAACATCTGTTGCGGGGGCAAGACTGATTGCGGTAGCCAAAAGAGATACGGTAGCAAAATGGAACCGCGGATCGTTAAGTTTAAGAGGGCCACTTTTTGCTTTAACAGTTTCCCCCAAAGTGACCTCTTCAACTTTTCTTCATTTGTTGAGCTTTAGGAAAACGATAATGAGCCACCAAAATTTCCTTACTTCACCTAGCCACTAGAACACCCTTGCAATCAGGAAAACTTCTTCAGGGTTCATGCAAGGGAAGTCAGCCTGCATCCGGATGTAATCAGCTTCTCTCCGGGTGAGTGTATACTGAACAATGTCAGTTTTCATGAATTTCCTCACCTTGTAACTCTTGACCGCCTCTTGTCTGTGATTGGACCAGATCTCTTCGAAGGCAGTTCCATGCTTAGCATGAAACTGGTTTAAACGTTCAAACTCGAGGGGAAGTCTTTGATCGTCTCGGAGGCTAAGATCAAAGGGCTTGGAGACGGGAAAGAATTTTGAGTTGGGAGAGATTGGAATATCCCAGTATCCGTCGGATGGGGGTTCAACATTGGTTAAGATGGGCCTGTAATCATCATCGAGAAATCTTCGGATGGGGTTTACCCATGAATTGATTAAGGTCACATCTATGGTTTTGTCAAAACCATGTTCTTTCCATATCTGTTCAGCGAACTTCGCTGCCCTCCAATCTTTTTTCTTTTGCTGAGTGGCTGGAGAGTCACTTGAATGTTCCGATGACATATAGGGTTCCAAATTTTTGAACTATGGGGGAGTTTCATCATAAGATTGTTGCGGATCCTGTTGCGGTGGAGTTTGTTTTGGAGAAGGCACCAGAGTTTGCTGTATTGGAGGAGTTTGTCTTGGAGATGGTTGCGGAGTTGGGAACCTTGAATGAATTGGATGATGAAGAGGGATTCTTGGTGGAGATAGATGTGAATGGCCTTGATGAAGATGCGGATGAGAATGCAGAGGGGACTCACATCCCCCTTTTGAGGAAGTAAAAAATTATTTCTCTTCAAACCATTGTCTGAGGCCATTAATTTTGGAGAAGGTTTCGTTGAACTGAGACTTGATTAAATCAGAGACTTGGAGATTGTTAGGAATTTCAGTGTTGAAAAGCAGTTGATGAATCTCCTTGATGAGTTTGAGGATTTCAGCAATATGTGGGTTGGAAGAGAGTGAACGCCTTAAGTTGTTGATGGTTGATTGGAGAACCGCAATGGTAGATTCATAAGCGTTGTGTGTTTCCTCTACCAACTGTTTGGAATGGACCGCTTGTTTTTCAAGAGAAGCCTTGAATTCATCTTTTAATGCAATTACCTCTTTGATGAGGTTTTCAGCAGCTGCTAGAAACTCCTTGTGATCGGCTGTTCGGTTATTATCCAAGGCCCGGATTCCCATTTCAAATTTTAGAGTTATGGATTCTGCAGCCAGTCGTTCTCTCGTTTCAAGCCATTCCACCCTTTCAACAAGAAACTACGGTGTAGGGGTCTTTGTGTTTTGTGGTTGGCTGGTGGTGACTGCGGCTAGAATTTGATCAACTTTTGATTGGAGGGTTAGAAATTCCTTTCTTGTAACATCCAACTTCTTCTTCTTCTTTGCCTTGGATTTTGAAGTGGAGTGTTGGCATCCACTGGACTCTTCATCATCAACCACCATTAAGAATCCTTCTGAGTTGGGAGGCTGCTGAACATCATCTAGATCAATATCATCATATCCAAACATTGAACCTGAACTAATTTCCACTGTGGTTCCATCATTGTTGGAGTCATGATTTTCAGCAGTTGGGGGAGGCTTTGATGGACCAGCACCACCTTCTACATTTTGAGCTTGTTGCATTGTTTCTTCCATTTGAGACATCCAATCTTGAGTCTACAAAATATCGTGAACAGTCTTGGCGTTGTTGAATGAGTCTGCCCAATACTTTGCAACTGTTTGAAGAGCTTCATCCTTTTGTTGTTGTTGCTGTTTCTGTTGTGCCCTTCTTGCTTAAATTGCTCTCTGAAATGCTTCAAATTTTCTGATTCCGGACTCAGTACTTGGACAGTACCGAGACCAAGAATCATCTGAACAAAAACCGTCAATTCCTTTAAAATGCACCGAGGTGTCCCTCGGGTTTGTGGTTCCTTGCACAATTGTGCTCCCCACGCCTAGACTACTTGTGTGAAATGTTGGTGGAATAGGATTTCCTGAGCTTCTTCGGTCTCCTTGACCTGAAGTCAAGTTTGGCCTCGGATCAGTTCTGGCTAAGGCGGATGAATTGACTTTCAGTACGACTGGTGTTTGTAGTGTTTGTGCGACACGAATAAAAATGGAGTTTAACTCATCAGGATCAAAGAAGTGTAAGTGTGATGCCCTGGAGACCTTAGGGCGACTCGAACCAATGGGATCCACTTAGGATCCGACTGGGGGTGTGTCTCCATGGTGGGATGAAACAGATACACTTATTGTATCTGAGTGGTGAGATGGGGTATGAACGGGTGAGCCTGCGGTAGCTCCAAGGACCACCGGAGTCTTTTGAGAGACTACGGTATGAGTCGTGGTGCGCCTTTGGATTTGACTTGGAGTTAACTTCAGTTTCTTCCTTCTGAACACGTCTCCTGAAGTTGAAGACTCATTATGAGTTTCATCTTCCACATTGACTGCGGGGTCTTGAGTTCTGGTAGGGGTGGAGTAAACCGCAACAAAGGATTCTGCGGTTTTGGACTTGCGTTTCTTGGAAGGTTCGCCTCCTTTCTTGACAACATTTCGAGGTGCTTTTCTTGAAGTCACAACTTACTTGACTCTTTTAAGTTTGGGTTGGACAATCTGGTCTGCGGTAGGAGGTACTTGTGTTGCGGTAGGAGGGACTTGAGTTGCGGTAAGGGTTGCGGTATCCTGACTTAGTCTAGGCGGGGAAGAGTGGTATGGTTCAATACCACTCGTATCCATGATGTGGTCAGCGACCTCATGAGTCGTGAGTCCAATGGACTCCAAAATATATCTAGGTAATCTCCTAAGGGGTCCAAAAATTGTTTGATCTTTAGAGGCTGTGTACCTTTCAGATCGCGAGTGGCAAAGATAATTGAGTCATCGCCCATATCAATCTAGACATCCTTTTGTAGATCCGAGATGCATAGCGTCCAGAATCGAGCAAAAGTTAGCTTGATTGCATCTTCTCTAGCAGCCTCCTTGGGAATGTACTGCAAGAAATCATCCCATAGAATTTGTCCATAATTGACCGCGTTACCAGTGAAAAAGCTCCACACAATCCCTAACAGTTTGATACCCATATTGTCAGTACCACCTGTCCTGCCGGAAAGACTTCTGATCCCAAAGTGACACACGAATTGCCACACCGCCGGGAGTTGATTCTTCTTGAATTCTCCAATACCTTTTAATTTATTCTGGTAACCCATCTGGTACAGGGTTGAAATCACATCATTAGGGCTTGGTGAGTAGAATTTTGTCGAGGGAAGGACCCTAAGATTGATTGCTTCTAGGAACTTGTTCTTTGTTAGAACAACCAGTAAATCATCCACCAAGTTAAGATGCACTTCTCAAAGGTTGTGGCTTGGACGGAATGCAGAAAAAGCACCGTTGAACAGAGTCGGTAATGCAATTACTTCAGTGAAAGAGTTGAAGGCACCATATAGTGGATGCTTTGGGAGAAACTTGATCATCTGTCTGATTGCATCGTTGTATGACGGATGATATTTGAAAATATCCCTGAAATTGCTTGATGCAATGGAAGGAGATTGGTCTTTGATGGTGGTTTCAGAACCGGTGGGACGAGCAGACCCAGATGCCTTTGATTGTTTCTTGGAAATTCCCGATTTCACCATGTTTGCAGTAAAAGATTTTATAACTTGCAGGAAAGAGTTTGAGCAAGAAGATTAAGAAGATGAAGATCGTCTTTAAGGGTTCAGAAAGCGTAAAGCGATCTTGGGAGGAATTGGGGGGTTTTTATACCTCCAGATTTGAAATCTAATTGTAATTAATTTATTCACAACTGTTAAAGATAAAAACCTTTGGGTTTTTACCATTATCAGCCACAAATAAAGAAAAGGAAAAAGAAATTAATTTCCTAGAAAAGCGGAGCATTAAATGCATCTCAGGTCCATGATCACACGTCGGTTAATCGTGTGGTGAAGGTTTTTATCCGTTGTGAGAAGGTAGGAAGTTGAAACAGATTTGACAATAAACGGCTGTGACACATGACCGGTTGGGGAAAGAGATTTCTTAAAAGATTGCATTTTATGGAAAAAACGATTTATTTGTTTATTAGCCTAACATAGGCCTAACTAAGAAAAGTGAATTTGAAAGAGACTGGAACGTTGTATGCTACAAAATGAATGTTGTAAAGAATTTTTTTTATTTAATGAAGAACATTAAATAGCACACAAAGGTCTCTTTTTTTATGAAGTGATTGTGGAATCATTTATTGCAACTGTGGTTGAGGTCAGATGACAGTAGTGTCATTTGTTGAAACTGCGAATGGATTCAGGTGACTGCGGTGGAATGTTGTTTAACTGTGGTAGCGTAAGCTAAAGGAACACTTGACCAGAGGTTAGAAATAAAAGAAATACAGGACCCAAAGAATATATATAGATCATATGTGATTGCGGTATACTAAGTATATTGAAAAGATATATGATGAATATATTATTATAGAACTGCAGTGAGGAGAGTGCTTCAAGAGTTTTACTTTGAAAAGAAAAGAAGCAATTCCTTCACACTTGCAAACCAGATGTGGTCTGCGGTACCTAACAATCCAAAAAGAATTGCGGGTCTAGGTTCATCATTCCTAGAATTTCCAGAAAGCTATTTAGTTTTGTAGCATCAAGTGCCTTGGTAAAACCATTTGCTATTTCCTCGTGAGTGGGAACAAAAATTAGTTCAATGTTACCTTTGAGGATGTGATCCTTGATGAAGTGGTATCGTAGTTCAATGTGCTTCGTTTTCGAATGGTGGATAGGATTATGAGAAATCGCTATAGCACTTTCTGAATCACAGTAAATTGGTACCCGTAGCATTCTGTATCCGTAATCCATGAGTTGAGTCTTCATCCATAGAACTTGGGAACAGCAACTGGCTACGGCCACATACTCAGCTTCTGGGGTAGACAACGAGACACAATTCTCCTTCCTTGAAGACCAGCTGACTAGTCTTCCTCCTAGAAATTGACAACCACCGGAAGTACTTTTTCGATCTAATCTGCATCCGACATGAGCCGCATCGGTGAAGGCTTGAAGGCTGAAATTATTTCCCGCAGGGTACCAGAGGCCTAACGCTTTACTTCCCTTTAGGTATCTGAAGATTTGCTTGACTACGGTCAAGTGAGATACTTTGGGATCAGCTTGGTACCTAGCACATAAGCCTGTTGCAAAGACAATATCCGGTCTACTTGCGGTGAGGTACATCAATGACCCAATCATTCCACGATAAGTTTTGTGATCAACTGATTCTCCGGTAGGATCAGTTGAGATCTTGTATCTGAAGGCCATCGGGACCTTGGTTGAGGAACAATTATCCATTGAGAACTTCTTCAGCAGCTCAGAGGTATATTTTTCTTGATGAATGAATATCCCTTGAGGGACTTTTTTCAATTGAAGTCCTAGAAAGAAGTTAATATCTATTCATGCTAATTTGGAATTTACTTGTCATGAGCTTTGCAAAGTCATTCACCATACCCTGATCTGTGGATCCAAAAATGATATCATCCACATATATTTGGACGAGCATTAAGTGATTACCATTTGCTCTTCTAAACAAAGTGGGATCAATCACACCTATTTTGTATCCAGACGTGACAAGAAACTCAGAAAGAGTCTCATACTATGCCCTTGGAGCTTGTTTAAGACCGTATACTGTTTTTTCTAGCTTGTAGAAGTGATTTGGATATTCTTGACTCTTGAAGCCTGGAGGTTGTTGTAAATAAACTTTCTTCCTTTAGTTCTCCTTTCAAAAAGACACTTTTTACATCTATTTGATGTACTTTGATATTCTTGTGTGCCGCATATGCTGAGAAAATGTGTATTGCTTCCATTCTGGCTACGGGGGCATAGGTTTCATCATAGTCAACGCCTTCAAGTTGGATGTACCCCTTAGCCACAAGCCTTGCCTTGTTTCTTACTACCGCACCGAACTCATCAATCTTGTTTTTGTATACCCATCTAGTACCGACGATTGTGTGACCTTTTGGCTTCGGTACTAGTTTCGATACTTTGTTCCTTTCAAACTCAGCTAACTCCTCTTGCATTGCGGTGATCCAGTCGGGTTCCATGAGTGATTCTTTAATGGTTCGAGGCTCGACCGAGGACATGAGCTGCATAGTGGCAGTGGTCCGTTAAATCACTAGAGGATCGAGTTTATATACCTGCAGATGTGTTTCCAATGATTTGACCCGGTGGGTGATCCTTCGTCCAGATGTGAAGACGAGGTTGTCGGTAATTAGCGGCTACGGTCGAGGGAATATCTTCAACTTTAGAAGATTCTTCGGTTGGAGAAGGCGGTTCCCCCTCGACTTGAGAGCATCCCGCAAAAGTATCTTGGACTGTAGGATTTTAAGCAACATTTGAAGGAGGTTCCCCCGGAGCTGAGGATGGGAGTTCCCCCTGAACCGAAGATGGTTCCCCCTGGATTGATGAGTGAGTGATAACCCTTGGATCTGTTCTTATGTCGATGTTCTCAACCTCTTCATACTCAGAGTCTGAGGAAACATTTGATTGAATATTGACTCTACGGATAGACACCGGAGCTGCATCTTCTAGCACTGGAACCTCGATGGTTGTCACTGGAACCGGAGTTGAACTTTCCCCCTCAACCGGAAAGGTGGAAGTATTGAGTGACAAGTCTTCAGATAGAGTTGGCCCAGATACTTCAGCATGTTGTTGTTGCGCTACCGGAGACACTAGGATTTCAGAGAGATGAGCTGTCTCAGCGGGGTCAAAGAGATCATCATATCGATTTCAACTATGTTTAGGGGACCCGAAGAGACTGGGATATCACTTTCCAGGATAGCTTTTGTTTCACTTGACGGAGCAGTGTTGCGGACATAATAGTCATCGAATTTGACATCGAAGCTTTCGACTATCAGTCTTTTGCGTCTAATGAGAAACCTGTAGGCCTCTTTATGTTGGATTAGGTGTCTAAGCCCATAACTATAATTGGTATGTACTTGAATTGATAGCAGCACAGTCCTTTTGGGTTGCCCTCAAACCCAGCAACTGGACAAGGAAATTATGAAAGGAGAGATATTGATTGATTATAAGATTAATAAATTGATATAAATGATTTATTAATATGTTAAAAGATTAATATATTAATTAGAAATCATTATGTTTAATTAATAGTTAGCCAGAAATTAATCAGAATTAATTTTGGGGTTAAAAGTATTAATTATAAAGTGCAGGGACTAGTTTGCAATTATCTAATAGTTGAGTGGAAGGCTCCAGAACCTCCTTGGAAGGAGGTGGACGAAATCTATAGGGGAAACCCTAAGGATTTCGTCCAAGGGGCTTTGGATAAGGCCTTTGGATTAGCTTAGGCCCCAAGCAAAGGAGTATTAGGGTTTTCCCTAAACCCTAGATCCCTCAACTATATAAGGAGCCTCCCAGCTCCTAAATTCGGCCACTCCTTCTTTGGTGAAACCCTAGGGCCGATTTTGCATACTCTCTCTCTCTCTCTCTCTCTCTCCTTCAAGTTTCCTTCTTGCTAGTTCTTGGGTGTGATTCCATTAGAGGCATTACATTTGTGGTGCTAGGCTTCCAAGAAGATCAAGTTCAAGAGGATTATCAATTGTTTACTATAACAATTGAAAGGTATGTAACTCTTAAACCCTAGTTAGTTATTTTCGAAAATAGCCTCTCTCCTCTAGGGTTCTTGTTTGCAATTCAAAGTTATATGTTCAATAGTTAAAACATAGATCCAAAGTAGGTTGCATGTGAACTTAGGAATTGTTTTCTAGTTTATTTGTTTTACCTAAAACCCATCAGTGGTATCAGAGCCATTGTTTGTTTTAAATTGAATTGCTATAATAGTTGAATTGCAAATTAGGGTTTATAGCCATTAAACCCTAAAGGCCAAAATTTTCGATTTTAGGGTTTTGGTTCAAAGGGTTTTCGAAAAACCCTAGCCTCCATGAACCCTAATCGAAATTAGGGTTAGGGTTTCGGAAACCCTTGCCTCCTCCCTTAAAATTTCGAAATATGCTAGTCCCTTTTAGGGTTTCTTTGTTTTGGATAATAGTTGCCTTATTGGATAATTGAGAAAAATAAGGAAATTATCATATCCCCATATTTTCGAAATCTAGAAGGGATATGGATTAGGATTAAATTAATTGTTTAATTTAATTAGATAATCCTTACAAGATTTAATAGATTAATTAAAAGTTAATTAATAGATAATTATTAAATCTAGTTATTTGGTTTATTTTAAATTTAAATTAATAGTTTAATTTTTCGAAATTTATATATAAACCTGAAAGTTTTAAAAAGTTTAAAACACACCTTATATATGTATTATAATTAAAAGTTTAATATTATATATTTATAAGAATATGGTCAGTCAAATCGCTAGTATGCCTCAGTCACGAAGCTAGTCTATAAGGGGGGTATAAGGAAACTGCCTATAAAATGGTAGTTGAATTGGTGTCCACTCTCACCCACCGCTTCCTTGGTTAGTGGAGGGTCGTTAGCAGAACGGATTTGATAGGACAACTACATCTCAAAAGAATTAGGAATTTCACTTCGTTTATTTCGTCTAATGGTGGAATTGGTGAATCGTCAATCACCTACCTTTATGAAATTTACACTTGGATCTCGGCATCCCATTTCTAAGTTGTGAATCTTCATAGTTGGATCCTAACCTTAATATTATATCTTTGGGTTATTATATTGAGGTATCTTGAAATCTAACAAAAACTTTCTTTCCTTTCAGATGTCTACTCCTGGAAACACTTCTGCTTCATCATCCTCCAACCACAACTTCTCTTTGCTCAACATTTGCTCCAAAGTCATTATGGATGGTTCTGACTATAACGATTCGATGCGTAACATCAAGATGGCGCTTCGATTTGAGGACAAAGAATATGTCCTTGAAAAGGAGCTCAAAGAGCTTGATGAGTCTAAAGCTACTCCTGAAGAATATGCTGCCTACAAGAAACATTATGATGATGCTACCAAAGTGGCATGCATCATGGTCGCAACCATGTCCCAAGAACTGCAGAGGTACTATGAGGACTACTAGCCCTTTGAGATGAACAAGGACCTTATGGAGAAGTACCATAAGCGAGCTCGTCAAGAAAAGTTTAAAGTAGTCAAGTCACTCATGGATTGCAAGATGAAAGAAGGGGAGTCGGTTGTGTCTCATGTGCAAAGAATGCAACGCTACATAGAGCGTTTGGTCAAGCTCAACATTCACTTTGATGAGGAATTGGCCGTTGACATGGTCTTGAACTCATTACCTGATTGTTATGGTCAGTTTATTCTAACTTACCATTTGAACAACACTGAGCAGACACTGGCCCAATTGCACAACTTGTTGCAGACAGTTGAAGCAGGGATGAAGGGTAAAAGTATAGCCTCCACTCCTGCAAGTGCCCCTTTCTTGGCTATTGGACAGGGAAAGGGGAAAAAGAGGAAAGGTCCTCCTAAGCAAAACTGGAAGAACAAGGCTCAAGCTGGGTCATCTAGTAATGGCCCAAAGGCTAAGCCCAATGCTACCATTCCCCATGTTTCTGATCCAAAAGATGCAGATTGCTTTTATTGCAATGACAAAGGGCACTGGAAGAGAAGCTGCCCAAAATATTTGCAGGATATCAAAGATGGCAAAGTGAAGCCATCTTCAGCAGGTATTTACACTATTTCTTCTAATAACTCATTATCTTCTCGTTCATGGGTCCTTGATACAGGATGTGGTTTTCACATCTGTTTTGATTTACATGGGCTAAAAGAAAGTGAGGAGATAGAGCGATGAAGGATAAACTTGATCATGGGAAACAAGAAGTCTTCACCAGTGACCAAGATCGGAGTTTATCAACTTTTACTTAGTAATGATGTTAGATTAGATTTATTAAATTGTTGCTATTCGTCTGAGATGACGAGAAACATTATTTCATTTCATGCATTGTTCAGACAAGGTTTTAAATATTCTTTTAATGATTTGAATGGTTCAATTTCTGTTTATAAGAATGGTGTTTTTGTATTTGAAGCTTTGCCTTGTGATGGTGTGTATGAAACAGTGACTTGTGTTGATAGCTTAGGAAATAGTGTATTTAATATTGACTTGTCTAATAATGTAGACAAGGCATGCTTGTGGCATTGTCGTCTTGGACACATTAACAAGAAACGCATAGCCCAAATCCAAAAGGATGGAGTGTTGGAATCATTTGACCTAAAATCAGATGATATGTGTGAATCTTGTCTTTTGGGAAAGATGACAAAATCACCATTCACAGGGTCTTATGAAAGAGGTGAAGGTCTGTTGGATCTCATACACACAGATGTGTGTGGGCCCTTCAGATCAACTACAAGGGATGCTAATCGATTCTATGTGACTTTCACTGATGATTATAGCAGATATGGCTATATCTACTTAATCAAACATAAGTCAGAAACCTTTGAAAAGTTCAAAGAGTTTAAGCATGAGGTCGAAAATCAATTGGGCAGGAAGATAAAGGTACTTAGATTCGATAGAGGCGGGGAGTATCTTAGTATCGAGTTCAACGACTATCTGAAAGAATGTGGGATAGTCTCACAATTAACTCCTCCTAGGACACCACAGTTAAATGGTGTAGCTGAGAGGCGTAATCGAACCTTGTTAGACATGGTTCGTTCTATGATGAGTCGTGCTTCGCTTCCTATTCACTTCATGGGTATGCCTTAGAGACAGCCGCCCACATCCTCAATCTTGTCCCTACAAAGAAGGTTGCCAAAACACCTCACGAAATGTGGATGGGGAAAGTTCCCTCGTTAGCACATATTAAAGTTTGGGGTTGTGAAGCTTTCGTAAGAAAGGAGACTCACGACAAGCTAGCAGCTAGAAGTGAGAAATGTGTTTTCATTGGTTACCCAAAACAGTCTTTTGGATATTTGTTCTACAGACCTAGTGAAAACGTGGTCTTTGTAGCACGGAGAGGAGTCTTTCTAGAAAGAGAGCTCATATTCAAAGAGGACAGTGGGAGCACCATTGACCTTGAAGAAATTTAAGAGTTAGCCAATGAAGGAACCTTAGATGACACTAGCACTCAACCAGAGGAAACAGTTCCTGTTGAACCAGTTGATAACTCATTACCTCTTCGAAGATCCACTAAGGTGAGTGTGCCACCTGAGTTGTATGGTTTTCATATTACTTCAGACGGTGACACATTCATCAGTGATAGGACACTGGTAAATTTAGATGAACCAGTCACTTATAAGGAAGCAATGGCAGGCCCAGAGGCTTCCAAGTGGAAAAAGGCAATGGACAGCGAGATTAAGTCCATGTATGACAACCAAGTTTGGAATTTGGTTGATAGTGCACCAGGTCGTAAGACAGTTGGGTGCAAATGGATCTTCAAGAAGAAGACAGAGATGGATGGAAATGTGCACACATTCAAGGCTCGACTGGTTGCAAAAGGTTTCACTCAAACCCCAGGGGTTGACTATGATGAGACCTTTTCGCCAGTAGCTAAGATTAAATCTATTAGGATATTGCTCGCCATAGCTGCCTTTCATGACTATGAAATCTGGCAGATGGATGTCAAGACTGCTTTCCTTAACGGGAAGTTGGCTGAGGATGTTTACATGAATCAGCCAGAGGGTTTTGTTGATGCAAAGTTTCCCAATAGAGTGTGCAAGCTTGAGAAATCCATTTATGGATTAAAACAAGCATCTCGCAGCTGGAATATTTGCTTCCATGAGAAAGTCAAAGAGTTTGGTTTCTCTAGAAGTGAAGATGAGTTTTGTGTGTATATCAAGGCTAGTGGGAGTATAGTAACTTTTCTGGTGTTATATGTCGATGACATATTACTCATTGGTAACGACGTTCCAACCTTGAAAGATGTTAAGTCTTGGCTTGGAAAGTTTTTTGCCATGAAAGACCTTGGAGAAGCTGCCTATATTCTTGGGATTAGAATATTGAGAGGTAGAAACAAGAGACTAATTGGACTTAGTCAGAGCACATACTTGGATAAGGTACTAAAGAGGTTTAGTATGGAAAATTCCAAGAAGGGAGAGCTACCTATCCAGAGCAATACCAAATTGAGTAAGACTCAATGCCCGAGTACAGATGAGGAAATAGCAGACATGAGTCGAGTACCTTATGCTTCCGCTGTCGGATCGATCATGTACGCTATGACATGTACTCGCCTTGATGTGGCATTTGCTTTGAGCATGGTCAGTCGCTATCATGGAAACCCGGGTAGAGCTCATTGGATAGCGGTTAAGAATATACTCAAGTATTTGCGAAGGACAAAGGACTGGGTCCTTGTGCTTGGAGGCAATGATACTTTGAGAGTAGATGGTTACAGTGATGCCAGTTTTCAAACGGATAGAGATAACTTCCGTTCTCAATCTGGCTGGGTATTTTTACTGAATGGAGGAGCGGTTACTTGGAAAAGTTCCAAGAAAGATACGGTGGCTGATTCTACTTATGAATCAGAGTACATAGCATCGAGTGAAGCGTCGAAAGAAGCAGCTTGGTTAAGGAACTTCATCGGAGATCTCGGAGTTGTTCCAACCATCCAGGAGCATATGGAACTGTTCAGCGATAATGAGGGAGCGGTTGCCTTAACAAAGGAACCGAGAGATCATGGTAAAACCAGACATATCGACAGAAAGTACCATTTTATCAGACATAGAGTAGAAGAAGGCCATCTTGTAGTAAAGAGGGTGTCATCTGAAGATAACCCAGCAAACCCCCTCACAAAGGGTCTGAGTAGGGCTAAGCATATTCAGCATGCTCGGAGCATAGGACTGAAAGATGATATTAGTTTTAGTAGTTAGATTAGTTTTGTTCTGAAACTAGTAACAAAGTAAATGTAATTGACTTTTGGTGATTAAATAATAAAGTATTATTTATAAGTTTGGTTACTGCCTTTTGTCGATTGTTTATTATTATGTTTCATATTTTGCATGTTTTACTTCCCGAATAATAAGATTATTCAAACTCCACAGTCGCTCGTACTTTTAGAAGTAAGTAGTGAATTAAGACTGTCATGAATTGGATTGCAGATTGTCTAAGGATAGACATGGCAATAGAATTGCTGCAATGTTCATGAGTACTCAGAAATTGAGATTTGAGTATTGGATAAACCCTCGCTCAGAGTATCACTTCATGGAATTCATCACGAGTAATACTGAGACGATAATATCTTATAATCTTGAAACGAAGATATATGAGTTGTAATTTACAAAGTCGGTTATACATTGGTGATACGAAAACGCATCAGTAACTTGGTGTTATAAAACGTATTGTCATGTATAATTTGATGAGTAAAAGATACAAGCATATGAGTTAACGTTTATTCGTTCCTTTTGCCCTAATTGGAAAAGCGATATCTGTGGGCCCCTCGATGATTTGGTGTTGACTTATGTGCTGGGCCCAGCCAGGACTAAATTGATGTGTTCAATTAGAAGTCCTACATCATCACAAATCAGAAATCGGGAAACATAGATTCTGGACAAAGAGGTTGATTTCGTTCCATGTCTTATGCCTGGGGATATCTTGCAGAACGAAGGATTATATGATCACTTATCGAAGGACACGTAACTGACTGGGTCAGAGTTCAGCAACAGCTTTTGGAAGCTACAATTTGCTGGTCAAATTTAGAAGGCATACTAGCAATTATAGTTACAGACTTATCCAAGTGGGAGACTGTTGGATTAGGTGTCTAAGCCCATAACTATAATTGGTATGTACTTGAATTGATAGCAGCACAGTCCTTTTGGGTTGCCCTCAAACCCAGCAACTGGACAAGGAAATTATGAAAGGAGAGATATTGATTTATTATAAGATTAATAAATTGATATAAATGATTTATTAATATGTTAAAAGATTAATATATTAATTAGAAATCAGTATGTTTAATTAATAGTTAGCCAGAAATTAATAAGAATTAATTTTGGGGTTAAAAGTATTAATTATAAAGTGTAGGGACTAGTTTGCAATTATCTAATAGTTGAGTGGAAGGCTCCAGAACCTCCTTGGAAGGAGGTGGACGAAATCTATAGGGGAAACCCTAAGGATTTCGTCCAAGAGGCTTTGGATAAGGCCTTTGGATTAGCTTAGGCCCCAAGCAAAGGAGTATTAGGGTTTTCCCTAAACCCTAGATCCCTCAACTATATAAGGAGCCTCCCAGCTCCTAAATTCGGCCACTCCTTCTTTGGTGAAACCCTAGGGCCGATTTTGCATACTCTCTCTCTCTCCTTCAAGTTTCCTTCTTGCTAGTTCTTGGGTGTGATTCCATTAGAGGCATTACATTTGTGGTGCTAGGCTTCCAAGAAGATCAAGTTCAAGACGATTATCAATTGTTTATTATAACAATTGAAAGGTATGTAACTCTTAAACCCTAGTTAGTTATTTTCGAAAATAGCCTCTCTCCTCTAGGGTTCTTGTTTGCAATTCAAAGTTATATGTTCAATAGTTAAAACATAGATCCAAAGTAGGTTGCATGTGAACTTAGGAATTGTTTTCTAGTTTATTTGTTTTACCTAAAACCCATCACTTTATTCGTTGAGTAGCCAAAAAAGATGCCTTCATCTGATTTCGGTGCAAATTTGTTAAGATGATCTGTGTTGTTGATCACAAAACATCTGCATCCAAATATGTGAAAGAATCTGACATTGGGTTTGCGGTTGTTAAGACCCTCACACAGAGTCTTGTTAAGACGCTTGCAAATGATGCTTCGGTTTTGAACAAAGCATGCAGTTGCCCCCTGCTTCGGCCAAGAAGTATAGAGGAAGGTTGGCAAAGTTTAACATTGATCTAGCTGCTTCGACCAATGTACAGTTTCTTCGCTCTACTACTCCATTTTGCTGCGGTGTGTAGGGAGCTGAAAAGTTGTGACTGATGACCTTTTAAACCAAGAAACTATTCAATAGATGATTAGTAAATTTTGTTCCATTGTCACTTCTTATTCTCCAGACTGGTAAGTTGATTTGAAGCTCGATTTCCTTTATAAAGTTGATCATGACCTGCGGTGTGTCTGATTTGAGTCTTGGGAAGAAGACCCAAGTAAAACGTGTGAAGTCATCAACTATAACCAGAATGTACTTTTTGTGATGAAGACTGGCTACGGTAGATGGTCCGCGTAGATCAATGTGAAGTAGCTCTAATGGTTCAGCAATTGAAGAATCAGTAACCATTGGATGGCTTCCCTTTGTTTGCTTTCCACACTCACAAGTTGGGCAAAGTGATTCATTGTTGTATTTTAGAATGAGGAGACCATGGACCAGTTCTTCGGTGACTAGGTTGTTGATATACCGGAAGTTGAGATGAGCTAGCTTGCGGTGCCATAACCAGCATACTTCGGATACTGCTTTTGATAGAAAACACAACTGCGGTTTGCCAATTATTAGTGAGACATCCAAAGGATACATTGTCCCTTCGGATTTGGATTTGATCAAACAGGTGCTTCTATTATTCGTCATTATGTAGCAATATTCACTATCAAATTCAACCTGATGACCAGCTTTGCATAGTTGGCCCACGTTGATCAAGTTGTGCTTAATGCCTTCTATGTAAGCAACTTTTGAATTGAGAAATTTCCCGTGGTCAATACACCGTAACCCCTGATGATTCCATTGGCGTTGTTCCCGAACGTGACATGTCCACCGTTGCAGATAGGCCTAAAGTCGTGAAGGTATTCTAACCTTCCGGTCATGTGTAAGGAGCAGACATTATCAATTAACCGCTCCTCTTCTTGTTCCTCCTTGCACATTGCGTGAAAAATTAAACGGTTAGTTTGGGCACCCAAACAAGTTTGGAGCCCGGAGTCACATGAGAAACTTTCTTACTAGATCCATGCACGTGAGTTGTAGGAATAGTTTTTGTGTCAGTTTGTAGACCTAGTCCTGGGTGTTTGGTAACTTTTGGGATGTTACGAGGTTGGATAAAATCCAAAAGAAAGATTTTTCTAGTTTACCCAGACATCGTATTTGGTCAACGGTCCGGAGGATGTAGTTTGAGTCTTGTGTCCGGTCCGTGAGTGGTGTTTGGCTGCAGTGCCTTTGAAATTTGAAAAAGTTTTTGCTCGTGAATTACTCCTAGGTTTTGACCTGACAGCTTATTGAAGTGATTTTGAAGGTTCAAGAGTTGGAAAAATACCTTTCCACTTTGGATCGTTTTAAGGAATATTTTTGAAAATAATACCTTTGAAAAGACGTGACTTTCTTTTAGGATTTCGCAGGAGTGTTTGAAAAGGTTTTTGGCACTATACATTTGTTTTTGTCTGATCCTTTGAATGCCGTGTTTTTTGAAAGATTTTTGGCAGTGGTGGGCTTTTCTAAGTTCTTTTGATTTGAAACCTTGGCATGTTTGAAATTGTTTTTGCATTCAATATCCCCCTTTTGCCTCCGGACCTGAGTTCCTCTTTGGAAGCTAATTTTGCTTGAGTTTTTGGAGAATCGCAGTCAGAAATGTACAACTGCGGTTTCTTGAAAACCTTTGACTGTTTTGAAAAGCGAGGACTTGAGTCATCTGAACTAGAGAATTCAGGATTTTGTGAACATTGACCATATTCAAAATTTTCAATTGGTAATTCGTGATGGATGGGCTGAATGGTCACTGTGATTTTGACTGTGGTCAATGGTGTGGATGACTGGACAACCGTAGAGTATGTCAAAGATGGTTCACTATTGGGACATTTTATGAAAGGAAATCATGAACAATTTACAACTGCTTCTGGTCCATCCATAATAATTTCTTCATCTACATCCGAAGAAGACTGAGAATTGGGATAAATTGTGCCAATGATGGGTATTTGATCACTTGGATAACCAGAGGATGCAGGAAGAATTTCCTCAATGACACAATTGTTACTCAGTTCATGAAGTCGACCAAAGTGGCATCTTATGTCTTCAGGAAACGTTTTATCATTAACAGTATAATGAAACTCACGATCCGGTAGGACATATGGTCGATCAACATTGAATCGGGAAGTTGAGTTCTCATTGGTTGAGTACCCATTGGACCATCCCCAATTATAGGTGTTGTCCACATTTCCATTGTTAACTAAGTTTTCAATTGCTTCGGATTCATTAAAAAGCTTTTCTATTAACGGATTCAACCGTACAATTTCTTTCTGGGCTAAATCCCTTTGATTTAAAGTAATATTTAACTGAGTTTTATTCAAAATCCTAGCATCCATTTCTAATAACAAATCTTTTTCTAGCATGGCAACTTTAAGTCTCTTATCCTCGAGTCTTCCTCTCACATGATATAGCTCTTGGGACGCTATATTCTTTTCATCTAGAGCCTTGTTGTAGTCTGAAAGGACAGCATCACACGTGTCATTAAGTCTTTCTAGGTATGGTTCACAATCATGCATGTTGAAATTATTAGAATGGATCATGATTTTTACCTGCTCAACAATGCTGAGGGTACCATCTTTGGCAATTTAGCAGTAGTTTCTTTCCGGCTTCGTCGATCCGTCCTCTTCAGCAGCTGCAACCATGCATATCTTCCCTTTTCCTTTAATGTTGTCAAATCCTTCATCCTCATCTCCGGATGACCACACTTGATGATCTATTTTCACATGAGTAACATATGCTCTTGCCTTTTCTTTCTCTTCCATTTCTTGGGCCATTCTAAGATAGAATGCCTTGTCCTTAACCACATTTGCTTTGCAATCTTTGGCAAGGTGATTCTCTTTATGAAATTTATGACAAATTATGACGTCATTTTTCTCTTCAGTTGAGGTACCGGAGTCTGATGGTTTATTGGACTACGGTACCTCTTTGGAATGATGTGCATTTTGTGGTTGCGGTGGATGATGAGGGTTTCGAGGATATCGTGTGTGTTTAGACTGCGGATTGAAGTTGCAGTTGAATGGTGGTTTGGTAAACTGCTGATTTTTACGAAATGAGGTAGGTCGTAGGCGATTGAATTGTTGACTAACTAGGGCAATGGCATTTTGAAATTCTTCTTCATCATCCATTTCAGCATCTTCTTCATATGACTGCGGTGGGTTGTCATATGAAAATGGATAAAATGGTTCAGTAGAATATGAGTACTGAGAGGTTTTGACTCGTGGGGTTTGAGCTATTAGGGCAAGTAGACCACCAAGATCAGGATAGTCTTTCAGCACCGATGATTCTTGTGCCTGAAGTTCTCCGTATATTTTGAACAAAGACAAAGTATGAATCTTTCTATCTCCTTGCACAATCATCTTTGTGGTAGACCAATGTCTTCCCAAACCATTAAGAAATTGTAGATTTGTTTCATGATTGCTTCGAACTGTACCAGCATTTGATAACTTTGTGATGATGAGGTTAAATCGTTTGAACGAGTCGTTAATACTTTCACCAGGAAGAGCTTGTTAAACACATGGAGAGCAGCGGTGAGTTTCTTATCCTGAGCTTGTTCAAAACCTTGATAGAGATTTTTGATCACGTCCTAAATCTCCTTAGTAGGTTTGCAGTTGATGATGATATCAAAGTTGTCTGGAGCTACACTGCAAGTGATTTCATAGAAGGCTATAGCATCATTTTCGATTTTGTCAAGATCATCTTTGGTTGGTCGATTCATTGGAGTTGACCTCCTCCCAGTCGTTGTTGAGCACCATCTGCTTGAACAGGAGTAAGAACAGGGACATGTGGTCCTTCTTCCACTGATCTCCACACATCTCTTCTGAGCCTCTTAAGATACCTTTCCATTCTTTGTGACCAATGGTGGTATTCATTTGCAACAAGTATTGGTGCTCTGTTCGAGCCTCCAACACTGTTGGAAACGTTCAATGATAAAGCTTGTGCCATATTTCCTTTGTTTTTTTTGTTTTTTTTAAGAATGAGCTTTAGTGGTATAGAAGGCTTTTCAAAATCAGAGTTTTGTTTAAAAGCAACCACTTTGGCTGTGATACCAATTGTTGAGAGAAAAATTTGGGAGAAACACTTGAACAAACGTTAGTATAAGATAATGGTTGCGGAATAAGTTAATCTCAAAGGATCATGTAAGCTCAACAATAATAAGTTAGAGTTGTTAGATAGTTAGTTGCGGAAATATAAAGTGTTGAAATGTAAAGGAAATGTAAATGACAACAAGTTATATCAAGTATACACCAAACTGATTCATAACAAGGTTTGTATTCAAACACAAGTTAGTATGTGTGATCAGTTTAAGGTGAAGAGGATCTTCGAAGATAATAAGAAAGATAGAGATATGAGAAAAAGATCTTAGTATTTCAGAGTGAAAGTTCAGAAAGATCGATAAGACATATGATAAGAAGAAGTGGTGGAGAGATGTGTTTTTACACGAATACTAAGACTCTATTTATAGAGTTCCATAAAGTTACATCTTGAATAAAGAATAATAAACTACTAACTCTAAATGACCATGCAAGGTTCACTGGACAATGCAATGCTAATACATGTCACTCCCCCAAACCAGAATGGCAGAAACGTCTGGGGATGGATCACTTTCATGTACAGTATCATAACAATTGAATAGTAGCGATCAAAGCATTACAACCATTGTATTGAATATTTAATAAGTTTACAATGTACTCAAAACATTATATACTTGACATCAAATGTATATGACAAAAATAAATAACGTGATGCGACGATGCCTCATCCTCCAAAAATGCTTTGATTACCTGTTTACTGATTTCCTGAGAATACAAGTGATTTTGAAAAGTGTCAACAGTTAAGTTGGTGAGTTCATAAGCGTTTTGTATGAGAAGGATTTGTAACTGTTTCGTGTAAAATGATAGTGTATACTTACAGAAAATCAAATATTTTCTTTAAAAACGAGTTGTAAGTCTTATACCCAAGACTAAAAATGTAAGTAATCTTGTACTGAAAAATGGTGTTATGAAGTTTTATCTTTATATAAAACTACTTGAATGTATGTTAACCCGTAAACCAAATGTTTTGTTAATACTCCATCTGAGTTATTATAACCATACTAATGCGACTAGTGGCCAGAACGACGTGCTTCAGGCGTCAGAATTGTTACGACATTTGTCACCCCAGGCCTGCCGGTCTAACTGTAGCTAACAGTTTAGGTGCGGGGTTGTCAATCATGTATAGATCTATACGCAAGTGTCACGCTCTCCCTACAAGAGACTCTGGTTATAATTCAGGACTTTAATGTGTACTCTGGTAGGTACGGTGAAGCCAAATGTCTCACAAAACTGAATCCACCGGTTTATGTGAACTGAAAACCCCTTTTTCTTGTAAATGAAATAATTATACCTTTAAATAATTATATGTTTCTTCTGAAATGATAGTGTAGTATTTGTGACTCCCAAACTATACCAATTATAGTCTATCTTGTTGTTTGTTGAGACTATTTATATAATTATTTATATAAATACATAGTAGTTATCTTGTCTAGTGTTAAGATGTATGGTCAAAACATCATATTTTTGGGTTGTAACCCACAAAATGGTGAAATAACTAGAATGTAACCCTTTTTGTTAGAAAAGCTATATTTTGGTAAAAGGCTCCAAAAATCTTGTACTTTTGAAAATCATAATTTTTCCTTATGATTATATAACATAGTTTGTATCTTGTTGTTGTTAGTTTTGCATCTGAAAACTTTTATATCACAAATAATTGTCCAAAAGCTAGTGATAGTCATATTTCATGCAAATAATGTTTTATATTTAACATAGTGATGAAACATGCAAGTATTTGTATGATAAACCAATCTTTTACTTGTATTCCCCCCCCCCCTAAAACATGAAAATCTCGAAAATATGGGGGTATGAACTCACCTTGAGTGTGATTGTGGGTTGTTTGAAGAGATGATGTGAAGATTTCCAAGCCTAAACACTTGAATGAGGTTGATGAACTTCCTTGGAAATGATATTATCCTAAGAGTTTTAACACATAATAATGTGTGTAAATAAGATGGAACTAGTGTAAAAGTGTGTAAAAACACTAGATAATCAAGAAGAACTTACCAAAACTCTAAGAACAAACTTGAAGAATTCAACCCTTGGAAGCTTGGACTTGACTCTTGAGAGAAAAATGTAGTTAACAGAAAGGAGATATGGAAATGGTGGGGTTTGTGGGGTGAATTCGACCTTAGTTAAAGAAAGAAAAGTGATGGGATATTTGTTGGATTAATGTCTAAGTCCATAACTATAATTGGTAAGACTTGACCCGACTCGGCATGGTCCATTTGGGTTGCATGGCATCATGCATTTGGATAGACTAAAATGAGAGAAATAACACTTAAGGTTTATTAATATATTATAAGTTCTAATATATTAATAAGGTTATTTAATTAGTATTGATCAAGAATTAATTTAGAATTAATTAAGTGATCAAAAGGAGACTAATTAAATATATATGGTAATTATGTAAATCATTCATTCTTTTATATGTGGGCTTGTGATCCAAGATTCCTTATGTTGGACTAAGTCCATGGGGTGACCCATGGATACTCCATGGAGGTTAAAATCCATGGAGCATAAGGAATGGGTAATGTTATGAGTTACATGGTGTAACCCTAATAGCCACCATATAAAAGAATCCCATGGCTCAAGAAATCGGCGACTATGTGTGTAAAGGAAGGGCTAGCCGATTTTATGAAGTGTTCCAATTTCTCTCAAGTCATTCCATGTGCATTTGATGTTGTGTGAACCATTTGAGGTGTCACACTTGGGGCACTAGGCACTCAAGCTTCATGAAGACATTCTACATCAAAGAGGTATGTAATTCTAACTTGATATGTTCATATGAATCAATGTTATTATGCTAGTTAGGATGAATACCTTGGAAAGCTCATATTTGCATGTATAATAGAGAAAACATAGATCCAAGGTATTTAGGGTTGCATGTACACTTAGGAGTGTTAGAATGCTCAAAAACCCAACAGTGGTATCAGAGCCTAGGCTTGTTTTCAATTATACTTGATGCAAATTGCTGAAAAATGCTGAAAAAGTCGAATTTCGGGCATTCTGGGCACTGGACTCGCCGAGTCCACTGATGAACTCGCCGAGTCCATGAAGAAAATCATCCTACTCGTCGAGTAGGTTGATACACTCGACGAGTAGGAGCCCCAGACAGCATATTTTCGAGTTTTTTGGCTAGAAATGGACTAGGAACATTACCCTAAGATGTTTTTGAACTTATAAACTTGTTTTTGATGTGGTAATATTCATACTAATCCAATATTAAAGAGATAATTGTCAATAGATTCATGTTTTGTATTAGTTTAGTGATTAGGCTAATTACCTGAAAAAGTTTGATTTAAATTATCTTGTTCTTATGAGTTGCTTAGATTAATAGAAAAGTTAATTGATTATGTGTTTTCAATCCATTTTAATCTAAGAGATGATTCTAAAATGTGTTTGTGTAACTTGTCCTCAAGTTACATGAAAAGTCACATTAAAGTTTCTTAAAACTCATAAAAGTTGGCAAAGGTTACAAAATGAAGAGTCTTGTCTTCATTGAAGGGTTTTATGACTCCATAACTTGTCCTCAAGTTATAGAGGTTCAAGAGTCACTTCATTAAGTAATAAAATGTGTAACCCTAATTAGTTCCATAAGTTACAAAAATAAAGAAAAGTTACATTTTTCATTAGTTTAAAGTCTTCCATAACTTGTCCTCAAGTTATGGAACTTGAAGAGTTTTTTAATTAAAACTAATTTAAACACATAAGTTATGGAATTAATTAGTTTTGAATAGTTTCAAAACTTGCCCTCAAGTTTTGGAATTTGAAAAGTTTTCTCTTATGAATACTTTAATTCCAAGTTAAGCCGTTAGAATTTTAAAAGTTAAAATTCAACCCTTATACTTTATAATATTATAAGTTAATAATATATATATCTATATATGTATAAGAGAAAGTCAGTCTTACCATTAGTAGGCCTCATTCACGAAGCCGGTCTATAAGGGGGGTATAAGGTTACTGCCTATAAAATGGCAGTTTAATGGGTGTCCACCCTCACCCACCGCTTCGTTGACTGGTGGAGGGTTGTTAGCCGAACGGGTAGGACAAGGACTATAATTCTCCCTTCATTAAAAGTATTAATGATAAATACTAAGTAACTAAACATTTATAAATTCCCAATCTTAGTTACTTAGGAAAATGTGAATTTGGTGCTAACCCATGAAATTACACTTTGCACTTTGTTTAAGTCGGTTAGTGGAGCGTGTGTGGTTAACCGTCACACTAACTCGTATTTAACAAGGTAGGCAAAGGGTAACTTAATGTTTATCATAGTATCGATGGAGCGTGTGTGGTTAACCGACACATCGATTGAGGGGTAAATACTTAAGGGTACCAAGTATATTTGCATGGTTATTCACACCTTGTTTTGTGATCCTCGGCATCCCAGTCACAAAACCTGAAGGGCACACTCGAGATTGAAACATGCCATTGAACAGTTCAATGAATCTCAAAAGAATCTAGGAGTTTCAACACCAATTAAAACCTAATAATACATTTCGTTTATCTTGGTGGAAATTGGTGAATCGTCATTCACCTACCTTCAAATATTTTATAGCTTGGATTACGACATCCCTCTTCCAAGTTATAAAAGTATTGTGTTGGGTCCTAGCCTTAATATTTCATATTGGGTGTTATATTAAGGACTTTAAATCAACTATCTTGAATATCTCCCAAAAGATGATCTTCCCAAATCTCTTGAAACAAGTTTTCCTAAAATGAAGATGATGTCGCATGGAAATCATACTTCTTTCACCTCCTCCAATTATTCTCCCTAACCCACAAGTTCCTGAAAAATTTAAGGTCACTCAAGCCCTATTGGCAAGCAAAGGTCTATGTGTGATCACATCTTGGAGATGTAGTCACATATTGACAAGCCGGGAGAGTTGGGTGTCAAAGTCAAGAGGAAGCTGATGATCAATCACTTTCTAAGTCACATAGTGAGTTCCTTTGGGACTCCTATGAAACAGACTATGACAAGACCTTTAATGATCTTATCTATTTGCTAAGATCAACTTCCTAAAACTTTATGGACATTGACAATGATGACATTGGATATCCAGTAAAGCTCTCTCTTCCCAATGGAAAGGGATCGGCCATAGTCAACTCGGTTGACCAAATGGTAAAGAGAAAGGCTAAGTCTGAGATAGTCCCATTATCAAGGGTCCATTGCCAAATAAAGGGGCATTGGTTGCGAAGCTGGCAAATTTACATAAGGATGTTAAAGTCAATAAGTTTGACTCTACTTCAGGTAAAGTCCACTATCTAACTCTGCTAAGTTTCTATTCTGAGATTCTTGATACATGATGTGACTGGGTCACATGGTGATGTTTTAAGAATCAAAGAAAAAGTGAAGAAACTTAAAGAAAGAATATGCCGAATCTGATCGCGTAGATGGATTTCTATCACATAGTTTGAAGATCGGATTCTTGAGCTACTTCTTAGGAGTTATGATATTTTGCTTAGGAATAGATAACAACAAGTTTTCATATGGATTGTAAGGATGAGTTTTTCCGCAAAGTTTTAAAATAAAAGGTAAATCTTTTGATTTTATTTATTTTAAAATATCCTTACAATGGCATTTGTGAAAAACTGTGTTGCTTATAAGATTCCATTAAGAGCAAGAGTGGAAATATGAATTTGAATCTTTCATTTGTGGTAGTGTCTAAATTTACCAAATAAGGAAAGATTCTCATCACCCAAGTTTCAATTGGACCGAAACTTGGAATCATGCAATTTGTAGAGCATGATGAATGAGAACCTTCAAGCATTGGAAAAATTAAGACTAACTACTTGTTCACATGGATGTGTGAGTCAAGTAACGGACTAAGGGATCGAGTACACATTCTTGTGCACTGATTAAGTCCACCAGAAAAGATCGATAAGACTATTCGTCATGATTTACTAAAGTTTAGTAAATATGGTTATACTTACAGGCTTAAGTATAATTCTGAAGCATTGGAAAAAAATTTCAGTGTATGGCGGAACGAATGAGAAGAATCAAATTAGGCAGAAGGATAAAAGTTTCTCAAATCTGAAAAGATGGGAGAGTACTTTAGTATCATGTTATATAATCATCTTAATGATTAAGAGACCTTATCACAATTCATCCTCTAAGTGCATTCTGGTAGCTAAGAAGAGGAGTTATGAATTGTTGAAGTGGTTAAATCAAGAAGATGAGTCATATTTCATTCCAAAACAATTCTCAGAGTCATACTCCAAGATTGTAACTTGAGTGACATGTCTTAAAGAAGGTTTAAAAACACTTGTCAAATGTAAGAGTAAAAGGTTTCTACTCTTGTACATTTGAAATTGGTAAGTTGTGATGTTTTGGATAAAACAAAGACCAACTAAGGCCAATTGTGTGAAGTGTTTGCCTTGATTAGAATCCACACTATCTCTTGAATATTTGACAAGAGAGTCTTATATGTCAAGAGGACAGTGGGAGTCTTAAAAGGTCTTGAAAGTCTCAAGAACTAATCAAGAGTAAAACCTAAAGTTCTTCACTAGCACACGACTTGAGGTTTATAACCTATCGTGTTGACTATTTCTGTGTCCATTCCAATTAAAGTTGGCTTTTCATATGAGTTCTTAGAGTTCTCAATTGGTTGCACAACAACTTGGAAGCAATGGTAGACCCTTGAGCTGCCAGATGGCAAGAAATTAAGATTGAGTTCAGTCCATATGAGTTTGAATTTGTCATTATCCTTGTCTTGTGACTATGGTTTTGACAATTCACATGGATAAGAACACATACACCATTAAATCTAAGTGTCATAAGGTTTCTCCCCGATTCATGAAAATGATGGTGAGGAAACACTTTCACTAAGTAGATTTTAGCTAGATAGCAATTGTGATATTTGCATTCTCAAAGTCGTTAGTGGAGCATGTGTGGTTAACCGGCACACTAACATGGACTTGTGAGAAGTGGCAAAGGTCTAAACAATTGAGACTATGATTACGGCATCCCTTTTCATAGTTCCTAAATTTTTTTAGACACACAAGTGTGCTATCTAAGGCAAGGTGTATGATTTTGATAAAGTTTTATCAAAGCAATCTAGTATCAGAAATCTGAACTTTGGTAAGAAAGTCAATAAAGTATTGTTTTTCTAGAAGTTCAGCTGATTTCTGAGTACATGTCAAAGCTAGTGGGAGCATAAGTGTTATGCTAATAATCATCGTGTTAGTGGGAGCATGATAATTATGATAAAGGTTGCAAGTTAGCAATGTTAATTATAGAAAACAAAAGGTTTCAATTGGGAAAAAGTTGTTTTGCTATAATTAAGGGAGAGGAAATTATACTTCATCTCAAATCTAAAAGTTTAGATTGAGGTTTTAAATCGTATTTAGTCAAGGATATATATATGAATTTCATGTTGGAATGGCTCAACATAAGGAAATTCTATATATGGGTCCATTATTTGCGTTCTCAAATTCGATTATGATTACGGCATCCCTTTTCATAATCTGAATTATGAGAACTTGGCAAATTGAAATGAAAATATTATAGCAAAAGACTGGTTTAGTCTTTATGTGAGACATCATGAATCGTGTCCCATATGCTTCGGATATAGGATCGCTTACATGTGCTATATTCATCCTTTCTAAAATTTTCCAAACGTCTGGGGCATTAAGAAGGGAAAAGGTCTAGAACTGGATATGACTAAAAGGATTAAGAAATTGTCGAGGACAATCTAAGGTTTACCAAAGATTGGTTGCTCAAGGACAGTTGGAAGTATAGTGTTAATTCTGGAAGGACCATATTGACATAATCTGTAAGGAGGCAACTCTTGTTCAGAAGTGATAGTCAAAATGGAATATGGAAATGTTTCAAAGTTAGAAATTATTCAATCTGTGTAAGATTAGGAAACTTAATGCAAGAAGGATGCTTCCAAGGAGTTGATCTCCTTGGAATGTTCTGTAATGTTTGTTGTCAAGTCCTTGTGACTTTGTGCATAATCATTACAAGAGGATCAATGCATATAAGTTTAGAATCTAACCGATTTCAGTAAATGGCATGAATTTGGAATTCTTGCATTTGCAGTAAGGATTTGGGACTGTGAAAAGAGAATCATTGAAGTTATGTTCAATTGATCTATTTCACAAAGTAAAGATCATAGACAAACATAGTATGCATACTTGGTGTATGGCATGACTAGTGTTTAGAAAACATAGTGTACATGCTTGGAGCATGGGACAACTATTGTTTTAATTCAAGTATAAAGTTGATAGTTTGAAACAGTATACAATGAATAATGTGTAATCATATGGTGATAAATAAAAGGTATTTTATTTATATTCATAAGTTCTGAGACCATATTGGATTCGATTATTATTGTGTTTCACTTTGCATGTTTTGACTTCCAGAATAACTAGGTCATTCTTCCTGAATGATTAAGTTATTCAAACCATCCACAGTCGGTCATATGTTGGAAGTAGATATGAATCAAGACCGTCATGGGTTGGGCTTGTAGAGGTCTAAGATGTGGGACAAGGTGGTGCTACAACACTCATGAGTGCTCATAAGTTCTGAGTATTGGATTCAACCCGCGCTCATTGGAATCACTTCATGGATTTTATCATGAGTGATCATGAGACGATAATATCTTATATTCTTCAAACCTAGAGATATGAGTTGTTACTATGAGTTGGTTATACATTGATTGCATGAAAACGCATTGGTAACTCGATGTTATAAAACGTGCCTTTGTATATGATTCAACAAGTAGTAGAACAAGACATATGAGTCGAAGTTTATCCATTCCTTTTACCTTCGGGATAAAAGGGATATCTGTGGGCCCCTCGATGATTTGGTGATGACAAATCTAAGTGCTCGGCCGGGCCTGGACTGATTTGATTTGTTCAATTAGTCAGTCGTCATAAATCAGAAATCGGGAAACAACAAATGGACAGAGAGAATGATTATAATCCATGTCTCAGTCCATATGATATCTAGAATGGAGGAATATATGATCCCTTATCTAATGGACAAGTCATTGACAAAGGTCAGAGATCATCGGCAAGGTCGGAGTTCGACAGAAGCTTTTGAGAGCTACAATTGCCAGTCGGTTCTTGAAGTCGTACGCAATAATAGTTTTAGACTTATCCAAGTGGGAGACTGTTGGATTAATGTCTAAGTCCATAACTATAATTGGTAAGACTTGACCCGACCCGTCATGGTCCATTTGGGTTGCATGGCATCATGCATTTGGATAGACTAAAATGAGAGAAATAACACTTAAGGTTTATTAATATATTATAAGTTCTAATATATTAATAAGGTTATTTAATTAGTATTGATCAAGAATTAATTAAGTGATCAAAAGGAGACTAATTAAATATATGGGTTGATTGTGTAAATCATTCATTCTTTTATATGTGGGCTTGTAATCCAAGATTCCGTATGTTGGACTAACTCCATGGGGTAACCCATGGATACTCCATGGAGGTTAAAATCCTTGGAGCATAAGGAATGGGTAAAGTTATGAGTTACATGGTGTAACCCTAATAGCCACCATATAAAAGAATCCCATGGCTCAAGAAATCAGCGACTATAGGTGTAAAGGAAGGGCTAGCCGATTTTATGAAGTGTTCCAATTTATCTCAAGTCATTCCATGTGCATTTGATGTTGTGTGAACCATTTGAGGTGTCACACTTGGGGCACTAGGCACTCAAGCTTCATGAAGACATTCTACATCAAAGAGGTATGTAATTCTAACTTGATATGTTCATATGAATCAATGTTATTATGCTAGTTAGGATGAATACCTTGGAAAGCTCATATTTGCATGTATAATAGAGAAAACATAGATCCAAGGTATTTAGGGTTGCATGTACACTTAGGAGTGTTAGAATGCTCAAAAACCCAACAACATTTGCCTTGTTATCTGTTGGGTATTTGCTATGATAAATGTTGGGCATAACCTTGGAAAGGATGAAACATCAAGTCAAGGAGTCAACCTTCCTTTTCTCTTTATTCCCACCGAAAACCCCATATAAAACACCAAAATCATATGTGATTTCGGCCTATGCACCAACCGAAATCACATGTGATTTCGGTCTATGCTTCAACCGAGATCACTTGTGATTTCGGTCCTAGTGCAAACCGAAATCACTAGGTTGGTGGGGTACTAGGCAAAAAACTTTAATTGCAAGGGTTAATTCACGATTTGTTCTAACTTGTTGACTTTCAAAGGCTCATTACAAGTATGATTTTTAAAGCATATATATTTACTTATACAAATGATGCCCCTTTTTGGCTTCCAAGGATTTATTGTAACAAAGTTATGATGTGGGTTTACTTATACATAGATACATCTTAGACCTTGCTTGACCCAAAATTTGCCACTTGTCATAATACGCTAAGTCAGTTGTTGTAACAAAAAAGTCTTCTCTTCGGTAGAGACGTTGCGGTTCAACTCTGGATCAAACATTTGTTGCGGTGGCAAGACTGACTGCGGTAGCCAAAATAGATACGATAGCAAAATGGAACTGCGGATCGTTAAGTTTAAGAGGGTTACTTTTTCTTTAATAGCTATGGACTTAGTTCCTTACAAATAAACTTTGGCAGCTATGAATTTAGTGCCATATAAGATGAACATGGGCAGCTATGGACTTAGTGCCTAACAGATAACATCGGCAGCTATGGACTTAGTGCCAGTTGAATAGATCCTGACAGCGATGGACTTCGTGCCTATTCCTTAGTACAATCCTTAGGAATAAAAAAACGAAGAATAAATGATTCTTTGGGTAGATCCTTAAGGATAAAGAAGATAATGGGGATGGGTAATTCGGTTAATTGTTTGACATGAAGTATGTGAAGAAACAAATTAACTATATTATTGTGGGTTGAAAACCCTATGTACTCACCAGGTTTCCCAACATAACCCACTCAATTTATTTGTATCACAGGTGTCGATACGAAGCTACATTACACTGGGAGATTAACGGAGATGTAAATCATTAGTGTAAATGAATGTAAGGTCTATTTATGCTTATGTTTTTGTGTTGACGATGATATCCCAATGTTTTAATACAAATAAAATACATTTATTCGGAAATGCTTTGATAATACCTTTATCATGTTTTCTTGGAAAAAATCCGCAATATTATTCTTTAAAATGGATACTCTGATTTTTTAATAAGCATAAATAAAATTTTTAAAATGACCGTGAATTTGGGGATGTCACAGCCTCCCAAATTACTACATACAATATATACAACAAATAATAACACGTGGATGTGTCAGGTCCGTATCAACCCAAAATAACAACATATAGTTGTGTCGGGTCCGAATCAACCCTCGGGTCCGTATCAACCCCGAGTCCGTAATGACGTCGAACCCTTATATCTCAATACATAAATCATGCAAGCACACAAACCGAATCATAAAATAACATATAGTTCTACTTACACAATACAATGAGTCGGAATTGGTACCTTCGTCCCACTTAAGATGGTAGGAAGACTCACCTCACAGATAAACAAAAAAATGAACTGACACGCTGCTCCAAAAATCCTCACTACCGGTCACCTTTACAAATAACAGTAACCCAAACTCAAACAACCATTCAAATACCTAAAATACCCCTAGTTCAAACCCTAGTTAAATTCTAGATCCAAGCCAACCAAGTCGACTCAGTCAGTACGCGAGGCGAAGTACGCGTACGAGGCTGCTTGCCAACCTCTTAAATAAGTGTTCAATCCCTTAAGCACCTACATCTAAACCTCAGATCTAGGTCAGATAAGATTCTCTAAACCATAAAGTTTTCAACTTTATGGTCTAGCATGGCTATTAAGTCCTTAACACCAAAAACCCTAGTCTCTTAACCCATTAAGACCATCTAGCACTTGCATGGAAGAAAACTAGTGACCAACAACCCAACTTTATGAATTAACATCCCTTAAAACCTCTGAAAGGACAACTCAAATTCCTTGGAGTACCTTCACAATGCACAAACACTCTTTAGGGTTTCGAAATGAGGAGGGAGGTTGAAGGTAAAAATGTGCATGAGACCATAAAATTTAGGGTTTGCACCCTGGTTACGTACACCCTGCATACCTGCGTACGTACAACGTTCTAAGGCGCTCCGGAGTACGCCCTGCGTACGAGGGTGTACGCCCCGCGTACTCCATAGGACTTCAGATTTACGAATTTGCCACCGGTGACTAAACTTCTAAATTAAACATAACTCAAAAGTTAACACAGATACATGAATTCTAGGTGTTACGAATCCTCCCCACTTGAACTAGACTTCGCCCTCGAAGTCTGTTGTCGTGGATAAAAATAGGTAGTGCTCTTGCATCTCTGCCTCCGTCTCCCACGCCCATTCTGTAGTGGTGATTATGATGAAAAATGCGGAATATGAAAGATCTAGTGAATCATCATAAAAATCATGAACACATGGAGTAAATAAATCTGGTTTAAGATCTCATTAGTTTTTTTAGAAAGAGTACAAATGAGTTTGCTATTTCTCTCTCTAAAACTAACACCCCAAAATGATCATTACATAAATGAGTGTCACTCACTTCCTATTTATAGGAAACATAACTCATTACACAATACAAGAGGGTAAGCACAAAATACATCCAAGCGTGACTTCGCACCCTAACATTCTCCCCCTCAAGGTTAGGATTGGATGTCTCAGCTTCAATATCCAACGAGCTCGCGCGATCAAGACCAACTCCCCCTCGAAATGATACCGGTCTACAAATCCGCAAATGAATACCCGAAGCTTCAAATACCCATTCTTCATTCTCCCCCTTTTTATAATCAAAAAATGATTATAAAACCCATTAAGGGTGAGAAGCGCCCGAGGAATAATATTCACATAACTCTCCCTTGATGTGTGCCAAAAATGAAACCTCGAAAAACTGTCATGGAAAAACAAACACGAAAAAGTCTTGAAAAAATTCCAAATTTGTGAAAATTTTGTACTTTTGGGTGAGAGTTGTAAGATTTTCCAAAATCCGGATAAAAACTGCCACTTTCAGAATTCTGCAGGGACCCATTGCGCCAAAAACAACCTAAAATGCGAAACACTCCCCCAATTGCGAAACTGGGTATAAAGCGTTAAGTCGCATCAACTGAGGGGACTGAACTCGTAAAATTCTCCATTTTCAGCATTGTTAACCCAATTTCGAAGTTGGGTAATTTCTGCCAACATTTCGAAACTGCAGGGGCTAAATGAGAAACTTCAGCCTTCTTCACAAATTGTTTACACCAATGTCGAAGTTGAACCATTTCTGCCATTTTGGTAAAAGTTCAGGGACCAAAATCGAAACTTGTTTGTTTTCTTCTTCACTTCATTATATAGGTAACGAATCACTTTCATCCACAAGAATTCGTTAATGAAGCCTGTATACTTGACAACGAAGTGTCTTCTTAATCAGTTAGAGGAAAGTCGAAAACGAAGCCATTCGAATGCTGAATAACTTCTGGATCATTCAGTCATTTACTCTTCGTTCTTCGTTAACAGCTACTCGACATCAACGACTCCAAATCGAATATCAATCCATCGACTCCAAAAGCGCATTTCCAACCATCGATTTCCAGTAAATATGTGACAATTCAAAACATTCACAGTATTCGGTTTCAATCAACCACGTCGACTCTTGACTCCAAATCAAACCATTCGAAATCAAATTTACCCAAGTCGATGTCTTTAATCAATCATCGACATCAAAACCATCGACCACAATCCTTTGTTCTCAAGCCATTAACCATAGAATCCAAGTCTTCATTCTTCGCTTTCATTACAGTAATCGAAATCAAATTTAACATTCCAAGCAGTCAACCCAAAACGAAGTCATTCTTATTCTATCGAATCCAAAATCATGATTACAGGCCTTCGTTAACGAATCATCCCTTGGAAAACCATTTTGACACCATATGCGAACTGGAGTTCAACCACAAACCAATCGACAATTCTTAGATACGAAATCATACAAACCAAAGTCCCAAACAAACCATATATTTTGATTCGTTATTGCTTTCGATTCGTTATCATACAAACCATCTTCCAACTGACAATCGATCCCAAAGCCTTCGAAATCAGATAATACTCAATCGAAGTTCCCATTTCGAAATTAACAACCAATCGATCATCACAATGACTATCAACATCAACACAATTGATTCCAACCCCTTTGACATCAAGCATACTTCCAAATCAACATATAAGTATCGAACATCACAGCCTTTGACTTCAAGATCAAAATCATAACCAAGTTCGAAATTAGACCCAAATTAAACTCGATTTCGACATCCATAGCATCAAAACAACTTGTATTAACCAATTTCTTCCACCAATTCACCGATTCATCACTTAAACATCAACTTTGACTTTTTCACAGTTTGATTTTTCGATGTCAAAGATCAACAAACAAGAAATTGATGATTCAAACAACAAATTTCGGATCAAAACATGATTATCCAACTGTTCTTCATCACATTCATGTGTTCTTGATCAAGTTCATCCAAATCAAAAACCAATTTGACGATTTCTTCACGTGAACTTAAATAAAATCGATTTCATCAAATATCAAATCATATGAAATCGAATCCCGTTTTCAGATTATCAATCAACATCAAACGATTAATCAAGAAAAAAAACGAGAAAATGAAAAGGAGAATTCAAGAACAATCGATTATGAAGAAACAAGATGATCCAATGGTACAGCCAAGAGATGCGTGTGTACATGTCGACGACTGACGAACAACAACTGGAGTTTAATCCACGATATCGGTTCAAAGTGATCGATTTAATTGGGCTAAAAAAATAGTGATCGAATTATCATTTTGGTCACAATGAATGGATCATGAACAATACCGATCAATTGAAATTGGGTTTTAGTTTGGATCGATGAACAGAAAAAAAAAATGATTGGGCTCAAGATTTAATCAAAATAAAATTAATGTTTGTTTTGGGCTTGATCTAAAAAAATTTATTGGATCAACTATGGGGTAGAAACAGAATAGATCCAAAGAGACAAATCGATCAAAAATGAAAAACGCAAAATATGGATCGAAATCATGGACGTTTTGGAATCCATTTGATAATTTGTGATACCTTTTTAAAGATCCGAGTTCCATTTTCAACGAACGAATCAAATTTAGAAGATCTTGGCTCTTTTGTTAGAACAAGAAAATCTCCAATTTGAACATTGTACCACCCACGATGCGTGTTGTACAAATAGTTCTTCGTGTTCTTCAATGATCCAAGAACATCTTCATAATAACCACCAACACTTTTGGGTTTTAACTTCAAATTCAATGTAACCCTTGGAGATTGTTGCTTTGGAACCCAAATTTGTTTCATGGATTTCGACTTCACAAAAACATTTGACGATTTTTGTCAATAAACCCGCTTCTTCTTTCGTTTAACCTTCTTCTTCTTTTTCTTTCTCATCTTTTTGCATCTTGAAGATTTGATTTCAAGAACACCTTCATTAGTAACAACTTCAACTTGACAAGTTTGAATCAAATCTTTTGGAGTTTGATATTTGTGAATTTCTTGGATTAACGACTTTCGATAAGGAATCATTTCTTCAAACGAATCACAAGAACACAAAATATCATCGGTTTGAACTCCAATTGAGCAAAAAACTTTTTCATCTTCTTGAAAATCAACTTGAATCTTCTTATCATGAACTTCAAGAACATCAAGAACATCATGAACTTCTTCATGAACCTCCTTATGATCTTCATGAACATCTGGGTAAAACTGAAGAACATTGAAACCATATTTTGGAATATCAATACGAATTCCTTGAATGATTTCATCTTCTTTCTTCTTCCTTCTTCTTTCATGATAAGTTGCACCCAAAGGATCAAGCAAACTTTTATTCTTTTCATGCCCAAATTCATATCCAATCATCTTTCCAAATTCATATTTTTCACCACAAGAAATGATTGAATAACTTTTGATCAATCCAACAACCAAAGAATAGTGAAGATATTCTAAATTGTATGAATATGTATATTTTCCTTTTTCCAATACATACCACAATTCACAAATTGGTTCTTCCATCTTGAATCAATCGATAAGATCTTGGGTTTTTGTAGAGAGAGAAAGTGAATTTGAATGGGTTTTCTAGAGAGAGAAAGTAAAAATCACTTGAATTCTAGTGAAGAAAATCGAATTATGAGTAGAATCAATGAGGAATTCGATTTCTAGAATCCAAAGCTCTCTATATCACGAAGATCAAAGATCAAAAGAAGAATCACCAAATCTAGAATGTCATCATGGATCAATTCTTCATCAAATCAAGAACACCCGTTCTGATACCAATTGTAGTGGTTATTATGATGACAAATGCGGAATATGAAAGATCTAGTGAATCATCATATAAATCATGAACACATGGAGTAAATCAATTTGGTTTAAGCTCTCTTTTGTTTTTGATAGAAAGAATACAAATGGGTTTGCTATTTCTCTCTCTAAAACTAACACTCCAAAATGATGATTACATAAATGAGTGTCACTCACTTCCTATTTATAGGAAAGACAATTCTTTACACAATACAAGAGGGTAAGCACAAAATACATTCAAGCGTGACTTTGCACCCTAACACATTCGGAACCCTTCCGATGTTGCCACTGGACCTTGACCAGTGACACTTCCTGTTTGCGTAGAGCCTTCGTCTTTCGATCTAAAATTGCCATAGGTCTCTCCATAAAATTCTAGTGATCATCAACCTGAATGTCATCCATAGGAATGACCGTGGACTCATCAGCCAGACACTTCCAAAGCTGAGACACATGGAAAGTGTTATGACTCTGGCTGACCTCATCGGGAAAATCCAACTGGTATGCGACCTTACCCACCCGGGCTGAAATCGAGATCTGAACGCGAGACCTAAGCAACTCTAAATATCAGATGAAGTCCTCCACAAGAAACTCTGAAAATCCAACCGGATGACACCTTTCCAAGGCGACACCTTTAGAAGCACCAAGTCCCCCACCTGAAACTCGAGATCTGAACGTTTCCGATCTGCATAACTCTTATGTCGGCTCTGTGCGACCGGTAACCTATCGCACACCTGCTAGATCAACTCCGTAGTCTTGAGTACAACCTCTGTACTACGCATGACCCGATACCCAACCTCCCCCAGCAAACCGTAGTCCTACACTTCCTTCCATACAACATCTCAAAGGGTGGTAGGTCAATACTGGCTTGATAACTATTGTTGTAGGAGAACTCAGTCAATGGAAGGTCAATATCCCAACTCCTTCTAAAATCCAACACACAAGCCTGGAGTATATCTTCAAGCGTCTGAATCGTCTGCTCGCTCTGGCCATCGGTATGAGGGTGGTATGTTGTACTAAAGTGAAACTGAGTACCAAACTTCTCATGGAACTTCCTCCAAAATCGGGAGGTGAACCAAACATCCTGGTCCGAAATCACTGATACCGGCACACCGTGCTGACTACTACCTCCCGGACATAGATGTCTGCTAACTTCTTTGTATATATACTGTCGACAATTGGTATTAAATGTGCACTCTTGGTCAACCTATAAACAATGACCCAGATGGAGTCAATACCCCGTGCCGTCCTAGGCAATTTCGTGATGAAATCCATAGTAATCTCTTCCCACTTCCACATGGGAATGGGTAAGGGTTGCATCTTGTCATGGGATCTCTGATGCTCGACATTTACTTTCCTACAAGTCAAGCACTGGTCTACAAACCAAGTTATTTCCCTCTTCATGCAGGGCCACCAATAGCTCAACCTCAGATCTCTGTACATCTTTGTGGCCCCTGGGGTGGATATAAAACTTTGACTTATGCACCTCCTCTAAAATTGGCTGCCTCACCCCACCCGATGCCGGAACCCAGACTCTACCACACTGAGTCAACAACCCTCGGCTATCTCTGAAAAATAAGGGAACATGTCCTCTGATCCGCTCGGTCTTCCAGTTTTCCTCTTTCAACCCTTCTACCTGAGCCTTCTTGATTGAATCCATCAAAGGTAAAGTGATCGTCATCCTCAAAAAGGTACCTCGAATGGTGGTTTGGTGAACTGCTGATTTTTACGAAATGAGGTAGGTCGTAGGCGATTGAATTGTTGACTAACTAGGGCAATGGCATTTTGAAATTCTTCTTCATCATCCATTTCAGCATCTTCTTCATATGACTGCGGTGGGTTGTCATATGAAAATGGATAAAATGGTTCAGTAGAATATGAGTACTGAGAGGTTTTGACTCGTGGGGTTTGAGCTATTAGGGCAAGTAGACCACCGAGATCAGGATAGTCTTTCAGCACCGTTGATTCTTGTGCCTGAAGTTCTCCGTATATTTTGAACAAAGACAAAGTATGAATCTTTCTATCTCCTTGCACAATCATCTTTGTGGTAGACCAATGTCTTCCCAAACCATTAAGAAATTGTAGATTTGTTTCATGATTGCTTCGAACTGTACCAGCATTTGATAACTTTGTGATGATGAGGTTAAATCGTTTGAACGAGTCGTCAATACTTTCACCAGGAAGAGCTTGTTAAACTCATGGAGAGCAGCGGTGAGTTTCTTATCCTGAGCTTGTTCAAAACCTTGATAGAGATTTTTGATCACGTCCCAAATCTCCTTAGTAGGTTTGCAGTTGATGATGATATCAAAGTTGTCTGGAGCTACACTGCAAGTGATTTCATAGAAGGCTATAGCATCATTTTCGATTTTGTCAAGATCATCTTTGGTTGGTCGATTCATTGGAGTTGACCTCCTCCCAGTCGTTGTTGAGCACCATCTGCTTGAACAGGAGTAAGAACAGGGACATGTGGTCCTTCTTCCACTAATCTCCACACATCTCTTCTAAGCCTCTTAAGATACATTTCCATTCTTTGTGACCAATGGTGGTATTCATTTGCAACAAGTATTGGTGCTCTGTTTGAGCCTCCAACACTGTTGGAAACGTTCAATGATAAAGCTTGTGCCATATTTCCTTTGTTTTTTTTGTTTTTTTTAAGAATGAGCTTTAGTGGTATAGAAGGCTTTTCAAAATCAGAGTTTTGTTTAAAAGCAACCACTTTGGCTGTGATACCAATTGTTGAGAGAAAAATTTGGGAGAAACACTTGAACAAACGTTAGTATAAGATAATGGTTGCGGAATAAGTTAATCTCAAAGGATCATGTAAGCTCAACAATAATAAGTTAGATTTGTTAGATAGTTAGTTGCGGAAATATAAAGTGTTGAAATGTAAAGGAAATGTAAATGACAACAAGTTATATCAAGTATACACCAAACTGATTCATAACAAGGTTTGTATTCAAACACAAGTTAGTATGTGTGATCAGTTTAAGGTGAAGAGGATCTTCGAAGATAATAAGAAAGATAGAGATATGAGAAAAAGATCTTAGTATTTCAGAGTGAAAGTTCAGAAAGATCGATAAGACATATGATAAGAAGAAGTGGTGGAGAGATGTGTTTTTACACGAATACTAAGACTCTATTTATAGAGTTCCATAAAGTTACATCTTCAATAAAGAATAATAAACTACTAACTCTAAATGACCATGCAAGGTTCACTGGACAATGCAATGCTAATACATGTCACTCCCCCAAACCAGAATGGCAGAAACGTCTGGGGATGGATCACTTTCATGTACAGTATCATAACAATTGAATAGTAGCGATCAAAGCATTACAACCATTGTATTGAATATTTAATAAGTTTACAATGTACTCAAAACATTATATACTTGACATCAAATGTATATGACAAAAATAAATAACGTGATGCGACGATGCCTCATCCTCCAAAAATGCTTTGATTACCTGTTTACTGATTTCCTGAGAATACAAGTGATTTTGAAAAGTGTCAATAGTTAAGTTGGTGAGTTCATAAGCGTTTTGTATGAGAAGGATTTGTAACTGTTTCGTGTAAAATGATAGTGTATACTTACAGAAAATCCGATATTTTCTTTAAAAACGAGTTGTAAGTCTTATACCCAAGACTAAAAATGTAAGTAATCTTGTACTGAAAAATGGTGTTATGAAGTTTTATCTTTATATAAAACTACTTGAATGTATGTTAACCCGTAAACCAAATGTTTTGTTAATACTCCATCTGAGTTATTATAACCATACTAATGCGACTAGTGGCCAGAATGACGTGCTTCAGGCGTCAGAATTGTTACGACATTTGTCACCCCAGGCCTGCTGGTCTAACTGTAGCTAACAGTTTAGGTGCGGGGTTGTCAATCATGTATAGATCTATACGCAAGTGTCACGCTCTCCCTACAAGAGACTCTGGTTATAATTCAGGACTTTAATGTGTACTCTGGTAGGTACGGTGAAGCCAAATGTCTCACAAAACTGAATCAACCGGTTTATGTGAACTGAAAACCCCTTTTTCTTGTAAATGAAATAATTATACCTTTAAATAATTATATGTTTCTTCTGAAATGATAGTGTAGTATTTGTGACTCCCAAACTATACCAATTATAGTCTATCTTGTTGTTTGTTGAGACTATTTATATAATTATTTATATAAATACATAGTAGTTATCTTGTCTAGTGTTAAGATGTATGGTCAAAACATCATATTTTTGGGTTGTAACCCACAAAATGGTGAAATAACTAGAATGTAACCCTTTTGTTAGAAAAGCTATATTTTGGTAAAAGGCTCCAAGAATCTTGTACTTTTGAAAATCATAATTTTTCCTTATGATTATATAACATAGTTTGTATCTTGTTGTTGTTAGTTTTGCATCTGAAAACT
This sequence comes from Lactuca virosa, assembly GCF_052849685.1. Classification (NCBI taxonomy): domain Eukaryota; kingdom Viridiplantae; phylum Streptophyta; class Magnoliopsida; order Asterales; family Asteraceae; genus Lactuca; species Lactuca virosa. The sequence goes on along the minus strand of NC_136432.1, from coordinate 122,726,287 downwards.
TTTATATCACAAATAATTGTCCAAAAGCTAGTGATAGTCATATTTCATGCAAATAATGTTTTATATTTAACATAGTGATGAAACATGCAAGTATTTGTACGATAAACCAATCTTTTACTTGTATTCCCCCCCCCCCCCCTAAAACATGAAAATCTCGAAAATATGGGGGTATGAACTCACCTTGAGTGTGATTGTGGGTTGTTTGAAGAGATGATGTGAAGATTTCCAAGCCTAAACACTTGAATGAGGTTGATGAACTTCCTTGGAAATGATATTATCCTAAGAGTTTTAACACATAATAATGTGTGTAAATAAGATGGAACTAGTGTAAAAGTGTGTAAAAACACTAGATAATCAAGAAGAACTTACCAAAACTCTAAGAACAAACTTGAAGAATTCAACCCTTGGAAGCTTGGACTTGACTCTTGAGAGAAAAATGGAGTTAACAGAAAGGAGATATGGAAATGGTGGGGTTTGTGGGGTGAATTCGACCTTAGTTAAAGAAAGAAAAGTGATGGGATATTTGTTGGATTAATGTCTAAGTCGATAACTATAATTGGTAAGACTTGACCCGACTCGGCATGGTCCATTTGGGTTGCATGGCATCATGCATTTGGATAGACTAAAATGAGAGAAATAACACTTAAGGTTTATTAATATATTATAAGTTCTAATATATTAATAAGGTTATTTAATTAGTATTGATCAAGAATTAATTTGGAATTAATTAAGTGATCAAAAGGAGACTAATTAAATATATATGTTGATTATGTAAATCATTCATTCTTTTATATGTGGGCTTGTGATCCAAGATTCCTTATGCTGGACTAAGTCCATGGGGTGACCCATGGATACTCCATGGAGGTTAAAATCCATGGAGCATAAGGAATGGGTAATGTTATGAGTTACATGGTGTAACCCTAATAGTCACCATATAAAAGAATCCCATGGCTCAAGAAATCGGCGACTATGTGTGTAAAGGAAGGGCTAGCCGATTTTATGAAGTGTTCCAATTTCTCTCAAGTCATTCCATGTGCATTTGATGTTGTGTGAACCATTTGAGGTGTCACACTTGGGGCACTAGGCACTCAAGCTTCATGAAGACATTCTACATCAAAGAGGTATGTAATTCTAACTTGATATGTTCATATGAATCAATGTTATTATGCTAGTTAGGATGAATACCTTGGAAAGCTCATATTTGCATGTATAATAGAGAAAACATAGATCCAAGGTATTTAGGGTTGCATGTACACTTAGGAGTGTCAGAATGCTCAAAAACCCAACAGTGGTATCAGAGCCTAGGCTTGTTTTCAATTATACTTGATGCAAATTGCTGAAAAATGCTGAAAAAGTCAAATTTCGGGCATTCTGGGCACTGGACTCGCCGAGTCCACTGATGAACTCGCCGAGTCCATGAAGAAAATCATCCTACTCGTCGAGTAGGTTGATACACTCGACGAGTAGGAGCCCCAGACAGCATATTTTCGAGTTTTTTGGCTAGAAATGGACTAGGAACATTACCCTAAGATGTTTTTGAACTTATAAACTTGTTTTTGATGTGGTAATATTCATACAAATCCAATATTAAAGAGATAATTGTCAATAGATTCATGTTTTGTATTAGTTTAGTGATTAGGCTAATTACCTGAAAAAGTTTGATTTGAATTATCTTGTTCTTATGAGTTGCTTAGATTAATAGAAAAGTTAATTGATTATGTGTTTTCAATCCATTTTAATCTAAGAGATGATTCTAAAATGTGTTTGTGTAACTTGTCCTCAAGTTACATGAAAAGTCACATTAAAGTTTCTTAAAACTCATAAAAGTTGGCAAAGGTTACAAAATGAAGAGTCTTGTCTTCATTGAAGGGTTTTATGACTCCATAACTTGTCCTCAAGTTATGGAGGTTCAAGAGTCACTTCATTAAGTAATAAAATGTGTAACCCTAATTAGTTCCATAAGTTACAAAAATAAAGAAAAGTTACATTTTTCATTAGTTTAAAGTCTTCCATAACTTGTCCTCAAGTTATGGAACTTGAAGAGTTTTTTAATTAAAACTAATTTAAACACATAAGTTATGGAATTAATTAGTTTTGAATAGTTTCAAAACTTGCCCTCAAGTTTTGGAATTTGAAAAGTTTTCTCTTATGAATACTTTAATTCCAAGTTAAGCCCTTAGAATTTTAAAAGTTAAAATTCAACTCTTATACTTTATAATATTATAAGTTAATAATATATATATCTATATATGTATAAGAGAAAGTCAGTCTTACCATTAGTAGGCCTCATTCACGAAGCCGGTCTATAAAGGGGGTATAAGGTTACTGCCTATAAAATGGCAGTTTAATGGGTGTCCACCCTCACCCACCACTTCGTTGACTGGTGGAGGGTTGTTAGCCGAACGGGTAGGACAAGGACTATGATTCTCCCTTCATTAAAAGTATTAATGATAAATACTAAGTAACTAAACATTTATAAATTCCCAATCTTAGTTACTTAGGAAAATGTGAATTTGGTGCTAACCCATGAAATTACACTTTGCACTTTGTTTAAGTCGGTTAGTGGAGCGTGTGTGGTTAACCGTCACACTAACTCGTATTTAACAAGGTAGGCAAAGGGTAACTTAATGTTTATCATAGTATCGATGGAGCGTGTGTGGTTAACCGGCACATCGATTGAGGGGTAAACACTTAAGGGTACCAAGTATATTTGCATGGTTATTCACACCTTGTTTTGTGATCCTCGGCATCCCAGTCACAAAACCTGAAGGGCACACTCGAGATTGAAACATGCCATTGAACAGTTCAATGAATCTCAAAAGAATCTAGGAGTTTCAAAACCAATTAAAACCTAATAATACATTTCGTTTATCTTGGTGGAAATTGGTGAATCGTCATTCACCTACCTTCAAATATTTTATAGCTTGGATTACGACATCCCTCTTCCAAGTTATAAAAGTATTGTGTTGGGTCCTAGCCTTAATATTTCATATTGGGTGTTATATTAAGGACTTTAAATCAACTATCTTGAATATCTCCCAAAAGATGATCTTCCCAAATCTCTTGAAACAAGTTTTCCTAAAATGAAGATGATGTCCCATGGAAATCATACTTCTTTCACCTCCTCCAATTATTCTCCCTAACCCACAAGTTCCTGAAAAATTTAAGGTCACTCCAGCCCTATTGGCAAGCAAAGGTCTATGTGTGATCACATCTTGGAGATGTAGTCACATATTGACAAGCCGGGAGAGTTGGGTGTCAAAGTCAAGAGGAAGCTGATGATCAATCACTTTCTAAGTCACATAGTGAGTTCCTTTGGGACTCCTATGAAACAGACTATGACAAGACCTTTAATGATCTTATCTATTTGCTAAGATCAACTTCCTAAAACTTTATGGACATTGACAATGATGACATTGGATATCCAGTAAAGCTCTCTCTTCCCAATGGAAAGGGATCGGCCATAGTCAACTCGGTTGACCAAATGGTAAAGAGAAAGGCTAAGTCTGAGATAGTCCCATTATCAAGGGTCCATTGCCAAATAAAGGGGCATTGGTTGCGAAGCTGGCAAATTTACATAAGGATGTTAAAGTCAATAAGTTTGACTCTACTTTAGGTAAAGTCCACTATCTAACTCTGCTAAGTTTCTATTCTGAGATTCTTGATACATGATGTGACTGGGTCACATGGTGATGTTTTAAGAATCAAAGAAAAAGTGAAGAAACTTAAAGAAAGAATATGCCGAATCTGATCGCGTAGATGGATTTCTATCACATAGTTTGAAGATCGGATTCTTGAGCTACTTCTTAGGAGTTATGATATTTTGCTTAGGAATAGATAACAACAAGTTTTCATATGGATTGTAAGGATGAGTTTTTCCGCAAAGTTTTAAAATAAAAGGTAAATCTTTTGATTTTATTTATTTTAAAATATCCTTACAATGGCATTTGTGAAAAACTGTGTTGCTTATAAGATTCCATTAAGAGCAAGAGTGGAAATATGAATTTGAATCTTTCATTTGTGGTAGTGTCTAAATTTACCAAATAAGGAAAGATTCTCATCACCCAAGTTTCAATTGGACCGAAACTTGGAATCATGCAATTTGTAGAGCATGATGAATGAGAACCTTCAAGCATTGGAAAAATTAAGACTAACTACTTGTTCACATGGATGTGTGAGTCAAGTAACGGACTAAGGGATCGAGTACACATTCTTGTGCACTGATTAAGTCCACCAGAAAAGATCGATAAGACTATTCGTCATGATTTACTAAAGTTTAGTAAATATGGTTATACTTACAGGCTTAAGTATAATTCTGAAGCATTGGAAAAAAATTTCAGTGTATGGCGGAACGAATGAGAAGAATCAAATTAGGCAGAAGGATAAAAGTTTCTCAAATCTGAAAAGATGGGAGAGTACTTTAGTATCATGTTATATAATCATCTTAATGATTAAGAGACCTTATCACAATTCATCCTCTAAGTGCATTCTGGTAGCTAAGAAGAGGAGTTATGAATTGTTGAAGTGGTTAAATCAAGAAGATGAGTCATATTTCATTCCAAAACAATTCTCAGAGTCATACTCCAAGATTGTAACTTGAGTGACATGTCTTAAAGAAGGTTTAAAAACACTTGTCAAATGTAAGAGTAAAAGGTTTCTACTCTTGTACATTTGAAATTGGTAAGTTGTGATGTTTTGGATAAAACAAAGACCAACTAAGGCCAATTGTGTGAAGTGTTTGCCTTGATTAGAATCCACACTATCTCTTGAATATTTAACAAGAGAGTCTTATATGTCAAGAGGACAGTGGGAGTCTTAAAAGGTCTTGAAAGTCTCAAGAACTAATCAAGAGTAAAACCTAAAGTTCTTCACTAGCACACGACTTGAGGTTTATAACCTATCGTGTTGACTATTTCTGTGTCCATTCCAATTAAAGTTGGCTTTTCATATGAGTTCTTAGAGTTCTCAATTGGTTGCACAACAACTTGGAAGCAATGGTAGACCCTTGAGCTGCCAGATGGCAAGAAATTAAGATTGAGTTCAGTCCATATGAGTTTGAATTTGTCATTATCCTTGTCTTGTGACTATGGTTTTGACAATTCACATGGATAAGAACACATACACCATTAAATCTAAGTGTCATAAGGTTTCTCCCCGATTCATGAAAATGATGGTGAGGAAACACTTTCACTAAGTAGATTTTAGCTAGATAGCAATTGTGATATTTGCATTCTCAAAGTCGTTAGTGGAGCATGTGTGGTTAACCGGCACACTAACATGGACTTGTGAGAAGTGGCAAAGGTCTAAACAATTGAGACTATGATTACGGCATCCCTTTTCATAGTTCCTAAATTTTTTTAGACACACAAGTGTGCTATCTAAGGCAAGGTGTATGATTTTGATAAAGTTTTATCAAAGCAATCTAGTATCAGAAATCTGAACTTTGGTAAGAAAGTCAATAAAGTATTGTTTTTCTAGAAGTTCAGCTGATTTCTGAGTACATGTCAAAGCTAGTGGGAGCATAAGTGTTATGCTAATAATCATCGTGTTAGTGGGAGCATGATAATTATGATAAAGGTTGCAAGTTAGCAATGTTAATTATAGAAAACAAAAGGTTTCAATTGGGAAAAAGTTGTTTTGCTATAATTAAGGGAGAGGAAATTATACTTCATCTCAAATCTAAAAGTTTAGATTGAGGTTTTAAATCGTATTTAGTCAAGGATATATATATGAATTTCATGTTGGAATGGCTCAACATAAGGAAATTCTATATATGGGTCCATTATTTGCATTCTCAAATTCGATTATGATTACGGCATCCCTTTTCATAATCTGAATTATGAGAACTTGGCAAATTGAAATGAAAATATTATAGCAAAAGACTGGTTTAGTCTTTATGTGAGACATCATGAATCGTGTCCCATATGCTTCGGATATAGGATCGCTTACATGTGCTATATTCATCCTTTCTAAAATTTTCCAAATGTCTGGGGCATTAAGAAGGGAAAAGGTCTAGAACTGGATATGACTAAAAGGATTAAGAAATTGTCGAGGACAATCTAAGGTTTACCAAAGATTGGTTGCTCAAGGACAGTTGGAAGTATAGTGTTAATTCTGGAAGGACCATATTGACATAATCTGTAAGGAGGCAACTCTTGTTCAGAAGTGATAGTCAAAATGGAATATGGAAATGTTTCAAAGTTAGAAATTATTCAATCTGTGTAAGATTAGGAAACTTAATGCAAGAAGGATGCTTCCAAGGAGTTGATCTCCTTGGAATGTTTTGTAATGTTTGTTGTCAAGTCCTTGTGACTTTGTGCATAATCATTACAAGAGGATCAATGCATATAAGTTTAGAATCTAACCGATTTCAGTAAATGGCATGAATTTGGAATTCTTGCATTTGCAGTAAGGATTTGGGACTGTGAAAAGAGAATCATTGAAGTTATGTTCAATTGATCTATTTCACAAAGTAAAGATCATAGACAAACATAGTATGCATACTTGGTGTATGGCATGACTAGTGTTTAGAAAACATAGTGTACATGCTTGGAGCATGGGACAACTATTGTTTTAATTCAAGTATAAAGTTGATAGTTTGAAACAGTATACAATGAATAATGTGTAATCATATGGTGATAAATAAAAGGTATTTTATTTATATTCATAAGTTCTGAGACCATATTGGATTCGATTATTATTGTGTTTCACTTTGCATGTTTTGACTTCCAGAATAACTAGGTCATTCTTCCTGAATGATTAAGTTATTCAAACCATCCACAGTCGGTCATATGTTGGAAGTAGATATGAATCAAGACCGTCATGGGTTGGGCTTGTAGAGGTCTAAGATGTGGGACAAGGTGGTGCTACAACACTCATGAGTGCTCATAAGTTCTGAGTATTGGATTCAACCCGCGCTCATTGGAATCACTTCATGGATTTTATCATGAGTGATCATGAGACGATAATATCTTATATTCTTCAAACCTAGAGATATGAGTTGTTACTATGAGTTGGTTATACATTGATTGCATGAAAACGCATTGGTAACTCGATGTTATAAAACATGCCTTTGTATATGATTCAACAAGTAGTAGAACAAGCCATATGAGTCGAAGTTTATCCATTCATTTTACCTTCGGGATAAAAGGGATATCTGTGGGCCCCTCGATGATTTGGTGATGACAAATCTAAGTGCTTGGCCGGGCCTGGACTGATTTGATTTGTTCAATTAGTCAGTCGTCATAAATCAGAAATCGGGAAACAACAAATGGACAGAGAGAATGATTATAATCCATGTCTCAGTCTATATGATATCTAGAATGGAGGAATATATGATCCCTTATCTAATGGACAAGTCATTGACAAAGGTCAGAGATCATCGGCAAGGTCAGAGTTCGACAGAAGCTTTTGAGAGCTACAATTGCCAGTCGGTTCTTGAAGTCGTACGCAATAATAGTTTTAGACTTATCCAAGTGGGAGACTGTTGGATTAATGTCTAAGTCCATAACTATAATTGGTAAGACTTGACCCGACCCGGCATGGTCCATTTGGGTTGCATGGCATCATGCATTTGGATAGACTAAAATGAGAGAAATAACACTTAAGGTTTATTAATATATTATAAGTTCTAATATATTAATAAGGTTATTTAATTAGTATTGATCAAGAATTAATTAAGTGATCAAAAGGAGACTAATTAAATATATGGGTTGATTGTGTAAATCATTCATTCTTTTATATGTGGGCTTGTAATCCAAGATTCCGTATGTTGGACTAACTCCATGGGGTAACCCATGGATACTCCATGGAGGTTAAAATCCTTGGAGCATAAGGAATGGGTAAAGTTATGAGTTACATGGTGTAACCCTAATAGCCACCATATAAAAGAATCCCATGGCTCAAGAAATCAGCGACTATAGGTGTAAAGGAAGGGCTAGCCGATTTTATGAAGTGTTCCAATTTATCTCAAGTCATTCCATGTGCATTTGATGTTGTGTGAACCATTTGAGGTGTCACACTTGGGGCACTAGGCACTCAAGCTTCATGAAGACATTCTACATCAAAGAGGTATGTAATTCTAACTTGATATGTTCATATGAATCAATGTTATTATGCTAGTTAGGATGAATACCTTGGAAAGCTCATATTTGCATGTATAATAGAGAAAACATAGATCCAAGGTATTTAGGGTTGCATGTACACTTAGGAGTGTTAGAATGCTCAAAAACCCAACAACATTTGCCTTGTTATCTGTTGGGTATTTGCTATGATAAATGTTGGGTATAACCTTGGAAAGGATGAAACATCAAGTCAAGGAGTCAACCTTCCTTTTCTCTTTATTCCGACCGAAAACCCCATATAAAACACCAAAATCATATGTGATTTCGGCCTATGCACCAACCGAAATCACATGTGATTTCGGTCTATGCTTCAACCGAGATCACTTGTGATTTCGGTCCTAGTGCAAACCGAAATCACTAGGTTGGTGGGGTACTAGGCAAAAAACTTTAATTGCAAGGGTTAATTCACGATTTGTTCTAACTTGTTGACTTTCAAAGGCTCATTACAAGTATGATTTTTAAAGCATATATATTTACTTATACAAATGATGCCCCTTTTTGGCTTCCAAGGATTTATTGTAACAAAGTTATGATGTGGGTTTACTTATACATAGATACATCTTAGACCTTGCTTGACCCAAAATTTGCCACTTGTCATAATACGCTAAGTCAGTTGTTGTAACAAAAAAGTCTTCTCTTCGGTAGAGACGTTGCGGTTCAACTCCGGATCAAACATCTGTTGCGGTGGCAAGACTTACTGCGGTAGCCAAAATAGATACGATAGCAAAATGGAACTGCGGATCGTTAAGTTTAAGATGGTTACTTTTTCTTTAATAGCTATGGACTTAGTTCCTTACAAATAAACTTTGGCAGCTATGAATTTAGTGTCATATAAGATGAACATTGGCAGCTATGGACTTAGTGCCTAACAGATAACATCGGCAGCTATGGACTTAGTGCCAGTTGAATAGATCCTGACAGCGATGGACTTCGTGCCTATTCCTTAGTACAATCCTTAGGAATAAAAAAACGAAGAATAAATGATTCTTTGGGTAGATCCTTAAGGATAAAGAAGATAATGGGGATGGGTAATTCGGTTAATTGTTTGACATGAAGTATGTGAAGAAACAAATTAACTATATTATTGTGGGTTGAAAACCCTATGTACTCACCAGGTTTCCCAACATGACCCACTCAATTTATTTGTATCACAGGTGTCGATACGAAGCTACATTACACTGGGAGATTAACGGAGATGTAAATCATTAGTGTAAATGAATGTAAGGTCTGTTTATGCTTATGTTTCTGTGTTGACGATGATATCCCAATGTTTTAATACAAATAAAATACATTTCTTCGGAAATGCTTTGATAATACCTTTATCATGTTTTCTTGGAAAAAATCCGCAATATTATTCTTTAAAATGGATACTCTGATTTTTTAATAAGCATAAATAAAATTTTTAAAATGACCGTGAATTTGGGGATGTCACAGCCTCTCAAATTACTACATACAATATATACAGCAAATAATAACACGAGGATGTGTCAGGTCCGTATCAACCCAAAATAACAACATATAGTTGTGTCGGGTCCGAATCAACCCCCGGGTCCGTATCAACCCCGAGTCCGTAATGACGTCGAACCCTTATATCTCAATACATAAATCATGCAAGCACACAAACCGAATCATAAAATAACATATAGTTCTACTTACACAATACAATGAGTCGGAATTGGTACCTTCGTCCCACTTAAGATGGTAGGAAGACTCACCTCACAGATAAACAAAAAAATGAACTGACACGCTGCTCCAAAAATCCTCACTACCGGTCACCTTTACAAATAAAGTAACCCAAACTCAAACAACCATTCAAATACCTAAAATACCCCTAGTTCAAACCCTAGTTAAATTCTAGATCCAAGCCAACCAAGTCGACTCAGTCAGTACGCGAGGCGAAGTACGCGTACGAGGCTGCTTGCCAACCTCTTAAATAAGTGTTCAATCCCTTAAGCACCTACATCTAAACCTCAGATCTAGGTCAGATAAGATTCTCTAAACCATAAAGTTTTCAACTTTATGGTCTAGCATGGCTATTAAGTCCTTAACACCAAAAACCCTAGTCTCTTAACCCATTAAGACCATCTAGCACTTGCATGGAAGAAAACTAGTGACCAACAACCCAACTTTATGAATTAACATCCCTTAAAACCTCTAAAAGGACAACTCAAATTCCTTGGAGTACCTTCACAATGCACAAACACTCTTTAGGGTTTCGAAATGAGGAGGGAGGTTGAAGGTAAAAATGTGCATGAGACCATAAAATTTAGGGTTTGCACCCTGGTTACGTACACCCTGCATACCTGCGTACGTACAACGTTCTAAGGCGCTCCGGAGTACGCCCTGCGTACGAGGGTGTACGCCCCGCGTACTCCATAGGACTTCAGATTTACGAATTTGCCACCGGTGACTAAACTTCTAAATTAAACATAACTCAAAAGTTAACACAGATACATGAATTCTAGGTGTTACAAATCCTCCCCACTTGAACTAGACTTCGCCCTCGAAGTCTGTTGTCGTGGATAAAAATGGGTAGTGCTCTCGCATCTCTGCCTCCGTCTCCTACGCCCATTCTGTAGTGGTGATTATGATGAAAAATGCGGAATATGAAAGATCTAGTGAATCATCATAAAAATCATGAACACATGGAGTAAATAAATCTGGTTTAAGATCTCATTAGTTTTTTTAGAAAGAGTACAAATGAGTTTGCTATTTCTCTCTCTAAAACTAACACCCCAAAATGATCATTACATAAATGAGTGTCACTCACTTCCTATTTATAGGAAACATAACTCATTACACAATACAAGAGGGTAAGCACAAAATACATCCAAGCGTGACTTCACACCCTAACATTCTCCCCCTCAAGGTTAGGATTGGATGTCTCAGCTTCAATATCCAACGAGCTCGCGCGATCAAGACCAACTCCCCCTCGAAATGATACCGGTCTACAAATCCGCAAATGAATACCCGAAGCTTCAAATACCCATTCTTCATTCTCCCCTTTTTATAATCAAAAAATGATTATAAAACCCATTAAGGGTGAGAAGCGCCCGAGGAATAATCTTCACATAACTCTCCCTTGATGTGTGCCAAAAATGAAACCTCGAAAAACTGTCATGGAAAAACAAACACGAAAAAGTCTTGAAAAAATTCCAAATTTGTGAAAATTTTGTACTTTTGGGTGAGAGTTGTAAGATTTTCCAAAATCCGGATAAAAACTGCCACTTTCAGAATTCTGCAGGGACCCATTGCGCCAAAAACAACCTAAAATGCGAAACACTCCCCCAATTGCGAAACTGGGTATAAAGCGTTAAGTCGCATCAACTGAGGGGACTGAACTCGTAAAATTCTCCATTTTCAGCATTGTTAACCCAATTTCGAAGTTGGGTAATTTCTGCCAACATTTCGAAACTGCAGGGGCTAAATGAGAAACTTCAGTCTTCTTCACAAATTGTTTACACCAATGTCGAAGTTGAACCATTTCTGCCATTTTGGTAAAAGTTCAGGGACCAAAATCGAAACTTGTTTGTTTTCTTCTTCACTTCATTATATAGGTAACGAATCGCTTTCATCCACAAGAATTCGTTAACGAAGCCTGTATACTTGACAACGAAGTGTCTTCTTAATCAGTTAGAGGAAAGTCGAAAACGAAGCCATTCGAATGCTGAATAACTTCTGGATCATTCAGTCATTTACTCTTCGTTCTTCGTTAACAGCTACTCGACATCAACGACTCCAAATCGAATATCAATCCATCGACTCCAAAAGCGCATTTCCAACCATCGATTTCCAGTAAATATGTGACAATTCAAAACATTCACAGTATTCGGTTTCAATCAACCACGTCGACTCTTGACTCCAAATCAAACCATTCGAAATCAAATTTACCCAAGTCGATGTCTTTAATCAATCATCGACATCAAAACCATCGACCACAATCGTTTGTTCTCAAGCCATTCACCATAGAATCCAAGTCTTCATTCTTCGCTTTCATTACAGCATTCGAAATCAAATTTAACATTCCAAGCAGTCAACCCAAAACGAAGTCATTCTTATTCTATCGAATCCAAAATCATGATTACAGGCCTTCGTTAACGAATCATCCCTTGGAAAACCATTTTGACACCATATGCGAACTGGAGTTCAACCACAAACCAATCGACAATTCTTAGATACGAAATCATACAAACCAAAGTCCCAAACAAACCATATATTTTGATTCGTTATTGCTTTCGATTCGTTATCATACAAACCATCTTCCAACTGACAATCGATCCCAAAGCCTTCGAAATCAGATAATACTCAATCGAAGTTCCCATTTCGAAATTAACAACCAATCGATCATCACAATGACTATCAACATCAACACAATTGATTCCAACCCCTTTGACATCAAGCATACTTCCAAATCAACATATAAGTATCGAACATCACAGCCTTTGACTTCAAGATCAAAATCATAACCAAGTTCGAAATTAGACCCAAATTAAACTCGATTTCGACATCCATAGCATCAAAACAACTTGTATTAACCAATTTCTTCCACCAATTCACCGATTCATCACTTAAACATCAACTTTGACTTTTTCACAGTTTGATTTTTCGATGTCAAAGATCAACAAACAAGAAATTGATGATTCAAACAACAAATTTCGGATCAAAACATGATTATCCAACTGTTCTTCATCACATTCATGTGTTCTTGATCAAGTTCATCCAAATCAAAAACCAATTTGACGATTTCTTCACGTGAACTTGAATAAAATCGATTTCATCAAATATCAAATCATATGAAATCGAATCCCGTTTTCCGATTATCAATCAACATCAAACGATTAATCAAGAAAAAAACGAGAAAATGAAAAGGAGAATTCAAGAACAATCGATTATGAAGAAACAAGATGATCCAATGGTACAGCCAAGAGATGCGTGTGTACATGTCGACGACTGACGAACAACAACTGGAGTTTAATCCACGATATCGGTTCAAAGTGATCGATTTAATTGGGCTAAAAAAATAGTGATCGAATTATCATTTTGGTCACAATGAATGGATCATGAACAATACCGATCAATTGAAATTGGGTTTTAGTTTGGATCGATGAACAGAAAAAAAAAATGATTGGGCTCAAGATTTAATCAAAATAAAATTAATGTTTGTTTTGGGCTTGATCTAAAAAAATTTATTGGATCAACTATGGGGTAGAAACAGAATAGATCCAAAGAGACAAATCGATCAAAAATGAAAAACGCAAAATATGGATCGAAATCATGGACGTTTTGGAATCCATTTGATAATTTGTGATACCTTTTTAAAGATCCGAGTTCCATTTTCAACGAACGAATCAAATTTAGAAGATCTTGGCTCTTTTGTTGGAACAAGAAAATCTCCAATTTGAACATTGTACCACCCACGATGCGTGTTGTACAAATAGTTCTTCGTGTTCTTCAATGATCCAAGAACATCTTCATAATAACCACCAACACTTTTGGGTTTTAACTTCAAATTCAATGTAACCCTTGGAGATTGTTGCTTTGGAACCCAAATTTGTTTCATGGATTTCGACTTCACAAAAACATTTGACGATTTTTGTCAATAAACCCGCTTCTTCTTTCGTTTAACCTTCTTCTTCTTTTTCTTTCTCATCTTTTTGCATCTTGAAGATTTGATTTCAAGAACACCTTCATTAGTAACAACTTCAACTTGACAAGTTTGAATCAAATCTTTTGGAGTTTGATATTTGTGAATTTCTTGGATTAACGACTTTCGATAAGGAATCATTTCTTCAAACGAATCACAAGAACACAAAATATCATCGGTTTGAACTCCAATTGAGCAAAAAACTTTTTCATCTTCTTGAAAATCAACTTGAATCTTCTTATCATGAACTTCAAGAACATCAAGAACATCATGAACTTCTTCATGAACCTCCTTATGATCTTCATGAACATCTGGGTAAAACTGAAGAATATTGAAACCATATTTTGGAATATCAATACGAATTCCTTGAATGATTTCATCTTCTTTCTTCTTCCTTCTTCTTTCATGATAAGTTGCACCCAAAGGATCAAGCAAACTTTTATTCTTTTCATGCCCAATTTCATATCCAATCATCTTTCCAAATTCATATTTTTCACCACAAGAAATGATTGAATAACTTTTGATCAATCCAACAACCAAAGAATAGTGAAGATATTCTAAATTGTATGAATATGTATATTTTCCTTTTTCCAATACATACCACAATTCACAAATTGGTTCTTCCATCTTGAATCAATCGATAAGATCTTGGGTTTTTGTAGAGAGAGAAAGTGAATTTGAATGGGTTTTCTAGAGAGAGAAAGTAAAAATCACTTGAATTCTAGTGAAGAAAATCGAATTATGAGTAGAATCAATGAGGAATTCGATTTCTAGAATCCAAAGCTCTCTATATCACGAAGATCAAAGATCAAAAGAAGAATCACCAAATCTAGAATGTCATCATGGATCAATTCTTCATCAAATCAAGAACACCCGTTCTGATACCAATTGTAGTGGTTATTATGATGACAAATGCGGAATATGAAAGATCTAGTGAATCATCATATAAATCATGAACACATGGAGTAAATCAATTTGGTTTAAGCTCTCTTTTGTTTTTGATAGAAAGAGTACAAATGGGTTTGCTATTTCTCTCTCTAAAACTAACACTCCAAAATGATGATTACATAAATGAGTGTCACTCACTTCCTATTTATAGGAAAGACAATTCTTTACACAATACAAGAGGGTAAGCACAAAATACATTCAAGCGTGACTTTGCACCCTAACACATTCGGAACCCTTCCGATGTTGCCACTGGACCTTGACCAGTGACACTTCCTGTTTGTGTAGAGCCTTCGTCTTTCGATCTAAAATTGCCATAGGTCTCTCCATAAAATTCTAGTGATCATCAACCTGAATGTCATCCATAGGAATGACCGTGGACTCATCAGCCAGACACTTCCAAAGCTGAGACACATGGAAAGTGTTATGACTCTGGCTGACCTCATCGGGAAAATCCAACTGGTATGCGACCTTACCCACCCGGGCTGAAATCGAGATCTGAACGCGAGACCTAAGCAACTCTAAATATCAGATGAAGTCCTCCACAAGAAACTCTGAAAATCCAACCGGATGACACCTTTCCAAGGCGACACCTTTAGAAGCACCAAGTCCCCCACCTGAAACTCGAGATCTGAACGTTTCCGATCTGCATAACTCTTATGTCGGCTCTGTGCGACCCGTAACCTATCGCACACCTGCTAGATCAACTCCGTAGTCTTGAGTACAACCTCTGTACTACGCATGACCCGATACCCAACCTCCCCCAGCAAACCGTAGTCCTACACTTCCTTCCATACAACATCTCAAAGGGTGGTAGGTCAATACTGGCTTGATAACTATTGTTGTAGGAGAACTCAGTCAATGGAAGGTCAATATCCCAACTCCTTCTAAAATCCAACACACAAGCCTGGAGTATATCTTCAAGCGTCTGAATCGTCTGCTCGCTCTGGCCATCGGTATGAGGGTGGTATGTTGTACTAAAGTGAAACTGAGTACCAAACTTCTCATGGAACTTCCTCCAAAATCGGGAGGTGAACCAAACATCCTGGTCCGAAATCACTGATACCGGCACACCGTGCTGACTACTACCTCCCGGACATAGATGTCTGCTAACTTCTTTGTATATATACTGTCGACAATTGGTATTAAATGTGCACTCTTGGTCAACCTATAAACAATGACCCAGATGGAGTCAATACCCCGTGCCGTCCTAGGCAATTTCGTGATGAAATCCATAGTAATCTCTTCCCACTTCCACATGGGAATGGGTAAGGGTTGCATCTTGTCATGGGATCTCTGATGCTCGACATTTACTTTCCTACAAGTCAAGCACTGGTCTACAAACCAAGTTATTTCCCTCTTCATGCAGGGCCACCAATAGCTCAACCTCAGATCTCTGTACATCTTTGTGGCCCCTGGGGTGGATATAAAACTTTGACTTATGCACCTCCTCTAAAATTGGCTGCCTCACCCCACCCGATGCCGGAACCCAGACTCTACCACACTGAGTCAACAACCCTCGGCTATCTCTGAAAAATAAGGGAACATGTCCTCTGATCCGCTCGGTCTTCCAGTTTTCCTCTTTCAACCCTTCTACCTGAGCCTTCTTGATTGAATCCATCAAAGGTAAAGTGATCGTCATCCTCAAAAAGGTACCTCGGATGGATGAACTCGTAGCCTTGAGGCTCAAAGCATCGGCCACTACATTGGCCTTTCTAGGTTGGTACATGGTCTCGTAATCATAATTCTTTACCATATCCAACCACCTCCATTACTGTATATTCAGATTCGGCTGGTCCATCAAATACCTCAAACTTTTTTGGTCAGCATAGATAGCGCATCGAACCCATTACAAATAGTGTCTCCAAATCTTGAGGGCAAAAACCACAGCCCCCAACTCCAAATCATGTGTAGGGTAGTTCGTCTCAAGAGGCTTCAGCTGCCTCGAGCGTAAGCAATCACATGACCAATCTGCATATGAATCGCTCCCAAACCCGAAATAGAGGCATCATAATCAACCACGAAATCACCCAAGCCCTCGAGGAGCACGAGAATCGGGGCCTCATATAATCTCTGCCTCAAGGTCTCAAAAACCAGCTGTTGTTCAGGCCCCCACCGAAATGTCATGTTGTTCTTTGTCAAATGAGTCAATGACACTGAAATCTTAGATAAATCTCCGATAATACCCTGCGAGACTTAAGCAACTCTGAATATCAGATGCGGTCCTCAGAACCTCCCACCGCATCACAGCCTCGATCTTGGCCGGGTCGACCAATATCCCCTTCTGGTTGACGATGTTCCCCAAAAATTGCACTTCGTGCAACCAGAACTCACACTTGGAGAACTTGGTATAAAGTCTCTATCTCCTCAGTGTCTCCAGCACCTCTCGCAGATGATCCTCATGCTTCTCCTTGGTCTTGGAGTAGCCCAGAATATCATCAATGAATACAATCACTGACTGATACAACATCGGTCTACAAAACCGGTTCATGAGTTCCATGAATGCTGCTAGCGTGTTGGTGAGCCCAAAAGGCATCACCACGAACTCGTAATGACCATAGCGAGTTCTGAAAGCCATCTTCTGAACATAATCATCCCTAAACCTCATCTGATGGTACCCTGATCGCAAATCAATCTTGAAAAACCAAAATGCACCATGAAGCTGGTCGAACAAATCGTCAATTCTCAGGAGTGGGTGACGGTTCTTCACCATTAGCTTATTCAACTCCCAGTAATCAATGCACATTCTTTGTGAACCGTACTTCTTTTTCACAAACAGAATCGGTGCTCCCCACGAAGAACTGCTCGGACGAATAAAACACTTGTCTAGCAGCTCCTAAAGCTGCGTAGAAAACTCATGCGTCTCAGGTGGCGCCACGCGATACGGTGCCTTGGCTATCGGAGCCACACCAGGTACCGGATCAATCTGAAATTCAAATTGCCTCTCGGGAGGCACCCCTTGTAAATCCTCAGGAAACACATCAGGGAAATCCCAAACAATGGGCACCGCACTCAAATTTATCGTCTCCCCAACCCGAGTGTCCATGACATAAGCTATAAATCCATAACAACCCTGCTACAAATATCTCCTGACCTCGTAGCTGAACAGAGAGCTCGCCCATACAAAGCTCCTTCGCCAGGGATAACCGGTTATCCCTCACTTGGGGTTCGAACTCTCACCAACTGTCACTCGCAATCAAGCTCCACTGAGGCCCAACCAATCCATCACAATGATAACCTTCAATCCCCACAAGGGAATCGGGTGAACAGATTCTAGACACATCCACAGAAAAACCTTGAAGCAATCACAATACGTTCATCCTCAATCTCAACCTCTAGAGTAGAATCCAAAGCCTTGGAAGCATCGCAAAACTTCTTGCTGCGTGAAAGAGATACAAAGAATCGGGTAGCCCCCGAATCAAACAGAACATGGGCAGACATACCATTGACTAAAAAGGGCCCTATACAAAATCAAGCATAAATATGAGCATGAAATAAATAAAGCAATAAAATATAGAGATAAGTTACATACCCGTAACCACATCTGGTGATGCACGAGCCTCATCGGTGGTCAGCTGAAATGCCCTACTCTTCACCATAAGGGCCCCCGCCTTGCTCTGGTGGCCATTAGTAATCCTCAATGTGGCTGGGGTAGGCACCGCCACATCTCCCTCTGTCAATCTCGATCAATCATCCTTTTTATGGTTGGTTTGATTGCAATGGAAGCATATCAATGAGCTCTAGGGGCAATCCCTATTCAGATGACCAGTCAGCCCACACCTGTAACAAACCGAACCCGCTTACCGAAACACCTCAATATGCTGTTGGCCACACTTTCCACAGCAGCCTCGGCCCTGCTGGTCCCTAGAATGCGAATTAGAAACCTTGGGCTTCTTGCTCTGGCCCACCACATTCTGTACCTGCTCCGAATTGCGCTTCGTCCGAAGCTCCAACTCAATCTCTCGCTCACGGGCCCTCTCAATCATATCATATCATTTAGGGTCATGCACCCTAAAAATCTCACAAAATCCTGGATGTCATCTCTTAACATGTCATGATATCTCGTCTTCTTCATCTCCTCATCTGCAACATACTGAGGAACCTACTGAACCCTCTCTCGGAACTTAGCGGTGATCTCCGCCACAGTCTCGGTGGTCTGGCGAAGGTCCTGTAACTCCCTCGCCAACTGTTGCACCTCGATAGCTGGTGCAAACTCCCATTGGAATCTCTGAACAAAGTCCTCCCAGGTCATCACTACCACAGTCCTTATCCCAACAGCTCGGGTAACCTCCTCCCACCAGTCTCATGCTCTGTCCCTCAACAGGCAGGATGCAAATCCCACCTTTACCCCCTCAGGGCAAAAGCTCGTCCATTGAGCATTCTCCATGTCAGCGATCCAGTGACGTTTAGCGATGAGATCCTTAGCCCTAAAGAAATCAGGAGCTCCACAGGCCTTGAACTCCTGGAATGAGGGAGCTCGAACTCCATTCTAACCCGCAACAATCTCGGCTCGAAACGTCCTGATCCTCTCATCCATAAGCTCCATAATCCCCTCCTTGATGGTACCAAACAGCACAGGGGTAGCATCCAGAATACCGCGAGTAACCTCAGCCGAAATGAACTCACCAAAATTGTCATGTAGACTCACCACAACACGATTAGTTCTCACCAATTAGGCTCACCAATAAATAATAAGTGGTTCTTGTCTTCTAGACTCGTCATAATATCATTGGTTCTCACTATGTAGGCTCACCAGTAAACAATACATAGTTATTGTCATGTAGACTCATAACAAAATCGTTGGTTCTCGCCATGTAGGCTTACCAATAATTTTTTTTCCAATATCATTACTTAATTTCTCAAAACCATATCACAGACATTTATTCCAATAAAACAAACATCCATACAAGAATGAGGTATAAGAATACTCATAGTCGATGTATAATCTATTGACTAGCACATACAAGTCAAACTAACATCTTCCTGCTTGTAACTTTCTATAATTCTCCTATCACTTAAAAACAAATAAACTTTGACCATACATAGCAAGGACTCTAATATAAGGACATGTCACTGTGTCTGGTAACTGGGTCTCATTTCTGAGACTTCTTATTACTTACTATTATTGTGTCCTACTACTGAAACATGTCACTATTTACTATCACCATGTCCCGTTATTGAGACCTATCATTGCACCTTGTCTCATTATTGATCCCGTTAATTTACTTTATCTTATTACTAATCATGTTACTATACTATCACTACGTTCCTCCTGTTATTATAATATCACTGTGTTCCTCTTATGGGAATCTATAATTGTGTTCCTCTCATGGGAACCAACAAAATTATTCCTCTAATAGGAACCTATAATAATATTCATGGCAAGGGAACCTATACTTATGTTCCTTTCATTGGATCCTATAATTATGTTAATCTCATGGGAACCTAGAACTGTGTTGTTGTCATGGGAACCTATAACTATGTTCCTATCATGGGAACCTATAAGTATGTTCTTCTCATTTGAACCTATAATTGTGTTCCTCTCATGTGAACCAATAATTGTATTCCCCTCATGGGAACCTATAACTATGTTCCTCTCATGGGAGCCTATAAATATAACATATAATCATAATAATAGAAACTTGCCAAGAGTAATCCAATATTAATCAATGCTTATATGGCATGTTAAAATTTCTTATCGAACTGCTAGCAATACCAAATCAATAATCACATAAAAATTCAGATTTCAAGTACTTGGCATCAAGAATTTTCACATAAACAATTCCTTTGACATTTCACATAATATCATTTACTTTGCTATGTTCCATGAAAACTTACATGTACTCACATGACTAGTTAGCGAAGACTAACTACTATTCTGACCTCAAGCTCTATATTTATTTCCAACTCATTAATTATCCAATCTTTTCAGACAATACACAAAGTTCTTTAGAACTTATGTAAATTTACCATCATATCAACCATAGTGATCATTTATATGACCACTAACGACTCTCGGTAACCGTTTGTTACCAAACTCATCTGTAACATTCGGTCCAGTTATGAATCAACTTTCTTGTATTTTCTTTAAAATGAGTGGCCACGACATAGTGAAGCATCACCACGACGTAGTGTATTAGTTTGGAACCCGGAATTCAAAAGACCCGCCACGACATGAACTTGGGGAACCACGACGTGGTAGGTGTTTTAAGTGAAAACCCTAATTTCGGGTCTTGGGCCCTATATAAGGAACATTAAGGCTTGGTTTTAAGCCTCCTTCTTCCTCCCAACCTTAGAAAGCCTAACCCTAGGATCCATGGAAATTATGAGCTTATTCTTGGTGCTTTTTGGTGATTTTAGAAGGAGAAGGAAGCTTTTGGTGAGGTGGTTACTTGGCAAGCATCATTTCTTCAG
The DNA here is from genome assembly GCF_052849685.1 of Lactuca virosa. Classification (NCBI taxonomy): domain Eukaryota; kingdom Viridiplantae; phylum Streptophyta; class Magnoliopsida; order Asterales; family Asteraceae; genus Lactuca; species Lactuca virosa. Next base: position 122,705,161 of record NC_136432.1, on the reverse strand, counting down.
TTAGGCTTATCTCTTGGACCTTGGTGAGTGCCCAAGACTCAACCTTTTATTGCCATGTTTCTAGATCTCTTTTCTTTGTCCCCTTTTCCCATGATTTAGATGGACTTAAGTCATGGGATCTCATAAAGTTTGCAACTTTATGAATCTCGAGGTCAATTTGAGCATTTAGTGTCTTGGATCTGAATTATAATCAAGTTTTGATGTCATGCATGGGATTTTAGTCATTAAACCTTATTTTTGACCTAAAATCGAAAAGGCATTTATTGGACATGTAAGTCCATAAAGCCACAATTTTTAAGGCCACTTTGGAGTGTGAAACCATTCTGGAAACTTTAGAGGTGTAACTCTAAGGATTTGGTGCTTAATGAGAATCTTGATGCATTAAGTCACCATTAGTGGTTGGGTTTGGTACTTTGGCTTATGGAAGGGTTTAAGGGATAAAGTTGGAAACTTTACCCATCAAGACCATGGGAAGGACCAGATCTGAGCCTTGAAGTTTTTTTAGTTGAAGGAAATTACTTAATGGTTTAAGTTGTCCATATACATAACTACGGCGTGGTTGAGGTCGCCACGACGTGGTGACTAGGTCAAGACATTCTTGTATTGTCGATTTGCAGCTGCAACATGGCCAAGGAGGCCACGACATGGCGATTAGCTAGGTTGACTACTGACTTTTGACTTTGACCTGGATTATGACCTAGGGGTATTTTGGGTGTTTTGAGTTGTAGTCTGAGTTTTGGTTACTGTTAATTGGAAAGGTGACCGGTAAAGTTGATTTTCGGAGTAGTGTGTTGTTGCAACTTTTTCATCTGTCTGTGAGGTGAGTCTCCTCGTTGTATCCATGGGTCGAAGGCACCAATGTCGGCCCATTATTCGGTTATTGTTGGGCTTATTATGTGTTGTGTCAATTGTATATGCTAGAATAGTCTCATTTATACCGGTTTAGGCCTATCCATCCGTGTTTATTACTTTCTAGGGTTTGACTATTTAATGTGCATGCATGTAACAATTAGGGTTAACGATTGTATCACCCTACCAAGCTCTCACAGAGAATTTCACGTTGAACTCTTCTAGAGCTTTGATAATCTAAGCATTCGACACTATTTTGATCATTGTTCTTGTTATTTGATTCACATTACTGTTTATAGAATCTATCGATCTATTTTATTGTTTCTATTGAGTATTGTTTTACACATCTGATTCTATACCAGTCTTTTTGAATCTCGACATCATGCAGCACGAAGATCCTCATACTCTTTCTTTCAATCTTTCCAGTAGTATCGGATCTACTACTAGGATCCCAATACTCTTCCCACATGATTATGAAGTCTGGGTACTGCACTTTGAAGACTATGTTCTAAACATTGAAGATCATGGCACCACAATATGGAAATCCATGACACAGGAGACGTTTGCTCACACGGCTACCAGAAAGGTCATCAAGACTCAAGCCGAATACAACACACTTCTTGTTGAAAATACTGCAATTCCTCAAGATGAAAAAGATAAGTTGTAGAGAAACATCAATGCAATGAGAATAATAAGGTTTGCTCTTCCTCCGAACACTTTTTGTCTGGTGAGTACATGTGAGACAGAAAGAGAAGATATGGGACAGATTAAAGGAGCTTTATTCAAGCAACGCTGATTTGGATCACTCTATACAAACATTACTCTTGTCAGAGTTTGGAGCTTTTGTTCAAAAGTCTGATGAAAAACTGGATCAGACATTCAATCGTTTTAATCATCTTTTAAGCAGGATGCTTAAACACAATCTCAGGCGTGAAGTAATAAAGCAAAATGTTATGTTTATGAATGGACTGAGGCCTGAATGGATAGCGGTTATGTCTACTGTGAAAGCTCACGAACAGTTCAAGAGCTACTCTTTGGCCAAGCCTGTGGGAATTCTAAGATCCCACGAAGATGAAGTAACGAAGGATGTGAAGCTCGTCTCTAACATCGGATCATTGGCGTTAGTTGAGAAAGGAAAGAAAATAGCTAAAGAAGATCCCGATTCTGACTTCACGAATAGTGAACTTACGAAGGAAGAGTATGCTCTGTTGGTGTCTAATCCCAAAAAGTTTGTTAAAAAGAATTTTGGACGATTCAAGAACAGGAACAGACAGGGAAACTACAGTTCAGACAAGCCAAGAGATGAGAGCTTCAAGAACTCTCAAAAGGATAAGGAGGAGCAAGAAAAGAAGTTGTTGGGTGATTCAGGATACGATTGCAATTACTGTCAGGGAAAGAATCACTTTGCCAAGGAATGTATGCTAAGGAGGATGAATGAGAAGAAAGAAACAGAGAAGGATGAAGCCTATTATCTTCAGAAGATAGAGGAGCTTAGGAAGAGGAGTGTTGTGAATGCTAAGCCTGCCTTGATAGTTGAGGAAGGTAGCGATGAAGATGGACGTGTTGAAGTGTGGTCCACAAATTCTGAAGATGATGAAGTAATGAAACCCACACATGGTGGGTGTTTTTTAGCAAAGTCTGATTTGCAGTAGTACGAAGGGAGATGTCTAATGGTTCAGAGCGAGGGTTTGAAACAAAGGGGCTATATGTTTAATGGCGGCCAGACCTCTGAAAATTGTTTTGTTGCAAAGCCTGTTTCTGAACAGGTGAAAGAATGTGAGAAGGTCATCGACAAGGTACACTATATACTCCAATCTCTTAATATTCGTATTACTCGTTATGTTTCTGAATTAGACGATTTAAAATACATTGTTTCTAATTTTAGTGATAGTTTAAAAATAACTCATCTTAGATATTCTAATTTAACTGGTCAAATCAGCAGGGCAACAAATAAGAGTGAAGAGAGAAGATTATGGATAGAGAAGTTGGAATTAGAGCATACTAGGTCAAAGGATGATGTTATTTATCTTAAGAGAGACAATTTAGCACTTTTGAAACAAAGAAATATTTTATGTTTGATAGCTGAGCGTTTATATTTCAATATTACTCAATTACATCTTGATTGTGAAAATGGGAAAGGGATTGCACAAAATGATTTTGCCCTTTCTTGAATTGAAAGAGGATGAAATCGATGTGGATTGCTATAAGTGCGAATCAATTGTGTCATCAGATGACGTCTCTGATTCTTACAGAATTGGACTTGAGAAAATAGAGGAATATATTAAGTCCAAAGATCACAAAAACATGTTGAAAGAATTGTTATCTGAAAAGTATAAAGAACAAAGAAAATCCACTACTATACAAAAATTTGATTCATTATGTGAAAAATTAAATTCAGATTTTTAATTCTGAAAACATTTCTGAATTTGACAAAAGCAATATGAGTGAAATTTCAATAGAGGGTGAGATAGATTGTTCTGCTTTTGTTCAAAATGCTGAAGATGTTGGATAAGGTGTCTAAGTCCATAACTTTATTTGGTATATACTTGACCCGACCCGGCATGGTCCATTTGGGTTGCACTTCACCCGAACTATTTGTATGGTTAATTCTTTGAGAATTGTATGTTTATGATTTATTAATATATTATAAGTTATAATATATTAATGTGAAATCATATTATTTAATTAGTATTGATCATAAATTAATTTAGAATTAATTTGATGATAAAAAAGGTGACTAATTAAATATGGGCTCTAGTATTTATATAAGTATGGGCTAATACTCATTTGGAATGGGCTTGGCATGCATGGGAGTCCATGGATAGTCCATGGAGCTTTTAACCCATGGATCCTTGGAAAGGAAGAGTCATGTGTATTAGGGTTTACATGGATGTAACCCTAATCCTCCACACTATATAAAGGAGCTTATGATGCTTGAAATGGCACTAAGTGTGTGTGTAAGAAAGGTTGTCGATTTCTACAAGCTAAGCATACTCTCTCATAGTTTTCCAAAGTTTGTGGTGATTTGTGACTTCCATTTGAGGCATCCACATTATTGGTGTTTAGCTCTCAAACTCCAAGGAATCAACTCACTATTAAAAGGTATGTAATTCTTCTAGCTTTTATGTTTAAAGTTCCCCATGCCATGCTAGATAGGTTATTAACCTTGGAAAACAAATTTGCATGTATTCTTAGTAAAACATAGATCCAAGGTTTCTAGGGTTGCATGTACACTATAGGAGTGTTAGAATGCTCAAAACCCGTCAGTGGTATCAGAGCCTAGGATTGTTTTCTTGAATACTTGATGAAAACTGTTAAAAAATCGAAAAATTGAGCTGTCTGGACAGTGGACTCGCCGAGTCCATGGGGGGGGGGGGGGGCTCGACGAGTCCAAGTCCAAATTCATCCTACTCGTCGAGTAGGTTCCTGCACTCGACGAGTAGGAGACTCTGACTGCAATTTTTCGACTTTTGCTGCTGGAAATGGACTTAAAACATTACCCTAAACTGTTTTGGTGTTTTAAAACTTGTTTTAGATGGTGTAATGGTTATGCTAATCCATTTAGAATGGCTAATATCAAAATTCCATGTTTTATATGTGTTCATATGATTCTTGAAATTTTGATATGATATTCATGTTCTTATGAGTTATTGTTAGATCATAGGAATTACTTGCTAAATTGTTTAATGATTAATTCTTGATCAATTATGTGTTTTAATGGAATCCATAATTTGTCCTCAAGTTATGGATTTCGAAAGGTCACTTTCTTTTAATGTCCATTTAAAACACATAAGTTACATAAAAATGAAGAGTCTTCACTTTTATGAACCATTAACTCATAAGTTATGAAATGAAAAGTTTTGAATAGTTTCAAAACTTGCCCTTAAGTTTTGGAATTTGTAAAGTCGCACACACTTTAAAATTCTTTAATTCCAACCCTTAGGATTTTAAAAGTTAAAATTCAACCTTTATACTATTATAAGATTAATGGTTAATATTTATATATGTATAAGATCAAGTCGTTTTACCGTTAGTAGGCCTCATTCACGAAGCCGGTCTATAAGGGGGGTATAAAGTTGTTTCCTATAAAATGGCAGCTTAATGGGTGTCCACTCTCACCCACCGCTTCCTTGATCGGTGGAGGGTCGTTAGCCGAATGGGTAGGACAATGACTTTAATTCTCATTAAAAGTATAATGATTATTATAAAGTAACTAATTGTTTTTATAAATTCCCAATCTTAGTTACTTTAGGAAAATGTGAAAATGGTGCTAACCCATGAAATTCACACTTTGTACCTTACCAAGTCGTTGGTGGAGCATGTGTGGTTAACCGGCACACTAACTTGGACTAGTAAGGATAACAAAGGGTGACTTAATGTTTATCATAGATCAGTGGAGCGCGTGTGGTTAACCGGCACATTGATTAGGTGATAATATTAAGGGTACCAAGTGAATTTGCATGGTTATTCACACCTTGTTTTGTGATCCTCGGCATCCCAGTCACAAAACTTGAAGGGCACAATCGAGATTGAAACATGCCATTGAAAAGTTCAATGAATCTCAAAAGAATGTAGGAATTTCAAAACCAATTAAAACCTAATAATTTACTTCGTTTTCATGGTGGAAATTGATAAATCGTCATTCACCTACCTTCAAATATGTTATAGCTTAGATTACGGCATCCCTCTTCTAAGTTATAATATATTGTGTTGGGTTCTAGCCTTAATATTACATTTGGGTGTCTTATTAAGGACTCTATATATCTAATCTAAACTTGTCTTTCTTCTTTTCAGATGTCTTCCAACAATGCTTCGGGCTCTAACCCTACCGGCTACTTCTCTCTCATGAACCTTTGTGGGAGAGTCAACTTCGATGGTTCCAACTTTATGGATTGGATCCGGAACATCAGGATGGTCACTCGTTATGAGGACAAGGAATATGTCCTCGAGAAGGAGCTTAAGGAACTCGATGAGTCTACTGCTACCCCTGAGGATATCGTTGAATACAAGACACATGAGAGAGAGATGCCACCAAAGTGGCATGTATCATGATGGCCACGATGACAGCCGAGCTCCAAAAGACCTATGAGGACTATTACCCTTTTGAGATGCACCGGGACTTGATGGAAAGGTACCATCAGAGTGCTCGTCAAGAGCGGTATGAAATAATCTCCTCCATGATAACAACCCCGATGAAGGATGGTGAACCCATCACGGGCCACATGCAAAAAATGCAAAGGTATATGGACTGTTTGCAGAAATTGAATGTGAACTTCCCTGAGGAGTTGGCAATTGACATCATTTTGCACTCCCTACCCTCATGTTATGATCAATTCCGCATGACATACCACATGAACAAGGAGGAAGTTACACTCAGCAAGCTTCAAGGACTTCTGAAGACCGCCGAAAGTGGTCTTAAAGGTAAGTTGGTTGTTACTCCTACTACTCCTACAACAACCCCTGTTTTGGCTATCGGACAAGGCAAAGGGAAGAAGAGGAAGAACCCTTCGAAGGGTACCAAGGGAAAGTCTCTTGATGGATCCTCATCAAGTGGAACCAAAGGTGGTTCTACTACTCTTTCTGCCATCCCTAAGGATGCTGATTGCTTCTATTTCCAGAATAAGGGGCACTGGAAGCGAAACTGACCAAAATACTTGCAGGATGTCAAGGATGGGAAAGTGAAACCATCCCATGAAGGTATTTACACTATATTGTCTAATAACTCACCATATTCTAACTCTTGGGTCCTTGATACAGGTTGTGGTATTCACATATGTTCTAATTTGCATGGCCTAAGAAGAAGTGAGGATGTGGAGCACGGGAAGATAAACTTAATCATGGGAAATTGGAAGGCTTCACCTGTTACCAAGATTGGAGTTTATACTTTGTTTCTAAGTAGTGGGTTAAAGTTATATTTGAATAAATGTGTTTACTCATCGGAAATGGCGAGAAATATTATTTCCTTTCATGGTTTGTACAAAAAAGGGTTTACCTTTTCGTTTGATAGTGAATGTGGTGGTATTAATGCTTTCTTTAATAATGTACTTTATTTTAAAGCATTACCTTGTGATGGTGTGTATGAAACTGTGTCGGTTGTAGATAACCTAGGAAATAATGTGATGTGTATTGATTCTTCTACTAGCTTGGATAAAGCATCATTGTGGCATTGTCGTCTTGGACATGTAAGCAAGAAACGCATAGGCCAACTCCAAAAGGATGGAGTCTTGGAGTCATTTGACCTAAAGTCAGATGATAGTTGTGAATCTTGTTTGCTTGGGAAAATGACAAAATCACCCTTCACTGGTACTTGTGCAAGGGGTGAGGGTTTGTTGGACCTTATACATACTTATGTATGTGGACCCTTCAAAACCGCCACAAGGGATGCTAATCGCTATTATGTGACTTTTACTGATGATTATAGTAGATATGGTTATGTATACTTAATCAAGCATAAGTCAGAGACTTTTGAAAGGTTTAAAGAGTTTAAACAGGAAGTAGAAAATCAATTGGGCAGGAACATTAAGATGCTTCGATCCGATCGAGGTGGTGAGTATCTTAGTATAGAGTTCCTCGACTATCTTAAGGAGTGTGGGATTGTCTCACAATTGACACCTCCCAGGACACCACAACTGAATGGTGTGTCTCAGAGGCGTAATCGGACCTTGTTGTACATGGTTCGTTCCATGATGAGTCGAACTTCTCTTCCAATCTCTTTTTGGGGGTATGCCTTAGAGACTACCGCCCATATCCTTAATCTAGTCCCTACAAAGAAGGTTGCCAAAACACCTCATGAGATGTGGACTGGGAAAGTTCCCAACTTGGACCATATCAAGATTTGGGGTTGCGAGGCTTTTGTAAGGCGCAAGACTCACGATAAGCTCGAACGTCGAAGTGAGAGGTGTATTTTCATCGGCTACCCACAGAGATCCTTTGGTTACCTCTTCTACAGACCCAGTGATAATGTGGTCTTTGTAGCAAGGAGAGGAGTCTTTCGCGAGAGAGAGTTCATAAGCCAAAGAAACAATGGGAGGCAAATTGACCTTGAATAAATTCAAGAGTCAAGTGGTGAAGGGACCTCAAACCCTAGAAATCAACCTGAGGAGGAAACTCCTGTTGATCCGACTGACGAGTTTGTACCTCTAAGGCGTTCCACGAGAGTTAGGAATGCACCTGAGCATTACTATGGTTTCCATATTACTGTGGAAGGTGATACACTTATCAGTGATAGCACACTGGTAAATCTGGATGAACCTAACTGCTACACGGAAGCCATTGCAGGCCCTGAGGCTGCTAAATGGAAATAGGCTATGGACAGCGAGATACAGTCCATGTATGGCAATCAAGTTTGGAACTTGGTTGAAAATGTACTAGGTCGTAAGACAGTCGGGTGCAAATGGATCTTCAAGAAGAAGACCGAAATGGATGGTAATGTACACACCTATAAGGCACGACTGGTTGCAAGGGGCTTTTCTCAAACTCCGGGAATTGATTATGATGAGACCTTTTCACCAGTAGCGAAGATTAAGTCTATTAGGGTTATGTTAGGCATTGCTGCATTTCATGACTATGAAATATGGCAAATGGATGTCAAAACCGCTTTCCTTAATGGAAAGTTGGCTGAGGATGTTTACATGAATCAGCCAGAGGGTTTTGTCAGTACAGAGTACCCAAATAGAGTGTGTAAGCTTGAAAAATCCATCTATGGATTGAAACAGGCACCTCGCAAATGGAATCTTTGTTTCGATGAGAAAGTCAAAGAGTTTGGCTTTTCGAGAAGTGAAGATGAGTCCTGCGTATATGTCAGAGCTAGTGGGAGTATAGTTAGCTTCTTGGTGTTGTATGTGGATGACATACTGCTCATAGGAAATGACATCCCAACCTTGCAGGAGGTGAAGTCCTGGCTTGGGAAGTGTTTTGCTATGAAGGATATTGGAGAGGCTGCCTATATCCTAGGGATAAGGATATTAAGAGACAGGAGTAAAAGACTAGTTGGTCTTAGTCAGAGTACCTACTTGGACAAGGTGTTGAAAAGGTTTAACATGCAGAATTCCAAGAAAGGAGAATTATCGATCCAAAGCAATGCCAAACTGAGCAAGGCTCAGAGCCCGAGTACAGAGGCTGAGATAGCTGAGATGAGTCGATTACCATATGCTTCCGTTGTTGGCTCCATCATGTATGTTATGACTTGTACCCGCCCTGATGTGGCCTTTGCTTTGAGCATGGTCAGCAGATATCAGGGGAACCTTGGCAAGGCTCACTGGACTGCGGTAAAGAATATTCTCAAGTACCTGCGGAGGACTAAGGATTGGATCCTTACCCTTGGTGGGAGTGATGACTTGAGGGTAGTAGGGTATAGTGATGCTATCTTTCAGACTGATAGGGATAACTTCCGCTCTCAGTCGGGCTGGGTCTTTACTCTAAATAGAGGGGAAATGACTTGGAAGAGTTGCAAGCAGGAGACAGTAGCTGATTCGACTTGTGAAACAGAGTACATAGCAGCGAGTGAAGCAGAAAAGGAGGCGATATGGCTGAAGAACTTCATCGGAGACCTTGGAGTTGTACCAACTATTAAGGAGCCTATGGAGATTTTCTGTGACAGCAATAGTGCGGTTGCCTTAGCCAAGGAACCGAGAGATCATGGCAGATCCAGACACATTGACAGAAAATATCACTTCATAAGACATAAGATAGAAGAAGGACTCCTCGTTGCAAAGAGGGTATCATCATAAGAGAATCCTACAGATCCCCTCACGAAGGGACTGACGAGGGTTAGGCATTTACAGCATGCGAGGCGCATCGGGCTGAAGGATGATATTAGTTTTACAGATTAGATAGCTATTTCTGAAACTTGTAAAATGTAATCGACATTTGATGATGAGTAAAAGGTGTGTTTATTTATGAGCAAGGTGTTACTGTCTTTTGTCAATTATTTACTATTGTTTCAGCTTTGCATGTTTTGACTTCCAGAATAAAATTACTTTATTCAAACTTCCACAGTCGGTCATACGTCGTAAGTAGGTATGAATTAAGACTGTCATGAGTTGGGCTTGTAGATGACTAAAGGTGTTTAGCCATAGCAATGGTTGCTACAACATTCATGAGTGCTCATAAGTTCTGAGTATTGGAATAAACACACGCTCACTTGCATCACTTCATGGAATTTATCTCGAGTGATCGTGAGACGGTAATATCATATAAGTCTTCAAACCTAGAGATATGAGTGGTTGCCTATGAGTTGGTTGTGCATTGATTGCACGAAAACGCATCAGTAACTTGATGTTATAAAACGTGCCTTTGTGTATAATTCAACAAGTAGTAGAACAAGTATATGAGTCGAAGTTTATCTGTTCCTTCTAGTCCTTGGAGGACTAGAAGCGATATCCGAGCCCCTTGATGATTTTGTTTTGACCTATGTACCGGGCCCGGTCAGAACCTAATTGATGTGTTCAATTTAGTTCTATGTCAAACAAATCGGAAATCGGGAAACAAACTGCTGGACAATAAGTACGACATTGGTCCATGTATTTGTCCGACTGATATCTTGAGAACAAAGGATTATATGATCACTTATCTAAAATGGCGCTTCATAGTTCAACAGAGTTTTAAGAGCTACGATTGTCGGTTGGTTCCTAAAGTCATATAGGCAAATATAGTTATTAGACTTATCTAAGTGGAAGACTGTTGGATAAGGTGTCTAAGTCCATAACTTTATTTGGTATATACTTGACTCGACCTGGCATGGTCCATTTGGGTTGCACTTCACCCGAACTATTTGTATGGTTAATTCTTTGAGAATTGTATGTTTATGATTTATTAATCTATTATAAGTTATAATATATTAATGTGAAATCATATTATTTAATTAGTATTTATCATAAATTAATTTAGAATTAATTTGATGATAAAAAAGGTGACTAATTAAATATGGGCTCTAGTATTTATATAAGTATGGGCTAATACTCATTTGGAATGAGCTTGGCATGAATGGGAGTCCATGGATAGTCCACGGAGCTTTTAACCCATGGATCCTTGGAAAGGAAGATTCATGGGTATTAGGGTTTACATGGATGTAACCCTAATCCTCCACACTATATAAAGGAGCTTATGATGCTTGAAATGGCACTAAGTGTGTGTGTGTGTAAGAAAGGTGGCCGATTTCTACAAGCTAAACATACTCTCTCATAGTTTTCCAAAGTTTGTGGTGATTTGTGACTTCCATTTGAGGCATCCACATTATTAGTGCTTGGCTCTCAAACTCCAAGGAATCAACTCACTATTAAAAGGTATGTCATTCTTCTAGCTTTTATGTTTAAAGTTCCCCATGCCATGCTAGATAGGTTATGAACCTTGGAAAAAAAATTTGCATGTATTATTAGTAAAACATAGATCCAAGGTTTCTAGGGTTGCATGTATACCATAGGAGTGTTAGAATGCTCAAAACCCATCAGAAGAGTCTAAGAAAAAGTTGATTTCTGAAAATTCAATCGAATTCATTCGTATTGTTGAAAATAAAGGCTCTAAAGTTTTAAATGAAAAAGCCACAGTTTTTCCGAAGGTACAAACAGTTTCGAACCAAGTTTTCGTTAAAATCGGGCTGAACATAAATGATACTCCAGAACTAATGTCCCTTGTTGATAATGATAATGCAAATGGTTGTGACAAATTCTTGTGGTCCAAGCCTATTGATAATGAAGATGAAACCAAAGGCCTTTCTGAATTGACTTTACGGAAAACAAAGGGAAAATACGTTTCGGAACCACTGAATCGTGTTAACCATAGTTACGATAAGGCAATGCCAAGTGGCACAAAGGATATTCCGATTGAGATCTCTTGAGAACAAAACGAAAGGCCTATTAGAATAGAGAAACCTAAATCTAACATTCACAAATCTACTGCTGAATTGATTGAAAAGAAAAGGCATTTGAATGCTAGATATAGGAAAAATCTAAAAGAAAGAAAACACTTTAGGAAAAATAAGAATTCAAATCAAAATACTGTTAATTCCGAAAGAGTTTCAAATCAAAATAAGCATTCTTCTCCTATTCCGAAATCTCAACCAACATCTTCTTCTCAACCTCAAAAATCAACACCACTTGTTTCAAAACCGCGTGTTTCAAAACCATTTGAAAAGCCAAAATCTAATAGTTCTCCAAAACCACAATTTTTAAAACTAGTTCACACATAAAAGGATGTAAAGGGCAAAAGTAAAGTTGTTTCGGAACCAGAGATTTCTCTCCAAGTACATGAAGCAAACTTGAAAAAGGAGGAAAAGGCATTTGCGAAAAAGATGGCTAAGAAACACAAAGAATTTATTCAATGGAAATCTAATGTAGTTGAAATGTAACATACACGTTCAGTTATCGTGTTTTATAATGAATAATATTATGAAATATTATATGAATTTGAGTATTGAGTTCTAACAGATAGTTTTTACTTGAATTGAAGCAAAACTATGTTTAGAATCATTCAGAATGCTTTGGAAGTCTTATGAGATTCCGAACAAAAGTCAAATATTGAAATTTAACGAAAATATAAAATTTGAAATAAGTAAAATTTTATTATTGAAAGTTTTAGATAATTTCGTTAGAAACATATAGGCAAAAACCTCATTAAAATCCGAGTTATAACGAAGAAGTTATGATCAATCGAAGATCCGCGACAAAACCGGCAAACACTGAAGGGTCCAGTTAGTGGTTTGGTCTAGGCTTTCATTGTAATAGTTCTTTTGATTCTTTAATGTGGTTAGTAGGTTGTTAGTTTGTTTACGTCCCTATAGTGAGTTTACGGCCGTAAGCCTGTTTACGGCCGTAAACCCAGTTTCCGACCCAAGTTCCCTATATAGAGAGGTGTGGTACGTCATTGTTAGTTGTTGATGCCACAGAGTTCACGGCCAAGTATATCGAGTTGTACCAAACGTTTTTCAGTAATAAACGTGTGCAAGCTTGATTTCTCTTATTCTTCTACTAATATTCTAGTTAGTGTTTATTGTTTGATTTCTTGATCATTGGTAAAGATCCGTTTTAGGACCTTACAATTGGTATCATAGCAAAACCGGTGTCAAAGCATCATTCAATCGAGTTTTCGGTTGTTTAAACTTATATTCTTCACTGTTTGAGATTGAGTTTGGTATTTTCACGGCTAGAAGGGATCGAATCTACTCCAAAATTGTGTTTTCGAGAACTTCTGGGACTTTACTGCTAAAAGATTACGACCGTAAACCCTGTTTACGGTCGTAAACTCAAGAACATTCAAACACCGTAAACTGTGTTCTTGGGCCGTAAACAAAGCATCTTCAATAACCGTAAACTAAGCTTCAAAAACCGTAAACGCAGGACCGTAAACTCTCAGACCGTAAATCCGACCGTAAACTCAGTTTACGGCCGTAAACTCATTGACCGGAAACTTAGTTTTGACATTCTCCTTGTTTTAAATTTTAATAATCAATGGATTCTCAAAGTCAAACACATCATCATGAACTGGATACTGTCATGGGCACAACCACACGTATTCCAAGACTGCTGTCTACAGATGGTTTTCCTGAATGGAAATACCGGTTTGAGAAGTATATTAAGATGAAAGACTCCAAACTTTGGAGAAGCATCATCAGGGGTCCTGTCCGAATTACCATCACTGTTGCAGGACAAGTGATTGACAAAGAGGTTGAGCACTATACAGATGAAGATTTTGAGAAAGTTGAAGAACAGGAAAGGGCTTTAGCCACTCTGACCTTGGCTTTATCTCCTGATATAGCTCAAGGTTTCAGAGAATATACTTCAGCTAAAGCTTTGTGGGAAGCCTTGATTGAGGTGTATGAAGGAAATGAAGACATGAAGGAAAGCCGCCAGGATATGTTGCGACAGAAATTCAACATGTTTAACTATATTCCCGGAGAAACCCTAGAGGCGCAGCTGCAGTGATTTACCACTCTCACTACTGAGATGAACATTTCTGGAATCTTCTTAACCAAATCAGAGATAAACAAGAAGCTACTGAATGCTCTTCCAAAGTCATGGGACATAAATGTAGCTGTCATTAAGAAGACCAAGGATTTGAATCGTCTCACTCTTGCTGAAACAATGGCGATCATCAAAGCTTGTGATATTGATAATAAACAACGAGCGATTAACCATGTGAACTCGTATTCGACTGCAAATCTTGGAATTTCTTCTAACAATGCCCTTTTATCAATCATTTCTTCCTCAGTTCAATCATTTACTGTTCAACAACCTCAGAATCAAACCTTTACTACTGCGTCATCCATGCCTCATTCTCAAAGCCAGTCGTTTGTCACTCCACAAGTTGTTCCCTCTTCCAATGTGCCAGTTGTAGCCTCTTCCTCAAACACAAAGAAATGTGATGAAAATCTTGCTCTCGCCACAAGACTTGTTAATTGCTATAATGCTTTTGTAGCTGGAGAGCTTCCACCTCAGTTGTCATTTGTTTATCTGGATCAGATTCATCCAAAAGATGTGGAAGAGATGGACATCACATGGTAGATAGCTATGGCAGTATTCAGGGCTAAGCAGTTTGCCAAGAAGACTGGGAAGAACAACTGGGGTATGAATGCTGATAAAAAGGTGGGGTTCAACAAAGGGAAGCTGCGTTGTTTCAACTGTCACGAGCCAGGTCATTTTGCTCGTGAGTGCCCGAAGCCAGATAGAAGATTGAACAACGACAGGACAATGGTTGCAGTGGGAAACAATCGGGGAGGTGCTCAGGTCAACGGTGAGAAGGCTATGGTTGCTCAGTCATTTGACTGGGAGGACCAGATTCAGGCTTTAAATATTTCAGGACCTGAGAATGATCCCCTGGCCCAAGTCAATGATGAAGCTCCCATGGAGAATGTTGCAGCTGATCCTGAAGAAAAGATGATGGAACTGCAGTTTTCACTAATGGTATCTTCTACTTCCGAGCCCAAGAAAAGTGAGGTAAGTTTACCTTCTTGTTCTCAGGCATGTATTAATTATGTTAAAACTCTTCGTGATGAAATAGATTCATTACGTAGAGAAGTAGAGGACCTTAGATATGAGGGCTATCAACTTAGAAAATGACAAAAACCCCTAAAGACCCAATTAGAAACAAAAATTAAGGACTTTAGGAGACTTCAGGAAGACTACAGTATCAAATGTGTATATTATGATTATATCATGAGACAGAATGCTGAGTTACTTACTGAGCTTGATACATTAAAAAGGCAATTTGAAACTGCAAATTTTGATTTTAAAAGGTTTGATGTATCAAGCGAGGTAGTTGCCAACATGATTGACCATTCCCTGCAGTTCAAACGAAACCAGCAAAAGGGTTTAGGATACGAGAATGTACCTCCTCCTTTCTATCATACATATCAGTATAACCCTTTGTCCAAAGAGGAGATTGCCAACGAACCTTCAATGGTGTATGGCAAGCCATCTAGTTTTGTTTCAGGAGGATTTATTAATGTTGAAAGTACTAACCTTTCTACTTCCCCTGCAGATCAATCCTTAGATCAGTCAAAGCACGAAGTTGAAGGATCTGTTTCTGATAACAAAACTGAGTCTAAACCTGATGTTTTTGTTTCCAATGAAAAACTTTCTGTTTCTGATGTTAAAGATGACAATGTTTTTTGTGATACTTCCGCATCTGCTTCTGCTGAACTAAATTTTTTTGAAGTGTTTGATGAATTATTTGATAATCCTGATGTTTGTGATGCTTCTAATGAAAACACACCAATTCCATAGGTCCCACCATCTGATGCACCCTCACTTATCTCCCAACCTGCTTCTTGTACATGTTCTTGTGGGAAAAGTAAGGGTGTCAGTAAAGATAATAAATCTGAGAAAAGCAGTACCAGTTTTAATAATAATAATCAGATTTGTTTTAATTGTGGTATTGGTGGTCATATAGCTAGGAATTGTCAAAATAGTATTTTTATACATTATATGTCACCAAGAGGGGAGAACGAATCTAGAGGAAGGTCTTTAACTAGAAAGTCCTCAAGAACTCGTTCTCGGGATGGTGATTAGAAGGATGATCGAAGTAGAAAAAGGGCGGTTTTTCAAAAGCATAAAAAGGTTTTTCATAACAAAGTCTCAAACAGTTTGCCACAACCGAACAAGGCTCCGCCAAGATCGGTTTCGTCAAAGAGCAATTCTGGATCTTCAACCACTTCTGGTAGAACTTCCAGATGCTCAATGCAAACTAATAAGAAACATATTTCAAAACCACCTCTGAGTGTTAGAAAACCTAAATATCATTGGATGCCCAAATTAACTTCCAATCAATCATCAGCATCCTCTGAAAAGATTAGAAATGATAATTCAGAATTGAAGGCGTTAAAAGATCAATCAGAGAAAGTGAAGAGGCAACCCAGGACACTGATGACCTGGGTTCCCAAATCTAAATGATCCCGCTCATTTTGCAGGGACAGTTGTGGAGGAATGTCGTCAGACCTTGGTACGTCGACAGCTGCTGCTCCCGGCATATGACAGGAGACATCACCCAATTGAGCAACATTCAATCTTTTAATGGGGGATATGTTTCCTTTGCGGGAGGAGAAGGTGGCAAGATCACTCAGAGAGGAACCGTTACAAATGGAGTGCTAAGTTTCGAGAATGTCAACTTTGCTCCAGAGTTAAAACATAGTTTGTTAAGTGTGTCTCAAATCTGTGACAAAGGTTATTCTACCCATTTCACCGACAAGGAGTGCATGATTCTCAAGCCAGGCATTGTCATCCCGGAAGAATGGATTCTTGTCAAATCTAAGCGGGATGGGAATGCCTACATTATTGATATGAACAGCAACATTCCTGAACAAATCACTTGCCTCTTTTCAAAGGTCTCTGAACAGAACGCAATGTTGTAGCACCGAAGACTCGGTCATGCGAACGCTAAAAATCTAAATCGTCTTGCGAAGAATGAGATGGTACGAGGCTTACCTGTCAGAGACTTTATCACTTTTGAGAAGTTTGTGTCATGTGCCCAGGGAAAACATCATAGAAAACCACACCTTCCAAAACAAGTTAACTCAATCAGTCAGGTGCTCCAATTATTACATATGGACTTATTTGGTCCGGTTAACATCCTGAGCATCAACTGAAGCTCGTACTGTCTAGTTGTGATCGATGATTTCTCTCGTTTTACGTGGGTCTTCTTCTTATCCAACAAAGCTGGGGTTGCTGATCTGATAAAGAAATTCATTGTGATGATTGAGAACCAAACCAACAACTGGGTGAAGGCGCTTCGTACTGATAATGGAACAGAATTCAAGAATGCATTTCTTGATCACTTTTGCGTAGAAAAGGGAATTGTGCATCAATACAGCTCTGCTCACACGCCTCAACAAAATGGTGTTGCTGAGAGGAGAAATAGAACATTAAAAGGCGTTGCAAGGACAATGTTGTGTGACTCCAAGTTACCTGTTTTCTTTTGGGCTGAGGCGATTAACACTGCTTGCTACGTTCAGAATCGTGTTTTAATAAACAAAGCTCAGATGAAGACACCGTATGAGATTCTATATAGTCATAAGCCTTCATTCAATAATTTCCATGTATTTAGCTGCCCTTGCACCCTTCTTCACCTGGAGTCCAACCCGAAGTTCAATGCCAAAGCCGATGATTGTTATATCGTAGGATATGCTGCACGCACCTCGTATAGGGTTTACAATAAGAAGACGAAGCAGATTGTCAAATCCAATGACATGCGCTGGCTGGAGGAGAATGAAACGGATGCTCGAGTGGGTCCTGATTGGTTATTTGACAACACATCGCTTTTCAAATCCATAAATGTGTCTTCAGATGGTTCATCTGGGTCTTCCTCTGGTTCGAAGAATGTTTCTGAAGATGAAGACGAAGAAGTTATCTACAGACCTCCAACGGTAACCTCCTCACCATTTGAGGGGGAGTCATCTGCTACACCTGAGGGGGAGTCCTCTGTTCCACTTGGTAGTCCAAAATCTCCAGTTCAAGATGGCACTCCTGATGCTGATGGTACACCTTTTACCCCTGTTGAAAGAGAGTTCATGTCTAGAGATGCTTCCGCTGTCACTTCAACTTTTAAGGAACTACTCTTTCCTGAAGAAATTGCTAATGAGTTTGTAGCAGATTCATCTAATGTGGAACAATCAGCAAATGATGGAGGTTTCAACATTCACACTCTTCCCGTTTCACTCAATAATATCAGCCAAGACATACCTTCAAGAATTCAACGCGATCATCCGATCGACAACATCATTGGCCAGCTGGGTGATGGAGTTAGAACCAGAAGTCAGAGTGGAGATGTCAATACATGTCTCTATTCTTGCTTTATCTCTCAAATAGAGCCCAAGAATGTTGAAATGGATTTGAATGAGCCCAGCTGGGTAGACGCTATGCATGAAGAGCTAAATCAATTTGAAAAGCTCGGGGTTTGGAAATTGGTTGAGTTATCAAAGGGCAAAAGGTCTTTTGACACACGCTGGGTCTATCGAAACAAGCATGATGATTCTGGAATTATAGTGCGTAATAAAGCAAGATTGGTGGTTCGCGGGTTTAGACAAGTCGAGGGTCTTGATTATACAGAGGTTTATGCTCCAGTGGTTCGCTTGGAGGCTATTCGTATCTTCCTTGCATATGCTTCCTACATGAACTTCACGGTTTTTCAAATGGATGTCAAGACAGCCTTCTTGTATGGCAAGGTGAAGGAAGAAATCTACGTTGATCAACCCCATGGGTTCGTTAACTCAAAGTTTCCTAATCATGTCTACAAGTTGGACAAGGCGTTGTATGGGTTACATCAAGCTCCTCGAGCATGGTATGCGACTCTCACAAAGCATTTTCTCGAGCATGGATACTCTCGTGGCACTATCGATCAAACTTTATTCATCAAGCATGTGGGTAATGATCAGATTCTAGTCCAGATCTATGTTGACGACATTATCTTCGGGTCTACAAGTCTACAACTATGCATGGAGTTTGAAGGCGTGATGAAAAACAGGTTTGAGATGAGTTCGTTGGGTGAA
Organism: Lactuca virosa; assembly: GCF_052849685.1. NCBI lineage: Eukaryota > Viridiplantae > Streptophyta > Magnoliopsida > Asterales > Asteraceae > Lactuca > Lactuca virosa. The sequence goes on along the minus strand of NC_136432.1, from coordinate 122,686,338 downwards.
ATGACCATGTTTCTGGGGCTTCAGGTCAAACAAAATTCAACCGGAATCCTGCTCCATCAAGCCAAGTATGTGGAGGATATTCTTGAGAAGTTCGGGTTTCAAGACGCAAAACCTGCATCGACACCAATGGCCGAAAGACCCCTGCTGAATCCAGATACTGATGGCGAATCCGTAGATCAGACACACTACAGATCGATGATCGGATCGTTGAAGTATCTTACTACAAGCCGTCGAGACATCATGTTTGCAGTTTGTCAATGTGCACATTATCAGGCTAATCCTAAACTTTCACATCTTATTGCTGTCAAGAGAATCTTTTGGTATATCAAAGGCAACCCAAAATTGGGTCTTTGGTATCCGAAAAATTCCGAATTTGATTTATATGCTTTTGCTAACAGTAATTATGGAGGCTGTGAGCTTGACAGGAAATCTACATCAGGAGGGTGTCAATTCCTTGGAGACAGGCTGGTGTCATGGCAGTGCAAGAAACAGCATACCGTCTCAACCTCAACAGCAGAAACGGAATACGTTGCTGCATCTGTTTGTTGCTCTCAAGTTATCTGGATCCAACATCAGCTGTTGGATTACAGTTTGAATTATCTAGAAACCCCCATCTACTGTGATAATGAGGTTGTGATTCAAATTACTAAAAATCCTGTCCAACATTCCAAAACCAAGCACATTGATATCAAAATTCATTTTATCAGAGACTATTATGAACGCTCGCTCATCCGGCTGGAACAGGTTCCTTCTGCTAATAATGTGGCGGATCTGTTCACCAAGCCTTTTAACAAAGCTCGATTCGATGTGCTTGTGGGATTTTTGAAAATGATTCGTTTTGAGGACTAATTTTGTTTTAAATTAGTTTAAATTTGCGCATTGTTATTTCATTCTCACCCATGCACAAATTTAGGGGGAGAAATAAACAAAAACCAAACAAAAATTTAAAAAATTCAAAAATCCAAAAACATTAGAAAATCAGAAAATCAAAAATATGTTGCTGATAGTTTTGCTTGTAGGTGTTGTGACGGGAAGTGATATTATCAAGTGATAACAGGCAATCTGAATCTGCGTAACGTACCAAAATTAAATCGTCTACGCTCTGTGATTCGATGCGCTGGTAGGCACGAAAGATTCTAAATGGACTTGACTAGGCAGAGTTGAACTTAAGGAATTCAGAGACTTGACAAATCTTGACCTAGTTAGATCCGTTTAGCCTGACAATACGACGCTTGGATAGGTTGAGCAGGGAGATATACATGGGAATCTACTGGTCACATTAAAAGAACTCGTATCTAGAACTGTCGATTAACTTTTCCTCAATGTGCGGATTCTGTCCTTAATTCCGATATTGATGGGGTGACTGGGGAATTCCGATAAGTTAGGTCTGTAGAAAATTATTTTCTTTCTTTCTGTCTGTTAGTCATATGTTGCCTCCTCTGCGTGATCGAGAGATCCGACCTGGACTGTAACATATGCAACTCTATCTCTTTGCATCTTCTATCTATGAAATTCTTTCTATCTGTTAGCCATATATTGTCTCCTTTGCGTGACTTACAATCCGACCTGGTACGCAATATATGCACCATTCTTCTTCTAAATCCCTCTAAAACTTCACTTAGTCATATGTTTCACCCTCTGCGCGATTGGAAGAGATCCGACCTGGGTGTACAGCATATGCATTCTAAATCTATCTTCTCTCTTAATAATTTTCTGCTCACCTGATGTAAGGAGTATTCTGGAAGTCCTTGATTACTGGAGCATATCAGGAAGCGGGAAACATGTTCTAGTACAATTAAAATTGAACACTTACCGATTGTCTTTAGATCTCGCTGCTCAATTTAGGTGGACAACAATATCCCTGGTCGTCGTCAGCTAAATGGTCCCTAAGAAATTTATCTAAGTATATAGGATCAAAAAAAATGTATTGTCTTTCTTAGCTTGTCCAAAAGTTATCACAAATTTTTCGTGTTTAAGTGGATCACAATACCGGCGATCGACCAGACATAGACATGAAGGTAGAGGTACCGACAAGTGGATGAAGGCTGTCTAATAACTTTGATCCCAGTGTCACAAAATTATATTCAGTGTTTGTTGAGATAAATCTAGTCTTCTTTTATTTTTAATTTTATTTTTTTTTATTTTTTACTTTTATTTTATTTTTATTTTTATAATTGTCAAAATTTAAATTTTTTGTTTTTATTCTTAAATTTTAGAAATTGTCTTTATTTTTATTTTATTTTTAGTTTATGTTATTTTTAATTTTAATTTTAATTTTTAAAATCCTCAAAAGGTTTTATTTTTGAAAAATATTTGGGATTTGGACTGTGCATTATACTGTGTGGAAGACAGGTAAAATCGCATTGGGTATAAAAGGAGAGCTTACAGCCGGAAACCCTTCCACTCCTCATTTTTCTTCTTTCCGGCCGTAAACCCTCTCACATTCTCTCTCCTCTCGAAAAAAAATTCTCGTTTTTTTGTGAAATCGTTCGGTTCATCTCAAAGGTATAGCAAAATCGACCATGGGAATGTGTTCTGTTCATCAAATCGACGGATTTTGAGGCCTTAATCGAAGAAAAACCACTTTCGGCGTTTACGGCCGGAGCTTACGACCAATGAGCTTACGGCCGTAAACTCAGTCTCCGATCGTAAATATGCGTTTTGACCATGAAATCGACGAATCTTAGGGTTTCAATCGTAGAAAAATGGATTTCAAGAGCTTACGGCCGTAAACCCCTAGTTGACCGTAAACTCCAGTTTGGTCAAAACAATTTTTTAAAAGGGCCAAAATTAAATTGATTAATTAAGAAAACTTAAAACATTAATTGTTCAAATATTTTTGTTTTCTTACTTTGCTTGTTTAGTGCAGATCAAATGGTAAATTTGAAGTTCGCTGACATGCACAACTTGGCCATCGTACTGGCTGATCCTCCTGTTGTTCATGGAGAATTCAGGTCGATGATCCACAGGCTGAGGAATTGCTGCTTGGCGTCTGCTATTACTGTGTATCCCGTGGTTTATCAGAATATCATCAGGGAATTCTGGAGGACTGCCAAACTGAAGACAGATGATGACGGAGCAGTTACTATTGAAGCTGTTGTGAAGGTTGCAAGATTGCTATTACTGAACAATTCATCAGAGAAGCGTTGCTGATTGATGACCGATCTGACTTTCCTATTGAGATTGGGATTGAAGATGCCCAGAGGGTTCTTAAGAAGATGGGTTACGAAGGCATCTTTCCTCCCACTGTGAAAAAGCTTCTGCCACCATACTGGAGATTCTTGGCTCATGTATTTGTGAGCTGCATTTCTGGGAGAAGGTCTGGAGCTGACGAGATTTCTCTAAGGAACACTGGAGCCTTTGCTTCTCTTGCTGCCGGAATAGACTTCAATTTCTCGAAGTTTATCTTAGACGAGTTCGTGGTGAACATCAACGCAACAACCCGGGATACTTTCTTGATGTATCCTAGGTTCATCCAACTGTTCATCAATATTCAATTTCCGTAGATGATCAAGGAGGGAGATACTCTAGATATGAAGTCATTAGGTCCCCATACTGTTGGGCTCATAAAGCATAATCGAAGGGGAAAGGTCGTTTTCCAAGGACTGTATCCTCTTGTGAAGTTTGGAAAATTTGTTGAGCTAAACTAATCATCCGAGTCGCATGGATCTTCAGATAAAGTATCCTCTGAGCCTACTTCTTCAGAGAGGGTGATTTCAGAAGATGATGTTATCACAGTGTCAGATCATGAAGAAAGAGAAGAGACAGTAATTCCAAATGCTCATGTGGCTGAGGAAGATGATCTGACATCAGTTCTAGTTCAAAGTGATTATAATGAAGGGTCTTCAAATCGTGGGACTGAGACTAATTTATACAAAGATCTTGATCTTTCTGGCTTCGATAAGGATGAAATTCCGCTAAATTTTGGAAGTAATGAAGATTTCTTGTCAAGTGAGAATCTCAACTCACTGCTTCACAATATCAATGATGTTGCTCATCCAGCAACGGAGATACGGGAAACTGAAGACGTTCTTGAATCTACGCCTCCTACTACCAAACAAGTGGCTGAAACAGCAACTCTTATGGTGACAGTGTCAGGGATTCCTCCCCTTGATATTGTTTCTCCTACATCTGAGCCTCTTGAGAGTGATCGCACAACAACACATACCTCTCAACGTCCTCTGAAAAGAAGAAGACGTGACCCTAGACAGGGAATTTTTGTTTCTGGTGTACTTCAAGGCTTTTTAACACCAACGATAACCACTCCTGCCATTGTCTCATCAGAGCCTTTCAGTGAAGGTCCTAGCACCACTTACGAAGCTGGTGGTTCTTCTATCCCCGTAGGATTTTCTCCTCCCAGGCTCGATCATGATGCTGCTTCAGTGAGGCTGGCCATGCATTTGGCTGAAGAACAATTCTCAATGCCTCCCTCCCGTGGTAAAGGAATATCTTTTGGGGAAGGCAACTCTGGAGAAGAGAATCCTACTATTCTTGGACTACAGAAGGAGATCAATGTTCTAAATCAGAAAAATATAGATATTGATATCCGGGTTACAGACCTTCAGACTGAAAACACCAAGCTCACCATTCAAGTAGTTGATCTTCTAGAAGACAAAGCTCTAAAGACTACGCAGATCACTGATCTTCAGACTCACTTTGGTCTGTTGACTGCCAGTTACTATGACTTAAAGAAGAAGCTGGAAGAAGAATTTGGTGACAAATTTAAGTCGTCTGTCGATGAACAAAGGATCTATATTCCTAATCAAGCTGCTCCCATAGTTCCACCACCTGTAAGAACAACCCGAGTTGTAGATCGTTTTGATAAAGAACCAGCACAGGCTCCGAATGTTGTGCCTTTGAAACGTGGCAAACTGGCTAAGTCTGATGAGAAGAGACAACTGTTGTTCAAAAGGAGCTCTGATCAGAATACTCCTGGGGATCAGCCTAACATCATTGTTACAGATCTTGGAGAGAATCGCTTTAGGGATGTATATGGTGATAGATCAGGGATCATATCATGGGGATTTCACGACACTTTAAATATGTGGATCGTGAGACGGAAAAGTGGCAACACAGAATTATATAAAGATGCCCATGATTTTCCTTCCTGGACCAGGATTGATCTTTCAGAGTTATCAAAGGCTCCTTTTGCGAATCCCTCTCAAAATCCCAAGGCTACACAATTCAAGCATTTCTTGGAAGATCAAGTGCTTAAGGGTTTTCCTTCAATGAAGACTGCAGAGTCAATTATTAAAGTATACCCAAGTGTAATTGATCCTAAAACCAATCAACCTCTTCGATCTGTGATGTGGCCTGCTACCGATCAAGTAAAGCAGATTCCTATTCTTCAGAATCAACCAGATGGCTCTTTAAAGTCCATGCTTTACTGGGTGTTTGATGAAACTACAGCCTCTGTTGTCATAAAACTTGAAAATGGATGCATTCGTTTATATGACAAAAGAGATTTACTTCAGTTTGGAAAATGGGATATTCATCAGTTGAGTGTACATCAGATCAAGGTTGCTGAAGATATCTTTGAGCATGTTGCGAAGGAGTACACAGCTATGGTTGCCGAGATTATTGCTAAGAAGATGTGGAACGGAGCTATGGGGAAATCAGACGTGTTGGTGGTTGATAAAGACTGAGTCCAAGCTAACACCAAACCAAGGGGGAGATTGAAGGGTCCAGTTAGTGGTTTGGTCTAGGCTTTCATTGTAATAGTTCTTCTGAGTCTTTAATGTGGTTAGTAGGTTGTTAGTGTGTTTACGGCCCTGTAGTGAGTTTACGGCCGTAAGCCTGTTTACCGCCGTAAACCCAGTTTCCGGCCCAAGTTCCCTATATATAGTGGTGTGGTAGGTCATTGTTAGTTGTTGATGCCACAGAGTTCACGGCCAAGTATATCGAGTTGTACCATACGTTTTTCAGTAATAAACGTGTGCAAGCTTGATTTCTCTTATTCTTCTACTCATATTCTAGTTAGTGTTTATTGTTTGATTGTTTAATCATTGGTAAAGATCCGTTTTAGGACCTTACAAACACTATGTAGCGTAAAGAGTGAGTTTTCGATAAACTACTTTTTAGCTTTATTGATCTAAATGAAAGTCGTAGTATTCGTTAAACCGAGAATTTTCATAAAAAGAACGTCCAAATCTGACTTTGTATGAGGAAGTTATGATTTTTCTAAGTTTCGGAATAACAATAGACAGCTAAAAACTCGAAATAAAGATCGAGTGATTTTTAGCCGACACAAACTAAACGAGAATCGAATGTCTCGTCAATAGTAGTACAACGGTAAAAAGACAGACGAAAACGGACGTCGGATGAAGAAGTTATGAATTTTTAACGGATTTTCCTGTCCCGGTCTGTTAAAAATAATAATATTAAAAATAAATTGAAAATTAGCCGACGGAGTCTAAACGAAAGTTGTAGAGTATATTATTGCCTACGCGTGCATATAAAGAACGTAAAAAACGGAGCTCGTATGCGAAAGTTATGAATTTTAGAAGTTAGGGACACAAAAAATCGAGAAAAATGTGAAATCCGAGAAAAATCGCATGGTCAGAGTTCGGCCACGTCACCTCGCATGCGAGCCTGCCCGTGTTAGATGCCGATGAGTCATCCGAAGCAGCTGCCGACGCGTGTCCGACGCGTGTCGCCGACCCTCGCACCCGAAGGCGCGGTCCAATCCGTGACCGCCACCTGCCATCGCCTCGCATCCGACGCCAGGCCTCGCATCTGCTGCCGCGTGTCTCCTTCTCGGCCGTCGATCTTCGGAATCGCACCCTATATAAAGGACGGTGCGAACCCTCCCGGATATACTTTAGAAAATTTCCCATTTTCACCCCTAAATCAATATTTCTTTCATTTCAACTTTCCCCGAAGCCCCGGGATCATACCAAACATCTGAAATACGTTCCGAAGTGCCCGAAGACCCCGGAAAATTTATCTTTTCGGTTTTGAAGCTTTAACCCTCGCAAGGCCCGGTTTTCAATAAAGCTCCCGGTTTTCATCAAAGAAAGCTATTTTACTAGAACGAAGTGCTATTTTAACCCCCGATTATTTCACGGTGAGTTCAATATATAGGAACAATTGTATGTTATGTGTTATATGTGCTATGTGCTTTTCCGTGTTATCATCTCGTGTTATTATTTCTACTATTTTGATAGTAAAGTTGTATCTTTGGCCATGTGATCAGCGAAAGGACTTAGATTCACAGTGGTATTGGTATGTAGCCTTTGGCCGTGTAGAGCATGTCTCGCAAGAGAATGACTTCTACCCTTATGACATTAGCAGAAGGTTAGATAGGGCTGAAAGCCTGAAATCTACTAAAATGTTTAATCAGAAATTGTATGTCTTCTGTGCCATTTGGGCCGAAGCGTTATTGATGTATATCAAGTATTGAAATTGTTATGTCTCATTGATTTGATATGGAAAGCTTGTCGCATGATTCAAATATGCCTTTGTTGTTCCTTGTTCCTCCTTGCTTCTGCCATATTGATGTATATATATGGCATAACATTATATTGTATCTATTATTGAACTCACTAAGCGTCACCGCTTACCCCTCTCAGTGTTTAACAATTGCAGGTGAGAAGCATCCAGTATAGTCATATACTGTTAGAAGATTTTGAATAGTTAAAAGCTATTACTTTTGTATTTAGTACTCATGTATGTATAAAACTTTAATATCCTGGGTAGTTATGTAATATATAACACTTTGTAATAGTCGGTTTGTATCCAGTCTTTTGTAATCAAATTATCAATGTAAAATACTATTTATGAATATGCATGTAGCATGTTTTGGAGTGATAATAATGTCTTTAGTATGAAAGTTTGGGTTCTTTCATGAAATTAATCTTGTTGATGATAAAATGGAAGTTTTCAAAATAATAAAAGAGAAGAATAATGTTTTGATAAAAATATCTTTTTGGGTTGATGCTGATAATATTTTTTCTGTAGTTAAGAAATCCTCACAAGGACCCAAGATGGTTTGGGTTCCTAAATCTCTCTGAATTTTGTAGGTAATGTGTGACGAACAGTACGACTCAGAATGGTATATCGATAGTGGTTGTTCGCGTCACATGAATGGAAGGAGAGAAGAACTAAGAGAATTTTGACCGTTAAAATATGGTGCAGAGTAAAGTTTGGAAACAACGCCATAGGGGAAATCAAAGGCTACGGGATAATTACGAATGGCAAATTCTCCATTCGGAAGGTAGCTTATGTAGAAGGCCTGCAACATAACCTAATAAGTGTCTCGCAATTGGTTGTAGGTACTGGGCTGAAAGTGTCATTCGATGATGAAGGTTCAGAGATAATAGAGATGAAATCAAAAGCAATGCTTCTGAAATCCAAAAGAAAGGGAGAAATGTATCCTTTAAACTTAAAACAGATCAAAGGGAAGCCTTCCATTTGCCTTCTTACCAAAGCTTCCTCAAATGATAGTTGGTTATGGCACCGAAGGCTCTCTCATCTGAATTTCAAGGATATCAACAAACTTGTACTTGGCGATCTTGTACGAGGACTACCTCCTCTGAAGTTTCAGAAAGAACATGTGTGTGCTGCTTGTAAGTTAGGAAAACAAAGTAGAAAGAGTCACTCGAAATTCATCAATACTAAAATAATCGAGCCACTGGAACTTTTGCACATCGATCTTTGTGGTCCATTTGCCATCGAAAGCATTGGTGGTAATAAGTATATTCTGGTTATTATTGATGACTTTTCAAGATTTACCTGGGTTTTCTTTCTTAGACAGAAATCAGATGCCACTTCGAAGCTGAAGGATTTCATCAAACATATCGAGCTTCAATTATGAAAGCCCGTTCGTAAAGTTCACAGTGATAACGATTCTGAATTCAAAAACCAGGTGTTTGAAGAATTCTTGACTGAAAAAGGGGTTGCTCACAACTTCTCTGCTCCTTACACTCCACAGCAGAACGGTGTTGTTGAAAGATGAAACCACTCTCTTTGCGAAGCAGCAAAGACAATGTTATCCTTTGCGAATCTTCCGCTTTACTTCTAGGCTGATGCAATTGGAACTGCTTGTTTCACTCAGAACCACTCTCTGATCAATAAAAGATTCTTAATCACACCTTATGAGATTCTGAATAACATAAAACCTAACATAAAATTCTTTCATGTGTTTTGTTCTAGGTATTTCATATTCAACTCTAAAGAACATAGGAGTAAATTCGATGCGAAGGCTGATGATGGCATTTTTCTGGGCTACTCGTTAACTTCGAAGGCATATAGGGTTCTGAACAAGAAATCAAGAAAGATTGAAGAAAACTATTATGTCACCTTTGATGATAACTATACAAAGAAGTTTCAGAAAGCAGATTGTCAATCTGAGGAGATCTTTCCTTCAAAGAATCCTATGACAATTCCCCTTTCAAATCTCTATGAGGAATTTCTTAATATGTTTGATGAGCCTGAAAAAGCCATCTCTTCTGAATCAAAAGCAAAGGACAATCAAGGGGATGAGCTAAAGAAAATTGTCGATGAAGCTGATAAAAAATCGAAACCTCTCAGGAGACACCAATTCCGAAAGCCTCAGATCCACCATCTCAACCAACACCTTCTGATGCTCCATTCCAGGGGGAGAGTTCCTCTTCAACCTCCTACACCGAAGTTTCATTTCAAGGGGAGGGATCTACATCAACCTCCAATACCGATGCTTCAATCCAGGGGAAGAATCTGATTCCAAATGAAGACGCACATGCAAACTTCCAGGGGGAGAATGAAAATAATGATTCTGATGTGCAATCGGAATATGAGGAAGTTTTTGCTGAAGTAGATCCAGCTTATGATCCACGTTATCCTCCTTTGACCAAATGGACTAAGGATCATCCAAAATCTCAAGTGATTGGAGAAACATCTGCAGGAGTTCTTACAAGGGCACAACAAAAAGCGAATCAAACTACATTATTTTCAAAAATGGAATTTTGCATGTTTAATTCGTTCATTTCTAAAATTGAGCCTAAAACTGTAAAGATTGATCTTGATCATGCTGATTGGGTTCAAGCTATGCAGGAAGAACTCAATGAATTTGAGAGAAACAACGTTTGGAGACTTGTTCCCACTCCGAAGGATGCTTCAGTCGTCGGAATGAAATGGGTGTTTCACAACAAAATGGATAAGAAAGGCCATGTGATTCGCAACAAGGCACGACTAGTTGTGAAAGGTTACTGCCAAGAGGAAGGTATAGACTATGAGGAGACGTTCGCACCAGTTGCAAGACTTGAATCCGTTCGGATCTTTCTTGCATATGCAACTCACAAAAATCTTGAAGTTTTTCCAATGGATGCAAAGTGTGCATTTCTGAATGGTGAACTAGAGGAAACGGTCTATGTTGTACAACCACTAGGCTTCATAAATGAAAAGTATCCAAATCATTGTTATATATTGGATAAGGCTATGTATGGTTTGAAACAAGCTCCAAGGGCATGATATGAAACCCTTACTCGTTTTCTGAAACAATCAAAATTTAAACAAGGTTCGGTTGACCCAACCTTCTTTCGCAAGAAAGATGGTGACCACTTAATGATCGTTCAGATTTATGTTGATGACATCATTTTCAAATCGACTAATCCTAAATTAACTGCTGAATTCTGAAAACTGATGGAAACTAAATTTGAAATGAGCTCAATGGATCCTATTAACTTTTTCCTTGGTTTAAACATTAGACAGAGTTCGGAGGGTATATTCATCAACCAAGAAGCCTACACGAAGACCTTGCTTGCGAAATTCGGCATGGTGGGTGATTCAAAGGTAAAGGTTCCAATGACGTTTGGAACGAAGCTTACGACATCCTTGGACAAGCCGGGGGCAGATATTACTCTATATCGACATATGATTGGGCCTTTAATGTATCTAACATCGATTCGTCCAAATATAATGTTTGTTGTTTGTTATTGTGCTAGGTTTCAAGCAAATCCACGTGAACCTCATATGATTGTTGTAAAGAATATATTCTGATACCTCAAAGAACCACCTCTCTTGGAATTTGGTATCCTTCCAACTCTGTTTTCTTTGTGCAAGCGTATTCATATGCTGATCTTGGTGGATGTTGTCTCGATCGCAAAAGCACCTATGGGGGATGTCAGTTTTTGGATGGTAGACTTGTTAGTTGGCAATCCAAGAATCAGACTTGTGTCTCCCTATCTATTACAGAAGCTGAATATATTGCAATTGCATCGTGCACTTATCAATTTGTATGGATTCAGAATCAGCTAAGGGACTATGGGATCAACATGAAAAGGATTCCATTATATTGTGATTCAGAAAGTGCAATCAGAATCTGCCATAATCCAGTGCAACACTCAAAGACGAAACATATAGCACTGCAATATCATTTTATAAAGGATCACTTTGAGGATGGAAATGTTGAAGTACACTTTGTTAGATCCTCTGATAAGTTGGCTGATATCTTCACAAAGGCCTTACCTGAAGCTACGTTCAATCGTATTTTACAAAGTCTCGGAATGATAGAAGTTGACTCAGTTCTGAAACCCCTTTCATAATCGGAATTTATTGTTAACATTCCGAGCTTCGAATGATTCGGATTTTACTGTTCATAAGGGTTTCGGAATGCTTCTGTATACTTTGTACATTTACTGTCTTCCGATTGATTCCGAGCTTTGGAACGCTTCGGAAGTCACTGTTCATTTATGCTTCTGAATTTATTTCTTTATTATTTTTTTTATTTTCTGTTTTTCTTTTATCTTTTTCAGAAAATCCAAAAATCACAAAAATATTTTTTTTTATTTCTGTTTTATCTTTTTCAGAAAATCCAAAAATTACAAAAATATTTTTCCTTATTTGTGTGTTATTTTCAGAATATGTTCATGATTTTGGTGTAACTTCTTGTTACCTCAATTCAGAATGATGGGGCAGGTATAATTCTGAATCTATGTCCTAGCTAAGTGTCCCTAGAAGCATGCTACTGCATGTTGTCCTAAGTCTCTAAGACTCTATGTTTGAAGCCTTAATGAAATTTTCATTCAGATCATTTCTTCCCAATCAGGCTGAAAAATCACATAAGTCATGAGCTACCTTACTCTTCTCACAATGAGTTAAGAGTTGACTGCTTTGTCACTAATTTAGAGCAGAGGTACACTTTTTCCTTCGGAACCAACCTCATATTTCTCCATCAACCTCGCATTCATAAACGTAACCCTTGAGACTCTCAGCAATTACCACTGAGGTTTATGGTTACACAACATCTGTGTTGATGATCTTAAAATTGTCTTTACCATGATTTGAGTGAAAACAAAAATTCGAAACCATTTCTGAATTGACGGTGAACAGTCAAAATGTTCTATAATTTTTCACCAACGGATTGATGATTAAAACCTTTTGGTTTGTACCATCATCGTATGAAATCTCATTTTTCGTTTTGAGTGATCTTCATGAAATGTTCTCGACCTAAGATGTTTCTTCCCAAAAGATCCAGATTTTTTATTTTTCTTGGTATTTCCATATTATCCAGTCACTTAAACAATATCCAAAGCATACTTGTGCTTATGGCTACACTGGTCAAACAAGTACTTCACTCCGATTTTCGAACTTATGTTGAGTTTTGGAAGCCAAGCCACCCTTGCAACTTATTTAAAAGAATCCATTCACTATTTCTGAATAAATAGATTATCGTAATTCAACGGGAAGCCACACAAGCACTTCTGAGTCTCTCTTGCTTGGAAGGAAGAGATCGTTGTCCGGGATCCATTTGATTTTCATGTCATTTTTATTTGACATCACAAAATCCCAAAAATTTATTTTGCTTTATTTCTTTTTCTTTGGCACACTCTTGCACAAAAATATTTATGATTTTTCCAAGTCTGATTCTAATTCATGTGGATTACTGTTATTCCGAGAACAGGTTATGGTGGAGTGACATATTATTCCGAAATGTCAGAACTGGAAGGCGGTTTCTTGGGGATAAGGATTCAAATTAGGTGCGTATAATTCAAATCCCCGACATCACGCGTGTCAGTTACAACGCCGCCTAACACATACAGTTGTCACGTCTTTGATGGCTGATTTACCGGGATATGGAAACATCAAGCCGTGATTTTCTCTCACCTATCATGACATATATATAAGGGTTTCGACAGTTTATTTTCTCTTACCATTCATAAAATATTCAAACGTCTCAAGGCAAATACACTTTTCTCTCTCCACTGTTCATCGTCTTCTTCGCTACTACAATGGTCGGATCATCTGAAACAATATCGTTTGCTGATCAAACAACGTCTGTCGTTATGCTAAACTTGAAGCCTGGTCAAAATATCATCCTTTATCTTGACTCATCTCGATACAACGACCCCCTGAAGCCAATGATTGAATGTATGAGGTATTCCCCACTTGCACAAGCTTTGAGAATGGCAGAATCGATTCCTTTGGTTCATCTTTTCAATGCATACTCATATGTAACGTATATTCAGGCTGATGGAATCATCACTTTTGAGGTTGCTACTAACAAGATCTCTATCAAAGCCTATTTTTGCAGAATATTAGGGCTTGATTCATCTGTTGGCCTTGTGGACCCTGACTCGATTTCATCTACTGATCTCATCAACATGTTTTATCAGATGGGTTATATTGGGGATATCTCGTTGTTGTCCAAGTTCAGGAAGTCCAATCTTCCTCCAATGTGGAACGGACTGTTCACATTGCTTTTTAAAAGCTTTTTGGAACGTGTAGCTGGTTTACACAGTGCAACTAAGCTCTTCTGCACCATTATCTATGGCCTCTACTATGGGATAAATCTGGACTTTGGTTCTATCCTCTGGACTCAACTCATTCAGAGTACTTCATCTTCGACTCGCAACACTGAGATCTCATGCGCTCGTTTTTGGTCAGTTGTTGTAAAAAGTGCCCTAGTTCACTTCAAAGTCCCAATTTCGGATGATTCTATTGTTGTTGCTATTCCGATCCTTAAGACATCGCCATTTGTGATGTCTAACCCAACTAAGTTCACATTTATGGGATCGATTCAGGAGTTGATGCTTGCAAAGGTGCCTTCTGATAATGTGATCATAAATGCGTATCACAAGTTGCATGTTTTTGGTGCTCACAATATGCCAGACGAACTGCGAAAGGCGATTGAGGAGGCAAACAAACCGAAGAGGGGTGCAAAGCGAAAGGGAAAAGTTGGTCCTTCTGAGGTAGTCAAGACTCTGAAGAAGAAATTTAAGAAGGCCGATAAGAAACCAAGGTCACCATCTCCATTTGTTCAGGAGGATTTGGAATCCAGAACACATTCTGATCTTCATGAGGGTGATCAAGTTCAGAATGACGTTAACGATACAGCAGCCACTTCGGAACCTCCTACTTCCAAACTTATTCTGAAGGTGTCCTCTCTACGTACTTCTTCTGACCCTTTCTCTGATTTCTTTCAGATGAATACTCCTCCATCCTCTCCAATCACCACTTCTACTCCTATCACCACTACAATACCAGTCAGTCACCATTGCATCTCTACTACCAAATATTTATGTGGGTGTTTCTCTTCCACAGATTTTTGTTCCACTCTCTACCCCATTCTTTACAGATTCCACCGTTACATCAACAACCTCTGTTAGTACACCTGAAGTTACTGTCAACGTATCTGATACGGGGGCACAATTCAATTTCGATTTTATTCTGGGTCCAAGCACGTCTACAGCTTCCCCTTTGAGAGATGACGGTCCAGACATCATCTTTGGTGATGATCAGGAAGCTTTTCAAGATTTCACTTTCAGCCCCTTTACCATCCATCAGACAAGTGATGATGACGAAGCCCCGATGACTCAAGGGTAGTTTAAACAACTAAGTGCCAAGTTGGATTCAATTTTGGAGTCATCTGTAACTTCATCCAACTACGAGTTCAAGCTGAAGTATCATAGGACAACGGTTGAGATGCTCACTAAGGCTAATGCGAAAGTCCTTGAAGATTCGACCAAGGCAATCCAAGCTTCTACGAAAACCATTGCTAAAACGACCGAAAAAGTCAAAAAACTACATGATGAAGTCACAAAGTTCACGGTTGACTTCCGAAGATCTTCAGATGAAAATACTGAAGCATTTAACAAAGTCATTGTTGGTCTTAGCTCCGCTCTGCAAACTGAGAAAGAGGTGCTTTCCAGTGTCCGATCAGAAATCCATCATGATAGTTCCGAGCTCAACACTTCTGTTGTCTCAAAGATTGAAAACTTCATAAAGATTTGGCTACCGAGAACAACCTCATGAATAAGCTGGCTCAAATGACTGAAAATGCAAAGATTATTTCGGTGAAGCTGAACTACGCCAACAAGCATCTATATTATTTGGAGTCAGAGAAAGTTGTTCTGAAGAGCTGTGTTTCGGAGGTCAATCAATATCTGCAAAATATTGTAGAGACTCATGATTCACAGCTTACAGTCTCGGTACGCCAACATCTTGCAGACAGACTCAAGCATGTCTTCGCCATGCTCAATAGAATTGAAGGTGTTTTAGAACGTGATGTTCTTCCGAAACAAGGGGGAGAGAAAGAGAAACTCAAACAAAATATTGCTGAAACTACTTAGGAAAATGAGCAAAAACCGAAATAGAAAAAACTGAAACCGAATCCTAAGGATCAGAAGGATAATGAAGCTTCTGGATCTAAAGGTAAAGAGAAACATCTGTTTGATGATGAAGAAGAAGAGGACGAGCTCTCTAAAGGTGAAAAACTTGTGAGAAAGAAACGAGACAAGGAGCTCGATGATATTCTGAAACTTCGAAAAGAGTTAGAAGCAAAGGAGGCTGAAGCTAGAGTTGCGAAGGTCACCTTGGAAACTCAGAAGTTGCTATTTCCTCCGTGGTCATTGGAAAGAATTCAGAAGGAAATAGTTGATGATCCGAGCACTCACTGGTTGGAGCCTTCGGTATCATTTGAGCTGGATAATACTGCTGACTCTCAGCTCGACTTTCCGATCACTCATAGGGATTTTTTATTCCGATGCTTTGAGAAGATTGAGAGCGCATCACTCTCGGATTATGATGTAAATAATATGCTCTTATGTTTCTATCTCAAGTATGGAAAGCCTCAATACAAATCATGGAGTTTGTAGAAGATTATCGTTGTGAAGGTATATGCTCCTGTTGCGACTGAAAACTTCATCAACATCAAGTTCAAAGGATTCGGAGGAGCAAGTCGTATTGAAGATGATTTCACACTTGCTGATTTGCCATGCATGAATCCACACGATTGGATTTTTTTGTTTTTGATTTTGTCAAAGGATGAGCAGAAGTACGAGCCAATCATAGTTTATCTGAAGTTGATGCTTGTTTGTTACATCCATGAATCGCAAAGATGGATGTGGAAATCGCATCCGTTCTGAAAAAGAAGCGAACTCATAAACCTGAAGATGAATCAAAGGATCTCAACAAGATGAAGCTAGGCAAGATCCGAAAGGAAAATTTGAGTGTGGTGTACCAAAGGAAAACTGAACAAAAGGTTTAGAGGTGTATATTCTTCTTGCTTGACAAAAATTTACACTCAACCTATGGTCTGAACTACATCATGGGTCTTATCGAAGCCTGTAAAGTGAATGATGCTGCTGATCAGAAGTGCTTCTTGGATATGATCAAGTGGTACATTGTTATCCGAAACACCCTTCTGGGTCTAATTCTGAAACTATTCAAGGTTCAGAAAATGCAACAATAATGAAGAATCTCCTTCGCAATTTGACACAAAGGGTGAGATTGTTGGGCTTATTATGTGTTGTGTCAATTGTATATGCTAGAATAGTGTAATGTATACCAGTTTAGGCCTGTCCATCCATGTTTATTACTTTCTAGGTTTAGACTATTTAATGTGCATGCATGTAACAATTAGGGTTAATGATTGTATTGCCCTACCAAACTCTCACAGAGAAGTTCACGTTGAACTCTTCTAGAGCTTTGATAATCTAAGCATTCGACACAATTTTGATCATTGTTCTTGTTATTTGATTCACATTATTGTTTATAGAATCTATCCGTAGAATGCTAGTTGTTATGTGATATATATTTGTTTGTGTGATCGGGTTGAAATACACCCTAGGGCGGGGCCCACTATTGTATGTCGGGTTGAAATATACCCTAGAGCGGGGCCCACTATGGCATGTTCAGGTTGAAATATACCCCAGGTCGAGGGCCCATATTTGTTTATTGGGTTGAAATATACCCCAGGACGGGGCCCATATTTGTATGTTTGGTATGTGGTACTTTAGGGGAAACCTTGCAATTTATGTTTATGGTTCCAGGTACTTCCGGTACAAAAGGGAGGATCCTGGTGTGATGACACAACATCCTCCCCTCATGATTTCCGCACTTTTTCACTATTATTACTCTGATAATTTTGCTAATGTACATTGTGAATGTTTTGAAACAATTTGATGATTGAAACTAATGATTTTAAAATGAAAAATTTTATAATACTTTTGGGATGTTACTAGTTGGTATTAGAGCCTTGGTTTTAGGGATTCGGGCACACTTTCGGGTGTGTCAGAACTCAAACTAAGGAAATGGTAATCTTTTCAAATGAAAAAAGAAATTGAATTTCTAAAAATATTTTACTGAGTAAAAAGGGGTGCGATGTGTTCAATCAACCGAGCTCAAGTAAGTGGTTCCCAAATTACCCGTACTTATGTATTATGATCAGTATGCTTGATATGTGAATTGCATGCTAGATTAGGGCTAGGTATACCTTCAGGAATCATATGATAGATTTATTTGATTTGTGTGATGCCATATAGCCTAGGAGGATTGGATGCTATGTATTACTTGGAATTGATATTGGCTCAGCAATTGCTAAGTGTATGCTTTCAAAGTTGTATACGACTAGGATCAATTTGTTGAGAGGTTTCAAAGGGAGTTTGCACCAGCAATCGAGGTGCAGCAGCTGGCGAGGGAGTTTCAAGACCTTCGCTAGACTATTGAGACTGTGGCGGAGATTACCGCCAAGTTCCGTGAGAGGGTACTATTGCTTCCACAGTACGCAACGGATAAGGAGATGAATAATACGAGATATGATGAAATATCGGGGGAGGTCGAGTTGGAGCTTCGGATGAAGCTCAAGCTGGAGCAGGTGCAGACAGTAGTGGCCCAAGCTAAGAGGCCCAAGACCTTCGACTCACGCACCAGAGGCCAGCAGGGTCGAGACCATTATGGCAAGTCGCACAGTAGGGCAAGTCGATCGAGGGGTTCAAGATGTTTTAGTTGTGTCCAGTCGGGCTACAAGAGTAGGGACTTTCCCAGGGGGTGCTCTGATTTCATTCCATTGCAATTAGACCGGTCCTAAAAAGGCCGATTGTCCAAGACTGTAAGGAGGAGCAGTGGCGGTGCCTGCGCCAGCCACCTTGAGGATTACTGATGGCTGTTAGGGCAAGGCGGAGGTACCTGTGGTGAAGAGTAGGTCGTTTCAGCTGACCTCCAACAAGGCACATGCAACATCAGATGTAGTTACGGGTATGTGACTTATTCTTATCTTTCATTGCTTTCCTTATTTATGCTCATGTTTATATGTGATCTTATACAGGGATCTTTTTGGTCAATGGTATGACTGCTTATGTTTCGTTTGATTCGGGTGCTACCCGATCTTTTGTATCTCTTGCGCTTAGCAAGAAGTTTTTTGTGATGCTTCTGGGACTCTGGATTTCCCGTTGGAGGTTGAGATTGCGGATGACCGTATTGTGAGTGCTTCGAGGGTCCATCGTGGGTGTGTCCTGAATCTATTTAGTGAGAGATTGGGATGTTACATCATCAAGTTCCATAATACAAACGCTAATTGGTTTAACAAATTTCAAAAATGTGAAAATAAAAGAAAGGAAGGAGCTAGAAAATGTTTCAATTGTGCTAACAGGAGTCATGAAGCCCATGAATGTCCTCATGAAAAGGGATCTAAAAGAAGTGATAACATTATGCTTAATTATGGAAAATGGATTAAGAAAGATAATTCTTTAAATTGGGTGTTAAATAGTGATGCGGGAGCGAGGACGATCCTACGAGGAGTGCCTAGGAAGTTAGTTGTGGCTCAGAGCGGCATGTGGGTGTTAGCACACCTAGGGATGGCCTAGTGTAGTGACTTAGGACCTTGGGATGAATCCTGAATCAACTACGGATAGGTGTGGAAGGTAGTATGTGTAATGCCCGTGTTTCTAGGCTAGGTATTAATATTGACATTATAGTCTAGGTTAACCTTTGTAACTCATTTTGAAGAAATGAAAAGGAATTATGTGAATATTATGTGAATTATGTGTTTTATGCTTAATTATTAGGGCTTAATTAATTAAGAATAAAAATGAGCGTCAAAAAATTAAATTTAAGATAAAGCCGATATCTATTAATAAACTTGTAGTGGGCGTGACAAGGATTACGGATATATAAAAACTGCCAAAATTCGAGTTATAACGAAGAAGTTATGACCTGTCGAAGTTTCGCGACAAATCGGCACGGGGCCGAATGTCGTAAAAAGTGAGTTTTCGATAAACTACTTTTTGGCCTTAGTGATCTAAACGAAACTCGTAGTGTTCGTTAAACCGAGAGTAGGTATAAAAAGAACGCCCAAATCTGACTTCGTATGGGGAAGTTATGATTTTTCAAAGTTTCAACTTAGCACTAGACAGCTAAAAACTCGAATTTTAGATCGAGTGATTTTTAGCCGACACGACCTAAACGAGAATCGAAGGTCTCGTCATTAGTAGCACAACGGTAAAAAGACTGACGAAAACGGACGTCGGATGAAAAAGTTATGAATTTTTAACGGATTTCCTGTCCCGGTCTGTTAAAAATAATAATATAAAAATTAAAGTCAAAATTAGCCGACGAAGTCCAAACGAAAGTTGTAGAGCGTAATTTTACCTACGCGTGCATATAAAGAACGTCAGAAACGGAGCTCGTATGCGAAAGTTATGGATTTAAGAAGTTTTGGCGCGAAAACCGAGAAATTTCACATAGGTGGCTTCGGCCACGTCACCCTCGCTTAGAACGTGCCACGTGTCCGAAATTGGTAAGTCATGTGAGCCACGTGTCCGAGCTGCTGATTCATCCGATCTCGTAAGCTGATCCGAAGTGGTCCACTGAGAAGGCGACACGTACCCTTTAGCACATGTCCGAGCCTTCGCGAGAGTGCCATGAACCCCCTACTTCGGACCCTAGGCCGCGGTCCAATCAGGAGGCGACACCGAGGCTTCGCATGCGCAGATCACGTGCGAGCACATGCGCACCCTCGCCCAGCTGCTGCCGTGTGGCCTTCGCTCCTGATGCCACCTGCCATCGCATGCTGACTCCTCTCCTTCTAACCGACTTCGGAGCCCCTATAAATACAAGGGTCATGCGAGCCTTCTCGGCTATAATTGGGAAATTGCCACTTTTAGCCCCTTTCTTCATATTTTCTTCATCTTAACATTCCCCAAAGCCCCGATATCGATTATAACCCCCGGAATACGCCACGAAGAGCCCGAGAAGCCCGGAAAATTTATCTTTTCGGTTTCAAATCCCGACCCTCGCAGAGCCCGGTTTCTGAATAAAACTCCCGGTTTTATTAGAAACGAACGTTTAAGGAAACGAATTGCTGCCCGATTTTCATCAAAACAAGTGAGTGTATAGTCACTTTCATTTTACACATAGATATGAAGTATTTACCTTAAAATACGTGTTATGTGTAAATATACTAATTGTTTATTTGAAGTGACTGTTGAGTTGATGTTTTATACAAGTTTTAAACTATATAAGTATTTTTATCTACAAATATGTTGGGTAGAACATGGGTAGATAGTGATGTGTGATAAAATAAAAGTGATGAGAGGCCTCGATGTGATTTGTGATTCAGTCATCTAGCGGAGTTTGGATGACGACCACGGACTTTTTAGACAGTCCAGTGGGAAACATTAGCAGGTCCGCAACCTGTAGGTGTTAATGAACTTGGGTGTTTATTCGCTGTACTCCAATCCCCCTCATGGTTGCCTTTAGGACATGTATGGATAAGGAAACCCCTTAGCAGTAGTGTCCATCCCGATGATATTCTTTAGGCTAGGTCCCTTATGAAAAGTGTTTAGGGACGTAAAGTGAGGATAACGGGAACGGGTAATCAGGGTTATTATTGATTGATGAATTTAATAAGTTTATTATTACTGTGGGTTGAAAACCCTATATGCTCACCAAGCTCCCAAGCCTGACCCACTCAGTTTTTTTATGATTACAGGTAGTGGACCCCGAGCATAGTCGGAGGATGACATGAGATTTTTGGATTATAGGCCAGTAGTTGTAAATAACTATAGTAAGGATTATAATGTCTTGTTTATGCTTTTGATCTGTATCGGAACATGACATCCCGAGGTTTTGATATATATGGAAAATATATACCTTCTTAATGAAGGGTTTTGATAAACTTTTATCATATGTTGTTTGGGGACCAATTTCGCAACATCTTTTGAAAAGATTTCTCTGATTTTATTTTAAAAAGCATAAATTAAATCGGTCTTTTCTGGCCGAGAAATTAGGGGATGTCACAGTATGGGCTCGTACTACTGAAAGCACATTATTTGTATGAGATTCAGAAGGAATCTTAAGGCTACTAAGGAACTAATAGGTGGAGGCCTGGTGTGTAGAGCATTGTGTTTTGATGTTTGATCTTTCCAGTGTATATTTTCAGTATAGCGACCATCGGAGGTTCAGGATTAGGTATTGGTGGAACTATGAGGGTAGGTCCGAGTGATGAGGAGATCCAAGGGATCATTGCTGTCGAAGTAGCCAAAGTGATCAGGGAGGTGATTCCAAAGTTGTTTGGGTCGGTTAATACCATGTTGATAGAGGAGTTTGACCGACGCTATGCCAACATTGCGCAGGTTGTTGCTGTCGCAGCCACAGTAGTCGTTGCCATTGCAGGATCTTAGAGAGGCGTGGAGACGCGGTACCAGAAGTCCAGTTATACAAATCCCCAGAGTTCAGAGGCGACAAGGACCCGATTATTGCTTTGAGATGGATTTTTGAAATAGAGGGATATTTCTACATGTTTTCGTGTCCCCAGGACCAAATGGTGAAATTCGTGTTGAATCTTCTTCGCTGGGGTGCAAAGGATTGGTGGGAGTTTGTGACCCATGGATTTTCGAGTGCAGAGCGGTCCGTAGTGACTTGGGAGCAATTTTTGGATATGTTCCATGCAAATTATGTTCCTCTTGTGGAATGAGATCGACTGACATAGGAGTACCTATCGCTCAAGCAGACGACTGAGTCGTTCATGGAGATCACCAAGAAGTTTATGGAGAGAGCTCTTTTCTGCCCAGAGTATGCCACTTCAGAGCAAGTGCAGATGTCGCGATACTTGAGTATGCTCAGGATGGAGATTCGGGAGTTTGTATCAACTCAGCCAAATCGAACCTTGATCAAGTTGCAGTCAAGCGCCAAGAGGAGGGAGATTGAGTTGGAAATCTAGAGAAAAGAGGGTTGAGCAGCTTCAGGACAGTATCATCCACCAGCCAAGCGGTTCAAGTTTTCCGACCCGAGTTCAGGATCAGTTGAGGGAAGGAGTTCCGAGTGTGGCATGTGCAGGAAGTTTCACGATGGGAGATGCCGATCTTTTACATGTCATGGTGTGGAAAGGAAGGGCACTTTGGTAGGCACTGTAGGCAGAGAATGCGGGTTTGTATTCATTGCGGTTTGGAGGGACACATCAGAGCTCATTATCCCCTTTTTATTTTTGGTGAGTTTCAGAACCATGCATCCCTAGCTTGGAAATTACCTGACGGACGTTATGGGACAGCCGAAGTCTCGGTGACTGAGGTGTGAGTTAACAGTTCTACGGTTTGGTCGGGTACTACATCATTGATATCATTATATTTTTTGTTTATGTTCTAGAAGTTCAGTTGTAATATTGAATGATTTTTTGAACGAAATTATCTTATTTAATTGTGTTTTATGTGATTTCTTTTTATGAAGGGATTGTTTATTGTCATTGGAAGATTCTTCTTGCATGTTGGGATTTATGAATTTTGTTGTGGGAGTAGATTTTTCCTGACCATCTGGATATTAAGTGTGAGGATCAAATCGTAGAGTTCAAGTTGGCCTGGAATTTAGAAAGGCTTTCAAAGTCATCAGGATCTAGCATATTCCAAGTAGGGGAGAGTGAATACCTCGCAACAGGAAGACCTTATGCCAAGGTTCAGTTCGTAGTTGGATTTCTCTAAGTTCAAGACTTCTGTACAACTTCTTAATCTTCTGTCTTTGCATCGGGGTCATTGTCAACTGTTGGAATTCTTTTCGAAGAATCTTATTTTTACTTGTGATAGAAATTTGTAGGGCATCCTTGCGTTTAGACTCTAGGGTATTAGGAGTCCAGGAGGGCTTCCTTGTCTGTTCTTGTTTGATTGGGGCTTGGAAGTCTGAGTCACAACCCATAGGACCGGTAGGGTTAGTTATGTCTTGTTGGGTTGGATGTACGTTATGTTAGGCAGAGAATATGATTAATGGTTATCGGATCAGGGGTAAGCCCAAGCGCAATTATTGGTTGGCGGATCGGGGGTAAGCTTGTGTGCAGTTAGTGGACAGCGGATCGGGAGTAACCCTGAGTGTTGTCAGTGGATAGTAGAGTGGGGCTATTAGAGTTGAGTTAAGCCTAGTCTAGTTTAGTATGTGATTGCGGGGTTAGCATATCGGCAGCCGACCAAGAGTTCCGAGATTTATTATTCAGAAGGACGACGTATGGCCGACAAAATCTAGAACCGATCAAATCTACGGAATTCGGTCAGCATAGTTGATAGAAATGATGGTTTAGCCTTGTCTGTTGGGTGTTGCTAGGATGTTCGTTGCCTCGATGGTAGCATAACTAGTAGTTCCTTCTTTAGATATATTCGTTGGGAGACGCAACTACATGAGGTCTTGGTCGAACCAAATCTATGAAAAATTTTCAGCTTGAGTGACAGTCGGGGCGGTTCAGATACTTGAAGGTTGTGCATGATTTCATGATCTGCAGGTCCTGGACTGAAAGGAGGATTTTTCTCTTGTGGATTATGGATGTTGTGTGAAATTATTAATTTAGTCAGGTCACTCATTCCACTTTAAATTCTGCAAAGGTGTTTGGAGGTATTCGACTGTCCATGAGGTGTTGCAATAGTTGTGTTTCAGACCACTAGATTCTTTGCTCAATTAGCTTATGAGCTTGGTTTTGGAACCTTAGATGTCAACGGTTGCAGGTTTTGGTATTCAAGCGATATCAGTTTGTGTTGGAGGAGTCGGGTTTGAAGGACCCTCAAGGAGTTTCTTCCAGAGTGGAAGTGTGAAGTAATTTTGAGGACGAAATCTAATTTAAGTGTGGGAGAATTGTAACACCCGATTCTCGAAGAAGTTTGGACAAGACTTAAGGAATCAAAATAAGGTTTTTGGAGAAAACCCTCTGCTACGACATGGGGCATGGATTCCCATGACGTGGCGTGAGATTTAATGAAACACATTTATTGGAGATGCCACAACGTGGTATAAAATGGCCACGTCGTGGCAGCCACGACAACTCAATTCTGGGATTTTTAGGGTTTCCCTCATATATAAACACCTTAACTCCCTTTCTAGGTTATCTTCTCCAGGCTCCACCTCCCATCTCTAAACCCTAGCCTCCATGCATGCTTGAGAGTTCATTTCATCAATTTTGAGCCTTGTTCTTGGGTTTTTGGAAGAGCTTTGGAAGAGGGAAGTTCACAAGGAAGCAAGGGAACAAGAAAAAAGCTTTGATCCAACATTATCTTTAGTTTTTTAAGTTGTTGAAGGTATAAAGTTCATACCTCGACACCTTTTCTTCTAGATTCAAGTTCTAGGTCATAATTGGGTGGTTTTGTCCTTTTCTTGGATATTCTTGGAGTTTGAAGAACTCAAGAACATGTAGTGGCTTTCCTAGGTTCATGGAATTATGTTGATTGAGAAAAAGGACTATGCTTGGTGTATTTTGTGTCCATGTTCAAGTTACAACGTCATTAACGTCATAATGGACATTAAATGCTAGATCTATCGTTGTAATGGCATCCAAATGGATAAAGTTGGAAACTTTATCCATTAAGTCGATGTGGGAGAGTAGATCTGGAAGTGCGAGCTTAGATCTAGAAGGATTAAGATCTTAATGAGAGAAATGGCATTTTTGCAGTAGCCACGACGTGGCGAAGGGTAGCCACAGTGTGGCTAAGTAAAAAATCACGACTGTCTTGTTCTGGAATTGCACGACGTGGCGATGTCCTGCATGTTGATTGTTTAATCTTGTACACGACGTGGCGTTGACTTTGACCAAGTTTCAACATCGACTTTTGACCAGTTTGACTTTGGGTCAAACTTTAAGAATTTGGGCTGTTGATTAAGATTCTTCCATGTTTTGTTGCTAGAGGGCTCGTGGGAGAAAGCAGTGCAGAAAGGGAAGCGCATCGCAGTGTTTCTGGGTTCTTCGTTTCAGGTGAGTTTTCCTCACTGTATCTGTGGTTTTAAGGCACCAATGCCGGCCCACTAGTTTTGGTTATCATTTATTAGAGGGATGCCCTAGGGACTGTATGTAGTCACTCAGGATAGACTGAGGACTCTTGATCTAGGCTTTCTTGCATGTTCCTTGTTTGGTTGTCACTCTAGAGTAGGATCATCTGTCCGGGTGTCTATATCACCTCTAGGTACATATGGTTGTGCATTCCTTGCAGAGTTGGTCATGTATCCTTATGTATAGGATGTTTCTATGTTGTAGTGATCTGCTAGATGTACATATATCCTGGTGTGATAGGATGCAAAAGTAGAGGTATGTTGATTAGAGTACCAGCAGGTTGGTTATCGTTTAGTGGAGTGCCGTAGGGGTCGTCTATAGTCATGTAGGATAGCCTGAGAACTCTTGATCTAGGCTTTCTTTCATGTTCCTTTTTTGGTTGTGGCTCTAGATTAGGATCATCTGTTCGAGTGGGTATCTCACCTATGGTTACTTATGGCTATGCATTCCATGGAGATTAGCTGGTAGCGGAACAGTGTTCTATGTGGGGTTTAGTAGGCAATAATGAGTTATATGATTGGTAATTGCCTGCACTATGTGCCTAATTGATCATTGCTTGTTTATATGTCGACATATGGTGGTGGATGAGGTTGAGGTAGTCTTGTTGTGTGTTGTAGGCCAAGATACCAAGTGTAGGCCGACTGTGATCTATAGGCATGGAGAATCGGGAAGAGCGGTTGGGTTGAGGCGTCAGGCCAACAAACCCGGGGCATTCCATTCAGGAGACTGTGGGCCAGGGGTATTCTATTCCGATGACTGAGGACCCGACATGCATCTTTGTACATGTTCTGTTGTGTGTGGTATTTTGGGGAAAACTCACTAAGTTTTGTGCTTACCCAACTGTTATCGTCTTCAGGTATCATCGGTTATCGTAGGAAGGCGAAGGTGTAACTGTACACATCCATCAGCAACAATGAAGATTCTACGTTATCATATTACTTTTATTTTGACAAATGTAATCTGGAACAAATGGTTTTATTAACACGAGTTTTATAATGTAGAGTTTTACCTTAATAAAATGAAAATTTTTTGTTGTGAAAATGGGACGTTACAATTTTCTAATGTTTCTTATGTTAAGGGTTTAAAGTACAATCTCATTACTATCAGTCAATTATGTGATGCTGACTATGAAGTACATTTCAACAAGAAGGAAGGTGTTGTGATTGACAGCAACAAGAAGGTGGTTCTCAATGCTAATTAGAAAGAAGATATTTACATCCTAGATATGTTCTCCGTCGATAAGTCATTAAAGATGCGTTCTCTCTCATATGAATTTTAAGGCAATTTCCAAGTTGGCAAATCAAGATCTAATCAAGGGAATACCAAAAATGAGTTGTGTAAATGACAAGTTGTATGCATCTTGTGAGCTGGGAAAACAACATAAATGATCCTTTAGATCTAAGAAATGTTAATTGATTCTCATCGTTCTCTTCTTCACATGGATTTATTTGGACATGTCCTTATTCAAACTCAAGTTGTCATGGACCAATCCTACAAAACTGCCAGCAAAAGGAAAGACTAGTTGTGCTTGAACAGGAAAAGAAAGTTAATTTTGAAGAAATTTTGGAAAAATTTGCAATATATTCTAAGATATCACACAATGAGGTGGATGAAGTAGTAAAATGTTTGGGTGCAAGTAGAGAAACAACATTAAGGAACCAACAAACATCAATCCTCAACATCAAGAATCAAGTCCGACGAATATCTAAAGTGCTACAAGATAGTTTTCCAGGAACTCTACTAAGCTACACAGAGGCTAACCCAAAGAAAACGTAGAATGAAGGAGTCCAGCTAAAGACTATGTAAAGAAGTGCTTGCGGGAGGCAACCCCATGTTTGGTTTGATTTTCTTTTAAATTTTTGTTTATTTAGTTTTATTTTGATTTTGAGTTTTTTATATGTTTAAATCCATGTAATTATTATTACTAATGATTTCTAAATCTTAGAATGGAATTTTAGAAGATAATATTGATGAAAAGAATAAGGAAACCATAAATAGAATGGACCTAGGAAAGTTAACCATCTTGGTAGATGGCTTAGAAACATATGATTAAGGATATTAGGAATTGAGCTAAACACTTCAGAAATTGGTAAATAACTGATAATAACCATTGCACCACATTTGAATTAATTATATCATTAGGGGATTCGAAATCTATAAAAAAAAGTATCTTTATATTTACTGTTAAAGGTATCTTTATTATTATTGTTATATGCTTTGTCTTTCACTTATTACTTTAATAATCAAATCCCCTTTTTTAGTTTCTTTATTAATTAAATTCCTTAGTAATGGTACATCCATTCTCCCCTTGAGTTCGACACTCCGTCTACCACTCCAAGACTATTCACCAATCAGGTACACTTGTAACTAGTATAAGTCTTGGTAAATCATAAAATATAAAATAAAAGATTGTTGTTTTGAAATCAGTCCAAGTTTTGACTAGTTACAAATTTCACAATCTAATGATCAAATCCCAAAATTTAATATAGATTCATATTAAACCAAAATAGTTATAAACTATACATCATGAATTTTCATAATGAAAAGAGCATCAAGTAACTACTTATAATTGATCCCAAATATTCTAGCAAATCTAATGAAACAAGTATCCCACAACCAAATTTCTAAATAACCATTTGTATTCAAACCTATAAGCACTTGTATAATCGCCCACAGAATGATGCATTACACAAGTACTATGAAAACCATGGTATTCAATCTATTTTCTCCCTTCCCTATACAAGTGGCTTTCAACCTTGAAATAGGTTTGTTTAAGATTCCAAGTTCTTATTGTACTGTGGTATATATCATTCAACGGGTTCAACGCCTCTTGCTTCCTTTCTCTACCTTCTGCCATCAACAGCATTCCCATTCCTAGATATCCCACATCTAGACATTGAAACAGACGGGGAAGCTTTCAAGATAGGATTAAAGAAAGACTCTCGATTCTACAAGGATCTTGTCATGATCCCATGCAAGAAATTAGACGAAGTCGGAAATAGAGCATTGAGGTTTATTAGGCTAGAAGAGGAAAAAAAGATCTAGAAGAAGGAAAATAACTCCTACGACCATACTAACAGGAAGAATGAATCTTCCTCCCAAAAATCCTATAAAGCTAAATCTTACTCAAGATCCGAGAACCATACAGTCAATGCTCTAGAGGATGAAGAGGAAGATGAAAATTATTCTGAGATATTTGTTTATTGTTTTTCTATTAATGTATCAGGTTTACTCTATGCAATGTAGAATATTGGGGACAAATCAAGATGACCCAGGATAAATGAAAAAGACCCGTGGATGGAAAGACAAGTCCAAGTGGCGTGCTTACCATGAATACTTCGGGTATCTTACTAAAGACTATTCTACTCTCAAAAAAGAGATAACTATCTATTGAGCAAGGGACATTTGAAAGAACAATTGGGAAGAAAAAATGACAAGACTGCCCAAAGAGCCCACGATCCTAAAGTTCTTCCGCAAAGAATAGAATTTCCCCCCTCGGATGCCAAGGTAATTAACTTTATTCTTGTGGATCTGACATCTGTGGAACTTCTTATTCTGCAACCAAGAGACACACAAACTGTTCCAAGATGGAAAAAGAAGACAAGCCAAGAAATAATGTATTTTTAACCGAAGAAAATGAGATATCTTTCAATGAAGATGATCGGGAGATAGTCCTAGATCCACACCATGATGGTCTAGTCATAGCAATATATGTAGCTAACCACTTCATTCGAAGAATCTTAATAGATGGTGACATCTCAGTCTACATCATCCTATTAGAAACATTCAACAAGATGAACATCCCAGAATCTGAGATAGTCCAAAGATCCTCAGTCCTAGTGGGATTCAATGGCGATACCAAGAACACCATTGAATAGATCAAACTGCCAATATACATAAAAGGAGTTAACTTTATCCAACATTTTTGTTGTTGATTCTTTGTCTTGCTATAATATTATCTTATGCAGGCCCTGGTCCATGACATGAAATTTTTGCCCTCGACTTACCACCAATGTGTGAAGATGCTTACACCATAGGAAGTAGTCAAGATCAACAATGACCAACATGAAGCTAAAGATTGTTATACCATTCAATGAAAAACTCAACTACTCCCAAACAAGCATAGGAATTAAATAAAAAGGCACAAGATCTTCCGGAAGCCAAATAAACGAAGTAAAAGAAGTCCTACTAAGTCATAGGGATCCTAACATCAAAGTGATGTTGGGCACGGATCTTGACCAAGACCTTGAGCAAATCTCACCAAATCCATAAATAATAGGGATGCTAGCATGAAGATATGACATGTATATCTAAGGAGATATTAACACACAAGATTAATGTTGATCCAGTTTTCAGGCCAATTCATCAAAAAATACAAAAATTTGCACCGGAAAGAAACTTAATCATCCAAGAAGAGGTTGAAGGATTTCTCAAGGCCAAAATGATCAAAGAAGTAAAGTTCCCAAGATGGTTGGCCAAAGTGGAGGTAGTCAAAAAGAAGAATAGAAAGTGGAGAGTATGTGTACATTTTATAGATCTTAATAAATCATGTCCCAAAGATCCATTTCCCCTTCCACACATAGATTCTTTGGTAGATGCAACAGCAGATCATGAAATCCTTATCTTTATGAATGCTTTAGCCGGATTTCAGCAAATCTAAGTGGAGCCTTCAAACCAGGAAGATATAGTCTTCATAACCCCAACATATATATATATATATATATAGCAATGCCTTTTGGTTTAAAAAGTACAGTGTGCTACATACAAAAGACTAGTGAACAAGATGTTCAAACATCAGCTCGGAAAAAACAGGGAAGTCTATGTAGATGACATGGTAGTAAACTCCAAGAAAGCCGAAGAAATGTTAAATTCTGAGTAAAGGCTTTGTGGCTTTGGTATCGTGAGTAAACGTTATCAGGGTACAATGATAGTCTTAGTGACAGTAATACCATCATTGGAGATTTACAAGTCAATGGTATCTTAGTGTCTGTAATACCATACATGTATGTTGTTAAACAATACTGGTAGTCTGCGTCACTCTAATACTATTGGGGAATGTTGTTACACAATATTAATGGTCTGACTGATTGTAATACCATTGGGGAATATTATTTAAGTTTAGTGTATTAGTGGTAGCCTGATATAACGCCCTGTTCTGAATCGTTTCCTATGTGGGGGTGGTGACCCGAAGACCGAGTATCATCAGGCTTAGGTCCTTTTATGAAAAGATATTTAGACCCATTTAGGTGTGGGTAATGTAATTTGGATGATCCGGGAGTTTCGTATGTGTTTTTGCGCCAAGGGGTATTTCAGTAAAGTGTCAGTTCGAGCTTTTATGAATTTTGGATTTTTGTTCAGAACATTTTAAGGCAAGGATGAGTTGGTATAAGTTTAGATCTTCTCGTTACCTTTCTGTGGATATAAAGAACATCAAAATCGGAGTTAGAACGAAGAAGTTATGCCCATTTGAAGTTTGGTCGATTTTGGGTTGTGCTGAGTACGTTGGGTATACAAAGAGGAGTACGTTGGGCGTACTGAGGCACCATGGGTATGTTGGGTGTAACAGAAGTATAGTGGGCATACGTAATCAGTTCCCAAACCCTATTTTCGGTGTTTGAGCCCTATTTAAGCACCTTAACTCCCCTAAACCCACTCCATTCTCATCCTCCACCCTTTCCATGAAACCCTAACCCAAGTTGAGCCTTGTGTGCTAAAATAAGGTGTTTTTTAGTGTTTTGGAGTATGCATGGTGCACCTTATAGAAGAAGGAACTTCTTGGAGAAGTTTTGGTTGCTTTGGAGCTTGTAAATCTGGACTTTGTTCACCTTTCTCTATCATCTAGAGGTATGAAGTTTGAATCTTGATGATGCATTTGTTAGATCTAACTAGTTTTGGATGTTATGAGCTTTTGGTCATTTTAGTGCATAAAGTTTAGATCTTGAAAGTTTGTGACCTTGTTATGGATAAAGTTGGAAACTTTATCCATCTAAACATCATTTTGATTCATATCTGAAAGTTAAAGACTTGTACTTAATGGATTAAGTTGAAAAAGATGAATTTTTAGGTCCCTTTGAGACTTAAAGACTAGATATTGTTTGTTGGGACCATTCTAATGGATAAAGTTCGAAACTTTATCCATTATAAAGCTATTATGAACTATAAAATGCGATCTTGGCCCTTCTATCCCTTCCATGCAAGAGTTGTGATGTTTTATTGGGTTAAGAACTTAGGGTTTTGGATATTAAGCACTTTATAGCCATGCAAAGTCATAAAGTTGAAAACTTTATGACTTAGGACATCATTTTAGGCTTGGATCTGAGTTTTGGATGTAAGAACTTAATAGAATAAGCTCGCAATGGATTTTTGGGACTGGTCTGAGTACGTTGGGTGTACCTGGTGGTATGTTGCGTGTACACGGCCAGCGCCCCGCTATTGGTCAACATCAAAGTACGATGGGCATACTCTCTTGGTATGCAGGGCGTACTCTGCTGGGAAAAAATATTGGCTTTTGGACCTTGACCGTTAAATTTGACTTTGACCACGGTTAACCAAGTTTGAACTAAGGGTATTTTGGGTTATCGGGTGTCCGAGCAGTTTTTTGATTATCAGCGGATCGAGGTGAGTTTTCCTCACTTTCTTTACAGGTCGAAGGCACCAAGGCCGGCCCATTGGATTGATATGCTTATGTACACTGATATGTTGAGTATGGAATAAATATACATGATTATGCTAGTTTCTAAAATGTTAGTCTGGTAGATCTTTAGGACTACCTGTGATCCTATCTGCCTGATTATTTGTATATGTTTGTTATCTGTTATATGTCAACATGTTGTGTTGGGTTCAGGTTGTACTGCTTTGTGTTGTAGCCAACAAACCCTGAAGCATTCCAGATATGAACTGAGGGCCGAGAAGGGCATGCCAGACTCATACTGAGGTCTCAGTAGCATTCCAGATACGAGCAGAAGACTGGTTGTTATGCCAGACTCGTAATGAGGGATGAACATTGGTATTCCAGTCCAATGACTAATTGGGTCAGGGAGAAAGCCAGCCATAAGTTGTGGTCCCCGAGGGCAAGCCAAACTTATGATATGGGCTCAGGAGCAAGCCAGATATGAGTTGTGGGCCCGATAGGCAAGCCAGAATCATATTGTAGGCTCAGGGGTAATCCAGTCTTTAGATGTGGACCCAGTACATGTTGTTATTGTTGGATTAATGTCTAAGTCCATAACTATAATTGGTAAGACTTGACCCGACCCGGCATGGTCCATTTGGGTTGCATGGCATCATGCATTTGGATAGACTATAATGAGAGAAATAACACTTAAGGTTGGTTAATATATTATAAGTTCTAATATATTAATAAGGTTATTTAATTAGTATTGATCAAGAATTAATTTGGAATTAATTAAGTGATCAAAAGGAGACTAATTAAATATATGGGTTGATTGTGTAAATCATTCATTCTTATATATGTGGGCTTGTGATCCAAGATTCCTTATGTTGGACTAAGTCCATGGGGTGACCCATGGATACTCCATGGAGGTTAAAATCCATGGAGCATAAGGAATGGGTAAAGTTATGAGTTACATGGTGTAACCCTAATAGCCACCATATAAAAGAATCCCATGGCTCAAGAAATCGTGGACTAATGTGTGAATATCTGGGCTAGACGATTTCAAGGAGTGTTCCATTTCTCTCAAGTCATTCCATGTGCATTTGGTGTTGTGTGAACCATTTGAGGTGTCACACTTGGGGCACTAGGCACTCAAGCTTCATGGAGACAAGCTACATCAAACAAAGGTATGTATTCTATCCATTTGATTACCCAAGTATCAAGTATTGTATGCTAGATAGGGTAATACCTTGGAAAGTTCATAATTGCATGTATAATAGAGAAAACATAGATCTAAGGTATTTAGGGTTGCATGTACACTTAGGAGTGTTAGAATGCGCAAAACCCATCAGTGGTATCAAAGCCAATGCTTGTTTTCTTGTTATACTTGCAAAATTAGCTGAAAAATCGAATTGTATTAGTTTAAAAGTTATGCTAATTACTTGAAAAATTTTGATGTGAATTATCTTTGTTCATATGAGTTTATTAGATTAATAGAAAAGTTAATTGATTATGTGTTTTCAATCCATTTTAATCTAAGAGTTGATTCTAAAATGTGTTTTTGTAACTTGTCCTCAACTTATATGAAAAGTCACATTTAAGTTTCATAAAACTCATAAAAAGTTGGCAATGGTTACAAAAATGAAGAGTCTTGTCCTCATTAAATGGTTTTATGACTCCATAACTTGTCCTCAAGTTATGGAGGTTCAAGAGTCACTTCATTAAATGATAAACTGTGTAACCTTAATTAGTTCCATAAGTTACAAAAATAAAGAAAAGTTACATTCTTTTATTAGTTTAAAGTCTTCCATAACTTGTCCTCAAGTTATGGAACTTGAAGAGTTTTTTTTTAATTAAAACTACTTTAAACACATAAGTTATGGAATTAATTAGTTTTGAATATTTTCAAAACTTGCCCTCAAGTTTTGGAATTTGTAAAGTTTTCCCCATGAATACTTTAATTCCAAGTTAGCCCTTAGAATTTTAAAAGTTAAAATTCAACCCTTATACTTTATAGTATTATAAGTTAATAATAAATATATGTATAAGAGCAAGTCAGTCTTACCGTTAGTAGGCCTCATTCACTAAGCCGGTCTATAAGGGGGTATAAGGTTACTGCCTATAAAATGGCAGTTTAATGGGTGTCCACTCTCACCCACCGCTTCCTTGACTGGTGGAGGTTCGTTAGCCGAACGGGTAGGACAAGGACTATAACTCTCCCTTCATTAAAAGTATTAATGATAAATACTAAGTAACTAAACACTTATAAATTCCCAATCTTAGTTACTTAGGAAAATGTGAATAAGGTGCTAATACATGAAATTACACTTTGCCCTTTGTTTAAACCGTTAGTGGAGCGTGTGTGGTTAACCGGCACACTAACCTGGATTTAACAAAGTAGGCAAAGGGTAACTTAATATTTATCATAGTATCGGTGGAGCACGTGTGGTTAACCGGCACATCGATTGAGGGGTAAATATTAAGGGTACCAAGTATATTTGCATGGTTACTTCACACCTTGTTTTGTGATCCTCGGCATCCCAGTCACAAAACCTGAAGGGCACACTCGAGATTGAAACATGCCATTGAAAAGTTCAATGAATCTCAAAAGATTTAGGAGTTTCAAATCCAATTAAAAACCTAATTACATTATTTCGTTTTTCATGGTGGAAATTGGTAAATCGTCATTTACCTACCTTCAACTATTTTATAACTCGGATTACGGCATCCCTCTTCCAGTTATAAATAGGTTGTTGGATCCTAGCCTTAATATTTCATATTGGGTGTTATATTAAGGACTTTAGATCAACTATCTTGAATATCTCCCAAAAGATGTCTAGTTCAGACATCTATGATCTTCCCAAATCTCTTGGAACTTTACTTCCTCCACCTCCTCCAATTATTCTCCCTAACCCACAAGTTCAAGGTCACTCAAGCCCTAATGGCAAGCAAGGTCTATGTGTGATCACATCTTAGAGATGAAGTCACATATTGACAAGCTGGGAGAGTTGGGTGTCAAAGTCTTGAGAAAGTTGGATGTTCAATCACTTTCTAAGTCACATAGTGAGTTCCTTTGGGACTACTATGAAACAGACTATGACATGAACCTTAATGATCATATCTATTTGCTTGGTGCTGCTGAATCAACAATGATTTGGAACGATAGTAAAGCAAATTTGATTAGAAGATCAACTTCCCAAAAACTTTATGGACAGTGACAATGGTGACACTGGAAATCCAGAAAAAGCATTCTCTTCCCAATGGAAAGGGATTGGCCATAGTCAACCCGGTTGACCAAATGGTAAGGAGAAAGGCTAAGTCTAAGATAGTCCCATTACCAAAGGGTCCATATGTTTATTTTGCCAAAGGAAGGGGCGTTGATTGCAAAGCTGCCAAGTTCAGGTAGAGCCCATTATCTAACTCTGTTAAGTTTCTATTCTAAGATCCTCATTACATGATGTGACTGGGTCACATGTTGATGTTTTAAGAATCAAAGAATAGAGAGAAAGCTTAAAGGAAGTATATGCTGATTCTGATCGTGTAGGTGGATTTTGATCGCATCAGAATTTTGAAGCTGTTACTTAGGAGTTATGATATATTGCTTAGGAATAGATAACAACAAGTTTTTCCGTATGCATTTTCACTATAAGGATAAGTTTTTTCCGCAAAGTTTTGAAATAAAATAAAAGTTTTTAATTTTATATTTATTTTAAATATCCTTACAAGTGGCATTTGTGAAAAATGGTTGTTTATATGATTCCATTGATGGCAATATTTGAAAAAAAATGGACTTGATTCTTTCGTTTGTGGTAGTGTCATAATTTACCAAATAAGGAAAGATTCTCATTCCCAAGGCTTCAGTTGGATAGAAACTTGGAATCATGCAAGTTGAATAGTATGATGAATGAGAACTTTCAAGCATTGGAAAATTAAGACTTGTTCACATGGATGTGTGAGTCAAGTTAAGGACTAAAGGGATCGAGTACACATTCTTGTGCACTGGTCAAGTCCACCACAAAGTTCGTTACGACTATTCGTCATGATTTACTAAATTTTAGTAAATATGGTTATACTTACAAGTTTAAGTATAATTCTAAAACATTGGAAAAGTCTCAATGTATTGCAGAACGAATGGGAAGAATCAAATTAGGCAGACAGATAAAAGTTTCTCAAATCTGAAAAGATGGGAGAGTACTTTAGTATCATGTTTTGTGATCATCTTAATGATTAAAGAACCACATCACAATTGGTCTTCTAAGGACATCTTAGTGCATTCGTATGACTAAGAAGAGGAGTCATGAATTGTTGAAATGATTAAATCAAGAAGATGAGTCATACTTCGTTTCAAAACAAGTCTTAGAGTCATACTCCAAGACTATAAGTTGAGTGACATATCTTAAAGAAAGGTTTATAACACTTGTCAAATGTAAGAGTAAAAGTGTCCTACTCTTGTACATTTGAAGTTGGTAAGTTGTGATGTTTTGGATTAAACAAAGACCAACTAAGGCCAATTGTGTGAAGTGTTTGTCTTGATAAAGAATCCGCATTATCTCTTGAATATTTGGCAAGATAGTCTTATATGTCAAGTGGACAGTGGGAGTTTTAAAGATCCTAAAAAGAATTTCAAGAACTAATCAAGAATAAAACCTGAGGTTCTTCACTAGCACACGACTTGAGGTTTATAACCTATCATGTTGACATATTCTGGGCCCATTCCAGTTAAAGTTGGCTTTGCATAGGAGTTCTGAAAGTTCTCAATTGGTTGCATAACAACTTGGAAGCAATGGCAGGCCCTGTATTGCCAGGTGGCAAGAAGTTAAGATTGCATAAGTTCAGTCCATATGAGTTTGGATTTGTCATTATCCTTGTCTTGTGACTATGGTTTTGACGATTCACATGGATAAGAACACATACACCATAAAATCTAAGGGTCATAAGGTTTCTCTCCGATTCATGAAAATGATGGTGAGGAAACACTTGATGGGTTTTGAGCATTCTAACACTTCCTAAGTGTACATGCAACCCTAATAACCTTGGATCTATGTTTGTCTAATTATCATGCAAAGTTGAATTCCAAGGTTATATTCCTATCTAGCATACATGGGGAACAAATTTTAACTTGCATGAAAGATAGAATAACTTACCTTGTTGTTGCTTATGATCCTTGAAACCTTGTGAGCCTAGAACCCCAAGTGTGATGCCTCAAATGCTTCACACAACACCAAATGCTTTTGGAATGACTTTAGAGAGAATACACACTTCTAAAATCGGCCTAGCCCTCTTGTTTCTTATGTGTTCCTATTTTGGTGGAGAATGGGTTTCTTATATAGTGTTGACACATCTAGGGTTACACCATGTAAACCCTAATGTGTCATGACTCTTCATTTCCATGACCCATGGGTTTGTAACTCCCATGGAGCATCCATGGAGCATCCTATGGGTGGAACCCAACTTGATAATCCATGGAGCCTCTTAGCCCACTATATAAGATATGGAAGATTTACATAATCTACCCATATATTTAATTAGTTATCTTTTGATCACTTAATTAATTCTAAATTAATTCTTGATCAAACTAATTAAATAATATTATTAATATATTAGAACTTATAATATATTAATAAACCATAAGTGTTATTTCTCTCATTTTAGTTTATCCAATTGCATGGTGCCATGCAACCCAAATGGACCATGCCGGGTCAAGTCAAGTACATACCAGAAATAGTTATGGACTTAGACACCTTATCCAACAATCTCCCACTTGGATAAGTCTAATAACTATAACTGCAAGTATGACTTCAGGAACCGATCAGCAATCGTAGTATGTCAACCACATACAATACCAAAAAGCTAACTATACTCCCACTAGCCTTGACATATACACAAGATTCATCTTCACTCCTAGAAAAGCCAAATTCCTTGACTTTCTCATCAAAGCAAAGATTCCATCTGCGAGGTGCTTGCTTTAACCCATAAATGGATTTCTCAAGCTTACACACTCTATTAGGGTACTCTGTGTTGACAAAACCCTCTGGCTGACTCATGTAAACATCCTCAGCCAACTTTCCATTAAGGAAAGCGGTTTTGACATCCATTTGCCATATTTCATAGTCATGAAATGCGGCTATGGTTAACAGAACCCTAATAGACTTAATCTTGGCCACTGGAGAAAAGGTCTCATCATAATCAACTCCCGGAGTTTCTGAGAAACCCTTTGCAACCAGTCGTGCCTTATAAGTGTGTACATTACCATCCATGTCGGTCTTCTTCTTGAAGATCCATTTGCACCCTACAGTCTTACGACCTGGTACATTCTCAACCAAGTTCCAAACTTGATTGTCATACATGGACTGTATCTCGCTGTCCATTGCCTCTTTCCACTTGGCTGAATTAGGGCCTGCCATGGCTTCCGGGTAACTGTTAGGTTCATCCAGAGCTATCAGTGTCTCATCACTGATAAGTGTATCACCTTCCGCAGTAATATGGAATCCATAGTAATGCTCAGGTGCATTCCTAACCCTTGTGGAACGCCTCAGAGGTACAGACTTGTCAATTGGCTCAACAGAAGTTTCCTCCTCAAGTTGAGTGCTAGGGTTTGAAGTTCCTTCACCACTTGACTCTTGAATTTCTTCATGGTCAACTTGCCTCCCACTGTCTCCTTGGCTTATGAACTCTCTCGAAAGAAAGAAAGCCCTCCTAGCTACAAAGACCACACTCTCACTAGGTCTGTAGAAGAGGTAACCAAAGGATTTATGTGGGTAGCCGATGAAAATATACCTCTCACTTCGAGGTTCGAGCTTATCATGAGTCTCGCGTCTCACGAAAGCCTCGCAACCCCAAATCTTAATGTGGTCTAGTTTGGGTACTTTACCAGTCCACATCTCATGAGGAGTTTTGGCAACTTTCTTTGTGGGAACTAGATTAAGGATATGGGCGGCAGTCTCTAAGGCATACCCCCAAAATGAGATTGGTAGCGAAGCTCGACTCATCATGGAACGAACCATATCCAACAAGGTTCGATTACGTCTCTTAGCTACACCATTCAACTGCGGTGTCCTGGGAGGTGTCAATTGTGAGACAATGCCACATTCCCTAAGATAGTCGAGGAACTCTGAACTAAGATACTCACCACCTCGATCGGATCGAAGCATCTTAATGTTCCTGCCCAATTGATTCTCGACTTCCTGTTTAAACTCTTTAAACCTCTCAAAAGTCTCTGACTTATGCTTGATTAAGTAGACATATCCATATCTACTGTAATCATCAGTAAAAGTCAAATAATAACGATTAGCATCCCTTGTGGCATGTTTGAAGGGCCCACACACATCCGTGTGTATAAGATCCAACAAACCTTCACCCCTCTCACAAGAACCTATGAAGGGTGACTTTGTCATTTTTCCAAGTAAGCATGATTCGCAACTATCATCTGACTTTAGGTCAAATGACTCCAATACTCCATCCTTTTGGAGTTGGCCTATGCGTTTCTTGCTTATATGTCCAAGACGACAATGCCATAATGATGCTTTATCCAAGTTATTATCATTAACAGAATCAATACACAATACATTATTTCCTAAGTTATCAACCACAGATACAGTTTCATACACACCTTCACAAGGTAATGCTTTAAAATAAAGAACATTATTAAAGAAAGCATTAATCGAACCAACTTCATTATCAAATGAAAAGGTGAAACCTTGTTTATACAATGCATGAAAGGAAATAATATTTCTTGCCATTTTTGGCGAATAACAACATTTATTAAAATCTAAACTAAACCCACTACTTAGCGATAAAGTATAAACTCCAATCCATGTGACAGGTAAAGCTTTCCTATTCCCCATGATTAAGTTTATTCTTCCATGCTCCACATTCTCACCTCTTCTTAGTCCCTGCAAATCAGAACAGATATGTACCACAACCGGTATCAAGGACCCAAGAGTTAGAATGGGGTGAGTTATTAGATAAGATAGTGTAAATACCTGCATGGTTGGGTTTAACTTTCCCATCCTTCACATCTTGCTGGTACTTTGGGCAGTTCCGCTTCCAATGTGACTTTTCATGGCAATAGAAGCATTCAGCCTCTTTAGGGTCAGAAGAAGGAGTGACAAAACCTTTCTAGGTTCCACTTGAAGAAGAGTCATCAAGGGTCCTAGCCTTGGTACCCTTCGAAGAGCTCTTCCTCTTCTTCCCTCTACCTTTCCCGATTTCCAAAACCGGGGCGGAGTTTGGAGTAGGAGTGTTAACAACTGACTTACCCTTAAGACCTGTTTCTGCGGTCTTGAGGAGTCCCTGAAGTTTGCTGAGTGTGACCTCTTCGTTATTCATGTGATATGTCATGCGGAATTGATCATAGCACGATGGTAAGGAGTGCAAAATGATATCTATTGCAAGCTCCTCAGGGAAGTTCACATTAAGCTTCAGCAACCGATCCACATACCTTTGCATTTTCTGCATGTGGCTCGTGACGGATTCCCCGTCCTTCATCATAGTTGTTATGATAGAGCATATGATTTCATACCTCTCTTGTCGTGCACTTTGATGGTATCTTTCCATCAGATCTTGGTGCATTTCAAAAGGGTAGAAGTCCTCATAGGACTTTTGGAGTTCCGCTGTCATGGTGGCCAACATGATGCATGCCACTTTTGTAGCATCCCTTTCATGTGCCCGGAAGTCAGCGATCTCCTGGGGAGTTGTAGTGGTCTCATCAATCTCCATAAGCTCCTTGTCAAGGACATATTCTTTGTCCTCGTAGCGGGTAATCATCCTGATGTTTCTGATCCATTCATTGAAGTTGGATCCATCAAAAGTGACTTTCCCACACAAGTTCATAAGAGTAAAGGAGCCATTAGGATTAGAGCCAGAAGCAGCATTGTTTGAAGAAATCTGAAAGAAGAGAACAAGATTAGTTTAGATATTAAGAGATTCCTTAATAAAACACCCAAATATAATATTAAGGCTAGGATCCAATCACAATATATTATAACTTAGAAGAGGTATACCGTAATCCAAGCTATAACATATTTGAAAGGTAGGTGAATGACGATTCACCAATTTCCACCATGAAAAACGAAATATAGATATTAGGTTTTTAATTGGTTCTTAGAAATTCCTAGATTCTTTTGAGATTCAATGAACTTTTCAAAGGCATGTTTCAATCTCGAGTGTGCCCTCCAAGTTTTGTGACTGGGATACCGAGGATCACAAAACGAGGTGTGAAGTAACCATGCAAATCACTTGGTACCCTTAAGGTTTATCACTCAATCGATGTGCCGGTAAACCACACACGCTCCACCGATGCTATGGTAAACCTTAAGTCACCCTTTACCTACCTTGTTAAGTCCAAGTTAGTGTGCCGGTTAACCACACACGCTCCACCAACGACTTAAACAAAGTGTAAAGTGTAATTTCATGGATTAGCACCTTATTCACAATTTCCTAAAGTAACTAAGATTGGGAATTTAATAAAAGCATTTAGTTACTTTATAATATTCATCATACTTTTAATGAGAATTTATAAGTCATTTTCTTACCCGTTCGGCTAACGACCCTCCACCGATCAAGGAAGCGGTGGGTGAGAGTGGACACCCATTAAGTTGCCATTTTATAGGCAACAACCTTATACCCCCCTTATAGACCGGCTTCGTGAATGAGGCGTACTAGCGGTAAGACGACTTGACGTTATACATATATATATTAGTAACTTATAATATTATAAAGTATAAGGGTTGAATTTTAACTTTTAGAATTCTAAGGGTTGGAACTAAAGTTTTAATCAAGACTTTACATGTTCCAAAACTTGAGGGCAAGTTTTGGTAAACTTCCAAAACTTTTCATTTCTTATAACTTATGAATTAATTGAGTCATAAAAATGAAGACTCTTCATTTTTATAACTCTTGTGTTCTTTTAATGGCTTTAATAAAAGTGAGACTTTTGGTTTTCCATAACTTGAGGACAAGTTATGGACTCCATTAAAACACATTATGATCATGAATTAAACTACCATGAAGGTTACAAATAATTCCTATGATCATCTAATCTTCATAAGTTCAAGAACATGAATATGAAC
Source organism: Lactuca virosa (assembly GCF_052849685.1). NCBI lineage: Eukaryota > Viridiplantae > Streptophyta > Magnoliopsida > Asterales > Asteraceae > Lactuca > Lactuca virosa. The sequence goes on along the minus strand of NC_136432.1, from coordinate 122,644,169 downwards.
ACTTTCAAGAATCAAAAATTACACTTAAAAAAAACTTGTAATTTTAATAATTGCCATTGTAAATGGATTAGCATAAACATTACACCATCTAAAACAAGCTTTAAAACATCAAAACAGTTTAGGGTAATGTTTCTAGTCCATTTCCAGCAACAAATGTGCAAACTTTCATACGAGCAGAAAACAGAAAAACGATTTTTTTTCAAGCTGTTTGCACACAAAAAAAACAACAAACAAACCTAGGCTCTGATACCACTGATGGGTTTTGAGCATTCTAAAACTTCCTAAGTGTACATGCAACCCTAATAACCTTGGATCTATGTTTGTCTAATTATCATGCAAAGTTGAATTCCAAGTTTATATTCCTATCTAGCATACATGGGGAACAAATTTTAACCTGCATGAAAGATAGAATAACTTACCTTGTTGTTGCTTATGATCCTTGAAACCTTGTGAGCCTAGCACCCCAAGTGTGATGCCTCAAATGCTTCACACAACACCAAATGCTTTTGGAATGACTTTAGAGAGAATACACACTTCTAAAATCGGCCTAGCCCTCTTGTTTCTCATGTGTTCCGATTTTGGTGGAAAATGGGTTTCTTATATAGTGTTGACACATCTAGGGTTACACCATGTAAACCCTAATGTGTCATGACTCTTCATTTCCATGACCCATGGGTTTGTAACTCCCATGGAGCATCCTATGGGTGGAACCCAACTTGATAATCCATGGAGCCTCTTAGCCCACTATATAAGATATGGAAGATTTACATAATCTACCCATATATTTAATTAGTTATCTTTTGATCACTTAATTAATTCTAAATTAATTCTTGATCAAACTAATTAAATAATATTATTAATATATTAGAACTTATAATATATTAATAAACCATAAGTGTTATTTCTCTTATTTTAGTTTATCCAATTGCATGGTGCCATGCAACCCAAATGGACCATGCCGGGTCAGGTCAAGTACATACCAGAAATAGTTATGGACTTAGACACCTTATCCAACAACACTTCCACCAAGTAGATTTGAAGCAGATGGCAAAAGGTCTAAACAATTGAGACTATGATTACGGCATCCCTTTTCATAGTTCTGAAATTGTTTAGACACACATGCATGCTATCTAAGGAAAGGTGTATGATTTTAATAAAGTTTTATCAAAGCATCTCGTATCAGAAATCTGAACTTTGGTAAGGAAGTCAATAAAGTATTGATTTCTAGAAGTCCAGTTGATTTCTGAGTACATGTCAAAGCTAGTGGGAGCATAAGTGTTATGCTAATAATCATCATGTTAGTGGGAGCATGATAATTATTGTTAGTGTTGCAAGTTAGCAATGTTAATTATAGAAAACAAAAGTTTCAATTCGTGAGGCTGCAGGGATTGAAAAAGTTGTTTTGCTATAATTAAGGGAGAGGATATACTTCATTTCAGTTCTAAAGGCTTAGATTGAGACCTTAATCATCTTTAGTCAAGAATATATATATGAATTTCATGTTGGATTGGTTCAACTTAAGGAAATTCTATATATTGCGTTCTCAAAATTCGATTATGATTACGGCATCCCTCTTCATAGTCGAATTTTGAAAACATGGCAAATAAAAATATTGTAGCAAAAGACTGGTCTAGAATCATGTCTTTATGTGAGACATCATGAATCGTGTACCATTTGCTTGGGTACAGGATCGATTTCATGTGCTATAATATTTGTCATTTCTAAATTTTTCCAAATGCCCAGAGGCATTAAGAAGGGAAAAGGTCTAGAATTGGATATGACTAAAATGATTAAGCAATTGTCGAGGACAATCTGAGGTTTACCAAAGATTGGTTGCTCAGGGACAGTTGGAAGTATAGTGCTAATTTTGGAAGGACCATATTGACATATTCTGAAAAGAGGCATCTCTTATTCAGAAGTGATAGTCAAAATGAGAATATGGAGTTGTCTCCATAGGTGGAAGTTATCTGTGTAAGATTAGAAAACTTAATGCAAGAAGCATGTCCAAAGCAATGTACTTTGAATATGAGACTTAGTTTTCATGGAGTTGATCTCCATTGGAATACCTTATAATGACTGTTGACAAGTCTTTGTGACTTTGTACATATTCATTACAGGAGGGTCAGTGCATATAAGTTTAAAATCTAAACAGATTTCGATAAATGATAGGAATTTGAAATTCTCACATTTTTCGATAAGGATTTGGGAGTGTGAAATTAGAATCATTGAAATTATGTTCAATTGGTTTATTTCACAAAGTAAGGATCATAGACAAACATAGAGTGCATACTTGGTGTATGGCAAAGCTATTGTTTAAGAAAAACATAGTGTACATGCTTGGAGCATGGGACAACTAGTGTTTTTAATTCAAGTATAAAGTTGATAAAACCGAAACAATGAATAATGAGTAATCAATATGGTGATAAATAAAAGTGTTTATTTATATTCATAGGGTTTGATACCATATTTGATTCATTTATTCTTGTGTTTCACTTTGCATGTTTTGACTTCCAGAATAACTAAGTCGCTCTTCATGAATGATTAAGTTATTCAAACCATCCACAGTCGGTCATATGTTGGAAGTAGATATAAATCAAGACTGTCATGGGTTGGTTTGTAGAGGTCCAAGTTGGTGGACAAAGTGGTGCTACAACACTCATGAGTGCTCATAAGTTCTGAGTATTGGATTCAACCCGCGCTCATTTGAATCACTTCATGGATTTTATCACGAGTGATCATGAGACGATAATATCTTATATTCTTCAAACCTAGAGATATGAGTTGTTACTATGAGTTGGTTGTACATTGATTGCACGAAAACGCATTCGGTAACTCGATGTTATAAAACGTGCCTTTGTGTATGATTCAACAAGTAGTAGAACATGCCATATGAGTCGAAGTTTATCCATTCCTTTTACCTTCGGGATAAAAGCGATATCTGTAGGCCCCTTGATGGTTTAAAGATGATACATGTGAGTGCTTGGCCAAGCCAGGACTGATTTGATTTGTTCAATCAGTCAGTCATCATGAATCGGAAATCAGGAAACAACAAATGGACAGAGAGAATGATTGATAATCCATGTCTCAGTCCATATGATATCTAGAATGGAGGAATATATGATCACTTATCTAATGGACAAGTCATTGACAAAGGTCAGAGTTCATCGACAAGGTCAGAGTTCGACAGAAGCTTTTGAGAGCTACGATTGCTGGTCGGTTCCTGAAGTCATACGCAATAATAGTTTTAGACTTATCCAAGTGGGAGACTGTTGGATTAATGTCTAAGTCCATAACTATAATTGGTAAGACTTGACCCGACCCGGCATGGTCCATTTGGGTTGCATGGCATCATGCATTTGGATAGACTATAATGAGAGAAATAACACTTAAGGTTGGTTAATATATTATAAGTTCTAATATATTAATAAGGTTATTTAATTAGTATTGATCAAGAATTAATTTGGAATTAATTAAGTGATCAAAAGGAGACTAATTAAATATATGGGTTGATTGTGTAAATCATTCATTCTTATATATGTGGGCTTGTGATCCAAGATTCCTTATGTTGGACTAAGTCCATGGGGTGACCCATGGATACTCCATGGAGGTTAAAATCCATGGAGCATAAGGAATGGGTAAAGTTATGAGTTACATGGTGTAACCCTAATAGCCACCATATAAAAGAATCCCATGGCTCAAGAAATCGTGGACTAATGTGTGAATATCAGGGCTAGACGATTTCAAGGAGTGTTCCATTTCTCTCAAGTCATTCCATGTGCATTTGGTGTTGTGTGAACCATTTGAGGTGTCACACTTGGGGCACTAGGCACTCAAGCTTCATGGAGACAAGCTACATCAAACAAAGGTATGTATTCTATCCATTTGATTACCCAAGTATCAAGTATTGTATGCTAGATAGGGTAATACCTTGGAAAGTTTATAATTGCATGTATAATAGAGAAAACATAGATCCAAGGTATTTAGGGTTGCATGTACACTTAGGAGTGTTAGAATGCGCAAAACCCATCAGTTATTTGAATATGTTATATGTTGTGTGTTGGTACTTTGGGGGAACTCACTAAGCTTCGTGCTTATAGTTTTGTTTATGGTTTCAGGTTCTTCAGAGGATCGTGGCAAGACGATGGCGTGAACGTACACATCCTTGGTTTTACTAATGATTGGATCTTAGGAGACTCTGATTTTAAAGAATGTTTTGGAAACAATGATTTTGTAAACACTTTTATTAGTAAATGGGTTGTTTTGAAAGGTTTAAAGTGGTTGTGATTTTTATGGATGTTACAAGTTGGTATCAGAGCCTTGGTTTGAGTGAATTGGAGGAACACTTGTGTGAATCCAGTCTCAAACTAAGGAAAAGGGTTTTAAAAATAATTTTCAAAGTAAGGGGTTTCAAAAAAATAATTCTCATAGTTTCTTTCAAAATCACCAAAAGAGGATGTGATGTGTACGATCATCCGGAGCCAGTAAGTAGTCCCCAAATTACCACACTGTTACTTGATATTGTGATATGTTAGAACAACATGCTAGTGATAGGCTAAGGATCTTCACGAATTGCATGATGGAATTGCCTTATTATATGATGCCTGATAGCCTAGGGTCTTCCTTATATGAAATTGACGTCATTACTGTAGTTGCTTATATATGCAGCATAGTTGTACATAACTAAGATTCTATTGTCTGAGAATGTTTGGTTTCGCCTTATTTCCTGTTCTTGTTTGATGAAGGGCTTAGGGTATAATCAAGTATTCGACCATCTATAGGATACAGTGTTATGTATGATTAGCATACACGAGTGTTGCAGGGTTGGTGGAAGTTTCATGAATGGGAGCAGTATATGGCGGGTCAACATGAGGATTATTAGCCACTCTTGAGAGAGTGAGGGCAGGGAAAAGGTGCATCCGAGATGCTGGGAGACAAAGATCAAGGATTTCATATGAGGATCTGTCTGATTTTATTGTGTTTTAGTGCCAGTCGACTCCACTGCTCGAATGATACTTGCTTTGTGGTTTGTGGGACTCACATTGATGGGAGCTAACTATCAAATGAATACACTAAGTTACATGCAATGGAGGTTAAATAATCCTAGTGTGAAGAATTTGGCCCTATTACACAGCTCTCCTTTGAGTCTAACCGTTGTGGGGTTAGGTCCTTTAGTCGAAATATTATTTAAGTTTTGTTTCATGTAATTATATTGATGAAGTGGTTGGATAGCATTGATTGGAGCCCCTCAGCAGCTGATGGCAGGGGAGGTGGGGAATCCTAGGAGAGCCTAGGGAGTTTTTTAGTGCGGTTGTTTCGCTGTTGAGCAGGTTTCAGGAGTATTTTAAGAATAGGTCTTAGAGGAACCGAGATGATTCTTGAGGAAAGTATGGATAGGTGTGGAAGGTAGTATTGGGCCCGTACTACTAGAAGCACAGGATCCATAATCAAATCGAGGAAAATTTCAGGTGTTATAAGGGTTCGTTGGGGTATATAGCCTGGTTTGATACCATGATTCATGGTAGTGGTCCCGTATCGGTCAACCATTTTGTTATGGATGCTCAGGCATGATGTAACATCCTAATGTTGAGGTACTTCTAAGTCCATCCTTCTAATTTTATTTCATGTCATTTTAGTCCCTAAGTCCAAGGAATGTGTTTTGTAGCCCTTGTGGCAATTTCGTAATTTTGGCCAGAGGAGTACGTCGAGCGTACATGTGTGTACGTTGAGCGTACTGGGGCGCGCCCAGGTACGCTGGGCGTACTAGCTCCAGGAGGAAAACCCTAATTTTTAGGGTTTGGGTGGTATTTAAGCAACATTAAGCCTCATTTTATCCCACCTCTTCAGCCTCCACCTCCTTTGAGACGTTTTTGAAAACCCTAACCCTTGAGTGTGTGTTTTGGAGCTCAGGTGTGTGTTCTTGGTGTGTTCTGGGTGTATTAAAGGAAGAAGAAGATTCTTGGAGAAGCCTTGGTTTAGGAGCAACTTGTAGATCTAGGATTCTTACCTTCTTGAGAAGCTCCAGAAGGTATAAATCTTTGATCTTGACTTGTATTTCTTTAAAATTTTGCCATCAGAAATTTATGTGTTTTTAGTCCCTTTCTTGGCCTTAATGAGTATAAGCTGGCAGTCAGGGTGGGCCAGCTGTGTCTAAGGACAAGATTATGGTGATCTTCCATGAGAAGGTTGTGGCTATTGTTCGGGGTCAGATAACAGAGCTTTTCGGGTCTATTAAGAACGCGATTATGGAGTTCTTTGATGACAGAAATGTTGCTTTGTCTGAGGCTGATGTTGCTGCAGTCACCGCAGTCGTCGCGGCTGCGGGGATTGGTGTTGGGTGAGTTTTTCAGTATCAAAACTTCGATAATAAGAAGCCCCCGACTTTTAATGGAGTTCAGGACCCTATCATAGCCATGAGGTGGCTATCTGATGTTGAGGGATGATTTTTCACCTGCTCTTGCCCAGCTGACCAGAAGGTCAGGTACGCTATGAACCTTCTGAGGTCCGGAACGAAGGATTGGTGGAGACTTGTTACGGAATCGTATTCTGCTGAGCAGAGAGCTGCTGTGTCTTGGGAGCAGTTCTCGGAGATGTTATGTACTAGATATGTGTTGTGGGTGGAGTGTGAGAGATTGGCCCAAGAGTTTTTGGACCTGAGGCAAGGGACGTAGATCACCAGGATGTTTACAGGGAGGGCCATGTTTTGCCTTGAGTTTGCTTCGAAGCAGGCTTAGATGACCTGTTACTTGAGCATGCTCAATACGGATATAAGGCAGTTTGTTTCCACCCAGCGGTATGATTCTTTGTTAGAGATGCAGGAGGCCGCCAGGCGGCGTGAGATTAGGATAGAGGTGCAGAAGAGAGAGCAGAGACCGGCCCCGGTGCAGTCGCAGCCAGCACCGAAGCGGTTCAAGGCCGTTGATTCTAGATCTGGGAGTCAGAGAGGTCGCACTTGTGGGAAGTGCGGTAAGGTTCATGACGGGGCTTGTCGATCAGGAGGTGTATGCCACAAATGTGGCAAGGAGGGGCATTATTCGAGGGAATGCCGCCAGTTGGCCCCAGCTCTGAGTACCAGGATTTTCTATCATTGTGATAAGGTTTTCCATGTGAAGGTCAACTGTCCATTGCTCGCCGCCAAGCTGGCGCAGGACCCGGTTCCAGCTACTTTGAGGATCACCGATGGGCGCCTGGGGAGGGTGGAGCCCCCGAGGGCTCGAGGTCGCACTTTCCAGCTTACTTCCGAGGAGGCCAGAGCAGCTCCAAATGTTATGATTGGTATGTTCATATCCATTATCTTGTTGATTATGTTTTGTGTTATGATTATATATGTGCCTCTGTTGGGTACGTTCCTAGTGAACTCTTTGCCTGCTCTTGTCTTGTTTGACTCGGATGCGTTTCCGTCCTTTGTATCTCGTTCGTTCTGTAGAAAGTTTGATATGCCTATTGGAGAGTTAGAGTGTCCGTTGTGGGTTTCTATTGCCAACGAACACGGGGTTTCTACGTCATCGGTGTATCAAGGTTGTGTATTGGAGATCTTCGGGGAGCCTTACCCGATCGATATGATCCCTATTCCCATGGGGTATGTTTGCGTGATTGTGGGCATGGATTGGTTGAGCTGGTTTGGTGCTATGATTGATTGTGAGGTCCAGCGAGTGGTAGTTCGCACCCCAAGTGAGGGAGAACTAGTTATTTATGGAGAGGGAACCAGGATGTGTTCAGGGTTTTGTTCAGCGGCCAGGGCTCTTCAGTATATTCTGCATGGGTGTGCGGGCTGAGATCAAATTTCGGTTTCAGAGGTTCCGGTTGTCAGGGAGTTTGCAGATGTATTCCTGGAGGAGTTACCTGGTGTGCCTCCCGAGAGGCAGGTCAAGTTCAAGATTGACCTTGTGCCAGGTGCGGCGCTGATTGCCAAGGCGTCGAACCGTTTGGCACCGCCTGAGATGCAGGAGTTGTCATCTCAGCTAAAGGAGCTGCTAGGCAAGCAGTTCATCAGGCCGACCAGTGCTCCGTGGGGAGCGTCGATACTGTTTGTCAAGAAGAAGGATGGTTCATACCGGATGTGCATTGATTACCGAGAATTGAACAAGTTAACAATAAAGAACCGTTATCCCCTCCCGCGGATTGATGACCTCTTCGATCAGTTGCAAGGTGCATCTTCGTTCTACAAGATAGATCTGAGGTCTGGTTATCATCAAGATAGAGTGAGGGAGGAGGACGTGGAGAAGACCGTGTTTCGGACTTGTTATGGGCATTACGAGTTCGTGGTGATGCCATTTATGCTCACCAATGCACCCGTGGTGTTTATGGATTTGATGAATCGGGTATGCAGGCCGATGCTCGATCATTCCGTTATAGTGTTTATCGATGATATCTTGGTGTATTCCAAGACCAGAGAGCAGCATGAGGAGCATCTTCGCGAGCTTGTGGGGGTTTTTAGGAGAGAAAGGCTTTATCCCAAGTTCTCGAAGTGCGAGTTTTGGTTACGAGAGGTCCAGTTTATGGGGCACCTCATCAACCAGGATGGGATTTTGGTTGACCTGGACAAGATCGAGGCGGTGATGCAGTGGGAGGTTCCGAAATCCCCCTTAGATATCAGGAGCTTCTTAGGTTTGGCAGGGTACTATCAGAGATTCATTCAAGATTTGTCCAAGATTGTAGTACCCCTCACTCGTCTGAAGAGGAAGGGGTGGATTTCCAATGGGGCCCTGAGCAGCAGGCAACATTTGAGACTATTCGGAAGAGGATATGCGAGGCCCCGGTGTTGACCCTCCCAGAGGGAATTGAGGATTTTGTGGTATTCTGTGATGTTTCCATCACTGGTTTGGGGGCAGTCCTCATGTAGAGAGGGCGAGTGATTGCTTATGCTTCGCAGCAGCTGAAGCCGCACGAGACGCGATATCCCACACATGATCTGGAGTTGGGGGCAGTGGTTTTTGCCCTCAAGATTTGGAGACATTATCTTCATGGGGTCTGTTGTACTATCTACACGGATCACAAGAGTTTGAGACACATTATGGATCAGCCGAACCTGAACATGAGGCAGCGCAGGTGGCTGGATATGGTCAAGGATTATAACTGCGAGATACTTTACCATCTGGATAAAGCGAACGTGGTGGCAGAAGATTTGAGCCGCAAGTCGGCTGGGTCTTCAAATATGGTGTCGTGTATGAGGATATCAATGGATTCCCCGCTTTTGGGATTGATACGGGAGGATCAGGCCGAAGGTGTTCAGGAAGATAATTGGAAGAAAATGGGATCAGGGGTGAGATTGTCAGATTTGTCTCAGATAGACGTAGGTTGTTAACCCCATGTGGTCGGGTCTGGGTTCCAATGTCTAGTGGGATCAGACAAGTGGTATTAGAGGAGGCTCATAAGTCTCATTTTTCAATTCATCTGGGGGCCACCAATATGTATCAGGATTTGAGATTGAGCTATTGGTGGTCGTGTATGAAGAGGGAGATAGTCTGGTATGTTGAGAGATGCATGACCTGAAGGATGGTCAAGGTTGAGAATCAGAGGTCGCATGGCAAGCTGCAATCTCTGGAGGTTCCCATGTGGAAATGGGAATAGATTTCAATGGATTTTATCATCAAGTTTCCGAAAACGGCAAAGGGTTTTGATGCTATCTGGGTCATCGTGGATCGATTAACCAAGAGTGCTCACTTTCTGGCGATTCGGGAGAGTTCTTCGGCCGAGAAGTTGGCCGATGTGTGTGTTCACGAGATTGTTGCTCACCATGGGGTTCCGTTCTCCATTGTTTCATACCGTGATGTTCGATTTACCTCCCGTTTCTGGCAGAAGTTCCACGAGGAACTGGGCATGAGGTTGCACTTCAGCTCTTCTTATCATCCGCAGACTGATGGCCAGAGTTAGCGGACGAAACAGACCCTTGAGGATATGTTGTGTGCCTGTATTATTGATTTTGGTGGGAGCTGGGATTCCTACCTATCTCTTGTGGAGTTCTCCTACAACAACAGTTATCATTCCAGCATTGGTGCTCCGCCTTTCGAGCTCTTGTATGGGCGGAGATGTCGTACTCAGGTTTGTTGGGATGAGATTGATCACAGGGTTATGGGGCGGACTGAGTTGGTTCTTCAGACCACGGAGCTCATTCAGTAGATCAGGAAGAGGTTGCAAACCACTCAGAGTCGGCAGAAGTGCTATGTCGACCGACGCCGATCCGAGTTGGAGTTTCAGGTCGGTGATATGGTATTACTAAAGATCTTACCTTGGAAAGGTGTGATACACTTCAGGAAGAAGGGAAAGTTAGGTCCCGTTTATTGGAGCTTTCTGTGTGATTTCCAAGGTTGGCAAGGTTGCATACAGGTTGGATCTTCCTAAGGAGCTCAGTCAGATTCACAACACTTTCCATGTCTCGCAGCTACGAAAGTGTGTATTTGATGAGGATGCAGTGGTTTCCTTGGATGATATTTAGGTCGATGAGTGCCTAAACTATGTTGAGAAACTGGTAGCTATTCTGGAAAGAAAGATGAAGGTCTTGCGCAACAAGGACATACCTTTGGTATAGGTTCAGTGTCAGCATCGGAGAGGCTCCGAGTGGACCTGGGAGCCGGAGGCCGAGATACGAGCGCATTATCCTGAGTTGTTCACCACAGTAGACTTCGAGGATGAAGTATAGTTCAAGTGGGAGAGAATTGTAACATCCTGATGTTGAGGTACTTCTATATCCATCCTTGTAATTTTATTTCATGACATTTTAGTCCCTAAGTCCAAGGAATGTGTTTTGAAGCCCTAGTGGCAATTTCGTAATTTTAGCCAGAGGAGTACGCCAAGCGTACATGTGTGTACGCTGAGCGTAGTGGGGGGCGCCCTAGTACGTTGGGCGCACACTTATGTACGCGGTGCGTACTAGCTCCAGGAGGAAAACCCTAATTTTTAGGGTTTGGGTGGTATTTAAGCAACATTAAGCCTCATTTTATCCCACCTCTTCAGCCTCCACCTCCTTTGAGACGTTTTTGCAAACCCTAACCCTTGAGTGTGTGTTTTGGAGCTCAAGTGTGTGTTCTTGGTGCATTGAAGGAAGAAGAAGATTCTTGGAGAAGCCTTGGTGTGGGAGCAACTTGTAGATCCAGGATTCTTACCTTCTTGAGAAGCTCCAGAAGGTATAAAGCTTTGATCTTGACTTGTATTTCTTTAAGATCTTTCCATGAGAAATTTATGTGTTTTTAGTCCCTCTTGGTCTTAATGAGTATGAGCTACTCTAAGACCAAAGGATATGTCCTTTCAGAAGATTTGAGGTGCATTAAGTCATAAAAATGCTATCTTGGCTCATTTGGTGCTTGCATGCAGGTTATAGAGGTCTTAAGTGGTTAAGACAAACATGGATCTTGGTTTTGGGACTTAATAAGACATGCATAACCATAAAGTTGGAAACTTAGTGGTTTGCAACACCTTTTTAGGCTTGGATCTTAAATTAGACGTTTGGACTTGTTGGATTAAGCACTTAATGGGGATTTTGAGAGGTACGTGGGTACGCCCCGCGTACAAGGAAGTACGCCCCACATACTCGGTCAACCACCCTGATGGTGGTCAATGTGAGGCTTGGAGTACGCTAAGCGTACCTCCAGAGTACGCCCCGTGTACTCGTACTGGGTCAGCTCGGTGGGTTGACTTTGATGGGTTGACTCAGTTGACTTCGTGGGTTTGACCAATTGACTTTGACCAAGTTTGACCAAGTTGGACCTTGCGGGTCTTTTGGGTATTTTGGGATTTTTATGGAATTGGTCATTTGGTGGAAATAGGTTTCGGTTTGAGAGCTGAGATTCGGAATTGGGCCTTATCAATTATGTTCAGTTTGCGAGGTGAGTTTTCATCACTGTACTTACGGGTCAAAGGCACCAAGGTCGGCCCTTTGGATTGTTATCCTGGTTAATCGTATGATTTTGTATTGTATTGATATGTTAGATCTGTATCATGGTAGATAGGATGATGTTATGATTAGTGATCTGTAACTCAACTTGAGGAGGAAACTCCTGTTGAGCCAATTGACAAGTCTGTACCTCTGAGGCGTTCCACAAGGGTTAGGAATGCACCTGAGCATTACTATGGATTCCATATTACTGCGGAAGGTGATACACTTATCAGTGATGAGACACTGATAGGTCTGGATGAACCTAACAGTTACGCGGAAGCCATGGCAGGCCCTGAGTCAGCCAAGTGGAAAGAGGCAATGGACAGCGAGATACAGTCCATGTATGACAATCAAGTTTGGAACTTGGTTGAGAATGTACCAGGTCGTAAGACTGTAGGGTGCAAATGGATCTTTAAGAAGAAGACCGACATGGATGGTAATGTACACACTTATAAGGCACGACTGGTTGCAAAGGGTTTCTCACAAACTCCGGGAGTTGATTATGATGAGACCTTTTCTCTAGTGGCCAAGATTAAGTCTATTAGGGTTCTGTTAGCCATAGTTGCATTTCATGACTATGAAATATGGCAAATGGATGTCAAAACCGCTTTCCTTAATGGAAAGTTGGCTGAGGATGTTTACATGAGCCAGCCAGAGGGTTTTATCAATATAGAGTACCCTAATAGAGTGTGTAAGCTTGAGAAATCCATTTATGGGTTAAAGCAAGCACCTCGCAGATGGAATCTTTGCTTTGATGAGAAAGTCAAAGAATTTGGCTTTTCTAGGAGTGAAGATGAATCTTGTGTATATGTCAAGGCTAGTGGGAGTATAGTTAGCTTTTTGGTATTGTATGTGGATGACATACTACTCATAGGAAATGACATCCCAACTCTGCAGGAAGTTAAGTCCTGGCTTGGGAAGTGTTTTTCTATGAAGGACCTAGGAGAAGCTGCCTATATTCTAGGGATAAGGATCTTGAGAGACCGGAGTAAAAGACTAATTGGACTTAGTCAGAGTACCTACTTGGATAAGGTGCTGAAGAGATTCGGCATGCAGGACTCCAAGAAAGGAGAGTTACCCATCCAGAGTCTCGCCAGATTGAGTAAGAAACAAAGCCCTAGTACTGAGGCTGAGATAGCAGAAATGAGTCGAATACCTTATGCTTCGGCTGTAGGATCGATCATGTATGCTATGACGTGTACTCGACTTGATGTGGCCTTTGCTTTGAGCATGGTTAGCAGGTATCAGGGGAACCCTGGCAAGGCACACTGGACTGCGGTAAAGAATATCCTCAAGTACCTACGGAGGACTAAGGACTGGGTCCTTACCCTCGGTGGGAGTGAAGACTTGAGAGTTGTAGGGTATAGTGATGCTAGCTTTCAGACTGATAGGGATAATTTCCGCTCTCAGTCAGGCTGGGTCTTTACCATAAACGGAGGAGCAATTTCTTGGAAGAGTTCCAAGCAAGAGACAGTGGCTGATTCAACTTGCGAATCAGAGTATATAGCAGCTAGCGAGGCAACAAAGGAGGCGATATGGCTAAAGAACTTCATTGGAGACCTTGGAGTTGTACCAGCTCTTAAAGAGCCAATGGAAATTTTCTGTGATAGTGAAAGTGCAGTTGCCTTAGCCAAGGAACTAAGGGATCACGGGAGATCCAAACACATCGACAGAAAATACCATTTCATCAAACATCCAATAGAAGAAGGACTCCTCGTGTCAAAGAGGGTATCATCGGATGAGAATCCAGCAGATCCCCTCACGAAGGGACTGACTCGGGTTAAGCATCTCCAGCATGCTCGGAGCATAGGGCTGAAGGATGATATTAGATTTAGTAGTTAGATAACCTTGAAATTTGTAAAGTGTAATTGACATTAGATGATGAATAAAAGGTGTTTTATTTATGAGTAAAGTGTTGCTATCTCTTGTCGATTGTTTACTATATTTCTTTTGCATGTTTTGACTTCCAGAATAATTATGTTTGGTATATCATATTATTCGAACCTCCACAGTCGGTCATATGTCGGAAGTAGGTATGAATCAAGACTGTCATGATTGGTTGCAGAGGTCTAAGTTGTTGGACATGGCTACAACACTCATGAGTGCTCATAAGTTCTGAGCATTGGACTCAACCCACGCTCACTGGAATCACTTCATGGAATTTATCTCGAGTGATCGTGAGACGGTAATATCATATAAGTCTTCAAACCTAGATATATGATTTGTTACTTATGAGTTGGTTATGCATTGATTGTACAAAAACGCATTGGTAACTCGATGTTATAAAACGTGCTCTTGTGTATAATTCAATGAGTAGTAGAACAAACATATGAGTCGAAGTTTACCTATTCCTTCTTGGATTAGAAGCTGATATATGGGCCCCTCGATGATTTTGTTTTGACCTATGTACCGGGCCCGGTCAGAACTAAGTTGATGTGTTCAATTAAGTTCTTTGTCAAACAAATCGGAAATCGGGAAACAAACTGCTGGACAATAAGTAAGACATTGTTCCATGTATTTGTCCGGCTGATATCTAGAACAGAGGATTATATGATCACTTATCTTAAATGGCGTATCATCATCTTCTCAGTTCCGAGAGACCTTGAAAGAGCTACGATTGCCGATCGGTTCCTGAAGTATTGCAGTTATAGTTATTAGACTTATCCAAGTGGGAGACTGTTGGATAAGGTGTCTAAGTCCATAACTATTTCTGGTATGTACTTGACCCGACCCGACATGGTCCATTTGGGTTGCATGGCACCATGCAATTGGATAAACTAAAATGAGAGAAATAACACTTATGGTTATTAATATATTATAAGTTCTAATATATTAATAATATTATTTAATTAGTTTGATCAAGAATTAATTTAGAATTAATTAAGTGATCAAAAGATAACTAATTAAATATATGGGTAGATTATGTAAATCTTCCATATCTTATATAGTGGGCTAAGAAGCTCCATGGATTATCAAGTTGGGTTCCACCCATAGGATGCTCCATGGATGCTCCATGGAGTTAACCCATGGATCATGAAATGAAGAGTCATGTTACATTAGGGTTTACCTAATGCAACACACTATATAAACAAAGGTGTTCTCCCCAAAATTTGCGACACTAAGAAACAAGAGGGCTAGAGCCGATTTTGCAAGTGTAAGATTCTCTCAAAGTTTACTCCTTTGCATTTGGTGTTGTGTGAAGCATTTGAGGCATCACACTTGGGGTGCTAGGCTCACAAGGTTTCAAGGATCATAATCAACAACAAGGTAAGTTATTCTATCTTTCATTCAAGTTAAAAATGTTCCCCATGTATGCTAGATAGGAATATAACCTTGGAATTCAACTTTGCATGATAATTAGACAAACATAGATCCAAGGTTATTAGGGTTGCATGTACACTTAGGAAGTGTTAGAATGCTCAAAACCCATCAGTGGTATCAGAGCCTAGGTTTGTTTGTTGTTTTTTTTGTGCAAGTTACTCGTCGAGTCTGTTCTTGCACTCGACGAGTAGAGGCTGCAATTTTCAGAATTTCGACATTTGTTGCTGGAAATGGACTAGAAACATTACCCTAAACTGTTGTGGTGTTTTTAAAACTTGTTTTAGATGGTGTAATGTTTATGCTAATCCATTTACAATGGCAATTATCAAAATTACAAGGTTTTTTAAGTGTATTTTTTTATTCTTGAAAGTGTTCATATTCATGTTCTTGAACTTATGAAGATTAGATGATCATAGGAATTGTTTGTAACATTCATGGTAGTTTAATTCATGATCATAATGTGTTTTAATGGAGTCCATAACTTGTTCTCAAGTTATGGAAAACCAAAAGTCTCACTTTTATTAAAGCCATTAAAAGAACACAAGAGTTATAAAAATGAAGAGTCTTCATTTTTATCACTCAATTAATTCATAAGTTATAAGAAATGAAAAGTTTTGGAAGTTTACAAAACTTGCCCTCAAGTTTTGGAACAAGTAAAGTCTTGATTAAAACTTTAGTTCCAACCCTTAGAATTTTAAAAGTTAAAATTCAACCCTTATACTTTATAATATTATAAGTTACTAATATATATATGTATAAGATCAAGTGCTCTTACCGCTAGTACGCCTCATTCACGAAGCCGGTCTATAAGGGGGTATAAGGTTGTTGCCTATAAAATGGCAACTTAATGGGTGTCCACTCTCACCCATTGCTTCCTTGATCGGTGGAGGGTCGTTAGCCGAACGGGTAGGACAAGGACTTATAAATTCTCATTAAAAGTATGATGAATATTATAAAGTAACTAAATGCTTTTATTAAATTCCCAATCTTAGTTACTTTAGGAAAATGTGAATAAGGTGCTAATCCATGAAATTACACTTTACACTTTGTTTAAGTCGTTAGTGGAGCTCGTATGGTTAACCGGCACACTAACTTGGACTTAACAAGGTAGGTAAAGGGTGACTTAAAGTTTATTATAGGTCGGTAGAGCTCGTGTGGTTAACCGGCACATCGATTGAGTAATAAACATTGAGTGTACCAAGTGATTTGCATGGTTACTTCACACCTCGTTTTGTGATCCTCGGTATCCCAGTCACAAATCTTGGAGGGCATACTCGAGATTGAAACATGCCTTTGAAAAAAATTCATTAAATCTCAAAAGAATCTAGGAATTTCTAAGAACCAATTAAAAACCTAATATCTATATTTCGTTTTTCATGGTGGAAATTGGTGAATCGTCATTCACCTACCTTTCAAATATGTTATAGCTTGGATTACGGCATACCTCTTCTAAGTTATAATATATTGTGATTGGATCCTAGCCTTAATATTACATTTGGGTGTTTTATTAAGGACTCTCTTAATATCTAAACTAATCTTGTTCTCTTCTTTCAGATGTCTTCAAACAATGCTGCTTCTGGCTCTAATCCTAATGGCTCCTTTACCCTTATGAACTTGTGTGGGAAAGTCATTTTTGATGGATCCAACTTCAATGAATGGATCAGAAACATCAGGATGATTACCCGCTACGAGGACAAAGAATATGTTCTTGACAAGGAGCTTAAGGAGATTGATGAGACCACTGCAACTCCCCAGGAGATCGCTGACTTCCGGGCACATGTAAGGGATGCTACAAAAGTGGCATGCATCATGTTGGCCACCATGACAGCAGAACTCCAAAAGTCCTATGAGGACTTCTACCCTTTTGAAATGCACCAAGATCTGATGGAAAGATACCATCAAAGTGCACGACAAGAGAGGTATGAAATCATATGCTCTATCATAACAACAATGATGAAGGACGGGGAATCCGTCATGAGCCACATGCAGAAAATGCAAAGGTATGTGGATCGGTTGTTGAAGCTTAATGTGAACTTCCCTGAGGAGCTTGCAATAGATATCATTTTGCACTCCTTACCATCGTGATATGATCAATTCCGCATGACATATCACATGAATAAGGAAGAGGTCACATTCATCAAACTTCAGGGACTCCTCAAGACCGCAGAAACAGGTGTTAAGGGTAAGTCGGTTGTTAACACTCCTACTCCAAACTCCGCCCCGGTTTTGGCAATCGGGAAAGGTCGAGGGAAGAAGAGGAAGAGCTCTTCGAAGGGTACCAAGGCTAGGACCCTTGATGGCTCTTCTTCAAGTGGAACCTAGAAAGGTTTTGTCACTCCTTCTTCTGACCCTAAAGAGGCTGAATGCTTCTATTGCCATGAAAAGTCACATTGGAAGCGGAACTGCCCAAAGTACCAGCAAGATGTGAAGGATGGGAAAGTTAAACCCAACCATGCAGGTATTTACACTATCTTATCTAATAACTCACCCCATTCTAACTCTTGGGTCCTTGATACCGGTTGTGGTATTCATATCTGTTCTGATTTGCAGGGACTAAGAAGAAGTGAGAATGTGGAGCATGGAAGAATAAACTTAATCATGGGGAATAGGAAAGCTTTAGCTGTCACCAAGATTGGAGTTTATACTTTATCGCTAAGTAGTAGGTTTAGTTTAGATTTGAATAAATGTTGTTATTCGCCAGAAATGGCAAGAAATATTATTTCCTTTCATGCATTGTATAAACAAGGTTTCACCTTTTCATTTGATAATGAAGTTGGTTCGATTAATGCTTTCTTTAATAATGTTCTTTATTTTAAAGCATTACCTTTTGATGGTGTGTATGAAACTGTATATGTGGTTGATAACTTAGGAAATAATGCATTGTGTATTGATTCTGTTAATGATAATAACTTGGATAAAGCATCATTATGGCATTGTCGTCTTGGACATATAAGCAAGAAACGCAGAGGCCAACTCCAAAAGGATGGAGTATTGGAGTCATTTGACCTAAAGTCAGATGATAGTTGCGAATCATGCTTACTTGGAAAAATCACAAAGTCACCCTTCACAGGTTCTTGTGAGAGGGGTGAAGGTTTGTTGGACCTTATACATACGGATGTGTGTGGGCCCTTCAAACATGCCACAAGGGATGATAATCGTTATTATTTGACTTTTACTGATGATTACAGTAGATATGGATATGTCTACTTAATCAAGCATAAGTCAGAGACTTTTGAGAGGTTTAAAGAGTTTAAACAGGAAGTCGAGAATCAATTGGGCAGGAACATTAAGATGCTTCGATCCGATCGAGGTGGTGAGTATCTTAGTTCAGAGTTCCTCGACTATCTTAGGGAATGTGGGATTGTCTCACAATTGACACCTCCCAGGACACCGCAGTTGAATGGTGTAGCTGAGAGGCGTAATCGAACCTTGTTGGATATGGTTCGTTCCATTATGAGTCGAGCCTCGCTACCAATCTCATTTTGGGGGTATGCCTTAGAGACTGTCGCCCATATCCTTAATCTAGTCCCCACAAAGAAAGTTGCCAAAACTCCTCATGAGATGTGGACTGGTAAAGTACCCAAACTAGACCACATTAAGATTTAGGGTTGCGAGGCTTTCATGAGACGCGAGACTCATGATAAGCTCGAACCTCGAAGTGAGAGGTGTATTTTCATCGGCTACCCACAGAAATCCTTTGGTTACCTCTTCTACAGACCTAGTGAGAATGTGGTCTTTGTACCTAGGAGGGCTTTCTTTCGAGAGAGAGAGAGTTCATAAGCCAAGGAGACAGTGGGAGGCAAGTTGACCTTGAAGAAATTCAAGAGTCAAGTGGTGAAGGAACTTCAAACCCTAGCACTCAACTTGAGGAGGAAACTCCTATTGAGCCAATTGACAAGTCTGTACCTCTGAGGCGTTGCACAAGGGTTAGGAATGCACCTGAGCATTACTATGGATTCCATATTACTGCGGAAGGTGATACACTTATCAGTGATGAGACACTGATAGGTCTGGATGAACCTAACAGTTACGCGGAAGCCATGGCAGGCCCTGAGTCAGCCAAGTGGAAAGAGGCAATGGACAGCGAGATACAGTCCATGTATGACAATCAAGTTTGGAACTTGGTTGAGAATGTACCAGGTCGTAAGACTGTAGGGTGCAAATGGATCTTCAAGAAGAAGACCGACATGGATGGTAATGTACACACTTATAAGGCACGACTGGTTGCAAAGGGTTTCTCACAAACTCTGGGAGTTGATTATGATGAGACCTTTTCTCCAGTGGCCAAGATTAAGTCTATTAGGGTTCTGTTAGCCATAGTTGCATTTCATGACTATGAAATATGGCAAATGGATGTCAAAACCGCTTTCCTTAATGGAAAGTTGGCTGAGGATGTTTACATGAGTCAGCCAGAGGGTTTTGTCAATACAGAGTACCCTAATAGAGTGTGTAAGCTTGAGAAATCCATTTATGGGTTAAAGCAAGCACCTCGTAGATGGAATCTTTGCTTTGATGAGAAAGTCAAAGAATTTGGCTTTTCTAGGAGTGAAGATGAATCTTGTGTATATGTCAAGGCTAGTGGGAGTATAGTTAGCTTTTTGGTATTGTATGTGGATGACATACTACTCATAGGAAATGACATCCCAACTCTGCAGGAAGTTAAGTCCTGGCTTGGGAAGTGTTTTTCTATGAAGGACCTAGGAGAAGCTGCCTATATTCTAGGGATACGGATCTTGAGAGACCGGAGTAAAAGACTAATTGGACTTAGTCAGAGTACCTACTTGGATAAGGTGCTGAAGAGATTCGGCATGCAGGACTCCAAGAATGGAGAGTTACCCATCCAGAGTATCGCCAGATTGAGTAAGACACAAAGCCGTAGCACTGAGGCTGAGATAGCAGAAATGAGTCGAATACCTTATGCTTCGGCTGTAGGATCGATCATGTATGCTATGACGTGTACTCGACCTGATGTAGCCTTTTCTTTGAGCATGGTTAGCAGGTATCAGGGGAACCCTGGCAAGGCACACTGGACGGCGGTAAAGAATATCCTCAAGTACCTATGGAGGACTAAGGACTGGGTCCTTACCCTCGGTGGGAGTGAAGACTTGAGAGTTGTAGGGTATAGTGATGCTAGCTTTCAAACTGATAGGGATAATTTCCGCTCTCAATCAGGCTGGGTCTTTACCATAAACGGAGGAGCAATTTCTTGGAAGAGTTCCAAGCGAGAGACAGTGGCTGATTCAACTTGCGAATCAGAGTATATAGCAGCTAGCGATTTCTTTACCAGAATAATTATGTTTGGTATATCATATTATTCGAACCTCCACAGTCGGTCATATGTCGGAAGTAGGTATGAATCAAGACTGTCATGATTGGTTGCAGAGGTCTAAGTTGTTGGACATGGCTACAACACTCATGAGTGCTCATAAGTTCTGAGCATTGGACTCAACCCACGCTCACTGGAATCACTTCATGGAATTTATCTCGAGTGATCGTGAGACGGTAATATCATATAAGTCTTCAAACCTAGATATATGATTTGTTACTTATGAGTTGGTTATGCATTGATTGTACGAAAACGCATTGGTAACTCGATGTTATAAAACGTGCTCTTGTGTATAATTCAATGAGTAGTAGAACAAACATATGAGTCGAAGTTTACCTGTTCCTTCTTGGATTAGAAGCTGATATCTGGGCCCCTCGATGATTTTGTTTTGACCTATGTACCGGGCCCGGTCAGAACTAAGTTGATGTGTTCAATTAAGTTCTTTGTCAAACAAATCGGAAATCGGGAAACAAACTGCTGGACAATAAGTAAGACATTGTTCCATGTATTTGTCCGGCTGATATCTAGAACAGAGGATTATATGATCACTTATCTTAAATGGCGTATCATCATCTTCTTAGTTCCGAGAGACCTTGAAAGAGCTACGATTGCCGATCGGTTCCTGAAGTATTGCAGTTATAGTTATTAGACTTATCCAAGTGGGAGACTGTTGGATAAGGTGTCTAAGTCCATAACTATTTCTGGTATGTACTTGACCCGACCCGACATGGTCCATTTGGGTTGCATGGCACCATGCAATTGAATAAACTAAAATGAGAGAAATAACATTTATGGTTATTAATATATTATAAGTTCTAATATATTAATAATATTATTTAATTAGTTTAATCAAGAATTAATTTAGAATTAATTAAGTGATCAAAAGATAACTAATTAAATATATGGGTAGATTATGTAAATCTTCCATATCTTATATAGTGGGCTAAGAGGCTCCATGGATTATCAAGTTGGGTTCCACCCATAGGATGCTCCATGGATGCTCCATGGAGTTAACCCATGGATCATGAAATGAAGATTCATGTTACATTAGGGTTTACCTAATGCAACACACTATATAAACAAAGGTGTTCTCCCCAAAATTTGCGACACTAAGAAACAAGAGGGCTAGAGCCGATTTTGCAAGTGTAAGATTCTCTCAAAGTTTACTCTTTTGCATTTGGTGTTGTGTGAAGCATTTGAGGCATCACACTTGGGGTGCTAGGCTCACAAGGTTTCAAGGATCATAATCAACAACAAGGTAAGTTATTCTATCTTTCATTCAAGTTAAAAATGTTCCCCATGTATGCTAGATAGGAATATAACCTTGGAATTCAACTTTGCATGATAATTAGACAAACATAGATCCAAGGTTATTAGGGTTGCATGTACACTTAGGAAGTGTTAGAATGCTCAAAACCCATCAGTTTTATGCCCCTTTGGTCTCTGGGTATGTTTACCCTCAATGGTGGTGTGGAGTTTTAGTTCGTAGCAGGCTTAGGTTTTGGTAGCATTCAGGATCACGTTGGAAGTCTTCTCGAGTTAGTTACGTATTGGTGGAATCTGTTCATTCTCAATCAAGTATAGGATCTTGTTTCGACCGATCATGAGGATGTCTTATGTTATTGATTAAGGTGTCGTTTCAATAGAACTCTAGTATTGCTTCCCTTTTGGATGAGGTTATGGGTTCCCTAAGGATGTGCATTGTGGTAAATTCATTATATATTGCCGAGAGGGGTATATGTGAGCTAGACAAGATAGCATTGGAGCACTTGGTTCGAATTATGTGCATGGTTCTTTTTTAGTTATAGCCTTTGAATTGGATCAAGAGCACGACCGTTTATCCTATTCTCGGGTCGTGTACGACCATGTTTTCGTAGGGTTTTGCATTGGTAGCATCTTTTTCTGTAAAAGGAATTATGCATGGTAAGATTTATGCATTGTTGTGCTTGGTTAGCGTTGAGGGGGACGTTGTTTAGGTCCCTACAAGGCGATAGGATGAGGTGAGTATCTTTAGGCCTGGGGTGCTGGGTGAATGATGTAATGTCGACAAGATCGGTGTAATATCAGGAGCATTCTAGACATGGGCTGAGGGTCGGGTAGGGTATTCCAGACTCATGTTGTGGGCTCGGAGGCAATCCAGACCTATGTTGAGGACCTTGTAGGGGTATTCCAGAAATAGGTTGTGGGCCCAGTGATCATGATTGTTTATTTCTTCTGCTTGTGGTAATTTCGATGTTGGCGCATTGATGGAAGTCGGGAGACTCACAAATCAGTTTGTTTGGATAAGGTAAGGAGTTAAGGGTTGTTGTTAGTATCAGTCGTGCATCAGAAAGTCTCTTACAAAGTGTTTGCATTATAAATCACGTTGGTCTGTGAGCTGTTATTAGGGGTTGGGTACCAAGTGTGGGTATCGGTTATGGAGTCCAGAATCATGAAGTTCATTGTGAATGTCTCGTGTGATTTGAGAGATGGGGGTACACCTGAGTTGATAAGGATTGGAGGCAAATGTAAAAATTTATGGATTTCTCATCTTTACTCGTAGGAGCAGTGGTTGTGAATGGCGTTTTATGTAGTCAATGGTTCATTTAAGTTTTTAAGTACAACTTATGGATTTGGATTTGGTTGAAATTCATGATCGATGTGTTTTGAGTGCTTCATTCCGCATGTTTGGTGGTGTTCTTAGTCAAAGCCAAGGGGTGGGTTCAATGAAAGGATGAATATCAAAACTGGAATATGGGTTATGAAGTTTAGATCTGATGGGTTCCCGGTCTATGGAAGCATATTGATTGAGTTGATATGGTCTTATAGTTGGGAAGTTGTAGAATATGTTGGCGTTGCTCGTGCTTCTCTGTAGCTGTTATATAGATGAGACTCGTATTGAGAGTCGTCGTGATATTTTTGTATCAGATGTTTTCATCAGGAAACTTATGGGGCTTCAGAATTATAGAAGTAGCGTTTTGGATCGAAAACTTATGGGCCTGTGTTTTGGCGCGAAGGGGTATTGCAGTAAAGTGTCAGTTCGGGCTTTTATGAATTTTGGATTTTGTTCGGAAATTTTTAAGGCAAGGATGAGTTAATAGAAGTGTATGATGGGTTTTGAGCATATATACATTCCTATGTGATCAGGCAACCCTAATTGCTTTGGATCTAAGTTTTTCTCTATTGAACATACAAATTGAATACCAAAGAAATAATCCTATATACTAGCATACAATTTCGAAATTCACATATGAAATAGGATTAGAAGATTACGTCACTTGTTATATTGTAATAACAAGACAATCCTTAAAGTCCTTGACTCTTGAAAGCTTAGTGCCCCAAGTGTTTCACCTCTAATGGAGTCACAAACACTCAATGCAAAGGATGAAGAAGGAGAGACAAGGATTTTTGGCCAGGGTTTCAATCTAGAGTGCCTAAGCCAAAAATTCCATGTAAAGGGGTTCCTTACATAGCTGTGGGCTGCTAGGGTTTCTGGAGGAAACCCTAATTCCTGCTTAAGGCTTAAGCAGCCCATGGACTCCTCCTTATGAGGCCTTGGATGAAATCTATAGGGCCTCCCTATATGATTTCGTCCACTCCTAATTAAGGAGTCCAATAGCCCAGTTCTGCAGTTATCAATGATTTGCAGAACAGCCCCTCCATTATTAATCAGTTCCTTTAATCTCAGAATTAATATCAAATTAATTTCTGATTAATCACCAATTAATCATATGATTTCCAAATAATATATTAATAAAATAATTTTGAGTAGCATTTTATTATTTCAAATAATAAATCCTACTTTCTCTCCACCAGTCATCCTGTCAAGTTGCATGAGTGAAGGCAACCCAAAAGGACCATGCTATATATCAAATCAAGTACATACCAATATAGTTATGGGCTTAGACACCTAATCCAACAGTCTCCCACTTGGATAACTCTAATAACTATTATTGCAAATATGACTTCAAAATTTGACTAGCAATCGTAGCTTTCAAAAGCCGCTCTCGAACTCTGATCTTATCAGTGACGTGTCCTTAGATAAGGGATCAAATATTCCTCTATTCTACAAGATATCATATGGACATGAGACATGGATTATAATCATTCTCTCTGTCCAAGGTTTGTTTCCCGATTTCCGATTTATGACGACTGACTAATTGAACAAATCAAATCACTCCATGCTTGGCCAAGCGCTTAGGGTGTCATTACTAAATCAACGAGGGGCCCACAGATATCGCTTTTATCCCATTTAGGGTAAAAGGAACGGATAAACTTTGACTCATATGCTTGCACAATTTACCCATCAGATCAAACACAACAATATGTTTTATAACATCAAGTTACTGATGCGTTTACGTATTATCAATGCACAACCGACTCATAAACAACAACGATATGTCTCCGTTTCAAGAATATAAGATATTATCGTCTCAAAATTACTCGTGATAAAATCCATGAAGTAATACTTGAGCGTGGGTTAATCCAATACTCAAATTCCTATTTTAGGAGTACTCATGAACACTGCAGCAAACATTTGCTATGTCTAAGCACTTAGACAATCTACAGTCGGATTCATGACAGTCTTAATTCATTACTTACTTCCAAAGTATGATCGACCGTGGATTTTTGAATAACCTAGTTATTCGGGAAGTAAAACATGCGAAGTGAAAAACAAGAATAACCTAATCCAATATGGTCTCAAAACTTTTGAACATAAATAAAACACTTATTATTTAATCACCATATTGATTAGACCTTATTCATTGTATAATATTTCAAAAAATCAACTTACTACTTGAATTAAAACAATAGTCATGCCATGCTCCAAGCATGCACATTATGTTTATCTATAGTCCTTTCTTTGTGAAATAGATCAATTGAACACATTTCCAATGATGCTCATTTCAGAATTCCAAATCCTTATCACAAGTGTAAGAATATCAAATTCTTGCCACTACTAGAATCTGTTAGAGTCTAAACTTACATGCAATGATCCTTTTAATAATGTCTAGGCACCAAAGTCACAGAGACTTGGCCAATGATATTACAAAACATTCCATTGTAGATTTGTTACAAAACAATTTCATGGAAATGAAGTCTCATATTCAAAGTATGTTCCTTTGAACATCCTTATTGCATAAAAGTTTCTAACTTGAACATATATCTCAATATCCAACTCCCATAATGGAAACATTTCCATACTTCCATATGACTACCAATTCTGAACAAGAGTTACCTCTACTCAGAACAAGTCAATATGGTCCGTCCAAATTAATACTATACTTCCAACTATCCACAAGTAACCAATCTTCAGCGAACCTCAGATCGTCGTTGACAATTGTTTAATAACTTTGGTCATATACGGTTCTGGTCCTTTTTCCCTCTTAATGCCATAGGCATTTGGAAAATTAGAACGAGTGAAAATTATAGCATATGTTATCAATCCTATATATAAATCATATGGGATTCGATACATAATGTCTTACGTAAAGGCATGATACTTGATCAGTCTTTTGCTACAATATTCCCATTTATAGAATTTCCTATGTTGAATCATTTCAACATGATGTTCATATATGTTCATGACTAAATTCCATTAAAATTTCAATCTAAGCTTTTAGATTCGAAATGAAGTGCAATTTTCCTCTCCCTTAAATCTTACTATAGTGAAACAATTTCCAAACTCTGCAACTTTGCAAATTTGTAACCTTTGTTTCCTATAAATAGCATCCCTAACTTGCAACACTTTACATAACAATCATGCTCCCACTAGCATAATAATTATGTTCTTTCTAGCATAACAATTATGCTCCCACTAGCTTTGACATGTACCCAGAAATCAGCTGTACTTCTAGAAATCAATGCATATTGGCTTTCTTACCAAAGTTTAGATTTCTGATACGTGGTGCTTCGATAAGTCTTTATCTAGACTTCTCAAGCTCATACACCTTTCATTAGATAGCTCATGTGTCTGTCTAAACCCTTTCAGAACTTACAACAATAAGTCCCGAATGTTCAAACTATTTGCCATTTCTCACAATTCGAACTATGAAGAGGGATGTTGTAATCATACTCGAATTGGAGAACGCAATTCTCACAACTGCTAACTCTAATCCTTTAAAATCTACTAGTGAATGTGTTTCCTCACAATCATTTTCATGAAGTAAAGAGAAACCTTATTCCACTTAGATTTTATGGTGTATGTGTGCCTATCCATGTGAATTTGTCATTTCCAACCACTATCATAAAGACAAAGTTTATGACAAATCCAAATTCATATGGACTGAACTTGCTTAATCTTAATTTCTTGCCATCTGGTAGCACAAGAGGACTACCAATGCTTCCAGGTCATTGAGCATCTCACCCATACATATCAATGTACTTTCATTGACCAAGGTGCTTTGCCTTATACAATCAAATGAGAACTCATGGAACTCACATGCATAGTCAACCTAACTGGAATGGGCACAGAAACAACAACATGTCAACACGATAGGTTATCAACCTCAGGTCGTGTGCTAGTGATAACTAAAAAGTTTTATTCTTGATTTGATCCTGAAACTATTCAAGACCATTTAGACTCCCACTGACCTCTTGACATATAAGATTCTCTGTCAAGGAACATTCCTTGACAAACAAATATTTAAGAGTTAGTGTGTGCTCTTATCAAGACAACACTTCATATAATTGGTCTTAGTTGGTCTTTGCTTTAACCAAAACATCACAACTACCAAATTCAAATGTGCAAGAGTAAAAAATATTTCTACTCCACATTTCATGAGGTGTAATAAACCTACTTAGAACATGTTACTCAAGGTACAACTTGTAGTAACTAGAGTATGACTCTAAAACTTGTTTTGGAACGAAGTATGACGCATATTCTTGATTTAACTATTTCAACAATTCTCGATTCCTCTTCTTAGTCATATAAATGAACTAAGGTTTCCATAGATGATCAATTGTGACATGGTTCCACAATCATTAGGATGATCATAAAACACGATACTAAGTACTCTCATTTCCTTTCAGATTGGAGAAACTTTTATCTTTCTACCTAATTGATTCTTCTTATTCGTTTTGCTATACTTTAAAACTTTTTCAATGTATCATAATTACACTTAATCTTGTAAGTATAACCATATTTACTGAACCAACAATAAATCATGACGAATAGACTTTTATCGTCCTTTGTGGTGGATCTGACTAGTCCACATCAATGTGTACTAGATCCTTTAGTCTTTCACTTGACTCACATATACATGTGAACAAGGAATTAGTCTTAATTTCCCAAAGACCAAGATTCTCATACATCACACAATTCAAATTGCATGATTCCAAGTTTTTGTCCAATTGAAACTTGGGTGATGAGAATCCTTCCTCACTTGGTAAATTATGACACTACCACAATCGATATAACTAAGAATCAAATCCATTTTCAATATTGCTAATAATAGAAATACAAACACCATTTTTCATAAATGCCACTGCAAGGAAACGTAAAATAAGATAAAATCAAAATTTATTTTATTGATAAAATGCGGAAAACTTGTACTTACAATGCAAATACAAATGAAAATTATGTTTCTAGATATTCCTAAGCAATTCTATCATAACTCCTAAGCAGCAACTCAAAAATTTGATCATCGAACCATGCGACCGAAATCCATCTCTTCACGATTAGACTCAACTTACTCTTCTTTTAAGCTTCCTTCTTTCTCTTCGATCCTACAAAACATCAAAATGTGATTAACACATCATTTAATAAGAATCTATAAATAGGAACTTAACAGGGTTAGATAGTGGATGTACCTGAAGTAGAGTCATACAATTTGACTTTACCATCTCTTAGATATCTCAGGTAGTCAGGGCAGCTTCGCTTCCAATGTCCCTTTAAATGGCAGTAGAAACAGATGGCTTCTTTTGCATCCGCACATGAATCTATTTCAGAACTGGCATTTCTCTTATGGTCAAACTTTTTGACCCTGGCCAATTTCTCTCTCTTAGGAGAAGAAATCATTTCTGGACTATCAACATTGTCATTGCCTATGTCCATGGAAATTTGGGAGGTAGATCTTCCAAACAAATTTGCTTGACCAGTGCGCCAAAGCATTGCTGCTTTAGCAGCAATTAGCAAATATGTCAGATCGATTAGGGTCACGTCGTGGTCTGTCATATAGTAGTCCTTAACGAACTGACTATATGACTCAGGAAGAGATTGAAGAACCAAGTCAACAACCAGCTTCCTAGGAAAAACGACACCCAACATTCCCATTCTGTCAATGTGCAGCTTCATCTTCAGAACGTGTGCACACACAGAACTTCCATCTCGATGCTTACATGCCAATAGGGCTTGAGTGACCTTGGACCTTTCAAGTCGACGAAAACATGGTTCAGGGAGAATCACTGGAGGAGGTAGAGGAAGAGAAGTATGATTTCTAGTTCCACCAATGCACGAAGAAGGGAACAATCTCTCACCTTGATCAACACGTGGAAAATCATTTTCAGAAGGAAAACTTTTCCCAAAAGGATAAGGAAGACCATAGTTGTCAGAACTAGACATCTACAAAGGGAGAAAATTCAAGTTAAGTTGATTTAATCCTAAATATAACACCCAAATGAAATATTAAGGCTAGGACCCAACACAATAATTCACAATTCGGAAGAGGGATGCCGTAATCCAATTGCAAACTATTTGAAGGTAGGTAAATGACAATTTACCAATTTCACCACGAAAAACGAAATTTTAACGAATTAGGTTTAAAATAAAATTTCTATATCTTTTGAGATTCATTAAAATTTTCAATGGCATGTTTAATCTCGATTATGCCCTTTAAATTTGTGACTGGGATACCGAGGATCACAAATAAGGTGTGAATTACCATGCAAATTAGCTTGGTACTCTCGATGTCATTTATCATCAAATCAATGTGCTGGTTAACCACACACGCTCCATTGATCAACGATAATTTACGAGAAACTCATTGCCAACAATACTGGTGCCATATTAGTGTGTCGGTTAACCACACACGCTCCACTAACGACCAATAAGGTGCAATGTGCAATTTCATGAATTAGCAACAAATTCACATTTTCCAAAAGTAACTAAGATTGGGAATTTATAAAAGCGTTTAGCTACTTTATAATTCATTATACTTTTTATGCGAGTTAGTGTCCTATCCTACCCGTTCGGCTAACGACCCTCCACTAGTCAAGAGTGCGGTGGGTAAGAGTGGATACCCAATGGCGGTCATTTTATAGGCAGCTTCCTTAAACACCCCTTATAGACCAGCTTCGTGAATGAGGCCTACTAACGGTAAGACTGACTTTTCTTATACATATATAATAAATTAGACTTTTAATGTTATATAGTATAATGGTGTATTTTAAACTTTTAAAATACTAAGTGGTTTAATCCTTTAACAAATTAATCTTTTAATTTAGTTAAATTTAAACCATTAATGGATTTATCAATTCTCTTTTAATTAACCACTTAATTAATTTAATAAAATCCATGATGGTGTATTTTTAAACAGTTCAAAAATACTAGGGTTTAACCATTTAAATTTCCAAAAATTAAAACTTTTAATTTCAAATTCAAACTATAAAACCATAAGAGTGTATTTTAAAACTTTTCAAAAACACTAGGTTAAATTTAAAATTAAAATAATCTTATTATTATCCATATTTAACCAAATCTTTTAGTTTTGATAAGGATATCATGTTACCATTCAGACACTACAAGAAAAACGCGATTTTGCTAGGGCAGGTCGCTATGGAACGTATTTTCGTTGTTAATCTACAATGGATCGTACTATGGAATGTCGTTCCATAGCAATGTTGCTACCGCATTGTCTACGGATTTTATTTCTGGTAGCGAGAATGGGACTTGCTAGGGAAAATGCTACCGACTCCATATCCGTTGGTATTATGTTACCGATAGTTCTATGGAACAAAAATTCGTAGCAATTTTCCAACGACATTTGTTACGAAATCACTTTCCGTTGTACTGCTGCTATGGAATTAATTATTGTGGTTACTATGCAACGAAGTTTGTCACGGAAACCAACTTCATAGTTGATTTGCTATGTAAGTATCATTCGTAGGTATTTTGCTAGGGAATTCTGCTATGGAATATGATTTCGTTTGCTTGTTTTGCTATGGAACAAAACGCGTAGCTAATTTGTGACGACATTTGTTGGGATGTTGTATGCTTAATTAATTTTATTATTCTACGGATGAATTATTATTATGATCAATGGAATTTGTAAGATATGGTTTGAATGAAATGTTTTTGAATTGGTAATATGTGGCATAAACTAATGGCTAAAAATGTAAAAATGAATTATAAAAGTAGATATTGCTCGCAAGCGGACTCGAACTTAAGCTTATGCTAGAAAAGGGCGCGGTTAAGCCAATTGTGCTAATCAAGTTGTGTATAATTTCTTGAAAAACATAGTATATAATGACTAATTAACCATATAATTTTATTAGAACTCGGACCCTATTTTTTCCGGGGCCTGTGCGGTTGCATCACTTGCACACCCTTAAAACCGGGCATGTTAAAGTATATAATCTATGTAGATTATTTTCCTTAATAACGAATTCATTACAAACTTATTTTTAATTCCATTAACTATACTTCATCACAAAAATAACATGGGGTTTTACGTATACTTCATCCTACTCAAACAACATAGCAAGCAAAAATGACTAAAACGCCCTTTTAACATAATGATGTGAACATAAAACCAAAATAAAATTATAGTAGTATACAACTTCATATACAATACAATATGAACACTAATATTCAATGTCCAATCTATTATCAACCATTTATACTTTAAGAAATATACAAAACCAACCATACTCTACATACCAACGACAAACCATGCAATATCTTTGTCGATCCTCATCCTCTTCATGGCCTATTGCAAATGCACCTTTAACATAATGACGTGGGTCTTCACATTGGAATGTGATGTTATTCGTTGTAAGTCTATGAACAACAGCAACAGCCCGCAACAACTCTTTGGCACTATCAACAACACCCGTGTACTCCCTATCATCCGGAACTGCCCAGCCAAAATAGGCATCAAGTAATTGTAAACCTACACAGTAAAATATCCATCAATTAATCCAATGTATCCTTTTCAATACAACAGTAAATATTATACAACACAACACAACTAAATACTAACCCCAAACTACAAACATGCCTTAATTAACTATATATATATAATTTAATTTACATATATACCATATATACATACCTTCATCACATTGATGAGGCCCTCTTGAAATGCAGATCATTCCAAGCAAATAAATTGCCTCAAGATGATCTTCATTTGCTGCTTGTCTCAACAAAGTAAATCCTAAATCAAAATTGCCATAATAAAAGCACTCATCCTGTTGACAGAATAACAATATCAATATATAACATCAATGACACTAAATATTAATAAATGGTATAGATTACATATGATTACTGAAATTACACATACAATTCCTTGTCTGAACATGGCTTCAATGTTATTATGCAATGCACATGTGCGTATAAATGAATCAGCTTTCAAATATTTGGGACCCATTCCTTCAATCATGCCAATGCATGCTGTTCTGAACACTTGAGGATCACCCCCCACTTCATACATCTTCTTTGAACTTCAAAAATTTAAATACACAGTAAATAACAAATAAATAAAGTTGTATTTCATCAAATATACATTCATTAGTTGATGTTTATTGAGAATTACCAAAGTCTTGCAGAGACGATGTCTTTCGCAGATTCTGACCCTAATACTACAAATATCCAACTCAAAATCTCTAATGGGAGATCATCTAACGAACGACGACTTCTAGTATTCGACATTCTACTTACAAAATAGACATTGGAGTAGTTGATTTCAATTTCTTTTTAAAAATTAAGCGTAACTATGAAAAACGGTAAAACAGGGTATGGAAAAAAAACTCACTTTATGATGATCTGGTCGCGAGGAGTACAGGAGTCTCTATTATCGGAGAAAATCGATTTTAAGAACGATTACCCTTCGACGATTTGGGGGTTTTAGTGTTTGTATTCAAATTTATCGTCCGGAAAAGTTGAGACGTTCTGAATGGTTGAAGAACTGATAACGTCGGTGTGACGTCAGAGGTATGATGGCGCCTTAACGATTTAGAGTGCAAAAAGACCAAAGTGCCCTTGAAATCATTCCAAATATGTGAATACTAAGGGTATTTGTGTCAAAAAAACATTATTCAAATATTCTAACATTTTATAGGTAACAGTGGAATTTTGATGTTGAAATGGAAGTGGAATTTTGATTGTTGAAATGGAAAAGACAAAAATAACATATATATCATAATCTATAATGTAATACATTTATATTAACATTTCACCAAATTACCAGTATATATTCATGTATTGATATTAAACCAAATTACCAAATCCAAAATAGAATACATTTATGTATTGATATTAAACCAAATTAAAAATTAATATATATTAACATTTGCTTTAGGTTTTTGCGACAAATGTTTGATGAATTTGTCATTTTTAATCCTCGAAGTGATAACTTTTACATTTTTAAGTTTTGATTAAGTTTTTGTGCCTTTAGATTTTTGCCACAAATCTTTAGTGACTTTCACACTTTTCGTCCTTGCAGTCAAATCCTTTAGGAGTAGTAAACTTTTGTTGACTATCATTTTGCCACATGACTTTCCAAACTTTTACTCTTTTAGTCCCTTCTTAACAACACAACATATTTACTAATCAAGTAACAACATCAAGTAATTACTTATCAAGTAAATTACTATATATTCGTATATTAAACCAAAAGAATATACATAGCATTAATTGTCATAATATGAAAGTACATATCAACAAACTACTCATAAGTTATACCAAACTCCCTAGAAAACCTAACGAAACAAGCATCCCACAAACAAATTTCACACCTAAACACCCATTTGTATCCATTCATAAAAGCGTCTAACACACTAATTACAGACTTATGCATTGCACAAGTTCTATGGAAGCCATGGAAGTGTACATGTTTCCTCCCCTCCCTATTTAAGTTGAGATGAACCTTAGAACAAGTTGCTCTAAGATTCAACTTACCTCTTGCTCTGCGGTAAGCATTGTTCAACATGTCCAAAGCTTGTTGCTTCCTATGTCTCCCTTCAGCCATCACCATCATTCCCAGGACAAATGTTGAATCCAAATGTCCCAATGCAGATGCTTCTTCAAGCATCGTTTTCCCTTCATGATCAGCTTCTAAGAAAAATAACTTCATCTGAAAAAAAACATTAAACACATAATTTCTAGTTAAAGTAATGCAAAACAAGAAACAAATTAATTAACACTATGCATATATATAACAACGTACCAATCCATTCCTGAACAAAATATTTGGGTTTCTCATCTCTATGCATTTGTTGACAACTGTATGTTTCTGGTTAGACCAACCACGAAATCGTAATCCATCTACCACAATATGTTTATATACTTCATCCGTTTTTCCTACCTCGTTAAAGAATCTGCAACTGCAAACGAAACACAACATTCACTCCAAAATGTAAAGACAACTCAAATAAACTTGTGAAATAGAATGATCGAAGACAAAACTTACACACTCTTCATCCTGAAAGCCTCGACTGCTGAAATTTTTCCCAAGTCGACTATTATTTTCTCCATCACTTCCAATGTCATGTCTGTTAGCGATTTCCTTTGATTTCTTGATTTCATCTTCGAAGAAGTACTGGCTTCCATAATAATAAACCTTCACTAAGATAACGATTTTGCGAAAATGATTTTAGGGTTTTTTGACTGTCGGAATTTTGAAATTGGGGTTGTTTGCAAGTGACTGAAATAAGAGTGAAGAACTGAAACAACGTGTTTCATCGGAAAACATTATGGCGCCTAGAAGATGTTCCATTATAAAATGACCAAATTGTCCTCATACATACAATGACACATATTTAATTAGTAAGGGTAGTTTTGTCAAAAGTCATAATTAAAAGAAAAATCAATTTCTATTTTAATACACAACTGGCACAAATGATATATGTTGACCAATTTACCCAAATGTCATCCATGGTCACCATAAGCAACTACCATGTTAACCAATGACCCATATGTCATCCATGGACACCATAAGCAACTACCATGTTGACCAATGACTCATATGTCATCCATGGGTGATACCATCACACCATAAGCAACTACCATGTTGACCAATGACCCGTATGTCATCCATGGACACCATAAGCAACTACCATGTTGACCAATGACCCATATGTCATCCATGGACACCATAAGCAACTACCATGTTGACCAATGACCCATATGGCATCCATGGGTGATATCATCACACCATAAGCAACTACCATGTTGACCAATGACCCGTATGTCATCCATGGACACCATAAGCAACTACCATGTTGACCAATGACCCATATGTCATCCATGGACACCATAACCAACTACCATGTTGACCAATGACCCGTATGTCATCCATGGACACCATAAGCAACTACCATGCTCACCAATGACCCATATGTCACCCATGGACACCATAAGCAACTACCATGTTGACCAATGAACCGTATGTCATCCATGGACACCATAAGCAACTACCATGTTGACCAATGACCCATATGGCATCCATGGACACCATAAGCAACTACCATGTTGACCAATGACTCATATATCATCCATGGGTGATACCATCACACCATAAGCAGCTACCATGTTGACCAATGACCCGTATGTCATCCATGGACACCAAAGCAACTACCATGTTGACTAATGACCCATATGTCATCCATGGGTGATACCATGACCTCATAAGCAACTACCATATATATTGACATGACCCGTACGTCTTTTATATATAAATTTTGGTTTAAACATAAAAACATAAAGATGTATAGTTTATTAATGTTTAATCCTCGTTTATAATTTTAAATTAAAATTATACTATGAACACCTCGTTAGTCTATGTTCTTTCTTGACGTTAGCTAGATGTATATACCATATCTATCAATCTGGAACTACTTTAATAAATTTGAATTACTAAATATTTAGCGGTAATTAGCACAGTTCGAATTTTTCATTAGCGGAGCTTCAAAATATTTTGCAATTCCTTTCCCTCCAACCTACACACGTTTAGGTTGCATATTAGGGTAAGTTTACTGATTAGAAATAGGGTTTACATTTTCTGTAATCATCATCTCCGGCGGCTAATTGATCGAAATCTTTGTTCATTATACGTTTGTGCGCTGACTTTGGCGATATAGGTTGTCACTCATCTAAAATTTATTTTTATTTAATTTACTGTTATCGTGATGATCGTTTCTTGTTCTCTGATCATCTTCATGTATATTATCATCTTAAATTACAAGTAATTTGGTTTTGATTGTATTCAATAGTTTGCATGCGTAGTAATGCCTTCATATATAATTTATTTTTATTGTTTGTTTCTCTCTTCTCATCAGTAGTTTATCATCTTTAATACATTGGTATTGACTACAGTTTTTTGTTAATTTTTAAGCAAGAAAGATGTCGAACTCGAAAGCAAAAGGAGCATCCGGTGTGAATCCAACTAAATTCATTGCACCACAGGTTATGAAACGCAACAGGATTTCAGCTGCAAAATTCATCAACAGACAATTACAAGATGAAGAAATCGACTTCCCAATACCAACAACTACATCCAAAGCACCTATAACATCTACCAACAAAACCCCTAAACCTAAATCATTAACATCAACCATGACTACCACTTCCTCGACATCACTTACAACATCCACACCGTCCTTAGAAAATACATCTAAAACTTCAGAAACTGGAACAATACAATCCTCAACACTTACATCAATAACCAAAACTTCAGCACCTACATCATCTAAACCATCCTCAACACCGACACCCACTACCACATCATCAACACCTATATCTACTACCACAACCTCAAAACCTACATCTACACTAGCATCCTCCACAACTACAGTAACTACCACACCCTCCTTAAGTAAAGGAACTACCACATCCACAACATATACATCTATCCCAACACCTACCCTAGAATATACCCCATCAACAACACTTATCCAAGAATCTACCCCATCACCAACACAACCAACCATGAATGGATCTGTAGTGGAAAGTGTAGAAGGTGAAAACAATTCCTCTGAAGATTGTAGACCAGATGGACGTTTAACTGTTCATGTTTGGAAAAAAACGTGAGTTACCAATCAAATCTTAATTACAACTTTTTCTATGTATAACCTTTTGGTTTACAAGTACTTATCAATTCATAACTTAACACATCACATGATTACTTGCAGGCTAATGCCACCAGGCCCTTGTGCACACTTTATTAGTCGGTCCTTTTTACAAAGAGTAGATCTACAAGGGTACGCTTGGGGAAAAGTAAGCAAAGAAATGCGCGAATTATATTGGGAGGAGTTTCAGGTAATTAACTATATGTGATAAATTGTTGTTTGGTAAACATTTACACTTAAACTTATGTTTATGTTGTTAATGTGTAGAAAAATGTTGTTGGGATGAAACAATAACTCGCTGCTGAGGCAAGCTTGGGCAAGGAAAGCGGCACAAAGTTATGGTCAATATCTTTTCAACATGCGGAGCCCAAAAAGAAACAAACATGGCTTTAAACCAGCTCATATTCCACAGGAAGTCTGGAACTCCTGGCAATTAAAATGGAATACAGATGAATACAAGCTAAAATCTGAGCAGAACAAGAAAAATTGGCGTAACGGTGTGGCTGATGGAGTAGCAAAACCTACACATCACGTTGGATCTGCAAGTCATTTGAAGATAGCTTCTGATTTGGTAATTTTTTTAATGGTACATTGTATCAATGTTTATATATGTTTATCTGTATATTTGACATTTTATATGGTATTTATGCAGAAGAGGAAATTAGGATGTGATCCACCCCATAGTGAATTGTTCTTGTATACACACACGAAGAATCACGATGGAGTCACTTTCACAAATGAAAAAGATAGAAAAATCCATGTAATATTCATTTCATTGTTAAACTTTTATATTGTAGCTAGTTCATAATATCATTCATATATTTTATATCTTTTAACTTATATTATTTTTATGTTGTATGCGGCCTATACAAAAAACGGGAAGAGTTGGAAGCTGAAGGTGTTGAATTTGAGGAGGACAAGCTATTTTATGATGTTGTTGGTGGTCATGACAAAAAAAATGAAGACTTTATGGATTAGACTCTTTTGCAAAGGCGGTTCCCAATAGGAACGGTAAAACGGATGTATCTTACATTCCGGAAAAAAATGATGAAATCGAAGAAATGAGGAGCTTGTTGCTAAACAAAAACAGCAAAACGAAGAGCTTAAAGAAATGATGAACGCCCAACAAGAAGAAAACAAAGCAATGGTCGGGCATCTTGAAAAACAACTTCAAACGGCAATGGATCTTATTAATGTCTTTACAAAACAACAATACTAGTAGGTCATAAAGTGTTGATATATGTTTATTGTAGAGTATTTATTTTAGATTAGCAACTTTCCTTTTTCCATGTAATAAATAATTATTATTTTATTTTATGATATAATCTATTGATTTTTTTGTTATTTTTGTTTTTCATATATTACTACAAAATAATTTGGATATAATTTATAAATCAACTATCCATCGGTCCATATGGAATCTGGTATATAATATACACCACGAAAATTGCTAGGGATTCATGACCACAGAATTTGCTAGGAAGTCATCAAACGGAATTTGCTAGGGATTCAGCACGACGGAATTTGCTACGGAATCACCACCACGGAATTTACTAGGGAATGACCACCACGCAATTTACTAGGGATTCATCACCACAGAATTTGCTAGGGAATCACCACCACAGAATTTGCTAGGGAAGCACCACCACAGAATTTGTGATGGAATAACGACCACAGATTGTATGATGGAATCCTACTACGGAATACACGATGGAATACCACCTACCATGGGTTTCATTACGTTGTCACATTTGTGACGGAATTATCGTTTCCGTTGCAAACCCTCGCTACGGAGTTTTTAGGGACGGAAATCGGTCGTTGCAAATTTCGTCGCTATTCGTTTTTTGCAATGGAATTTCAGCTTTTCGCAACGGATTCCTTCCGCAACAAAATCGCGTTTTTCTTGTAGTGAGAAAAATCGATTTTAGGCAATAAAAATGGGTTATGGTAATTATCCTATCCAAAATTTGATCTGAAAATCGAAAAATCTGGCACCAGACGAGTCAACTCGTCGAGTTCATCATGAACTCGTTGAGTTTATGTTCCAGACAGCAAGTTTCGGCTTTCTTGTTCTTTGGACAATTCACTATTGCATCAATTCCATTGAAAAACATCCTAGGCTCTGATACCATTGATGGGTTTTGAGCATATCTACATTCCTATGTGATCATGCAACCCTAATTGCTTTGGATCTAAGTTTTTCTCTATTGAACATACAAATTGAATACCAAAGAAATAATCCTATATACTAGCATACAATTTCGAAATTCACATATGAAATAGGATTAGAAGATACGTCACTTGTTATATTGTAATAACAAGACAATCCTTAAAGTCCTTGACTCTTGAAAGCTTAGTGCCCCAAGTGTTGCACCTCTAATGGAGTCACAAACACTCAATGCAAAGGATGAAGAAGGAGAGACAAGGATTTTTGGCCAGGGTTTCAATCTAGAGTGCCTGAGCCAAAAATTCCATGTAAAGGGGTTCCTTACATAGCTGTGGGCTGCTAGGGTTTCTGGAGGAAACCCTAATTCCTGCTTAAGGCTTAAGCAGCCCATGGACTCCTCCTTATGAGGCCTTGGACGAAATCTATAGGGCCTCCCTATATGATTTCGTCCACTCCTAATTAAGGAGTCTAATAGCCCAGTTCTGCAACTATCAATGATTTGCGAAACAGCCCCTCCATTATTAATCAGTTCCTTTAATCCGAAAATTAATTTCTGATTAATCACCAATTAATAATATGATTTCGAAATAATATATTAATCTTGTAATATATTAATAAAATCATTTTGAGTACCAATTTATTATTTCAAATAATAAATCCTACTCTCTCTCCGCCAGTCATCCTGTCAAGTTGCATGAATGAAGGCAACCCAAAAGGACCATGTTACATATCAAATCAAGTACATACCAATATAGTTTTGGGCTTAGACACCTACAGTGTAGAGCTTCTCGTTACCTTTGCGTGGATATAAAGAACGTCAAAATCGGAGTTAGAACGAAGAAGTTATGCCCATTTGAAGTTTGGTCGGTTTTGGGTTGTGTTTAGTACGTTGGGTGCACAAAGGGGGTACGTTGGGCGTACTGAGGCACCCTGAGTATGTTGGGCATACGCAATCAGTGCTAAAACCCTATTTTCGTGGTTTGAGCCTTATTTAAGCTTCTTAACTCCCCCAAACCCACTCCATTCTCAACCTCCACCCCTCCAACACCCCTTCCATGAAACCCTAACCCTAGTTGAGCCTTGTGTGCTAAAAGAAGGTGTTTTTGAGATTTTTGGGGTATGCATGCTGCACCTTGGATAAGAAGGAACTTCTTGGAGAAGTATTGGTTGCTTTGGAGCTTGTAGATCTGGACTTTGTTCACCTAGATCTATCTTCTAGAGGTATAAAGTTTGAATCTTGATGATGCATTTGTTAGATCTAACAAGTTTAGGATGTTATGAGCTTTTGGTAATTTTAGTGCATAAAGTTTAGATCTTGAAAGTTTGTGACCTTGTTATGGATAAAGTTGGAAACTTTATCCATCTAAACATCATTTTGATTCAGATCTGAAAGTTGGAGACTTGTACTTAATGGATTAAGTTGAAAAAGATGAACTTTTGGGTCCCTTTGAGACTTAAAGATTAGATCTTATTTGTTGGGACCATTCTAATGGATAAAGTTGGAAACATTATCCCCTTTGAGACTCTCCAACTTTATCCCCTTTGAGACTTAAAGATTAGATCTTATTTGTTGGGACCATTCTAATGGATAAAGTTCGAAACTTTATCCATTATAAAGCTATTATGAACTATAAAATGTGATCTTGGCCCTTCTATCCCTTCCATGCAAGAGTTGTGATGTATTATTGGGTTAAGACCTTAGAGTTTTGGACATTAAGCACTTTATAGCCATGCAAAGTCATAAAGTTGTAAACTTTATGACTTAGGACATCATTTTGGGCTTGGATCTGAGTTTTGGATGTAAGAACTTAATGGAATAAGCTCTTAATGGGGTTTAGGGACTGGGTTGAGTACGTTGGGCGTACCTGGTAGTACGTTGGACGTACACGGTCAGCGCCCCGCTATTGGTCAACATCAGAGTACGCTGGGAACAAATATTAACTTTTGGACCATGACCGTTGACTTTGACTTTGACCAGGGTTGACCAAGTTTGACCTAAGGGTATTTTGGGTTATCGGGTTAATTATTGATTAAGATTGTATTTATTGTTAGATGGAGCGAGGTTATCCGGTTCGGCGGTCCGAGCAGTTATTTGATTATCAGCGGATCGAGGTGAGTTTTCCTCACTGTACTTTCGGGTCGAAGGCACCAAGGCCGATGTGATATCCCCAAATTCACGGTTATTTTAAAAATTTTATTTATGCTTATTGAAAATCAGAGTATTCATTTTAAAGAATAATATTGCGGAAGTTGCTCCCAGAAAAACATGATAAACATATTATCAAAGTATTTCCGAAGAAATGTATTTTGTTTATATTAAAACTTTGGGATGTCATCGTCAATACAGAAACATAAGCATAAACAGACCTTACATTCATTTACACTAGTGATCTACATCTCCTTTAATCTATCAGTGTAATGTAGCTTTGTATCGATACCTGTGATACAAATAAACTGAGTGGGTCAGGTTGGGAAACCTGGTGAGTACATAGGGATTTCAATCCGACAATCTTATATCACATATATATGTTTTAGAACTCATAACATATACAATTTCACCTCATATAAGCAATTTTTACCCCACCCCGTCGATCCTTACAACGACACGATCTATACTCTCGGATCTAAAATTAACCTCTTTACCTAATCCATACTCCCAGATCTAAAATTAACCTCTTTACCTAATCCATACTCCCGGATCGGGTATGTCTAATCCATGCTCCCGGATTAATAACTATGCCCATTCCATACACTCGGACTAGGGACAATTGACTATGTCTATTCCATGTTCCCGGATTAATGACAAATAACTATGCCCATTCCATACTCTCGGACTAGGGACAATTGACTATGTCTAATCCATGCTCCCAGATTAATGACAAATAACTATGTCCTCTCCATACTCTCGGACTAAGGACAAATGACTAAGTCTAATCCATGCTCTCGGATCAATGACAAGTTTAAAAGTTCTACACTCCGTGTATATCTTACTCGTGCTCATAAGGAGATACTACCCAATATTCCTCTTAATTAATTTAGGTTTAATCTGTATCCTAAATCATAATATATTATCAGGTATACTCTTAACACGTATTTCAGGCAATATCAAATATTTCACACACAAACATATATTTAATACTTTAATCAATACTTGTATTAAAATTATGTTCATGAAAGGGACTATGCACTCACACATAAACTCTTTAACATATATTTAACTCTTTAACATATATTTAATACTTTAATTAATACTTGTATTAAAATCATGTTCATGAAAAGGACTATGCATTCACTTGTTAAAGTGATGATTCCAAACTCGGGCAGCGCTTCGCTTCTAACAATTTTCCTTTGGCAAAACCTAATTTCATTACCGCTAGATTTTAGTCTAATATTTATAGCAACTATTTACGAGCGATATTGTTTTATAAGTGTTAAACAATACTTTTCAACCACTACGTACGGACATGGGCCAGACATGAAACACCGGGGGGCAGGACCATTTTGGCATTATAGCACTTCTTAAATCCAACAACCCTATGCGGCCCTTCAAACCAGATTCCCCGTATCATGAGTAGTTAAAATATATTATAATAACACTTTTTATATTATATTTTATAATATATTTCTTGTTTATAAGTTTATAATAACGATAATAAACTTAAACATAAGCTATACTTAAAGTAGGGTAAGCATATCTCACTTACCGGGGGTTTGGCTAGGAACCGGGTTCTGCGGGGGAAAACTTCCGAGCCGAAAAGCTCTTTTTCTCGGAGCCGTCTGGTGCTCTGGGGGATTTCCTCTAGCACTTAGAAGTTACTAGAGGTTGGGGGAGGTTTAGAGAGAAGTTAGAGAGAGATAGAGAAGGGTTGAGGTGTGAGAAAAATGAGTGAGCCTCGCATGGTATTTATAGGATGAAAAATGGCTCAACTCGGCGAGTTCTGAGCCTCCAACTCATCGAGTTGGGTGTCAGCTGTCACCATCTGGTGGCAAGGCGTGGGGAGGAAGCAATGGCTCAGATCGCGCCACGTCACCCACTTCGCATCACCCCATCCCGACTTCTAAATTCCGTAACTTTCGCATACGAGCTATGTTTTCGACGTTCTTTATATCCACACATAGGTATTGACAAGG
This sequence comes from Lactuca virosa, assembly GCF_052849685.1. Classification (NCBI taxonomy): domain Eukaryota; kingdom Viridiplantae; phylum Streptophyta; class Magnoliopsida; order Asterales; family Asteraceae; genus Lactuca; species Lactuca virosa. The sequence continues at coordinate 122,601,089 of NC_136432.1, read as the reverse complement.
TATACAACTCTCTTTTTGACTCCATCAGCTAATTCTCGACCTATTTTAAATTTAACAGTATGAGAAGATTACACTGTTTACCGACCGTGTAAAATTCATAACTTCTACATACGGACTCCGTTTTCGACTGTATTTTTATCGTTGAGCTCCTATTAATGAGATCTTCAATTCTTATTTAGGTTGTATCAGCTAAAAATCGATCGATCTGAAATTCGAATTTCGGGTTGCATACTGTTATGCTAAATCTTAGAAAAATCATAACTTGCTCATACGAAGTCAGATTTAGACGTTCTTTTTATGCACGCTCTCGGTTTAATGTATACTACGACTTTTGTTTAGATTCCTAAGTCTAAAAAGTAATTTATCAAAAATTTAATTTTTACGTTACGCGGTGCCGTGTCGATTTAGCCATAAAACTTCGACGAGCCATAACTTCTTCGTTATAACTCGGATTTTGGCGTTCTTTATATGTACGGAACCCTTGTGACATATACTATAACTTGGTTAAGATTATTCATTCTAAATAATATTACATCAAAAAATCATTTTTGATGTTTATTGTCTCTAAATTGACTAGCCCGAATTTGTGGGCGTTACAATTATCTCCCCCTTAGGATGATTACGTTCCGGAATCGTCAACAAAACGGGGCTTGTATAATGACTCCATACGTTATCTTTTCATCCTAGATAATAATCGTAACTCATATGTTCCCTTGAATGAGTATTTAACTCTTGGACTTCTTGACTGCTGGCGATGCTCAATCTTGCATCTACTCTCTATCATATGTTGGACTTTCAATTGTAACATTCGAGTTACAAAATCGATACTTATTGGAGACTCCTACTTCTTCCTAAACAGACTTAACTAAAGAGAATTTCTTTACTTCGATTATCATGATAGACCGATGGGTCATGTTCTAATGACCTCTCATCGTATGATGCAATGCTTAGACTCATGTCTCTTAGAGTCAAATTCCATAATGGAAGTTTCCTTCCTTCATGTTCTAATGTGATATAATCACATTCTAGCATGTAGCACTTTTAGCTACAAGCTTCTTACTTTAACAACGATCGCGATACTTCTATTGATCGCTTCGATTATCTTTCACTTCAATCTTATGGCTTAAGTCAGATGCTACATCGATCTTGGTTCTCTGAACCACATAACATACTCATTTTAGTCGGACTTGATTTGATATGACCACTAGGGTCGGAATAACAATAATCTTTTTAGTCATTACTAAAATGATGGTAACGACATACTTGAACAAAACAGAATCAATTACTAGCTTCTTGGTAACCTTGTGACTTTCCCTGATCCAAGTGTGAGTCCTGTGCTTCTGGTAATATAGGCCTCTACTACCTTTCACACCTACTCATACTCGTCCCAAGTATTGTCTCGCAGTTTTTCCAAGTTCTTATTTCCTAAAATCACAAAACAATTTAACACATGCGAATGTGTCCAAAGAATCATAAAAATTTCCCTAGACTCTACTAGGACTTGTTCCATGCATATCTTCAACAATAATTCTGCTTCAACTCGGTTGGTGGTGAAACTGCCAGACGATGGGATAACTTCATGGATTATACCAAAAATTCTTTTTTTCCGCCAATCGAAAGTGTACTTCTCCCGTACCAGAGGTATTACCTATTTAGACGTATTCTAGAGGCAAAATAATGCTCTCATGATATCTTCCGATAGGTATCATTCGCTATCTTAAGCCATCTTATTTCCTCCATTTGCTCAGTCCTCTACGAGTCCTTATCATGACATTCTATACACAAAAGCAGGCGTTCGGTGTATCAAGACGAGAATATAGATAGAGGAAGGTTTAGACGTGTATTCCTCCTTATTACTCTGAAAAGTTACATGTCAGTTCTAATATCGTAATTAAACGTTTAGAAACCTGAGAACATAAAATTTCCAGATCCGTCGGCAATAGACCATAGATCCGATCAAACAATAACATCATAAAGAATATAAGGCAGCATAAATCATTTAGCACATAAAAGCAATTTAGTCATCTTCCCTAAATAAGTCAGTGCTTGTGTCTATTCAGGTGTAATTCCTAAAATATATTAGACACACTCAACTCACAATCATCCCTTAGCATTCAAAGTTTAAGTCTAGAAATAAAACCTTATTCCTAGTTCGCTTAAACTAATGCTCTGATACCAAATGTGATATCCCCAAATTCACAGTCATTTTAAAAATTTTATTTATGCTTATTTGAAAATCAGAGTATTCATTTTAAAGAATAATATTGCGTAATTTGTTCCCAGAAAAACATGATAAACATATTATCAAAGCATTTCCGAAGAAATGTATTTTGTTTATATTAAAACTTTGGGATTTAATCGTCAATACAGAAACATAAGCATAAAAGACCTTACATTCATTTACACTAGTGATCTATAGCTTCGTATCGACACATGTGGTACAAATAAACTGAGTGGTTCAGGTTGGGAAACCTGGTGAGTACATAGGGATTTCAATCCCACTATTTTATATCACATATATATGTTTTATAACTCACAACATATACAATTTCACCTCATATAAGCAATTTTTACCCCACCCCGTCGATCCTTACAACGACACGATCTATACTCTCGAATATAAAATTAACCTCTTTACCTAATCCATACTCCCAGATCTAAAATTAACCTCTTTACCTAATTCATACTCTCGGATCGGGTATGTCTAATCCATGCTCCCGGATCAATAACTATGCCCATTCCATACACTCGGACTAGGGACAATTGACTATGTCTAATCCATGTTCCCGGATTAATGACAAATAACTATGCTCATTCCATACTCTCGGACTAGGGACAATTGACTATGTCTAATCCATGCTCTCGGATTAATGACAAATAACTATGTCCTCTCCATACTCTCGGACTAAGGACAAATGACTAAGTCTAATCCATGCTCTCGGATCAATGACAAGTTTTAAAGTTCCACACTCCGTGTATATCTCACTCGTGCTCATAAGGAGATACTACCCAATATTCCTCTTAATTAATTTAGGTTTACTCTATATCCTAAATTATCATATATTATCATATATGCTCTTAACACATATTTTAGGCAATATCAAATATTTCACACACAAACATATATTTAATACTTTAATCAATACTTGCATTAAAATTATGTTCATGAAAGGGACTATGCACTCACACATAAACTCTTTAACATATATTTAACTCTTTAACATATATTTAATACTTTAATTAATACTTGTATTAAAATCATGTTCATGAAAGGGACTATGCATTCACTTGTTAAAATGATGATTCCAAACTCGGGCAGCGCTTCGCTTCTAACAATTCTATTTTCCTTCGGCGAAACCTAATTTCATTACCGCTAGATTTTAGTCTAATATTTATAGTGACTATTTACGAGCGATATTATTTTATAAGTGTTAAACAATACTTTTCAACCACTATGTACAGACATGAGCCAGACATGAAACACCGGAGGGCAGGACCATTTTGGCTAGCACTTTTGAATTCCAACAACCCTATGTGGCCCTTCAAACCAGATTTCCCGTACCGCGAGTAGTTAAAAGATATTATAATAACACTTTTTATATTATATTTTATAATATATTTATTGTTTATAAGTTTATAATAACGATAATAAACTTAAACATAAGCTATACTTAAGGTAGGGTAAACATATCTCACTTACCGGGGGTTTGGCTAGGAACCGGGTTCTACGGGGGCAAAACTTCCGAGCCGAAAAGCTTTTTTTCTCAGAGCCTTATGGATGTTACACCTGAGTGGCTGTAATGCCATAGGAAAAACATTATTAAAGTATAATGGTAACCTTAGTGGTGGTAATATCATGGAGGTAATAATGTTACATGATAATGGTGGCTTGAGTATCCATAATACCATATCTATTTGTGTAGTTATAGTGTTGCAGTAAGGAAAGGATATTGCAGATTGTTGTTAACTAGTTACTAACTCATTATTTGGGGAACCAATATTGTTAGACTTATTACGAGTTTATATGGAGTTATATGAAAGACATTATGTGATCAACTTGTGTGTTAATAATGTGATTAAATATAACTAATGTTATGTGTTTATGTTGAGTAAGTTAGTCACTAACCTCTTGTAGCTTACTTTTTATTTGTCATATGTGTTTTACTCTGGATAAACCCAACAAAGATGTAGAAATTAGTAGGTGTGATCTTAACGTCTCATTCAGATCATTGTATATTTTACTACGTGTAATCCATTTTGATAATTTATTGTATCTAACTAGTTAACATAAGTGTACACAATGTGTTTTTATAAAATAAAAAATAAAGGATTTCAGATATACTTTGTGTTAAAAAAAATGTTACATTTTTTTTGAACTTGCAAATTCGATGGACTTGAACTTGTAAAATGATGGATTTGAAAAGTTAAAGATAGGGATAATGACTTGAGAGGGTAACCAATTATACTATTTGTACATATTTGGCCACTTAACTTTTTTTATGCACTCTTAAGCATTAAACTTGTTTTTTTGTTTAAAACATACCATTATGACCGGTAATAGAAGGTTTTGCCGGTTTCTGGCCTCTATACCGGCCAAGTATGATTTTTTCGGTCATCTTCTCCGGCCAAAATAGCTTTTCCGACGAGTTGAGTTCTTGACATATTTTTCAGATTTATTTGTTTCTCTCTTTCTCTCTATTTCTTATCTTTTTTTTCAGATTTGTGGGTTTTTGTATGTGTTCATGGTTGAAGAACACACACATACAAAATTATTCAAATATTTGATTCTTGTTAGAGTTTGTTCATCATCAGAAGTGAGTTAGGGTTTGAACTCGAGGAAGATTAAAGGTTCAAGAAACAAAATCGAAATCTGCCATGGATGAAGGGTTTAAACTCGAGGAAGATGAAGGGTTTTAGAAACGAGATCTGAAAAACTACCATGGATAAACTCAAAATCTATCATGGATGAACTTGATTTCACATGGTGTTTGTGTGGAGAAATCAAAAATTGAAATCGTTTTTTGGGGTGTGTTCTTCAACCATGAACACAACCCCTTCATCAGCTTCGATTTCTAATGAGGTTTTACAAACAACCAAAAAGAAATTGTCTCTGATGAGTTTTTCCAAACATAAAATCGACACCAACCCTTTTACTAGTTTCGATTTCTGATGAGTATTTTTTTTCAATTTCCATGGCAGCTTTGAGTTCAAGTTGTTCATCAGCTTTGATTTTTAAATTCTAGGGTTTCAGAAATCTTTCTAAGAACAAGAACACACAAAAACCTACGAATCTGGAAACAAAATATAAGAAAGAGAGAGAAAGAGAGAAACAAGAAATCTGAAAAAATGTGTCAAAAACTCAACTCGCCGGAAAAGCTATTTTGGCCTGAGAAGATGACCGGAAAAATCATACTTTGCAGGAAAAGACACCGAAAACCGGAAAAACTTTCTATTACTGGTCATAATTGTATGTTTTAAATAAAAAAAATAAATAAACTTATTGGTTAAGAGTGCAAAAAAAAAAATTTAAGTGACCAAATATGTACAAAGGATATAGTTGATTACCTTCTCAAGTCATTATCCCTAAAAGATAAGTTAGGAGTTTTTTTTTTTTTCAAAATAATTTTAAAGTTTTCCCAAATATAGGTATATTATAAATTCGTTTTTTTATTGTTTTATTATTTATTATTTTATTATTTTAATTTTGCCGTAACAATGTCACGTTAAATGGGAATGGAGCATTTACTGCATCTAATAGTTGACCAATTAGGTTCATTTGTTCAAGTGAAAAGACGTTATTTAAGTGAAAAAAAAATGTGAAAAATGGTTTATGGAACAATATATAAATTTTACTAAAAACTAAAAACTAATAGATTAAAGAATAGTCTAAGCGATGTTTTTTGTATATAACTGAAATAAATAATCGCAAAAGCAAAGAGGGGCAAAAATGTGAATATAATTGTGATGTTGATAGTGAAGTAATAATCACAAATACTAGTATTATAATTTTATATCTCCGGTTGGGTAGCATGTGGATTAGTTGAGCACGAAAACCAATAATATATAATAATAGATTATCAATATATATTAATAAAAAGTAAACAAGTCAAATTTTATTAACAATTTTCAAGATTTTTAAAAAGTTAAAAGATAAACAAGTCTAATTCAATTAATTAAGTTCAAGTTTAATAATAATAAAAAATGATTAACTAAAATAGTCTATAGATTATCAATATATATTAATGAAAAGTAAACAAGTCAAATTTTATTAACAATTTTCAAGATTTTTAAAAAATTAAAAGATAAACAAGTCTAATTCAATTAATTAAGTTCAAGTTTAATAATAATAAAAATTGATTAACTAAAATAGTCTAAGACGCTATTCGTTTTTTTAAAGAATTTTTTTGACAACTTAATATTGTTACGCGGCGCAGCACACGCACAACATTTTCCTTCTCGAAACAGTTTGTTTTTAAGAAGTCTTCATGCTTAAAAACATTTGCACGTCCTTTGCACCACACAGCATTGGGTTTGGCTCTTCAAACCTCTTCCTAAAAAAAAAAAAAAAAAAAAAAAAAAAAAAAAAAAAAAATGGGACACATTGAAAAAAAAAACACCGCTCAGCTCCCATCTCCCATCGTTCTTTCGTCCCCATCGACTCATCGCAGCTCGCATCGTCCTCATGCAGTCGTCGTCGCCGGTCCACTCTTGTTGTCGCTGCTTCACCCTCGCGCCACACCCTTTACTTCTCTCCTCGACTCCGACTGCTTCCTCTTCAGTCGAATCCGCCTGTCGTTGCAGCCTCCTTCGTCGGCACAACCTCCTTCCTCGTCCCCCTTCATCAGGTATGTTTGTTTTTCTTTTTTCGCTTATTCTTGTTGAATCGTTGCTTCACCTTTTTTTCGATTTTTCTTGCTGAATCTTGATTATATATTGTTGATGTTGTCAAATCTTTGTTGATGTTGTTTTTTTATCTTGATTAATGATTACTTCTTGCTGAAATGTCACAAATTTATGTCAAAATGTGATACATTCTTGTTGAAATGTCATACATTATGTTGAAATGTTATAATTTTTTGCTAAAATGTCATGGATTGTTGTTGAAATGTGATAAGATTATTGTTGAAATAGTATTATTTTAATTTTTTTGTTGGTGGCTTGATGTTTAAGTAGGTTTAAACTTGGTTATTGTTGTTTTTAGTTGTTTATGATGTTTTTTTGAAGTTGAAAGTATGTTACTATTAATTGTTATACCTTTTTTTCAAGTTGAAAGTATGATGTTATTAATTATTGCTAGTTTTTTTTATTCAAGTTGAAAGTATGTTGCTATTAATGTAATGGTATTTTTTGATGTTCAATTAGGTGTAAACTTGGTCATTGTTAGTTGAAAGTACATTACTATTAATGAATGATATGGATTGATGTTTAATTAGATGTAAACTTGGTTATTGTTGCTTTGTAGGTTATTGTTCGCGAGGAGATGAAAGAAGACCTAAGTTGAAAGTTGAAACATGAAGAAATTGAGGCCACATACAAGAAATTGTCAAGATGTATAATGAAATCCTAAAGCTCGCCAAAGGAAATAACCTACCCACCTAATTACACTTTCATACTTTTGGATTTTGTGATTTGGTATCGATACGGTAAAATTGAACATGAATTTTTAGTTTGCTAATTGAATATTAATATTTATTTTGGTAATCAAATGTTGATGCTTTGATTTTGGAGTATAAAATTTGAATTACATTTATATGAAAAGATGATTAAGTTTGAATATTAATATTTATTTTGGTAATCGGCGTTGAAAGATTATTTTAGATTTGTAAAATCAGTTATTTAAATTTTGGTTTTTTGCAGCAGTATGCTGATATTAAAAAACAAACAGGTTTCTTATTATAGGTTGCAACCGTTTAGTCCATCTCTTCTGCTGCAGATGGTTGCGGAGGTGGTCCGCAGACTTCAGGAATTTTCGCTTCGAAATAACAAACAACACCTAAATTTCTACATATGGTTACATCCGAAAATCTGTGAAAATATATCTTTTTGAAATAAAATATTTTTTTCGAAGTAAGCAACATATCATTTTTTTATTAGCAAAAATATTTATGGGTTGCGAAAATATATTTAGTGTTAGAATATCGGGGTAATAGAATGCTTGAATCAATAAGAGTTGCGAAACACTTTCAAATTAAAGCATTTCGAGGGTACACTTGAAAATCTTTAATCGGATAAAACTTAATGTTCTAGAAGAGAGAATTAAGAAGATGTTATGATGTAGTGTGTACCAATTTGATTTTGAAATGATTAATAAATCAGGACAACTTCTTGTTCAAACAACTTTCATTAGATGGTTATAAGAACTTAACTTCCCTGTCTAAAAACTATCACAAATTGTCATTACCCATCTTAAAGTCGGGTCTGAAAATCAGATCACAAAACCGTGTTCATTTTCTAAAATTCGGATTTTCGGATGCATTTTTGATCAAGCAACATAACCCAAACAAAACCATCTTAAAACGGTCACAAACTGTCATTAACCATCTTAAAACCAGCTCGACCCCATCCAAGGGCTCTGTCCCTTGGACCCTGTCATGGGATGCCGCCCCTTGGACCCCCTAGCAGGGGCGCTGCCTTCGGACCCCCGTCAGTTAAGGGGGTTTGCCCCTAAATAGCAGTGTACTTTCAACCAAGACAAATTTAAAGAATGTGCACTTTGCAACCACCCTAACTTGTTTAATATTTATCAATACATTATTGATAAACAAATTAATCCTATTAAACTTAAATAATATAAGTGATACAAATCACCAACAAACCTTCTCTTTATGTAAAGGCATATTCCTTTTACTAGTATATAAAGTGGAGGATGTGGTAATTATTTCTGTTGCACCAAAATATATAGTCACGTTAGTTTAGATAAAGTGTGGTTGGGAATTCCTCTCCCCATCCACTTTTTCTTCACGTATTATTTATGCTCTTTCTATCTAAGAATATCCTTTGACTCGACATGTTCTTTAGTTTGTTACATCAATTATATTCATGTTTATTCATATTCCGCACCAACCAATTGTTAAATGGGTTCCATAGATATAAATCTAGGCTAGTTGCAAAAGGATATAGTCAAAGAGATGGTGTTGATTATCAAGAAACATTTTCTCCTGTTGCCAAAATTATAACGGTTTGAAGTGTGATTTTTTTATCTGTTAATAATTCTTGGCCTATGAATCAGTTAGAAATTAATAATGCTTTCCTTTATTGTGATCTTTCCGATGATGTTTTTATGACACTTCCTCATGTATATAACGTAAAAGGAGATAATAGAGTCTAACAATCGGTTTCATGATATTATATTTCAGTCTTAAAAATTGATCAAATGAGGTTCTTGGACCTTAACGGGTGGAATGTGGACGTGAAAGGAATGAGGTGTTTTTATTGTATGGTGTTTGGGCTTTGGTAGTCCAGGCAGCCCACGGCACGGTCTCGGTTGCTGCCCAAGCACAATATTTTGGGGTTTGCTTCGTATTTAAAAGCATCCATCCAAGATTTAGGTCAAATGATCAACCTCCTTATCCAAGCACCCTTTACCCTAAACCATATCCTCAATGTTGTTCATCCTTCTTTCCTTGCAAGTCTTGTTAATCCTTGAAGCTTTTAATGGGAGATTCAAGAAGAGGAAGGATCTTGTAATGTTTATGATATGTTTTCCTTCCAATTATACGAAGAGAATAACCACTATCAATGTACCATTCCGAATCATACTGCTCGTTCTGAATCACCTGCACAATTAAGTCAATTTAGGAACCCAAACCAACTTGGGCCCTTGTGAGATTTTAGACTTGGAATTAACAACAAGTTAAAATTTGGTCTTATCAACCCAAAATGATTTTGCAACCAAAACATTATTCACATTTTGCATGGTTTTAAAAACTTTACCCTTTTTATCACACAAATTGATTTCAACCATTGGTATTTTCCTTTAACTAAAAGTTTTAGCTTTTGGAATTAAGATCTTCACAAAATTCTTTTATTCTTTCTTTTGCTTTGACAAAATTTTCTTTAACACAACATCAGGATTTGAAACAACTTGTTTTTGAACACATGATTGATTTACATTAGTTTTCTGTGAAAAAGAGCTTTGTTTAGTAACGATCTTGTTTGGTTTTTCACTTTTTGAATAAATGAATTTGGACTAAAATGAGGTTTTGTATTTGAAACCTGTGGTGTATAATCTTTCCGATTAAGAGATCTTAATGTTTTGTTAGACTTATGATTTTGAACATGATATGGCAAACAAGAACAATTATGAGCAACATCTTGAGGTTTAACATTCATTGGTTTATTCTTTTGTTTCCAAATTTTCTTTCTTTCTTTCATCATCTTTTTAAATCTTGATTTTCTTTCTTTATTCTTTTCTTTCCTTTCCACAACTTTGTGATCGGATTCAATGTGACATCCCCATTTTCACGGCCAGAAAAGACCGATTTGTTTATGCTTATTTAAAAATCAGAGTATCATTTTTGAAGAATAATATTGCGGAATTTGTTCCCAAAAATATGATAATGATATTATCAAAGCATTTCCAAAGAAATGTATTTTATTTATATTAAAACATTGGGATGTCATTGTTAATATAGAAACATAAGCATAACGAAATATTACAAGCCTTACAGTAATTAAACTGGTGGACTAATACTCCTTGAATCTCTAAGCAGAATATATCTTTAATATCGCTACCTGTGATACAATAAAATGAGTGGGTCAGTTTGGCAAACCTGGTGAGTACATAGGGATTTCAATCCCACAATGTTATAACATATATATATATATATATATATATATATATATATATATATATATATATATATATATATTAGAACTCGCAGGATACAATTTCACCTCATATAAGAACTTTTCCCCACTACGTCGATCCTCACAACGACAAAATCCATACTCTCGGATCTAAAATGAATGGATTTACCTAATCCATACTCCCGAATCAGGTATGAACGATTACGTCTAATCCATTCTTTCGGATCAATGACAAATGACTATGCCCACTCCATACTCTCGGACTAGGGACGAATGACTATGTCTAATCCATGCTCTCAGATTAATAAAAAACTATGCACTCTCCATACTCTCGGACTAAGGACGAAAGACTATGTCTAATCCATGTTCTCGGATCAATGGTAAAGTTTAAAGTTCTACCCACCATTTATATCTCACCCGTACTCATAAGGAGATACTACCGGATATTCATCTTAATTAATTTAGGTTTATTCTGTAAGTCCTAAATCATCATATATTATCAGATATGCTCTTAACACGTACTTTAGGCAATACCAAATATCTCACACATAAACATATATTTAATACTTTAATTAATACTTGTATTAAATTCATGTTCATGAAAGGGACTATGCACTAACTTGTTAAAGTGATGACTCGAAACTCGGACAACACTTCGCTCCTAGCAACTGCATTTTCCTTAAACGTAACCTAGTATAATTATCACTAAGTCTTAGTCTGATATTTATTGTGACTAATTATTAGTCTAAATTCATCATTAATTCAAAGTCTACTTCAAGATCTATCAAGTAAGGAACAACCAGGTAGGATCATATCGGAGGTAGGGTCTGTTTGGTATACAAAGTATACTGTTTGGAAATCCCACTTTAAACACCTTACTAAATACAGCCTATGTTGCATTAGTGTCTAAGTCCACAACTATATTTGGTATGTACTTGACCTGATTGGCATGGTCCATTTGGGTTGCATGGCATCATGCATTTGGATAGACTAAAATGAGAGAAATAACCCTTAAGGTTTGCTAATATATTATAAGTACTAATATATTAATAAGATTATTTAATTAGTATTGATCAAGAATTAATTTGGAATTAATTAAGTGATCAAAAGGAGACTAATTAAATATATGGGTTGATTGTGTAAATCATCCATACTTGTATAGTGGGCTAATGCTCCATGGATTATCAAGTTGGGCTAAAACCCATAGGATGCTCCATGGTGTTTTTGTACCCATGGATCATGGAAATGAAAGGCCATGACAATTAGGGTTTACATGGCGTAACCCTAATTGTGACACACTATATAAACATCTTATTCTTGTCAAAATCGGCCACCATGAGAGACTATGAAGGAAAGGTGAGGGCTAGCCGATTTCATGAAGTTTTCATTTCTCTCTAAGTTATTCCAAGTGCATTTGATGTTGTGTGAACCATTTGAGGTGTCACACTTGAGGCACTAGGCTCTTAATCTCCATGGAATCAAGCTACATCAAAAGGTATGTCTTCTAACTTGTATTATTCCATATGAATCAATGTTTTGTATGCTAGTTAGGATAATACCTTGGAATATTCATATTTGCATGTATAATAGAGAAAACATAGATCCAAGGTATTTAGGGTTGCATGTACATTTAGGAGTGTTAGAATGCTCAAAACCCTTCAGTGGTATCAAAGCCTAGGCTTGTTTTCAATTATACTTGATGCAAATTGCTGAAAAAGCTGAAAAAAATCGATTTTCTGACTGTCTGGGCACTGGACTCGCCGAGTCCACTGATGGACTCGCCGATTCCATGAAGAAAATCATACTGCTTGTCGAGTAGGTTCATACACTCGACGAGTAGGAGCCCCTGACAACATATCTTCGACTGTTTTGGCTAGAATTGGACTAGGAACATTACCCTAAGCTGTTTTTCAATTTATAAACCTGTTTTTGATGTGGTAATGTTCATGCTAATCCAATTTCAAATATAATTGTCAATAGATTCATGTTTTGTATTAGTTTAATGGTTAGGCTAATTACATGAAAAAGCTTGATTGAATTATCTTGTTCTTATGAGTTGCTTAGATTAATAGAAAAGTTATGTGCAGTTGTTGTTTTCAATCCAAATTAATCTAAGAGTTGGTTCTAAAATGTGTTTTTGTAACTTGTCCTCAAGTTATATGAAAAGTCACATTTAAGATTCATAAAACTCATAAATATTTCCATAGGTTATGAATAAAGAAAAGTCATATTCTTTTAATAGTTTAAAGTCTTCAATAACTTGTCCTCAAGTTATGGAACTTGAAGAGTTTTTGAATTAAAACTACTTTAAACACATAAGTTATGGAATTGAATAGATTTGAATAGTTTCAAAACTTGCCCTCAAGTTTTGGAATTTGTAAAGTTTTCCCTTATGAATACTTTAATTCCAAGTTAAGCCCTTAGAATTTTAAAAGTTAAAATTCAATCCTTATACTTTATATTATTATAAGTTAATAATATATATATATATATATATATATATATATATATATATATATATATATATATATATGTATGTATAAGAGCAAGTCAGTCTTACCGTTAGTAGGCCTCATTCACGAAGTCGGTCTATAAAGGGGGTATAAGGTTACTGCCTATAAAATGGCAGTTTAATGGGTGTCCACTCTCACCCACCTCTTCCTTGACTGGTGGAGGGTCATTAGCCGAACGGGTAGGAGAAGGACTAGAATTCTCCCTTCATTAAAAGTATTAATGATAAATACTAAGTAACTAAACTTTTATAAATTCCCAATCTTAGTTACTTAGGAAAATGTGAATTTGGTGCTAACCCATGAAATTACACTTTGCACTTTGCTTAAGTCGTTAGTGGAGCGCGTGTGGGTAACCGACTCACTAACCTGGATTTAACAAGATAGGCAAAGGGTAACTTAATGTTTATCATAGTATCGGTGGAGCGCGTGTGGTTAACCGACACATCGATTGAGGGCTAAATATTAAGGGTACCAAGTATATTTGCATGGTTATTCACACCTTGTTTTGTGATCCTCGGCATCCCAGTCACAAAATTTGAGAGGGCACAATCGAGATTGAAACATGCCATTGAACAGTTCAATGAATCTCAAAAGATCTAGGAGTTTCAAATCCAAGTAAAACCTAATTAAATTATTTCGTTTTCATGGTGGAAATTGGTGAATTGCCATTCTCCTACCTTCAAATATTTTATAGCTTGGATTATGGCATCCCTCTTCCAAGTTATAAAAGTATTGTGTTGGGTCCTAGCCTTAATATTTCGTATTGGGTGTTATATTAAGGACTTTAGATCAACTATCTTGAATATCTCCCAAAAGATGTCTAGTTCAGACATCTATGATCTTCCCAAATCTCTTGGAACTTCACTTCCTCCACCTCCTCTAATTATTCTCCCTGGCCTACAAGTTCAAGGTCACTCAAGCCCTATTGGCAAGCAAGGTCTATGTGTGATCGCATCTTGGGGATGAAGTCACATATTGACAAGCCGGGAGAGTTGGGTGTCAAAGTCTAAAGAAAGTTGGATGTTCAATCACTTTCTAAGTCACATAGTGAGTTCCTTTGGGACTACTATGGAACAGACTATGACATGACCCTTAATGATCTTATCTATTTGCTTGGTGCTGCTGAATCAGCAATGATTTGAGGACTAGTAAAGCAAATTTGATTAGGAGAACAACTTCCCAATGGACATTGACAAAGGTAACATAGGATATCTAGCAAAGGCTTTCTTTTCCCAATGGAAAGGGATCGGCCACAGTCAACTCTGTTGACCAAATGGTAAAGAGAAAGGCTAAGTCTGGGATAGTCCCATGTACCATTCCCAAAGAGTCCATATGTTTCTCTTACCAAAGGAAGGGGCATTGATTGCGAAGCTACCTATTTACCTGAAAGATCATAAGGTTGATCAAGTCAAGAAGTTTGACTCTACTTCAGGTAAAGTCCACTATCTAACTCTGTTAAGTTTCTATTCTGAGATTCTTATCACATGATGTGACTGGGTCACATGTTGATGTTTTAAGAATCAAAGAAAAGTGAAGAAACTTAAAGGAAGTATATGCTGATTCTGATCGCGAAGATGGATTTCGATCGCATGGTTCGGTGATCAGAATTTTAAGTTGTTGCTTAGGAGTTATGATATATTGCTTAGGTGTAGATAACAACAAGTTTTTCATATGCTTTTGCACTGTAAGGATAAGTTCTTCCGCAAAGTTTTAAAATAAAAGGAAAATTTTTGATTTTATTTATTCTAAGTATCCTTACAATGGCATTTGTGAAAAATTGTTGCTTATATGATTCCATTGATAGCAATATTGGAAAATGGATTTGTTTCTTTCATTTATGGTAATGTCTAATTTACCAAATAAGGAAAGATTCTCATCACCCAAGTTTTAATTGGACCGAAACTTGGAATCATGCAAGTTGTATAGTATGATGAATGAGAATTTTCATCTTTGGAAAATTAAGACTAATTCCTTGTTCACATGTATATGTGAGTCAAGTGAAGGACTAAGGGATCGAGTACACATTCTTGTGCACTGATCAAGTCCGCCATAAAGATCGTTAAGACTATTCGTCATGATTTACTAAAGTTTAGTAAATATGGTTTTACTTACCAGATTAAGTATAATACTGAAACATTGGAAAAGTTTTGATGTATGGCAGAACGAATGAGAAGAATCAAATTAGGCAGAAAGATAAAAGTTTCTCAAATCTGAAAAGATGGGAGAGTACTTTAGTATCATGTTTTGTGATCATCTTAATGATTAAAGAACCATATCACAATTGGTCTTCTAAGGACATCTTAGTGCATTCTTATGGCTAAGAAGAGGAGTCATGAATTGTTGAAATGGTTTAATCAAGAAGATGAGTCATACTTCGTTCCGAAACAAGTCTTAGAGTCATACTCCAAGACTGTAACTTGAGTGACACATCTTAAAGAAGGTTTATAACACTCGTCAAATGTAAGAGTAAAATGTTTTCTACTCTTGTACATTTGAAATTGGTAAGTTGTGATGTTTTGGATAAAACAAAGACCAACTAAGGCCAATTGTGTGAAGTGTTTGTCTTGATAAAGAATCTGCACTATCTCTTGAATATTTGGCAAGATAGTCTTATATGTTAACAGGACAGTGGGAGTCTTAAAGATCCTGAAAGAATTTCAAGATCTAATCAAGAATAAAAACCTGTAGTTTGACACTAGCACACGACGTGAGGTTTATAACCTATCGTGTTGACATATTTCTATTTCTGTGCCCATTCCAGTTAAAGTTGGCTTTGCATATGAGTTTTGAGAGTTCTCAATTGGTTGCATAACAACTTGGAAGCAATGGCAGGCCCTTGTGCTGCTAGGTGGCAAGAAATTAAGATTGAGTTCAGTCCATATGAGTTTGGATTTGTCATTATCCTTGTCTTGTGATTATGGTTTTGACAAATTCACATGGATAAGAACACATACACCATAAAATCTAAGTGTCATAAGGTTTCTCTCCGATTCATGAAAATGATGGTGAGGAAACACTTTCACTAAGTAGATTTTAAGTAGATAACAGTTGTGATATTTGCATTCTCAAAGTCGTTAGTGGAGCGTGTGTGGTTAACCGGCACACTAACATGGACTTGTGAGAAATGGAAAAGGTCTAAACAATTGAGACTATGATTACGGCATCCCTTTTCATAGTTCTAAAAATTGTTTAGACACACATGTGAGCTATCTAAGGAAAGGTGTGTAATTTTGATTAAGTCTTATCAAAACATCTCGTATCAGAAATCTGAACTTTGGTAAGAAAGTCAATAAAGTATTGATTTCTAGAAGTTCAGCTGATTTCTGAGTACATGTCAAAGCTAGTGGGAGTGTAAGTGTTATGCTAATAATCATCATGTTAGTGGGAGCGTGATAATTATTATTAGTATTGCAAGATAGCAATGTTAATCATAGAAAACAAAAGTTTCAATTCGTAAAGTTGCAGGGGTTGAAAAATTGTTTTGCTATAATTAAGGGAGAGGAAATTATACTTCATTTCAATTCTAAAAGATTAGATTGAGGTTTTAATCATCTTTAGTCAAGGATATATATGAAATTTGTGTTGGAATGGCTCAACATAAGGAAATTCTATATATGGGTCCATTATTTGCGTTCTAAAATTCGATTATGATTACGACATCCCTTTTCATAATCTGAATTATGAGAACTTGGCAAATAGAAATATTGTAGCAAAAGGACTGGTCTAGTATCATGTCTTTATGTGAGACATCAGGAATCGTGTCCCATATGCTTCGGATATAGGATCGATTGCATGTGCTATAATATTCATCCTTTCTAAATTTTTCCAAATGCATGGGGCATTAAGAAGGGAAAAGGTCTAGAATTGGATATGACTAAAATGATTAAGCAATTGTCGAGGACAATCTAAGGTTTTCCAAAGATTAGTTGCTAAGGGACAGTTGGAAGTATAGTGTTAATTTTGGAAGGACCATATTGACATATTTTGAAAAGAGGCAACTCTTGTTCAGAAGTGATAGTCAAAATGGGAATATGGAAATGTTTCCATAGGTGGAAGTTATTCAATTTGTGTAAGATTAGAAAAACTTAATGCAAGAAGGATGTTTCCACGGAGTTGATCTCCATTGGAATACTCTGTAATGTCTGTTGACAAGTCTTTGTGACTTTGTGCATAATCATTACAAGAGGATCAATGCATATAAGTATAGAATCTAACAGATTTAGGTAAATGGCAGGATTTGGAATTCTTGAATTTGCGGTAAGGATTTGGGATTGTGAAATGAGAATCATTGGAATTATGTTCAATCGATCTATTTCACAAAGTAAAGACCATAGACAAACTTAGTATGCATACTTGGTGTATGGCATAACTAATGTTTAGACAAACATAGTGTGCATACTTGGTGTATGGCATGACTAGTGTTTAGAAAACATAGTGTACATGCTCGGAGCATGGGACATCTATTGTTTTAATTCAAGTATAAAGTTGATAGTTTGAAACAGTATGCAATGAATGATGGGTAATCAATATGGTGATAAATAAAAGGTGTGTTTATTTATATTCATAAGTTCTGAGACCATATTGGATTCGATTATTCTTGTGTTTCACTTTGCATGTTTTGACTTCCAGAATAACTAGGTTGTTCTTCCTGAATGACTAAGTTATTCAAACCATCCACAGTCGGTCATATGTTGGAAGTAGATATGAATCAAGATTGTCATGGGTTGGCTTGTAGAGGTCTAAGATGTTGGACAAAGCGGTGCTACAACACTCATGAGTGCTCATAAGTTCTGAGTATTGGATTCAACCCATGCTCATTTGACTCACTTCATGGATTTTATCACGAGTGATCATGTGACGATAATATCTTATATTCTTCAAACCTAGAGATATGAGTTGTTACTATGAGTTGGTTATACATTGATTGCATGAAAACGCATTGGTAACTCGATGTTATAAAACGTGCCTTTGTGTATGATTCAACAAGTAGTAGAACAAGCCATATGAGTCGAAGTTTATCCATTCCTTTTACCCTTAAAGGGATAAAAGCGATATCTGTGGGCCCCTCGATGATTTAGTGATGACACCCCGAAGTGCTTGGCCAAGCCAGGACTGATTTGATTTGTTCAATTAGTCGGTCGTCATAAATCGGAAATCGGGAAACAAAAAATGGACAGAGAGAATGATTTTAATCCATGTCTCAGTCCATATGATATCTAGAATAGAGGAATATATGATCCCTTATCTGATGGACGCGTCATTGATTTGTTCAGAGTTCGACGGCAGCGAGCTACGATTGCTAGTCGGGTTTTGAAGTCATACGCAATAATAGTTTTAGACTTATCCAAGTGGAAGACTGTTGGATTAGTGTCTAAGTCCACAACTAAATTTGGTATGTACTTGACCCGGTTGGCATGGTCCATTTGGGTTGCATGGCATCATGCATTTGGATAGACTAAAATGAGAGAAATAACACTTAAGGTTTGCTAATATATTATAAGTTCTAATATATTAATAAGATTATTTAATTAGTACTGATCAAGAATTAATTTGGAATTAATTAAGTGATCAAAAGGAAACTAATTAAATATATGGGTTGATTGTGTAAATCATCCATACTTGTATTGTGGGCTAATGCTCCATGGATTATCAAGCTGGGCTAAAACCCATAGGATGCTCCATGGTGTTTTTGTACCCATGGATCATGGAAATGAAAGGCCATGACAATTAGGGTTTACATGGCGTAACCCTAATTGTGACACACTATATAAGCATCTTATTCTTGTCAAAATCGGCCACCATGAGAGACTATGAAGGAAAGGTGAGGGCTAGCCGATTTCATGAAGTGTTCATTTCTCTCTAAGTTATTCCAAGTGCATTTGATGTTGTGTGAACCATTTGAGGTGTCACACTTGAGGCACTAGGCTCTTAAGCTCCATGGAATCAAGCTACATCAAAATGTATGTCTTCTAACTTGTATTATTCCATATGAATCAATGTTTTGTATGCTAGTTAGGATAATACCTTGGAATATTCATATTTGCATGTATTATAGAGAAAACATAGATCCAAGGTATTTATGGTTGCATGTACACTTAGGAGTGTTAGAATGCTCAAAACCCTTCAGCCTAGACATCATCCACATAAGTAGGTCAGTCAATATAACGACTTGGAATCACTGATAAATCTTGTTTATAGGTTCATAATAATGATAATGAACTTAAACATAAGTTATACACTTAAGCTTAAAGCACGGTAATCATAACTCAACTTACAGGTGGTTTAGCGAGAAATCAGACTTTGCGCGGGCAAAGCTTCTAAGCCGAAAGCTCTACTTCTCAGAGCTTTCTTGTAACATTCTGTTTCAGATCGTCCGTGATTAGGGTGCGTGGACTGCAACCCAGGCATGAGGAAGTCTCGGGTTTGCGACGAGTTGCTAGGAGCATAGGGCATCTCGTCACCTTTCCGAGAATATGAGATTCATTGGAAATGGAGTTATATCGAGGAAGCAATGGAAGTTTGAAGTTATAGCAGGATAAGCCCTTTAATTGAAAAAGGTGGCAGCGGAGTATGCTGGCGTACGTGTGTGTACGCTTAGGGTACTCATGTGCGTGATTTTTAAGCGGAGCCACCTAGTACGTTAGGCGTACTAGAGGGTACGCTGGGCGTACTAGGCCCAGAGTGAAAACCCTAATTTAGGGTGAGTCCCCTATATAAAGGATATGATAGCCTCATTTCTGGCCACCATTCTCAGACATCAAACCCTAAGTGTGCCCTAACCCTCGTTTTAGAGCTTGTGAGTGCATTGTGAGCCTTTGAGAGTGTTTGTGTGTTCTTGAAGAGAAGAGAAAACATGGAAGAGAATGGAGTCGGAGTCCAGGCTTTAGATCTGAGGTTTTTTATGGTTGGGGCATCATTTGAAGGCATAAAGCTTAAAGCTTTCCCATTCTTTTATTTTGTGCATGATGTGGTCCAATTTAGGGTTTTTGGTCCCAAAGCTTGAGGCTTTATGAGTTGTTTCACTCCAGAGCTTAATATCTGTCCTTTTAAGTGTTTCTAGTGGAGAGGATCCATAAAAATGAGTTCTTGAACATGAGAATCAGCCCATGCATGAGATATGAGCATTTTAAGTTAAGAGAGTAAGAGTTTTGTTTGTTTGTGACCTTATCAACCATGCAAAGGCTTAAAGTCACTGACTTTATGGAGTAAGAGCTATTAGGGAGTCCAGATCTGAGAAATGAGCTAAGGTCTTAACGGGTTAAGACCAAGAGAATGGACTAAGCAAAACTGGGCGTACGCCCAACGTAAGTTCCAGTACGCCCCGCGTACTGGGTTGGTGTCCCCGATCAGTTATATGCATGTGTGAGTAAACTGAGCGTACCAAGAGAGGTACGCCCCGCGTAACCTCTCTGTGAGCTTTTTGGGATGAATTTATTATTGGGCCTTAAGGGTTGGGCCCGGATCATTGGGCCTTGGGAGAGCCCATCTATTATTGGGCCTTGGTGGGCCCAATGGGTTTTAGGTCATTGATGGGCTGGTTAGTGGACTACCTTTAGACCTAATGAGTGAGAGTTTGGACTTAGTTCCTAATTGAGATAATTGTGGGTTTGGCTCAGAGTTAGAGGTCGGCGCGTGGCAGCAGCGTTATAGGGACTGTTCATCATCCGAGGTGAGTCTTCTCACTATACTTACCTTGAGTGGTAACCTATGTGTGACCGGAGGGTCTTATGTGCATATACTGTGTATTGAGATATCCTGCTTATTTGTCTTTGTGATATGTATGCTGTGTTTTGTTGAGTTACTGAGTTGAGGGACCAAAGGGTCCATTTGAGTTGTGGGATCAGAGGGTCCCACTGAGACACATTGACCGGAGGGTCTTACTGAGTTATAGCCTTGAGTGGCTAAAGAGTTGTGTGTGGTATCTTGGGGAACTCACTAAGATTCGTGCTTACAGTGTTATGTGATATGTGTTTCAGGTTCTTTTCGTGATCGCGGGAAGGAGCCGGCTTGATTGTACACACCAGAGAAAGAGTTATGTTTTTTGAGGATCCTGGAGTTGTAATTAAACAATTATGGAGTTGCGATTTGTCAATTAAATAAATGAGATTTTTGTGAAATGTGTTATGAGAATTATGTGATTTTAAATGAAACTTTTGTTTGAAAATTTATGGTGTTACAAGTTGGTATCAGAGCCTTGGTTTGAGGGATTTGGGTGCACCTCCAGGTGTGTTTGGACTCAAACTGAGGATTTGAGAAAAATTTTCAAAAGAGATATTTTTTAAAAAAAGAGAAAGAGTGTAAGAGAAAACGAGTTGGATCCGTGTGTACAATCAGCCAGAGCCCGAACAGTGATTTCCCAAAATACCCTTACTTTTGTGTTATGAGATATTTATGAGATACTTTATGAGATATTATGCATGCTATAGGTTAGGCTAGGTATTTCATATTTTAGGACTAGAGTGGCCTGATTTGTGATGCCTTAGCCTAGAAGTTGCTGCTATTTGAGATGTGCTTTTGAATATGAGTTGAGTAAAAGTGTTTAGCAGGAATCACGTAGAGAGAGTTCTGAGCTGAGTGATAATCTAGGAGAGATACCTAGATGAGAGTTGAGGAGCCTACTGAGGGAGTATTTAGATACCTGCGAGAGGTAGAGTTGCTTGAGTGTAGTGATACCTTTGAGTGTGAGTAGGGCAAGTGGAGTAATAACCTAGAGTGGTTTTACATGTTGGTAGAGATTATTCGATGCCCGAATGATGCTTGCTTCGTGTTTTGTGGAACTCTTGATGATGGGAGACAGCTACTAAGTGAATATGATGATATTCAGGAGGTAGATGGCTGGCGTCATAAAGAGTTCTTCAGCAGCTGATGGCAGGGAAGTAAGAGAACCTAGGAAGAGCCTAGGGAGTGACCTTAGTCAGATGAACACGCTGATAGAGGAGAGTATTCGTTGGGGAGCAACCAGGTTTTACGGGATTGATGATCGAGAAGGTTGAGTAGCTACTTAGGAAAACTGGGATGATCTGTTTGGAACGTATGGGTAGATGTGGCAGGTAGTATGGGCCCGTACTACTGAAAGCAGAGGACCCGTACTCGAAGTAGGGAAAATTCCAGAGGTTCTAAGTAGCAGAGTGAGAAGTGATAACATGGTTCGAGTACCATGATTAGTAGCAGACTGAGAAGTGATAACATGGTCCGAGTACCATGATTCGTAGCAAAGTGAGGGGCGACAACATGGTTTGAGTACCATAATTCGTGGTGGTTAGTGCTTCTGGTTCTACCAGTTATTCCAATGTGATTGATCAGACTGAGATCAGATGTGATAGAGTGTGGGGCTAGAGGGCCATGTCGATCGAGTTTTAATGGAGCATATCTGGAGAGGGAATCGAGTTAGTTTTGGGAGTTTTTCAATGGTGAGATGCCAGTTGGAGTCGCAAGACACAGGGATGAGTAGAGATGAGACTTTATGGAGAATTGCGGCCTGAGTTGAGCAATCGGCCGATAGTTGAGATGTCACTTTCTGTGACAAGAGTTGTGTTGTTCCCGTTTCCTGGGAGAAGCAAAACGAGATATTGAGCTTCCGGTTCCAGAGTTAGAGGTAAACCCCGTGGGGTAGCATAGGGTTGCAACCTTTCAACCAGAGTATTCGGACAGTATGTTTGTTGTGAGGTATTCCTTATACCACGAGAGAGCTATTAGTGGAGACTGAGATGAGGATAAAGAGATGACTTAGTCGAGTCAGGCATGCTTTTAGCAGCGGTTTCAAGTGATCAAGAGGAGTATACTGGGGCAGTAGCCCTCGTTGTCTACGTTGTGTATCGACTGTGAGAGTGAGGTCTCTTGCTTCCATGATGATTTCTGCGATGGGAGGCTGGTCGAGGAATCAGAGACGAGGTGCGTGATAGTGCATTATTTCCAGATGGAGAGTCAGGACTAATTCGGAACAGTTGGGGTATCCGGCGATGTGTCGGTCTGAGGCTTCGAGATGACTAGAGGTAGTCACGTCGAGAGGATTCAGAGACTTTTGTCTGAGTTACGGGATATTTAGAGTTGTTTGATTTTCATCGGAAGATCATCGAGTGTTACGTTGTACGAATCCAAGAGTCAAGTGTAATGTACCTGGTGAAACAGTCTGTGGAGTATACTGTTGGTATGCCAATTGGTGATGGTTCGAACCCTGAGTGGGGGAGAACTTAATAGTTTCTTAAGAGGATTAGAGATTTGTTCAGGTGCGGTCAGAGAACTGATTATGGAGATCTACGGTACGGGAACTATGAGACTTGAGTCAGTGGTGGATGAGACGAGGTGCAGAGTGAGATAATGCAACCACAGTAAGTAGTCGTTGGCTAGGGATTTTATCATGGTTAGGAGCTCTCCAAGTTGTAGTGGTTGAGATTCGAGGCGGTTGGCTCGTTGAGGTCCAGTTTCGATTGCGGAGAATTTCTAGTTCAATATATGGGTTATTATATGCACTCCAGGAAGGGGCAACAGTTCTTTGGGAGTCAACTTCAGAGTCAGTATGAGTATTCTCGCATGGGTTTTGAGCCGTAGAGGATGGGTTATCGGATGGTCGTCAACGTGTTCTTGACATTGACGATTCCTCCGTGTTTCAAGTTGTGAGTTGGAGTATTTCGAGGTTCCGAGCTATGCGAGTGGAATATCAGTGTATGAGACAAGACATCATGAGATTTTGTGATGGTGTACCGGGGTATCTGAGTATGACGCCCTAAATTTTTGGATTATTTTGAGATTTGAGGTTGCAAGTGGAGTACCGAGTGACTATTGTTCCAGTGGGAACCCATCAGTTAATTGTCGCCAGAGCGAGACTGTCTAAGGGTGTACTTGTGTTAAGAAAAGTGTCTGGATTACGAGAATTTACATCAGGAGTGGTGGTGCATAAGCTGAGTGGGTGTGTGCACCTATCTATGTTGGGTTGTGGAGCATGAGTTAGTGAACTCAGTGTAGTGATGACTTGATGATAAGATTATGAGGTGATAAGAGAGCGAGTGGATCCGAGTGGGGGTAATCACTTAGGATTATCATGGTAAAACCATGGAGTGAGCCCATGGCGAGTCAGTGAGTAAGAGAGTGTTGTAAGACTACGGGGAGTCGTAGCATCCATGAGTTAGTGGGAGAAAAGGGTATTGTGTAACTGCAGAGAGCCGCATCATACGTGAGTCAAAGAAAGGGTATCGTGTGATTGCGGAGAGCCGCATCATACGTGAGTAAGAGAAAAGGTATCGTGTGACTGTAAGGAGCCGTAGCATACATGAGTCAGAGAGAGTATTGTGAGACTGCGGGGAGCCGAAACATTTGTGAGCTAGTGAGAGAGAAAGAGAGAATATCGCAAGATTGCGGGGGGGCGTAGAATTCACGAGACAATAAGAGAGTGCCATAGGACTACGGGGAGCCGTAACACGTGAATCAGTGAGAGAAAGTATTGTATAACTGTGAGGAGCCGTAACCTTATTAGTCGGGGTATGACGCAGAGCGGCTCTTAGGCATAGGTACCCTTACCAGAGGAGTCTGTAAGAACCTGGTGACCGAACCAAAGGCGAGACTGGGATCTCGGCAGTGGTCGAGAACCGTTGTGTTTTGAGTTAGAGCGGGGTTGTCGCGAATCGGTCGGATCGAGGTGCAATGCATGCGTATAATCATGGAACATGGGTCATGAATTGAGTGCAAGATTGGGACGAGTGGTTCCAACTCTGTGTCGGACCAGACTCTGGTGGGTGAGTTGGTTCTATCTGTGTGGAGGACGAGCAGTTTGAGATTTCGGGTGGATCTCATTCTGAGGGAGATGTGTTTCCGTCTGATGTTTTAGACTTGAGTGATCTGGTTCGTTGGTTTGGAAAGGACAATGAGACACACGGAGCTAGTAAGTAGTAGACGACAGAGGTCGGAAGAAAGGCGACTCCAGGAGGGGAGTGTAGTGTTCGCTTGAGGTAAGGCGAACTTCGTGACTTCGCGTGTCACATGAAGGGCTGAGATGGCTAGTGTCAAAGGGAGTTATAAAGAATGACTGGTTGGACAAGCAATGAGTAGCCCTTGGAGGTCCAACCGTCAGGTCGGGAGTTGACCTGGTGTTCAGGGTCGGAAGGAACATTTGAGAGGAACTGGGGCTTATAATTATGGGAGTTGAGGATCATTCCTTCAGAAGAGTTCTGATAGCTTCTCAGGCGGTGGGTCCTTGGTGGGATATTACCTTTCCATCCCTTTTGAGTTACGACCGAGGTCAATTAGAGAAACATAATTAGTAGAGTGTTCCTAGAGTTTGTTATTCGATGAGCGATTAACATGATGATATCCTACGAGGGTGGTCCGGCAGTGAGACGGACCACTAGAGTTTTCAAGTTCTGAAGAGACAGGACGAATACCGCAGCGGCAGAAGAGTATGTCCATTCTTGAGATTTGGAGTTCTTATTAGGTTTGATCTATATGTTGATAAGGAGCGATTTCGAGGGCGAAATCAAATTCAAGTGGGGGAGACTTGTAACATTCTGTTTCAGATCGTCCGTGATTAGGGTTCGTGGACTGCAACCCGGGCATGAGGAAGTCTCGGGGTTGCGACGAGTTTCTAGGAGCATAGGGCATCTCGTCACCTTTCCGATGATATGAGATTCATTGGAAACGGAGTTATATCGAGGAAGCAATGGAAGTTTGAAGTTATAGTAGGATAAGCCCTTTAATTGAAAAAGGCGGCAGCGGAGTACGCTGGGCGTACGTGTGTGTACGCTTAGCGTACTCATGTGCGTGATTTTTAAGCGGAGCCACCTAGTACGTTGGGCGTACTAGAGGGTACGTTGGGCATACTAGGCCCAGAGTGAAAACTCTAATTTCGGGTGAGTCCCCTATATAAAGGATATGATGGCCTCATTTCTGGCCACCATTCTCAGACATCAAACCCTAAGTGTGCCCTAACCCTCGTTTTAGAGCTTGTGAGTGCATTGTGAGCCTTTGAGAGTGTTTGTGTGTTCTTGAAGAGAAGAGAAAACATGGAAGAGAATGGAGTTGGAGTCCAGGCTTTGGATCTGAGCTTTTCTATGGTTGGGGCATCATTTGAAGGTATAAAGCTTAAAGTTTTCCCATTCTTTAGTTTTGTGCATGATGTGGTCCAATTTAGGGTTTTTGGTCCCAAAGCTTGAGGCTTTATGAGTTGTTGCACTCCAGAGCTTAATATATGTCCTTTTAAGTGTTTCTAGTGGAGAGGATCCATAAAAATGAGGTCTTGAACATGAGAATCAGCCCATGCGTGAGATATGAGCATTTGAAGTTAAGAGAGTAAGAGTTTTGTGTGTTTGTGACCTTATCAACCATGCAAAGGCTTAAAGTCACTGACTTTATGGAGTAAGAGCTATTAGGGAGTCCAGATCTGAGAAATGAGCTAAGGTCTTAACGGGTTAGGACCAAGAGAATGGACTAAGCAAAACTGGGTGTACGCCCCGCGTACTGGGTTGGTGTCCCCGATCAGTTATATACATGCGTGAGTACGCTGAGCGTACCACGAGAGGTACGCCCCGCGTAACCTCTCTGTGAGCTTTTTGGGCTGAATTTATTATTGGGCCTTAAGGGTTGGGCCTGGATCATTGGGCCTTGGGAGAGCCCATCTATTATTGGGCCTTGGTGGGCCCAACGGGTTTTAGGTCATTGATGGGCTGGTTAGTGGACTACCTTTAGACGTAATGAGTGAGAGTTTGGACTTAGTTCCTAATTGAGATAATTGTGGGTTTGGCTCAGATTTAGAGGCCGACGCGTGGCAGCAGCGTTATAGGGATTGTTCATCATCCGAGATGAGTCTTCTCACTATACTTACCTTGAGTGGTAACCTATGTGTGACCGGAGGGTCTTATGTGCATATACTATGTATTGAGATATCCTGCTTATTTGTCTTTGTGATATGTATGTTGTGTTTTGTTGAGTTACGGAGTTGAGCGACCATAGGGTCCCACTGAGACACATTGACCGGAGGGTCTTACTGAGTTATAGCCTCGAGTGGCTAAATAGGTGTGTGTGGTATCTTGGGGAACTCACTAAGCTTCGTGCTTACAGTGTTATGTGATATGTGTTTCAGGTTCTTTTCGGGATCGTGGGAAGACGCCGGCTTGATTGTACACACCAGAGAAAGAGTTATGTTTTGAGGATCCTGGAGTTGTAATTAAACAATTATGGAGTTGCGATTTGTCAATTAAATAAATGAGATTTTTGTGAAATGTGTTATGAGAATTATGTGATTTTAAATGAAAATTTTGTTTGAAAATTTACGGTGTTACATTTCTGATACTCCGGAGCTTCGCTACTAACACCTAAGAAGTGCTGGAGAAAGGCATTGAGGCCTTGGTGGGTTTAGGAGATAATGGAATGGAAAGGTGTGATGAAATGAGTGAAATTTGGCTCTATTTATAAGCTGTGCAGGGGCCTCTCACTTCGTGAGCTTGCGTAGGCACCAAGGCTTCGCCTGGTGCTGACGCATGGCACCGGACGCAGGTAAAACTGCAAATCTTCAAAAAATCTTAACGTTCGTAGAAGAGCTCCGTTTTTTACGTTCTTTATATCCGCACGTAGGTATTTATGATTACTACAACTTTCCTTTTGACTCCATCGGCTTATTCTCGACCGATCATAAATTTAACAGTCTGGGGAGATTACATTGTTAATAACCGTGTAAAATTCATATACGGACTCCGTTTTCGACTATGTTTTTATCGTTGAACTCCTATTAATGAGATCTTCAATTCTCATTTAGATCATTTTGGTTAAAAATCGACCGATCTAAAATTCGATTTTTGTGCCTACACTGCTACGATGAAACTTTGAAAAATCATAACTTCCTCTAGTGAAGTCAAATTTGGACGTTCTTTATATGCACACTCTCGGTTTAAAGAATACTATGACTTTCGTTTAGATTACTAAGGCTAAAAAGTAATTTATCAAAAAATCACTTTTTTCGATACATAGAGTCGTGTCGGTTTAATCGTGAAACTTCGAAGAAGCATCACTTCTTCATTTGAAGTCGGATTTTAGCGTTCTTTATATGTATGGAATCCTTGTCACATATACTATAACTTTTGCTAATATTATTTGTCCTAAGTAATCTTCTATCAAAAAGTCATTTTTGACACTTATTATCTCTAAATTGTCTTAGCCCGAATCTGTCGGCGTTACATTCAATACTTATCTTTGACTTTCCTTCACATCATTTGCCTCACAATGTTTCTTAGAAATGGATTTTGCATCTTGATTGTTGGAATTATCAACAATACTTTGTTCACCAGAAATTGCATTCAAAGGTTCATACATATATCTATTCTTAACTCTCCATGAGGTGTTTACAGAAAGTCCTATTGTTTCGTTACTATTATCTATAGATTCAGACCAAAAATGATTCTTGCAAGAAGCATCATTATTAGTTTTCACTATAGAAGTCAAGTCACAAGAGTCTAATTTGTCGAAACTTTTTGTAACAAACATTTGATTTGTAACACCCCATTTTCACTTTACATTATAAATGACCAATTACGCTAAATAAACGTTTTTGATAGAAGACTATTTAGGATAAATAGTCTTGACAAAAGTCGTAGTAATCACAAAATCGAGAGTGTGCGTATAGAGAACATCCAAATCTGACTTCATAATAGGAAGTTATGATTTTTAGAAGTTGCAGCGTAGTAGTGTGCTACACAGATACTTAAATTAAGATCGGTTGATTGTTAGGAAAAACAATCTAAACAAGAGTTGATGATCTCGTCAATATCTATCTGTTGATTTAAAGACAGTCGAGAACGGATATTGTATGAGATATTTATGATTTTTATACATACTTTAACAGACTAAGCCTACAAAAATATAACTATAAAAAAACAAAATGAGAATTAGCCGACGAAGTCTGAATGAAATTTGTAGATCTCGTCGATAACAATGCGTGGATATAAAGAACGTTGAAAACAGAGCTCGTATGAAGAAGATATGGAACTTACAAAATCCATGTTTTGCACGGCGTGCACAAAGCATGCAATGCGCAGCTTCTAGAAGGTGCAACATGGACAAAATGGGGTTTTGACATATGGCAGGCAGCGAATGGATCGATGTTCCATTCCCAACGCCTGACGTTTGGGACCAAAATGCAAGGTTAATAAAAAGCAAGGCCAACATTGCAAATACCTCGAAATTGGCGTTACAAACTATACGTTATGTGCAAAAAGGGCGGACCAGCTACGTATTGAAGGCCAAGGGCGAAGCAACTTTATACTGAAGGCCATTATGTGTATGCATTGTATATGTATTGTTGTATATGGTATTTTGGGGAACTCACTAAGCCTCATGTTTACCCAGTTAAATATAAATGTTTTTCAGCTACTTCATTGATTTGTGAAAAGGGAAAGGTTCGACTGTACACACGCATATTCGCAACATGTTTCCGCATAATGTAAATTACATTATGATATATTTTAATAAATAAAAATGAAAAATATGGGTTGAAAATTGGGACATTACAAGTTGGTATCAGAGCCCTGGTTTGAGCGAACTGGATGAACACTCATGTGATTCCAGACTCAATGTTAATGTAAATAATATAACCATTTTAAATAATTTTAAATATTTTATGTAAGGCCCGATATGTCAGGTAAATTCTTTAACTATTTATTTCTCTGTTATTTTGGTTTAAGGACCTCGTATGCTGGGTGTACACAAGGTACGTTGGGCGTACTTCGAAGAGTGCTTGACACGAGGTTAACCCCCTAGTACGCTGGGCGTACATGAGTTAGGGGCAACCCTAATTTTTAGGGTTTTCACCCTATTTAAATACCTTATGTCCCAAGGCTCTCTCCTTATCAACCTCCATTTCCCCTTTTGAGCATTATCTCGAAACCCTAATCCATTTCTAAAGAAAGTTGATCTCTATGTGTGTTTTGGTATATGTTGGTGTATCTTGAAGAAGAAGAACCTTGGTTGAGGAGCATTGATCAAGTAGGAGCTTGTAGATCCAGGGTCCAACCATCCTTTTCATCTTCACAGAGGTATAAAGTCCTGACCTTGGCTACTTTATGCTTAGATCTAGGACTAGTTGAGTTTTGGAACATATTTTGGTCCCCTGAGTGAGTTCTTATGAATAAATGTTATTCTAGAATATTTGAGTTGTCCCTTTTGATGTTTCGGAGGTTCTTTGTTCATAAAGTTTGTATCTTGATGGTTGTAGATCAACCACGCATGAGTTAATGATCATTTGATGGAAGTAGAATGTTAAATCTTGGACTTGAGTCTCTTTGAGACATGCAAAGGTATCAAGTTGGTGACTTTATCGTTTAAGATTTTCCCCAAGACCTAGATCTGCAAATTGGAAGTCTGGACTTATAGCATTAAGTGCTTAATAGTGTTTTGGGTTTACTAGAGCGTATACCGTGCGTACGTAAGCGTACTATGAGCATACGTGTCTGGGTTTCCAGTTCTTGTGTCGCGACCTAGTATGCGGGGGATACTGGTGATACGCATAACCTACTCACCAGGGAGCCTTTTTGGGATTTAGGGTGTTGGGCCATTATTTTATCTTATGCCTTTTGGTCCATGGGGGCTTTAGGTCCCTTGGGCCTTTTTGGACCTTGGGCTAGTTTGGGTTGGACCGTGATAGGTTAGGCCCAATAAGGGAAGGGTAAAACAATCTTTCACCCTAGAAGTTCGAGTTAAGGAATTGGACTCTCAGTTTTGGTTAATGACCTAATTGCTAATTAGGGTTTTATTAATTATGTTTTAGTGTGGGGATTTCACGGTTCAACAGCCCGATTGTTATTTGTTTATTAGCTGATCGAGGTGAGTCTTCTCACACTGTTTAGCGGGTTGAAGGCACCAATGCCGACCCATAGATTAATGTTATTAGAATGCTAGATGTCTGTGTGACTCTTGCATGGTTTTTATGTATTTGTGTGTGTGTCGGACGGGTCCCGATGCCAGGCGAGGCATGATGAGAGTATTAGGTGTGGCCCATCGTATGTTACTGACAGATCCGTACCAGGCAGGTCCCGATGGAAGTTGGGTGGGGCCCATTGTATGTGTTGGGTTATGAGCATTCTAACACTCCTAAGTGTACATGCAACCCTAAATACATTGGATCTATGTTTTCTCTATTATACATACAATTATGAACATCCAAGGTATTATCCTAATCTAGCATACAAAATAATAAATATAACACGATAGAATACATACCTCTTTGATGTAGAATGTCTTCATGAAGCTTGAGTGCCTAGTGCCCCAAGTGTGACACCTCAAATGGTTCACACAACACCAAATACACTTGGAATAACTTGAGAGAAACTTGAACACTCCTTGAAATCGTCTAGCCCTCACACTCACACATTAGTGCACGATTTCTTGAGCCATGGGATTCTTTTATATGGTGGCTATTAGGGTTACACCATGTAACTCATAACTTTACCCATTCCTTATGCTCCATGGATTTTAACCTCCATGGAGTATCCATGGGTCACCCCATGGACTTAGTCCAACATAAGGAATCTTGGATCACAAGCCCACATATATAAGAATGAATGATTTACACAATCAACCCATATATTTAATTAGTCTCCTTTTGATTACTTAATTAATTCCAAATTAATTCTTGATCAATACTAATTAAATAACCTTATTAATATATTAGAACTTATAATATATTAACCAACCTTAAGTGTTATTTCTCTCATTATAGTCTATCCAAATGCATGATGCCATGCAACCCAAATGGACCATGCCGGGTCGGGTCAAGTCTTACCAATTATAGTTATGGACTTAGACATTAATCCAACAGTCTCCCACTTGGATAAGTCTAAAACTATTATTGTGTATGACTTCAGGAACCGATCAGCAATCGTAGCTCTCAAAAGCTTCTGTCGAACTCTGACCTTGTCGATGAACTCTGACCTTTGTCAATGACTTGTCCATTAGATAAGGGATCATATATTCCTCCATTCTAGATATCATATGGACTGAGACATGGATTATCAATCATTCTCTCTGTCCATTTGTTGTTTCCCGATTTCCGATTCATGATGACTGACTGATTGAACAAATCAAATCAGTCCTGGCTTGGCCAAGCACTCACATGTATCATCTTTAAATCATCGAGGGCCCACAGATATCGCTTTTATCCCGAAGGTAAAAGGAATGGATAAACTTCGACTCATATGGCTTGTTCTACTACTTGTTGAATCATACACAAAGGCACGTTTTATAACATCGAGTTACCAATGCGTTTTCGTGCAATCAATGTATAACCAACTCATAGTAACAACTCATATCTCTAGGTTTGAAGAATATAAGATATTATCGTCTCATGATCACTCGTGATAAAATCCATGAAGTGATTCAAATGAGCGCGGGTTGAATCCAATACTCAGAACTTATGAGCACTTATGAGCACTCATGAGTGTTGTAGCACCACTTTGGTCCACCAACTTGGACCTGTACAAACCAACCCATGACAGTCTTGATTCATATCTACTTCCAACATATGACCGACTGTGGATGGTTTGAATAACTTAATCATTCAGGAAGAGCGACTTAGTTATTCTGGAAGTCAAAACATGCAAAGTGAAACACAAGAATAAATGAATCAAATATGGCATCAAACCCTATGAATATAAATAAACACTTTTATTTATCACCATACTGATTACTCATTATTCATTGTTTCGGTTTTATCAACTTTATACTTGAATTTAAAACAATAGTTATCCTATGCTCCAAGCATGTACACTATGTTTTCTAAACACTAGTCATGCCATACACCAAGTATGCATACTATGTTTGTCTATGATCTTTACTTTGTAAAATAGATCAATTGAACATCACTCCAATGATCCTCTTTTCACAGTCCCAAATCCTTACTGCAAATGCAAAAATTCCAAATTCATGCCATTTACTGAAATCTGTTAGATTCTAAACTTATATGCATTGATCCTCTTAATGATTATGCACAAAGTCAGAAAGACTTGACAACAATCATTACAAAGCATTCCAAAGCAGATCAGCTCCTTGGAAACATCCTTCTTTCATTAAGTTTCCTAATCTTACACAGATTGAATAATTTCTAACTTTGAAACATTTCCATATTCTATTTTGACTATCACTTCTGAACAAGAGTTGCCTCCTTACAGATTATGTCAATATGGTCCTCCCAAAATTAACATTATACTTCCAACTGTCCTTGAGCAACCAATCTTTGGTAAACCTTAGATTGTCCTCGACAATTGCTTAATCATTTTAGTCATATCCAATTCTAGACCTTTTCCCTTCATAATGCCCCAGGCATTTGGAAAATTTTAGAAAGGATGAATATAGCACATGTAATCGATCCTATATCCGAAGCATATGGGACACGATTCATGATGTCTCACATAAAGACTAAACCAGTCTTTTGCTATAATATTTCCATTTCAATTTGCCAAGTTCTCAAAATTCAGATTATGAAAAGGGATGCCGTAATCATAATCGAATTTTAGAACGCAAATAATGGACCCATATATAGAATTTCCTTATGTTGAGCCATTCCAACATGAAATTCATATATATATCCTTGATTAAATACGATTAAAATCTCAATCTAAGCTTTTAGAATTGAAATGAAGTATAATTTCCTCTCCCTTAATTATAGCAAAACAACTTTTTCAACCCCTGCAACCTCACGAATTGAAACTTTTGTTTTCTATAATTAACATTGCTAACTTGCAACCCTTGTCATAATTATCATGCTCCCACTAACATGATGATTATTAGCATAACACTTATGCTCCCACTAGCTTTGACATGTACTCAGAAATCAGCTGACTTTCTTACCAAAGTTCAGATTTCTGATACTAGATTGTTTTGATAAAACTTTATCAAAATCATACACCTCTCTTAGATAGCTCACATGTGTGTCTAAACAATTTTAGAACTATGAAAAGGGATGTCGTAATCATAGTCTCAATTGTTTAGACCTTTGCCACTTCTCACAAGTCCATGTTAGTGTGCCGGTAAACCACACACGCTCCACTAACGACTTTGAGAATGCAAATATCACAATTGCTATCTAGCTAAAATCTACTTAGTGAAAGTGTTTCCTCACCATCATTTTCATTAATCGGAGAGAAACCTTATGACACTTAGATTTAATAGTGTATGTGTTCTTATCCATGTGAATTTGTCAAAACCATAATCACAAGACAAGGTTAGTGACAAATCCAAACTCATATTGATTAAACTTGTGCAATCTTAAATTCTTGCCATTTGGCAGCTCAGGTGCCTGCCATTGCTTCCAAGTAGTTGTGCAACCAATTGAGAACTCTCAGAACTCCTATGCAAAGCCAACTTGAATAGGCACAAAAATTTCAACACGATAGGTTATAAACCTCAAGTCGTGTGCTAGTGAAGGACTTTAGGTTTTATTCTTGATTAAGTCTTGAAACTTTCAAGAGCTTTAAGACTCCCACTG
Source organism: Lactuca virosa (assembly GCF_052849685.1). Taxonomy (NCBI): domain Eukaryota; kingdom Viridiplantae; phylum Streptophyta; class Magnoliopsida; order Asterales; family Asteraceae; genus Lactuca; species Lactuca virosa. The sequence goes on along the minus strand of NC_136432.1, from coordinate 122,566,310 downwards.
TCCTCTTGACATATAAGACTCCCTTGTCAAATATTCAAGAGATAGTGCGGATTCTTTATCAAGACTAACACTTTACACAATTGGCCTAAGTTGGTCTCTGTTTTATCCAAAACATCACAACTTACCAATTTCAAATGTACAAGAGTAGATAACCTTTTACTCTTACATTTGACTAGTGTTAACAAACCCTCTTTAAGATATGTCACTCAAGTTACAATCTTGGAGTATGACTCTAAGAATTGTTTTGGAACGAAGTATGACTCATCTTTTTGATTTAACCATTTCAACAATTCATGACTCCTCTTCTTAGTCATAAGAATGCACTAAGATGACTTTAGAGGACCAATTGTGATATGGTATCTTAATCATTAAGATGATCATAAACATGATACTAAAGTACTCTCCCATCTTTTCAGATTTGAGAAACTTTTATCTTTTTGCCATACCTTGATTCTTCTTATTCGTTCTGTCTCACATTGAAACTTCTCCAATGCTACAGACTTATACTTAAACTTATAAGTATAACCATATTTACTGAACTTAAGTAAATCATGACGAATAGTCTTCTTGATCTTTTGTGGTGGACTTGACCAGTGCACAAGAATGTGTACTCGATCCCTTAGTCCTTTCCTTATTCACATAAGGAATTAGTCTTAATTTTCCAAGCTGAAAGTTCTCATTCATCATACTATACAACTTGCATGATTCCAAGTTTCGGTCCAATTGAACCTTGGGTGATGAGAATCTTTCCTTATTTGGTAATATTAGACACTACCACAACCGAAAGAATCAAATCCATTTTTCCAATATTGCTATCAATGGAATCTTATAAGCAACAACTTTTCACAAATGCCATTGTAAGGATACTTAAAATAAATAAAATCAAAACCTTTTTTCTTTTATTTTAAAACTTTGCGGAAAAACTTATCCTTACAATCCATATGAAAACCTTGTTGTTATCTATTCCTAAGCAATATAAATATCATAAGTCTTAAGTAATAGCCTAAAATTCTGATCACCGAACCATGCGATTGAAATCCATCTTCGCGATCAGAATCAGCATGTACTTAATAGAGTTAGACAATGGACTTTACCTGAAGTAGAGCCAAACTTATTGACTTTAACATCCTTAGGTAAATTTGGCAGCTTCGTAACCAATGCCCCTTCCTTTGGCAATAGTTACCTATGGATCCTTGATAATGGGACTATCTCAGACTTCGCCTCTCTCTTTACCATTGGGTCAACAAAGTTGACTATGGCCGATCCCTTTCCATTGGGAAGAGAGAGCTTTACTGGATATCCAATGGCATCATTGTCAATGTCCATAGCGTTTTAGGAAGTTGATCTTAGCAAATAGATAAGATCATTAAGGGTCTTGTCTTAGTCTGTTTCATAGGATTCCCAAAAGAACTCACTATGTGACTTAGAAAGTAGTTGAGCCACCAACTTTCTCAAGACTTTGACACCCAACTCTCCCGGCTTGTCAATATGTGACTACATCTCCAAGATGTGATCACACCTAGACCTTGCCTTGCCAATAGGGCTTGAGTGACCTTAAACTTTTTAGGAACTTGTGGGTTAGGGAGAATAATTGGAGGAGGTGAAAGAAGTATGATATCCATGGGACATCATCTTCATTTAGGAAAGCTTGTTTCAATAGATTTGGGAAGATCATAAATGTCTAGACCAGACATCTTTTTGGAAGATATTCAAGATAGTTGATTTAAAGTCCTTAATATGACACCCAATATGAAATATTAAGGCTAGGACCCAACAAACTATTTTATAACTTAGAAGAGGGATGCCGTAATATAAGCTATAAAATATTTGAAGGTAGGTGAATGACGATTCACCAATTTCCACCATGAAAAACGAAATAATTTATTAGGTTTTAATTGGATTTGAAAGTCCTAGATCTTTGAGATTCATTGAACTGTTCAAAGGCATGTTTCAATCTTGAGTGTGCCCTTCAGGTTTTGTGACTGGGATGCCGAGGATCACAAAACAAGGTGTGAATAACCATGCAAATATACTTGGTACCCTTAATATTTACCCCTTAATCAGTGTGCCGGTTAACCACACACGCTCCACCGATACTATGATAAATATTAAGTTACCCTTTGCCTACCTTGTTAAGTCCAGGTTAGTGTGCCGGTTAACCACACACGCTCCACTAACGACTTAAGCAAAGTGCAAAGTGTAATTTCATGGGTTAGCACCAAATTCACATTTTCCTAAGTAACTAAGATTGGGTATTAATAAGAGTTTAGTTACTTAGTATTTATCATTAATACTTTTAACGAAAGGAGAATTATAGTCCTTGTCCTACCCGTTCGGCTAACGACCCTCCACCAGTCAAGGAAGCGGTGGGTGAGAGTGGACACCCATTAAACTGCCATTTTATAGGCAGTAACCTTATATGTAACACCGGGTTCATGGTATGATTTTATTTAAGTTTTTATCTTAATTTTGCCACGAACTCGGCGAGTCTGCGTCCCGACTCGCCGAGTAGCAGCAGGGTGGACACGGGATTTGAGCGGTGAGCTCGGCGAGTCGATGCATGGACTCGGCGAGTCCACATGTCTGGATGAAACTCTATTTTCAGACATTGCACCCTATTTTACCCATTCTAAAACACCCATTTCGTCCCATTCTCTTCCAGAAGAACTGGAGAGCGAAACCCTAGCCCATTTTGATCCTTGAGAGTGATTTTGGCTTGGTGAAGGAAGTTTGAAGCTTAAGAGAAGAAGGAGGAAGTTGGAGGGTGCAAGGAAGTGTGGTAGATCCAAAATCTACCCTGGGAGAAGCTCCTAACCAGGTAAGAAAGCTCCTTCTTAATCTTTAGTATAATAGATTCCCTTTTTGTCCCTTATATGTGGATTTCAAGACCTTAAACCTCCCAAACTCCGTGTGTTTATGCCCTAGGAGCTTAGATTTATGGTTTGGAACCATTGCATGTCTCAGTTTTGGCCAGAATGGGTGAAGAGTCGAAGGGTACTCGGCGAGTGCCAAAGTGCACTCGGCGAGTTCCATGAAGATAGCCTTAGACTCGACGAGTTGGATAAACAACTCGGCGAGTCCTATGAAGATTGCCTGGTACTCGACGAGTCGTTCTTCAAACTCGGCGAGTCCCTTGAATATAGCCTTGAACTCGACGAGTTGTTCTTCCAACTCGGCGAGTCATATGATCAGTCACTAGGATAAGAAGGGTTTAAGTGTAGGAGGTCCAACCCTCCGTAGTCGCACGTGGAATTAGCAATTTAACGTGTAGCTATAGTCCCAGAATCTCCAAACCTCCAAGGTGGATGTTCGGATGGAAGATTGGAGCGATTTGTGAGATCTGTTCGTCGGACTCGGCGAGCTCCTCCTTGGACTCGGCGAGTCCAGTCGCGGGTTGTTAGTTGTCCCCGTCTAGCGAGTCAGGCTGACTCAGTGAGTGGGAACAGGGACCCGATGAGTCAGAGTCGGGCTAGACACAGAAGGACTCGGCGAGTCGCCATATGGACTCGGCGAGTCCAGTCAATCAGAAGGTTGAATTTGACCAGTCATTTGACCTTAGGGGTATTTATGAGTACCTAATCCATGTTTACGGATTTACAGCCGGAGGGATTACCGGTGCGGCAGCCAGGCGTAGTCTGAGCAGGTTTTCGGCAGCTACTCTCGAGGTGAGTTTCCTTCCAGTAGGGACGGGTCTAAGGCACCAAGGCCGGCCCGTATAGACGATATGTTAGTATCGGAGTGTGGGCGGAGCCCGTATCTCATAGCTGAGTTTGATTGTGATATATGCCAGTATGATAGAATTGCTTATACTTGTTGTCTGTGTGATACTTGTATGTTATGGTTTAGTAGCGGAGTGTGGGCGAGGCCCGTATCTCCATGGATAGCAGAGCGTGGGCGAGGCCCGTATCTCTCAGAAAGTAGAGTGTGGGCGAGGCCCGCATCTCCTAGCTAGTAGAGTGTGGGCGAGGCCCGTATCTCTATGGGTGTGGGCGAGGCCCGTATCTCTTAGCTGTTCATTATATGATTGCATGGTATGTGGAATTATGGGGGAACTCACTAAGCTTCGTGCTTACGTTTTATAGTTTTGTTTTCAGGTACCTCTTCAGCTAGGGGAAAGGAGCTGGCGCGGTAGCGGCATATCACACACTCTCATGTTTTCCGCATTGTGGATTTTCTGGGATGTACTCTGAATATTTTGTTATGAACGTTTTATAACGATGTTTTATGTATTAACCTAATTTAAAAATGAAATTTTTAGTTGGTATTTTTGGGATGTTACAAGTTGGTATCAGAGCCCTGGTTTGAGGGATTCGGACACACCTTCGGGGGTGTCTGGACTCAAATAGAGGGATGAAAAGATTTTTATAAAGAAATGAGTTTCTAAAGACTAAGTAAAAGGGGTTTCTAAAAAGAAAAAGGTGTGTGATGTGCGCGACCGGCCGAGCTAAAGTAAGTTTTCCCCAGAGTACCCATACAAGTTTACGTTATGATTATCAGTTTCAGTTTCAGTAGAACAGCATGCTAGAATAGGACTAAGGATCTAGGAATGATGCCTTATGTGCCTGCTTTATGCGTTTCAGCTTTTTGAGAATTGCATGCTAGTACATATAAGTCAGTATGATAGCCAGAGTAGTATATACTTGATTATGTGTACTCAATGCCCGAATGCTGCTTGCTTTGTGCTATTAGGAGTTCTAGTCGTCTTTCACTAACTAGTGAACGAATATGCTAAGTTACATATTGCAAGGATTAAATAATTTCAGAAGGTTGGGTCTAGCCCTATTTCGCAGCTCTTGTTTGAGTCCAACCGTTGTAGGGAAGGACCTCTCATTCGAATAATTATCTAGTCTGAGTAATATGTAATAGTATTCACGAGCTAGTTAGGGAAAGAAAGCAGGGACTTCTTGTGCAGCTGATGGTAGAGAGTGGGATGGCGATTACTTAGGGCAAGCCTAGGGCGAGAGTAACACGAGAACCGCAGTATTAGTAGAAAGGACTTGGTTGAGTTGAGGCAATTCTTGAGGAAAGTACGGATAGACGTGGAAGGTAGTATGGGCCCGTACTACTGAAAGCGGAGGATCCGTACTCGATTCAAAAAGGGCCGAGGCGAGACCGGGGACTAGTGGTATGTATGTGAGCCTCGTTAGTGGAATATCGTTTGACGGTGGTTATGCTATGTTTTTCAGTATGGTGACCACACGACAGGGAGCGGGAGGCTCAGGATCGGGATCGGGATCGGGTTCGGGTTCGGGTTCAGGGTCCGAACCAATTGATGAGGGTCTACGTGAGTTCATCGCGTCAGAGATTACCAGGGGCATCCTTGAGTCGACTCCCCTCATCTTCGGGTCGATCAAGGAGGGTATTGTTGAGTTGATGGAGGATCGCCTCAGGGCGTTCAGGAGTGATATGGCGGCTAGCCAGTCAGGATCTCGCACATTGTCCTTCAAGGACTTCAGGAGCAGCGGTGCGACGGATTTCCATGGGGCGAAGGACCCCATTGTGGCCAGACGATGGATCGCAGACATTGAGTCTGCGCAGCTGACCAGCTTCTGCCCCACGAAGGTGAGGTATGCAGCAGGATGTTTGAGAGACCGAGCTAGGGATTGGTGGGAGTCTGTTGGTGACTCATTGGGAGCATCGGCTGTTGAGGCTATGACGTGGCCGGACTTTGTGACCCGGTTCAGAGCGGAGTTCGCACCTGCAGTGGAACTCCAGCAGTTAGCCAGAGAGTTTTTGGATATGAGACAGACGACGGAGACTGTGGCGGCGATCACCGCCAAGTTCCGGGAGAGGGCGTTACTGGTGCCCCAGTATGCAGGTGATGAGGATATGAGGAGGACCCGCTACCATGACATGTTGCGAGCCGACATTCGGGAGCATGTCAGTTTTTCAGCTTGCCCTACCCTAGATTCAATGATTGCTAGGGTGAGGGAGAGGGAGATAGATCTGGAGCACATCCGGAAGAGGAAGGCAGAGGAGGGACAGACGATAGGGGCTTCGGGAAAGAAGCCCAAGGGATCAGATGGTAGGCCGAAAGGCCATTCAGGACCGGGCCGCTGCAGGAAGTGCGGCAGGTCGCACGAGGGAGCGTGTAGATTAGGATCGACAGGCTGCTACAGGTGCGGCAAGACGGGACACTTCAGCAGGGATTGTACTGCCCCTGCTCCGGTTATTCAGACATCTGAGTTGCTGTGTTTCCACTGCAACCAGAGGGGCCACAAGAGGGCCAACTGCCCCCAGTTGACAGCAGCAGCGCCAGTACAGGCGCCAGCTCCAGCGACCCTGCGGATTATAGATGGCCGGCAGGGCAAGGCAGAGGCTCCGGTGGTGAGGAGCCGAGCATTTCAGCTGACAGCCGAGGAGACACGCGCCGCACCCGATGTGGTGACGGGTATGATTCTTTCCCTCTGACCTATTTATATGAGATTTATGATATTGATATGTGCTCTGTGTATATACGTTTAGGATCGTTCCATGTGAACGGTATTCCAGTCCAGGTGTTGTTTGATTCGGGGGCTACCCGATCCTTTGTTTCTCTTGCACTTAGCAAGAAGTTTCCTGAGTCCTCGAGCATGTTGGATTGCCCTTTAGAGGTCGAGATTGCGGATGACCGGTCGGTGCGAGCATTAGAGGTCTTCCGAGATTGTGTATTGAGGTTGTTCGAAGAGGGGTATTTGGTTGACCTAGTTCCCATTCCATTGCGGGGAAACAAGGTCATTATTGGTATGGATTGGCTGAGTCCCAATGGGGCAGTGATAGATTGCGCGCAACAGTTAGTACGAGTTAGAGCCCCAAGTGGGGGAGAGTTAGTAATTCAGGGTGAGAGATCACAGCGAGGGCCAGCCTTCTGTTCGGCAGCGAGGGCAAGGCGTTACCTTCAGCAGGGTTGCGCAGGATATGTCGCATATGTCATGGACACCCGGGAGGCGGGTAAGGCGACGGTGGGCGATGTGCCCGTAGTACGAGAGTTCGCGGATGTATTCCCCGAGGAGCTGCCTGGGATACCTCCAGAGCGACAGGTGGAGTTCAGGATCGACCTAGTCCCTGGTGCGGCTCCGATAGCCAAGGCACCGTATCGGTTGGCTCCTCCTGAGATGCAGGAGTTGCCTACACAGCTTCAGGAGCTGTTAGACAACGGTTTCATTAGACCGAGCAGTTCACCCTGGGGAGCCCCGATTCTGTTTGTGAAGAAGAAGGACGGGTCGCATCGGATGTGTATCGATTATAGGGAGCTGAATAAGGTAACGGTGAAGAACCGCTACCCACTCCCGAGGATTGACGACCTCTTTGACCAGCTTCAGGGAGCATCTTGGTTCTCCAAGATAGACTTGCGTTCAGGGTATCACCAGGTGAGGGTCAGAGAGGAGGATGTGCAGAAGACGGCATTTCGGACACGTTATGGCCACTATGAGTTCGTGGTGATGCCTTTCGGGCTCACCAATGCTCCTGCCGCGTTCATGGACCTCATGAACCGCGTGTGTAGACCGATGTTAGACCGGTCGATGATAGTATTTATTGATGATATCTTGGTTTACTCCAAGACGCGAGAGCAGCATGAGGAGCATTTGCGGGAGGTTTTGGAGACCTTGAGAAGGGAGAACTTGTATGCTAAGTTCTCCAAGTGTGAGTTCTGGTTGCGCGAGGTGCAGTTTCTTGGGCACCTTGTCAACCAGAACGGGATTTCGGTGGATCCGGCCAAGGTGGAGGCCGTGATGAGATGGGAGGTTCCGAAGTCTCCATCTGAGATTCGGAGTTTCCTAGGATTAGCTGGCTACTATCGGAGATTCATTCAGGATTTCTCCAAGATAGCATTACCCCTGACCAGGTTAACGAGGAAGGTTGTGGTCTTTCGTTGGGGGCCTGAGCAGCAGGCAGCATTCGAGACACTGAGACAGAGATTGTGCGAGGCGCCAATCTTAGCCTTGCCAGAGGGTATGGAGGATTTTGTTGTATACTGCGATGCGTCCATCTCAGGTTTGGGCGCGGTATTGATGCAGAGAGGGCATGTCATCGTCTACGCGTCGAGGCAGCTGAAGCCTCACGAGGCGAACTACCCGACGCATGATTTGGAGTTGGGGGTTGTTGTGTTCGCCCTCAAGATTTGGCGTCATTACCTCTATGGGGTTCGCTGTACGATTTACACGGACCACAAGAGTTTGAGGTACCTCATGGACCAGCCAAATCCGAATATGAGGCAGCGTCGGTGGCTTGATGTGGTAAAAGAATTATGATTGTGAAATCCTTTATCACCCGGGGAAGGCCAACGTGGTGGCCGATGCGCTTAGCCGCAAGGCGGCGCCGATCAGGGATATTTGCATGCGGATGACAGTGGTGACTCCGCTTTTGGAGCGGATCCGGGAGGCTCAGCAGGAGGCTATAAAGGAGGAACATCGGAAGAGTGAGCGGATTGTGGGACAGGTTTCCTCCTTCGACCATGACAGCAGGGGATTATTGACATTACACCGCAGGGTGTGGGTTCCATACCTCGGAGGCGTGCGCCAGGTTCTGATGGAGGAGGCGCACAAATCCCGATTCTCCATTCATCCAGGGGCAACGAAGATGTATAGGGATCTTCGTCTGGACTATTGGTGGCCCTGCATGAAGCAGGATGTAGCATGGTACGTTGAGCGGTGCCTGACCTGCAGGAAGGTCAAGGCCGAACACCAGAGACCACACGGCAAGATGCAGCCGTTGGATATCCCGCTGTGGAAATGGGAAGACATCACGATGGATTTCATCACCAAGCTTCCCAGGACCGCGCGGGGAGTGGATTCGATATGGGTCATCGTCGATCGATTGACCAAGAGCGCCCACTTTATCCCGATTCAGGAGAGCATCTCGGCCGAGAAATTGGCCGATATCTACATCAGAGAGGTGGTGGCACGGCACGGGGTGCCAGTTTCAGTGATTTCGGATAGGGATGTGCGGTTCACTTCCAGGTTCTGGAAGAAGTTTCATCACGAGCTGGGTACTCGTCGGCATTTTAGTACAGCCTTTCACCCGCAGACGGATGGCCAGAGCGAGCGGACCATCCGGACTCTGGAGGACATGCTGCGGGCGTGTGTTTTAGACTTCGGTGGTAGCTGGGATACCTATCTTCCTTTAGCCGAGTTTTCATATAATAACAGCTATCACGCGAGTATTGACTGTCCTCCTTTCGAGATGTTGTACGGGAGGAAGTGCAGGACCCCGATATGTTGGGGCGAGGTTGGACAGAGAGTCATGGGGAGCACCGAAGTAGTGCTCAAGACGACAGAGAAGATTCAGCAGGTCCGGAGCAGGCTTCAGACTGCTCAGAGTCGGCAGAATAGTTATGCCGATAGGCGCCGATCAGACCTGGAGTTCCAGGTCGGGGATATGGTTCTCCTGAAAGTGTCACCGTGGAAGGGCGTCATCCGATTCAGGAAACGGGGCAAGTTGGGTCCCAGGTATATTGGACCGTTTAGGGTTGCAGCCCGGGTGGGCAAGGTGGCATATCAGCTGGACCTGCCAGCCGAACTCAGTCAGATCCACAACACTTTCCACGTCTCCCAGCTGCGGAAGTGCATGGTGGACGATTCAGCAGTGGTACCTTTGGAGGACATCCAGGTTGATGACAGCCTGAATTATATCGAGCGGCCTGTGGCTATCCTAGACCGGAAGTCGAAGGAACTGAGGAACAAAAGGGTGGAGCTGGTGAAGGTGCAATGGCAGCATCGGAAGCGCTCGGAATGGACTTGGGAGCCTGCGGATGAGATGATGGAGCATTATCCGGAGCTGTTCCGGAAGGGAGCGGCAGACTTCGAGGACGAAGTCTAAAATAAGTGGGGGAGATTTGTAACACCGGGTTCATGGTATGATTTTATTTAAGTTTTTATCTTAATTTTGCCACGAACTCGGCGAGTCTGCGTCCCGACTCGCCGAGTAGCAGCAGGGTGGACACGGGATTTGAGCGGTGAACTCGGCGAGTCGATGCATGGACTCGGCGAGTCCACCTGTCTGGATGAAACTCTATTTTCAGACATTGCACCCTATTTTACCCATTCGAAAACACCCATTTCGTCCCATTCTCTTCCAGAAGAACTGGAGAGCGAAACCCTAGCCCATTTTGATCCTTGAGAGTGATTTTGGCTTGGTGAAGGAAGTTTGAAGCTTAAGAGAAGAAGGAGGAAGTTGGAGGGTGCAAGGAAGTGTGGTAGATCCGAAATCTACCCTGGGAGAAGCTCCTAACCAGGTAAGAAAGCTCCTTCTTAATCTTTAGTATAATAGATTCCCTTTTTGTCCCTTATATGTGGATTTCAAGACCTTAAACCTCCCAAACTCCGTGTGTTTATGCCCTAGGAGCTTAGATTTATGGTTTGGAACCATTGCATGTCTCAGTTTTGGCCAGAATGGGTGAAGAGTCGAAGGGTACTCGGCGAGTGCCAAAGTGCACTCGGCGAGTTCCATGAAGATGGCCTTAGACTCGGCGAGTTGGATAAACAACTCGGCGAGTCCTATGAAGATTGCCTGGTACTCGGCGAGTCGTTCTTCAAACTCGGCGAGTCCCTTGAATATAGCCTTGAACTCGACGAGTTGTTCTTCCAACTCGGCGAGTCATATGATCAGTCACTAGGATAAGAAGGGTTTAAGTGTAGGAGGTCCAACCCTCCGTAGTCGCACGTGGAATTAGCAATTTAACGTGTAGCTATAGTCCCAGAATCTCCAAACCTCCAAGGTTGATGTTCGGATGGAAGATTGGAGCGATTTGTGAGATCTGTTCGTCGGACTCGGCGAGCTCCTCCTTGGACTCGGCGAGTCCAGTCGCGGGTTGTTAGTTGTCCCCGTCTAGCGAGTCAGGCTGACTCAGTGAGTGGGAACAGGGACCCGATGAGTCAGAGTCGGGCTAGACATAGAAGGACTCGGCGAGTCGCCATATGGACTCGGCGAGTCCAGTCAATCAGAAGGTTGACTTTGACCAAGGAGTTGACTTTGACCAGTCATTTGACCTTAGGGGTATTTATGAGTACCTAATCCATGTTTACGGATTTATAGCCGGAGGGATTACCGGTGCGGCAGCCAGGCGTAGTCATAGCAGGTTTTCGGCAGCTACTCTCGAGGTGAGTTTCCTTCCAGTAGGGACGGGTCTAAGGCACCAAGGCCGGCCCGTATAGACGATATGTTAGTATCGGAGTGTGGGCGGAGCCCGTATCTCATAGCTGAGTTTGATTGTGATATATGCCAGTATGATAGAATTTCTTATACTTGTTGTCTGTGTGATACTTGTATGTTATGGTTTAGTAGCAGAGTGTGGGCGAGGCCCGTATCTCCATGGATAGCAGAGCGTGGGCGAGGCCCGTATCTCTCAGAAAGTAGAGTGTGGGCAAGGCCCGTATCTCCTAGCTAGTAGAGTGTGGGCGAGGCCCTTATCTCTATGGGTGTGGGCGAGGCCCGTATCTCTTAGATGTTCATTATATGATTGCATGGTATGTGGCATTATGGGGGAACTCACTAAGCTTCATGCTTACGTTTTATAGTTTTGTGTTCAGGTACCTCTTCAGCTAGGGGAAAGGAGCCGGCGCGGTAGCGGCATATCACACACTCTCATGTTTTCCGCACTGTGGATTTTCTTGGATGTACTCTGAATATTTTGTTATGAACGTTTTATAACGATGTTTTATGTATTAACCTAATTTAAAAATGAAATTTTTAGTTGGTATTTTTGGGATGTTACATTATACCCCCCTTATAGACCGGCTTCGTGAATGAGGCCTACTAACGGTAAGACTGACTTGAGGCTATTCTTTACCGCAGTCCAGTGTGCCTTGCCAGGGTTCCCCTGATACCTGCTAACCATGCTCAAAGAAAAGGCTACATCAGGTCGAGTACACGTCGTAGCATACATGATCGATCCTACAGCCGAAGCATAAGGTATTCGACTCATTTCTGCTATCTCAGCCTCAGTACTAGGGCTTTGTGTCTTACTCAATCTGGCGTTACTCTGGATGGGTAACTCTCCTTTCTTGGAGTCCTGCATGCCGAATCTCTTCAACACCTTATCCAAGTAAGTACTCTGACTAAGTCCAATTAGTCTTTTACTCCGGTCTCTCAAGATCCTTATCCCTAGAATATAGGCAGCTTCTCCTAGGTCCTTCATAGAGAAACACTTCCCAAGCCAGGACTTAACTTCCTGCAGAGTTGGGATGTCATTTCCTATGAGTAGTATGTCATCAACATACAATACCAAAAAGCTAACTATACTCCCACTAGCCTTGACATATACACAAGATTCATCTTCACTCCTAGAAAAGCCAAATTCCTTGACTTTCTCATCAAAGCAAAGATTCCATCTGCGAGGTGCTTGCTTTAACCCATAAATGGATTTCTCAAGCTTACACACTCTATTAGGGTACTCTGTGTTGACAAAACCCTCTGGCTGACTCATGTAAACATCCTCAACCAACTTTCCATTAAGGAAAGCGGTTTTGACATCCATTTTCCATATTTCATAGTCATGAAATGCGGCTATGGCTAACAGAACCCTAATAGACTTAATCTTGGCCACTGGAGAAAAGGTCTCATCATAATCAACTCCCGGAGTTTGTGAGAAACCCTTTGCAACCAGTCGTGCCTTATAAGTGTGTACATTACCATCCATGTCGGTCTTCTTCTTGAAGATCCATTTGCACCCTACAGTCTTACGACCTGGTACATTCTCAACCAAGTTCCAAAGTTGATTGTCATACATGGACTGTATCTCGCTGTCCATTGCCTCTTTCCACTTGGCTGACTCAGGGCCTGCCATGGCTTCCGCGTAACTGTTAGGTTCATCCAGACCTATCAGTGTCTCATCACTGATAAGTGTATCACCTTCCGCAGTAATATGGAATCCATAGTAATGCTCAGGTGCATTCCTAACCCTTGTGGAACGCCTCAGAGGTACAGACTTGTCAATTGGCTCAACAGAAGTTTCCTCCTCAAGTTGAGTGCTTGGGTTTGAAGTTCCTTCACCACTTGACTCTTGAATTTCTTCAAGGTCAACTTGCCTCCCACTGTCTCGTTGGCTTATGAACTCTCTCTCTCGAAAGAAAGCCCTCCTAGCTACAAAGACCACATTCTCACTAGGTCTGTAGAAGAGGTAACCAAAGGATTTATGTGGGTAGCCGATGAAAATACACCTCTCACTTCGAGGTTCGAGCTTATCATGAGTCTCGCGTCTCACGAAAGCCTCGCAACCCCAAATCTTAATGTGGTCTAGTTTGGGTACTTTACCAGTCCACATCTCATGAGGAGTTTTGGCAACTTTCTTTGTGGGAACTAGATTAAGGATATGGGCGGCAGTCTCTAAGGCATACCCCCAAAATGAGATTGGTAGCGAAGCTCGACTCATCATGGAACGAACCATATCCAACAAGGTTCGATTACGCCTCTCAGCTACACCATTCAACTGCGGTGTCTTGGGAGGTGTCAATTGTGAGACAATCCCACATTCCCTAAGATAGTCGAGGAACTCTGAACTAAGATACTTACCACCTCGATCGGATCGAAGCATCTTAATGTTCCTGCCCAATTGATTCTCGACTTCCTGTTTAAACACTTTAAACCTCTCAAAAGTCTCTGACTTATGCTTGATTAAGTAGACATATCCATATCTACTGTAATCATCAGTAAAAGTCAAATAATAACGATTAGCATCCCTTGTGGCATGTTTGAAGGGCCCACACACATCCGTGTGTATAAGATCCAACAAACCTTCACCCCTCTCACAAGAACCTGTGAAGGGTGACTTTGTCATTTTTCCAAGTAAGCATGATTCGCAACTATCATCTGACTTTAGGTCAAATGACTCCAATACTCCATCCTTTTGGAGTTGGCCTATGTGTTTCTTGCTTATATGTCCAAGACGACAATGCCATAATGATGCTTTATCCAAGTTATTATCATTAACAGAATCAATACACAATACATTATTTCCTAAGTTATCAACCACAGATACAGTTTCATACACACCATCACAAGGTAATGCTTTAAAATAAAGAACATTATTAAAGAAAGCATTAATCGAACCAACTTCATTATCAAATGAAAAGGTGAAACCTTGTTTATACAATGCATGAAAGGAAATAATATTTCTTGCCATTTCTGGCGAATAACAACATTTATTCAAATCTAAACTAAACCCACTACTTAGCGATAAAGTATAAACTCCAATCTTGGTGACAGGTAAAGCTTTCCTATTCCCCATGATTAAGTTTATTCTTCCATGCTCCACATTCTCACTTCTTCTTAGTCCCTGCAAATCAGAACAGATATGAATACCACAACTGGTATCAAGGACCCAAGAGTTAGAATGGGGTGAGTTATTAGATAAGATAGTGTAAATACCTGCATGGTTGGGTTTAACTTTCCCATCCTTCACATCTTGTTGGTACTTTGGGCAGTTCCACTTCCAATGTGACTTTTCATGGCAATAGAAGCATTCAGCCTCTTTAGGGTCAGAAGAAGGAGTGACAAAACCTTTCTTGGTTCCACTTGAAGAAGAGTCATCAAGGGTCCTAGCCTTGGTACCCTTCGAATAGCTCTTCCTCTTCTTCCCTCTACCTTTCCCGATTGCCAAAACCGGGGCGGAGTTTGGAGTAGGAGTGTTAACAACCGACTTACCCTTAAGACCTGTTTCTGCGGTCTTGAGGAGTCCCTGAAGTTTGCTGAGTGTGACCTCTTCCTTATTCATGTGATATGTCATGCAGAATTGATCATAGAACGATGGTAAGGAGTGCAAAATGATATCTATTGCAAGCTCCTCAGGGAAGTTCACATTAAGCTTCAGTAACCGATCCACATACCTTTGCATTTTCTGCATGTGGCTCATGACGGATTCCCCGTCCTTCATCATGGTTGTTATGATAGAGCATATGATTTCATACCTCTCTTGTCGTGCACTTTGATGGTATCTTTCCATCAGATCTTGGTGCATTTCAAAAGGGTAGAAGTCCTCATAGGACTTTTGGAGTTCCACTGTCATGGTGGCCAACATGATGCATGCCACTTTTGTAGCATCCCTTTCATGTGCCCGGAAGTCAGCGATCTCCTGGGGAGTTGCAGTGGTCTCATCAATCTCCTTAAGCTCCTTGTCAAGGACATATTCTTTGTCCTCGTAGCGGGTAATCATCCTGATGTTTCTGATCCATTCATTGAAGTTGGATCCATCAAAAGTGACTTTCCCACACAAGTTCATAAGGGTAAAGGAGCCATTAGGATTAGAGCTAGAAGCAGCATTGTTTGAAGACATCTGAAAGAAGAGAACAAGATTAGTTTAGATATTAAGAGAGTCCTTAATAAAACACCCAAACGTAATATTAAGGCTAGGATCCAATCACAATATATTATAACTTAGAAGAGGTATGTCGTAATCCAAGCTATAACATATTTGAAAGGTAGGTGAATGACGATTCACCAATTTCCACCATGAAAAACGAAATATAGATATTAGGTTTTTAATTGGTTCTTAGAAATTCCTAGATTCTTTTGAGATTCAATGAACTTTTCAAAGGCATGTTTCAATCTCGAGTGTGCCCTCCAAGTTTTGTGACTGGGATACCGAGGATCACAAAACGAGGTGTGAAGTAACCATGCAAATCACTTGGTACACTTAATGTTTATTACTCAATCGATGTGCCGGTTAACCACACGAGCTCCACCGACCTATAATAAACTTTAAGTCACCCTTTACCTTCCTTGTTAAGTCCAAGTTAGTGTGCCGGTTAACCACACGAGCTCCACTAACGACTTAAACAAAGTGTAAAGTGTAATTTCATGGATTAGCACCTTATTCACATTTTCTTAAAGTAACTAAGATTGGGAATTTAATAAAAGCATTTAGTTACTTTATAATATTCATCATACTTTTAATGAGAATTCATAAGTCCTTGTCCTACCCGTTCGGCTAACGACCCTCCACCGATCAAGGAAGCGGTGGGTGAGAGTGGACACCCATTAAGTTGCCATTTTATAGGCAACAACCTTATACCCCCCTTATAGACCGGCTTCGTGAATGAGGCGTACTAGCGGTAAGACCACTTGACATTATACATATATATATATATATATATATATATATATATATATATATATATATATATATATATATATATATATATATATATATATATATATATATATATATATATATATTAGTAACTTATAATATTATAAAGTATAAGGGTTGAATTTTAACTTTTAAAATTCTAAGGGTTGGAACTAAAGTTTTAATCAAGACTTTACATGTTCCAAAACTTGAGGGCAAGTTTTGTAAACTTCCAAAACTTTTCATTTCTTATAACTTATGAATTAATTGAGTAATAAAAATGAAGACTCTTCATTTTTATAACTCTTGTGTTCTTTTAATGGCTTTAATAAAAGTGAGACTTTTGGTTTTCCATAACTTGAGGACAAGTTATGGACTCCATTAAAACACATTATGATCATGAATTAAACTACCATGAAGGTTACAAACAATTCCTATGATCATCTAATCTTCATAAGTTCAAGAACATGAATATGAACACTTTCAAGAATCAAAAATTA
Organism: Lactuca virosa; assembly: GCF_052849685.1. NCBI lineage: Eukaryota > Viridiplantae > Streptophyta > Magnoliopsida > Asterales > Asteraceae > Lactuca > Lactuca virosa. The sequence continues at coordinate 122,549,768 of NC_136432.1, read as the reverse complement.
CACTTAAAAAAAACTTGTAATTTTAATAATTGCCATTGTAAATGGATTAGCATAAACATTACACCATCTAAAACAAGCTTTAAAACATCAAAACAGTTTAGGGTAATGTTTCTAGTCCATTTCCAGCAACAAATGTGCAAACTTTCATACGAGCAGAAAACAAAAAAACTATTTTTTTTTCAAGTTGTTTGCACACAAAAAAAACAACAAACAAACCTAGGTTCTGATACCACTGATGGGTTTTGAGCATTCTAACACTTCCTAAGTGTACATGCAACCCTAATAACCTTGGATCTATGTTTGTCTAATAATCATGCAAAGTTGAATTCCAAGGTTATATTCCTATCTAGCATACATGGGGAACTTGAATGAAAGATAGAATAACTTACCTTGTTGTTGATTATGATCCTTGAAACCTTGTGAGCCTAGCACCCCAAGTGTGATGCCTCAAATGCTTCACACAACACCAAATGCAAAGGAGTAAACTTTGAGAGAATCTTACACTTGCAAAATCGGCTCTAGCCCTCTTGTTTCTTAGTGTAGCCAATTTTGGTGGAGAATGGGTTTCTTATATAGTGTTGACACATCTAGGGTTACACCATGTAAACCCTAATGTGTCATGACTCTTCATTTCCATGACCCATGGGTTTGTAACTCCCATGGAGCATCCATGGATCATCCTTCGTGAATGAGGCCTACTAACTGTTGGGTTATCAGCATTCTAACACTCCTAAGTGTACATGCAACCCTAAATACCTTGGATCTATGTTTTCTCTATTATACATACAATTATGAACATCCAAGGTATTATCCTAATCTAGCATACAAAATAATAAATATAACAAGATAGAATACATACCTCTTTGATGTAGAATGTCTTCATGAAGCTTGAGTGCCTAGTGCCCCAAGTGTGACACCTCAAATGGTTCACACAACACCAAATACACTTGGAATAACTTGAGAGAAACTTGAACACTCCTTGAAATCGTCTAGCCCTCACACTCACACATTAGTGCACGATTTCTTGAGCCATGAGATTCTTTTATATGGTGGCTATTAGGGTTACACCATGTAACTCATAACTTTACCCATTCCTTATACTCCATGGATTTTAACCTCCATGGAGTATCCATGGGTCACCCCATGGACTTAGTCCAACATAAGGAATCTTGGATCACAAGCCCACATATATAAGAATGAATGATTTACACAATCAACCCATATATTTAATTAGTCTCCTTTTGATCACTTAATTAATTCCAAATTAATTCTTGATCAATACTAATTAAATAACCTTATTAATATATTAGAACTTATAATATATTAACCAACCTTAAGTGTTATTTCTCTCATTATAGTCTATCCAAATGCATGATGCCATGCAACCCAAATGGACCATGCCGGGTCGGGTCAAGTCTTACCAATTATAGTTATGGACTTAGACATTAATCCAACAGTATGTATGGTATGTGGTAATTTTTTATTGAGGGGGGGGGGGAGGGGGACTCACTAAACTTTATGCTTATGGTTTTCAATTTATATTTCAGGTACTTCCGGTTCGAAGGGGAAGGGCTTGGGATGATCGTATCGGGCACACCTTGATTTTCCGCTTTATTTGATCCTTATGTACTTTTGGATGATTGATGACATACTCTAATTTTTCCTTGCGGTTTTCATAAACATCTTTGGTTGATGGTTTTATTAATACAAAAATGAAATGTTCGGTTATAAATTTTTGGGACGTTACAAGTTGGTATCATAGCCTTGGTTTGAGGGACTCGGGCATACTCTCAGGTGTGTCTGAACTCAAACTGAGGATTTGGTAAGTATTCCATAAAACAACATGTTTTTCTAAAATGTTTTCTAATAAAAGAGAGGGGTGTGGCGCATGCAATCGGCCGAGCTCAAGTAAGTCTTCCCAAAATACCCATACATGTTATATGTTTTTTGTTGTGATATGAGAATCAAATGCTAGATTAGGGCTAAGGATCTGCTCAGGATTGCATGATAGAAGGCTAGGATAGATGCCTTTATGTGCCTATTGTATGACCTTGTAAATCTGCATGCTAGTTTTGGATCAGTTATCAAATAGAATGTTATGTTTAGGCTATGCTTTGATTCAGATTACTCAATGCTTAAATGTTGCGTGCTTTGTGCTTTTAGGAGTTCTCATTAATATCGGCTAACTATTAAGCGAATGTGTGAGGTTGCACGTTATTGGGATTAGATAATTTTATAAGATTAGGTTTAACTCTATTGCGCAACCCTTGTTTTAGTCCAACCGTTGTAGTGTGAGACCTCTCAGTCGAAGAATTATATAGTATCATTGATATGTAATTGTATTCATGAGGTGGTTAGGTGGTGTTAGAGGGAAATACTTATGAAGCTGATAGTGGAGAGTGGTGTGATGGTAGCCCTAGGAGAGCCTAGGAGATGTCTCGGTGCATTGAGTGTTTGCTATGTAGATGATAGTTCAAATTGATAGAAAAGTAACTTGGAGGATTCTGGACAATCTTCGAGGAAAGTACGGATAGATGTGGAAGGTAGTATTGGGCCCGTACTACTGGAAACAGAGGATCCGTACTCGAGTCGAGGAAAGTCACGATGAGGCCTAGGAAACTTGCAGTGTTTGGGAATCTTCGAGTGTTTTCTGATGGTTTGTTTGGTTTATTTTCATTATGGTGATCACTCGATGAGGTTCAGGTTCTGGTGAGGGATCGGGTTCGGGCTCTGGAGTCGGATCCGTGGATGATCAGATGCGGGAGTTCAATTCGTCCGAGATTACCCACATCATTCTGGAGCAGACTCTTGTGATCTTTGGTTTGATCAAGGAGGATTTATGGAGTTGATGGATGAGTGCCTGAGCACATTCTGTACTGATATAGTGGCTTTGGTGGGTGCACGCTCTTTGACTTTCCGAGAGTTTTGCGCATGTGGGGCTCCTGAGTTCTTTGGGAAGAAGGACACCATTGCTTGCAGACGGTGGTTGGTAGACATTGGGAATGCCTTCCGGTCTAGCCTCTGTCCTAAGGAGGCGAAGGTCAGACTTGCATTCTATCTTATGAAGGACAAAGCTCGTGATTGGTGGGAGGGGGTAGACCACGCATTGGGAGGCGAGGCTATCGAGGCGATGATATGGGATGACTTTGTAGCGAGGTTCAGGGCTGAGTTTGCACCGGTGATTGAGGTCCAATAGTTGGCGATGGAGTTTCAAGACCTTCGCCAGACTACTGAGACAGTGGCAGAGATTACTGCTATGTTCAAGGAGAGGGCCTTGCTAGTTCTGTAGTATGTGGCAGACAAGGAGATTAAGAAGGCCCGGTATCATGATATGTTTAAGGAAGAGATTTAGGAGTTTGTGAGTATATCTAGCTGCCAGAAACTAAAGGACATGATAGCGCGGGCTCATGAGCGGGAGATTGTTTTGGAGTCAGTGAGGAAGAGGAAGCTGGTTCAAGCTTAGGCATCAGATGGTTTGGGCAAGAGGCCCTAGGGTTATGATTCGAGATCGAGGGGCCAGTAGGGTCAGGGCCGTTGTGGCAAGTGCGGTAAGATGAACGATAGGGTTTGTAGGGTGGGTGGTTCTAGCTGCTTCAAGTTCTGCAAGACGAGTCACTTAAGCAGGGATTGCACATCCACCATCACCGCCCAAGTATCTGATCTGATTTGCTTTCATTGCAATCAGATGGGCCATAAGAAGGCCAATTGCCCGAGTTCAGCAGCGGTAGGACCAATAGCAGCACCTGCTCCAGCGACTCTGAGGATCACTGATGGCCTCCAGGGCAAGGCGTATGCGCCATTTGTGAGGAGCAGAGCATTCCAGCTGACAGAGGAGGAGGCTCGTGCAGCACCAGATATGGTTACGAGTATGTATCTTCTCCTTGTCCTTTTATTTATGTTGCTTGTCATGCTTATACACACACACACACACACACACACACACACACATATATATATATATATATATATATATATATATATATATATATATATATATATATATATATATATATATATATATATATATATATATTTGTGTTTCAGTTTAGGGTCGTTCCTTATGAATGGTATTCTTGCGTTGGTTTTGTTTGATTCAGGGGCTACCCCATCATTTGTATCTCTTGTGCTTAGCAAGAGGTTTGACGATGTTCTGGGGGAGTTGGATCATCAGTTAGAGGTGGAGATTGTCGATGATCGTCCGGTGCGAGTGTCAAGGGTTCACCGGGAATGTACTTTGAAGTTATTCAGCGAGCAGTACCGGATTGATTTGGTTCCTATTACCCTGTGCGAGACCAAGGTCATTGTGGGGATGGATTGGTTGAGCCCCAATGCGGCAATGATTGATTTTGGGCTTTAGTTGGTGCATGTTTGAACCCCAAGTGGGGGAGAGTTGGTGATACACGGTGATGGTGCTTAGCATGGGCCGACTCTCTATTCGGCAGCGAGGGACAGACGTTATCTTTATTAGGGTTGTTTCAGGTTTGTGGCCTATGAGATGGATACCCAGGACAAAGATAAGGTGACAGTGGATGATGTGTCGATTGTTCGGGAATACCCAGACGTTTTTCCGTAGGATTTTCTTGGAGTGCCTCCGGAGAGGCAGGTGGAGTTTCAGATTGACTTGGTTCCAAGTGCGGCTCCGATAGTCAAAACACCTTATCGGTTAGAACCTCCAAAGACGAAGGAGTTATCCATTCAGCTGTAGGAGCTGTTGGACAAGGGGTTCATTCGGATGAGTAGTTCACCATGGGGAGCACTGATCTTGTTTGTGAAAAAGAAGGATGGGTCACATCAGAGGTGTATAGACTACCGGGAGCAGAATAAGCTAATAGTGAAGAACCGTTATCCACTCCCGAGGATTGGCGATTTTTTAACCAGCTTCAGGGAACATCTTGGTTCTCCAAGATTGATCTGCATTCTGGTTATCATCAGATGAGATTCAGAGAGGAGGACATGCAGAAGACGGCCTTCCAAACTCGTTATGGTCATTACAAGTTCGTGGTGATGCTCTTCGGGCTCACTAATGCTCCAGCAACGTTCATGGATCTCATGAACCACATATGTAGGCCTATGTTGGATCGGTCTGTGATTTTATTTATTGATCACATCCTAGTCTATTCCAAGACTCAGGAATGACACAAAGAGCATCTAAGAGAGGTGTTGGAGAGTTGTATGCGAAGTTCTCCAAGTGTGAGTTTTGGTTGCGCGAGGTGCAGTTTTTGGGACACCTTATCAACCAGAACGGTATCATGGTCGATTCGGCCAAGGTTTAGGCAGTGATGAGGTGGGAGGTTCTGAGGTTTCCATCCGAGATTCGGAGATTCCTTGGGTTGGCAGGTTACTATCGGAGATTCATTCAAGATTTCTCCAAGATAGCGGTCCCTTTAACTCGGTTGACGAAAAAGACCGTCACCTTTCTTTGGGGGCCTGAGCAGCAGAAAACTTTTGAGACTCTGAGACAGAGGTTGTGTGAGGCACCGATTCTGACCATGCCATAGGGTGTTGAGGACTTTGTGGTATACTGTGATGCGTCGATCACGGGTTTGGGTGCAGTCTTGATGCAACGAGGTCACGTGATTGCATACGCTTCGAGGCAACTGAATCCTCATGAGACGAACTACCTACATATAATTTGGAGTTGGGGGCTGTGGTTTTCACCCTTAAGATTCGGCGACATTACCACTATGGGTTTCGTTGTACCATTTACATGGATCATAAGAGTTTGAGGTACCTGATGGATCAGTTAAATCTGAACATGAGGCAACGTAGGTGGTTGGATGTGGGGTAGGATTATGACTGTGAGATCCTTTACCACCCAAGGAAGGCCAATGTGGTGGCCGATGCTCTCATCCGTAAGGCGGCTACCGCTTCGATCATGGTTGTGTGTCTGAGGATGACCGTGATTACTTCACTTCTGGAGCAGATTCGGGAAGCGTAGGTTGAGGCTATGAAGGAGGAACATCGGAAGAGCGAGCATATTGTGGGTTAGGTGTCCTCATTCAATCATGATAGTCGGGGCTTATTGACTCTTCATCGGAGGGTGTGGGTTCCATATTGAGGTGGTGTACGTCAGGTTATGGTGGAGGAGGCGCACAAGTCAATGTTCTTTATTCATCCCAAAGCGACGAAAATGTATAGAGATCTTCAGACTGATTATTGGTGGCCCTGCATAAAGCAGTATGTAGCCTGGTACGTGGAGAGGTGTTTGACTTGTAGGAAAATCAAGGCTGAGAATCAACCACCCATGGAAAATGGAGCCGTTAGGTATTCCCGTTTGGAAATGGGAAGAGATCACGATGGACTTCATTACGAAGTTATCACGGACGACGCGTAGAATGGATTCGATATGGGTCATCGTGGATCGATTGACCAAGAGCGTGCATTTTATCCCAATTCATGAGAGTATCTCTGCAGAAAAGCTAGCATACATCTACTTCCGAGAGGTTGTGGCACGGCATGGGGTGCCGGTTTCAGTTGTTTCAGATAGGGATTTTCGGTTTACTTCCAGGTTTTGGAAGAGATTTCACAAGGAGTTGGGTACTCGTCTACATTTCATCATGACTTTCCACCCACATACTGATGGTCAGAGTGAGCGGACTATTCGGAATTTGGAGGACATGCTTCGGGCATGTGTATTGGATTTTGGCGGGAGTTGGGATACGTATATTCCTTTGGTAGAGTTTTCATATAAAAACAGTTATCACGCCAGTATTGATCGACCTCCTTTCAAGATGCTCTATGGGAGGAAGTGTAGGACCCCAATATGTTGGGGTGAGGTTGGCCAGCGGGTGATGGGGAGTACGAAAGTGGTACTCAAGACGATGAAACTAATTCAACAGGTCTGCGGAAGACTTCAGACAACATAGAGTCGAAAAAAGAGTTACGTCGATAGATGCTAGTTGGACTTAGAGTTCCAAGTTAGGGACATGGTACTCCTGAAGGTGCCACCTTGGAAAGGTGTCATCCGATTCAATAAGCGAGGCAAGCTGGGCCCTATATATATTGGTCCTTTGAGGGTTTTAGCATAGGTGGGCAGGGTTGCGTATCTTTTGGATATGCCCATGGAGCTCAGTCAGATTCACGCTAGTTTTATGTCTCCTAGCTACGAAAATGTTTGGTCGATGATACCGTGGTGGTCCCGTTGGAGGATATTCAGGTGGACGACCGCTTGAATTATATAGAGAGACAAGTGGCGATCCTCGATCTCAAGACGAAGACTCTTCAAAACAAGGTTGTAGAATTGGTAAAGGTGCAATGGCAGCACCGAAAGGGGTCATAATGGACATGGGAGCCTGAGGAGGAGATGAGAGAGCATTACCCAGAGTTGTTTGCGAAGACAGACTTCAAGGAAAAAGTCTGATTCAAGTGAGCGAGAGTTGTAATGCCCGATATGTTAGGTAAATTCTTTAACTACTATATCTATGTTATTTTGGATTAAGGACCTCGTACGCTAGATGTACACAAGGTTAACCCCCTGGTAAGCTGGGCGTACGTGAGTCAGGGGAAACCCTAATTTTTAGGGTTTGCACCCCTATTTAAACACCTTATGTCCCAAGGATCTCTCCTTATCAACCTTCATTGCCCCTTTTGAGCACTATCTCGAAACCCTAACCTATTTCTAAAGAGAGTTGATCTTTATGTGTGTTTTGGTGTGTGTTGGTGAATCTTGAAGAAGAAGAAGCTTGGTTAAGGGGCATTGATCAAGTAGGAGCTTGTAGATCCAAGGTCCATCCATCATTTTCAGCTTGATAGAGGTATAAAGTCCTGACCTTGGCTACTCTATGCTTAGATCTAGGACTAGTTGAGTTTTGGATCACATTTTGGTCCCATGAGTGAGTTCTTGTGAGTAAATGTTACTCCATAAGATTTTAGTTGTCCTTTTGATGTTTTTGAGGCTCCTAGTTCATAAAGTTTGTATGTTGATGGTTGTAGATCAACTATGCATGAGTTAATGATCATTTGATGGAAGTAGAATGTTAAATTTTGTACTTGAGTCTCTTTGAGCGATGCAAAGGCATCAAGTTTGTGACTTTATCATTTAAGACATCCCCCGAGACCTAGATCTGCAAATTGGACGTCTGGACTTAAAGCATTAAGTGATTAGTAGCGTTTTGGGCTGACTCGAGCGTACATTGGGCGTACGCAAGCATATGCTGAGCGTACACGTCTGGGTTCTCGATTCTTATGTTGCGACCTAGTACGCGAGGCATACTAGTAGTACGCTTACGTACTCAACAGGGTGCCTTTTTGATATAGGGTGTTGGGCCATTATTGGATCTTATTCCTTTTGGGCCATGATGGGCTTTTGGTCTCTTGGGCCTTTTTGGACCTTGGGATAGTTTGGGTTGGACCGTGATAGGTTATGCCCAATAAGGGAAGGGTAAAACAGTCTTTACCCTAGAAGTCAGAATTAAGGAATTGGACTCTCAGTTTTGGTTAATGACCTAATTTCTAATTAGGGTTTTATTAATTTTGATCTGATATGGGGATTTTATGGTTCAGCAGCCCGAGTGTTATTTGTTTATAAACAGATCAAGGTGAGTCTTCTCACAGTGTTTAGCGAGTCGAAGGCACCAATACCGGCCCATAGATTATTGTTATTAGAATGATAGTTTTTTATGTGACTCTTGCATGGTTTGTTTATGTTTGTGTGTGTGTGTGTGTGTGTGTCGGGCGGGGCCCGATGCCAGACGAGGGCTGATGAGTGTATTGGGCATGGCCCAACATATGTTACTGACAGATCTGTATCGGGCGGGGCCCGATAGAGGTTGGGCAAGGCCTATTTTATGTATGGTATGTGGTATTTTTTTTTTGGGGGGGAGGGGAAACTCATTAAGATTTGTGCTTACAATTTTCGGTTTATATTTCAGGTACTTCCGGTTCAAAGGGAAAGGTCTCATAATGATTGCATCGCGCACACCTTGATTTTCCGCTTTATTTGATCGTGATATACTTTTGGATGATTGTTGAAATACTCTGATTTTTCCTTATGTTTTTCATGAACATGTTTGGTTGATGGTTTTATTAATACAAAAATGAAATTTTGAGTTATAAATTTTTGGGACGTTACAATTTAGTTATATATTTTTAACCTGCACAACACACAAACATTAAAATAAAATTAGTCTTGATTTACTTTTAATATTTCTTATATAAATAACTATTTAGTAATTTGGCATATCTTTTTCATAATTTACTGTTTAAATTTAACTTTAACTTTGTAATGCTTGGTTCTTTGTGCTTTTCGATTTAGACCTTTTGGGGGTGTATTGTTTGCAAATTGGTCCTTGGGGTTAGTACGCGGGGCGTACCATAGGGTACGCTTAGCGTACTAGCTGAGAAGCCAGTATGCGGGGCGTACCACATGGTACGCTTAGCGTACTAATAGGGGTGGGTCGCGCATTCGGACCTTGTATGTGGGGCATACGATGGGTTTAGCGGAACCCTAATTTTAGGGTGTTGCACCCTATATAAACTCCTTAAGTCCCTAGGGTTGGCCTCTTTACCAGCCTCCATACCTCCAAAACCCTAAATTTTGACCCTTAGCCATTATTTTTGTGTCTTTGAGCTCTTGAGAAGAAGTTTGTGCTTATTTGCTCATTTTTTAAGGGATAGAAGAAGGTTGAAGGTGCATTGCTTAGTGTGAATCTTAGAGATCCAGAATCATCACTCATTTTGCAAGTCTTGTGAGGTATAAAGTTTATACCTTACCTACTCTTTTCTTAGATCTCTTCATGTTATGGTTTTAGGCTTCTTTCTCTCTTTTTGGTTGGTATTGATGGGTTAAGGTCGTTTTAGAAGCTAAATCTTGTAGATCTGGATGTTTAGAGGGTTCCTTATGCTTAAAGGTGCAGACTTTATGGTGTTTATGGTCTCATGCATGCATTGAGTCATTTATTAAGCTCTTTTGAACTCTAAGAGTCTCATTAAGCCATGCATGCACGTAAAGTTGGCAACTTTACATGTAACCATCTAAAGGAAGTCAAATATAAGTTTGAAAGAAGGTCTTAATCGATTAAGAGTTGGAAATTGGAAGTTGGCCATCTGGGGGGAGTACGCTAGGCGTATAAGCAGGTACGCTTAGCGTACAAACCCTAAGACGAGTATGTTGTGTGTACGATCTGAGTACGCCCCGCGTACTCAGCAGATTGGGTTTCGGATGTTTGGGCTTCGGTTTGGGCCATTTTTTGACTTATATGCTTAGGGCCTTGTTGGGCCATCAGATTTTTGGGCTGATGCTTGGAATTTGGGCCCATGAAATGGATTTGGGCCTAATTTGGAAAATTGGGCCATAATTGGACTTGGAATGATTATTTTGGAATTTGGGCTTTTGGACAATTTGGATTGGGCTTGGGCCTTAGGCCAAACATAAGAAAGGGTGCAAAGATCTTTTACCCTAGTTTAGACTCTTTGTGTGAGTTGGGATCCAATTATTGATTGGATGATTATTTTGTGATTGATAGCGCATGGATTTTAGCGAGCCAGCAGCCAGGGATTCTATATGTGAGATTCGTCAGTGCGAGGTGAGTTTTATCACTATATCCATGGGTCGAAGGCACCAATGCCGACCCATTACTTGTTATGTGGAATGCTAGTTGTATTTGTGATACTTGACTGGAAGACCCCGGGGGTAGCCCGTGGCATTTGTATGAAAGACCATGGGGTAGCACATGGCACTTGGATGTCAGACCATGGGGGCAGCCCATGGCATTTCAAGGGAAGACCATGGGGGTAGCCGATGGCATTTCACGGAAAAGACCATGGGGGTAGCCCATGACAAATGTATGTATGGTATGTGGTATTTTGGGAACTCGCTAAGTTTTATGCTTACGGTTTTCAGTTTATGTTTCAGGTACTTCTGTTTTCAAAGGAAAGAGCCCGGGCTGATTGCAGAGCACACATCACCCGATTCAGCATTCTATGATTTACTCTGATAATGATGATGTATTGATAAAACTTTGATTATCTTGGTTTTATGAAAATGATATGATTTACTATTTTATTAATTTAAAAATAAAAAATTTCAGGTCTTATTTTTGGGATGTTACAAGTTGGTATAAGAGTCTTGGTTTGAGGGATTCGGGCACACTCTCAAGTGTGACTGAACTCAAACTGAGGAGTTGGTAATTTTTCTTAAAACGAAAATGGGTTTTAAAAAGATGTTTGTAAAAGGAAAGAAATTTCTAAAAGGATTTTTGTGAAGACAAAGGGGGTGTGATGCGTGTAATCGACTGTTGGATTAGGTGTCTAAGCCCATAACTATAATTGGTATGTACTTGACCCGAGAGTAGCATGGTCCATTTCGGGTTGCCTTCACAAAGCAATTTGATAGGATGGATATTGAGAAAGAGGTTATTTGTGATTTATTAATATATTATAAGAATAATATATTAATTGAGAAATCATATTATTTAATTGGTATTGATCAATAATTAATTTGGAATTAATTTAGTGATCAAAAGAGACTAATTAAATTAACAGGGGCTGATTATGTAAATCAATTATACATATAGTTTGGGCTAATGATCCCTGATTGATTAGTAGTGGACTAAGTTTATATGGAGTCCATGAAAATGATTTATTGGATCAAAATCCTATGTGAGTGGATTAGGGTTTACAAGTGACTATTGGAATCCTACACTATATATGTAACCCCTTAGCTCCAAATTCGTTGACACTAGTATTCTATGAAGACAATAGACGATTTTGGTGGCTCTATAACCTCTCTCTCATGATCCTCAATTTGCTCTTGGTGTTTGTGACTTGTTTGAGGCATCACACTTGGGGTGCTAAGCTCGTGAAAGGCCAAGTTCTACAAGCTACTACAAGAGGTAATCATCTAACTAGTTTTTTATGTTTCAAATATCAATGTTGTATGCTAGTTAGGCTTCATGCTTTGGATAAAATAAAAATGCATGTATAATTAGAGAAAACTTAGATCCAAGGCATTAGGTTTGTATGTGGACCATAGTAGTGTTATAGTACTTAAAACCCAACAGTGGTATCAGAGCCATGTGTGTTTTCTGTTATATTGATGCATTGGTTGATTGTTCAAAGCAAAAGAAATTTTTTTTATTGGAATCTGACAGATGACCACGACGTGGTGGACCATCTGTGTGCATATTTTCAAGTTTTTGGCCATTTTTTGGATTAGGATCATTACCACAAACTGTTTTGGACTGTTAAAATTCATTTTTCTTATAAGGTAATGATTATCCTCATCCAATTAAAAGATAAATTATCAAATTATTAAATAATTACTAGATTCTATGATAAACTAATTATTTGTATTATTTGATTTATCTTGCTACATGAATTGTAATTAGGTCAAATTGGTAAAAAATAATATGATTATTTTATTGGTTAAAATTTGATCTAAATGTTTTTGAAGAGTTAGAAAACTTGTCATCAAGTTTTGGAACTCAAAAAGTTTTTTTAAGGAGTTACAAAACATGCCATCAAGTTTGGAATTCAAAAGGTTTTCAAGAGTTACAAAACTTGCCCTCAAGTTTTGGAAATGGAAAAGTCTCATTTATGAAACATTGAATTCTATACAAAAAAACCTAGTAATCTAAAAAGGTGCAACTCTTGGGTTCATAACATAAAAAATTAATTAAATAGTTTTAATTTTGAATTTTGTATTTAGAACCTTCATGTTTCCTTTGAAAAGTTCAAATTACACTCTTATATACTTTATTAAATTGATTAAATGTTTAATTAAAAGAGAAATTTAATAAATCCATAATCATATGGTTTAAAGTTAATTAAATTAAAAGTTTAATTTATTAATAGATTAAACCACCTAGTATTTTAAATGTATAAAATACACCCTTATACTATATTAAATTAAAAGTTTAATATATTATATATGTATAAGTAAAAAGTCAGTCTTACCGTTAGTAGGCCTCATTCACGAAGCTGGTCTACAAGGGGTGTTTAAGGAAGCGACCTGTAAAATGACCGCCATTGGGTATCCACTCTTACCCACCGCACCCTTGACCAGTGGAGGGTCGTAAGCCGAACGGGTTTGATAGGACACTTAAATCCTCATTAAAAGTATAATGAAAATACAAAGTAACTAAACATTTATAAATTCCCAATCTTAGTTACTTTAGGAAAAATGTGAATTTGATGCTAACCCATGAAATTGCACATTGCACCTTATTGGTCAGTTAATGGAGCGTGTGTGGTTAACCGGCACACTAATGTGGACTAATGAAGGATGGCAATGGGTTTCTTGTAAATTATCATTGATCAATGGAGCGTGTGTGGTTAACCGGCACATTGATTAGGTGATTAATGACATCGAGAGTACCAAGCTAATTTGCATGGTTATTCACACCTTGTTTGTGATCCTCGGTATCCCAGTCACAAACTTGAAGGGCATAATCGAGATTAAACATGCCATTGAAAAATTCAAAGAATCTAGAAATTTCAATTCATTTAGAACCTAATGTTCATTTTCGTTTTTTCATGGTGGAAATTGGTAAATCGTCATTTATCTACCTTCAAATATTTTGCAATTGGATTACGGCATCCCTCTTCCGAATTGCAGAATATTGTGTTGGGTCTTAGCCTTGATATTTCATTTGGGTGTTATATTAAGGATTAAATCAACTTACTTGAGTTTCTCCCTTGTATATGTCTAGTTCTGACAACTATGGTCTTCCCGAATCTTTTGGAAATAGCTTTCCTCATGGAGATGATGTTCCATGTTTCGATCGTGAAAATGGAAATCATACTTCACTTCCTCCACCTCTCCAATTATCCTGCCTGACCCACATGTTCGTCGACTTGAAAAGTTCAAGATCACTCAAGCCCTATTGGCAAGCAAACATGAAGATGGAAAGTTTGTATGTGCTCACGTCTTGGACATAAAGCTGCATATTGACAGGATGGAAATGTTAGGTGTCGTGTTCCCAAGGAAGCTGGTTGTTGACTTGGTTCTTCATTCACTTCCTAAGTCATATAGTGAGTTTGTTAAAGACTACTATGTGACAGATCACGACGTGACCCTTATCGATCTTACTTATTTGCTTATTGTTGCTGAATAAGCAATGATTTGGCGCACTGGTAAAGTAAATTTGATTGGAAGATCTACTTCCCAAACATCCATGGACATTGACAATGGCAACATTGGAAGTCCAGAAAAGTTTTCTCTTCCCAATGGAAAAGGATCTGCCAAGGTGAAACCGTTTGACCAAATGGTAAAGAGAAAGGCCAAGTCTGTGATTGTCTCGTGTACCATTCCGAAAGAGTCTGTTTGTTTCTATTGCCAAGATAAGGGGCAGTAGATGCGAAGCTGCCGTATCTACCTGAAGGATCATAAGGATGGTAAAGTCAAAATGTATGACTCTGCTTCAGGTAAGTTCACTATCTAACTTGATTAATTTCCTACTTATAGATTCTTAATACATTATGTGATAAGATTGCATTTTGATGTTTTGTAGGATCGAAGAAGAAAAAGGAAGCTTAAAGGAAGAGTAAGCTGAGTCTGGTCGCGAAGAGATGGATTTCGATCACATGGTTCGATGATCAGATTTTTGAGTTGCTGCTTAGGAGTTATGATAGATTTCTTAGGAATAGATAGCAACATAGTTTTCATTTGTCTTTGCATTGTAACGACAAGTTTTTCTGCACTTTTATAAATAAAGAAATTTTAATTTTATCTTATTTTAAAGTTCCCTTAGAATGACATTTATGAAAATTGTTGTTTATATGTTTTCATTAATAGCAATGTTGAAAAATGTTTGATTCTTAGTTATATCAATTGTGGTAGTGTCATAATTTTCGAAGTAAGAAAAGATTCTCATCGCCCAAGTTTCAATTGAATATAAACTTGGAATCATATGATTTGAATCATGTGATGTATGAAACTCTTGGTACTTGGGAAATTGAGACTAATTCCTTGTTTACATGTATATGTAAGTCAAGTGAAAGATGAAAGGATCTAGTACACAATTATGTGCACTGGTCAGATCCACCTCAAAGAATGATAAAGACTATTCGTCATGATTTACTAAAGGTTTAGTAAATATGGTTATACTTACAAGACTAAGTGTAATTCTGAATCATTGAAAAAGTTTCAATGAATAGCAGAGCGAATAAGAAGAATCAATTAGGCAGAAAGATAAAAGTTTCTCCAATGTGAAAGGAAAGGAGAGTACTTTAGTATCATGTTTTATGATCATCCTATTAATTATGGAACCATGTCACAATTGATCCTCTAAGGACACCTTGGTGCATTTGTATGGCTAAGAAGAGGAATCGTGAATTGTTGAAATGGTTAAATCAAATAGATGAGTCATACTTTGTTCCAGTATCAAGTCTTAGAGTCATACTCCAAGATTATGCCTTGAGTGACATATCTTAAGTAGGTTTATAGCACCTTTGTAATTGGTAGTTGTGATAAAACAAAGACCAACTAAGACCAATTGTGTGAAGTGTTTGTTTTGATAGGAATCCACACTAACTCTTGGATATTAGTTAGTCAAGCAATGTTTATTGACAAGATAAACTTATATGTAAAGTAGTCAGTGGGAGTCTTAAGAATCTTGAAAAGTTTCATGAACTAATCAAGAATAAACCTATTGTTCTCCGCTAGCACACGACTTAAGGTTTGTAGCCTATCGTGTTGACATATTCTTGTTTATGTTCCCATTCCAGTTAACGTTGACTATGCATGTGAGTTCTATGAGTCCTCATTTGATTGCATAAAGTAAAGCACCTTGATCAGTGAAAGTACATTGACCCGTAAGGGTGAGCTGCTCAATAACTTGGAAGCAATGGTAGGCCATTGTGCTACTAAATGTCAAGAAATTAAGATTGAACAAGTTCGGTCCATATGAGTTTGGATTTGTTACAAACCTTGTCTTGTGATTATGGTTTTGACAAATTCACATGGATAGGAACACATACACTATTAAATATAAGTGGTAAAGGTTTATCTCCACTTCATGAAAATGATTGTGAGGAAACGCTTTCACTAAGTAGATTTTAAAGAGATTACAGTTGTGTTAATTGCATTCTCAAATTCGATTATGATTACGGCATCCCTCTTCATAGTTCGAATAATGAGAAATGACACAGGGTTTAAACATTTGGGACTTATTGCTATAAGTTCTGAAATACTTTAGACACACATATCAGCTTTCTAAAAGATGTATGAGCTTAAGCTTATCGAAGCATCTCGTGCCAGAAATCTGAACTTTGGTATGAAAATCAATAAGTATTGATTTCTAAAAAGTCCAGCTGATTTCTGGGTACATGTCAAAGCTAGTGGGAGCATAAGTGTTATGCTAGTAAGGATGTAATCATTATGCTAGTGGGAGCACAATTAGTACGTTAAAGTGTTGCGGGTTACAAATGTTAATTATATAAAACAAAATTTTCAATTCGTAAAGTTGCAGAGTTTGAAAAGTTGTTTTGCTATAATTAAGGGAGATGAACTCATACTTCATTTCAAATCTAAAAGCTGAGATTGAGATTTTAATCAAATTTAGTCAAGGACATATATGAATGTTATGTTGGATTGGTTCAACATAAGGAAATTCTATATATGGAAATGTTATAGCGAGAGACTGGTAAAGAATCATGTCTTTATGTAAGACATTATCAATCGTGTCCCATATGCTTCGGGTATAGGATCGATTGCATACGCTATAATATTCATGTGTTCCAAATTTTCCAAATGCCTAGGGCATTAAGACGGAAATGGGAACAGAACCAGATATGACTAAAGTTGTTAAACAATTGCTAAGAACAATCTAAGGTTCGCCAAAGATTGGTCGCTTGTGGGAAATTGGAAGTATAGTAATGGATGGACCATATTGACATGATTATGAATAGATAGGACTCTATTAGGAATGGATTGTCATATGAATAATATGGAAATGGTTCCATAATGGGAGTTGGATATTAAGAATCTTTGTGTAGGTTAGAAACTTTTATGCAAGAAGGATGTTCAAAGGAATGTACTTGGAATGTGAGACTTCGTATTTGTGGAATTGTCTTGTAACAATCTCCATTGGAGTACTTTGCAGTATCATTGTCCAAGTCTCTGTGACTTTGGTACATTGTCATTACAAAATAATTATTGCATGATAGTTTAGAATCTAACACATTGTAATAGTGGCAAGAATTTCGTATTCATACACTTACAATAAGGATTTGGAATTGTGAAATGAGTGTCATTGGAAATGTTTACAATTGATTTGTTTCACAAAGAAAGGACCATAGTTAAACATAGTGTGCATGCATTGGAGCATGGGATAACTATTGTTTTAATTCAGTATTAAGTTGATTAGTCGAAAGATTATACATTGAATAATGTGTAATCAATATGGTGATTAAATAAAAGGTGTTTTATTTATATTCAAAAGTTTTGAGACCATATTGGATTCGGTTATTCTTATGTTTCACCTTGCATGTTTTTTACTTCCCGAATAACTAGGTTATTCAAACATCCACAATCAATCATACTTTGGAAGTAAGTAATGAGGTAAGGTTGTCATGAATCTGACTGTAGATTTTCTAATGTGTCTAGACATAGCACAAGTTTGCAACAGTGTTCATGAGTACTCCTGTAATAAGATTTGAGTATTGGATTAAACCCACGCTTACTTAATCATTTCATGGATTTTATCACAAGTGATTGTGAGACGATAATATCTTATATTCTTAAAACCAAGACATGTGAGTTCTAGTTTACAAATCGGTTGCACATTGATGATACGTAAATGCACCAGTAACTCGGTGTTATAAAACGTATTGTTATGTGTGATTTGATGAGTGAATTGAGCAAGCATATGATTCGAAGTTTATCCGTTCCTTTTACCCTAAGAGGGATAAAAGCGATATTTGTAGGCCCCTCAATGATTTAGTGATCACACCCTAAGCGCTTGTCCAAGCCTGGACTAATTTGATTTGTTCAATTAGTCAGTCGTCATAAATCAAAAATCGGGAAACAACACATGAACATAGAGAATGATTATAATCCATGTCTCAGTTCATACGATATCTTGTAGAATGGAGGAATATATGATCCCTTATCTAATGGACGCGTCAGAGTTCGACAACGGCTTTTGAGAGCTACGATTGCTAGTCAGTTTTTGAAGTTACATTGGCAGTTATAGTTATTAGACTTATCCAAGTGGAGACTGTTGGATTAGGTGTCTAAGCCCATAACTATAATTGGTATGTACTGGACCCGAGAGTAGCATGGTCCATTTCGGGTTGCCTTCACCAAAGCAATTTGATAGGATGGATATTGAGAAAGAGGTTATTTGTGATTTATTAATATATTATAAGAATAATATATTAATTGAGAAATCATATTATTTAATTGGTATTGATCAATAATTAATTTGGAATTGATTTAGTGATCAAAAGAGACTAATTAAATTAACAGGGGCTGATTATGTAAATCAATGATACATATAGTTTGGGCTAATGATCCATGATTGATTAGTCGTGGACTAAGTTTATATGGAGTCCATAAAATGATTTATTGGATCAAAATCCTATGTGAGTGGGTTAGGGTTTACAAGTGACTCTTGGAATCCTACACTATATATGTAACCCCTTAGCTCCAAAATCGTTGACACTAGTATTCTATGAAGACCATAGACAATTTTGGTGGCTCTATATCCTCTCTCTCATGATCCTCCATTTGCTCTTGGTGTTTGTGACTTGTTTGAGGCATCACACTTGGGGTGCTAAGCTCTTGAAAGGTCATGTTCTACAAGCAACTACAAGAGGTAATCATCTAACTAATTTTTTATGTTTCAAATATCAATGTTGTATGCTAGTTAGGCTTCATGCTTTGGATAAAATAAAAATTCATGTATAATTAGAGAAAACTTAGATCCAAGGCATTAGGGTTGTATGTGCACCATAGGAGTGTTGTAGTACTTAAAACCCAACATCGTCCAAGCTCAATTAAGTGATTCCCAAGAATACCCATACATGTTTATTATGACTATATGTTATGGGAATTGCATGCTAGGATGAGGCTAGGGATACTTTCAGGAATTGCATGATAGATCGGCCTGATATATGATACCTTATAGCCTAGGGAGCATTAGATGCTATGCGAGATTGAGAATATGTATTGGTATCAGTAATTGATAAGTGTATGTTTTAAAATTGCATATGGTTAGGATCATATAGCCTTAGAATGACTGAGTTGGTCTTATTTCATGTTCCTCGTTCGGTTGTGGTCCTAGGGTAGAGTCTTTTATTCGTCAATCTATTTGATCATGTATTGTGTATAATTTGCATGCATAAGGCAACCGACCATGAGAGTGAAAGTTCCTAGCATGAGTTGTAGTATGTGAGTGTGAATGTTCTTTTCTTATTCTATGGATTGGAGTGTTACTGCACGAATGCTGCTTTCTTTGTGCTTTGTGGACTTCTAAGTGATGTGAGTTAACTATTAAGTGAATATACTAAGTCATATGTGATGAAGGTTGAATAATCTCAGAGTGATGGAATTCGATGAGTTGGGGAGCTCCAACTCGTTGTGTAGGGATCTATTTGGACGTGGGATTAAGGGTCTACTCGACGAGTTGGAAGGCCCAACTCGACGAGTTGATGTTGGGGATGAAAACCCTAATTTTATGGGCATTGTACCATATTTAAAGAACTTAACCTTTAAGGTTGGCCTCCTTACCAGCCTCCTTGCTCAGAGAAAACCCTAGAATCGCCTCCCACTCTTTTTCATTGAGTTTTTGTGAGTGTTTGAGTGATGGTTGGAGATTTTGAAGGGAGTTTTGAAGAAATAAGTATCAAGCTTGGAAGAGAGATCTTGGATCCAGAAACTCTACATCAAAGGCTGCATCTTGGAGGTATATAGTTATAACCTTGACATGTAGCTTATTAGACCTCATCTTTTGCGGTTTAGGTCTTGGTTTTGGTACTTTGGCTTGGATGTCCAAAGAAAAGAGGTTTCCAGAGGTTGGGGTGTAGATCTGGCCTCTATACGACCTCTAGAGGATTAAACTTGCAAACTTTAATAGCCTCCATGTCCCATTCATGCAATATGTTCATTTTTAAGCCTAAAGTGGACCTTGGAGTGTGTTTCAAGCATGCATGGACGTAAAGTTAGAAACTTTACGTGCTTTGTCCACCCTTGGACATCAGATCTGTAATTTGGAGCGTTGTAGAAAGGGTTTGAGGGCTTATTGAGTCAAGACCTTTCTTAAAGGAACTAGGGTTTTAGTTTAGAGCTTATTAGATGATCCTTGGGGGTAAATTTGGAAACTTTACCCTTCTAGACATCTCTATGAAGGGGGATCTGAAGTTTGGAATCTTTGGACTCAAGAAAAAGGGTTTAATGCATTAAGTGGGTTGGCAGACTGAAGAACTCGACGATTTCATAGGTGAACTCAACGAGTTGGGTTGGGGTTACCCCGATTCGCAATTGAGGTGAGTTTCCTCACCATACCAATGGGTCGAAGGCACCAAGGCCAGCCCATTCAGTTATTTATGATGATTATTGTGGAATCATTATTGATATGCCTAATATGTATGTGTGTGAAAGTGCTAGTACCTTATTGGTTAGACATGGAAGACCCCGAGGGGAGCCCGTGGCAGTTGGATATAAGACCATGGGGGAAGCCCACGACATTCCAGGTAAAGACCATGGGGAGCCCATGGCATGTAGGGATAAGACCCTGGGGGGAGCCCACGACATCCTGGAGTAAGACCCTGTAGGGAGTCCACGACATCCCTATATGTTTATATATGTGTTATGTAGTATGATAGTTATTTCTGTGATAGATGGTATGCTAGTTGACTCTGTGTTATTTGCATGGAAGACCCCAGGGGGAGCCCGAGGCAGTTGGATATCAGAACATGGGGGAAGCCTAGGGCATTCCAGGTAAATACCATGGGGGAGCCCATGGCATGTAGGTATAAGACCCTGGGGGGAGCCCACGACATCCTGGAGTAAGACCTTAGAGGGTTTCCACGACATCCTTATATGTTTGTATGCATGGCTTATGTGGCTTATATAGCCGATATGGTTTATGTGACTATGTGGATTGTGTGGGGTATGTTATGGGGAACTCACTAAGCATTAGCTTACAGTTTGTTGGTTGTTTCAGGTACTTCAGGATCTAAGGGCAAGAGCCCGGCGTGATGGTGCGGCATGCACTCTCTGGCGTTTTATTTAGGACACTATGATATTATGAATAATTTATCTGATGTTATGGATTTTGAAAACGAATGTGATTGGAATTTTATATCTTATGGAAAAGATTTGGTTATTTAACATGACAAAAAAAATATTGGAAATTTGGGTCGTTACAACCCTATTGCGCAGCTCTCGTTTGAGTCTAACCGTTGTAGGTATGAGTCTTTTACTCGAAGGATTATCTGAACTGTGTTGCATGTGATTGTATTCATGAGGTGGGTAACTGAAATTATGGGGAGTTCTTCAACAGCTGACAACAGGGTGAAGTCGGAAACCTAGGAAAGCCAAGGAAGTGCTTCAGTGGGTTTAGTTGCGATGTTTAGCGATCATCTGGAGTATCAGTTTAAGAAGGTGATTTAGAGGATTTGGGACGATTCTTGAGGAAAATATGGATAGGTGTGGAAGGTAGTATTGGGCCCGTACTACTGAAAGCACAGAATCCATACTCGAATCGGTGAAAGTTTCAGAGAATAGAGGAAACCTAAGGGATGAGAATTCTTGGGTATGTTCTGATCATTTGCATGTTGTTTTTTCAGTATTATGGTGAGCACTCGGGAAGGAGGTTCAGGTTCGGATTTAGGCTCAGGTGCAGGTGTTGAGCCGATCGATGAGCGCATGCGGGAGTTCTTCTCATCGGAGATTACCCGCGAAATTTTAGAATGGACTACTGTGATCTTTGGTTTAGTCAAGGAAGGGATTTTGGAGTTCTTGGATGGTCATCCCAGGGCCTTTCGGGACGAGATTGTAGTGGGGTAGTCGGGGGCTCATCTGGAGCCCAAAGCTTGTGGAGCCCTAGAATCCTTCAGGAAGGAGGATCCTATTGTATTTTCATTTGGGACCGGAGGTGGGTTATGCACCATGTTTTCAGGGGAATCAATCCCATGATCGGATTGCCACGGACGTTTTGCGAGCCTTACGCAAGGAGTTACCCGACATCATTGGGCGTGTCACTAATAGATTGGTCGCTAGGTTCGAGGGTCGGACCTCAGCTGTTCAGATGGTTGATGGGATGGTCAGGGTAACCCAGGAGTAGGAGATTGGTTCAGATAGGCAGTCGGGGATGAGGAAGCAGAATCATGGTCTGGCTCGGTGATCTGAGTAGTTGGACGTTGCCATAGCTAGTGTTAGAGACCCGAAGGGCTGTGGTGTTTGCACGAAGGATGAAGGGGCACATGAGGATGGGCGCAACATGTCTAAGTGTGGCAGGTACGGACGGAAGGGCCTCCTCCGCCAAGAATGCACACTGGAGATAGAATTGTGTCATCGTTGTCATCAGCCTGGTCATATCAGGGAGAATTGCCCCCGCTTAGTGGTTGGGGCAGCTCAGGTTCCATCCCAGGTACTTCGGCAGGAATAGAGGGTCAGGATTTCTTCAGACGATATTGCGGGTATATTATATTTTGCTCTTCTCTTGATTATTATATGTATTTATATTGCTTTGATATCTTGTTAAGTATGGGTAAGTAATATCTTCGGGTTAGTTTTTTGTTTTCGTCTGGGTTATATCATCAACAATTGTTTCATGCCATTTTGCATGCCAAGAGTCGCTAGTGGGTCGTATTTTGATGAGCGGGATTCAGTTGTTTGGGGAGATTGTTCGGTTCTTTGTTGGGTTCAGTTCGGGGATTTGATTGAGAGATCTTTAGTCGAGTAAGTGGGATTAGTTCCTCCGCGAAGTCGGAGTG
The DNA here is from genome assembly GCF_052849685.1 of Lactuca virosa. Taxonomy (NCBI): domain Eukaryota; kingdom Viridiplantae; phylum Streptophyta; class Magnoliopsida; order Asterales; family Asteraceae; genus Lactuca; species Lactuca virosa. The sequence continues at coordinate 122,526,887 of NC_136432.1, read as the reverse complement.
CGAGCGTGATAGCATTGTTCAGGGAGGATTGGCAGTCGTCTTCGGCATGACCTTTGGAACCAACCACTACCGTTGCTAGGGAAGGAACGATAACAAGTAGATGTGTAGCATCCGGGATTTTCCAGGTATTATTATTATTCATCCTAATTGAGTGTGGAGTGGTTTGGTGTGGGCTTTGACCTTTGGGCCTTGCTAGTGGGCTGAGGAAGCTGCGTACGCAGGGCGTACATTGCCACGTACGCCTAGCGTACTCGTGGAAAGGAAGCGCGGAGGCCAAGCACGTACGCCCAGCGTAACAGGAGTACGCCCAACGTACGTGTGCAGCTCCTTAAACCCTAAAATTTAGGGTTTAGTGCCTATATAAAGAACATTACCCCTATTTGTTCAGCCTCCCTTCACCCTTATACAGCCTCCACGAAAACCCTAACCTACTTTTGTGTGTTCTTGTGATTTGGGAGTTATTTGAGAGTATTTTGGTGTAGTTTGGTGCCTTAGAAGAGAAAGGAACTTGAAGAAGGAGCAAGGATCCACCCAGAGCTTGTAGATCCAGAAGATTAGCACCATTTCTGACTTATTTGAGGTATCAAGTTCCAACCTTGGCCATTATATTCTTAGATTTGTTTATGGGGGTGTTTAAAGTTACTTTTGGACTCCATTGTTGAGGCTTCTTGCATCTTAATGATTTCAGACCATAATAGCTGTCCTTTTGGGCTCTTAGAGGCACTAAGAGTCATAAAAATCGGACCTTGATAGTTAAGCCACAACCATGCAAGTGTTAGTGGGTCTTAAAGTTTGTTAAAAGGACCAAAATCATGTTTTGACCCCAACCTTGGATGCAATCACATAAAGTTTGTGACTTTATGGTTTAGGAGGTCTTAAAGGACCTGGATCTGCATTTTGGACGTAAAGACTGAACGGATTAAGTCATGAATGAAGTCCCAAAGAAGCTGTCCAGTACGTTAGGCGTACTTCCTGGTACGTCGCGCGTACTGGATCAACTTCCTGTTCTGGTCAAGGCCAGCGTACGTTGGGCGTACGTGCCAAGTACGCCGCGCGTACGCATGCAGAATGAATGTTTTGGGCTTTTGGGGTCTTAAGAAAATGGGCCTGGACTTTTGGGCCCCGTGGTCCACTGTGAAGTATAATTCTGGACTTGGGAATCTGGAATTAGAGTATTGGGCCTATTGGGCCATAATTGGACCCCTTTGGAATTATTATATTAGGACGTGAAACTTTTTGGGCCCATTTGGGGGTTAAGGCCCAATTCAGAAATTGGGCAATTAGTGGACCCTTAGGGAGCCCTTGTTAGGCCATAAGAGGGCTGGGCTTAATAAGCTAGAATTGGGACTTTTGAATGTTCCAATTGGACCAATGGGTAAAATGGTCATTTTACCCTAAGCAGGGTTATAGATTCTGATTGAGTATTATTATGATTATGATAGTCGGGAGTCATCAGAGCAGCTGTTAGAGGTTACTTCCCATGAGATTCGACACTCAGCTTTACGAGGTGAGTTACCTTCCAGTAGAGGTGGGTCTACGGCCACAATGTCGGCCCACTTGTAACGCCCGTAGATCCGGGTTAGTCAATTTAGAGACAATGAGCATCAAAAATGAGTTTTTGATGGAAGATTATTTTGAAGGAGTGATCTTAACCAAGTTGTAGAATATGTCACAAGGGTTCCGTATATATAAAGAATGCCGAAATCCGAGTTATAACGAAGAAGTTATGGCCCGTCGAAGTTTCGCGACAAAACCGGCACGACACTACGCGACGTAAATAGTGAATTTATGATAGAAGACTTTTTGGCCTTGGTGATCTAAACAAAAGTTTTAGTATACGTTAAACCGAGAGCGTGCATAAAAATAACGCCCAAATCTGACTTCGTATGAGGAAGTTATGATTTTTCTAAGATTTAGCCTAGCAGTGCACGACCCAAAACTCGAATTTTAGATCGAGCGGTTTTTGGACAACGCGACCTAAATGAGAATTGAAGATCTCTTTAATAGGAACTCAACGACAAAAAGACAGACGAAAACAGAGTCTGTATGTAGAAGTTATGAATTTTACGCGGACATTTAACAGTGTAGTCACCTTCTATTGTTAAATTTAAGATCGGTCAAGAATTAGCCGACGGAGTCAAAATGAAAGATGTAGATCTTATTTTTATCTACGCGTGGATATAAATAACGTCAAAAACGGAGCTCGTATGCGAAAGTTATGGATTTTATAAGTCGGAAGTTTGTTGTGCGAAAATGGTAGATGTGGCACAATCTTGGCCATTGCTTTCTCCCCAAGTCTTGCCACCAGATGGTGACATGTGGCACCAAGTGCAGCCATATTTCACCCTATAAATAGAACCTCTCCCACCCTCATTTTCTTCACACCTTTCCCATTCTTTCTTCTCTCTACACTCTCTCTAAACCTCCCAAAAACTCCCCTAGCACTAGAAGAAAGCTCCGGAGCGCTCGACGGCTCCGAGAAGAAGAGCTTTCGGCTCGGAAGTCCTGCCCCTGCAGAGCCCGGCTTCTATCCAACCCCCCTCGTAGGTAATATACGCCTACCTAATTTTTAATATAGCTTTTATTTAAATATAGTAACGTTATTATGACCTTATAATAATTATTTGAGCTATTATTATGGGTTATCTAAGTGTCGTTATAATATCTTTTTAACTACTCGCAGTACGGGGAATCTGGTTTAAAGGGCCGCATAGGGTTGTTGGATTTCAGAAGTGCTATATGCCAAAATGTTCCTGCCCTCCGGTGTTTTATGTCTGGCCCCTATCTGTACATAGTGGTTGGAGAATATTGTTTAAACACTTATATAATAATCATAATGCTAAGACTAATAATTAGTCACGGTAAATATTAGACTAAAATTTAGCGATAATAATGCTAGGTTTCGTCGAAGGAAAATAGAATCGTTAAAAGTGAAGCACTGCCCGAGTTTGGAATCATCACTTTAACAAGTGAGTGCATAGTTACTTTCATCTTACACATAGATATGAAGTATTTTATATAAATTATGTGCTACGTGTGCATATTATCTGTATACTTGCTATCTATGCTGGATGAACGATTTTATACATGTTTTAAATGATTTAAACTGTATATGTATTTTATATCTACAAAATATGTTGGGTAAAACATGGGTAGATTAGAGATGAGATAAATGATGAGCGATGAAAGATGAGATGAATGACGATATATGAGTGGTAAATTATGGTGAGAAGCGATGACCTAAGCGATGAGCCAAAACGATGAGCCAAAGCGATGAGCCAAAACGATGAGCCAAAACGATGAGCCAAAACGATGAGCCAAACAATGACCCAAGCGATGGCCCCGTCATCTAGCAGAGTATGGATGACAACCACGGACTATTCTAGACAGTCTAGTGGAACACTAGCAGGCTCGCAACCTGTAGGTGTTGTGAACGATGTGTTCACCCGGTGTACTCTAAAAACCCATTGACAGGTATTACGAGTGGACTCTCGAAAACGATATTGTCAATAAACGAGATAAACCCTGGCGACTATGCAGACTTAGTGCCGATTCCTTAGGATACTCCTTAGGAATGAATGGACGAGGAATAGCTGAATCTTAGGGTAGATCCTTAAGAGTAAAGAAAATAATGGGGATGGGTAATTGGGTTGATTGTTTGATGTTTAACATAATAATTATATTATTGTGGGTTGAAAATCCTATGTACTCACCAGGTTTCCCAACCTGACCCACTCAAGCTTATTTGTATCACAGGTGTCGATATGAAGCTACTTTACACTGAGGGATTTAAAAGAGATGTAGATCACTAGTGTAAATGAATGTAAGTTCTGTTTATGCTTTTGTTTCTGTATTGACGATGACATCCCAAATGTTTTAAAATGGATAAAAATACATTTCTTAGGCAATGCTTTGATAACGTATTTATCATGTTTTTCTGGGAACAAATTCCGCAACATTTTTATTAAAAGAGGTACTCTGATTTTTATAAAGCATAAACAAAATCGGTCTTTTTTGGCCTTGAAAAAGGGGATGTCACACCACTAGTAGGGATTGTTTGTCGAGTAGTTGTCTCTGTGATAATTACTTGGGTTTGCCACTATCTGATGTGTTTTACATGCTAGTATAATATGATGTTATGTGATAGTGGTAGTAAGGGGAATAATCCCCGGTTACCGGTCGATAGGGCCGAAAGGGTAGTATGGTACCCGACTATGCTAGACAGTATGATTATGTTATGTTATTGTGTGGTAGTAGTAGGGGTGAAATAGTCCCCGTAACCGGTTGAGATAAACTGGAGGGGTAGGTCGGACACCCCGATATGTCTGACAGGGGTAGGTTAGGCACCCCGGTATGCCTAGCGGGGTAGGTCGGGCACCCATATATGTCTGACAGTATGTTTATTGTTTATTGTATGGTATGTGGTATGATGGGGGAACTCACTAAGCATCGTGCTTACAGTTTACCGTTTTGTTTTCAGGTACCTCTTCAGTGAAGGGGAAGGAGCCGGCATGGTAGCAGCGCATCGCACACACATGATTTCCGCACTATGATGACCTTGGGATTGTACTCTGACATTATTATTATTCAAGGATATGTTTTTATGACATTTGACTTATGGGTTATTAGTTTGAAATGATATGGATGTTGTTTTTCAGAAATGGTTTCTAATTAAATTACTTAGTCAAAAACGAAATTTTTGGTCTTGAAAATTGGGATGTTACAAGTTGGTATCAGAGCCTTGGTTTGAGGGATTCGAACACCTTCGGGGGTGTCTGGACTCAAATCGAGGGTTTGAAAGATTTTTTTTATATAACAGAATAATTTTTAAAATTTAAATAAGGACTTTTGAGAAGGAACAAGGTGTGTGATGTGTGCGACCGGCCGAGCTCAAGTAAGTTTTCCCCAAGATACCCATACATGTTATAATATGATTATGAGAACTGCATGCTAGATTAGGGCTAAGAATCTAGAAATGATGCCTTATATGCTTGTTGCCCTTGTATGAGAACTGCATGCTAGATTAGGGCTGAGGATCTAGAAAGATGCCTTATGTGCCTATTGAATTATGTGCTAGGGCTAATTAATCAGTAATATGATGGCCCGAATAGGATATGCTTAGTATGGTTACTCAATGCTCGAATGCTGCTTGCTTCGTGCTTTCGGTAGTTCTAGTTATCTTTAGCTAACTACTAAACGAATACGTTAACTTACATATTGCAAGGATGAAATAATTTCAGAAGGTTAAGTCTAGCCCTACTGCGCAGCTCTTGTTTGAGTCCAACCGTTTTGGGGTAGGACCTTTCATTCGAAGAATTATCTGGTCTTAGTAATATGTAATGGTATTCGCAAGCTAGTTAGGTAAAGGTAGCAGGGGTTCCACATGCAGCTGATGGCATAGAGTAGGTCGGAGAGTTATCCTAGGGTAAGCCTAGGATGAGAGTAGTGCAGAGAGCAGTAGCAGTGGAAGGGACTTGGTAAAGTCAAGGCAATCCTTGAGGAAAGTACGGATAGATGTGGAAGGTAGTATGGTCCCATACTACTGAAAGCAGAGGATCCGTACTCGAGTCAAGGAGGGCCGAGATAGAACCAGGAAACTTGTAGTATGAGAGACCTCCTGAGGTTGTGTATGACCCTGACAATTATTTGTTTTGTTTCAGAATGGTGATGATTACGCGTCATGGGGGAGGATCAGGTTCAGGATCAGGCTCAGGATCAAGTTCGGGATCAGGTGCCGAGCCAGTTGATGAGGGACTACGTGAGTTCATTGCTTCTGAGATCACTACAGGCATCCTTGAGTCGACCCCGGTGATTTTCAGGTCAATCAAGGAGGGGATTATTGAGCTGAGGGAGGATCGCCTCAGGGAGTTTAGGAGTGACTGGGAGGCTAGCCAGTCGGGGGCGCGCATACTGTCCTTTAAGGACTTCATGGGATGCGGTGCGCCAGACTTTCACGGGGTGAAGCAACCCATTGTCGCCAGGAGATGGATTGCAGACATGGAGTCTGCTTAGTTGACTAGCTCCTGCCCTGAGGGGTCGAAGGTTCGGTATGCTGCTGGATGCTTGAGGGACAAGGATAGAGATTAGTGGGAGTCAGTTAGGGATTCTTTGGGAGCCTCAGCTGTTGAGGCGATGACCTGGTCGGACTTTGTGACCAGGTTTAGGGTTGAGTTTGTGCCGGCTGTGGAGCTTCAGCAGCTGGCCAGGGAGTTTCTTGATATGAGACAGACGACGGAGACGGTGGCGGAGATAACCGCCAAATTCAGAGAGAGGGCTTTACTGGTACCCCAGTATGCAGGAGATGAGGATATGCGGAGGACCCGATACCATGATATGTTGAGGGATGATATTCGGGAGCATGTCAGCTACTCAGCGTGCCCGACCTTGGATTCTATGATTGCCAGGGCAAGGGAGAGGGAGATCGATATAGAGCACCTCCGAAAGAGGAAGGCGGAGACTAAGCAGGGTACTGGGGTTTCGGGGAAGAAACCCAAGGGATTCGACTCTAAGTCGAAGGGACATCAGGGCTGGAGCCGCTGCCGAAAGTACGGCAAGCCACATGAGGGGGTGTGTAGACTAGGATCATTGGGCTGCTATAAGAGCGGCAAGACGGGGCACTTCAGCAAGGATTGTACATCCCCTACCCCCACCATTCCGGCATCGGAGTTCCTGTGTTTTCATTGCAACCAGCGAGGCCATAAAAAGGCCAACTGCCCGAGATTGACAGCAGCAGCGCCAGTGGCGGCGCCAGCTCCAGCGATCCTGCGGATCACTGATGGCCGGCAGGGCAAGTCGGAGGCTCCAGTGGTGAGGAGTCGAGCCTTCCAGTTGACTACCGAGGAGGCGCGCGCCGCACCCGATGTGGTGACTGGTATGATTTCTTCTCCCTAGCTTTTATTATATGTTGATTATGATATTTATGTGTTATGTTATGTGTTTTGTTTAGGATCGTTCCATGTGAACGGTGTTCCAGTTCAGGTGTTGTTTGATTCGGGTGCTACCCGATCATTTGTCTCTCTTGCACTTAGCAAAAGGTTCCCTGAGTCTTCGGGCATGTTGGATTACCCTTTAGAGGTCGAGATTGCTGACGACCAATCTGTTCGAGCATCGGAGTTTTCAGAGATTGTGTTTTGAGGTTGTTCGAGGAGCGCTATTTGGTAGACTTGATTCCCATACCATTGCGTGGGAACAAGGTCATCATCGGTATGGATTAGTTGATCCTTAATGGGGATGTGATTGACTGCGCGCAGCAGTTGGTACGTGTCAGGACCCTAAGTGGGGGAGAGCTGGTGATTCAGAGCGAGAGACCACAGCGTGGACCAGCTTTATGCTCAGCAGCGAGGGCTAGGCGCTACCTTCAGCGGGGTTGCGCCGGATATGTCGCCTACGTCATGGATACCCGGGAGGAGGGTAAGGCGACTGTGAGTGATGTGCCGGTGGTACGAGAGTACCCGGATGTATTTCCAAAGAAGTTGCATGGAATACCTCCGGAGAGACAGGTGGAGTTTAGGATCGACCTGGTCCCTGGTGCGGCCCCGATAGCCAACGTAGCATATCGGTTGGCTCCTCCCGAGATGCAGGAGTTGTCTACACAACTGCAGGAGATGTTAGACAAAGGATTTATCAGACCGAACAGTTCACCTTGGGGAGCCCCGATTTTGTTCGTGAAGAAGAAGGACGGGTCGCATCGGATGTGTATTGATTACCGGGAGCTGAACAAGGTAACGGTGAAGAACCGTTATCCACTCCCGAGGATTGATGATCTCTTCGACCAGCTACAGGGGCATCTTGGTTTTCCAAGATAGATTTACGTTCAGGCTACCATTAGATGAGGGTCAGAGACGACGATGTACAGAAGACTGCGTTCCGGACTCGCTATGGCCACTATGAGTTCGTAGTGATGCCCTTCGGGCTCACCAATGCTCCTGCCGTGTTCATGGACCTCATGAACCGCGTATGCAGACCGATGCGGGATCGGTCTGTGATAGTTTTCATCGATGACATCTTGGTTTACTCCAAGACACAGGAGCAACACGAGGAGCACAAGCGAGAGGTGTTGGATACCTTGAGGAGGGAGAGCTTGTACGCCAAGTTCTCCAAGTGTGAGTTCTGGTTGCGTGAGGTGCAGTTTCTTGCGCACCTTGTCAACCAGAACGGTATTTTGGTTGACCCGGCCAAAGTAGAGGCCGTGATGAGATGGGAGGTTCCGAAGTCTCCATCTGAGATTCGGAGTTCCCTGGGATTGGCGGGCTATTACCAGATATTCATTCAAGATTTATCCAAGATAGTCGTACCCCTGACCCGACTGACGAAGAAAGTTGTTGTTTTTCGCTGGGGGCCTGAGCAGCAGGCAGCGTTTCAGACATTGAGACAGAGACTATGCTAGGCGTCGATCCTCGCCCTGCCAGAGGGCGTGGAGGATTTTGTGGTATATTGCGATGCGTCCATCTCAGGATTTGCAGGCTATTACCGGATATTCATTCAGGATTTATCCAAGATAGTCGTACCCCTGACCCGGATGACGAAGAAAGTTGTTGTTTTTCGCTGGGGGCCTGAGCAGCAGGCAGCGTTTGAGACATTGAGACAGAGACTATACAAGGCGTCGATCCTCGCCCTGCCAGAGGCCGTGGAGGATTTTGTGGTATATTGCGATGCGTCCATCTCAGGATTGGGTGCGGTATTGATGCAGAGAGGGCATGTTATCACGTACGCTTCGAGGCAGCTGAAGCCTCACGAGGCGAACTACCCGACGCACGATTTGGAGTTGGGGGTGGTTGTCTTCGCCCTCAAGATTTGGCGACACTACCTCTATGGGGTCCATTGTACCATTTACACGGATCACAAGAGTTTGAGGTACCTCATGGACCAGCCGAATCTGAACATGAGGCAGCGACGGTGGCTAGATGTGGTGAAGGATTACGATTGTGAGATCCTCTAACACCCAGGGAAGGCCAATGTGGTGGCCGATGCTCTTAGCCACAAGGTTGCCCCGATTAGAGATAATTGCCTACGGATGACGGTAGTGACTCCACTGCTGGAGCAGATCTGAGAGGCCCAACAGGAGGCGATGAAGGAGGAACATCGGAAGAGCGAACGTTTTATGGGGCAGGTTTCCTCCTTCGACTATGATAGCTGTGGGTTATTGACTCTACACCGTAGGGTGTGGGTCCCGTATCATGGAGGTGTGCGTCAGGTTCTGATGGAGGAGGCGCACAAATCCAGGTTTTCTATTCATCCCGGGGCGACGAAGATGTATAGAGATCTTTGCCCTGATTACTGGTGGCCCTACATGAAGCGGGATGTAGCATGGTATGTAGAGCGGTGCTTGACCTACAGGAAGGTCAAGGCCGAACACCAGAGGCCACACGGCAAGATGCAGCCGCTAGATATTCCCATGTGGAAATGGGAAGATATTACCATGGATTTCATCACCAAACTTCCTAGGACCGCGCGGGGAGTGGATGCCATATGGGTCATCGTGGATCGGTTGACCAAGAGTGCCCATTTCATACCGATCTAGGAGAGCATTTCGGCCCAGAAGCTGGACGATATTTATATTCGAGAGGTTGTAGCCCGACACGGAGTGCCAGTCTCTGTGATTTCTGACAGAGATGTGTGGTTCACTTCTAGATTCTGGAAGAGATTCCACGACGAGTTGGGTACTCGTCTGCACTTTAGCACCGTTTTTCACCCGCAGACGGATGGTCAAAGCGAGCGGACCATCCAGACTCTGGAGGATATGCTGCGGGCATGCGTTTTAGACTTCGGCGGTAGCTGGGATACCTACATTCCATTAGCTGAGTTCTCCTACAACAACAGCTACCACGCGAGTATCGATCGTCCTCCCTTCGAGATGTTATACAGGAGGAAGTGCAGGACCCCGATTTGCTTGGGTGAGGTGGGGCAGAGAGTCATGGGGAGTACCGAAGTGGTACTCAAGACTGCGGAGAAATCTAGCAGGTCAGGAGCAGGCTTCAGACTGCTCAGAGTCGGCAGAAAAGTTATGCCGACAAGCGTCGTTCGGACCTAGAATTCCAGGTCGGGGATATGGTCCTCCTGAAGGTGTCACCTTGGAAAGGTGTCATCCGGTTCAGGAAGCGGGGTAAGTTGGGCCCAGGTACATCGGTCCTTTCAGGGTTGCTGCCAGGGTGGGCAAGGTGGCATATAGGCTGGATCTTCCAGCCGAGCTTAGTCAGATTCATAGCACCTTTCACATCTCCCAGTTGCGGAAATGCTTGGTAGACGACTCTGTAGAGGTAACTCTCGAGGATATTCAGGTGGATGATAGCCTGAACTACATCAAGCGACCGATAGCCATTCTAGATAGGAAGACGAAGGCGCTGCGGAACAAGGAAGTAGAGCTGGTGAAGGTGCAGTGGCAGCACCGCAAAGGCTCGGAATGGACTTGGGAGCCGGACGATGAGATGAGAGAGGACTACCCCGAGTTATTTTCAGCAGCGGCAACGGACTTCGAGGACGAAGTCTAATTCAAGTGAGGGAGATTTGTAGCATCCGGGATTTTCTAGGTATTATTATTATTCATCCTAATTGAGTGTTGAGTGGTTTGGTGTGGGCTTTGACCTTTGGGCCTTGCTAGTGGTTTGAGGAAGCTGCGTACGTGGGGCGTACATTGCCATGTACGCCCAGCGTACTTGTGGAAAGGAAGCGCGGAGGCCAAGCACGTACGCCCAGCGTACGTGTGCAGCTCCTTAAACCCTAAAATTTAGGGTTTACATCCTATATAAAGAACATTACCCCTGTTTGTTCAGCCTCCCTTCACCCTTATACAGCCTCCACGAAAACCGTAACCTACTTTTGTGTGTTCTTGTGATTTAGGAGCTATTTGAGAGTATTTTGGTGTAGTTTGGTGCCTTGGAAGAGAAAGGAACTTGAAGAAGGAGCAAGAATCCACCAAGAGCTTGTAGATCCAGAAGATTAGCACCATTCCTGACTTATTTGAGGTATCAAGTTCCAACCTTGGCCATTATATTCTTAGATTTGTTTATGGGGGTGTTTAAAGTTACTTTTGGACTCCACTGTTTAGGCTTCTTGCATCTTAATGATTTCAGACCATAATAGCTGTCCTTTTGGGCTCTTAGAGGCACTAAGAGTCATAAAAATTGGACCTTGATGGTTAAGCCACAACCATGCAAGTGTTAGTGGGTCTTAAAGTTTGTTAAAAGGACCAAAATCATGTTTTGACCCCAACCTTGCATGCAAGCACATAAAGTTCGTGACTTTATGGTTTAGGAGGTCTTAAAGGACCTGGATCTGCATTTTGGACGTAAAGACTTAACAGATTAAGTCATGAATGAAGTCCCAAAGAAGCTGGCCAGTACGCTGGGCGTACTTCCTGGTACGCCGCGCGTACTGGGTCAACTTCCCGTTCTGGTCAAGGCCAGCGTACGCTGGGCGTACGTGCCAAGTACGTCGCGCGTACGCATGCAGAATGAATGTTTTGGGCTTTTGGGGCCTTAAGAAAATGGTCCTGGACTTTTGGGCCCCGTGGCCCACTGTGAAGTATAATTCTAGACTTGGGAATCTGGAATTAGAGTATTGGGCCTATTGGGCCATAATTGGACCCCTTTGGAATTATTATATTAGGACTTGAAACGTTTTGGGCCCATTTGAGGGTTAAGGACCAATTCAGAAATTGGGCAATTAGTGGGCCCTTAGGGAGCCCTTGTTAGGCCATAAGAGGGCTAGGCTTAATAAGCTAGAATTGGGACTTATGAATGTTCCAATTAGACCAAGGGGTAAAATGGTCATTTTACCCTAAGTAGTGTTATAGATTCTGATTGAGTATTATTATGATTATGATAGCCGGGAGTCATCAGAGCAGCTGTTAGAGGTTACTTCCCGTGAGATTTGACACTCAGCTTTACGAGGTGAGTTACCTTCCAGTAGAGGCGGGTCTACGGCCACAATGTCGACCCACTAGTAGGGATTGTTTGTCGAGTAGTTGTCTCTGTGATAATTACTTGGGTTTGCCACTATCTGATGTGTTTTACATCCTAGTATAATATGTTGTTATGTGATCGTGGTAGTAAGGAGAATAGTCACCGGTTACCGGTCGATAGGGCCGAAGGGGTAGTATGGTACCCGACTATGCTAGACAGTATGATTATGTTATGTTATTGTGTGGTAGTAGTAGGGGGTGAAATAGTCCCCGTAATCGGTTGAGATAAACTGGAGGGGTAGGTCGGACACCCCGATATGTCTGACAGGGGTAGGTTAGGCACCTCGATATGCCTAGCGGGGTAGGTCGGGCACCCATATATGCCTGACATTATGTTTATTGTTTATTGTATGGTATGTGGTATGATGGGGGAACTCACTAAGATTCGTGCTTACAGTTTACAATTTTGTTTTCAGGTACCTCTTCATTGAAGGGGAAGGAGCCGACACGGTAGCAGCGCATCGCACACACATGATTTCCGCACTAGGATGACCTTGGGATTGTACTCTGACATTATTATTATTCAAGGATATGTTTTTATGACATTTGACTTATGGTTTATTAGTTTGAAATGATATGGATGTTGTTTTTCAGAAATGATTTCTAATTAAATTACTTAGTCAAAAACGAAATTTTTGTTCTTGAAAATTGGGATGTTACAAGATGTAGATGGCATCCACACGAATTCATTTGGTATTTGGAAGTTCCAGGGGAATTTTATAATCATAAGGGTTGTAGATGGTTAGAATTAAGAGATTCTTTTGAGGATGGGGAATTGATGTGAAGATTCCCCAGTTCCGAGCAATGGTTATGGTCTTTAGTCGCCAAACAAAACCCTAGGGGTTGTGACTTCCTTGCTACGTGTATGGGTCCTGTGCTTTCAGTAGTACGGGCCCATACTACCTTCCACACCTACCCATATTTGTCTCAAGTATCATCACAACGCCCTAAAACTATACGTAAGCATGGAATGCACTCAATCCTCACTCCTAGAGGAAGGATAAATATCTCATACTGGCGGACTCATCCCAATCAACTCATCCATGAAACTTCCACCAACCCTGCAGCACTAGTGTATGCTAGTATTACATAACGTTGGATACTATATGCTTTCGAATACCTGATCCTACCCTAAGCCCTTCATCAAACAAGAACAGGAAATAAGGCCAAACCAAACATTCTCAGGCTATAAGATCTTAATTATGTACGGTCGTGATGCATACACTAAGCAACTACAGTAATGATGTGAATTTCATATAAGGAAAACCCTAGGCTATCAGACATCATACAATCAGACAATTCTATCATGCAATTCCTGAAGATCCCTAGCCTAGTACTAGCATGCTGTTCTAACATATCACATAAATCAAATAATCCGTAAGGTATTTTGGGGTCTATCCGCGAGCTCCAACTGATCGTACACTTGCATCCTCCTTTATTATTTTGAAATTTTTTTAAGAAAAATCATTTTAAAATCTTGTCCTTAGTTTGAGACTGGAGACACGCGAGCGTTTCCTTCAATTCACTCAAACCAAGGCTCTGATACCAACTTGTAACATCCATAAAAATCATGCCAAATTTAAACTTTTTAAAACATTTCAAAACCAAAGATTATTACAAAACTTGTTTTCAAAATAGTATAATAACAGAGTATCCTAAAACCAAATCATAAAATCATGAAATATGAGGAGTTGTACGATCACGTGTAACGCCTTGGTTTTTCTCGGTACGTTTGGTTATTTTAATTTAATTATCCTTGTAACCTTGGGTTAATTTATTTAACCAATGTCTGATTTCTTATGTTATTGGACTCTTTTGATCATATTGTAAACTCCTTTTATTGAAGTCCATGAGCTATGGGCCTATTTGCAAGTCCATCTAGTAAATAGTACTTAATGTGTTAATTGAGTCATTTGGAACACACACAAGAAAAACACTCTAAACCCTCCATCTCTCTCTCAAATCGTCCTCTCTCTCTTTGGGATCAAGAGCAACCAAGGGGCTGTTGTTTGGAGCTTAATTCTTGTTCATTTCCAGCCTTGATTCGTATTGGTATGAACCTCCTTATCATTTCTTACAACTTGATTCATAACCTTGTTCTAGTTTTATGATTTCATCTTCACTTCTTCTCCTTCCTATTTGATTTGTAATTGTATGTTATACATCATCTCAAGATCCTATCTTCACCCCATATATGGTGGATGATGGATCTAGGGGATTACAGGTGGCAAAAGATCATGGAAACCCTAAAAGGGAGAATGGTGATTTTATGTGCTTTATGTTCATTTTCATGTTGATTATTATTACAATCTTGTGGAAAAATGAAATCCTAATGATACCTAACCCTTTTTAGTACCACCATGATCATGGGGACTAAATTGGGATGATGAACACATCTTAAAATGTGTTTCAAAGGGAGAAGGATGGATAAGCCAAAAAGGAATCACGGGTGCCTACGATTCTGTTTTCCATCAGATGTGTAGTCATTTTGTACAATTCATATCTTGAGCTGTAGAACTCAAACGAACCCCAAACCAGTTCCAAAAGTTCACAAATTGAGTTGGCTAACCTTCTTAAGCAGGCCAACCTCACTGATAAGGAATTTATCTATGGGAAAGAATGGAATCTTTGCTGTTAGGTCTGATCCGGGTCTGTTCTGATATGTCATTTTGTTTTCATCATTTCTAAGGCTTGGAAAAGGATCCAGAGTGATTCCAAGTTTCTATATGTTCCTTATATTATGAATTTAAGATCTGGAGCAGATGGGGTGTTATTTCCAATTATAAATTGGTTAAAATGGATCCACACTCCAGATCAGTGGGCAGTCACCAGCTTTTGCTAGTGTTGTGATTGTCCACAATGTGAATTTTATATATGGAGTTTGGGAGATGCTTTTCATTAAATTCCAACTCTGAGACTTTCATTTGTATGTCCTTTACTTCTCTTAATTTTGGTGTGGACGAATTCTACTCACAAGTTGGGTAGAATTGGCCAACATCACTTGACTGTATTGTTGGAGACAGAAGTGATACACCATTTTGTAAAATTCATATTTAATTCATCTTTTGGAGTTAGAATGAGTTCTTTATAGTTGTGGAATCCTGAGAAATCATAGTTTCCTATAAAATTTAGTTAAAGCTATGTTTCTGTTTTGATTTTGGAGTAAATCCGTTTTGAACAGCAGGTCTGTTTTAGAGACCTTGCTGTGATTACTCTTTTCTCAACTCATAGCTTCATTACTTCTCCTTTCTAACCTTTAGTCCTTCTTAGGTGAGGTTTTGAAGTTTGCTCAAGCTTGGTAGCATTATTTGATTGTTAGATATCCTTAGTACTCACTCAAGGTGAGTTCTCTCACACCGTTGTATTGATGTTTGCGTTTGCTAGTTAGCTCGTGTGTGATTATTTGAATTTATTATAAAGGCATGTTATATAACCATTGTTTTAATTCGTACATGTGCACTGTATGTAACTAATTATGGATATGGGGACACCACCAAAGGATACGGATTTACCGGTGCGGTGGGTAGGTAATATCACCAACGTAATACTCATTATGAGGTGCGGTGATTAGGGCCAAATGATACGGGATCTTCCCGGTGCGGTTCAAACCTACAAGTCCTTCTTGTATTATAGGCATTGATTCGTTCTTTGCCCTTATCATATAATTATAATTGGAAAATAGATTAGGGTTAGTAAATATGAATGTTAGTACAATGTCTGTGTTTGAATTCACTAAGCTTTGTGCTTACGGTTTCCCTTATAACTTTTCAGGTGTTAAGATTAAAGAGGCTAAGGCTTGACATGGAGCACCGGGACATCGCTACTAGTTATTTTTGTTGGGACCTTATTATTATTATTACTTTCACACTTATTTTATATGATTATTAAGTTGATGGATTATGTTATGACTATTTCAGTTGTTTTAATTTAATTTAAGATGGGTTTTAAAAGTTTAAAATTTTTGCAAAATTTGGGTGTCACATCACGCCTTTGCCTTCTCGCGATCATCAGAAGTACCTGAAACAATAATCGATAAATGTAAGCTCGAAGGCTTAGTGAGTTACCCCTAAAATACCAACGACATACATATATAACCATATCATATAAACATATAAACAAACAGCATGCATAATGAGCCTTCAGCCTAACTAGATCGCCTCGCAGGCCTTCAGCCTATCTGGACTGCTCTTCGAGCCTTCGGCACATCTGGACCGCCTCGCAGGGCCTACAACCTATCCGGACCGCTCGTCAGGCCTTCAGACTGACTAAACCCCCTTGCAGGACCTTCAGTCTATCCGGACCGCCCCGGGTATGTTGGCCTTCAGCACAAAGAAGGACCGCCTCAACCCAACCCCCAATCAAACAAACATGTGCACATAAATATCATACGCTAGCATATATATATAACAGTCAAACCGATCTAACAGATCACCAATCATAGCAACATCCTATAACCAAGATACAGACCTAACCGGTCACTAACATAGCATCATCCTATATACCAGGATACCGACCTAACCAGGTCACTAAGCATATCACCATCCTAACTACCAGGATGTAAATCAATAAGCATATCATGAAATAAACCCGGATACAAATCCGATAAGGGCCGGCATTGGTGCCTTAGACCCAGTTGATATAGTGAGGAGAACTCACCTCACAAGTAGCTCGAAGTGATAAAGTCAAACTCCACCAAATGCAGCTCCAAGTCCAACACCTACATCCACCGATAATCCGCTTCCATAAATTCCCAAATTACCAAAATATCCCCCATAAGTCAAACTTGGTCAAGCCTTGGTCATAGTCAAAGTCAACGGTCAAAGTCAATAGTCCATGTTGACCCAACTCGTCGAGTGCAGCTAGCAACTCGTCGAGTTCCTTAAGAACTCAGAAAGTCATAAAACCCTAACCGACTCATTGAGTTTCCAACCGACTCGTTGAGTTTCCAACCAACTCGTCGAGTCCATGCGTGTCTAGAAGTCGGGGAAAACCCTAACTGACTCGTCGATTCCTCTTACTAACTCGCCGAGTTCATGCAGAGTCAAATACGGGCAACCTTCATCCGACTCGCCGAGTCGGCTAAGCGACTCGTCGAGTTCATGCAGTCCATTACTTATACATATGTTTTTAAGCCACCCCAAAGCTCCATATTGCAGATCCAACCTCCTAGGGCATGTTTTCCACGTAAAGTTGCAAACTTTACATACATGCATGGCCCTAAATGTCAAAACCAAGTGAAAGGGAAGGTTTAACCCAAAAGGAAGGGCCTTAGCTTGCCAAATCTCATAACTTTATAGCTATAGGGACCAAGGGGAGTTTAGATCTGAAGTTACAACTTCAGATCTTCCCCCAATACTCGAAATGACTCCCAAATGTGCTAAAGATAGCCCTAAACCCAAACATGAAGAGATTTAGCTAAAGATAAGCCAAGGTATCGACTTGATACCTTCAAAATGATGCCAAGTTGAAGTAGAGTCATATCTACAAGCTCCTCTCTGCCCCAAGCTTCTTATACTTCACACCTCCTTCACAAAAGGCACCAAAATCACTCTTTAAACCTCACAAACACTCAAGAACAAGGTAATATCAGTTAGGGTTTCTATCAGCCGTCAAGGGGGTGGTAAAGGACTGGAGGAAGGGACTTAAGGTCCTTTAAATAGGATGCAAACCCTAAAATTTAGGGTTTCATCTCCCAGCTCCTACTCGTCGAGTCCGGGTCCTCCGACTCGTAGAGTAGATCCAATAATCCACGCGGGATAACCCGCCTCTACACAACGAGTTGGGGGCAACCAAATTGTCGAGTAGGTCCATAATTATGTCATAAAATGCTTGTACTTGGGAGTCAGGGTGTTACACTTTGTGAGGTATAACGGGCTTGTGGATGGATCCAGGTTGAGGGTTGTATTAGAGCCTCACTGCATGTTCTTGTTTGATGAAGGCTTTAGGGTTCGACGCATGACCCGAACACCTGATTGGAATTCAATCGAATGCGGGTTCGACTAAGGATAATTAGGGTTGAGATGGTTTGGGTGTGGTGAGACCATGGGTGGTAACCATGGTTCGTTAGAAGTGTTGTAAGACTACGACAGGATCGTAACATTCACCAGTTTGAGGTAGCCTATCGTTGAGGTGGTCATGAGTATAAAGGAGGATTAGTTCGTTCCTTGGGCAAGACGGACAGGAGTGTCGGAGTGCATTTCTCTATGTTAGGAAGAAAACCATTGGGGTCCGAGGCAAGGTCAGGCCTGTGTAGCTCTAGATGGGTGGGACTCGTGGGTGTGATCCGCTTTGTGGTATAGATTGGGTGGGACCCGTAGGCGAGGCCCATGTGAATATTGCAATGTAGGTGGGACCTGATAGAGACCGGTGGGTCGAGGTATTGGATTTTGGTTTTGTAGGAATGGTTATGTGGTTAGTGAGTGGCGTAGAGGGATGCTTAGATTAGAGTAGCCTTGTCTATTGGACTCCTAGGAACCTGGTGGCTGGACCATGTGTGGGACTGGAAGTCTCAGCAATGGCAGGGGATCGTATATCCAGGTTTAGCAAAGGGTTGCCATGAATCAGAAGATTTCAGATGAAATGCAAGTGTAAGTCCTTGGATCTCCGGTTGCAAATTATGTACCGAGTTGGTTTTTGGTGGGAACTCGCGTTGGGAATCGCGAGTGTTTATGTGCAAGGTCTTCATTTCAGTAGGATGTGAAATAAGGTATCTGTATGCCAAGGGCATCAGTTGAAGGGTTCAGGGTTAAAGGATGTTTTCAGTTTTGATGGTAGATCAGGCTCTTGTGGTTGTGATTTGGTTTGGTTCTACCTGTGTGGAGGTCAGACAAGTATGGGATTTCAGGATTTTAGCAACAGTGTGTTGGTTCGACAGTTAAAGGAAGTAGTCTCTTGTTCAGCACTAGAAGGTTTATCTCCCAGTTTGTCTTGCGTTGTTCATTATATTCATGGCATTGTTAACATCAGGATGAGCCTTTCCTCGAAGGAATATCTAATCCCTTTGGTCAAGTGAAAAGTGGTCGGCAGTAGCGTATGGTCTGTGATTCCGTTTCTAGTAATCAAAAGTTGAGTAGTCAGTTTGGGAGACAAGTGGAATGGAATTAGCAATGGTTTATGTCACACCCCTAAAACCGAAACGGCGGAAACGTTCGGGGGTGGAGGACGTCATGTTTAGTATCACGAGATATGTATATGGTAAGCAAGTAGTGAACAACCATTTCATTTCGAAAGAAAGTGTTTACAATGTGTGTGTTCACAAAACATAGAATTCATAAACAAATAACAAAACAATACTTGAAGCTATAATGCTCCATCTTCTGAATTCCCAGCACGAGCACCTGTCTAATAGTCTCCTGAGAATACAAGTTATTTGAAAGAGTTGATCAGCAATTAAGCTGGTGAGTTCATAAGAGTTTAGTGATGTAAGTAAGTTGTAAAGTGTTGTTAAAAATATAGAGGTAAAATGGTGTTAAAAATGTAGTTGTAACACGTAGTTGTAAAATGTCGTAAATTGTAAGTCCTGTTTTGAAAAGTTCGCCTGTTCCTCTATAAAATCATATATTTCCTACTTTGATGGAAGTTTAAGTAAAATGACACTACAACCCATTCTGTGGGTACTAAGTGGGTACAAGTTATATATGTTGGATTAATGTCTAAGTCCATAACTATAATTGGTAAGACTTGACCCGACCCGGCATGGTCCATTTGGGTTGCATGGCATCATGCATTTGGATAGACTATAATGAGAGAAATAACACTTAAGGTTGGTTAATATATTATAAGTTCTAATATATTAATAAGGTTATTTAATTAGTATTGATCAAGAATTAATTTGGAATTAATTAAGTGATCAAAAGGAGACTAATTAAATATATGGGTTGATTGTGTAAATCATTCATTCTTATATATGTGGGCTTGTGATCCAAGATTCCTTATGTTGGACTAAGTCCATGGGGTGACCCATGGATACTCCATGGAGGTTAAAATCCATGGAGCATAAGGAATGGGTAAAGTTATGAGTTACATGGTGTAACCCTAATAGCCACCATATAAAAGAATCCCATGGCTCAAGAAATCGTGCACTAATGTGTGAGTGTGAGGGCTAGACGATTTCAAGGAGTGTTCAAGTTTCTCTCAAGTTATTCCAAGTGTATTTGGTGTTGTGTGAACCATTTGAGGTCTCACACTTGGGGCACTAGGCACTCAAGCTTCATGAAGACATTCTACATCAAAGAGGTATGTATTCTATCTTGTTATATTTATTATTTTGTATGCTAGATTAGGATAATACCTTGGATGTTCATAATTGTATGTATAATAGAGAAAACATAGATCCAAGGTATTTAGGGTTGCATGTACACTTAGGAGTGTTAGAATGCTCATAACCCAACAGTGGTATCAGAGCCTAGGCTTGTTTTCTTGTTATATACTTGCAAAAGTAGCTGAAAAATCGAGTTGGATGCATATATTCGATTGTTTTGGCTGGAATTGGACTAGGAACATTACCCTAAGATGTTTTTGGACTTATAAACTTGTTTTTGATGTGGTAATGTTCATGCTAATCCAATTTCTAAGATAATTGTCATAATTTCAAGATTTGTATTAGTTTGTATGTTCATGCTAATTTCTTGAAGATTGATGATTTGAATTATCTTGTTCTTATGAGGTTCTTAGATTAATAGAAAAGTTGTGTGAAATAGTTCTTTTCAATCCATTTTAATCTAAGAGTTGATTCCAAAGTGTGTTTTTGTAACTTGTCCTCAAGTTATATGAAAAGTCACATTTAAGAAATATAAAACTCATAAAAGTTGGCAAAGGTTACAAAATGAAGAGTCTCTTCATTAAATTAAAAAAAAAAGTGTAACCTTAATTAGTTCGATAAGTTACAATAAAAAAAAAGGTTATTTTTTTTTTATTAATTAGTTTAAAGTCTTCCATAACTTGTCCTCAAGTTATGGAACTTGAAGAGTTTTTTTTTTTTTAATTAAAACTACTTTAAACTCATAAGTTATGGAATTAATTAGTTTTGAATAGTTTCAAAACTTGCCCTCAAGTTTTGGAATTTGAAAAGTTTTCACTTATGAATACTTTAATTCCAAGTTAGCCCTTAGAATTTTAAAAGTTAAAATTCAACCCTTATACTTTATAATATTATAAGTTAATAATATTTATATATATGTATAAGAGTAAAGTCAGTCTTACCGTTAGTAGGCCTCATTCACGAAGCCGGTCTATAAGGAGGTATAAGGTTACTGCCTATAAAATGGCAGTTTAATGGGTGTCCACTCTCACCCACCGCTTCCTTGACTGGTGGAGGGTCGTTAGCCGAACGGGTAGGACAAGGACTATAATTCTCCTTTCATTAAAAGTATTAATGATAAATACTAAGTAACTAAACTCTTATTAATACCCAATCTTAGTTACTTAGGAAAATGTGAATTTGGTGCTAACCCATGAAATTACACTTTGCACTTTGCTTAAGTCGTTAATGGAGCGTGTGTGGTTAACCGGCACACTAACCTGGACTTAACAAGGTAGGCAAAGGGTAACTTAATATTTATCATAGTATCGGTGGAGCGTGTGTGGTTAACCGGCACACTGATTAAGGGGTAAATATTAAGGGTACCAAGTATATTTACATGGTTACTTCACACCTTGTTTTGTGATCCTCGGCATCCCAGTCACAAAACCTGAAGGGCACACTCGAGATTGAAACATGCCTTTGAACAGTTCAATGAATCTCAAAGATCTAGGACTTTCAAATCCAATTAAAACCTAATAAATTATTTCGTTTTTCATGGTGGAAATTGGTGAATCGTCATTCACCTACCTTCAAATATTTTATAGCTTGGATTACGGCATCCCTCTTCTAAGTTATAAAATAGTTTGTTGGGTCCTAGCCTTAATATTTCATATTGGGTGTCATATTAAGGACTTTAAATCAACTATCTTGAATATCTCCCAAAAAGATGTCTGGTCTAGACATTTATGATCTTCCCAAATCTCTTGAAACAAGCTTTCCTAAATGAAGATGATGTCCCATGGATATCATACTTCTTTCACCTCCTCCAATTATTCTCCCTAACCCACAAGTTCCTAAAAAGTTTAAGGTCACTCAAGCCCTATTGGCAAGGCAAGGTCTAGGTGTGATCACATCTTGGAGATGTAGTCACATATTGACAAGTCGGGAGAGTTGGGTGTCAAAGTCTTGAGAAAGTTGGTGGCTCAACTACTTTCTAAGTCACATAGTGAGTTCTTTTGGGAATCCTATGAAACAGACTAAGACAAGACCCTTAATGATCTTATCTATTTGCTAAGATCAACTTCCTAAAACGCTATGGACATTGACAATGATGACATTGGATATCCAGTAAAGCTCTCTCTTCCCAATGGAAAGGGATCGGCCATAGTCAACTCGGTTGACCCAATGGTAAAGAGAGAGGCGAAGTCTGAGATAGTCCCATTATCAAGGGTCCATAGGTAACTATTGCCAAAGGAAGGGGCATTGGTTACGAAGCTGCCAAATTTACCTAAGGATGTTAAAGTCAATAAGTTTGGCTCTACTTCAGGTAAAGTCCATTGTCTAACTCTATTAAGTACATGTTGATTCTGATCGCGAAGATGGATTTCAATCGCATGGTTCGGTGATCAGAATTTTGGGCTATTACTTAAGAGTTATGATATTTATATTGCTTAGGAATAGATAACAACAAGGTTTTCATATGGATTGTAAGGATAAGTTTTTTCCGCAAAGTTTTAAAATAAAAGAAAAAGGTTTTGATTTTATTTATTTTAAGTATCCTTACAATGGCATTTGTGAAAAGCTGTTGCTTATAAGATTCCATTGATAGCAATATTGGAAAAATGGATTTGATTCTTTCGGTTGTGGTAGTGTCTAATATTACCAAATAAGGAAAGATTCTCATCACCCAAGGTTCAATTGGACCGAAACTTGGAATCATGCAAGTTGTATAGTATGATGAATGAGAACTTTCAGCTTGGAAAAATTAAGACTAACTCCTTATGTGAATAAGGAAAGGACTAAGGGATCGAGTACACATTCTTGTGCACTGGTCAAGTCCACCACAAAAGATCAAGAAGACTATTCGTCATGATTTACTTAAGTTCAGTAAATATGGTTATAATTATAAGTTTAAGTATAAGTCTGTAGCATTGGAGAAGTTTCAATGTGAGACAGAACGAATAAGAAGAATCAAAGTATGGCAGAAAGATAAAAGTTTCTCAAATCTGAAAAGATGGGAGAGTATTTTAGTATCATGTTTATGATCATCTTAATGATTAAGATACCATATCACAATTGGTCCTCTAAAGTCATCTTAGTGCATTCTTATGACTAAGAAGAGGAGTCATGACTTGTTGAAATGGTTAAATCAAAAAGATGAGTCATACTTCGTTCCAAAACAATTCTTAGAGTCATACTCCAAGATTGTAACTTGAGTGACATATCTTAAAGAGGGTTTGTTAACACTAGTCAAATGTAAGAGTAAAAGGTTATCTACTCTTGTACATTTGAAATTGGTAAGTTGTGATGTTTTGGATAAAACAGAGACCAACTTAGGCCAATTGTGTAAAGTGTTAGTCTTGATAAAGAATCCGCACTATCTCTTGAATATTTGACAAGGGAGTCTTATATGTCAAGAGGACAGTGGGAGTCTTAAAGCTCTTGAAAGTTTCAAGACTTAATCAAGAATAAAACCTAAAGTCCTTCACTAGCACACGACTTGAGGTTTATAACCTATCGTGTTGAAATTTTTGTGCCTATTCAAGTTGGCTTTGCATAGGAGTTCTGAGAGTTCTCAATTGGTTGCACAACTACTTGGAAGCAATGGCAGGCACCTGAGCTGCCAAATGGCAAGAATTTAAGATTGCACAAGTTTAATCAATATGAGTTTGGATTTGTCACTAACCTTGTCTTGTGATTATGCTTTTGACAAATTCACATGGATAAGAACACATACACTATTAAATCTAAGTGTCATAAGGTTTCTCTCCGATTCATGAAAATGATGGTGAGGAAACACTTTCACTAAGTAGATTTTAGCTAGATAGCAATTGTGATATTTGCATTCTCAAAGTCGTTAGTGGAGCGTGTGTGGTTTACCGGCACACTAACATGGACTTGTGAGAAGTGGCAAAGGTCTAAACAATTGAGACTATGATTATGGCATCCCTTTTCATAGTTCTAAAATTGTTTAGACACACATGTGAGCTATCTAAGAGAGGTGTATGATTTTGATAAAGTTTTATCAAAACAATCTAGTATCAGAAATCTGAACTTTGGTAAGAAAGTCAGCTGATTTCTGAGTACATGTCAAAGCTAGTGGGAGCATAAGTGTTATGCTAATAATCATCATGTTAGTGGGAGCATGATAATTATGACAAAGGTTGCAAGTTAGCAATGTTAATTATAGAAAACAAAAGTTTCAATTCGTGAGGTTGCAGGGGTTGAAAAAGTTGTTTTGCTATAATTAAGGGAGAGGAAATTATACTTCATTTCAATTCTAAAAAGCTTAGATTGAGATTTTAATCGTATTTAATCAAGGATATATATATGAATTTCATGTTGGAATGGCTCAACATAAGGAAATTCTATATATGGGTCCATTACTTGCGTTCTAAAATTCGATTATGATTACGGCATCCCTTTTCATAATCTGAATTTTGAGAACTTGGCAAATTGAAATGGAAATATTATAGCAAAAGACTGGTTTAGTCTTTATGTGAGACATCATGACTCGTGTCCCATATGCTTCGGATATAGGATCGATTACATGTGCTATATTCATCCTTTCTAAAATTTTCCAAATGCCTGGGGCATTATGAAGGGAAAAGGTCTAGAATTGGATATGACTAAAATGATTAAGCAATTGTCGAGGACAATCTAAGGTTTACCAAAGATTGGTTGCTCAAGGACAGTTGGAAGTATAATGTTAATTCTGGAAGGACCATATTGACATAATCTGTAAGGAGGCAACTCTTGTTCAGAAGTGATAGTCAAAATGGAATATGGAAATGTTTCAAAGTTAGAAATTATTCAATCTGTGTAAGATTAGGAAACTTAATGAAAGAAGGATGTTTCCAAGGAGCTGATCTCCTTTGGAATGCTCTGTAATGATTGTTGTCAAGTCTTTCTGACTTTGTGCATAATCATTAAGAGGATCAATCATATAAGTTTAGAATCTAACAGATTTCAGTAAATGGCATGAATTTGGAATTCTTGCATTTGCAGTAAGGATTTGGGACTGTGAAAAGAGGATCATTGGAGTGATGTTCAATTGATCTATTTTACAAAGTAAAGATCATAGACAAACATAGTATGCATACTTGGTGTATGGCATGACTAGTGTTTAGAAAACATAGTGTACATGCTTGGAGCATGGGACAACTATTGTTTTAAATTCAAGTATAAATTTGATAAAACCGAAACAATGAATAATGAGTAATCAGTATGGTGATAAATAAAAGTGTTTATTTATATTCATAGGGTTTGATACCATATTTGATTCATTTATTCTTGTGTTTCACTTTGCATGTTTTGACTTCCAGAATAACTAAGTCGCTCTTCCTGAATGATTAAGTTATTCAAACCATCCACAGTCGGTCATATGTTGGAAGTAGATATGAATCAAGACTGTCATGAGTTGGTTTGTAGAGGTCCAAGTTGGTGGACAAAGTGGTGCTACAACACTCATGAGTGCTCATAAGTTCTGAGTATTGGATTCAACCCGCGCTCATTTGAATCACTTCATGGATTTTATCACGAGTGATCATGAGACGATAATATCTTATATTCTTCAAACCTAGAGATATGAGTTGTTACTATGAGTTGGTTATACATTGATTGCACGAAAACGCATTGGTAACTCGATGTTATAAAATGTGCCTTTGTGTATGATTCAACAAGTAGTAGAACAAGCCATATGAGTCGAAGTTTATCCATTCCTTTTACCTTCGGGATAAAAGCGATATCTGTGGGCCCCTCGATGATTTAAAGATGATACATGTGAGTGGTTGGCCAAGCCAGGACTGATTTGATTTGTTCAATCAGTCAGTCATCATGAATCGGAAATCGGGAAACAACAAATGGACAGAGAGAATGATTGATAATCCATGTCTCAGTCCATATGATATCTAGAATGGAGGAATATATGATCCCTTATCTAATGGACAAGTCATTGACAAAGGTCAGAGTTCATCGACAAGGTCAGAGTTCGACAGAAGCTTTTGAGAGCTGCGATTGCTGATCGGTTCCTGAAGTCATACGTAATAATAGTTTTAGACTTATCCAAGTGGGAGACTGTTGGATTAATGTCTAAGTCCATAACTATAATTGGTAAGACTTGACCTGACCCGGCATGGTCCATTTGGGTTGCATGGCATCATGCATTTGGATAGACTATAATGAGAGAAATAACACTTAAGGTTGGTTAATATATTATAAGTTCTAATATATTAATAAGGTTATTTAATTAGTATTGATCAAGAATTAATTTGGAATTAATTAAGTGATCAAAAGGAGACTAATTAAATATATGGGTTGATTGTGTAAATCATTCATTCTTATATATGTGGGCTTGTGATCCAAGATTCCTTATGTTGGACTAAGTCCATGGGGTGACCCATGGATACTCCATGGAGGTTAAAATCCATGGAGCATAAGGAATGGGTAAAGTTATGAGTTACATGGTGTAACCCTAATAGCCACCATATAAAAGAATCCCATGGCTCAAGAAATCGTGCACTAATGTGTGAGTGTGAGGGCTAGACGATTTCAAGGAGTGTTCAAGTTTCTCTCAAGTTATTCCAAGTGTATTTGGTGTTGTGTGAACCATTTGAGGTCTCACACTTGGGGCACTAGGCACTCAAGCTTCATGAAGACATTCTACATCAAAGAGGTATGTATTCTATCTTGTTATATTTATTATTTTGTATGCTAGATTAGGATAATACCTTGGATGTTAATAATTGTATGTATAATAGAGAAAACATAGATCCAAGGTATTTAGGGTTGCATGTACACTTAGGAGTGTTAGAATGCTCATAACCCAACAATATAAGACTCAGAGTAAACAAACAATCGATTGTGCGCATCTGCCCTAAGCTCACAACCAAACAAGGAACAGGAATTAAGGCGGATAGCACACATTCCATTGGTTGTTAGATCATCGTCATATATAACCCTGGTGTAATCACTTGTTACTCATGGAGTTAATTGTAATGTTTCCTTTATATCTAATGAAGAAGTTCTTTAAGAAAACCCTTATTTCTTATAATAAAATAGTGACTACTTTTATAATAGCTTAGTTTATACTGCTATATATAATCTAATATCGGATAGAAAGTTAATTGAGCGAATCTGCCCTAATTCCACAACCAAACGAGGAACAGAAATTAAGGCAGAAAACACACCTCCAACTACCTATTGGGTATTAGTTTTATACATAAACATGGTGTATAAACTAAGGTATTATAGAGTTACTCACCTAAGGTCTTTTAAATTGTACTGGTTTAACAAAATGGATTAAACCCTTTACCGGGAAGTTTCTAGTTTTGTATACCAAAAGTACTGAAAGTATGTTTTGTACTAGAAAAACTGTGCTTTGACTCTGTGTCCTATAACCTGACCCATACCTGGTACCCTTATGATGACTCAATGTATACTAAGCATACATATATATAGAATCGGGTAGAAAATAGATTGGGTGAATTCGTTCCAAGCCCACAACCAAACAAGGAACAGGAAATGAAGCGGAGAGCACACATCCTATTACCTGTCGGACCCTATTGGTATATATATATACATCATGTTATGTATACATTAAGGAATCATAAGACTAGCATTATGGTCCTATCTTTTACTCGTATCCTTCTACCAAGGCATCTTCTGTTATGTGCTAGACTCGACTGTTCTGTTTGTCGTATGTAAGAATGTATATTTTCCCTAGTTTATAACTATCTTGACTCGAAAATAGTTTGGGTTGGACTTTCAAGTGGTACCGTCACTTTATGAAAGAAAGGGAAGTGTAAGTACACAGTTGTCGTTTGTAATGATATGCGGATGTACTAATAACCTAAAAACATATTTGTTTTATTACGGTTATAATGTGAAGGCTAGAACCCTTACTATACGCTCTCCCTGTCAGGAGATTAGGGGAACTAAACACGACCTCTGCAAATTCTTGCAAGCCATGTAATTCACATTAAAGTATATGATCATGTATACCCAATATAACTATCACCTTTTGTTTAAAACAATGAGTTAGTGATACATTGGTATAATTAGATCCTGTATGTGTGTTCTCATGCTATAGCAACCTAACTTGTTTGTTTTGTACTGTATCTTGTACGTTCTGTTTGTTTCTAGTAATTGTGTGTTCTCTCTGTATGGTATTGTTTGATTCTCTTCACTATCTGTTCTGTATGGTATTGTTTGTTTATGTGCTTCATTGTACTAGAAGTAATGATTAGCATTCTTCTAAACTATACCTATTATAGCTTACTAATGTTCTACTTGGACTGTTACTGGAAAGACTCGTTTATCTACTAAGTTATGTTTGTACTTTAAAAACAAAGGATGATATTAGTTTTAGTAATTAGATAATCTTGAAATTTGTAAAATGTAATTGACATTTGATGATAAATAAAAGTTGTTATTTATGAGTAAGTGTTGCTATCTCTTGTCAATCGTTTACTATTATTTCTTTTTGCATGTTTTGACTTCCAGAATAATTATTTTATGGTTTATATCATATTATTCAAACTCTCCACAGTCGGTCATATGTTGGAAGTAGATATGAATCAAGACTGTCATGGGTTGGCTTGTAGAGGTCTAAGATGTTAGACAAAGCGGGGCTACAACACTCATGAGTGCTCATAAGTTCTGAGTATTGGATTCAACCCACGCTCACTTGTATCACTTCATGAAATTTTTCTCGAGTGATCGTGAGACGGTAATATCATATAAGTCTTCAAACCTAGAGATATGATTTGTTGCCTATGAGTTGGTTATGCATTGATTGCACGAAAACGCATTGGTAACTCGATGTTATAAATCGTGCCTTTGTGTGTAGTTCAACAAGTAGTAGAGCAAACATATGAGTCGAAGTTTATCTGTTCCTTCTAGAATTAGAAGCGATATCTGGGCCCCTCGATGATTTTGTTTTGACCTATGTACCGGGCCCGGTCAGAACTAAATTGATGTGTTCAGTTAAGTTCTATGTCAAACAAATCGGAAATCGGGAAACAAATGCTGGACAATAAGCAAGACCATGTTCCATGTATTTGTCCGGCTGATATCTAGAACAGAGGATTATATGATCACTTATCTAAAATGGCGCTTCATAGTTCAACAGAGTTTAAAGAGCTACGATTGTTGATCGGTTCCTGAAGTCATACTTGCAACTATAGTTATTAGACTTATCCAAGTGGGAGACTGTTGGATATAGTGTCTAAGTCCATAACTATATTTGGTATGTACTTGACCCGACCCGGCATGGTCCATTTGGGTTACACTTCACCCGAACAATTTATGGATAATCGTTTGAGAATAGTATAAGTTATGATTTATTAATATATTATAAGTCCTAATATATTAATATAAAATCATATTATTTAATTAGTATTGATCTATAATTAATCTAGAATTAATTTAGAGATCAAAAGTATGACTAATTAAATATGGGCTCATGTATTTATATAGTGTAGGCTAATGCTTATTTGGAATGGGCTAGGCTTGCATGGAAAGTCCATGGATACTCCATGGAGCTTTAACCCATGGATCTCATGGAAATGAAAAGACATGGGTATTAGGGTTTACATGAATGTAACCCTAATCCACCACACTATATAAAGGAGGCTTTGGTTCTTGAAATCACATGAGTTGTGGTGAGTAAAGTAAGAGGGCCGATTTCAAGAAGGTGATTACTATTCTCTCAAAGTTCCAAGTTTGTGGTGATTTGTGATTTCCATTTGAGGCATCCACACTATTGGTGCTAGGCTCTAAAACTCCAAGCAATCAACTACAACTACAAGGTAAGTAATTCTACTAGCTTTATTTGATTCAAATTCCCCATGCCATGCTAGATAGGATAAGAACCTTGGAAAAATAATTATTTGCATGTATCATAGTCAAACATAGATCCAAGGTTTCTATGGTTGCATGTACACCATAGGAGTGTTAGAATGCTCAAAACCCATCAGTGGTATCAGAGCCAGGTTTGTTTTATTTGATACTTGATGCAAAAAAAAAAAAAAAAAAAAAAAAAAAAAAAAAAAACTTGAAAATCAAAGTTTTGTTCAAAAGCTCGTATCAAAATTTCAAGTTTTGTATATGTACTTACGATTCTTGAAATTTTTGATATGAACATTCATAAACATATGAGTTTAGAAGATCATAGAAATTATGTGCTAATAATTGATTAGATTAATTCTTGATCTTTATGTGTTTTAATGGAGTCCATAACTAGTTCTTAAGTTATGGATAACCAAAAGTCACATTTATAAATAACCATTAAAAGAACACATAGGTTACAAAAAATGAAGAGTCTTCATTTTTAATAACCATTAACTCATAAGTTATGAGAAATGAAAAGTTTTGAAAGTTTACAAAACTTGCCCTCAAGTTTTGGAACATGTAAAGGCATATTAAAAACTTTAGTTCCAACCCCTAGAATTTTAAAAGTTAAAATTCAACCCTTATACTTTATAATATTATAAGTTTAATAATATTTATATATGTATAAGATCAAGTCGTCTTACCGCTAGTACGCCTCATTCACGAAGCCGGTCTATAAGGGGGGTATAAGGTTGTTGCCTATAAAATGGCAACTTAATGGGTGTCCACTCTCACCCACCGCTTCCTTGATCGGTGGAGGGTCGTTAGCCGAACGGGTAGGACAAGGACTTATAAATTCTCATTAAAAGTATAATGATAATACTAAAGTAACTAAACTTTATTGAATTCCCAATCTTAGTTATTTTAGGAAAATGTGAATAAGGTGCTAATCCATGAAATTACACTTTACACTTTGTTTAAGTCGTTAGTGTAGCGTGTGTGGTTAACCGGCACACTAACTTGAACTTAACAAGGTAGGTAAAGGGTGACTTAATGTTTATCATAGTATCGATGGAGCGTGTGTGGTTAACTGGCACATCGATTGAGGGGTAATACATTAAGGGTACCAAGTAATTTGCATGGTTACTTCACACCTTGTTTTGTGATCCTCGGCATCCCGGTCACAAAACTTGAAGGGCACACTCGGCATCCCGGTCACAATTAAAACCTAATTAAATACTTCGTTTTTCATGGTGGAAATTGGTGAATCGTCATTCACCTACCTTCAAATATCTTATAGCTTAGATTACGGCATCCCTCTTCTAAGTTATAAAATATTGTGTTGGGTCCTAGCCTTAATATTACATTTGGGTGTTTTGTTAAGGACTATCTCTATATCTAATCTAATATATTCCCTCTTCTTTTCAGATGTCTTCCAATAACAATGCTTCTGGCTCAAACCCTACTTGCTCCTTCTCTCTCATGAATCTTTGTGGGAGAGTCATCTTTGATGGGTCCAACTTTACAGATTGGATCAGAAACATCAGGATGGTCACTCGGTATGAGAACAAAGAATATGTTCTCGACAAGGAGCTGAAGGTACCCGAGCCAACTACTACTCCTGAAGAGCTTGCTGAATATGAGGTACATGAAAGAGATGCTACAAAAGTGGCATGCATCATGATGGCCACCATGACAGCCGAGCTCCAAAAGTCCTATGAGGACTATTATCCTTTTGAGATGCACCAGGACTTGATGGACCGCTACCATCAAAGTGCTCGTCAAGAGCGATATGAAATAATCTCCTCCATGATAACAACCCGAATGAAGGATGGTGAACCCATCACGGGCCACATGCAGAAAATGCAAAGGTATGTGGACCGTTTACTGAAGCTGAATGTGAACTTCCCTGAGGAGTTAGCAATAGACATCATTTTGCACTCCTTGCCATCGTGTTATGATCAATTCCGCATGACATATCACATGAACAAGGAAGAAGTCACCCTCAGCAAACTTCAAGGACTCTTGAAGACCGTCGAAAGTGGTCTAAAGGGTAAGTCGGTTGTTACTACTCCTACTCCTACTCCAACTGCGGCCAATGTCTTGGAAATCGGGCATGGCGAAGGGAAGAAGAGAAAGAACCCTTCTAAGGGTACCAAGGGTAAGACCCTTGAAGGCTCCTCTTCAAGCAAAACCAAGAAAGGTTTTGTCACTCCTTCTGCTAACCCTAATGAGGCTGAATGCTTCTATTGCCATGAAAAGTCGCACTAGAAGCGAAACTGCCCAAAGTACCAGCAAGATTTGAAGGATGGGAAAGTAAAACCCAACCATGCAGGTATATACACTATATTGTCTAATAACTCACCTCATTCTAAGTATTGGGTCCTTGATACAGGTTGTGGTATTCACATATGTTGTGATTTGCAGGGACTAAAAAGAAGTGAGAATGTGGAGCAGGGAAAGATAAACTTGATCATGGGAAACAGCAAAGCTTCACCTGTCACCAAGATAGGAGTTTATTCCTTAGTGCTAAATAGTGGGTTTACATTAGATTTAAATAAATGTTATTATTCGCCAGAAATGGCAAGAAATGTTATTTCCTTTCATGCATTGTATAAACAAGGTTTTACCTTTTATTTTGATAATAATAATGGTAGTATTGATGCTTTCTTTAATAATGTTCTTTATTTTAAAACATTACCTTGTGATGGCGTGTATGAAACTGTATCTGTTGTAGATAATCTAGGAAATAATGTATTGTGTATTAACTCTTCCACTAGCTTAGATAAAGCATCCTTATGGCATTGTCGTCTTGGACATGTAAGCAAGAAACGCATAGGCCAACTCCAAAAGGATGGAGTCTTGGAGTCATTTGACCTAAAGTCAGATGATAGTTGTGAATCTTGTTTGCTTGGTAAAATGACAAAGTCACCTTTTACTGGCACTTGTGCTAGGGGTGAAGGTTTGTTGGACCTCATACACACGGATGTGTGTGGACCCTTCAGAACCGCCACAAGAGATGCTAATCGGTTCTATGTGACTTTTACTGATGATTTTAGTAGATATGGATATGTCTACCTAATCAAGCATAAGTCAGAAACCTTTGAGAAATTCAAAGAGTTTAAGCAAAAAGTGGAGAATCAGTTGGGCAGGAACATTAAGATGCTTCGATCCGATCGTGGTGGTGAGTATCTTAGTACTGAGTTCCTTGACTATCTTAAGGAATGTGGGATTGTCTCACAATTGACACCTCCTAGGACACCATAGTTGAATGGTGTAGCTGAGAGGCCCAATCGGACCTTGTTGGACATGGTTCGTTCCATGATGAGTCGAGCTTCGCTACCAATCTCATTTTGGGGGTATGCCTTAGAGACTGCCGCCCATATCCATAATCTAGTCCCTACAAAGACGGTTGCCAAAACACCTCACGAGGTGTGGACTGGAAAAGTTCCCAATCTAGACCACAACAAGATTTGGGGTTGCGAGGCTTTCGTGAGACGCGAGACTCACGATAAGCTCGAACCCCGAAGCGAAAGGTGTATTTTCATCGGCTACCCACAGAAATCCTTTGGTTACATCTTCTACAGACCCAGTGATAATGTGGTCTTTGTAGCAAGAAGAGGATTCTTTCGAGAGAGAGAATTCATGAGCCAAGGAGACAGTGGGAGGCAAATTGACCTTGAGGAATTTCAAGAGTCAAGTGGTGAAGGAACCTCAAACCCTAGCCCTCAACCTGAGGAGAAAACTCCTGTTAAGCCGACTGAAGAATCTATACCTTTGAGGCGTTCCACCAGAGTTAGGAATGCACCTGAGCATTATTATGGTTTTCATATTACTGCAGAAGGCGAGACACTTATCAGTGATAACACACTGGTAAATCTGGATGAGCCTAACAGCTACACGGAAGCCATGGCAGGCCCTGAGGCTGCTAAATGGAAAGAGGCTATGGATAGCGAGATACATTCCATGTATGACAATCAAGTTTGGAACTTGGTTGACAATGTACCTGATCGTAAGATAGTTGGGTGCAAATGGATCTTCAAGAAGAAGACCGACATGGATGGTAATGTACACACTTATAAGGCACGACTGGTTGCAAAGGGTTATTCTCAAACTCCGGGAGTTGATTATGATGAGACCTTTTCACCAGTGGCCAAGATTAAGTCTATTAGGGTTCTGTTAGCCATTGCTGCATTTCATGATTATGAAATATGGCAAATGGATGTCAAAACCGCTTTCCTTAATGGAAAGTTGGCTGAAGATGTTTACATGGTTCAGCCAGAGGGTTTTGTCAGTACAGAGTACCCCAGTAGAGTGTGTAAGCTCGAGAAATCCATTTATGGATTAAAACAGGCACCTCGCATATGGAATCTTTGCTTTGATGAGAAAATCAAAGAATTTGGCTTTTCAAGGAGTGAAGATGAATCTTGTGTCTATATCAAGGCTAGTGGGAGTATAGTCAGCTTTTTGGTACTGTATGTGGATGACATACTACTCATAGGAAATGACATCCCAACCCTGCAGGAAGTAAAGTCCTGGCTTGGGAAGTGTTTCGCTATGAAGGACCTTGGAGAAGCTGCCTATATCCTAGGGATAAGGATTTTGAGAAACAGGAGTAAAAGACTAATTGGACTTAGTCAAAGCACCTATGTGGACAAAGTGTTGAAAAGGTTCAACATGCATAACTCCAAGAAAGGAGAGTTACCCATCCAGAGTAACGCCAGATTGAGTAAGACACAAAGCCCTAGTACTGAGGCTGAGATAGCAGAAATGAGTCGAATACCTTATGCTTCGGCTGTAGGATCGATCATGTATGCTATGACGTATACTCGACCTGATGTAGCCTTTGCTTTGAGCATGGTTAGCAGGTATCAGGGGAACCCTGGCAAGGCACACTGGACTGCAGTAAAGAATATCCTCAAGTACCTACGGAGGACTAAGGACTGGGTCCTTACCCTCGGTGGCAGTGAGGACTTGAGAGTTGTAGGGTACAGTGATGCTAGCTTTCAGACTGACTGGGATAATTTCCGCTCTCAGTCGGGCTGGGTATTTACTCTAAACGGAGGGGCAATTACTTGTAAAAGTTCCAAGTAGGAGACAGTGGCTGATTCCACCTGTGAATCAGAGTATATAGCAGCAAGCGAGGCAGCAAAGGAGGCTATATGGCTAAAGAACTTCATCGGAGACCTTGGAGTTGTACACGCTATAAAGGAGCCAATGGAGATTTTCTATGACAGCAATAGTGCGGTTGCCTTAGCCAAGGAACCAAGAGATCATGGGAGATCCAGACACAATGACAGAAAATATCACTTCATCAGACATCGAATATAAGAAGGAATCCTCGTGGCAAAGAGGGTATCATCGGATGAGAACCCAGCAGATCCCCTCACGAAGGGACTGACTCGGGCTAAGCATCTCCAGCATGCTCGGAGCATAGGGCTGAAGGATGATATTAGTTTTAGTAGTTAGATAATCTTGAAATTTGTAAAATGTAATTGACATTTGATGATAAATAAAAGCTGTTATTTATGAGTAAAGTGTTGCTATCTCTTGTCAATCGTTTACTATTATTTCTTTTTGCATGTTTTGACTTCCAGAATAATTATGTTATGGTTTATATCATATTATTCAAACTCTCCACAGTCGGTCATATGTTGGAAGTAGATATGAATCAAGACTGTCATGGGTTGGCTTGTAGAGGTCTAAGATGTTAGACAAAGCGGGGCTACAACACTCATGAGTGCTCATAAGCTCTGAGTATTGGATTCAACCCACGCTCACTTGTATCACTTCATGGAATTTTTCTCGAGTGATCGTGAGACGGTAATATCATATAAGTCTTCAAACCTAGAGATATGATTTGTTGCCTATGAGTTGGTCATGCATTGATTGCACGAAAATGCATTGGTAACTCGATGTTATAAACCGTGCCTTTGTGTGTAGTTCAACAAGTAGTAGAGAAAACATATGAGTCGAAGTTTATCTGTTCCTTCTAGAATTAGAAGTGATATCTGGGCCCCTCGATGATTTTGTTTTGACCTATGTATCGGGCCCGGTCAGAACTAAATTGATGTGTTCAGTTAAGTTCTATGTCAAACAAATTGGAAATCGGGAAACAAATGCTGGACAATAAGCAAGACCATGTTCCATGTATTTGTCCGGCTGATATCTAGAACAGAGGATTATATGATCACTTATCTAAAATGGCGCTTCATAGTTCAACAGAGTTTAAAGAGCTACGATTGTTGATCGGTTCCTGAAGTCATAATTGCAACTATAGTTATTAGACTTATCCAAGTGGGAGACTGTTGGATATAGTGTCTAAGTCCATAACTATATTTGGTATGTACTTGACCCGACCCGGCATGGTCCATTTGGGTTACACTTCACCCGAACAATTTATGGATAATCGTTTGAGAATAGTATAAGTTATGATTTATTAATATATTATAAGTCCTAATATATTAATATAAAATCATATTATTTAATTAGTATTGATCTATAATTAATCTAGAATTAATTTAGAGATCAAAAGTATGACTAATTAAATATGGGCTCTTGTATTTATATAGTGTGGGCTAATGCTTATTTGGAATGGGCTAGGCTTGCATGAAAAGTCCATGTATACTCCATGGAGCTTTAACCCATGGATCTCATGGAAATGAAAAGACATGGGTATTAGGGTTTACATGAATGTAACCCTAATCCACCACACTATATAAAGGAGGCTTTGGTTCTTGAAATCACATGAGTTGTGGTGAGTAAAGTAAGAGGGCCGATTTCAAGAAGGTGATTACTATTCTCTCAAAGTTCCAAGTTTGTGGTGATTTGTGATTTCCATTTGAGGCATCCACACTATTGGTGCTAGGCTCTAAAACTCCAAGCAATCAACTACAACTACAAGGTAAGTAATTCTACTAGCTTTATTTGATTCAAGTTCCCCATGCCATGCTAGATAGGATAAGAACCTTGGAAAAATAATTATTTGCATGTATCATAGTCAAACATAGATCCAAGGTTTCTAGGGTTGCATGTACACCATAGGAGTGTTAGAATGCTCAAAACCCATCACCTTTCTGTGGCAGTTCAGACACTGCATTTTCCGGCATACTCCGGTGTGGTGAAAGTTGCACTTTCCACACTTCGGAAGGTTTCCAACATATCGACTGGCAGGTGCTGAAGCAGTAGGCGTCGTAGTGGCGTACATAATACTCTCTCGTTGCTCTTGCGTGGTGTCTTGTGTTGTTCGCTTCTTCTTTCTCTTGTTCCCCGACTTCTGATTACAGTCCTCTTCCCTCGATGGCTCGGGAATAGGGACTTTTACACCGTGGCGGACTCCATGGTCGATGAGTCGCTGAGCTAGGCGTTTAGCACTATCAAATGTGGCTGGGTTAGAAGACAACACATTTCCTTGGGTCGGAGCAGTCAGACCCCAAATGTATCTTTTTATCTTCTTGTTCTCCGAGGTAATCATCCTGGGGCATAGAGCTGCTAGCTCGATGAACCGGTCGGTGTAGGTCACTATGTCAGAGTCGACCATAGTGAGACCCCACAGCTCTTGTTCCAGCTTTTGAATTTCGCCTAACGGGCAGTATTCCTCCCGCATTAACTCTTTTAGGTTTTCCCAACCTATTGAGTTAGCCACTGATAGAGTCAGTGATTTAACGTGGCTGTTCCACCATGTTAGGGCCTTGCCAGAGAAGGTGCAGGCAGCAAACTTCACTTTGCTTCCTTCTGGGCATAAACAGATTTCGAAGATCGACTCTGTTTTCTCGAACCATTGCATGAGGGCGATGACTCCTTCAGTCCCATTAAAGGACAATGGTTGGCATTTGGTGAAGTCCTTGTAGGAGAACTCTCTCGAGCGCCCGAGGACCTCACCTCGAGTAGAATCAGTAGGCGTTCCACCTCCATTGGTACTGATGGAGTGATATTGAGCCATGGCTGTTGCCACAGCCGCAGCCACTGCAGCGTTTATAGCTGCCATATCGATTTGCGAAGGAGGCGGTATTGGAGTTATCAGAGTAGTGCGTCTGTTAGATCTGCGAGGAGGCATCTTTTCTAAAAGAATACAAAGATGAGACGGAATAAGTCTAAAGCAATGGACACAAGCCGAAAGCTGAAAAGACAAGGTTATCCTAGTTCTGGATGTATCGGGTCCTGACTTCCACAGGGTTCTAGAAACAATTCATAAAAGAGTCTATACCTAATAAACTCTATGAATTTGAAATAACTATCCTCAAATGAATATCTGTTTCCTGGATAACTGTTACCAGTTGCATGTAAGAAAATAATCTTAACATATAATGTGAGCAGTGTTTCCACTCGCTCATTAAATTAACCAGATTATTATTTATTAGTGTGACGTGTAAGACGTTTTGGTTACTTCGGCTGATCCTTCTTTGCAAACTTCTCATGAACTTG
This sequence comes from Lactuca virosa, assembly GCF_052849685.1. Classification (NCBI taxonomy): domain Eukaryota; kingdom Viridiplantae; phylum Streptophyta; class Magnoliopsida; order Asterales; family Asteraceae; genus Lactuca; species Lactuca virosa. The sequence continues at coordinate 122,488,431 of NC_136432.1, read as the reverse complement.
TTCTTGGTCCTCCTGGACTCTTCTGTTGTCTACTATGAGGAAGTGGTTACATCTATCTGGGCTTGTCGTGCGAGAATGAAAGTTACTAAAGAATCTATGAGCTTTAAGGTAACTTTATGGGGTGATCCTTACCGAGTCCTCCTAATTGTACAAGGTACACAAGTTTGTATATATTTGAAGATTAAATAGACCTTCGAATAAGTGATCCTACTCCAAAACTACACCCTTAAGAGGAATGGATAGCGAAGCGTAGACCACATATTCTAAGTCTATAAGATCTTGATCATATATAAAACTTTAGGAATATACCTTGCAAGATTATAGACCTATCTGTAAGGGTCTTTAAGTTGTCACATAAGTTATTTATATGAACTAAAATACTCCTATAGTATTCTAACGTAATGTACTTGTTCTGGTGCTCAGGTAAGTTTTAACACTGTTGCAACACCACATCCTTCCCAAACACATGTCGGTCACATCTCGAACGAATATAGTTGATCAGGCTATATTGATCCTAGCTATGATTACATAACTGTTCAGGTTGACGACAGTGCCCAACCTTTAAATACTTTTAGTTCTGTTCTCCTCGTGACACTAGTTCTATTATGCACATGTATAAGCAAGTAGGTATATTTTTATAACCTATAGTTATATTCTAAAAATATATCATTATCTAGAGCACTTAAGCCCCATTGTATTTATAGTTGTATATCTTTTATCGGTTGATATACTTAGTTTACTATAAACAATGCTCTGATACCAATCTGTCACACCCCTAAAACCGGAACGGCGGAAACGTTCAGGGGTGGAGGACGTCATGTGTAGTATCACGAGATATGTATATGGTAAGCAAGTAGTGAACAACCATTTCATTTCGAAAGAAAGTGTTTACAATGTGTGTGTTCACAAAACATAGAATTCATAAACAAATAACAAAACAAGACTTGAAGCTATAATGCTCCATCTTCTGAATTCCCAGCACGAGCACCTGTCTAATAGTCTCCTGAGAATACAAGTTATTTGAAAGAGTTGATCAGCAATTAAGCCGGTGAGTTCATAAGAGTTTAGTGATGTAAGTAAGTTGTAAAGTGTTGTTAAAAATGTAGATGTAAAATGGTGTTAAAAATGTAGTTGTAACATGTAGTTGTAAAATGTCGTAAGTTGTAAGTCCTGTTTTGAAAAGTTCTCCTGTTCCTCTAGAAAATCATATATTTCCTACTTTGATGGAAGTTTAAGTAAAATGACACTACAACCCATTCTATGGGTACTAAGTGGGTACAAGTTATATAAGACTTAGAGTAAACAAACAATCGATTGTGCGCATCTGCCCTAAGCTCACAACCAAACAAGGAACAGGAATTAAGGCGGATAGCACACATTCCATTGGTTGTTAGATCATCGTCATATATAACCCTGGTGTAATCACTTGTTACTCATGGAGTTAATTGTAATGTTTCCTTTATATCTAATGAAGAAGTTCTTTAAGAAAACCCTTATTTCTTATAATAAAATAGTGACTACTTTTATAATAGCTTAGTTTATACTGCTATATATAATCTAATATCGGATAGAAAGTTAATTGAGCGAATCTGCCCTAATTCCACAACCAAACGAGGAACAGAAATTAAGGCAGAAAACACACCTCCAACTACCTATTGGGTATTAGTTTTATACATAAACATGGTGTATAAACTAAGGTATTATAGAGTTACTCACCTAAGGTCTTTTAAATTGTACTGGTTTAACAAAATGGATTAAACCCTTTACCGAGAAGTTTCTAGTTTTGTATACCAAAAGTACTGAAAGTATGTTTTGTACTAGAAAAACTGTGCTTTGACTCTGTGTCCTATAACCTGACCCATACCTGGTACCCTTATGATGACTCAATGTATACTAAGCATACATATATATAGAATCGGGTAGAAAATAGATTGGGTGAATTCGTTCCAAGCCCACAACCAAACAAGGAACAGGAAATGAAGCGGAGAGCACACATCCTATTACCTGTCGGACCCTATTGGTATATATATATATATATATATATATATATATATATATCATGTTATGTATACATTAAGGAATCATAAGACTAGCATTATGGTCCTATCTTTTACTCGTATCCTTCTACCAAGGCATCTTCTGTTATGTGCTAGACTCGACTGTTCCGTTTGTCGTTTGTAAGAATGTATATTTTCCCTAGTTTATAACTATCTTGACTCGAAAATAGTTTGGGTTGGACTTTCAAGTGGTACCGTCACTTTATGAAAGAAAGGGAAGTGTAAGTACACAGTTGTCGTTTGTAATGATATGCGGATGTACTAATAACCTAAAAACATATTTGTTTTATTACGGTTATAATGTGAAGGCTAGAACCCTTACTATACGCTTTCCCTGTCAGGAGATTAGGGGAACTAAACACGACCTCTGCAAATTCTTGCAAGCCATGTAATTCACATTAAAGTATATGATCATGTATACCCAATATAACTATCACCTTTTGTTTAAAACAATGAGTTAGTGATACATTAGTATAATTAGATCCTGTATGTGTGTTCTCATGCTATAGCAACCTAACTTGTTTGTTTTGTACTGTATCTTGTACGTTCTGTTTGTTTCTAGTAATTGTGTGTTCTCTCTGTATGGTATTGTTTGATTCTCTTCACTATCTGTTCTGTATGGTATTGTTTGTTTCTGTGCTTCATTGTACTAGAAGTAATGATTAGCATTCTTCTAAACTATACCTATTATAGCTTACTAATGTTCTACTTGGACTGTTACTGGAAAGACTCGTTTATCTACTAAGTTATGTTTGTACTTTAAAAACAAAGTTTTGTATAACTAGAATGTAACATAACTTTAAAAGAGTTTTGAAATGTTTTGACGACTTATAAATGACATAAGTAACATTTTGAAAGATGTTTATAACAAACATTTACATAATTATCATTATGTTCAACTTGTATTCCCCCCTTAAAACAGTTAAAACAGTTAAAAGATTCATTACGGGGTATGAACTCACCTGATGTGGGTGATTCAAACGGGTATGAGTGTAAGGATGAGAAGTTCCACGAATGAAGTCCCGAGACACAATAAGTCCTAAATGACATATAAGGACACATATTGACATGAATATAGTGTTTATAAACAACTATATGAAAGGAAACACCTCTGGGACTAGGAAACACCTTGACCAAGTGTTGGAATCACATGTGATTCAACAAAGGAAAGTGAAATGGCACTAACATGAGTTTACGGTTTAGGGTTTACGATCCTAATGGGTTTACGGCCGTAAACCCATGGTAACTTCTACCATTTGGTGTTTTCAGGTCTAACAAGTCAAGGTTAAGCATACTATGATCAAGTCCAAGCCTTAGGAAGTAATTGTGGCACCATTTCACCACTTTTTAGAGTTTACGGCCCATGGACCATTCCTCATGAGTCTACGGCTGTAAACTCATGGTCAAACATGGCTAAGTGCACTTTTGAAGACTAGGGAAACTTTAGGGACTTTTGCTCTACACTTGTATGAAGAAGACCACCTCAAATGAGGCTTTTGATGAGTTTACGGCCCAAAGGAGTTTACGGCCGTAAACTCATGGTCATTAAGACCTTGAGTGAATTTTAAGGTCCTTCAAACATCAAGGAAGGGTTCTGGGTCATTTGCGTTGCATCCTATAGGGTTTATGGCCCTAATGGCCACCAAAAAGGGGTTTACGGTCTTGGGAGTTTACGGCCGTAAACTCCCTTTGATCTTGTGTTCTTGATGTTTTCAAGTCTCTAAGCATGGATACTAACTAGATATGAAGTATAGGGGAGTGTACTTACGATCTAGAAGCTTGAAATGGTTGATATTAGCCAAGAACACTAGTGTGTGTTCTTGGTGTTCTTGGTGAAACTTGAAGATCTATGAAAACATGATTTTCATGGATGAATCATAAGGATGAAGCTAGTTAAGAAGGATTAACAACTAACTAGAGAAAGAACACTTACGATTTTTTGAAGATCAAGTATGAAGATCAGGATGATACTTGAGAGAAAACTCATGTGTTCTTGAAGGGAAAGTGAAAGAATGAAGAAAAGTGAAGGAAATGAACTTATATGGAGGAGTTTACGGCCTACATGAGTTTACGGCCGTAAACTCCATGTTTACGGTCGTAAACTCCATTTGATGGAGTTTAGGGCTTGATTCTTCTACTGTGGCCTTTTGCAGATAAATTCCAACACTTATTCCTTAAATGTACTAGGCCTAAACTCCTTAGAAAGACCTTTAACAGGGCTAGACTCAGTATTAATGAGTTTGGCACTCATTTGAGTTGATTGACTGGGCTTTAAAAATGAAAATTTTTCCGGGTTGTCACAGTTTAGTATGGGCGGTCTATCAGGGAGTCAGACCAATCTGAGACTTCAGATTTCAGGTTGAGTAGATGTGGCTTTTCTACATGGGATTGTTTTGGCTGAGGAAGGATTCGTTCATCGTCAGATTTGGAGAGCCCAAGGGTTGGTTTCGGTTGCCTTTGGGAAGGCTGTTGTATGCTTGGGGTTGTGGCCGTGTTGCTCAAGATGTCTGGCATGCCTAGGATGGTAAGGAATGATTTCGAGCATGAAATCTAATTTAAGTGGGGGAGAGTTGTAATGCTTGGTTCTTTGTGCTTTTCGGTTTAGACCCTATGGGGGTGTATTGTTTGCAAATTGTTCCTTGGGGTTAGTACGCGGGGCGTACCATAGGGTACGCTTAGCGTACTAAGAGGGGGTGGATAGCGCATTCGGACCTCGTACGCGAGGCGTATGCCTATGTACGCAGGGCGTACGAGGGGTTTAGTGGAACCCTAATTTTAGGGTGTTGCACCCTATATAAACTCCTTAAGTCCCTAGGCCTGACCTCTTTACCAGCCTCCATACCTCCAAAACCATACTTTTGACCCTTAGTCAGCATTTTTGTATCTTTGAGCTCTTGAGAAGAAGCTGGTGCTTATTTGCTCATTTTGGAAGGGATAGAAGAAGGTTGAAGGTGCATTGCTTAGTGTGAAGCTTATAGATCCATAATCATCACTCATTTTGCAGGTCTTTTGAGGTATAAAGTTCATACCTTGCCTACTCTTTGCTTAGATCTATTCATGTTATGGCTTTATGCTTCTTTGTCTCTTTTGGTTGGTCTTGATGGGTTAAGGCCGTTTTAGAAGCTAAATCTTGTAGAACTGGATGTTTGGAGGGTTCATTATGCATAAAGGTGCAAACTTTATGGTGTTTATGGTCTTATGCATGCATTAAGTCATTTATTAAGCTCTTTTGAGCTCTAAGAGTCTCATTAAGCCATGCATGCACATAAAGTTGGCAACTTTACGTGATAAACTATCTTAAGGAAGTCAGATATGAGTTTGGATGAAGGTCTTAATCGATTAAGAGCTCGAAATTGGAAGTTGGTCATATGGGGGGAGTACGCTAGGCGTAAAAGCAGGTACGCCTAGCTTACAAGCCCTAAAGCGAGTACGTTGTGCCTACGTGCTGAGTACGCCCCGCGTACTCAGCAGATTGGGCTTCAGATGTATGGGCTTCGGTTTGGGCCATTTTTTGACTTAGATGCTTAGGGCCTTGTTGGGCCATCAGATTTTTGGGCTGATGCTTGTTTTGGGTTTGCTTGGATAAGGCCCATGAAAGGGATTTGGGCCCAATTTGGAAAATTGGGCCATAATTGGGCTTGGAATGATTATTTTGGAATTTGGGCTTTTGGACAATTTGGATTGGGCTTGGGCCTTGGGCCAAACATATGGAAGGGTAAAAATGTTTTTTACCCTAGTTTAGACTCTTTGTGTGAGTTGGGATCCAATTATTGATTGGATGATTATTTTGTGATTGATAGCGCATGGATTTTAGCGGGCCATCAGCCAGGGATTCTATCTGTGAGATTCGTCAGTGCGAGGTGAGTTTTCTCATTATATAATAGGTTGAAGGCACCAATGTCGGCCCATTACTTGTTATGTGGAATGCTAGTTGTCTTTGTGATACTTGCTTGGAAGACCCTGAGGGTAGCCCATGACATTTGTATGAAAGACCATGGGGGTAGCCCATGACACTTGGATGTCAGACCATGGGGACAGCCTATGGAATTTCAAGGGAAAACCATGGGGGTAGCCCATGACACTTGGATGTCAGACCATAGGGGTAGCCCATGACATTTCAGGGAAAAGATCATGGGGGTAGCCCATGACAAACGTATGTATGGTATGTGGTATTTTGAGGAACTCACTAAGCTTTGTGCTTATGGTTTTCAGTTTATGTTTCAGGTACTTCTGTTTTCAAAGGAAAGAGTTCGGGATGATTGCAGAGCCCACACCACCCGATTCCGTATTCTTTGATTTACCCTGATAATGATGATGTATTGATAAAACTTTGATTACCCTGGTTTTATGAAAATGATATGATTTACTGTTTTATTAATTTAAAAATAAAAATTTTCGGGGCTTATCTTTGGGATGTTACAAACTCTATCACACTTTAACGATTTTAGTGGTTTCCGTATAAGAGCTTCTCAGATCACATAACATAAAAATAATGATTGTTTAACACCAAAATGGTGATTCAATTCCAACCAACCTCTAAAATGATGTTTTTTAAAGGTCTCTATATTTGGCCTTTATATTTAGGTGTTGTTTGTATTTTGTCTACAGATTTTCTTGACCTCTTCTGTCGGCGCCGCGCAGACCACACACATACATTAGCCTTCGCAGACTGTTTGTTTTTTGAAGACTGCAAACCTAAAAATGTTTGCGCGCATTCTTCTTGGCGCAGATGTGGACCAGAGTCTTCTAACATATTCAGACATCTTCTAACCTAAAAAACACATGTATCTTTATTTTTTTTAGTTTTTTTTTAAATTTTATTTATTCCAACTTTATTAATGATAAACAATTTGAAAAAAAAGTTACAATACTTAAAAAAGGGTTCGACGACACAAACACGATAATTTTGACAAATTTATAAATAAAGATCTACTACAATAATGGTCGTTGAAATTGTTTATATAAATATGAAAAAAAAAATCATAATATATTTTTATATTTTTTTGTGTCAAATTTTATAAAACATTATTTAATACAGTATCCTCAATTTCTTGGAAAAATATTTATGATACGTTTTTAATTGATTTAATTGAAAAAATTGAAGTTTATTTCCATCCATTTATGTATCAAATTCTTTGATTCTTAATTACAATGTTTATGTATAATTTTACGATCAAAATTGTTGGTTTTTATCAAATATATACGTTAATTCTTACCATTTTTATTTTCACTTTTTATACAATAATACATAAAAGTTGATCTAAATTTGTTAATTATTTATAACAAAGTCATAAAAATATTAAAAAAATAACATTGAAGTTTTAAAAATTCAGTTTATTTAGATTTTAGTTTATTTTAGTAGCATGTAGATGTTAAAAAAACAAACAATATTTTTTTTTCAAACCGAAGACATTTGGTCCACCTCTTCTACTGTAGGGATCTATATATGTATCCGCAGAGTGCATAAAAATAATGTTAAATTGAAGGTTGATCGGATGATTTTTAGCCTCCAATATACAAAAATAGGATAAATAGAGAATGGTTGGAGTTGTTGCGAGAAACATTAATCACAAGTAGAATTAAGTGATCACATATCCCTAAAAAGAAAGTTAATGTAAAAGCCTTGATTAACTATATAACTAACAGCCGAAAGCAGTAAATTACAAAAATAACCTTGTCTGGTCAACCTTGAAAGACCCCCTTCTCCCTTCTCTTTTGTTTAGTCAGTCCACACAACAGATAGAGAGAGATATATACACAAAGGTTTATAGAGAGAGAGAGAAAGTGATTGAAGAGAGAGAAAGAGAGACATATAGATACAGAAAGCTTTATACAGAGAGAGAAAATGATGGAAGAGAGAGAAAGAGGGAAGGGGAGTGGGGGCAAAGCTGCAGCGTTTGGTCTCTGCAATACTCAGCAAACCCTCCTTTTTTAAAGTGTCTCCGGTCTTCCTCTTGTCCCCCTTCTCCCACCTTTTCCGGCTGTTTTATTTTTAACATTTTAATTTTCTCTCTTATCCCTTTTTCCTTTTCCGGCGTATTTCGCCGGAAAACACCGCCCTCCGCCACATTCTTTTGTTTTTCCCTTACTTTGTGTAAAAGCACCTTTGATCCTAAACCTTTTTTTGATCTACTTTTCATAAAATCCGATGAATCCCTGGTGGTAGAAATCACCGGTAACTTTTATAAAATCTACGTTGGTCGGTGATCCGAGTTTCATCCAGCAATGAAGACGCCGGCGAACGCTTCTGGATCCACTTTGACGACGGAGAATCCAGGAGAAGGTCAGCGTTACACTCTCTCTCATCATAAATCGGCAAACAATAAAAAAAATATTTCGATCGTGATTCTCGTTTTATTTTTCATGTTTGTCCCCAGCTAGTTTTGTTGTTGTTCTTACCGAGATTTGTCGGACTTTCAAAACAATCTGAAATTTTTCTGAATCTCCGCCACCACGATATTATTCTATAACTTTGATCCTTCTTTATATTTTTGTTTTTGAAAATTTGACATTTACTCTCGTGTTTTAACAGCTGGAGAGAAGAAGACCATAATCAATCCGGAGCTATGGCAAACATGCGCCGGACCTCTGGTGAACTTACCGGCTGCCGGGACTCACGTCGTATATTTCCCTCAAGGCCACAGCGAGCAGGTTTTGTTCTCACTATCTTACGCTGACTAACGTGCGCCATTGCTTGATCAATTTTTTCTATGTTTTCCATTCTTTACTTTCTGGTTATGCCTTTTCTGAGTGCCAATAGCTTCTACGACTTGTACTGTACAAGTTAGTAATGCGATATATAACCCAATTCGATTTTTTTCTCCGGCGGTGGATATGTATACATATTACAATATCACATGAGATCCAGCAATTTTGGTTGTAGTTGTACTGTACAACCATGTAATGCAAGGGAGGAATTTCGGCAAAAATTTGGAATTATTACCTTAATTTATTCAAATGGTGGAAATTGGCATCGAGTTTGATGAATTCGCCACATGGGTATACCTTTACACAGAAAGAAACTAAAAACAAATGTGATATCTGCTAAAGTGCGCCTGCCATGGCGGTGGTTGGTGGGAGAGAATATCTCTGCAAATTCTCTGTATATTGCGTTTGGTTTCTTTGTGAAGCTTTTATTATGATTCAAAAATTGCAGAATTGTTATCCCGAGTGTTGTTTTTTTGCGAAAGTTTTGTTATCATTGAAATGCTTTCTTGTAGGACCCCACTTGCCTTTTTCTTGAAAATCTTACATAAAATTGTTTGATTTGAATATAATTCGTTCATCATCATTGTTACAATTTACAAATGACAAGGGCGATTTAGATATTTCACAAATAGTCAAAAAGTTTTCTTAAACCCTATGTCAATGTAAATAGACCGAAGTGGAGACGATCAATAATTTACAATGATGACAAGGGCATTTAAGTCACTTTAGCTTCAATTATTATAAAAAAAATTTATTATATAGAAAGCTATTAATGGGTATTATATTGTTATATTAAATGTATTTTTTAATACATGATGTAGCATAATTTTAATAATAGGGTTTTACCACGTTTACATCATATTGTCATTATTCTACTGTTTGTTTTTATTGCGACTTGTAATAAATGTTTGACCTGATATTTTTGTAATTATTATTTAAATAATTATGGAAACATGAACCCAATGTGATTGCTATTTTGATAGTAAAACTAGAATAGTTGTTAGTACCCATCAAAAAGTGGTTGGTTCATTTCAATACATTTAGTAAATGTAACAAATAAATAAATGTATGCTTTTAATGTTTATATAACATAACAAAATTTTGGTAGGGCCACTAGTGGTGGCTTTTAACTTTTTTAAGGGTTAAATGAAAGAAATATCAACATACATGATACATTTATTTATTTGTGTATCATAGCATCATACATCCATCTTTTCCTATAATTGTATAGATTTTTCAAAGTATAGGAAGAAATGAAAGTAGGATGCTAAAATAAAAAAATCAATATAAGTACATTTGCTATTTCTTGAATTTCACTTTTGTTGTTATAATATATGCTTGTAGGTTGCGGCATCTATGAAGAAGGACGTTGATTCTCAAATTCCAAATTATCCAAATCTTCAATCGAAGCTTCTATGCGTTCTTCATAGTGTCACATTGCATGTAAGCGGTTTATTATTAATTTGTTCATTTTAAAATTTTAATAGTTTTTGGCCTTCCGACTTACATCTTTTGATTTTTTTGCTTTTATAATTTATTATTATATTTATTTTGTTTTTAGGCTGATCCGGAGACAGACGAAGTATATGCTCAGATGACACTCCAACCCGTGCCTTCGGTATGTACACGAATTCATTAGGGTTATTTTTAATGATGTGACTAGACAAACATTCTAGGACTATTTTTGAAGATGAGGATCAGAAGGGCATTTACGTCCTTTGAATAGAGAGATTGATAGCACGTCACATTGTCGCACCTTTTTGGTGAGATAAAAATTGCAGTTTTTGTCCCATTGACATCTGTCCATGTCCCAGTCCAATAGCACCAAACAAAGTACAGTCTGTTCTGTCATGTCATGTCTTGTCTGTACTGATTGGTTTATGATTTTATACAGTTTGACAAGGACGCATTGTTGAGATCGGATTTGTCGACAAAAATAAATAAGCCACAGACACAGTTTTTTTGCAAAACTTTGACGGCAAGTGATACGAGTACTCATGGAGGATTTTCCGTGCCTCGTCGAGCAGCCGAGAAAATCTTTCCTCCTCTTGTGAGATATTTTTTTGTTACCATGTGAATTAATTAATTGATGAAAACTTTATCTTATGCAATTTTGTTTTTTTTTTGGTAGGATTTTTCTATGCAACCGCCTGCACAAGAACTTGTAGCCCGGGATTTGCATGATACTTTATGGACATTTCGCCATATTTATCGCGGTAAGTACCTTCTTGGGTGGTGCTAAATTCAAGAAATAGCAACGTACTTTCATTTATTTGTGTATTATATTATAGCATGTTACTTTCATTTGTTTCGGTTATATCAGTGATTTTTCTAGCTTTTTCTTATTAAGACATTGACTTTTTTTTTAATAATCTTTCCAATTAAGTTATTTTCTTATTAGGACATTGTACTTATAATAATCTGTCCAATTATTAACAAATAGAAGAAAGTATGTTTGCTATTTCGTGCATTTGACCCTTTTGGATGGAACAAAAAATGCAATTTGTGTCCCATTGACATCGGTCCGAGTCCAATGCATGCCAAACACAGTACAACTTGTTGTCTCCTTATCCTTTTTAACAAACAGGGCCTAAAATCCAAATATTTTTATAACTACTTAAATGTTAATACAGTTTGTATAATTAAATTCAGGTCAACCAAAACGTCATTTGCTCACAACTGGTTGGAGCCTATTTGTTAGCGGAAAGAGGCTTTTTGCAGGAGACTCAGTCTTGTTTATTAGGTATTCCTGTTACATACATTTTTAGTCTGTTAATAATCCTTGAAACGAATTTAAGAAAGGCTAAATATCATCTTACTTTCATTTTTCAGTTTTCATTATCAGTAAAAATTGCTTTCTATTTTGGTGACATTGCTACAATAAGTGAGTAGATTTTCAAAATACAATGTTGTAATAGGAAGAAATGAAAGTATGATGGTATTATAATCAAATAACTGAACGTATGTTATTATTTCTTGTATTTAACTCATTTAAGAAATATTATAAACATATGTTGGAAAACAGGGATGAAAAGCAGCAACTGCTATTAGGAATTAGAAGAGCCAACAGACAGCCGACAAATCTATCATCATCTGTTTTGTCAAGTGACAGCATGCATATTGGAATCTTGGCGGCTGCCGCCCATGCAGCCGCCAACAACAGCCCTTTCACCGTGTTTTATAATCCAAGGTAATCAAATTTTATAGCATCTTACTTTCATTTCGTTGTTCTTATTAGGACACTGTACTTTAAAAAACTTTACCCAATTACAGATATGAAAATTGCTTTGTATATGAAATTACATTGCTATTTCTTGCATTTAAATGTAAAAATAAAAATAAAAATTAAGATTCATTGGATTCTTGAAAACAGGGCTAGTCCATCTGAGTTTGTTATTCCATTAGCCAAGTACTACAAAGCCGTGTGTAGTAACCAAATATCACTTGGCATGCGCTTCCGTATGATGTTTGAGACAGAAGAGTCGGGAACAAGAAGGTAAGGGCAAAATGGGAATAACACAATATAGATATATACTTTATCAACAAGTTTTATAACTACAAAGGGTATAAATTGCAGGTATATGGGTACAATTACGGGTATCAGTGATCTTGATCCCATTAGATGGAAGAATTCACAATGGCGCAACCTACAAGTATTTTTCATATAAATACAAGAAATAGCATAATACTTTCATTCATTTATTTATCATAGCATCCTACTTTCATTTCCTCCTGTTACAACATTGTAACTTGAAAAATCTATCTAATTATAGCAATGTCATCCAAATACACAACAATCTGTATTCCTACAGATTGGTAGATATTTCAATGTACAATGTCCTAATAACAAAATAAAATGAAAACACAACGTTGGATGCTATAATACATAAATAAATGAAAGTATGATGCTTCCTATGATACACAAAACAAATAAATGAAAGTATGTTGCTATTATTTGTAAAACGGTTTTTTTTATTATGATTAGGTTGGGTGGGATGAGTCAACCGGTGGGGAAAGGCGAACTCGTGTTTCTGTTTGGGAAATTGAACCTGTGACTGCTCCCTTTTTCATCTGCCCTACACCTCCTTTCTATAGACCAAAGAGACCTAGACAACCAGGAATGCCAGGTATTTTATTTTTACTTAATACAGAAACGGCTTAATAAAATGAATACAAAATTTTCTTTAATCTACAACTGAAAAAGTGTAATATTACTGTAACAGAAGTAACAGTATTATAAACTTTTGACTAGAAAAAGGTACATGATTTTCCTCTATAGTCTGTGGACCCCATTGTACAATCATAAAAGTACATTAAAAGATACAATATTAGATTCTTCAGTTGTCCTGTCATTTTCAATTTGACCTATAGTGTTTTGATTGTTGAATAAACTTACAGAAAAATATGATAAAAGAGGCTATGATTTAACTAGAAGTAACTTTCAAGTCAACAAATCATTATAAATAAAAAAATCCCATAATTAATTTTTCAAGAATCTTTTGACTTTTTTCTTTTATCAGATGATGAGTCAGCTGACTTGGACAATATATTCAAGAGAAGCATGCCATGGCTTGGTGAAGATATGTCCACAAAAGATCCTGGTTTAAGTTTAGTTCAGTGGATGAACATGCAGCAAAACTCTTCTCCCAATTACCTAAACCCGTTACCAGGATCCGTACCCGGATCCATTTTCAGTGGTTCGGATCTTTCAAGGCAGTTGGGCCCACCACCACCACCACCCCAAATTCTTACCCACGGTGCCTCCATGGTTCAGCCACCACAACAGTTGACCGATCCAAATCAAAGTCAACAAATGTTTCGACAAAATTTGATCAATCAAAATCAAAATCAAAATCAAAACCAAATTCAGAATCATCATCTCTACAGAAACCTTCAAAGTCAAAATCAACAGATCCAATTTCCCGATACTCAACAATTACAAATCTCGGATAATCAAATCTCGATTCAACTTCTACAAAAGCTTCATCAACAGCAACAATCACTTTTGGCTCAACAATCTGTTTCACTACCACAACAGCAAGATGAACAGAAGCCATTGATAGATGTTCATGTTCCTCAAAGCTTTTCAAGGTCGATGTCAACAAGTCAAACTATGGACGCTCACACACCACCATTGTCAAAAAACAGTAGTCAACCGAATCTTAGATTTTCAGGACACAAGTTTTCCGGACCCAATCAGATTTCGACAGGTGGCGGAGGTCAATCCGGGATCACAGATGATATCCCATCGTGTTCGACTTCACCTTCAACGAATAATTTCCAAACCATGGTTACTGGTGTCGAAACTTTATCGACAAATGTTAACTTTGGTAAAGTCTCTCCTCCGGTCAACGCGGTCAACATTCCAAAAGGTCAAAATCCGTCCTTTTTGGCACCGATTACGTATTTGAACAATATCGGTGGACCACAGATGGATTTTCTGGATAGTTCATCATCGGCGACTTCGATTTGTGTTCCTCAAAGTGATCTTCATCCACAGCCACTTAGAACAATACAAGATGATTCGAGAACGGATATTCCGTTTGGGGGAAACATGGAGAATCATTTGGGGATGCCATCGATGATTGTTGACCCTTTGACCACGAAAGGAATGGTGGGGTCCAGTAAGGATTTTGAAAGTAATGTTGGTCCAGGTGGCATGATTTTATACGAGAACAACAACAACAACAACAACCCGAGTAAAGATGCTCAACCCGAGCTTTCTTCTTCCATGGTTTCTCAGTCGTTTGGAGTTCCGGATATGGCGTTTAACCCGATTGATTCCACCTTGAATGATAGCGGCTTGTTGAATACCGGTGTGTGGGCCCCACCTCCACAACCGTTTCAGCGAATGCGGACTTATACCAAGGTTTTTTAATTTACAGGATCCTACTTTTATTCCTTTTTATTTACTATTAGGCTAAGTTTATACATGATCCCATTAACAAATTTCATAGTATTATAGACCAAAGGTAAATTATAAAAAAAGAGAAAAAAAAAAGCAAAATGTGTCGATTGGGTTGGATCTTTTCTTCACGTGTCATACATATATACATTGTTGGTTTAGTTTACTTCTTTTATCAAAACCTATTTGGTTATTAATTAGACTTTATCTTGATTAAAAAAAATATAATGCACTAAAATATGGAGATTTTTTCTATGTAAGAAGACCAATGTTGACATATACTTTTTTTTGTGTACAATTTTATGTTTCTTATAATCTTAAAATAAAAAAAAATCGTAGTTTATTTACTATAAAATATATTGTCTATATATCTTACAAGTAATAGAAAGGTGATTATTTTGGGAATTTTTTTGATAAAGTCCTAAAATCTTTTGATTTTAAACAGAAAAATCTCATTATTTTGGGAAAATCACATAATCTGTCATTTCTGTTAAAATAAAAAAAAGGATTTTTTTTCGTTAATTTAGGCAAAATGTTAAATAATCGGGACTTTTTTGCATAAAACCCTTGCAAATAAAATACATTATTTAACAAAAGAATCGATTTGGGTTGCTAGTAAACTAGATAAATATAATCTTACAACAACATTTATCTCACTTGGAAAAACCTCGCCAATTATATTTATACCAATGTCACTCCTCCTATAAATAATAAATAAATAAGGAATATTTTGAAAGTAGATTGGTATTTCTTGAATTGCAAGTAATCTTACAGATATTGTGTGTGTGTGTGTAGGTGTACAAGCGTGGAGCTGTAGGGAGATCAATTGATATATCTGGTTATTCAGGGTACGATGAGTTGAAACAAGATTTGGCTCGAAGATTTGGAATTGAAGGTCAATTGGAGGATCGACAAAGAGTTGGTTGGAAACTTGTGTATGTGGATCACGAAAGTGATGTTCTTTTAGTTGGAGATGACCCTTGGGAGTAAGTCCACATTACTATTACTATTACTATTATTTTTGTTTTTCTGGTATTAAAATCTTTTAATAATGGAAGGCTTTAATTAATTTAAGAAAGTCCCAAGGCTTTTAAGTAGTAACAAATTTAGTTTAAGGGATTTTTCAATAATGCTATGGGTTTTTTTCTTATGTATAAAAATTATGGGTGGGTTTTTAATTTTTATAGACCCAAAAAATAATATAACGGTTTATAGCCTATATGCTATTTCTAGCATTTGTTCTTATTATTATTATTATTCGACTGTTAATGTTACTAATATATGTTATTTGTTGGGTAACGATTTCTAATGAGTTGGGTTTTTGTGAAATTTATATGGTATAGGGAGTTTGTGAGTTGCGTAAGGTGCATCAAAATCTTGTCACCTCAAGAAGTGCAACAAATGAGTTTGGATGGAGATTTTGGTGGGAATAGTGTCCTTCCAAATCAAGCTTGTAGCAGCTCAGATGGTGGAAATGTCTAAAACATAATCCTTTTCTTTTTATTAAGTTTTAGATAGAAAGTATGGAACTCAGAAGAAGCATTAAAAGTGTCTGAGTTTGAGAAAATGGAAGGGAAGAATTTAGAGAGAAAATGGTAGGGTTTTTTTTATTTTTTCAGAAGGTAAATGTGGACAGGTTTTAAATGTTGATTTTGTGTCAAGATGATGATAGTGTTATAAAATGGTAGAGAGCATTGAGAGTGTATATAGATGTGTACACTTTGTGTTAATCAGAAATGTTCGGTGCTTTTTTTTTTTAAGTGTTGTTCATCAGTGTTTTTGGATGGTTTATGTTTTCAAAAGGCACCTTGAAAGCCAAAGGTATAAAAGAAATTAAAATTGGAACTTTATTTCCAAATACAATTTAAATTAGATGAAATGAAATGATTTTTTTTAAACGGCTAACATAAACACCAACTAAACCTACTCCTAAACAATTCTATTGTTTATAACGGGACTTGCCCTCAACCGTTTAAAGGGAAGGACATCTTATCAACTCTTTGATACCATTAGGCTAAGGCCTTGAATTTCATTATATATGCTTTTTTTAAATACCAAAATTAGTGTTTGGGAGAATTTCATTTTATATGCTTTTTTAAATACCAAAATATTTTAAAATGACAATACTATTAAGAGTATGTTGGGCAATTAAGCTTTTGAAAGGTTTAGTTTTTTTTTTATTATTATTATTATTATTATTATTATTATTATTATTTTTTTTTAATATTCAAAGAAAATTCAAATTAAAAGAAAAGTTCTTTTTTATAAGTACGATTTAATTTTTTTTTTATTTTTGTAGGAGCATTTTCAAGTGTAATTATTGCCATATCATTATTTTAATAATTCGTATCTCTAGTTAAATAACATCTTAATTATTAATTATTTTTAATAGGGTTTTTAATAAAATCAATTTATTATTATCTATCTAAAATATTGTATAAAGCCTTTTTCATTTAGTCATTTTTCAAAAAACACATCATATTTTAAATAATTAAAAATTTCATAATACATTGTGTCAAAATATATTACAAAACATTGTTTAGAAAAATTAATACGATATAATATATATGCTATAGTTATAAAAAACGATATATTATATAATCGTTATAAATTTATGTTTCATAAATAAAAAACAAATGATCAATAAAAAGAGATTTAAAACTAAAATATAATTAAGAGGGTTAAATGAAATATGATTAAAAGATAAATGGTTAAATATAAAAAATATGAAAGTATAATACTGAATAGTTAATAAAAGAAAAACAGATAGCATATATGTTTCAATGATATTAAATTGTCAATAAAAAAAATTATATAATAAGACCTCTACTAAGATAGTAAATTTATTAGTTTTATATGTCTAACTCTAAATTGAATATTAAACACGTCAAACTACACCTAAATTTACTGAACAAAAGTTGCACAAAGTTGTCAGGGTAAAGTTTAGGTGGCATTTTTTTTGTCACGGCGAACATCGTTCCGCTATCACAAGGACCAAAAATATGTCGTGCTTGACATATAATATATTTGAGTCTCTCTCATTTCTCTTGTTCGTGTCACTCTCTCTATTATCTCTTTTCTCCCTTGGTAAAAATGACACTACTCTGTTAGGTTGCAAAACCAACAGGTAATAAGGGTATCAAAATACTGCTAAATTATATAAAAAATTAGTATAGCTAAAACAAGGAGCGAATCCACATGGACACAAAACAATTGGTTTACATCTCTTTGCCCAAGGTATAATGAGATGACACAAAAAATAACAACAATAAAAATAAAAGGGGGAATGTTAATTAACTAAAAAACTAAGATAAACGAGTGCATACAAGAAAAATACAAGATTTTTAAGAAAAAAAAAAAGCAGAATTTGAGACAATTCTAGTTCCATGTTATATTCAGCTAGATGCAATTGAATCGATAATTGATGTTTAGGCAATTTTTAACCCAAGTTGGTACTAAGCAATATTGAAAAGTTCTAATATCAATTTACTTATTAAATTATATAATTTAAAACAAGTTTTTTTATTTAGACCTAACTTTACTAACCGCAATCTAGACAAACTCTTAAATTTTGATTGAAAAGTCGTATTAAGTTTCTTACAAGTTTCCCAAGAATACTCACTACTTCTCATAAGCGTAAAAGTATGTGAATTTATGTTTAAAACAAATTAAATCATAAGTTAAGAACCAATCGTTTTTTTATTACTTGTGTTAATCCGTAAGACAATTACGAATCTATACAAAACTTTACTACAAATTATACCGATTAATGTGGCCATTCATGAAATTAAATAAATTGAATTACTTCATTAAGAACAAAACATTAATCACTAGGTTGAAAATAGTCTAAAACATCAATTTGATGAGATGAACTACAAGTAGTCAAATTAGAATTAGAATAAGCAAAGAGAAGCTTTTAGTCGGACATGGCTAAAAATATGGTTTAAAAGATGAAATAGACAAACGATTTAAAAAAACTAGTGACGAAAATACCGAATAACAGCTCCAAAATGTGTTATTTAATGCTTCCTTGCTCCAAAAGTCATCTTCTAGCAACTAAAAATCAGGTTTGTCGAAGGAATAACCCAGCGTCTGTATTTACACTTTTTAAGTCGTGTAGGGACCAAGTAAAGTCCGACTCGACCGAGTCGAATCATAGCTCAAGGGTAACTCGGCCGACTCACTTGTGTAACGACCCAAAAATTAAGGGTAAAAGTTTCATTTTTATTATAGTCAAATACAATTGTTACATAATCCAACCATTCAAAAACATTGCTTAATTAAAACATTTATCAAAGTTACTTCCCCAAATCACATAATGCGGAAAACACGGGTGTGTGCGCTGCGATCAAGCCGGACCCTTCCTTTCAAAACCGATGATACCTGAAACCATAAACAAAACTGTAAGCACGAAGCTTAGTGAGTTCCCCAGAGCATACCCCACACAATCCACATAACCACATAATTCATATCAGCTATAACAGCTACATAAACCATATCAATCACATAAGCCCTACATATAAACATATTAGGATGCCGTGGGCTCCTCCTAGGGTCTTACTCCAGGATACCATGGGCTCCCCCACATGGTCTTACACCTAAGTGCCATGGGCTTTCCCCATGGTCTTTAGCTGGAAAGCCATGGGCTCCCCCACATGGTCTGAAATACAAGTGCCATGGGCTCCCCCCATGGTCTTTACCTGAAAAGCCATGGGCTCCCCCACATGGTCTTACATCCAAGCGCCATAACCCCCCCCCCCCCCCCATGGTCTTTACCTGAAAAGCCATGGGCTCCCCCACATGGTCTTCCATCCAAGCGCCATGGGCTCCCCCATGGGTTTCCATGCAAGTATCACAAAGATAACTAGTGTGACAACCCAAAATTTTCATTTGTGTAAACTCTACAGTCAAGCACTACAAATATTAGTCAAATTCATTTCAATACATTTTTAGCCGGTTTACAGTCCGTTTGGGTGTTTTTAATTCAAATTCGTCAAACGAACAAATAAAAGGAAGTGTCTTTTAGGAGTGTTGTGTAACAATTAAACAAACAACACCTTAACTAGGTGTTTACGGCCAAACATGAGGAGTTTGGGCCGTAAACTCCCCTTTGACCATGAACTCATGCATATAGCATGAGTTTACTCTTCATTCCTTCATTCTCCAACTTTCAAACTCAAGAACTCCCAACTTCTCTCTCAAGTATCATAACACTCTCCTTCCAATCTTCCAAAAATGTAAGTTTTTCTTCACTTGATTTGTTGTTATAACCTTTCATCTAGTTGTTATACATCATTTCATCCATAAATTCTTCATTTTTACTTAGATCTTCAAGTGTTCTTCAAAACACTAAGAACACCAAGAACACACACTAGTGTTTTTGGTCCTTAAACACTTTTACAAGCTTCCTATAAGTAAGTGCACTCTTCCTATCTAGTTGTTTGCTTAGTATACTTGCTAAACCATTGGAAAACATCAAAAATCCCCAAGAACATATGGGTTTACGGTCAAGGGATCTCCTTGAACCGTAAACACCATCAAGTGGTGTTTAAGTGCCCCCAACACCTTCTAGGGCTTGGATATTGGACTAGAACCTTGCATGCATGAGGTAAAGACCCCAAATCACGAAATGATAGGAGTGACCATGAGTTTACGACCGTAAACTCATGGGTTTACGACCGTAAACTCAAGGGTTTACGACCGTAAACTCCAAGGAGTGGTCCAAGAACCGTAAACTCCAATGAAGGGCCATTTTGAGCCCTAGTCCCTTCCTAAGCCTTTGATACAAACCTAGAACACTTCCTTGAGGGGTATAAGACCTTAAAACACACAATGGTACAAATTACCATGAGTTTACGGCCGTAAACTCATGGGGGAAATGACCAAAAACCGTAGACACATGTAGGGTTACCAAATGAGAAGTAAACTCCAATGTGAGGCCATACTCTCCTTAGATGCAACCCTTATGTACTCTTAACACTTAAATCAAAGTGTTATCCATGTATTAGGGTGTCCTTACTTGATAAATTAGTTATTAAAATGACTAATTAGATACATATATGTATCATTACATGTTAAATAGGATCCGTGTGTGTGTTCAAGTCCTCACTTGACACTTAGCATCCTATCCGACACTTCCATCCAAACCACTCACTGCAGGTGAGTTCATACCCCATTAATCAACCTTTGAAATGATTTGAAATGCTTTTATGGGGGGGGGGGGAATACAAGTTGAAACATTCTAGTTATTGCTTTAATCATATGTGATTAATGACTAGAACAAACAGAAAGATTTACTACTACTTTCAAGTTACTATCCAATTTATGGTTTTCAAGCATCTCAAAACCCTTTTATTAAACTTTTAAATACTAAAACTGTTTCCAAAACTCTTTTAAACTTGCATTGTTTTCAAACTCATATCTCCACTAATATATTTATATAAGTAAGACTTGAAGGACTTAGGACTGATAGCTCACCTTATTTCCTGTTCCTTGTTTGGTTGTGGACTTAGGGTATCCTGTTATTTGTCCGACTGTCGTTGAATTCTTAGTTATATATCATATATATATATATATATATATATATATATATATATATATATATATATATATATATATATATATGTTGGATATAAAAGCTTTCACTTCAGTTCAGTACCTTTGTGTAACAAAGGCATACCTACTTCATTACTATTTAACTATAATAGGTATAGTTAAGGTTTTACTACTCACTACTGCTATTACAATGACACCTCCCAGAGTCAGTACAGTTATGAGTCAATACTCACTTTATACTCTACAAGAGAACACTCTATACATTATACAAGAAAACATGCTATACAATATACAAGAGAATACACTATACATTAGTATAGAGAAAACATTACTACACTATGATATACTACATAAACATTTGAATACTATAAATAAAATGTGACATACTACTTCTCGATACGACACTTTATTGTGCTATCACTTTGTAACCAGAGTCTCCTGGAGGGAGAGCAGGCATTGTGTGTATAGATCTATACGGGACAGACACTCCCACATCCTGACTGCTAGCTACAGTCCCAGCCGAAAGGCCAAGGGGTGACAGAATGCTACCCCACTATATATGACATGGAGGGTCATCAGTTATTCAGCCGTCAATCAGCATGGTTACATACGAGTTCACATTCAAACCTTTAATTAACCAATTAAGAATTAAAGGCAAAAATAGACTTTTCGAGGCGTATTGTTCATTTAATACCACCTGGAGTCTACATGTTACTACTTTAGACTCTCCGAGGCATATTGTACATTTAGTACTACCTGGAGTCTGTATTTCATTACTTTGTGACTCTGTCACATACTCGTTAAAGTAAACTATATTTTCATAACGATAGTTTCACTGGGGAAAACCCTTACATTTACGAAAGAACAACATACAAACAATCGGGTCTTGGTAGAAGACTACTTTTTACTAGAAAATATAGGTTTTTCTAGGGAGTATACTATTTACAAACATTTGAAATCAGTTACTACATTGCATTATTACAAACATTTGTATACAAGCAATGACACTAAATACTTATGAACTCATCAGCCTTATGCTGATAAACTCTTTCAAAATAACTTGTATTCTCAGGTCATCAATAGACAGGTACAGATGAAGCTTTTGAGAAGATGGAGCACATACAAGACTCATCTTTTATTTTGATTATACTTTTGGTGTCTTACAAACTATACAGAACTCGCTTGTATTACAATTATTATATTAATGCAATGGATGTTGTTGCTTGTCTTTACTATTATGCATTGTTGTGATACTGTACATGACGTCCTCCACCCCAGAACGTTTCCGCCGTTCTTGGTTTTTGGGTGTGACAACTAGTATACCACATACCACATAGTCAAATAGCATACCACATAATCACTAGCATACCGCATATACATGCATACCAGACATATCAGTAGTGAATCTACAATAAACACTACAACTAACTGAATGGGCCGGCCTTGGTGCCTTAGACCCATTGGTATGGTGAGGAGACTCACCTCGAATGCAGAAGCTTTCCGAATGAAATCCTTAGCTGCTGCCCTGTCCACTTCCCGAGCTGTCAATACCAATCAATATACCCAATTAGCAATTGGGTTCCATGCTATAATCATTAATCCATACAAGGGGTAAAATAACCATTCTACCCCTAGCCCAATATTATCCAAAACTAAGGCCTAAGCCCAAAATAAAAGCTCAACACTATGATGTCCATAAATTCATCAATGGCCCAATTTTCCAAATTGGGCCCCAACTCCTTACGGGCCATACTCTAATCTCATAATCTCCTTCATTAGAATTGGTTTACTTCAGGCACTCCGTGGAACTAATTTGCCCAAAGTCAAAGGTCAAAGTCAAAGTCAACAGTCAAGGTCAACAGTCCATGTTGACCCCAACTCGTCGAGTGCATCCAGCAACTCGCCGAGTTTCCTGAGTAGTTGTCACACCCCCGAACCAGAACGGCGGAAACGTCCGGGGGTTGGGTGACTTCATCTTGTAATATCATCACAGTGTATATAATTCAATCAAGACAAACATCATCATCACACATACAATAATACAACATACTACATACTAGGTTTACATCATTGTAATTGTTCACAAAAGTTACATCCCCAAAATAATAAGTGTATGATGGAAACAAAATGCAACATAATCCACAAGTTCTTGAAGACCGACCTGCTTAACGAATTCCTGAGAATACAAGTTATTTTGAAAACGTCAACATATATAATGTTGGTGAGTTCATAAGCATGTTTGTAAGAAAAGTTTTGTATCATTGGTAAACTCCAGAAAATCCGATATTTTCCGCAAAAATTGTTTGAGCGTTTTGTTTCAAATCTTCTATTATAGCATGTGTGTTCATATTTTGGAAATGTATAAAGAGAGAGTTCCTAAAATTTCTATATTTTCTATTGTAAGTAAAATGTAAGGTATCGTGTTTGTTTCCCAGAAAATCCGATATTTTCTATCTGTAAAAAGAGTTGTAGTCTTTAAACCATAAGTCCCGAATGTTGTAGAATGAATAGCTCGTACGTGTATCAAAAGTATAGTATATGTATTCCGTAAATTTTACAATGGAGTTAATCTCTTAGTGAGTCATTATAACCATGCTTGATATGACTGTTCTGCCTGTCATGACGTTCTTCAGGCGTCGCTTGTTTAAGGTAAGACGTTTGTCACCCTAGACTGGCCTAGTCTAGCTGTAGCGAACAGCTCAAGTGCGGGGCTGTCAACCCCGTATAGATCTATACACAAACTCTCGCTCCCCCTCCAGGAGACTCTGGTTATAACAACGAGACTTAAGGTTGTACACTAGGTAGGTACGAATGAAAGAACGTCTCACAAGAACCTTAACTATGTTTACGAAAATATTGTAACACACTATTTAATGTTTTAAATAACGTTTCCGTGTATGTATTCAGGTTACAAGGCCCAATGTGTATGTACATGAATGAGTGAGGCCCAATAAGCATGAAATGTGTATACAAGGTCCGTCGAGCATGTAAATGAGTTAACAAGGCCCAATAAACATGTAAGGAGTATACATGACCTATCAAGCATGTAAATGGGCCACTAAGGCACAATAAACATGTAATGAATGTATCAGGCCCAATAAGCATGTAAATGGGTCACTAAGGCCCAATAAACATGTAATGAATGTATTGGGCCCAATAAGCATGTAAATGGACCATGAAGGCCCAATAACATGAAAATGTGTAAACAAGGCCCAGTAAAAGTGAGAATGACGTGATTAGTCTGTTTGTTATTATATTGCTCTTTTTAGCTCAATTATTTACCAAAATGACATAAAAGGCCCACTTTTTGTAAAAATGACATTCTTGGCCCATTATGCCGAAAATTTACAATTAAGGCACATTTTTGGTAAAAATTACACTTTAGGCCCATTAAAACCGAAAGTTTACTTTTAAGGGATCATTTTATATAAAATGACATTTTCAACCCACTTTTGATAGAATTAACATTTTCGGTCCAAATTTAATAGAAATGACATTTTCAGCCCATTTAACCGAAAATTTACATTTTTGGCCCATGTTTGTTTAAAATGACAATTTAATCCATAAAAAGTCAATAATTACCTTTTTAGGCCCATGAACCCGTGAATTTCTAAATAAGACCCATTTTGGTGAAAATTGACAAATTTAGCCCATTAAAACTGTGAAGGTCCAAATAGAAGCCCATTTTGTGAAAATTAACACTTTTGGCCCCTTTGAAACTGTGAATGTCATAAAGATCCATTTTTATTTAAAAATGAATCTTTTGGTCCTCTCAAAACCGTGAGTGACATAAAGGCTTCATCTTTTGTTTATTTGTCAAATATGGCCCCTTATATGATTTTATTTAGTTTTCAAACATCCTTAACATGTTTAATCCTTTCAACTTCATAGTAAGTCACATAAGATGGTTTAGTTTACAAACATCACCAAGTTTAGTAGATATTTCGAATTTGGTGAAGATTTAACATGTTTTCATAACATAATCACAACATATAACATGAAAACACACATATACATGCATAAATACATATATCTAACACAAAAGCAACTTGTATCCTCCCCCAAAACATAGTAAAAACCGAAAACAAGGGGGTATGAACTCACTTTGGGTGTTGGATCGGTTTTGAAGAGAAGAAGAAGATGTTTTCGGTCTACCAAGTTCCCTTGATGAGATCTTCGAACTTAAGGAGTTCTAAGAAGCAAGAGTCACAAAATAGAGTGTTTATGAGTGATAAGTTTAACATAAAAATAAAGTTAACTTTTTGAATGGAAGTAGCTTACCAAAAATGATGAACTTTGATGACAACTTCTTGAACACACACACAAGCACACACGAATTTTTAAGAGGAAGGATGGGATTTTTCTTGGAGTTCTAGAGAGGATTTTTAGTGATTTAGAAGTGGAAATGAAGGTGGTGATGGTGTTCTTTTGGCCGAGAATTTAAGAAGGAAGAGAGAGAAATATTAGCTTGGTTAATACATGAAGGATTTGGTCTTAGAAATATGGGAGGTATTAGCTTGGATTACCTCAATATAAACATGAGGTTGTCATCAATTTAATCAATTCATTTTTTTATAAACCGAGAATTAGGGAGAAGGGAAAAGGAATTTAGATGTTGGGCTCAAATTGCATGGGCCCATTAGGGATTTTCGATTTATGTGGGCCCACATGAGAGTTTACGACCCCCCAAAAGAGCAAAGATATGGGTTTTTCGGCCCATTGTAATTAAATGAGTGGTTTCCGGCCCAAATAGGCCTATAAAGACAAGGTGAGTGATTTTCGGCCCAATAAGGCCCATGAAGAGTCTTATGGCCCAAAACACTACAGTTTAATGCATATGGGTCCAACTAGGGCCCAAATGAGGATTCTTGACCCAAAAGAATCAAATTGATGGGTTACTGGGCCATTAGGCAATAAAGGGAGTCCAGGTCCAATAATAGGTATGAACCGGGAAGTTAGGGTTACAAACCCAAAATTGAGTGAGTGTAGTGCATTGAGTTAGGTTTAGGGATTCACGAGTGAGTTTTGATCCGAATAGTTGTTTTTGAGTGAGTAATATGTATAACATCAAACTTTGAGTTACAAGATACATCGGAGGTTAATCATACATAAACAGAATTCCCTAGCCAAAAATACTAGTTGTGACATCATCCCCCCGTTAGAGGGAATTTCGTCCCGATATTCTTTTGAAAGTTATTTTTAGGAACTAGAGAAAAGGTGAGGGTACTTTTGCATCATTTGGTCTTCGCGTTCCCATGTGAATTTCGGTCCGCGCTTTGCGGCTTTGTTTTGTACGCTTCATTTCCCTGTCCATTATCTCAACCGGTTCTTCGATGAACAAGAGATTCTTATTCACTTCAATTTCCTCCAACGGAACAACGAGGGTTTCATCTGATAAGCACCTTTTCAGATTCGACACGTGGAACGCGGGGTGTACGCTGCTGAGCTCCGTAGGTAGCTGCAGCTTATATGCCATCGGACCAATTCGGGCAAGAATCTCGAATGGTGCGATGTATCGCGGATATAGTTTTCCTCGCTTCCCAAAACGGATCATCCCTTTCCACGGAGAGACCTTCAATAGCACCCGATCTTCGACTTGAAATTCCAGAGGCTTTCGCCATTTGTCAGCATAACTCTTTTGTCGGTCTCGCGATGATTGGAGTCGTGCCTTGATTTGAACTATTTTCTTCATCGTTTCCCGAATGATCTCGGGTCCTGTAAGAGTGTTGTTTGGTGTTTGTCCTCTTGCCAAATGAGTGTCTCTCACCTCAGCCTAGCAAAGAGGTGATCTGCATTTACGGCCATACAAAGCCTCAAAAGGAGCAACCTTAATGCTCGTGTGATAGCTGTTATTGTACGAGAACTCGATTAAGGGCAAGTGGGTATCCCATGCCTTGCCAAAATCAATCACACAGGCTCGGAGCATATCTTCAAGCGTTTGAATGGTTCGCTCGCTTTGGCCGTCGGTTTGAGGGTGGTAGGCAGTGCTCATATCTAGTTGTGTTCCCAATGCTTTCTGGAGGGACTGCAAAAATCGTGAAGTAAATCTACTATCTCGATCTTAGATAATATATATCGACACCCCATGAAGTCTCACCGCATCTTTTATATAGATTCGTGTTAACCTTTCCATTTTGTATGACTCATTTATTGGCAGGAAATGGGCGGATTTGGTTAACCGATCGACAATCACCCAGATAGCGTCCAATCCGTCCGCTGTCTTAGGTAATTTGGTTATGAAGTCCATGGTAATCCTTTCCCATTTCCAATCGGGTATTACTGGCTGCTGTAACAATCCCGAGGGCTTCTGATATTCCACTTTCACTTTGGTACAGGTGAGACACTTGCCTACATAAGTGGCAATCTTTGCTTTCATGTTCGGCCACCAATTGAAACATCCCAAAAATACAGTCTGAAAATTTCGTTTAACCCATTAATAAAAATCATAAATATCCTCGTCATATAAAAATCATACGTCATGTATCAAAGTCACATGTCAAAATATATCATAACATCTATCAAATATATCAGAGTATAAACATCCCAGGCTGAAACAAATGGTGTGTGCACTGCAATCTTCCCGAGCTCCTCTTTTGAAAACTGAAATACCTGAATCCAAAACTGAAAACTGTAAGCACGAAGCTTAGTGAGTCTCCCCAAGCTACCACATACCATACACGTAATCACATAACTTGGGCCTAGCCCACTGCATCGGGCTCCGCCCGACATCAGACCGAAATCCGGTGCACATATAAACATATCAGCAATGCATAACGTAAACACATAACACAACATAACCTTGGGACTCCGCCCAGCTCCATCGGGACGAACCCGACATCGGGCTTACCCCGACATCGGACTCCTGTCCGGCATCGGGCTCACCCCGGCATCCGACCGCACCGGGCATCGGGCTCACCCCGACATCGGGCTTACCCCGACATCGGGCTTGCCCCGGCATATAACATATATCATAGACACGTAACATAAACATAAAACATACATCAGGCTTACCCCCGACATCGGGCGTGCCCCGGAACACATAACACATAACATATAACTAACATACATCGGGCTTACCCCGACATCGGGCCTAGGCCCGGAACAAATAACACATAACATGCATGAATCACAAAGACATCAAGCATACATATACTCTTCTCGGGACCGCCCCGACATCGGACCGTAGTCCGGAACTACTAACATATAAACGGGCCGACATTGTGGCCTTAGACCCGTTCCTACTGGAAGAGGACTCACCTCACACTGCTGAAGTCCCGCAGACGCAAACCCGGACTACTGGATGACAGCTTCCCGAACTGTCAATATCAAAACAATACCCAATTAATAATTGGGTTCCAACACGAAAGTCATAAGTCCATGCTAGGGTAAAAGACTGCTTTACCCCAATCTTAGCTTGATTCAAGCCCAAGGCCCAATCCAGAGGCCCAAAAGTCTAATAATGAACCCAAGCCCATCATATGGCCCAATTTTCCAAATTGGGCCCAAACCTCTACATGGTCTTCCCTTAAGGCCCAACCATTTAGTCCAGTCCAACATTTGGCATTCTAAGGGCCCAGTATCATATAACCATCAAGGCCCAAACTATGGCCCATCTATTGCCCAATTTTCCAAATTGGGCCCAAACCCTCATATGGGCCTTACCCTAAAGCCCATCTAAATATTCTAGTACATACGATTATTCTTGGATGGCCCATTTTTGCCCAATTACCAAAGCCCAATAGGAAAGCCCAACTCACGGTCCAAGTGAAATTAGGGTTTCACATAAAATGACAATTAGGGTTAAGTGTTTCTCACTTATTCCATTAAGGACTTAATCCATTAAGTCCTTTACTCTACTAGATAAATGATATGGAGTAGTTGGGCTTAATACACAATCCAATCCCGATGGCCCAAAAGTGGGTCCCAATAAGTCCAAGGCCAAATATCTAAAATTAGGGTTTTCTAAACCCTATTTAGGGTTTCCCAACCAAACATGGCCCAATAGGCCCAAAACTAATCTTTAAGCCCATTAGGGTTTCATTAGGTCAATTAGGGTTTGCTAGAGGGGCACCACCCACTACCACCTCGGGTAGTGGCGGTCAACGGTGGCTTACGGCGGCGGCCACCACCTTACGGTGGTGGTTATGGTTCTTTTCATTATTCTTTGCTAATTACAATTACAATGCTTTAATCCAAAAATAAACACACATACACACACACAACCACCCTAGTGGTGGCCGGCGGTGGCGGTGGCTGATCTTGGGAATTCCGGCCAAACGGCCCAACACCACTTTACTAAAATAAACACATACGCCCTAACTGATCACAAAACGACCCCAGCCACCCACCTGGTGGCACACGATGGAAACAGAAACACAAAACGGCGGCAACTGCGGTGCTTCTGGTAGCCGCAACGGCGGTTCTCCGACTCCTCACGAGAAGACACTCACGCCGGAATTTCTTTCCTACTACAGCCATACGATACGTCCCCATCATGGTTCCACGAGCTCAGCCACCCTTCACGGTGGCAGAAAAGCATTCCCGACGACTTAGGTTGACGACAAAGATTCACGACGTCCGGCTCCGATTCTCGGCCTCACCTTACGTCGGAAAATGGCAGCAGTGACAGCAGCAAGGCGGCAAGGGCTCACATGGCGGCCACGGCTGACTGGAAAAACGTTCATGGCGGTCGGAAGATGGCGATAGGGCGGCGGCTATCGGCGGCTGAGATGCAACGGTTCACAGCAGCAACGTACATGGCGGTGACGGGGTGGCGGCGCCGGAGAATGAAGAAGGAGGGTGGTGGCGGCACTGTAAGTCGAAGAAGGGGGAGGGAAATGGCGACCAATGCTTAGGGGTTGGCGGCTGCAACACCTTCCTTAGGGTTAGGGTTTCATGAGTTATATACCCGACGCCCCTAAACTTATTTCCCATAACAACATAATTGGTCCCTCTTCCATAAAAACCTTTTCAAAACAGCTCCCATATTTACCTACTACACCCTTGATCCTATAATTCTTTTCATAATTAATCCAATCAGTTACTAAACAGCCCCTCCCTTACAATTTATTTTCAAATGAAATCCATATATTACCATTCAGCCCTTAGCTTCCAAAATCTCTTCAAATTAAGTCCCGGAAGTTACCATTTAGTCCCTGCCTTCATAAATACTTACAAATTAAGTCCGAATTTTACACTTTAATCCCTACCTTCTAAAATCTTGACAATTAACTCCTCGAGGCCAACACCTTGTTATATAATTATTGATTTTTGGGCTACTATACACTCATTAATTATTAATTTATTATTTAATAAACGGGGTGTTACAACTCTCCCCCACTTAAATTAGATTTCGTCCTTGAAATCATTCCTTACCATTCCTTACATGCCCAACCACTCTAGTAACATGGTCACCATCCTAGGCACACCCTAGCCTTCCCGGGGTAGCCGTGAGCAATCTTCGCAAACCCTTAAATATGTTGTCTCGAGATGACCTGATTCCCCGACACCCACTCATACTGAATCATTATCTTTGAATCCATTCCGTTTATCCCTTAACGAACTACTCAGCTTCTCATAGCTCGAGGTTCCCACTATAAAACAGGATCACAAACCTAATTATCCCTGCATATAACTTATACCTGGTCAAGGCTCAGCTGATCCCGCTGTGAGTGACTTGTCACTTCCCAATCAACCAGCTATTCCGTCCGCACCTGCAAACCTGAAACACTAATACTGCTCGAGATCCTAAAACTGCCTGAAACACCGAACTGCCTGATGCAGTATGTTGTCACATGACTGCTTTCCCAAAGTCTATCGAGACCTTCCTAGTCTCACTTCATTCGTCCGTCATCTGAAATACCGGGTTCCAACCTGATTACGGAGCCAAAAGACTCACACGCAGTTGCTCCACGCTACTTCTGAACGAAATCCTTGTCTGTCAATAGTTGCTATTAGTTATCATGCCACTGAGGCTCTAATAACCTTCTGATCTAATTGATCGGTTCCATTCGTCGAGTCCTGACGCCACAAAAATCCAAGACTAAAAGTGATTGCTACCTGACCAATGGCAGACTTATATCACAAACGGCCTCATACGGTCCATTGCTTCCTTGATCCCATGACTGCAGTGACGTTCCGACAGTCTTATCCCTGCTCCACCAAGTCTAATTCATCTGGAGAAATCTGTAAACCAATCTGTGGATTTGTCACGCCCTCACTGCTGCACCCGAACTGGTGGGTACTACTGTTCCTTACGCGATCTAACAACACTCCCATGCTATCTACCAACCTAGTGAATGTTACGGTTACACCCGCAGTCTTACAACACTCTAGCACTATCTGGCTGCTAGTGAATGCTACAGCTACACCCGCAGACTTACAACACTTTCCATACTGAGTCGAACGCGTGCTTGACCTAATATTCAACTGAACTCATGTCCTGACTGGAATCCCTAATTTGATTCCCTAAGGCCTGCTATCACGTGACCCCGCTGCATCGGTACGACACCCATGTCCGTGATTGAAGTGTCACAATAACCCACAAAATCATCTACACCCTCTGGCAGGGTGAAAATCGGCACCTCTCACAATCGCTGTATGAGCGTCTCAAAGGCTGTCTGCTGCTCAGAACCCCAACGAAAAACCACCGACTTCTTGGTCAGTTGGGTCAACGAAACTGTTATCTTGGAGAAGTCTTGGATAAAACTCATGTAATACCCTACCAGACCCAGGAAGCTCCGAATCTCAGATGGAGACCTCAGAATCTCCCACTGCATCACGGCCTCTATCTTGGCCGGATCTACCAAAATACCCTTTTGGTTGACGAGGTGCCCAAGAAACTGAACCTCGCGCAAGCAGAACTCACACTTGGAGAACTTCGCGAAAAGTCTCTCCCCCCTCAGTGTCTCCAGCACCTCTCTCAGGTGCTCCTCATGCTGCTCCTGAGTCTTGGAGTAAACCAAAATGATGTTGTACTCTCCCAATCCCGCAATTTGGGAAATGTTCTATCACTATCCGCTAATAGTTCTCGGTATGCAATTGACATATAACATCTCTTGAAAATATAATTCAAACACAAAAAGAGGATAACCTAGAGTTACACTTACTCAAACCCTTGGAACAACAGGCTCCCTTGTGCAGTTTCCCACAAGTGCTTCACCGAATCTGGTCCTGCTGGCCTCTCAAAAGCAAATCCTAAATCTTGGGTCTCCTCCCGAGGCCCTTCAGTATAAGCAACTGATCTGATTCCCTCTTACCAATGTGCTCAAGTCCATATCTCGTTGTCAAGCTCTAGAAGTCATATCATTCAGGGTCTTGCACCCCGAGATACTCACGATCTCCCTGCTATCATTCTACAGTATGTTCTGATACCTTACCTTCTTCATTTCCTCATCTGCTGCATATTGTGGTACCAAATAAGCTCTTTCCCGAGACTTGGCAATGATCTCTGCCACAGTCTCAGTCGTCTGGTGGAGGTCTAACAACTCTTGTGCCAACTGCTGCGCTTCAATCGCCTGGGCACACTCTGCCCAGAATCTGGACTAAAAGTCATCCCATGACATAGCATCAATCGCATCATCACTCAACCTTCTACCAACCTCTTTCCATCAATCACGTGCCCTGTCCTTCAGAAGGCAGGAAGAAAGTCGGTCCTTGTCCCCTTTCGAGACTACGGATGGTACAAAAATATTGGCGACATCTGCCAATCACCTTCTACTAGCAATGGGGTTCCTAGCCCCATGATAATCTGGAGTTTCTCAAGCTCTGAACTCCCGAATCATCAACGTACTCATCCCTATCATGGCTGCTATCTCAGTGCAGAATGCACTCATCCTCTCATCACAAATCTCTAGAATGCCCTCCTTGATTATACTGAAGATCACAAGAGTCTGGTCAATGATACTGTGCCTACTCTCAGATGGAATGAACTCCCTTATCTGACCATCAAGCTGCCCGGCTCTAGAGTCCAAGCCTGATCCCTCGTCGGCACCAGAACTGCCATCTGGTCTACCACATAACGTCACTATACTCGGTAATATACCATCACTAACATCACAATACTCCTCATAACTCGAGGGATCTCACACACTACAAGTTCCCTGGTCTTATCTCAGCCTTCCTTGATTCGAGTACGGATCCTCTGCTTTCAGTAGTACATGCCTATACTACCTTCCACATCTATCTATACCTTCCTCAAGAACGGCCTTGACTCCACCAAGTCCCTTCTACTAATACTGCTGTTCTCATGCTAATCTCATCCTAGGATTGCCCTAGGAAAAATCTCTGTCCCACCCCGTCCTCAGCTGCTGAAGGACTTCCCATCAATGCCAACTAGCTAACTCATGTATATAGCCACATGCAACAAAGATCAGATAATCCTTCGAGTAAAAGACTAATCCCTAGAACGTTTGGACTCAGAAAAGAGCTGCGCAATAGCTTCAAGTCTGTCACTCTGAGATTATCCGGCCTGTGCCCCATGTGACCTAGCATATTCACTTACTAACTGACTCACATCGCCAGGAGCCCCACAAAGCACAAAGCAAGCAGCATTCGAACAATGGAAAACTAACCACATAAACCAATTAAATTGTTCTATCATCTACTTAGGAATCTGTACTAGCATGCAATTCATAAAGCTCATACACAAATATCAGGCATAACCTAAACAGGCTATCGTACCTCCGGCTGATCAATTCTAGCATGCAAGTCTACTAGCTCATAAAAACATACAAAGGCATCTCTTCCTAGATCCTCAGATCTAGTCTAGCATGTTGTTCTCATAATCATATCATACCATAACATAAAATTGTATGGGTAATTTGGGAGTACTTACTTGAGCTCGGCTGATTGCATGCACCACACCCTTTTCTCTTTTCAAAGTTCTTTTGTCTTGTCAAATTCTATTCTCTTTTCTAGATTTTTTTTATAAAAAGATTTACATTTGAAAATTTTCATACGAAATCCTCAGTTTGAGTTCAGACACACCCGAGAGTGTGCCCGAATCCCTCAAACCAAGGCTCTGATACCAACTTGAAACATCCCAAAAATACAGTCTGAAAATTTCATTTAAACCATTAATAAAAATCATAAATATCTTCGTCATATAAAAATCATACGTCATGTATCAAAGTCACATGTCAAAATATATCATAACATCTCTCAAATATATATCAGAGTATAAACATCCCAGGCTGAAACAAATGGTGTGTGCACTGCAATCTTCCCGAGCTTCTCTTTTGAAAACTGAAATACATGAAACCAAAACTGAAAACTGTAAGCACGAAGCTTAGTGAGTCTCCCCAAGCTACCACATACCATACACGTAATCACATAACTTGGGCCTAGCCCACTGCATCGGGCTCCGCCCGGCATCGGACCGAAATCCGGTGCACATATAAACATATCAGAAATGCATAACGTAAACACATAACACAACATAACCTTGGGACTTCGCCCAGCTGCATCGGGACGAACCCGGTATCGGGCTTACCCCGACATCGAACTCCTGTCCGGCATCGGGCTCACCCCGGAATCCGATCGCACCGGGCATCGGGCTCACCCCGGCATCGGGCTTACCCCGGCATCGGGCTTGCCCCGGCATATAACATATATCATAGACACGTAACATAAACATATAACATACATCGGGCTTACCCCGGCATCGGGCGTGCCCCGGAACACATAACACATAACATATAACTAACATACATCGGGCTTACCCCGACATCGAGCCTAGGCCTGGAACAAATAACACATAACATGCATGAATCACAAAGACATCAAGCATACATATACTCTTCTCGGGACCGCCCCGACATCGGACCGTAGTCCGGAACTACTAACATATAAACGGGCCGGCATTGTGGCCTTAGACCCGTTCCTACTGGAAGAGGACTCACCTCACACTGCTGAAGTCCCGCAGATGCAAACCCGGACTACTGGATGACAGCTTCCCAAACTGTCAATATCAAAACAATACCCAATTAATAATTGGGTTCTAACATGAAAGTCATAAGTCCATGCTCGGGTAAAAGACTGCTTTACCCCAATCTTAGCTTGATTACAGCCCAAGCCCCAATCCAAAAGCCCAAAAGTCTAATAGTGAACCCAAGCCCATCATATGGCCCAATTTTCCAAATTGGGCCCAAACCTCTACATGGTCTTCCCTTAAGGCCCAACCATTTAGTCCAGTCCAACATTTGGCATTCTAAGGGCCCAGTATCATATAACCATCAAGGCCCAAACTATGGCCCATCTATGGCCCAATTTTCCAAATTGGGCCTAAACCCTCATATGGACCGTACCCTAAAGCCCATCTAAATATTCTAGTCCATAAGATTATTCTTGGATGGCCTATATTGGCCCAATTACCAAAGCCCAATAGGAAAGCCCAACTCACGGTCCGAATGAAATTAGGGTTTCACATAAAATGACAATTAGGGTTAAGTGTTTCTCACTTAACCCATTAACGACTTAATCCATTAAGTCCTTTACTGTACTAGATAAATGATATGGAGTATTTGGGCTTAATACACAATCCAATCCCGATGGCCAAAAAGTGGGTCCCAATAAGTCCAAGGCCCACATATCTAAAATTAGGGTTTTCTAAACCCTAATTAGGGTTTCCCAACCAAACTTGGACCAATAGGCCCAAAACTAATCTTTAAGCCCATTAGGGTTTCATTAGGTCAATTAGAGTTTGCTAGAGGGGCACCACCCACTACCACCTCGGGTAGTGGCGGTCAACGATGGCTCACGGCGGCGGCCACCACCTTACGGTGCTGGTTATGGTTCTTTTCATTATTCTTTGCTAATTACAATTACAATGCTTTAATCCAAAAATAAACACACACACACTAACTGACACACACACACAACCACCCTAGTGGTGGCTGACGGTTGCTCGTGGCGGCGGTGGCTGATCTTGGGAATTCCGGCCAAACGGCCCAACACCACTTTACTAAAATAAACACATACGCCCTAACTGATCACAAAATGACCCCAACCACCCACCTGGTGGCACACGGCGGCAACAGCAACACAAAATGGCGGTTCTCCGACTCCTCACGAGAAGACACTCACGCCAGAATTTCTTTCCTACTACAGCCATACGACGCGTCCCCATCATGGTTACACGAGCTCAGCTAACCTTCACGGTGGCAGAAAAGCATTCTCGGCGACTTAGGTTGACGACAAAGATTCATGACGTCCGACTTCGATTCTCGGCCTCACCTCACGTCGGAAAATGGCAGCAGTGACAGCAGCAAGGCGGCAAGGGCTCACATGGCGGCCACGACTGACCGGAAAAACATTCATGGCGGTCGGAAGATGGCGATAGGCGGCGGCTATCGGCGGCTGAGATGCAGCGGTTCACAGCAGCAAAGTACATGGCAGTGACGGGGTGGCAGCGCCGGAGAATGGAGAAGGAGGGTGGTGGCGGTGCTGTAAGTCGAAGAAGGGGGAGGGAAATGTCGACCGATGCTTAGGGGTTGGCGGCTACAACACCTTCCTTAGGGTTAGGGTTTCATGAGTATATACCCGACGCCCCTAAACTCATTTCCCATAACAGCATAATTGGTCCCTCTTCCATAAAAACCTTTTCAAAACAGCTCCCATATTTACCTACTACACCCTTGATCCTATAATTCTTTTCATAATTAATCCAGTCAGTTACTAAACAGCCCTCCCTTACAATTTATTTTCAAATGAAATCCATATATTACCATTCAGCCCTTAGCTTCCAAAATCTCTTCAAACTAAGTCCCGGAAGTTACTATTTAGTCCTTGCCTTCATAAATACTTACAAATTAAGTCCGGATTTTACACTTTAATCCCTACCTTCTAAATTTATGACAATTAACTCCTCGAGACCAACACCTTGTTATATAATTATTGATTTTTTGGCTACTATATACTCATTAATTAATTTATTTATTATTTAATAAACGGGGTGTAACACCAATAATGTTGTTTAATGTCAAGGTACATCTTATCGGAACCTGGAT
The DNA here is from genome assembly GCF_052849685.1 of Lactuca virosa. Taxonomy (NCBI): domain Eukaryota; kingdom Viridiplantae; phylum Streptophyta; class Magnoliopsida; order Asterales; family Asteraceae; genus Lactuca; species Lactuca virosa. The sequence continues at coordinate 122,451,199 of NC_136432.1, read as the reverse complement.
GGACGGAGTATCGTGTTTTGTGCGCTTCGTCCATGACTACATCCCTGAATCCTCCAAATTTTGGGACCCAGATTCGACTCATGAAATAGTAAGCTCCGTCCTCTTTGACTTCAAGATTCTTATCCATTCCACGCAGTGCTTCATTCGCGACATTCTTCGGCTTCAATGCCTCTAATTGAGCTTCCTTGATTTGTGAAATTAGGTGAGAGTGGATGGTCATTGTTAGTGTTTTCACTCGGCGACCTGGGTATTCTTTTTTGCTTAAGGCGTCGGCCACCACGTTAGCCTTGCCTGGATGGTACTTGATCTCGCATTCATAATCATTTAGCAACTAAACCCACCTTCGTTGCCTCATGTTCAACTCCTTTTGATTTAGAATGTGTTGGAGGCTTTTGTGGTCCGTGAATATGGTGCACTTTGTACCGTAAAGGTAGTGCCTCCAAATTTTTAGGGCGAAGACCACAGCTCCCAGCTCGAGATCATGGGTGGTGTAATTTACCTCATGTGTCTTCAATTGTCTGGACGCATAAGATATCACTTTTCCATGCTGCATAAGAACACAGTCTGACCCTTGATTCGAAGCGTCGCAATATACTACGAAGTCTTCAGTTCCCTCTGGTAAAGATAGCACTGGAGCACTACAGATGGCTCGCTTCAAGGTTTGAAAAGCAGCTTCTTGTTTGACAGTCCAGTTGAAGGGTACACCTTTTTGTGTTAGAGTGGTGAGGGGCTTGGCAATCTTGGAGAAATTATGAATGAACCTTCAGTAGTAGCCTGCAAGGACCAAGAATTGCCTGATTTCTGTTGGCGTTTTCGGAATCGCCCAACCTTCAATAGCTTTGATCTTGGAAGGATCCACATGAATTCCTTCCTCACTGACTATATGACCAAAGAAGTTCACACTGCGAATCCATAACTCGCATTTGGAGAGTTTTGCATATAGCTTTTCAGCTCTAAGAGTTTCCAAGATATGACGTAGGTGCTGACCATGCTCCTCCTTACTTCGAGAGTATATGAGTATGTCATCAATGAAAATGATTACAAAATTATCGAGGAATGGGCGGCAGACTCGATTCATGAGGTCCATAAATGCTGCAGGAGCATTTGTCAGACCGAAAGTCATAACAACGAATTCATAATGACCATATCGGGTTCGGAAAGCAGTTTTGGGGATATCTTCTTCCCGAAATCGCAACTGATGATAACCGGACCTTAGATTTATTTTAGAAAAATAACTGGCTCCTTGAAGCTGGTCGAATAGATCATTAATCTGATGGAGTGGATATCGATTTTTGATGGTGAGTTTGTTCAATTCCCGATAGTCGATGCACATTCTGAAGGATCTGTCCTTCTTCTTGACAAACAAGACCGGAGCTCCCCAGGGTGAGAAGCTCGGCCTGATGAATCCTTTGTTCATAAGTTCGCTTAATTGACTGGATAACTCCTGCATTTCGGCGGGAGCTAACCTGTAGGGTGATTTGGCAATTGATGCGGCTCCCGGTATTAGGTCAATTCGAAATTCGACCTGTCGTTCTGGGGGTATTCCCGGAAGGTCTTCAGGAAATACGTCCGGAAAGTCACATGCCACTGGGATATCTTTGATGTTTATTTCCTCTTTTGTTTTATCCACAACGTGGGCGAGGAAGGCATAATTTTTCTTGTGCAGGCATTTTTGTGCCTTGATGCACGAGATAAGACGGAGATTGGCGCCAGGTTTATCACCGTAGATTATTAGGGTTTCGTGGTTGGGGAGGTGAAGGCGAACGGCCTTCTCGTGGCACATAGTATCAACATAGTGGGGGCTTAACCAATCCATGCCGATTATCACATCAAAACTCCTAATATTAACTGACATCAAATATATTTGAAATGAGTGGTTGTTTAATGTTAACGTGCATCCTACGTAAACGTCTTTGGTTGTTTAGTTTTCCCATTAGCCATCTCCACCGTGAAGGCTTCGCTTAGCTTTTGGAGTTGTTGGTTTAGTAAGTGTTTGAATTTATTACTCACGAAACTCCGCTCAACCCCACTATCGAATAAAATGCATGTGTAAGTGTTGTTAAGGGGAAACATACCAGTAACAACCGACGGGTCTTGTACTGCCTCTCCTTGACCCAATGTCAGGACCCTGCCTGATCCTCCTGCTCCTTGGTTGTTGGCTTTGGGGCAATTTCGCCTAAAATGGCCAGTTCCTCCACATCCATGACAAGTATGACTGGCCCCGATGTTATTGTTGTTGTTGTTGCTGTTGTTGTTTGGCTGTTGGTTCTGTTGGGGTTGAGATCTGCAGTACCGGGCGGTGTGCCTCTTGCGGTTGCAGTTGGTACACTGCATTTCTCTGCACTTGCCATTGTGGTGGTAGTGGCATTTGTTACATTTTGGTAAAGTTCCTGAGTATGGCCTGGTAGTGGTTTGAGCAGTTGAGGCTGGAGAAGATGGTGCTGGCGCAACTTGAGCGGCAGCAGCGTGGACTGCTACAGTTTGCTGCTTTTTGGGAGGATCCCTGGTTCTGTCGCCCCTTTCGTTTGTTGTCCCTATTTTTCTTGTTATCCCATTCCTTTTTGGTCTCAGTCTCAACAGTTTTGGTACTCTTCTTGTTGCCATGATCATAAAGCTTCTGAGCTAGCCATTTCGCACTGTCAAAAGTCTCAGGGTTTGCTGCAATCACGTTTCCTTCGATTAGGGAAGTTAATCCCCAAATGAACCACTCAATCTTCTATCCTTCTGATGTGATCATACCCGGGCATAATAATGCTAATTCACTGAACCTTGAGATGTAAGCCTCGATGTCTGAGTTTTGTACTGTGATATTCCATAACTCCTGCTCTAATTTATGTACTTCCCCACAGGGACACTACTTTGCCATCAACATTTCCTTGAGCTCCTCCCATGGCATGGCATTTGCCACTGGGAGTGTCATAGCCTCCACATGACCATTCCACCACGAAAGCGCTTGGTCGACAAACGTGCAAGCTGCAAATTTCACCTTGCATTCTTCAGGACATCCGCAGATCTCAAAGACTGACTCGATCTTTTCTATCCATCGCTTTAAAGCTATCACGGCTCCCGTTCCATTGAAGGTTCGAGGTTTGGCATTTGAGAAGTCTTTGTAGGACCTTGGTTCATTCCGTGGTTCGAGCTTCCAGTTCCTTGACCGTTACCGCCACCATTGTTCCCAGTTTGAATGTGTGTCAAGGCTGCTGTGACTGCAGCCGAGAATGCTGCTTGGAAAGCAGCAGAGTTCATCTCTGGCGGAGGCGGTGGTGGTGGTGTTGTGTTGTTATTTTTACGAACTGGTCTTATAGGCATCTTCTATTATGGAACAGAAGGACGATGAGCACATTGTTATTGTCTAGAGGTTTTAATGTTTTCGGTTGTACATATAAGTGAACCCGTATAATATCACGAAATAAGAAAAATAGGACACATAGCAGATAACAACATTACAATAAAACACATAACTGCTTCATTAATGATATAATATTCGTAGTACAGAGCATGAAAATTTGCCTTTTAAAAAGGCATACAGTACATAGAGAGAATATATAATCTGACAACATAACGACTTTATGAGTAGTGTAGTCACTTAATCATAAAGTCGGTCCTACCTACAATAGTACATAAAAGAGAACCATAACAATAGTGTAGTGGGTGGAGCTGATCCTAGTCGCGGCGGGAAGTGTCTGGTGGTGATGCTCAGATGCCGAAATGACGCACCAAAAGGTCGGCCAATTCACTCATCTCCCGAGTGATTTCATCTCTTTCGCGAGAAGTGGAGGTGTGAGAAGTGTGTAAGGGGGTCCATCACGATCACTCCCATGCATATGTTGGTCGTATTTTGAATAAATATAGTTGATCAGACTATATTTATCCCCAATATGACTACATAACTGTCCAGGTTTAACCACGATGTTCAATTCCTCCAATAAGTTTTATTGTTATCGTAATAATGCACACATAGGTATGTATTTTTTTTGTTCAAAGTATTTTAGTCCCAATGTATTTATAGTTGCATATCTTGTATGATTAGATATGCCAGTTCACTATAAACATTGCTCTGATACCAATCTGTCACACCCCCAAACCAGAACGGCGGAAACGTTCGGGGGTTGGGTGACTTCACCTTGTAATATCATCACAATGTATATAATTGAATCAAGACAAACATCATCATCACACATACAATAATACAACATACAACATACTGGGTTTACATCATTGTAATTGTTCACAAAAGTTACATCCCCAAAATAATAAGTGTATGATGGAAACAAAATGCAACATAATCCACAAGTTCTTGAAGACCGACCTGCTTAACGATTCCCTGAGAATACAAGTTATTTTGAAAACGTCAACATATATAATGTTGATGAGTTCATAAGCATGTTTGTAAGAAAAGTTTTGTATCATTGGTAAACTCCATAAAATCCGATATTTTCCGCAAAAATTGTTTGAGCGTTTTGTTTCAAATCTTCTATTATAGCATGTGTGTTCATATTTTGGAAATTTATAAAGAGAGAGTTCCCAAATTTTCTATATTTTCTGTTGTAAGTAAAATGTAAGGTATCGTGTTTGTTTCCCAGAAAATCCGATATTTTCTGTCTGTAAAAAGAGTTGTAGTCTTTAAACCATAATACCCGAATGTTGTAGAATGAATAGCTCGTACGTGTATCAAAAGTATAGTATATGTATTCTGTAAATTTTACAGTGGAGTTAATCTCTATGTGAGTCGTTATAACCATGCCTGATATGACTGTTCTGCCTGTCATGACGTTCTTCAGGCGTCGCTTGTTTAAGGTAAGACGTTTGTCACCCTAGACTGGCCTAGTCTAGCTGTAGCGAACAGCTCAAGTGCGGGGCTGTCAACCCCGTATAGATCTATACACAAACTCTCACTCCCCCTCCAGGAGACTCTGGTTATAACAACATGACTTAAGGTTGTACACTAGGTTGGTACAAATGAAAGAACGTCTCACAAGAACCTTAACTATGTTTACGCGAATATTGTAACACACTATTTAATGTTTTAAATAACGTTTCCGCGTATGTATTCAGGTTACAAGGTCCATTGTGTATGTACATGAATGAGTGAGGCCCAATAAGCATGAAATGTGTATACAAGGTCCGTCGAGCATGTAAATGGGTTAACAAGGCCCAATAACCATGTAAGGAGTATACATGACCTATCAAGCATGTAAATGGGTCACTAAGGCCCAATAAACATGTAATGAATGTATCAGGCCCAATAAGCATGTAAATGGGTCACTAATGCCCAATAAACATGTAATGAATGTATCGGGCCCAATAAGCATGTAAATGGACCACGAAGGCCCAATAACATGAAAATGGGTAAACAAGGCCCAATAAAAGTGATAATGACGTGATTAGTCCGTTTGTTATTATATTGCTCTTTTTAGCTCAATTATTTACCAAAATGACATAAAAGACCCACTTTTTGTAAAAATGACATTCTTGGCCCATTATGCCGAAAATTTACAATTAAGGCACATTTTTGGTAAAAATTACACTTTAGGCCCATTAAGACCAAAAGTTTACTTTTAAGGGATCATTTTGTATAAAATGACATTTTAAACCCACTTTTGATAGAAATCACATTTTCGGTCCAAATTTAATAGAAATGATATTTTCAGCCCATTTAACCGAAAATTTACATTTTTGGCCCATGTTTGTTTAAAATGACAATTTAATCCATAAAAAGTCAATAATTACCTTTTTAGGCCCATGAACCCGTGAATTTCTAAATAAGAACCATTGTGGTGAAAATTGACAAATTTAGCCCATTAAAACCGTGAAGGCCCAAATAGAAGCCTATTTTGTGAAAATTAAGACTTTTGGCCCCTTTGAAACCGTGAATATCATAAAGATCCATTTTTATTTAAAAATGACTATTTTGGTCCTCTCAAAACCGTGAATGTCATAAAGGCTTCATCTTTTGTTTATTTGTCAAATATGGCCCCTTATACGGTTTTATTTAGTTTTCAAACATCCTTAGCATGTTTAATCCTTTAAACTTCATAGTAAGTCACATAAGATGGTTTAGTTTACAAACATCACCAAGTTTAGTAAATATTTCGAATTTGGTGAAGATTTAACATGTTTTCATAACATAATTACATGCATAAATACACAGATCTAATACAAAAGCAACTTGTATCCTCCCCAAAAACATAGTAAAAACCGAAAACAAGGGGGTATGAAATCACTTTGGGTGTTAGATCGGTTTTGAAGAGAAGAAGAAGATGTTTTCAGTCTAGCAAGTTCCCTTGATGAGATCTTCGAATTTAAGGAGTTCTAAGAAGCAAGAGTCACGAAATGGAGTGTTTATGAGTGATAAGTTTAACACAAAAATAAAGTTAAACTTTTTGAATGGAAGTAGCTTACCAAAAATGATGAACTTTGATGATAACTTCTTGAACATACACACAAGCACACATGAATTTTGAAGAGGAAGGATGGGATTTTTCTTGGAGTTCTAGAGAGGATTTTTAGTGATTGGAAGTGGAAATGAAGGTGGTGATGATGTTCGTTTGGCCGAGATTTTAAGAAGGAAGAGAGAGAAAGATTAGCTTGGTTAATACATGAAGGGTTTGGTCTTAGAAATACGGGAGGCATTAGCTTGGATTACCTCAATATAAACATGAGTTGTCATAAATTTAATCAATTCAATTTTTTTTATAAACCAAGAATTAGGGAGAAGGGAAAAGGAATTTAGATGTTGGGCTCAAATTGCATGGGCCCATTAGGTATTTTTGATTTATGTGGGCCCACATGAGAGTTTACGGCCCAAAAAGAGCAAAGATATGGGTTTTTCGGCCCATTGTAATTAAATGAGTGGTTTCCGGCCCAAATAGGCCCATAAAGACAAGGTGAGTGATTTTCGGCCCAATAAGGCCCATGAAGAGTCTTATGGACCAAAACACTACAGTTTTATGAATGCGGGTCCAACTAGGGCCCAAATGAGGATTCTTGACCCAAAAGAATCAAATTGATGGGTTATTGGGCCATTAGGCCCAATAAAGGGAGTCCAAGTCCAACAATAGGTTTGAACCGAGAAGTTAGGGTTATAAACCCAAAGTTGAGTGAGTGTAGTGCATGAAGTTAGGTTTAGGGCTTCACGAGTGAGTTTTGATCCGAATAGTTGTTTTTGAGTGAGTAATATGTATAACATCAAACTTGGAGTTACAAGATACATCGAAGGTTAATCATACATAGACAGAATTTCCTAGCCAAAAATACTAGTTATGACAGTAGTTCATCAACTCGCCGAGTTACCTGAGTAACTCGTCGAGTTCCCTAATGTCCAGAAGACCGAAAACTCATGTAGACCGAAAACCCTAATCCTTCACCGAAACCACTCAGAATCTCAGAAACGGGTAAACCCGACCCAACTCATCGAGTCAGCTAAGCCACTCGTTGAGTCCCTTTAGTCCTTTCCAGTGGAATCCAAGGCTCCAAATCACAAATCCAACCCCTTATGGTGTAGTTAGCACGTAAAGGTGCAAACTTTACGTGCATGCAAGGCCTCACAAGGCTAAAACACTTAATCAAGGCTTTTCTAGAGGCTTAGAGCATGAAGGAGGGCCAAGACTTGATAAAGTTGGCAACTTTAAGTCCCCAAAGGCCCTGAGATGTCCAGATCTAAAGCCATATCTTTAATTCATGCTCAAAACCAAGAATGGTACCAAACTAGGCTAATAATGGCCATAAACTCTCATAAAAGAATATCTAAGCAATGGATGGTCAAGGTTTCGACTTTATACCTTAAAATGGTTGCCACAACAGAGCAAACCCCGAATCTTCAGCCTCTCCCTTCAGCTATGCACCAAACACTTCAAGCTTCTCCACATAAACACCAAAAAGGCACTCCTTAAGCCCTCACACACTCAAAATGGGAGATGAGACACGATTTAGGGTTTCTCTGGACAAAGGGGCGGAGGGGGGCGATAAGAGAGGCTACAAGTAAGGCTTAAGGCCTTTAAATAGGGTACAAACTCTAAAAATTAGGGTTTTCCTTTCCAGTGTCTACTCGTCGAGTCGGGGCCTTCCAACTCGTAGAGTAGGATCTAAATCCCGCGTCCTCATAAATGATCTCTACTCGATGAGTTGGAGCTCCCCAACTCATCGAGTCCTAGCCCAAAAGTCCAAAAATGCTGAAAACTGAATAACACGTAAACCAAGCGTTACAAATCTCCCCCACTTGAACTAGACTTCGTCCTCGAAGTCTGTTGATGCACATGGTCTGGTTAATACTCCTCATCTCCTCCTTCGACCACTGCTCACGAGCCACGCCCGCGACTTCCATTACCTACTATGACCCGACTGATGATTCCCATTGCCCTTCACTAATCTTGCTACCTTACTTCCTCATGGCCTGCATTTTCTGTTTGATAACTATCACTAACTTCCTCCTATGATCCGGGTGCGCCTTTGCCTGAATATCGAACACAGCGGAGTCGTTGTCCAAACACTTACGTGGCTGATACATAGTATGCACTATGAATCAGTCTGAGTTTCCGCAACAGTCCTACACGATGCATCGCCTTGCCCAATCGGGCCAAAATCTGACCGAATCACAATACCTGGCCTTCAACCCTTCTTCTCGAACCGGGTGTCACCCCTCAAGTCGAAGCCCTTAGAGCATTTCAAACATGATGGAACTTGAGTATCCAACTCTTACCAATAATCGGCAACCCATTTTGAACCCAGTGAATACCGACACCCGACGTCCCGAGAGACACGACTGCCACCCGATCATTCACTGGCCTTTCCAAAGGCAACAGGAGCCAGCCACACCAGACTCTCTTTGATCCTGATTATCTCGGTGTTACCAACTAATAGAATTCACCTACCATAACCGAATGTCGAACACCTACATTCGAAACATCGGTTTTCTGTCCGGTTGCTGAGCCGACTAACAGCCTCACACCCGCCCTACGCGACTTCCGAAAGAAACCTCGTCTTGCAATATCTGCCCTAGTCATACCGCCACTAATGGTTCCATCAATCCTTCTGATGCATCCGATCATAATATCCTGGCAACCTGTCGCCCCAGAATAAAAAACGAAAGTGACTGCTACCAGAACTACTGTTGTCTCACATTGCCCCTGGTCTCTATCGAACCCTCTTTTCCTCACTTCAAGTACGTTGTGGCTCTTTCACAGCTAAGACTCAACCAGGGCACATCACCATAACTCGGGCTGCCATCAACTAAGCTCATCCATTACCCTTGGACCTCGCAACTGTCTCCCTTGGCATATAGATACCCCTAATTCCCATTTCACTGAAACCAAGTCCTGCACTGAACATGCGCGGATTCTGATTCAGGATCTTCCTCAAAACGAAGCGATACCCCGCTCCTACCCCGAGATCCACAAATCTACATTTGCATAATGCACCATAACATCCGACATCCCCTACTTGACTGATAAATATATACCCTTAGCCGATCCCCGAGACTACCAGTCTCGCACCCAGTCCAATCATCAGGTTCCCAAGAGGTCAAATATCAGGACTACCCAGCTGTAGCCCTACTGTGTCACGTACTACTTATCCACATGATCCTGCAACTCAAGATCCAAACCCTTGACTCAAAAGTATCTACCAGTTCCATCCTGAATTCCCATAACCATCCGGGCTCGCCCACAGATAACTGATCAAGCCAACACCTTCGGTCCTGAGTCTAATTAAGCCGTGGCCTTCCCACAACCTCGCGAACTGGCACCCTAGCCTAAATCATGTGAAAGAATTCATGAATGCTACGGCTATCCTGCAGTCTAACAACACTTCCCACTCTATCCGACTGCTAGTGAATGATACGGCTCCCCCGTAGTCTTAAAACACTTCCCACACTATCTGACTGCTAGTGAATGCTACGGCTCCCCTGCATTCTTACAACACTTTCGCCCTAACTGACCATTAATGAATGATATGGCTCCCCCGTAGTCTTACAACACTTTCACCCTAACTGACCATTAGTGAATGCTACGGCTCCCCCGTAGTCTTACAACATTTTCACCCTAACTACATGACCACCGCCCTTGGCCCTATCGTTTATCTACCAATCAAATGCTTCTCAACGTTGAGCACCCACGTGGTTTACCCTCCCAAACTGAACTCAAGTACTGACTGGAACCCGACATGGTCCCCTTTCCCCAAAGTCTGCTATCGGACGTCAAGAAGACGCGATCCAAATATTAGGTGGTTTCCCGAACTCCCGTCCTGCAACGTCCTATATCCAGTCAGCCCCTAAGGCTGCCTTCCCTCCCCCGATGGGGATGTGAAACGCATCCTAGCTTCACACTCGCTTTTGTCCTGAATATCTGAGCAGTTCTCCCCCACTTAGATTCAACTAAGTCTGCTCGGCACATGAAAATTGAAGGATTCCCAATCCTTCTTTCGTTCCAATGATCAATCTGTTGACGACCGGTGCCTACCAAAACTAGTCACAATTCCTGAAAACCAGCTAATACTTCTTGAATCCCAACAACGCCAATGACTCCAGATGCTCAAACTAATATTACACTCAGATCTCGCAGTCCAAAGGTCGGATGCTCCAATCAAAACTTTAGCAACAACTCTCTCTTCCTTTGGCAACCCCGGAAACCCTTCCAAGCATAGTTACTAACGTTACTAAGTCCTAGTCATAACTCCCTAGTACAAGCCCTTGAACTAGCCCCGACTAAACCCAAAATGACATTCGAACACTGGAAAATCCGTATGTGTAAGGAGACGACCTCGTGCTACTCCACCAAAGGTCCATGATATGCAGATGAACTCTTCTTGAATATATATATATATATATATATATATATATATATATATATATATATATATATATATATATATATATATATATATATATATATATATATATATAAATCGACCACAAACAGAGGTAACAACTCCACGATATCCTCACTCACACTGATGCAAGTTAACATCAACCATACATAGGTAAGGCTGGAAAGAAAGCAAAAACGTACCTACCCCGTACCCTTGCCTGCTGAAGTTTCGATCTCTCCTGTCTGATTCTGTGAATTATGGCCCCTCTCTGCTGGGGCTCCTGACCTACCCTCTTGTCCGTCGGTGATCCTCAAAATAGCCGGAGCAGGTGCACTCACCGCTCTTCCTCGATCACCAGACAGTCGACCTCCTTGTCGCCCACCTAATCATAACGAAAATATAACGGGCTTGCCCCCTGTGGGCAATCCCTGCTGTCGCGACCAACCTTGCCGCACTTGCAGCAGCCCAGACCCCTGGAACGACAATCTCCATCGCACAGTTTCACGCAAGTGCTGCACTGAATCCGGCCCTGCTGGCCTCTCAACAGCTGATCTGAACTCTTGGGTCTCTTCCCGAGATCCCCTAATAAATTAACATGATCTGAACCTCTCTTATCGAGGTACTCCAAATCGATCTTCTGCCCTCGGCTCTTGGACCCGCATCATTCAGGGTCTCGCACCCTGACCCACTCACCAGCTCAATCGTCCACGGCTGAAATGCAATAGCTGGAGCAACCTCTGCTCTAAACCGGGCTACTAGCTACCCCCAAGACATGGTTTCTAATCCCGAAAGTGCAATAAATCGCATAATCAATCCTTGCCGCCTGATACAAGAGATCCAAAGCGAACTCAAAAATCCTGGCAGTCCTTCCACGAACTGGCTCACCACCGGAGTCGGGACCAAACCCTGGTCCTTCCCATGCGTACTCATCCTCATTCTGCAAAGCATCTATCCCCACGGTCCAAGCATAATCCAGAATTCCCTTCCCTTAGGCTTCTCAGATCCTCCAAGGCTCTCTCCTATTCGAGTATGGATCCTGTGCTTTCAGTAGTATGGGCCCAATACTAGATTATCTTTGGATGATCCTATTGGATTAGGTGTCTAAGCCCATAACTATAATTGGTATGTACTTGAATTGATAGCAGCACAGTCCTTTTGGGTTGCCCTCAAACCTAGCAACTGGACAAGGAAATTATGAAATAAGAGATATTGATTTATTATAAGATTAATAAATTAATATAAATGATTTATTAATATGTTAAAAGATTTATATATTAATTAGAAATCATTATGTTTAATTAATAGTCAGCCAGAAATTAATCAGAATTAATTTTGGGGTTAAAAGTATTAATTATAAAGTGCAGGGACTAGTTTACAATTATCAAATAGTTGAGTGGAAGGCTCCAGAACCTCCTTGGAAGGAGGTGGACGAAATTCATAGGGGAAACCCTAATGATTTCGTCTAAGGGGGCTTGGATAAGGCCTTGGATTAACTTAGGCCCCAAGCAAAGGAGTATTAGGGTTTTCCCTAAACCCTAGATCCCTCAGCTATATAAGGAGCCTCCTGACTCCCAAAATTGGCCACTCTTACTCTGGTGAAACCCTAGGGCCGAAATTGCATACCCTAATCTCTCTCTCTCTCCTTCTAGTTTCCTTCTTGCTAGTTCTTCGGTGTGATTCCATTAGAGGCATTACATTTGTGGTGCTAGGCTTCCAAGAAGATCAAGTTCAAGAGGATTATCAATTGTTTACTATAACAATTGAAAGGTATGTAACTCTTAAACCCTAATTATTTATTTTCGAAAATAGCCTCCTCCTCTAGGGTTCTTGTTTTGCAATTCAAAGTTATATGTTCAATAGTTAAAACATAGATCCAAAGTAGATTGCATGTGAACTTAGGAATTGTTTTCTAGTTTATTTGTTTTACCTAAAACCCATCAGTGGTATCAGAGTCATTGTTTGTTTTAAATTGAATTGCTATAATGGTTGAATTGCAAATTAGGGTTTATAGCTATTAAACCCCAAAGGCCAAAATTTTCGATTTTTAGGGTTTTGGATCAAAGGGTTTGCGAAAAACCCTAGCCTCCATGAACCCTAATCGAAATTAGGGTTAGGGTTTTGAAAAACCCTAGCCTCCTCCCTTGATTTTCGAAATTTACATGGTAATTTAGGGTTTCTTGTTTTTGGATAATTGTTGCCTTATTGGATAATTGAGAAAAATAAGGAAATTATCCTATCCCCATATTTTTGAAATCTATAAGGGATATGGATTAGGATTAAATTAATTGCTTAATTTAATTAGATAATCCTTACAAGATTTAATAAATTAATTAAAAGTTAATTAATAGATAAATATTAAATCTGGTTATTTGGTTTATTTTAAATTTAAATTAATACTTTAATTTTTTCGAAATTTATATAAAGCTTAAAGTTTTAAAAAGTTTAAAACACACCTTATATATGTATTATAATTAAAAGTTAAATACTATATATGTATAAGAATATGGTCAGTCAAATCGCTAGTATGCCTCATTCACGAAGCTGGTCTATAATGGGGTATAAGGAAACTGCCTATAAAATGGTAGTTGAATGGGTGTCCACTCTCACCCACCGCTTCCTTGATTAGTGGAGGGTCGTTAGCAGAACGGGTTTGATAGGACAACTACATCTCATTAAAAGTATAATGTTGTTAAAGAAAGTACTATAGCATTATTTTACAAAATCCCAACTCTAGTTACTTTAGGAAAAATGTGAAAAGTATGCTAATCCATGAAATTGCACATTATGCTTTATTGGTCGTTAGTGGAGCGTGTGTGGATTACCAGCACACTAATAGGCACTAATAAAGACTAGTAATGGGTATCTCATAATTATCATTTTGGTGGAGCGTGTGTGGTTTACCGGCACATCAATAGTTAATGATAAAGACAATGAGGTTACCAAGCACATTTGCATGGTTATTTACATCTTGTTTGTGATCCTCGGTATCCCAGTCACAAATAGAAGAGCATAATTCGAGATTAAAACATGCCATTGAATAGTTTCAATGTATCTCAAAAGGAATTAGGAATTTCACTTCGTTTATTTCGTCTAATGGTGGAATTGGTGAATCGTCATTCACCTACCTTTATGAAATTTACACTTGGATCTCGGCATCCCATTTCTAAGTTGTGAATCTTCATAGTTGGATCCTAACCTTGATATTATATCTTTGGGTTATTATATTGAGGTATCTTGAAATCTAACTAAAACTATCTTTCTTTTCAGATGTCTACTCGTGGAAACAATTCTGCTTCATCATCCTCCAACCACAACTTCTCTTTGCTCAACATTTGCTCCAAAGTCGTTATGGATGGCTCAAACTATAACGATTGGATGCGCAACATCAAAATGGCGCTTCGTTTTGAGGACAAAGAGTATGTCCTTGAAAAGGAGCTCAAAGAAATTGATGAGTCTAAAGCTACTCCTGAAGAATATGCTGCCTACAAGAAGCACTATGACGATGCCACCAAAGTGGCATGCATCATGGTCGCAACCATGTCCCTAGAACTGCAGAGGTACTATGAGGACTACTTGCCCTTTGAGATGAACAAGGACCTTATGGAGAAATACCATAAGCGATCTCGTCAAGAAAAGTTTGAGGTAGTCAAGTCACTCATGGCTTGCAAGATGAAGGAAGAGGAGTCGGTTGTTAGTCATGTGCAAAGAATGCAACGCTACATAGAGCGTTTGGTCAAGCTCAACATTCAATTTGATGAGGAATTGGCCATTGACATGGTCTTGAACTCATTATCCGATTGTTAAGGTCAGTTTATCCTAACTTACCATTTGAACAACACTGAGCAGACACTGGCCCAATTGCACAATTTGTTGCAGACAGCTGAAGCAGGGATAAGGGTAAAAGTATAGCCTCCACCCCTGCAAGTGCCTCTGTCTTGGCTATTGGACAGGGAAAGGGGAAAAAGAGGAAAGGTCCTCCTAAGCAAAATTGGAAGAACAAGGCTCAAGCTGGTTCATCTAGTAATGGCCCAAAGGCTAAGCCCAATGCTACCATTCCCCATGTTTCTGATCCAAAGGATGCATATTGATTTTATTGCAATGACAAAGGGCACTGGAAGAGAAGCTGCCCAAAATATCTGCAGGATATCAAAGATGGCAAAGTGAAGCCATCTTCAGCAGGTATTTACACTATTTCTTCTAATAACTCATTATATTCTCGTTCATGGGTCCTTGATACAGGATGTGGTTTTCACATCTGTTCTGATTTGCAGGGGATAAAAGAAAGTGAGGAGGTGGAGCGAGGGAGGATAAACATGATCATGGGAAACAGAAAGTCTTCACCAGTAACCAAGATCGGAGTTTATCAACTTTTGCTTAATAATGATTTTAGATTAGATTTATTGAATTGTTGCTATTCGTCTGAGATGACGAGAAACATTATTTCATTTCATGCATTGTTCAGACAAGGTTTTAAGTATTCTTTTAATGATTTGAATGGTTCAATTTCTGTTTATAAGAATGGTGTCTTTGTGTTTGAAGCTTTACCTTGTGATGGTGTGTATAAAACAGTGACTTGTGTTGATAGCTTAGGTAACAGTGTGTTTAATATTGACTTGTCTAATAGAGTAGACAAGGCATGCTTGTGGCATTGTCGTCTTGGACACATTAACAAGAAACGCATAGCCCAACTCCAAAAGGACGGAGTGTTGGAATCATTTGACCTAAAATCAGATGATATGTGTGAATCTTGTCTTTTGGGAAAGATGACGAAATCACCATTCACATGGTCTTGTGAAAAAGGTGAAGGTCTACTGGACCTCATACATACAGATGTATGTGGGCCCTTCAGATCAACTACAAGGGATGCTAATCGATTCTATGTGACTTTCACTGATGATTATAGCAGATATGGGTATATCTACTTAATCAAACATAAGTCAGAAACCTTTGAAAAGTTCAAAAAGTTTAAGCATGAGGTCGAAAATCAATTGGACAGGAAGATAAAGGTACTTAGATCCGATAGAGGCGGAGAGTATCTTAGTATCGAGTTTAACGACTATCTAAAAGAATGTGGGATAGTCTCACAATTAACTCCTCCTAGGACACCACAGTTAAATGGTGTAGCTGAGAGGCGTAATCGAACCTTGTTAGACATGGTTCGTTCTATGATGAGTCGTGCTTCGCTTCCTATTCACTTCTGGGGGTATGCCTTAGAGACAGCCGCCCACATCCTCAATCTTGTCCCTACAAAGAAGGTTACCAAAACACCTCACGAAATGTGGACGGGGAAAGTTCCCTCGTTAGCACATATTAAAGTCTGGGGTTGTGAAGCTTTCGTAAGACGAGAGACTCACGACAAGCTAGCAGCTAGAAGTGAGAAATGTGTTCATTGGTTACCCAAAACAGTCTTTTGGATATTTGTTCTACAGACCTAGTGAAAACGTGGTCTTTGTAGCACGAAGAGGAGTCTTTCTAGAAAGAGAGCTCATATTCAAAGAGGACAGTGGGAGCACCATTGACCTTGAAGAAATTTAAGAGTTAGCCAATGAAGGAACCTTAGATGACACTAGCACTCAACCAGAGGAAACAGTTCCTGTTGAACCAGTTGATAACTCATTACCTCTTCGAAGATCCACTAGGGTGAGTGTGCCACCTGAGTTGTATGGTTTTCATATTACTTCAGATGGTGACACATTCATCAGTGATAGGACACTGGTAAATTTAGATGAACCAGTTACTTACAAGGAAGCAATGGCAGGCCCAGAGGCTTCCAAGTGGAAAGAGGCAATGGACATCGAGATTAAGTCCATGTATGACAACCAAGTTTGGAATTTGGTTGATAGTGCACCAGGTCGTAAGACAGTTGGATGCAAATGGATCTTCAAGAAGAAGACATACATGGATGGAAACATGCACACATTCAAGGCTCGACTGGTTGCAAAAGGTTTCACTCAAACCCCAGGGGTTGACTATGATGAGACCTTCTCGCCAGTAGCTAAGAGTAAATCTATTAGGATATTGCTCGCCATAGCTACCTTTCATGACTATGAAATCTGGCAGATGGATGTCAAGACTGCCTTCCTTAACGGGAAGTTGGCTGAGGATGTTTACATGAATCAGCCAGAGGGTTTTGTTGATGCAAAGTTTCCCAATAGAGTGTGCAAGCTTGAGAAATCCATTTATGGATTGAAACAAGCATCTCGCAGCTGGAATCTTTGCTTCCATGAGAAAGTCAAAGAGTTTGGTTTCTCTAGAAGTGAAGATGAGTTTTGTGTGTATATCAAGGCTAGTGGCAGTATAGTAACTTTTCTGGTATTATATGTCGATGACATATTACTCATTGGTAACGACGTTCCAACCTTGAAAGATGTTAAGTCTTGGCTTGGAAAGTGTTTTGCCATGAAAGACCTTGGAGAAGCTGCCTATATTCTTGGGATTAGAATATTGACAAAAAATAGAAAGAAGAGACTAATTGGACTTAGTCAGAGCACATACTTGGATAAGGTACTAAAGAGGTTTAGTATGGAAAATTCCAAGAAGGGAGAGCTACCTATCCAAAGCAATACCAAATTGAGTAAGACTCAATGCCCGAGTACAGATGAGGAAATAGCTGACATGAGTCGTGTACCTTATGCTTCCGTTGTCGGATCGATCATGTACGCTATGACATGTACTCGCCCTGATGTAGCATTTGCTTTGAGCATGGTCAGTCGCTATCAGGGAAACCCATGTAGAGCTCATTGGATAACGGTTAAGAATATACTCAAGTATTTGCGAAGCACAAAGGACTGGGTCCTTGTGCTTGGTGGCAAAGATACTTTGAGAGTAGATGGTTACAGTGATGCCAGCTTTCAAACGGATAGAGATAACTTCCGTTCTCAATCAGGCTGGGTATTTTTATTGAATGGAGGAGCAGTTACTTGGAAAAGTTCCAAGCAAGATACGGTGGCTGATTCTACTTGTGAATCAGAGTACATAGCAGCGAGTGAAGCGTCGAAAGAAGCAGCTTGGTTGAGGAACTTCATCGGAGATCTCGGAGTTGTTCCAACCATCCAGGAGCCTATGGAACTGTTCTGCGATAATGAAGGAGCTGTTGCCTTAACAAAGGAACCCAGAGATCATGGTAAAACCAGACATATCGACAGAAAGTACCATTTCATAAGACATAGAGTAGAAGAAGGCCATCTTGTTGTGAAGAGGGTATCATCTGAAGACAACCCAGCAGACCCCCTCACAAAGGGTCTGAGTAGGGTTAAGCATATTCAGCATGCTCGGAGCATTGGACTGAGAGATGATATTAGTTTTAGTAGTTAGATTAGTTTTGTTCTGAAACTTGTAACAAAGTAAATGTAATTGACTTTTGGTGATTAAATAATAAAGTATTATTTATAAGTTTGGTTACTGCCTTTTGTCAATTGTTTATTATTGTGTTTCATATTTTGCATGTTTTACTTCCCAAATAATATAATTATTCAAACTCCACAGTCACTCGTACTTTCGGAAGTAAGTAGTGAATTAAGACTGTCATGAATTGGATTGCAGATTGTCTAAGGGAGTTAGACATAGCAATAGAATTGCTGCAATGTTCATGAGTACTCAGAAATTGAGATTTGAGTATTGGATAAACCCTCGCTCAAAGTATTACGTCATGGAATTCATCAGGAGTAATACTAAGACGATAATATCTTATAATTTTGAAACGAAGATATATGAGTTGTAATTTGCAAATTCGGTTATACATTGGTGATACGAAAACGCATCAGTAACCTGGTGTTATAAAACGTATTGTCATGTATGGTTTGATGAGTAAAAGATACAAGCATATGAGTCAACGTTTATTCGTTCCTTTTGCCCTAACGGGAAAATAGATATATGTGGGCCCCTCGATGATTTGGTGTTGACTTATGTGCTGGGCCCAGCCAGGACTAAATTGATGTGGATTAGAAGTCCTATATCATCACAAATCAGAAATCGGGAAACATAGATTCTGGACAAAGAGATTGATTACATTCCATGTCTTATATCTGGTGATATCTTGCAGAACGAAGGATTATATGATCACTTATCTAAGGACACGTAACTGACTGGGTCAGAGTTCAGCAACAGCTTTTGGAAGCTACAATTTGCTGGTCAAATTTAGAAGTCATACTAGCAATTATAGTTACAGACTTATCCAAGAGGGAGACTGTTGGATTAGGTGTCTAAGCCCATAACTATAATTGGTATGTACTTGAATTGATAGCAGCACAGTCCTTTTGGGTTGCCCTCAAACCCAGCAACTGGACAAGGAAATTATGAAAGGAGAGATATTGATTTATTATAAGATTAATAAATTGATATAAATGATTTATTAATATGTTAAAAGATTAATATATTAATTAGAAATCATTATGTTTAATTAATAGTTAGCCAGAAATTAATCAGAATTAATTTTGGGGTTAAAAGTATTAATTATAAAGTGCAGGGACTAGTTTGCATTTATCAAATAGTTGAGTGGAAGGTTCCAGAACCTCCTTGGAAGGAGGTGGACGAAATTCATAGGGGAAACCCTAATGATTTCGTCCAAGGGGGCTTGGATAAGGCCTTGGATTAACTTAGGCCCCAAGCAAAGGAGTATTAGGGTTTTCCCTAAACCCTAGATCCCTCAGCTATATAAGGAGCCTCCTGACTCCCAAAATTGGCCACTCTTACTTTGGTGAAACCCTAGGGCCGAAATTGCATACCCTAATCTCTCTCTCTCTCTCCTTCTAGTTTCCTTCTTGCTAGTTCTTCGGTGTGATTCCATTAGAGGCATTACATTTGTGGTGCTAGGCTTCCAAGAAGATCAAGTTCAAGAGGATTATCAATTGTTTACTATAACAATTGAAAGGTATGTAACTCTTAAACCCTAATTAGTTATTTTCGAAAATAGTCTCCTCCTCTAGGGTTCTTGTTTTGCAATTCAAAGTTATATGTTCAATAGTTAAAACATAGATCCAAAGTAGGTTGCATGTGAACTTAGGAATCGTTTTCTAGTTTATTTGTTTTACCTAAAACCCATCAGATCCTCCATTCTAGATGTCCAAATCTGAGAAGGGCGTCTACATCTACAAGAGTTTGCATCATCAAATATCTTCGTTGTAGATCTTGAGTTGGACATCAACGATTGAGAAGGAGAAGAAGAAGTAGCTATTACAAGAGATCGAACACCCACATCGTTCGTTTTTCTCTTCTCCAAGCCCTAAATCGATATATAAAGGGCAATTCTAATATGCTTATTCCATGTCATTAAATATAATGTCATGTCATTTGCCAACTAGTTTTATACCTAATGAATTTGGTTGCCGCTAATGAGAATTGAACAAAAGCATAAGTTCGTTGGGTTTTTTTCAACAAACAAAACATGATTGGAGTTTTGTGAACGGTTTTGAAACTTCGTTGGTCTTACAAGTTATTTTCCGATATTTAATTACACGTCATAAGCCATGTCATTCGTTGACTTTCATTAGTCGATTGACCCTAAATGAGAAGTGTAAGTTAGTTGGACTTTTTTAGACAAAATGTTAAGTTCGTTGCAGTGGCGGAGGTTATATAGGGCCAGGGGGGCTATGGCCCCCCTATTTTTTTTATAATTAGTCCTTATACATTAAAAAAAGTTACATATTATGCCTAAAACTATAAAATTTGACTTTGGCCCCCTCCTGTTCTTCAATTTTTATACATATTCTATTTTCGCCCCCCCCCCCCCCCCCCCCCAAATCAAAACTTCAAGCTCTGCCATTGGTTCGTTGGGTTTTCTTGAACAGACAAAACATAATTGAAGTTTTTTGAACGGTTTAGAAACTTCGTTGGGCTTATAATTCATTTAGGGTAATATGCAACAAAGTGGATAAGGTCGAGTTTATATAAGGACGTACAACATATCTATCTTTGAAATATAAAATATCTATTGGGACTACTATAATCTTCTTACAAAAACGTATATACATGATTAACTCTAGATTTTATAACTAGGTTCAGAGACACCCTATTAAGCCCCTAAAATCCATAATTTTACCTTACTACAACGAATTTGACTTGCATTTTCTGGTTTAGTGAAGTGGTACTTCAACCCTCATGCCTTGTCATTATAATCTAAATCCCACTCTATCCTTAATTCTTCTTAAAACTCAACCACGGTCATCTTTTTGAATGTTTGATGTTGTCATCTTCATCATTCTTTTCTCTCACCTCCTCGATCCGGTTGACAGCTTCTTTAATGTCCCATCTCTTTTCTATGTTAGGTTCACAACAATTCAATCCTATATTCAACAACGTCAACATCTGCCCTTCATTACGCTTATCAAACCCTCCCATTTCTTTATCCAATACGTCACTCGTCGGTTCCTCCTTCATCATTGAGTCCATGAAGTTCGCAAGCTCTGTGTCGCCACCTTTGCTTTGTTGGAACGAGTTTGCTGGGAACTTCCCTGTCATGATCTCTAGAATCAACACGCCAAGACTCCATGCATCTGTCTTCTTTGTAATACGTCCATGTTGCTTGTACTCTGGTGATTTAAAAGAGATCATTACATCTCGTGCTTGTTCTTGGTTTGTTATAGGAACCAATCCGTAGTCTGTAAGGAGCGAATCGAATTCTGGATTTAGTAAAACGTTTGATGATTTGAGGTGACCATGAGGTGCGATCAAGCTTGGAAGCTCATTGTAGAGGTGTAGAAGCCCTCTTGCTATACCTTTCACGATCTTCAACCGAGTAGGCCAATCCAGTGTTTGTCTTACGTTAGATCGCCTTCCTGAGACGTTTTCAATAACAATTAGCTTGCAACGTTGCTAAGTATATGATTATAGACATATATTTTAGGAAAATCGAACATACCATGAAGATGAACAGCTAAGCTGAAGTTTTGAACGTAGTTCGCAACAAAGAGTTTCTCTTCTTCTTGATAGTAAAATGCGATAAGTGGTACCAAGTTAGGGTGATTCAACTTACCTAACCTTCTCATATGCTTCACAAACTCATTGTTTGTAACGTTGTTCATGTGCTTAAACCTCTTCACCACTATCACTTTTTCACGAGTGAGAGCGGCCTTGTAACTTGATCCGAACACCCCACCACCAAGTATCTCCGCCGACGCCTTTAACAGGTCTGCCAAATCGAACTTTTCTATGTCGTTTCTGAAGAATGTCAACTTGTGGGATGAATCAATCTTCTTGGCTGCGGTTTTACCACGACCTTGCTCCATCTTATCATGGTGATCAGATGGAGTTCCCTTCACGTAAGTTGGTGGTACTTGAAAGGAATCTTTTGCAGATGTGCCAAAGTGTCGCAGGATTAAGAAAGCTAAAGTGATCGCCGCCAACGCTGCAACCACCACCGATGCTATCAAGATGATCGTGCTGGTGGGGATCTCCGCCGTGCACTTCTTCAATGGTGGTCCACATAGCTCGCTGTTACCTAAAGGCAAAAAGACATCATGACCAACGTACACAACCTTCAAAAATTCACAAGCTTTTTCGGTTTTCACCATGGACGAATTAATCTAAAATGAAATAACTCACCAGAAAATTGACTTGCGGGAAACTTTTGAAGGCGTTTCGGAATAGTACCTCGGAGATGATTGTTTGCAAAGTTTACGATCATTAATTTATCACTGACAAACACGGGTATCGCACCTTCAAACTGATTATTTTGGAGCATCAAATCTCTTAGCCTTGGTAATGTGGTTAGTGAGAAAGGGATTCGACCTTTGAAATGGTTATCCGCTAAATAAAGCTTCTTGAGCCTCCTCATCCCTTCAAAAGCGTTCGAAGGAACCTCTCTGGAGAACTTGTTGCCTGTCAAGAAAATACTTCTTAATCCACGTAACTTTTTGAACTCCGGGAATTCTCCTTCAAAACTATTGTTTTGAAAACTTATCGTTATCAAAGAAGGCAATTTTATCAAGATGTTCATGTCAATGATGCCACCGAGTCCTTTGCCCTCAAGTCTTATACCCGAAATGGCGTCGTTGGTGCAAAGAAGACCTTCCCAATTGGGTTTGTTGCCATTGCATGGGATGGTGGAGGGGTTCCAAGTGGTTAGCTTGTTGCCATTGGTAACAGAATTCTTGAATTCAAGAAGGGTGTCGGATTCCGAACTATTTACATAGTGGAGGATTGAAATACAAATGAGAACATGAAAAAGGTGGGCATAAGCATGGGCCACCGTCATGACAATGGCGGAGATTGGCAGTGGTGCGCGCACGGAAAGTGCGCGCCCACCGGAAAAGCAATGGATTATGGACAATGATGGCTGCCGCAGGGGTACAGAAAGCCAGAAGATGAAAGGGATTTTCGTGGGGATGAACAAAGGGCATGAGAGAGAAAGAGATTTTAGAGAGAAGGAAAGAAAATGAACATGATTAGAAGAATGAAAATGTACAATTGGCTCATACAAGGCTTTCTATCAGACTTATACGGGTTACCTTTAGTTTTTCAAGCATTAATTTCACATATACCTTATTTCAATTCGTATAAGATACTTATATATGGTCTACTATATATCTATCATGTGTGTCGAGAGATTGTCACGTTGTCACACCACTTTAATTTCTTGTCATCTATGCAACATTTTTTTTGTTATTTAAAACGATCTAATTTACACAAAATCAAAGTTTTCATTAAACTAAAAGGCAATTATATTATAATAAAATATAACTTGAAAATAAAACATAGGAATCATAAAACATAAAAGTAACACGGGTGTATATTATATATTGTGCATCCCTTGACAACTTGCCAAAATTCTAGATACCAGAAATGATTGTTTTTTTCTTGGCGGAAAATTTCAATAACAGTGTTTAACACCGTTCCATCATTTTCACCATTTGGCCAATCATGTCTCACTTTATTAACACAACGTTAAACTGTACTACTGCTTTGTTCGTGTTCTTCCATTAGGTGTAGATTTGATCTATGCTTAGTAGAGACCTCGATTCATTTCGTTGAGGAAACGTTGGATGATTCTGTTCCAAAAAGATGACTCGCTTTCCTAGATGCCAACCAACGGGTCCTCCGATACATTAACCCATGCACGAGCCAAAGTCACCTATTCAGTCGTGCTCCAAGGTACAATCGGGAACCGAGTTAAGCATTTGAGGAAGACATTTGAGATAGGTAAATGAGTGTTGAATGTTTAAGAGAGTTGAATATAGAAGGTTTGAGTTAGAGTGGTGAAAAATGAAAAGAAAAGTGGTTTAATAGTAGATACAGACTAATATAAGCACGACCAACACCACCATTTTTATCCCTATACTCACTTTCTTGAGAAGGAAAAATAAATTGCACATTCTTGGCTAGCATTGTAACCTGGTAATTGTACTCAAGCAATAACATATACTTTACGTCCTTGATGGATGAAATCTTGATGAAAGGGATACTATAGTCGATAAGCACATGAGTGACTATATTGATAGTAGGAGGTAGTTGATGAAAATGGGACAAAAGTCAAAGTGCGTTGTTATTCTTAATTTTGTACAAGATGAGGAGAAATATGGAGGATTGGTGAATTGTGGAAGATGTGAACCATGGGAAAATACTCGTATCTTCATTAAATGGACGTTATGATCATGAGAGTTGTAATTTAAGTAGGCTGTGAATGGTTATCAGTTATGAAAAGGGAACTGATTTGTACACAACAATTTTTCTCCATACACAACAATTGATGCTTTAAAATGTTGTATTGTACAATTCTATAATACATAAATTGTTGTGTATGACAAAAAACTATTGTGTACGAATCACTTCCCTTATGAAAATACCTTAGTATACATATGGAGTCCAAAATGCTACTTTTTGATGTGAATCTAACAACAAAATAACAAATTTACCAAATATGAAGCACACTATGATACAAAAGCATAAAAAGATGTCATATAGTTAGGAGAGAAATTGATTTTTTTTTTACATTTGTTTGGTGCAAATGACAAATATTGCACATTACATAATTTCAAAATCTGAAATCATTGTAGTGATTATCTCTTTTACATATAATTGATTTTAACAATTTTATTTTTAAAAATAATAATAATAATAATAATAATAATAATAATAATAATAATATTCAATTCAGTGTAAATTTTTTTGAATATTAAATAATAATATTTTATAAGAATTTAACCTCAGTTTTTAACTGAGTCGATGTGAAACCGAATCCTCAACAAATCTCATACTTAAGAACGAAATTGTTATAAAAACCTTTTTGACTGAAACTGCAATTCTCCGTCATACACAGGGACCATTTCCGTAATTTACTCTAAGATTTATTTTATAATTTCATAGGGACCATTTCCATAATTTACTCTAAGATTTTATTTTATATTTTTGCAACCAACTTTGGTGCAATTTCATTAAATTCAAGAAACAACTCTATTTGATTTGTCGTTTATTGTATAACTATTCTATTTTCATTTCTTCCTATTTTCTTCCTATTACAACATTATGCTTTTTGAAAAATTTAGCAAATTAAATTCATCAAGATACAAACAAACTTTCAAAAATTGCATAGACTTTTCGAAGTATAATGTCCTAATAAGAAAAAAAAAATATACACTGCTATAAATAAAAGTACATTGTTATTAATAGCAGATCTTGGATGATAAAAATAATTAACATTATTGAGTAAAGTGTTGTAAACAAATAATTTAACATTATAATTAACGGGTTATGAGAGGTTCAACTGCAGCTAATGGATTTACTTGGTATGAAAATGCAAGTTGCCATAAGTCTATCACAGATTTCTTCACAAACAAGGCCTGTTTTTTGAGAATACTGCAACCACAAATATATATATAAAAAAAATTAATTATATACCGAATCAAATATTGACCATTTTCTGTAGTTTTGTGATCTATTCCATTAATATGTGTACTGCTGCTAAATTGCTACATTCTATGATCATGTGTGGTTGTTGTGTATGATAGGAATGAATTTTAACAACATTTATAAAATGCAGTTTATATTAAAATGTTACAATCGTACCTTGTTATCGTATATTTCTTCCTTCTCATATAATAGTATGTGAGAAGCATCAAAATCGTGATCAAGATACTTCCATTTGATACTGCAAACCGGACCCCACCAAACTTTACATTAAGGGTCCGGAACCACCATAATGTAGGAACACGTTGTCCGGAATATCTTAAAATTGCTTGTTTTGCATCGACTTGTTTCACGGATTCCAAGGTTTTTGAAGATCTTGAGGTTACATTTTCGTCTGTTACCAATGCTGACGTGGAGGCTTGTGATCCTGTATCCTTGGAAGAGTGAATGGAATGTAAACGCCGTAAAAGCTCCTAAAATTGAAACCACATGAGGGTGATTTAGTAAATAGCAGAGTGTCTAAAGGGAAAAATAAACCGAACCAATACCCATTTAAGGGTATTGGTTCGGTTTATGGTTTATGGTAGAATCCAATGGAATTGGATTCTACCATAAACCGATTCAATGGAATCCAATTCCATTGGAATTAACCATTCCCTCCCCAATTCCATTAGACTCACTCTTAAGTCTTAATCTCTCGTCTGTGCAAAAGACATGAATGCCCTTCTCATTCTGATCATCGAAAATAGCACTAGAAGGAAAGGTTACCTGGCGTATATGCTCGGGTAATGCAGCTTTCTCAACCCAAGAAATTGCAAGATTTATGCCTTTTATAGTCCCTGAGAGAAGTGTTATATATGCCTCAACAACTTGAAGATATGTATCTGCTTCTAGAACAAATCGATTGCCACATCCTTCCATGTAAGATGTTGTATTTGTTTTTTTCTCTAAACTTGCTAGAATATAATATTTTTCATCCACAAATCTCCATTTGCTTAAAAATTCCTCAAGATTTTTTTGAGCCCCTTGAGGGTCTTCTTGCATCTGAAAACATACCCTGAAAAAGTGTATTTTGTTTGAATTAGGGCTCATTGCATCAAATCAATTATTCAATTGCATATACATACACACATACATTAATAATTTATACTTAAATACATAAATATATATATATATATATATATATATATATATATATAAAAGAAAAGACTTATTGCAATGATTGAGCAATACCCAGCAAGGAAAACTTGGATTGGAATGGCAGCAAGTGAATCGAACAGCTGAGTTAACTCACTTATTATTTCCAATGTCCTGGAAAACAGAAATCATTGTTAAATGCATGTTAATACTTGTTGATGGTTGTTATTTTATAGTTTCATGACTAATTTGGTCCATGTTCCATGTAAAATGACTATTTTACCCTTCTTAACTCTTGTTAGAAGGAGCAATTATAAAGATGAATACCTTCCAAGTTCCTTCAAGGACTGCACAAACACCATACCAGCTGATTCAAGCATGTCATTAAGCTCAATATCATCATCTACAACTGTGTTCATGTGTTCTTTGTCACATAAACGTTTAAGAACTGAAGAAGCTGATGATGATGCATCTTCAAACATAGAGCAAACTAGGTAACTGCATCGCAAGGTGGTGAAGTATATATTAGAATCGTGCATTACTTTGCAGATATTTGTATCTTTTAATTGAATAAAAACAGTATATGGCATATTTGATCCAAGTAATCTACAGTTCGATGTAAATTGTGTAGTACCCCTCTCCAAACATGACCGATTTAGGCCTTCCAGACAGTAGACTTGCCCGAGAAATTGCTAGCGACTTTAGGGAGTCAAAATTGGTATGTTGAAACGATTAACAAAGTTCTTACGAGTGGAATTTGATCGTAATAGAGAATTGCGGAAATATGTAAAGATGATTAGGTTATACAAGATAAGAGGTATGAATATTGAAAGTTTACCTTTCGGCTAGCTCAATTTCACCCCAAACTGGCCGACTTCCAACCGGCTTTTCCATCTCCGTGACACTATTTAGCTGATCAACGACGGATGTCTCGGTCTGTCTCCCCAATTCCACTGCCATCGATCTGATATCAGTGCAGAGCAACCCAAGTACCCAACTTGTAAAAGGGATAATCTATGCGGAAATTAGGGCCCGCAATTCGACGCGATGATAATGCTAAATGCACGAAACAAAGCTACATAAACAATTTATACTTCTATTAAGAAACCAATTTTTATGGTAGCTTTGAAATGATGGGTATTGGATAAATCAAATTTTAAGTGGAAAAATCATTTTTTTTTTGCTAAATTAGCCCATAGTTAGAGTATGAAAGTAGGGTTGTAAGCGAATTAAGGGTTAAACAAAACATCCGTGAAGCGTTCACTGAAAAGTTGGTGTTAAATGTGATTTAACATTTGTAAATCAAGTTTGAGCATTTGGTGGCATTCTGGAGCATGAAGCTTCAGCAGGTGGCCAACCTTGGGCATCAAGATGTGGCCCTAGGAATTTAAGATGCTCCTCCAAGGAGACAAGGTGTGTGTCATTGTCAAATGTGTTGGGGGCATTGTTAGATGCATTGCAAATTGGTGTTGGTCTGGATGTGATTATGATGTGTTGTTGGAATCATGATGCGCTTTGTAGAAGCAAGATGCTCCCCTTATGGTGCAAGATGTGCCCCCTAGGGTGCATGGTGAGCCTTTGCGTGGATGGTGTGCCCTCTCTATGATGCACTATAGAGTTCAAGGAGGTCCACGGATGCACTTACGGATGAACCTCCTAAGGAGGATGCTGATGGGTTTTGAGCACTACAACATTCGTATGGTGTACATGCAACCCTAATGCTTTAGATCTATGTTTTTCTCAAGTTATACATACAAATCAAATCATCCAAAGCATGAACCCTAACTAACATACAATTTTCGGAAATCATAACATAAACAAAGTTAGAAGAATACCTCTTAGCTTGTAGTTTGTAAATCTTGACCTTCAAGAGCTTAGTGCCTCAAATGTTTCACCTCTAGTGAGTCACAAACACCAAATAACAAGTTGGAAGAATATGAGAGAGATTGGAGGCTCAAAATCGGTTAAGGTATTCTCTTGGAAGCAAGTGGCCGATTTTGGGAGTCCTAGGGGTTCCTTATATAGCTGAGTGATTAGGGTATTTGACTGAAACCCTAATTCTCTGCTTAGGGATTAAGCAAACCAATAGATCCTTCCAGAAGCCCCTAATGGACGAAATCTATGTGGACTTCCTCATAGAATTCGTCCATCCCTTCCTTAGGGATCCACAAGCCCAACTTTGCAATTATCTTATAATTACAATATCAGTCCCCACAATTTAATCGGTCTCTTTTGATCACCAAATTAATTCCAAATTAATTTCTAATCAATACTAACTAAATAATATAATTTTCCAATTAATATGTTATTCTTATAATATATTAATAAATCACGATTAACCTCTTTCTCCATAATTCATCCAGTCAAGTTGTTATGGTGAAGGCAACTAAAAGGACTATGCTACTATCGGGTCAAGTACATACCAATCATAATTATGGGCTTAGACACCTAATCCAATAGATGCCCCTATAGAGCATTATGCGCCCTCATAGAGCATCATGTGCCCTCATGGAACATGATAAACCCATTTGGCATCATGGTGTACTCCATGAGCATAGTTGGTGCTCATGCATTGTTCCTCAAGGTGGAAGTCTCTAGAAGTGATTGTATGGCGTGATGTGATGTGATTTGTTCATATATGTTTATGCCTTAGAACAGTGGTATTCATTCGAATTGTCTTGAAATCTTCAAATCTTGTACTTGTAACTTTGTTTGAAAATATTATGAATAAGAATAATCTCTCCTGTTGTATGGACATAGGGCACCTTGACCGAACCACGTTAAATATTGTGTCTTTATGGTTGAGTTTTTCCTACACGCTTTCTCGTTTATTCCATAACAAGTGGTATCACAACAACAATTTGTTATGCTAATTGAAAACGACATCTCACAAGTTCGATCTGAAGAAATTCAATGGTTCGAATGATTTCACTTTGTGGAAAGTGAAGATGATGGCACTTCTATTCAACAGAGTTGTGCGGAGCATTGGAATGAGAAATAGAACATCCAAAGGACATGGTTGACATGGTGAAGGTGGATATTTGTAACGACCCAAAAGCCCGAATAAAAACAATTATTTTCATTTTTCAAAAATAAACAAGTACCATAGATATAAAATTTATCCAAAAACCATCACAATGTATAAACATCACAACATCATAGTACACTATCAAAATGCAGAAATAGTGCGAGAGAATGATGTGCCATCACGTCGAGCCCTTCCCCTTAGTACCAGAAGTACCTGAAACCATAAACACAATCTGTAAGCAAACGCGTAGTAAGTTTTCCCCAAAGTATCACATACGAACATACAATTTAATGCTATGGGCCAAATCATAATCTTATGTATAATTCTTGCCGAGGCACAAATCCCGGTCTTCCATGCAATTGCTAGGGGCCAAATCCTGGTCTTTCATGCAACTGCCAGGGGCCAGAATCCTGGTCTTTCATTCGGATGTCAGGGGCCAAACCCTGGTCTTTCACACACATATCACACAAGTAATTTGTATCCTATAATACAAATAATGGGTCGGCCTTGTTGCCTTCGACCCATTAATACAGTGAGAAGACTCACCTCACAACCTAAATAGAAGCTTATGGGGTCCTGACTCCGAATCTCAGCTCTGTAACCGACACCTATTCCCACCAATGACCAATTCCATCAAAATCCCAAAATACCCTCAAGGTCAAACTTGGTCAAAGTCAACTGGTCAAACCAACTAGGTCAAATGAGTCAACCCAACTGATTCAACTCGACCGAGTCAACTCAGGGTGCGTACGCAGGGCGTACTCCGGAGGTACTCTGGGCATACACGCAACCTCGCAGTTGACCACCATCGGGGTGGTTAACCTTGTACGCAGGGCGTACTCCGAGTAGGCGAGGCATACCCTCCCAAGTCCTAAACTCTATTAAGAGCTTAATGTCTTAAGCTCTTACGTCCATAATTCAGATCCATGGCTAAAATCCTCACAGGAGTCATAAAGTCTCCAACTTTATGACCTAGCATGTCCAATAAGTGCTTAACACAAGGTCTTATTCTATTAAGACCTTCTAAATGATGCATGAAGCAAAACTAATCGTTTGGAACCCATTTTTATGACTTAAGACCCCTCTTAGGGTCTGAAAGGACAACTCAAAGGTCAAGAACATGCCATATTCAAGATCTAACATTTTTGGGACCAAAAAGCTCCATAAAGACATCCAAAACTAGATCTATATACTAGAGGAATAAAGTTGCAAGATTTTTATCTTAGAATGGTTGCAAATGATGTAGAAATCTCAGATCCAAGTGTTCCACTCCTTTAAGATGAGCTTGGATTCCTTCCTTCTTCTTCTAAGGCACCAAAAACACAATTATAAGCTTAGAAAGGCTCCTCAAGGTGACACTAGGGTTGTACTAACATATGAGAGGGATGAAGGCAGATAAGGTGAATCAAATGAGGCCATAAGAGTACTTAAATGTGAGCCACACCCTAAAAATTAGGGTTTCCTTATCTGGCAAGTACGCCTAGAGTACACTAATGTACGCCCAACGTACTAGGGTGTGCCCTAGTACGTTCCGCGTACACCATGTACGTGTGGCGTACTCCGAGGCCAAAATTACAAAAATGCCATTAGGGCTCCTTTGCACACCTTTGCACACGTTCTTGAAATTATAGGTTTGAATTTAGAAGTACCAAATTATGATTAAAAATGTCAGGTCCAGTCAGAGCCTCTCCGATGTTGCCACTGTACCTTTACCAAAGGTATCTCCTTGTTGTTCAGGACTTTCATCTTTCTCTCTAAAATAACCACCAACCTCTAGACATAGTTTGGGCTCCCATCCACCTGAATACCATCCAACGAGATCACTTCTGAATCATCGGCTACACATTTCTGCAACCGAGACACATGGAAAGTGTTATGGATCTGTATGAGCTTTTCAGGAAGATCCAACCGGTATGCAACCCTGCCAACACGAGCAGAAATCCTGAATGGACCAATAATTCGGGGACCCAGTTTGCCCCTCTTCCGAAATCGGATGACACCTTTCCAATGTGACACCTTCAGCTACATAAAGTCTCCCACCTAAAACTCGAGATCCAAACGACATCGGTCAGTATAACTCTTATGATAACTCTGCGTTACCTGCAATTTGTCGCACACCTGCTGAATCAACTCAATGGTCTTAAGCACCACCTCAGTGCTTCCCATGACCCAGTGTCCGAACTCTCCCCAACAAACTGGGGTCCTACACCTCCTTCCATACAACATCTCGAATGACGGTTGATCAATACTAGCATGATAACTGCTGTTGTAGGAGAACTCTGCCAGTGCAAGTTAAGTATCCCAACTCCCTCCAAAATCCAGCACACAAGCCCGAAGCATATCCGCGAGCGTTTGGATCGTCCGTTCGCTCTGACCTTTGGTCTGGGGTTGGTATGTTGTACTAAAATGCAATTGAGTACCCCAACTCCTCATGGAACTTCCTCCAAAACCTGGATGTGAAACGAACATCACGGTCCGAGACCACAGATACCGGCACCCCGTTCCTGACTACCACCTCCCGAACATAGATATCCGCTAACTTTTCTACGGATATGCTCTCGGCAATCGGGATAAAATATGCACTCTTGGTCAAGCTGTCCATAATGACCAAAATAGAATCAACACCCCGTGCCGTCCTTGGCAATTTTGTGATGAAATACATAGTGATTTCCTCCCATTTCCACATAGGAATGGGTAACGAATGCACCGTGCCGTGAGGTCTCTGGTGTTCGGATTTGACCTTTCTACAAGTCAGACATCGCTCAACGAACCACGCGACTTCCCTCTTCATACAGGGCCACCAGTAACTTCACCTCAAATCTCGGTACATCTTCGTGGCCCCGGGGTGGATAGAAAATTTTGAATTATGTGCGTCTTCCAAAACTGTATGTCTCGCCCCACCTGATGCCGGAACCCAAACCCTACCACACTATGTCAATAACCCCCGGTTGTCTCTAACAAACAAAGGAATCTGCCCTCTAATCCGCTCAGTCTTCCAATTTTCCTTTTTCAATCCTTCCACCTAAGCCTCCTTGATCAAATCCATCAAAGGTG
Source organism: Lactuca virosa (assembly GCF_052849685.1). Taxonomy (NCBI): domain Eukaryota; kingdom Viridiplantae; phylum Streptophyta; class Magnoliopsida; order Asterales; family Asteraceae; genus Lactuca; species Lactuca virosa. Next base: position 122,418,339 of record NC_136432.1, on the reverse strand, counting down.
AAGTGACATACATACTCAAACAATATATCCTGGATCGATAAGCAAACCGCCTTACTGCTCAAAGCCTCGGCCACCACATTGGACTTCCCGGGGTGGTACAGAATCTCGCAGTCATAACCTTTCACCACATCCAACCACCTCCGCTGTCACATATTCAAATTTGACTGATCCATCAAATATTTCAAACTTTTATGATCGGTGTAGAGAGTACACCGGACCCCGTACAAATAGTGCCTCCAGATCTTGAGGGCAAACACCACCGCCCCCAATTCCAAATCATGCGTGGAATAATTCATCTCATGAGGCTTCAGCTACCTCAAGGTGTAAGCAATCACATGCCCTCTCTGCATAAGAACAGCTCCCAAATCCTGAAATAGAAGCGTCGCAGTAAACCACAAAATCATCCAATCCCTCAGGTAATGCGAGAATCGGGACCTTGCACAACCTCTGCCTCAGTGTCTTGAATGCCAATTGCTGATCTGGACCCCTCCGAAAGGTCACATTCTTCTTGACCAGACGGGTCAGAGGCACTGCAATCTTGGAGAAGTCTTGAATAAATATCTGATAATATCCCGCAAGACCCAAGAAACTCCGAATCTCTGAACCTCCAAATGCATCACAACCTCGATCTTGGCCAGGTCCACTAAGTTCCATGAGGAACTGGGTACGAGGTTGCATCTCAACACCACTTATCATTTGCAGACTAACGGTCGGAGTGAGTGGACCATTCAGACATTGGAGGATATGTTACGAGCCTGTGTGATTGATTTCGGTGGGAATTGGGACTCCTACCTCCCCCTAGCTAAGTTTTCTTACAACAACAAATATCACTCCAGTATTGGTGCCCTGTCATTCAACCTTCTCTATGGGAAGAAGTGTCATACCCCAGTATGTTGGGGAGAGGTTGGTCATAGAGCCATGGTAAGAATTGAGATAGTTCTCTAGACAACAGATCTTATTAAGCAGATTAGACAGAGACTACAGACAACTCAGATTCGGCAGAAGAGTTATGCCGACAAGCATCGATCTAAGTTGGAGTTCCAGGTTGGCGACATGGTTTTGCTGAAGGTATCACCTTGGAAGGGTGCTTTAGGAAAATAGGCAAGTTGGGGCCCCGGTATATTGGGCCATTTCGAGTGATTACCATGGTTAGCAAGGTAGCTTGCGGGCTGTATTTTCCTGAGGAGCTCAGTTAGATTTGCAATACCTTCCATGTTTCCTAGCTTCGGAAGTGTGTGGCTGATGATTCGGTGGTGGTTCCCTAGGAGCATATTCAGGTCGATGATCGCCTAAATTATGTGGAGAGGCCAGTGACGATTTTGGATCGGAAGACGAAGGCCTTATGCAACAAGGTGGTGTCCTTGGTCAAGGTTCAGTGGCGGCACTGGAAGGGTTTTGAATGGACTTGGGAACCTGACACGGAGATATGAGAGCACTACCCCGAGTTATTCACAGCAGCGAACTTCGAGGATGAAGTCTAATTTAAGTGGGGGAGAATTGTTACATCTAGTCCAAGTATGAATCAACTTTTATGTATAAATCTTAATTGGGGTAGCCACAACGTAGTGGAGCATCATCACGGCATGGCGGAGCTTTTTGGATCGCAGGACTTAAATAACCCACCACGACGTGGTCTTTAGCACCACAACGTGGCAAGTGTTTTAGTAAATACCCTAATTTTCGGCTTTGGACCCTATATAAAGAACATCGAGGCTAGGGTTTCAGCCTTCATCTTCCTCCCAACCTCAAAAAACCTAGCCCTAGTCTCCATTGAAGTTGTGAGCTCACTCTTGGTGCTTTTTGGTGATTTTTGAAGGAGAAGGAATCTCTTGGTGTGGTGGTTGCTTGGAAAGCGTCATTTCTCTAGCTAACATATCCCTGGACCTTGGTGAGTGTCCAAGATTCAACCTTTTTCTTACCATGTTGATAGATCTTTGGGTTTTGTCCCCTTTTTCCATTTTTTGATGTATTAAGTAATGGGATCTCATAAAATTTGCAACTTTATGAATCTCTAGATCAAGTAGAGAATTTAGTGTCTTGGATCTGAATTATAATCGAGTTTTGAGGTCATGCATGAGAGTTTTGGTCATAAAACCCTATTTTTTGACCAAAAATGGAAAATGCATGCATTGGGCATGCAAGTCCATAAAGCCACGATTTTTAAGGTCCCTTAGGAGCATGAAATCCTTCTGGAAACTTTGGAGGTGCAACTCTAAGGATTGGGTGCTTAATAAGAGTCTTGATGCCTTAAGTTACGATTAGAGGTTAGGGTTGGGACTTTGGCTATGGAGGCTTTTAAGGGATAAAGTTGGACACTTTACCCATAAATACCATGGGAAGGACCATATCTGAGCTTTAGGAGCTCAGATAGTTGAAGGAGACAACTTAATGATTCAAGCTATCCAAACGCATCACCACAACATGGTTAAGGTTATTAGGGCGTGGTGACTTGGTCAAGACCCGCCTGTTTTGTCGGACTGTGGCCACGGCGTGGCCAAGGAGGCCACGACGTGGCGACTAGCTATGTTGACTTTGACCAAGTTTGATCTAAGGGTATTTTAGGTATTTGTGTTGTGGACTAAGATTTGGTCACTGTTTGTTGTAAAGGTGATCGATATAGTTCGTATGAAGAGTAGCGTGTTGATCAGCTATCTTTTCAGACTGAGAGGTGAGTTTTCTTCAATGTACTCGTGGGTCGAAGGCACCAATGCCAGCCCACTAGATTATGTATCCTGGTATATAGGATGTCGTTATGCTATAGTGATTTGTTAGATCTGAATCCTTTTAAATAGGATGTTGATATGCGATAGTGATCTGTTGATCTGTCTATTTGTCTACTGATTGGTTATATGTTTATCTGTTGCTAGATATATGTTAATTGTTATGTATATGTCGATATGATATGGTGGGGTTGAGACTGTACTACTTTGTGTTGTTAGTCAACAGACTGAGGCATTCCAACCGAAAGGTTATGGTTCGGGGGTAATCCAATCAGGAGGTTGTGGACCCATTATGTATTGGAAATCCAACCGAAAGGTTGTCAGTCGAGGCATTCCAACTGAAAGGTTGTGGGCTGGGGGTAATCTAACCGAAAGGTTGTAGACCCGATATTTGTCTGGTTATATGTTTGTGTGGTGGTACTTTGGGGGAACTCACTAAGCTTTGGCTTACAGTTTCAGTTAGTTCAGATGACCGTGGCAAGGCGAAAGCGTGATCGTGCACATCCTTTAGATTTATGTTATTTAGATTTTAGGACACTCTGATTATTGAATAATATTTTTGAAAAATGCTTTTGTAAACATTTATGGTTATTGGGATGTTTTTGAAAAATTTAAATTTACTTTGCTTTTCTGGATGTTACAGTTATCTAGTTTTTTATGAACATTGAATTGCTAGATCTAGTGATTTGAACAAATCCTAGAGTTAGTTGGTAAAGTTAGTTGCTTTAGTTGTGTTAGAGAGCATTTTTAATTCATAATATGTGCTTATGTTGCTTGTCTTGATCATATATAGGTAATTCTTAGATATAATCATTCATAGTCCAATATATATCTTAATATCAATTTGGTGTTCTTAAGTTGCTTGACCATTGTAATTAAAGATCATAAACTGATATGAGCTAAGAAATCGAAACAAGATTGTTAGTAACTTATTGGTAACCAACAAAATTAATCAATTATCTTGAAATTAACCATAGGGAAATGGGGGATTCGAAGCTAAACGGAAGTATCTTTTATTCTTTATTAAAAATCATTTTCTGGTTTATTTGCGTTTGTTTGAAGCAATATTAGTTAAGTGCTTAATTTAAGTTTTCCTGAACTTGAAAAAATTAGATAAAACCCCCCATTTTAAGTTATTTCTCTTAGTTTAGTTTTAGCATTTATTTTCTTAATTAGAATATTGTTCCATGTGATCGACATCTTATTTACTCTACTATATTACTACACGACTAGGTACACTTCCTATTGTATTTTAGTTGGTAAAATTAATTAGGTTGTAAATTTAAAGCTTTTAATTGATATATAAAACACATCACCTTCATATGGGGGGGGGGGGTGGTAGAAAATCTACCCAATGTCTCATGTGTGATGGTCAAACATTACCCAAAGTAAGACATATTTTATGCAACCTATACTTGTGTTTGATTGTAAATTTTATGTTGTGTTACCATCTTTTCCATGGGTTACTTTGGAAAGTCCCTTATTATTGAAAAAAACCTTATTATAAGAGTAAATAACATGATTTTTAGGTTTAGTTTCATGCATTGCATCTATTACATTATTTTTAAATTATCATTGAGCTTTCAATGTGTATAATAGTGTAAGATATTCTTGCAACGTTTTTTCTCCAATAAGATAAGTTTACTTTTCTTCTTTGATTCATAAATATTATTTAGGTTTTACATCAAGCTTTGATTATTGACCATATTCGATTCTTCATTAGATGTTTGACTCCAGTAATACTCATTAGGTTTTTCAAGTCTAACCTACTTATTTTGACATGTGTTCGAATGAGGAGACTTAGTTGAAGACCAAAGATGGAACTGCTATTTGTATATTTAGAATATGTTTAATTTTGAATTAAGATGTGTAACACCCAAAAATTTCAAGACAAATTTGAACTTTTCAAAACATTTAAAACCCACAGTTATTACAAACTTGTTTTCAAAATAGTCTATATTAGAGTTTTTCCCAGAAACATAAATAAAACATGAGGAGCTATACGATCATGCATTCGCCTTGCCGCGATCCCCCGATGTACCTGAAACAATAAACTAAAACTGTAAGTCCAAAAGCTTAGTGAGTTCCCCCAAAATACCGATACACTACACATAACACATATACAAATAACAACATATACTGGGTCCACAGCTTTACAGACTGGGTTACCCCTGGGCCCACAGTGTGAGTCTGGATTGCCTTACGGGCCCACAGCTCACATCTGGATTGCCACCGAGCCCACAGTACGAGTCTCCCTCAACTCGTATCTGGAATGGTCCCGGGTTTGCTGATTACCGCACAGAGCAATATCTCCTCAACCCATCTCACATAATATGTCGACATATACCATAAGTAATGCACATACAGATAATCATACAGAATCACAGGTAGTTCTATAGATCTACCAGACTAGCATACCACTGTCATACATTACTAGCTCAAACTCAACATATCAATAACTACTAGGATATCAAATCCAATGGGCCGACCTTGGTGCCTTAGACCCCTTAGTATAGTGAGGGTATCTCACCTCGCAAGTAGCTCGGAAGATAGTGTTAAACTCCTCCAAATGTAACTCTAACTCCAACACCTATATTCACCAATGTCCTTTGCTATAATATCCAATTTACCAAAAATACCCTCAGAAGTCAACTGGTCAACCCTTGGTCAAAGTCAAAGTCAACTGCCAAGGTCAACAGTCCATGTTGACCTCAACTCGTCGAGTACCCTCAGCTGCTCGCCGAGTTCCTTGCATAACTTGCTAACTCGCCGAGTCACTCGTCTGACACGCCGAGCCCAAGGCAATCTTCGTCGGACTCGCCGAGTCATTCTACTGACTCGCCGGGTCTACGTCAATCTTCATCGGACTCGCCGACACGACCATGCCACTCGCCGAGTCCCTTCGGTCCTTCATCCATACAGATGCTTTTTAAGCCATGCCAAGGCTCCATACTGCAGATCCAAGCTCCTAGGGCATGTTTATCACGTCAAGTTGCAAACTTTACGTGCATGCAAGGTGCTAATGACTTAAATTAAGCTACAGAAGAGGTTCTAGGAAAAAAAGCTTCACCAACATGCTAAAGACTGAGACTTTATGATGATAAGATCCAAGATGAGCCTAGATCTGAAGTTGCAACTTCAGATCTTGGTTCATCACTCGAAATGCAACACCAAATGCCCCAAAATGGACCCAAAACTCAAATATAAAAGGGATCTAGCTAGAAGAAGCTCAAGGTGATAACTTGATACCTTTAAATGATGATAAACTGAGGTAGACTTCAGATCCCCAACTGTTCCTTGCTCAAAGCTTCTTGATCTTCAAGCCTTTCCTCACCAAGATCCACATTTCAAGCTTAAACACACAAGTATGGAGAGAAAATGGAGATTTAGGGTTTCTGGACTCACAGGGGTTGTAAGGGACTAAGGGAGGCTAATGATTCCTTAAATAGGGTGCAAAACCCCGAAAATTAGGGTTTCACCCTCCAGCTCCAACTCGTCGAGTCACTCTTCCGACTCTGCGATTTGGTCACTTAACACGTGGCCCCAAACCCGCAGCTACTCGTCGAGTCAGGGCATCCAACTCGTCGAGTAGACCTTGAAACTTGAAAATTAAAGCCATAATATTAATACCTGAGAATCAAGGCGTTACAATTCTCCCCCACTTGAACTAGACTTCGTCCTCGAAGTCCGCTGCGATGAACAGCTCCGGATAGTGCTCCCGCATCTCAGCCTCCGGCTCCCAAGTCCACTCGGAACCCCTCCGATGTTCCCACTGTACCTTTACCAAAGGTATCTCCTTTGTTTCGCATAACTTTCATCTTCCTCTCTAGTATGACCACAAGCCTCTCCACGTAATTCAGGCGTTCATCGTCCTGAATATCGTCCAACGACACCACTGCCTCCTGATCCACAATGTACTTTCGCAATTACGAAACGTGGAAAGTGTTGTGGATCCGGCTAAGCTCCTCCGGTAGCTCTAGCCTGTATGTCACCTTGCCAACTTTGGCAATGATCCTGAACGTGATGGGTTTTATACAAAAGAACATCCTATGTGCTCATACAAACTCTAATGCTTGGATCTAGGTTTCTCTATCGTACATGCAATTCATCCAAGACTCAAGAACCCTAATCTAGCATATGTATTTCGAAATTAACATATAAGATTGGATCTAGATGATTACCTCTTCAAGAATGGCTTGAATCTTCTTGTCTTGGAGCTTAGAGTCACAAGTGTCACTCCTCTAATGGCTTACAAACACCACAAGCAAGAGGATGAACAAAGAGAAAGGGAGGAGGCACCAAAAACATTCTAGGGTTCTTCCAAAAGAGTTAACCACGTTTTTTGGGGACATAGGGGTCTTTATATAGTGAGGCTATTAGGGTTTTCAACTAGGAAACCCTAATTTGACTGCTTAGGCCCTAAGCAGCCCATGGACTCCCTTTAGAACACCCCTTGGACGATTTCTTTATGGTCTTCCCATAGAATTCGTCCAACCTATGTTCCAAGGTGATCGATAGTCCAATTGAAATTATCTTATAATTACAATTTCAGTCCCCTAAGTTTAATTAATGTCTTTTAGTCACAAAACAAACTATCAATTAATTCTTGACTAGTATTAATTAAACAATATGATTTCTCCTTTAATATATTATTCATTAACAAATCATAATTAATCCTCTTTCTCCATAAATCATCCTATCAAGTTGCTTTGGTGAAGGCAACCCAAAAGGACCATGCACAACCGGGTCAAGTACATACAAAATATAGTTACGGGCTTAGACACTAATCCAACAGTCTCCCACTTGGATAAGTCTAGTAACTATAATGTAAGTACAATCCGATTAGCAATCGTAGCTGTAACGCCCGTGTTTCGGGGATAGGCATTAGTAGATGATGTAATAGTCTAGGTCAACTATTGTAACTCTTTTTGAAGCAATAAAGATGAATTATTTGAGTATTACGTGACTTGTGTGAATTTATGTGCTTTATACTTAATTATAAAGATATAATTAATAAAGAATAAAAATAAGCGTCAAAATTAAAGTGTGAGATAAACCCAATATCTTTACATAAAGTTGTAGTGGTCGAAACAAGGATTCCAGATATATAAAGAACGCCGAAATCCGAGCTATAACGAAGAAGTTATGGCCCGTCGAAGTTTCACGACAAAACCGGCACGACGCTGTGCGACGTAAATAGTGAATTTACAATAGGGGAGTTTTTAGCCTTAGTAATCAAAAAAAGTCATAGTGTTCATTAAACCGAGAGCGTCCATAAAAAGAACACCCAAATCTGACTTCGTATGAGGAAGTTATGATTTTTCGAAGTTTCGGATCAGCAGTGTACAACCTAAAACTCAAATTTTAGATCGAGCGATTTTTGGCCAACGCGACCTAAATGAGAATTGAAGATCTCATTAATAGGAGCTCAACGATAAAAAGACAGACGAAAACAGAGCCCGTATGTAGAAGTTATGAATTTTACGCGGTCATTTAACAGTATAATATCCTCCTACTGTTAAATTTAATATCGGTCGAGAATTAGCCAATGGAGTCAAAAGGAAAGTTGTAGATCTTGTTTTTACCTACGCGTGGATATAAAGAACGTCGAAAACGGAGCTCGTATGCGAAAGTTACGGGGTTTAGAAGTCGGGAGGGTGCTGCTGCAAAAGGGGTGACGTGGCACAATGTAGGCCACCCACGTTCTGCCACCAGAATGGTGACACGTGTCCATGGACTCGACGAGTTGGAGGCCAAATCGACGAGTTGGGCTGCCAGCCAGCCTATAAATAGAGGTGCCGGGTGCAACACTTTTCTCATACCTTCCAACTTCTCTTTCTCTCTATAGAATCTCTCTCTAAGCCCGCAAACCCCCCCCCCCCCCCCGCCCCCCCAAAAGCCTAGGAAACTTCCCTAACACTTGAAGAAAGCCTCGGAGAGCCTGGAGTCTCCGAGAAAAAGAGTTTTTCGGTTTGAAACTCTGCCCGCGCGGAGCCCGGTTTTCAAGCAAACTTCCCGGTTTCGTCAAAGAAGATTATTTTTAGAAGCGAGGTGCTGTCCGGATCACTCCGTATCAGGTGAGTGTATAGTCACTTTCATCTTACACATAGATATGAAGTATTTTATATAAATCATGTGCTATGTGTATATATATGTTATCTGTTTAACTGAGATGTTTGTTGGATGAAAGATCTATACTTCTTTCTTTCAGATCTGAAACTTTTTCCTTCAGATCTACACTTTTTCATCTCAGATCTAAACTTTTTCTTCAGATCTAAACTGTATATTTTGAGATCTATGTTGGATGAAAGATCTGAACTTCTTTCTTTCAGATCTGAAACTTTTTTCTTCAGATCTACACTTTCTCATCTCAGTTCTAAACTTTTTCTTCAGATCTAAACTCTATACTTTGAGATCTATGTTGGATAAAAGATCTAAACTTCTTCCTTCAGATCTGAACTTTTTCTTCAGATCTGGACCACATATATATTTTATGCTTTGAAAGTTATGCTGGATGAAAGATGTAAACATTATTTTTCAGATCTAGACTATATAAATATTTTATGCTTTGAAAGTTATGTTGGATGAAGGATGTAAACATTGTTTTTCAGATCTGGACTATATATGTATTTTATGCTTTAAAAGTTATGCTAGATAAAAGATGTAAGCTTTATTTTACAGATCTGGACCATGTATGTATTTTATATCTACAAATATGTTGGGTAGAACATAGGTAGATAAAATAGTTGGTGTGTAGTGAAATAAAATGATGAGAGACCTCAATATTGACGATGTTCCAGTCTAAACTTTTTCATCTCAGATCTAAACTGTATACTTTGAGATCTATGTTGGATGAAAGATCTGAACTTCTTTCTTTCAGATCTGAAACTTTTTTCTTCAGATCTACACTTTCTCATCTCAGATCTAAACTTTTTCTTCAGATCTAAACTCTATACTTTGAGATCTATGTTGGATAAAAGATCTAAACTTCTTCCTTCAGATCTGAACTTTTTCTTCAGATCTGGACCGTATATATATTTTATGCTTTGAAAGTTATGCTGGATGAAAGATGTAAACATTATTTTTCAGATCTAGACTGTATAAATATTTTATGCTATGAAAGTTATGTTGGATGAAGGATGTAAACATTGTTTTTCAGATCTGGACTATATATGTATTTTATGCTTTAAAAGTTATGCTAAATAAAAGATGTAAGCTTTATTTTACAGATCTGGACCATGTATGTATTTTATATCTACAAATATGTTGGGTAGAACATAGGTAGATAAAATAGTTGGTGTGTAGTGAAATAAAATGATGAGAGACCTCAATGTTGACGATGTTTCAGTCTAAACTTTTTCATCTCAGATCTAAACTTTTTCTTCAGATCTAAACTGTATACTTTGAGATCTATGTTGGATGAAAGATCTGAACTTCTTTCTTTCAGATCTAAAACTTTTTTCTTCAGATCTACACTTTCTCATCTCAGATCTAAACTTTTTCTTCAGATCTAAACTCTATACTTTGAGATCTATGTTGGATAAAAGATCTAAACTTCTTCCTTCAGATCTGAACTTTTTCTTCAGATATGGACCGTATATATATTTTATGCTTTGAAAGTTATGCTGGATGAAAGATGTAAACATTATTTTTCAGGTCTAGACTGTATAAATATTTTATGCTTTGAAAGTTATGGTGGATGAAGGATGTTAACATTGTTTTTCAGATCTGGACTATATATGTATTTTATGCTTTAAAAGTTATGCTAGATAAAAGATGTAAGCTTTATTTTACAGATCTGGACCATGTATGTATTTTATATCTACAAATATGTTAGGTAGAACATAGGTAGATATAATAGTTGGTGTGTGGTGAAATAAAATGATGAGAGGCCTCAATGTTGACGATGTTCCAGTCATCTAGCGGAGTATGGATGACGACCACAGACTTTTCTAGGAAGTCCAGTGGAACGCTAGCAGGCTCGCAACCTGTAGCTGTTTGTGAACGAAGTGTTCACCGGTGTACTCCATCCCCCCACCCCCCCATGGTTGCCTTACGGACATATATGGTTGAGGAACCCCCTTAGCAGTAGTGTCCATCCCGATGAAATTCTGTAGGATAGATCCCTTATGAGAGATGCTTTAGGACGTAAGGTGAGGTTAAGGGGAACGGGTAATCGGGAGTAATGATTGTTGAAAATAATAAACTTATTTATTGTGGGTTGAAAACCCTATATGCTCACCAGGCTCCTCAGCCTGACCCACTCAGTTTCTTGTATTACAGGTAGTGGCAAAAGCATAGTTGGATGATTTGACGAGAGATTACGGATTTGAGGCCATATAGTGTTTTGTGGCCTAAGATGTTTATTTCTTTTTAGTTTATGCTTATGGTCTATATCGATGATTGACATCCCAAGTTTTTGTAATGTAATGGAAATATATTTCTTTAAGAAATGCTTTGATAAAATTTATATCATATTGTGTTTTGGGAACAAATTCCGCAATACTTTTCTTAAGAAGTTACTCTGATTTTTATTAAAAAGCATAAACAATATCGGTCTTCTCTGGCCGTAAAAATGGGGATGTCACAGTTGATGTCAGAGCATTTGTTTACGCGAACTAGGAATTTGTAGGATTTCTAGACTTAAACTTAGAAATCTAAGCGATGATTGTGAGATGAGTGTCTACCATATTTTAGACACGAGCACTAGTTTATTTTAGGAAAGATGCCTAAATTACTTTATGTGCTAAATGAATTATGATGCCACCGGATCTATGGTCTGTTGCCGTCCGGATCTGGAAATTTTATGTGTGCAGGTTTATAAACGTTTGATTATAGAATTAGAACTGGCATGTAACTTTTCGGCGTAATAAGGAGATTTATACGTCTATCATAAATAAATCTTTTCTATCTAAATTCTCGTCACTACACGTCGAACGTCTGATTTTGGTGTATAGATCGACATGGTGAGCACTCGAAGTGGATTCGGAAATGGTAACCCGCAGCCTGAGCCACAAGTGATTGAGAAAGCACCAGATGTAGCAGTTGCACCTGAACCAATCACGATGGTAGGAGTACAGGCAATGGTGCGGATGATGTTGGATCAACAAATGGAAGAGACAAGGCGTTTACTTCAACAAAGTAAGGACGAACTTACTGTGTCGGTACGCCAAGCACCAACTCTTGAGGCAACCATCTGGGTTGCTAAGTCTATTGAAGAAATGATCAACGACAGGACTACCAACAAGGTTGAAGTTGGAAAGAAGAGGAAATTTGAGGGGTCTTCAAGGTCCAACAAGAGCAACATGTTCTCAAAGTCTGGCAAAGGAGGAGGTAAAGAAAAACGGTGCGAGAAGTGCAAAAATAAACACTCTGGAAGGGAGGTGACTTGCTTCAAATGTGGAAGGACTGGGCATTACGCCAATGAGTGTACATTTAGTAAGAGGGTGTGCTATGGTTGTAGGGAAGAAGGACATATTTCTAAGGACTGCCCGAGGAAAAATGAAGCCGCAAGAGAAAATGTGCCTCCAAAGCCGAAGGCAAGAGCATCTCAGACAATCCTCGACGAAGAAGGTGACAACGCAAGGAATCACGAGTGAGGATTTTCTATCCGAAGATCAAGATATGTAGTAGCCATGCGGGTAGTATCTTATGATGTAGCCTATTAGAGGCATAGTCTAGGGTGAACTTGAACACCTATGTAATCGTTTCAAGGAATAATATAAAACCTTCATTTTGCTATCTGATGTGTTAAGCTGTTGTGTGATTTTCATGTATGGTGACTTGGAAAACTGCGAGACAATACTTGGGACGAGTATGAGTAGGTGTGAATGGTAGTAGAGGCCTATGCTACCGGAAGCACAGGACTCGCACTTGGATCAGGGAAAGTCACAAGGTTACCAAGGTACAAGTAATTGATTATGTTTTGTTCATATCTGTTGTTACCATCGTTTCGGTAATGACTAAGAAGATGGTTGTTAATCCGACCCTAGTGGTCATATCAAATCGAGTCCGAATAAGATGAGTATGTTACGTGGTTCAAAGAACCAAGATCGATGTAGCATCCGATTTAAGCCAAAAGATTGAAGTGAAAGATAATCGAAGCGATCAATAGAAGTATTGTAAAATTTGTTATGCTAAGAAGCTTGTAGCTAGAAGTGCTACATGCTAGAATGTGATTATATCGCATTAAAACATGAAGGAAGGTATATTCTGTTCTGGAATTTGACTCTAAATGACCTGAGTCTAAGCGTTGCATCATATGACGAGATGTCACTAGGACATGTCCCATTGGTCTGTTACGGTAATCGAAGTAAAGAACTTATCTTTATTTAAGTCTGTTTAAGAAGGAGCAGGAGTATCCAATAAGGATTGAGTTTGTAACTCGAAGGTTACGATTGAAAGTCCAACATGGGATGGAGAGCGGGTGCAAGATCGAGCACCACCTACAGACAAGAATTCCAAAAGTTAGATACTCATTCGAAGGAACATAATAGTTACGACTATTACCTTGGATGAAGAGATAATGTATGGAATTGTTATACAATCCCTGTCTTGTTGATGATTTCGGGACGATTTGAAAACTTCGTAGTCTATGGCGACACATCGAGAGTTGGGTTGATTTGTGTTCTGACCCAAAGAGATAAGGAGATAGCGTATGTATCTCAACAACTGAAAGATCACGAAAAGAACTACCCCACTCATGATCTGGAGTCTTCAGCAGTGGTATTCGCTCTAAAGATATGGGATTTATCTTTATGGCACAAAGTGCAAGCTTTACACGGATCATAAGAGTCTTCGGTATCTCTTTGATCAAACAGAGTTAAATATGAGGCAACGACGCTGGCTGGAGTTGCTCAAGGATTACGACTGCGAGATACTTTACCACCCTGGTAAAGCAAATGTCGTAGCCGATGCTTTAAGACGAAAAGTGAGCCTTGAAAGGAGAAGGCCAAGAGCGTTAAGAATTGAAGTTGTCTCAACGATCGTGGAAAGTATTAAGAAAGCTCAAGAAGAAGCTTCAGAGAAGAATGACCGAAAGGAAGAATGTTTGGGCTAAACGTTGGAGTTCGGTACAAACAGGCAAGGGCTAAAGGTATTCCAAGATAAGATTTGGGTACCTAAGACGGGAGGAATAAGAGATCTTCTAATGGAGGAAGCTCACAAGACCATGTACTCGATTCATCCTGGCAGCACAAAAATGTATAGGGATCTGAAACCCTACTACTGGTGGCCGACGATAAAGCTCGATGTTGCGAAGTATGTGGCCGAGTGTGTGACATGTGCGAGAGTTAAGGCACAACATCAGAAACCGTATGGGAGTTTAGAACCTTTACTTGTTCCCATGGGTAAATGGGAAGACATTACCATGGATTTTGTCACTAAACTGCCCAGGACAAGGGAGGGTCACGACATGATTTGGGTGGTCGTTGATCGATTCACTAAGAGTGCACACTTCATAGCAGCTAACGAAAGATTGTCGATGGATAAGCTCGCCAATGCTTACGTGAAGGAAGTGGTAAGGCTTCACGGTGTTCCTTTAACGATTGTATCAGATCGTGATAGTCGATTCACGTCAAGATTCTGGAGGAGTCTACAAGAGGAATTGGGTACGAAATTGTGTTTAAGTACAGCTTATCATCCGCAGACCGATGGTCAGAGCGAAAGAACGATTCAAACGTTGGAGGATATGCTAAGAGTGTGTACCCTAGAGTTCCAAGGTAACTGGGATGAACACTTACCTCTGGTAGAATTTTCCTACAACAACAGTTACCATTCGAGCATCAAGATGGCACCTTATCAAGCTTTATATGGACAAAAGTGTCGTACGCCGTCTTGTTGGCTTGAAGCCGGAGAAAAGCAGTTTATGGGCCCCGAGATAGTCCATCAGACTGCTGAAAAGCTAAAAGTGATTAGGGAAAGCATGTTAGCAGCTCAGGATCATCAAAAGAGCTATGCTGACAAGAAGAGGCGACCGGTGACATTCGAAATTGGGGATTCAGTTTTGCTCAAAGTCTCACCGTGGAAGGGACTTATAAGATTTGGGAAACGAGGAAAGCTGAGTCCAAGGTTTATTGGACCGTTCAAAGTTCTTTAAAAGATTGGGAACCAAGCTTACAAGCTCGAATTTCCCGAAGAACTAGACGGTATTCATAACACCTTCCATGTGTGTTATTTGAGGAAATTCACGGGAGAAGTTACCGACATAAGTCCAATCTCAGAGTTAAGGATGGATGAGAATAAGAGGCTAATCGAAGAGCCCGAGGCTATCGTTGACCGTAAGGCTAAGAAGTTACGACGCAACATGGTCGACTTAGTGCTAGTCTGTTGGAAACATACCTTTTAGGCCGAATCTCACTTGGGAAACAGAAAGTGACATGATGAGTCGCTATCTGCATCTGTTTGCTGACGCATGATTCCGGGACGGAATCATCCTAAGGGGGAGAGAATTGTAACACCCGTGTTTCTGGGCTAGGCATTAGTAGATGATGTAATAGTCTAGGTCAACTATTGTAACTCTTTTTGAAGCAATAAAGATGAATTATTTGAGTATTACGTGAATTATGTGAATTTATGTGCTTTATAATTAATTATAAAGATATAATTAATAAAGAATAAAAATAAGCGTCAAAATTAAAGTGTGAGATAAACCCGATATCTTTACATAAAGTTGTAGTGGTCGAAACAAGGATTCCGGATATATAAAGAACGCCGAAATCCGAGCTATAACGAAGAAGTTATGGCCCGTCGAAGTTTCACGACAAAACCGGCACGACACTGTGCGATGTAAATAGTGAATTTACAATAGGGGAGGTTTTAGCCTTAGTAATCTAAAAAAAAGTCATAGTGTTCGTTAAACCGAGAGCATCCATAAAAAGAACACCCAAATCTGACTTCGTATGAGGAAGTTATGATTTTTCGAAGTTTCGGATCAGCAGTGCACAGCCCGAAACTCGAATTTTAGATCGAGCGATTTTTGTCCAACGTGACCTAAATGAGAATTGAAGATCTCATTAATAGGAGCTCAACGATAAAAAGACAGACGAAAACAGAGCCCGTATGTAGAAGTTATGAATTTTACACAGTCATTTAACAGTATAATCTCCTCCTACTGTTAAATTTAAGATCGGTAGAGAATTAGCCAATGGAGTCAAAAGAAAAGTTGTAGATCTTGTTTTTACCTACGCGTGGATATAAAGAACGTCGAAAACGGAGCTCGTATGCGAAAGTTATAGGGTTTAGAAGTCGGGAGGGTGCTGCTGCAAAAGGGGCGACGTGGCACAATGTAGGCCACCCACGTTCTGCCACCAGAATGGTGACACCTGGCCATGGAATCGATGAGTTGGAGGCCAACTCGACGAGTTGGGCTGCCAGCCAGCCTATAAATAGAGGTGTCGGGTGCAACACATTTCTCACACCTTCCAACTTCTCTTTCCCTCTCTAGAATCTCTCTCTAAGCCCCCAAACCCCCCCCCCCCCCCAAAAGCCTAGGAAACTTCCCTAGCACTTGAAGAAAGCCTCGGAGAGCCCAGAGTCTCCGAGAAAAAGAGTTTTTCGGTTTGAAACTTTGCCCGCGCGGAGCCCGGTTTTCAAGCAAACTTCCCGGTTTCGTCAAAGAAGATTATTTTTAGAAGCGAGGTGCTGTCCGGATCACTCCGTATCAGGTGAGTGTATAGTCACTTTCATCTTACACATAGATATAAAGTATTTTATATAAATCATGTGCTATGTGTATATATATGTTATCTGTTTACCCGAGATGTTTGTTGGATGAAAGATCTATACTTTTTTCTTTCAGATCTTAAACTTTTTCCTTCAGATCTACACTTTTTCATCTCAGATCTAAACTTTTTCTTCAGATCTAAACTGTATACTTTGAGATCTATGTTGGATGAAAGATCTGAACTTCTTTCTTTCAGATCTGAAACTTTTTTCTTCAGATCTACACTTTCTCATCTCAGATCTAAACTTTTTCTTCAGATCTAAACTCTATACTTTGAGATCTATGTTGGATAAAAGATCTAAACTTCTTTCCTTCAGATCTGAACTTTTTCTTCAGATCTGGACCGTATATATATTTTATGCTTTGAAAGTTATGCTGGATGAAAGATGTAAACATTATTTTTCAGATCTTGACTGTATAAATATTTTATGCTTTGAAAGTTATGTTGGATGAAGGATGTAAACATTGTTTTTCAGATCTGGACTATATATGTATTTTATGCTTTAAAAGTTATGCTAGATAAAAGATGTAAGCTTTATTTTATAGATATGGACCATGTATGTATTTTATATCTACAAATATGTTGGGTAGAACATAGGTAGATAAAATAGTTGGTGTGTGGTGAAATAAAATGATGAGAGGCCTCAATGTTGACGTTGTTCCAGTCATCTAGCGGGGTATGGATGACGACCACAGACTTTTCTAGGAAGTCCAGTGGAACGCTAGCAGGCTCGCAACCTGTAGGTGTTTGTGAACGAAGTGTTCACCGGTATACTCCATCCCCCCCTCCCCATGGTTGCCTTACAGATATATATGGCTGAGGAACCCCCTTAGCAGTAGTGTCCATCTCGATGAAATTCTTTAGGATGGGTCCCTTATGAGAGATGCTTTAGGACGTAAGATGAGGTTAACGGGAACGGGTAATCGAGAGTAATGATTGTTGAAAATAATAAACTTATTTATTGTGGGTTGAAAACCTTATATGCTCACCAGGCTCCCCAGCCTACCCACTCAGTTTCTTGTATTACAGGTAGTGGCAAAAGCATAGTTGAATGATTTGACGAGAGATTATGGATTTGAGGCCAGATAGTGTTTTGTGGTCTAAGATGTTTATTTCTTTTTAGTTTATGCTTATGGTCTATATCGATGATTGACATCCCGAGTTTTTGTAATGTAATGGAAATATATTTCTTTAAGAAATGCTTTGATAAAATTTATATCATATTTTGTTTTGGGAACAAATTCCGCAATACTTTTCTTAAGAAGTTACTCTGATTTTTATTAAAAAGCATAAACAAAATCGGTCTTTTCTGGCCGTAAAAATGGGGATGTCACAGTAGCTCTCAAAGACGCTGTCGAACTCTGATCTTATCAGCAGCCTATCCTTTAGATAAGGGATCACATATTCCTCCATTCTAGATATCGTATGAACTGAGACATGGATTTTAATCATACTCTCTGTTCATGTGTTGTTTCCCGATTTCCGATTTATGACGACTGCCAACAGACTACAGTTGAACACATCAACTTAGTCCCGGCTTGGCCAAGCGCTTAGGGTGTCATCACTAAATCAATGAGGGGCCCACAGATATCGCTTTTATCCCACTTTGGGTAAAAGGAACGGATAAACTTTGACTCAATGCTCGCTTGTAGTCACTCATCGAGTCACACACAACAATACGTTTTATAATACCAAGTTACTGGTGCGTTTACATATTATCAATGTGTAACCGAATCGCAAGATACAACTCACACATCTCGGTTTCAAGAATATAAGATATTATCGTCTCACCAATCACTCGTGATAAAATCCATGAAGCGATCAGAGTGAGCATGGGTTTAATCCAATACTCTAATCTTATAGCAGTACTCATGAACTCTGCAGCAAACTTGTGCTATGTCTAAACATTTTAGACAATCTACAGACGGATTCATGACAGTCTTCTTTCATACCTACTTCCAAAGTATGAGCGACTGTGGAGGGTTCGAATAATCTTATTATTTAGGAAGTCAAAACATGCAAAGTGAAACACAAGAATAATACTAGTCCTATATAACCCCAAACCTTTGAGTATAAATAAAACACCTTTTATTTAATCACCATATTGATTACTCATTATTTGTTGTTTCGGGTAATCAACTTCTTACTTGAATTATAACATCAATTGTCCCATGCTCTTAGCATGCACACTATGTTTTTCCTATGGTCCTTACTTTGTGAAATAGATCAAATGAACACATTTCCAATGATGCTCATTTCACAATTCCTAATCTTAATCAATTAGTGTAAGAATACATATTCTCGCCACTACTTGAATATGTTAGATTCTAACATTTTATGCAACGGTCCTTTCGTAATATCACAGCACCAAAGTCACCAAGACTTTGCCAATGAAATTACAAAGTGCTCTATTGGAAATTGTTACAAGACAATTCCACATTCATGAAGTCTCACATTCAAAGTACATTCCTTTGAACATCCTTCTTGCATAGAAGTTTCTAATCTAGACATAGATTCTTAACGTCCAACTCCCAATAAGGAAACATTTCCATATTTTCCATATGACAACTCATTGTAAATAGAATCTTATCGATTCATAATAATGTAAATATGGTCCATCCATGACTATACTTCCAACTATCCACAAGCGACCAATCCTTGGCGAACCTTAGATTGTCCTTGACAGTTGTTTAATTATTTTAGTCAAATCCGGTTCTATTCCCCTTTTCCTTTCTAAATGCCCTAGGCATTTGGAAAAATTTAGAACGGTCAAATATTACAGCATATACAATCGATCCTATACCCGAAGCGTATGGGATACGATTCAGGAGGAAAAACGTGAAACTTTACAAGGTTCTTGCTATAATATTGTCATAATATTTCTAGTTGCCGTGTTCTCAAAATTCGAACTATGAAGAGGGATGCCGTAATCATAATCGAACTTTCAGAATGCAAATAATAAATATACACTTGACTAAATTCAATTAAAATTTCTCGATCTAAACTTTTGGATTGGAAACGAAGTATAACATCCTCTCCCTTAATTACAGCAAAAACAACTTTTCAGCCCCTGCAACTTTGCAAAGTGAAACTTTTTGTTTTTCTATAATTAATATTGCCAACTTGCAACACTTAAAATAATAATCATGCTCCCACTAACATGATGGTTATATCCATTCCAACATAACATTTATGCTCCCACTAGCTTTGACACGTGTCAGAAAACAGTTGAACTTCTAGAAGACAATACTTATTGACTTCCAAAGTTCACATTTCCAATACGATGTGCTTCGATAAGCCTTTATCTAAGCTTCTCAAACTCATACACCTTTCCTCACACAGCTCACATGTGTGTCTAAACTAATTCAGAACTTATATTACTAAGTCACAAATGTTCAGACCAATTGCCAAATCTCACAATTCGAACTATGAAGAGGGATGCCGTAATCATAATCGAATTTGAGAATGCAATTTACATAATCGCTATCTCCTTAAAATCTCTCTTAGTGAAAGCGTTTCCTCACAATCATTTTCATGAAGGAGAGAAACCTTATGACACTTAGATTTTATGGTGCATGTGTTCCTATCCATGCAAATTTGTCATAAGCATAATCACAAGATAATGTTTGTGACAAATTCAAACTCTTATGGACAAAACTTGTTCATTCTTAATTTCTTGCCATCAAGGGTCCCACCATTGCTTCCAAGTTATTTAGCAGCTCACCTATGCCAGTCAATGTACTTTCATTGAACAAGGTGTTTGCCCTTATGCAGTCAATTGAGAACTCGTAGAACTCATATGCATAAGTAACTTTACCGGAATGACATAGAAATAATTTTTTGTCAACACGATAGGTTACAAACCTCTAGTCGTGTGCTAGTGTTTAATAGATTTACTCTTGATTAGTTCTTGAAACTTTTCAAGATCTTTAGACTCTCACGGACCTCTTGACATATTAGATTCTCTTATCAAGAAACATTTCTTGATAAAACAAATATTCAAGAGTTAGTGTGTGTCTATATCAAGACAAACTACTACACACAATTGGTCTTAGTTGGTATTTGTCTTATCCAAGACATCACAATTTACCAATTTCAAACGCGCAAGAGTAAGAAAACAATTTTCTACTTCACATTTGATGAGTGTGTTAGATCTACTTAAGATGTATCACTCAATTCACAATCTTGGAGTATGACTCTAAGACTTGATTTTGGAACGAAGTATGACTCATCCTTTTGATTTAACCATTTCAACAATTTCCGATTCCTCTTCTTAGCCATACTAGTTCAATAAGATGTCCTTAGAGGATCAATTATGATATGGCTCTTAATCATTAAGAAGATCATAAAACATGACACAAAAGTACCCCCCCTTCTTCTTAGATTGGAGAAACTTTTATCTTTCCGCCTTCATTGATTCTACTTATTCGTTCTACCATTCATTGAAAATTTTTCAATGATTCAGAATTACACTTAATCTTGTAAGTATAACCACATTTACTAGACTTTTAGTAAATCATGACGAATAATGTTATTATCATTTATGGTGGACTTGACTAGTGCACAACATTGTGTACTAGTTCCTTTAGTCCTTCACTTGACTCACATACTTATGTGAACAAAGAATTAGTCTTAATTACATAAGTACCAAGATTTCCATACATCATACAATACAAGTCGTATGATTCCAAGTTTCTGTCCAATTGAAACTTGGGCGATGGGAATCTTTCCTTACTTAGAAAATTATGACACTACCATAAATAACATAACTAAGAATCACATCCATTTCAACATTGCTAATAATAGAAATACACAAACATCAATTTTTCATACATTTCATTGCAAGGATAAATAAATAAGACAAAATCAAAATTTATTTTATCGCGGAAAAATTTGTCCTTACAACGCAACTCAATTGAAAAACTATGCTATTATATTTCTTAGCAATCTATCCTAACTCTAAAGGAGCAGCTTAAAATCCGATCTTTGAATCCATGCGATCGAAATCCATTTCTTCACGATCAGATTCAGCATGCTTCTTCCTTTAAGCTTCCTCTTTTTTCTTCGATTCTACAAAACATCAAAAATGTAATCTTATCACATAATGGATCAAGAATCAAAAAATAGGAACTTATAGAGTTAGTTAATGGATTTTACCTGAAGTAGAGCCATACGTCTTGACTCTCCCATCTCTTAGATCTCTCAGGTAGACAGGGCAGCTTCGTCTCCAATGCCCCTTCTCTTGGCAATAAAAGCAAATTGACTCTTTTGGAACAGCACACATAACTACTTCAGACTTTGCCTTTCTCTTATGATCAAACTTTTCGACCATGTCATGCCTTTGGTTGCCATTACCTATGTCCATAGAGGTTTGGAAGGTAGATACACCAATCAACTTTGCTTCTCCAATGCGCCAAATCATTGCTGATTCAGCAGCAACAAGCAAATAGGTGAGATCGATGAGGATCACGTCGTGGTCTATCATATAGTACTCTCTTACGAACTCACTATATGAGTCAGGAAGCGACTGAAGAACCCATTCAACAGCCACCTTCTCACAGACAACGACTCCCAACATTCTTAACCTATCAATGTGTGATTTCATCTCTAAGACGTGTGCACACACTGACTTTCCTTCTTCATGTTTACTTGCCAAAAGGGCTTGAGTGAGCTTGAACTTTTCAAGCCTTTGAACTTGTAGGTTAGGGAGAACAATAGGAGGAGGTGGAGGAAGTGAAGCATGATCTCGTGTTCCTCGATCGAATCGTGGAATATCATCTTCATGTGGAAAGCTTGTTCCACGGGATTTGGGAAGACCATAGTTGTCATACTTTGACATCTACAAAATTGGAGAAAATTCCAGTTAGTTGATTGATTGAGTCCTTAATAAAACACCCAAATGAGATATTAAGGCCAGGACCTAACACAATACTCTACAACTTGGGAGAGGGATGTCGTAACCCAAATTGCAGAACATTTGAAGGTAAGTGAATGACGATTCACTAATTTTCCACCATGAAAAACGAAAAAGCGATTAAGTTTTAAATGTATTGAAAACTCCTAGATCCTTTGAGATTCATTGAACTTTTCAATGGCATGTTTAAATCTCGATATGCCCCTCGATTTGTGACTGGGATGCCGAGGATCACAAAACAGGGTGTGAATAACCATGCAAATATACATGGTGCCCCCAATGTTACAATCACCTATTCGATGTGCCGGTTAACCACACACGCTCCATCAAACTATGACAAACAATGAGTCACCCTTTGCCACCTTTGCTTAGAACCCAATTAGTGTGCCGGTTAACTACACACGCTTCACTAATGTCTTAGCAAGGGTACAAAGTGTAATTTCATGGAATTGCATCAATTCACTTTTGCCTAAAGTAACTAAGATTGGGAATTTTGTAAAACATTTAGTTACTTAATTATTCATTATACTTTTAATGAGGAGAGGGTTTGCCCAATCCTACCCTGTGACATCCCTATTTTTCACGGCCAGAAAAGACCGATTTTGTTTATGCTTTATAAAAATCAGAGTGCCTCTTTTAATAGAAATTTGCGGAATTTGTTCCCAGAAAAACATGATAAATACATTATCAAAGCATTTCCGAAGAAATGTATTTCTATCCATTTTAAAACATTTGGGATGTCA
Organism: Lactuca virosa; assembly: GCF_052849685.1. Lineage (NCBI taxonomy): Eukaryota > Viridiplantae > Streptophyta > Magnoliopsida > Asterales > Asteraceae > Lactuca > Lactuca virosa. Next base: position 122,395,238 of record NC_136432.1, on the reverse strand, counting down.
TCGTCAATACAGAAACATAAGCATAAACAGAACTTACATTCATTTACACTAGTGATCTACATCTCTTTTAAATCCCTCAGTGTAAAGTAGCTTCATATCGACAGCTGTGATACAAATAAGCTTGAGTGGGTCAGGTTGGGAAACTTGGTGAGTACATAGGATTTTCAACCCACAATAATTTAATTATTATGTTTAAACATCAAACAATCAACCCAATTACCCATCCCCATTATCTTCCTTACTCTTAAGGATCTACCCTAAGAATCATCTATCCTGCATTCGTTCATTTCGAAGCCCATTGCTTCCAGGGTTTATATGATAGACACTAAGTCCATAGCTGCCAATGCTTGTTCGTAAAGCACTAATTCCATAGCTGATAAAGTTCATTCATCGGGTACTAAATCCATAGCTATCGGTGTTTAGGTACTAAGTCCATAGCTGCCAGGTACTAAGTCCATAGCTACCATCACCTAACAGGTACTAAGTCAATAGCCACCCGTGTTTACCTAATAGGTACTAAGTCTATAGCTACCGGTGTTTGTCCAATAGGCACTAAGTCCATAGCTACCAACGTTTATCTAACAGGTACTAAGTCCATAGCTACCAACGTTTATCTAACAGGTATTAAGTCCATAGCTACCAGCGTTTATTCAATTGGCATTAAGTCCATAGCTGCCGATGTTATTTATTAGGCACTAAGTCTATAGCTGCCTATGTTCACTCATATCATCCTTCATCTCTCATCTTTCATCTAACCATGTTTTACCCAACATATTCGTAGATATAAAATACATATACAGTTTAAATCATTTAAAACTTGTATAAAATCGTTCATCCAGCATAGATAGCAAGTATACAGATAATATGCACACATAGCACGTAGTTTATATAAAATACTTCATATCTATGTGTAAGATGAAAGTAACTATGCACTCACTTGATAAGGTGGTGACTCGGTACTCGGACAGCGCTTCGTTTACTTTAAAATAATTTCCTTCGACGAAACCTAGTATTATTACCACTAGATTTTAGTCTAATATTTATAGTGACTAATTATTAGTCTTATTATTTTTTTTTATATAAGCGTTTAAACAATACTTTCCAACCACTATGTAGAGACAGGGGCCAGACATAAAACACCGGAGGGCAGGACCATTTTGGCATATAGCACTTCTGAAATCCAACAACCCTATGCGGCCCTTTAAACCAGATTCTCCGTACCACGAGTAGTTAAAAGATATTATAACGACACTTATATAAGTCATAATAATAGCTCAAATATTTATTATAAGTTCATAATAACAATATTAATTTTAAATATAAGCTATATTAAAATAGGTAAGCATAACTTATTTACAAGGGGGTTTTAGCTAGGAGTCGGGCTCTGCAGGGGCAGAACTTCGTCGCTGAATCTTTCTAAGAAAGATTCGTGCAACGCTTCAGCGCTCACCTTACTATACTAAAACTATAGAAAGAGAAGTCGAATCACGAGGGACCGAAATGCTCGGGGGATAAGAAGAGAAAGACTCTTGAATAAGAGAATGGTGCAAGAAATATGAGAGCCCAAGCCTCTTATTTATAGTAATTGAATTTACAAAAACTACCCTCCATAATTACTTAATGACCTTATAGTTATATAAACGACTAAACACCCCTTCATAATACTATTTTAAATAGATTTAACGATATTTATACTAAACTAATGTCGAAAGTACTCAACACTAGTCTTATAATAACCGCATCGCCGATACCTTTCTAATGATATATACATTTGTATATATATGTGTACGTATATATGATTTATACTTTATTTTAATACGTAAATATGCTATTATAATTTGTAACTCGTTCATACGAACTCCATTTTTGACCTTCTTTATATCCACGCGTTGGTATTTACGAGTACTACAACATTCATTTAGACGCCGTCAGCTAATTCTCATTCTATCTCAGATTTACAAAACGGTATCGAATTTATCGCGCTCGAAGAGTAGGGACCAAGTTTCGACCATATCTTTAAAATACGAGCTCTACTTGTAACATACACGTTTTGAGACTGTGTTTTATATAAATAATATTATGAAATATTATGTGATATTGAGTATTGAGTTCTAACAGATAGTTTTTACTAGAAATAAGGTAAAACTATGTTTAGAATCACTCATAAACTATTGGAAGTCTTATGAGATTCCAATTAAAAGCTAAATAGTGAAATTTAGCGAAAATATAAAATTTGAAATAAGTAAACTTTTATTATTGAAAGTTGTAGATAATCTCGTTAGAAACACGTAGGCGAAAACCTCGTCGAAATCCGAGTTATAACGAAAAAGTTATGACCAATCGAAGATCCGCGATAAAACCGGCACGGTGCCGAATGACGTAAAAAGTGAGTTTTTGATAAACTACTTTTTAGCCTTAGTGATCTAAATGAAATTCGTAGTATTCGTTAAACCGAGAAGTTTGATAAAAAGAACGTCAAAATCTGTGTTCGTATGAGGAAGTTATGATTTTTACAAGTTTCACCTTAGCAGTAGACAGCTAAAAACTCGAATTTTAGATCGAGTGATTTTTAGCCGACACAACCTAAACGAGAATCGAAGGTCTCGTCATTAGTAGTACAACGGTAAAAAGTCTGACAAAAACGGACGTCGGATAAGAAGTTATGAATTTTTAACGGATTTACCAGTCCCGGTCTGTTAAAAATAATAATATAAAAATAAAGTCAAAATTTTCCGACGAAGTCTAACTGAAAGTTGTAGAGCATAATTTTCTCTACGCGTGCATATAAAGAACGTCAAAAACGGAGTCCGTATGAGAAAGTTATGGATTTTACAAGATTGGGCACATTTTTCGAGAAATTTCGCATGAATAGTGATTGCCACGTCACCCTCGCTCGGAGTTGGCCACGTGTCCGAAGCTGCTGCGTGGCATGTCCGAGAAGCGACGCATGTCGCACAGGTGTCCGAAGGGCCACGTGATCCTCGCATGTCACACGTGATCCGACCCTCGTGTTGGCTCCTGATTAGACCAAGGCTCCTGACCCGATCCGAAGCTGTAGACGCGTCACCTGACCAATCCGAGGCTCGCACCTGTCCGTCCGAGCCTCGCCCTGCTGCCACCTATTCTGAGCCTCGCAGACAGCTGTTCTCTTCCCCTCGCTTCGGATCCGAGGCTCGCACCTATATAAGGGGTGCGAGACCTCTCGGGTAAATGTTAGAATTTTGCCCTTTTTCACCCCTTAGCCTATATTTCTTACATTCCGACTTCCCCGAAGCCCCGGTACTTATTCCAAAGCCCGAAACACGCCCCGAGATTCCCGAGAAGCCCGAAAAATTTATCTTTTCGGTTTCGAAGCCCAACCCTCGCAGGGCCCGGTTTTCAAGAAAACTCCCGGTTTTCAACGAAGAAAGTTATATTTAAAGCCGAAGTACTGCCCAAATTACTATTTTGACCCCCGGTTATTTCACGGTGAGTTTAATACATAGGCACAATTGTATGTTATGTGTTATATGTGCTATGTGCTTTTCCATGTTATCATCTCGAGTTGTTGTTTCCGCTATTTTTATAGCAAGGCTGTACCTCTGACTTGAAGTGTATGACATAAGCATCACTTGGGTATTGGTATGAACCGTTGACCATGAAGTGTATGACATAGATATCACTTTGGCTTCGGTAGTATGCTAAGATAAGGCTGAAAGCCTAAATATTCTAGCAAAATGATATTCCTGAGCATTTTCTGTGCCAGTTGTGCTGAAACTTTATTGATTTTATATCAAGTATGAAATTGTTATGTCTCATTGATTGATATGGAAAACTTTTCGCATTATGCCCTTGTTGTTCCTTGTTCTTCTTTGATTCTGGCATATTGAAGTATATATATGGCATAACGTTATATTGTATCTATTATTGAACTCACTAAGCGTCACCGCTTACCCCTCTCAATGTTTAACTAATTTGCAGGAGATAAGCTTCCAGTATAGTTATATACTGATGGAAGATTTTTGAATAGTTTGAAACTACTGTATTGATAGAAGATATTCGAATAGTTTGAAACTATTGTATTTTGCACTCCCATATGTATAAAACTATAGAATCCTGGGGAGTTATGTAATATATAACACTTGAAATAGTTGGTTTGTATCCAGTAGTTTGTAACCGCTTTATCAATATAAAATATTGTTTTATGAATATGCATGTAGCATGTTTCGGAGTAGCAATTGTTATATATGAAAGTGTGGGTCCTTTCAATCATGGTATCAGAGCAGTGGTTTAAGTGAACTAAATTCCACGGATTGGTATTTAGACTTAAATTATTGGAAGTTCAATATATGAACTTAATTATTGTAAGTATAGGGATAAAAACCATAGGAAATATATATATATATATATATATATATATATATATATATATATATATATATATATATAAGTATTAGGTAATAGTAAACCCTAATATTCTAAAATACAATATTACTCCTTATTGTAGAGCAATGGCTGAACAGGTTAGTAGCCATACCCCCGAGGTTATTGAATGTCCTCAACCTGAGGAAGTGAATACTCCAGTATCTCCTCGTGAGGAGCGACTCTTGGGTAGACTTACCGGTGTTATTCGACAGACTCTCGAAGAACACAAAAAGAATGGTGATAAAGGAAAAGAGAAAGCCACTGGAGAATCTTCAAAAGGAGAGGTGAAGCGTCCCTCGTTCAAAGATTTCAAAAGTAGTGGTGCTACAGAGTTTTCTGGTGTTCTTAATCCAATTGTTGTTCTTACCTGGATCCAGAACACATAGAAAGTGTTTCGTATCTCTCATGTGGATAATGAAGACAAAGCTAACTATGCTTCTGCAATGCTCATCGGAGAAGCATTGGTCTGGTGGGAAGCAACATATGAAGCTCTAAACGGGTTTGACCAGGAGAATTTAGCCTGGGAAATGTTCAAAACTCGTTTGTTAGGGAAGTATTGTCCTCTAGATGTGAGTAGGAGATTGGAGAAGGAATTCCTCGAGCTTAAACAAGGAGGAATGACTGTGAATGAGTATGAAACTCAGTTCAATCAAAAAGCACGGTTTGCCGTAATGTATATTCCAACTGAAGATGAGAAAATTCAGTTATTCTTAGAAGGACTACGGCACGAAATTCACGATTTCGTTGCCAATCGGGAAGTACTGTCATTTGATAAAGCTGTTGAGTATGCTCGAAAGCGTGAGCATGACTTAGAAATACGTGGTGCCACTCTTACTGTTCCGAAACATCCACGTACTGAAAGGATTGCTCCTGCTTCCCCTATTCCACCAACTCAATCCGTTCGATCTGAACCTAGCAAGCAAGTACAATCTCAGAGTGCTTTTCGTGGCCGCGGCAGGTCACAATCTTTTTCTCTTCAGTCACCAGCTTGTCGAAATTGTGGAAAGAATCATCCGGGCGAATGCAGACTAGAGGAAAGAACCGTGGTCTGTTTTGGATGTGGAGAAGTAGGACACAAGAGGCTCGTGTGTCCAATGAAAGGTGTTACATGCTTTGCATGTGGTGTTACTGGCCACAGGAAGCGTTTTTGCCCCACTCTTACTAGTCAGATGACGGGAAGTCAAGCTTCCGTTCAACAACCGGCGAAAAGTCAAGCTTTCGTTCAACAACCGGCGAAACGTCAAGCTCCTGTTCAACAATCAAGGGGTACTCCAACTAAAAAGGAGGAGGTTCCAAAAGCTAAGGGTCGTGCATTCCAGATCACCACCAAAGAGGCACGCGAGGACCCGAATGTTGTGACGGGTACATTTCTTGTTAACTCTAGACCTGCTCACATCTTATTTGATTCTGGTGCCTCAGATTCTTTTGTGTCTTATGAATTTGCGCATTCTTTTCAAATTTCTTGCTATGCACTCGCGCAACCCTTTCACATAGAGACTGCTGGAAGTATATCATTACTTGCCGATAAAGTCTATAGGAATTGTGTTATAGAAATTGAAGGCTACAATTTTCTTGCTAATCTAATTCCTATCTCCTTGCCGAACTTGGACATTATTCTCGGCATGGATTGGTTGTCAAAGAACCACGCAGACCTCTTGTGTTATGAAAAGATAGTACGTATTCCCATTGAAGGGGAGAATCCTATCTATGTCTATGGTGAACAAGGAGCCTTAAAAATAATATCTTTCCTCAAAGCCCGTAAATTCATATCGAAAGGGTGTTCTATCTATCTGGCCTAGACAGTCGATGTCTCAAAAGAAGAGAAGAAAACGGTGAATGATGTTCCCATTGCTAAGGAATATCCAAATGTTTTTCCCGAAGAATTGCCTGGACTTCCTCCGGACAGGCAAGTAGAATTCCGAATTAACCTTGTGCCTGGTGCTACTCCGATTGCTAAGACTCCTTATCGTCTTGCGCCAGCTGAGATGAAAGAAATGATGATCCAACTGCAGGAACTACTTGATAAAGGCTTTATCCGACCGAGTACCTCTCCCTGGGGTGCTCCGGTACTGTTTGTCAAGAAGAAAGATGGATCGATGCGGATGTACATTGATTATCGTGAGCTGAATAAGGTGACTATCAGGAACAAGTATCCACTACCTCGCATCGATGATTTGTTCGATCAACTTCAGGGTGTTAGCTATTTCTCAAAGATTGATCTAAGATCTGGCTATCATCAGTTGAAAGTTCAAGAGCAGGATGTACCGAAGACTGCTTTTCGTACTCGATATGGGCATTACGAATTCCTTGTTATGCCGTTTGGTTTAACAAATGCTCCTGCTATATTCATGGATATGATGAATCGGGTATGCCTCCCAATGCTCGATAAATCTGTCATCATATTCATTGACGATATTCTAATCTATTCCAAGTCTGAAGCTGATCATGCTATTCATATTCGTGCGGTATTAGAACTTCTTCGAAAGGAGAAACTATATGCTAAATTCTCGAAATGTGAATTTTGGCTTCGCCAAGTTCAATTTCTTGGTCATGTTATTTCTGTTGACGGTGTATCCGTAGATCCTACTAAAATTGAAGCTATTCAAAATTGGGATGTGCCCCGTAATGCTTCCGAAATTCGTAGTTTCTTGGGTCTCGCGGGATATTACTGGAGATTTATAAAAGACTTCTCTCGTATAGCCGTACCTCTCACGAGTCTTACACGAAAGGAAGTGAAGTTTGAATGGGGTGAAGCCCAAGAAAAAGCTTTCTCGACTTTAAAAGACCTTTTGACTCATGCTCCAATCTTATCACTTCCAGAAGGTGATGATGATTTCTCTGTATATAGCGATGCTTCAAGATTAGGACTCGGTTGTGTGTTGATGCAACATGGTAAAGTGATAGCCTATGCCTCAAGACAACTGAAAGATTATGAAAAGAATTATCCCACTCATGATCTCGAACTCGCTGCAGTGGTATTTGCCCTAAAACTTTGGAGACATTACCTCTTTGGTACAAAATGTCAATTGTATACCGACCACAAGAGTCTCAAGTATATATTCAGTCAGTAAACTCTGAATATGAGACAACAACGAGCCATGGAGCTGATCAAAGACTATGACTGTGAAATTCTATATCATCCTGGAAAGGCTAATGTAGTTGCCGATGCACTTAGCAGAAAGGTTTATCGTAATAGTATGTGTTATGCTATTACTTACACCACAGTAAAGTTCACTATCCTAGATGAACTAGAGAAATGGCAAGTAGAAGCCCTAAATCCAGAAAATGTGAAGAAAGAAGGGATGGTACATTACACCGATGTTTTACTTGATGATCCCCAAGGACTGAAGGTATTCAAGAATCGGCTGTGGATTCCGAAGATTGGTGGATTAAGAAAGAAGATTTTAGATGAAGCCCATAAGTCTAAACTGTCAATACATCCTGGTACAAGTAAAATGTACTACGATGTAAGAGCTGATTATTGGTGGCCTAGATTAAAGAGAGACATTGGAAGATATGTACAGGAATGCTTGGTATGCTTACAAGTCAAAACAGAGCACCAAAAGCCTTACGGAACCCTAGAAAGTCTTAGTGTACCTGTATGGAAATGGGAAGAACTGTCCATGGATTTTATTACCAAATTGCCAAAGACTGCTAGACAACATGATAGCATTTGGGTAATCGTCGACTGCCTGACTAAAAGCGCTCATTTTCTTGCCATGCGTGAAACGGCTCCAATGGAGAAATACGCACAAGTATACTTGGATGAAATTGTTGCAAGACATGGTGTGCCACTAAAGATCGTTTCTGATCGTGATACTCGCTTCACTTCTCACTTTTGGGCGAGTATGCAACGTGAATTGGGATCTCGAGTTGCTCTCAGCACAGCCTATCATCCCCAGACAGATGGACAGACGGAGAGAACAATCCAAACGGTAGAAGATATGCTTCGTGCATGTGTCTTGGAGTTCGGTGGTAACTGGGATAAATACTTACCTCTTGTCCAATTCTCGTATAATAACAGTTACCACGCTTTAATTAAAATGCCACCATATGAGGCATTATATGGTCTTAAGTGTCGTACTCCATTATGTTGGCGTGACATAGGACAGAAGATCCTTGGAGGCCCTGAAATGATTCAAGACACCACCGACAAGATTCAAATTGTACGAGAAAGAATGAAAGCCGCCCAGGATCGACAAAAGTCCTATACGGAAAAGAGGAGACGACCAATAGAATTTTAGGTGGGGGATTTCGTAATGTTGAAGGTATCCCAATGGAAAGGTCTTATGCGATTTGGAAAGAAAGGAAAACTAAGTCCTAGATTTGTTGGTCCTTTCAAAATCCTCCATAGGATTGGTAAACAAGCATACCTCTTGGAATTGCCTGAAGATTTGGCAGGTATTCACGATGTCTTCCATGTGAGTTATCTGCGCAAATGCTTGAGCATCTATGATGAAGCAGTTCCATTATCCGAGGTGAAACTGGATAATAAGTTAACTTATGTAGAAGAGCCTGAAGATATCGTAAACGAAAGAACGACTAAGCTACGTAATAAAGAAGTAGAGTTGGTGCTTGTCAAGTGGAAACATCATCGAGGCCCAAACTATACTTGGGAAAATAAGAATGAGATAAGAGCGAAATACCCCCATTTATTTTAATCGATGTAATTTCGGGGACGAAATTCTCAACAGGAGGAGGTATTTGTAACATACACGTTTTGAGACCGTGTTTTATATAAATAATATTATGAAATATTATGTGATATTGAGTATTGAGTTCTAACAGATAGTTTTTACTAGAAATAAGGTAAAACTATGTTTAGAATCACTCATAAACTATTGGAAGTCTTATGAGATTCCAATTAAAAGCTAAATAGTGAAATTTAGCGAAAATATAAAATTTGAAATAAGTAAAATTTTATTATTGAAAGTTGTAGATAATCTCGTTAGAAACACGTAGGCGAAAACCTCGTCGAAATCCGAGTTATAACGAAGAAGTTATGACCAATCGAAGATCCGCGATAAAACCGGCACGGTGCCGAATGACGTAAAAAGTGAGTTTTTGATAAACTACTTTTTAGCCTTAGTGATCTAAATGAAATTCGTAGTATTCGTTAAACCGAGAAGTTTGATAAAAAGAACGTCAAAATCTGTGTTCGTATGAGGAAGTTATGATTTTTACAAGTTTCACCTTAGCAGTAGACAGCTAAAAACTCGAATTTTAGATCGAGTGATTTTTAGCCGACACAACCTAAACGAGAATCGAAGGTCTCGTCATTAGTAGTACAACGGTAAAAAGTCTGACAAAAACGGACGTCGGATAAGAAGTTATGAATTTTTAACGGATTTACCAGTCCCGGTCTGTTAAAAATAATAATATAAAAATAAAGTCAAAATTTTCCGACGAAGTCTAACTGAAAGTTGTAGAGCATAATTTTCTCTACGCGTGCATATAAAGAACGTCAAAAACGGAGTCCGTATGAGAAAGTTATGGATTTTACAAGATTGGGCACATTTTTCGAGAAATTTCGCATGAATAGTGATTGCCACGTCACCCTCGCTCGGAGTTGGCCACGTGTCCGAAGCTGCTGCGTGGCATGTCCGAGAAGCGACGCATGTCGCACAGGTGTCCGAAGGGCCACGTGATCCTCGCATGTCACACGTGATCCGACCCTCGTGTTGGCTCCTGATTAGACCAAGGCTCCTGACCCGATCCGAAGCTGTAGACGCGTCACCTGACCAATCCGAGGCTCGCACCTGTCCGTCCGAGCCTCGCCCTGCTGCCACCTATTCTGAGCCTCGCAGACAGCTGTTCTCTTCCCCTCGCTTCGGATCCGAGGCTCGCACCTATATAAGGGGTGCGAGACCTCTCGGGTAAATGTTAGAATTTTGCCCTTTTTCACCCCTTAGCCTATATTTCTTACATTCCGACTTCCCCGAAGCCCCGGTACTTATTCCAAAGCCCGAAACACGCCCCGAGATTCCCGAGAAGCCCGAAAAATTTATCTTTTCGGTTTCGAAGCCCAACCCTCGCAGGGCCCGGTTTTCAAGAAAACTCCCGGTTTTCAACGAAGAAAGTTATATTTAAAGCCGAAGTACTGCCCAAATTACTATTTTGACCCCCGGTTATTTCACGGTGAGTTTAATACATAGGCACAATTGTATGTTATGTGTTATATGTGCTATGTGCTTTTCCATGTTATCATCTCGAGTTGTTGTTTCCGCTATTTTTATAGCAAGGCTGTACCTCTGACTTGAAGTGTATGACATAAGCATCACTTGGGTATTGGTATGAACCGTTGACCATGAAGTGTATGACATAGATATCACTTTGGCTTCGGTAGTATGCTAAGATAAGGCTGAAAGCCTAAATATTCTAGCAAAATGATATTCCTGAGCATTTTCTGTGCCAGTTGTGCTGAAACTTTATTGATTTTATATCAAGTATGAAATTGTTATGTCTCATTGATTGATATGGAAAACTTTTCGCATTATGCCCTTGTTGTTCCTTGTTCTTCTTTGATTCTGGCATATTGAAGTATATATATGGCATAACGTTATATTGTATCTATTATTGAACTCACTAAGCGTCACCGCTTACCCCTCTCAATGTTTAACTAATTTGCAGGAGATAAGCTTCCAGTATAGTTATATACTGATGGAAGATTTTTGAATAGTTTGAAACTACTGTATTGATAGAAGATATTCGAATAGTTTGAAACTATTGTATTTTGCACTCCCATATGTATAAAACTATAGAATCCTGGGGAGTTATGTAATATATAACACTTGAAATAGTTGGTTTGTATCCAGTAGTTTGTAACCGCTTTATCAATATAAAATATTGTTTTATGAATATGCATGTAGCATGTTTCGGAGTAGCAATTGTTATATATGATAGTGTGGGTCCTTTCACTACTCTCGACATTCTTTATATCCACGCGTAGGTAAAAACAAGATCTAAAACTTTCATTTAGACTCTGTCGGCTAATTCTCGACCGATCTTAAATTTAACAGTAGGAGAAGATTATACTGTTAAATGTCCGCGTAAAATTCATAACTTCTACATACGGACTCCGTTTTCGTCTGTCTTTTTACTGTTGAGTTCCTATTAATGAGATCTTCAACTCTCATTTAGGTCGCGTAGGCCAAAAACCGCTCGAACTAAAATTCGAGTTTCGGGACGTGCACTGTTATGCTAAATCTTATAAAATTCATAACTTCCTCATACGAAGTCAGATTTGGGCGTTCTTTTTTTGTATGTTCTCGGTTTAACGTATACTAAAATTTTTATTTAGATCACTAAGGCTAAAAAGTCTTCTACCGTAAATTCACTATTTACGTCTCCCGGTGTCGTGCCGCTTTTGCTGTAAAACTTCGACGGGTCATAACTTCTTCGTTATAACTCAGATTTCGGCATTCTTTATATGTACGGAACCCTTGTAACATATACTACAACATGGTAAAGATTAATCCTTCTAAATAACCTTCCATCAAAAACTCATTTTTGATGCTCATCGTCTCTAAATTGACTAGCCCGGATCTGCGGGCGTTACAATTATCTCCCCCTTAGGATGATTACGTCCCGGAATCATCAAAGAAACAGGAGTATATAATGACTCCATACGTTATCTCTTACCCTAGGTAATAATCGTAACTTCTATGTTCCTTCGAATGAGTATCTAATTCTTGGACTTCTCGACTGCAGGCGGTGCTCGATCTTGCACTTGCTACCTATCTCACGTTAGACTCCAAATTATGACCTTCAAATCACAATATCGATCCTCACTGGATACGAACTTAAGATAAGTTTTTTTTATTACTACAATGGAACGATGTGTCATATTCTAATGACCTATCATCGTATGTTGCAACGCTTAGACTCAGGTCTCTTAGAGTCAAATTCCATAATGGAATATACTTTCCTTCATGCTCTAATGTGATATAATCACATTTTAACATGTAGCATTTCTAGCTACTAGCTTCTTTAACAACGATCACGATACTTCTATTGATCGCTTTGATTATCTTTCACTTTAATTTTCTGGCTTAAGTCGGATGCTACATCGAACTTGATTCTCTGAACCACATAACATACTTAGCGTAGTCGGACTCAATTTGATATGACCACTAGGGTCAGAATAACAATCATCTTCTTAGTCATTACCGAAACGATGGTACGACATACTTGAATAAAACGAAATCAATTACTAGCTCCTTGGTAACCTTGTGACTTTCCCTGATCCAAGCGTGAGTCCTGTGCTTCCGGTAGTATAGGCCTCTACTACCATTCACACCTACTCATACTCGTACCAAGTATTGTCTCGCAGCTTTCCAAGTTACTATCACAAAAACAATTTTAACACATAAAAATGTGTTCAATCAATCATAAAATTTTCCCTAGACTCTACTAGGACTTCTTCCATGCGTATCTTCAATCATCAATTCTACTTCAACTCGGTTGGTGATGGAAATGTCAGACGATGGGATAACTTCATGGATTATACCAAAAATCTTTCTTTCTGCAAATCGAAAGTTTACTTCTCCCGTACTAGACGTATTATTTATTAGATGCATTCTAAAGGCAAGATATCACTCTTATGATATCTTCCGATAAGTACCATTCAGTATCGTAAGCCTTCTCATTTCCTCCATTTACTCAATTCACTACAAGTCTTCACCATGATGTTCTATACACCAAAGTAATTGTTTGGTGTATTGAGACGAGAATAAAGATAGAGGAAGGTTTAGACGCGTATTCCTCCTTATTACCTCGAAAAATTATATGCCAGTTCTAATATCGTAAATAAACGTTTAGAAATCTGAACACATAAAATTTCCAGATCCGGTCGGCAACAGACCATAGATCCGATCAAACGATAGCATAAAGCATCACAAATTATTAAGCATATAAAAGCATCTTAGGCATCTTCCCTAATTAAGCTAGTGTTTAAGTCTATTCAGGCGTACTTCCTAAAATATATTAGACACACTCCTCACGATCATCGCTTAGCATTCTAAGTTTAAGTCTAGAAATAAATCATTATTCCTAGTTCGCTTAAACTAATGCTCTGATACCAACTGTGACATCCCCATTTTTCACGGCCAGAAAAGACCGGTTTTGTTTATGCTTTATAAAAATCAGAGTACCTCTTTTAATAAAAATGTTGCGGAATTTGTTCCCAGAAAAACATGATAAATACATTATCAAAGCATTTCCGAAGAAATGTATTTCTATCCATTTTAAAACATTTGAGATGTCATCGTCAATACAGAAACATAAGCATAAACAGAACTTACATTCATTTACACTAGTGATCTACATCTCTTTTAAATCCCTCAGTGTAAAGTAGCTTCATATCGACACCTGTGATACAAATAAGCTTGAGTGGGTCAGGTTGGGAAACCTGGTGAGTACATAGGGTTTTCAACCCACAATAATTTAATTATTATGTTTAAACATCAAACAATCAACCCAATTACCCATCCCCATTATCTTCCTTACTCTTAAGGATCTAACCTAAGAATCATCTATCCTGCATTCGTTCATTTCGAAGCCCATTGCTTCCAGGGTTTATATGATAGACACTAAGTCCATAGCTGCCAATGCTTGTTCGTAAAGCACTAATTCCATAGCTGATAAAGTTCATTCATCGGGTACTAAATCCATAGCTATCGGTGTTTAGGTACTAAGTCCATAGCTACCAACGTTTATCTATCAGACACTAAGTCCATAGCTGCCAGGTACTAAGTCCATAGCTACCATCACCTAACAGGTACTAAGTCAATAGCCACCCGTGTTTACCTAATAGGTACTAAGTCTATAGCTACCGGTGTTTGTCCAATAGGCACTAAGTCCATAGCTACCAACGTTTATCTAACAGGTACTAAGTCCATAGCTACCAACGTTTATCTAACAGGTACTAAGTCCATAGCTACCAGCGTTTATTCAATTGGCATTAAGTCCATAGCTGCCGATGTTATTTATTAGGCACTAAGTCTATAGCTGCCTATGTTCACTCATATCATCCTTCATCTCTCATCTTTCATCTAACCATGTTTTACCCAACATATTCGTAGATATAAAATACATATACAGTTTAAATCATTTAAAACTTGTATAAAATCGTTCATCCAGCATAGATAGCAAGTATACAGATAATATGCACACATAGCACGTAGTTTATATAAAATACTTCATATCTATGTGTAAGATGAAAGTAACTATGCACTCACTTGATATGGTGGTGACTCGGTACTCGGACAGCGCTTCGTTTACTTTAAAATAATTTCCTTCGACGAAACCTAGTATTATTACCACTAGATTTTAGTCTAATATTTACAGTGACTAATTATTAGTCTTATTATTTTTTTTTTATATAAGCGTTTAAACAATACTTTCCAACCACTATGTAGAGACAGGGGCCAGACATAAAACACCGGAGGGCAGGACCATTTTGGCATATAGCACTTCTGAAATCCAACAACCCTATGCGGCCCTTTAAACCAGATTCCCCGTACCACGAGTAGTTAAAAGATATTATAACGACACTTATATAAGTCATAATAATAGCTCAAATATTTATTATAAGTTCATAATAACAATATTAATTTTAAATATAAGCTATATTAAAATAGGTAAGCATAACTTATTTACAAGGGGGTTTTAGCTAGGAGTCGGGCTCTGCAGGGGCAGAACTTCGTCGCTGAATCTTTCTAAGAAAGATTCGTGCAACGCTTCAGCGCTCACCTTACTATACTAAAACTATAGAAAGAGAAGTCGAATCACGAGGGACCGAAATGCTCGGGGGATAAGAAGAGAAAGACTCTTGAATAAGAGAATGGTGCAAGAAATATGAGAGCCCAAGCCTCTTATTTATAGTAATTGAATTTACAAAAACTACCCTCCATAATTACTTAATGACCTTATAGTTATATAAACGACTAAACACCCCTTCATAATACTATTTTAAATAGATTTAACGATATTTATACTAAACTAATGTCGAAAGTACTCAACACTAGTCTTATAATAACCGCATCGCCGATACCTTTCTAATGATATATACATTTGTATATATATGTGTACGTATATATGATTTATACTTTATTTTAATACGTAAATATGCTATTATAATTTGTAACTCGTTCATACGAACTCCATTTTTGACCTTCTTTATATCAACGCGTTGGTATTTATGAGTACTACAACATTCATTTAGACGCCGTCAGCTAATTCTCATTCTATCTCATATTTACAAAACTGTATCGAATTTATCGCGCTCGAAGAGTAGGGACCAAGTTTCGTCCATATCTTTAAAATACGAGCTCTACTCTCGACATTCTTTATATCCACGCGTAGGTAAAAACAAGATCTAAAACTTTCATTTAGACTTCGTCGGCTAAATCTCGACCGATCTTAAATTTAACAGTAGGAGAAGATTATACTGTTAAATGTCCGCGTAAAATTCATAACTTCTACATACGGACTCCGTTTTCGTCTGTCTTTTTACTATTGAGTTCCTATTAATGAGATCTTCAACTCTCATTTAGGTCGCGTAGGCCAAAAACCGCTCGAACTAAAATTCGAGTTTCGGGCCGTGCACTGCTATGTTAAATCTTATAAAATTCATAACTTCCTCATACGAAGTCAGATTTGGGCGTTCTTTTTTTGTATGTTCTCGGTTTAACGTATACTAAAAATTTTATTTAGATCACTAAGGCTAAAAAGTATTCTACCGTAAATTCACTATTTACGTCTCCCGGTGCCGTGTCGCTTTTGCTGTAAAACTTCGACGGGTCATAACTTCTTCGTCATAACTCAGATTTCGGCATTCTTTATATGTACGGAACCCTTGTAACATATACTACAACTTGGTAAAGATTAATCATTCTAAATAACCTTCCATCAAAAACTCATTTTTGATGCTCATCGTCTCTAAATTGACTAGCCCGGATCTACGGGCGTTACATACCCGTTCGGCTAACGACCCTCCACCAATCAAGGAAGCGGTGGGTGAGAGTGAACACCCATTAAACGGCCATTTTATAGGCCATAACCTTATACCCCCTTATAGATCGGTTTCGTGAATGAGGAGTACTAACGGTAAGACTAGCAGTTTAAGTTATGCATATATAATATTAGACTTTTAATGTTATATATATATTACAAGGGTGTAGTTTTTACACTTTTAAAATACTAGGTGGTTTAACTTTATAAATTACACTTTTAAATATAAACCATATCATTATGGATTTATTAATTCTCTTTTAATTATACTTTTAATTAATTTAATAAAACCATAAGGGTGTAATTTGAACTTTTCAAAACTAAGGGTTTTAGAATTTAAAATTTCAAAAAAATTAAACTTTTAATCAAAATTTAAATTCCAAAACTTGAGGGCAAGTTTTGAAACATTTCAAAACATTAGGGTTTAGAATTTAAATATTTGAAAATTAAACTTTTAATCAAAAATTTAAATTCCAAAACTTGAGGGAAAGTTTTGAAACTTTTCAAAACACAAAGGATCAAATAGCAAATAATTTTAAATTAAACAGTTAATTTAATGATTATCTAAATTTGACCTAATCAAGATTATTTACAAGATAATTCACCAAATAAATTCAAATAATCAAATATTATCAAATAAGGAATTTATTATTCAAATAATTGGTAATTATCTCTTGTTTTGTTAAGGATATTGTTCAAAAGGTAATAAAATTCGGATTTTATTAAACTAAAACGATTTAGGTAAGTATCCTTAAGCAAAACAGCAAGAAATCCCGAAAATCTTTCTGTCTGACAGCTAAACTCGTCGAGTCCACATTGGAACTCGTCGAGTTCATCAGACAGTTAGCACAAAAATCAATTTTAAAGCTTGAATGAATAAAAAAGGCATCAATACAATAGAAACCAATCATGGCTCTGATACCACTGATGGGTTTTATACAAAAGAACATCCTATGTGCTCATACAAACCCTAATGCTTGGATCTAGGTTTCTCTATTGTACATGCAATTCATCCAAGACTCAAGAACCCTAATCTAGCATATGTATTTCGAAATTAACATATAAGATTAGATCTAGATGATTACCTCTTCAAGAATGGCTTGAATCTTCTTGTCTTGGAGCTTAGAGTCACAAGCGTCATTCCTCTAATGGCTTACAAACACCACAAGCAAGAGTATGAACAAAGAGAAAGGGAGGAGGCACCAAAAACGTTATAGGTTTCTTCCAAAAGAGTTAACCACGTTTTTTGGGGCCATAGGGGTCTTTATATAGTGAGGCTATTAGGGTTTTCAACTAGGAAACCCTAATTTGACTGCTTAGGCCCTAAGCAACCCATGGACTCCCTTTAGAACACCCCTTGGGCGATTTCTTTATGGGCTCCCCATAGAATTCGTCCAACCTATGTTCCAAGGTGATCCATAGCCCAATTGCAATTATCTTATAATTACAATTCCAGTCCCCTAAGTTTAATTAATGTCTTTTAGTCACAAAACTAACTATCAATTAATTCTTGACTAATATTAATTAAACAATATGATTTCTCCTTTAATATATTATTCATTAATAAATCATAATTAATCCTCTTTCTCCATAAATCATCCTATCAAGTTGCTTTGGTGAAGGCAACCCAAAAGGACCATGCACAACCGGGTCAAGTACATACCAAATATAGTTACGAGCTTAGACACTAATCCAACAGAACGGCCCAATGAAACGGGGACCCAATTTACCCCTCTTCCTGAAGCGGATCACACCCTTCCAGGGTGAGACCTTCAGGAGTACCATATCACCCACCTGAAACTCTAACTTGGATCGACGTCTGTTGGCGTAACTCTTCTGCCGACTCTGAGCGGTCTGCAGTCGCTGCCTAATCTGCTGAATCTTCTCGGTAGTCTGCAAGACTACCTCCGACCGTCCCATCACCCTGTGTCCGACCTCACCCCAACAAACCGGGGTGCGACATCTCTGCCCATACAACAGCTCGAAAGGCGGGGCGCCAATGCTGGAATGATAGCTGTTGTTGTAGGCGAACTCCGTAAGGGGTAGGTGGGAATCCCAGCTCCCACCGAATTCAATGACACACGCCCTCAACATATCTTCAAGGGTCTGAATGGTCCGCTCGCTCTGAACGTCGGTCTGCGGATGGAATGTTGTGCAAAAGTGCAACCACGTGCCCAGTTCCTCGTGGAACTTCTGCCAGAAACGAGAGGTAAATCTAACATCCCGGTCAGAGACAATGGAGACCGGAACCCCATGGCGAGCCACGATCTCGCGGATGTACACGTCGGCCAACTTCTCGGCCGATGAAGTCTCCCGTATGGCCAAGAAATGGTCACTCTTGGTCAACCGATCCACGATGACCCGTATAGCGTCAAACCCCTTCGCCGTCCTCGGCAACTTGGTAATAAAGTTCATCGTGATCTGTTCCCATTTCCACTTGGGAACCTCTAGGGGCTGCAGCTTGCCATGCGGCCTCTGATGCTCGGCCTTGACCATCCTACAGGTCAAGCGCCTCTCGACGTACCAAGCGATTTCTCTCTTCATGCACGGCCACCAGTAGCTCAAACTCAAATCCCGGTACATCTTGGTGCCCCCCTGGTGAATAGAGAGGTGAGACTTATGAGCCTCCTCCATCACTGTCTGTCTGACCCCACCAGTCATCGGAACCCATACTCGACCGCATCGGGTCAATAATCCTCGGCTATCCTGCACGAACCGGGTGTTCTCACCCCTAATCCTTTCCAGTTTCCAGTTCTCTGGTTACATGCCCTCCACATGAGCATCCCTGATCAAACTCACAAGCGGAGAATCCACCACTATCCTCATACATACCGTTGGGGTGGAAGACCCAGCGGACTTGCGTATCAGAGCGTCTGCCACCACATTCGCTTTACCGAGGTGGTAAAGGATCTCGCAGTCGTAGTCCTTGACTACATCCAGCCACCTGCGTTGCCTCATATTCAGGTTCGGCTGATCCATGATGTGTCTCAAACTCTTGTGATCCGTGTATATGGTACAACGGACCCCATATAAGTAATGTCTCCATATCTTGAGAGCGAACACCACCGCTCCTAACTCTAAATCGTGAGTAGGATATCTCGTCTCATGCGGCTTCAGCTGCCGCGACGCGTAGGCTATCACCCGTCCTCTCTGCATGAGGACCGCCCCCAAACCTGTGATGGATGCATCACAGAACACCACAAAATCCTCCACTCCCTCCGGGAGTGTCAAAACTGGAGCCTCACACAAACGTTGACGGAGGGTCTCAAACGCCCTCTGCTGCTCAGGACCCCACTGGAAGTCCACCCCCTTCCTCATCAGACGAGTGAGGTGTACTGCAATCTTAGAGAAATCCCGAATAAACCTCCGGTAGTACCCTGCTAAACCCATAAAACTCCTGATGTCCGAAGGTGACCTCGACACCTCCCACTGCATGACTGCCTCGATTTTGGCTGGGTCGACCAAAATCCCCTCTTGGTTAACGAGATGTCCTAGGAACTGGACCTCCCGCAACCAAAACTCGCACTTCGAGAACTTGGCATACAACCGTTCTCGTCTCAGAACTCCCAACAACTCCCTGAGGTGCTCCTCGTGCTTCTCTCGGGTCTTGGAATACACCAAGATATCATCTATGAACACGATGACCGAGCGATCAAGCATCGGTCTGTAGACCCGATTCATCAGGTCCATGAATACTGTTGGCGCGTTGGTGAGCCCAAATGGCATTACCACGAACTTGTAATGACCATAACGAGTTCGAAACACGGTCTTCTCCATGTCCTCCTCTCTGACCCGGACCTGATGATATCCCGACCTCAAATCAATCTTGGAGAACCAAGACGCACCCTGCAACTGATCGAAAAGATCATCTATCCTCGGGAGTGGATAACGGTTCTTCACCTTCAACTTGTTCAACTCCCTATAATTAATGCACATCCGGTGCGAACTGTCCTTCTTCCTGACGAAAAGGATAAGTGCTTCCCATGGAGAACTGCTAGGTCGAATGAACTGCTTGCCCAGTAGTTCCTGCAGCTGTGAAGACAGCTCCTGCATCTCGGGTGGCGCCAACCAGTATGGTGCCTTGGCGATAGGAGCCGCGCCCGACACCAGGTCGATCCGGAACTCGACCTGCCTCTCCGGAGGTATCCCTGGCAACTCCTCCGGGAACACGTCGGCAAACTCCCTAACCACTGGAACCTCTGCAACTGAAATCTGATCCCTGACCCACGTATCCACCATATACGCTAGATAACCCGCACATCCGTGTTGAATATATTGTCGAGCCCTGGCATCCGAACAAAAACCTGATCCCACTCTGGTGCCCTCACCATATACAATCAGTTCTCCCCCACTTGGGGTTCGAACTACCACTCGCTGGCCCTCACAGTCAATCATGGCACCGAACCGACTAAGCCAATCCATCCCTAACATCACACACACCTCCCCCATGGGGATCAGAATCAAATCTATCGGAAAGGGCACCCCGAAAATCTCCAACTCACACCCTCGGTAGACCGAAGAAGCAGAAACCCTGTGTTCGTTGGCGATAGAGACTCGCAACGGACACTCTAACTCGCCCACTGACACACTGAACTCCCTACTAAACGATTGAGATACGAAAGACCGACTCGCCCCCGAGTCAAATAAAACCAAAGCAGGCAAAGAGTTCACTAAAAACGTACCTAATCACAGGTACAACAGATAAGCATAAAACAAATATAATAAAAGATATAAAGGATAGAAACATAACAGCAACCACATCTGGTGCTGCCCTGGCCTCCTCCGCTGTAAGCTGGAAGGCACGCCCCTGAGCCTTTGTAGGCTCTGCCTTAACTGGCCTCCCATCAGAAATCCTCAATGTAGCTGGCGCGGGAACCTGCGCCGGCTTAGTGGCAAGCAACTGGATGTTGGCCTTCATGTGGCCAACCTGATCACAGTGATAACATAACCTCAAACTCGAAACTGGGGTAGCCTGGCGACAGTCCTTCGCATAATTCCCCTCCTTGCCACACCTGTGGCACCCACTACCTGCTCGACAAACCCCAGAATGACTCCTACCGCACTTTCCACAAGTGCGGCTCTGCTGACCCCCGGTCCTAGAATCAGCGGTCTTAGACCGCTTAGGCGTCGGCTGCAACTGTGACAGGGCGTGCCGCTGCTCCCTCAACTGCAGCTCAATCTCCAACTCACGCCGCCTAGCGGCCTCCTGCAACTCCAAAAGAGTATCACATCTCTGGGTAGACACAAACTGATGGATGTCAGTCTTGAGCATGCTCAGATAACGGGTCATCTGAGCCTGCTTAGAAGCAAACTCTGGCAGAACATCGCCCTCTCCGTGAACATGCGGGTGATCTCCGTCACCGACTCCCCCTCCTGTCTCAAACTTAAAAATTCCTAAGCCAATCGTTCCTGCTCGACCCGTGGGACGTATCAGGCGCGGAGCATATCCCTGAACTGTTCCCAAGTAATAGCAGCTCTCTGCTCATCAGTGTACGAACCTGTCGTCAACCTCCACCAGTCCTTGGCCCCGAGCCTCAGCATGTTCAGGGCACACCTGACCTTCTGGTCAGCAGGACATGAACACGTGAAGAAACAACCCTCCACGTCAGATAACCACCTCATGGCTCTAATCGAATCCTGGGTACCATCGAATGTCGGGGGCTTCGTGTTATCGAAGTCCCTGTACTGGAAGCCTCGACTAGCTCCACCTCCTCCTGTCGCTGATACGGCCGAGGCAGCTGCAGCGGTAGCCGTCTCTACAAGGGCTGCGTAACGCTCGTCGAAGTACTCAACCATAGTGGTCTTAATAGACCCAAACATCTCCGAAAGCTGTGCCCGGAACATAGCAGCAACCTCATCATGCAGGATCTCCCGAATCCTGGCATCCAACTCCTCTGTACCCATCTGTACCACAGGCTCAGGTGTTGTTGGCCCCTCCTCGCCTTCGTCTCCTGATCCTGATCCTGAACCGGATCTAGTCACAAAGCGTCTCGTCATCACAATTCTGAAACATACCACAAGATATCAGATAATCCACATAAATAACTAGACCAACTCCCGACTAAACCCTAGGGGTCGTGACTTCCTTGATACGCGTATGGGTCCTGTGCTTTCAGTAGTACGGGCCCATACTACCTTCTACGCCTACCCATATTTGTCTCAAGTATCACCACAACACCTTAACAATATACATAAGCATAGCGAGCGCTCGATCCTCACTCCTAGAGGAAGGCTAACTGCCTCACAACTGACCTACCGATCTCACACAACTCACTCATCCATGAAACTTCCACCAACCATGTAGCACTAGTGTATGCTAGCCATACATAACGCTGGACCCAAATAGACTTTCAAATATCCGATCCTACCCTAAGCCCTAATCAATAAGAATAGAACATAAGGTCAAATCAAACATTCTCAGGTTATAAGATCTTAATTATGTACAACCGTGATACATACACAAGTAACTACAGTAATGATGTCAATCTCATATAGAGAAAAACTTTAGGCTAGCAGATATCACATAATCAAGAAATTCTACCATGCAATTCCTGAGGATCCCTAGCCTAGTACTAGCATGCTGTTCTATCATATCATAATATCAAATAACTGTATGGTATTTTGGGGTCTACTTACTGGCTCCGGCTGATTGTACACTCTGCATCCTCATTTACTTATTTTGAAAACCATTTAAAAGTATTTTGAAAATATTTTTCCTTAGTTTGAGACTGGATTCACACGAATGTTCCTCCAATTCACTCAAACCAAGGCTCTGATACCAACTTGTAACACCCAAAAATTTCAAGACAAATTTGAACTTTTCAAAACATTTAAAACCCACAGTTATTACAGACTTGTTTTCAAAATAGTCTATATCAGAGTTTTTCCCAGAAACATAAATAAAACATGAGGAGCTGTACGATCATGCCTTCGCCTTGCCGCGATCCCCCGATGTACCTGAAACAATAAACTAAAACTGTAAGCCCGGAAGCTTAGTGAGTTCCCCCAAAATACTGATACACTGCACATAACACATATACAAATTACAACATATACTGGGTCCACAGCTTTACAGACTGGGTTACCCCTGGGCCTACAGTGTGAGTCTGGATTGCCTTACGGGCCCACAACTCACATCTGGATTGCCACCGAGCCCACAGTACGAGTCTCCCTTGGCTCGTATCTGGAATGCTCCCAGGTTTTCTGATTACCGCACGGAGCAGTATCTCCTCAACCCATCTCACATAATATGTCGACATATACCATAACTAATGCACATACAAATAATCATACAAAATCACAGGTAGTTTTATAGATCTACCAGACTAGCATACCACTGTCATACATTACTAGTTCAAACTCAACATATCAATAACTACTAGGATATCAAATCCAATGGGTCGGCCTTGGTGCCTTAGACCCCTTAGTATAGTGAGGGTAACTCACCTCGCAAGTAGCTCGGAAGATAGTGTCAAACTCCTCCAAATGTAACTCTAACTCCAACACCTATATTCACCAATGTCCTTTGCTATAATATCCAATTTACCAAAAATACCCTCAGAAGTCAACTGGTCAACCCTTAGTCAAAGTCAAAGTCAACTGCCAAGGTCAACAGTCCATGTTGACCTCAACTCGTCGAGTACCCTCAGCTACTCGCCGAATTCCTTGCATAACTTGCCAACTCGCCGAGTCACTCGTCTGACACGCCGAGCCCAAGGCAATGTTCATCGGACTCGCCGAGTCATTCTAATGACTCGCCGGGTCTACGTCAATCTTCATCGAACTCGCCGAGTCGACCATGCCACTCGTCGAGTCCCTTCGGTCCTTCATCCATACAGATGTTTTTTAAGCCATGCCAAGGCTCCATACTGCAGATCCAAGCTCCTAGGGCATGTTTATCACGTAAAGTTGCAAACTTTACGTGCATGCAATGTGCTAATGACTTAAATCAAGCTAAAGAAGAGGTTCTAGGCAAAAGAGCTTCACCAACATGCTAAATACTGAGACTTTATGATGATAAGAGCCAAGATGAGCCTAGATCTGAAGTTGCAACTTCAGATCTTGGTTCATCACTCGAAATGCAACACCAAATTCCCCAAAATGGACCCAAAACTCAAATATAAAAGGGATCTAGCTAGAAGAAGCTCAAGGTGATAACTTGATACCTTCAAATGACGATAAACTGAGGTAGACTTCAGATCCCCAACTGTTCTTTGCTCAAAGCTTCTTGATCTTCAAGCCTTTCCTCACCAAGATCCACCTTTCAAGCTTAAACACACAAGTATGGAGAGAAAATGGAGATTTAGGGTTTCTGGACTCACAGGGGCTGTAAGGGACTAAGGGAGGCTAATGATTCCTTAAATAGGGTGCAAAACCCCGAAAATTAGGGTTTCACCCTCCAGCTCCAACTCGTCGAGTCACTCTTCTGACTCGGGGAGTTGGTCACTTAACACGTGGCCCCAAACCTGCTGCTACTCGACGAGTCAGGGCATCCAACTCGTCGAGTAGACCTTGAAACTTGAAAATTAAAGCCATAATATTAATACCTGATAATCGGGGTGTTACAAGATTTATGTTATTTTGTTTACTTTACCTTTTTTTGTTGATTAATTTGTTAAACCCTAATATGTATTGATCCTTTAAAAATGTTAAATGTTAATGACTAGACCGTTTATGATTTTTCTTAAATGATTTTAATTGTGAACCTTATTTCACATTGTTTACAAATTTTTATTAAAATGATTATCTCAAATAGTCGATACAAAGGATGTTTCAGAGACTATGATGTCACACACTAAGAGTTATAAAAAGAATTTGGAAATAAATAATATATTTATACGTGATAAATTATCGTTGACCAGTTAAAATAAAAAGATAAATAATCAATTATTTAGTATTTTACTAAATCTGACTAATAAATAAAATGGATATGAGATTGATTTATGGGTTTGAATTGTGATTTTAATTTTATTTTGTTTATAGCTAAATATTTGAATGAGGAGGAGGGTGAATGACAATTTTATGTGGTGGATATCTAGTTTAGATGATTGATGGCATTTTTAGATGAGAATTTGACTTATTAAGGTAATTAACTTTTCGGTTTGTTTATATCTGGGTAACTAATTTTTTTTTCTACACATCTAGGTAACAAAATTGTTGGAAGTGTTCGCATATGACTATTATGACCGACTATAGCAGGTTACATCTGATCATAATGATCATATGTGAACACTTTCAACAAGTTCGTTACCTAAATGTATACAAAAAAAAGTTACCCAAATATGAAAAAAACGAAAAGGCAATTATCCTGATAAATCAATTTCCATTTTCATTAAGATAATCGATCATAATGTTTGCAATATTAATAGATTCCGTTAAATTTCCTTAAAACAATATTTATGACCATTTATGAGCATTATATTGGTCACGACATGCTGGGAGTCGTTTTTGGTCAGCATGGCGGTGCCTTGGCACTAGCCGACCTCTTACTGTATATGATTAATGCTAGTCGGTCAAGCTTGTCGGAGTCGGTCATGGCGATGCCTTCAGCATGACCGGACCGTCTCGTAGGGCCTACAACCTATCTGGACCGCTCTCTAGGCCTTCCACATGACTGGACTGTCTTGCAGGGCCTATAGTCTATCCGGACCGCCCCGAGTATCTAGGCCTTAAGATAAAAGTTACTTCTATAAAACGACGATGTGTTTTTTCTTGTCAAATCTTGAGGGTTTTATTTATTTATTTATTTTTTATTAAAGTAGTGTATCATAAAAATATATTTACCAAAATGGTGTGGTACAAAAAAATTACCTAAATGTGAACAAGAAAAAAAGTTTGTTTCCTAGACGTGTACAAAAAAGTTTAAAAAAACAGTAACCTGCTACAGCCGATCATAATGGTCATATGTGAACATTTCCAAAAAGTTTGTTACTTAGATGTGTAAAAAAAAAATAGCTACCCACATGTAAACAAACCGAAAAATTAATTATCTTAATAAGTCAAATCACTTTTTAGATGGTGGTTTTGCTCTTGGTTTACTTCTCAAAAAAACAAGAAAATGGACACGGACAAGTTCAAAGGTGGGTGTGGTTATAGGTATATTTATTTATTTAATAATAATAATAATAATAAAAGGTAATTTCCTCATTTTACATGTACTCAATGGGTTAGACAATAATTGGATCAAAGCTACGATGGATTTGCCAACCGTGAGGATAGTGGTGTCAAAATTTCAAAACTTCAAAACTAAGACCAAACTTGTAGAAATATGTATACCCTAGGGATCAAATTTGTAACTTACTCTAAAACAAAGGAATTTTCACTGAGAACCGTACAAACAATAGGAGACACATAGCAACTCCATAAATATCACTCCAAATTCGAATGTGGATTCTCAAAAGCGCGAAAACAGAGAAAAACGAACACCACCTTTTGAATTCAACGTTAGTATAATAATTAAGGGGTATGATTTCCTCGAACTTCGACTACCATCTTTATTACAGATTCCCATTTCTGATGTAAATTTCTTTATCAGATCCACAATTTTGATTTTAAACTTATGTAATCACAATCAACAAACAAATCTTACTGTTTTTGATTGATTTAAAGGTAATTACTATGTGGATCAACGTTAAAGTAGATTACGCTCTCGTTTTGACCAACTTTTTTCTTCATTTGTGTTTATGTAGGGTTTGAATTTATGGATTGGAACATCGCAATCGGTTACACTCCAATGTAAGTTTTCCCTCTTCTCTTTGAATTTCGATTGAATTCAGTGTTCTTATGAAGTATCACGAGCAATTCCCTTTTGCGTAATGAGTTCTTTCTCTTTCCCTGCAGTTTGTTCTGTTTCAATGGAGTTTTAATAAGGTAAACACAAGCGTCTCGAAAAGATGCAGGCGCATTTGAAATTGAGAGGAACCACCGCTAGGGTTAACAACCAACAAGCTACATTTGAGCTAAAACATCGCGTGGTAATTGCACTAAACAAGATATCTGATCGAGATACATACCAAATAGGGGTTGATGAGCTTGAAAGAACAATCAAAAGTTTAACTCCAGAAAACGTGTCCCCATTTTTGTCATGCATCTTAGACACAGATTCAGAGCAGAAAAAGGCTGTTCGTAAGGAATGTATCAGACTCATGGGTACCCTCGCAACCTTCCACCATGATCTCATTGGTCCTCACATAGGAAAAATGGTTTGTAGCATAGTGAAAAGACTAAAAGATCCTGATGCTGTTGTGAGAGATGCTTGTGTGGATACCATGGGTGTTTTGGCATCCAGATTAACTTCTTTTGAGGGAAATTTTGTTGTTTTAGTGAAACCTCTTTTTGAAGCAATATGTGAGCAAAATAAACATGTTCAAAATGGTTCTGCTCTATGTTTAACTCGGGTGATTGACAATGCAATGGATCCTCCAGTGTCTATTCTACAAAGAATGTTAATAAAGACAACAAAGTTGCTCAATAATCCACACTTCATGGTGAAACCAGCCATTATTGAGTTAAACAGAAGTATCATTCAGGTCAGTTTTGACTTTTGAGTTAACTCTTTTTGTTAAATGCTAGAGATTTTAAGTGTTCTTATTCAATTTCAGGCAGGAGGGGCCTCAACAGAAAGTAGTTTAAGTGTTGCAATGACTAGCATTCAAGAAGCTCTTAAGAACAGTGATTGGAGTACACGTAAAGCTGCATCTTTAGCATTAGCAGAATTTGCATCAAGTAATTCATCATATTTTGGATCTTTCAAATCATCTTCTATACACTCCCTTGAATTATGTCGCTTTGACAAGGTCTGTGTTATTCTTCAATCTTCAATCTTCAATCTTCAATCAACATGTAACACTTCTATTTTGAGTTATCACAAAAAATGCAACAATTTTCTTTTCTTTTTTTTGGAAAAACTTATTCCAAATCTACCCATTTGCTCATATAGGTCAAACCAGTTAGGGACACAGTACTGCAGGCCTTAAAGCTCTGGAGAAGTCTTAAAGCAACTGATGCTTTTGAATGCTCAGAAGCTCGATCTTCTATTAAAGGTTTGGATTTTGGAACTGTTTCTTCATGACATTTTCTTACATATTTGGTTTTGTTTTCGAATAAAATATAAACATTAAGCTAAAACTTTCAGGAGGTGATTATAGTGAGTCCAAAGTGAAGGATACAAGAGTTCCATTTTCAGTTAGAAAGAATGATAGTAGTAGTAATGTGGGGAGTCCTCATAATTCCAAACCAAATGATTGGAATATCAAAGTCAGTGTCCCAAATACCCACAATATTTCTTTATTATATCCTCATGATGAAGAATCTGAAGGAAGTTCTGTTACAAAAGCATTCACAAGTACTCAAGATATTGGATATGAATACGTGCCCATGGATGACAAACATGAGTTATCTTCCACATCCAATATTGACACTGAAAAATTTGAAGCTAAATTGATGGGAGTGAATCGATTACTAGTGGATAAAGAAATGAGTAGTGAAGAACAGAGATACTATTCAAAAATTGAGGATCATAAAAGTAATGAATCGAATGTTAGAGAATCGGTTTCTGAATTTATTCATGGATGTTGCATGCAAACAACAAAAGAAATAAGTTTGTTTCGAGAGAAGCTTCAGGATATAGATAACAAACAATCAAATCTCTTGCATCTTTTGAAGGTCATAAAATCTTTTCTCTACTTTCTTAATTCCCAGTCCCAGTCCCGGTCTCAGTCTCAGTCATAGTCACTTATAGTCATTGTTACAGTTACAGTCACTGTTACAGTTACATTCACTTCACTGTTACAGTTACAGTCACAGTCACTTCACTTCACTTCACTGTCACTGTCACTGTCACAGTTACAGTTACAGTCACTCATAGTCATTGTTACAGTTACAGTCACTGTTACAGTTACAGTCACTTCACTTCACTTCACTGTACAGTCACAGTCACAGTCATTGTCATTGTCACAGTCACTGTAACTCATAGTCAGTGTTACAGTCACTCATAGTGATTGTTACAGTTACTGACACTGACATTGACACTGACACTGTTAATGTACTTTTTGTTGTATTTTCTATCAGGGGTTTACTAGCAAGACAATAGATAGCTTGTCAATAATACAATCAAAGGTGTCAAGTTTGGAACACGTAGTGGATCAAATGGCACAAAACATTCATGATCATAAAGGAAGAAATTTAAAATCAACCTCCAATTTTTTGAAAAAAAGTTCTCCAAGACCCTCAACATGCACTCCAAGGCAATCACTGGATACACTCACTAGACAATCTCCATTACAGCACCCCAAACAATCCGATGCTTCTGAAGACTCCACATTTTATAGGGGCAAATCCGGAAATTCAACCAACCAAGGCATAGACTCATGGATGCACCCCATAAGTAGAAACAATGTAGTCAAGGACACACAAAAGGCCATCTCTAGTATAAATAGAAAGAAAGATTTAGATGCTGCTTATGTTGATGCCTTGAATTCGGGTGATGAGGTGGCATTAGTATATCTTCTTGACAAAACGGGCCCCGTTTTGGAAAAGTTATCACACATGACTGTGAATGTGATTGTTAACACTTTGGCAACATTCTTGTCAGAACAACGGTTTATGAACTCGATAATCCCTTGGCTACATCAGGTAATTTTTATTCTTATGTATAATTTTTGTTAACTTTTTTACATTGGTATTTGTTTTTTTTTTACTGTCGTCTATGTTTTATTACTAAATAAGTTACTAAAAAGAGGTTCCCACATGTTTTATTCTTATGTATAATTTTTGTTAAAGTATGTCTAAAGTCAAATTTTGCAAATTTCATGTTTTGAACATTCATTTTTCTATTTAATAATTTTTAGTCTAAGGTTTATATTGTTATTTAGGTGGTGGAATTAAGTGGTGTCCATGGATCAAACCACCTTCTACTCACTGCAAAAACAAGGAGAGAATTTTTGTATGCAATTCAGGAAGCTATGAACATGGAATTACCAAATACTACATCAAGAAGATCAATAACACAATTAGTAACAAAAATGCATCAATTTTGGGGTAAGTAAAGTAAACTCCTATTTATACAACAATGTTAATGTTCTTCCTTTTTTTTATGCAACAAAATTTTCATTTCTAAATGTTTTGGATAAGCAAGAATTTAACTGTTATTTATATTCAAAATTTATATGTTGATTAGTGAAATGAGTGGAGATTTCTAAATAAATGTCTTGGAATTTGATTTTTGATTTTTATTGTTTGTGCAGGAAAATGCTCCTGAGATGACTTTGTGAGGGATGCTCATTAGATGTTTGTGCTTGTGGTATATTGTTTTTTTTTATCTGAATATAAAAAGAAAAAAAGAAAAACAGAAAGTTGTTTTAGTAGCAGAGAATGTTTTTTTAAACCATTCTCTCAACAATTGTTCTATATGCTGTAATGATTTTAAAAGCAATGATTTGTTCTCACCTTTTACATCTCTAATAATTTACAATAAATATTTCTACTACTATGTTTTTGTTAAGTGTTTAAATTTGGTATTCAAGTTTGCATATATGAAATATCTTGAGCTTAAACATTCCGATTAATTTCAAAAATTCAAAAAATGGAGTTGTTGGAATCTAAAATTTGGCAAACCGATAAAGAATTAGGTTTATTTTCAGGAGTTATATGTAAATAACAGATGATATGTTCAATATTTTAGATCATTCAGACATTATATAATTTATACACAAAGGTGTTAAATATGAGAAAATTTTGTCATTATTTGAGGTTTTGATAATATTTTTCATCCCTATTCCAATGACTATAACCAAAAATATTACAAAACACCAAAATCGAAAAATCCACATGGACAAAAAACGTAATTTAGTCAAAATTTTAACTTAAAAAAAATACTATTACATTAATAAATTTTGACCCAAATATAAAAGGGACGTATAGTTGATTTGTCATTTTCATTAACCCATAACGACACTTACCTTCTATTTCTAGAAAATCAAAACAAGACAAGTATAGATAAAAGAAAAAGGGTAAAAAACATGCAGTATCATGAATTCATTTCCCAACAATTCTTGTTTCTTCAAAGCCCCCTTTGGGGGCTTTTTTTCACTGATCTTGGTGTTCGAGTCTCTTCTAGACCAACAGTGTCATTGGTCTGAAGAGACTCAAGCAGTTCAACAACATGACCCATGGCCGGTCTACCTTTCGGGTTTTGACTAATACATTGATGAGCCAAATTAGCGGCTTTTATAGCCTCTTTGGATGAATATTGACCTTCCATTCTAGGATCTAGTATTTTTAAAAGTTTCTTGTCATGGGTCAAAAGTGGTCTAGCCCAATCCACCAAATTGTGCTCATGGCTAGGCCGACTCTTGTCCATGGCCTTCCTCCCAATCAACATCTCAAGAAGCACCACTCCAAATCCGTATATATCACTTCTAGCTGTCAAGTGTCCTGAAATTTTCATCAAAATATTTGTAAGCCAAGACACTGCGTTTGACATGCATCAGACTGAGAGAGACTAAGACTACTAGGCTGACTGACGTTGATAGGAAAAAAGTTGCAATTTTTTGTGCCACCTAAAAAGGTGGGACATGGACCGACTATCGATATCTCATCTGTGCAGAAGACATGGGCTCATGACCGAAAGGAATGGGCCGTTTAAATATGTTGTTTTTTATGCGTGAAGAGAAAAATAAGTACAATCGTATTGAT
The DNA here is from genome assembly GCF_052849685.1 of Lactuca virosa. NCBI lineage: Eukaryota > Viridiplantae > Streptophyta > Magnoliopsida > Asterales > Asteraceae > Lactuca > Lactuca virosa. The sequence continues at coordinate 122,363,129 of NC_136432.1, read as the reverse complement.
TAATTAAGAATATATTTTTTTTAAAATATAAATAAACTTCAATTTTACAAAGACACCATTAAATAACTTACATATAAACACATTTCATTTCGTAAAAAAAATTATGCTATATGCATTTAAGAAAAAATTGTTTGCAAAATGAATCAAAACAATCATAAAATCTTAAAATATATATTTTATAAAAAAAAAAACATATTTTAGTTATTTTTTGGGGAAAAAGGTATCTGAAGTTTCAAATCTTTTTACAAAGATATTTTCTAGGGCTATTTTCGATTATGAAGATGAAAAGAGCATTTACGTCTTTTAAATAGAAAAGAGATCAATAGCATTGTCAAACACAGAACAACCTACTCAATACTCACCTGTCATGATATATTCAGGAGCTGCATATCCATAAGTACCCATAACTCGTGTGGACACATGTGTTTGATCTCCCATTGGCCCATCTTTTGCAAGTCCAAAATCCGATAATTTTGCATTGAATTCCTGAAATTTTAATTTTTTTTTCATAAGAACAAGTAGAAAATTAGAATAATATTCTAGATCTTGTTTTTTCCCTATTATTATTTTTAAGGATTAAATACAAACTAACCGCATCCAACAAAATATTTGATGTTTTGAAATCTCGATAAATCACCGGCCTTTCTGCATCATGAAGAAAAGCAAGCCCTTTTGCAGCATGCAAAGCTATCTTCATTCTTTTTGACCAATTCAGTGTCGCAGATGCTCCTTTTTACATCAATACAATATTAGTCATAAATCATAATAACACAAGATTTCCAAAAAAAATCTATTCAAGTGAAAAAGTTTAAAAAATCACTTTTTCATAAAAAAAAATTTTTGATAAAATATTAGGCACTCACTACGGAAAAGGTGATCTTCCAAACTGCCAGATGGCATATACTCATACACCAAAAGCCGATGATCTTCCTCACAGCAGTAGCCAATAAGCTTCACTAAATTAGGGTGCTGTAGTTGACCTAAATAATTGACTTCAGTCTGAAACGAAGATAAGAATATTTATAAAAATTATGTTTTTTTGTTTACTAAAATTAATCTTGTACCCTATATATCCATGTTTCCTTTTCATTTATTTGTGTATTATAACATCATGTTTTCATTTTTTTATCAAGACATTATACTTTGAATGTTTTCATTTATTTTTGAATTATAACATCATGTTTTAATAGAAAGAAATGGGAAGTATGATCTATATAATAAACAAATTAATGAACGTACGTTACGTTTTCTTGCATTTTACCTTTTTCTCAAATGTTTAATCTTTGTGATTAACAATGAACGTGTGTATGTGCAAACATAAATGCAATCAAGAAAAATTGCATACATTCCCATGAGTCTATGTTTGTTATACGAGACTCAATGAATTTTTTAAGGATATTTTTAATGATAGAAGATAAGAACAACATTGTTATTATTATTATTATTTCAAATTTTGAATGTGACAAAAAGTACAAAATATTTGAAAGATTATATAGACAAAGAAACACATGCAAAAAGTACATACCAGCCATTCCCTATCCCCTTGGATTCCTTCTGGATCAAGTTCCTTAATAGCAACTTGAATTTTTGAATAACAAGGTCTCACATTCTCATCTATAACACCTTTATAAACAATTCCAAAACCACCCTCACCTAACACTTGATCTGGTCTAAAAACTTTTGTAGCAATTCGCATTTCTTCATATGTGAAAACATCAAGATTACCATATCCAGGATTCTTGCGAAGATCTTTAACATCTTTTTTGATCACCATTCCATTTCTAGGACTTTTCATGTGAGGTGATTCCATGATTCTTGGTTTAATCGGTGATGTACATTTTTCTTTGGTCGGATATTGTCCAATTTCACCTGAAATTTTTCAAAAATTGACTTCAAATCTTCCAAATATGAATACGTGAATCTTTATCAAAACTAATCCAATCTACTCTAAAACGTACATAAAAAACGCTTATGAGAATCTTGTAAAATGTTAAAAAAAAGAGTACCTTTTGTCGTCTGGAAAGAATGATTTGCATCGTATTCGGAACTGAAACAAATACCCATTGGAGAAATTTAGAGGAACAAACAACAAATCAGATTCATATTTTTTCCCCAAAACAGCACATTGCTAAAGACTTCATCGATTTTGACTACATAATAAGTCAAACAACACTCTCGATCACTATTTCAAGAAAACTCAAAGCCAATCTTCGCCGGTTTCTCAAAATCTCAAACAAGTCGCCGGCGATTGCAAATACTCCGTCGAGATTCGATATGGGTCAACTCAAGAACCCAATTTCAGTGAAGTTTTGAAAGAAACGATGGAGCTTACCACTGTACGAAGGAAGACCCTTTCTATAGTAAAGAATTGATTAATAATTTGAGAGAGAGAGAGAGAGAGAGAGAAAGAGAGAGAGAATTGGGATTTGAGACGATGGTTTGCGCGAAAACATTGATACTGACGTTCAAAGTTGAAAATCTCAAATCAAACATAAATGTACAAATATTTATGCATACCGTACAAGTAAATTACATATAATTGCTTTAAAATTAAAAACTACTCTGAAAAAAGCAATTAATAAATCTATTTAGTTATAAGTTATAACAATAATAAAAATAATTTTTTTAAAAGTAATTTGATAGTTTTCTATAATATAAGGTTATTATAATAATGAAATTATAATATTATAAATATATAATTTTTTAAAATATAATATCTTAATGAAAAAATATACAATATTATACTAGAAATAAATACAAATAACATGATATGATAAACAAATAAATAAACATTTGTTTGTATTCATTTTGTGTCGTCCATTTCTTTGTTTTGCTATTTATCAGATCCCAAGATTTTAAAATGAATTGTTATGTTTTTTTTAACAAGTCAAGAAAAAATATCAAAAACATGGTTGCGTACTTGCGTTTGACATTTTTTTTTTTGCCTAACATGGTGTTTTTTTATATTATGGTACGAATACTTTTAACTTTTATTTTTAATTTATAACATACAAAAATCGTCTCTTCGTATAAACGCGACAAATCTCTCTCAATTAAAAAGACATATGCAAGATACCCACTTATTTATTAACTTTGTCATTTTCTGTACGTTGGCCTTTTGTTTATTTTGGGGAAGTAAGGAAATTGGAAATAATAATATCGACATCAAAGAAAAAATAATTAATAAATATTATCTTAGAGGACTTTTATTGGATATTACCTGGCAATTAATGATTTCTTTAGAAATGGAACTTCCTAAAGGGAGTTTTCGGGACGCTTGACCCCATTAAATCACGCAACAAAGTAGACTAGAACGGGCAAAAATCGACCCAATTCGTCAACCCAACCCGAATCCAACCCAAAATTAGCGGGTTGGGTTAAAATTTTAAACCCATTTAATTTAAATGGGTCAACCCGTCTAACCTATTTAATTAAATAGGTTGGGTTGGGTAAAAATTATCAACCCGTTTTCAACCCGTCTAACCTATTTAATTAATATATATATATAATTTAATATTATTTTTATATTATCATGTATTAATCAAAGTATTAATTTGTAAATTATAATGTTGCATTATTATTATCTATGTTTAATAAAATTCAATCCAAATTTCCATCCTTTTTTTTAGCACCGATAATACCGATTACTCTCCAAATTCACATTGAAACTAAACATTTTTAATGTTATTTGAACAATTTATTTGTATTTATGAATTACGATTGTGCTTTTGTCATAATTATGAAGTTTTATTTACGTTTTATAATTTAAATGGTATAATATTTAATTACATAATTTATTTAATTAATTTTAAATGGGTTAATCCAAGTTTAACCAACTTATTTAATAGGTTGGGTCGGGAACTACATAAACAGGTCAACCCAATGACAACCCATTTATCTAAAAGGTTGGGTTGGGTTGGAAATATCAAACCCATTTAAATAAACAGGTTGGGTTGGGTTGACATTTTCAACCCAATTATTAAATGGGTTGAACCCGAACCCAACCCAGGTCGACCCATTGCCACCTCTAAAGTAGACTACATGTTAATTTGATATGGAAAGTTTGGAAGCTTTTTATTTATAGTGTTTAATAAAATGTCTCGTTTTAAACAAAAATTCTCGTTTGACACTAAAAGTTTCTAGCATTTAATTTAAACAAAACGTTCCATCCAAAAGTTACTTCACGTAGCATTTAACAAAACGCTATACGCTACCAGCTAACCGCTACACGCTAATTTTGCCAAACACGCCCTACCTGTTATGATACCTTAGTAGATTCATCTCTTATTTCTATTTTGATAAACTTATCATATTGTCACCGACTATCGATTATGATCGAGCCCTAAGAACAATAATTCGGTAGAATGAAGTCAATGAACGAATATTATCAATGAATAAAATTGGCACATAACCGATATTTATGAATGAAATCAATGAATCAGCCAATAACTATGAATGAAATCGATGAATTGGTACACAACGGATAAATATGAATGAAACAATGAATCACAATAGCTTATAATGGAATGTGGCGATGCATTGTATACATACCATTTACTCATGACATGTGTTTTTAAAGTTTATATTATGTTCTATAAGCTTATGTTTTCAAGAGATGATTATAATATGATTCATAGTCAAGTGAAGCTATACTAAGGTTCATAAGTTTATGTTTCCAAGTAAAGCTTATTATATGTCTTGAAAACCTATTATCTAAAACAAAGGATTTTGATAAATATTTTCTAATGAAGTTTATGATTCTCATATTTCTAAAGTGAAAATGATTAATATGTTTGAAAATATTTTGTGTCTAAAATTAGTGTAATTCATGAAAGATTTTTGTCTTACGTATTCTTTTTCTAATGCCATATATTTTAGGTTCAGGTAACGTAGAAATAAAAGGACTTGGTCATTAGAAGTATTGAATTTTCGGTATAGCACGAAGATATACTTTTGATGTTATTTTTGATGCTATTTTTGATGTTATAAGAAGTATAGCACTTGTAATTGAGCTACTTAATTCGATTTATCTTTTGTATGTATGTAATATGCTTCACTCTAATTTGCATACTTTAATTTGAATTGATATGAAGTTATGACCCCCAAGCCAAACTATTACTTCTAAAATGTTTATAATGGGACCAAATTTTACTAGATATGACTTTATGTCATAAGATGTTTAAAAATTATGGGATTTAAATGCATAAAATATAATGTGTTACAAATTGGTATTGAATTCATAATTAAAGTGAATTAGGTTTGAAAATTCTAAACTTAGGCTTAAACTATGAGGATTAGTGAGGAATAAGTGCATTAGGACAACAACTAGTAACAACATGATACGCCCCGAAGGTTTGGTAGGGTCTACCAAAGGCGACAATAAGATTGATATGGTGGAGTTTGCCATCTTACTTTATTTAGATTAATTATTTAAATAAGTTAGGATATGTTTTTTATTAAATTAGGATTTATCTTTAAAGTATTGAGCAAGGTAGGTATTTGAGTTATTTTAGGATCCCTAGTAAAATACTATAAATATGGTACTCTATTGTTTGTTTTTGTTTTTATGTGATTAATAAAAGTCCCAGACTAGTTTGGAGTACCCCCTGTTACTCGAATCACAGGCCAATTCCGGGTCTTGCCTTCGGGTTTGGATCCAGAGTCTATCAATTGGTATCAGAGCGGTCGATTCTGATAACAATGACAAACAACACCACCAAGATCTCTGCGCTGGAAGCTACAGTGTCGAAACTGGGGGAGGATTTTGAAGCTACCAGGAAGGAAAACGCCCAGCAGTTCAGCGACATCTTGAAGGCTATTGGGAATCTCACGACCACTTTGGAGGGACAGAAGTCAAACAAAGGACCTGCGTTTGAATTCGGATCATTCAATTCTGATGATGATGCATCGGGGTGGAAACCTCCCAAAAACAACGACAGGAACAAAGGAGCGGGGAGATTGGGTTGGGAATTTCGAAAACTCAAAGCACCAATTTTCGAAGGGGAAGATGTGTACGGTTGGATTTATCGGGTGGAACGCTTCTTCGAGGTTCAAGGGATTGACGAGAAGGACCAGTTAAGGGCGGCAACAATTTGTTTGGACGGGTCGACATTGTTATGGTACAGGTGGAATGAAGCGCGAACTCCGTGTGCTACATGGGCGGATCTAAAACAACAACTGCTGGAACGGTTCCAACCATCACAGGAGGGAAGTTTGTATGAACAATTTCTGACGATTCAGCAGGAAGGAACGGCTCGCGATTACGTTTGTCTCTTTGAAAGGTTAGCAGGACAGTTGACCGACATACCAGAAAAGGTTCTAGAAGGCAGTTTCATCAAGGGGCTGAAGCCAGAATTACGTTCTACAGTTAGAATTATGGAACCTGAGAGCCTAGCCAGAGCCATGCGGATCGCTATAATGCTTGATGACAATAAAGCTACAGGAGGGGCTAAGACTGGAGGAGGCACAAACCCACAGTGAGGAAGTAACAACGGGCCAACACGTCAATCATACTCATCACCTGCGACAACCTCAACGATCACAGGTGACAAGAAGTACACCACTAGTTCTGGAAATCAATTTAAACGACTGACTGAGGCGGAATTTGCGGAGAAAAAAGCTAAAGGAAGATGTTTCCGATGTGATGGGAAGTTCACACCGGGCCATCGTTGCCCCAGTAAAACTCTTCAAGTATTGATAGTTGACGGCGAGGAAGGCGAGAACGAGGAAGAAGAAGAAACCGAGCATGCACACCTCGACACGGTGGAGGTATCCCTCAACTCGGTTAGTGGTCTCACACCCCCCGCAAACAATGAAGATTAAAGGTGATGTGGGTGGGGTGCAAGTGCTCGTGTTGATAGACAGTGGGGCCACCCACAACTTTATCTCAAAACAGGTGGTACGGGAGCTAGGTATGGAAATTTCAAATACCGGGTCGGTACGAGTAAGGCTCGGGAATGACATGATGGAACAAAGTCGAGGAACATGTCTGGGGGTAGTCCTTAGCCTACCCGAGTTACAGATTATAGAAGATCTCTACCCGTTGGAGTTAGGAGGATCTGATGTGATTTTGGGTATTAAATGGTTACAGACTCTTGGTAATATGATAGTTAACTGGCGAGAGCTAAGAATGCAATTTTGGGTGGGTGATCGTTGTGTGGCTATTCTGGGGGATCCTAGTCTCTCTAAAACACTAATATCTTGTAAAAGTTTGTTTAAAGAACTACAGCATGAAAAAGAAGGGTTTCTGGTACATTTAAGTCAAGCAGACATGACAGTCGAGGCACCTCCAACGATTCCATCAACTGTCCAGGCCGTCATTACAGAGTTCAAGGATGTTTTTAATATGCCGCCTGGGCTACCACCTCTTCGCAGCCATGAGCACAGTATCGTGCTCCAAACCGGTACAAACCCCATTAGTGTACGACCTTACCGTTACCCGCATGCTCAAAAGGATGAGATTGAGAAATTAGTGCACGAGATGTTGGAAGCAGGTGTGATCCAGCCAAGTACAAGTCCATTCTCTAGCCCGGTTTTATTAGTGAAGAAAAAAGATGGTAGTTGGCGTTTTTGTGTTGATTATCGCGCCTTGAACAAAGTTACTGTTTTGGATAAATTTCCAATTCTGGTAATCGATGAACTCTTAGACGAACTTTATGGAGCCATCATATTCACAAAATTGGATCTCAAGACGGGCTACCATCAGATCCGGATGAAATTAGAAGATGTGCCAAAAACCGCATTCCAGACCCACGAAGGTCACTACGAGTTTCTAGTCATGCCCTTCGGCTTGACTAACGCCCCGGCAACTTTCCAGTCATTAATGAATAAGGTATTCCAACCTTTCTTGCGACGCTTTGTATTAGTGTTTTTTGATGACATTTTAATTTATAGTAAGACCGAGACGGAACATGGACAACATCTACGACAAGTATTTGATTTATTGCGTGCTAATAGCTTGTATGCAAATAAAAAAAATGTTCTTTCGCACAACAAAGGGTGGAGTATTTAGGCCATATCATATCAAAGGAAGGAGTATCCGCTGACCCGGCTAAGATTACAGCGATGATGGATTAGCCGATCCCCACAACATTGCGGGAACTGCGCGGATTTTTAGGACTCACAGGTTATTACCGAAAGTTTGTAGAGGGGTATGGGAGAATAGCATGGCCACTAACCGAACAGTTGAAGAAAGACAATTTTTGTTGGAACCCCAAAGCCACAGAAGCTTTCCGGAAATTGTAATTAGCAATGACTCGGGTACCGGTTCTTGCATTACCGGATTTTACTAAAGTTTTTGAAGTAGAGACGGACGCGTTGGGGTATGGAGTAGGGGCTGTTTTGATGCAGGAAAACCGACCTCTAGCCTTCTTTAGCCATGTTTTGGGAAGTCGTGCAAGACTCAAGTCAGTTTATGAGCGGGAATTAATGGCGGTAGTAATGGCCATCCGCCTAAAATGGATTCGGGTCAACCCAACCCAATTGGAAGTTTAATAAACCCTACTCAAGATTACTTGACACTAATAGGATCAAAACCCACACACTACGATATAAATTGATGTTAATAGCAACATAGTATAGTACAACGTTATAACTATAATCAAATTAAATTTTGATACCATATTAAAATCAAATCAAAGTATAATGCTCTAATTAAATTAAAAGAATCAAACTTGAATGATATAATTAAACTTCAAATCAAAGTAGATTGTTATAATCAAATAATAACCTATCTTTTATAAAACTCCATTTTTATAAACTTTCCATTAAATTTTATAAAACTCTATTTTTATAAACTTTACTTTAAATTTTATAAAACTCTTATATTAATTAAATAAAAGATGCTTGTGTTAGTGGGAAATTATGAAGACCACCAAAAGCAAAAAGATTATTCCCATGGTCTCTCACTCACACCTCCCATCCACTTTCCTTCCTTTTTCTCCCAACATATTATTCTCTTCACCACTTAAACCTTCTCTATTCTTTCTCTCACTCTCAATCTCGAAATTCATCCAAGAGATACTCATATTCCAGCCAAGAACAATCTATTATACTCAAATCTTCATCCCTCTTGAAGCATTCATCAATGTATGTTGTTAAAAGTTTCAAATTCATACAAGAAACAAATTAAATCCACCAAAATATCTAAAACTCATTTTATGCATAAACCTGATTTTTCTCAGAATACCATCAATAAAATAAGAAGTTCTGGAAATTTTCAGAAAATAACTTATTTTTATTGAATTATTATAATTATTGCAATAAAGTAGGGCAATAATTCACATAAAATACTTGTTGCATTCAATAAATTCTGAGAAAATTCTGGGATGACCTATATATTGATTAAACATGATATATGAAGTTTCATGCATTTATATTACTGTTTACTATTATTTATGATTTTATTGATTAATTAATAATGAAATATATAAAAAATACTTCCCATAGTCACAAATATCTGAAACTTATACACTGGGCTCTATATCATGTTATAAAACTATGGTTAAGTTTACAGAATTTTTGGGAATAATTTACTATTTTTTCTGAATTTTGTGTTGTTTAATCATTAAAATATTAAATAAATACTAAAACAGTTCAGAAAAATATAAAAATTTTACAGTAATTCATATTGTATGAAATAATGATTTCCTAATAATTTCATAATTTTTCAATACTGTTTACTATTTAAAACCATTTTCCTAAGTATTTAAGCATGTAAAAATGCATTTTAATGATTATTTCATATAAATAATTGTTAAAATCTGTAAATAATTATAATTGGGCAAGTTATTATTTTAATAAGAAATTATTAAAATCTGGCCTAAATTGAAAATATAAATTACTTACTAATTCAATTTAAAATTCATTTAACAAATGAATACCTTAATATTCTAATCAAAATGAATTATTGTTAATTCATCTAATATAAGAATATGTGTCTAATTATTTGTATTAATACTTCATTCTCGTTTAGCAGTTCCTAAACCAAAACTATTAATTATATTAGGTTCTACGCCATTTTGACCCGAACCGTCTATCGTACGACACACGCATTTTCGTTTTGGGACTAATGTGAGTAATCTACCCCATATTTTATAATTTTCAATACTTTTGGGGTGTATCATGTGGTTCTAATATGTTCCAACTTCATTTTATTGTTTTATCACAATTGAGACATTGTTGGGACATTTATACGTGAGTCATTAATTGTATAACTATTGTTTGTTTACGCTACATGTACTTGTAGTGCTTATCATTTTTAGTCTAATCTCCATGACTATGTCCGTATTCTTGAGGTACGTTATGGACAATAATAGCGCTATTGGGTTGACCACCCCGCCTTGGGACGCTAAGGTGATTGATCGCACGTGGTTGAGTGTGTTTGATGATAAGATGCTCCATCCTATATATATATATATATATATATATATATATATATATATATATATATATATATATACACATATGTATATATAGGGTGAGGACTTATTGTTGTTGTTATCATTTGTTAATCAATTTTTGATTTATAAACCGTTATCTCAAATACAATTGTTTGTCGACTTCAAAAGAAAACAAATTTCAAATTATAAATGTTTCAACTTCACAACTTTCTCTACTAAAATTAGATTACTCACCAACTCTCGTAGTTGACCTGTTTTTACCCATGATGCAGATTTGAAGAATGAAGATTGATGAAAAATAGGTTGTGCCTTAGAAATCCACAAGACAATTTAAATTTGATGTAATAAATGTTGTTCGCATTTGGATTTGTATTTGTATGTTGTGGATCTTGTTTGCATAGTACTTAATTGAATCTAATCATATTATAACATAGTTGTCATGAGACTTTGAACAATATATCACGCCTTGATCGATTCCGACAAGGATCGGGGTGTGACAGATTGGTATCAGAGCCCTTGACTATAGGGAATTAGGTTAATTGCCTTGACCTAGTCTATAGCCTCTAGGGTCCTCTCGTATGCTAGTTTATAAAATGCACACACAACTGCATGCAATTCGCACTTAGAAACTCCTAGGAATACCTTTGTGTGTTAATTGCTCCCTTAAGTGCATACGTATTACTCCTGACACTTATATGTGTGCATACATTGGTGAATATTCTCGTCTTTCTCTGAAAATCGTACACATATTCAAGTAGTTTTGTATATACATATATATTCCTTAGAGCTCATAGGAAATTCAAAGTCATCCACTCTAGTTGGGTAGGATCATAGTAATGGACGCGTAGTAACTGGAAGGGGGAGGTGCCGGTAGCCCGAAAGTCCTGACTAGGTAAGCATTCGTATACATCCCAATCAACCGAGGGACCAGTTTGCTTATCTGGGGACCAAAGGCGAGAGTTCCCAAACCTATAGGCCAAAGCGCGTCATTCACATTACTTTTGAGCCATCAAAATACCCGACCTTATCAAACGTATCCGAAAAGATACATTCCAAAATGGCCAACTCATTGGACTATTAAGTTCCCTAATGGGCCTAGTAGTGGGAAAGACATGTGAAAACTTAGTTTTGTGGGGGCCCACGCAAGTGCTACATGTTTCACATTTAGTAACCATGGAAAGCCCAAAAGGTGCCCAACACTCCTAACCATGGCCCAACAAGTGTTTTACAATTATTTCACCCAACAATGTCTAAAAACTTTATTTCCATAATCAATTTACAAATAACTCACAAGTCCATATGTGTGTTTCTCATAGATGGCATTACGACCCCCATACGCTGCTCGCAACAACCGAAGGCTAGCTGCCCTTATCGCCAAGGAGGTAGCAAACGTCATCCCAACAATTGCAACCCAACTTCATTCTCTTCAGCCACAAGCTCCAGCAACCACTCCTCATTGCTCGTTCAAGCACTTTCGTAACTGCAATCCGCCTTACTTCAAAGGCATCGATGGTGCCACCGCACTCCTCACATGGATTGAAGAAATGGAGAGTACTTTCATCCATAGCGAGTGTCCTGAGGACCTGATGGTCCGTCATGCTACAGGGTGCCTCCAAGGTCATGCTCTCACATGGTGGAACCTAGAAAAACGGGCAAAGGGAGAGGTTGTTGCCTTGGGAATGACCTGGTCAAAACTAAAGGAACGCATGATGGAGAAGTTCTGCCCTGACAGCGAATTGCAAACTCTCGAGGATGAATTCTGGAATCTGAAACAGGTGGGAGGCGACAACGCGACCTACACCAATAGATTCCATGATCTCTCGAGACTCCTACCTCACATGGTTCAACCTATGAAAACTGCAATACGTCGCTACTTCAAAGGGTTACCACGCCAGATCCGTGATTCGGTGACCAGCAGCAGGCCATCTACCCTAGAATCCGCCATTGAAATAGCAGGTCAACTCAACGAGGACAATATGAACGATGGTGTCCTCCCACGCAAGGGTTCAAAGATGTCAACTGAAAAGCCGACCCCTGAGACCCCCCTAATTGTCAAGTCCGAGTCCTCCCACCGACATGACAAAAAGAAGCAGAAAAGTCATCACCACAACCATGCTGTTATTACCCCTGCTACTCCTATCACCCAAGTCACCCCACAAGCCCAACCGAATAAAAAGCCGTATATCGGACCTCACCCCCTCTGTAACCACTGTAACTATCACCATATGACCACCAGCCCGTGTCGCCTCTGTACGAATTGTGGTCGCTATGGCCACTTGGCGGACACATGTCGTGCACCAAAAACTCAGCGACCACTCTATCTACCCTCAAATCAGCAAACACAAACCCGGTATCCAACTGGAACATGCTTCAACTGTGGTGACCCCACCCATTTCAGAAACGCGTGTCCTAGGCTAGTCAATATCATCAACACCCAAGCCCAGGCAAATCCAACAATGCAGGTTCCAGCTCCCAAAGGCCGAGCCTTTGTCATTACCGCAACCCAAGCAAAGACCGATAACAAGGTCGTAAATGGTACGTTTCTCATAAATAACTGCTACGCGTCAGTACTTTTTGATTCAGGTGCCGATAAAAGTTTTGTGTCTTTGGAATTTGAGCTCATACTTCACACACCTCGCACGATTCTTGATGAATACTTTACCGTAGAAGTCGCCGATGGAAAATACGTTTCACTCAATGCAATCATCCAAGATTGCACTTTCGATTTTTGTGGTCATAAATTTTCTGTCAATTTAGTTCCTATGGAACTTGGTAGCTTCGACATCATCGTAGGAATGGATTGGCTATCCCAAAACCATGCTGAAATAGTATGTTACGATAAGTTCATTCGTATTCCTCTCGCCGACGGTCAAAGTCTTCGTATTTATGGCGAGACTCATTCGAAAAAGCTTAGTCTTATGTCATGTACTCAAGCTCGATCATATCTACGAAAAGAATATATGGCTTTCTTAGCCCATGTGGTGGAAACAAAGGTCAAAGAAAAGAAGATCGAAGATATTCCGATAGTACGAGACTTTCCCGACATCTTTCCTGATGATGTATCTAGACTCCCTCCAGTACGTGAGCTAGAGTTCCGCACCGAACTTGTTCCTGAGGCTACTCCCATAGCCAAGTCTCCATATCGGTTGGCTCCAGCCGAGATGCAAGAATTGGCAAGTCAGCTCCAAGAATTAACCGATAAGGGATTTATCCGCCCTAGTACTTCACCCTAGGGAGCCCCGGTTCTCTTCATCAAAAAGAAAGATGGTTCGTTTCGTATGTGTATCGATTATCGGGAGTTAAATAAATTAACCATCAAGAACCGATATCCGTTACCTCGGATCGACGACCTTTTTGATCAGCTTCAAGGAGCTTCATGCTTCTAAAAAATTGACCTTCGCTCGGGTTATCACCAACTTCGAGTACGGGAAGAAGACATCCCCAAAACCGCTTTCCGAACCCGCTATGGTCATTACGAGTTCACTGTTATGCCTTTCGGCCTAACAAATGCCCCTGCCGTATTCATGGACTTGATGAATCGGGTATTTAAACCTTATCTCGACCGTTTTGTTATCGTCTTTATTGATGACATCCTCATTTACTCCAAGACAAAGGCAGAGCATGAAAGACACCTTCGCCTAACTCTCCAAACGTTGCAAGGAAATCGGCTCTACGCCAAATTTTCGAAATGCGAGTTTTGGTTAAATGAGGTACAATTCCTTGGTCATATTGTAAGTGACAAGGGTATTTTAGTCGATCCCGCAAAAGTTGAAGCAGTCCAGAATTGGAAAGCCCCACGTACCCCCAAGGAAATTCGGTCCTTCCTCGGTTTAGCCGGTTATTACCGGCGTTTCATTTCAAATTTCTCAAAGATAGCTTTACCGCTTACTTCTCTCACTTGCAAGGGTACACCATTTGATTGGGGACCCAAGCAGGAATACGCTTTCCAAACCCTTAAACAAAGTTTGTGTAACGCTCCGATTCTTACACTTCCTGAAGGATCCGAAGATTTCGTGGTATTCTGCGATGCCTCCAATCTCGGTCTAGGTTGTGTTTTGATGCAAAAGGGAAAGGTTATAGCTTACGCATCACGACAGCTCAAAATCCACGAAAGAAATTATACGACTCATGATTTGGAGCTTGGTGCCGTGGTTTCCGCTCTTAAAATTTGGAGGCATTACCTTTACGGCACTAAATGCGTAATTTTCACCGACCACAAGAGCTTGCAACATATTCTTAATCAAAAGGAACTCAATATGAGGCAAAGACGATGGGTCGAGCTCCTAAATGATTACGAGTGTGAAATACGCTATGATCCGGGCAAGGCAAACGTCGTAGCCGACGCGTTAAGCCGAAAAGAACATGCCCATGCATTTCATCTAATATGTTCTCCTATCTTGTCCAATCTCAGCGACCGAATTCGAGGAGCCCAACACTCGGCAATTACCGAAAATGACATGCCCACGGGAATTGATGGGGAGTTGGAAACTAAATCTGATGGTATTTCCTATTATCAAGATCGCATCTGGATCCCAGATCGTGACAATCTTCGTATATTCCTGATGGAAGAAATCCATAAAACCCGATATTCAATTCATCCGGGCACTGACAAGATGTATCATGGCCTGAGAACCAATTATTGGTGGTCGGGAATGAAAAAGGATATTGCTTTATTCGTGGCCAAATGTCTTACATGTTCCAGGGTCAAAGTAGAACATCAACGACCCTCTGGACTATTGGTCCAACCAGAAATCCCCAGGTGGAAATGGGAAGCGATCGCCATGGATTTCGTAACCAAACTTCCCCGTACCACAAAAGGACACGACAACATTTGGATAATCATTGACCGTTTGACCAAATCCGCTCATTTCCTTCCCATCCGTGAAAATTTCAAAGTCGAAAAACTTGCTCGGATTTACATCAACGAGATAGTTAGTCGGCATGGCATTCCTCTCAGCATCATTTCAGATCGTGATGGGAGATTTATCTCTCGGTTTTGGCAATCACTTCAAACAGCCATGGGAACCCGCCTCGATCTCAGTACCGCCTATCATCCTCAGACCGATGGTTAATCTGAGAGGACTATTCAAACACTCGAAGATATGTTGAGGGCGTGTGTCTTGGATTTCGGAGGAAACTGGGACTCTCATTTACCGTTGGTGGAATTCTCCTATAATAACAGTTATCATTCTAGCATCAAGATGCCACCATTTGAGGCATTGTATGGCCGTAAATGCCGATCTCCTATTTGTTGGCATGAAATTGGTGAGTCCCACGTGATTCGCGCAACAGTGGATTCTCCAATCGTTGGTCCTGAGCTTATCCAGGAAACAACCGACAAAATCACTCAGATTCGCGATAACCTTCTCGCAGCTCGTAGCCGACAAAAGAGTTATGCCGACAAGCGACGCAAACCGCTTGAATTTACCCTGGGTGACATGGTCATGTTAAAAGTGTCCCCATGGAAAGGTGTGGTTCGATTTGGACGCAAGGGTAAATTGGCACCACGCTACGTAGGCCCGTTTAAGATCATAAAAAGGATCGGACCAGTAGCCTACGAGTTGGATCTACCAACAGATCTTAAGAAAGTTCACCCAGTATTTCATATAGCCAACCTCAAGAAGTGTTTAGCAGACGAGAACCTTCATGTTCCTCTCGAGGATATCCAAATCGACGAGACAATGCAATTTACCGAGAAACCCTTGGAAATTGCCGACCGAAAGGAAAAGCAACTCAAAAGAAGTCGCATTCCCCTGGTTAAGGTCAGGTGGCAGTCGGCACGTGGACCTGAGTATACATGGGAGCGTGGGGATCATATGCGTACCAAATACCCACAACTTTTCTCTTAAGGTACTCTCTTCTTAAACTTCGGGATGAAATTTCCTAAAGTAGGGGAGACTGTGACATCCGCCTAAAATGGATTCGGGTCAAACCAACCCAATTGGAAATTTAATAAACCCTACTCAAGATTACTTGACGCTAATAGGATCAAAACCCACACACTACGATATAAATTGATGTTAATAGCAACATAGTATAATACAACGTTATAGCTATAATCAAATTAAATTTTGATACCATATTAAAATCAAATCAAAGTATAATGCTCTAATTAAATTAAAAGAATCAAACTTGAATGATATAATTAAACTTCAAATCAAAGTAGATTGTTATAATCAAATAATAACCTATCTTTTATAAAACTCCATTTTTATAAACTTTCCATTAAATTTTATAAAACTCTATTTTTATAAACTTTACTTTAAATTTTATAAAACTCTTATATTAATTATATAAAAGATGCTTGTGTTAGTGGGAAATTATGAAGACCACCAAAAGCAAAAAGATTATTCCCATGGTCTCCCACTCACACCTCCCATCCACTTTCCTTCCTTTTTCTCCCAACATATTATTCTCTTCACCACTTAAACCTTCTCTATTCTTTCTCTCACTCTCAATCTCGAAATTCATCCAAGAGATACTCATATTCCAGCCAAGAACAATCTATTATACTCAAATCTTCATCCCTCTTGAAGCATTCATCAAGGTATGCTGTTAAAAGTTTCAAATTCATACAAGAAACAAATTAAATCCACCAAAATATCTAAAACTCATTTTATGCATAAACCTGATTTTTCTCAGAATACCATCAATAAAATAAGAAGTTCTGGAAATTTTCATAAAATAACTTATTTTTATTGAATTATTATAATTATTGCAATAAAGCAGAGCAATAATTCACATAAAATACTTGTTGCATTCAATAAATTCTGAGAAAATTCTGGGATGACCTATATATTGATTAAACATGATATATGAAGTTTCATGCATTTATATTACTGTTTACTATTATTTATGATTTTATTGATTAATTAGTAATGAAATATATAAAAAATACTTCCCATAGTCACAAATATCTGAAACTTATACACTGGGCTCTATATCATGTTATAAAACTATGGTTAATTTTACAGAATTTTTGGGAATAATTTACTATTTTTCCCGAATTTTGTGTTGTTTAATCATTAAAATATTAAATAAATACTAAAACAGTTCAGAAAAATATAAAAATTTTACAGTAATTCATATTGTATGAAATAATGATTTCCTAATAATTTCATAATTTTTCAATACTGTTTACTATTTAAAACCATTTTCCTAAGTATTTAAGCATGTAAAAATGCATTTTAATGATTATTTCATATAAATAATTGTTAAAATCTGTAAATAATTATAATTGGGCAAGTTATTATTTTAATAAGAAATTATTAAAATCTGGCCTAAATTGAAAATATAAATTAATTATGCAAAGTAATTAATTCAATTTAAAATTAATTTAACAAATGAATACCTTAATATTTTAATCAAAATGAATTATTGTTAATTCATCTAATATAAGAATATGTGTCTAATTATTTGTATTAATACTCCATTCTCGTTTAGCAGTTCCTAAACCAAAACTATTAATTATATTAGGTTCTACGCCATTTTGACCCGAACCGTCTATCGTACGACACACGCATTTCGTTTTGGGACTAATGTGAGTAATCTACCCCATATTTTATAATTTTCAATACTTTTGGGGTGTATCATGTGGTTCTAATATGTTCCAACTTCATTTTATTGTTTTATCACAATTGAGACATTGTTGGGACATTTATACGTGAGTCATTAATTGTATAACTATTGTTTGTTTACGCTACATGTACTTGTAGTGCATTATCATTTTTAGTCTAATCTCCATGACTATGTCCGTATTCTTGAGGTACGTTATGGACAATAATAGCGCTATTGGGTTGACCACCCTGCCTTGGGACGCTAAGGTGATTGATCGCACGTGGTTGAGTGTGTTTGATGATTAGATGCTCCATCCTATATATATTTATATATATATATATATATATATATATATATATATATATATATATATATATATATATATATATATACACATATGTATATATAGGGTGAGGACTTATTGTTGTTGTTATCATTTGTTAATCAATTTTTGATTTATAAACCGTTATCTCAAATACAATTGTTTGTCGACTTCAAAAGAAAACAAATTTCAAATTATAAATGTTTCAACTTCACAACTTTCTCTACTAAAATTAGATTACTCACCAACTCTCGTAGTTGACCTGTTTTTACCCATGATGCAGATTTGAAGAATGAAGATTGATGAAAAATAGGTTGTGCCTTAGAAATCCACAAGACAATTTAAATTTGATGTAATAAATGTTGTTCGTATTTGGATTTGTATTTGTATGTTGTGGATCTTGTTTGCATACTTAGTACTTAATTGAATCTAATCATATTATAACATAGTTGTCATGAGACTTTGAACAATATATCACGCCTTGATCGATTCCGACAAGGATCGGGGTGTGACAAATGTTGCTGATGCATTATCTCGTAAAAATACCGTCCCAACACTTAATACGTTAATAACTACTAGTCGTTTTGATTGGACTGACTTATGGAAGATGTTAGATAGCGAGCCAGATATACGGGCCTATAAGCAGCGGTTTTTTGATGGGGAAGATTTACCACCAAGTTACTCAGTTAAACATGACCGATTGCTTTTTAATGATCGCCTGGTGTTGCCGCGAGGGTCTCCGTGGATTCCAAAATTGTTCGATGAGTTCCATGGAGGTGTTGTAGGAGGTCATTCCGGTTCGCATAAGACATATCAGAGGATGGCAAGAGAAGTTTATTGGGTAGGTATGAGGGGCGATGTCGCAAGATTGGTGGAAGAATGTGACGTGTGTCAACGGCACAAGTATTCAGCTATGGCACCAGCAGGGTTGTTGCAACCGCTGGAATTACCATCGTCGGTGTGGTTAGAGATAATCATGGACTTTATTGATGGGTTACCAAGGTCAGAAGGTTACACGGTCATTTTTGTCATAGTTGATCGACTCAGTAAATACGCACACTTTGTCCCATTGAAGCATCCGTACACGGCTGTAACTGTGGCTACGACTTTCCTACGAGAGGTGGTCCGTTTACATGGAGTACCCGAGTCGATAGTGTCGGATCGTGATAAAGTTTTTATGAGTCAATTCTGGAAGGAGTTGTTCCGTTTGCAAGGTACTACGTTAAAGCGCAGCACAACTTAT
Source organism: Lactuca virosa (assembly GCF_052849685.1). Lineage (NCBI taxonomy): Eukaryota > Viridiplantae > Streptophyta > Magnoliopsida > Asterales > Asteraceae > Lactuca > Lactuca virosa. The sequence continues at coordinate 122,343,607 of NC_136432.1, read as the reverse complement.
CACCCCCAAACGGACGGTCAGACTGAAGTCGTTAATCGTTGTCTTGAGACCTATTTACGTTGCTTTGTTAGTGACTCGCCAACTAAGTGGGTTAAATGGTTGTCTTGGGCGGAGTACTGGTATAATACTTCCTTTCATATATCGGCTCACACTACCCCATTTCGTATCTTATATGGTCGAGATCCTCCACAGTTGCTTTATTATGGAAGCTCCAGAACTCCAGTTAGTGATGTGGATGCATATTTGGAGGGTCGGGATCAGATATTACAGGAATTGCGAGACCACCTGTTTCGAGCGCAACAGTTAATGAAGACTACTGCTGATCGTAATCGGCGTGAGGTTGAATTTAATGTAGGTGACCGGGTATATATGAAGTTAAAACCGTATCGACAACGTTTGGTAGCTCGTCGTCGCAATGAAAAGCTTGCTCCGCGTTATTTTGGGCCGTTTGCTGTTTTAGAAAGGATTGGTAAGGTAGCTTATCGCTTGAAGTTACCGGATAATGCTCGTATACATCCAGTTTTTCATGTGTCTCAATTGCGGAAAGCATTGGGTAACAGGGCCGTGGCTCCCATGTTACCTGCCACGTTGACAGACGAAATGGAAGTATTGTTATACCCGGAGCTTGTGGAGGGAGTTCGTGAGGGTACTGTTGGCCGTGAGGTTTTAATCCGTTGGAAGGACTTACCTGATTATGAAGCTACATGGGAACCGTGGGAGGCTTTGGACCATCAGTTTCCAGAATTCCACCTTGCGGACAAGGTGCGTGTTTGGGAGGGGAGTAATGATACGCCCCGAAGGTTTGGTAGGGTCTACCAAAGGCGACAATCAGATTGATATGGTGGAGTTTGCCAGCTTACTTTATTTAGATTAATTATTTAAATAAGTTAGGATATGTTTTTTATTAAATTAGGATTTATCTTTAAAGTATTGAGCAAGGTAGGTATTTGAGTTATTTTAGGATCCCTAGTAAAATACTATAAATATGGTACTCTATTGTTTGTTTTTGTTTTTATGCGATTAATAAAAGTCCCAGACTAGTTTGGAGTACCCCCTGTTACTCGAATCACAGGCCAATTCCGGGTCTTGCCTTCGGGTTTGGATCCAGAGTCTATCACAACATTAGGTCATATATGCTTATTTTGATTGTCAAAATTTCATGGTTAAGAAACAACATGCTATATCATGTTACAAGCTTTGAGTATGCGCTTTCAATTGATATGTAGATTTATAGAATACTAAACTTAAGAATCTTATAGCAAAATAGTGAACATGAGAAGTGAAAGATATTTGTGCTTAATAATCATAATATAATGATATTACTAATTAATATATGATCTTAAAGGGTCATACTAACAACAGCTTGATACAATTGATTATTTATAAGAATTTAATACTTGATAAATATTCATAAACTCTTATAAATAATTGAGAATTATTTATTGATGAAAATAATAATTTTTGACGGAAAATAACATAATATATCATAAGGTATGATTTATTAAGTCATATACATCTTTTTGGACTAGAAATACTTTTGTCTTTTAGCTAAAGCGATAAGGTTTTATTATTTATAAAGATTATAAGAATTTTATAAATTTTGTCTTATTCTTTCTCCATAACTGTGCATTATGCTACGGATGAAGGAGACTGGTATTTTGATTATAATATTATAGCAACATGCTTTAAAAGCATGGTAATTAAATATTATAAAGTGGTATGGACTCAACATTCTAGTCTCCCCTTAAGGACTCAAATGACTACAAAGGTTGAGAATCTTTTTCCCTCTATGGTTGTTATTTTCTTTCCAATCTTTGCAAGATGATCCTTTGATCGGGATAAAACTAGTTTATGTTATTTAAAGCATAAATTCTTTTGTTGCTAATCTTTTGTTTTTGAAATTAATTTTTGAACAAAAACCCAACAATTGGTAACAGAGCCATCTTGCAAGCTTGGTTAGAATTTTGAATATTTGGATAATCTTAGTTTATGGAAACTATGGGTAACTTGTTTATTGTTAAAAAATAAGTCCATACATATTTTCTATCATAACTTTATAATTGTTATTTTATATGACTTCAGTCGTTTTGGTTATGTTTTCTTAATGTAACATAACATGACGTGCTTGAATTGTTGAAATCGTTTCAAAGTGAAGTTGAAAATCAACTCAACAAGACAATTAAAATCCTTCGTTCTGATAGAGGTGGTGAATACTTGAGCCAAGAGTTCCAAGATCATCTTGGCAGTTGTTGGATTATCTCATAACTTACTCCACCTAGAACATTGCAACTTAATGGTGTATATGAGAGGAGGAATCAAACTTTACTTGATATGGTTCGATCTATAATGAGCATAAGTACTCTCCCTTTATCATTTTGGAGTTATGCCTTACTCACCGCTGCTCGTAGTTTGAATATGGATCCAATTAAAAAGGTAGACAAAACTGTTGGATTAGGTGTCTAAGCCCATAACTATAATTGGTATGTACTTGATTTGATAGTAACATGATCCTTTTGGGTTGCCTTCACCATAGCAACTGGACATGATGAATTATGGAGAAAGAGGTTGATAAATGATTTATTAATATATTATAAGAATAATATATTAATTAGGAAATCATATTATTTAATTAGTATTAATCAGAAATTAATTTGAAATTAATTTTGGGATTAAATGAACTGATTAAAAGTATGGGGACTGGTATTGCAAATAATTGATAGTTGCAAGTTGGGCTGATTGACTCCTAAAAGAAGGAGTGGACGAAATCTATGGGAAGCCCATAGAGATTTCGTCCATAGGCTTTCTAGAAGGGATCCATGGACTGCTTAAGGCTTAAGCAATTAGATTAAGGTTTCACCTGGAAACCCTAGCAGCCTCAGCTATTTAAAGGACCCTTGGCTTACAGTTTTTGGCCTATGCATTCTAAGAAGAACCCTAGCCGAATTTTGTAGAGCCTCCATCACCTATCTCCTTCATCTTTTGCTAAGTGGTGTTTGTGACTCCATTAGAGGTGCAACGCTTGGGACACTAAGCTCTTGAAGGTCAAGATCAAGCTAGGAATTACTTGTTACTACAAGCTAACAAGAAAGGTATTGTTCTAACCCTAGTAGATTCATTGATTTCAAAAATTGTATGCTAGATTAGGATTCTTGCTTTGGAAAATTAATTTGTATGCATAACTTGAGAAAAACCTAGATCCAAAGCAAATAGGGTTGCATGTGCACATAGGGATGTTGTAATGCTCAAAACCCATCAAAAACAGCATTTGGGATTTGGTATGGAAAAACTTCATCCTTATCTTACTTTAAGGTTTGGGGTTGTGAAGCTTATGTTAGATAGGAAACTTCAAGAAAAATTGAACCTAGATTTGCCAAATGCATCTTTGTAGGGTACCCTAAAGATTGTTTAGGTTATTACTTCTACATCCGTAGTGAGAATAATATCTTTATTTCATGAAAAACTGAATTCTTAGAAAACAAGTTTCTAATGGATGAAGCAAGTAGGAGATGCGTGGAACTTGAAGAAGATCAAGAATCACAACTCAATGCAACTCAGGTTGGCTGTAACGTCCCAAAAATTTAGAGTAAAATTTTCATTTTTAAAACAATAAACCATACAAATGAGTTGTTAACCAATCAAAGTGATTACATCATTTAAACATCAGAGTAAAAGTCATAAATAGCCGATGTGAAAACTCTGGGGGATGTTATGCAGTCACGTCGGGCCCTTCCTTTTAGAACCGGAACTACCTGAAACCATAAACATTAAACCGTAAGCACAAAGCTTAGTGAGTTCTCTGAAATACCACATACCATACATATAATAGAGATTGCTATGTTCCAACCATAATATTATAATTGTCATTATTCCATGACCTGTATCATGGTATTTCCTTCCCAAGTTGAGGGCTAAAACCTGGGTCTTACAAACAAGTGCCAAGAGCTACCTCCCGGTCTTCCATGCAAGTATCACAAAGACAACTAGCATCCTACATATAATTGAAAGGGTCCAGACCATGGTCTTGCATACAATTTTTCGGGAGCCACCTCCAGGTCTTACATGCATTTTCTTGGGGACACCACCTGGTCTTCCTACATATCATAATCCAGTGGGTCGGTATTGGTACCTTTGACCCACAAGTCAAATGAGAAGACTCACCTCAATCTGAAGATAACTGAATCTTACACACACGCTGCTACTACAAAAGCTCCCCACACTAAACATATTAAAACCAACCCTAATTAATAATTAAGGTAATAATCATAATCAGGGGTCCAAAACACTCTCTCTCTCTAGGGTAAAAGATCATTCTACCCTTTTGCAAGCTAGTCCCAACCAAACATGGCCCAAATCCCAAAATGACCCAATTCCACTTCTAGGAAAACGCCATGCGTACTCCTTCCCTACATCATGCGTACCGAGTTTCCACAGAAAACAGGGCAAAACCCCGTTACACGCTGCGTACTCAGGGGTTACGCCATGCGTAACCGAGCAAATTACCAAACTCTTCATTAAGCTCTTAATAGCTTAAGACCACATGTAAAACACTCAGATCTGACTCTAATGGACGTCTAAAGTCATGAAGTTCCTGACTTTATGACTTTGTGTGGCTTAATAGAGTCCAAAACCAAACCCTAGATCCTTAACATCCTCTAATGACTCCAAACCCTTGAATAGGTGAAAATAAACCATCAAGATCCCATTTTTATGACTTAGAATCCTCATAAATGACAAGATATGACAATCACAAGCTCTGGAGTAGCTTTTACTCATGAGAACCGAAACTGTGACAACCCAAAACTTTGTCCGTTTCCGTTACGCGAGTTTCGTTAATAAAATTTCGAATTTGTTAACTTTTCCGTCAAACTTTTTGGTTTAGAAAATAATCTAGTTATATTTAATTAAACTATTTACGAGTTGGAACCAAAAATCTCGAAAAATCAAGCATTTGCGGTCTAAATGAGGATTACGACCGTAAACTAGTTTACGACCGTAAACTCGTTTACGACCGTAAACCTGTTTACGGTCAGTAACGAATGGACCCCCCACAACACCCCTATAAATGCGATGCCTCCACCTTCATTAGAACATTTCTGGCCAAAAACTCTCTCCTTCTCTCTCTAAGAATCTTAAACCGTAAACACTCAAAACGCCTTCAAACTTCGGAATTCATCGAGAAACCACGTTTGAGTCGCTTTGGAACGTCTCAGGGCACTCATCTCTTCGAAAGCAGCATCCAGCTCTAGTGTTCTTGAGTTTACGGTCAGCCTTCAGAAACCGTAAACTCTGTTCTTGAGTTTACGGTCCAAGCCTTCAAGAACCGTAAACTCTGTTCTTGAGTTTACGGTCCGAGCCTTTAAGAACCGTAAACTCTGTTCTTGAGTTTACGGCCGTAAACTCGCCGAGCCTTTAGGAACCGTAAACCCTTCTTCGACCGTAAACACCTTTTAAGTGGTGTTTTTAACTGAAAACTCACCTTCTTCGATTCGATCAAGTCTCGGATTTCGTTAAGTGTCGTGCAACAACTCGAGGATCTTCATTTTCAGCCAACGATTTCACGCAACAACTGTGAGTTCATACCCCTACATTTTTCCGTGTTTATAATGTTTTCAGGGGGGAATACAAGCTAAACATAAGTTTTCAATACAAGCTAAACGTAAATGTTTTCAAAAACTTATGCAAATCTCATACATTAAATCCCTTTTGTACTATGCTGAGCATAAGGGACGTTTTCATTAAAATTTGCATAGTTTTTCGGACACGCTATTCACTACATTATACATGCAAACTATAATCGGTATAGTTTGGGATTTTTCTAAAAACATAACAAGTACAGAAACTTTCACTGTTATACATATGCACTGAGACAGAAACCATTTACAGTTTACATCACCACTTTATCATGGTTTTTCATAACTGTAATTATCATTATATACGGTATACATACGGATTTTCACTTCGGTAGAACGCTACTACACTACATGTAAACTAGATTGTACGATACTGTGAGGCGCTACTTCACTACTGTACCCTTACGTGTACAGGGATAAATCCTACCACTGTATAACCAGAGTCTCCTGGAGGGAGAGCGTGAGATTTGTGAATAGATCTATTTGGGACTGACAATCCCACATCTGGACTGCTAGCTACAGTTAGGCGGGCACGCCTGAGATGTACAAATGTCATTTAACTCGACGCCTGAAGAACGTTGGAAAGGTCTCTAGTCATATCAAGCATGGTTATACGACTCACAATATGTGTAAACCACCTTTAGTTACAACTTAACACTCTTCAACAGTTCTACTTTTACTAAATAGAACTGATACACACTACGTAATCTGGCTAAGGCCAGGGTTTTTCAAACAGAACCGACTATGAAATGGTTTCACATGCAAAATACTCATACTTCATGATTAGTTTTAGATAGTCACATGAGGTAATATTTTCGCACATCACTACAGTTTTCCGTAACGAACATTCATGGTTTTATACGAAATCGATAACGCTAACTTTTCACTAAAGAAAATATCGGATTTTCTCGAAACTATTCAAATATTTTCCGAACTCATCAACGATTTTCACTACAAACCACCGCTTATGAACTCACCAGCTTTATGCTGATACTCTTTTAAACTGCTTGTATTCTCAGGAAATCAGTAGACAGGTACCTGCTGGGTTTTTGAAGAGTTGAAGCAATAAGAGTTTAATGTTTATATTCATACAAGTTATATGATGTAATTCAAACAAGTTTCAGAACTGATGTAAACATTTTTACTTTAGTATGCACTGTATTGGTTGTGTTTCTATGATTGCTATTATTCATTGGTTGTGATGCTACACATGACGTCCTCCGCCCCGGAACGTTTCCGCCATCGGTTTCGGGGTGTGACAGATTGGTATCAGAGCCCTTGTTTATAGCGAACTAGTATACCGAACCTTACGTGGTATACAACTATAAACACTAAGGGGCCTAAGTGCTCTACGCTAAAAGTATACTTTCAAAATATAAAGTATTTTTATAAAAGTATACTGTTGGATATAGTGTCTAAGTCCATAACTTTATTTGGTATGTACTTGACCCGACCCGGCATGGTCCATTTGGGTTGCATGGCATTGCAATACTTGGATAGACTAGATGAGAGAATAAGGCACTTATGATTATTAATATATTATAAGTTCTAATATATTAATAATAGTATTATTTAATTAGTATTGATCAAGTATTAATCTAGTATTAATTTGGTGATCAAAGTGAGACTAATTAAATATATAGGGTTGATTATGACAATCATCAATTCTTTTATGGTGGATTAATGATCCATGTTTTATGGGTTTGGTTATAACCATATGGAGCTCCATGGATAGTCCATGGGAGTTACAAACCCATGGGTCATGAGAAATCAAGAGTCATGACGATTAAGGGCATTCATGTGTAAACCCTAATTGTGACAACACTATAAAAGGAACCCTATGGCTAGCAAAATCGTGACCTAGTGTTTCTAGTGAGGGCATAACCGATTTTCAAGTGTAAGAAGTATTCTCTCAAGTTATTCCAAGTCTTGTGGTGTTGTGTGAAGCATTTGAGGCACAACATTTGGGGTGCTAGGCTCACAAAGTCTTGAAGGAATCCAAGCAACAACAAGGTATGTATTTCTACTAGTTTTATGTTCTATGTAATCCCCATGCCATGCTAGTTAGGAAATAACCTTGAAAAGAAATTTGCATGCATATAGAGAAAACATAGATTCAAGGTTATTAGGGTTGCATGTACACTTAGGAAGTGTTAGAATGCTCAAAACCCAGCAGTGGTATCAGAGCCTAGGATTGTTTTCTGTATACTTGATGCAAAACTGCTTAAAAATCGAAAATTCTGCACTCTGACGACTGGACTCGCCGAGTCCATGGGGAGGACTCGCCGAGTCCATGAACAAATTCATCCTACTCGACGAGTAGAATAATGCACTCGACGAGTAGGAGCGTGCTGGGCAGTTTTTTCGAGTTTTGTTGCTGGAAATGGATTAAGATCATTATCCCAATCTGTTTTGGACTTGTAAAATCTGTTTTTCAAAATGATAATGATTATGTTAACCCATTTTACATGACTTTTATCAATTTTCAAGTATTGTATATGTTTATATGATTTTCTTGAAATTGCTTGACATGAATTTGTGTTCATATGAGTTTAGAAGATCATAGGAATTATGTGTAACCTCCATGTGTGTTTAATTCATGATCTTAATGGCTATGATGGTGTCCATAACTTGTCCTCAAGTTATGGATAACCAAAAGTCACTTCTTTTAATTATGATTAAAGAACTAAAGAGGTTTCATAAAATGAAGAGTCTTCATTTTTATGAACCATTAAAACTCATAACTTACAAATTGAAGAGACTTGGAATAGTTTCAAATCTTGCCCTCAAGTTTTGGAATTTGAAAAGTCTTACACTTTAATACTTTAATTCCAAATTAAACCTTAGATTTTTAAAAAGTTTAAAAATCAACACTTATACTATTATTATTATAATTTTATTATATAGATATGTATAAGAATATGTCATTCTTACCGTTAGTAGGCCTCATTCACGAAGCCGGTCTATAAGGGGGGTATAAGGTTGTTGCCTATAAAATGGTGACTTAATGGGTGTCCACTCTCACCCACTGCTTCCTTGATCGGTGGAGGGTCGTTAGCCGAACGGGTAGGATACGACTTTAAATACTCATTAAAAGTATAATGAATTATAAAGTAACTATACATTATAAATTCCCAATCTTAGTTACTTTAGGAAAATGTGAAATTGGTGCTAGCCCATAAAATTACACTTTGTACCTTACCAAGTCGTTAGTGGAGTGTGTGTGGTTAACCGGCACACTAACATGGACTAGTAAGAGTGGCAAAGGGTAACTTGACTTTATTATAGATCGGTGGAGCGTGTGTGGTTAACCGGCACATCGATTAGGTAATATTGTTGAGGGTACCAAGTCAATTTGTATGGTTATTCACACCTTGTTTGTGATCCTCGGCATCCCAGTCACAAAATTGAGAGGGCACAATCGAGATTCAAACATGCCATTGAAAAGTTCAATGTATCTCAAAAGATCTAGGAGTTTCAAAACCAATAAAACCTAATAATAAAATATTTCGTTCTTACGGTGGAAATTGGTAAATCGTCATTTACCTACCTTCAAATATTTTATAGTATGGATTACGGCATCCCTCTTCCAACTATAAATAGTTTGTTGGATCCTAGCCTTAATATTTCATTTGGGTGAATTATTAAGGATTCCTAATCTAATGAAACTTGTCTTTCTTTCCTTTCAGATGTCTTCCAACAATGTTTCTGGCTCAAACCCAACAGGCTCCTTTTCCCTTATGAACTTGTGTGGTAAGGTCATCTTTGATGGATCCAATTTCAATGAGTGGATCAGAAACATCAGAATGATTACCCGCTATGAGGACAAAGAATATGTCCTCGATAGGGAGCTTAAGGTTGTGAATGAAGCCACTGCTACTCCTGAAGAGTTTACGGAGTTTGTTGCACATGAAAAGGATGTAAAAAACTAAAGTAGCATGCATCATGATGGCCACCATGACTCCTGAACTTCAAAAATCCTATGAAGATTTCTACCCCTATGAGATGCACCTGGATCTGATGGAAAGGTACCATCAGAGCGCGCGTCAGGAGAGGTATGAAATCATCTCCTCCATGATAACCGCAAGGATGAAGGATGGTGAACCCATCACCGGTCACTTGCAAAAGATGCAAAGGTTCGTTGACCGGTTGCTGAAGCTAAATGTTGACTTTCCTGAGGAAATGGCGATTGACATCATTCTCCATTCCTTACCTCCAAGTTATGATCAGTTTCGTATGAATTATCATATGAACAAGGAGGAAGTCACACTTAGCAAACTTCAAGGACTCTTAAGGACAGCTGAAAATGGCCTTAAGGGTAAAGCGGTTGCTACTTCTACTCCTTCAACAGCCCCTGTTTTGGCTATTGGGCAGGGAAAGGGTAAGAAGAGGAAAAGCCCTTCGAAGGGTACCAAGGGTAAGACTCTTGATGGTTCCTCTTCAAGTGGGACAAAGAAAGGTCCCATTACTCCTTCTTCAAACCCAAAGGAAGCACAGTGCTTCTATTGCCAGGATAAGGGACACTTCAAGCGAAGCTGCCCTAAATATCTGCAAGATGTAAAGGATGGGAAGGTTAAACCCACCCATGCAGGTATTTACACAATATTGTCTAATAACTCATCTAATGCTAATTCTTGGGTGCTTGATACAGGTTGTGGTATTCACATTTGTACTGATTTGCAGGCACTAAGAAGAAGTGAGCAAGTGGAGCACGGGAAGATAAACTTAGTCATGGGCAACAGGAAAGCATCACCTGTTACCAAGATAGGAGTTTATTCTTTATTGCTTGATAATGGGTTAATGTTAGATTTGAATAAGTGTTGTTATTTCTTTTCATGGCTTGTACAAACAAGGTTTTTCATTTTCATTTGATAATAAAAATGGTGCTATTAATGTTTATTACAATGATGTATTTTACTTTAAAGCATTACCTTGTGATGGTGTATATGAAGCCGTGAATGTTGTAGACAATCTAGGAAATAATGTGTTGTATATTGATTCTTCAGATAGCTTGGATAAAGCATCCTTGTGGCATTGTCGTCTTGGACATGTTAACAAGAAGCGCATAGGCCAACTCCAAAAGGCTGGAGTCTTGGAATCATTTGACCTCAAGTCAGATGATAGTTGCGAGTCTTGTTTACTTGGAAAAATGACAAAGTCACCCTTCACAGGTACTTGTGATAGGGGTGAAGGTTTGTTGGACCTTGTACACACGGATGTGTGTGGGCCCTTCAGAGTTGCTACAAGGGATGCTAATCGCTATTATGTGACTTTTACTGATGATTACAGTAGATATGTATATATTTACTTAATCAAGCATAAGTCAGAAACCTTTGAAAAGTTCAAAGAGTTTAAGCAGGAAGTGGAGAATCAATTGGGCAGGAACATCAAGATGCTCCGATCCGATCGGGGAGGAGAGTATCTTAGCATTGAGTTCCTTGACTATCTTAAGGAATGTGGGATTGTCTCACAAATGACACCTCCCAGAACACCACAGTTGAATGGTGTAGCTGAGAGGCGCAATCGAACCTTGCTGGATATGGTTCGTTCCATGATGAGTCGAGCTTCGTTACCAATCTCTTTCTGGGGGTATGCCTTAGAGGCTGCCGCCCATATCCTTAATCTAGTCCTTACTAAAAAGGTTGCCAAAACACCTCACGAGATGTGGACTGGGAAAGTTCCCAATTTGGACCACATCAAGATTTGGGGTTGTGAAGCTTTCGTGAGGCGTGAGACTCATGATAAGCTTGAACCTCGAAGTGAGAGGTGTATTTTCATCGGCTACCCACAGAGATCCTTTGGTTACCTCTCCTACAGACCCAGTGATAATGTGGTCTTTGTAGCAAGAAGAGGAGTCTTTCGTGAGAGAGAATTCATAAGCCAAGGGGACAGTGGGAGGCAAATTGACCTTGAAGAGCTTCAAGAGTCAAGTGGTGAAGGAACCTCAAATGCTATCGACCAACCTGAGGAGGAAACTCCTGTTGATCCGATAGATGAGTCTGTACCTCCAAGACGTTCCACTAGGGTGAGGAACACACCTGATTTTTATTATGGTTATCACATCACCACTGAAGGTGATACATTTATTAGTGATAGTACACTAATAGATTTGGATGAACCTAATAATTACAGGGAAGCCATGGCAGGTCCTGAGTCTGCTAAATGGAAGGAGGCTATGGACAGCGAGATTCAGTCCATGTATGACAATCAAGTTTGGAACTTAGTTGACAATGTACCAGGTCGTAAGACAGTTGGGTGCAAATGGATCTTCAAGAAGAAGACCGACATGGATGGGAAGGTACATACTTACAAAGCGCGACTGGTTGCGAAGGGCTTTACTCAAACTCCGGGAGTTGACTATGATGAGACCTTCTCACCAGTAGCTAAGATTAAGTCTATTAGAGTATTGTTAGCCATAGCTGCATTTCATGATTATGAAATATGGCAAATGGATGTCAAAACCGCTTTCCTTAATGGAAAGTTGGCTGAGGATGTTTACATGGCTCAACCAGAGGGTTTTGTCGATACAAGATACCCTAATAGAGTGTGTAAGCTTGATAAATCCATTTATGGATTGAAACAAGCATCTCGCAGATGGAATCTTTGCTTTGATGAGAAAGTCAAAGAGTTTGGCTTTTCTAGGAGTGAGGATGAGTCTTGTGTGTATGTCAGGGCTAGTGGGAGCATAGTTAGCTTCTTGGTGTTGTATGTGGATGACATACTTCTCATAGGAAACGACGTCCCAACCTTGCAGGAGGTTAAGTCCTGGCTTGGGAAGTGTTTCGCTATGAAGGACCTTGGGGAAGCTGCCTATATCCTAGGGATAAGGATATTGAGAGATAGCAGTAAGAGACTAATTGGACTTAGTCAAAGTACTTACTTGGATAAGGTGCTGAAGAGGTTCAGCATGCAAAAATCCAAGAAAGGGGAATTACCCATCCAGAGTAATGCCAAGCTGAGTAAGACTCAGAGTCCGAGTACAGAGGCTGAGATAGCTGAGATGAGTCATATACCATATGCTTCCGCTGTGGGCTCGATCATGTATGCTATGACTTGTACTCGCCCTGATGTGGCCTTTGCTTTGAGCATGGTCAGTAGATATCAAGGGAACCCTGGCAAGGCACACTGGACAACGGTAAAGAACATTCTCAAGTATCTACGGAGGACTAAGGATTGGGTCCTTACCCTCGGAGGCAGTGATGACTTGAGAGTGGAAGGATATAGCGATGCTAGCTTCCAGACTGATAGGGATAATTTCCGCTCTCAGTCAGGCTGGGTCTTTATCCTAAATGGAGGGGCAATTACTTGGAAAAGTTCCAAGCAGGAGACAGTAGCTGATTCTACTTGTGAATCAGAGTACATAGCAGCAAGTGAAGCAGCTAAGGAGGTGATATGGCTAAAGAACTTCATCGGAGACCTTGGAGTTGTACCAGCTATAAAGGAGCCAATGGAAATTTTCTGTGACAGCGAAAGTGCGGTTGCTTTGGCTAAGGAACCGAGAGATCACGGGAGATCTAGGCACATTGACAGAAAATACCATTTCATCAGACATCGAATAGAAGAAGGACTCCTCGTGGCTAAGTGGGTATCATCAGATGAGAACCCGGCAGATCCCCTCACGAAGGGACTGAGCAGGGTTAAGCATTTACAGCATGCGAGGCGTATTGGGCTGAAGGATGATATTAGTTTCAATAATTAGATTCCTAAAACTTGTAAAATGTAATTGACATTTGATGATAAATAAAAGTTGTTATTTATTTATGAGTAAGGTGTTACTATCTTGTGTTGATTGTTTACTATGTTTCAATTTTGCATGTTTTTACTTCCAGAATAATTATGTTATTATTCAAACCATCCACAGTCAGTCAAACTTTGGAAGTAAGTATTGATTTAAGACTGTCATGAACTTGGCTTGTATGATTTGTCTAAAAGTGCTTTGGACAATGCAATGGTTGCTACAACATTCATGAGTACTCATAAGGGCTGAGTATTGGATCCAACCCACGCTCACTTGCATCACTTCATGGAATTTATCTCGAGTGATCGTGAGACGGTAATATCATATAAATCTTCAAACCTAGAGATATGAGTTGTTGACTATGAGTTGGTTATTCATTGATTGCACGAAAACGCATTGGTAACTCGATGTCATAAAACGTGCCTTTGTGAATAATTCAACAAGTAGTTAGTACAAGCATATCAGTCGAAGTTTATCTGTTCCTTCTAGAAATAGAAGCGATATCTGGGCCCCTCGATGATTTGGTTTTGACCTATGTACCGGGCCCGGTCAGAACCTAATTGATGTGTTCAATTTAGTTCTATGTCGAAACAAATCAGAGATCGAGAAACAAATGCTGGACAATAAGTAAGAACATGTTCCATGTGTTTGTCCGACTGATATCATGAGAACAGAGGATTATATGATCACTTATCTTAAATGGTGTATCATAATCATCTCAGTTCCGAGAGACTTTGAAAGAGCAACGATTGCTAGTCGGATTTTGAAGTCATATTTGCAAATATAGTTATTAGACTTATCCAAGTGGGAGACTGTTGGATATAGTGTCTAAGTCCATAACTTTATTTGGTATGTACTTGACCCGACCCGGCATGGTCCATTTGGGTTGCATGGCATTGCAATACTTGGATAGACTAGATGAGAGAACAAGGCACTTATGATTATTAATATATTATAAGTTCTAATATATTAATAATAGTATTATTTAATTAGTATTGATCAAGTATTAATCTAGTATTAATTTGGTGATCAAAGTGAGACTAATTAAATATATAGGGTTGATTATGACAATCATCAATTCTTTTATGGTGGATTAATGATCCATGGTTTATGGGTTTGGTTATAACCATATGGAGCTCCATGGATAGTCCATGGGAGTTACAAACCCATGGGTCATGAGAAATCAAGAGTCATGACAATTAAGGGCATTCATGTGTAAACCCTAATTGTGACAACACTATAAAAGGAACCCTATGGCTAGCAAAATCGTGACCTAGTGTTTCTAGTGAGGGCATAACCGATTTTCAAGTGTAAGAAGTATTCTCTCAAGTTATTCCAAGTCTTGTGGTGTTGTGTGAAGCATTTGAGGCACAACATTTGGGGTGCTAGGCTCACAAAGTCTTGAAGGAATCCAAGCAACAACAAGGTATGTATTTCTACTAGTTTTATGTTCTATGTAATCCCCATGCCATGCTAGTTAGGAAATAACCTGGAAAAGAAATTTGCATGTATATAGAGAAAACATAGATTCAAGGTTATTAGGGTTGCATGTACACTTAGGAAGTGTTAGAATGCTCAAAACCCATCATATACGAGCATGCATACAAAACAGAATTCGTGTCACTAGTAGCGCAAAACAAAAAGTATTTGGATGTTGGAACGTTGCGGTTAAACCTGGGCAGTATGTAATCATGTCTAGGGTGAATATAGCCTGATCAACTATATTCAGTCGAGACATGACCAACATGTGTTTGGGAGTGACTGTAGTGCTACAACAGGCCTAAAACTTACCAAAGTCATCTCACATAAAATACTATAGGAGTATTTTCGCTAGAGCCAAAATCAGTATACAGATTCACCCTAAGTGTTGCTACCTCTCCTTCCTTAAGCGATAACTTACTTGTATTAGTAACCTTTCTGTGTTTATCGCTCGGTAGAATACTTTCATTATCAGGATGAGATATATTTTGTTTTTATATCTCAAGGACTTACCATCCTCTTCTTTCTGATCGTTTCTAGAACAAGATGCCTCCTCGACCAAGACCCATCAGAAGGAACGACGACACTCCGCCACCACCACCACCCCCACAGTTCGACCCCGTCATGTTCCAGGCAGCAGTTACAGCCGCCGTGACTGCAGCATTGGCACAAGTGAATGCTGGTGGGGCTGGAGGTGGAACCAACCCTCAAAGACAAGACGGATCCCAGGGATAACAAAAGGAGTGTTCCTACAAGGACTTCATGACTGTGAAACCCAAGTCCTTCGACGGAAATGGAGGTGTCATCGCCCTGACTCGATGGTTCGAGAAGATCGAATCGATCTTCGAAATTTGCGTTTGTTCTGAAGTAAACAAGGTGAAGTTCGCCGCATACACCTTCACCGACAGAGCCTTGACCTGGTGGAATGGTCGGGTCAAAACCCTAACCCTGCCAGTGGCTAATGTCATGGGTTGGGAAAGATTGAAGGAGCTCATGCTCGCTGAGTACTGCCCGAGGGGCGAAGTGAAAAAGTTGGAGCACGAACTCTGGAACTTGAAGATGAAGGGTTCCGACATCGCTGCCTACACCGCGAGATTTTGTGATCTGGCTCTCCTCTGTCCGGGAATGGTCACCCCGGAAAGCAAGAAAATCGAGAGGTACATCTGGGGACTGACACAACCAACCAAGGGGAATGTCTTGGCTACTAGACCGAGTACTTTTGAAAGCGCCAAGGATCTGGCACAGACCCTGATCGATCATGGAATCGATCTGGATGAGGTGGTAGCTGTCTCCGAGCCACAAAATGAAAGCGGTGGGAAGAAGAAGAAGTTTGGTAACCAACGAAAGGGTCAGTCTTCGCAGGAGCCCTCCAAGAAACAACAAGTAGTGGCAGTTCATGCTGTTACTGATCCTGCTGCTGCTCCCACTGCTGTTCCAACCACCCAATCTTCTACCAGTGGTTATGCTGGGAAGCTACCCCTATGCAACAAGTGTAATTTTCATCATCACGGACCCCGCCGTGAGCTGAGTTGCAACAGCTGTGGAAAGAAAGGACACACAGCTCGACACTGCAAGACACCAGCTCAACCAACCAACCAGGCTCCGGGAGCAGGCGCTGGTCAAACTTGTTATGGATGTGGAGAGGCTGGGCACTTCAGGAGAAACTGCCCCAAGGCAACAACTGGTGGCAATGCAGGGAGAGTTCTAGTGATGGGCCAGGAGGAAGCAGTTGTTGATCCTACCGTTGTTACGGATACGTTCCTCCTTGACAACTCTTATGCATGCATTCTCTTCGATTCTGATGCGGAGAGGAGTTTTGTTAGTCATACATTCAAACATCTAATCAAATGTAAATCCCAACCTCTAACCGAAACATTTACCGTCGAGATGGCTAACGGAAAGAAGGAGAGCACTAACGACATATTCATAGGCCGTACTCTTACCCTAGACAATTATTCTTTTCCTATCGATCTTATGCCTGTGTCCATCAAGAGTTTCGACGTCATTATCGGCATGGATTGGCTAAGCTCCAATCGTGCTGATATTCTTTGCTTCGAGAAGGCTATCCGTCTCAATCTTCCCTCTGGCAAAGCTCTCATGATTTACGGAGATAAGCCTAGCTCGAACCTCCGTATCATTTCATGTATCAAAGCTCGGAAGTATCTGCGAAAGGAGTGCCATGCATTTCTAGCTCACGTTATAGAGGTGACGCAAAAATTTAAAGACCTCGAGAGTCTTCCCGAAGTCTGCAAGTTCCCTGATTTCTTCCCTGAAGATCTCCCAGGAATCCCTCCTGAACGCCAAGTCGAGTTTCGTATTGACTTGATCCCCGGAGCTACTCCCGTAGCTAAGTCTCCTTACCGCTTAGCACCAGCGGAAATGCAAGAATTATCCAGTCAGCTCAATGAGCTGATCAGCAAAGGATTCATAAGGCCGAGTTCCTCACCCTGGGGAGCCCCGATCTTATTTGTGAAGAAGAAAGATGGATCATTCCGGATGTGCATCGACTACCGAGAGCTGAATAAGCTTACCATCAAGAACCGATATCCCTTACCCAGAATCGACGATCTCTTCGACCAACTTCAGGGAGCCAGTTATTTCTCAAAGATAGATCTAAGATCAGGGTACCATCAGTTGCGAGTTCACGAGAATGATGTGCCCAAGACAGCATTCCGAACTCGCTACGGACACTACGAATTTGTAGTAATGCCCTTTGGTCTAACCAACGCACCGGCAGTATTCATGGACCTGATGAATCGGGTGTGCCGCCCTTTCTTAGACAAGTTCGTGATTGTGTTCATCGACGATATACTTGTCTATTCGCGGAGTGAGAATGATCATAAACAGCACTTAAGGCAGGTGTTGGAAACATTAAGGGCAGAAAAGCTATACGCGAAATTCTCGAAGTGTGAATTCTGGATCAGGAAGGTGAATTTCCTTGGACACGTGATTAGCAAGGAAGGAATACACGTGGACCCTTCCAAGATCAAGGCGGTTGAGAACTGGTCTGCACCAAAGACACCCACAGAAATCCGGCAATTCTTGGGTCTCGCGGGCTATTATCGCAGGTTCATCCAGAACTTCTCCAGAATCGCTAAGCCCTTAACTACCCTGACGCAAAAAGGGATAACCTTTAGTTGGGGAGTCAAGCAAGACACTGCGTTTCAAACATTGAAGCAGGCCCTATGCAGCGCACCTATCTTGTCCCTGCCCGAAGGGACAGAAGACTTCGTTGTCTACTGTGATGCATCCAATCAGGGCCTAGGGTGTGTGCTCATGCAGAGAGGAAAGGTCATCGCCTATGCCTCAAGGCAGTTGAAAACACACGAGGTCAATTACACAACCCACGAATTAGAGTTGGGAGCAGTGGTCTTTGCGTTAAAGATCTGGAGACACTATCTCTATGGAACCAAATGCACTATCTTCACCGACCATAAGAGCTTGCAACATATTTTCGATCAAAAGGAGTTAAACATGAGACAACGGCGATGGGTAGAGTTACTCAGTGATTACGAATGCGAAATTCGCTATCATCCCGGAAAAGCCAATGTAGTAGCAGATGCCCTCAGTCGAAAGGAGTATTCAGGACGTAAGGTGAAGGCACTAACAATGACCATCCATTCCCATTTAACCGCGCAAATCAGAGAGGCTCAGCTGGAAGCCTTAAAACCCGAGAACGTGGCAAATGAGTCACTGCGAGGAATGGACAAGAACTTGGAGGTCAAAGGAGACGAAGCGTACTATTTCATGAACCGGATCTGGACCCCAAAGTTCGGCGGGTACAGAGAGGTTGTGATGAATGAGGCTCACAAGACGAAATACTCCGTTCATCCAGGTTCGGATAAGATGTACTTGGATCTCAAATAGCTCTATTGGTGGCCAAACATGAAAGCAGGGATCGCTACCTTCGTGGGCAAGTGCCTGACTTGCGCCAGGGTGAAGGTCAAATATCAGAAGCCCTCAGGTCTACTTCAGCAGCCGGAAATACCTGAGTGGAAGTGGGAAAGGATAACCATGGATTTTATCACCAAGTTACCCAGATCTCCGAGTGGGCACGATGCCATCTGGGTAATTGTCGATCGATTAACGCAGTCTGCCCACTTCCTGCCAATCAAAGAAAACTTCAAGATGGAGAGACTCACACGGATCTACCTTCAAGAGATAGTTCGCCTTCATGGTGTACCTGCATCCATTATCTCCGATCGAGATAGTAGGTTTACATCGAGATTCTGGCAGTCACTACAGAAAGCTCTTGGAACTAAATTGGACATGAGCACGGCTTATCATCCGCATACTGATGGACAGAGTGAGAGAACAATTCAGACATTGGAAGATATGCTGAGAGCCTGCGTCATCGATTTCGGCGCGTCATGGGACACTCATCTTCCTTTGGTTGAATTTTCCTACAACAACAGCTACCACACTAGCATCAAGGCTGCGCCGTTTGAAGCCCTCTATGGCCGTAAGTGCAGATCCCCTCTGTGCTGGGCTGAGGTGGGTGACACGCAGCTAGCCAGGGGTCAAGCCCCCGATAGTACTCTCACTGGTCCTGAAATCATTCGAGAAACAACTGAGAAAATTATACAAATCCGAGAACGACTGAAAGCCTCACGAGATAGACAAAAGAGCTACGCCGATAAGAGACGAAAACCCTTGGAGTTCTAGGTTGGTGACCGCGTCCTTCTGAAGGTCTCACCCTGGAAAGGCATGATACGTTTTGGGAAACGTGGAAAGCTAAACCCAAGGTACATTGGACCGTTCGAAATCCTTGCTAGGATTGGTCCCGTGGCATACAAACTTAAGTTACCCCGAGAGCTCAGTAACATCCATCCTGTCTTCCACGTGTCGAACCTAAAGAAGTGTCTGTCCGATGAGACACTTGTGATGCCTCTCGACAAGATTGAAATCAACGAGAACCTCACCTTCGTGGAAGAACCTATCGAAATCATGGATCGGGAAGTCAAACGAACGAAACAAAGTCGCATCCCGATAGTGAAGGTTCGTTGGAATGCCAAGCGGGGACCTGAATTGACTTGGGAGCGCGAAGATCAGATGAAACAGAAGTATCCGCATCTCTTTCCGAATCCATGATTTGTGTTCTGCGTTCAAATTTCGGGACGAAATTCCCTCTAACGGGGGGATGATGTGACAACCCAAAACTTTGTCCGTTTCCGTTACGCGAGTTTCGTTTATAAAATTTCGAATTTGTTAACTTTTCCGTCAAACTTTTTGGTTTAGAAAATAATCTAGTTATATTTAATTAAACTATTTACGAGTTGGATACAAAAACCTCGAAAAATCAAGCATTTGCGGTCTAAGTGAGGATTACGACCGTAAACTAGTTTACGACCGTAAACTAGTTTACGACCGTAAACTCGTTTACGACCGTAAACCTGTTTACGGTCAGTAACGAATGGACCCCCCACAACACCCCTATAAATGTGATGCCTCCACCTTCATTAGAACATTTCTGGCCAAAAACTCTCTCCTTCTATCTCTAAGAATCTTAAACCGTAAACACTCAAAACGCCTTCAAACTTCGGAATTCATCGAGAAACCACGTTTGGCTCGCTTTGGAACATCTCAGGGCACTCATCTCTTCGAAATCAGCATCCAGCTCTAGTGTTCTTGAGTTTACGGTCAGCCTTCAGAAACCGTAAACTCTGTTCTTGAGTTTACGGTCCGAGCCTTCAAGAACCGTAAACTCTGTTCTTGAGTTTACGGTCCGAGCCTTCAAGAACCGTAAACTCTGTTCTTGAGTTTACGGCCGTAAACTCACCGAGCCTTCAGGAACCGTAAGCCCTTCTTCGACCGTAAACACCTTTTAAGTGGTGTTTTTGACTGAAAACTCACCTTCTTCGATTCGATCAAGTCTCGGATTTCGTTAAGTGTCGTGCAACAACTCGAGGATCTTCATTTTCAGCCAACGATTTCACGCAACAACTGTGAGTTCATACCCCTACATTTTTCCGTGTTTTTAATGTTTTCAGGGGGTGAATACAAGCTAAACATAAGTTTTCAATACAAGCTAAACGTAAATGTTTTCAAAAACTTATGCAAATCTCATACATTAAATCCCTTTTGTACTATGCTGAGCATAAGGGACGTTTTCATTAAAATTTGCATAGTTTTTCGGACACGCTATTCACTACATTATACATGCAAACTATAATCGGTATAGTTTGGGATTTTTCTAAAAACATAACAAGTACAGAAACTTTCACTGTTATACATATGCACTGAGATAGAAACCATTTACAGTTTACATCACCACTTTATCATGGTTTTTCATAACTGTAATTATCATTATATACGGTATACATACGGATTTTCACTTCGGTAGAACGCTACTACACTACATGTAAACTAGATTGTATGATACTGTGAGGCGCTACTTCACTACTGTACCCTTACGTGTACATGGATATATCCTACCACTGTATAACCAGAGTCCCCTGGAGGGAGAGCGTGAGATTTGTGAATAGATCTATTCGGGACTGACAATCCCACATCTGGACTGCTAGCTACAGTTAGGCGGGCACGCCTGAGATGTACAAATGTCATTTAACTCGACGCCTGAAGAACGTTGGAAATGTCTCTAGTTATATCAAGCATGGTTATACGACTCACAATATGTGTAAACCACCTTTAGTTTACAACTTAACACTCTTCAACAGTTCTATTTTTACTAAATAGAACTGATACACACTACGTAATCTGGCTAAGGCCAGGGTTTTTCAAACAGAACCGACTATGAAATGGTTTCACATGCAAAATACTCATACTTCATGATTAGTTTTAGCTAGTCACATGAGGTAATATTTTCGCACATCACTACAGTTTTCCGTAACGAACATTCATGGTTTTATACGAAATCGATAACGCTAACTTTTCACTAAAGAAAATATCGGATTTTCTCGAAACTATTCAAATATTTTCCGAACTCATCAACGATTTTCACCTCAAACCACCGCTTATGAACTCACCAGCTTTATGCTGATACTCTTTTAAACTGCTTGTATTCTCAGGAAATCAGTAGACAGGTACCTGCTGGGTTTTTGAAGAGTTGAAGCAATAAGAGTTTAATGTTTATATTCATACAAGTTATATGATGTAATTCAAACAAGTTTCAGAACTGATGTAAACATTTTTACTTTAGTATGCACTGTACTGGTTGTGTTGCTATGATTGCTATTATTCATTGGTTGTGATGCTACACATGACGTCCTCCGGCCCGGAACGTTTCCGCCATCGGTGTCGGGGTGTGATAAAATCCGCTGGGGTAAAAGGAATGGATAAACTTCGACGCAAATGCTTGCTTGTACCTACTCATCAAATTACACACAACAATATGTTTTATAACACCAAGTTACTGGTGTATTTACATACGCCAATGTGCAACCGACTCGCAACTAGAAGTCACATGTCTCCGTTTCAAGAATATAAGATATTATCATCTCACAATCACTCGTGATAAAATCCATGAAGTGATTCAGATGAGCGTGGGTTGAATCCAATACCCGAATCTTATTCCAAGAGTACTCATGAACACTGTAGCCAATTTGTGCTATGACTAAAACACCTCTACAGACCCATTCATGACAGTCTTGCCTCAATACCTACTTCCAAAGTATGATCGACTGTGGATGGTTTGAATAACCTAGTTATTCGGGAAGTCAAAACGTGCAAAGTGAAACAAAAGAATAATACTAATCCTATATGGCCCCAAAACGTTTGAGTCCCATATTGATTACTCATTATTCATTGTATAATGTTTCGATTTATCAACTTAATACTTGAATAAAAATAATAGCTATGCCATGCTCCAAGCATGCACACCATGTTTGTCTATGGTCCTGACTTTGTGAAATAGATCAATTGAAAACATTTCAATGATGATCATTTCTGAATTCCAAATCCTTATTGCAAGTGTAAGAATTCCAAATTCTTGTCATTGCTAAACTTTCATGTAATGCAGCCTTTGTAATGTCATGGTACCAAAAGTCACAAAGACCTGACCAACGATATTACAAAACTTTTCACTGGAAATTGATAACAAAGAAATTCCAAGGAAGCAAAGTCTCAAATTCAAAGTACATTCCTTTGAACATCCTTCTTGCATTAAGTTTCCTAATCTTACATAGATTTAAAGAATAACTTCCACTTATGGAAACATTTCCATATTCCCATTTTGACTATCACTTCTGAACAAGAGTTACCTCTTCTCAGAGTATGCCAATATGGTCCGTTCCAAAATTTTAAATATACTTCCAATTGTCCATGAGCAACCAATCTTTGGTAAACCTCAGATTGTCCTCGACAATTGCTTAAACATTTTAGTCATATCCGATTCTATTCCTTTTTCCCTCTTAATGCCCTAGGCATTTGGAAAAATTAGAACACGAGAATATTATAGCATATGCAATCGATCCTATACCCGAAGCATATGAGTTGCGATTCATAATGTCTAACATAAAGACATGATACTTGATCTGTCTTTTGCTATAATATTTCTATTTGTCATGTTCTCATAATTTTGATTATGAAGAGGGATGTCGTAATCATAATCAAATTTTGAGAACGAAATTAACATTTCCATATATATAGAATTTCCTTATGTTGAATTCTATTTACCATGTTCTCACAATTCGAACTATGAAGAGGGATGCCGTAATCATAATCGAATATGAGAACGCAATTAACATTTCCAACATAGCATTCATATATATCCTTGACTAAATTTGATTAAAATCTCAATCTAAGCTTTTAGATTTGAAATGAAGTATGAATTCCTCTCCCTTAATTATAGCAAAACAACTTTTCAAACCCTGCATCTTTGCAAATTGAAACTTTTGTTTTCTATGATTAACATTGCTAACTTGAAACTCTTAACGTAATAATCGTGCTCCCACTAGCATAATAATTACATTAGCATAACACTTATGCTCCCAATAGCTTTGACATGTATTCAGAAATCAGCTGGACTTCTAGAAATCAATAATTATTGACTTTTATTACCAAAGTTCAGATTTCTGATATGGGATGCTTCGATAAGACTTTATCTAGGCTTCTCAAACTCATACACCTTTCCTTAGATAACTCACATGTGTGTCTAAACATATTTAGAACTTACTTCAATAAGTCTCAAATGTTTAGACCTTTTTCCATTTCTCACAATTCGAACTATGAAGAGGGATGCCGTAATCATAATCGAATTTGAGAATGCAAATATCACAATTGTTAACTATTAAAGTCTACTTACTGAAAGCGTTTCCTCACAATCATTTTCATGAATTGGAGAGAAACCTTATGACACTTAGATTTTATGGTATATGTGGTCCTATCCATGTGAATTTGTCATAACCATAATCACAAGACATGGTTAGTGACAAATCCCAACCCATATGGACAGAATTTGTTCAATCATAATTTCTTGCTACCTGGTAGCACAAGGGCCTACCATTGCTTCCTATATTGTTATGCAAACAACTGAGAACTCATAGAACTCACATGCATAGTCATCCAACTAGATTGGGCACATAAACAAGAATATGTCAACACGATAGGTTACAAACCTCAAGTCGTGTGCTAGTGTTTAACAATAGATTTACTCTTGATTAGTTCTTGAAACTTTCAAGATCTTTAAGACTCCCACTGACCTCTTGACATATAAGACTCACTTTGTCAAGAAACATTCTCGACAAACAAATATTCAAGAGTTAGTTGGGTTTCTTATCAAGACAAACACTTCACACAATTGGCCTTAGTTGGTCTTTGTTTTATCCAAAACATCACAACTTACCAATTTCAAATGTACAAGAGTAGAAAACATTTTACTCTACATTTGATAAGTGTTATAAAGCTTTCTTAAGATTATGTCACTCAAGTTACAATCTTGGAGTATGACTCTAAGACTTGTTCTTGGAACGAAGTATGATTCACCTTTTGATTTAACCATTCCAACAATTCACGATTCCTCTTCTTGGCCATACAAATGCACTAAGATATCCTTAGAGGATCAATTGTGACATGGTTTTCATAATCATTAAGATGATCATAAAACACGATACTCAAGTACTCTCCCATCTTTTCATATTGGAGAAACTTCTATCTTTCTGCCTAATTTGATTCTTCTCATTCGTTCTGCCATACATTGAACTTTTCCAATGATTCAGAATTATACTTAAACTTGTAAGCATAACCATATTTACTAAACTTTAGTAAATTATGACGAATAGTCTTATCGTTCTTTGTGGTGGACCTGACCAACGCACACCCAATGTACCCGATCCCCTAGTCCTTCACTTGAGTCACATATTCATGTGAACAAGGAATTAGTCTTAATTTTCCAAAGATGAAGTTCTCATTTATCACACAATACCAGTTGCATGATTCCAAGTTTCTATCTAACTGAAACTTGGGTGATGAGAATCTTTCCTTATTTGGTAAATTTTGACACTACCACAAACGAAGGAATCAAATCCATATTGAACATTGCTAGAATATACATAAACATCAATTTTCACAAATGCCATTGTAAGGAGATATAAAATAAAATAAAATCAATATTTTATTTATTTATAAAACGTGGAAAACTTTTCCTTACAATGCAATTACAAATGAAAACTATGTTACTACATATTTCTAAGAAATCTATCATAAGTCTTAAGTAGTAGCACAAGAATCCGATCATCGAACCATGCGATTGAAATCCATCTTTGCGACCAGATTCAACATACTCTTCCTTTAAGCTTCCTTTCTCTTCTTCAATCCTTCAAAACATCAAAATGTAACTACATTACATCATGTATTAAGGATCTCCAAATAGGAACTTAATAGAGTTAGATAATGGACTTACCTAAAGCAAAATCAAACTTTTTGACTTTGCCATCCTTGCGATCTTTCAGGCAGCTTCACAACCAGTGCCCCTTCTCTTGGCAGTAGAAACATATGGACTCTTTGGTACATGGGACTATCTCATACTTAGCCTTTCTCTTTACCATTTGTTAAAATGACTTGACCATGGCCGATACCTTTCCATTGGGAAGAGAAAGCTTTTATGGACTTTCAATGTTACCATTGTCACTGTCCATGGAAGTTTGGGGAGTAGATCTTCCAATAAAATTTGCTTTACCAGTGCGCTAAATCATTTCTGATTCAACAACAACATGCAAATATGTTAGATCAATAAGGGTCATGTCGTGATCTCCCATATAATAGTCCTTAAGGGAACCCGCTATATGACTTAGGGAGTGACTGAGGAACCAAGTTAACAACCAACTTCCTCGAGACTTTGACACCCAACTCTCCCAGGCTGTCAATATGTGACTTTATCTCCAAGACATGAGCACATATATAATTTCCTTCCTGCCAATAGGGCTTTGAGTGACCTTGAACTTGTGGGTTAGGGAGAATTATTGGAGGAGGTGGAGGAAGTGAAGTTCCACTACAGCACGAAGAAGGGATTAATCTTTCACCGTGATCACCTTGTGGAAAATCATCTTGTAAAGAAAGTTTTTTCAAAAGATTCGGGAAGACCATAGTTGTCTGAACAAGACATCTATAATGGGAGAAATTCAAGTTTAGTTGATTTAGGTCCTTAATATAACACCCAAATGAAATATTAAGGCTAGGACCCAACACAATATTTTACAATTTGGAAGAGGGATTCCGTAATCCATATTGCAAAATATGTGAAGGTAGATAAATGACGTTTACCAATTTCCACCATGAAAAACGAAATTGATTATTAAGTTTTAAATGGATTGAAATTCCTATATCCTTTGAGATTCATTGAATTTTTTCAATGGCATGTTTAAATCTCGATTGTGCCCTTCAAGTTTGTGACTGGGATGCCGAGGATCACAAAGAAGGTGTGAATAACCATGAAAATTAGCTTGGTACACCCAATGTTACAACCACCTAATCAATGTGCCGGTTAACCACACACGCTCCATTGATCTATGATTAACATCAAGCTACCCTTTGCCATGCACTGTCAGTCCCAGGTTAGTGTGTCGGTTAATCACACACGCTCCACTAACGACTTAACAAGATGCAAAGTGCAATTTCATGGGTTAGCACCAAATTCACATTTTCCGAAGTAACTAAGATTGGGAATTTATAAGTGCTTAGTTACTTAGTATTTCATTATACTTTTAATGAGAATTTAAATGTCCTGTCAAACCTGCTCGGCTAACGACTCTCCACCAGTCAAGGAAGCGGTGGGTGAGAGTGGACACCCATTAAACTTCCGTTTTATACGCAGTAACCTTATACCCCCCCTTATAGACCGACTTCGTGAATGAGGCCTACTAACGGGTAAGACTGACTTTACTCTTATACATATATATAAATATTAAACCTATAATATTATCATAGTATAAGGGTTGAATTTTACAGTTTTAAAATTCTAGGGTTTGGAACTAAATGTTTCAAAGTGAGACTTTGCATTTACAAATTCCAAAACTTGAGGTAAAGTTTTGAACTATTCAAAAACTTTTAGAATCCATAACTTATGATTTTAATATAGGTTTTATGAAAAGACTCTTAACATTTCATAACTTGAGGACAAGTTATGGAGTTCATAAAAACATTTATGTAAAAGACTCTTCAAGTTCCATAACTTGAGGACAAGTTATGGAAGACTTATGATGACATTTAAAAATGAGACTTTTCACTTTCCATAACTTGAGGACAAGTTATGAATTTCATCAAAAACATTTAGATCAAAAATTGTAACTAACAAAATCAAACAATTTGCCTATGATCTAATTAAACGCATACGTTAAGATAATTCATATCAAACAAGTTTCAAGAAATTAGCCTAATCATATAAACTAATACAAATCATGAAACTTTGACAATTATCTTTTATTTGGATGACAATCATCATTACCATATCAACAAAATCTGATTTTATGAACTAAAACATTTTGTGGTAATAATTCTAATCCAAAACAGGCCAAAAAACTCGAAAAATTGCCTACTGGAGGACCAACTCGGCGAGTACATGAACTGGACTCATCGAGTAGGACTTTTTCTGAGTGGACTCGACGAGTCCCCCAGTGAACTCAACGAGTTCACTATCCAGAATGTAGAAAATTCGATTTTTCTTGCTTTGAAAGCCAATAAAACATCAAGTATAGTGGGAAACAATCCTAGGCTCTGATACCACTGAAGGGTTTTAGTATACTACAACATCCTATGGTGCACATACAACCCTAAATTCTTTGGATCTATGTTTTCTCTAATTATACATGCAATATTGTTTCCAAAGCATTAAGCCTACAACTAGCATATAAAATGATATAATCAATATAAAGGGAGTTATAGAATTACCTCTTTGTTGTAGCTTGTAGAACTTCTTGAGTTTGGCCTTTAAGAACTTAGTGCCCCAAGTGTTGCACCTCGAATGGAATCACAACACACCTAGAACAAAGGAGACTTTTGAGAGAGTATTTATTGCACCAAAATCGGCTATAGTGACTCCAAGAACACTAGTGTGCATTTTGGATGCTAAGGGCTTCTTATATAGTGTGGCAAGATTAGGGTTACACCATGTAAACCCTAATGGGTATGACCTTCCATATTCCTTAGGCTCCATGGGTTTAAACCTCCATGGATCATCCCTGGGTTGTAACATTGGTTTAGCCCAACCTAAAGAATCATGGATCATTGGCCCACACCATAAGAATGAATGATTTACCAAATCAATCCCCTTACATTTAAGTAGTCTCTTTTGATCACAAAATTAATTCCAAATTAATTCTTGATCAATACTAATTAAATAATATGAAATATATTAGAACTTATAATATATTAATAAATCATAAATAACCTCTTCTCAAAAGTTCATCCTATCAAATTGTCCTGGTGATATGCAACCCAAATGGACCATGCTACTCTCGGGTCTAGTAAATACCAATTATAGTTATGGGCTTAGACACCTAATCCAACACTAACTTGCTTCCTCAAGTTTGTGTGTACTATCACTACTTTCTTAGGTTGGTCCCTAGTAGTAGTAGGAGATAGTTAGTTTTAGTTCAACAAATTTATGATGATTTCCTATAATCAAGCTATAACTATTGATCCCGAAAACCACGATGCTTCATCGGATGTCGCAAATGTGTTTAGAAAGTTATGCGTGCTTCGACTTGCCGTCAGGTTGTATCTAGCAACCACAGGTGGGAGTGTCAATCCCGTATAGATCTATACATATCTCTTCCGCTCACTTAAGATTTAACGATTATAGGCCGGGAGCTAGCTGAAAATCTATCAGCATGTTGATGAATTGTGTCTTATCTAACTCTTGTTGTGGGGGCCTCCCCTGGTCATTCGTGTTGTTATTGGTGTTGTAGTTATACGAGTTTACTTATTACATATATTATTTATCTGATATATATATATATATATATATATATATATATATATATATATATATATATATATATATATAATTAGTGTGCTTCACGTAGTCGAGTATTTGGGCAAAGTAACACTAGGTACTAAGCTTATCCAAAGGGTGACTATAATAACGAGCTTCAGTATTTCCTGAAAACTGGCCAGCGTGACAAACAAGTGTGATCTTATCTATAATTGTGGTTTAGTGTAATGATTAAGCATAATATTAGCTAAAAAGTTTGGGCAGAGTATCTACCAGGCGATATGAGCATAATTATCTAACTAAAATTAGTAATAACTATGTAAAGTTGCATTTTTAAAAATATATCCCCCCCTTTAAAGATTTGGAAAATGGGGTTGTGATCTCACTTGTGAGTTATGAAAACGTTGCTGTAGGGTAGAAACCATAAGTTAGCACTTCGAGAAGCGCTTAAGGCACTGGCACGTGTATCGAGACAGAAATAGAAAGCATGAGAGGGGTGAGGAAATGATCTGCCAAAGCTTGCTATTTATAGCAAGTTTTGGAGTATGCGTCGTGCAAATGCGCGTGAACCATAGATTGCTGCCACCAACTCTTATATATCTGTGTAGGTCTCGTCATTCACTACAACTTTCTGTTTGGTCGTTTTGTCTAGTTTTGACTTTCGTTTTTCGACGCGTTTTTATTACCGTTATGATTTTATAAATATCATAACTCTCTCAAATGGCTTCTATTTTAGGCTTTCCTTGCCACATAAGTCCTACTTTAAGTAGTAATACAATTGCCTAGTTGGTGACTTTTTCCAAAAGTCAACCAATCTCCTTGTAGTTTTCGTCGTTGTCACTTTTTAAGTAAGATAAATATTTATTTACTATAAATGTCATACTCACCCATAACGTGTCGGATTCTTACAAAATTTATATTTCTATAATCGCGATGACTTAAGAAGTCTAAATATGCTAACCTGCTCTCAAAGTGATGTGGCGTTTTGGGCACATATTTTTGAGCCTAATGGTTGACGTAATTAAGAACGGAAAATTCGAATATATTAAAATATATCATGTGGTTATAAGGTTGTCCTTATTATATTTTTACGTATTATCGTTTAATATTAATGGCGGTTGGTGACGAATTCTCTGGGTTGTCACATCCTTCTGCATGTTAAAAGAATTTTCGTCCCTGTAACGACCCAAATTTTACAAAGAAAATTTTCAATTTTAATTAGTCAACCATATTTCATAAAACATGAAAATCCCAATAATTTTTTTCAAAACCACCAACATTACAACATTATTATTTTCAAAACATCAGAGTGTCCCCCAAACCATATCGGAAAAGAGAGATGGAGTGCACGCCACATCATCATGCCTTGACTTTGCCCTTGGGCTTCGATGTACCTGAAACAAATCCATAGACGGTAAGCTGAAAGCTTAGTGAGTCCCCCAGAGCATACCCCACACAAACCACATATCACATTAGCTATAAAACCTATCTCTACCACTATCACACGTCAATTAGCTATGAAGCTATCTCTACCGTTAGCCACAAGGCTATCTCTACCATCAGCCATGAAGGCTGTCTCTACCTTTAGCCATAAGACCATCTATACCATTAGCCATAAAGGTATCTCTACCATTAGCCACAGAGGCTATCTCTACCGCATATCATGCATACATTCATATCACACCTCTACATAGCAAATAAACCAACTAACATAAAATGGGTCGGCCTTGGTGCCTTAGACCCATTGGTATGGTGAGAAAACTCACCTCACAAAGCTGAACCAGCAACTGAATTTAGGTATGACCTGCGCTGCTCCTCCCAAACTGCCTATAACCAACAAATAATAATCTTAACTCAGCCCCTAAGGCTCCTCTAAGTCAAACCTGGTCAAATTCTAGGTCTGTAGTCAAGGTCAACAGTCCATATCGACCTTGACTCGACGAGTGCAATTAGCCACTCATCAGGTTCCTTGCTTAACTCATCGACTCGCCGAGTCATCCGAGGGACTCATCGAGTTCCTTGATGTTTACGGCCGTAAACTCCCAACCGAACACCCTTGACCGTGAACCCTTGGCCGTGAACCCTTGGCCGTAAACCTTCGGCTGTGAACGAGGAAACCTTCTCGACTTGCCGAGTCCCCTTAGTCCCTAATGTTTACGGCCCTTTCCAGTGGGACTCAAGGTCCCAAACTTCAGATCTATACTTTACTAGTGTGGATAACACGTAAAGTTGCAAACTTTACACGCATGCAAAGCCTCACATGGCCATAACACCAAAACTAACCTTCAAACAAGGGTTTCATGCATGGAGAGGGAATGAGCTTAATAAAAGGTGCAACTTTATGATATTTGGGACCTAAGAAGGTCCAGATCTAGAACCATATCCTTGTGATAGGTTCAGATCTAACCTTGCTTCCATTTCCTCAAAGTTGGTCATAACTCTCAAATAGAATCTAGGCTTAAGGTAACAGATTCATACCTCAATTCAATGCCCAAGACGAACTAGATACTAGATTTAGTGGTTTCCTCTTGATACTTCTTCTTCAATCTTGGAATTCCTTCCACAATCCCAAGGTTTAAGCTCCCAAAGCTCTTACTTGACACACCCAAGTGTTTGCGGCCGTAAATGATCTCTTATGATGTTAAGGGAGGCTACAAAGGTGTATAATGTCGTTTATATAGGAAAAACCCCAAAATTTAGGGTTTTCTTTAAACAGCTCGGACTCGCCGAGTCGACCCTTCGAATCGCCGAGTCGGTCCCGTCCCGCGTTCCATGATATCACGACCCTACTCGACGAGTTGATCTCCCAACTCGCCGAGTCCATACATAAAACCTTTCCAAATCAAACCAGGTGTTACAGTCCCAAAATTTAACATGTAGTTGAGGTGTTCTTAAATAAACGGCGATACTTGCTCCTCATTTGATCTTTGCATTCCTATGTGTATTCCGGTCCTCGCTTAGAGTTCCATCGTACCTTGAATATGGGAATATGGCTTTGGTTAAGCCTCTTGACTTCGTGATCGATGATTTCAATTGGTTCCTCGATGAAGTTGAGTTTTATGTTCATTTGGATTTCGTCGAGAGGTACAACTAGCATGTCTTCAGAGAGACATTTCTTAAGGTTTGAAACATGGAAGCGTTGTGTACGTTGTTGAGCTCTTAGGGCAGAGCGAGTCGGTAGGCTACCAGGCCTATTTTGGTAAGGATCTCGAAGGGTCCTATGTATCGCAGATTGAGTTTGCCCCTCTTTTCAAATCTTATAACTCCTTTCCAAGGAGATACTCTTAGCATGACTGTATCTCCAACTTGAAATTCAATTGGTTTTCGTCATAAGTCGGCGTATTTCTTTTGACGACCACGACCCGTTCTTAATTGTTCCTTAATTTTCACGATCCTCTCGGTTGTTTCATGAATAATCTTCGATCCAATTAGGAAGGTGTTCATTGTGTGTTTCTTTGCTAGTTGGGTATCACCGACTTCCGCCCAACACAACGGTGAATGGCACTTTCTACCATAAAGTGCTTCAAATGGTGCAACCTTTATACTCGTGTGATAACTATTGTTATATGAGAACTCAACCAACGATAGGTGGGTTTCCCATGCATCTCCAAAGTCTATCAAACATGCTCTGAGCATATCTTACAAGGTTTATATGGTCCTTTAGTTTTGACCATCTGTCTGTGGCTGATAGGCAGTACTCATATCGAGTCGGGTTCCTAGTGTCCGTTGCATTGACTGCCAAAACCGAGATGTAAATCGACTGTCTCTTTCTAAGATAATAGATGTCGGTATGCCGTGTAGCCATCCAGGCTATCTCCTTGACATAAGTCCTGGTTAACTTCTCCATTTTGTCTGTTTCCTTAATGGGTAGGAAATAGGCAGACTCAGTCAGACGATCGATTTCTACCCAAATCATGTCGTAACCACTAGGAATCTTGGATAGTTTTGTGATGAAATCCATGGAAACTTGATCCTATTTCCACTCGGGTATTTCGGGTTGTTGCAATAAACCCGATGGTTTCTGGTACTCTACATTGACCTTAGCACATGTCAAGCATTTTCTCACGTAGGTGGCAATTTATGCCTTCAAGTTCGGCCACCAATACCTTTTCTTTAAGTCAAGATACATCTTATCTGATCCTGGGTGAAATAATTATCTTTTCTTGTGAGCTTCGTTCAGTACTAGGCTCCTGATGTCCCAAAATTTTGGTACCCAAATTCGGTCCATGAAATGCAAGGCTCCATCTTCCTTGGACTCAAATTGTTTTTCCATACCACGTAAGCATTGTTTTGCCTTGTTTTTTTTTCCTTAAGTGACTTTACTTGAGCTTCTCGGATTTGTGAAGGAATGTATGATTGAATTGTTATAGTGAGCGCTTTCACTCTGCGAGGTTTGGCTCGTTCCTTTCTATTTAGGGCATCGATTTGCTCGGGTGGTACTGAATCTCACACTCGTAGTCATTCAATAGCTCAAGCTATCTTCGTTGTCTCATGTTGAGTTCCTTTGGTTGAAGATGTGGTGAAGACTTTTGTGTTCTGTGTATATGACACGCTTCGTGCCATACAAGCAGTATCACCAGGTCTTTAAGGCGAAAATTACAACTCCCAATTCCAAGTCATAGGTGGTGCAATTATTATCGTGAGTCTTGAGTTGGCGCGAGGCATAAGAGATGACGTTATCTCTTTGCATAAGTACGCTGTTGGGTATTTATTCAAAAATCCGGTTTCACAACCGATAAAATTGACAACGGAAGCTTTAAAAATGTTGAATAAAACTAAAACTATTTTACCCACCAAGGATCATTTTACAAGAGTTAGGAAGATTAAAACAAACATAGAAGGGAAAGCATAACAACCTTTGAAGACTTTGATCCTCATGGGAGGTTGGAAGTTGATGAAGTGTGGCATGAAACTCTAAAGCAAGAGTTCTCTATAAGTATCCACCAAGCAAGAGTGAAGCCATCAAAACATGCTAGTATTCACTTGTAATTTGTTATTCATAAGCCTTTGAAATATATACCAAATATATGTTCAAAGGTGAAGCAACAAAGGGACCTTTTCTAGCATCAAAATGCAAGAGAATGGAGGAGAATAAGAATGCTTTAACTTCGAAATTTGGCAGCCTCTTGGCAGCACTTTTGCTCTCGGTTTTGCTAGCCAAAGAAGAGGAAGAATGAAGGCTTTCAAGCATCCGCTCTAACCTTCCATGCCCTCCCTTATATAGAGGCCAAAAAAAAAAGCAAAGGGAAACCATAAAGTAAAAGAGGGACAACTTTGTCCCAAACATGGCAAAAGAAGACCACGCTTGGTCTCCTTACAATTTTCGAAAAAGGCATGTCCAAAAGAAGAGAAAAGTTGTCTCATGGCTAGTTTTTATACACATACATGTTATCTTTATAAAAATCAATTATTTTTATAAAGAATTCCCAACATATATATATATATATATATATATATATATATATATATATATATATATATATATATAAATATCTTATTTTATATAAAACTAAATTTTATATAAATAAACTCCAACTAGTTTATTAAGATATAAATATAACTTATAAATAATCATACTTTATGATATATATTTCATAAGTTGTTATTTCTCCGATAAATATTATTTCCACAAATAATAAAATTCCCAATTAGTAAAATATTATTTCCATGAAATAATAATTTTCCAATTAAATACAAGTGTTGATTTATTTATTAATAATCAAATTATACTAATAAATAATCAATTGGCGGTAACTTGCTATATGGTGTGACCCTATAGGATCATATATTATTAGCAATATCATTGTATAATGACTCTTGGGCATACTAGATCTTTCATACGCATCCAATGCCTTGATGTGATGCATCACAATAGATGACGAAGTCTTCGGTTCCTTCTAGGAGTGAAAGGATTGACTCACTACACAACATGTGTTTCAACTTCTGAAACGCCGATTCTTTTTGTGCTTTCCATTCGAACTTCGTATCTTTCTGTGTAAGTGTCGTGAGGGGTTTTTCTAGCTTTGAGAAATTTTCTATAAATATATTGTAATAGTCTGCCAATCCCATAAATTGACATAATTATGTTGGTGTCGTGGGTGCTTCCCAATTCTTTATGGATTTGATCTTTGAAGGATCTATGTGAATACCCTTGTCGCTGACCACATGTTCTAGAAAGTTTACTTCCCTGATCCAAAATTCACACTTTGAAAATTTTGCATACAATTTCTCATTCCTTAATAACCCCAAAATGAATCAGAGGTGTTGACCGTGTTCTTCATCTATTCATGAGTATATTAATATATCATCGATGAATACGATCATGAATTTGTCCATGTAGGGTTTACAAACATGATTCATTAGATCCATGAAGACTACTGGGGCATTAGTTAGGTCAAAAGGCATAACCAGGAACTCGTAGTGGCCATATCGAGTTCTAAATGTCGTATTCGGGATGTCCCCTTCTTGCACTCGAAGTTGATGGTACCCTGACCTTACATCAATCTTTGAGTAGAAGTTCGATCGTTGTAGTTGATTAAATAGATCGCCGATCCTTGGGAGTGGATATCTATTCTTGATCGTCAACTTATTCAGTTCTCGATAATCGATGCACATTCTGAAGGTTCCGTCCTTCTTCTTTACGAATAGCATCGAGGCTCCCCAGGGTGAGAAACTTGGTCTTATAGAGCCTTTGTCCAAAAGCTCTTGAAGTTGACCGAACAACTCTTGCATTTACGAAGGGGCTAATCGATAGGGATATTTTTCCACTGGAGCTGCCCCTGGGACTAGGTCAATCCGAAATTAAACTTCGCAAATTGATGGAAGTCCGGGCATGTCCTCCATAAATATGTCGGGAAAATCACATACTTGAGGTATGTCCTTGATTTACTTCTTCTTGCGCCTCTTGTCTACGATGTGGGCCAAGAAAGCATGATATTTATTATGAAGGTATTTTTGTGCCTTCATGCAGGAGATGATTCTAAGGCTTTTGCTGGTCTTATCTCTGTTGATTACCAAATACTCCCCATTGGGTAAGGGTAATCGTACTGCCTTGTCGTAGCATAAGATCTCAGCTCAGTGTGGCGATAACTAATCCATGCCAATGATGACATCGAAGCTACCGATGGTCATGGGCATGAGGTTGACGTGAAAAGTGTGGTGATTGAGAGTTAGAAGGCAATTTTATAGTATTTTCTGAGTACTATCGGATTATCCATTGGCCATTTCTATCATATAAGGCTCATCTAAGTTCCTAGACTTATGAGAGTGTTCTTAAGCTTAAAAAGTGTATTTGTGGCCATTTCTACCAAACCCTAATCGGCCTCCATAGCCTCATTTCACCCTTTCACCCCAGATTTCCTTGTGAGAGTGTTCTTGAGCTTAAAAAGTATATTTGTGGCCATTTTAGAGATTATTCAAGAAGAAGAAGTTAGTGAGAAAGCTTGGTGTGGCATTGAGCTTCAAGATCCTGCATCTAGTTCATCTTGAAGAGCTTCTGGAGGTATAAAGTCTTAATCTTGCCATCTTATTCATTAGATTGAGCTAGGGTTTGCTATATTGTCCTCTTTTGGGTTCATAAGTTACCTCTTGGGAGTTTAAGCAACTCTAGAGCTTAGGAAGAGAAGATATGAGGTCCCTTAGTTCATTCATTCCATAAAAATGTAGTCTTGATGGGTGTTTTGACCTCATGTATGAGTTAAGACCCTTGGAAAGGTCTTAATGGGTTGTGGGGAGCATATGGAGCATGCAAAGGCATAAAGTTGCCAACTTTATGCCTTAGGACATATTAATGGACTCAGATCTAAAGTTGGATGTTAAAATTCCAAGCATTAAGAGCTTAATGGTTGTTTGTGCAAGTCTGACTTGTACACCGCGCATAGTAGCATGTACGTAGTGCATACTGGAGTGGTATGCAAGGCGTACGCACTCAGATGGGTTTGGGCTTTTTTTGGGCCTGTAATTCATTGGGCCTTATTCAATGTTGGGTTTGTACCCCTTTTAGAGTTTTGGGCTGATTTTGGTGTTTTGGGGTCATAGTTGTTTTGGGTGGGCCTTATTGGGCCATGAGGCCCATTAATAGCTTTGGACACAAACTTTTAGCCCATTAGCAAAGGAAAGACTCTTGAGCCATTTTGAAAGGACTTGGGCTAAGAATGTATTTGGGATTGAAGGGAAGGCACATTTGAGGAGTTGGGTCCAATTTGGAAAATTG
Source organism: Lactuca virosa (assembly GCF_052849685.1). Taxonomy (NCBI): domain Eukaryota; kingdom Viridiplantae; phylum Streptophyta; class Magnoliopsida; order Asterales; family Asteraceae; genus Lactuca; species Lactuca virosa. Next base: position 122,306,162 of record NC_136432.1, on the reverse strand, counting down.
GGCCAATAGCGGGCCATTAGTGGCTTTTATGGATTTTACAGTTTTGTGCCTTGTCGGTTTTGGGCTTGGGACATAGTTATGAATCTTCTTGGGCTAGGGGTAAAATGGTCTATTTACCCCAAGTGTGGATTTAGGGTTATGCATTGAAACCCAAATGGTTAATTGGGTTTGGTCTTGATGATTGACAGTTTGGGGATCGGTCGGCCAGCAGCCAGAGATTTATTCGCGGGACTTCGGCAGTGCGAGGTGAGTCTCCTCACCATACCAATGGGTCGAAGGCACCAAGTCTAGCCCATTACTTTCTATGTGGTATGCTAGTTGATTATGTGGTATGTGGTATGCTTGTTGTATTTGTGATACTTTCATGAAAGACCTCGGGGGGTTCCCGAGGAACTGGGGTGTAAGACGTTGGAGGGTTTCCATGGCATCCTTAGTAAAGACCTTGGGGGTTCCCGATGCACTAGGGTGTAAGACCTTGGAGGGTTTCCATGGCATCCTTAGTAAAGACCTCGGGGGGTTCCCGAGGCACTTGGGTGTATGACCTTGGAGGGTTTCCATGGCATCCTTGGGCTAAGACCATGTGGGGGTTCCCATGGCACCCGGAGTAGGACCCTGGAGGGTTTCCAGGGCATCCTTATGTGTTTGTATGTATGGTTTATATGGTAGTTGGGCTAAGACCATGTGGGGGTTCTCGTAGCACCCGAAGTAAGACCTTGGAGGGTTTCCACGACTTCCTTATATGTTTATATGCATGGTTTATGTGACTGATATGGACTATGTGCTTATGTGGATTGTGTGGGGTATGTTATGGGGAACTCACTAAGCTTTGTTCTTACAGTTGTTTATGATTTCAGGTATCATTGGTTTGGAAAGGAAGGGCCCGGTTTGATCGCAGCGCACACACCCGTGTTTTCCGCAATATGTATTTTGGGACGAACTCTAATAAATGTTTTTAATTAGCAATGTTTTTGGAATGCTTGGATTTAGAAGATATCTGTGTTTTGACTACGATAAAAATGAAAATTTTACCCTTGATTTTTGGGCCGTTACAGTCCGTATGCCCGATCACCTCCTCCAGCACCTGATAATGGAATTGGGCCTCGTCCCTCGCCTCTTGCAGCTGGTCCTGGACGAGTAAGGTCTGCATTTCCATTATGTCCCTCTCCTCCTCTAAGTACTGCACTCGATTCGTGAGTTTGGTCAGGGTCAACCTCAATAAGAAGAGCTCAGAGTCCATCGCTCCAAGGCAATCTGAGTGACGGGAGGTATTTGGTACCGTAAGAGAGATAGCCTGCTCGACAGGAGTATGTGGGGTAGGGGGAGGAGCAGTTGATGACTCCCCCACCTTGAATCGTGAGCCAGTATCCTCTTCCTGCCTCTAGGATCGTATCTGAGGCATCCAAGTGGCGTCTACAGAGGTTTTCTTTGTTGGCGGTGGTGATGTTGGTGGGGACGCCGCTCTCTTCCGAGAGGGAGCGAATGTAGTCTTCTTCAGGTTCTGTTTCACCCGAGTACGCGCGTATGTCATGTAAGATCTATGTAAAGGAGTGGTACTAGGTGGTGAGGTTTTTGGTGAGGTAGCAGTATCCTCCTCGTCCTCGTTGGGCTCGTACTCAAAACTGAGAAGCTCTAGCCCCACCGGTGTGTAGTCTGGTGAAAGGGCTGGTTCTGATGGGTGCTATACCAGAAGATAACCGGGATCCGTGTCATCACTTTCGTCGATTACCGGGGTATCGACAAAGTCTGATTCATCATGTACCGCACACTCCTCCTTCGATGAGGAAGCTTCCCTCCATGATCCATCACCTGCCATGCTCTCGACAAACCTGCATAAAACATCAAAAAGGAAAGATGTTTATGAGAGATGTGAAGATCAATCAAATAATATATAATATCCAATTATAAGTATGTAATAGATAGTACCCTTAACTCCGAGTTCCCATACTATGTTGTAAGTCAGTGATTCCAAGGGCAGGAAATCCTCGAGCCGATGTCGTTGAGTCAGAAATCTCCAAACGTAGAAGTTTCTAAAGGAATACTCTGAGTACAGAATCCTTGTCTATGCATGCAATCCAAAAGTCCTCAAGCGTTTTGATTGCCAAACACTGCATCCGATTTCGGTCGTGCGTCGTTCGAACCATAATAAAACTTAGTTGCACATTCTAGGTCTAGTTGTGGTACAACCGTTGTACTATACCAACTCTAAATATGGTTTTTGACCTAAAATCCTGAGTTGAGACTTCGTGGGTTCGTGTTGGTGAGTAGTAGATATACTTGTATGAGCGTATCTATATCGCTCTATATATTTTAGTCTTTTGTTGGGTTGGTTGAATTAATTTTTAGGGTTTTGTACTCCAAGACTATCAAGTAAGGATCGACCAGGTGATATGTACCATAGGGTAGGACTATTTTAGCATATAGCCATTCTGAAATCCAACAACCCAAGTGATAGTTCAAACTAGTCACCTCTCCCGTAAGTAGTCAAGAAGTAGGGTAATTAATATTAATACCCATTAACTTATTAGGCTTAAACTGTCAAACCTAATCAGAGTGTAGCCCTAGATTATAGTTTTATTTCATAAGGAATTACTAATTCGCTATAATCTGAAGCTCTTATACCACTCTGTCACACCCCTGGCTGAAGGTGGAAGCGCCAAGATGTGTGACATTAGGATGTTGGGATTCAGGACAAAGATATACATTGAGTAATACATTGGGTATACTAAATATTAGCTAAAACATTTGGGCAGAGTATCTACCGGGCATAATATCATCCTAATGTTATGAGCATAATTATCTAAATAAAATTAGTAATAACTACGTAAATTTCCATTTTTAAACATGTATCCCCCCCCCCCCCCCCCAAAAAAAAAAGATTTGGACATTGGGCCGTGAACTCACCTGTGAGTTATTAAAACGTTGTTATAGGGTAGAAACCACACGTTATCACTTCGAGAAGAGCCCAGGGCAGTGACACACAAATTGAGATAGAGAGAGAGAACATTTGAGAGGGGTGAGGAAACGATATGCCGAAGTTTGCTATTTATAGCAAGTTTTGGAGTGCGCGTGAACCAAAGATTTTTGCCACATGTCGACATCTCCGAGTGCCACATCATCCCGTATCCAGACATATGGTTTGATAGGTGCGTGTGGTGCACCGTACACGAGCGCGTGTGACGGTGAAAATTAAACTTTGAAATTCCATGACTCTCGCATACGAACTTCATTCTCAACGACTCTTATATATCCGTGTAGGTCTTGTCATTCTCTACAACTTTCCTTTTGGTCGTTTTGTCTAGTTTGGACTTTCATTTTTCGATGAGTTTTTATTACCGTTATGATTTTATAAAAATCATAACTCTTTCATGACTTCCGTTTTAGGCGTTCCTTGCCTCATAATTCCTAATTTAAGTCGTACTACGATGCCCTAGTTGGTGACTTTTTCCAAAAGTCAACCAATCTCATTGTAGTTTTCGTCGTTCTAACTTTTTAAGTACGGTAGATATTTATTTACTATAAATGTCATATCTCACCCATACCGTGTCAGATTCTTACAAAATTTATATTTCTGGAATCGCGGTGACTTATGGAGTCTAATTATGCTAACCTGCTTTCACTTTTTGTGCACTTATTTTTTAGCCTAATGGCTGACATAATTAAGGACGGATCGAATATATTAAAATATATCGTGTGTTTACAACGTTGTCCTTATTACATTTTTACTTCCTATCGATTAATATTAATGGCGGTTGGTGATGTATTCTCTGGGTTGTCACAATGATGATGAATTCTGATGTAACGTCCCTAAAACCATTAAAAAATTTCATTTTTATAAAATATTTTTTACAAAACCATAAGATGATCAACCATTGTTTTCAAATGAAATCCATAAAATCAGAGTATCAAATAATCTCTCAAAACATAAATCAGAAGGAGGGTGCGTACGATCACGCCTTCGCCTTGCCCCGATCATCTAGTGTACCTAAAAAGATTGAAATCAACAACTGTAAGCCAAAGCTTAGTGAGTTCCCCCAAAATACCCCACACAACAGAAAATATACAAACATGCATGCTGGGTCCACAATCATCGGACCGTATTACCCATGAGCCAACAAGATAAGTATGGATTGCTCCCGAGCCCACAACATAAGTCTGGATTGCCCACCCGGACCTCAAATTACGTCTAGATTGCACGAGATTATTGGCTTCCGCAAAAAGTAGTATCGCGTCAACCTGTAATGCTCACGTTTCCTGCTAGATTAGTCATTGTCATTTTGGCTTAACAAATGTCGAAATAAAAACCAAAATCCACACAAGAGGCCTAACATATAACTTTTCCCATTTTACCCTGTGGCTCCAAAACATAAAACAAGGGCTTAGGTTACATAACCAATATTATCAACATATAATAAGATCTAAAACCTATTATCTTGAAGACCAAGGCCTTTACTCGATCCATTTTTGCCCACCATCCCGAAATAAGAAACTTCTCGAAACAGGATGTTACATCTGATGAACCCATCTGTTATCACAATGCTATGGTAGATCCTAAATCTAACTAATGGATTTAAGCCAAGAATGCAAAGATGTAATACATGCAAGATAATCAAGTTTGGGAATTGGTTGAACTTCTTCCCCTTATTAAGACCGTTGGGAGTAAGTGGGCCTTCAAGAAGAAGATTGGCATGGATGAAAATTTATACACATTGAAATCAAGAATTATCACTGAAGGATTCAATCAAACTCATGGAGTTGACTATGATGAAAATTTTTATCTAGTCACTATGATTAAATCAATTTGGATACTATTTTGCATAACAACATATTATGACTATGGAATATGGCAAATAGATGTCAAACCTGATTTCTTTGAAGAAGATGTTTATATAGTTCAACCCAAATGTTTTGTTGATCAAAAGCATATTAATAGAGTGTGTAAACTCAAGAGATGCATTTATGGGTTAAAACAAGCATCTCGAAATTGGAATCTTCATTTCGTTGATGAAATCATAAAGTATGGTTTTATCAGAAACGAAGATGAATCTTATGTTTATAAGAAAACTAGTAGGAGCTCGATGACCTTGCTAGTCTTATATGTGGATGACATACTTATCATGGGAAATCACATTTTGACTTTGCATGGTGTAAAGTATTAGATTCGAAAGTGTTTTTCAATGAAGGATCTAGGTGAGCTAGTATACATTCTTGGTATAAAGATCCATAGAGGTAGATCAAAACAGTTAATAGGTTTAAGCCAAAGTACATACATTGAAAAAGTCTTGAAGCATTTCAAGATGGAAAAATCTAAGAGAGCCAATGGTGTAGGGAACAATATTGAGATCATCTCAAATTCCTAGCACAAGAGCTGAGCTAGAGAAAATGAGTGGGGTTCCAGATGCTTTGGTTGTTGGATCCATCATGTATGTGATGGGTTTTGAGCACTATAGCATCCCTATGGTGCACATACAACCCTAATGATTTGGATCTAAGTTTTATCTAATTATACATGCAATATTGTTTTTCCAAAGCATGAAGCCTAAACTAGCATACAACTTAGATATTTGAATCATAAAACCTCATTAGATGATTACCTCTTGTAGTAGCTTGTAGAACTTGACCTTATAAGAGCTTAGCACCCCAAGTGTGATGCCTCAAACAAGTCACAAACACCAAGAACAATTGGAGGAAAATGAGAGAGGCTTAGGAGACACCAAAATCGGCTGGCTTCTTCTAGGAATGCATGAGTGCCAATTTTGGAGCTAAGGGAACATATTTATAGTGTAGAATTCCAAGGGTCATTTGTAAACCCTAATTCATACACTTAGACTTTTAATACAATAACACTTCATGAACTCTTATATGAACTTAGTCCATAACTAGTTAATCATGGATCATTAGCCCAAATAACATGTATCACTGATTTACATAATCAGCCCCTGTTAATTTAATTAGTCTCTTTTGATCACTAAATTAATTCCAAAGTAATTCTTGAGAAATACCAATTAAAAAAATATGATTTCTCAATTATTATATTATTCTTATAATATATTAATAAATCACAAATAACCTCTTTCTCAAATATCCATCAAATCAAATTGTTTTGGTGAAGGCAACCCGAAATGGACCATGCTACTATCGGGTCAAGTACATACCAATTATAGTTATGGGCTTAGACACCTAATCCAATAGTCTCCCACTTGGATAAGTCTAATAACTATAATTGTAAGCACAACTTCAAAATCCGATTAGCAATCGTAGCTCTCAAAAGCCGTTGTCGAACTCTGATGCGTCCATTAGATAAGGGATCATATAATCCTCTGTTCTTAAGATATCGTGTGGAAAAATACATGGAATAAAGTCGTACTCATTGTCTAACAATTTGTTTCCCTATTTCTAATTTGTTTGACATAGAACTTAATTGAACACATCAATTGAGTCCTGACCGGGCCTGACACATAAGTTAAAACAAAATCATCGAGGGGCCCAAGATATCGCTTTTAATCCTCTTAGGATAAAAGGAACATATAAACTTTGACTTATATGCTTGTACTAACTACTCGTTAAATCATACACAATAATACGTTTTATAACATCAAGTTACTAATGCGGTTTCGTACTATCAATGGACAACCAACTCATAATCAACAACTCATATACCTTGGTTAGAAGACTATACGATATTATCGTCTCACAATCACTCGTGATAAATTCCATGAAGTGATTCATGTGAGCGTGGGTTTAGTCCAAGGTTGTAAAAATCGCTTGGCGGTAGCTCGGCGGTCGATTGGCGATAAGCGATTAATCGGACTAGGCGGTGATTAATCGGGGACCCTTAATTATTAATAAAATTATTTAAAAAATAAATATTCCCTAAAAAACTAAGTATTTGAAAATTTAAAATTTTAAAATTTTAAAATTTTGACAATTTTTGTTTAATATTTTAAAATTTGAAAGCTTAAAATTTTGAAAATTTAAAATTTTGGTGTAATATTTGAAAATTAAATTTTTTTGAATTTTTTTAAAAATTCCCGCCTATGACCGCCAAGGACCGCCAAGGCCGATTTTGACCGATTTTGACCAATTTCCGCCAAGCACCCTAATCGTAATCGGTTTAAGGCTGCCAAGCGATTAATCGGCCGCCAAGGCCGATTTCTGCAACACTGGTTTAGTCTAATACTCAAATCTTATTTCAAGAGTACTCATGAATGTTGTAGCAAACTTTTGCTATGTCTAACACCTTAGACAATCTTACAAACCCATTCATGACAATCTAGTCTCATAACCTACTTCCAAAGTATGATCGACTGTGGATAGTTTGAATAATCTTATTATTCTGGAAGTCAAAACATGCAAAAATGACGCAATAGTAAACAATTGACACAAGATAGTAACTCTACTTATAAATTAAACTCCTTTTATTCAATCATCAAATGTCAATTACATTTAAGTTATTACAAGTTTCTAAATATCTATCTAATCACTAAAACTAATATCGTCCTTCAGCCCGATATTCCTAGCGTGCTGCAAGTGCTTAACCCTACTCAGTCCCTTCGTAAGGGGATCTGTTGGTTCTCCTCTGACGATGCTCCCCTCACTATGATGAATCCTTCTTCTACTCGATGTCTTATAAAGTGATATTTTCTGTCGATGTGCCTGGATCTGCCATGATCCCTTGGTTCCTTGGTTAAGGCGACCGCACCCTCGTTGTCACAGAAAATCTCCATAGGATCCTTTACAGCTAGTACAACTCTAAGGTCTCCGATGAAGTTACTTAGCCATATTGCCTCCTTCGATGCTTCGCTCACTGCTATGTACTCTGATTCGCACGTTAAATCAACTACAGTCTCATGTTTGGAACTTTTCCAAGTTACTGCTCCTCCATTAAAGGTAAATACCCAACCCGACTGAGAGCGGAAATTATCTCTGTCAGTTTGAAAGCTGGCGTCACTATACGCTGTCACTCTCAAGTCATCACTCCCACCAAGGGTAAGGACCCAGTTCTTTGTCCTTGGAAGGTACTTGAGAATGTTCTTTACTGCAGTCTAGTGGGCTTTACCAGGATTCCCTTGATATCTGCTGACCATGCTCAAAGAAAAAGCCACATTAGGGCGAGTACATGTCATAGCATACATGATCGATCCAACTACAGAAGCATATGATATTCAACTCATCTCTGCTATCTCAACATCGGTACTCGGACTATGAGTCTTACTCAGCTTGGTATTGCTATGGATAGGTAATTCTCCTTTCTTGGAGTCCTCCATGTTGAAGCGTTTCAACACCCTGTCCAAGTAGGTACTTTAACTAAGTCCTATTAGTCTTTTACTCCTATTTCTCAATTGTTGGTTTTTCTATGCATCAAATACACTCTAAAACTAGGCAGCGGAAAAATCGAAACAACGATACACCTAAGTGTACATGCATCCTATGGATCTATGGCTTCATGCTAATTATATCAACACTAGAAAACTAAAACATAAGTAAGAAAACATACCTCTTATGATGCCCTTGATCTCCATGCTTGAGATCTTGAACCTCCATGAAGTTGCTTGGATGAAAGGACCCAAACCAGAATCCCTCTAATGGTATCACACCCAATGACACCAAAGAGTGGAATAAAAATAACTAGGAGAAGGGTCAATTTCACAAACCCAAAGGGGTTAGAAATCGTCCCTAAGAGGGGGAGGAAGAAGGGATGGCGAAACTTCAAGCCAAGGTATAAGGAGGAATGAAATCCCTAAGGCCCTATTTATAGCCTTGGATGCCTCCTAGGGTTTTGTACTCCTTCCCATGTGGGATGGAGGCATAACCACGAAATTTCACTCCTTTCCCATGTGGGATGGAGTGATTTTCATCCAACCCTAATTCCATAAGGTTCTGGAACATTCCTGATTAACCAACTATCGATTAATGAACATTCAACCCTTTAATTAATTAAACTGTTAATTAATTCCCATAATATATTTCCAAAATATATTTCCAATTAGTTTCTAATTAATTTTTAACCATAATAATTAATAAACCAATTTCTCCTTTATTTATTCTACTCAATTTGGGTCTTGAGGGCAACCCAAAAGGACCCTGCTATTATTAGAAATATGACCAATAGTTAATGACATTGGACACTATTCCAACAGTCTCCCACTTGGACAAGTCATCAACTATACAAGGACTAATATTTCTCCAATAATCAACAGAGAGTTAGCCATCCAATGCAACTACCGAACTCTTGATCTAATCAAGATTCAACCCTTAGATAAGTGATCAACTATCCCTTCGTTCTATGATATCTGTATTCGAGACATGGATAATGGTCAATCTCAAGAATTCAAGATTATATTTCTCGATACAGATTTGTGATGACTGCATCTGACTACTAAATTGAACACATCAATTCCAGTCAGGGCTCGGCCAAGCACTTTAGATGTCAGCACCAAATCATCGAGGGGCCCATAGATATCACTTCTCCTATTAAGGCAGAAGGAACGAATAAACTTTGACTACATAGTTTTTGTCTATTTCATCATGTCACACATGGACATACCCTTTATAGCTACCAGTTACGGTTAGCGTTGGAGTAGACCAATGCATAACAAAATCATAAAGCAAAACCCCACATGTATCTAGGTTTGAAGAATAGAAGATATTATCGTCTTAGAATTACTTGTGACTGAATCCATGAAGTAATATCTAAGCGTGGGTTGGTCCAATACTTAAATCTTTATTAAGCACTCATGAGTGTTAGTGCAATCACTATGCTATGTCCAACCAATATGGACAATCCACTAATACTCACGACAGTCTTGAATCACTACTTACTTCCAAGAGTATGACCGACTGTGGACGTTTGAGTAAATTAATACTCGGGAAGTGAGTTCCAAACATGCAAAAGTGAGAACGCAGTGATAAGCTAATTGAAATGACCGAAATCCATCATATATTGAGATCACCACTTAATAATCGCCAAATCAAATTAAAACTTATACCGCTTAAAGTTCTCAGGTTTTAAAACAAACCAAACTAAGAGTGCTTAAGCCAATTCATTTGCAAATCTAATGCCCCTCGACTTTGTCTGACTGTCAGACTTAGTCAATGACATCGGCTTATGGAATGGATCGACAAGATTATCTTTCGATATGACATATTGACTATGATATCTTTACATTTGACTCGCTATCAAATGTGTTGGTACTTACTGAGTATGTTTCATGTGAGCTTGTGTGACTTGGGATCCATACTCGAGGTAAGTTCACCCAAAGTCACAAGAAACTTCATACGGACCATCAATGATTGAATCTCAACAAAGATGTCACTAATGAATCTCTTTTAGTCACATAGTCTTCTTTGCAATTTAACAAACTGCAATATACTCCAAGTATGTTAAATCCATTATGGTGTATTACCTGGTACTCTTTCAAGCTAATATACCACCATTCAGTAAAAACACGAATTCCGACTGCGAACAGAATTGCCTTTATTAGTGCGGAACTTAGTATCAATGTAACTCTTACAATGATCTCTTCCATACTATCAAGATCATCTCTTCTGTCCTCCAAGGACACTTAAGAATGTTCTTGATCTTGATTCATTGATTCTTGCCAAATTGATCTAATCTAACTTGTCATGCTCAAGGCATACGAGTCATCAGATCTGGTACATGTCATGGCATATATGATCGAACCCATAGAAAAAGATGTAGGGCACGACTCATAACCTCTAGTAGAACTTAGGACATTAGCATCGCTCAATGTTATGCCATATTATGCACAAACCTTTGCAAGTTCTGCATGTTGAGTTTCCTCAACATTCCACGTACTTTGGCTTAATCCAATGAATCACCTTGATATATGTACGTGTTCTGTATCTCCGAAACAATTCTCATACCAAGCCAAGCTTTTACACTTGCTAAGATAGAATATAGTTTCCTATGAATCATACATTATTTATGTACAATACAAGGATGACTACAGTGCTCCTACTAGCACTGACATATATATGGCTTATCTATGTTTCTCGAAATTCAAACTCATTGAACATTCTCATTGAAACAAAGAATCCAATTACTCCCACTAGCTTTCACATATGTATGGCTCATCTTTATTTCTCGAAATTCATACACTTTGAACTTTCTCATTGAAATAATGATCCATCTTGCGAGATGCTTATTTCGATCCATAAATGAACTTGTTAAGCTTACACATCCTTCAAAACCTATATTGGTTTAATTATGTGTTTATTACTATCCATGATTGTCTCTACTTGAAGATCCACTTGCACCTAAGGGTTAAGGTCAAGTGCTAGATCTACCAAATAACAACATACATGGATTGAATCTCGCTTTTCAATTCCTCCTTCCATGTTGTAGCCTTTAGGGCCTACCATAGCTTCCGATAGCTGGTACACTCTGATTGCTATCTACCAGTGACTCATTTATCTCAGTAACATAAACTCTTATATAGCTAGGTCCATGATGTCTTCTATCAGATAAGGAAAAATAGAAATATGTCGGTTTCCTTAAAAGCTCTTTCAATTCCAAATTGAATGCTATGTACAACTTTAGGCTCTTCGTTGGTTGACTCTCGAATCTTATCAAGATCAATGTAGCTCCCACTAGTTCTTTTGGAAATCAGCTCCCTCACCTGGAAGACTGCCCTTTGAGCAACATACACTTTGTTCTCATAAGGATTCTTAAAGAATTACCCACAATGCTTGATGGGTTCTCCAACGAGTTAACACATCTCTATTAAAATTTCTAGATTGTCGAGCGCTTCACGACGAGCGTAAGCCTCATAATCGTAGACTTACATATGTGGTAGTGAGGACTAAATCCCACTTCATATACAATAGAGTGTTTCATGAACCTACTTAGTTGGTACAAGACCAAAGGACTTCTCGTAACACTATTCATGGTACAATCCACGAATTGTTAGCAAACACAGTGCGACTCATCTAGTACAAAATCAATGAACGATTTGTTTCTCTATCCAACTAACACTTCGTAGTGGCAGTGTTTTGGGAGGAGACAGATCATGAAACTCTTTCACAATTACTTAGATGATCGATAAAGTTTGCACTGAGATTCTCACTATGAGTGTCTCATCCTATTGCCCAATTGATTCTCAACTTCACTTTATGAGAGCTCTGAACACCTGAAAGGTTTCAGACTCACATTCATACGAAGTTGGTATCACCATGTATTGCGATTAATCTGAACGGTCCATTAGTGTAAACTAATTCCAACAGATACTCACATCAACCAGTGAAACATTCATCATCTATCTTGATAAACAAGATTTGCATTTATCATGAGACTCGAGGTCAAATGATATCCAAAATCCGATCCAACTGGATACTAGGTAATGCATTTCTCGTTTATGTATCCAAGACTATGATTCCACAAATACATTTCACCCAAAACTTTGGATGTATTTGAATCAGTACATATTGTGGTCATTCTGAACGATCCATTAGTTGAACTAACATCAACAGATATTCACAATAATACACCTTATTTAAATGTTCGAATCAATTTTGAACGATTGCTACTATACTAGCTTCATAGATTTCATGACTTTCTTTTAACATGTTAGAATGCTCTACATTTAAATAAGTCAGAACTATCTCATGAATTATAGTATAAATTTTTTTTAGTTATATTACCATAGACTAAACTCTTGAGGAGAATTGTCATTTGATCCCATGAATGTAGCAAGGGCTTGGCATTCATGATCAAATTATCTTCTCCATGTTCTAGTCTTCTTACTTCATTTTAGTAACTGCACATTCTTGCAAATGTCAGTACTAATCCTCAGTAAAATACTCAAGGTTTACAAGTAATGTTTTGATGGCATTATAAATTCATATATTTTTTTGAATAACAAACATGAAAGAACTAGTTATCTTTTGGTCCAATGGAAAGTAGCACGGGCTCGTGATCCATGATCAAATTTAACTTCTTCATGTTCCAGTCCTTTCACCTCAAATATACATTTGGGCAAGTTTGATTTCTTAGTCCTTTTCTTGTTATGGAAACGAGCAACTATCAGAACATGTCTTAGAATAAGCCTTCCTTTGTCCTAGGTATTAGGGCCTAGATTAGGTATACCCACACTAATCGCCTTTTAAACCGTGTGCAATTGGCTTTCTTCTTCTTGACACTTCTATTAATGATAGTAAAATATGAGAGTGTTTTGAAGTTTGAGTTTCTATGACTGCCATGTTAATTCCAAAAGGAAACTTTAACATGCTCCACAACTCCTTCATGGTCATTCCAAGTTGTTCATATCAAAATCAAAATGAATTGATTATATGTACATGTCAGCTAGTCGATTAATCCTAGTCAACTCCTAACTCAAGGAAATTCCATTTTACTTCAATATGTCATTTTACAACGTACATTTGACAATTGCTTTTTCTAACACTTTAGAATGCAATGTTTGAAGTAACCAAGGAATAGCTTTAACAAAGGCATGATCTTTCTTTTTGTTTATGAGAACTACTCCCAAACTACGAATTTGACAAGATTGATCATCCTCATAGCTAATCCTTTCAAAGGTTTTATAGCAGTAGATTTTAGTGGATAAGGTTATAGACATCATTCAATAACAAATTCCATTATAGTTTGTTTTACTTATCCTTAGAAAATAATCACCCTAAATAAAATTATTTTATAAGGCTAGGATCCATATTTGGCTCCATGATGTGTAAAGGGATGCCGTAAACACACCATAAAGTTATTTAGGTAGGCAAAGCCCTTTGCCAATTTCGATCACCACGAAATTCCTAGATCTTTGAGATTCATTGACTATCAATGGCATGTTAATCTCGAATTATGTTCATCTCAAATTCAATGACGGGGTCGCCGCGGATCATTGAACAGATGGTGAATCGACCATACAAAACCGCATGGTCCCCGGCTCAAGTTACGCTTGAGATTCGCGAGTTCCACATCATTCTCTACTTATACTCTCCAATTGACGCGCCGGTTAACCACGCGAGCTCCATCAACAAGTTATAAAGAGAATGTGCAACTTTTATGGATAACATAAAATTCACATTAAATAGATTGAGAATTAACCATACAAAATCGCATGGTCCCCGGCTCAAGTTACGCTTGAGATTCGCGAGTTCCATATCATTCTCAACTATATCCTAGATTGATGTGCCGGTTCACCACACGAGCTCCACCAATAGATATAAAGAGAATGTGCAATTTTCATGGAATATATAAACTCACATTCTATTAATAAAACGAGATTTTGTTTTATACTTGTATTTATAATACTTTCAGATTGACCATTATCACTATCAAACCCTTTCGGTAACTCCATTCACAAAATGCAATAGGGCGGTGAGGGTGGTAAGCGCGAAGCATATTAAAAACCGACCTCATTAGGAATCAAAGAGACCTCCTTAAACCCCTACATTAGAACGGGTGAGCCTAGTCGAGGTAAGACTGACAATGTCAATGTTTAAAACATACGAAGGCGCATGTTGTAACTTTCTTATACATATAGTAGACACAATTCTAATATATATAAATATAAGGGGTAAATTTAAAACTCTTTAAATTTAGTTGTCTATTATTAATTCTAATTAATTGCGAGGACGCAATGTAACAATTAATAAATCAGGAGGGGGTAATATTCAAATTTATAAATCTCTTTTATAAATAATATTAAATATTTAAATTCACTATTTAAATAATAGATAAATATTCAAATTTAAAATAAGATTAAATAATATATATCCATAAATATTCAAATTTAAATAAACACATTTAAATAATATATATCAATCATCAAATAAATATTCAAATTTAAATAAACACATTTAAATAATATTTACCAATTATTTTCCAGATTTAAACAATTCAAATTAGGTATTTATCCATATTTAATAAGCCTTCATATTTGAAAATTGGCAAAAATCCGAAAAACCCTAATTCTGCTGAGCTCACGTCGTGAGCTCTAAGCTCTCACGTCGTGAGCTGCGACTAAGGTATTATCAATTACGAATTTTTCAATAATCCTTCTACCATTCAATTTCAAACAAGGTTTTACAGAAAACATGGATCTAGGGTGAATATAACCATGAACCAATGGCTCTGATACCACTGTTGGTTTTTCTATGCATCAAATACACTCTAAAACTAGGCAGCGGAAAAATCGAAACAACGATATACCTAAGTGTACATGCATCCTATGGATCTATGGCTTCATGCTAATTATATCAACACTAGAAAACTAAAACATAAGTAAGAAAACATACCTCTTATGATGCCCTTGATCTCCATGCTTGAGATCTTGAACCTCCATGAAGTTGCTTGGATGAAAGGACCCAAACCAGAATCCCTCTAATGGTATCACACCCAATGACACCAAAGAGTGGAATAAAAATAACTAGGAGAAGGGTCAATTTCACAAACCCAAAGGGGTTAGAAATCGTCCCTAAGAGGGGGAGGAAGAAGGGATGGCGAAACTTCAAGCCAAGGTGCAAGGAGGTATGAAATCCCTAAGGCCCTATTTATAGCCTTGGATGCCTCCTAGGGTTTTGTACTCCTTCCCATGTGGGATGGAGGCATAACCACGAAATTTCACTCCTTTCCCATGTGGGATGGAGTGATTTTCATCCAACCCTAATTCCATAAGGTTCTGGAACATTCCTGATTAACCAACTATCGATTAATGAACATTCAACCCTTTAATTAATTAAACTGTTAATTAATTCCCATAATATATTTCCAAAATATATTTCCAATTAGTTTCTAATTAATTATTAACCATAATAATTAATAAACCAATTTCTCCTTTATTTATTCTACTCAATTTGGGTCTTGAGGGCAACCCAAAAGGACCCTGCTATTATTAGAAATATGACCAATAGTTAATGACATTGGACACTATTCCAACATCAATATCCTTATCCCTAGAATGTAAGCAGCTTCCCCAAGGTCCTTCATAGCAAAACACTTCCCAAGCCATGACTTAACCTCCTGCAAGGTTGGAATGTCGTTTCCTATGAGTAATATGTCATCTACATACAATACAAGAAAGCTAACTATACTCCCACTAGCTTTGACATATACGCAGGACTCATCCTCGCTTCTCGAAAAACCAAACTCTTTGACTTTCTCATCGAAACAAAGATTCCATCTACGAGATGCTTATTTCAATCCATAAATGGATTTCTCAAGCTTACACACTCTATTAGGATACTTTGCATTGACAAAACCCTATGGCTGACACATGTAAATATCTTCAGCCAACTTCCCATTTAGGAAAGCGGTTTTGACATCCATTTTCCATATTTCATAATCATGAAATGTAGCTATGGATAGCATAACGCTTATAGATTTAATTTTGGCCACTGGTGAGAAGGTCTCGTCATAGTCAACTCCAGGAGTTTGAGTAAAGCCCTTCGCAACCAATCGCGCCTTATATGTGTGTACTTTCCCATCCATGTCGGTCTTTTTCTTGAAGATCCATTTGCACCCGACCGTCTTACGACCTGGTATATTGTCAACCAAGTTCCAAACTTGATTGTCATACATGGACTGAATCTCGTTGTCCGTCGCCTCTTTCCATTTTTTAGACTGGGGCCTGCCATGACTTCCTTGTAGTTGTTAGGTTCATCCAACTTTACCAGTGTACTATCACTGGTAAATGTATCACCATCTGTAGTAATATGGAAACCAGAAAACTCAGGTGCCATTCTAACTCTGCTGGAACGCCTCAGAGGCAAGAACTCGTCAATTGGTTCAACAGGATTTTCCTCCTCAGGTTGAGAGCTAATGTTTGAAGTTCCTTCATGCAACATCCCGTTTTAAGTAGAGTAATTAAATAATAAATCAGGAGCCCCGAGAAGTAATTTTTATTATTATTTTATAGTATTAAAGCCCAAAATCAAATAATAATTAGTGGGGTGTTGGTTTCGGGAAGCCAAATGAAAAGATTTGAAGGCTTAAGGGTGTATTGGTAGTTTAGGGATCTATTATGAAAGAAATTTATGGGATCAGGGCTTAAAAGGTAAGTTTTGGATTCAGTTTGTAAAGGATTCAGAAGGCAGGGTATAAAACGTAAATATTGGACTTTGTTTGAAGAGTTTGGGAATGGGAGGGACCAGTTATGCCACTTTCGTTATAAGATGCATGGAGCGGGTATATAGTCGTGCACCACCTCTAAACCCTAACCCTAATGCACACATCAGCCGCCACCCTTATGCCTCCCTCCTCTAGCAGCCGTCACCTCCCAACTTCCAACCACCACCACCTCGCGTTCATCCTACCGTCGGGAAACAGAGTGGTGGGAGTTTCTGTCGTCGTTGCGTGTTAGACTGGTCACCGGTCATTGCCGCCGGTCTCCTCGCCACTGTTGCTGCATTGCGAACCGACGAGCACTCCGTCGTCGCACCCGCTGTCAACAAAGGCGACAACCTCAAGACAATGTCACGCCAATCGGTAGATCGGAAAAGCGAAGCCGCGCCATCGGTGACTATGTTCGGTTGGAGATCGTTCGAGCCTCTTCCCTCTCCGCATCTTTCCTACTGATGCGTCGTCAGTGCTGTCGTTAGCCGCTGCCGGTGCCCGCCATTCGTCGTCACACAGTCGCCGCCGCTCACAGAACCTATATTCCGCTACTCCGGTCAACACCCGTACCCCCGGGGACGTTGTTGGGTGCACGGGGCGTAGGAAGACGCAAGTATGTGTGTGTTCTACAGTGTTATTGACGTGTACGCTGGGCGGGGGGACCAAGAGAAAGCATCGCCACCACCGTGAGGTGGTGGCTATCATTGCAAACCGCCGCTACTGCCACCATCTACCGCCGTTGGCCACCTTAAGGTGGTTGTGTGTGTTTAATTAGTGTAGTGTGTGTGTTTATTTGTGATTTCATTGTAAATTGTAAAAACAAATGGAATAAAGAAATTGAAAACCACCACCTTAGGGTGGTGGCTGCCGCCTCCTGCCGCCACCGGCCGCCGTGTCGGGTGGCGGTGTGCTTGCGTCGTTGAGTTTGATTCGTTCGGGGTGCTTGAAACCCTAATGGGCCTTGTAAGCCCTAATGGGCCTAATGAAGCCTAATGGGCTTAGTAAAAACCCTAATGGGTCTAATGGACCCTAATTGGCCCAATAAAGCCCTAATTGACCTAAAAGCCCAACAAATTGATAAATGGGCTAGTATTTGGTTGGAAAACCTAATTAGGGTTTGGAAAACCCTAATGCCAATAAAACCCTAATTTTGGGATTTTGGGCTTGGACTTATCGGGACCCACGTTTGGGCCATTGGAATGGAATTGTGTATTAAGCCCAATCACACCATATGACTTATGTAGTAAAGTGAGGGACTTAATGGATTAAGTCCTTAATGGGTTAAGTGAGAAACACTTAACCCTAATTGTCATTTTATGTGAAACCCTAATGTCACTTGGACTTTGTGCTGGGCCTTTCTATTGGGCTTTGGTGATTGGACTATTAATGGGCTTTCCAAGAATAAGTAAATGGACTAAATAATTGTATGGGCTTTAGGATAAGGCCCATGTGAGAGTCTTGGGCCCAATTTGGAAAATTGGGCCGTAGATGGGCCATAATTGGGCCTTTATGATTATGTGATATTGGGCCTTAAGAAAAGACCATGTAGAGGTCCGGGCCCAATTTGGAAAATTGGGCCATATGTTGGGCTTTGGCCCATTATTTTACTTTTGGGCTTTTGTGGTGTGGGTTGGACCTTGGGCTTGGAACCCAATTATTAATTGGGTATTGTTTGATGTTGACAGTTCGGGAATCTGTCAACCAGCAGCTGGAGCTTTACCTGCGGGACTTCAGCAGTGTCAGGTGAGTTATCCTCACTATACTAAAGGGTCTAAGGCACCAAGGCCGACCCATTGGATATGTTATCCTAGCAGTGTTAGATGTTGAGTATGAGTTAGTGTTGCATGCTAGTGGTTATGCTAGTTAGGTAGATCTGTAGGACTACCTGTGATGTTATATGATTATTGCATGCTCAGTAGTTATGTTATATGTTGATATCTTAGGTGGGATGGGTTGAGGTTGTACTGCTCCGTGCGGTAGCCAACAAACCCTAGAGTATTCCAGATATGAGCTGAGGGCCCGATAGGCATTCCAGACTCATACTGAGGACTCGGGAGTATTCCAGATATGAGCTGAGGGCCCGATAGGCATTCCAGACTCATAGTGAGGACTCGGGAGCATTCCAGATACGAGCTGAGGGCCCGATGGTATTCCAGACTCGTACTGAGGGCTCGATGGTATTCCAGATACGAGCTGAGGGCCCGGTAGGCATTCCAGACTCGTACTGAGGGCTTGATGGTATTCCAGATACGAGCTGAGGGCCCGGTAGGCATTCCAGACTCGTACTGA
Organism: Lactuca virosa; assembly: GCF_052849685.1. Classification (NCBI taxonomy): domain Eukaryota; kingdom Viridiplantae; phylum Streptophyta; class Magnoliopsida; order Asterales; family Asteraceae; genus Lactuca; species Lactuca virosa. Next base: position 122,286,787 of record NC_136432.1, on the reverse strand, counting down.
GGGCCCAGGGGTAATCCAGCTTGTAAAACTGTGGACCCATTGCATGCTGTTCAGGTTGTTATGTTATGATGTTGCTGACATGGCTATGTGGACTGTATGTGTATCGGTATTTTGGGGGTAACTCACTAATGGTTTTGGAAATGTTTCTGGGATACTCTGGTATGATACATTTTATGACTTTGTTTCTGACAAAGGCGTGACAAAGGCGTGATTGCTGACATGGTTATGCTGACAAAGGCGTGATTGTACAGCTCCTCACATTTTATGACTTTGTTTCTGGGATACTCTGGTATGATACATTTTGAAAACAAGTTTTGGTAATGGTTAATGGTTTTGGAAATGTTTTAAAAGTTTAAATTGGCTTGAATTTTTGGATGTTACACTTCATCACTTAACTCTTGAATCTCTTCAAGATCAATTTGCTTCCCACTGTCCTCTTGGCATATGAGTTCTATTTCACGAAAAACCCCTCTCCTCGCAACGAAGACAACATTGTCATTCAGTATATAGAAGAGATATCCAAAGGACTTCTGTGGGTAGCCAATGCAAATACAACGCTCACTACGAGGTTCGAGCTTGTCGTGAGTCTCTCGTCTTACGAAAGCCTCGCAACCCCAAACCTTGATATGTGTGTAACATACACGTTCTGTTATCGTGTTATGTAATTATTAAAAGTGAATAATATTATGAAATATCATGTAATATTGAGTGTTGAGTTCTAACAGATAGTTTTTACTAGAAATGAAGTAAAACTATGTTTAGAATCACTCATAAAATATTGGAAGTCTTATGAGATTCCAATTAAAAGCCAAATAGTGAAATTTAGCGAAAATATGAAACTTGAAATAAGTAAAATTTTATTATTTAAAGTTGTAAAGAATCTCGTTAGAAATATTTAGGCGAAAACCTCGTCGAAATCCGAGTTATAACGAAGAAGTTATGACCAATCGAAGATCCGCGATAAAACCGACAAACACTATTTCACGTAAAAAGTGAGTTTTCAATAAACTACTTTTTAGCTTTAGTGATCTAAATGAAAGTTGTAGAACTCGTAAAAATAATGAACTTTCATATAATAAACGTTTGAATCTGACTTCGTATGAGGAAGTTATGATTTTTCTAAATTTCAGAATAGCGGTAGACAGCTAAAAACTCGAAATAAAGATCGAGCGATATTTAGCTGAAACAACCTAAACAAGAATTGAAGATCTCGGCATTAGTAGTACAACAGTAAAAAGACAGACGAAAACGGATGTCGGATGAAGAAGTTATGAATTTTTAACGGATTTACTAGTCCCGGTCTATTAAAAATAATAATATTAAAAATAAACTCAAAATTAGCTGACGGAGTCTAAACGAAAGTTGTAGAATATATTCCTGCCTACGCGTGCATATAAAGAACGTCAAAAATGGAGCCCGTATGCGAAAGTTATGGATTTTAGAAGGTTTGGGCACAAAATCTGAGAATATCGGTTGGCTGGTGTTCGGCCACGTCACCCCTGTCCGGAACTCGACCCGTGTCCGATGCTGAAAGCGTCGTGTCCGACGCCGATGACTCAGCCGAAGCAGCAGCCGACGCGTGTACAGTGACTCCTCGCATCCGAGGCGTTGGACCAACCGCGGAGCGACGCGTGCCCTTCGCGTGTACGAGCTTCGCATGAGCCGCGTGGCCTTTGCTGCTGCTACCACCTGCCCTCGCTGACTCTCCCTTCTCGGCCGACCCTCGCATCTTCGCACCCTATAAATAGAATGCTCCGAGCCTTCCCGGGTATTTTGAAGATTTTGCCACTTTTTCACCCTAAATCAATATTTTCACTATTTTGACTTCCCCCGAAGCCCCAGTATCATTTTTAAAGCCCGAAATACATTCCGAAGTGCCCGGAGACCCCGAGAAATTTATCTTTTCGGTTTGAAGCTCTACCTTTGCAGAGCCCGGTTTTCAATAAATCTTCCGGTTTTCAACGAAGAAAGTCATATTTAGAGCCGAAATGCTGCTCAAATTACTATTTTAACCCCCGGTTATTTCAATGTGAGTTTAATATATAGGAGAAATTGTATGTTATGTATTATATGTGCTATGTGCTTTTCAGTGTTATTATTCCGGGTTATTTTTCCATGTTATTTTTATTAGCTATTTTTAATAGCAAAGTAATACCTTTGACCATGTGATCAGTGAAAGGACTTAGATTCACATTGGTACTGGTATGTAGCCTCTGGCCATGTAGAACATGTCCCCGTAAGAGAATGATTTCTATTCTATGGTATTGGCAGAAGGTTAGACAGGGTGAAAGCCTGAAATCTACCAAAATGTTTAATCAGAAAGTGTATGTCTTCTGTGCCATTTGGGCCGAAGCTTTATTGATGTATATCAGTTTTGAAAATTGTTATATCTCATTGATTGTATATCTTTAAATCAAATCAATGATTGATATGGAAAGTTTGTCACATGATTCACATATGCCCTTGTTGTTCCTTGTTCCTCTTTGCTTCTGCCATATTGAAGTATATATATGACATAACGTTATATTGTATCTATTATTGAACTCACTAAGCGTCACCGATTACCCTCTCATTGTTTAACAATTACAGGAGATAAGTAACCAGTATGGTTATATACTGTCGGAAGATGTAGAATAGTTTTTACTATTACTTTTGTACTTCGGTTTATGTATGTATAAAATTACAATATCCTGGGTAGTTATGTAAAATATTAAAACATAGTCGGTTTGTATCCAATCTTTTGTAATCACTTTATCAATGTAAAATATTATTTTATAAATATGCATGTAGCATGTTTTGGAGTAACTATATTGTCAAGTATGAAAGTTTGGGTCTTTCAGAAAAACGAAAGTGAGGGTCTTTCAATGTGCTAACAAGGGAACCTTCCCTGTCCACATTTCTTGAGGTGTTTTGGCAACCTTTTTAGTTGGGACTAGATTAAGGATATGGGCGACAGTCTCTAAGGCATACCCCCAAAATGAGATAGGTAACGAAGCTCGACTCATAATGGAACGAACCATGTCCAACAAGGTTTGATTGCGCCTCTCAGCCACACCATTAAGCTGCGGTGTCCTAGGTGGCGTCAATTGTGAAACAATTCCACATCCCTTAAGATAGTCGTGAAAGTCGATACTAAGATACTCACCACCTCGATCATATCAGAGCATCTTTATCTTCCTTCCCAGCTGATTCTCCACTTCTTGTTTAAACTCCTTGAACTTTTCAAAGGTTTCTGACTTATGCTTGATTAAGTGAATATACCCATATCTACTATAATCATCAGTAAAAGTCAAATAGAAGCGGTTAACATCCCTTGTGGCAGATCTGAAGGGCCTACACACATCGGTGTGTATGAGATCCAACAAACCCTCACCCCTTTCACAAGTACCAGTGATGGGTGACTTGGTCATCTTTCCAAGCAAGCAAGATTCACATGTGTCATGCGACTTTAAGTCAAATGACTCCAACACTCCATCCTTTTGGAGTTGGGCTATGCGTTTCTTGTTGACATGTCAAAGTACCAAAAGTATGTCATGCATTGTAATAGACCTGATGTAATGTGTGCTTTGAGAATGATGATCAAGTACCAAAAAATCCAGGAGGCAGTCAATGGATGGTTGTGAAGAACATTATGAAATACTTATGGAGAAATAATAATATGTTCCTCATCCATAGAGGTGTAGAAGAAGAACTAAGTGTAAAGTGTTACACCGATGCTTATTTCCAAATAGATTGAGATGATTGCAAGTCACAATAAGGATATGTCTTTATTATAATAAGGGTGCAATATTTTGAAAGAGTTCCAAGCATAGTGTTTTAGTGCAGTCCACTATAGTGTCAGAGTATATTGTTGCTTCAGATGCGACAAAGGAAGCTGCTTGGATGAAGAAATTCATTGGAGATCTAAGATATTTTCTAACAATAAGGGGGCTATTGCTTTGGCCAAAGAACCCCTAAAACATTAGAAGACTAGGCATATTAACCGAAGATTCAACTACATTCGAGATGAAGTTGGAAGAGGTGAAATAAGTATTCACAAAGTATATCAAAACTTGGCGGACCCATTCACGAAGCCCCTTCCTCAATCAAAGTTTGATGTTCATGCTTTAGGAATTTTATTTTTCAATTCTAGTGATTTGATTTGATCTTTGTCTTAGTATTGGATGTCGGAACATTGTAAAATAACAACTATTGTAATGATTATGATATATATGCAATATGATCTTTTCATTTAATACCTGTTGTGTTCTTTATTAAATGTTTAATTCTTGAGTGATTAGTCACTTAAAATCCATAGTAAGTCATTGTTGTGGGAATAATAATGAAGTAAGACTAATATAAATTGGATTGGTTCATAAAGCTTTGTAACCAGGTTCATAGGTACTTGCTAGATAACAAGTATTAGATATGACCTATTCAACATCACTTCATTGATCGCTATCATGAATGATAATTAATAAATGAAATATCTTTATATCCTTAATGCATGAGATACATATTTAGGACTTAATTTTGGGGAATTTTGTGCTTTAATATGGTCACATGTTGTTCTTTAAACAGACAGTTATAAAGGCTATTATTAGGTATAATATGAACCATGAAAGAGGCATATGTAGTCGAGACGAGATTTATTCCTTTTATATGTTGAGAGTTAGACATATAAAGTACCTTACCAAAAGTTGAACGTTTAATGATATTGATTGCGATCCATATCGCATATTCAACATGATGTTTGCGACAAAGGGATAAATGATTATTTACCTTATATACCAATTGTATCTTTGAGCTTTTAGGGCATTGGATGTTGATATAATGACACAATGTCATATATTATTGGGGGTAGTGAAATGGTGCTAGATGCTCACCATTATCCATATAAATCTATTATGAGTCTTGTGCAAGTAGAAGATTGAAAGATCTTTGTGCTCAAGAATCATAATATAATGATATTATAATTAACATATGATCCTAAAGGGTCACACTAACAACTTGATACATTTGGATTTTTATAAGAATTTGATACTTGATAAATATTCATAAACTCTTATAATTAATTGGGAATTATTTATTATATGAAAATATTTATTTTCAATGGCAAGTAACATAAGGTATGATTTATTAAGTAATGTACATCTTTTTGGACTAGAAAGACTTTTTTCTTTTAGCTAAATGTATAAGGTTTTATTATTTATAATGACTTGGAAGAATTTTATAAATTTTGTCTTTTTCTTCCTCCATAACCGTGGGTTATGCTAGGGATAAATGATAATGGTCTTTTGATTATATAATTATAAGGGACATGCTTTAGAAGCATGATAATTAAATATTATAAAGTGGTAGGGGTTCTTTTGCATTGTCAAGACCTTATGGTTAAAGATTTAGCTTTAAGAGAAGGCTTTCATCTCTTCCTTTCCTTACTTGTTAAAACCGTAAGATGCATGCATACACATACCTGCATTCTCTCTTTAAGGCAATACTTGGTTTTGTCTTCAAGCTTAAGAGATCAAGACTAGTATCTTTGTCAAGTTGAATTATTGTTGATGTTTCCGTATAAGTAGGAGTTCTACTCTACATACTATATAAACATTCAAGCCTTCCCTTGAGGACTCAAAGGACTACAAAGGTTCTGATTTCCCTATATAATTGTTGTTTTCTTTCCAATATTTGCAAGATGATCCTTTGGTGGGTATAAAACTAGTTTATGCTATTCAAAGTTAAAATGATTTCTTTTCTAATCTTGTGTTTTTGAAACTAATTTTTGAATAAAAATCCAACAAGAAGTGGCCACATCTCATGGTGAGATGGGAAAATGTTACACACCCATCTTCATCTCGAGGAAGTCAATCACCTTAACCAATAATGATGGTGATTTAGGAACTAACTTAAGACCACATACAATGTCATGGAAGTTATTAAAAAGCTTCTTGATAATTCATATAAATACAATGAAGAAAATATACATCAATGATAAATTAACGATTATGAGAGTCTTCACAAACATTACTAGAAAACCCTTGGGGTGAGGGGAGTGTTTTATACATGAAAATGTATATTTACTTTTTTATGTTTTCTTTACATCTAACGGGTTCCTTTAATTATTATTAAATAAATTTGACCCAACAACACACCACCCCATCGTAACCCTTCTCCATTTAAAACCTACGACTAATAACTTTGGGAAGCCCATCATCAGCCTTAGTAAACTCGTTCACCACCGATCTCTCTTTCTTGATAATCTAGTTTGTGTGTGTGTGAAGAACACTGGGGGAAGAAGTATAAGGAGTCAGTTTTGGGGATTAAAAGTTATTTATTATATTTCACACCTGATACTAATTTAGTACACATTTAAAACCTCACACAAGCTAAAAGAAATAAGGTTAAAGGACTGAGATTTAATACAACATTTCTCTTTAACCTTCCATAAATAAATCACCTTCAACTTGCAATGAAAGCAAATATTAGTTAATGAGATTGGAAAGAGAAAACAGATTATGTATTTCAAAATTAACACAAAATCTCAATATAACCGTACAAACTAAGTATATATCAGAATTATCAATCAATAGAACATTGTTAAGCAACAAGGAAGACTAAAGAGTTTCGTTTCTAGAAATAGAGTTATTACTTGTGATATATTGGCTTTAATGATCTTGAATACTAGAAAATCCAATGAACAACAATTTCAGAAACCTTAGAAAATTTTAGTGGTGGTGATGATGAGGGAGGACTTGGTGTCAGTCGAAGAGGGATTTGGTAATCGGGAATGAAAACGTCATAGGTGTAGTCGACAGAGAAGGAAGAGGTGGCGGAGTATGGATTATGGGTAAAAGGGGAGAGGGACAATGAGTTATTCACATAAGGGCTAAGGTAAACAAAAGATGGGTGATGTCTGTTAGGTGTGGGTCCATCTCTATTTTGATTCATAAAACATTAAAATAGATACTAAAACTTGAAAAAATTATATTAACAATAATATAGTAATTTAAAACTTGTCATGGACCAAAATCGCAACCAAAGTTAGCCAAAAGGACTACATTTGCAGTTTTGAAAATGTATGTGTTGTATCCGAAGAAAATGAAAAGCTAAAAGGACCATCTTTACAATTTTGTCATATTATTATTAAGTGTATTTGTTTATAGTTTTAGTATTTTCGTATTTTAACACTTCGACTTTTAAGCAATATTTTGTTTTTTTATTTCTTTTAAAACAACTTGATGTTAGTATTTTGGTTACATGTTTCTGTGATTTATAAAATGATACAAGTGAAACATGATGTATCTTGAGTATTTATAAGTTCTAAAGTGCTTCAGACTGGACTTTGTAGTGGTTGTCACCTACTTTGTGCGTCCGTAGCTTTATATTATAGCTTTCTATTATGGTGTCTTATATCTGATTTAGATAGAGTCATTTGAGCGAGATACTGTTTGTTTGTGAGTGCATTCCTTAACATGTTATATGTTATGTTTGGCACAATGCTAGTTTGGAACGAGCAACTTATGTCACTAATAAGTTTATAACATATGTTACATTTTTTATACCATGACAAATATTTTTGGAGGAACTTGTAGGGAATTCAAGTTTGTAGGTGTTATTCGAATGTGTTTTAAATCATATATGATTTAATCGATCAACTTGAATCCATTTGTACTATTTAGCAAAGTTTGTTAGCCAATATTTGAGTCTTTTATTCAATTTATATGGGACAACCACGAGCAATGACGAATCTAGAACAAAAAATCATGTGGTTTCTAAATTAAGTGAGACCAATAAAAAAAATCAACAATATTTTTGGGGTCGGGTCGGGTCGGCTCATGTACCTTAAAAGAACTGAACCAGTTAAATCGGCTCATGTACCTTGTGCCACCGATTAAAAATTTTAAAAAACCGATTGAAATATAACTAGTTGATTGAAAAAGGCATACAGTTTAACGAAAAACTAGTTGATTATTAGTCCATTGATAAAGCGGCGAACAGAGAGTGAGAGTCTATAGCATGTGGGCTTTAGTGCCGATTAAGAGTGGTTAACTTTTTGTTATCAATCTCATAATTTAAAATAACAAATTGCCCCTAATAACTTATATTTTTCTCCTTTTAAAATGATTTTTTAAGATTTTTTTTTAAAAAACAAACTCAAGGTAGGTCATCTATTTTTTCTAAGGTAGTTCTTAATTTTTCTACTATATACATTGTAAATGAAATTGAGAACTTAGGTAGGTCCTAGGACCTACCTAAGCATATGATGGATACGCTCCTGACCACGAGGTGGTACTTAAGGCTCCATCCCTTGTTTCCTGTTAGTTGGTGGATACGCTCCTGACCACGAGGTGGTACTTAAGGCTCCATCCCTTGTTTCCTGTTTGTTGTTAGATGAGATATTCTTTGGTTGTTTTGGAGCAATAATAATTCGTCATGCTTTATACTACTTTTTGTGATGTTTGGGTTTCATGTTTGATTTGTATGGTTAATGGATTACACCTTAAATGTGCAATTCATAATTGTTGGTCTTTGTTACTTGGAATGAGATAAATTTATGTCCATATCTTGGAAATCTTTTTGGGTTGCTTTGTAGGTTGAAAAGTTTTTCTATCACCAAAGAAGGTTCATCTAGGTTGGCTCTACAAAACAATATGAAGATCATCCAATTTTGCTTAAGCATTTGGTACCTAAACGTATTTGCCGCAAGTCATTTGGTCGAAAGACATTTGAGGGAGAGATGTTTTGTCATCCATTTGTGCGTAGTTCAAGACTGATAAAGTTTAATTTCATAAGTTATGCCTTAGTTTTGATGATTTTGCCACATACTCTACGTGTATTTCGGGTGATGGCCATGCTAAAGCCCGAGGTAATATTTACGCTATTAAGTTTTGTACATATGCTTATTTGACTTTGGGGGTGTTACTTCAGATTTATAGACTTTTTTTTGGTTATAGGTACATTGATATCTTTTATTTGTTTATGATCCCATTTGTTATCTATACACAACCAACTGAGAGTCCCATAAATTTTTGGGTTATTTGTTTTTGGCGGTTGTAGGAACATTGGTATCAACTGGTGATATACACTAGTCATAAACATTTTGAGAAGACAATAGAGAAAGAAGATATCGCGAGGTTTTTCCGATAGATTTTTTGTTGTCGTGGGTGCATTGGTACTAAGGTAGAGTGTTGTTTATTGGTAATAGACAATGTTTCACACACACACAACCGTTCAAGAATTCGCGAAATGGTATTGTTAAGTACACCTTAGTCTAGTATACCCTAGCCTAATTATTATATGATAGTGCCAATGAAAATTTTAAAAAACATGAAAAGACACATCGACTCCTAATGATAAATAACCAAATTCTAAATATGAGTGTATCGTAAAAATAGACTAATGTGTAACTAAAAAGAGCGTTTGCGAAATTATCAGAAGGATTTATAGACATATAGAAAATCACCACTTGCTGGCCACTTCAAGTAGCAGCGATATGGGTGTTATGAAACAACTCCTTTTATGGCCATCTGAGGCGGGGCCCAAGTAGCCATTTGCCTGTGATGAGTTTTCTTTAAATACGAGTATTTAGTCTTTTTTTAGTGCTACTTTTTCCTTCCATTATTTCTAATAATTTATTTGAAGAAAAAGAGTTTTGTTCTTCGTTTTGGTCACTTGTAAGTGATTTTTAACTCCCGTTTTCTATTGATGAATATATACAAGCCATGTTTCTCTCCGTGGGTGTAAACCATATCCCCGATTATGGAACCACATTAAATCGTTGTCTCTTGAGTTATTTTATTTGACATATCTTGGTATATCGTGATGTATGTTGTTCTCATTATTAGTCATTTTTACATTTTCTTTTATGAGTCCAAGTGTTTAATATCTCTTCTGAATATCTTACAAAATATACGAGTTTTTCACTTTTCCTTCAAATAACCCTTTTTCAAATTTCAAAGCTAGCCGGGAAGCAATCAGCCAGAACTAGATTTCCGGATGGTTTTGGCCTGCAGCAGCATTTGGGCCTTACATATTTTTCTAATTCTCTTCACCAAACAACTTTAAGTTGGCCCAGATCCGATTTCAGAGACCCAAACCTGGTTTTCTTCTATTTGACTTTGATTTTAACTTTCGGTTCATGCTGTAAATGATGTTAAATAATTTGATGATCTCATCTCACAATTGATTATCTTCACTTCCAATTACAAAATTTGTAGCCAATGTTAAATCTCATACCAAATCAACCCAAAAACAAAATTAAAATTTTGCAGCTAATCTCATGAATTGAGTTAATTTCTGATCAATTTGACAACGAGTGTTCAACTACAAGGTAAACCTCAACACTTCGAATTGATTTCTGTGTTAATTCCACTTTCGTTTTTATTCAATTGTTTTTGGGTTTTAAAAGGTTTTCACTTAATCAAATGAAAGCAAAACATGATTTTTCTGGTTATTTAGATAAAACAAATCCTGAAAATAGTTAATTTAAGTTTTTAAAAGTCGTGCCAACTTTTTCCTCCCTTTCGCATATAGTTTAATGACTTTGTACAGTTAAAGAAATTTAGTCGCTAAAATATCTTGTAATGAATTTAACTATTTTACATTATCTTTATCTCCTTTTAACCTAATTAGTTAATACTTTTTGTTATTATTGATAGACATAAAAAATTCCTAGCTTTGTATTGTAAGTTAGTTATTAAATTTTTTTTACACGATGGTTTGAATTTCCTAGACTTTCTAAAAAATAAAACATCATAGCAAAACCCTTTCTAAATAATAATAAAAACCACAGGCTTGTAATGATTTTTTTTTTTGGAACGATATAGATTTTTTAAATTAACAACATGATATAAAAAACATTAGAAAGGTTACAAAGAAAAAATAATAGTAATTGAATTTTTTTAGTCAACACACTACGATTAAGTTTCAATTTAGTGTTTGTTAATTACACAATTTTATCAAAGAACACAACTTTTTTTTTTTTTTTTGGGATTTCCATGACCCATAAAATGGTAAGACTCCATCAAAGCATTTGCTACTAATCGCATTCAAAGTGTTCAATTCTCTGTCTATCCAAATTCGTTCTAGTTTCAACTTTATTTATCGGTCTTTATCAATTCAACACGTTCACTTTGATTGGAATAAATTTGTTCCTTCGAGTTAGATTATCTCCAAAAATCAATGTTTCTTTATCGATAATTCTCATAGTCGAATACAATAATTTGTTTTCATGGCATCAAGATCCCATATACATGTGCTTTTGGTCGTTAAGGATTGTAAGTCTTCATGCAATTCTTTCTTGATCAAGTCACCCAAGTGTGTGAACGCACCATGTAGAAAGCGGAAAATCAGGACCTGACCATGCACATTCTATATGATTCCCACAAAAAAGCCTTTAGGGAAACACATCTTTAAAGACAAGTCTCCATATTTTACAAAAAAAATAATCAAAGTCAATAACTGATAAAGATTAAAGGTCCTTAGACTAGTGCAAAATAAATAATTACATCAACCAAAATAAACGATGCAAGTAGATACACAACTATGAATGCTAAGAAATCAAGTGATATATCAGTTGTAAACATATTGTAATATTTCCTTAGCTAATTTTTTGTACTGGGTTTTTTAGCAATGCTTTTAACAAGAAAATTGTTTTCAATGTCTATTATTAATCATGTACAATTTTTCCTTATTAAGAGTTTTTCCCATGATCTATTAAAGTTTTAACGATGAATGATACAGACGTCATTCAAAGAGAAGTGTTAAAAATATTATTTAATGAATGACTATTGAATTCTCCATGTTCTCTCATCTCTCTCCGGTATTAGTGAGCATTAGTAACACACATTATTATGAGTTTTATGTATGTAGTTATGCACCACTATAAAGAACATTTATAACATAGCTAATATTTATCTTCTTTTTCTAATATAAATAATAAGTAATATATATCATAAATATTGGTTGTTTTACCACAAATAATGGAATAAACTTTTTTAATATCTCATATTTTATTTTATTCTTTAACTTTGCTTCAAATTTTATAATACTTTATATAATTTAATATTTGTGAATGCCCTAAGTTTAGTCAAATATCTTTACTAGTTGCCATAAATTGTTTAGTTATATATCATAACCACTTTTACATTAGAGCACACTAGTAATTATTATTTATCATTTCTAATAAATGAAAGCTTTTTTTTGCCACTTGTCAAATTCTCAAGAGTTTTGTCACATGTAATTTTGTAAAAGTTTTAGAACTATTATTTTTCACTTGTCATTTTTTTGGGAATTTTCATTTTTTTAAAAATAAAATTCCACAAAATTCTAATGAGTTTTATAAGGAAAGAGAATCATTCTATTAATTTGATAATAAAGTCTATTAAATGTTTTAAAGAATATTTGATTTCTTTTATAAATGTTCCAAAAGATTACATTATGCTATGAAATTTTTTTTTATAAAATATTTAATTTTTAATTATTGATATTAAATTTTTATTTTTAATAAACTCGTGTAGTATACGGGTCTCACACCTACTAAATAATAAAGTGATAAAGTATAACGCTAAGAGCCTAAGATTCAAGTAATAACGAATATAATGGAATGATCTTATATATATAATGGGTATTTTGTCTCAAAATAGTAAGCCAATTAACTTTTTCTTTTGTCTAGAAAGTGACATTATGTGATTTTTTTGGGAGTGAATTCAAGTTATTAAATAACACGTATGAAGACAGCATTGCATTTAAATCCCTAAATCACCATAGAAAATCAAGTAAAACCATAGAGTTTAAAATCGTGCAAATTGAATGCAATTATTTGTCGAGCCCACATATTTCGGCCTTTTTTTTCAAGTTAATCATAGCCTTTGGAAGCGCATCTTTTTCTTTATGCCTGTAAAGAGCTCTTCTAGAAGACATCGCGAGACCACAATTCCAACTGCATGTCTCCAGCAAGAGTTGTCCATGATGCTATAAAATTCATGAATCATGACTAGAGATTTCCGGCACGTGGACAAATATGTTGATAGAACCTAGTTTTTGGTTTCAAAATTGGTAAATGGAATGGAGTCTGTATGTTTTTAAGAGCTGAGTTAATAATCATTATATCAATATGAAACTAGTCTATTTGGTAGAGTTGGAAGTCTCTTAGATTAGAAGTCATGGGTTCAAACCTGGACAAGTGAATTTAATAGCCTAATCAATTTTAATAATTTTTAACTACTAACCAGCTATTATAAAAAAAGTTAATAATCATTATAGATTGTAATTTTAACTTATTTGAAGATTTTATTTGGAAACAAGTATTTGTTGCTGATAAAGATTCCATAATGCATGCTGGCTCCATCAATTTCCTTTTTATCACCACTAATTTGCATTCTTCAAAGAAAGGCATCTAATTCACGACTTTGCTTTTTATTGATTTTTGATTAAAGTTTCCTTTTTCCACCATTTTGATGTGTCTGGTTGCAACGTGGTTCACGAAACATTGATAAAGACTACAAAATAAAGATATAGATTTCAAGCAGTTTACATTCTATCTTGGACATAATTGTGGATTTTAAATATTAAATAAACTTAATTGGATGATATTTTCCATAATGAAATCGTTATGTGAGCGTACTATGGGCTAATTTACCGGTGTTAAAAAATATGCAAATCCAATCATCATCTATATTATTTTAAAATAAATATACTAAAGTTTTATCCATATATATATATATATATATATATATATATATATATATATATATATATATATATATATATATATATATATATATATATATATACATATTTTTTATATGTTTAAATACTTTTAAAAATGTTTTTATATATTTTGGGCTAATGTCATAAAAGCGCTTAAGTTATCAAAAAATATTCGTTTTTACCCTTAAGTTTTCAAATCATGTGTAGGTGACCTGTTGGTAACCGGGTAACCTGCTAAAAAGGAAAAAATGAAAATTTTTACGCAAACTTCCGACTCTAGTGAACCTAAAAAATACAAAATTTTAAAATCGAATATTTGTTGAAAATTTAAGGGCTTTTATGACATTATCCCTTTTATCCATTATTTAAAATTAAAATGAAAAAGGGCACTTAATCAAAAATTAAAAAGACTTCCACACACAACTTTATGTTACTGAAAATGAGTTTGTATGATCTTATAAGTTAAGTAAAGGCCTGTTTGCATCGCAACTAATAGAAAATGTTTTTGGTGTAGGGCATTGAGAGCGAATCGAAAGATTCATTCAATATATTGCTTGATAGCTTATTTTATTTCCTTATTTTTATTAGTTTATTTTAGATTTTTAGCTCTTTTTATTAGTATTGCATTGTATATTCTTTATTTTCTTTATCATGGATCGTATCGAGGACTTTTTATTTTGCATGAGGAATTTTGCAGGGTTTTGGAGCTCATTGCGGTTGTGGTTTGACTGGAGTTGGGCTTAGTGGGCTTTCTGATGCATTATTGGGCTTGGCGGATCCACCAAAAAAGATTTGGGCTTAAAAAGCTAAAGGCTTGGATGAAGTAGGCTTGTGAAGATGGATCTTGGACTTTTATTTTGGGCTTGGAGCAGCCATATTTTTGAAGCTAAATGATGATTGGTTGGTTTAAATCACATGGATATGGAGGAGACCAAATGAATCTTTGGTAGTGGAAGGGTGGAGTGGAGGAATGAGGAGCCAATAGCAATACAGCAACACTTGCACGGGTAGAATTTTCGTCGCGCGGGTACCCGCGCAACTGCCCAGTTTGGGCATTTTGGTCATTTGGCACACCATAACCTTGGGGGATCAGATCTAGCAGGAACACTCTCGATTTTACACCATTGGAGAGCTGAAGAAGGCGATTTGGAAGCTCAAGACTCATTTCTTTTCATCTTTCCAAGTTATTTGGTAGTTTCTTTATACAATTAGACTTTTGTGATTGTTGTTCTATACGCTTTAGTATAAATTTAAAACATGTTATTCACTTTTTTTGGTTGATTATGTTGGTTGCTTCGAAGTTCTAGTTGCATATCAATCAAATAGGTATGCATTTTATAAGTTCATGTGTCATTTATCAACATGTTTTATCACAACTGAAATGTTACACACTAAGCAGTGTACATAATCATGGAATATTATAGCGGAAGAAAGAACATATATCATACACTAAGGGAACGAGTATGATTTTGATCCAAAAAATAAAACTATTAATTAAACTATCAAACATAAAAGTAAAATGAGAATTTGTTTAAATCAATTTAACTAGAAAAAAAAAACTAAGGATCAGATTAAATCAAGATATTTAAAGTAGTTTCACTTAGACTCGATTTTGCCTCTCGGTTATGGTTGATTTCCACGAAGAGCAATAGATCTAATTCATTGTTTACCGATTCGTATATTAATTAGTTATCTTTTTCCGATTAACCAATCATATTGACTAAGTAAGATAACTAACACAATGGTCATGTGATTAATAATACAATGAGAACTTGTTCCATTTATCGATCTCAATGTTCATGAGAGTAAATTAATTGCACAAAATGGTCATCTAATGAAATCTTACAAATTAAAGTTCATTAATTTATCATCCAACCTCACTATTTGGTCTATTTATAGTCATAACAATTTATTGGTTGTAAAGTAGTTATGTTTCAAATACATATGAACAGATTGGTCCTATAAAATATATACATTCAACAATAAATGAATATAAATAAAAAATTTAACACATAAGGATCTTTAAACAAGAAAACATAAAATATTAAACAACTAATAAATGAAAATGTATTAATCAAACCATAATCTAAAGGGGTTCATCTACATCTAGGCAAAAGCAAAGGGTATTAGCCCATAACCCAAACTAAAAAACAGAAAGAAAATCAATATGAAAGTGCTGAACATGATTTTTAAGCAAACCAAATTGATGTTCCTAATGATTCCTAACTCTTGATTTTCAAATGTTTGCTTCAATGTTGTTCTTGAGCTTCAAGAAGGGTTATGGTCTTCAAAAATGATAATTGTTCTTCTTGCAAAAGGCAACATTTCTTCTAGGGTTGAGGAGATGCTCTCTTTATAAAATATATTTTTAGCTCAAATGCGTCACATTCTCCAAGGGTTTAGTGTTATTGTCGAAGTCATCATCTCTTACGAGGTGTGTGTAAGACACTAACATGACGTGTAAGATGGCATTTGGCTTTATCTTTACCTTTAGTCCTTATCAACTCCAATAAACTTCCTTATTCTTCTCAACCTTTCTCATCTATGAATATATGTATAAAATATAAATTCGAAGCCTATTATGTATCATATATCTTCAAATATATCCATTAAGCTCAAAATATTAAGATAATTGCATAAAATACATATATAACTAAAACAATATCAAAATACTCAACATTTGGACTTTGTTTGCCCTCAAGCAAACTAGAATCATTTGGACAAAATCTTAATTATATCTCAGCATGAATCTAACATAACATCACTCGTCTAAAGTTATAAAGCACAATTCAAAACAAGACGTCAATTATATTTAGATCAATCATATATTTATGTAATGATCCACTTAACTTCTCATGTTCCAAATACTCCTTATCCTTATACACAATTACTCACTAACTTCATACTTTAGAAATATACCCTTCAAAAATTCCCCATGTTTATTGCCAAATTTTCAAGTGACTCAAACTTAAAACTAGAAAGAAAATACTATATATATATATATATATATATATATATATATATATATATATATATATAACTCTTCTTCTTCTTCTTCTTCTTTTCTATTTTTAATCTTTTCTCAAATTTTCGATTTTTTATTTCTTTTTCTATTTATATGATCTTCACAACGAAGCACATAAAAACAAGAAAATTAACTTAGTACCTTTATTTATAATATAGTTCATGAATTTCGATGAAATTCATTGAGGTTGAGTCTCAAAGACCATTATTGGAATCAACGACTTTCGATGAATCCCATGTACTAGAGTGTGACAACCCGAAATTTTTTGCCTTGTAAAGTCAAGCCAATCAACCAAAAGTCAGACTTAAGTTCATTGCCTTCTAGCCTTGTTAAGGGTCATTCTAATGAATTTTAAGCCTAGTACATTCAATGAATGAGTGTTAGGAAGTACCTGCTAGAGTCACTGTGCAACATTCAAACCTATATCACCACCAAAAGGAGTTCACGACCATAACACATGAGTTTACGGCCATAAATTCAAGGCTGGCCGTAAACTCCCCCCTTAAGTCTCATTTCCTTCAATTTTATTTCATTCTTACACTTTCAACTCAAGAAACTTCCATTCTCTCTCAAGTATCATCAAGCCTTTCATCCTAGATCTTTAAAAACGTAAGTGTTCTTCCATCTTTGAGTTGCTATGCTTCTTAATCTAGTACACCCCTATGATTTCATCCATAAAATCATCTCTTTTGGTTAGATCTTCAAGATCATCAACTTTCACCAAGAACACCAAGAACACACACTAGTTCTTGGTGGCCGCAAACTCATCTAAGGGCCTCAAAAGTGTGAGTATTCCATCTATCTTCTAGTTAGCCATGTTAAGCACTAGATCCTAGCCTTGAAACATCACCAAACTCAACATCAATGAGAGTTTACGGCCAGGAGCATCTCCCTTGGCCATAAACCCTTGTATTTGTCATGTTTTGAGCCTTAAATACTTATAGACACTTGCTAACCATTGGAACACTTAAACCGTTGAAACCCCTTGCCTTTAAGACCCAAAATGAGACCATTTGGAGAGTTTACGGCCATACACTTTTTAGTGTGTCCGTAAGCACCTCAACACCTCCTAAAAGGTTAGTTTTGCTCATCCTTTTGTAGAGTAATAGTCCCTCAAGCTTCCTTATCATTCAAACACCCTCTTATGCACCTTTTACCATGAGTTTACGGCCGTAAACCCCTTGGCCGTAAACCCATGGCCGTAAACACCAAACGATGGCCTTAAGTATCCCTTAGATGAATCACATGTGATTCTAACACTTAAACCAAGTGTTTCCTAGTCCTTAGAGGTGTTTATTTGCATGTTATTGCTTCTAAACACTATATTCATGTCAATATATGTTATTTAGGACTCGTTTGTGTGTCGGAACTTCATTCGTGGAACTTCTCATCCTTACGAGAAGCTGAAATTGAATCACCCACATAAGGTGAGTTCATACCCCTATAATCAATCTTTCAACTGTTTTAAATACTTTTAAGTGGGGGAATACAAGTTGAACACAATGATAATTGTGTAAATGTTTCGTTATAAATATCATTTTAAAGGATAGCTTATGTTTCAGGAGTAATCAAAACATTTCAAAAACTCTTTATAAGTTATGTTACTTTATAGTTTATAAAACTCCGTTTATAAAAGTACAATCATAACTTAGTAGATAAATGAGACTTTTGTTCAAATCAGTAACCGTTCAAGTAAACATACAAATAAGCTATAATAGGTATGGTTTAGAGGTTCAGTTCATACTAGATACTAGAACATACTATAACTATAACAGAAGGAACAAACTATAACTATAACAAAAGAACAAATCATAAAATTACATAGGAATACCGTATTTGCATAAACCAAAGGTACGAATACCACGTACATGGGTTAGCAAACACGAGATACAACGTTATGCCGGGTTTCAATAACAAAGGTACAAATACAACGTATCAGGGTTAGTAAACTTGAAGAATGACACTTACATCATACCGTGTTTCAATAACAAAGGTACGAATACCACGTACCAAGGTTAGCAAACACGAAGTATGATACAAGAAACACATAAACATATGTAAAATTCAAGTTAACAAACACGAAGTAATAACATATCATTCCGGGTTTGCACAAACAACGGTACAAATACAACGTACCAGGGTTAGCAAACATGAGGTACAACGTCATGCCGGGTTTCTATAACAAAGGTACAAATACAACGTACCAGGGTTAGCAAAGACGATGTATGATACAGGAAAAACATTCAACATAACTAAAATGTGTAACATAAACATCAGTTAGAAGGTGACTTATAATGCTAACTTTATGATTTCTCGGTAGATACATCAAAGATATATATTAATTGAGTCCACCAGATAGTAGAATGTGTGCTTTCCGCTTCATTCCATGTTCCTTGTTTGGTTGTGGGTTTAGAGCAGATGCACCCAGTCTACTATCTATTCGATCTTGACTTAATATATATTTCGTATACACCAAGTAATCATGAGGAGTACCAGGTATAGGTCAGGTCATAGTATATAAATTCAATACATTGTTTTCTAGTACAAAAGCATACTCTCAGTTAGAACATTGAGTAAACTAAACTAGAAACTTAAAAGGTTTAATCCATTTTATTAAACCAATACAACTTATAGGACCTTAATTTGTTAATTATATAATACCTTAGTTTACACATCAGGGTTATATATATGTAATATCCAACAAACAGTTAGATGTATGCTTTCCGCCCTACTTCCTGTTCCTTGTTTGGTTGTGGGCTTAGGGGAGATTCACACAGTTAACTATCTGTTCGATATTAGATCATATATAACTAGTGTAAACTAAGTGATTTTAGAAGGAACTATTGTGGTAACTGTTTTTACTAAAGGAACTATTACAGTTAACTCCGTGAGTACCAAATGAATGCACCAGAGTTATATACAATGAAGGTCTAACAAACAATGGGATGTGTGACTTCCGCCTCATTCCATGTTCCTTGTTTGGTTGTGGGCCTTGGGCAGATTCACACAATCGATTGTTTGTTTGATCTGTATTCTATATAACTTATATTCATTTAGTACTCATAGAAAGGATTGTAGAGTCATCTATACTTATCTTTCATCATATAAGAAAATATAGGATCTTCTGAGGAATAGGCAAACTTTTCTAAAAGAGCTTTTAACTTACTAATACATCACTTAAATACTTATGAACTGACCAGCTTAAATGCTGATCTACTCTTTCAAAATAACTTGTATTCTCAGGTAACTAGTAGACAGGTACACGTACTGGGATTCAGAAGATGGAGCATAGTAGCTTCATGTCTTGTTTTGTCATTTACTTGTGTAATCTATCTTATGTGAAAAACATACTTTGTAAACACTTTCTTCTAATGAAATGGTTGTTTATTACTTTGATTACTATGATGCATGTCTTGTGATACTAAACATGACGTCCTCCGCCCCCGAACATTTCCGCCGTTCCGGTTTGGGGGTGTGACAGATTGGTATCAGAGCATTGTTTATAGTGAACTAAGTATATCAAACTATAAAAGATATACAACTATAAATACAATGGGGCCGAAGTGCTCTGGATAATAATATATTTTAAAGGTATAGCAATACCTTATAAAAGTATACATACATGCTTATACATACTAGAACAAGTATCAAAAGAAGAACAGAACAAAAGTATTTAAAGGTTGAACATTGCAGTCAAACCTGGACAGTTATGTAATCACATCTGGAATCAATATAGTCTGATCAACTATATTCATTTGAGATATGACCGACATGTGTTTGGGAGTGATGTGGTGTTGCAACAGCCTTAAAACTTACCTAACTTTATTCAAGGAATTTCTAGATCAGTACATAAAGTTAAAATACTATAGGAGTATTTTAGGCACTATAAACAACTTATGTGAGAAATTAAAAGACCCTTCTGGTAGGTCTATGATTCCAAAGTGTATACTTCCAAAGTTTTATATAATTGAAATTTTATAGACTTAGAATTTGTGATCTATGCTTCACTTCTTGTTCCTTGTTTGGTTATGGTTTTGGAGTAAGATCACCTATTCGAAGGTCTATTTAATCTTAAATTATATACAACTTGTATACATTGCACAATTATAGGAGGACCTGGAAAGGATCACCCCATGATGTTACACTTAAACTCATAAGTTCTTTAGACATTTCCATTCTTGAACGACAAACCCAGATGGATGTAACCACTTCCTCATAGTAGACAACAGAAGAGTCAAGGAAGAACAATAAACAGATTTATAAGAGGTTTTCAGAGAAGGATCAGCCAGAGAAAACTAAAACATCCTATGCGTCACACTAATAAATAATAACCTTAATTGACTTAGTGAGTTAGTGAATACACTACTCACACTATGTGTTAAGATTATTACTTTTCTTGCAGCTAGTAACAGATATTCAGTTCACGGAAATTCATTCGAGGATAACCACTTCTGATTCATGAAGTTTATTTTATATATAGACTTTCATTATGAATTATTTTCCAGAACCCTATGAAAGTCAGAACCGGATACACTAGGAAACAAGGATAACTTAGTTCAAATATCACTCGTACAAAACCCACTTCTACTTACTAGTGTAGACATATCTCGGAAATGTTGACAGAAGCATTAAGAGTAATCCAGTAAAGCATGAAATTGTTTAAATACATTTAACTTGATGGGATACATCTAGTAATGACCATCATTACTCACGAGATCATTCTTCGCCATGCAACAGAATCATGTCTTCACAAGGAGGAAACCAACCAACAGGCGAGGCACCAATTTTGCAGATAGACTACGCTACTTTTCAGGCTGCGGTCACAGCTGCTGTGAGAGCCGTCATGGCACATTTTGATGCTATTAACGCCAACGGAAGTGGAAGTGGTGCTGGTTATGCTAATCACAGTAACAATCAAGGGAAATAACGAGTGTCAGCTGACAAGGACACTCCAGACCATAAACCTAAGAACAAGAAATGAAAGAAAAAGGGGAAAAAGTCGGTTCAAGGTTCTAACAAGAGACGACAGCCTCTGACTACCCCTGCGGTCACAACAAAAGTCATAACATCTGGCGCTTCATCTGCCACTACAACCCCCGTCAAACGATATGCTGGAAATGTTCCAAAGTGCAACAAATGCAACTACCACCACAACGGACTTGCCGAGAGATGCAATGTACCAATTGCAGCAGAAAGGGGCACACTGCCCGTTTCTGCAGGGCGTCGGCACAACCAATCTCCCAAGTAAAACAGGTTTGTTTCAAGTGCGGTGAATCTGGCCACTTCAAGAAGGAATGCCCAACAGAGAGAAATGATGAAGGAGTTCGCTTCTACAGAACTCCGACTCAACATATCACTTCAACCACCGATGCTAATATAGTTCAGGTATGCCATGCATGTGGTGAAATGGGACATGCCAAGAGAGACTGCCCAACAGAGAGAGGTGACGGAGGAGAAGGAGGAATCTAATGACTTGACATACAGGAGTATCGAAGGACCCCTCTTTTGAGATTTTGGTTCGTCTTCTAAATAAAATTACTTTAAAATCTAATTTATATTTTTATAAGATTAAAACTTGGGGAAAACATTTAAAAGTAATTATAATAACTTGTTCAAGTCACAGTATTCACAAGAGAATTAAAGATCCGTTCACGGAAGCTATGATGGCTTAAGTATATACATTAGAGTTGTGCATAACTAAGACTTTACAGACTTAGAGTGAGTAATTCCGCCTTAATTCTTGTTCCTTGTCTGGTTGTGGATTTGAGGCAGAGTTACTCAGTCGACCGTCCAATTCATCTTAATTATTCATAACTTGTATATTCCAAGCGATTGTAGTGGTACCAAGGAGGATCGTAGTATAAAATATCGACACTAGTTATCAAAGCACTTTCGCGGTATGTATGCGCACATCACGGTAGGATACGTAGAAGTGTTAACAACAAGGGGAAAACAGAAAGCACTAGAACATTTACAAAGAGTACATTTTTGAGCACACTAGGGGTATATCATCGTATAACAAACGTTTCTTTCAAATCGGCCAAACCTTGTTCAGTAAAGAGTCCGTTGCTATCATTCGTCATGAGTTGGCGTGGTCCTCACCATACTAAGTTCATATGTTTCCAACGCCTCGACCATCAAATTCACGAAACCTTCGTCATTCGTAACGACAGTCCGACCTAAACCTCAGTTTTATCTTTCGTATTCTAAACCTGAAGTACTCGTGCGAAGAGTACTTTGCCCTCTGAAACCTTGTCGCCGTACGTTCAGCAGAATTTCCCGAAATACCACTCGTCCAGCAGACCAAGTTCAAGCACAGAGGCTAAGGACGAATACAGCCCACCTATCACTAATCAATGTATACGCGAGGGTGGTATATGATTATGATTACACAGATCTAGTATGTGTGTTTCCGCCCTATCTTCTGTTCCTTGTTTGGTTGTGGACCTGGGGCAGAGTCGCACATCCTACCGTCTAACTAATCTTAATTATATACGACTCGTATACACGAGGTAATGATAGATGGACGGTATTCTACAAATCAGAGGAGGGCAACCCCAACGGTACTGCTAAGAAAGCTAATTTCGGGACGAAATTCCATCTAACGGAGGGGGGGGGGATAATGTGACAACCCGAATTTTTTTGCCTTGTAAAGTCAAGCCAATCAACCAAAAGTTAGACTTAAGTTCATTGCCTTCTAGCCTTGTCAAAGGTCATTCTAATGAATTTTAAGCCTAGTACATTCAAGGAATGAGTGTTAGGAAGTACCTGCTAGAGTCACTGTGCAACATTCAAACCTAAATCACCACCAAAAGGAGTTCACGACCATAACACATGAGTTTACGGCCATAAATTCAAGGCTGGCCGTAAACTCCCCCCTTAAGTCTCATTTCCTTCACTTTTATTTCATTCTTACACTTTCAACTCAAGAAACTTCTATTCTCTCTCAAATATCATCAAGCCTTTCATCCTAGATCTTCAAAAACGTAAGTGTTCTTCGATCTTTGAGTTGCTATTCTTCTTAATCTAGTACACCCCTATGATTTCATCCATAAAATCATCTCTTTTGGTTAGATCTTCAAGATCATCAACTTTCACCAAGAACACACACTTGTTCTTGGTGGCTGCAAACTCATCTAAGGGCCTCAAAAGTGTGAGTATTCCATCTATCTTCTAGTTAGCCATGCTAAGCACTAGATCCTAGCCTTGGAACATCACCAAACTCAACATCAATGAGAGTTTACGGCCAGGAGCATCTCCCTTGGCCGTAAACCCTTGTATTTGTCATGTTTTGAGCCTTAAACACTTATAGACACTTTCTAACCATTGGAACACTTGAACCGTTGGAACCCCTTGCCTTTAAGACCCAAAATGAGACCATTTGTAGAGTTTACGACCATACACTTTTTAGTGTGGCCGTAAGCACCTCAACACCTCCTAAAAGGTTAGTTTTGCTCATCCTCTTGTAGAGCAATAGTCCCTCAAGCTTCCTTATCATTCAAACACCTTCTTATGCACCTTTTACCATGAGTTTATAGCCGTAAACCCCTTGGCCGTAAACCCATGGCCGTAAACACC
Source organism: Lactuca virosa (assembly GCF_052849685.1). Classification (NCBI taxonomy): domain Eukaryota; kingdom Viridiplantae; phylum Streptophyta; class Magnoliopsida; order Asterales; family Asteraceae; genus Lactuca; species Lactuca virosa. Next base: position 122,262,498 of record NC_136432.1, on the reverse strand, counting down.
AAACGATGACCTTAAGCATCCCTTAGATGAATCACATGTGATTCTAACACTTAAACCAAGTGTTTCCTAGTCCTTAGAGGTGTTTATTTGCATGTGATTGCTTCTAAACACTATATTCATGTCAATATATGTCATTTAGGACTCATTTGTGTCTCGGGACTTCATTCGTGGAACTTCTCATCCTTACGAGAAGCTGAAATTGAATCACCCACATAAGGGGAGTTCATACCCCTATAATCAATCTTTCAACTGTTTTAAATACTTTTAAGGGGGGGGGGGGATACATGTTGAACACAATTATAATTGTGTAAATGTTTCGTTATAAATATCATTTTAAAGGATTGCTTATGTTTCAGGAGTAATCAAAACATTTCAAAAACTCTTTATAAGTTATGTTACTTTATAGTTTATAAAACTCCGTTTATAAAAGTACAATCATAACTTAGTAGATAAATGAGACTTTTATTCAAATCAGTAACAGTTCAAGTAAACATACAAATAAACTATAATAGGTATGGTTTAGAGGTTCAGTTCATACTAGATACTAGAACATACTATAACTATAACAGAAGGAACATACTATAACTATAACAGAAGAACAAATCATGAAATTACACAGGAATACCATATTTTCATAAACCAAAGGTACGAATACCACGTACATGGGTTAGCAAACACGAGGTACAACGTCATGCCGAGTTTTAATAACAAAGGTACAAATACAACGTATCAGGGTTAGTAAACTTGAAGAATGACACTTACATCATATCGCGTTTCAATAACAAAGGTATGAATACCACGTACCAAGGTTAGCAAACACGAAGTATGATACAAGAAACACATAAACATATGTAAAATTCAAGTTAACAAACACGAAGTAATAACATATCATTCCGGGTTTGCACAAACAACGGTACAAATACAACGTACCAGGGTTAGCAAACATGAGGTACAACGTCATGCCGGGTTTCTATAAAAAAGGTACAAATACAACGTACCAGGGTTAGCAAAGACGATGTATGATACAGGAAAAACATTCAACATAACTAAAATGTGTAACATAAACATTCAGTTAAAAGGTGACTTATAATGCTAACTTTATGATTTCTCGGTAGATACATCAAAAATATATATTAATTGAGTCCACCAGATAGTAGAATGTGTGATTTCCGCTTCATTCCATGTTCCTTGTTTGGTTGTGGGTTTAGAGCAGATGCACCCAGTCTACTATCTATTCGATCTTGACTAAATATATATTTCGTATACACCAAGTAATCATGAGGAGTACCAGGTATAGGTCAGGTCATAGTATATAAATTCAATACATTGTTTTCTAGTACAAAAGCATACTCTCAGTTAGAACATTGAGTAAACTAAACTAGAAACTTAAAAGGTTTAATCCATTTTATTAAACCAATACAACTTATAGGACCTTAATTTGTTAATTATATAATACCTTAGTTTACACATCAGGGTTATATATATGTAATATCCGACAAAGAGTTAGATGTGTGCTTTCCGCCCTACTTCCTGTTCCTTGTTTGGTTGTGGGCTTAGGGCAGATTCACACAGTTAACTATCTGTTCGATATTAGATCATATATAACTAGTGTAAACTAAGTGATTATAGAAGGAACTATTGTGGTAACTGTTTTTACTAAAGGAACTATTACAGTTAACTCCGTGAGTACCAAATGAATGCACCAGAGTTATATACAATGAAGATCTAACAAACAATGGGATGTGTGACTTCCGCCTCATTCCATGTTCCTTGTTTGGTTGTGGGCTTAGGGCAGATTCATACAATCGATTGTTTGTTTGATCTGTATTCTATATAACTTATATTCATTTAGTACTCATAGAAAGGATTGTAGAGTCATTTATACTTATCTTTCATCATATCAGAAAATATAGGATCTTCCGAGGAATAGGCAAACTTTTCTAAAAGAGCTTTCAACTTACTAATACATCACTTAAATATTTATGAACTGACCAGCTTAAATGCTAATCTACTCTTTCAAAATAACTTGTATGCTCAGGTAACTATTAGACAGGTACACGTACTAGGATTCAGAAGATGGAGCATAGTAGCTTCATGTCTTGTTTTGTCATTTACTTGTGTAATCTATCTTTTGTGAAAAACATACTTTGTAAACACTTTCTTCTAATGAAATGGTTGTTTATTACTTTGATTACTATGATGCATGTCTTGTGATACTAAACATGACGTCCTCCGCCCCCGAACGTTTCCACCATTCCAGTTTGAAGGTGTGACATAGAGTTCACCTTATCCCGATCTGAGTCATTATGCTTAAGGTGAAATATATGAAACATTCCTAGGGGGTTTAAACCGAACCTTAAAGGCCATGTATTGACTCTGGTCCTGAGTTGTTATTTATTATTAAACTAAGACTAAACAAATAAGACATCAAATAAACTTGGTAACTAAACTCAAACTATTTTGAACAAGAAAATTCCAAAGGGTTTGTTACGTTATATTTGCAAAGCATATTATAACTTTCAAACCAACAAATAACTATGTATAAATCAAAGTTTATTTAAAACATAGAAAATCCACAAATAATACAAATATTAGCTAAATATAACCTTTGACTTGTCTTAAATCCCTTTTTCACAACTCAAATAAAATTACTATATCATAAAAATGACAAAATAAAATTTTAATTTAGGCCCAAAATCCAACTAGCATACAATTTCCTATTTCGACCCCCTACCCACACTTACTTCATACAATGCTTTCATTGTATGAATAAATAAAAATTAAGTACATAAAATGGAGAAAAATGAATAGACTCCCGTATGATAGTAGTGGTGAGATCGAATTCGTTGACAGTGGGAACTTACAGATATGAATAGTTGAATTTCATGTCGCTATAAAATAATGAAGTTCTGAACATCCTTTTTGATAATGTCAAAGACTTATTGATAAATTTTGCCAGACACTACGTTTTGCAATTCGAGGGCGAAAGAATTAATTTCCGATCTGGAGCATCTTACGTGATACATATAATTATGGATGCATTACGTATAACAAATGTCATGACACTATATCGCGATGAAAACTATGTTCGTGACGCACATATAAGATTGAGGCGTCATGTATATGTAAACAATGTAATGCATTATCATGGAGTAAATCAACTTCGACCGGAGTTGATCAGGCTCTCGCGTCATCTTTCATTTTTGATCTTCTCATATTTATAATTAATAGCTCAGTTATATCTCATATTGGATCTATATGCTCAAGAATTATTTTAAAATGATGTTTTGCAAGAACATATGATCATATAGTGTCACACCTTTAGCAAGTTGTCGCTTATTTAACATTTGTTAATAATTAGATTATTAACAACTATATTCAACTCTTGTATTTAATTATGAAATAATTATTATTTTATGAAAATAATATATCAAGAGAGTAGATACTAGTTATTAAATCATATTCTATCATTTAATAAGTCATGTACACACTTTTGGACTCTTTGGATTTCACTAGATAAAACTTGTACACTAAGGAGATAATGCTTGATGAGTTGGTAGCATCACAATATTCATTCTCTCTCTTGTGGTCGTAGGTTTTAAGAGTATGTGAGGTTGCTTGCCAACCTACCTCTTATATAATCTATGCTTCTAACATGCCATGCCTTAGACTTGTGTGAGCGTATGAGCTTTAGATCTCATGAGTTCGTGTATAAATAGACTAAGTAAGGCTTTCATTTAGAAGCTAGCATTTATCTTTCACTCTTTCTCTCTATAATCGTGGCACACATACACACACTCTCTCTCTTTCTTTCTCTCTCTCTCTCTCTCTCTCTCTCTCCATCTCTTGCTCTATTTTGAAGCTAGTGAAGAGTTTTGTGCTTTGGAAGTGCTTCTCCTTTAAGAACTATTTGAGATAAGTGCTTAAAGGCTTAAGAAGTATTTTATACAAGATGAGAACTAGAATTTTTGGTGACATATAGTTCTTGGTGGATACATTACATAGAAGCTCTATCTTGAGCTTTTCCCATCTTCATCAACTCCTTAATTGCCAAGAGGGATCAAAGTCTTTAAAGGTTGTCTTCTAAACATCATATGTGTTTTTATAATATTTGTATATCATGTAACTGGATACTTTGTGGTTTTGCTTTTAAATGGTCTTAAAATAAATGTTATTTTAAAATCATATTCCTTTGCCGCTTATATTAGTTTTATCAAAAATATCGTTTTTATCTTGTCAAAACCTATCAGCTCCATGTTGTAAATTTCACCCCACATGTTAGTGTTGTCAGACCATTTGCGTTTTATTTACTAATCAACTCTCGTCACCTGAAATAAATTACAACTGGAAAACACATTAAAGCAACATTTATAATAAAGAGTGGAACTTTATTTAAAAATAAAATAAAAATACAAAAAAGAATAATAAAAATACTAAATAAAATCAAACCAAAAGTTAGGTTGCCTCCTACAAAACGATTTTTTTAAAGAGTCATATGATGGACTTTACCCCATACTTAAGCGATTTCAGTGAGTTAGAAGGGCATCTCCTTCTTCGCCTTTATATGTCTCCCATTCCTTTTAATCCATGAACCATTTATATGGACTTGATTTTTTAATTAATTAATTATATTTAATTAATTAAATGAAATCTAGAATTTATGGAATGTTCTTGAGGATTAAACAACATAACTAAGTAGTTAAATAATTACCAATTATATGGATAATTATTAGGTTATTAGGTAATTATCTTTTAAGGGTTTAAATCATACCCTATAAATAAGGGGTTGCTGGCCGATATTAGAGATGGTTTTTCACAAAACCATAAGAAAAATTTGGTTGCCACCTTTTCCTATAACCACCAAAATCTCGCCACTAGAGCGTTGTAGTTACATTGTCATGACGTAGCAGCGCTGTTTCCAACAGATTCGATTTATGGTGTCCTTGTTCAATGTGCTCAATGGAATGGTTGTTCGCGAGCGTTGTTTTTCTAAGTGCCTTGGGTGCGACTACGAAAGAGGATTTCTACATTGGATCCTTAGCCCACATCAATCAATCAAGGATCTACGAAAATTTCAACAACTAGAAAAGGTATGTATTGTTGCATAATTAAGTTGCAATTGATAGGTTGTTTATAGATTAATTTTTAGGGCCTATTGAGGATAGAAATTTTGTTACTTCCACGGTCCCTTAACGTTGTCTAAGTATCCTCAAAACCAAACAATGTTATCAGAGCGGTATGTTCACATCTATTGCACTTTAGATTTTTCGTTCTCGTGTGTTTATATGAGTTTGCATGCTTAGATCTGATGTAGTTTCTGAATTTTAAATAGTTTTAAGGAATAATGTCATAATGTCACACCCCCAAACCGGAACGGCGGAAATGTTCGGGTGTGGAGGACGTCATGTACAATATCACAACAATTGTATAATTGTAATCAAAGCAACAACAACCATTTTATTAATAACATATTATTTACATTGTGTTCAAAAAATTACTTATTTAACATTAAAACTATAGCAAAAGATAAGACGTAATGCTACTATGCTCCGTCTTCGTAACGCCTGAGAGGGTACCTGTCTACTAACTTTCCTAAGAATACAAGTGGTTTGGAAAAGTGTCAACATTTAAGTTGGTGAGTTCATAAGTATTTTGTTGGAAAAGATATGTTCTTTGTATTGAAAACGTTAATGTGTTCTTCCAGAAAATCCAATATTTTCTTAGTAAATAAATCGTAGTCTTAGTACTTTGAGACCAAAAAGTATAAGTTCTTTATGTTTATAATCTGGGATTCGAGGTTCTGATTCATATAAATAATTGGTATGACATGTACTATTATATCCTATGATTACTTAGTGTATATAAATTATATATAATTAGAATCGAACAGACAGTTGATTGGATGATTCTGCGCTAATCCCACAACCAAATAAGGAACATGAAGAAAGGTGTAAATCACACAATCCACTGCCTATCAGATCTTTATTATATATAATCCTAACGTATACATTAAGTAATCATAGACTTTAGCAAAAAGGATACTTGAGATATGTTTTCTGAACTTCTATATGTACCATATTAGTAAATAATATAACGTGTTGCTTTTCGTGTAACTGTTGTGTAAATCTAGAAATTTTGAACTTGGAAATAATGTAATATTGTTTTATTATTTAAATAAAACCTTTGAAAGTATATTTTCCCTGAAATCCGAATGTAAAGTTAATATTCAAATAAAATTATTTGAAAATACATTATTCGTAAATATGTCGTTGTTTTCTCCTTGTGAGTTCTTATAACCATACTAACCCAGTCGGCCTGATCGCGACGTTCTTCAGGCGTCGGAATGTTAACGACATTTGTCACCCCATGCCTGCCGGCCTGACTATAGCTAACAGTCGAGGTGTGGGATTGTCAGTCCCAAGTAGATCTATACACAAATATATCGCTCTCCCTACAAGAGATTCTGGTTATAAGTCAGGACTTTTACCTGTGCTTAGATAAGTACACGAAGACGTCTCACAATTTGCTTCAACGTTTTTACGAGTAATAACTGAAGAACCCTTTTTGTTTATATGTTAACCTGTACTTTTGTAAAATAGTTCATTTGTTCCATAAACTATACCTATTATAGAGTATTAGTTTGTTTCCGTGTTGTAACCTGAACTTTGTAAAATAGTATCTTTGTTCCATAAACTATACCTATTATAATTTATAAGTTTGTTTCCGTGTTGTAACCTGAACTTTGTAAAATAGTATCTTTGTTCCATAAACTATACCTATTATAGTTTATAAGTTTATTTTGTTGATGTAAAAACCGTTGCGTCTTAACATGTTTTGTAAATATTTGTAAATTTAATAATAACGATGTATTGAATATTTAACAAATTTCACGTTTAATTTCATATTAACGGTAAGAAAACATAATAAGAAATTTATATTTTTAAACACAAGATTTCTTGTGTTTTACTTGTATTCCCCCGCTAAAACAATTTAAAAAATATGAAAACGTAGGGGGATGAACTCACCTCGTGTGCGTGTTTTTGATTGGGTACTACTTGGTCGTGATGATCCTCGGGTTAGAACACGTGATTATTGTCGTATCCTAATAATATTTATACATGATATCATACTTAATTTAGATAACCCGTAATTTAAAGTGTTAAATAAACACTAGAAGGTAATAGGAACTTACCAAATTAATTCCTAAGAATTAATTTAAGTGATGTTTTTCTTGGGAAATTTGGTTGAATGCATGAAGGTGGAATGAATGTTCTTGATGTTATTGAGATAAGTTAAGAAAATGTGAAGGGGTTCTTTATGATTCAAGAGAGAGTTTTCGTGGATTGGCTAAAAGGAAAAATGAGAGTAATAAGGATGGTTTTCGGTTATGTTTTTATATATGGGGATAATATTTTATGTAATGGATACGTAGGGTAGTGCAATTTATCACTCAGGGAGGTGTGACACCGCCTAAAGAAGGAGAATGCGGTCTATCCACTCAACTGAGAACATAGTGCCTTCGGTCAAGGAAGGTTTTCGGTGTAATGGGGTTTGCGGTCATAGAGAGATTTCGGTAATGAGGTTTGTGGTCCAAAGTGGTTTGTGGTTGGAACTGATTTCAGTCCGAGGTGGGGTCTTGCGAGGGTTTGCGGTCCAAAATGGTTCTCGGTCTTGCATGGAATCACCAAATGGTGATTTCGGTCCATACCTTTGGAATATAATTTTCAATATCGAAATATATATAAAATGTTTAAATAAATAATAATATTATTTGACTTAATACTTGACGTGTTTGACTTTTATTTAACATGTTTGAATTTTGTTGACTTGTTTTTGAATTTTATTGATTCGAAATAATGGGTTGTTACATTATCCCCCTGTTAGAGGGAATTTCGTCCCGAAATTCGTTCTAGAGTGGTTATTCCTTAAACTAGAGAAAGAGGTGGGTACTTCTGTTTCTATTGATCTTTTCGTCTTTAAGTAAATTCAGGTCCTCGCTTGGTGTTCCAACGGACCTTTATTATTAGTATGTGACTTTGTTTCGTTTAATCTGACTGCCTGTTTAGAAAAGGTAAGTTGTACTTAAGACGGGGAAAGGTGTGGGTTTAGTTTACTTGTCTATGTTCACTCGAATAGTAGTATGTCTATTCGTAGTCTTGGGCAGTTTTGTCCTGAAGTTCATGGTAAGACTCTTACTTGGTTCATCTATCATCACCTCGTGTATACAAGTCATATATAATTAAGATTGAAAAGATGGTCGGATGGGTGACCATTCTCGTGTATACACTTAGTAGTGACAGGCTAACTGTATGGGTTCTTGGTCTCTATTCTTGAAATTGTTTTACTTTACGAATGGTATTACTGGGAGGTCTGTTGGGGATACTTCGGGAAGGTCACGGACTTCCAGAACATCCTCGGTGTTTTTTTTCGCTTCGATTTTCTTGTCTACAGAATGAGCTAGGGAGGCGTAGTACCCCTCGCACGGGTACTTCTGATTTTGAAGCGAAAGACGATACGGAGGTTTGTGTCATGTTTGTCGTTATAGGTTGAAAAGTGTTCGTTAAACGGCCGGTTAAGGCGAAGGGTCTTTCCGTAGCACATGGAGTTGGTATGGTGAGGACCAAGCCAATGCATTTCTAATGGCCACGTTGGAACTTCTTATCGTAACGGGTGTTAAGTCGATTAGGAAGAAGTGTTTGTTTAGAGCGATGGCGTATTCTATGTATATGTCTTTAGTGCCTTTTGTTTTATTCTTGTTATTACTATTGCGAATATTTGTACCGTATTTAGCGAATATAGGCAGTAAGAGTACTTTAATAATTACTGATGAAATCTCGTAATATGATCCCTACGAAGTCTCTCTATAATCGCTCGATGTATACAAATCATGTATAATTAAGATTGAGAAGACCGTCGACTGAGTGACTCTGCCCTAAATCCACAATCAAACAAGAAGCAGGAAATAAGGCGGAATCACTCACTCTAAACCTGCAGAATCCTAACTATATATGACCCTAATGTTACACTAAGCCATCATAGGTCATCTGTAAGGATCTTTAGTTTTTATATGAATGCTGTGATTTGTTCGGACGGGAGAGAAATTTAATTACTTTTTAATTGTACTAGTCTTAATAAAAATTTAAGTTGTAAATATTATTGTTGTTTGGAAACGTACCAAAAATCCTAGAAGGGTTCCTCGTTGCTTCACCATGTCCTATTTGTTAAACTCCTCCCTCTCCTCCGTCATTCCCCTCTATTGGACAATCTCTCTTGAAATGTCCCGTTTCACCGCATGCATGGCACACTTGACATGTACCAACATTGGTGGTTGAAGTGATGTGTTGGGCCGGAGTCTTACAAAAACGAGTAGTGTGCCCATTCTTGTTTCAGTTCTTGCAATGTAACTCCCGACAGACTCCCTTGTGATGGTAGTCACACTTGTTGCACTGCGCTAGTGTTCCCGCATATCGACTAGCTGGTATCTGAGCGGAAGATGTTGTGGCTGCCGGGGCTACCACAGGTTGCTGTCTCTTGGTAAGACTTTGAGATAATCTGCGCTCCTTTTTGTTCCAGAACTTTCGTTTCTTGCTCTTAGGTTTGTGGTATAGGGTACCCTTGACAATCGACGCTCGTTGGTTTCCTTGATTGCTATTACGGGTTGAACTGTTGACACTGTTTCCATTTTCGTTTGTGTTGTTAGCGCTGAATTGCACCATGACATCTGTCACGGAAGCTGTTACGGCGACTTGGAATGTAGCGAAGTCTATATGTAGAGTCGGTGTTTCATCGGTTGGCCGATTATTTCCATGTGAAGACATGATTCTGTTGTATGATGTGAAACGAGTTCGTAAGTAACTATGGTCGTTTCTAGTTGTATTCTATTTATATATATATATATATATATATATATATATATATATATATATATATATATATATATATATAAATTTCTCGTTTTGTTGTACGATTCTCAATTTTTCGACCTACATCCCTATGATGTATTCATGGTAGAGAGTAGAAATAGGTTCTGTACAAACGTTAAGTTTAACAAAATAGGGTATATATATTGAAATCTTAAGTTGATCGGGTTTCATAGGTTTTGGAAGGGAGTATCTCTCTTGATTTTATTGTTACTAGTTGTGACGAAAGGTACGGTAAACTTAACATATAGTGTGAGTAATGTAGTCATTAACTCACTAGGTTATATCAGTTTATAAATTTCTAGTGTGACGTATAAAGTGCTTTCTAGTTTGCTCCTGATAGGGTAAGGTTCGTTAACGATCTCTCTAGTGACTTTTTCTTCGTTCGGTCCTTTCTCGAAATCCTCCTCATGAACCCTCTTTTGGTTCTTCCTTAACTCTTCTGATGGCCATTGTAATGGAGTGGTTACATTTACCTATGTTGTTCGTGCGAGAATGGGAGTGTCTAAAGAATCTATGAGATTAATAAAAGTATCTCTATTGATTTTTTTTGATGATCCTTACTGGGTCCTCCTATAATCACGTAGTGTATACAGATTATATATAACCAAGATCAAATAGACCTTCGAATAAGTAATCTTACTCTAAGACCACAACCAAACAAGGAACAGGAAGTAGAGCAAAAATCACAAATTCTAAGTCTATAAAATCTCAATTATATATAACCTTAACATATACACTCAGTAATTATAGACCTACCAGTAAAGGTCTTTTAGTTTTCACGTAAGTTACTTATAGTGCCTAAAATACTACTATAGTATTTTAATTATACGTTTGATTCTAGAGCTTCTTGATATACAAAGTTACTAAGTTTTTAGACTTGTTGTTATTGTATAGTATCATAAAATACTCCTATAGTATTTTAAACTTGATGTTTGGTTCTAGTATTCCTTTGTATATAGAGTTGGTAAGTTTTAGACTTGTTACAACACCACTATCACTCCCAAACACATGTTGGTCATATCTCAAATAAATATAGTTGATTAGTCTATATTTATCCCAAATATGATTACATGACTGTCTAGGTTTGACTGTAGTGTCCAACATCTAAATATTTTTGTTTTGTTCTTCTTGTGATACTTGTTCTAGTATGTATATATGCATGTATGTATACTTTAATAAAACTATTAATATATTTTAAAAGTATATCTCTTGGTCAGAGTGTTTTTATCCCACTGTGTTTATAATTGTATATCTTTTATAGGTTGATATACTTAGTTCACTATAAACAATGCTCTGATACCAATCTGTCACACCCCAAACCGAAACGGCGGAAACGTTCGGGGGTGGAGGAAGTCATGTACAATGTCACAACAATTGTATAATAGTAATCAAAGCAACAACAACCATTGTATTAATAACATAGTCTTTACATTGTGTTCAAAACATTACTTATTTAACATTAAAACTATAGCAAAAGATAAGACGTAATGCTACTATGCTCCGTCTTCGTAATGCATGAGAGAGTACCTGTCTGCTAACTTTCCTGAGAATATATGTGGTTTGAAAAAGTGTCAACATTTAAGTTGGTGAGTTCATAAGTATTTTGTTGGAAATATATGTTCTTTGTTATTGAAAACGTTAATGTGTTCTTCCAGAAAATCCAATATTTTCTTAGTAAAGAAATCGTAGTGTTAGTACTTTGAGACCAAAAAGTAAAAGTTCTTTATGTTTATAATCTGTGATTCGAGGTTCTGATTCATATAATTGGTATGACTCGTACTGTTATCTCCTATGATTACTTAGTGTATATAAATTATATATAATTAAAATTGAACGGACAGTCGATTGGATAATTCTGCCCTAAGCCCACAACCAAACAAGGAACATGAAGAAAGGCGGAAATCACACATTCCACTGCCTATCAGATCCTTATTATATATAATCCTAAAGTATACATTAAGTAATCATAGACTTTAGCAAAAAGGATACTCGATATATGTTTTCTGAACTTCTATTCGTACCATATTAGTAAATAATATAATGTGTTGCTTTTCGTGTAACTGTTGTGTAAATCTAGAAATTTTGTACTTGCAAATAATGTAATATTGTTTTATTATTTAAATAAAACCCTTGAAAGTATATTTGCCCTGAAATCCAAATGTAAAGTTAATATTCAAATAAAATTATTTGAAAATATATTATTCTTAAATATGCCGTTGTTTTCTCCTTGTGAGTTCTTATAACCATACTAACCCAGTCGGCCTGATCGCGATGTTCTTAAGGCGTCAGAATGTTAACGACATTTGTCACCCCAGGCCTACCGGCCTGACTGTAGCTAACAGTCGAGGTGTGAGATTGTCAGTCCCAAATAGATCTATATACAAATATCTCGCTCTCCCTACAAGAGATTCTGGTAATAAGTCAGGACTTTTACCAGTACTTAGATAAGTACACGAAGACGTCTCACAAATTGTTTCAACGTTTTTACGAATAATAACTGAAAAACCCTTTTTGTTTATATGTTAATCTCTACTTTGTAAAATAGTTACTTTGTTCCATAAACTATACATATTATAGTTTATTAGTTTGTTTCCATGTTGTAACCTGAACTTTGTAAAATAGTATCTTTGTTCCATAAACTATACATATTATAGTTTATAAGTTCGTTTCCGTGTTGTTACCTGAACTTTGTAAAATAGTATCTTTGTTCCATAAACTATCCCTATTATAGTTTATAAGTTTATTTCGTTCATGTGAAAACCGTTGCGTCTTAACATGTTTTGTAAATCTTTGTAAATTTAATAATAACGATGTATTGCATATTTAACAAATTTCACGTTTAATTTCATATTAACGGTAAGAAAACATAATAAGAAATTTATATTTTTAAACACAAGATTTTTTGTGTTTTACTTGTATTCCCCCGCTAAAACAATTTAAAAATTATGAAAACGTAGGGGGATGAACTCATCTCGTGTGCGTGTTTTTGATTGGGTACTACTTGGTCGTGATGATCCTCGGGTTAGAACACGTGATTATTGCCGTATCCTAATAATATTTATACACGATATCGTACTTAATTTAGATAACCCGTAATTTAAAGTGCTAAATAAACACTAGAAGGTAATAGGAACTTACCAAATTAATTCCTAAGAATTAATTTAAGTGATGTTTTTCTTGGGAAATTTGGTTGAATGCATGAAGGTGGAAAATATGTTCTTGATGTCCTTGAGATAAGTTAAGAAAATGTGAAGGGGTTCTTTATGATTCAAGAATCAAGAGAGAGTTTTCGTGGATTGGCAAAAAGGAAAAATGAGAGTAATAAGGATGGTTTTCGGTTATGTTTTAATACATGGGGATAATATTTGATGTAATGGATACATAGGGAAGTGCAATTTATCACTTAGGGAGGTGTGACACCGCCTAAAGAAGGAGATTGCGGTCTATCCACTCAACCGAGAACATAGTGTCTTCGGTCAAGGAAGGTTTTCGGTGTAATGAGGTTTACGGTCATAGAGAGATTTCGATCATGAGGTTTGCGGTTGGAACTGATTTCGGCCCGAGGTTGGGTGTTGCGAGGGTTTGCGGTCCAAAATGGTTTTCGATCTTGCATGGAATCACCAAATGGTGATTTCGCTCCATACTTTTGGAATATAATTTTCAATATCGAAATATATATAAAATGTTTAAATAAATAATAATATTATTTGACTTAATACTTGACGTGTTTGTTTGAATTTTGTTGACTTGTTTTTGACTTTTATTGATTCGAAATAACAAGTTGTTACACATAAAAAGCCTTAAGTTTGACAGAAAATGTCGGTTTTACCCTTCGACATATTTTTGGTTTGTTTATACCGCAAACTTGTCATTTTTTTGTTGGTTTTGCCCTTTTTACCTGTAATAGCAGGTTTCCAGGTTACCATGAATTATTTTTTGCGAAAAAATCTTTAAGTTTACAAATATTTTGCAAAAAAACCCTTAAGATTATAAACATATAAAATACAAATATATATTCAAAATTTGATAAAACTAAATAGTTTTTTAAAAATTAAATGTCAAAAATTTATATCAAACTAATATAAGTTTTACTGTACTTATATTATGAAACCAAATTTGAAACATGTTTTTGGTTTCATAATATAAGTACAATAAAACTTATATTAGTTTGATATAAACTTTTGACATATAAATTTTAAAAAACTATTACTTTTATCAAATTTTGTATATATATTTATATTTTATATGTTTGTATTTTTTTTGCAAAATATTTGTGAACTTAAGGGTTTTTTCGCAAAAAATAATTCATGGTAACCTGAAAACCTGCTATTATAGGTAAAAAGGGCAAAACTGACAAAAAATGACAAGTTTGCGGCATAAACGAACCAAAAATTTGTCGAATGGTAAAACTGACATTTTCTGCCAAACTTAAGGCTTTTTATGATATTATCCCTAGTTTTAAATGTTTTAGAAACTGAACTGTATGAAAAATTGTTTATGTGTGAATATGCTCTCATCACAACGGATCGGTAGGTCCTCCTACACGACGTGGTGGGTCTTATCAGAAAACACGTTTTTGTGTCTTACCGCGACGCGGTGGTCTTACTGCCGTTACGTGGTGACACTATTCATAGATTACTTTCGTTTACAAACTATTAGTTGCCTCGTCTTGCTTGCTCCTTAAGTTATCTGCCTCGATTTATTTCAACATGCAAATTTCTCAATTTGACTAAAGTTGGAAAACATTATGCTTATTGGTTTAATGAGTTGATTAGTTGTTTAATTAGTTAATTAAACATCATAGAATTAGATATTGTTGATTGAATGTATTAATTATTGGCATTACGTCATCGTGTGTCTAATTAAAATTAATAGAGATAAATTTAAATGGTTTATATATATATATATATATATATATATATATATATATATATATATATATATATATATATATATATATGACATAAAAATACGAACATTGAGTCCTCGCATGTTGGAAAGCATTGTTAGTCTCACCGCGACTAGGATTGCCTACTCTAAATGATAAATGAAGGTTTAAGGAGGTCTCTTAAATTCCTAATGAGGTCGGCTCTTAAGTGGCATTTAGTGCTTGCCACCCTCATCGCCTTCTTGCGTTTTTTAATTGAGTTACCTAAAGGGTGGGATGGGACATTTGGCTTGTTAAAAGTATTAACATTATAAGTATTAAAACAAAATCTTTTTTTATAAAAATGTTAATTGTATGCTTCCCATAGAAACTATGCCTTGTAGTTTATATTCTTTTTTGTGCGATTTTCGGCTAATCCACTTCGTATCATGGAGTGATATATGGATCCTATCCTTTTTGAAATAATTTGATAATTGAGTAATTATTCTTTAAGGATCACTAAAAAAACTAGGTCTAATCATTAATTGAATGATATGTTAAAAGTATCCACTAAAAATCAACTACGATAAAGCCTCTAAAAGATAAACTAGAAGGAATGATCAATCATGTTCGTAGTTTCAGAATAGCTCTCTTAAACGAAAAAAAAGATCATAAATTTGGTGAAGATCTTTTTAAGGTTTCTCGAACTATTGTTTCTTTAGCTGTAGGAAGGTGCATGTATCAAATACACTTATTACATTGATAGCATTGATTCAACATGGAATTCCATAAAGATTAGGAGTTGACCATGGAAACATAACCAAGTAGCTAACTTGAAATATAATTAGGTGATTCTGATTTCATATGAGCAACTTGGAAAGGTCAATCTTAGAAAATGTTAAGTGTACAAATCGAAGCAATATGGAATTCCATCATGTTGGGAGGTGAATATGGTGACATAACCAACTAACTAACTAGTGCATATTTGCAGGTGATTTATGAGCTATTTGGAAAGATCCATTATGGAACTGCATCACATGTTGAGTACCTTTGGAATTAACTTGGAAAAGCAGAGAGACTCCAAGATTTAAAGAATGAAGTACATTGATAAGATTGATGAAACGTGGAATTCCATCCTTTGGGAATTAGCTATGATTAGGTGATCCTGAATTAGCATGAACAACATGGAAAGATCCATTTTGGAGTTGCATAGCATGTTGAGAACCTTTTTGGGACTAACATGGCTAAGAATATAACTCAAAAATTCAAATGCACCTATGATTAACTATCATGAAAGAAGTGTCTAGAAGAAGAAAGAAATTTGTCCACAGGCAAAAGGGTGCTCTAAGTTTGTATACCCAACTGCAACATTGAATACGAAGGACAATAGATATACCTATTCTAAAACATATTCTGATAGGCTAATTGATTACCAAGACAAGGAAAAGGCCTAAGAAAATCACAAATGCCCAATGTATTTGAATTAGACTAAGACCTAAAGAAGAGTTTATAGATCATCAATAACGAGGCATCGGTACTAATTTTAAAGATCAAGAGTCAACTCATTATTCTAAGTATTTAGCCTATGATAAGAAGAATGAGTCCATAAAACCATCAAAATATTACTTTAAATCCTTGAGTGTTTCACTAAAGGGTTAGTATTAGCATTTGCAAGAATGTCCAGTAACCAAAAGGAAGTAATAGATTATAACATAGAGAAGAGATTATGATCAAGGACATCGAATCAAGTCCCTTTACTATCCTTAGGATCATAATGACGTGTTCTCCCAAATGTTAAGTCTATGGTCTTATGATTGAAATTGTTTATAAAATGTTTCGTAAGATAATTCTAGCTTATTTAAATATAGAACATTTCACATATTTTCTATTTAAAAGGAAGTCATGAAATCTTTGAAACTTATATAGAAACAATAATTGAACGAATATTTGTCGTCGGATTAAATGCGATTATGGAGTCATTGTCTTGGACGTATGAATAAGAGTTGTATTACCAAACATCCAGTTGGATCTGATTTTGAAATTCATTTGACCCTAAGTCTTATGATAAGTGAAATCATATTTGTCAAGAATGATGACACTAACACCATCTAGAGGCAGAGTATATGTTGGAATTAGTTTAAACTAATATGCCATTTAGATTAACCACGATGCATGTTGATCTGATTATGACCAAAATGTTTAAATCATCATCTAGAATATGCGAAGGAGAAGTGCATCACCAAATATTCAATCGGATAGAATTTTGGAAGTAATTAGACCATAAGTTTTTTGACTGATACATTTCTCATAATATCAAGATAAATGATGAACACATCACTTCATGATGCTATCAATTTTTGAAATTAGTTCATGCTAATTGTGTCTTCATATTGGTCCTAAAACAAAGTTCAGAGTCAATAAGGGAAAAGGATAAGAAACTCAAATCTAATAGGATAGTCAGAATCTTGGTCAAAAGGTTAACGATCATCTAATGTAATTATGAAGCAATTTAACAACTCATCTCAAACCATATTTCCATAAGCAATATAGTTGGAAAGAGAAACAAAATGATTGTCTTATTTGTAATCAATGAGTCGTACTGTGCTTATAAACAGTTCATGAATTGTACCATGATTAAGTGGTAAAAGAGTCCTTGGTCTTATACAATCTAAGAAAGTTCTTATAAAACGCTCTATAAGATGGGTTATTTCATTGGACACCCCAACTATGTTTTTAGAAAGCCTTTGAGAACAAAGTATTTGTTGCTCGAAGGGCAGTTTTTCAAAAAGAAGAGTTAATATCCAAGATAACTAGTAGGAGCCACATTGATCTTGATAATATTAAGAATCAATTAACAAAGACCCTAAGGAAAAAACACTAACACTAAATTAGAGGTTAAAACCTATTGATTGAAAATGAAATCCCTCTATCTCTTCCAAATAGATCTAATAGAAGACGTCATAGACCTTGTTGACTCCATGTCACATGGGAAATGAGTCACTGATAGATTGTGATAAGAGTCTATCGGCTATCGGAAGCTACGAAAGGCCCTATAAGATACAGTTGGAGGAAACTATGAGAAATAAGATTCGGTCCATGTATGTTTGGATTTTGAATTGATCCAATACTTGGTGTTAAAATCATATAGTGTTTGTAGATCTTCAAAAGATGACAAGCATGGATAGGAATACACATATACTAAGATGGGTTATGAAAGATATGTAGTCTTGAAAAGTCGATTGATGGATTAGAACAAGCATCTCATGTCTGTATCATTTGCTTCGATGAGAAATTCAAAAATTGAATTATGAGAAACAAAAGATAGTCATCATTAATGTCGAAGCTAGTGGGAGAAATGTTGTCCCTTGTATTGAAATAGGAAAAGATGTCCTAACTCTGTTAAGTGTAAAAGCTTTACTTAGATTAAGAATTGTTTTTTTTGTGAAACACATGGGAATAAAAAGAAAGTATTCTTAGATTCTATGGAGATAGATCCAAGTGATTCATTGATTTAAGCCAAAGTACTTGAAATCTTGAAGAAACTTGAGATGAAAAATTCTTAAAGAGTTCGTGCTAGTAAAAGTAATGAATCGTATGACTTGTGCATGAAAAGTCGTGTAAGATCTTTTTTAGCTATAATCAACGAATCAAGTATCAAGAATGAAGAATATTCTTTGGAATCCTAAAAGGACAAAAGAGATAATCTTCTCAGTATAGAAGAAATCAATGAAAAAGTTACATTGATGGTGAGTTCCTTACTAATAGAGGTGTTTCTATTTAGTAGTTGGAGTTCGTGCATGTGTATTAACTTAAGCACTTTTAGTTTAGTTTGTTTTAAATATAGGAGTTGAAGCAATATAAATCTCTATTTGATTTAGTAGTTATTAAGTGGAGAACTTAATATTTGATGGAGATCGGTCATTTCATTTACGATATCACCATGTTCACTTTTGCATGTTTAGAACCACTCCTAGAATATTACTTATTTAAACTTCCACAATCGGCCATACTTTTGGAAGTAAGTAATGAATTAAGGTTGTAATAAAGAATTAGTAGATTGTCCATGGGGATGAACATAGCAAATTTGTGACCAATACTCATGAGTACTTTAAATGGGGATTTAAGGTATCTGAGTAAACTGCACCTAGAGATTACTTCATGGATTCTATCACAAGTATATTCTTCAAATAAAGATGCATGAGATTTTCTCTTACAATATGTTGTATCCTGCTTTCTCTAGAAACGTTGTTTGTTAATGGAAATTATATAGGGTTTGAATAGATATGACATGAGGAATACACAGAATCTATGTAGTCAAATTTTATTTGTTTAAATCTTATTTAGATAGTTGGAGTCGATATCTTTGGCCCCTCAATGATTTGGTGTTGGCATTAAAATGCATGGCCGTTATCTGATTGAGTTGATGAATCAATTATTTAGTTTGATTTTGTTTGACGCAAGTAGGTATCGGGAAATAGATTCTTGAACATTTGATATTGACTATATCCATGTCTTACGTTCATAAAGATATCTTGAAGGACAAAGGAATATTTGATCACTTATCTAAGGGCTATATCACATCTCTATGTTGTAATTATGGCAAATACATTTGACTATATACTCTCTACTTATTACTAGTGAATATTAGACCATATGGTGTTGGTAAATTATTTAAGTGGGAGCGTTGGAGAATGGTGCTGACAATCACAATAGTTGGTAATATTACTATTAATATTAAGGGCCTTTTGGGTTACACAGAAGGTCATAAATAAGCAATAAATAACATGGGAAAATTATTGGACTTGATTTCTTAATTAATTAATAGTCATTAATTAATTAAATGAAATCTAGAAGTTGTGGAATGTTCTAGAGGATTAAAAAAGATTTTTAAACCATTAGATAATTACTAGTTATATGGATAATTATTAGGTGATTAGGTAAGTATATTTAAGGGTTTAAATCCTACCTTATAAATAGAGGGGTCTCTGGCCGAAAATACCGATGGTTTTTCATAAAACCCTAACCGAAATTCGCCTACCTCCTTTTTCTCCCGTAACCACCAAAATCCCACCACCACGGCATGGTAGCTACATTTCCACGACATGGCATCGCTGTTTCCAACAGATCTGATTTTTTTGTGTCCTTATTCAATGTGTTTAATGGATTGGTTGTTGTCGAGTGTTGTTTTTGTGAGTGCCTTGGGTGCGACTATGAAAGAGGAGTTCGATGTTGGACTCTTAGTACTTATTAATCAATCAAAGATCTATAAAGGTTTCGACGACAACAAAAGGTATGTATTCTTGCATAATTAAGTTGTAATTGATAGGTTATTAATTGATATGTTTTTTGGGCATATTAATGATAGAAATTATCCTGCTTCCACTGTCCCTTAATGTTGCCTAAGTATCCTCATAACCCAACAGATAAGTGAGACTTGTACTTCAATAACAATGATTAAAAAAATAATGTAAAGATCCAGACACACATTTGAACATAAACCAATACCCTTTATTTATAGATAAACTGTAACACCTGTTCCAGAAGTTTGAAGGTTGAGAAGCTTGGAACGGGAAGGAGCTTGTAGATCCAACATCTACATCGTTTGGACTTCCATTTGAAGGTAACAAGATGTTACCTTGGTCATTCTAGCATTAGATCCCTTTTCTTGGGTTTTAGGCCATTTTTAGTATATTTGTGATGCTTTTCGGGTATTGGGTAACATCTGGAGTTGCAACTTCAGATCTCGACTCCTCTAATTCCTTAGAGTTATAAAGTCATTGAATTTATCAAGCATTGATCCTTCTACTTGGCTAAAACCCCTCCCTTAGCTTGGTTTTGACATTTAAGAGCTTGCATGCACGTAAAGTTTGCAAATTTATGTGGAAATCATGACTTAGGAGGCTAGATCTACAATTTGGAGCTTTGGGGTAGCTTAAAAATGTCTGAACACAAAAAGGACTAAAGGAACTCGTCGAGCCCCTTAGCCAACTCGACGAGTCGGGTAGGGTTTACCCTTTTTCGAAGATTTCGAGTGATTTCTATGAAGGATTGGGGTTTTCGGTCTACATGAGTTTTCGGTCTTCTAGACGTTGAGGAACTCGACGAGTTACACATGTAACTCGGCGAGTTGACGAGTTACTCGGGTAACTCGACGAGTTGCTGGATGCACTCGACGAGTTGAGGTCGACATGGACTGTTGACCTTGACTTTGACCAGGGTTGACCAGGGTTGACTTTGAGGGCATTTATGGTATTTCGGGATGGTGACAAGTTAATCATATGATGATTATAAGCAGTTGAGTTGGAGTAGTGCGGGGGACTATCTGATCTTATCTTGTTAGTTCAACATTCACGAGAGGTAAGTCTCCTCACCATACCAATGGGTCGAAGGCACCAAGACCGGCCCATTATTGTTATGAGTTATGATTGGTTGGTTATGGGATATGTGATATGCTAGTTATTTGTGATACTCGCATGAAAGACCTCGGGGGGTTCCCAAGGCACTTATATGTAAGACCTTGGAGGGTTTCAATGGCATTCTAGTATATTTGCTTGTGTGGTTTGTATGACATCTCTTGGTTGTAAAGACCGTGTGGGGGTTCCCACGGCAAGAAGACCATGTGGGGGTTTCCATGACAGGAAGACCATGTGGGGGTTCCCATGGTAGTTAGTTAAGACCACATAGGGGTTCCAGTGGCACTAGGTGTAAGATCCTGGAGGGTTTCCATGGCTTTCTTATATGTTTGTATGCATGGCTTATGTGGTTTATGTAGCTTTTATAGCTAATATGATTATGTGATTAAGTGGATTGTGTGGGGTATGCTCTGGGGAACTTACTAAGCATTAGCTTACAGTTTGTGGATTTGTTTCAAGTACATCTGAGCCTAAGGGCAAGGGCAAAGCTTGATGACACGACATGCACTCTCTCTCTCATGCGTTTTTATGGGACACTCTGATGATTGGAATAATATTGTTATTGTTATGAATTTGAAAACAAATGTATTTGAGATTTTATGGTTGATGGAAAATGTTTTTGACTATTTAAAAATGAAAAATTTCTTTTGAAAATTTGGGTCGTTACATAAAGAAAGTACACGTTATTGACTGGTTAATTGAAATGTATAGTGTGGAGGTGGCCATGCTTGCCATGCCTGGTCTGACAAAATCTCACCAAATGATCTTTAAGAGATAAGGCTGACACCGTACTTAACTTTGCAGCAGTTTGAGACAAAATGAGCTTCAAATCTTTGCATAGTCTCTTTATCTCCAATCTTCACATAACATAAAAGGAACTAATCTTCTCACCACTCAATACAATCACTTTTTCTCATATCATGAAACCAAAATAACTTCACATACCACCAGAACTCTTTTAGCTGCCAAGGGTCACTTCGTGTATCAAAAATTTCACCCTAATTGACCTCACTACTAACTCCTTCATTTATCCAGTTTGAAAAACTTGATGAGTAGCTTCCAAAACTTCCTTACAACAAGCAATCATTGGATCTTATCTTGCAGAATTTCTTTGACTTCATCAATGGTGTACTTGGATCGAATGATGACTCTTAAGATTTCCTCTAGCTGAATGTTTGAACATTGATGGTAGGAAGTTGCGACCAAAAAATTCTTTACATAATTTTTGATGAGGCAAGAAATGATGCCTATCTCAGGATAGTTTGTAGCTCGGCAATTCACGTCTTGAATTCCAGTGACTAAAATTAGTGGATCTTCAAGAGGAGGTAGATCCATATGATTAACAAGCATTGGATGAATATCTGCATCTATAGTTGCAATGTCACAGACAAGCGACTTAAGAAAGTAGCACACTTTTCCATAAGTTGGTTTGAAGTGGTGGTACTTCTCAATCTTTAAGCTGAAGACCCTTGTGATGAGGAAAAGTTCTTCTGGATTCATGTTGGTGAAGTCAACTTGTGTTTGATCATACTCAATACCGTTGTGAAACAAAGTGTATTGGAAGAACTGGTACTTCTTGATGGATATTGACTTGTAGCTCTTGACATGATCTATAATATCCTCAATTTTATGTCGAAATAAAAAGTTTTTCTTTATGCTTATTTAAAACAAAGTATTCGTTTATTAGTGCGAAATTTGTCACAAAACATTATTATGTGAAATTATACTAATATCAAAGCATTTCCGAAAAACGTTTTTCATTAATATTTAAAAGCTTGGGATGTCATAATTGATACAGAAACATAAGCATAAACTGGTCTTTACATGCCTTACATCAATTTATTAATGGTCTAAAACTCCATAAATCTCTCTGCATATTCAAACATCAATATACCTGAACCTTCGTATCATTAACTAGGGCATAAAGAAACTGAATGGGTTAAGCTTGGGAGCCTGGTAAGCACATAAGGTTCTCAACCCACATTAATATAATTAAAATCTCTTATATATATATATATATATATATATATATATATATATATATATATATATATATATATTACACCAAAGAAATAAACCGATTACTCATTCTCGTTATTCTCACTCTTTGATCATAAATTTATGATTTCGAGGGACCAATCCTATAGGATTGCTGGAGGTAACGAGTAGATAATACTACTTTGTGGATTAAGAAGCAATATATGTCACTAAGGAAACCATGAGGGATAAAGTACTCGAATGAACACACATTCTATACTCCCGGATTGTATGATTCATTAACACCTACAGATTGTGAGTCTGCTAGTGTTCCGGTGGATTGTCTAGAAGAGTCTGTGGTCTTCATCAATACTCTGCTAGATGACTGCTCTTAGTTAGGCATTGTATCTCACCATTACTTTATCCTTAGTTTGAGTCTGGAATCACATGAGTGATTATCTAATTTTCTCAAACCAGGACTCTGATACCAACTTGTAACGTCCCTATTTTCACCCCTAAAATTTTCATTTTTATTTATTCAAATATATAGAGTATAATTACATATGTGGAAACATGTTGTGAATGCATGTGTGTATGGTCGAACCTTGCCCTTCTCACGAATCATTGAAGCACTTGAAAAACATTTATAATCAAATGTATAAGAACGAGTCTTAGTGAGTTCCTCAAGTACCATATACCATAGTACATATATAATGCATACACATAATGGCCTTCATCATAAAGCTGGTCCGCCCTTTTGCCTTCAGCTTAAAGCTTGTCCACTACTTTATCCTTTAGCATAATGCTAGTCCGCGTGAGTCTATTGGCCTTCAGCCCATGGCTGGGCCGCCCTCAACTCTGTTCATAATATGTCAACACATATATATATATATATATATATATATATATATATATATATATATATATATATAATAGACAGCAATCTAACACTACAGGAAACTATTAGAACTTTACTAATTTCATACTACTAGAAACTATATCCTAACATACAGAGGATACATACCAGAGTATAAAATATAGTGAGAAAACTCACCTGGATAATTACATAGACGATTGATACTATCTGGGCGATCCTACTGGGAATCCAACTTGCGGTTAACGCGTCTAAAAAGAATTAACCTATAATACTACAACTTATTAATCCCCGTGTCAATAAGGTGATGAAAGCTAGATCTTTCACTAATCCCAATGAATACCGAGAGTTCTATCAAGTAAGGATCTGATGGGTTTAAGTATACTACAACATCGTATGGTGCACATACAACCCTAAATGCTTTGGATCTATGTTTTCTCTACTTATACATGCAATATTGTTTCCAAAACATTAAGCCTACAACTAGCATACAAAATGATATAAACAACATAGAATTGAGTTATAGAGTTACCTCTTGGTTGTGGCTTGTAGAACTTGTTGTGTTTGGCCTTTAAGAACTTAGTGCCCCAAGTGTTGCACCTCAAATGTAATCACAACACACCTTTGGACAAAGGATGACTTTTGAGAGAATATTCTTACACTTAAATCGGCTCATGAACTCTTAGAACATCTAGTGTGCCATTTTGGATGCTAAGGGGCTTCTTATATAGTGTGGCAAGATTAGGGTTAGCACCATGTAAACCCTAATGCTCATGAATCTTCATATTACCTAGGATCCATGGGTTAAACCTCCATGGACTATCCATGGACTACCATATTGGTTTAGCCCATCCTAAATAACAATTGACCCACACTATAAGAATCATTGATTTACCAAATCAATCCCCATATATTTAATTAGTCTCTTTTGATCACAAAATTAATTCCAAATTAATTCTTGATCAATACTAATTAAATCATATGATTTCATATTAATATATTTGAACTTATAATATATTAACAAATCATAAATAACATCTTCTCAAAAGTCCATCCTTTCAAATTGTCCTGGTGATATCCAACTCAAATGGACCATGCTACTCTCGGGTCAAGTACATACTAATTGTAGTTATGGGCTTAGACACCTAATCCAACAGGATCATCCCAACAAGACAATTGGAAGGCACAAACATTTCAACATATAACCTTTTTGAAATTGAACAACCAAGCCAAAGTGACCATTCTAGACACCTCTCCCGTAAGTAGATCAATAAGTACTATGAATATAACTACTAATGAATCTTAGTTTTGCATTCATAACAACGACTATTAATATAAATATAAGTTACACTTAAAGCATAGTAAGTGCAACTTAACTTATAGGAGTTTCTAGTGAAAACTGGGATTTTCGCTGGCAGTATTCCGATCTGAACACTTCTTTTTGCCCGACTCTCTGGTGCCGCAGGGCCTCGCTAAAGTAGAAATCTTTAGAATCCTGAAAATACTTCAGAAATTCGGAGCTTTAAAGATATATATATATATATATATATATATATATATATATATATATATATATATATATATATATATAGAGAGAGAGAGAGAGAGAGAGAGAGACAGAGAGAGAGAGAGATGTGAGAGTTGTGGTGTGAGGAATATGCGCTGCACACTCTTGCTACATCGTTTCCCCAAAATTATGCCACGTGTCAAGCTCCCTGCGGTCGAACTCCTTCTTTTAGAAGTGCGTGCCGAGCCTATCTGCACGTGGCGCTTTTCAAAAAACTTCATAAAATCGTATCTTTCTCATACGAGCTCCGTTTTCTACGTTTTTTATATCCACACATAGTTATCGACAAGATCTACAACTTTTATTTAGACTCTATCGACTAATTCTAACTTTATTTTTAAAGTTATATTTTTAAAGGACTTAGACTGTTAAATCCTATATAGATATCATAACTCTTCCATATGACATTTATTCTTGATTGTCTTTATATCGACGAAATTGTATCTATGAGATCTTCAACTCTCGTTTACATTGTTTAGGATAACAATCAACCGATTTCTATTTCAATTTTTGTGTCACACACTATTGCGCTGAAACTTCTAAAAATCACAACTTCCTCATACAAAGTTAGACTTAGGCATTCTATGTATGCACGCTCTCTCTTTTGCGATTACAACGACTTTCATCAAGACTATTTATCATAAATAGTATTCTATAAAAATTGTATATTTACGTAAATCCTCGTTTATACCATAAGGCTAAAATGGGGTATTACAGTTCTCCCCTACTTATAGAGATTTCTTTCCCGAAATACTACTCCTAACGTACCTTGGGATAATGCCTACACACTATCATATTAGGGTTTCACTAGATCAACCTAAGATCTAGCTAGCGTTGCCACATCAAATTTGTCCATCTGTACTTATTTAGGCTTAGAATTTCATTTTCTACCTTAGATGTACTCCTAAATTCCCTGTGAAATCTTCCAAAACCAAGAACCCGTCGGTTTAGACTTCTAGAATCCACACACTACGATTGACGATTGCCTTTATACATAAAATGTCG
The DNA here is from genome assembly GCF_052849685.1 of Lactuca virosa. Lineage (NCBI taxonomy): Eukaryota > Viridiplantae > Streptophyta > Magnoliopsida > Asterales > Asteraceae > Lactuca > Lactuca virosa. The sequence continues at coordinate 122,235,872 of NC_136432.1, read as the reverse complement.
ACACGGTTCACTTTTTATGAAGTGATCAACTATGGAAATTCATCTACGACATCCTAATGGAATGCACTTTTCGGAACATGCCTCTAAAAATGCTTATGGAATTTCCTTGATACATACACGAATCTAAATTGCAATTGGTTTCTCTACCTAGTTCAGGTGTTCCAACATCCTGAAAGTTAATCAAAACCACTGTAATAGGTTTGCTGGTTCCAAAACTCTAGAGCCAATACACTAATATTGATGACTGACACATTACAAGGCTTTCTTATCCTCCAAACTACTAGGTTATAATGAACACTATGTCACCAGTAGCCTTTTCATAAGGCTCTAACTACTTTACCTATATCAAGGTACAACTATTGTTCGAACAATTCGTTCACGATACATCATGATACTTATCTAACTACTGTTATTACTATTCCAGATCGCTCTTGTCATCACCCCCCTCCGACCTGAAGACTCATGATCAACCATTCAGTGGTATTAAAGACTCACAACCGTTATCCAACTATGCTAAAGGACCTTAGTCATCATCCTTCCTTGATATCTTGTTATTACAATAGCTCTTTGCTTTTTAGACTTTTAAGGCTACAACTAATTAGCGGTCCTTAATCTATACTATGCGGATGCGAAAGTCTAACTGTCGTCCTATGTCAACCTATGAACGTTGAAATTCGATCCTAGTTTTATATTAATTCTTACGCTTTATTGACTAAAGGAATAACTAAACTAAAAATGTAGCTTACCCTACAGACTGATGTCACATATGTATTTGCCCTCGACGATCTATCTACAATGACTCTTAATTGAACAAACATGTCTAGGAATCTATACTAATCGCTTATGATCCTTTTGTGTTCTCTATCACCAACCAAAACTTTGCATCCTAAAAGTTTGAACAACTCCACGACAAAATTCTACCATATTATTGTGGTTCTAAACCTCATAGGAAATCCTTAGATGTTTTCCTTGCATGTCTATCTTTTATTGATATTTGACGAGGCGTATCTACATTTGAATCTCCAACAACAACTACTGCTTACACAGTTTTAACACTAAGTCACTTCAAAAATTGAACTCTTGTCAATTTACGCTAGGGGCTCTTACTTAATCTTAACTGCTACTGACAACATTGAGAATGTCTAGTTGAACCTGTATCAACAACTTGATATATCAATTCTATCATGTATACTGCTGATACATATGGAACCCTTGGAAAGTACTACCGCCTCTCTTAATTGACATGGTCAATCCCTAATGATTCTCTTCTAGGCGTCTCTATATGCATATTAGACGATGCCTTGAAATGTTGATACTATGGAAATGCTTTCTCTTTGATATTGATCCTACGGTTTCTATCTTTTGGCATAGGGCAACCAAGTCCTTGCTATGAGCTTAACTAAGCTTTCTAAGTCTGATGTATCCCTTAAGTGCTCGACGCCCTCTATGGAAAACTATTCCATCTATTGAATTCTTGATCCTCTGCTGCGAGGATATATCCCTCAATCGTGAAGGTACAAACCTAGATGGCTCTCTTGGCTATTTGAGCTACACTTAGGAATTCGGCCACTTACTAAATCCTATTAGTCGTTTGGGAGGAAATACCAACCTTTCCTTGAAAAGTATTCCAAGAAACTCATAGCCTATGAGTATTCTAATAAATGACTTGTTTTTTCTGTTTCTCGCACAACAAAATCAAAACTAACAACCTCTGCCTATTCGTGCTGTAACTCTCCAGGATCTTAACATCGAAATCAAAGTCAAACTGCACTTTCGTACTTTCTTCTTAAGGGTCGGTTCTCCCCCACTTGGGTTCAACCCATCATTTGTTGTTGCTCGTAACTAAGTGAAGTCCAAGCTGGTGTCGCCTACTTGATTTGTAGCTCCTTTTGACTTTGAAGAAACTCATGTTTCTGACATCTAATGACTTTCAACATTTTCACTGTAGAATTACTCATTATGCCTATAGTAAGTAGTATCCTTGCATAGCATGAACAAAATAGGATAAGGTCATGACAAGCTCAACATTGTCTAGAAGCGCACTAACGCACACGTATAACTAAACGACATAAGTAGGTATTACTAACGTAGTCGAACAAATAGTAAAAACAAAGGTTGTTTGATTCACTCGATCATTCACGTTTCTCCTAGATAATCTCTTCGTCGCATTCCAATTTCCCCTCTTACTTCTCACGACTAAAGTAGGTACTATATTGGACGGGGTTCTTAGAAACAACCCTCTTATGAAAATATACTTTATTCGGACTCGATATTTTATGGAAACTTGGGCCAAAAATTAGAGCCACTCGCCTAGATACCACCATACAACTGGTAATGACTAAAAATAATGTAAAATGAATTCATAGTGTTAGCTACACTATCTACCTAACTACTAGTGCCTTAGAAACATTTTGAGTTTACCTGATCCAAGTGTGAGTCCTGTGCTTTGGGTAGTATTGGTCTCTACTACCTTTCACACCTACTCATACTCGTCCCAAGAATTGTGTCAGAGTTTCCAAGCCGCTTCCAAAACTACACATGACGACTGCTAAACATATATATGTACGCGTCCCATGAGCACATACAACAGATTTTTCCTAGACTCCACAAAGAGTTTGCATCTTTGTTGATTCCCTACCTCACAAATATATGACATATCAAGCATATATTAAACTTCCTAAACTCTCATTCTAGGATTCCTTTTTACTTCACCCTACTATTAGCTAAGGAAGAACTCCTACCAGTATTAACTAATTATCGGATGAATACAACTGCATGCCACTAAAATCAAACAACTCGTTGACTGAAAGATCCAACCCTACGACATTTAGACTCATACGAGAGCTGCACAATAACGCTAAATCAAGCAATCTAAAACTATTTAACTTTGGAAGCCTGCAACCTAATGTATTTGTCAAATAACTAATTAATATCAATATAGGTTCTAAACAACAAGTAACAACAAATTTCTAGGTTATAAGACATCTTAATTATCAGACAATTCTAACTAGTAATTCCTGAAAAGATCCATAGCCTACATACTAGCATGCATATCTCACATTTCACATATTAGCAATCCTAAGAATATGAATATTTTGGGAATCAATTTCCTTTCTAAGCTTCGGCTGACTGTATGTATCACATTCTTTTTATTATTCTTTTTCTTAAAATATTTGATAATTACTTAGATCCTTAGTTTAATTCTGGAATCACATGAGTCTTCATCCATATATCTTAAACCATGCTTCTAATACTGTTAGCGTATCCATCTAGGAATACATTAAAGATAGCAGAACCGCTGTCTTTAGGATGACCTAGTTAACGGTTGCAACTTGACCTAGTGCCAGACCTGGGTCCTCACCATCATGGTCTTGCACTAGTGCTTTGATGCTTGGTGCTCTCACACCTAGATCCAATTCCTGACGATAGTCTTTGGTTTGTAGTAAATAAAACATGACTGGTCACTCCTTAGAGCGACAAGTGTAGCACTCTGTTTGTTCTGCACCAATAGAAAAGGACCACTAGTGGCGCTTGATCCACCAATGGAACTCCCCCAAGTCCTGTCGACCCAGACGGGACAAAGGATAATGTTTGGATGATGTGAAGAGATAAACAGGTATAGAAGGGAACCTTCTACTCCAGAAGGAAGGATTGCCTCTCTACTCTCAAAACCCTAATCTTCATATCCTCATATACATACTAACTAGACTGTTGGACCTTCGTCCCAGGACCACCTCCCAGACGACGACTGACATTTCTACTTTGTTGTTGTGATTACACGGTTCAACCAAGCCGGTTCAATCAAGTGATAATCTTAAGACTTGAGCACATATCACAACATTTGGCTCCATATGGGTGTGTACTCAGAGTTACACAACCTTGATATGACACTAGACGTCGATGATGACAGGAAAAGGACCTACGACGTCTGGTGGAGGAGAGATAAGTCCACTCAGATCTATGACATCGCTTGAAAAGACACAAGAATCTATGTCAGATGGACAACCCTCTGCTCAAAAGCCAGCTACACAAGCACCAGGCTCCACGGAAGAAACTGCAACGACGACAATAGCCGCCTTATGGCAACCGCCACCCTTCACAACAGAGCATCTGGTTACAACCACGACTGCAGCACCACAAACAACAATGACCCAGCAGTCGCAACCATTGGTTTCTCAGTTACAACAACTATTGTAGCATTCAAGGAGGGATACTTGGTCCCCAGGAACCATAGCGTCCTTCGGGCAAAACCCAATATTGAAATATCAGTTCTTTCCCATAGCAAGCATGTCGCACATTCCGCTCTTTGCATAGCAACCACCAATGTTCAACCCCTATTTCTAGCATAAGGATGAGTACCAGAACCATCGAAATGACGTACATGACATCGAGAAAACCCCTCTAGAGGAGGAAAATGAAAAGGTCAAGTACTGTGAGTTTCACAAAAGCAAAACTCACGTCACTGGTGTGTGCACGATGCTGAAGAAACAAATTGAAGAAAAACAACTAAAGGGAAATCTCTCTGATATCGCAAAGGACATGAGATCTAAGTTTGATGTTGACCAGAAGAACCCATGAGCATAAAATGAATGGGAAAACGCCAAGACAAAAAGAGTGATATCTTCACCATTTCCAGGCCTTGCAGAAGAAGCAAACCCCACAAAGCGGAGGACGACATTGAGGTATTATCTATAAATATACTCAATATTAAGTTCTCGATAAATGACCCATGTCCAGCCAACTGGGATCCCATGGATCCGCTCTTGATCACCACCTACATGTGTCAAACGTCAATCCATCATGTCTACATAGACAGCGGTAGCATCACCGACTTACTCTACAAACATTTCTTCAAGCAGATACCTACCTACTTGAAAGAGGGTCTAAAACCTCCAACAGGTGGTCTGCTAATCTGCTTCACCGGGCATAGCCTATGGGCGCCGGCCTCCATAAATCCACCCCTTACATTAGTCAGTGAAAACGGGAGAGATAAGATCACATGAACAATTGAATTCTCAGTGATACAACTCCCAGAAGAGCATAACATCCTCATCGGGTGAGCGATGCTTTTCCAGCTGCAAGTGATACCGTCAAAAATCGATAGTATCGTCAAGTTTAGCACACGCGCCCGGTCAGCCACAAACATTGCCATTAACCCACGAATTCACCACTACCATCAAGTCATTGCAACACCAGATTTGGTGTGAGCCCCAAAAAAGTCAAAGAAAGATTTCCACATAGAAAAACACATCATTCACACAGATTACCCTGAGCAAATAGTCCGAATAGACGTCAGTCTATTGAAAGAAACAAAAGCAAGGCTAGTCTCCCTCTTGAAGTAGTACTCCAAGGTCTTTGTATGGAAACCTATAGATATGAAAAGACTTGATCACGAGGTCATCGAGCATAGGCTAAATATTATCTTGGTAGGCACTCCTATCAAACAAAAAAACAAGGGAAAGCGGGTGATAGAAGCAAGGCAATCAACACAGAAGTGGAAAAGCTGGTGGATGCAGGCATCTTCCGGGAGGCAATTTTCCCTACCTGGATAGCAAATCCAAAGATGGTGAAAAATCATGATGGATCATGGCGATGTGAATTGATTACTCCAATTTGAAAAGAACTTGCTCAAAGGATCACTACCTTGTCCTGAAGATTGATCAAAAGGTCAAGTCCTTGGAAGAATTCCAATTCAAGTGTTTCCTCGACACCGACAAAGGCTACCATCAATTTCAGATGAGAAGAGAAAATGACCTTTCATAACGACACGACACCTTTTGTTAACAGAAGATGTCATTCGGCCTCAATAATGTCAAGGCAACGTACCAACATCTGATGGAAAAAGTGCTCGCAAACCAAATTGGTAGAAACATTAAGGTCTATGTCGATGACATGGTCATTAAAAGCCATAACGAGGCAGCTCTGCTATGCGACATTGAAGAAACCTTTCAATGCAAGAGGAATTCGAGAAATCCCCTCATAACCATAAAGGAGTACAAGAAATTAATGGAAGATTAATGACACTTGGAACGTTCATCACCAAGTTGGCCGAGAAATCCCTCCCACTCTTCCAAACTTTGAAAGGTTGCATTGAAAAGAATCAATTCAAATGGATACTAGAGGTCGACACGGCCCTACCCAATCTGAAAGAAGCTTTGCACCAACTCCCGACCACGGCGAGCCCCCTACCGGTAGAAACTTTGAAAATATACTTGGCAACAGCCAGTGAAGCCATATCATCGGTGCTAGCCATTGAGAAAGATAAAAGGTAATTGAAAATAAACTTTGTGAGCAGAGTATTACAAGGCCCTGAGCTCAATTACCCAATCTTAGAGAAGCAGGTCCTCGCATTAATCTATGTGGTTAGATGCCTTAGGTGCTATTTTCAAGCGTACAAGATTGAGGTTTTGACCAGTTACCCAGTAAATCAAATCCTATTGAGGCTAGAAAATTAGGATGCCTAAAAAAATTAGCGATGGAGCTAGGCGAGCACGACATAGATTATCAGCCATGCATCATCATCAAATCTCATGCCATGGCAGACTTCCTAGTCGAAATTCCCGACACACTCAAGAATGTACCAACAGTATTGCAAATAGATCTCTCAAAAACGAAAGCGATTCGGGACATATGAGAATGGTACATTGACGATGCTGCAAGAAAGGTGGTGTTGGGTCAGGTATAATCCTCAAAAACCCCAACGGTGATGAAATGACAAATACCCTGCAGTTCAACTTCCAGGTCTCCAACAATGAGGCCGTGTACAAAGCATTTCTAGCAGGCTTTTGGCTAGCTCGACAAGTCAGAGTGAAACACCTTGCAGCCCTCAGTGACTCCCTCCTCATCACCAACCAGGTCAATGGTACATATGAGGCTAAGAATCAAAGAATGCAAAGGTATCTGGACGCAGTGAGAGAATTGGTACAATTATTCAAAAGATTCTTAATCAAACAGATACCTCAGGGAGAAAATGTGAGAGCCAATGCCCTTAGCAAACTAGCCTCAACATCTTTCAATCATTTGACTAAGAAAGTCTTACTGGAGATTCTACCAGAGAGAAGCATCGACAATAAACAAGTTGATGTCATCACGACAGTTCCAGATTGGACCAAACCCTTCATGGACTATCTCCGATATCGGATGCTCCCAGATGACCCCACAGAGGCTAGATGGATCAAGATCATGGTACCACAGTTCGCTGTAAGGGAAACACAATTATACAAAAGGGGATACTTGGCACCATGGCTAAACTGCATAACAAATTCCGAAGGACAATAGCTTTTGGAAGAAATCCATGCACACCAAAAAAATGCCTGGAGTGACAGGCTTTTGCTCCTTTTCAAAACCAACCTGCCATGCCGCTTTCCAGCCTCAGTAGTCCCTCACCCTTTCATCAGTAGGGCATAGACGTCACTGGACCATTCCTAACTGCCCCTGGTGTAGCTAAATTCTTGTTGGTCGCTATTGATTATTTCATCAAGTGGATCGAGGCTGAGCCCCTGACCACCGCCATGGGAAGGCAGATGATAAAGTTCATGTGGAAAAACATCCTTACGGGTATCGGAACTCCAAGGGTTCTAATCATCGACAATGACACTCAATTCGAAGAAATTCCCTTCAAAGAATGGTGTGAAGAAAGATAGATCCATCACCAGTTCACCTCAGTGGCACACCCCCAAGCCAATAGCCAAACCATGGTGTCAAACAAGATCATCGTCAATGACCTTAAAAAGTGCCTGATGAGGTCTAAAGGGACCTGGGAAGTAGAATTGTCCACAATACTTCTGATCGTATCATACGACCTCAAGGTCCAACATCGAGGAAACACCCTTTAGCTTGACATATGGCACAAAGGTAGTTCTCCCACCTAAGATTTTGGCCGGATCACTATGAGTGACGAACTTTGAAGCAAAAGCTAATGAAACTGGACGACGTCAAGACGTGGATATGGTTGAAGAGAAAATCGTAGCCGCCCAGCTCCGCCAAGCTGCCTACAAAGCTCGCACTGAGAATTACTACGACAGGCATGTGTGACTGAAAAACTTTAAGGTGGGAGAATTGTTGTTGAGGCAGAACGAGTCCAGTCATGCCCAACCCCAACGAAAGCTAAGTGTTACCTGGGAAGGCTCGTACAGGATAGTAGAGATACATGAAAATGGAGCTTATGTCCTGGAAGCACAAGATGGGAGGCCCATCCCCCGTACCTAGAATGCGCATAACTTGCACCACTTTAGGCCCATATTCGTGACAAAACTTAGTCGTTTTTATGCTCATTAAACAATATTGATATCTCCAAAGCATTATCAATAGAATGATGTAAATTGACTACTTTCAAAAACAATCTACATGTTTATTAATATTCAAGCTTGATATCATTTCAATAAGAGGTTGTGAACATTTACAAAGTGATAACAAGGACTGATCATCCACGTCACTTGAGCGAAATTGATATAAGGCTGCAACCAATAGGCTTTAAAGGCTCATAACATTTCCCTAAAACATGTCAACCTAACTTAAAGGACTATTATCTTAGCCCATGCCATGAACTAAGGCTTTAAAGGCTCATAACATTTCCCTTGATATAAAAATAATACCTAAGTCCCAAACGCCTCGAGGTGACAATCTCGGCTTAACTAAGATGAGAAGGGCCAGAGTGCGACTATCACCGACCCAAGACCTAGAACAAAGTCTTAAAGGGTAACCAACAAAGTTTTCCTAAAAAAGAGTACCCTAATAAACGTTCACCAATCAAGGTCGGTAAAAAAGGCTAGCCAAGGCCTTAGCCTTAAAACATAGGCCAATGACTCGAAAAAAGGACGAACCCCATGCTCACGAGCGTGAGCTCTCAGCGAAACCCATAAAACTCTGGTTATGTATAAATCCTAAAATCACAGTTTAAGCCAACCTAGTAAGGCAACTAAGTTCATTAAACCAAATAACTTTCACCTGTCAAAAGGAAGAATCCTTCGAGTCTTAACATCTTATGAGAAGAAACTGTATTATTGGCCTCTGGAAAGAAATCCCCTTAGGAAAAAAAACCATGAATAGATGCACCTCATAGGTCAACAATAACCTTTGAGAAGAAACTATATTAATGGCTAACATAAACTATCTGGGAATAGAGCAAGTAAGCTTTAAACAAAAGCAACCACATCATAGCCATAAGCAAAACATATTGTGTAACACCCGTTTATTTATTAGTTAAATAAATAAATTAATGAACAAATGGTAGCCTAAAATAAATAATTATATATGCAGGGTGTTGGGTTCGAGGAGTTAATTGGCACATTTTTAGAAGCCGGGGGTTAAAAGTGTGAGTTCGGGACTCATTTTATAAATATATATGAAGACAGGGACCCCGTGGTAATTAATTGGATTTAAATTAAAAAGGAAAAGAGGTGGAGGGGTTGAATATGTCATAATTGCGATATTAGGGGCTGTTTAGTAATTCATGGGTTGGATTTGAAAAGGATTTTCGAGGTTAGGGTAGAAAGGGAAAATATTTGACTTGAATTGAAAGGAAATCGGATGGGAGGGACCTATCTTGCAATTATGGCAAATTTATAAGTGGAGTCGGGTATAAAGGGTTAAGGAACCCTAACCCTAACGAGAAGGGTGTAGCCGCTATCATCAGAGATCTCCAGCCGCCACCCCTCATCTCTTCGTCTCCGGCGCCGCTACCATTCACCTTGTTCGCTTTTTCCGACCACCTAACACCATCAGGGCAGTTCTCGCCACCAGAAACATTAAGGATCGGCATGAGATGGGAGCAACCGCCATAGCAGTTGACGTCAGAGCCGGAGACGCCGCCCACCACTGTTTCACTGTTGCTGCCGCCACCGGAGGGCTTGTTTCTGTTACTCTGATCACCGGTTGCCATCCCGGAGGACTATGGTGTCGTGGGTCGCTGCTCCATCCGTTGTAAGCGCCGTTGTAGCGTTGTTGTTCTTCCTCATTTGAGTCGTTGCTGCCGTTGTTATGCACCACCAAGTGGTGGTTGCATCCGGAAGTCCGAGCAAGGTTGCTGTGGGGTGTTGTTGCTTGACTGGGAAACAAAAGGAACCACCGCCACCACCAAGAGGTGGTGGCTGTCATCGTAGAAATCACCACTGCCGCCACCTTATGGCGCCAAATGGGTGGTTGGCTTCCCTTCCCAAGCAAAGAAGTGAAGATGTGCGTGTTTCCATTGGTGAGTGTGTGTGTATATGGCTGAAGTTCTCGGAAACGGCATCACCACCACCATAGGGTGGTGGCTGCCGCCATGCGCCACCGCCGGCCACCATTAGGTGGCTGTGTGTGTTAGTTAGTGTGTGTGTTTCTTTTGGTATTTCCATTGTAAATTGTAACAAAAGAAAATGGAATAATGAGAAAGAAACTCGAGACCAACATCGTGAGGTGGTGGCTGCCGCCTCCTGCCGCCCCTAGCCGCCGTGTCGGGTGGCGGTGTGCCTCATTGATGTTGTGATTTGGTTTGGATGTTTGGACAAGGGACTAAAACCCTAATGGGCCTTGTAAACCCTAATGGGCCCAAAGAAGCCTTAATGGGCTTAGTGAAACCCTATTGGCCTAATGAAGCCCTAATTGACATTAAAGCCCAAACATGTGTCTAATGGGTCTAATGGACCCTAATTGACCTTAGGAAACCTAATGGGCTTAAGGACCTAGCTATTGGGCCTATTGGGCTAAGATGAGGATTGGAAACCCTAATTAGGGTTTAGAAAACCCTAATATTGGATTTATGGGCTTGGACCTATCGGGACCCACATTTGGGCCACTGGAATGGATTTGTGTGTTAAGCTCAATCACATCATATGATTTATTTAGAAGAGTGATGGACTTAATGGATTAGGTCCTTAATGGGTTAAGTGAGAAGACTTAACCCTAATCATCATTTTATGTGAAAACCCTAATTTCACTTGGGTGTATTGTTGGACCTTTTATTGGGCCTTGATGATTGGGTTATTAATGGGCCATCCAAGATCAGACAAATGGGATAGAATGATTAATGGGCTTTAGGGTAAGGTCCATATGAGGAGTTGGGCCCAATTTAGAAAATTAGGCCATAGATGGGCCATAGTTGGGCCTTAAGGATTATATGATATTGGGCCATTAGAAGTTCAAATGTTGGACTGGACTTTTGGTTGGGCCTTGGTAAGACCTTATATAGGTTTGGGCCTAATTTGGAAAATTGGGCCATATGTTGGGCTTTGAGTCCTAGTCGACTTTGGGCCTATGAATTGGGCCTTGGGCTTGAATAAGCCAAGCTAGGGGTAATGTAGTAATTACCCAAAGCACGTACTTATGGTTATGTAGTGGAACCCAATTATTAATTGGGTAATGTTTTGATATTGACAGATCGAGAATCTGTCCTCCAGCAGCTGGGGTTGAGTCTGCGGGACCTCAGCAGTGTCGAGTTGAGTCTACGGGACTTCAGCAGTGCGAGGTGAGTTACCTTCCAGTAGGGGTGGGTCTAAGGCCATAATGCCGGCCCACCAACAGGGGTAGTTGCTAGATAATTGTCTTTGTGATAATTATCTTGGTATGCTTATGTGATATGCTCATGAGATATGCTTATGTGATATGCTTATGTGATATGCTATGTGTGTCAGTGGTAGTAGCAGGGAGTAATTCTTCCCTGACTCGGTCGTTAGGATCGAAGGGTAGGTCAGTACCCCAGATATGCCTGATTGTATGATTATATAATGTTATTATATGATAGTGGTAGGGGTGAAATAGTCCCCGGTTACCGGTTGAAAGATACCGATGGTGGATACCGGTTGAAAGATACCGATGACAGATACCGGTTGAAAGATGCCGATGGCAGTTACCGGTTGAAAGATACCGAAGGGGTATACAGAACCCATGCAATGCTTATCTTTCTGTTTATGATATGTTAGTATGTGATCAGCATGTTGATGATATGTTAGTATGTGATCAACATGTTTATGATATGTTAGTATGTGATCAGCATGTTTATGATGTTAGTACGTGATCAGTATGTTGATGACATATTATTATATGATAGTGGTAGGGGGTGAAATAGTCCCCGGTTACCGGTTGAAAGATACCGATGGCGGATACCGGTTGAAAGATACCGATGTCGGATACCGGTTGAAAGATACTGATGGTATTATGTGGTATGTGGTATGATGGGGGAACTCACTAAGCTTTGTGCTTACGGTTTACAGTTTTGGTTTCAGGTACTCGTTTTCAAAGGAAAGGAGCCGGCTTGATCGCAGCGCATCACACTATATCTTCCGCACATGAGATCCTTGGGATTACACTCTGATATAGTTTTATGATAACATGTTTTGATTATTGACACATTGGATGTTTCCTTATACTCTTGGTTTTATAAAAACTTAATTAAAACGAAATTTTTGGTCTTGAATTTTGGGATGTTACAAGTTGGTATCAGAGCCTTGGTTTGAGGGATTCGGGCACACTCTCGGGTGTGTCTGGACTTAAACTGAGGGCTTGGTATGAAAATTGTCAAAAGAAAATCATTTTATAAAAAGAATTTGAAAAGAATTTGGACGGAGAAAAGAACTTTGAAAAGAACATGGTGTGTGATGCGTGCAATCAGCCGAGCTCAAGTAAGTTTTCCCCAAGATACCCATACATGTTGTGTTATGATATGATATGATTATGAGAACTGCATGCTAGACTAGGGCTAAGGATCTAGGAAGATGCCTTATATGCCTGCTGTATGTGCTTGCTGAATTACATGATAGTACTGATCAGTCAGTGATAGGATAGCCTGTTTAGGTTATGCCTGATTGTATGAGCCTTTGGAGTTACATGCTAGTATAGATTCCTGATAGGAGGATAAACTGATTTGATTGGAATGTGTTGGTTAGATTTCCCATTGTCTGAATGCTGCTTGCTTTGTGCTTCGAGGGACTCTTAGTAATGTAAGCTAGCTACTAAGTGAATATGCTAAATCGCGAGTGGCTATATTCATGAGGTAGCTAGTTGACATTAGTGGGAAGTCCTTCAGCAGCTGAGGACTGGGTGAGTACGGGAACCTAGGAAAGCCTAGAGAGTGCTTTAGTGGGTTCGGTTGCGCTGTTAGCGAGCATTCAGGGTACCAGTTTGAGGAAGTGACTTGGAGGATTCGGGAGGATTACTGAGGAAAGTATGGATAGGTGTGGAAGGTAGTATTGGGCCCGTACTACTGAAAGCACAGGATCCATACTCGAATCAGTGGGAGTCTTGGAGAATCTAAAAAGCTTCAGGGAAGAGTTTGTGACCCAGTTTGGGGACAGAGGATGTTCCAGTTGTTGCAGCTTTGCCATTGGCAAGCAAACTAGTGAGCGTGACAGGGTGTCAGACCTGAAGGATATGATTTCCATGAAGTTGCAGATACTGTGTCGATTTGGAGCACCCTGGAAAGAGAAGGTTTGTGCCAGGTGCGTATAGTAGAGGATCTCGGGAAGAGACCCATGACTTCTGATCATCGGGTGAAAGGCCAGCAGGCCTGAGTCAGTGCAACGCGTATGAGGAAGTACACGAGGGAGTTTATCACTCCAAGGGTTTAGGCTGCTACAGGTGTGGCAGGGTTGATCATGTTAGTTGGAGGTGACTAGTATTCCTCCAGATGTTGCAGGTATGTCATCTTTTACTGCTACTAGATGGATGTTGGGAATACGTATCGCTTTGGAATTGTGAGTGAGTTTGGATAAGTCAGATCTCGGGTCGGTTTTCTGGTAGTGTTTGGGTTATCAAGGATCATATATGCCATCCTGCATGCCGATAGGTCCTTGATGAATCCACTGAGGGACGCATCTTGCAGAGTGGGTTCCGTGCGTACCGTCATCATTTCGGATCTTTGTCGAGATCTATGCAGGAGTATTATTTAGAGGATACTCTGTCAGGATTGGGGTGATAGTTCTCCAGTGAAGTCAGCATTCATGGGTTCTATCATTGTCCAGGTGTGGTCGGTAATTGTCTATGGAAGAACTTTGGAGTTCAAGGACTACTGTTGCTAGGAAAGGATTGGTAGCAGGAAAAGGGTAGTGTCAGTCGCGGGTGTTAGATGCATAAGTGGTTGGTCATCGCATGTTCAAGAGAATTGTATTTTCGCATGGGCTGTGTTCGGTTAGAATTCAGTGGTATTGCAAGATTGGAAGTAGGAACGAGGATTCGTCAGCCAGAGTAAAGATTGAGACCTTCAATTGACAGCATGGGAGATGGATTGAGGTGTCAGAATGGACCATATTTCAAGAGTACTCTTCAAGATTTCAGAGGATGGGCGATCTTAAGGTTTAATCAGTGATTAAACGCTAGCATTGGTAAGCACAGGTCGTCATCAGTGGGATATTAGAAAGCGAGACGGATTGGGAATCCTTCAATTCTCGCATGCCGTGAAGACTTAGTCGAATCTAAGTGGGGGAGAGACTTTTTATAAAGTTCTCCAACTGTGAGTTTTGGTTGCGCAAGGTGCAATCTCTTGGGCACCTTGTCAACCAGAAGGGTATTCTGGTCGATCCAGCCAAGATAGAGGCCGCGATGCAGTGGGAGATTCCGAGATCTCCAACTGAGATTCAGAGCTTCCCGGGTTTAGCGGGATATTACTGGAGATTTATACGGGATTTCTCCGAGATTGAGGTTCCTTTGACCCGACTGACCAAGAAGTCGGTGTCCTTTTGTTGGGGGCCTGAGCAGCAAGCAGCCTTCGAGACTCTCAGACAGCGGTTGTGCGAGGCACCGATTCTCACCCTGCCAGAGGGAGTAGATGATTTCGTGGTTTACTGTGACGCTTTGATCATGAGCATGGGTACGGTACTGATACAATGGGGTCACGTGATAGCAGGTTTCGGGAACCAGGTTAGAGTTCCGGTTAGGACTCAAGTTCAGTTGTGTGTTAGGTCGAGTGTGCGTTCGACGCAGTGTGGAAAGTGTTGTAAGACTACGGGGGTAGCCGTAGCATTCAATAGCAGTCAGATAGTTTGGAAAGTGTTGTAAGACTACGGGGGTAGCCGTAGCATTCACTAGCAGTCAGATAGTATGGAAAGTGTTGTAAGACTACGGGGTTAGCCGTAGCATTCACTAGCGATCAGTTAGTATGAGAAGTGTTGTAAGACTGTGGGGGTAGCCGTAGCATTCACCAGTGGTTAGTTAGCATGGGAAGTGTTGTAAGACTACGGGGGTAGCTGTAGCATTCACTAGTGGTCAGATAGTGATAGAGTGTCGTGAGACTGCGGGTGTAGCCGTAGCTTTCACTAGGTTGGTAGATGGCATGAGCGTGTTGTTAGAACGCGGAAGGAACAATAGTACCCACCAGTTCGGGTGCAGCAGTGAGGATATGGAAATCCACAGATTGGATTTCGGTGTTACCCAGATGGATTAGATCTGTTTGAGCCAGTGATGAGACTGTAGTAGCGCCACTACAGTTATGGGATCATGAAAGCAATGGACTGTATAAGATTGCTTGTGATATAAGGCTACCATCGGTTAGGTGGCAATCACTTTTAGCCTTGGATTTGATGATGACAGGATTCGATGTATGGACCCGATCAGTTAGATCAGGAGGTTGTTAGAGCCACAATGGCATGATTGTTGGATATAGTGTCTAAGTCCATAACTTTATTTGGTATGTACTTGACCCGACCCGACATGGTCCATTTGGGTTGCATGGCATTGCAATAATTGGATAGACTAGATGAGAGAATAAGGCACTTATGATTATTAATATATTATAAGTTCTAATATATTAATAATAGTATTATTTAATTAGTATTGATCAAGTATTAATCTAGTATTAATTTGGTGATCAAAGTGAGACTAATTAAATATATAGGGTTGATTATGACAATCATCAATTCTTTTATGGTGGATTAATGATCCATGGTTTATGGGTTTGGTTATAACCATATGGAGCTCCATGGATAGTACATGGGAGTTACAAACCCATGGGTCATGAGAAATCAAGAGTCATGACAATTAAGGGCATTCATGTGTAAACCCTAATTGTGACAACACTATAAAAGGAACCCTATGGCTAGCAAAATCATGACCTAGTGTTACTAGAGAGGGCATAACCGATTTTGAGTGCTAGAAGTATTCTCTCAAGTTATTCCAAGTCTTGTGGTGTTGTGTGAAGCATTTGAGGCACAACATTTGGGGTGCTAGGCTCACAAAGTCTTGAAGGAATCCAAGCAACAACAAGGTATGTATTTCTACTAGTTTTTATGTTTTATGTAATCCCCATGCCATGCTAGTTAGGAAATAACCTTGAAAAAGAAATTTGCATGTATATAGAGAAAACATAGATTCAAGGATATTAGGGTTGCATGTACACTTAGGAAGTGTTAGAATGCTCAAAAACCCATCAGTGGTATCAGAGACTAGGATTGTTTTCTGTATACTTGATGCAAAACTGCTTAAAAATCGAAAATTCTGCACTCTGACGACTGGACTCGTCGAGTCCATGGGGAGGACTCGCCGAGTCCATGAACAAATTCATTCTACTCGCCGAGTAGAATAATGCACTCCGCGAGTAGGAGCGTGCTGGGCAGTTTTTTTCGAGTTTTGTTGCTGGAAATGGATTAAGATCATTATCCCAATCTGTTTTGGACTTGTAAAATCTGTTTTTCAAAATGATAATGATTATGTTAACCCATTTTACATGAGTTTTATCAATTTTCAAGTATTGTATATGTTTATATGATTTCTTGAAATCGCTTGACATGAATTTGTGTTCTTATGAGTTTTTAGAAGATCATAGGAATTATATGTAACCTCCATGTGTGTTTAATTCATGATCTTAATGGCTATGATGGTGTCCATAACTTGTCCTCAAGTTATGGATAACCAAGAGTCACTTCTTTTAATTATGATTAAAGAACTAAAGAGGTTTCATAAAATGAAGAGTCTTCATTTTTATGAACCATTAAAACTCATAAGTTACAAATTGAAGAGACTTGGAATAGTTTCAAATCTTGCCCTCAAGTTTTGGAATTTGAAAAGTCTTACACTTTAATACTTTAATTCCAAATTAAACCTTAGATTTTTAAAAAGTTTAAAAATCAACACTTATACTATTATTATAATTTTATTATATAGATATGTATAAGAATATGTCATTCTTACCGTTAGTAGGCCTCATTCACGAAGCCGGTCTATAAGGGGGTATAAGGTTGTTGCCTATAAAATGGTGACTTAATGGGTGTCCACTCTCACCCACCGCTTCCTTGATCGGTGGAGGGTCGTTAGCCGAACGGGTAGGATACGACTTTAAATACTCGTTAAAAGTATAATGAATTATAAAGTAACTATACATTATAAATTCCCAATCTTAGTTACTTTAGGAAAATGTGAAATTGGTGCTAGCCCATAAAATTACACTTTGTACCTTACCAAGTCGTTAGTGGAGCGTGTGTGGTTAACCGACACACTAACATGGACTAGTAAGAGTGGCAAAGGGTAACTTGACCTTATTATAGATCGGTGGAGCATGTGTGGTTAACCGGCACATCGATTAGGTAATATTGTTGAGGGTACCAAGTCAATTTGTATGGTTATTCACACCTTGTTTGTGATCCTCGGCATCCCAGTCACAAACTTGAGAGGGCACAATCGAGATTCAAACATGCCATTGAAAAGTTCAATGTATCTCAAAAGATCTAGGAGTTTCAAAACCAATAAAACCTAATAATAAAATATTTCGTTCTTATGGTGGAAATTGGTAAATCGTCATTTACCTACCTTCAAATATTTTATAGTATGGATTACGGCATCCCTCTTCCAACTATAAATAGTTTGTCGGATCCTAGCCTTAATATTTCATTTGGGTGAATTATTAAGGATTCCTAATCTAATGAAACTTGTCTTTCTTTCCTTTCAGATGTCTTCCAACAATGCTTCTGGCTCAAACCCAACAGGCTCCTTTTCCCTTATGAACTTGTGTGGTAAGGTCATCTTTGATGGATCCAATTTCAATGAGTGGATCAGAAACATCAGAATGATTACCCGCTATGAGGACAAAGAATATGTCCTCGATAGGGAGCTTAAGGTTGTGAATGAAGCCACTGCTACTCCTGAAGAGTTTGCGGAGTTTGTTGCACATGAAAAGGATGCTACTAAAGTAGCATGCATCATGATGGCCACCATGACTCCTGAACTTCAAAAATCCTATGAAGATTTCTACCCCTATGAGATGCACCTGGATCTGATGGAAAGGTAGCATCAGAGCGCGCGTCAGGAGAGGTATGAAATCATCTCCTCCATGATAACCGCAAGGATGAAGGATGGTGAACCCATCACCGGTCACTTGCAGAAGATGCAAAGGTTCGTTGACCGGTTGCTGAAGCTAAATGTTGACTTTCCTGAGGAAATGGCGATTGAAATCATTCTCCATTCCTTACCTCCAAGTTATGATTAGTTTCGTATGACTTATCATATGAACAAGGAGGAAGTCACACTTAGCAAACTTCAAGGACTCTTAAGGACAGCTGAAAATGGCCTTAAGGGTAAAGCGGTTGTTACTTCTACTCCTTCAACAGCCCCTGTTCTGGCTATTGGGCAGGGAAAGGGTAAGAAGAGGAAAAGCCCTTCGAAGGGTACCAAGGGTAAGACTCTTGATGGTTCCTCTTCAAGTGGGACAAAGAAAGGTCCCATTACTCCTTCTTCAAACCCAAAGGAAGCACAGTGCTTCTATTTCTAGGATAAGGGACATATCAAGCGAAGCTGCCCTAAATATCTGCAAGATGTAAAGGATGGGAAGGTTAAACCCACCCATGCAGGTATTTACACAATATTGTCTAATAACTCATCTAATGCTAATTCTTGGGTGCTTGATACAGGTTGTGGTATTCACATTTGTACTGATTTGCAGGCACTAAGAAGAAGTGAGCAAGTGGAGCACGGGAAGATAAACTTAGTCATGGGCAACAGGAAAGCATCACCTGTTACTAAGATAGGAGTTTATTCTTTATTGCTTAATAATGGGTTAATGTTAGATTTGAATAAGTGTTGTTACTCGCCCGAAATGGCGAGAAATATTATTTCTTTTCATGGCTTGTACAAACAAGGTTTTACGTTTTCATTTGATAATAAAAATGGTGCTATTAATGTTTATTACAATGATGTATTTTACTTTGAAGCATTACCTTGTGATGGTGTATATGAAGCCGTGAATGTTGTAGACAATCTAGGAAATAATGTGTTGTATATTCATTCTTCAGATAGCTTGGATAAAGCATCCTTGTGGCATTGTCGTCTTGGACATGTTAACAAGAAGCGCATAGGCCAACTCCAAAAGGCTGGAGTCTTGGAATCATTTGACCTCAAGTCAGATGATAGTTGCGAGTCTTGTTTACTTGGAAAAATGACAAAGTCACCCTTCACAGGTACTTGTGATAGGGGTGAAGGTTTGTTGGACCTTGTACACACGGATGTGTGTGGGCCCTTCAGAGTTGCTACAAGGGATGCTAATCGCTATTATGTGACTTTCACTGATGATTACAGTAGATATGGATATATTTACTTAATCAAGCATAAGTCAGAAACCTTTGAAAAGTTCAAAGAGTTTAAGCAGGAAGTGGAGAATCAATTGGGCAGGAACATCAAGATGCTCCGATCCGATCGGGGAGGAGAGTATCTTAGCATTGAGTTCCTTGACTATCTTAAGGAATATGGGATTGTCTCACAATTGACACCTCCCAGAACACCACAGTTGAATGGTGTAGCTGAGAGGCGCAATCGAACCTTGTTGGATATGGTTCGTTCCATGATGAGTCGAGCTTCGTTACCAATCTCTTTATGGGGGTATGCCTTAGAGACTGCCGCCCATATCCTTAATCTAGTCCCTACTAAAAAGGTTGCCAAAACACCTCACGAGATGTGGACTGGGAAAGTTCCCAATTTGGACCACATCAAAATTTGGGGTTGTGAAGCTTTCGTGAGGCGTGAGACTCATGATAAGCTTGAACCTCGAAGTGAGAGGTGTATTTTCATCGGCTACCCACAGAGATCCTTTGGTTACCTCTTCTACAGACCCAGTGATAATGTGGTTTTTGTAGCAAGAAGAGGAGTCTTTCGTGAGAGAGAATTCATAAGCCAATGGGACAGTGGGAGGCAAATTGACCTTGAAGAGCTTCAAGAGTCAAGTGGTGAAGGAACCTCAAATGCTATCAACCAACCTGAGGAGGAAACTCATGTTGATCCGATAGATGAGTCTGTACCTCCGAGACGTTCCACTAGGGTGAGGAACACACCTGATTTTTATTATGGTTATCACATCACCACTGAAGGTGATACATTTATTAGTGATAGAACACTAATAGATTTGGATGAACCTAATAATTACAGGGAAGCCATGGCAGGCCCTGAGTCTGCTAAATGGAAGGAGGCTATGGACAGCGAGATTCAGTCCATGTATGACAATCAAGTTTGGAACTTGGTTGACAATGTACCAGGTCGTAAGACAGTTGGGTGCAAATGGATCTTCAAGAAGAAGACCGACATGGATGGGAAGATACATACTTACAAAGCGCGACTGGTTGCGAAGGGCTTTACTCAAACTCCGGGAGTTGACTATGATGAGACCTTCTCACCAGTAGCTAAGATTAAGTCTATTAGAGTATTGTTAGCCATAGCTGCATTTCATGATTATGAAATATGGCAAATGGATGTCAAAACCGCTTTCCTTAATGGAAAGTTGGCTGAGGATGTTTACATGGCTCAACCAGAGGGTTTTGTCGATACAAGATACCCTAATAGAGTGTGTAAGCTTGATAAATCCATTTATGGATTGAAACAAGCATCTCGCAGATGGAATCTTTGCTTTGATGAGAAAGTCAAAAAGTTTGGCTTTTCTAGGAGTGAGGATGAGTCTTGTGTGTATGTCAGGGCTAGTGGGAGCATAGTTAGCTTCTTGGTGTTGTATGTGGATGACATACTTCTCATAGGAAATGACGTCCCAACCTTGCAGGAGGTTAAGTCCTGGCTTGGGAAGTGTTTCGCTATGAAGGACCTTGGGGAAGCTGCCGATATCCTAGGGATAAGGATATTGAGAGATAGGAGTAAGAGACTAATTGGACTTAGTCAAAGTACTTATGTGGATAAGGTACTGAAGAGGTTCAGTATGCAAGATTCCAAGAAAGGAGAATTACCAATCCAGAGTAATGCCAAGCTGAGTAAGACTCAGAGTCCGAGTACAGAGGCTGAGATAGCTGAGATGAGTCAAATACCATATGCTTCCGCTGTGGGCTCGATCATGTATGCTATGACTTGTACTCGCCCTGATGTGGCCTTTGCTTTGAGCATGGTCAGTAGATATCAAGGGAACCCTGGCAAGGCACACTGGACAGCGGTAAAGAACATTCTCAAGTATCTGCGGAGGACAAAGGATTAGGTTCTTACCCTCGGAGGCAGTGATGACTTGAGAGTGGAAGGATATAGCGATGCTAGCTTCCAGACTGATAGGGATAAGTTCCGCTCTCAGTCAGGCTGGGTCTTTATCCTAAATGGAGGGGCAATTACTTGGAAAAGTTCCAAGCAGGAGACAGTAGCTGATTCTACTTGTGAATCAGAGTACATAGCAGCAAGTGAAGCAGCTAAGGAGACGATATGGCTAAAGAACTTCATCGGAGACCTTGGAGTTGTACCAGCTATAAAGGAGCCAATGGAAATTTTCTGTGACAATGAAAGTGCGGTTGCTTTGGCTAAGGAACCGAGAGATCACGGGAGATCTAGGCACATTGACAGAAAATACCATTTCATCAGACATCGAATAGAAGAAGGACTCCTCGTGGCCAAGAGGGTATCATCAGATGAGAACCCGGCAGATCCCCTCACGAAGGGACTGAGCAGGGTTAAGCATTTACAGCATGCGAGGCGCATTGGGCTGAAGGATGATATTAGTTTCAATAATTAGATTCCTGAAACTTGTAAAATGTAATTGACATTTGATGATAAATAAAAGTTGTTATTTATTTATGAGTAAGGTGTTACTATCTTGTGTTGATTTTTTACTATGTTTCAATTTTGCATGTTTTTACTTCCAGAATAATTATGTTATTATTCAAACCATCCACAGTCAGTCAAACTTTGGAAGTAAGTATTGATTTAAGACTGTCATGAATTTGGCTTGTATGATTTGTCTAAAAGTGCTTTGGACAATGCAATGGTTGCTACAACATTCATGAGTACTCATAAGGGCTGAGTATTGGATCCAACCCACGCTCACTTGCATCACTTCATGGAATTTATCTCGAGTGATCGTGAGACGGTAATATCATATAAATCTTCAAACCTAGAGATATGAGTTGTTGACTATGAGTTGGTTATTCATTGATTGCACGAAAACGCATTGGTAACTCGATGTCATAAAACGTGCCTTTGTGAGTAATTCAACAAGTAGTTAGTACAAGCATATCAGTCGAAGTTTATCTGTTCCTTCTAGAAATAGAAGCGATATCTGGGCCCCTCGATGATTTGGTTTTGACTTATGTACCGGGCCCGGTCAGAACCTAATTGATGTGTTGAATTTAGTTCTATGTCGAAACAAATCAGAGATCGAGAAACAAATGCTGGACAATAAGTAAGACCATGTTCCATGTGTTTGTCCGGCTGATATCATGAGAACAGAGGATTATATGATCACTTATCTTAAATGGCGTATCATCATCATCTCAGTTCTGAGAGACTTTGAAAGAGCTACGATTGCTAGTCGGATTTTGAAGTCATATTTGCAAATATAGTTATTAGACTTATCCAAGTGGGAGACTGTTGGATATAGTGTCTAAGTCCATAACTTTATTTGGTATGTACTTGACCCGACCCGGCATGGTCCATTTGGGTTGCATGGCATTGCAATACTTGGATAGACTAGATGAGAGAATAAGGCACTTATGATTATTAATATATTATAAGTTCTAATATATTAATAATAGTATTATTTAATTAGTATTGATCAAGTATTAATCTAGTATTAATTTGGTGATCAAAGTGAGACTAATTAAATATATAGGGTTGATTATGACAATCATCAATTCTTTT
Source organism: Lactuca virosa (assembly GCF_052849685.1). NCBI lineage: Eukaryota > Viridiplantae > Streptophyta > Magnoliopsida > Asterales > Asteraceae > Lactuca > Lactuca virosa. Next base: position 122,212,868 of record NC_136432.1, on the reverse strand, counting down.
ATGGTGGATAAATGATCCATGGTTTATGGGTTTGGTTATAACCATATGGAGCTCCATGGATAGTCCATGGGAGTTACAAACCCATGGGTCATGAGAAATCAAGAGTCATGACAATTAAGGGCATTCATGTGTAAACCCTAATTGTGACAACACTATAAAAGGAACCCTATGGCTAGCAAAATCATGACCTAGTGTTACTAGAGAGGGCATAACCGATTTTGAGTGCTAGAAGTATTCTCTCAAGTTATTCCAAGTCTTGTGGTGTTGTGTGAAGCATTTGAGGCACAACATTTGGGGTGCTAGGCTCACAAAGTCTTGAAGGAATCCAAGCAACAACAAGGTATGTATTTCTACTAGTTTTTATGTTTTATGTAATCCTCATGCCATGCTAGTTAGGAAATAACCTTGAAAAAGAAATTTGCATGTATATAGAGAAAACATAGATTCAAGGTTATTAGGGTTGCATGTACACTTAGGAAGTGTTAGAATGCTCAAAAACCCATCAATGATAACTAGTCGCAACTAGTTTCAGAGAAGGATCACGTTCAGAAGTCGTGCGAGACGACTAAGTGGGAGTCCTTTGGGCTCCGCAGCCAGGCAGAAACCCGATATTTCAGATGACTGATGGATGAATTGAGACCAGGAAGGTCTCGATAGATTTTAGGAAGCAACTATGTAGCAGCATACTGCTTCAGGCAGTTCGGTGTTCGAGCAGTTTCAGTGCTTGGGCAGTGATAGAATTTGTGTTTCAGGTTGCAAGTACGGACGGAATAGCTGGTTGATCTGGGAAGTGACAAGCCACTCACAACGGGATCAGCTGAGCCTTGGCCAAGCATAAGTGACCTACAGAGATAATTGGGTCTGTGATTTTAGTTTCCTAGTGGGAACCACATGTTATCATAAGTTGAGTAGTCAGTTGAGGGATAAACGGACTGGGTTCAACGATAATGATTGAGTATGAGTGGTCTGTCAGGGATTCGGACCATCTCGAGACAACAGATTTCGGACCGAGTAGATGTTATCTTGTTGCGAGGAATTCATTCACCTGCGGATTGTAGGACTTTACGAGGATTGGTCATGGCTACCCTGGGAAGGCTAGGGTGTGCCCAGAATGGTGACCATGATACTAGAGTGGTTGGGTGTGTAAGGAAGGATAAGGAATGATTTCGAGTACGAAATCTAATTTAAGTGGGGGAGAGTTGTAACACCCGTTTATTTATTAGTTAAATAAATAAATTAATGAACGTATGGTAGCCTAAAATAAATAATTATATATGCAGGGTGTTGGGTTCGAGGAGTTAATTGCCACATTTTTAGAAGTCGGGGGTTAAAAGTGTGAGTTCAGGACTCATTTTATAAATATATATGAAGACAGGGACCCCATGGTAATTAATTGGATTTAAATTAAAAATGAAATGAGGTTGAGGGGCTGAATATATCATAATTGCGATATTAGGGGCTGTTTAGTAATTCATAGGTTGGATTTGAAAAGGATTTTCGAGGTTAGGGTAGAAAGGGAAAATATTTGACTTGAATTGAAAGGAAATCGGATGGGAGGTACCTATCTTGCAATTATGGAAAATTTATAAGTGGAGTCGGGTATAAAGGGTTAAGGAACCCTAACCCTAACGAGAAGGGTGCAGCCGCTATCATCAGAGATCTCCAGCCGCCACCCCTCATCTCTTCGTCTCCGGCGCCGCTACCATTCACCTTGTTCGCTTTTTCCGACCACCTAACACCATCAGGGCAGTTCTCGCCACCGGAAACATTGAGGATCGACATGAGATGGGAGCAACCGCCATAGCAGTTGACGTCAGAGCCGGAGACGCCGCCCACCACTGTTTCATTGTTGTTGCCGCCGCCGGAGGGCTTGTTTCTGTTGCTCCGATCACCGGTTGCCATCCCGAAAGAGTATGGTGTCGTGGGTCGCTGCTCCATCCGTTGTAAGCGTCGTTGTAGCGTTGTTGTTTTTCCTCATTTGAGTCTTTGCTGCCGTCGTTATGCACCACCAAGTGGGGGTTGCATCCGGAAGTCCGAGCAAGGTTGTTGTGGGGTGTTGTTGCTTGACTGGGAAACAAAAGGAACCACCGCCACCACCTATCATCGTAGAAATCACCACTGCCACCACCTTATGCCGCCAAATGGGTGGTTGGCTTCCCTTCCCGAGCAAAGAAGTGAAGATGTGCGTGTTTCCATTGGTGAGTGTGTGTGTATGGCTGCAGTTCTCGGAAACGGCATCACTACCACCATAGGGTGGTGGCTGCCGCCATGCGCCACCGCCGGCCACCATTAGGTGGCTATGTGTGTGTTAGTTAGTGTGTGTGTTTCTTTTGGTATTTCCATTGTAAATTGTATCAAAAGAAAATGGAATAATGAGAAAGAAACTCGAGACCACCACCGTGAGGTGGTGGCTGCCGCCTCCTGCCGCCACTAGCCGCCGTGTCGGGTGGCGGTGTGCCTCGTTGATGTTGTGATTTGGTTTGGATGTTTGGACAAGGGACTAAAACCCTAATGGGCCTTGTAAACCCTAATGGGCCCAAAGAAGCCTTAATGGGCTTAGTGAAACCCTATTGGCCTAATGAAGCCCTAATTGACATTAAAGCCCAAACATGTGTCTAATGGGTCTAATGGACCCTAATTGACCTTAAGAAACCTAATGGGCTTAAGGACCTAGCTATTGGGCCTATTGGGCTAAGATGGGGATTGGAAACCCTAATTAGGGTTTAGAAAACCCTAACATTGGATTTATGGGCTTGGACCTATCGGGACCCACATTTGGGCCACTAGAATGGAATTGTGTGTTAAGCCCAATCACATCATATGATTTATTTATAAGAGTGATGGACTTAATGGATTAGGTCCTTAATGGGTTAAGTGAGAAGACCTAACCCTAATCATCATTTTATGTGAAAACACTAATTTCACTTGGGTGTATTGTTGGACCTTTTATTGGGCCTTGATGATTGGGTTATTAATGGGCCATCCAAGATCAGACAAATGGGATAGAATGATTAATGGGCTTTGGGGTAAGGTCCATATGAGGAGTTGGGCCCAATTTAGAAAATTGGGCCATAGATGGGCCATAGTTGGGCCTTAAGGATTATATGATATTGGGCCATTAGAAGGTCAAATGTTGGACTGGACTTTTGGTTGGGCCTTGCTAAGACCTTATATAGGTTTGGGCCCAATTTGGAAAATTGGGCCATATGTCGGGCTTTGAGTCCTAGTCGACTTTGGGCCTATGAATTGGGCCTTGGGCTTGAATAAGCCAAGCTAGGGGTAATGTAGTAATTACCCAAAGCACGTACTTATGGTTATGTAGTGGAACCCAATTATTAATTGGGTAATGTTTTGATATTGACAGATCGGGAATCTGTCCTCCAGCAGCTGGGGTTGAGTCTGCGGGACCTCAGCAGTGTGGGGTTGAGTCTACGGGACTTCAGCAGTGCGAGGTGAGTTACCTTCCAGTAGGGGTGGGTCTAAGGCCACAATGCCGGCCCACCAACAGGGGTAGTTGCTAGATAATTGTCTTTGTGATAATTATCTTGGTATGCTTATGTGATATGCTCATGAGATATGCTTATGTGATATGCTTATGTGATATGCTATGTGTGTCAGTGGTAGTAGCAGGGAGTAATTCTTCCCTGACTCGGTCGTTAGGATCGAAGGGTAGGTCAGTACCCCAGATATGCCTGACTGTATGATTATATAATGTTATTATATGATAGTGGTAGGGGGTGAAATAGTCCCCGGTTACCGGTTGAAAGATACCGATGGCGGATACCGGTTGAAAGATACCGATGGCAGATACTGGTTGAAAGATGCCGATGGCAGTTACCGGTTGAAAGATACCGAAGGGGTATACAGAACCCATGCAATGCTTATCTGTCTGTTTATGATATGTTAGTATGTGATCAGCATGTTGATGATATGTTAGTATGTGATCAACATGTTTATGATATGTTAGTATGTGATCAACATGTTTATGATGTTAGTACGTGATCAGTATGTTTATGACATATTATTATATGATAGTGGTAGGGGGTGAAATAGTCCCCGGTTACCGGTTGAAAGATACCGATGGCGGATACCGGTTGAAAGATACCGATGTCAGATACCGGTTGAAAGATACCGATGGTATTATGTGGTATGTGGTATGATGGGGGAACTCACTAAGCTTTGTGCTTACGGTTTACAGTTTTGGTTTCAGGTACTCGTTTTCAAAGGAAAGGAGTCGGATTGATCGCAGCGCATCACACTATATCTTCCGCACATGAGATCATTGGGATTACACTCTGATATAGTTTTATGATAACATGTTTTGATTATTGACACATTGGATGTTTCCTTATACTCTTGGTTTTATAATAACTTAATTAAAACGAAATTTTTGGTCTTGAATTTTGGGATGTTACATATTGTCTGCTAGACATGCCTCAGATGTAAACAAGGCCACACAGGGCCATAAATCAGATCAAATATTGTTCAAACATTGTTTCTAAAACACAAACCATCCAAACAATAAACCAGGAGAAAGAAAGATCACTTACTAAAGGGATAAGAGGAAGGTCCAGCGTTGGAAGAATCACCTTTTGGTTGGTTCTCCTCGGCATCAAGATCACAAAATAGTTGGCAAAGACCTTCCAATTCAAGCTCAGTGCGGTGAAGATATGAGACAAAGTCCGTTTCCATGAAATCCTTCAAAGAAGCATGCATCACTTAGGTTTGCTCGACTACAACACTCTCCTATTTTGAATCAAATTTCTCGGAGGCCACCTGCTTTCTCATCGCTTGCTTTACACCCTCCACACCAGTGGCCACACGTGCCGCCTTCATCCATCGGGCCCCCAATGAGAAATCAGGGCTGTAAATGATCCGGTCCACCACTCGAACGACACCTTTCTAGAGAACCCACGCCACATCCTCCTCTACGATCTTCCTCCTTGATTCTCCAACGGTTAACCGCTCGTCCTGTTGCTTTAGTCACCCCTCCAACTACCCCTTTTCTGCTATTGGAGCTTCCACCTGACGGGACAAATGCTCTACTTCCCTGTTTAAGCTCGGTACCTACTCCTCCACAGATGCCTTCTCCCCAGCCAAAAGTCCGTAGCACTCCTCGAACTTACATTTCTCCTCCTCTGCAACGTCTTCTCCATCAAGTCATATCGTTCAACTCTGAAAATAGTCCATTCTCCAGATCTGAGCTCACATTACGGAGGGGCCTAGTTTCAACCACTAATTAAGGGGCGACCTGGTCCACCGCCTATTGAAGACTGTTGGCCATATGGGAGTTAGAGAGGAGCTCCATTGCTTCTAGGGTCGCCAGAGGGAATGCGTATTGACTCCACTCATACAAAAAAACGTGTTGTGAGAGTTAAGAATCACAGGTGATAGTCCACTCTGGGAGGTAAACATCAAGAGTCACATGTATTGTGGAGGGAGCACCAGCAACAGTGCCGTCTCCCGAAGGAGACGAAGTAGGCCCAAGAGAAGTTCAGGGGTCAACCTCCGATTTCTCCCCAAATTCCCCACCCCCAACACCAGTTGCATATTCTTCTTCTTTTTTATTGGGTTCACCAGGCGGTTATGCTGCCTCCTTATCTATTCCATCTGACTGGTACGGAGTGTCATCATTGGGAATGTCGATGAAAATTTTAGACCCCCAGCCGGAAATCCATATTACGTCTCTTGCGAAGACATTTTCCAATGGTGCTGACATTAACATCTTCAACAAGTGGGGAGTCCATCCAAGCGATCTGCCACTTGGTGATAGCCTTCTTACCGCCAACTACCATCTCCTTTGCTGATTCATCTTTAGAGTGTTAAGGTGTAGGATCATTACGGGATACACCCACAAAGGGTGCATCAACCAAACCCAGGTTAACCTGGGAAGTAGATCCCTTTCACCTGACAGCAGAAGAAGCAGCAAGCGCTAGAACCCAATCGGAACTGACAGGTGGAGGAAGAATTTCCACCAAGGGCACCTCACGTTACTGAAGGTCACCCTTATAATTTACTCATATAACCGTCTCCAAGGATAACATCCTGTCGAGTCTTGCCAAGGAGAAAACCCAAAAGCGGGTCAACAAACCCTTATTTTCCTAAAAACAAAAAAAGGGGGGGGGGAGAGAAAAGAGAGGAACACTCACCATCCTACTTCACAAAGAACCGAGGCATCTTCCCCTGAGCCTGCCAAGCGGTACTCATCCCGACCGCCAATAAGATACTGTCATCCAATTCTTCTTCGGTCATGTAGATCTTCTTCAACACATGTGCCATAGTCAGGATAGCACCCTAGAGTTGCGGTACATGGTCAGAAAAAGTAGTCCTATGAGAGTAATCAAAACCAAACATGCTGCGATTCATCCACAACCACTTATCATGCCAGTTCTTCTGGGGCGCTTTTTATTGCGATTCATCCCGGACCGTGTAGATGATTTGAAGTAGGCTTTGAATGCCTAGAATTGGGGAATCACATCAGGGACAAGCTCCAATATAGTTTTTCATGTTATGCATTGTAAGGACAAGTTCCAATTTTTCTTTTAGCAATAAAATGAAGTTTTGGTTTATGTAGTTGCCTTATCTTTTATTTGTTGGATTAGGTGTCTAAGCCCATAACTATAATTGGTATGTACTTGACCCGATAGTAGCATGGTCCTTTTGGGTTGCCTTCACCATAGCAATTTGATAGGATGAATTATGAAGAAAGAGGTAGAATTATGACTTATTTGATGGGTTTCAAGCAATACATCATTCCTATGGTGTACATGCAAACCCTAATAGCTTTTGGATCTAGTTTGTCTAATGAACATGCAATTGAATATCCAAAGCTATAAACCCTAGATCTATCAAATAAGAACTGAAATAAGGGTTTAGTAATTACCTTTGATTGTTATATAGTAATAACAATCAATTCTTGCTTTGATTGGCTTCAGAAAGCTTAGTGCCTCAAGTGTTCCACCTCTAATGGAGTCACAAACACCACTAAGCAACTTGGATGAAGAGGGAGGAGAGAGGAGGCACCAAAAACGGCTGGAAACCCTAAAGGATTACTTGTCCACGTTTTTGGGGCTTAAGGGTCCTTTATATACATGTAGGCTATTAGGGTTTACAACTAGGAAACCCTAATCTGGCTGCTTAAGCCCTAAGCAGCCCATGGAATCCTTTAACATATCTCTTGGACGAATTTCTTATGGGCTTCCCATAGAATTCGTCCAACCTATATTATTTAGGTAATCCATAGCTCAATTGCAATTATCTTATAATTACAAATCCAGTCCCCTAAGTTTAATTAATCTCTTTTAGCCACTAAATTAATTCTTAATTAATTCTTGACTAATATTAATTAAACAATATGATTTCTTCTTTAATATATTATTCTCATAATATATTAATAAATCATATTTAAACCTTTCTCTCGTTAATACATCCTACATATTGCTATGGTGAAGGCAACCTAAAAGGACCATGCTCATAATCGGGTCAAGTACATACCAAAATAGTTATGGACTTAGACACTAATCCAACAGTCTCCCACTTGGATAAGTCTAATAACTATTTTGCATAACTTCAGAACCTGATCAGCAATCATAGCTTTCAAAAGCCGCTATCAACTCTGATCTTATCAGATACGAGTGTCCTTTAGATAAGGGATTATATATTCCTTCATTCTCAAAATATCGTATAGACACAAGACATGAATTTGATCATTCTCTCTATACTGTTTCCCGACTTCCGATTTATGACGACTGACAACAGACTACAATTGAACACATCAACTTAGTCCCGGCTTGGCCAAGCGCTTAGGGTGTCATCACTAAATCATCGAGAGGCCCACATATATCGATTCTATCCCACTTTGGGTAAAAGGAATGGATAAACTTCTACTCAAATGCTCGCTTGCATTTACTGATCGAATCACACACAACAATAAGTTTTATAACACCAAGTTACTGGTGCGTTTTCTTATTATCAATGCGCAACAGACCAACAAATAACATCTCACACGTCTCGGTTTCAATAATATACAATGTTATCGTCTCACAATTACTCATGACAAAAACCATGAAGTGATTCAAGTGAGCGTGGGTTTGATCCAATACTCTAATCTTATTAAAGCACTCATGAACTCTGCATCAAACTTGTGCTATGTCTAAACACTTAGACAATCTACAGACAGATTCATGACAGTCTTCCTTCATACCTACTTCTAACGTATGACCGACTGTGGAGGTTCGAATAACCCAGTTATTCTGGAAGTCAAAACATACAAAGTGAAACACAATAATAATATTAATCCTATATAGCCCCAAAACTTTTGAGCGTAAATAAAAACACTTTTATTTAAACACCATATTGATTACTCATTATTAATTGCTTACTGTTTCAGAAAATCAACTTATTTCTCGAATTATAACCACAATTGTCCCATGCTCCAAGCATGCACAGTTTGTTTTCCTATGGTCCATACTTTGTAAAATAGATCAATTGAAAAACTTTTCCAATGAAACTCATTTCACAATCCCCAATCCTTATCATTAGTGTAAGAATACCAAATTCTTGCCACTTTTAGAATATGTTAGATTCTAACATTTTATGCAACGATCCTTTCGTAAAGTCATAGCACAAAAGTCATTAAGACTTGGCCAATGAAATCACAAAGTACTCTATCAGAAATTGTCACAAAACAATTCTATAGATGTGATGTCTCTCACTCAAAGTACATTCCTTCGAACATCCTTTTGCATAAAAGTTTCTAATCTACATAGATTCTTAATTTCCAACTTCCATTTATGGAAACATTTCCATATTTGCTATATGACAACTCATTCTTAATTGAATCTTATCTATTCATAATAATGTCAATATAGTCCATCTAGTACTATACTTCCAACTACTCACAAGCGACAAATCCTCAGTGAACCTCGGATCGTCCTTTGATAGTTGTTTAATTATTTTAGTCAAAACCGATTCTAGTCCCTTTTTCCCTCTTAATGCCCTAGGCATTTGGAAAATTTTAGAATGGTCAAATATTATAGCATATGCAATCGATCCTATACCCGAAGCGTATTGGACACGATGCATAATGTCTCACATAAAGACGTGATACTTTATCAGCCTTCTGCCATAATATTTTATGTGCCCTGTTCCCACAATTCGAACTATGAAGAGGGATGCCGTAATCATAATCGAATTTTGAGAATGCACTATGTATCCTTGACTAAATTTATTAACATTTCTCGATCTAAACTTTAGAATTTTGAAACGAAGTATAATATTCTCTCCCTTAATTATAGCAAAAACAACTTTTCAACCCTTGCAACTTTGCAAAGTGAATCTTTGTTTTCTATAATTAATATTGCTAACTTGGAATACTTACCATAATAATCATGCTCCCACTAACATGATGATTATTTTCTTACCAGCATAACACTTATGCTCCCACTAGCTTTCACATGTATTCAGAAAACAATTGAACTTCCAGAAAACAATGCTTATTGAATTCCTTAAGTTTATATTTCTAAATACTTGATGCTTTGATAAGCCTTTATCTAAGCTTTTTAAGCTCGTACACCTTTGCCTTAGATAGCTCACATGTGTGTCTAAACAATTAGATTTTATGATGTATGTGTTCCTATCCATGTGAATTTGTCAAAACGAAGTTATGCGACAAATCCAAAACCATATGGACTGAACTTGTTCAATCTTGATTTCTTGCCTCATGTTAACACGAGTGCCCACCATGTCTTCCAAATAGTTTAGCAACTCACCCTTACATATCAATATACCTTCCATTGATCAAGGTGCTTGCCTTTATGCATACAAATGAGAACTCATAGAACTCAGAAGCATAACTAACTTAACTGGGATGGCGCAGAAAACAAAATTGTCATCCACGATAGGTTACAAACCTCATGTCGTGCGCTAGTGATGATCAATTAGGTTTATTCTTGATTTATTCTTGAACCTTTTCAAGACCATTAAGACTCCCACTGACTCCTTGATATATAAGGTTCTCTTGTCAAGAAACATTTCTTGACAAACAAATATTCAAGAGTTAGTGTAGCTTCTTATCAAGCTTAACACTTCACACAATTGGTCTTAGTTGGTCTTTGACTTATCCAAGACATCACAACTTACCAATCTCAAATGTGCAAGAATATAAAAACTTTTCTAAATTCCACATTTGATGAGTGCCGTAAACTTTCTTAAGACTTGTCACTCAAGTCACAATCTTAGACTCTAAGACTTGATATTGGAACGAAGTATGATTGACTTCTTGATTTAACCATTTCTACAATTCTCGATTCCTCTTCTTAGACATGCAATTGCACTAAGACTCACTTAGAGGATCAATTGAGACATGGTTCTTAATCATTAAGACCTATCGTAAAACACAATAAAAGTTACTCTCCCTTCTTCTTAGAATAGAGAAACTTTTATTTTTCTGCCTACTAGATTCTTCTTATTCGTTCTGCTATTGATTGAAACTCTTTCAATCAACTCAAAATTATACTCAATCTTATAAGTATAACCATATTTACTAAACTTTAGTAAATCATGACGAATATCTTTATTACTCTTGTGGTGGACTTTATCGACGCACAACCTAGTGTACTCGATCTCTTAGTCCTTCACTTGACACTTTGTCAAGGAATTAGTCTAATTTTTTCAAATATGAAGTTTCCTATTAATCACACAATGCAGGTTGCATGATTCCAAGTTTCTGTCCAATTGAAACTTGGGTGATGAGAAACTCTCCCTATTTGGTAAATTCTCGACATTTCCACAAATAACACAATTAAGAATCAAATCCATTATTGCTAATAGAAGAAACGTTCAAACATCAATTTTTCATACATGCCATTGCAAGGATAAATAAATAAGAGAAAAACAAATTTTATTTTATTGCGGAAAAACTTTGTCCTTACAATGCAATTCAACTGAAAAACTATGCTATTACATATTTCTAAGAAATCTACCCTAACTCTAAAGTAGCAACTCAAAAATCCGATCTTTGAATCCATGCGATCGAAATCCATTTCTTCGTGATCAGATTCAGCACGCTTCTTCCTTAAGTTTCCTTTCTTTTATTCGATCTTGCAAAACATCAAAATGTAATCTTATCACATCATGTATTAAGAACCAAAAATAGGAACTCATAGAGTTAGTTAATGGATTTTACCTGAAGTAGAGCCATACGTCTTGACTCTCCCATCTCTTAGATCTCTCAGGTAAACAGGGCAGCTTCGTCTCCAATACCCCTTCTCTTGGCAGTAAAAGCAAATGGACTCCTTTGGTACATAGCAAGGGAAAATCTCAGCCTTTTCTGGACTTCCAATGTAGCTAGTGTCCAATGAAGCATGTGAGTTTGATTGACCAATCAATTTTGCTTAACCAGTGTGCCAAATCATCACTGATTCATCAGCAATAAGCAAATAGGTCAAATCAATGAGGGTCACGTCGTGAACCAAAACGGCTGGAAACCCTAAAGGATTACATGTCCACGTTTTTGGGGCTTAAGGGTCCTTTATATACATGTAGGCTATTAGGGTTTACAACTAGGAAACCCTAATCTGGTTGCTTAAGCCCTAAGCAGCCCATGGAATCCTTTAACATATCTCTTGGACGAATTCCTTATGGGCTTCCCATAGAATTCGTCCAACCTATATTATTTAGGTAATCCATAGCCCAATTGCAATTATCTTATAATTACAAATCCAGTCCCCTAAGTTTAATTAATCTCTTTTAGCCACTAAATTAACTCTTAATTAATTCTTGACTAATATTAATTAAACAATATGATTTCTCCTTTAATATATTATTCTCATAATATATTAATAAATCATATTTAAACCTTTCTCTCCTTAATTCATCCTACATATTGCTATGGTGAAGGCAACCCAAAAGGACCATGCTCATAATCGGGTCAAGTACATACCAAAATAGTTATGGACTTAGACACTAATCCAACATTATTAATATATTATAAGAATAATATATTAATCGAGAAATCACATTATTTAATTAGTATTTATTAGAAATTAATTTGGAATTAATTTGGTGATCAAAAGAGACTGATTAAATGTACGGGGACTGATATTGCAATTAACTTTTAGTTGCAGGTTGGGTTGTGGACTCTTAATAGAAGGAGGTGGACGAATTCTATGGGAAGCCCATAGGAGAATTTGTCCATAGGGCCTTCTAGAAAGGTTCCATAGGTTGCTTAAGGCCTAAGCAGATAATTTGGGTTTCAGACTAAAACCCTAGCAGCACAACTATATAAAGACCCCTTGTCATGAGGATTTTCGACCACTTGATCCTTAAAGGAAACCCTAGCCGAAAATCCTAGCCTCCTTCACCTCTATCATATTCTTCCATTGTTTCTTTGTGTTTGTTACTCCATTAGAGGTGTAACAATTGAGGCACTAAGCTCTTGAAGGTCAAGATCAACAAGCTACAATAAAAGGTATTCTTCTAACTATGATTAAGTTATCAATTTCGAAAATTGTATGCTAAATTAGGGTTTATGCTTTGGATAATAATTTGCATGTATAACTTGAGAAAAACCTAGATCCAAAGCATTAGGGTTGCATGTGCACCATATGAAAGTTGTAGTGCTCAAAACCCATCAGTGGTATCAGAGTTTAGGGTGTTTTTTCTGTTATATGATGCAATTGTATTGTTTTCAAAGATGAAATTTTTTCGATATTTGGTCTCTGACTGGTGGACTCGACGAGTCCTATCAAGGAACTCAACGAGTTGGACAACTCGACGAGTCCATGCCCTGACTCGACGAGTTGGTTCGTCAGATGGCAGATTTTTCGGATTTTTGGCCTGAATTAGACTTGGATAATTACCATAAATTGTTTTAACTGTTAAAATTCAAATTTTCTATTATGGTAATGATTATCCTCATCTAATTGAAAGATAATTGTCAAATTTTAAGATAATTACAAGATTATGTGATAAATTAATTATTTGTAAAATTTGTTTTAAATTTTCTTACCAAGATAAATGGATTAGGTCATATTTCATGATAAGGATAAAATTATATGATTATTTTGATTATTTTAAAAATTGATCTAGAAAGTTTTGAAAAGTTTCGTAACTTGCCCTCAAGTTTTGGAATTTAAAATTTGATTAAAAGGTTTTAATTTTATTAAACTCTGAAACCCTAGTGTTTTAAAAGTTTAAAATACAACCCTTATACTATTATAATATTAAAAGCTTAATACTTATATATATATATATATATATATATATATATATATATATATATATATATATATATATATGTATAAGATGAGTCAGTCTTACCATTAGTAGGCCTCATTCATGAAGCCGATCTATAAGGGGGGGGGGGGGTATAAGGAAACAGCCTATAAAATGGCGGCTGAATGGGTGTCCATTCTCACCCACCGCTTCCTTGATTGGTGGAGGGCCGTTAGCCGAACGGGTAGGATAGGAGATTAATTCCTTATTAATAAGTATAATGATTATTATAAAGTAACTAAATGTTTTCATAAATTCCCAATCTTAGTTACTTTAGGTAAAATATGAAAATGATGTTATTCCATGAAATTGCACTTTGCACCTTGTCAAAGTCGTTAGTGGAGCATGTGTGGTTAACCGACACACTAACTTGGACTAACAAGGGTGGAAGAGGGTAGCTCGAGAATTATCATAGATCAATGGAGCGTGTGTGGTTAACCGACACATTGATTAGGTGGTAAATGACTCGAGAGTACCAAGCTAATTTGCATGGTTATTCACACCTTGTTTGTGATCCTCAGTATCCCAGTCACAAACTTGAAAGGCATAATCGAGATTAACAATGCCATTGAAAAGTTCAATGAATCTCAAAAGAATCTAGGAATTTATTTTATTTAAAACCTAATTGTTCATTTCATTTTTCGTGGTGGAATTGGTAAATCGTCATTTACATACCTTCATATAATTTGCAATTGGATTACGACATCCCTCTTCCAAATTGTGAATTATAGTGTTAGGTCCTAGCCTTAATATTTAATTTGGGTGTTATATTAAGGATTGCTTATCTAATCTAAACTTTGTTCCTTTTCTTTTTTCATATGTCTGGCTCAAACAACGATTTTAGCTCGAACCCCTTAAGCTCCTTTTCTCTTATGAACATTTATGGGAGGGTCACCTTCGATGGGTCCAATTTTAATGATTGGATCCGCAACATTCGCATGGCCCTTCGATACGAGGAGAAGGAATACGTCCTTAACGAAAAGATGAAAAAGATAGATGAAACTAAAGCTTCCACTAAAGAAATAGCTGAGTATAGGGCTCACGAAAACGACGCGACAAAGGTGTCGTGTATAATGGTAGCCAAGATTTGATGGAAAAGTACCATCAAAGTGCGCGTCAAGAGAGGTACGAGATTTTCGCCTCACTGATAACGACCAAGATGAAAGATGGAGAGTCCATCACGAGCCACTTGAAAAGAATGCAAAGGTAAGTGGATCGTCTGCTCAAGTTGAATGTCAACTTTGACGAAGAGTTGGCGATTGATATCATTCTCCAGTCTTTGTCTCCTTATTATGATCAGTTCAAGATGACTTATCATATGATCAAGGAGGAAGTCACCTTGAGGAAACTTCAAGGTCTGTTAAGAGCTGCTGAAAGTGGGTTGAAAGGCAAGGCCGTCGCATCCACTCCTGGCTATTGGACAAGGGAAGGGGAAGAAGAAGAAAGCTCCCTCTAAGAATAACAAGGGAAAGTCTCATGATGGATATTTTTCAAATGGATCCAAAGGAAAAGGTGGTTCTGCTGCTCCTTTATCCGATCCAAAAGAAGCAGAGTGCTTCTACTGTCACGACAAAGGGCATTGGAAACGAAGCTGCTCGAAGTACTTGCAGGACATCAAGGATGGGAAGATAAAACCATCCTTCGCAGGTATTTATACTATTCAATCTAATAACTCATCACATGCTAGTTCTTGGGTCCTTGATACATGATGTGCTTTTCACATTTGTTCTGATTTGCAGGGGCTAAGAAGAAGTAGGGATGTGGAGCCTGGGAAGATGAACCTGATAATGGGGAATAGGAAATCGTCACCTATTACCAAGATCGGGAATTATTATTTAGTGCTTAGTAGTGGGTTAGGTTTAGAGTTGAATGATTGTTGCTACTCGTCAGAAATGACGAGGAATATTATTTGTTTTCATGGTTTGTACAAACAAGGTTTTAGATTTTCATTCAATAATGAAATTAGTTCTATTAATGCTTTTTATGATGGTACTTTATATTTTGAAGAATTGCCTTGTAATAGGAATGGTAACGGGGCGGGTTCGGGGCGGGTCAGCATATCCCATACCCGAACCCGATAGTTAAATTTAGCCCCGACCGACCCGATACCCGACGGGTTTCTTATCGGGGCACCCCGTCGGGGCAGAAATTTTCCCCGATCCCGAACCCGAACCCAAAACCCGATATAGACCCGAAAACCCGAACCCGAAACCCGAAATGGAAAAAACTACAATAGAACAATAGGAAATTAAAAGCTTACAAAGGCTTAAAATACCAAATAAGTTCTTGACATAATTGAACCAAATATGAAAAACCAAATTCATCGCAATAGTAAATTACATTTAAACATTAAAACAAACTCAAAATCAAGCAACCTCTTCTACATCCCACCTTGTTGATCCACAGAATCAAACTCAAAATCAAGCACCCTCTTCTACATCCCACCTTGTTGATCCACAAAATCAGTATTTACTTGATTATAACATGAAACTCTTGACTACTTTCAGTTGGAGCACGAATTTGAGTTTTTGAATTCATATCCCCTGAAAAATAACAACCAATGTAATATCAAAAATCAGATACAACAGTTTGTTAAGTTCAAATCAGCTCAAACTCGAAATCAAATTCTTCACAAAATGAGAACTCAGACTCATCAGAAAACAGAATGCAATTCAGCATAACAGAAATCAAATACAACAGTTTGAAAGGTGTGAATCAAATACAACCATATCTTTAACGAGAGTAAAGTGCGTTGCTGTTTCCACCAATTTTCCTATTTATGTCAATATAAGTCAACAAACATTGCAGATGATTGGGTATCATTATCTAGTTCAAGTATTTCAACTTATCAAATGTTACTTTTTAAACAATACACACTTGCCACTTTTACAAATAAATACTATAGCAAGTGTAATCAAACAAATATTATGGAAAATAATTACTTGTAAACACATATCAAGAAAAATGTTACATATACATCAAAGTCAACTAAATCAATCTAAAAAGGGATTCTCCAAACGTAAGCAACATTTTCCTGATCTTTTTCATCTTTATCCAGATCCGAATATGTTTTTTTAAAACTCGGGAGATAAAGATCAATGATGAATTGTTGAAGAAGAACCAAAAGCGTTTGGTGGATTCAACTAGATGCCAGAACTCAAATTGAATCAAATTAATCAGAAATCATAACTCAAATCAGCTGAAATTCGACTAGATGCGATCATGCGTACAGATTCAGAACAGTTGTGCTACATCGAATCAGCAAAAAAAACGTAATCTTACCTGGATGGTTGTCGACTAGATTAGAACTAGAATCAGCAGGCCGTTGTCGCTGTTGGTAAGAAGATGAAAACAAACGAGGTAAATGGCTAGCATCGATCAGAACTCGATTCAGATTGCAGGTCTCTGGCTTGTTGCTTGCTATTTCTGGTTCTTGCGGTCCTGCCTGCCACGAACGAGGCAGATGAGACTTCCGAGGGGTCGACAACTCCACTTCTTTTCTGATCGAGAGAAGAGAATACAAATGAAAATTTGATTATGTCAATTTTTGTTGTCGACTGGAAATTTGAATGGAAGAGAAAAGGATGCGTGATTTTAGGGTTAGAGGTTTGAAGGGCTGAAATGTATATATATATATATATATATATATATATATATATATATATATATATATATATATATATATATATATATATATATATATATATATATATATTCGGGGCGGGGCGGGTCGGGACAGGCATCCCCACTCCCTGACCCGAACCCGATAAAAATACCCGATAACGGCTGAAACCCTACCTGAAACCCGATAAGCTCGCCCCGACCCACCCCGAAATCTTCGGGAATCGGTTTTTCCCGTTGGGTTCGGGTTTTTTTGCCATCCCTACCTTGTAATGGTGTATATGAATCTGTGATGGTTGTAGACAACTTGGGAAATAATGTGTTGCATATCGGTTCGTCTAATGCTTTAGACAAGGAATGCTTGTGGTATTGTCGTCTTGGAAATGTCAACAAGAAGCGCAATGCCCAACTCCAAAAGGATGGAATGTTGGAGTCATTTGAACTAACGTCGGATGACACGTACGACTCTTGTTTGCTTGGAAAGACGACTAAATCACCTTTCACTGGTACTTGTGAAAGAGGTGAGGGATTGTTAGATCTCATACACAAAGATGTGTGTGGGCCCTTCAGATCCACCACAAGGGATGCTAACCGCTTCTATGTTACGTTCACCGACGATTATAGCAAATATAGGTATATCTACTTAATCAAGCACACGTCGGAAACCTTTGAAAAGTTCAAAGAGTTTAAAGAAGAAGTGGAGAATCAATTGGGCAGGAAGATAAAGATGCTCAGATTCGATAGGGGTGGTGAGTATCTTAGTATCGAGTTCCACGACTATCTTAAGGAATGTGGAATTGTTTCAAGATTGACGCCACCTAGGACACATAGATCAATGGTGTGGCTGAGAGGCGCAATCGAACCTTGTTGTACATGGTTCATTCCATGATGAGTCGAGCTTCGTTACCTAACTCATTCTAGGGGTATGCCTTAGAGACTTCCGCCCATATCCTTAATCTAGTCCCAACTAAGAAGGTTGCCAAAACACCTCACAAGATGTGGACAGGGAAGGTTCCCTCATTGGCACATATCAAGGTTTAGGGTTGCAAGGCTTTCGTAAGGTGAGAGACTCACGACAAGCTTAAACCTTGCAGTGAGTAGTGTATTTTCATCGGCTACCCACAAAAATCCTTTGGGTATATTTTCTTCAGACCGAGTGACAACGTGGTCTTTGTAGCGAGGAGAGGGGTTTTTCGAGAAAGAGAGAGAGAGAGAGAGAGAGAGAGAGAGAGAGAGAGAGAGAGAGAAATTATATGCCAAGAGGACATTGGGAGGCAGATTGGTCTCGAAGAGCTTCAAGAATCAAGCGATGAAGGAACCTATTACACTAGCGCTCAACTTGAGGAAGAAATTCCTGTTGAACCAGTTGACGAGTCCTTACCTCTAAGACGTTCCAGTAGAGTTAGTGTTCCACCTGTGTTGTATGGTTTCCAGATAACAGCTGAAGGTGATACGTTTATCAGTGACAGTACACTGATAAATTTAGATGAACCTAATAACTACAAGGAAGCCACGACGGCCCTAGAGTCTGCAAAATGGAAAGAGGCTATGGTTAGTGAGATTCAGTCCATGTATGACAATTAAGTTTGGAACTTGGTTGACAATGTTCCGGGTCGCAAGACAGTAGTGGATCTTCAAGAAGAAGACTGACATGGATGGGAAAGTGCATACATTCAAGGCATGATTGGTTGCGAAGGGTTTTACTCAAACCCCTGGGGCTGACTATGATGAGACCTTCTCACCAGTGTCCAAGATCAAGTCTATTAGGGTTATGTTGGCCATCACTGTGTTTTATTATTATGAAATTTGGTAGATGGATGTCAAAACCACTTTCCGTAACCGGAAGCTAGCGGAAGATGTTTACATGTGTCAGCCAGAAGGTTTTGTAGATGCCAAATATCCCAATAAAGTGTGCAAGCTTGAGAAATCCATTTATGGATTGAAACAAGCGTCTCGTAGATGGAATCTTTGTTTCGATGAGATAGTCAAAGAGTTTGGATTTTCGAGAAGAGAGGATGAGTCTTGTGTGTATGTCAAGGCTAGTGGGAGTATAGTTAGCTTTCTATTTTTGTATGTTGATGACATACTGCTCATAGGAAACGACATCCTGACCTTGCAGGAGGTTAAGTCCTGGCTTTGGATGTGTTTCGCTATGAAGGATCTACGGGAAGCTGCTTATATTCTAGGGATAAGGATATTGAGAAACAGAAGTAAAAGACTAATAGGACTTAGTCAAAGTACTTACTTGGACAAGGTGCTGAAACGTTTTAGCATGGAGAATTCCAAGAAAGGGGAACTGCCAATCCAAAGCAATACCAAGCTGAGTAAGACTCAGAGCCCGAGTATCGATGTTGAGATAGCAGAAATGAGTCGAGTACCATATGCTTCTGCCGTTGGCTCGATCATGTACGCCATGATATGTACTCTCCCTGATGTGGCTTTTGCGCTGAGCATGGTTAGCCGATATCAAGGGAACCCAGGTAGAGCTCATTGGACTGCAGTGAAGAAATTCTTAAGTACCTGCAAAGGAGTAAGGACTGGATCCATACACTTGGTGGGAGTGATGACTTGAGATTGATAGGGTATAGTGACGCCAACTTTCAGACCGACAGAGATAACTTCCGCTCTCAGTCAGTCTGGGTATTTACCCTGAATGGAGGAGCGATTACTTGGAAAAGTTCCAAGCAGGAGACCGTGGCTGATTCAACGTGTGAATCAGAGTACATAGCAGCGAGCGAAGCGTTGAAGGAGGCAATATGGTTGAAGAACTTCATTGGAGACCTCGGAGTTATACCAGCCATAAAGGAGCCTATGGAGATTTTTTGTGATAATGAAGGAGCGGTTACCTTAACCAAGGAACCGAGGGATCATGGTAGATCCAGACATATCGCAGAAAATACCACTTCATCAGACATCGGGTAGAAGAGGGACTCCTCGTAGTTAAGAGGGTATCATTAGAGGAGAACCCAATAGATCCCCTCACAAACGGTCTGAGCAGGGTTAAGCACTTACAACATGTGAGGAGCATTGGCTTGAAGGACGATATTAGTTTTAGTGATTAGATACTTGTTTAGATACTTGTAATAGATAAATGTAATTGACATCTGATGATTAAATAAAAGGAGTTTTATTTATGAGTAGAGTTTACTATCTTGTGTCAATTGTTTACTATTGTTTCACTCTCGCATGTTTTACTTCCAGAATAATTAGATTGTTCAAATTATCCACAGTCAATCATACTTTGGGAGTAAGTTATGAGGTTAGACTGTCATGAATTGGTTTGTAGATTGTCTAAGTGTTTAGACATAGCAAAAGTTTGCTGCAACGTTCATGAGAACTTTTGAAATAAGATTAGAGTATTGGATTAAACCCACACTCATGTGAATCACTTCATGAAATTTATTGCGAGACGATAATATCGTATAATCTTTAAACCGAGATATATGAGTTGTTTTTTACAAGTTGGTTGTGCATTGATAATGCGTAAATGCATTAGTAACTTGATGTTATAAAACGTGTTGTTGTGTGCGATATAACAAGTAAATAGTACAAGCATATAAGTCAAAGTTTATATGTTCCTTTTATCCTAGGAGGGTAAAAGCGATATCTTGGGCCCCTCGATGATTTTGTGTTGACTTATGTGTCGGGCCCAGTCAGGACTGAATTGATGTGTTCAATTAAGTTCTATATCAAACAAATCAGAAGTCGAGAAACAAACTACTGGACATTGAGAATGATTATGTTCCATGTCTTTGTCCACACGATATCTTGCAGAACAGAGGATTATATGATCCCTTATCTAAAGGACGCGTCATTGACTAGGTCAGAGTTTGACATCGGATTTTGAGAGCTACGATTGCTGATCGGATTTTGAAGTCATACTTGCAATTATAGTTATTAGACTAATCCACGTAGGAGACTATTGGATTAGGTGTCTAAGCCCATAACTATAATTGGTATGCACTTGACCCGATAGTAGCATGGTCCTTTTGGGTTGCCTTCACCATAACAATTTGAGAGGAAGAATTATGAAGAAAGAGGTAGAATTATGATTTATTAATATATTATAAGAATAATATATTAATCGAGAAACCATATTATTTAATTAGTATTGATTAGAAATTAATTTGGAATTAATTTGGTGATCAAAAGAGACTGATTAAATGTATGGGGACTGATATTACAGTTAACTGTTAATTACGAGTTGGGCTGTGGACTCCTAATAGAAGGAGGTAGATGAATTCTATGGGAAGCCCATAGGAGAATTCGTCCATAGGGCCTTCTAGAAGGGTTCCATAGGTTGCTTAAGGCCTAAGCAGAGAATTAGAGTTTCAGTCTAAAACCCTAGCAACACAACTATATAAAGACCCCTTGGCATGAGAATTTTCGGCCACTTGATCCTTAGAGGAAACCCTAGCCGAAAATCCTAGCCTCCCTCACCTCTCTCATATTCTTCCATTGCTACTTGGTGTTTGTGACTCCATTAGAGGTACAAAAATTGAGGCACTAAGCTCTTGAAGGTCAAGATCAACAAGCTACAATAAAATGTATTCTTCTAACAATGATCAATTGTATGCTAAATTAGGGTTTATTCTTTGGATAATAATTTGCATGTTTAACTTGAAAAAAACCTAGATCCAAAGCATTAGGGTTGCATGTGCACCATAAAAATGTTGTACTGCTCAAAACCCATCAATATTTCCTTGCAATGGAATTAATGAAAAGTTTTTTTTATGTTTCTAATAATAGCAATATTAATAGTCGATATTGATTCTTCAAGAACGTACTTGTGGTATTGTCATAATTAACTAAGTGGAAACAAAAATATCATCATCAAGTTTCAATTGGACAGAAACTTGTAGTCATAAAATTCAAATTGCACAATGCATGAGAATCGTGTTCATTGGAAAATTATGACTAATTTATTGTTCATATATTTATGTGAGACAAGTGAAGGACTAATAGATCATGTCGAAGTACATGTTGATATGGACCTTTCTAATCCAATACAAGGTACGATAACTCTTTTCGTCATAATTTATTGATGCTTTAACAAATATGATTATGTTTATAATATTAAGCATAATTATGATACTTTTGAAAAAGGTTCAAAGAGTAAGAGAATGAGTAGAAGAATCTATTAGGAAAAATGGTAAAAGATTCTCCAATCTGAAAAGAAAGGAGAGTGCTTTAGTATCATGTTTTTATGATTATTTTAGTAATTGTGGAATTGTATCACAATTAATCCTCCATGGAGATCTTAGTGAAAATTGTATGACTAAGGAGAGAAATCGAACATTGTTGGAAATGGTTCGATCATAGATGAGTCATCTTCATTCCAAATCTAGTTTTAGAGCCATCCTCTAGTACTATGAATCGTAACTTAAAACTCAATTCAAACTAAGAAGGATGATAACACCTCATAATATGTGGAGTAATAATGTTTTCTTACTCTGCCACATTCAGAATTGAGGTTTTGAAGTTTTTCATTAATCGAGAAAAAAAGATAAACTAATACCTATTCTGTGAAGTGATTTCTTGTTCAGAATTCACACGAACTTTTGAAATTTTTTAGCTCACCAAGGAATGTTCTTCGAGAGAAAAATTCATATGTAAAGAATTCAATGGGGTTCGTGTTGATCTCGAGAGTTTTATGAGTCAATCCACAACAAACCTTTTACTTATCACTGGCACGTGACTTGAGGATGATAGCTTGTCGTGTTTAATTAACAATTCATATTTATGTGCACTTCCAGTTGATTTGTTAATGCTTATGAGTTCTGTGTTCTACATTTACTTGCAAAAGCAAAGCATGTTGGTCAATGAAAGTACATTGGTCAATATGGGTGAGCTGCTAACGACATGGAAGCATGGGTAGGCCATGGATCTGCTAGAAGGAAAGAAATTATTAAAAAATAACGAAGTTCAGTTCATGAAGGAAAACTAAATTTGATTTTGGTTTGTCCTAAACCTAGTCTTATGACTGTAGGTTGGACATGATAGATTCACATGAATGGGAACGCAAGCACTATAAAATCTAAGTGGCAAAAGGTTTCACTCTAATTCCTAAAAATGATTATGAGGAAATACTTTTCCTAATAGATTTTGAAGTTCTGATATATATGGATGCTAGTTATGTAAATTACATTCTCAAAATTCACAATATAATTATGGCATCCCTCTTCATATTTTGATTTGTGAGGAATGGAAAGGAATTGTTTGAAATTTCGAGGGATATATGTATCAGTCTTGAAAGGGTTTAAACACATACACACACATTATCCAACTAATATGTATACACTTAAGAAGTCAAGATGGAGACTTCTCGAAGCATCACATAATAGAAATCTATAGTTCCTTAAGGAAGTCAAAGGGTATTGATTTTTAGAAGTCCAATTGATTTCTGGGTACATGTCAAATCTATTGGGAGCATAATTGTTATGCTGGTATTACGTGTTGACATTACTATTCATAGGGAACAATGTCTCTAGTTTGGAAGTTGCAAAAGTTGGGAACTATTTTGCTATAGTGGACATATGGGAGGGGGTACTTATATTTCATTATGAATCAAAAGGTTTAGATCATATGGTTTAATAAAACCTAGTCAAAGACGTCTATGAATATCATGTTAAAATGTTTCAACATAGGAGATTCCTTATATATAAATATTATAGTAAGGAATTAAATAGACATTAAATCCTTGTATAGAACATAATAAGTTGAGTCCCATATGCTTCGGATATAGAATCAATCAGATATGCTATAATGTTCACTTATTCTAATTTTTCGATTTCCTAGAGCATTGTGTGTAAAGGTTTAGATTTTTTTTATGACTAAGGTTGTTAAACAACTATCAAAAACATTCTAAGGCTTTACCGAAGATTGGTTGTTGTGGACAGTTAGATGTTTGACATTATTTGGAAAGGACGATAGTGACATGTTTTGGATTGAGATGATTCTTGGTTAAAATTGATGGTCATATGCAATATGGAAACGTTTCCATAATAGGAGATGTTTGCAAAATCAACATGTGATTTGGATACTTAATGCAAGAGAAGTGTTCAAGGAATGTACCTTTGAACTGAGACTTCTTAACGATGGACTTGTTTCAAGTAACAAGTTCCAATGGAACATTTTGTAATATCGAAGGCTCAATCTATGTAACTTTGGAGCCTCGACATCACAGAAAGACAATGCATGTAAAGATGAAATTCCACTACATCTTAGATAAAGGGCAAGAATTTGAAGTTGTGAAATGAGCATCATTAAAATAATGTCCAATCGATTTGTTCACAAAGGAAGGGCCATAGAGAGGCATAGTATGCATATTTATAACATAGGTATGATCGATGATATCTAATTCAAGTGGTTAGTTGATTACTCGAAACATTATACAATGAATAAATTCATAATTACTATGGTGATTAACTAATATGAATTATTTGTATTTAGTAAGTTTGAAACCATAGTAAATTAATTTATTATTGTGTTTCACTTTGCACGTTTGCTTCCCTGAGTAATTTTAGTATTATTCAAAATTTCACAATCGCTCATACTTTTAGAAGTATGTGGTGAATTAAGTGTTGGATTAGTTGTCTAAGCCCATAACTAAAATTGGTAAATACTTGAATTGATAGTAGCATAGTCCTTTTGGGTTGCCCTCAAACCTAGCAATTGGACAGGATGATATTAGAGAGAGAGAGAGATTAATTTATTATGTGAATAATAAATTAAATAAATGGTTTATTAATGTGTTATGAAAATAATATATTAATTAGAGATCATATTATTTAGTTAATAATTAATCAGAAATTAATTGGAATTAATTTATGGATTAATTAGATTAATTAAAAGTATAGGGATTGTTTTGTTATTTATTAATAGTTGAGAAAGGAAGGCTTTAGAACCTCTTGAAAGAGGTGGACGTAAATATGTAGGGAAACACTAGGAGATTTCGTCCAAGTCCCTTGGCAAGGGGATTGGGCTGCTTGGTCACAAAGCAAAGGATCTAGGGTATATCACATTAACCCTAGCTTTGGCACCAAGTTTCCTCAACTACATAAGGAGTCCCCTATCCTTGATTTCGTCTATGCCTTTCCTCCACAAGACTTAGATGAAATTCCCTCCTCTCTCCTAATTCATTCTCTTGCTAGTTTAGGTGTGATTCCATTAGAGGCACGATACTTGTGGTGCTTGCTTCCAAGAAATCAACAAAGATGAATTCTAGTTGTTTACTATAACAACTAAAAGGTATGAATTCCTAAAACTCTTTAATGTTAATTTCTAAAATAGCCTAGGTTTTGCAGGTTTCTTTTTGATGTTCTTAGTTATAGGTTCAATAGAGAAAACATAGATCCTGTTTAGGTTGCTTGCAAACTGAAGGATTTTATTTTTGTTTGTTTACCTAAATCCCATCATTAAGATTGTCATGAATTTATTGTAGATTGTCGATTGACGTTAAGACATTTCAAGTGGAATTGCTACGTATTCATGAGTACTTTGAAAATAGAGATTTTAAGTATTGGATAAACCCACGCTTAGAGATTACTTCATGGAGTTTATCATGAGTAGTTCTAAGATGATAAGTATTTGGAGGAGGTAGGCTTCGCTGTGGGAGGTGAAGCCCCGAAGACGATGACATGAGATGAGTTTGTGACCCAGTTTAGGGCAGAGTTTGCACCGACTATTGAGGTGAAACAATTGGCGAGGGAGTTTCAGGACCTTTGACAAACGAATGAGACTATGGCAGAGATCACTGCCACATTTCAGGAGAGGGCCTTGTTGGTTCCGCGGTATGCAGCAGTTGAGGAGATGAAGAAGGTAAGGTATCATGATATGATGAGGGATAAAATCAGGTAGTTTGTGAGTTTGTCAAGGTGCGAGACCCTGAATGATATGATTGCTAGAGCCTGAGAATAGGAGATCGATTTGGAGCACCTCAGAAAGAGGAGGCCAAAGGAGATTTAGGTCGCTGTGGGCCAGGAGAAGAGGCCCAAGAATCAGGATTCGCGTTCAGGAGGCCATCAGGTCCGGGGCAGTTGTGCTAAGTATGGGAGTACCCATGAGGGAGGATGTCGGGAGACAGGTCAGGGATGTTTCAGCTGTGTTCAGATGGGTCATTTTAGTACGGATTTCCCCTGTAGGTTGGTTCCGATGTCTTTTCATTAAAACCATGTGCGCCACAAGAAGGCCGACTGTCCGATTTTGAGGGGTGGAGCAGTGAGTACACCTGCTCCAGTTAGCTTGAGGATCACTGACGGTCGTGAGGACAGGGTAGGAGCCCTAGCAGCGAGGAGCCGAGCATTGCAGTTTCAGAAAGGGGAGGCCAAAGTTTCATCAGATGCTGTCGCGGGTATGTTATCATTTGTTTTCCTCATGACTTATTATTCGTACATATGTACCCTTTAATCATGTGATTGCATGTATAAGGCATTTTCTTCTGTTTAGTTTCTCTATGATTGCTTGGGTGATATTATCAATATTGTTATATGTCGTGTCTGCATGTCGAGGGTTAAGAGTGGGACACATTTAGTGGACTTGGTTTTGGATTGTCACATAGTTTGTTGTGGGCCATTAGTGAAAGCAGTTGAGGTGCACCGCTTATAAGATGAAAAAATGGATTAGAGTGATTAGTTCAACTATGAAGTCAATTTTTAGAAGTGTTACGTCGCACAATAGGGATGACAGATGTTTATGGAAGGATTTTGGTGTCCGATCGCTACCGTTATTAGGGAAGGGGCGATAGCAAGTGGATAATGATGGAAGTCACACGGGTTTGTTCAAACGCCATAACTGAAAAATGAATTTCAGAATTGTATTGGTTGAAGATGGTTAGAATGCACATATCCTTCGGTGAATGAGTAGTTAGGATGGTGATTCGTCCGTTCCGGTTAAGGGTTATGGTTCTTTGTCACCAGCTGAAATGAATTAAAGATTTGGAGCTATATCATGGGAAGTGCTTGGGATTATTGAACTTGTTGAGATTTCGGGAAGTATTCATCTAGATTTGGAATGTGTGTGATCGTTAATATTGGATAATAATGGAACACTAGTTTGTGTAAGTTTAGGTTGTCGACAATCTGAATTGTAAAAAGGTGAGTTGGGTTGGAAATCTATCAATTTTGTGGATTGGAAAAGCGCAGTCAAATCCAAGTATGGGAGAACCGTTTGGATTTTCGGGGATAGAATCATGTGCGAACTAGGAAACGTTCCACATTCTAGTCGAGAGGAAATCCAGTTCAAGTTGTAGTTTGGATAGAGGTTTCACAAAGTTAGAGGTTCAGATACTTCCAACGACAGGTTGGAACATTCATACTAATGCCTAATAGATATGTGAATGGATCCAGGTCGAGGGTTATGTTAGAGCCTCTCTTCTTGTTCTTGTTTGATGAAGGCTTTGGGGTTTGAAGCATGACCTGAACATGTGATTAGGATATAGAAAATGTGGTTTGACTGATGATGATTATAATTGGTGATAGATGGATGGTAAGACGATGGGTTGGGTCCATGGAAGTATGGAGGCGTTGTCAGACTACGGGATAGTTGTAGCATACACAAGGATGATAGGCGGGCAATGAAGTTTTGTAAGTCTGCAAGGTAGTCGCAACATTCACCAGAATGAAGTAGGACTTGGTAGGAGTGGTCGATGGGCTGAAAGAGGATTAATATATGCTTGGGTTGAGAAAAATAGTATTGGCGAAGGATTCCACCTTGTTATGGTATGAGGATCGTTGGATCCGATGCGAGGTTAGGCCTGTATAGCACTCGATTGGGTGAGACTCGTGGGTATGGCCCATTCGATTTTGCAAATTGGGTGAGACCCATCGGTGAGGACCATATGGTTATGATAGTGTGGGTGAGACCTAGTGGAAATTGCCTTGAGCAAGATATTGGATCACATTTACAATGAGATGACTCTGTGGTCAGTGGTGTGTTCAGGTGTGAGGCTGCCAATCTTGACAGTCGAATGAGAAGTTATAGCTCAGTTCAGTGGGAGGACACCATTGAGGCAGGAGATCTTGGACAGATCGAGTGTGCAATTTTTTTTTCTATCAGGATATCAATTTTTAGATTAGTCTGGTGCTTAGGGGTGAGACTTGCGTTGGGAGTCACCCTTGATCTCAATTGAAGGATTTTATTGTGATTAATGGTTGGTTATATTATCGTTGGTTGGACAAGAGGGACTATTGAGCCATTATGTCAAGAAAACTAGTGTTGGATTAGGTGTCCAAGCCCATAACTATAATGTTGGATTAGGTGTCTAAGCCCATAACTATTATTGGTATGTACTTGACCCGAGAGTAGCATGGTCCATTTGGGATGCATATCACCAAGACAATTTAATAGGATAGACTTTTGAGAAGAGGTTATTTATGATTTGTTAATATATTATAAGTTCTAATATATTAGTATGAAATCATATTATTAATTCGTATTGATCAAGAATTAATTTGGAATTAATTTTGTGATCAAAAGAGACTAATTAAATATAAGGGGTTGATTGGTAAATCATTCATTCTTATTGTGTGGGCCAATGATCCATGATTCCTTAGGTTGGGCTAAACCCATGTGACAACCCATGGATGATCCATGGAGGTTAAACCCATGGATCCTAAGGAATATGGAAGGTCATGGCCATTAAGGCTTGCATGGTGTAACACTAATCTTGCCACACTATATAAGAAGCCTCATGGCTACCAAAATGGCATTTAAGTGGAATACTAGAGGGTTGGCCGATTTTGGTGCATGAAGATACTCTCTCAAAAGTCTCATTTATCCAAAGGTGTGTTGTGATTCCATTTGAGGTGCAACACTTGGGGCACTAAGTTCTTAAAGGTCCAAGGCTTCCAACTACAACAAAATGTATGTCATCTAACTAGAATTTGTAGTAAAGATACTCCATTGTATTATATTTAGGATGATGCTTTGGAAAAATAAAAGTTTGCATGTATATTAGATAAAACATAGATCCAAAGCATCTAGGGTTGCATGTACACCATAGGAGTGTTAGAATGCTCAAAACTCTACAGTGGTATCAGAGCCTAGGGTTGTTTTCTTATATACTTGATGCTACTTGTTTTCAAAGCTTGAAAAATCGATTTTTTGCTGTCTGGACAATGGACTCGCCCAGTCCACTGGGGAACCCGACGAGTCCACCCTATAAACTGACCAACTCGCCGAGTCAGTTCATGCACTCGACGAGTTGGTGTTCCTGGATGCAGAATTTCGAGTTTTAAGGCTGGAATTAGACTAGGATCATTACTCTAAACTGTTTTTGAACTTATAAACCTGTTTTTGATGTGGTAATGATCATTCTTGTCCAATTTAAAAGATAATTGTCAAAGTTTCATGTTTTGTATTAGTTTATATGGTTAGGCTAATTACATGAAATTTGTTTGATATGAATTGTCTTGTTCTTATGAGTTTAATTTAGATCATTGACAAATTGTTTGATTTTGTAAGTTACATTAGTTGATCTAAATGTTTTTGATGAATTCCATAACTTGTCCTCAAGTTATGGAAAATGAAAAGCCTTTCTTTTAAAAGGTCATTAAAACTCATAGGTTTTGGGAAAGTGAAGAGTCCTTTACATAAATGTTTTTTATGAACTTCATAACTTGTCCTCAAGTTATGGATTTTCAAGAGTCTTTTCATTAAAACCTATATTAAACTCATCAGTTATGGATTCCAAAATATTTTTGAATAGTTCAAAACTTGCCCTTAAGTTTTGGAATTTGTAAAAGTAAAAGTCTAACTTTTGAAACATTTAATTCCAAACCCTAGAATTTTAAAGTTTAAAGTTCTACCCTTATATTATTATAATATTATAGGTTTAATATTTATATATATGTGTATAAGAACAAAGTCAGTCTTACCATTAGTAGCCCTCATTCACGAAGCCGATTTATAAGGGGGTATAATGTTACTACCTATAAAATGGTTGTTTAATGGGTGTCCACTCTCATCCACCGCTTCCTTGACTGGTGGAGGGTCGTTAGCCGTACGGGTATGATAGGACTCTAATTCTCCCTTCATTAAAAGTATAATTATAAATATAAAGTAACTAAACACTTCTAAATTCCAAAATCTTAGTTACTTAGGAAAATGTGAATATGGTGCTAACCCATGAAATTGCAATTTGCACCTTGTTAAGTTGTTAGTGGAGCGTGTGTGGTTAACCGAGACAGTCATCTGGAAAATTGGAAAAGGTTCAATGTATGGCAGAACGAATGAGAAGAATCAAATTAGGCAGAAAGATAAAAGTTTCTCCAATCTGAAAAGATGGGAGAGTACTTTAGTATCGTGTTTTATGATCATCTTAATGTTTATGGAAAAAGCATATCACAATTGATCCTCTAAAGTGATCATAGTGCATTTGTATGGCTAAGAAAAAGAATCGTGAATTGTTGAAATAGTTTAAATCAAGAAGATGAGTCATACTTCGTTCCCAAAACAAGTCTTAGAGTCATACTCCAAGACTGTAACCTTGAGTGACATAATCTTAAGAAGGGTTTAAAACACTTATGAAATGTAGAGTAAAAGTTTTCTAATCTTGTACATTTGAAATTGGTAAGTGGTGATGTCTTGGATAAGGACAAAGACCAACTAAGGCTAATTGTGTGAAGTGTTAGTCTTGATTAGAATCTGCACTAACTCTTGAATATTGGTTTGTGAAGAAATGTTCCTTGATAAAGTGAATCATATATGTCAAGAGGTCAGTGGGAGTCTTAAAGATCTTGACAAGTTTTAAGAACTAATCAAGAATAAACCTATTGTTAAACACTAGCACACGACTTGAGGTTTGTGACCTATCGTGTTGACATATTCTTGTTTCTGTGCCCATTCCAGTTAAAGTTGATTGTGCATGTGAGTTCTGAGAGTTCTCAATTGGATGCATAACAACCTGGAAGCAATGGTAGGCCCTTGTGCTGCCAGGTGGCAAGAAATTAAGATTGAACAAGTTCATTCCATATGAGTTTGGATTTTTCACTAACCATGTCTTGTGATTATGGTCATGACAAATTCACATGGACAGGAACACATACACCATAAAATCTAAGTGTCATAAGGTTTCTATCCGCTTCATGAAAATGATTGTGAGGAAACGCTTTCACTAAGTAGATTTTAAGGAGATAGAATTGTGATATTTGCATTCTCAAATTCAGTTATGATTACGGCATCCCTCTTCGTAATTTGAAATGTGAGAAGAGGCAAAGGGTCTAAACATTTGAGACTTATTGCTATAAGTTCTAAAATTGTTTAGACACACATGTGACCTATCTAAGGAAAGGTGTATGAGTTTGAGAAGCCTAGATAAAGTCTTATCGAAGCGTCTCATATCAGAAATCTGAACTTTGGTAATGAGAGTCAATAAGTATTGATTTCTAGAAGTCCAGCTGTTTTCTGAATACATTTCAAAGCTAGTGGGAGCATAAGTGTTATGCTAATAATTATTATTATGCTAGTGGGAGCATAATTATTATGGAAAGTGTTGCAAGTTGGCAATGTTAATTATAGAAAACAAAAGTTTCAAGTCGCAAAGTCGCAGGGTTTGAAAAGTTGTTTTTGCTATAATTAAGGGAGAGGAATTCATACTTCATTTCAAATCTAAAAGCTAGATTGTGAGATTTTAATCAAATTTAGTCAAATATATATATATATATATATATATATATATATATATATATATATATATATATATATATGAATGTTATGTTGGAATGGTTCAACATAAGGAAATTCTATATATGGAAATGTTAATTGCGTTCTCAAATAGAATTATTATAGCAAAAGACTGATTAAGTATCATGTCTTTATATTAGAAATTATGAATCGTGTCCCATATGCTTCGGGTATAGGATAGATTCATATGCTATAATATTCTCGTGTTCTAATTTTCCGTATGCTTAGAGCGTTTAGAGGGAAAAAGGAATAGAACTGGATATGACTAAAGTGGTTAAACAACCATTAAGGACAATCTAAGGTTCGCGAAGGATTGGTCGCTTAAGGACAGTTAGAAGTATAGTAATGGAAGGACCGTATTGGCATTATTATGAATAGACAGGAGTCTATTAATTATAAGTTGTCATATGGCAAATATGGAATGTTTCCATATTAGGAGTTGAAGAATAGATGAAAAGTTAGAAACTTTTATGCAAGAAGGATGTTCAATGGAATGTACTTTGAATTTGAGACTTCATTTCCATGGAATTGTCTTGTAACAATCTCCAAAGGAATATTTTGTAATATCATTGGTCAAGTCTTTGTTACTTTTGGCACCTAGACATTACAAAAGAATCTTTGCTTGATAGTTTAGAATATAACACTTTCTCGCAGTGACAAAGAATTTGGAATTCTTACACTTGCAATAAGGATTTGGAATTTTGAAATGAACATCATTGAAATGTTTTTCAATTGATATTTCACAAAGTAAGGACCATAGACAAACATAATGTGCATGCTTGGTGCATGGTATAACTATTTTTTAGACAAACATAGTGTGCATGCTTGGAGCATGGCATAACTATTGTTTTAATTCAAGTATTAAGTTGATTATTAGAAAAATTATACAATGAATAATGAGTAATCAATATGGGACTCAAAATATTTGGGCCATATAGGATTAGTATTATTCTTGTGTTTCACTTTGCATGTTTTGACTTCCCGAATAACTAGGTTATTCAAAGCATCCACAGTCGATCATACTTTGGAAGTAGGTATTGAGGCAAGACTGTCATGAATGGGTCTGTAGTTCTTCTGGGACAAGGGTGTTGCAGTGTTCATGAGTACTCCTGGAATAAGATTCGAGTATTGAATTCAATCCACGTTCATTTAAATCACTTCATGGATTTTATCACGAGTGATCATGAGACGATAATATCTTATATTTCTTGAAACGGAGACATGTGAGTTGTGGTTGCGAGTTGATTTCACATTGACATATGTAAACGCACCAGTAACTTGGATGTTATAAAACATATTGGTGTGTTTGGGTCGAAGTTTATCCGTTCCTTTTACCCCATGTGGATAAAAGCGATATATGTGGGCCCCTCGATGATTTAGTGATGACACCAGGCCTGGACTGATTTAATTTGTTCAATTAGTCGGTCGTCATAAATCGGAAATCGGGAAACAACAGATGGACAGAGAGAATGATTATAATCCATGTCTCAGTCCATATGATATCTAGAATAGAGGAATATATGATCCCTTACCTAATGGACGCGTCATTGACTAGGTCAGCGTTCGACAGCGGCTTTTAAGAGCTACGATTGCTAGTCGGGTTGGAGTCATGCTTGCAATGATAGTTATTAGAATTATCCAAGTGGGAGACTGTTGGATTAGGTGTCTAAGCCCATAACTATTATCTGTATGTACTTGACCCGAGAGTAGCATGGTCCATTTGGGTTGCATATCACAAGGACAATTTGATAGAATGGACTTTTGAGAAGAGGTTATTTATGATTTGTTAATATATTATAAGTTCTAATATATTAATATGAAATCATATTATTAATTGGTATTGATCAAGAATTAATTTGGAATTAATTTTGTGATCAAAAGAGACTAATTAAATATAATGGGTTGATTGGTAAATCATTCATTCTTATGGTGTGGGCCAATGATCCATGATTCCTTAGGTTGGGCTGAACCCATGTGACAACCCATGGATGATCCATGGAGGTTTAAATTCATGGATCCTAAGGAATATGGAATTTCATGGCCATTAAGGCTTACATGGTGTAACCCTAATCTTACCACACTATATAAGAAGCCCCATGGCTACCAAAATGGCATTTAAGTGGAATACTAGAGGGTTGGCCGGTTTTGGTGCATGAAGATACTCTCTCAAAAGTCTCCTTTGTCCAAAGGTGTGTTGTAATTCCATTTGATGTGCAACACTTGGAGCACTAAGTTCTTAAAGGTCCAAGGCTTCCAACTACAACAAAAGGTATGTCATCTAACTAAAAATTGTAGTAAAGATACTCCATTGTATGCTAGTTAGGATGATGCTTTTGAAAAATAAAAGTTTGCATATATATTAGAAAAAACATAGATCCAAAGCATCTAGTGTTGCATGCACACCATAGGAGTGTTAGAATGCTCAAAACCCTACATATAGATGGTATAAACTTGAACTGATAGTAGCACAGTCCTTTTGGGTTGCCTTCAAACATGGCAATTGAATAAGATGTATATTAGAGAGAGAAGAATGATTTATTAATTTATTACTTGGTTAATAAATTAATCAGAAAATGATTTATTAATGTATTATGGAAATAATATATTAATTAGAAATCATATTGCTTAATTAATATTTAATCAGAAATTAATTTGGAATTAATTTTGGGATTAAAGGAATTAATTGAAACTGCAGGGACTAAAGTAGAGGGAACGAAATCTAGAACCTATAGTAGAGGGAACGAAATCTAGATGCTCCTAGGGTTTCCTTGGGCTCTAAGGGTGACTTGGATGCCTTAGGGAGGAAGTTAAGGGATTAGGGTTATCTTGGATACACCTGCCTTATCCAATACCATCCTAACAACTATATAAACCCTCCGTAGGGTTAGATTTCTTCCATGCACTCATCCTAAAGGTTTAGAGCCGAAATTCTTCTTCCCTTCTCTCTTTCTAAAGTATTCCTTGGTTGCTTGAGTTTGTTTGTGAGCCATTAGAGGCGCGACACTTGTGGCGCTTGCTACCAAAGGTCTTTCAAGCACAGATTCAAGATTGTTTACTAACAACCTTAAAGGAATGCATTATAACCCTTTACTATGTGAATTTTGATTATACACTAGGGATTTAGGGTTTGTACTTTGTGTTCATAGTTTGCATATTCAGTTAGAGAAAACTTAGTTCCAATCAATTAGGGTTGCATGCACACATAGGATTGTATGTTATGCTCAAAACCCATCAGTGGTATCAAAGCCTAGTATTAGTTTTCTGTTGAATAGATGCAATTGGGATCTTGTTCAAAGGAGAAGGGAGCATAATCGACATTCTGTTCAATGAACTCATCGAGTTGCATGAACTCGTCGATTTTGGTCCTCCAACTCGACGAGTTGGTGCGTCTGATGTCTATCTCAGATTTTCCTGCATAACTTGATTTACTAGGTTAATATTTGGTAATTATCTTTTGTTAATTCTGCCATAATCTGATTTTTGGTAATATAAGATAATTCAGTAAAAACCTAAATGTTAGGAGATAATTATGAATTAGATAATGATGATTTATTTGATTGTAATTATCCTTATGAATATGGTTAAAGATTTAATTAATTGATTAATTAAAGGATAATTAATATATCAATAATTGGCTACTAGATAATTATTAATTGGATTAAATAATTAATATTTTTGGGTTGTTTGAAATTTAAAATTAAAAGGTTTAATTTTGGAAATTTAAAATGATAAACCCTAAAATATATCCGTATGGATTTTATTAATGGTAATTAATAAATCCATATGTGGCTTAAATTAAATTAAATGTTTAATTTATTAAAAGATTAAACCCTTAGTATTTTAATATGTTTAAAATACACCCTATATTATATGTAAGATTAAAAGTTTAATATTTACTATATGTATAAGCCGAGTCAGTCGAATCGTAGTACGCCTCATTCACGACGCCATACTATAAGATGAGTTTAAGGAAGTGGCCTGTAAAATGACCGTCATTGGGTATCAATTTTTACCCACTACTCTCTTGTATGGTGGAGGGTCGTTAGCTGAACGGATTCGATGGGACACTTAGTACTCTTTAAAAGTATAATGATAAAGTAACTAAACCATTTCTAAAATCCCACTCTTAGTTACTTTAGGAAAAATGTGAATTTGATGCTAACCCATGAAAATTGCACATTGCACCTTATTGGTCGTTAGTGGAGCGTGTGTGGTTCACCGGCATACTAATATGAGGCAAATATTATTGGAAATGGGTTTCTAGTAAATTATAATTGAGTTAATGGAGCGCGTGTGGTTAACCGGCACATTAATTCTAGATGATAAATGACATCGAAAGTACCAAACTAATTTGCATGGTTATTCACATCTCTTTTGTGATCCTCGACATCCCAGTCACAAAAGTGAGAGCATAATCGAGATAAAATATGTCATTGAATAGTTCAATGAATATCAAAAGATCTAGGAGTTACACTAGATTGAAACTGGTAAATGCTTATCTACCTAAAATAGATTCGAATTTGATTACGACCTCCCTTTTCAGAATTCGAATCGAAAATATGGATCCTAGCCTTAATTTAAAATTTTGGGTTAATAATTAAGGATTAAATATATCAAATAACTTGAATTCTTTTCTCCCTTTATAGATGTCAAGTTCAGACAACAATGGTCTTCGTCATCCTTCTGGAAATGTTTTTCCTTCTAAAGATGATCTTCCACATGTTGATCAAGGTGAAAGAATGTTCCCTTATTCAAATGGTGGAACTGGAAATCATGCTTCTCCAACTCTTCCTCCACCTCCTCCAGTGATTCTCCCCGAATCACGATTTCTTCAACTTGAACAGTTCAAAGTCACTCAAGCCCTATTGGCATGCAAACATCAAGATGGAGATTCTGTGTGTGCGCATGTTCTGAAAATGAAATTGCTCATTGACAGATTGGGGATGATGGGTGTCGTTTTCCCAAGGGAGCTGGCCATTGACTTGGTTCTAGTTTCGCTTCCTGACTCATATAGTCAGTTCATTAAAGACTTCTATGAGAGGGACTATGGCATGACCTGAATCGATCTGACATATATGTTGATTGATGCTTAAGCAGAAATGTTTAAGAGCACAAATCAAGCAAATGTGTTTTAAGGATATGTCTCCCAAAATTTCTATAGACGTTGACAATGGCAACATTGGTAGTCCAGAAAAGGTTTCTCTTCCCAACGGAAAGGGTCGGCCAAGGTCAAACCATTTGACCATATAAGAAAGGCTAATTTTGAGATAGTCCCATGTTCCATTCCTGAAGATTCCATATGTTTCTATTGCCAATTGAAGGGACATTGGATGCGAAGATGCACTGAATACCTGAAAGATTGCAGAGATAATAAAGTCAAGTTGTATGACTCTACTTCAGGTACATCCACTAGCTAATTCTATTTTATTAAGTTCCTATTCGAAGATGCTTATTACATGATGTGATAGTCACATTTTGATGTTTTTGCAGGATCTAAGAGAAAGAAGGAAGCTTAAAAAGAGTAAGCTAAATCTGATCGTGAGAGATGGATTTCGGTAGCATAGTTCAATGATTAGATTTTGGAGCTGTTGATTAGGAGTTATGATAATTTAATAAGATTGCTTGTGAAATATGTAGAAACATAGTTTTCATATAATTTGCATTGTAACGACAAATTTTTCTGCATTTTATCAATAAAGTGAATTTTTTGGTTTTATCTCATTTACTTTACATTTCCTTGCAATGGCATTTATGAAAATTAGTGGTTATATTTCTATTATTAATAATGTTAAATATGGATTTGATTCTTAGTTGTGTCATTTGTGGAAATTTCATAATCAACCAAGTGAAAAGGAATTCTCATCACGCAAGTTTCAGATGGATAGAAACTTGGAGTCATACAATTCGCAATTGTGTGATGTATGAGAATCTTGATCTTTGGAAGATTAAGACTAATTCGTTGATCACATGTATATGTGAGTCAAAGTGAAGGACTAATGGATCTAGTACACATTGATGTGTACTATTTAGATCCACCACAAAGGATGATAAGGCTATTCGTCATGATTTACCGATGGTTCAGTAAATATGGTTATACTTATAAGATTAAGTGTAATTCTGAATTTTTTTTGAAAAAGTTTCAAAGAATGGCAGAAAGAATATGAAGAATCTATTAGGCAGAAAGATAAAGGTTTCTCCAATCTGAAAGAAAAGGAGAGTACTTTAGTATTATGTTTTATGATCATCTTAATGATTATGGAACTATGTCACAATTGATCCTCTAAGGAAATTTTAGTAAAATTGTTTCAACTAAGAAGATGAATCAGATATTGTTGAAATAGTTTAATCAAGAGATGAGTCATATTTCGTTTCCAAATCAAGTTTTAGAGTCACACTCTAGTAACTTCGAATCGTATGTTGAAGCTTATTTCAAACTAAGTAGGTTTATAAAACCTCATGAAATGTGGAGTAGAAATGTTTTCTTACTCTAGCACATTTGAAATTGTTAGTTGTGATGTTTTGGTTAAATCAAAGATAAACTAAGACCAATTCCATGAGATGTTTTCTTGTCGAGAATTCACACTAACTTTTGAATATTTGTTTTTGCTTGTCAAGAAATGTTCCTTAACAGAGAAACTTATATGTCAAGAAGTCAGTGGGAGTCTTATTGATCTTGAAAAGTTT
Source organism: Lactuca virosa (assembly GCF_052849685.1). NCBI lineage: Eukaryota > Viridiplantae > Streptophyta > Magnoliopsida > Asterales > Asteraceae > Lactuca > Lactuca virosa. The sequence continues at coordinate 122,174,606 of NC_136432.1, read as the reverse complement.
CAAGAGTCAATCAAGAATAAACCTTTTAGTTATCACTAGCACACGACCTGAGGTTGATAACCTATCGTGTTAAGTGGACAAATTCTTGTTTTTGGGCACATTCCAGTTGAGTTGGCAATTCTTATGAGTTCTATGTTCTCCTTTGACTGCAATAGGCTGAGCACAGTGATCATTGATGGTACATTGATCCATATGGGTGAGCTTCTTAACAACAAGGAAACGTTGGTAGGGCCTTTGTGCTACCAAAAGGCAAGAAATTAAGAATACGCAAAGTTTAGTCCATGAAACCAAAATTTGATTTTGGTTTTGTCCTCAACCTTATCTTATGATTGTAGGTTGGAAATGACAAATTCACATGGATAGGAACACATACATCATAAAATCTAGGTGACAAAAGGTTTCGATCTAATTCATGAAATTGATTATGAGGAAACACTTTCGCTAGTAGATTTTAAATCTGGTTGATATCATTATGGTGAGCAATTGTGATAATTGCATTCTCAAATTTGTATATGATTACGGCATCCCTTTTCATATTTCGAATTGTGATAAATGCCAAGAAATAGTTTGAACGTTAACCACTTATTGTTATAAGTTTTAAAAGGTTTAACCACACATTTATGTTATCTAATGAAGGTGTATGAGCTTGAGAAGTCTAGATAAAGACTTATCAAAGCACCACGTATCATAAATCTGAACTTTAGTAAGGAAGTCAATAGTATTGATTCCTAAAATTCTAGTTGACTTCTGGATACATGTCAAAGCTAGTGCGAGCATAATTGTTATGCTAAGTGTTGCAAGATAGCAATACTATTTGTGGGAAACAAAGTTTGCAAATTTGCAAGTTGCAATGTTTGGGAATTGTTTTGCTACAATAGGATTTAGGGGAGGGAACACTTATACTTCATTTCAAATCTAAAAGTTTAGATTGACGGATTTTAATGGAACTTAGTCATGAACATATATGAATATTGTGTTGAAGTGATTCAACATAAGAAATTTGATATATGGAAATATTATAGGAAGAGACTGATCAAGTACCATGTCTTTATGTAAGACATTATTGTTGGGTTTTGAGCATTCTAACACTCCTATGGTGTACATACAACCCTATAAACCTTGGATCTATGTTTTCTCTATTATACATGCAAATAATCAATATTCCAAGGTTTCATCCTAATTAGCATATTATGAAGCAACTATACTACAAAGTTCTAGTTAGATGACATACCTTTGATGTTGCTTGAAGTCTTGAACTTTAAGAGCTTAGCCCCAATAGTGTGGAAGCCTCAAGTGGAATCACAAATCACCAAAACACCTTGGAAGAACTTGAGAGAATATGTATGCTCACTAAAATCGGCCCACACTTTTTTTCACACACTTGTGCCAATTTTGTGAGCCAATGACCCCTTTATATATTATGGAGGATTAGGGTTACATCCATGTAAACCCTAATACTCATGACCTTTCATTTACATAGGATCCATGGGTTAAAAGCTCCATGGACCATCCATGAAATCTTAGCCGAACCTAAATGAACTTGGCCCATTCCATATATATAAGAGTCCATATTTAATTAGTTCTTTTTAATCACTTAATTAATTCTAAATTAATTCTTGATCAATACTAATTAAATAATATGATTCCATATTAATATATTAGAACTTATAATATATTAATATAAATCATAAATATACTATTCTCAAAAGACTATCCATATAAATTGTGCCGGTGAAGTGCAACCCAAATGGACCATGCCGGGTCGGGTCAAGTACATACCAAATATAGTTATGGACTTAGAAATTAATCCAACAGTCTCCCAATTGGATAAGTCTAAAACTATTATTGAGTATGACTTCAAAACCTAACTGGCAATCGTAGCTCTTAAAGCCGCTGTCGAACTCTGACCTTGTCAATGACTTGTCCATTAGATAAGGGATCATATATTCCTCCATTCTAGATATCATATGGACTGAGACATGGATTATAATCATTCTCTCTGTCCATTTGTTGTTTCCCGATTTTCGATTTATGATGACTGACTGATTGAACAAATCAAATCAGTCCTGGCTTGGCCAAGCACTCACATGTGTCATCGCTAAATCATCGACGGGCCCACAGATATCGCTTTTATCCCGAAGGTAAAAGGAATGGATAAACTTCGACTCATATGGCTTGTTCTACTACTTGTTGAATTATACACAAAGGCACGTTTTATAACATCGAGTTACCAATGCGTTTTCGTGCAATCAATGTATAACCAACTCATAGTAACAACTCATATCTCTAGGTTTTAAGAATATAAGATATTATCGTCTCATGATCACTCGTGATAAAATCCATGAAGTGATTCAAATGAGCGTGGGTTGAATCCAATACTCAGAACTTATGAGCACTCATGAGTGTTGTAGCACCACTTTGTCCACCAACTTGGACCTCTACAAACCAACCCATGACAGTCTTGATTCATATCTACTTCCAACATATGACCGACTGTGGATGGTTTGAATAACTTAATCATTCAGGAAGAGCGACTTAGTTATTCTGGAAGTCAAAACATGCAAAGTGAAACACAAGAATAAATGAATCATATATGGTATCAAACCCTATGAATATAAATAAACACTTTTATTTATCACCATACTGATTACTCATTATTCATTGTTTCGGTTTTATCAACTTTATACTTGAATTAAAAACACTAGTTGTCCCATGCTCCAAGCATGTACACTATGTTTTTCTTAAACAATAGCTTTGCCATACACCGAGTATGCACTCTATGTTTTTCTATGATCCTTACTTTGTGAAATAAACCAATTGAACATAATTTTAATGATTCTAATTTCACACTTCCAAATCCTTATTGAAAAATGTGAGAATTTCAAATTCCTATCATTTATCGAAATTTGTTTAGATTTTAAACTTATATGCACTGACCCTCCTGTAATGAATATGTACAAAGTCACAAAGACTTGTCAACAGTCATTATAAGGTATTCCAATGGAGATCAACTCCATGGAAACTAAGTCTCATATTCAAAGTACATTGCTTTGGACATGTTTCTTGCATTAAGTTTTCTAATCTTACACAGATAACTTCCACCTATGGAGACAACTCCATATTCTCATTTTGACTATCACTTCTGAATAAGAGATGCCTCTTTTCAGAATATGTTAATATGGTCCTTCCAAAATTAGCACTATACTTCCAACTGTCCCTGAGCAACCAATCTTTGGTAAACCTCAGATTGTCCTCGACAATTGCTTAATCATTTTAGTCATATCCAATTCTAGACCTTTTCCCTTCTTAATGCCTCTGGGCATTTGGAAAAATTTAGAAATGACAAATATTATAGCACATGCAATCGATCCTGTACCCAAAGCAAATGGTACACAATTCATGATGTCTCACATAAAGACATGATTCTAGACCAGTCTTTTGCTACAATATTTTTATTTGCCATGTTTTCAAAATTTGACTATGAAGAGGGATGCCGTAATCATAATCGAATTTTGAGAACGCAATATATAGAATTTCCTTAAGTTGAACCAATCCAACATGAAATTCATATATATATATTCTTGACTAAAGATGATTAAGGTCTCAATCTAAGCCTTTAGAACTGAAATGAAGTATATCCTCTCCCTTAATTATAGCAAAACAACTTTTTCAATCCCTGCAGCCTCACGAATTGAAACTTTTGTTTTCTATAATTAACATTGCTAACTTGCAACACTAACAATAATTATCATGCTCCCACTAACATGATGATTATTAGCATAACACTTATGCTCCCACTAGCTTTGACATGTACTCAGAAATCAGCTGGACTTCTAGAAATCAATACTTTATTGACTTTCTTACCAAAGTTCAGATTTCTGATACGAGATGCTTTGATAAAACTTTATCAAAATCATACACCTTTCCTTAGATAGCATGCATGTGTGTCTAAACAATTTCAGAACTATGAAAAGGGATGCCGTAATCATAGTCTCAATTGTTTAGACCTTTTGCCATCTGCTTCAAATCTACTTGGTGGAAGTGTTTCCTCACCATCATTTTCATGAATCGGAGAGAAACCTTATGTCCCTTATATTTTATGGTGTATGTGTTCTTATCCATGTGAATCGTCAAAACCATAGTCACAAGACAAGGATAATGACAAATCCAAACTCATATGGACTGAACTTATGCAATCTTAACTTCTTGCCACCTAGCAGTACAGGGCATGCCATTGCTTCCAAGTTGTTATGCAACCAATTGAGAACTTTCAGAACTCCTATGCAAAGCCAACTTTAACTAGAATGGGCACAGAATATGTCAACACGATAGGTTATAAACCTCAAGTCGTGTGCTAGTGAAGAACCTCAGGTTTTATTCTTGATTAGTTCTTGAAATTCTTTTTAGGATCTTTAAGACTCCCACTATCCTCTTGACATATAAGACTATCTTTCCAAATATTCAAGAGATAGTGTGGATTCTTTATCAAGACAAACACTTCACACAATTGGCCTTAGTTGGTCTTTGTTTTACATTTGACAAGTGTTTTAAACCTTTCTTTAAGATATGTCACTCAAGTTACAATCTTGGAGTATGACTCTAAGAATAGTTTTGGAACGAGGTATGACTCATCTTCTTGATTTAACCATTTCAACAATTCATGACTCCTCTTCTTAGCCATAAAAATGCACTAAGATGTCCTTAGAAGACCAATTGTGATATGGTTCTTTAATCATTAAGATGATCACAAAACATGATACTAAAGTACTCTCCCATCTTTTCAGATTTGAGAAACTTTTATCTTTCTGCCTAAGTTGATTCTTCCCATTCGTTCTGCCATACATTGAGACTTTTCCAATGTTTTAGAATTATACTTAAACTTGTAAGTATAACCATATTTACTAAACTTTAGTAAATCATGACGAATAGTCTTATCGATCTTTGTGGTGGACATGACCAGTGCACAAGAATGTGTACTCGATCCCTTTAGTCCTTCACTTGACTCACACATCCATGTGAACAAGTAATTAGTCTTGATTTTCCAATGCTTGAAAGTTCTCTTTCATCATACTATTCAACTTGCATGATTCCAAGTTTCGGTCCAATTGAAACTTGGGCGATGAGGAACTTTCCTGATTTGGTAAATTTAGACACTACCACAAATGAAAGAATCAAATCCATTTTCCAATATTGCTGTCAGTGGAATCATATAAGCAACAATTTTCCACAAATGTCATTGTAAGGATACTTCAAATAAATAAAATTAAACAATTTTCTTTTATTTTAAAACTTTGCGGAAAAACTTATCCTTACAATCCACATGAAAAATTGTTGTTATCTATTCCTTAGCAATATATCATAACTTCTTAAGCAACTGCTCAAAATTCTGATGCGATCGAAGTCCACCTTCGCGATCAGAATCAGCATATACTTCCTTTAAGATTTCTCTCTATTCTTTGATTCTTAAAACATCAACATGTGACCCAGTCACATCATGTAATGAGGATCTCAGAATAGAACTTAACAGAGTTAGATAATGGGCTCTACCTGATGTAGAGTCAAACTTATTGACTTTAACATCCTTAGGTAAATTTGGCAGCTTTGCAATCAACGCCCCTTCCTTTGGCAAAATAAACATATGGACCCTTTGGTAATGGGACTATCTCAGACTTAGCCTTTCTCTTTACCATTTGGTCAACCGGGTTGACTACGGCCAATCCCTTTCCATTGGGAAGAGAATGCTTTTTCTAGATTTCCAGTGTCACCATTGTCACTGTTCATAAAGTTTTTGGGAAGTTGATATTCTAATCAAATTTGCTTTACTATCGTTCCAAATCATTGCTGATTCAGCAGCACCAAGCAAATAGATATGATCATTAAGGTTCATGTCATAGTCTGTTTCATAGTAGTCCCAAAGGAACTCACTATGTGACTTAGAAAGTGATTGAACATCCAACTTTCTCAAGACTTTGACACCCAACTCTCCCGGCTTGTCAATATGTGACTTCATCTCTAAGATGTGATCACACATAGACCTTGCTTGCCATTAGGGCTTGAGTGACCTTGAACTTGTGGGTTAGGGAGAATAATTGGAGGAGGTGGAGGAAGATAAGTATGACTTCCATGAGCCAAACTCGGGAAGTCATATTCATTAGGAAAGCTTGGTTTGGGAAGATCATTGTTGTCTAAACCAGACATCAACAATGGGAGAAATTCATGTAAAGTTGATTTAAGTCCTTAATATAACACCCAATATGATATATTAAGGCTAGGACCCAACAAACTATTTTATAACTTGGAAGAGGGATGCCGTAATCCAAGCTATAAAATATTTGAAGGTAGGTGAATGACGATTCACCAATTTCCACCAAGATAAACGAAATGTATTATTAGGTTTTAATTGGTTTTGAAACTCCTAGATTCTTTTGAGATTCATTGAACTTTTCAATGACATGTTTCAATCTCGAGTGTGCCCTTCAGGTTTTGTGACTGGGATGCCGAGGATCACAAAACAAGGTGTGAAGTAACCATGCAAATATACTTGGTACCCTTAATATTTACCCCTCAATCGATGTGCCGGTTAACCACACACGCTCCAACGATACTATGATAAACATTAAGTTACCCTTTGCCTACCTTGTTAAGTCCAGGTTAGTGTGCCGGTTAACCACACACGCTCCACTAACAGCTTAAACAAAGTGCAAAGTGTAATTTCATGGATTAGCACCTTATTCATATTTTCCTAAGTAACTAAGATTGAGAATTTATAAGTGTTTAGTTACTTAGTATTTATCATTATAATCATAATTAAGGGAGAATTATAGTCCTTGTCCTACCTGTTCGGCTAACGACCCTCCACCGGTCAAGGAAGCGGTGAGTGAGAGTGGACACCCATTAAACTGCCATTTTATAGGTAGTAACCTTATACCCCCTTATAGACCGGCTTCGTGAATGAGGTCTACTAATGGTAAGACGACTTGCTCTTATACATATAATATATTAAACTTTTAATATTATAATAGTATAAGGGTGTATTTTAGACATTTAAAATACTTGGTGGTTTAATCTATTAATTAAACTAGACTTTTAATTTAATTAAACTCAAACCATATATTTATGGATTAATAATACTCTTTTAATTAAACGCTTTAATTAACTATTAATAAAGTCCATAAGAGTTAATTGAATTATTCAATAAAAACATCATAATTCCAATTATTAAATTCAAAATTAAAACCATTTAATTAATTGTTTAAGTTATGAACCCAAGAGTTTTAGAATTCAATTTTTTTTTTATCATAAAAAAACTTTTTCCAAATTCCAAAACTTGAGGGCAAGTTTTGTAACTCTTGAAAACTTTTGGATTCCATAACTTATGGAGTTAAATACTTGTTTTATGATGAAACTTTTCATGTTCCATAACTTAAGAACAAGTTATGGAATTCTTTAAAACATTAAGACCAAGTTTTGTAACTCCATAAAAAAACTTTGAATCAATTTTTTTTAAAAACCTTTTCATATCCATAACTTATGGAGGTTTCAAAAAACTCTTTAGATCAAACTTTTAAAACTAATAAAATAATCATATCATTTTATCTTTTACTAAATTTGACCTAATTCAACTCATATAGCAAATGATTCAAATTTTACAAATAATTAGTTTTTCACAAAAACAAGTAATTATCTTAAAATTTGACAAACGTCATGTTTTTTTTCCTTTTTTTTCCAACTTTGAAAATAAAACATTTGCATCAATATAACAGAAAACAACCTGGCTCTGATACCACTGTTGGGTTTTGAGCATTCTAACACTCCTATGGTGTACATGCAACCCTATAAACCTTGGATCTATGTTTTCTCTATTATACATGCAAATAATCAATATTCCAAGGTTTCATCCTAACTAGCATATTATGAAGCAACTACACTACAAAGTTCTAGTTAGATGACATACCTTTGATGTTGCTTGAAGTCTTGAACTTTAAGAGCTTAGCCCCAATAGTGTGGAAGCCTCAAGTGGAATCACAAATCACCAAAACACCTTGGAAGAACTTGAGAGAATATGCATGCTCACTAAAACCGGCCCACACTTTTTTTCACACACTTGTGCCAATTTTGTGAGCCAAGGACCCCTTTATATATTATGGAGGATTAGGGTTACATCCATGTAAACCCTAATACCCATGAGCTTTCATTTACATAGGATCCATGGGTTAAAAGCTCCATGGACCATCCATGAAAGCTTAGCCCAACCTAAATGAACTTGGCCCATTCCATATATATAAGAGTCCATATTTAATTAGTTCTTTTTGATCACTTAATTAATTCTAAATTAATTCTTGATCAATACTAATTAAATAATATGATTCCATATTAATATATTAGAACTTATAATATATTAATATAAATCATAAATATACTATTCTCAAAAGACTATCCATATAAATTGTGCCGGTGAAGTGCAACCCAAATGGACCATGCCGGGTCGGGTCAAGTACATACCAAATATAGTTATGGACTTAGACATTAATCCAACAATTATGTACCAAATCCCATATGCTTCTGATATAGGATTAATTATATATGCTATAATATTTACTTGTTCTAATTTTTCCAAATGCCTAGGGTAGTAAGAAGGGAAAAGGACTGGAACTGGATATGACTAGAGTTGTTGAACAACTGTCAAAGGACAATCTGATGTTCGCTGAAGATTGGTTGCTTATGGACAGTTGGAAGTATAGCATTTGGACGGACCATAGTGACATGTTTCAGATTGGGATAATTCTTTATTAGAATTGATAGTCATATGGGAATATGGAAATGTTTCCATAATGGTAGTTGGTTATTTTAAATCTAAATGTGAGTTAGAAACCTTAACACCAAGAAGGTGTTCAAGGAGTTACCTTGGATCTGATAATTCATTACCATGAAATTGTTTTGTAACAAAGTTTCAACGGAACATTTTGTGACATCGTTGGCTAAGTCTCGGCGACTTTGAAACCACGTCATCAGAAAAAGATATTGCATGCAAGGTTAGACTCTAACACATTTAGTAATGAAAAAGAATTTGGAATTATTACTTGTTCAAATAAGAATTTGAAATTGTGAAATGAGCATCGTTGGAATAATGTTCAATTGGTCTATTCACAAAGGAAGGACCATAAAGAGACATAGTATGCATGTTTATAACATAGCATGACTAATGTTTAATTCAAGTGTTTAATTGATTACTCGAAACATTATACAATTAATAAATTCTAATTAATATGGTGATTAATAGTGCAAGCATATAAGTCGAAGTTTATCCGTTCCTTTTGCCCTAAACGGGAAAAAGCGATATATGTGGACCCCTCGATGATTTGATTATGACATCTAAAGCGCTTGGCCAAGCTTGGACTGAATTGATGTGTTCAATTAGTAGTCTGATACCAGTCGTCATAAATCAAAAATCGGGAAACAAATCTTGGATAGAAAGAATGATTGTAATACATGTCTCATGTCCATACGATATCTAGTAGAACGGAGGAATATTTGATCACTTATCTTAGGACATGTCACTGACTGGGTCAGAGTTCGACAACGTCTTTTGGTAGCTACAATTTGCTAGTCAGTTTTTGAAGTTATACTTGCAACTATAGTTATTAGACTTATCCAAGTGGGAGACTGTTGGATTAGTTGTCTAAGCGCATAACTATAATTGGTATAAACTTGAATTGATAGTAGCATAGTCCTTTTGGGTTGCTTTCAAACCTGGCAATTGAATAGGATGTCTGTTAGAGAGAGAAGAATGATTTATTAATTTATTACTTGGTTAATAAATTAATTAGAAATCAAAATAAATGACTTGTTAATGTATTATGGAAATAATATATTAATTAGAAATCATATTGTTTAATTAATATTTAATCAGAAATTAATTTGGAATTAAGTTTGGGAATAAAGGAATTAACTAAAACTGCAAGGACTAAAGGTGAAAATGTTCAATAGTTAAGCATTGGGAAACTCTAGAACCTCCCCAAGTCTATACGAAGGTAGAAAGAACAAACTGTTGCCATTAAGGGCTAATTCTAGCATAAACTGTTGCCATTTTTATACTTGGGACCTATAAATATCCCCAAGTCTATACCAAGGTAGAAAGAACAAAATCAATCCATCAAGACATCATTTCCATTTGGACATCTATCTTGTGAAGGATAGGCGCCACCTCGATAAATTTCTCTACATCCCATTATGGGGACATCATGGCTCGAGCAATACATTCTTTTCATTACATTCTAATTCCTTCTAATACTTTCGATTTCTTTTCATTACTTGCCATTTTTTGTCATTTCTTTCCATGCTTTACACATTTCATACGTTAGTATCAAAATACTCATTTCAAAATTAAAGCATTTATATATTCCAAAACATTTCATACACATTATCAAATATCCGTTCTTCCAAAATTTTCTTTTCTTTCAAAAACATTCTTACCTTCAAGGCATTCTTTCAAAACACTATTTCCAAAAGCATTTAACACTTTATTTTCAGAACGTTGCATATATAAAAGTATTAGTGCTTAATCATAATAAAATCATTTTGCCATGTACCACAAAGTGGGAAAAATGCCAACACGGACTCACCAAAGTCACAAGAAGGCTAGCTAGTCTCTTCTAGTTCCTTTCCTTAGAGTAATCCTCTTCAACGCTACCTACACCATATATGGACATAAGTCGTTAAAATGAGAAAATACCCCTACAAGGGTTCTAAACTTTTCCTAAGCTTTAATATGATAAAGGTACATGTTTAAAAGGTTTCGAGAAGGTTTCAGAACATAAAAGTGAAAAAAAAGAATTTTTGGGATAATGTTCACCATACTGACAGTAGGGTTTACCATAATGGTGGGGGGTTTTACCATAACCCTACAGTGAGCCATATACTATGCTCCAAAATATGCAGTTTTTCTCATTAAGGCTATGCATTTTTCATTGTTCTTGAATGCTCTTTCCAATTCACTTTGTACCAATTATATGAGTTCTAACACATGTTTAAGGAGTTTTTATCATATTAAAACCCTCCACTTAATCCATTAAGTTCTCATTGAACTCATTCAGATTATGATGATCTTCAAGTGTTTAAAATAAGGGTAAACTAGTCCATTTTGCACTTCAACATTCCAAAGTCCACAAAACTTGTTCCCAACTTGTTGAAAACTCAAGGGGATGTTGTCAATTTCATGAAACCATAAGTAATATCATTTAAACATCTAATCTAACTATGAAATCCTCAATTCTATTCCATATTCGCAAAATGCCCTTTGGGCCAAAACAATCATTAGAGCTAGAACCTTACTAGCATCCCATCATATTTGTGTTCCAATATCGTCCCTAGTGTGTCAATTCATGTTCATGAATGATACTCACTTCTTAGATGTCAAAATTTATGTAGTCATCCCTATATTTCCCAAAATACCCTTATGACCAAATATTCCATAAATTCAACTAGGATCATTCAAGTCTTCATGTTCTTGCATTGAAATCATATTATTAGTATCAACTCATATTCATGAGTATCATATACTCATCAAATGCTCACATACCAAGAATTCCATGGTGTTCATCAAAATTTCTCACAAAACCATTTAAAAGCCATGTTTATTCTTGATTCTACCATCATGGTTGAATTTGAGAATTCCAATTGGATTTATTTTCATCAAACATCATCTAGGTCATTGAATCCATTCTAATTTAACATATAAACAAGAAATTCCCAATTTAGATTTCTAGGGTTCATGAGTGTTTTCACCCAAATCCTCAAATCCATCAATGGGATGATTGGATTGACATTGAGATTATCAAAACAAGTCATGAGAGGTTAGAAGCCCAAACCTTGACCATTAGATGGAGCTAATTTTGATATTGCAGTTTTCTGCAAACCTTGAATTTGAATTTTAGAGATAGAAGATAAGAGATTATACCTAGCAAGCTTTGCATTCCTCTTTCCTTTGCTTGAATGCTCAAATATTGACTTGAATCGAGTCTTGGATCCATAAATGTAGAGAATTAACCATGGGAAATGATTCTCCTTACAATACATGTTTTTGATGAATGAGGAAGATGAGAATGCATCTTATTTTCCAAAATTTTACCATTTGGTCCCCCCAATTTTACCCATTTTCCCAATTTCCACCATAAACTAATATTTTGTAATTTTTAACTTAAATTTTGATATATTAAGCCCTCTTTCATCCATTACGTAAATTTTGTAGTTCATCCATTAATCGAGTCAACCCTTTCGTCAACTCACTTTGCCAATTTGATGCTTTTAGTCCTTTAACTTTTAAAATGTCATTATTTTCACTTCCAACCTTCTAAACTTCATATCAACTAATGAGATAATTATTCATTAACGATTTAATTGAATAATTCATCTTTCATTTATTTACTTTATTAATTTACAAACTAATCTTAAAATCAAGATGTTATAGTGTAGGGGTGAAATAGACCCGAAGGTGAAGTAGACCAGTTCGGTTGAAAAAAATACCGATTGAGTTAAAATAGACATGGGGTGAAATAGACCCGTTCGGTTGAAAAACACCGGTTGAGTTGAAATAGACTCGGGGGTGAAATAGACCCGGTACAGCTTCGAGCTGATACGTATGTGTGGTATGTGTTATTTTGGGAAATCACTAGGCTTTTGTGCTTACGATTTTATGTTTATGGTTTCAGGTACTCCCGGTTCCAAGGTGAAGAGCTCGACCTGATTATATCACATCCATCATTATTCCGAATGATTAGATCGATTTTGTACTTAGATGATTGTATGACATATTTTACACTAGTATGGGTTTTCAAACTAAATGAATGGTTGCTTTTATCATTTTAAAAAGAAATTTTTTACTTAGAATTTTTGGGACATTACAATTATTTGACGTAATTCGTTAAATTTTATAGTAATGGTTTGTACAAATATAATAAGCCCAATATATGCCCACAAATCATGTACGTAATATATAAATATCATCTATATAACTTGTATTGTCTACGAAGGAGTATTAATTATTATATTTTTTATTTTAAATTTCTAGCCCAAATTTGCAGGCGTTACATGCTCCTGTCTTATGTTATACCAAATATCCTTGATGTCATTGCAATGTTGGTTATGGAATTAACACAATCTCTCAAATACATTTTAATTCTTCGTCAGTCGGGAATGGTGAGATCAAATTCCATAAACACTTTGAAGAATTGGCCATTTAGGGACAAAGGAATATGCCAATACACGTCATCTTTTGGCTTAGCAAAGGTTTGATAGGTTGTATAGTCTTCATCAAATAGCCTGTGAATTCTATTAACCCTTGATTGAATAAGGGTTTCATCCACACAAATATCAAAGCCCTAATTCGTCCAAATCAATTAGGCCATCTTGGCAACTCTCCAGCCACTCTTCTTCTGTTTAGTGGAAATAGAGTCATGTAGGTGATCATTGGACATGGATGGTTCGGGAGTGGTTTTCTTTTGAGATGCTTTTTGGTGGGGATTGGAGAGGAGTTGGATATTTTTTATTGGGCTTAAAAAAAAACTATTTTTTGGCTTAGAAATAGTTATTTCTAACATAATTTTACATGTTAAAAGTAGAAATGTTAGCACATCTCAAAAACGATATACTAACAACTTAAAAACATGATTTTTTGTTGAATTTTGGAAGCTCAAAATCATTTATGTTAACATGGCCCTCAAAAAAGCTCAAAATCATATATATATATATATATATATATATATATATATATATATATATTAACATGGCCCTCATGGAGTTTCGAGATGGGACTAGCCATCCCGTCCACACCCTCGAAATTAAAACGGGGGATTAAACTTGCCTCGCCACCATTTTTTTTTAACAAATATCTCCTATATGGGATCGAGGCCCCATGAGTTCGGGGTCCCACTTGACATTTTGACATCGATAACTTTGATCCGATATCTTCCTTTTCTTCAATTTTAGTGGCTCTTTTAATAAGAGATTCTATGTTTGGAGGGATCACAATTGGTCCATGTAGGGGTTGGAGATGAGTCAATGCACTAATAATATGATCCACTTTGTCATATAATTCAAGGAATTATTTCCTTGAAACAACAACCTTTTTCGTGTTTGACTTGGCTTTCTTGGTTATGGATTGTTGCTATGTATTGAGAATTAGTGCCATTTGATCCTTCTTTATTGACCTATTTCTCCAGTTCATCATTCATATTCGCTGCACCAGCTTGAGCTCCGATACATTCAAATGCTCTACGTATAGCTCCCATCATAATATCAACCTATTCTTGAGTCTTTAGGTTGTTGTATTTTGTCTGCATGTTATTACGAGAAGATGCAAGATACTCAACCACTCTTCAGTGTGCTTCCTTTTACAGATCTTACTTGTGTTGTGTAGATAATGATATTGCCTTCCTTTCTCTGATGACCTTTTTGAATTGCTCAATATTTCTGAGAGCTTCTTATGTTGGAGGTTCTTAATTACTTCAACTATCACCTAAAACATTAGTATCCAAACCGGTAAACACTGAGGTGTACCCTTGGTTCCCGGATATTTGCACATTGGTGCTCCCTATGCCTAATTCGCTTGTGTGTAATGTGGCAGTTTAGGATTTCAAGGACATCCTTGGTCTCCTTGGTTTGAAACCAAGTTTAGCATTGGAGCTTCACAGTTGATGTTGATCCAACCCTGTTAGTTTGTTTCTTGGAGATACCAAATTTTTCCATTGTTTTAGAAAATGATTTTGAAAAACTTGCAAAATAAAACGCTTTTTCAAGAACAAAATGAAAAAGGTGAAATCGTTGAAGGTTCAGAAAGCATAAAGCTTTCTTGGAGAAATGAGTTGCCTTTTATACTTCCCGATTCCCAAATATTTTCCAAAATAATTTAAGTTTGACAGTGGTTAAATCGAATAGTTTTAATCTTTTTAAATATTTAATGGAAAATATTTGAAAGATAGGATGGTCATTTAATTTAATTCAGGCATAAGAGCATTAAATGAACATGATGATGGGGTTTCTAGTCGTAGGGGAGTAGAGCGAAAAAATCGTCTGATGGTTGATATGTACAGTTAAAGTTTTATTGTAAACACATGTCTTTATTTTATTTTTAAAAAATGTGAGTATTTCACATGCCAACACCTGTTTTTAAAAAGATACTAAAAGACAAAGTTATTGAATAATTAGAATAAAAACATTCCTTTTGAAAAACTAGAGATTTGATTGAAATCATTAAATAACACATCTTTTTGAAATTTTATCTATTGCCACACATGAGAAAAACATTGTTATTCTTGAAGGAAGAACTGCGATATGTAGTGACGTCTACACATACTGGATTAGCACCGAAGAGAACACTTGAATGCGAGATTAAACATAAAAATACTAAAATGACTTGAAGGGTACAATAATCATAAATAAACTTCGATGAACTTAGTTTACCGATGTATAATATATGAAGTCTGTGCTCAAGAGTTAGAATTAAAAAGACAAACTTAAAAACAAAGACAAATAAATGTTCTACAAAGGTTTTGAGAATCTTTTCAGTGAATAAGGATTCATCTCATTAATGAGAAATATAAGTATTTTATCAATTTATCAATACAAGTGAAACATATCTATTTGTTGGTTGCGAAACTTTATAGTTTGTGATGTTATTTGTTCAAAAAAAACTAAGGGTTATGTTTCATCATTCCTAACATTTCTAGAAAATCATTAAGCTTTGTGGAGTGAAGTGCTTTTGAGACCAATAGTATTTCTCTGTTTTTAGTTAGTTTCATTTGATAATTTTAGTGTTATCAGCATATTTTAATATAATTTATTATTGTTGTCGAGACAGGTCGGGTTTAGTATACCATCTGCGACCGGAAGTGCGGGGATCACACTTGGAGTGTTAAATGTGAACTATGGTATACGGGATTCCTTGGGGCAACACTGCTGGGTATAGGGTTACCCGAGCAGGGGCTAGGGGCAGCGCCCCTGGCAGGTTTTATAGGCATCCCCTCTTTTTGGTCCAAGGATCAAAGCCCGTGGCGGTGGTTCCATTGGCCGAAACCTAAATAGGTTTCTTTATAAGGAAAGATTTTTGCCATCCATTTTTCCCGCCAAAAATCTACTGATAACATCATGATGATGTAGGTATCAGTTATGTACATTAACTACCCTTTTTGGAGCCATTTTTTGGTCAAACCTATTTTAACCATTTTTCCTTCGTTGTATAAATGCAAGATAATTGTTCAAGGAAAAGGGTTGAACATTTACATATAAGAAATTGATGGTTATCCATTCCTGTGTTTCAAGAACACTAAACATCACACGGTATTATGTGTTTATGTTTTCGATTAGGCTTGTAATCCAAATCATATTTCTTGGTATTATCCCACTTCTGAATTCGTGTAACCCCATACTATAAGAGGCGAATTATGGATTTTGGAAAGTGATATAATCACAATCTAAATAATATCCAAATATTATTGGCATTTCAAAATATTTATATCTGCCAGTTTCCTACTTATTTAAGTAATTGTAGTTTGCATTTGAGGTCATGAAAAAAATAAGAAAATTGCTCAATCTCTGTTTGTCTTTATTTTTTGGAGATTTTCCCTCTCAAAACTATGGTTCCTTAATATTGCGAGATTTGGGGAAGTAGACTCACTTATGATAACGATACTAAATAGCCTCTTTCGAACTGCATAGTGCAACCTTGTGCACCTTTTTCATAAACAGCCTTATTAAAACTCCAACGTTTGAACTATTTACGTCCATATTAAATGTCGAAGTGTTAAAAATAAAAAAGTTGGATAAAATTATAAAATAAATGACAATAATAATAATTGTTGTGGATAAGCTCGGCATTTAAAGTTTGTTTATCTTTTTGAAAGCGACAGGAAACTCCATGACTGAAGTATCAAGGTAATTGGCGTTCTTACTAGAGCTTGATTTTCCATGAAATTGCTTTCCAACCCATTATAAAGCTAGTTAGCTAGTTCTTTGACTGCTTTTAGAAGTCTCCAGAGAAAACAAACTCATGTTAAATATCTTTTCACACTTCCTAAATTAATAGGCTCTACATGAATGTTTGATTTCTGCAGTGTATTTATTTTATAATATTTTCAATAATATTTTTATTAGTTGTGAGACTCATATATTTTACATGAGTTTATATATATATATATATATATATATATATATATATATATATATATATATATATATATATATATATATATATATTTGAGAACATTGAATTTTGAAGAAAATAAGAAAAGTAATAGATTATTATAACTGAAATGTTTTTTATCTTTTAAATTTAAAGAAATAATTTAAATAAATAAACAAAAGAAACTAATAACTTTAATTTGGAAATATTGAAAGTAAAAGGTAAGTTCATTAATGAAATTGATGTCCATTTATTACTATATTTATTGCAATTATTATATTAAAATATTATATGAATTTGGTAAAATAAAACAACTTATAAAATGACATGTGGAAAAAAAAAATTCAAAATAACCACAAAATGACATTTGACAAATTGAATGAGATTGTGACATGTGGCAAAAAAAATTTTCATTTATCAGAGTAGATTAAATTAATTTTAAAACAACCAAAAATAGAATAGTCTAATAAAAAAGAAGACAGACTAATGAGATGTGTGTTTGTTTTTCTTTTCTTACTTTAAAAGCTAATAAGTGTCCTTATTAATGTTTAACAAATGAGAAAGATTTGTGCATTTCGAGCACAACTGATAAAATCAATATTTTAAAAACCGGTTTTTAATTGAACCGGTATGATGACCGATTTCCGGTTCAATCGGTTTAACCAATTCGACTGTCGGGTTAACCGGTTTTTATAATTTTCATGTTTTTTCTCTCTCTCTCTCCATATATATATATATATATATATATATATATATATATATATATATATATATATATATATATATATATATATATATATATATATATATATATATATATATATATATATATAGAGAGAGAGAGAGAGAGAAAGAGAGAGAGAGAGAGAGAGCAATGATCATTTAAGAACCTATAGTTTCCCCAGAACCCGAGAACCAAACAAGGACCGCTAGATTAAAATAATAAAGGCTTAGGATGTTTTGTGGCATTTTTGTAAATACCTGAAAATAAAAAGAGACGGGGGCATCCTATTGAAATTAATCAGGGACATTTTAGGGATTATGTAACTGATACACAGATTTAATCACGTCAAGCCCCCATCTCTCTATCTTCATCTTGTCTCTCTCTCTCTCTCTCTCTCTCTCTCTCTCTCTCTACCTTTCATCACACCTCTGACCTACCGGATCGTCGACGACGGATTGAAGAAGAACCGCATCGGAGTAGAGTCAACAAATTGATGACATTTAGTACCAATGGCCTTCTCAATCGCCGGATCTCAAATCCTAAAATCGTCATCGAAGTAGAATCGATCGTCGGAGTGTGATATGATGCGAAGGAGAACCGCATCATTTAGTTCTTCGGATATACAAAGAAACATTAGGTCAGTCGCTTCCTTCTGAATCCGATCTTGACTTGTCGATTTGGTAACGAACCTGGTTCATCCTACTTCTACTCGTAATGGAATTCTCCTTTTTCGGTCTCACTATATTTACTCGTCCAAACTCTGGACTCAGATTATGCCTCATCTTCTGTCTATGGTGCTACTTCTGAAGGCATATAGGTAATTAGCTTGTTTATCATCCATGGAAACTTATACCCAACCAACGTTTTTCTCGATTCAAACCATGTATCCAAACTAAGTGACTTAGGAATCAGTTTCGTTTTCTCTAAAATTAACGACTTAGGAATGTGGTTGCTGTTATGATTGAAACAACAGTATGGCCATAAACCCTTACATTTCACAAGAATTTACTATTAGCTTGTTTTGTTTTTTAATCGATTATTTAACTGATCCTCTAAAGGTGAACATTATACTCAACAGATGCAAACTGGATGGTAGGTTCTACAGGTGAACACAAATCTGTAGTATTAGCAAGTAATACTCTTGGAATTCCAACTTCATGTCCAAATTGAGTAATGACCACATTTCTAGCATTGTTATTCTTCAATATATAAAAGTTTTTAGCATTGTTATCCGGGTAACTGGAAATTGGAATCATGTTTAATTTCTTCCACGTTTTGAGCCATGGTTGGCAGGTTATGCATGCTTTCTCTTGTCACAATGAAACAATTACATTTTAAGATGTATGAGAGTGGTTGGAAGACTTTTTTTTTTCTTTGACCCGACCTTTGGTCGCTTTTTAGTGTTATTAGTCTTTTGAGAGATCCTAACAATAGCTTTTGCTTGCCTTTTAGTTGAAAATCAAATTGAGAACCTACACAAATGTTCTAACTTTGTTTCTTAAACTTTTTTTTTATCAAAAAGTCACAGTTCAAACAACATTAACTACATTTGCAAAAGTTGGAAAGAGCATCCTCATATACTTGTAAAACAATTCTAATGTAACTAACAAAAAAATCTTGAAAATGAAATGGGAACTTTGTACTTCAATAGATCAACTGTTACATACTTACATGTTGTCATAGCATTGAAGTCTTGCTTATTAGTTTATCTGGTATATTTATCATGTATTTGTTTGAACTAAAAGACAATATGTTCAAAAAGAAAGAAATCTTATTTGCATAGTTGGAATTTGAAATCTCATATTCATAAATCTTATTTTCATATGTTGCTTCTGCAGTCCAAATCATTATCCCTTCCAGAAGTAGCTGCTGCCATTTTAGTCTTGCTTGGTTTTGCACCTCCTTCTACGTTGTCCTTTGCAAGCGCAAAAAAGGCAATCTTACTAAACTTTTTTAAATTTCTTATTTCAGTGCATGATTTTTTCTGTTAAATCTGATATAATTCCTTATTGATCTTCCAGTTGAATTATTTGAGTTTTAATGAACTTTATTATCTTCAATGGCACTAGCCTCAAACTTTTATTTATTTACTTTACAAGGTACGAGAAAGATTATATATTTACATGTAAATCACATGTGATTCACATGTGAATCACATTTGATTCACATGTGAATCACATTTGAATCACATTTGATTCACATGTGATTCACATGTGAATCACATATGATTCAGATGTGAATCGCATGTGATTTACATATGATGTCATATGTAAATGTAATTCATATGTGAATCGCACGTGATTCATATGTTAATCACATGAAAATTACATATGTATTTTTGTGAGTGTTTTCGCATTAATCATTTTTTTTAATTTTATTGTAGATTTGGAAGAAATTGTGATGAATATTGAAGATGTGAAAATTGATAAAATGAAGAAAATAAGGAAATATTGACACGAAGTCATGAAAACGCTCTGAAATTTGTAGCATTTTTTATTTTTTATATTTTGTTGTGTATCGAATAAAATATTTGTATTATTATGTTTATAGATTAATTAATAAAAATGAGATTTGTTGTGATTTACTTACGAATAGTATAGTATAAGAAATATACATATATGCATTTGAAAAAATATGCACATATGCACCTAAAATTTTACTTTTTTTAAAAAAAATGCAGTTTTTTTTTAAAAATTGCAGTTTTTTTTTTAAAAACATTTTTTTAAAAAAAATGTAACTTTCTTTAAAAAACTTGCAGTTTTTTGAAAAAATTGCAGTTTTTTTATTTAAAAATTGCAGTTTTTTTTGAAAAAAAAAACATGTTGTTTTCTTAAAAAAAAATTGCAGTTTTTTGAAAAAATTTCAGGTTTTTTAAAAAAATCTTTTTTTCAATTTTTTTTTCAAAAATTCATGTTTTCTATAAAAAATTAAAAAATCTGCATTTTTTCTTAAAAAAACAAAAAAAAAATACTATTTTTAAAAAAATATGAAAAATTGGATTTATGCTGTAAATTTTTAGACATTTATATTAATATATTAAATAACACAAAAAAATTAAACATTAAATGAGATTGGTAAAATGACGATCATGTTCTTAATAAATTATTTTTGATCCAACGCTCTACTTTTAGTTCTTGGGTTCATGGGAAAATTATGAGTTCTCAACCGATCTCACTCCTATATATATATATATATATATATATATATATATATATATATATATATATATATATATATATATATATATATATATATATATCATGAATTTGTTATTTATAAGTTCAAAAATTCAAAATACATATAAAAATAAGTTGTGGTTTAATTCAAATACATTAAAATAACATATAACTATAAGTTTTAGTGTTTTAAATCAATCCATATACGTTAAAAAGAAAATAATATATAATACCGAAATAAAATATAGTTTTAGATAAATACAAACATATCAAAAAAACTTATGACATTTATCATATGTTTTTATTTAGAGAAAACTAAATATAATTGAAAAAAAATCACCAACGTTTATTATACAAATGATTATTTTCCACGTATTTTTATTTAGTTTAACCAGTTCAACCGAGTTTTCTAAAAACTGGCCGTTTCAATCCAGTTCAAAATCGACATAAAACCGGTAATAGTTTAACCGCTCATTCTCCCGGTTTCCGGTCCAATCGGTTCGAGCGGCCGGTTCAAACCGGTTTTTAAAACATTGGAGAAATTTATGGATATTTATGAGAAAGAAAGGTGTCATTTTTGTTCTAAATAAAAATTGACAAAGTTATTGGTTATTTTAACGTCATTTTATTACCATGATATTTACATATTACATGCGAACTTAAATTCTTGATTTTAAAAACAATTAGTAAGTACTAAGTGCATGATTGTATAAAACGAGTTTGATTTCGATACGATTAAATGACGAGGGTCAAGAACGTTGCGTCTCCTTGTGGGGTCCTACGGGCAACGTCCCAACTCGAAAATGAACTTACGTAAAAAAAAATATTAATTTTGAATTATATTGTTCATAATTTTCTTGAATACATCATCTTTTATTTATGATATATTTCATAAATGGTAGTAACAAGAATTCAAATATGGATTATGTGATATTCAGTTCGATATATAGCTATTTTGCTACGTCAATCACACTACATTATTTATAGATCATAATTGTCACGCACTATATGGTAATTAGATATGAAAGTCGTTCTTACTTTATCTATGTCTATATCATATTTGACGTGATGTTTATCTTTTAAAATAATAAAAGCATAATAATTCGTCATCTACGTTGATCTCATCCTCCGTCATTCTGTTGAATAACTGCCACTAAACCTAATACATTCTGTTAATAATTGCCGCTAACCTAATTGATTTTACTGAGAACTTTTTGCAAAGGTTAGGTGCTGTTTGTTTTTTTAAAAAAACTTCTTCAAATCATTTTCTACTGTGCGGCGCAACACACGCGTAACATTTTCTACTTCGTAACACTTTCCCTCTTGCAAAGGTTAGGTGCTGTTTGTTTTTTGGAAGACTTCATACTGCAAAACTTCTGCGCGTGGCGCAACACTTGACTTGTCTCTTCATATCTCTTCAGCTTTCATTTTTTTTGAAGTGTTTTTTTTAGAATTTTGGTATAACTTATTATTTTTTTAAACTTTTATTTTTTTTTAAAAACTTAGATTTTTTTAAACTTTTATTTACAGATTTGATACAATTTCTTATTATAGTTTCCACAATTTTTTTTAACTTGATTTTTAAAAAAAAAACTTTAATTTTTTTAGTTTTTTACCGTTTGTTTCTGTTAATAATATTTTCAGTTTCAATTTCATCTTTTTTAACGTGTGTAATTTTTTATGAACTTTGTAAACATCGTTTGCAATTCTTTCTTAATTTATTATTATTATTTTCTTTTTTATGTTTTTTAAATTTAGTTTTTTTCTAGAATAAAGTTGTTAGCTTCTTTTATATTTTTGTAACTTTTTTTTAAAAAGTTTTATATTTTTATTTTTTTACATGTTCTTTTTCGTATTCTTTCAATGTTTTAATACTAGAAGTATTTAAATTTCGGTGTTGAAAACTATTTTCAGTTTATAAAATTAGTTTATTTAAACTTCAGTTTACTGCACCAGTCTGCAGATGTTAAAAAACAAACATGCTTCTTATTATGAGATGTAGTCGTTTGTTCCATCTCTTCTGCTACAAAGGATTGTAGAGGTGGTCCGCAGACTTCACGAATTTTCGCTTCGAAAAAACAAACAGCACCTTAGTATGTTACATACAAGTGCTATGTATTATCGGAATTGATACATTTACGTAAATTTTATCAATCACGTACTTGAGTGAATGATTTTGGTTTATTGTTTTTTGAAAAACATACTGATTCGTTTTGTAATATTTCAAATTTCTGTAATTTTTATTTAAGCTTTAAAGTTTGTTACTTTTTAGAAGTTAGTTTATGGAGTTATTTTGATGAGTTGTCGATTAAAATGACTCTATCTGAAGCCCACTTATAACCCAAAATCATATTTTTATATTATATCAAAAGATAAACTAAAATCACCAAGATGAGTTTGAGATTCCCCTCTGGACCTGGCTTTCAGACACCTTCTCCGCACAACTCTTTGTAAACTAGAAAATAGATTTAGGGTGAAAATAACCTTATTGATTGTTATATTATTACAAGAAGATGTCAGGGTATATAAAGAGACAGGATCCCTAGACATAGGAAACCCTATGGGCCCATGGGCTAAAACTAGGCCAATGCATATGTACAATATTTACATTCCAGTACTCCCCCTCAAGGTAGATCATAAATGTTAAACATTCCCAGCTTATTACAAATTGCAGATATCCACGAACCAGGTAAAGCTTTGGTAAAGACATCAGCTAGTTGGCTTCCTGTTTGAACATGAGGAGTAGAGATGGTTCCATCTTCTAGCTTTTCACGAGTGAAATGACAGTCTACTTCGATATGTTTAGTCCTTTCGTGAAACACGAGATTGTTTTCAATATGGATAGTCACCTTATTATCACAATGCAAGTTCATTGGTTTTGATTGAGCAAACCTAATTTCACCTAACAAATTTTGTACCTATATAAGCTCACATGTAGTATGAGCCATAGCCCTATATTAAGATTTGGCACTAGATTGTGAAACGACATTTTGCTTTTTACTTTTCCACGAAAATGGGTTCCCTCTGACAAATACACAATAACTTGTGGTAGACCGTCTGTTTGTAGGATCTTCATTGTAATCAGCATCTGTGAACCCCTTAATGACATAATGACCATGATTTTGATATAGGATGGCATGACCAGGAGCACCCTTTAGGCACTTTAGAATATGAGTAATCGCATCCCAATGAGAAGTTCGAGGTGACGACATAAACTGACTTACAACACTCACTGGAAAAGCAATGTATGAACGTGTAATCGTCAGATAGTTAAGTTTTCCCTTAACTCTTCTATATTTCTCTGGTTTCTCAAGTGGATCTCCATCGTCTGCTTTCAATTTCATATTCGAAACCATTGGGGACTCACAAGGATTTGTTTCAATCATCCCAGAATCTCTAAGAATCTCCAAGCAATATTTCCGTTGAGACAAACAAATCCCTTTTTGAGTACGAGAGACCTCAATTCCCAAAAAATATTTTAAAGGACCTAGGT
The DNA here is from genome assembly GCF_052849685.1 of Lactuca virosa. Classification (NCBI taxonomy): domain Eukaryota; kingdom Viridiplantae; phylum Streptophyta; class Magnoliopsida; order Asterales; family Asteraceae; genus Lactuca; species Lactuca virosa. The sequence goes on along the minus strand of NC_136432.1, from coordinate 122,150,040 downwards.
CCTTGGTTTGAAATCGAGATGCAAGGAAATCTTTCAGTTTCTTGATTCCAGTTCCATCACTCCTAATAATCACAATAGCATCAACTTACACCACTAGCTGAATGCATCCAGAAGAAGATGAAGCAAAGAACACAGAATGATCATAAGAGCTTCTTTGTAAGTGAAACTCTGTTACCACATCATTAAACCGTCCAAACCTGTAACGACGAGAATTTCCAAAACAATTTTTCATTTTCAATCATAATAAATTTCATAAGAACAATTTCAAAACCCATTGTATCACATATTAACTCAATAAACAACCCCAGAATCTCAAGTACATAAATCTTCATCAGTGTGTACAGATCATGCCAGCGCCTTCCCGCGATCTTCGCTAGTACCTGAAACACATATCACATAACATGGTAAGCATAAATGCTTAGTGAGTTCCCCAAAATACCACATACGCACATACACCACTCAAGGCTATAAGACCTTCCGGTCACTATGTCTCTGAGGACTTCCGTCCCACAACCCTGGTAGACCTTCTGGTCCTACCCGTAATGACCTTCCAGTCCATATCATCATGACCTTCCGGTCCACATCATCATGACCTTCCGGTCCTTCTCATTCATAACATACATAACACATACATATCATATAACAACATACAACACATACATCTCATAGCATATAAGACCTTCCGGTCACACATAGGTACCCTCCTAGGTACAATATATTGAGAAGACTCACCTCATACGATGTCGGATAATCTCTCTTGCTTGATAACCCGACCCAGCCTCCTCCTATTAACATAATAACATTTATAATCAATACCTTCTCATGTCCTTACTTCTAAAGGATGGGTAGAAGACCATTCTACCCCTCCCCGATCTCTCATGAACCAGCTTGACCAAAACCCTAAGGTCAACTGAAGTCAACTCCAGTCAACAGTCAAAATTTGACCCGACTCGTCGAGTGCACTTGGGTGACTCAGCGAGTCCAAGCGTGTCCTCCGAATCCTTCTAAGTCTTTACTCGACTCGTCGAGTGAACCTTCCACTCGACGGGTTACTTCTGGTCATGAATCGCGGGGCAACCCCGACTCGACTCGTCGAGTTTCGTATGGACTCGGCGAGTTCCTTCCATAGACATACTCAAATGACCTTCTGAGGTCAGATCTGCTTCTCTAACTAATAGATCTGACCCTACCATGCTCAATAATCATGTAAAGGTCCGACATGTACACTCATGCCACGTCCATAATGCTTCTTTTGGTGAAATAGCCTCTAAAATGGCAACCTAGGTTCATATCTCTAATGGAATCTCATAAAGCATGATAGATAGGACTCTCTGGACCTCTTAAGGTCCAGATCTAAGAAGAACTCCACCTTGGGACCTCATATACTTCGAATCCAAGCTAAAGAAGGCATAAGAAAACCCTAGATTCAACTAGATCACCATATACACGAGAATGAGCATAGATTAATACCTCTAACAGCCTCTTCTGATCAAATAGAAGTAGATCTAAGCTCTACAATCCGTCTAGCTTGCCCTCCTTCCTTCTTTCTTGCAAAGATCACACTAAAAGTGGTGAATATGGATTCCTTTCTCATTCACAATACTCTCTGTTTCTCTGGTGCTCTCAAGGGTGAAGGTGGCCGCAAATGAGGCCATAAGATCCCTTAAATAGGGCACAGGCCCGAGGATGTTGGGTTTCTGTCCACAGCGCGGACTCGTCGAGTCCACCCATCGACTCGTCGAGTCCCTTCATTAATCCAGTCAGCAAATCGCGATCCTACTCGACGAGTCTAGGCATCAACTCGTCGAGTCCCTCCTCATAACTCAAAAAGAAATACTCAAATTGTCATGCCTGGAAATCCGGATGTTACAATTCTCCCCCACTTGAAATAGATTTCGCCCTCGAAATCGCTCCTCAACCACATAGATAGAAACCAAACACTCGAAAAGCACCACTGAGAGGTTCTCACACCAAAACGATATCTTTCTCCATGAATACCTGGGTCCGACCAGGAACTCCAAATTTGGAACAAAACCGGCCCCTCTGTCGCTAAAAAGCCCTTTCTGACCTTCCCAGAATCGGGAAACTCTAGTGGCCTGGCCCGCCGCCAGACCGCCCACTCATGCTATCACCATGATATTCTTCGAACATCAAACCCTGATAACTCACTACTCCTCTGATTCTCACAAGACAAAATCCGACAATCGGCTACCGATCACTCATACCAACGTACCAAAACAGTCTGAATCACGCCCCAAGGAACGAAAGGGTTTACATCCCACCAGGGCTCGTCCACTGAACTACTATCAGAATCCATCCGAACAATAAACTTTCAACATCCTGTTCTCTGACACAAGAGAATCATGCTCGCTCAGAAGTCCTCAGACATCTAAAATCATAAGCCTCAGCTGCATCCCTCGTATCCCCTTTTAACATTGAGTACCAGGTCTGATCTCGACCCAACAGTTGAACCTCCAAGGTCATCTGTTGCATTATCCCAATCGTCTCCATGGTTTCCTTCTTACTATAACCACATCGGCCCAATGTGACACACAAGTAACGAAGTTTGCTTAACCCTAAGCGAATGCTACCTTCCCAACTGGAGATCGACTCAACCCCGACCTCTGTCATCTGTTACTCATCGTTCCATGCAACTTGCGGTACCTTCCGTACCAGAATACTGACCTACACAGGTCTAAGACATCAGATCACAAACAATACTCCTCAACATGGAACCCACCTCAGAATCCAGAATCTCATCTCGCCTGTCCAACGTACCATCAGAGCCAAACTCAAACTCGAGAGTTTGGTCCGACCCAGAGTTGGAACCACTCGTCCCAACGAAGCACTCAACTCAGAACTCATTTCCCGCAACCCATACGTACCTCACTTATCCCATTCTTTTGGATTGCGATGACCACACCTTACTCAGAACATAATGACTCCCTATCATTGAGGAGACCCCGGTCTCGCCCCTGGTCCGACCACCAGGTTCCCAAAACTCATAAATTAGGGGCACCCCATGCCTAAAACTCTTCTGCGCCCTGCTCTGATCAAAGAGTACTTTACCATAACAACTTCTCGCTGACTAGTGTGTATTACGTCTTCCCGTAGCATCACATCAACCTCTCACTGACTGGTGAGTACTACGGCTTCCCGCAGTATAACCACAACCTCTCACTGACTGGTGAGTACTACGGATTCCCGCAATATCACCACACCTCTGACTAGTGAGTACTACGGCTTCCCGTAGCATCACAACAATCCTCTGACTAGTGAGTACTACGGCTTCCTGTAGCATCACAACAACCTCCGACTAGTGAGTACTACGGCTTCCCGTAGCATCACAACAACCTCTGACTAGTGAGTACTACGGCTTCCCGTAGCATCACAACAACCTTTGACTAGTGAGTACTACGGCTTCCCGTAGCATCACAACAATCTCTGACTAGTGAGTACCACGGCTTCCCGTAGCATCACAACAATCCTCTGAATAGTGAGTACTACGGCTTCCCGTAGCATCACAACAACCTCTGACTAGTGAGTACTACGGCTTCCCGTAGCATCACAACAACCTCTGACTAGTGAGTACTACGGCTTCCCGTAGCATCACAACAACCGCTGACTAGTGAGTACTATGGCTTCCCGTAGCATTACAACAACCTCTAACTAGTGAGTACTACGGCTTCCCGTAGCATCACAACAACCTCTGACTAGTGAGTACTACGGCTTCCCGTAGCATCACAACAACCTCTGACTAGCTCACAATCCGCGGATCAATCATAGATAGGTGCATGCACTTACCCAAATTATGCATCCCTATATCTGGCGGCAATCGTCATAACAAAACACCCTTCCCTGCTACGATCCATATTCTTGGACAATCTCACTTTCTATCATTAACTGAAAGGGCTCCCACTGGAATCATCGATGCTTGACCCACCACTTGCCGTCTCCACTCAAGGCTCAACATTATCCGAAATCCAATGCATTAAATTCGGATACCTCGATACACCACATAGGGCCTCACGACGTCTCGTCTCATCCACTGATCTTCCTGTTCCACGACCTGAAATTGGTGGTCTAATCAACTTCTGCCCTTTCCAAGCTGAATAACAGCCCCATCATTGAACCAGAATTTCTCAACCGCCGAACTCACCCTACGAGCCAACCATCTCGAATTCACCATTATGACCTTGAAGAATTCCCGTTCACCCCAAGGTCTTCGATCAACCGCCACTTGCCGTGCAGGCACTCATCCTTTTCAAACATAACACATGCATTATCTCGCTCTGCACCTCGTCTCAATCACCAACAACCTTGGGCTCAATGAATTCGCACCGCCGGTCTCTATATCTAGATCTCTAACCATTCTCGATCGAATCTCTGATCCCCTCAATAAAATACCCGGTTCTCCCCCACTTAGGGTTCGAACCATCCCCAATCGGCGCACCAGCAATCTATCACACCGACTGTTTCCACCAGTAATCATTGCACCTACTCTTGGAAGGTGCTATGCAACGCTCGATGATCTCCCGACAGAGATCGAGCAACTCCAAATGTCCTGAAACTCAGATGAAGTCCTCAGAACTTCCCACCATGACTGCCTCTAGTCATTCAGAATCTCACACCATTCCATCACCGGACCTCCCAACTGTCCAGTTTTGACCCTGACTCTTAGTCTGGAAGTAATGATCTACTGTACTCCTCATCATCGACTCCTCAATCAACGTTCCATCACGTGACTTATCATAAGAGCAGAAACCATATTTCCACTCTTAATACCCATCAAAGACAATAAGGGCCATCGCCCTGATATACTCCTCTTGATCGTCCGACGCTGCAGCTAACACATGCCCTACTATACTCAATTAGGGTGTATCCTGGTCCTTGACCATCTCAGTCCCCACTGACGACCTGTTCAAGCTATATCTTTACCTCGCGGCAGACCTACTGCCATATACTCTGGTTGGAGATCACCATCCGTGCAATCCCACATGGCTCACCCCCAAACTCAAAAACCGAAATCTCATTACCTCTTACGTCTCCCACAGGAAACGGAAATAGCACCACTCGGGTCACAGAAAGTGACCTCTCCACTATCGGCCGGTCGCCCAGCCCAGACCGTATTCTCCCATAATGCACCATCCCTACTCATCCCTGAGTCTTACGACTCCAACTGACATATCACCCACAATCCCTCGGAGCTCACTCGATTTCCCTTTTCAAGGGATGCTCCACTAAAACTTGTTCATCAAGGCCTTCTGGCCCCATACTCATTCACCTCTGATCTCAGTCTAGACAATCCCCACGAATAACCGGTAAAAACCAGAAATACTAACCGCCACATGTCATGGTACTCAAACCGCGTGGCCACCTCTCGATCTGCTATGAATCATGGTACATGCACCATGTTATCTCCTCTTAATCTTCTACGAATCATGGTACTCGAACCATGTTCCCTCTTCTCATTCCACCTCACATCATGGCACTCGAACCATGACATCACCTCTCGACCTGCTACAACTCATGGTACTCGAACCATGACGTCACTTCTCAATCCGCTACTTATCATGGTACTCGAACCATGACATCACTTCTCAATCCACTATTTATCAAGGTACTCGAACCATGTCATCACTTCTCAATCCGCTACTTATCATGGTACTCGAACCATGTCATCACTTCTCAATCCGCTACTTATCATGGTACTCGAACCATGACATCACTTCTCAATCCGTTACTTAAAATCCTCCGGATTAGCTTTCCAATCGCTGCGGTCATCTCGTCATGAATCATACGGCGAATCTCATCATCGCTAACACCGCTGCTCTCCGGTGTGTGTGGTGTACCAACCATGATGTCTCTGAAACACAACACAAAGATACCAGAGACTCGATCGAGTATACTCGCACTCGATCACCCAACCCTACTTGTTCCTTGGTACCCTAAGGATTCTTACTTGGACTGCTCACTGATCCAGTGTTTCCAGTAGTACGGGCCCTATACTACCTTTCACACCACATCAGTATTCATCCCAAGTCCTCCTCCTAGGATCCCAGATCACAAGTACTCTACACCTCGCTAAGCATAGGCTACCCTTCGGTAGACCTCTCATAAGCTCCTCACTGCTACCTACTCACTCCCGAAGCAACACATAGCAGCAGTAATATCCTAGGCTAAGGCATCACAAATCAGGCCGCTCTAGTCCTAATATGAATACCTAGCCTACTCTAGCATGCATAACATATCATATCTTATCTCATAATACATAATGTAAGGGTATTTTGGGAAATCACCGTTCGGGCACTGGCTGATCGTACACACTGCTCCTTTCTGCTTTTCTCAAAGTCTTTTACTCTTTTAGAAAAATTGTTCCTTTTTATGAAAAACTTTCTCAAATCCTCAGTTTGAGTTCAGATACGCCCGAAGGTGCATCCGAATCCCTCAAACCAAGGCTCTGATACCAACTTGTAACGACGAGAATTTCCAAAACAATTTTTTATTTTCAATCATAATAAATTTCATAAGAACAATTTCAAAACCCGTTGTATCACATATTAACTCAATAAATAACCCTAGAATCTCAAGTACATAAATCTTCATCAGTGTGTACAGATCATGCCGGCGCCTTCCCGCGATCCTCGCTAGTACCTGAAACACATATCACATAACATGGTAAGCATAAATGCTTAGTGAGTTCCCCAAAATACCACATACACACATATGCCACTCAAGGTTATAAGACCTTCTGGTCACTGTGTCTCAGAGGACTTCCGTCCCATAACCCTGGTAGACCTTCCGGTCCTACCCGTAATGACCTTCCGGTCCATATCATCATGACCTTCCGGTCCACATCATAATGACCTTCCGGTCCTTCTCATTCATAACATACATAACACATACATATCATATAACAGCATATAGCACATACATCTCATAACATATAAGACCTTCCGGTCGCACATAGGTACCATCCTAGGTACAGTACAGTGAGAAGACTCACCTCGTACGATGTCAGATAATCTCTCTTGCTTGATAACCCGACCCAACGTCCTCCTATTAATATAATAACATTTATAATCAATACCTTCTCATGTCCTTACTTCTAAAGGATGGGTAGAAGACCATTCTACCCCTACCTGATCTCTCATGAACCAACTTGACCAAAACCCTAAGGTCAAATGAAGTCAACTCCAGTCAACAGTCAAACTTTGACCCTACTCGTCGTGTGCACTCGGGTGACTCGGCGAGTCCAAGCGTGTCCTCCGAATCCTTCTAAGTCTTTACTCGACTCGTCGAGTGAACCTTCCACTCGACGGGTTACTTCTGGTCATGAATCGCAGGGCAACCCCGACTCGACTCGTCGAGTTCCCTATGGACTCGGCGAGTTCCTTCTATATCCATACTCAAATGACCTTCTGAGGTCAGATCTGCTTCTCTAACTAATAGATCTGACCCTACCATGCTCAATAATCATGTAAAGGTCCGACCTTTACACTCATGCCACATCCATAATGCTTCTTTTGGTGAAATAGCCTCTAAAATGGCAACCTAGGTTCATATCTCTAATGGAATAGCATAAAGCAGGATAGATAGGACTCTATGGACCTCTTAAGGTCCAGATCTAAGAAGAACTCCACCTTGGGACCTCATATACTTCAAATCAAAGCTAAAGAAGGCATAAGAAAACTCTAGATTCAACTAGATCACCATATACATGAGAATGAGCATAGATTAATACCTCTAACAGCCTCTTCTGATCAAATAGAAGTAGATCTAAGCTCCACAATCCGTCTAGCTTGCCCTCCTTCCTTCTTTCTTGCAAAGATCACACTAGAAGTGGTGAATATGACTTCCTTTCTCATTCACAACACTCTCTGGTTCTCTAGTGCTCTCAAGGGTGAAGGTGGCCGCAAATGAGGCCATAAGATTCCTTAAATAGGGCACAGGCCCGAGGATTTAGGGTTTCTGTCCACAGCGTAGACTCGTCAAGTCCCTTCATTAATCCAGCCAGCAAATCGCGATCCTACTCGACGAGTCTAGGCATCAACTCGTCGAGTCCCTCCTCATAACTCAAAAAGAAATACTCAAATTGTCATGCCTGGAAATCCGGATGTTACATAACCAAGCCCGAGGGGATTTCTTTAAACCATAGAACGATTTACGCAACTTATAAACCCTGCCATACTCCCCTTGAGCAACAAACCAATGTGCTTGCTCCATATATACTTCCTCATGTAAGTCACCATGTAGGAAGGCATTCTTCACATCCAGTTGGTGAAGGGCCCAATTGTAAGTAGCAGCTAATGAAATGAACAAGTGGATGGAGGATACCTTAGCCATAGGAGAGAATGTCTTTTAGTAGTCAACCATATAAGTTTGAGCATATCCTTTAGCAACCAACCGTGCCTTCAGACGAGCCACATATCCATCTTGATTGAGTTTCACCGTGAGTACCCATCTACAACCGATCGCCGTTTTACCTACAGGTAATTCTACCAACTCCCATGTATTATTATCATCAAGAGAATTGATCTCATCAATCATAGCATCCCGCCATCCAGAATGGTTCAAGGCTTCTTCAACCGTTTAGGAACATATATAATATCAAGTGTAGAGATCATAGAGCGTGAAGCTGCAGACAGTTTACCATAGGGTACAAAAGAGGTTATAGGGTAGGTACATGAACGCTTACCTTTCCTTAGGGAAATAGGAACATCAATATTAGGTTCTTGTGTATCGGAAGGTGATGAATCACTCAGAGCAGGAGTCTCATCAGTACTTGGATATGCAGAAGAAGATGGTATTGGATCGGGATTTGATGTAGGTCGTTGGCGTCTATATATGTGAATAATTGGTGGCTTAATATGCTCTTCACGTTGTGTGGAGTTACATAGGCTAGGAGACTCAGGAGCAGGTATGGTATATACCAACAGATCATCAGACAATCTTGGATTGGAACGATTGGTCATAGGAAAGAAGGGTATATTTTCATGAAATGTAACATCTCGAGATACAATGTATCGATTGACTGTAGGAGAGAAACACTTGTAGCCTTTCTGAAGTCTAGAGTAACCAATGAAGACACATTTTAAGGACTTCAGATCCAACTTTGTTAGGTGTGGTCGGGTATCACGGACAAAACACGTACCACCAAAGATCTTTGGTTCGACAGGAAACAGTGACTTTGTAGGAAATAGAACTGAGAGTGGACTCATACCATCCAAGTCAACAGAAGGCATTCTATTAATGAGAAAACAAGTAGTAGAAAGTGCATCAACCCAATAAGTTTTAGGAACAAACATGTGAAATAAAAGAGCCCGAGCCACCTCTAAAATATGACAATTTTTTCGTTCTGCGACCCCATTTTGGGCTGGTGTGTCAACACATGAAGACTCATGTAGAATACCATTTTGAAGCATGTAAGACTGAAATTCTTGAGAAAAATATTCTTTTGCATTATCACTACGAAGGGTTTGGATGGCGATTTTAAATTGTGTTTTAATCCCATCATAGAATGAACAAAAATTTGTAAACACTTCAGATCGATTTTTCATAAAATAAAGCCAAGTAGTACGCGAATAATCATCAAAAAACGTAACAAAATATTTAAACCCAAATTTTGAAGTAACAAGGCATGGTCCCCAAACATCAGAATGGACTAACTCAAATGGAGATGAAACTCGCTTATTGACTCTTTGACTTAAATGAATACGTTGGTGTTTAGCAAACTGACAAGACTCACACTGTAAAGACGTTAAATAAGAAAACTCAGGACATAACTTCTTTAGATTCTGCAGACACGGATAACCTAATCGACAATGAACTTCAAATGGGGATGAAGTGGATGATGCCAAAGAGTAAGGTGTTTGATGTTCGAATATTTATAGGCCATCAGATTCCCGTCCTCTACCAATAATCTTCTTCGTCGACAGATCCTGAAAGACACAATAATCAGGAAAGAATGAGACACAAACAGAATCGGGGCTCCCCATGGCGAATTGCTCGGCCTGACAAATCCCTTGTCTAACAGCTCCTGAAGCTATATAGACAACTCCTACATCTCGGGAGGAGCCAACCGATATGGTGCCTTGGCTATCAGAGCCGCACCAGGGACTAGGTCAATCTGGAACTCTACCTGCCTCTCCGGAGGTACCCCGGGAAAATCCTCTGGGAACACATCCAGGTACTCTCGTACAATCGGTACATCATGTACGGTCACTTTACCCTTATCCTGGGTATCCGTAACATAGGCGACATGTCCTGCACAACCCTTCTGAAGGTAGTGCCTCGCCCTCACTACCGAACACAAAGTCGGCCCAATCTACGGACTCTCGCCCTGAATCACCAAACCTCCCCCACTTGGGGTTCGAATCGGACAAGGTGCTGCTTGCAGTCGATCACTGCCCCATTGAGGCTCAACCAGTCCATAACCACGATCACCTTATTCCCTCGCAGGGGAATGGGGACTAAATCCACGGAATACTGCTCATCGAACAACTGCAGTGTACATCCCCGATGAACCCTCGCAACCCTAACGGTCCTATCATCTGTGGTCTCTACATCAAGAGGACAGTCCAGCTCCCCTGGGGCTCCAACAAATCGCTTACTAAGAGCGAGCGATACAAAAGATCGGGTAGCCCCCGAATCGAATTATACTAGAGCAGATATACCGTTCACAAGGAAAGATCCTATAACGAAAAACATAAACATAAGAGATAATCAATATAAATCAAGAGATAAGGAGAGAGTACATACCTGTCACAACATCGGGAGCTGCATGTGCCTCCTCAGCAGTCAGCTGAAAAGCCCTGCTCCTCGCCGTAGGCGCCTCTGCCCGACCCTAACGGCTATCGGTAATCCTCAATGTTGCAGGAGCGGGTGCTGCCACCTGTCCTGCTGCTGCTGCCGCTAAACTCGGACACTCGGACTTCTTGTGTCCCCTCTGATTGCACTGGAAGCAAATCAGATTAGATACTGCAGTGGTGGTGGTAGCAGTACAATCCCTGCTGATATGACCAGTCCGACCGCACTTAAAGCAGCCCGAACCTCCAGCCCTGCACGTACCCATGTGTATCTTGCCGCACTTGCCATAGCGGTTGTGGCCATGTTGGCTCCTCGATCTGTGATCCGATACCTTAGGCCTCTTGCATGAACACCCTGTTTGAACCCCATCGGGTTTCCTCTTCCTCTCCATCTCCAAATCCAACTCCATCTCATGAGCTCTCGCTATCATATCCTCCAGCGTCTTGCAGCTGCATCGACTAACAAACTGCCAAATATCACTCCTCAGCATCTCATGGTACCAGGCCTTTTTCATCTCCTCGTCCGCCACGTACTGCGGAACAAGAAGGGCCCTCTCCCTGAACATGGCGGTGATCTCAGTCACCGTAACAGTAGTCTGCTGGAGGTCCTGGAACTCCCGTGCCAACTGCTGCACCTCAATCACTGGTGCAAACTCGTCCCTGAACCTGATCGAGAAGTCACTCCAAGTCATCGCATCAATAGCGGCATCATCTCCAATATCATGCCCAACCTCCTCCCACCAATCTCGTGCCCTGTCCTTCAGGAGGCAGGAAGCAAGTCAGACCTTGTCCCCCTCGAGACATCGGCTGGTGCGAAAGGCGTTGGCGACATCCGCCAACCACCTACTGCTAGCAATGGGGTCCCTAGCCCCATGATAATCTGGAGCTCCTCAGGCTCGAAACTCCCTGAATGTCAATGTGCGCACCCCCATCATGGCCGCTATCTCCGTGCGGAATGCACCAAGCCTCTCCTCGAGAATCTCCAAAATACCCTCCTTGACCGTACCGAAGATCACAGGAGTCTAGTCAATGATACTACGCGTAATCTCAGATGAAATGAACTCCCTCATCTGATCATCGAGCTCCCCGGATCTAGAGCCCGAGCCTGATCCCTCGCCGACACCAGAACTGTCAACTGGTCTACCACATAGCGTGACCATACTGAAAATACACCATAACAATCATCATAATACCCATCATAACTCGAGGGATCACACATTACAAGTTTCCTGTTTTTATCTCAGCTCTCCTTGACTCGAGTATGGATCCTCTGCTTTCAGTAGTACGGGCCCATAGTACCTTCCACATCTATATGTACTTTCCTCAAGGATCGCCTCGATTTCACCAAGTCCCTTTCACTACTATTGTTCCCGCACTAATCTCATCCTAGGCTTACCCTAGGGAAATCTCTGACCCACTCTCTGCAATCAGCTAGATAAGAAGCCCCTGCTACCTCTCCCTAACTAGCTCGCGAATACCATTACATATTAATTAGACCAGATAATTATTCGAATGAGAGGTATCTCCCTACAACGGTTGGACTTAGACAAGAGCTTCACAATAGGGAAAAACCTAACCTTCTGAAATTATTCAGTCCTCATAATATGTAACTTAGTGTATTCGTTTACTAGTTAGTTAAAGAGAACTAGAACTCCTAAAAGCACAAAGCAGCAACATTCGAGCATTGAGTAACCAAAACCAAGCATATCCTAATCATGTCATCATATCACTGACTAATCAGTACTAGCATGCAGTTCAATAAGCACATAGAGTAGGCATATAAGGCATACTTCCTAGATCCTTAGCCCTAATCTAGCATGCAGTTCACATATTCACAAATCATATCAAAATATAAACATGTATGTGTAATTTGGGAGAACTTACTTGAGCTCGGCTGATTGCATGCACCACACCCTTTTATCTTTTTTAAATAGTTTTTATAAAAATGATTTCCTTTTGAAAATTTTCATACCAAGTCCTCAGTTTGAGTTCATACACACACCGGGAGTGTGCCCAAATCCCTCAAACCAAGGCTCTGATACCAACTTGAAACATCCAAAATTCAGAACCCAAAAATTTCATTTTTAATCATTAAATAAAACCATAGTTATCAAAATCATCCCATCAAAACACAAGTCATAGTGTCCAAAACATCACAATCAGCGTATCATATAAAAAACATCAGAGTAAGCATCCCAAGCTAAACATCATGGTGTGTGCAATGCAGTCATCCCGAGCTCTTCCCTTTGCTACCAAAAGTACCTGAAACCAAAAATGTAAACCGTAAGCACGAAGCTTAGTGAGTTTCCCATACTACCACATACCATACACACATTCATGTACGATGGGCCCTGCCCGACATCAGATTATATCCGGCATCGGGCCCCTCACAGCATCGAGCCCGACCCGGCATCGGACATTGCCCGACATCGAGCTGAGCTCGGCATGCATATAACATATCAACAATACACATATAATAATCATAACATACAGGCATTCATCGGGCACTGCCCGACATCAGACTATAGTCCGGAAAGCAGATATATATATTCATCGGGCACCGCCCAACATCAGACCTTAGTTTGGAAACATACAATACAGACACATGAAAGAATCACGAAGACATCAAGCATAAAAACATTCCTCGGGCATTTCCCGGCATCGGACATTGTCTGTAAAGCATATAAACATTCATCGGGCACTGCCCGACATCGGACCTTAGTCCGGAACATAAAATCATACATACATATATATGAGCCGGCATTGGTGCCTTATACCCGTTCACACAAGAGGAAACTCACCTCAAATGCCAGATGCTAGCTGAAATGTCTCCGCTCCGGAATCAGCTCTACTCAACCCCTAAACCAAAACAACCTCTTAAATGGCATGCTATACTCATAAACCCTTAAAGGTCAACTTTGGTCAAAGTCAGAGTCAAAGTCAAAGTCAACCTCAAAGTCAAATTCAAAGTCAACGTTCTGAGTTAACTCAACTCGTCGAGTTACTCCTCCAACTCGCCGAATTTACATAAATCTCATAATCGTAATATCACAATCCAAATCGTCGAGTTTTTGTTTAACTCGTTGAGTTCCTGCTTTTTCAACCGAACCGGGAAATCCCAAACCAACTCGCCGAGTCCTCTTATGGACTCGTCGAGTTCATCAGTCTGCCAGCTCCCTTAATGCATTAAGTCCCTACTCTTCGAACCAAAACCCTATATGTCCAGATTTGGGCTGAAAACACTGCTAGAAGGGTAAAGTTTCCAACTTTACCCATTAATATCCTTCCTAAAGAGATTAAGCTCAAACCCTAACCCAAAAGCCCAAAGACTTAATCCAAAAACCATTAAAACTATAAGGTAGACCATGAGGTCATAAATCTGGACTCTAGGGACTAAACGATCACATAAAGTCTTGAACTTTATCTACATGCATGGTAGACCATGAGTGCCCCTCAACACCCTAGATGAAACATCCCAAAAATCAAGACCAAAATTTTCATTTTTAATTATTAATAAAACCATAGTTGTCAAATCATCGCATAAAATCATAAGTCATTGTATCTCAAAACATCATAATCGTCGGTCAAATATATCAGAGTAAAAACATCCCAGGCTAAAATCATGGTGTCTGCATTGCAATCATCCCGAGCTCTTCCCTTTGCTACGGGAAGTACCTGAAACCAAAACTGAAAACCATAAGCACGAAGCTTAGTAAGTTACCCAAATACCACATACCATACATATCGACTGATCCATACATGCCATACATAACCATGAGCCATACATATCAATCATGATCATATAAGATGCTATGTGACGCACATAGTCTTTCCGTTATGCCACAGGCCGCCATGTGGTCTTTCTTGCCAAGCCGGGGGCCACTAATGGGTCTTACAGACAAGTGTCAGGAGCCACCTCCGGGTCTTCCGTGAAAGCAATCATAGAGACAACTAGCATACAAACTACTCTGGCTACATAACATATTGTGTGCCAGGAGCCGCCTCCTGGTCTTTCATACATAATGCCAAGGGCTAACCCCCGGGTCTTCCTACCATACATAATATCATATAGTGTGACCGTAGCCGCCTCCTGGTCTTTCATACATAATACCTAGGGCTAACCTCTGGGTCTTCCTACCATACATAAACCAAATGGGTCGGCATTGGTGCCTTCAACCCATACAAACAGTGAGGAGACTCACGTCGCACCGCTAAAGTCCCGTGAATAAATCTCTAACTGCTGGCGGACAGATATCCGAATTGTCAACATCAAAACAAAACCCAATTAACCATTTGGGTTTCAATGCATAATCCATAAATCCACACTTGGGGTAAAAGGACCATTTTACCCCTTTCCTAGATTGGTTCAAAACCAAGGCCCAATTTCACACTTTGAAAGCCCAAAAGCCAAATAATCAACCAAGGCCCAACATATGGCCCAATTTTCCAAATTGTGCCCAAACCCCCCACATGGGCCTTACCCTAAAGCCTGTCCAAATATTCTAGTCCATATACTTGTTCTTGGATGGCCCATCAATAGACCACACAGCTAGGTGTGACATCCCCAAAATCACGGCCAGAAAAGACCGGTTTAATTTATGCTTTTAAAATGATTTCAGAGTAATCCTTTGATTAAAAGAGTTGCGGAATTTGTTCCCAAAACGAAATATGATAAAATAAGATTTACCAAAGCATTTCATAAAGAAATGTATTTTCATTATATAACAAAACTCGGGATGTCATGTTCCGATAAACAGACCAAAAGCATAAACATTACAATACAGACCTTACAACAGTTATATAAAACAACAGGTCTATAATCCAAAAATAACTTGACAAGTCATCCAACTTATGCTCTGGCGCCACTACCTGTAATACAAAGAAAACTGAGTGGGTCAGGCTTGGGAGCCTGGTGAGCATATAGGGTTTTCAACCCACAATAAATAATTATATTTAATTCCACCAACCAACAATAACCCAATTACCCATTCCCGTTATTCTCACTTTACGTCCCTAAGACAACTAACATAAGGGACCTAGTCTAAGAATATTTCATCGGGGCGACAACACATGCTTCGAGGATTCCTCAGCAATATAAGTCAAATAAGGCAACCATGAGGGGGATGGAGTACAGCGAATGAACACCCAAGTTCATTAACACCTACAGGTGGCGAGCCTGCTAGCGTTCCACAAGACTGTCTAGAAAAGTCTGTGGTCGTCATCTAAACTCCGCTAGATGACTAAATCAAAAACATCGAGGCCTCTCATCTTTTTATCACAAGACAACTATCTACCCATGTTCTACCCAACATTTTAGTAGATAAAATATACATTTTAATACATAGTTTAAAACCTGTATAGTATGTTCATTCAAAACACATTCTAGATAAAAGATGAGACACATAAACATAACACGTATTTCATAGAGAATAAATCATATCTATGAGATTAGAAGATAACATCGATACACTCACATAACACATATACTTAGTACGTTAAATCGATACTTGTATAAGATCGTGCATTTGAAAGAGATTATGTACCCCCTTCAAATCAACACCAATATATAAACACATAACACGTATTTCATAGTAAATACTTCGTATTTATGTATTAGAAGAAAGTAACTACACACTCACTTGTTAAGACGATGTTGGGACAACAGTTTGGCTCTTCAAGTGGAAATTCTTCGATGGATCCGGGATATCTTCACACACCGGATTTCTCGCGGGCAGAGCTTCGGCTCAGAAACTCTTTTCTTCTCGGGATCTTCGGGCTTCGGGACTTGCTTCGGGTCTCGGGATGATACCGGGGCTTCGGGGGTACTTCTTTGCACGTAAATCGAGGTAATATGGGTGAGAGAAGGGTGAATTAGCAACCTTGGCCGGCTGCCCCTTCAAATCTATTTATAGGGCAAATTTCTCATTTTCCACGTCCTGGGCACTTCTTCCACGTCGTGGGCTTGATCGTCATTGCATGCGTCATCGTCCATTTGCTCTGTCAGGCTCCAGAAGGCGTCAGAAGCCATGCCACGTCGTGGGCACTGTTTCTACGTCGTGGCCACTAACAGTTTTGGGGTTTTGCGCCCCGAACTTCAGAAATTCGTAACTTTCGCATACGAACTCCGTTTTCGACGTTCTTTATATCGACGTGTAGGTGAGATTATGCTCTACAACTCTCGTTTAGACTCTATTGGCTAAATTTGACTTTATTTTTAATATATTATAATTATATTACTTTTACATTATTTTTAGTAGGCCGGGACAGGAAAACTCCATTAGAAATTCATAACTTCTTCATCCGACGTCCGTTTTCGTCTGTCTTTTTACCGTTGGACTACTATCGATGAGATCTTCGATTCTCGTTTAGATTGTTTTGGCTAAAAATCACTCGATCTCATATTCGAGTATTCGGGCTGCATACCGCTAAGTCGAAACTTCGGAAAATCATAACTTCCTCATACGAAGTCAGATTTGGGTGTTCTTTTTATGAACGCTCTCGGTTTAACATAATCTACGACTTTAATTTAGATCACTAAGGCTAGATATTGCTCTATCTTAAATTCATATTTTACGTCACTCAACGTCGTGCCGGTTCTATCACGAAACTTCGACATGTCATAACTTTTTCGTTATAACTCGGATTTCGACATTCTTTATATCTCTGGAATCCTTGTTTCAACCACTACATCTTCAAGCAAAGATATCGGGCTTATCTCACACTTTACTTTTGACGCTTATTTTATTATTAATCCATTAAATTATAATAATTAAGAAAACAAACATGTAAATCACATAATTCACATAATACTCAAATATTTCATCATTAATACTTCAAAAAGAGTTACAAGGGTTAACCTAGACTATTACATCAACAATAATGCCTAGCCTGGAAACACGGGCGTTACAATTCTCTCCACCTTAGGATGATTCCGTCCCCGGAATCACACATCAACAAACAAATGCGGATAGCGACTCATCATGTCACTCTCCGTCTCCCAGGTGAGATTTGACCCATTCGTATGTTTCCAACGGACAAACACTAATTCGACCATCTTGCGTCGTAATTTCTTAGTCTTTCGGTCAACGATTGCCTCAGGTTCTTCAATCAACCTTTTGTTTTCATCCAATCTTAATTAAGAAATCGGAATAATGTCAGGAACTTCTCCCGTGAAATTCCTCAGATAGCACACATGAAAAGTGTTATGAATACCATCTAGTTCTTCGGGCAATTCTAGCTTGTAAGCTTGGTTCCCAATCCTCTAAAGAACTTTAAACGGTCCAATAAACCTTGGACTCAACTTTCCCCTTTTACCAAATCTTATAAGTCCCTTCCACGGCGAGACTTTAAGAAAAACCGAATCTCCAACTTCAAAAGTCATCGGTCTTCGCTTTTTGTCAGCATAGCTCTTTTGACGATCTTGAGCTGCTAACATTCTTTCCCTGATCACTTTCAACTTCTCAGCAGTCTGATGGACCATCTCGGGTCCCATAAACTGCTTTTCTCCAGCCTCAAGCCAACAAGACGGCGTACAACACTTCTGTTCGTACAAAGCTTGATAAGGTGCCATCTTTATGCTCGAGTGGAAACTATTATTGTAGGAAAATTCTACCAAAGGTAAATGTTCATCCCAGTTACCTAGGAATTCCAGTGTACATGCTCTCAGCATATCTTCAAGTGTTTGTATCGTTCTTTGACTCTGACCATCAGTCTGTGGATGGTAAGCTGTACTTAAACACAACTTGGTACCCATTTCCTCTTGTAGACTTTTCCAAAATCGTGACGTGAAACGACTATCACGATCTGATACAATTGTTAGAGAAACACCGTGAAGTCTCACAATTTCCTTCACGTAAGCATTCGCAAGCTTATCCATAGACCATTTTTCATTGGCTGCTATGAAGTGTGCACTCTTGGTGAAACGATCCACGACCACCCAAATCATGTCGTGACCGCTCTTTGTCCTGGGCAGTTTAGTGACAAAATCCATTGCGATGTCTTCCCATTTTCCCATAGGTACAGGCAAAGGTTCTAAACTCCCATATGGTTTCTGATGTTGTGCCTTAACCCTCGCACAAGTCACATACTCGGCCACATACTTTGCTATATCAAGCTTCATCGTCGGCCACCAGTAATAGGGCTTCAGGTCTCTATACATTTTAGTGCTACCTGGATGAATCGAGTACATGGTTTTGTGAGCTTCTTCCATCAGAATATCTCTTATTCCTCCAGACTTAGGTACCCAAATCCGATCTTGGAACACCTTCAGTCCGTGACTGTTTATACCGAACACTAACGTTTTACCCAAACGTTCCTCCTTTCGGTCATTCTTCTCTAAAGCTTCTTCTTGAGCTTTCTTTATACTCTCCACAATTGTCGAGACAACTTCTATTCTCAACGCTCTTAGCCTTTTTCTCTCAACATTGACTTTCCGACTGAGAGCATCAGCAACAACATTAGCTTTACCGGGGTGGTAAAGTATCTCACAGTCGTAGTCCTTGAGTAATTCTAGCCAGCGTCGTTGCCTCATATTTAACTGTTTCTGATTAAAGAGATATTGGAGACTCTTATGATCAGTGAAAAGTTTGCACTTCGTGCCATAGAGGTAATGCCTCCATATTTTCAGAGCAAAAACTACCGCTGCCAACTCCAAATCGTGAGTAGGGTAGTTCTTTTCAAGCTCCTTTAGCTGTCGAGACGCATATGCTATCACCTTTTCTCTTTGGGTCAAAACACAACCCAACCCAACACCAGACGCATCGCTATAAACAGCGAAGTCTTCAACTCCATCGGGTAGAGATAAAATCGGTGCCTCACATAGCTTCTTCTTTAGCAACTCGAATGCTTCTATATGCTTATCACTCCAAGCATAAGCAGATCCTTTGTGGGTCAAAGCTGTTAATGGAGTAGCGATCGAAGAAAAGCCTTGGATAAACCTTCAGTAATATCCGGCTAATCCTAAAAAGCTTCGGATCTCCGTAGGACTTTTTGGTTGTTCCCACTTCATTACAGCCTCAATCTTTGCTGGATCAACCATTATCCCTTCTTGGTTGACCACGTGACCCAAGAATTGGACTTCTCGAATCCAAAAATCACATTTGGAGAACTTTGCATACAGCTCCTCCTTCTTCAAAACTTCTAACACTTCTCGCAAGTGTCTGCCATGCTCCTCTTGGCTTTTCGAATAAATCAGAATGTCGTCTATGAACACTATCATAGATTTATCAAGGAATGGATTACAAACCCGATTCATTAAATCCATGAATGTTGCCGGAGCATTGGTTAGTCCAAACGACATAACCAAAAACTCGTAGTGTCCATATCGTGTCCTGAATGCAGTTTTCTCGATATTCTGCTCTCTTACTTTCAGCTGATGATATCCTGACCTTAGGTCGATCTTTGAAAAATAACTCGAGCCTTGCAATTGATCAAACACGTCATCAATCCTTGGCAACGGGTATCTATTATTTATCGTTGTCTTATTTAGCTCTCTGTAATCGATGCACATTCTCATGCTCCCGTCTTTCTTCTTTACGAATAACACCGAAGCTCCCCAGGGTGATGAACTAGGTCTAATGAAACCTTTGTCCAATAACTCCTGAAGTTGCATCATCAGCTCCTTCATCTCCGTTGGTGCTAATCGGTACGGTGCTTTTGCTATTGGCGTGGTTCCTGGTAACAAGTCTATTCTGAACTCCACTTGTCTATGAGGTGGTAATCCAGGAAGATCTTCGGGAAATACTTCCGGATAATCACACACCACTGGAATATTCTGCATCACCTTCTTTTCCTTCTTAGTATCGATCACGAATGCTAAATATGATGTACATCTCTTGGTCAAACACTTTCTGGCTTTCATTAGGGAAATGATTCCAGAATTCACTCTGCGTTTATCCCCATACACCATAAATGACTCTTTCCCTGGCGGGTTTACTTTTACTATCTTCTTCTTGCATAAAATCTCGGCATCATTGGCGCTAAGCCAATCCATTCCCAGAACGATGTCGAAACCATTTAGTTCGATAGGCAATAATTCCTCGTGAAACTTATTCCCATTAAGGTCGATTAAGATGTTTTTCATACGATTGCTAACAGGTACAAACTTGCCACTAGCAACTTCGACTAACAAAGCATTATCTAGTCTATCAATAGGCAAAGCTAGTTTTCTACCAAACTCATACGAAATAAAGGAGTAGTTGGCTCCAGAATCAAACAAAATTTGAGCAGGTAATTCGTTTACGAGAAAGGTACCTGAAGCGACATCAACTTCATCCTTCGCAGCTTCCAGTGTCATCTGAAAGGCTCTCGCCTTCGGTTTTGGAGAAATGTTGGGCTTAGCTGCCTCCTTCTTCTTCGGACAGTCTTTCAAAATGTGTCCCTCTTCATTACAACCAAAACACATCCTTTTGTTGGACGGACACTCATTGGCAAAATGCCTAATTTTTCCACACTTGTAGCAGGTTACATCCTCACTACATTTCCCAAAGTGCTTTTTCTTGCATTTCTCACACCATTTCGCTTCGCCTCCTTTTCCTCCAAACTTTTTCGAATCAGACTTCGAAAATTTGCTTTTCTTATTGGAACCTGAAGTTCCTTCAAAGTTTCTCTTCTCGCCAACTTCAACCTTGCTGGCGATTCTTCCCTTGATCATGTCCTCAACAGACTTGGCAGCCCAAATAGCTGCCTCTAGAGTAGGTGCCTGACGTACTGGCACCGCGTACTCCCATGGGAGTCCCTTTGCGTACCGGTCAACTTTAGTCAGCTCGTCTGGGACGATGCGCAAAGCAAACTCCATCTTGTCTGTGAAGTTATTAGTATATTCATCAACTGACATGCTGCCTTTCGTCAATGTCAGAAACTTGTTTTCCAACTCCAACAGATTTTGGGCCGAACAGAACTTGCGCTTGAACTGCACCAAGAACTCTGCCCATGTCAGTTGCAGTGGCTCATTAGGGCTTAGGGTCTTCCCTAAAGTGTTCCACCAACGAACAGCTCCACCCCTGAACTGGCATACTGCGAAAGTGGTCTGCAACTTGCCTCTGCAGCCACACGTCATGAAGGCTAGCTCCATTTCCGATATCCAATCCATGACTCCGATCGGGTCCTCGTTTCCAGTGAAGGTCGATGGTTTGCAAGTCAAAAAGTCCTTGTACTTGCACCCCACTCCATCATTCCTTCCATCCTGGTTGTTTTGCCTAACTATCGGTGAGTTGGCTTGACCAACAGATCCACTGAAGTCTCCTCCTTCCGAGTGCCCTTCATTTAATTCGGGCTCTTCCACTTGAATTGACAGTACTTCACGATTCTGTTGAAGCAACTGCCTAGTCTCCTCCATCTGACGATCCAACATTGTTTGAATCATCATATGTACACCAGCCATTGTCATTGGCTCAGGTGCTGCTGCTACAACAAGTATTTGCTCAATCACTGGTATTTAATTCCTGTTTTCATCAGCATTTCCAACTCCACTCCTCGTTCTCACCATTTTTGATCCATACACCGAATAAGGTGAAATTAGATCCACATTCACGATAGATATTCAAATCATCCTTATAACTCCGAAACGTTTACATGCTAGTTCTAATATCGTAGACGTACGCTTAGAATCCTACACACATAAGGTTTCCAGATCCGGTCGGCAACAGACCATAGATCCGAACAAATAATATCATATATGGAAAACATATAACATTTAGCACATAAAAGCATTTTAGGCAATTTTCCTAAAATAAACTAGTGCTCGTGTCTAAAATATAACAGACACACATCTCACAATTTCACTTAGCATTCCAAGTTTAAGTCTAGAAATCCTACAAATTCCTAGTTCGCTTAAACTAATGTTCTGATACCAACTGTGACATCCCCAAAATCACGGCCAGAAAAGACCGGTTTAATTTATGCTTTTAAAATGATTTCAGAGTAATCCTTTGATTAAAAGAGTTGCGGAATTTGTTCCCAAAACGAAATATGATAAAATAAGATTTACCAAAGCATTTCATAAAGAAATGTATTTTCATTATATAACAAAACTCGGGATGTCATGTTCCGATAAACAGACCAAAAGCATAAATATTACAATACAGACCTTACAACAGTTATATAAAACAACAGGTCTATAATCCAAAAATAACTTGACAAGTCATCCAACTTATGCTCTGGCGCCACTACCTGTAATACAAAGAAAACTGAGTGGATCAGGCTTGGGAACCTGGTGAGCATATAGGGTTTTCAACCCACAATAAATAATTATATTTAATTCCACCAACCAACAATAACCCAATTACCCATTCCCGTTATTCTCACTTTACGTCCCTAAGACAACTAACATAAGGGACCTAGTCTAAGAATATTTCATCGGGGCGACAACACATGCTTCGGGGGTTCCTCAGCAATATAAGTCAAATAAGGCAACCATGAGGGGGATGGAGTACAGCGAATGAACACCCAAGTTCATTAACACCTACAGGTGGCGAGCCTGCTAGCGTTCCACAAGACTGTCTAGAAACGTCTGTGGTCGTCATCTAAACTCCGCTAGATGACTAAATCAAAAACATCGAGGCCTCTCATCTTTTTATCACAAGACAACTATCTACCCATGTTCTACCCATCATTTTAGTAGATAAAATATACATTTTTATACATAGTTTAAAACCTGTATAGTATGTTCATTCATTACACATTCCAGATAAAAGATGAGACACATAAACATAACACGTATTTCGTAGAGAATAAATCATATCTATGAGATTAGAAGATAACATCGATACACTCACATAACACATATACTTAGTACGTTAAATCGATACTTGTATAAGATCGTGCATTTGAAAGAGACTATGTACCCCCTTCAAATCAACACCAATATATAAACACATAACACGTATTTCATAGTAAATACTTCGTATTTATGTATTAGAAGAAAGTAAATACACACTCACTTTTTAAGACGATGTTGGGACAGCACTTCGGCTGTTCAAGTGGAAATTCTTCGATGGATCCGGGATATCTTCACACACCGGATTTCTCGCAGGCAGAGCTTCGGCTCGGAAACTCTTTTCTTCTCGGGATCTTCGGGCTTCGGGACTTGCTTCAGGTCTCGGGATGATAGCGGGGCTTCGGGGGTACTTCTTTGCACGTAAATCGAGGTAATATGGGTGAGCGAAGGGTGAATTAGCAACCTTGGCCGGCTGCCCCTTCAAATCTATTTATAGGGCAAATTTCTCATTTTCCACGTCCTGGGCACTTCTTCCACGTCGTGGGCTTGATCGTCATTGCATGCGTCATCGTCCACTTGCTCTGTCAGGCTCCAGAAGGCGTCAGAAGCCATGCCACGTCGTGGGCACTGTTTCCACGTCGTGGCCACTGACAGTTTTGGGGTTTTGCGCCCCGAACTTCAGAAATTCATAACTTTCGCATACGAACTCCGTTTTCGACGTTCTTTATATCGACGCGTAGGTGCGGTTATGCTCTACAACTCTCGTTTAGACTCCATTGGCTAATTTTGACTGTATTTTTAATATATTATAAATATATTACTTTTACATTATTTTTAGTAGGCCGGGACAGGAAAACTCCATTAGAAATTCATAACTTCTTCATCTGACGTCCGTTTTCGTCTGTCTTTTTACCGTTGGACTACTACCGACGAGATCTTCGATTCTCGTTTAGATTGTTTTGGCTAAAAATCACTCGATCTCATATTCGAGTATTCGGGCTGCATACCGCTAAGTCGAAACTTCGGAAAATCATAACTTTCTCATACGAAGTCAGATTTGGGTGTTCTTTTTATGAACGCTCTCGGTTTAACATAATCTACGACTTTAATTTAGATCACTAAGGATAGATATTGCTCTATCTTAAATTCATATTTTACGTCACTCAGCGTCGTGCCGGTTCTGTCGCGAAACTTCGTCAGGTCATAACTTCTTCGTTATAACTCAGATTTCGGCATTCTTTATATCTCTGGAATCCTTGTTTCAACCACTACATCTTCAAGCAAAGATATCGAGCTTATCTCACACTTTAATTTTGACGCTTATTTTATTATTAATCCATTAAATTATAATAATTAAGAAAACAAACACGTAAATCACATAATTCACATAATACTCAAATATTTCATCATTAATACTTCAAAAAGAGTTACAAGGGTTAACCTAGACTATTACATCAACAATAATGCCTAGTTTGGAAACGCGGGCGTTACACTAGGCCCAACAGAAAGGCCCAAATTAAAACCCAACACAATTAGCGTTTTCACATGAAATGACGATTAGGATTAATTAGAAACATTTAACCCATTAAGGACTTAATCCATTAAGTCCATCAATCTACTAGGTTAATCATATAGTATGGTCGGGCTTAATTCATAATTCCAATCCAATGGTCCAAAATGCAGGTCCCGCCAAGTCCAAATTAAAATCTCCGAGATTAGGGTTTTCAAAACCCTAATTAGGGTTTCCAACCCAAAACATGCCAATAAGTCCCAAAATCTAAGTCTTCAGATCAATTAGGGTTTCATTAGGTCAACTAGGGTTTTATTAGGCTGGGCAGTGGGCACTACCCACTACCACCTCGGGTAGTGGTGGTTAACGACGGCTCACGGCGGCGGCCACCACCTCGTGGTGGTGGTTATGATTCTAGTCCAAATCACTTGCAAACATCCCAAAAGCAATCCAATCACACGCAATACACATCACCACCCAACACGGTGGCTGATGGCGGCAGAAGGCGGCAGCCACCACCTCACGGTGGTGGTGGTGGGTGTTCCGGCCAAAAACAACATGTACAACTTCACACCCATAAAGGACACTCTCACACACACAAAACACACACACAACTACCTCTCACGGTTGCTGGTGGCGACATTGGGTAGCAAAATGGCAGCCACCATGGTTGGCTGCCATGGTGGTTCGCCTCACCTCCGACCAACATTCTTCACGAGTTCTAGCAGCAACATGCGTAAAACGCAACGAGAAACCACCACTCCCATCCACCCACTTGGTGGCCGACGACACCGAGGTTAACAGAAACGGCGGCCCAAGGCCATCGGCGATCATAGCTGTCATACGCGACGTCAAACCACAGAAAGAACGAAGAAAAAGAATAGATGGGTGGCGATATTCCTTACCGAAAGCTTCCCTTTCATTCACGAACCGCACCGCGATGTACACAGCTCCAATGATAGGTCTCGGTGGTTCATCCGGCTACACATGACGTCTTCGGCAGGAGGGGTTGCGTTTCGATGGCGAAGCAGCCGCTTGGCAGCCGTGTCTGATCGGAAAACGAACGAGGAAGAAAGGTGGCAGCTATATTGAACATGTTAGAGTTACGGTTGAATCATGAGGACAGGAGGGAAAAAGGATACTAGGTTGATCCCATGTTCCTTCCAAACTTGTGCCTCATTTTCCAGCTTCAGTCCCTCCTCACAAGATTTGTTTTGAATTTAAATCCAAGATTTACCCTTAAGCCCTTGCCTTCAAAAATCCTTTCATAATAAGTCCATAATTTACCAAACACACCCTGACTTCTGAAATCCTTTTCAAATTAAACCCATAACTTACTAAACATCCCTCAATCTTCAAAATCTTTATAAATTAATCCCGAAGTTAGATTTTAACCCCCAAACTCTCAATTATGACTGTTTAGTCCCCACAACCAACGCCTTGCTAAATTATTCCGCATTTAGGGCTACTTTTCATTTATTAATTTTATCTATTTATTTATTTAATAAACGGAATGTTACAGTTCTCCCCCACTTAAATTCGATTTCGTCCTCGAAATCATTCGTTACCATTGCCAGCACGCCCAACAACTTGAGCAACACGGCCATAACCTCGTGCATACCCCAGCCTTTCCCAGGCAACCAAAATCCAAAACCGACCCTCGTAGGGTTCTAAAACCCGAAGTTGAACTAATTCCTTATAAAATAACCACGCTTACACAAGCAGAAATCTGAAGTCTTGAGATGGTCTGACTCCCCGACAGACCACCCATGCTGAGCTTTACTAAGCTTAATCTTCCTCGATTGATCGGCCAATTGCACGCTTCCAGCCTTAATTATCTTGATGCCACCATTAGAAACAAAATCACTGACCATAATCAACTGTAGAGCACGTATACTTGACAGAAGGCTCAGTTAATCCTTCAAGTAGAAGATCCATTCCTGCAACGGTTAGACTCAAACGAGAGCTGCGCAACAAAGTCAAACCAATTACACTGAGATTATTTAATCCAAACTGCAAGTGACTTAGCACTTTCGATCCACAAGCTACTCCAGACATATGAATCTCCAAATTACTACTATTATCTAAAGCATCATGTTGCCTCCTATCCGTTTTCCAAAGGCAATCGAGATCTCCATGGTCCCCAACTTATCAGGAATACTGAATTGTTGTCCGGTTGCTGAGCCAAGAGTAACCTCACAGTCGCCCCACGCGACTTCCGAAGAGGACTTGGCTATCGAAATCTGCCCTAACCATATTGCCACTCATGGCTCCATTATTCCTTCTGATCCTCCTGATCATGATAGTCCTACTACCTGTTGCCATCGAATCTAATAGGACAAGTGAATGCTACCAGAACCACTGTAGTCTTACATCACACCTGGTCTCCAACGACCTACCGTTTCCCGAATCCGAATCACACTGTAGCCTACTCACATTTGTGTGGATAACCCGCCCTGGCCTAAATCATCCAAAGGAATCCGTGAGTGACTTAGCATTACCCAAGCAATCAGTTACCCATCCAATCCTGAAATCCTAAAACACTAATACTGCCAAGCATATATGGGTGTTGGCCTACCCTTCGGTCTATTTCAACTGGATACTACCGAGCTTATCTGGGTGCTGGCCTCCCCTTCGGTCTATTTCAACCGGATCCTGGCCGGAACACCGGAACTGTCCGGAACGGCATGCTATGGCCTTTTACATAATCCTACAAACTGACCCACCCGAGCCTAACTTATCTGAATGAACCTGTGAATGCTTACGACTTATTCCGTAGTCTAACAACACTTTCTCACACTATCTGGCTGCTAGTGAATACTACGACTATCCCGCAGTCTTACAGCACTTCCACGCTGTCTCGATGCCGGTGAATGCTACGGCTATCCCACAGTCTTACAACACTTTCCACGCTGTGTCAATTGATGATTACCAATTCAAACACATACAACGTCGAGCACACACATGATCTAACCTCCCAAATTGAACTCATGTCCTGACTGGAATCCACAAACTGATTCCCTAAAGCCTTCTGTCAAACGTTACGAGAATGCGATCTCATTATTGGCAAATTTTCAAACTTCCAACTCACACCATCCTCAATCCATACAGCCGCTTTGGTTGTCTTCCTTCTTGACAAGGATGTGAAACTTATCCCATTTTCAAAACTACTCCTGCTTCTGAATCCCTGGACGATTCTCCCCCACTTAGATTCGACTAAGTCTTCACAATACATGAAAACTGAAGAATTCCCAATCGTTCTCACTTTCTAACGATCGATATGATGACAACCAGCTCTTACCAACTAGTGCTCCATTACTAGCCAATTCCAAAAGATCACATAACTTCTATGAACCAGACGAACACTTCCCGAATCCCCGCGAAACCGATAACTCTAGATGCTTGAAATGATACCACACTCGAATATTAAAGACCAAAAGACAGATGTTCCCACCAATACCTCTGCAACGAGCCGCTTCCCTTGGCGCTTCCATCAGTTCGTCAATAACGGTTACTGATACCACCGAATCCTAACAATTCTGAATAACCATCCTGCGGAACTCTGACCGCAGACCTTCCACATAACACCCCTGAACCGATCTCCACCATAAACCAGATGACATTGTACACTCTCAACTCGCAATTAGGGAAATGACCTTTGACTATCCACAAATAATTCTCGGCATGCAAATGGCATATGACATCGGTTGAAGATATAACCCAAACACAAGCAGGGAAAGAAACCTGGAGATACACTTACCCAAACCCTTGGAACGAAAGACTCCATCGTACCGTTTCCCGCAAGTGCTGCACTGAATTCGGCCATGTTGGCCTCTCAAAAGCTGATCCAAAATCTTGGGTCTCTTCCCGAGACTCTCCAATATATGCAACTGATCTGGTTCCCTCTTCCCAATGTGCTCCAATTCAGTATCCCGTTCACGGGCTCTACAAATCATATCATTCCGTGTCTCGCTCCCCGAGATACTCACGATCTCCCTGATATCATTCTGTAGTATGTCATGATACTTTACATTCTTAATTTCCTCTTCTACTGCATACTGCGGTACCAAATAAGCCCTCTACCGAAACTTGGCAGTAATCTCTGCCACAGTCTCAGTAGTCTGACAGAGATCCAAAAACTTTCGCGCCAACTGCTATGCCTCAATCGCCTGAGCAAACTCTGCTCGTAATCTGGCCAAAAAGTCATCCCATGACATAGCGTAAACCGTTTCATCACCCAACTCACTACCAACCTCTTCCCATCAATCATGTGCCCTGTCTTTCAGGAGGCAGGAAGCAGTTGGACGTTGTCCCTCTCTGCACAACGGCTGGTATGAAAAGCATTGGCGACATTTACGAACCATCTGCTAATAGCAATGAGGTCCTTAGCCCCATAATATTCTGGAGCTCCACAAGCTCTGAACTCCGAAACGTGAACATAGGTGTCCCTATCATGGCCGCTATCTCAGTGTGGAATGCACTCAACCTCTCATAAAGAATCTCCAAAATGCCCTCCTTCACCATACCGAAGATCACAAGAGATTGGTAAGCGATACTGTGCGTAATCTCAGATGGAATGAACTCCCTCATCTGATCATCGAGCTTCCCGGCTCAAGAGTCAGAGCCTGATCCCTCGCTGGCACCAGAACTATCATCTGGTCTACCACATAGTGTCACCATACTCGAAAATACAACATCATAATCATCAGAATACTCATCATAACTCGAGGGATATGACACACTACAAGTTCCCTGGGTTCATCTCAACCTTCATTGATTCGAGTACGGATCCTCTGCTTTCAGTAGTATGTGATGGGTTTTGAGCACTACATCATTCCTATGGTGTACATGCAAACCCTAAAGCTTTGGATCTAGTTTGTCTAATGAACATGCAATAATCATCCAAAGCCATAAACCCTAGATCTAGCAAGTGTAATCGATATTAACATAAGAATAGGGTTTAGATCTTACCTTGATTGTTATGTAGTAATAACAATCTCAAATCCTCCTTGTAATTGGCTTCTGAAAACTTAATGTCACAAATGTCACACCTCTAATGGCTCACAAACACCAAGAGCAAGAAGATGACTTAGGAGAAGAGAAGGAGGCACCAAAAACATCTAAGAAACCCTAAGGAACACTTAGCCACGTTTTTGGGTGCCCTATGGGTCATTATATAGTGAGGCCATTAGGGTTTTGAACTAGGAAACCCTAATCTGGCTGCTTAGGCCCTAAGCAGCCATGAACTTCCTCCTTAGAGGCCTTGGACGAATTCTCATGGGTTTCCCCATAGATTTCGTCCACTCCATCCTTTATGGAGTCCATTAGCCCAATATCCAACTATCACACAATTGACAGTTCTAGTCCCCTTTATTTAATTAATGTCTTTTAGCCACAAAATTAATTCTTATTAATTCTTGACTAATATTAATTAAACAATATGATTTCTCTTATAATATATTATTCACATAATATATTAATAAATCATAATTAATCTCTTTCTCCACAAATCATCCTATCAAGTTGCTTTGATGAAGGCAACCCAAAAGGACCATGCTCACAATCGGGTCAAGTACATACCAAAATAGTTATGGACTTAGACAAAAATCCAATAGTCTCCCACTTAGATAAGTCTAATAACTATTCTGCGTATGACTTCAAACCCGATCAGCAATCGTAGCTTTCAAAAACCGCTGTCAACTCTGATCTTATCAGAAGCGTGTCCTTTAGATAAGGGATCATATATTCCTCCATTCTAGATATCGTATGAACTGAGACATGGATTTTTAATCATACTCTCTGTTCATATGTTGTTTCCCGATTTCCAATTTATGACGACTGACAACTGACTACAATTGAACACATCAACTTAGTCCCGGCTTGGCCAAGCGCTTAGGGTGTCATCACTAAATCATTGAGGGGCCCACATATATCGCTTTTATCCCACTTTGGGTAAAAGGAACGGATAAACTTCGACTCAATGTTCGCTTGTACTCACTCACCGAATCACACACAACAATACGTTTTATAACACCAAGTTACTGGTGCGTTTACATATTATCAATGTGTAACCGACTCGCAAGATACAACTCACACATGTCGGTTTCAAGAATATAAGATATTATCGTCTCACCAATCACTCATGATAAAATCCATGAAGCGATCCAAGTGAGTGTGGGTTTAATCCAATACTCTAATCTTATAGCAGCACTCATGAATTCTGCAGCAAACTTGTGCCATGTCTAAACACTTTAGACAATCTACAGACGGATTCATGACAGTCTTCATTCATACCTACTTCCAAAGTATGAGCGACTGTGGAGGGTTTGAATAATCTTATTATTCGGGAAGTCAAAACATGCAAAGTGAAACACAAGAATAATACTAATCCTATATGGCCCCAAACCTTTGAGTATAAATAAAACACCTTTTATTTAATCACCATATTGATTACTCATTATTTGTTGTTTCAGATTATCAACTTCTTACATGAATTATAACGACAATTGTCCCATGCTCTTAGCATGCACACTATGTTTACCTATGGTCCTTACTTTGTGAAATAGTATAATTGAATAACATTTTCAATCACACTCATTTCATAATTCCCAATCCTTACCACAAGTGTGAGAATACCAACTTCTTGCCACTTATAGAATATGTTAGATTCTAACATTTTATGCAACGGTCCTTTCGTAATATCATAGCGCCAAAGTCACCAAGACTTTTCCAATGAAATTACAAAGTGCACTATTGGAGATTGTTACAAGACAATTCCATAGTGATGAAGTCTCACATTCAAAGTACATTCCTTTGAACATCCTTATTGCATAGAAGTTTCTAATCTAGACATAGGTTCTTAACGTCCAACTCCCAATAAGGAAACATTTCCATATTTTCCATATGACAACTCATTCTAAATAGAGTCTTATCTACTCATAATAATGTCAATATGGTCCATCCATGACTATACTTCCAACTGTCCACAAACGACCAATCTTTGCCGAACCTTAGATTGTCCTTGACAGTTGTTTAATTATTTTAGTCAAACCAGTTCTAGTCCCTTTTCCCTCTTAATGCCCTAGGCATTTGGAAAATTCTAGAACGGTCAAATATTACAGCATATGCAATCGATCCTATACCCGAAGCGTATGGGATACGATTCATAATGAAAAATGTAATACTTTACCAGTTTCTTGCTATAATATTGCCATAATATTTCTATTTGTCGTGTTCTCAAAATTCGAACTATGAAGAGGGATGCCGTAATCATAATCGAACTTTGAGAATGCAATTAATAAATATATCATTGACTAAATTCAATTAAAATTTCTCGATCTAAGCTTTTTGATTGGAAACGAAGTATAACATTCTCTCCCTTAATTATAGCAAAACAACTTTTTAACCCCTGCAACTTTGCAAAGTGAAATTTTTGTTTTCTATAATTAATATTGCCAACTTGCAATACTTAAAATAATAATCATGCTCCCACTAACATGATGATTATATCCATTCCAGCATAACATTTATACTCCCACTAGCTTTGACACGTATTCAGAAAATAGTTGGACTTCTAAAAGACGATACTTATTGACTTCCAAAGTTCATATTTCCAATACGATGTGCTTCGATAAGCCTTTATCTAAGCTTCTCAAACTTACACACCTTTCCTTAGACAGCTCACATGTGTGTCTAAACTAATTTAGAACTTATATTACTAAGTCCCAAATGTTCAGACTAATTGCCAAATCTCACAATTCGAACTATGAAGAGGGATGTCGTAATCATAATCGAATTTGAGAATTCAATTTACATAATCGCTATCTCCTTAAAATCTCTCTTAGTGAAAGCATTTCCTTACAATCATTTTCATGAAGGAGAGAAACCTTACGAAACTTAGATCTTATGGTGTATGTGTTCCTATCCATGAAAATTTGTCATAACCATAATCATAAGATAATGTTCATGACAAATCCAAACTCTTATGGACAGAATTTGTTCATTCTTAATTTCTTGCCATCAAGGGTCCCACCATTGCTTCCAAGTTATTTAGCAACTCACCTATGCCAGTCAATGTACTTTCATTGAGCAAGGTGTTTGCCCTTATGCAGTCAATTGAGAACTCGTAGAACTCATATGCATAATCAACTCAACTAGATTGGCACAGAAACAAGAATACGTCAACACGATAGGTTACAATTCTCAAGTCGTGTGCTAGTGTTTAATAGGTTTACTTCTTGATTTGTTCTTGAAACTTTTCAAGATATTTAGACTCCCACTGACCTCTTGACATATTAGATTCTCTTATCAAGAAACATTTCTTGACAAAAAACAAATATCCAAGAGTTAGTGTGTGTCTATATCAAGACAAAACCTACACACAATTCGGTACTAGTTGGTCTTTGTCTTATTCAAGACATCACAACTTACCAAAATGTGCAAGTGTAAGAACATTCCTACTTAAGATTATGTCACTCAAGTCACAATCTTGGAGTATGACTCTAAGACTTGATTTTGGAACGAAGTACGATACATCTTATTGACTTAACCATTTCAACAATTCTCCATTCCTCGTCTTAGCCAAACCAGTGCACTAAGGTATCCTTAGAGGATGAACTGTAATATGGTTCTTACGCTTACCAAGACGATCATAAAACACGATACATGTTGGGTATTATTGTGTTGCGTCATGGGCTTGTTTTGTATATCCGGATTGGGCCTGTCCATCTGTGATTATCTAGTAGGGTTAAACTATAAATAGTGCATGCATGTATGCATTAGATACATTCTTGATTATCATTATTATTGTTTTGTAACCCTAAACACCTCTACAGTTAAAGTTCTTAATCGAGCTCTTCTGAGGTGTTAAAGTTTTAATCATACGACATCTTTAAAGCCATTCTTGTGTTCATAATTACGTACTTAATTGTTTGTCTGCATAGAATCTATCGATCCTAATAGAACTTTATTATAACAATTGGTATCAGAGCAGGAGACTGTGTGATCAATACACATTCCTTCTGTGTTAAGAATTCTTTAGGGTTTCCGCTTTTATCGAATATAAAGAAGCCGTCTTCTTCCTGCCAAAGGTAACTCTTGTTTCTGATAAAACCCTAATCTCAACTTTATAGGTCTGATTCTAGCGGCTCACCATGTCTCACGAAGATTCTCAAACAAATCCCATCAACATCTCTAACAACATTGGATCCACTACCAGGATTCCCATTCTTTACACTCAAGACTATGAAGTATGGGCGCATCACTTTGAAGATTATGTGGTCGGATATGAAGATAATGGTTATCTCATCTGGGAAGCCATCACGCTTGGGCCGTTTGTTCATTCTAGAACGAACACGACTGTTAAGACCCAAAAAGCATATAACAAGCTGGTGGCGGACGTAGACAAGATGCCACAGGATGAGAAGGACAAGTTGATGTGTAATGTGAAGGCCATGAGAATGATCAGATTCGCCTTGCAATCTGACACTTTTCGGTTAGTTGGTTCATGCACGACGCCTAAAGAAATCTGGGATAGGTTGAAGAAACTCTACTCAACCGATGAAGATCTAGAACACTCTATTCAAACCTTGCAGCTCTCAGAATTTGGAGTTTTCGAACAGAAACCAGAAGAGAAACTGATACAAACTTT
Organism: Lactuca virosa; assembly: GCF_052849685.1. Taxonomy (NCBI): domain Eukaryota; kingdom Viridiplantae; phylum Streptophyta; class Magnoliopsida; order Asterales; family Asteraceae; genus Lactuca; species Lactuca virosa. Next base: position 122,115,358 of record NC_136432.1, on the reverse strand, counting down.
CGATCGGTTCAATCATCTCCTAAGTAAGATGATCAAGCATGGAATAGAAAGGAAGTTGATCGAACAAAAGGTAACATTCATGAATGGTTTGAGACCAGAATGGATGGTTGTGGTTTCAACAGTGAAAGCACATGAGCAGTTTAAATCTTACTCACTAGCGAAACTTGTGGGAATACTTAAGTCCCATGAGAGTGTGGTAACCAAGGAGGCGAAGGTAGTTTCGGGTTTGGGATCGTTGGTGTTGGATTAATGTCTAAGTCCATAACTATATTTGGTATGTACTTGACCCGACCTGGCATGGTCCATTTGGGTTGCACTTCACCGGCACAATTTATATGGATAGTCTTTTGAGAATAGTATATTTATGATTTATATTAATATATTATAAGTTCTAATATATTAATATGGAATCATATTATTTAATTAGTATTGATCAAGAATTAATTTAGAATTAATTAAGTGATCAAAAAGAACTAATTAAATATGGACTCTTATATATATGGAATGGGCCAAGTTCATTTAGGTTGGGCTAAGCTTTCATGGATGGTCCATGGAGCTTTTAACCCATGGATCCTATGTAAATGAAAGGTCATGGGTATTAGGGTTTACATGGATGCAACCCTAATCCTCCATAATATATAAAGGAGTCATTGGCTCACAAAATTGGCACAAGTGTATGAAAATAAGAGTGGGCCGAGCTCTTAAAGCTTTGGTGATTTGTGATTTGTGATTCCATTTGAGGCTTCCACACTATTGCGGCTAAGCTCTTAAAGCTTGAAGACATCAAACTACATCAAAAGGTATGTCATCTAACTAGAACTTTGTAGTATAGGTGCTTCATAATATGCTAGTTAGGATGAAACCTTGGAATAGCTAATATTTGCATGTATAATAGAGAAAACATAGATCCAAGGTTTATAGGGTTGCATGTACACCATAGGAGTGTTAGAATGCTCAAAACCCAACAGTGGTATCAGAGCCATGGGTTGTTTTCTGTTATATTGATGCAAATGTTTTATTTTCAAGTTGGAAAAGAAAGGAAAAAAAAACATGACGTTTGTCAAATTTTAAGATAATGACTTGTTTTGTGAAAAACGAATTATTTGTAAAATTTGAATCATTTGTTATATGAGTTGAATTAGGTCAAATTTAGTAAAAGATAAAATGATATCATTATTTTATTAGTTTTAAAAGTTTGATCTAAATGTTTTAAGGAGTTATAAATTTTGTCATAAAATTTTGGAGCTCAAAAGTTTTTTTTTAAATTTGTGATCTTAAGGGTTTTTGAAACTTCCATAAGTTATGGATATGAAAGTTTTTTTTTAAAAAAAATTTGATTCAAAGTTTTTATGGAGTTACAAAATTTGGTGTTAATGTTTTAAAGAATTTCATAACTTGTTCTTAAGTTATGGAACATGGAAAGTTTCATCATAAAACACCATTAATTCCATAAGTTATGGAATCCAAAGGTTTTCAAGAATTACAAAACTTGCCCTCAAGTTTTGGAATTTGAGAAAAGTTTTTTATGAAAAAAAGAATTGAATTCTAAAACTCTTGGGTTCATAACTTAAATAATTAATTAAATGGTTTTAATTTTGAGTTTAATAATTGGAATTATGATGTTTTGTTGAATAGTTCAAATTAACTCTTATGGACTTTATTAATAGTTAATTAAAGCGTTTAATTAAAAGAGTATTATTAAATCCATAAATATATGGTTTGAGTTTAATTAAATTAAAAGTCTAGTTTAATTAATAGATTAAACCATCAAGTATTTTAAATGTCTAAAATACACCCTTATACTATTATAATATTAAAAGTTTAATATATTATATGTATAAGAGCAACTCGTCTTACCATTAGTAGGCCTCATTCACGAAGCCGGTCTATAAGGGGGGTATAAGGTTGTTGCCTATAAAATGGCAGCTTAATGGGTGTCCACTCTCACCCACCGCTTCCTTGACTGGTGGAGGGTCGTTAGCCGAACAGGTAGGACAAGGACTATAATTCTCCCTTCATTAAAAGTATTAACGATAAATACTAATTAACTAAACCTTTTATTAATTCTCAATCTTAGTTACTTAGGAAAATGTGAATAAGGTGCTAATCCATGAAATTACACTTTGTACTTTGTTTAAACCGTTAGTGGAGCATGTGTGGTTAACCGGCACACTAAACTGGATTTAACAAAGTAGGCAAAGGGTAACTTAATATTTATCATAGTATCGGTGGAGCTCGTGTGGTTAACCGGCACATCGATTGAGGGGTAAATATTAAGGGTACCAAGTATATTTGCATGGTTACTTCACACCTTGTTTTGTGATCCTCGACATCCCAGTCACAAAACCTGAAGGGCACACTTGAGATTGAGACATGCCATTGAAAAGTTCAATGAATCTCAAAAGATCTAGGAGTTTCAAATCCAAGTAAAAACCTAATTAAATTATTTCGTTTTTCATGGTGGAAATTGGTAAATCGTCATTTACCTACCTTCAACTATTTTATAACTCGGATTACGGCATCCCTCTTCCAGTTATAAATAGGTTGTTGGATCCTAGCCTTAATATTTCATATTGGGTGTTATATTAAGGACTTTAGATCAACTATCTTGAATATCTCCCAAAAGATGTCGAGTTCAGACATCTATGATCTTCCCAAATCTCTTGGAACTTTACTTCCTCCACCTCCTCCAATTATTCTCCCTAACCCACAAGTTCAAGGTCACTCAAGCCCTAATGGAAAGCAAGGTCTATGTGTGATCACATCTTAGAGATGAAGTCACATATTGACAAGCCGGGAGAGTTGGGTTTCAAAGTCTTGAGAAAGTTGGATGTTCAATCACTTTCTAAGTCACATAGTGAGTTCCTTTGGGACTACTATGATACAGACTATGACATGAACCTTAATGATCATATCTATTTGCTTGGTGCTGCTGAATCAGCAATGATTTGGAACGATAGTGAAGCAAATTTGATTAGAAGATCAACTTCCCAAAAACTTTATGGACAGTGACAATGGTGACACTGGAAATCCAGAAAAAGCATTCTCTTCCCAATGGAAAGGGATTGGCCATAGTCAACCCGGTTGACCAAATGGTAAAGAGAAAGGCTAAGTATGAGATAGTCCCATTACCAAAGGGTCCATATGTTTATTTTGCCAAAGGAAGGGGCGTTGATTGCAAAGCTACCAAATTTACCTAAGGATGTTAAAGTCAATAAGTTTGACTCTACATCAGGTAGAGCCCATTATCTAACTCTGTTAAGTTCTATTCTGAGATCCTCATTACATGATGTGACTGGGTCACATGTCGATGTTTTAAGAATCAAAGAATAGAGAGAAATCTTAAAGGAAGTATATGCTGATTCTGATCGCGAAGGTGGATTTCGATCGCATCAGAATTTTGAGCAGTTGCTTAAGAAGTTATGATATATTGCTAAGGAATAGATAACAACAATTTTCCATGTGGATTGTAAGGATAAGTTTTTCCGCAAAGTTTTAAAATAAAAGAAAATTGTTTAATTTTGTTTATTTGAAGTATCCTTACAATGGCATTTGTGGAAAATTGTTGCTTATATGATTCCAGTGACAGCAATATTGGAAAATGGATTTGATTCTTTCATTTGTGGTAGTGTCTAAATTTACCAAATCAGGAAAGTTCCTCATCGCCCAAGTTTCAATTGGACCGAAACTTGGAATCATGCAAGTTGAATAGTATGATGAATGAGAACTTTCAAGCATTGGAAAATCAAGACTAATTACTTGTTCACATGGATGTGTGAGTCAAGTGAAGGACTAAAGGGATCGAGTACACATTCTTGTGCACTGGTCATGTCCACCACAAAGCTCGTTAAGACTATTTGATTTACTAAAGTTTAGTAAATAAGGTTATACTTACAAGTTTAAGTATAATTCTGAAACATTGGAAAAGTCTCAATGTATGGCAGAACGAATGGGAAGAATCAAATTAGGCAGAAAGATAAAAGTTTCTCAAATCTGAAAAGATGGGAGAGTACTTTAGTATCATGTTTGTGATCATCTTAATGATTTAGAAATCATATCACTATTAGTCCTCTAAAGGTCATCTTAGTGCATTCTTATGACTAAGAAGAGGAGTCATGAATTGTTAAAATGGTTAGATCAGGAAGATGAGTCATACTTCGTTCCAAAACAATTCTTAGAGTCATACTCCAAGATTGTAACTTGAGTGACATATCTTAAAGAAAGGTTTAAAACACTTGTCAAATGTATGGGTAAAAGTGTCCTACTCTTGTACATTTGAAATTGGTAAGTTGTGATGTTTTGGATAAAACAAAGACCAACTAAGGCCAATTGTGTGAAGTATTTGTCTTGATAAAGAATCCGCACTATCTCTTGAATATTTGGCAAGATAGTCTTATATGTCAAGAGGACAGTGGGAGTCTTAAAGATCCTAAAAAGAATTTCAAGAACTAATCAAGAATAAAACCTGAGGTTCTTCACTAGCACACGACTTGAGGTTTATAACCTATCGTGTTGACATATTCTGTGCCCATTCCAGTTAAAGTTGGCTTTGCATAGGAGTTTTGAAAGTTCTCAATTGGTTGCATAACAACTTGGAAGCAATGGCAGGCCCTGTAGTGCCAGGTGGCAAGAAGTTAAGATTGCATAAGTTCAGTCCATATGAGTTTGGATTTGTCATTATCCTTGTCTTGTGACTATGGTTTTGACGATTCACATGGATAAGAACACATACATCATAAAATCTAAGGGTCATAAGGTTTCTCTCCGATTCATGAAAATGATGGTGAGGAAACACTTCCACCAAGTAGATTTGAAGCAGATGGCAAAAGGTCTAAACAATTGAGACTATGATTACGGCATCCCTTTTCATAGTTCTGAAATAGTTTAGACACACATGCATGCTATCTAAGGAAATGTGTATGATTTTGATAAAGTTTTATCAAAGCATCTCGTATCAGAAATCTGAACTTTGGTAAGAAAGTCAATAAAGTATTGATTTCTAGAAGTCCAGCTGATTTCTGAGTACATGTCAAAGCTAGTGGGAGCATAAGTGTTATGCTAATAATCATCAAGCATGATAATTATTGTTAGTGTTGCAAGTTAGCAATGTTAATTATAGAAAACAAAAGTTTCAATTCATTAGGCTGGAGGGATTGAAAAAGTTGTTTTGCTATAATTAAGGGAGAGGATATACTTCATTTCAGTTCTAAAGGCTTAGATTGAGACCTTAACCATCTTTAGTCAAGAATATATATATATATATATATATATATATATATATATATATATATATATATATATATATATATATATGAATTTCATGTTGGATTGGTTCAACTTCAGGAAATTCTATATATTGCGTTCTCAAAATTCGATTATGATTACGACATCCCTCTTCATAGTCAAATTTTGAAAACATGGCAAATAAAAATATTGTAGCAAAAGACTAGTCTAGAATCATGTCTTTATGTGAGACATCATGAATCGTGTACCATTTGCTTTGGGTACAGGATCGATTGCATGTGCTATAATATTTGTCATTTCTAAATTTTTCCAAATGCCCAGAGGCATTAAGAACGGAAAAGGTCTAGAATTGGATATGACTAAAATGATTAAGCAATTGTCGAGGACAATCTAAGGTTTACCAAAGATTGGTTGCTCAGGGACAGTTGGAAGTATAGTGGTAATTTTGGAAGGACCATATTGACATATTCTGAAAAGAGGCATCTCTTGTTCAGAAGTGATAGTCAAAATGAGAATATGGAGTTGTCTCCATAGGTGGAAATTATATGTGTAAGATTAGAAAACCTAATGCAAGAAGCATGTTCAAAGCAATGTACTTTGAATATGAGACTTAGTTTCCATGGAGTTGAACTCCATTGGAATACCTTATAATGACTGTTGACAAGTCTTTGTGACTTTGTACATATTCATTACAGGAGGGTCAGTGCATATAAGTTTAAAATCTAAACAAATTTCGATAAATGATAGGAATTTGAAATTCTCACATTTTTCAATAAGGATTTGGAAGTGTGAAATTAGAATCATTAAAATTATGTTCAATTGGTTTATTTCACAAAGTAAGGATCATAGAAAAACATAGAGTGCATACTCGGTGTATGGCAAAGCTATTGTTTTGAAAACATAGTGTACTTGCTTGGAGCATGGGACAACTAGTGTTTTTAATTCAAGTATAAAGTTGATGAAACCGAAACAATGAATAATTAGTAATCAGTATGGTGATAAATAAAAGTGTCTTATTTATATTCATAGGTTTTTATACCATATTAGATTCAATTATTCTTGTGTTTCACTTTGCATGTTTTGACTTCCAGAATAAAACAGGTCATTCTTCCTGAATGACTAAGTTATTCAAACTATCCACAGTCGGTCATATGTTGGAAGTAGATATGAATCAAGACTGTCATGGGTTAGCTTGTAGAGGTCTAAGATGTTGGACAAAGTGGTGCTACAACACTCATGAGTGCTCATAAGTTCTGAGTATTGGATTCAACCCACACTTATTTGAATCACTTCATGGATTTTATCACGAGTGATCATGAGACGATAATATCTTATATTCTTCAAACCTAGAGATATGAGTTGTTACTATGAGTTGGTTATACATTGATTGCATGAAAACGCATTGGTAACTCGATGTTATAAAACGTGCCTTTGTGTATGATTCAACAAGTAGTAGAACAAGCCATATGAGACGAAGTTTATCCATTCCTTTTACCTTCGGGATAAAAGCGATATCTGTGGGCCCCTCGATGATTTAGTGATGAGACATGTGAGTGCTTGGCCAAGCCATGACTGATTTGATTTGTTTAATCAGTCAGTCATCATGAATCGAAAATCGGAAAACAATAAATGGACAGAGAGAATGATTATAATCCATGTCTCAGTCCATATGATATCTAGAATGGAGGAATATATGATCCCTTATCTAATGGACAAGTCATTGACAAGGTCAGAGTTCGACAACGACTTTAAGAGCTACGATTTCCAGTTAGGTTTTGAAGTCATACTCAATAATAGTTTTATACTTATCCAAGTGGGAGACTGTTGGATTAATGTCTAAGTCCATAACTATATTTGGTATGTACTTGACCCGACCTGGCATGGTCCATTTGGGTTGCACTTCACCGACACAATTTATATGGATAGTCTTTTGAGAATAGTATATTTATGATTTATATTAATATATTATAAGTTCTAATATATTAATATGGAATCATATTATTTAATTAGTATTGATCAAGAATTAATTTAGAATTAATTAAGTGATCAAAAAGAACTAATTAAATATGGACTCTTATATAATGGAATGGGCCAAGTTCATTTAGGTTGGGCTAAGCTTTCATGGATGGTCCATGGAGCTTTTAACCCATGGATCCTATGTAAATGAAAGGTCATGGGTATTAGGGTTTACATGGATGTAACCCTAATCCTCCATAATATATAAAGGGGTCCTTGCTCACAAAATTGGCACAAGTGTGTGAAAATAAGAGTGGGCCGATTTTAGTGTGCATACATATTCTCTCAAGTTCTTCCAAGGTGTTTTAGTGATTTGTGATTCCATTTGAGGCTTCCACACTATTGGGGCTAAGCTCTTAAAGCTTGAAGACATCAAGCTACATCAAAAGGTATGTCATCTAACTAGAACTTTGTAGTATAGGTGCTTCATAATATGCTAGTTAGGATGAAACCTTGGAATAGTTAATATTTGCATGTATAATAGAGAAAAGATAGATCCAAGGTTTATAGGGTTGCATGTACACCATAGGAGTGTTAGAATGCTCAAAACCCAACAGTTGGCCCTTGTCTCAAAAGGAAAAAGTATTGCAGAAGAAGAAGAGGAGTCGGATATGTCTGAGTGTGACCTTATAAGCGAAGAATATGCTATGATGGTCACCAATCCAAAGAAGTTTGCACGAAGAAAATTTCCTGTCAATAAGAACCGAAACTGGCAGGGAAGTTACAGCTCTGAGAAGGTGAAGGATGAAGCGAAGAATACTTCTAAAAAAGATGAAGACAAGAAGGAGAGCGAGCTTGCAGGAGACTCTGGATTCGACTGCAATTACTGTCATGGCAAGAACCACTTTGCCAAAGATTGCATGCTGAGGAAGATGGCTGAGAAAAGAGATGGTGAAGACGATGAGGCGTACTACATGTGAAAGTTGGAAGAGATCAAGAAAAAGAAGGCAGCTAACAGTTCAATGAATGCCTTGATTGTGCAGGAAAATGCAGATGAAGATGAGTTCGGAGGCGTTGAAGTCTGGTCAACCGATTCTGAGGATGAAGAGGTGAGAAAGCCCACTCATGGAAGAGCTTATGTGGCAAAGGATGCAGGTTCGGTTGGAAGATGTTTGATGGTCACAGCTGGTGGATCAACCGAAAGTGCAAGTAAGGAGTCGAACCTAACTGAGGACAAATGCTTTGCAGCCAAGCCCGTGAGCGAGAAGATCAACGACTGTGATCGGCTGATCAAAAAGGTACAATCCATCCTTGAATCACTTAAAGTTCCAGTAACAGATTATGAAGAAGAATTAAAAGAATTAAAATTTAAATTTTCTAACTTAAGTAGTAGTCTCATGCAAACTCGCTTAGCGAATTCTAACCTAACTAACCAAGTCAGCAGGGTGTCTTCAAAAAGTGAGGAGAGAAGGATGTGGATTGAGCTGAAGGAGACGGAGTTAAATAGGGCTAGGGATGAAAGTATTTATTTGCAACGAGACAATTTAAAAATTTTGAAACAAAGGAATGTTTTTTGTTTAATTGCTAAGCGCTTATATACTAATATTGCTCAATTGCATTTAAGTTGTGAAATAGGGAAAAGGATTCATAAGATGATTTTACCCTTCCTTGAATTTAAGGAGGATGAGGTCATCGCTGAATGTGAATCAATTATGTCCTCAGAAGAAACATCCATTGCTTATAAAATCGGACTGGACAAAATAGAAACCTTCATCGACTCTAAGGAACATAAATGTATGCTCAAAAATCTTATAGATGAAAATGATAGGTTAAAAATTAAGTCCGAAACCATTCAATCATTTGACTCGTCTAACGCCAAATTAATTTCAGAACATAAAATGAACATAGAAAATTCGTCTGAATTTGATGAGGAAAGTGAGATGAGCGAAATCTCAGTTGAAGATGAGGTTGATTGCTCTTAGTTTATGAAGAGCGAAACCGAGAATGAGAAACCCCTCATTTCTGAAAATTCGGTTGAATACGCTCGCCTGTCAAAGGAGAAGCCACATAAACTCAAAGAGAAAGCAATGGTTTATCATAAGGTTCAAACTGTGCCGAATCAGGTATATGTTGTTACAGAGGTCACTGCAAAACAAACAGCAGAATTGAAAATCTTGGTTGACAAAGACAATGCTGAAGGGTGCGACGATTATTTCTGGTCAGCCCTTATTGATAACACAGACGAAACCATCAGCTTATCTGAGCAAACCTCCTGGAGGGTAAAAGGAAGATATGTTGCTGAACCTATCAACAAACCCTCGAGTTTCGACAAACCAAGCACAAGTGGAACAAAAGAGATCCCTGAAGAACCTATCAACAAACCCTCGAGTTTCGACAAACCAAGCACAAGTGGAACAAAAGAGATCCCTGAAGAACCAAAGAGAACACCGAATGTTCCTACTAAGACAACCGAAACTCAAAAGGAAAAGCAAAAGGCTAGCTTCAATATCCACAAATCTCAGAAAGAGTTAGCTGAACAGAAACGCCAAAGAAATCAAAGATACATGAAAAATCTGAATGTGCGAAAACGTTATTGGCAATCTCAAAACCCCAACTACATTACTTCCCAGAGAGAGCCAATTGCCAAAGAAAAGGAAAAGCTAAAAGGAAAAGAAAATTTCAGTCCAAATTCCTACTATTCCAAAGCTCAGAACCGAATGTCTACCTTCGGTTCCAAAACTAGCGCACAGAACCGAACGTCTAGTTTCGGTCCATACGTCAAGGCTAACAACCGAACGTCTACTTTCGGTCCCAAGTCTAGTTTCGGTCCTTCCAACCCCCAAAGAAAATCGAATTCAGTAAAGGACGACAAAGGAAAGGGAAAGCTTGATTCTGATTCTAATTTCAATAATAAGAAAAAGTCAGCTAACCCTAGGATTCAAAAGAAAACACCAAAACCATCTAACAACACACCAACGAATACACCACAATTTAAACAAGATAAAACTAAAATCAAGGTGTACACTATCAAAAGAAAAGATCAATCCACTCTAATAAAAAGAACTTATTTGGTTGATATTTCTACTGCAATTCCTTTTTCTGTGAAAGACTCACCAGGACCCAAGAAACTTTGGGTTCCTAAATCTGCTTGAATTTGTAGGTGATTAGTGACGAGTAGTTCGATGATGAATGGTATATAGACAGTGGCTGCTCGCGTCACATGACAGGAAGGAAGGAAGAGATGAGGGAGTTTCGGTCCCTAAAGGATGGTGGATGTGTGAAGTATGGTAATAACTCGTTTGGCACAATCAAAGGATATGGTATGATAACCAATGGAGACTTCTCGATTCGAAAAGTAGCGTATGTGGAAGGATTGAAGCATAACCTCATTAGTGTGTCACAATTAGTTGTCGGAACAGGTTTGAAGGTTTCATTTGATGATGAGGGCTGAGAAATAGTTGAGAAGCAAACTAAAAAGGTTCTGTTGAAGTCTGAACGCAAGGGAGAGATGAATCCTTTAAATCTAAACCCAATTCGAGGAAAACCAGCAATATGCCTGCTATCGAAGGCGAACACTGATGAAAGCTGGATGTGGCATCGACGCCTATCGCACCTGAACTTCAAAGACATTAATAAGTTGGTGCTTGGTGATCACGTTCGAGGCCTTCCTCTTCTCAAGTTTGATAAGGAACATCTGTGTGCAGCGTGTGAGATGGGAAAACAAAGCAGAAAGAGCCATCCTACACGAATCAATACAAAGATTGTTGAAGCTCTTGAACTTCTACACATTGACTTATGTGGACCTTCGGCTATCGAAAGCTTCAGTGGTAGTAAGTTCATTCTTGTCATAGTAGATGATTTTTCACGCTTCACCTGGGTTTTCTTTCTTAAACAGAAATCAGACGCAACTCCCAAGTTGAAGACGTTCATCAAGCAAGTGGAAGTGCAGCTGCGAAAGCTGGTGAGAAACATTAGAAGCGACAATGGGCTGGAATTCAAGAATAAAGATTTTGAGGATTTTCTGGCTGACAAGGGGATATCTCACAACTTTTTGGCCCCTTATACACCACAACAGAATGGGATTGTTGAAAGACGAAACCGTTCTTTATGTGAGGCAGCAAGAACCATGCTAAGCTTCGCTTATCTACCGCTATACTTCTGGGCTGATTCAGTTGCAACCGCGTGCTACACTCAGAACCGATCCTTGATCAACAAAAGATTCTCAATCACTCCATATGAGATTCTGAACAATCGAAAGCCCAACGTCAAATTTTTCCACGTGTTCGATTCAAGGTGTTTCATCTTTAATTCAAAAGAGAACCGAAACAAGTTTGACGTCAAAGCAGATGAGGGAATTTTTCTTGGTTATTCACTCACTTCAAAGGTATACAGAGTTTTGAACAAACGCTCCAAACGAATTGAAGAAACATATTATGTAACCTTTGACGATAATTACATGAAGAAAGTTCAAAGGAGCGAAAGTGCCTTGGGGGAAATATTTCCTGAATCAGGACAAGTCTTGGTTCCTATATCCAACTTGTTTGAAGAGTACATTCGGCTATTTGATGAACCAGAGAAAGCTGCACACTCAGAGGAGAAAGCAGCAGACAACAAAATCGACAATGTCAAAAAGATCATAGATGAAGCTGCCAAAGAAATGGAACGTGAACCTCATAAACCGACTGGTGGTAAACCCTCAACTGACCCTCCAAAAAACAACTCAATGTTCAAGGGGGAGGGTTCATCAGCACCAAAGACAACCGATATGTCTTTCGAGGGGGAGAATCCAATTCCATCTCCAACCCATAAAAGTCCAGGCGAGGGGGAGCATCCAACTCCAAACCCACCCAATAATAGTTCAATCGAGGGGGAGAATACAACTCCCACAGAGGAGGAAAACTCTGAACCTGACAAGGGATACACTTCGCCATTTGAGGGGGAGAAAGAGAATACAACTGACGAAGGTGATCAATCAGAACTGGAAGAGGAAGTAAATGCAGAGTTGGATCCAGCCTATGACCCAAATCACCCTCCTCTAACGAAATGGACCAAGGATCATTCCAAATCACAAATCATTGGTGAATCATCTGAGTGAGTTCTCACACGTTCTCAATTGAAAGCGAAACAAACTGCATTATTCTCTAATGTTGAATTCTGTATGTTCAATTCGTTTGTCTCCAAAGTCGAACCGAGGAAGGGATAGATTATGAGGAGCGTCATTCGCAACAAGGCTCGGTTAGTGGTGAAAGGATATTGCCAAGAGGAAGGGATAGATTATGAGGAAACCTTCGCTCCAGTAGCAAGGTTGGAATCAGTTAGAATTTTTCTGGCATATGCTGCTCATAAAAACTTCGAAGTTTTCCAAATGGATGTGAAGTGTCCTTTCTTGAATGGAGAACTCGAAGAAACAGTGTATGTTGAGCAATCACCTGGGTTCGTGAACGAGAAATTCCCTGATCATTGATATGTGATGGATAAAGATGTATATGGTTTGAAGCAAGCACCGAGGGCCTGGTATGAAACTTTAACTCGCTTTCTGAAAATGTCAAAATTTAAGCAAGGTTCGGTTGACCCAACCTTCTTTCGAAAGAAAGAAGGCGAACATCTAATGATAGTTCAGATTTATGTCGATGATATCATCTTCGGCTCCACGAATCCTAGCTTAACGGCTGAATTCAGGAAGTTGATGGAGACTAAATTTGAAATGAGCGCAATGGGTCCGATTAATTTTTTCCTTGGTTTGAATATTAGACAGGGACCAGAAGGTATCTTTATCAACCAGGAGGCCTACACAAAGAACTTGCTGGCAAAGTTTGGTATGATGGGAGATTCGAAAGTGAAGGTTCCTATGGCATTTGGCACTAAGTTAACACCTTCTCTGGAAAAACCTGTTGTTGACATAACACTATATCGTCAAATGATTGGTTCCCTTATGTATGTAACAGCTAGTAGACCAGACATTATGTTTTCTGTTTGTTATTGTGCCAAGTTTCAAGCAAATCCAAGAGAACCTCACATGGTGGCAGTGAAAAATATTTTCCGTTACCTGAAGCGAACCTCGTCTCTCGGTCTTTGGTACCCTGCTAGATCTGGATTCTTTATTCAAGCTTTTTCTGACGCCGATCTTGGAGGATGTGGTCTGGACCGAAAGAGCACAACTAGTGGATGCCAATTGATTGACGGTAAACTTGTTAGCTGGCAGTCCAAGAAGCAAACCTGTGCGTCACTTTCCACAGCCGAAACTGAGTACATAGCTGCAGCATCCTGTACCTCTCAAGTAATATGGATACAAAGCCAACTAAGAGACTATGGGCTAAGTATGAAGAAGATTCCTCTATATTGTGACTTAGAAAGTGCGATAAGAATATGTCACAATCCAGTGCAACACTCAAAGACTAAGCATATTGCACATAGATATCATTTCATCAAGGACCATGTAGAAGATGGGAATGTGGAAGTACATTTCGTTCGGTCCTCTGATCAACTGGCTGACATATTCACTAAAACCTTACCGGAAGCAAGCTTCAATAAAATTTTACAAGGTTTGGGAATGATGGAAGCAGAGTCGGTACCGAATCCTCAAATCTCTATCTAAAAATTAGACATGCGAAATAGAGCGAACGCTCGGTCTGTTGCGGTTCCGGATTTTTCGGGAACCGAAATGGACCGAACGCTCGGTCTATTTCGGCTCCATAATTTTTGGGAACCGAAATGAACCGAACGCTCGGTCTATTTCGGCTCCGAAATTTTAAGGAACCGAAATGAACCGAACGTTTGGCTTATTTCGCTTCATTCTTTTAAGATTTGGCTTCGGTTGTACATTTTGTTTATTCTTTTAATTTTTTTTCTCTTAATCTATTTTAATTTTTTTTAAAAAGAATGTTTTGTGTTAATTTCTTTTTCTGTTTTTATTATTTTTCAGAAAACTTCAAAAATACAAAAATATTTTCGTTTTCTGTTTTTATTATTTTTCAGAAAACTTCAAAAATACAAAAATATTTTCTTTTTCTGTTTTTATTATTTTTCAGAAAACTTCAAAAATCCAAAAACATTTTCTCTTTCTGTTTTTATTATTTTTCAGAAAATCTCAAAATTCCAAAAATATTTTTCTAAACGTTTTTTTTTTGTTTTTTTTTTGGTTTGTTTGTTTGTTTTTGTTTGTGTGGTGTGTTTGTTTGCTTGCTCTTTTAATTAGGTTCCAAGTATATCAGTGCAACCGAATTTGGAGCTAAGGCAGGTATGATTCTTTTCATCTGAACTAGTTAAGAGTCCCTAGAAGCACGCTGCTGCATGTCGACTGAAGCCTCTAAGACTAAGAGCTAGGCCTTAATGATTCGATCTATACCTATCGTTTCTTCCCAATCAGGCTGTTCAAAACAACTCAAGTCCAGAGCTACCTTACTCTTCTCAAATGAGTTAAGAGTTTTCTGCTTTGTCATGTTTATATAGCAGAGGTACTTTCGGTTCCTTAACCACCCTCCTTACATTCTCCATCAACTTTCGGTTCACCACGGTAACCCTTGAGACTCTCGGTCTTTAGCACTGAGGTTTATGGTTGCATAAAATTTGTGTTTGTGATCTTAGATACGTACACCACATGCTGAGTGAAACCCACAATCCAACACCAACAATGAATTGACAGTGAATCATTATATTCAAGATCTTACTGGTTACCTAATGAAATCTCATTTTCTTTTTTGAGTGGTCTTTTATGAAATTGTCTAACACCAAGGCTTTTCTTCCCAAAAAGATCCAGTTTGTTTTTGTTTTTGAGATTTCTATCACATCTTTAGTCACAGCAAATTACATCCAACCTACTTGTTCAACAGATCACATTGGTCTCATAAGTACTTCTTCCAACGTTCGGTCTTATGTTAAGAATCGACGTTCGGTTGAAGATAAGCTACCCTTAGCCTATAAATTAAAAGAAGCCTTTCGATGTTTCTCTACAAGCACTCGATCGTATTTTCTCGGGAAACCAAGCAAGCACTTCAAGTCTCTCTTGACTTTGAAGGAAGCGATTCTTGCCTGGAATCATCTGCTTTATGTCTTCTAAAAGTCATCACTCACATCTTATACACATTTTGCTTTATTTCTTTATCATTTGTCACACTATTGCACGAAAATTCTTTGTGATTTTCCAACATTTTGGTTGCTGTTGGTTCGTTTACCTTTTGGAGCAAGAGGGGTTATCCTAATTTTTGGAGCGAAGCTGAATTTCAAACGACGAATTGAGGATAAGCTTTTGGTACGCGTGCTGACGTATACCTGGGAGAAACCAACCTGTCACATTGCGCTTTTTCAGGCGACGTTTCAGTGACCTCATCATTATCATGACGATTCTTTCTCTTTCCTGGCAACGATATATAAAGGGTTTTTAATTACATTTGTCTCTTTTACCAGCAACAAAACTCTCTCAATATACAAGGCGATTTGCAACTATTCATCTTCTTCATTAACTCAACAATGCCGACTTCTTCATCTGCTCACGATCAAACTGCTTCGTCCACATTGCTCTCGATCAAGCCAAACCAGAACATGATCATTCAACTCAACCCTTTTATGTACGATTCATACATGTTACAAGTGGTTGAACGCTTGAAGTATTCTCCTCTAGTTCTTGCCTTAACACAGGTGGAATTAGTCCCAATGTCCCTCCTATCGCAGGTCTACACTACTGCTTCATATGACAAGAACAAGGAGAGGATCTACTTCCAAATCTTCTCTCACAAGGCTTCGATTTCAAAAGGGAGATTTTGTTCACTATTACAACTTGCTGTGGATTCGTCTGTGATCTCATCTGACTTTATCACCACTACTCAACTATACTCGATGCTCTACGAGATGGGCTACACTGGTGTTCTTACCACCGTCACAAAGGTTAAGAAATCGTGTTTGCCGCCCCAATGGAATGGCTTGCTTACTCTTCTCATCAAGAGTTTGGCAGAGAGGAGTGGTGGGTCTGATGGAACTACCAAAGGTTTTCTGACCATTCTATACGGTCTTTACAATGGGATAAATCTCGACTACGGGTCGATTATCTGGTCACAAGTGGTGCAAAGCCTCAACACTTCAACGAGGCACTCTGAAATTTCATGTGGTCGTTTCTGGACTCTCATCACACGCAGGGCAATTGATTCTTTGCAGATCCCGGTCATGAAGGATGCCCTAGTCTCGTCTGTAGCTACGTTTCACACCAAGAAAATTATCTTTTCTGATCCCACAAAGTTTCCTCACAATGGCTCCATACCCGAGACGATGTACAGGTGTATCTCAGCCAAAAGTAAGGTGATGGCTGATTATCGCAAAATTCCTCCCAAAGGACCGAGAGTACTATCTCCTGAACATCAAGCTGCTTTGGATGATGTGGAGAAACCTGCAAACAGAGGAAAAAGGGCAACTACAAAGAAAGGAACAACTGAGGATGATAAGTCTAAGCCTTCCAAGTCTAGGAAGCGAAATTCTGAAAAAGGGGATTCTTCTCAGCCAAAGAAGATTAAGAAGATGGCGAAGAAATCCAAGAGTCCCTGTCCTTCCAGTTCAGACAAAGGTGAGGAGGATAAAGAAGAGGAAATTTAACATCATGAATCACCGAGAGGTAACACACCTCCTCGATCACACCAACTCCAACTGAACCACTTAATGATAAGGTTCCAACACCTCCTCCATCACCACCAAAAACAACTGTTCCAATTTCGGTTGCTCCTATTCCCCCACCTACCACATCTCAAACAACAACTTCTATTCCACCACCCCCACCACCAGTTATTACCATTCCTATTTCTACAACTCCTTTACCTCCTCCTATCATTTCCCAAGCAACTACCACTACTACACCCCAACCAACAGTAAACGTCAACGTATCTGATACGGGGGCGACTACTGAAACCGAACCTCCTGTTACTTCTAAACCACTTTCACCCTCACCTTCAACCGATTCCGGTTCCACTCTCGGTGGTGATGAAGAAGCTCCTGTCACTCGCCAACAAGTGCAGAGTATTGATGATAAGCTCGATAAATTGCTTGCTGCCAACAAGTCCTACAATGATGTTGTGCTCAAAGCTTTTATGGATACCGCTTTTGAGCAATATACTGGGGCTATTGACAAATCCATGAAAGCTGTTGAGGCTTCCACTTCTTCTTGCAAGCAGGCCACTTCTGAGGTCACAGAACTTGTTCACAGTACTCAGATCTTTCTCGAATCACTCAAAGGCCATGCTGATGCAAATGCAGCCAAAGTGACCACTTCATTGGATTCCTTATCCAAGTCCCTTCAAGAGGAGCAAACTAAGTTTGAGGCTGTTCGTTCTTCAATGCAAGAAGAGAACACTTCACTTATCAGCTCTGTGAATTCTCGGCTTGAATCTCTCCAAGCTGCTTTAGCAAAGGAGAGTGCTCTAAAGGAAGATCTTGCCCGCCAAGCCTCCACAATTGAAATTCAGAAGGTGCAGTTGGCTCAGGCTGAAAAGGAGATCTCATTATTGAAGACTGAGCGTGCAGTCTTCAGAAGCTGTGTTGGGGATGTCAAGGATAAGCTTACTATGACAACCCGAAATTTTCATTTGTGTAATCTCTACAGTTAAACACTTCAAATAAATAGTCAAATACATTCCAGTACATTTTGGCCGGTTTTAAGTTCGTTTGGGTGTTTTATTTTTAAATTCGTCAAACGAAAAAATAAAAGGAAGTGTCGTTATGAGTGATGTGTAACAAACAAAAACAACAACACCTTAGCTAGGTGTTTACGGCCAAACAAGAGGAGTTTGGGCCGTAAACACCATTTTCCCAAGAACTCATGCATATAGCATGAGTTTACCCACTATTCCCTCATTTTACACTTCCCACCTCAAGAACACCAAGTTTTTCTCTCAACTATCGTAGGATCATTTCTTCAAATCCGCCAAAATGTAAGTATTTCCTTCCTAGATTCATTCATACAACACTTAATCTAGTGTTTATACATCATTTCATCCATGGATTCTTCATTTTTACTTAGATCTTCAAGTGTTCTTCAAAACATCAAGAACACCAAGAACACACACTAGTGTTCTTGGCCCTTAAACACTCTTACAAGCTTCCTATAAGTAAGTACACCCTTCCTAACTAGTTACTTGCTTAGTGTGCTTGCTAATCCATGGAATGAACATCAAAATCCCCAAGAACATATGTGTTTACGGTCAAGGGAGATCCTTGAACCGTAAACACCCCCAAGTGGTGTTTAGATGCCCCTAACACCTTCTATAGCTTGGATAAAAGACTAGAACCTTGCATGCGTGAACTAGAAACACCAAAACACGAAATGGTTGGAGTAACCATGAGTTTACGACCGTAAACTCATGGGTTTACGACCGTAAACCCAAGTGTTTACGACCGTAAACTCCCAAGGAGTGGTCCAAGGACTGTAAACTCCAAAAGTGTGCCATTTCGAGCCCTAACCACTTCCTAAGCCTTTGATTCGAACCTAGGACATTTCTTTGTGAAGTATAAGACCTTAAAACACACAAATGCACCATTACCATGAGTTTACGGCCGTAAACTCATGGGGGAAATGGTCCATCAACCGTAAACACATGTAGGGTTACCATTTGAGGAGTAAACTCCAATGTGAGGACATACTCTCCTTAGATGCAACCCTTAGCACTCCTAGCACCTGAAACAAAGTGTTTTCACATATTAGAGTGTCTTTACTTGCTTAATTAGTGATTAAATAACTAATTAGATACATTTATGTATCACTACATGTTACATAGGATGCGTGTGTGTGTTCAAGTCCTGACTTGACACCTAGCATACTACCCGACACTTCCATCCAATCCACTCACTACAGGTGAGTTCATACCCCTAAATCAACCTTTTAAATGATTTTAAATGCTTTTATGGGGGGGGGGGGGGAATACAAGTTGAACTGTTATAGTTATTATAACAATCACATGTGATTAATAGCTAGAACAGACTACAAGATTTGTTGCTACTTTCAAATTACCATCAAACTTTGGATTTTCAAGTGTTTCAAACCTTTTATCAAACTCTTTAAATGCTAAAACTGTTTTCAAACTCTTTTAAACTTGTTTTATTCTCAAACCCATATCTATACTAATATATTTATATAAGTAAGACTTGAAGGACTTAGGACTGATAGCTCACCTTATTTCCTGTTCCTTGTTTGGTTGTGGACTTAGGATATTCTGTTATTTGTCCGACTGTCGTTGAATTCTTAGTTATATATGATATATATTAGTGTTGGATATAAAAGTCTTCGCTTCAGTTCAGTACCTTTGTGTAACAAAGGCATGCAACCAACATTACTATTTAACTATAATAGGTATAGTTAAGGATTACTACTCATTACTACTATTACAATGACACTACCAGAGTCAGTACAGCTATGAGTCAATACATGATATACATTATACAACGAGAACTCTATACATTATACAAACAGAATTCTATACATTATACAAAGAGAATACTATACACTATACAAGGGGAACACTATATACTATTACAGAGAAAACATTACTACACTATGATATACTATATAAACATTGATTTCTCTAATAAGAATGTGACATACTATTTCTCGATACGACACTTCATCGTGGTATCACTTTGTAACCAGAGTGTCCTGGAGGGAGAGCGGGCATTGTGTGTATAGATCTATACGGGGCAGACACTCCCACATCCCGACTGCTAGCTACAGTCCCAGCCGAAAGGCCAAGGGGTGACAAAATGTCACATCACTACATATGACTCGGAGGGTCATTAGTTATTCGATCGTCAATTAGCATGGTTACATACGAGTTCACATTCAAACCTTTAATTAATACATTAAGAATTAAAGGTAAAACAGGCTCCCCGAGGTGTATTGTACATTTAATACTACATGGAGTCTGCATTTTCATTACATACAGCCGGCAGTGACACTGCTGGGGAAAAACACTATTTTCCCACTACTTACATAAATGAAATCTAAAACTATATTTTCATACTGATAGTTTCACTGGGAAAACTTTTACATTTTTCAAAGGATCAAACATACAAACAGTCGGGTCTTGGTATAAGACTATAATTTCTGGAAAATATAGGATTTTCTAGGAGTACACTATTTACCACTTTTGAAATCAATTACTACATTTACACTGTGTTGTTACAAACATTTTTATATACAAGCAATGACACTAAATACTCATGAACTCACCAGCTTTATGCTGATAAACTCTTTCAAAATAACTTGTATTCTCAGGTCATCAGTAGACAGGTACAGATGCAGCTTTTGAGAAGATGGAGCACATACAAGACTTATCGTTTATTTTGATTATACTTTTGGTGTCTTAAATCTTTACATAAAACGCTTGTATTACAATTATTATATTAATGCAATGGATGTTGTTGCTTGTCTTTACTATTATGCATTGTTATGATACTGTACATGACGTCCTCCACCCCAGAACGTATTCCGCCGTTCTTGGTTTTGGGGTGTGACACTTACCAACCTTATTGGTTCTCATGATCCTATCCTTACTCTCACTATAAGGAATCATCTAACTTCAAAACTTCTTCCTGCCCTTGCAATGTTACATGAAATGAAGGATGTTTTGGAGAGATTCGTACCTCCAAAACAAGGGGGAGAAGGTGCTCAACCGAAGGTTACTGTGAAAACCGAATCTGCTCAACCGAAAGTCACAGTTAGAACCGAACCGAAGGGTAATGAAGCTTCGGGTTCCGGGAACCAGGATAAAAAGAAGGGAATTGATGATGACAGTGATGAAGAAGAAGGAGAGACAATTGCTGAGGTCCTAAAAACAAAGAAAAGGAACAGAGAATTGGATGAAACCTTAAGGGTTGCGAAGGAGGCTGAGGAAAGGGAAAGGAGGAAAAAGGAAGAACAAGATGCCTTAAACTGCAAAAAAGCCTTGTTTCCTCTCTGGACAAGAGAAACGCTCATCAAGGAGGCAATAGAGTTTCCAAGCGTCTACTGGCTGGAACCTGTCGCTTCTTTTGATTGTGATAATTCAAAGGATTCACAGTTCGATATGCCGATAACACGGAAGGCATTCACATTTCATTGTTTTGATTCGACTGTTGAAGTTCCTTTCCCTCATCCTAAAGTTGGTCGTGAGCTTATCAACTTTATCTGAAGTTTGGTCAACCTCAGTACTTGACGTGGAGTGCACAGAAGATTGTTACTGTCAAAGTACTAAAACCTTCGCCTGCCGGGAAGTTCATAAATGTTAGTTTCAAAATCACCCGAAGATCAGCAAACTTTGTGTCGGTTATTTCCCTGGCAGATCTTCCAAATTTGAATCCTCGTGATTGGATTCTGTTGTTTAACATTCTGCTCACCAATCCGAAAGAATATGAGCCGATACTGGATCATTTGAAGAGGATGTTGGCCTCTTACATCCATGAGGTTGCTGCTATGATCAGGAGATAGAAAAAGTGATGAATAAGAAACCGACTGTAAAGCCAACAATGAAACCAGGAGATGTGAATAAAATGAGAATGGGCCAGATTGATTCTACACATCTTACTGTAATGTTCACAAGAGGCGAAGCCAATCATTTTCTGTTCGCTCTTGTTGACAAACATCTATTCTCAACAGACTGCTTAGAGCACATTATCAGTATCATCCATTGGTGCAAGCGGAATTCTGATGCAGACAAGAAGAACTTCACGGACATGCTTCGGTGGTACATTACTTTTCGTCATCATCTATTGGCCATCATACCGAAGGTGTTCAAGACAATCAAGAAGTCTTCTATAGCTCAACCGAACTGAGCTTTCGGCTCCATTGACACAAAGGGGGAGATTGTTGGGTATTATTATGTTGCGTCATGGGCTTGTTTTGTATATCCGGATTGGGCCTGTCCATCCGTGATTATCTATTAGGGTTAAACTATAAATAGTACATGCATGTATGCATTTGATACGTTCTTGATTATCATTATTATTGTTTTGTAACCCTAAACACCTCTACAGTCGAAGTTCTTAATCGAGCTCTTCTGAGGTGTTAAAGTTTTAATCATACGACATCTTTAAAGCCATTCTTGTGTTCATAATTACGTACTTAATTGTTTGCCTGCATAGAATCTATCGATCCTAATAGAACTTTGTTCTAACAATACAAAAGTACTCTCCCTTCTTCTTAGATTGGAGAAACTTTTTATCTTTCTGCCTTCATTGATTCTACTTATTCGTTCTGCCATTCATTGAAACTTTTCAATGATTCAGAATTACACTTAATCTTGTAAGTATAACCACATTTACTAGACCTTTAGTAAATCATGACGAATAATGTTATTATTATTTATGGTGGACTTGACTAGTGCACAACATTGTGTACTAGTTCCTTTAGTCCTTCACTTGACTCACATACTTATGTGAACAAGGAATTAATCTTAATTACTTATTTACTAAGATTTCCATACATCACACAATACAAGTTGTAAGATTCCAAGTTTCTGTCCAATTGAAACTTGGGCGATGGAAATCTTTCCTTACTTAGAAAATTATGACACTACCATAAATAACATAACTAAGAATCACATCCATTTCAACATTGCTATAAATAAAAATACACAAACATCAAATTTTCATACCTGTCATTGCAAGGATAAATAAATAAGACAAAATCAAAATTTATTTTATTGCGGAAAAAATTTGTCCTTGCAACGCAACTCAATTGAAAAACTATGCTATTACATTTCTTAGCAATCTATCCTAACTCTAAAGGATCAACTTAAAATCCGATCTTCGAATCCACACGATCAAAATCCATTTCTTCGCGATCAGACTCATCTCACTTCTTCCTTTAAGCTTCATTTCTTTTCCTCGATTCTACAAAACATGTAATTTTATCACATAATGTATCAAGAATAAAAAATAGGAACTTATAGAGTTAGTTAATGGATTTTACCTGAAGTAGAGTCAGACGTCTTGACTCTCCCATCTCTTAGATCTCTCAGGTAGACAGGGCAACTTCGTCTCCAATGCCCCTTCTCTTGGCAATAAAATCAAATTGACTATTTTGGAACAGCACACATAACTACTTTAGACTTTTCCTTTCTCTTATGATCAAACTTTTCGACCATGGCATGCCTTTCGTTGCCATTGCCTATGTCCATAGAGGTTTGGAAGGCAGAACCACCAACCAAATTTTCTTCTCCAGTGCGCCAAATCATTGCTGATTCAGCAGTAACAAGAAAATAGGTGAGATCGATGAGGGTCACGTCGTGGTCTATCATATAGTACTCTCTTACGAACTCACTATATGTGTTAGGAAGCGATTGAAGAACCCAGTCAACAGACATCTTCTCACAGACAACGACTCCTAACATTCTTAACCTATCAGTGTGTGACTTCATCTCTAAGACGTGTGCACACACTGACTTTCCTTCTTCATGTTTAGTTGCCAAAAGGGCTTGAGAGAGCTTGAACTTTTCAAGCCTTTGAACTTGTGGGTTAGGAAGAACAATAGGAGGAGGTGGAGGAAGTGAAGCATGATCTCTTGTTCCTCGATCGAATCGTTGAATATCATCTTCATGTGGAAAGCTTGTTCCAAGGAATTTGGAAAGACCATAGTTGTCATACTTTCACATCTACAAAACGGGAGAAAATTCAAGTTAGTTGATTGATTGAGTCCTTAATAAAATACCCAAATGAGATATTAAGGCTAGGACCCAACACAATATTCTACAACTTGGAAGAGAGATGCCGTAATCCAAATTGCAGAACATTTGAAGGTAAGTGAATGACGATTCACTAATTTTCCACCATGAAAAACGAAAAAGAGATTAAGTTTTAAATGTATTGAAAACTCCTAGATCCTTTGAGATTCATTGAACTTTTCAATGACTTGTTTAAATCTCGATATGCCCCTCGATTTGTGACTGGGATGCCGAGGATCACAAAACAGGGTGTGAATAACCATGCAAACTTACATGGTGCCCCCAATGTTACAGTCACCTAATCGACGTGCCGGTTAGGCACACACGCTCCATCGATCTATGACAAACATCGAGTCACCCTTTGCCACCGTTGCTTAGAGCCCATTTAGTGTGCCGGTTAACCACACACGCTCCACTGATGTCTTAGCAAGGGTACAAAGTGTAATTTCATGGAATTGCATCAAATTCACTTTTGCCTAAAGTAACTAAGATTGGGAATTTTGTAAACATTTAGTTACTTTATATTTCATTATACTTTTAATGGAAAGGGTTTGCCCTATCCTACCCGTTCGGCTAACGACCCTCCACCAATCAAGGAAGCGGTGGGTGAGAGTGGACACCCATTAAACGGCCATTTTATAGGCCATAACCTTATACTCCCTTATAGATTGGCTTCCTGAATGAGGCCTACTAACGGTAAGACTATCAGTTTAAGTTATACATATATAATATTAGACTTTTAATGTTATATATAGTATAGGAGTGTATTTTACACTTTTAAAATACTAGGTGGTTTAATTTTATAAATTACACTTTTAATTTAATTAAATATAAACCATATCATTTTGGATTTATTAAATCTCTTTTAATTATACCTTTAATTAACTTAATAAAACCTTAAGGGTGTAATATAAACTTTTCAAAACTTAGGGTTTTAGAATTTAAAATTTTCAAAAAATTAAACTTCTAATCAAAAATTTAAATTCCAAAACTTGAGGACAAGTTTTGAAACCTTTCAAAACATTTGGGTTTAAATTATTTAAATTTCAAAAACTATAACATTTAAGTTCAAATTTAAATTATAAAACCTCAAGGGTGTAAATTGAAACTTTTCAAACTTACTAGGTTAAATATATGACTAATAATAATCATATATTATCCAAAAATAACCAAATCCATCAATTTTGATGAAGATAACCATTCCAAACATAAAAAATCAGATTTAGGCAAGAAAAACGAGTTTTGGAAGTAATCCTCAACAAAATCTGGCAGGAAAAACAAAAAATTCGGCAACAGACCTTTGGACTCGTCGAGTCCACAATGGAACTCGTCGAGTAGGACCTACTCGTCGAGTCCATTCATGGACTCGGCGAGTCTGCTAGTCAGAAACCCAAAAAATCGATTTTTAAGCAAGCAATGAACAATTAAGCATCAAATACATCAAACAAACAGCCTAGGCTCTGATACCACTGATCGGTTTTGAGCACTACATCATTCATATGGTGTACATGCAAACCCTAAAGCTTTGGATCTAGTTTGTCTAATGAACATGCAATAATCATCCAAAGCCATAAACCCTAGATCTAGCAAGTGATAATCGATATTAACATAAGAATAGAGTTTAGATCTTACCTTGATTGTTATGTAGCAATAACAATCTCAAATCCTCCTTGTAATTGGCTTCTGAAAACTTAGTGTCACAAATGTCACACATCTAATGGCTCACAAACACCAAGAGAAAGAGGATGACTTAGGAGAAGAGAAGGATGCACCAAAAACGTCCAAGAAACCCTAAGGAACACTTAGCCACGTTTTTGGGTGCCCTATGGGTCATTATATAGTGAGGTCATTAGGGTTTTGAACTAGGAAACCCTAATGTGGCTGCTTAGGCCCTAAGCAGCCTATGGACTCCCTCCTTAGAGGCCTTGGACGAATTCTCATGGGTTTTCCCATAGATTTCGTCCACTCCATCCTTTATGGAGTCCATTAGCCCAATATCCAACTATCACACAATTGACAGTTCTAGTCCCCTTTATTTAATTAATGTCTTTTAGCCACAAAATTAATTCTTATTAATTCTTGACTAATATTAATTAAACAATATGATTTCTCTTATAATATATTATTCACATAATATATTAATAAATCATAATTAATCTCTTTCTCCACAAATCATCCTATCAAGTTGCTTTGATGAAGGCAACCCAAAAGGACCATGCTCACAATCGGGTCAAGTACATACCAAAATAGTTATGGACTTAGACACTAATCCAACAGTATGGGCCCATACTACCTTCCACATCTATCCGTACTTTCCTCCAGAACTGCTTTGACTTCACCAAGTCCCTTTCACTACTACTACTCCTGCTAATCTCATCCTAGGCTTGCCTTAGGGTAATCACCAACCCAATCTCCACCATCAGCTGCATAAGAAGTCCATTTTATCTCCCCTAACTAGCTCGCGAATACCATTACATATCACTAAGACTAGATAATTCTTCGAATGAGAGGTCCTACCCTACAAAGGTTAGACTCAGATGAGAGTTGCGAAATAGGGATAAACCTAACCTTCTGAAATTATTCAGTCCTCGTGATATGTAACTTAACATATTCGTTTACTAGTTAATTAAAGATAACTAGGACCCCTAAAAGCACAAAGGAAGCAGCATTCGAGCATTGAGTAAACATAATCAAGCATATCCCTATCAGGCCATCATATCACTGACTAATCAGTACTATCATCCAGTTCATGAAGCTCATACAGCAGGCATATACGACATCCTTCCTAGATCCTTAGCCCTAACTAGCATGCAGTTCTCATAATTATAACATAACAACTTGTATGGGTAATTTGGGAGAACTTACTTGAGCTCGGCTGGTTGCATGCACCACACCCTTTTCTCTTTTCAAAATCCTTTTAGTAAAATGGTTTTTCTTTTAAAAAATTTATACCAAGTCCTCAGTTTGAGTTCAGACACGCCCGAGAGGGTGCCTGAATCCCTCAAACCAAGGCTTTGATACCAACTTGAAACATCCCAAAAATCAAGACCAAAAAATTCATTTTTAATTATTAATAAAACTGTAGTTATCAAATCATCACATAAAATCATAAGTCATTGTATCTCAAAACATCATAATCATCGGTCAAATATATCAGAGTAAAAACATTCCAGGCAAAAATCATGGTGTGTGCACTACAATCATCCCGAGCTCTTCCCTTTGCTACCGGAAGTACCTGAAACCAAAACTGCAAACTATAATCACGAAGCTTAGTGAGTTCCCCAAATACCACATACCATACATATTGACTGATCCATACATGCCATACATAAACGTGAGCCATACATATCAATCATAATCATATAAGATGTTATGTGCCGCACATAGTCTTGCCGTTATACCACGGGCCGCCACGTGGTCTTTCTTGCCAAGCCGGGGGCCACGCCCTGGGTCTTACAGACAAGTGCCAGGAGCCACCTCCGGGTCTTCCAAGAAAGAAATCACAGAGACAACTAGCATACAAAGTACTCTACTTGGCTACTTAGCATACTGTGTGTCAGGAGCCGCCTCCTGGTCTTTCATACATAATGCCAAGGGCTAACCCCCGGGTCTTCCTACTATATATAATAGCATACAGTGTGCTACGAGCCGCTTCCTGGTCTTTCATACATAAACCAATGGGTCTTCCTACCATACATAAACCAAATGGGCCGGCATTGGTGCCTTCGACCCATACAAATAATGAGGAGACTCACCTCGCACTGTTGAATTCCTGTGAGTAAATCTCTGGTTGATGGCAGACAGATCCCCGAACTGTCAACATCAAAAAAACCCAATTAACCATTTGGGTTTGAATGCATAATCCATAAATCCACACTTGGGGTAAAAGGACCATTTTACCCCTATCCTAGCGTGGTTCAAGACCAAGGCCCAATTTCACACTTTGAAAGCCCAAAAGCCAAATAATCAACCAAGGCCCAACATATGGCCCAATTTTCCAAATTGGGCCCAAACCCCCCACATGGGCCTTATCCTAAAGCCCATCCAAATATTCTAGTCCATATACTTGTTCTTGGATGGCCCATCAATAGACCACACATCTAGGACCAACATAAAGGCCCAACTCAAAACCCAACACAATTAGGATTTTCACATGAAATGACGATTAGGGTTAATTAGAAACACTTAACCCATTGAGGACTTATTCCATTACGTCCATCAATCTACTAGGTCAATCATACAGTGTGGTCGGGCTTAATTCATAATTCCAATCCAATGGTCCAAAATGTGGGTCCCGACAAGTCCAAATTAAAATCTATAAGATTAGGGTTTTCAAAACCCTAATTAGGGTTTCCAACCCAAAACATGCCAATTAGGCCCAAAAGCTAAGTCTTTAGATCAATAGGGTATCATTAGGTCAACTAGGGTTTCATTAGGCCGGGCACCACCCACTACCACCTTGGGTAGTTGTGGTAAACGACGGCTCACGGCGGCGACCACCACCTCGTGGTGGTGGTTATGATTCTAATCCAAATCACGTCCAAACATCCCAAAAGCAATCCAATCACACGCAATGCACACTGCCACCCAACACTGCGGCTGATGGCGGCAGAAGGCGACAACCACCACCTCACGGTGGTGGTGGTGGGTGTTCCGGCCAAAAACTGCATATACAACTTCACACACATAAAGTACCCTTTCACACACACAAAACACATACACAACCACCTCTCACGGTGGCTGGTGGCGGCAATGGGTAGCAGAATGGCAGCTACCATGGTTGGCTGTCATGGTGGTTCGCCTCACCTCCGGCCAACATTCTTCACGAGTTCTAGTAGCAACATACGTAAAACACAACGAGAAACCACCACTCCCAGCCACCCACTTGGTAGCCAATGACACCTAGGTTAACAGAAACAACGGCCCAAGGCCACCGGCGATCACAACTGCCATACACGACGTCAAACCACAGAAAGAACGAAGAAAAAGGATAGATGGGTGGCGATTTTCCTTACCGAGAGCTTCCCTTTCGTTCACGAACCACACCGCGACGTACACAGCTCCAATGATCGGTCTCGGTGGTCATCCGGCTGCCCACGACATCAGGGGTTATGTTTCGATTCCGGCAGCAGGGGTTGCGTTTCGATGGCGAAGCAGCCGCTTGGCGGTCTCGTCTGATCGGAAATCGGACGAGGAAGAGAGGTGGCGCTTAAGAGGGCTCACATGGTGGTGGCGGCTGTATTGAACATGTTAGGGTTAGGGTTGAATCATGAGGATGGGAGGGAAAAAGGATACCGGGTTGATCCCGTGTTCCTTCCAAACTTGTGCCCCATTTTCCAACTTCAGTCCCTCCTCACAAGATTTGTTTTCAATATAAATCGAAGATTTACCCTTAAGCTCCTTCCTTCAAAAATCCTTTCATAATAAGTCCATAATTTACCAAACACACCCTAACTTCTAAAATCCTTTTCAAATTAAACCCATAATTTACTAAACATCCCTCAACCTTCAAGATCTTTACAAATTAATCCGAAAGTTACATTTTAACCCCCAAACTCTCAATTATGACTTTTTAGCCCCCAAAACCAACGCCTTGCTAAATTATTCCGGATTTAGGGCTACTATTCATTTATTAATCTTATCTATTTGTTTATTTAATAAACGAAATGTTACACTAGATCTGAAGTGTTTTCCATAAGGGATGTCCAATCCATAAATAACCATCTCATTTGGACAAAACAAGCCAAAGAACACTTAAATGGAGATCTAGATGACTACAAGGCAAGTTTTAAGCTTTATACCAGAAAAGTGTCGTGGATGAGGCAAGGATTTTGGATCTATACGCTCCTTCTTGTGTCTCAAATCTTCTCTTTCTTCTAATAGCTTCAACACACACCAAGAACGCCCAAAATGGCTCACAATCACTAACAATGTCTTAGGGTTTCGAGATTTAGGGTTAGCATAGTTGAGGATGGAAATGAGGCCAAAACCTAAAGCTTAAGGTGTTTAAATAGGTTGCGAACCCCAAAAATTAGGGTTTCATCTCTGCTATCCTACTTATCGTGTTGAGGCCTCCCAACTTATCGAGTAGGTTTTCTCAAAACCCGTGGTCCCCAACATCTCTACTCGACGAGTCTAGGGATACCAACTCGTCAAGTTGCCCTATAAAAATGAATAAATTATGATTTTAAATACATACCAGGAACCAGGCGTTACATAATTCATGCAGTCACTTTGTCAACTTCCAGATCTCGGTCATTTAAGTGGTCCTAGGGCATAAATTTGGCAACTTTATGCTTTTGCATGCCTTATGGGAGCCCAACATCCCATTTTGTCCATTAAGACTCACTTTAAGGACCTATATTCATGCTTGGTGCCATAACAACCATCAAGATAACATTTTTATGACTATAACACACCAAAGGGACTAAGATCTAGCATTACAAGCTTCTGGAGTTGCGCAAACTCACAAATGAGAATCCATGGACCAAAAATGAGCTTATAAACAAACCCTAACTCTAAGTATCAAAAGGATTAACAAGGTAAGAGCTTTTTACCTCCAAAAGCCTCCTAAGATGATGTATATTCAGGATCTTGAAGCTCAACCACGTCCAAGGCTTGCTCACCAAGTTCTTCTTCTTGCAAACACTCCAGAAAGGCCACGAAGGTCACTTTCAAGCTCAAGGATCACTCTCAAAGGGTACTAGGGTTTTGATGGATGTTCGAAGGCAACATTTTTTACAGTTGATGTTGAAATGAAGATGTCTTGTATGTGTATGTGTGTTTGTGTTTGTGTGTGTTTATAGATTGGCAACATTTTTTCATTCACATGTTCAAGAACTAAAATGATTATATACATTATTTCATTAATTATTGCAGTTGAGGAGACGTGGACATGATGATGAGGCTATTGAGAAGATGTTGAATGATACATTATTTCATTATGGGGTGTGATGTTGACCCAAATATTGGCCAATAATTGTAAAACAATATTAGGTTGTTTAGTTTAAATTGTACTTTTTTTTGTAAAATTGGGTGTAATGTTTAACATCCTGCTTTGATGGAAAAAAATATTTCATAAGTATTATGTTCAATTCTAACATCCTAGTTTGATGGGATTTTTTTTCAAAGGTATGATGTTTATTGTTAGCATCCTACTTTCATTAAGAAAATTTTATTTATTTATTTTTAAGAATGCGACTTTTGATATTTAACCCAATTTAAAGCATTACATACCATTTTTTTTAGCATTTTTACGTTCATATTCGTCTTTAGAAACATACTTTTGGTTTTTTAACCAACTTTATAGCGTTACTTATCTTCTTAATAAGGAAAATATTGAAAGTATAATGTTGTAAATGAAAGAACTGATATAAAAGGGTAAAACGATCATTTTTATCATTCAACACATTAATTCGGAGGTTCCAACCAAACATCATGTTAAAAATTCATATCTTAAAAATTAAGACTATCTTAGAAATCCATACCTCTTAAAAAAACTAGATTTTAAAAATTCAGATCATACCAAACAACCCCTTAATCAAGAACATTGAGTGCGTTCCTCACCTTAGAGTTGTAATGGTAATAATTTTGTTAAATTGATCGAAATTATCAAGTGCCTCACACCAAATTGATTCGCGAAGCAAGGGGTATGTACTCATCGGTGACGACTAGCCATATATGCACTTTTTTTCATTTCAGATTGTTTATGGATCCTTCTGTCTACAAACAAAAGTGGTTGTAGGTATATAACAATTAGAATTCTAAATCATGAAGTTTACTGAGATATTAACAAATATATATCAACAATTGAAAGTTACAAATCGAATCAATTAACTATTAGTTTTTAAGTTTCTAAATTCATCATAATCTTCTTTTATTAAAGTAGGAGGTCCTCTATAAACCCCATATATGTATCCAAAAACATGTCTACTAAGAAATATATATATATATATATATATATATATATATATATATATATATATATATATATATATATATATATATATATATATATATATAGGTAAGTTCAATTGAAAAAAATAAAAAAGTTGAGAATGGGGGAATCATTATCAGTCACTCATTTATTTTTGTCGCAAAAACTTCCGTTGTACCAGCGGAAATGGATAAGGAATACCCATGTGTTTCCAACAAAACATGTTTCCTTAAATATGCTAATCACCTTAATATATAAAAAAACATAGTTTTTTTCGTTTTTTTAATTTTTAAGAAGCTATTTTTATCGAAAAATGGTTTTAAATATACCAAAATTCATCAATTTTTATTCTCTACAAATAGACATTTATATTGATATACTTTTAAGATAAAATAATTTTTTTTATATTTTCAGCTATCGTTATTCATAAGTGAATAAATATGCATCAGATTTTTGCTACAGTACATTCGTTATTCACTTATAAATAAAAATATATAATTAATTTTTTTTACCGTTTAAGTATCATTTATACTACTTATTCATATATGAATAACAAATTAACTGTAACAAAAATCTGATAAATGTTTTATTCATATATGAATATAAAATATGACGACAACTAATACACGTTTTATTCATATATAAATATAATATATGACGAAAGATGATGTAAAAAATATATTTGAAGTAAGAAAACTTTATTACGTATCATATTCATATATGAACGATACTTAAACTATAAAAAAAAGTTAAACATACGTTTTATTTATAAGTGAATAACGAATGTACTGTAATAAAAATCTGATAGATTTTTATTCAATAATAAATAACAAGAGCTGAAACTGTAAAAAAAATAAATTTTTTTTATCTTAAAACTATATCAATATGGATGTCTATTTATAGAGAATAAAAAATTATGAATTTTGATATATTTAAAATAATTTTTCGATAATGGCTTTCTAAAAATAAAAAAAAACAAAAAAATGTTTTTGTGTATATTAAGGTAATGATTATCATAATTTAAGAAAACATGTTTGATTGGAAAACACATGTTTATCCGTTATCCATTTCCGACGGTACGCTTAAGTATTTTGTGGCAAAATAAATGTGTGGCTGTGAATGATTCCCCTTTCTCACCCTTTATTTTTTCTCAACTGAACTCTCTCTCTCTTTCTATATATATATATATATATATATATATATATATATATATATATATATATATATATATATATATATATATATATATATATATACAGAGAGAGAGAGAGACCATACTAATTTTATGAGATATGGGGACGCAGTCCTAGCCAATAATCTTGGGGATCTAAAAATTTAAAAAAAAAATTGTAAAGTGCAAAATAAAAGAAAAAATCTAATTTTTGTAAATATTATTTTCGTGATTTAATTTATTTAAAAAAATAATAACTTAAAATAAAATAAAAATAAATAATAAAAAATTTACCTTTTTTTTAAATATACATAAAATACTCTAATAGAATAATATTACACTGCAAATATTCAAATCGAATTTTTAGAATGTTAGAGTGTTCTAATATTCAACTAAGTTTGTAAGATATGTTAAAATATTCTAATATATATATATATATATATATATATATATATATATATATTTTCTGATATAATTGTTATATTTGTTAGACGAGAAATTAAATATCCTCCTACATTTCTTCCTATTTATCTTTCTACCATGTAAAATGGTGATATATGTCATATTTGGATAAAATTATTATTAATTTAATATACTTGTCATCATTTCAAATGGATAGGAGGATATGTAGAAAGAAAAGTAGGAGGATATTTAATTTCTCTTGTTAGACTATTGTAATATTTTATTAGAATTGTTTGGTTATTTATAGTTTAATATTTCAGCAGAATATTTTAATATTGTATAAATTTGATTTGGATATATTTGTAGTATAATATTTTATTACAATATTTTGATGTATATTTTGAAAAAAACGAAAACTTTTTTATTTTAATTTTTTTTTTCATTTTTTAGATAATCTAAATGATAAAATAATATGTAAAAATAATTTCGAAATTTTTTATTTATTTTGTATTTACTTTTTTTTTTTATTTCCAAAATGAATAATTAGGATTGTATCGGCATATTTCACAAAATATGATAGTTGACGTTGCATTAGCTAGTTTAATGAAAATAAGGTTTTCAAAAGTGTATTGCAGTTTTTGAACAAATGACTTTCTGACAAATTGGCCCTGCAAAACTAATATGGAGTAGACAATTTTGGTTGTTTGAGGCAAGATGGTGCTCGGCAGCTTAGGTTCTCCAACTGTTAGAGCTATATATCCTGTCTTGTCACAAACAAACTCCGTTTACCTTTGTTTGTTATTTTGTTTTTCTCCAATGCACTTGTGATCCGTAAGAGGCTTTGCACTTTTGTCCTGACATTCGTCCTGATGGGGATTAAACTTTGCCTTATATACAGTTGTGCAGCCGGCAACACCAAAACTTATAGTATTATATAAGAGTTTTTGATTATCATGGGCACTTATATAAATTCCAATTACTCTAACTAGTAATGTGAAAGCAACATATCTAACATCGAGATTAGTCTATAATTCCCTTGTCACAACATCCATGAAATCAAAGCCGTCAATTTTAAGTATCGCTACCACATATTGTTAAAATGGTTACCATTAAAATCTAAAGGGGTTATATATTCTCTTTATATGCCTAAATACAAAAAGCATCCCAAGTCATATAAGTAAATTAAGGAAAATTCATGTGAACAAACAATATCTACCCTTTAGTTTTCGTTGTTTCTTGTTTAATCATATAGTCGTGCTATGGGAATGCATAATTTATGCACCAACCATTCTTATAAAATAATGCTTAATGTAAGAAGCCTCGAAAGGTGGTGCCGTTCAAGAAAAATAGAGCATGGGTCTATAAATAGGAATGCCAATAAAGTAGGCAACTCATCAGTTGCGAGGATAAAAGATAAGTCACCGACAAACTTATACACATATACACAGAGGAATCTCATGAGTACTCAAATGGAGAGATCCAATTCAGTACTACAACCCCCAGCTTTTGGGAATTTGATCACAGTTCTTAGCATCGATGGAGGCGGAATTAGAGGTCTTATCCCAGCTATTATCCTCGACTGTCTTGAGACTGAGCTACAGGTATGTCATGCTTCTTTGATTTCTTTATGTTCATCTCTTTTATTATTTTGTTTGTTTGAATTTGTATGATATCTTCTCCTCCATCTTGCTATTCTGATACTTCATTTGTACTTGGTATTTACGTAAAAACGAGAAAAAAATAAAGAAAACAGTAAAACCAGGAATTGGAATACTACTATAATTTTCATGGATCTCTCCTGTCTTTTTATAATTCTTGTTGTTGGAGACGTTAACTTATATGTATGCTGTATGTTTCAGAAATTAGATGGTGAAGACGCAAGAATAGCAGACTATTTTGATATGATTGCCGGGACAAGTACTGGTGGTCTCATCACTGCGATGTTAACGGCTCCAGATGAAAAAAAGCGCCC
Organism: Lactuca virosa; assembly: GCF_052849685.1. NCBI lineage: Eukaryota > Viridiplantae > Streptophyta > Magnoliopsida > Asterales > Asteraceae > Lactuca > Lactuca virosa. Next base: position 122,080,010 of record NC_136432.1, on the reverse strand, counting down.
TTTGTTTACCGCTAAGGCCATCAAGAAATTCTACCTCCAAAAGTGCCCCAAGATCTTCCCTCAAGATTGGTAAAAACTTCAAGTAAATTCAATTTGGAACGTTATGAGTTTAACTATCCAAACACAACGGAGTTAAAATACAAAGTTGAATTAACAAATCTAAATAAACGATTTTATAATATATATATATATATATATATATATATATATATATATATATATTAGAAACAAGTTATGCGTCTATGGTTAGAAGAGAATATAGTGACTACAGTAAATATATAGAAGGTAGTAGATTTAAGATGGCGTCGGGAAGACGGGAATCCATATAAATTTTTTTATTTTTTATTTTTTTTTAGATATGTGGAAGAACTCTCTCTCTCTCTCTCTCTCTCTCTCTCTCTCTCTCTCTCTCTCTCTCTCTCTCTCTCTCTCTCTCTCTCTCTCTCTCTCTCTCTCTCTCTAAAGTTTAACACTTTACTTTGTTTATTTTTCAAAGATCTTAAAATCTCGTGCATAAATCTGTTTATTTCCTAGTTAATGTGGGGTTTAAGATTTATGGTTTAGACTTTGTAAATGTACTTTGTGTAATGTTAGATTGTAAAACAAAGTTAGGTTAATGAGCTAATTGACCTTCGCTTTACTTATTTAATGTTTACGTTGTGTCTGTTATTTAAACCGCTCAAAAAAAATTTTATCTGTTTATTGTAGATCTAAGCTTGTATAGGTCTAAGCTAGGGTTAATAGATGGTATGTATTTTTGCCATCTCTATAGGTGTCATATACGGAATACAGATTTTTCTTTAAGAGCTGATAGCACAAAAACTCTTCCATTTATTTCTTTTCTTATTTTTTCTTCACTTTTTTCATGTATTACAAATCAACCTGTGTACTTGAATTTATACTATATTCAAAGCATGCCTTACGAAAAAGATATTGACATTTTCTGATTTCTTGAATAGCGGCAATTCGCTAACAAAATTTGTTAAGAACTTCTTTGCACCACTATATGATGGGAAGTACCTCCACGACTGCATAAGGAAGAGGCTTCCTAACATCAGATTGGAAGATACATTAACTAATGTTGCAATACCTACTTTTGATATCTCGACACTACAGCCAACAATCTTTTCCAGCTATAAGGTTTTTCCTTTTTCTTTTGTGGGACATAATTACGATATTATTATTGTTTTTAAACAAAAATTCTAATCAACGAAATATATGTGCCATTTTATTTTTCATGTTGATAGATGAAAAAAAAACCGTATTTGAATGCCTTGTTGTCGGATATTTGTATCGCAACATCAGCAGCACCTACTTATCTTCCACCGCATCATTTTGAAACCATTCATGAGGGACAGAAGCATGAGTTTAACCTAGTTGATGGTGGTGTGGCAGCAAATAATCCAGTAAGAATACTTACTATCTATTCTATAATCCAATTGTTTGACTATGTTATTTATCTTTACATTTTCATTGACCATGCATTAAATAGTCCTAACTTATTTCTCTTCTTTTAAAGACTCTTATTGCAATGGGAGAAATTGCTAAGCAACTTATTCGTAAAAACAATGCCTTTCACGCACCTCAATCCCTGGAGTATAATAAATTTTTGGTTATCTCTATCGGAAGTGGGGAATGCAAAAAGAAATGGAATTATAACCCGGATGATGCTTCAAAATGGGGCTTGTTAAAATGGTGGTACAATGCCAATGGGTCTGTTCCCCTACTTGATATTTTTACTCAAGCTAGCACTGATATGGTTGATATCCACCTTTCTGTTGTCTTCAAAGCCCTTGGCGTTGAAAACAATTACCTACGCATCCAGGTTTGTGTGTAAACTTTATGCTATAAGAATAAGTATAACTACCATACGTTATGGCAATAAAATATAAGTCATCCAAAGGAATTACTACACATAGAAATTTAGGTTCAAGTGAGTTTTTATTTTACACCAAGCTTTATTTAAGAAAAGGTTAGAAAAGTTTAAGTGAGTAATACGTAGTTATATTTTTATCTAAAATTACTCTCAAAGATGAATTTAATGATTATATTGTAACAAGGAGCTCTACGAACACAGGAGGATGGCTTAAAACATTCATTGTCAGAACTTGATAGAGCTACCACCGACAATTTGAAAGAGTTGACTGATGCTGGTGAGGCCTTGCTCCAAAAAAGAGTTTCGAGGGTGGACTTGGATACAGGCAAATTTGTCCCTTGCAGCGAAAAAAGTAACGAAGTGGCTCTCAAAGAGTATGCATCTTCATCAACTACTATTTGATGCATTTATCTACTGTGTGAATAACAATATGTTTTCTTGTACAGCTTTGCAAAACAACTTTCAGAGGAGAAGAAACTCCGTGACCTTCCATCGCCACGAATAGTGAATTCAAAACCAGAACCTTGTATCATGTTGGAGACAAAGCCTAATTTTGGGCCATTCGAAGAGTTACGCATCAATGTATGAAGGAAAAATAGTTTCAATTACGAAATTACTTTCACGGTGATGTAGGGCTAAGATTGCCTTACATATGATCTAGGCTTGTCTAGTTATGTTGAGAGAAATCAGTGTGTTCTATATTACTTTTAACTAGCTACTTTATGCATCTTAGTAGCGTGTCGTCATTCTCCTAAAAGTGTTGTTGGTTCAATGTTAACAAGATTTGAAAAAACATCACTTTTTTTTTCACTTATAAGCTGTAGATATACTTTAATGCAATGGTGTGCACTCTCATCTTATTTGTTATTATGCTCTCTATTATTGATGAGGAAAAGGATATTACATTGGAAAAAGCGTAGTCTATGTTGGAAATGGTTTAGCTACATAAAAGAAGTTGTTAGCGTATTATATTGTGGCTTATATTTAGCGACAAACTTTTTCAATACATTGAAAACAATGTTTGTAATCGGTTGTTGTTTACTCCTACCAAATTTGAAAACAAAATTTAATAACCAAATGTAAACAATGGAATCAAGGACGGAGAGATGGCTTATAACATCGACAAATTAGCGTCAGATACATGTTCAAAGGATGAGCGTCGGATTATAGGCAAAGATTTTTCAACACGTCACTATTTTACATAATAAACAGTTATTAGTTAATGTTAATTTAGTAAGTAGTTTTCTCTTTGAAAATTAAATCAAGTGATCAATACTACTAGATTTCAGAAATGAAGCAAGCCAAAATGGTGTGAATTTTCCGAGGATTACCGGTGAGGTGAGGGATAGGGTTTGATTCTGTTTTTCAGGTGAATACTACTGGATTTCAGAAATGAAGCAAGCCTTCATAACCTACGGTTACTCGAGGAAATTGCAAACCTCCTATGATCTAAGGAAATTTAAGAGTTCAACAATCCGATGATAGAATACGTTGGGAAAATCTTTAAGCCCTAACAAGCCTTTGCAACTGACATGGGAAGAATTATTGACCCACTTCAAGCGCAAGTTTTGCATAGCAGAAAACATGTTGGAGTTAGACAATCAACTCCTAACATTGAAAAGGGAAGCATGTTTGTTGATGAGTTTACTAATGATTTCACTGACAAAATGGAGTTTTCCCTACGTGTTGTTTCAGAGAAACTGTCAAAAATTGATAGGTACTCCAAGAGACTACCTTTATAATATTTTGTGCCGGTTAAGCAGCGACCTACTTTTAAGGTGGCTATCTTAGCTTCAAGGTCCGTAGAAGACATGATCAAGAGAAGAACTGCCAACAAGACTGAAGTTGACGAGAAGGGGAAAATTGAAGCACCCCCGAACTCCCTGTAAAAGAGTACATTCTCAAAGTCTGACCAGACAGCAAGAGATCTGGGGGAACAATGACGCAAAATGGTGTGATAAGTGTTTGAAGAAGCACTTTAGTAGATGCGACGGGGAAATGACCTGCTATAAGTGCAAAAGGGATGGTCACTATTCCAAATATTGTACATTAAAATAGAAGATATGTTACGGATGTGGAGGTAAAGGGGCATATTTATAAGGATTTCCCAAAGAAAGACAAACTAGCAGGGATGAATACGCCGCCAAAACTACAGGCAAGGGCATTTCAGATGATCCTGGATGCAACAAAAGATGGAACTGTAACACTCAGATTTTTCAAATAAAATTTTCATTTTTAATTCCACACAAAAACAGTTTAACATCTCTCGTACTCAATTTATAAATGTTTCAAAACACGAACATAAAAATGTTGGTCACATATCCCAGAATCCTCAGTTCATAAAACAACAAGCTGGTGTGTACAATCATGTCAGCGCCTTCCCGTGATCCTGATATGTACCTGAAACACATCTCTCACAACACTGTAAGCACAAAGCTTAGTGAGTTCCCCAAAATACCATACATAAATAATTAGCATCTCATGGCTAAATCTCGATAAGGACCCTCCGGTCATGTGTTTCAGTGAAGACCCACCGGTCTCACGGCTCGGGTTGGACCCTCCAGTCCTGTATCTCAGTGAGAACCCTCCGATCTCACAACTCGGTTTGGACCCTCTGGTCTTATCTCAATAAATGCACAAAATAATATACAACATAAATCACAAAGACATAATGCATAATATCACATATCTCAGTATAAACGCATAAGACCCTCCGGTCAATAACACAGATAAGACCCTTCGGTCGCACAGTAATTACCACTCAGATAAGTATGGTGAGAAGACTCACCTCGTAAGTAAAGCAAGTATGTCTTGTACTCAAACTGTCGGCTTAGACTCCGCCTACATGTATCACAATCATCTCTAATTAACAATTTCCATTAACAACTCTAAAGATGTTAAGCTAACTCCTCTACTAAATCTCAGAAAGGGTCTCCAAAGTCCACAACTTGACCAACCCTACATATATCACAGTAATTACCATTTTACCCCTCCATGGTCTCTAAAGTCCACAACTTGACCAACCCTAAAAAGTCATCGGAAGTCAACACTCAAGTCAACAGTCCATGTTGACTCAACTCGTCGAGTGCATCTATGCGACTCGTTGAGTTCCTTCTGTTTTCAGAAAATCGGGAGAAACTCGAGTCAACTCATCGAGTTTGCATAATGTCTAGAGTATCGGGGTAAACGTTAATCAACTCGTCGAGTTCCTTCAACCTATTCTCTCATTCAGACGCTTTTAAGCGAGACTAAGGCCCCAAACTCTAGATCTAGCCTCCTAGGGCTGAGATACCATGTAAAGTTGCAAGCTTTATGTCCATGCATGGCACTTAGGGGATAACTTTGCCAAAACAAGGCTCAACAAGGGGTTTAAGGCATGAAGATTGGCCAAAGTTTTATAAAGCTTGAGTCTTTAGGCCTAAAGGGCCTAATATTGTCTTGATCTGAAGTCTTAGCTTCAAGGCATGCTCAAAACCAATAATGACTCAAGAAGAAGCTATAAATGGCCATAAACTCTGTAATGGAGAGATCTAATAAACAAATGATCAAGGTAATGGCTTTTTACCTTCAAATGGCTACTACAAATGAATGGATATCGGATCTATAGACTCCTTCTTGTTCCAAGTTCTTCACTCTTTAAGGAATGCACCAAAACACACACTCTTAGCCTTAACACACTCTCAAGGTGGAAGGAAACTCGATTAGGGTTTGTCTCTGGGTGATAAGGTGATGAGGGAGGCGGGGTAATGGACTTAAGGTCTTTTAAATAGGGTGCAAACCCTAAAAATTAGGGTTTTCTCACTCAGCTCCAACTCGTCGAGTTGAGCCCTGCAACTCATCGAGTAGATTTGTAAAATTGTGCGGCCTCCTTGGTCTCTACACGACAAGTTGGGGCCCCCAACTCGTCGACTAGGTCCTACAATAAACATAAAACCCTAAAATTCCATACTTGCGAATCGGGATGTTACAGGAACGGAAGTTACTTGAGGAAATCAAGAAAATAAAGCTGCTTATCTGGAGTCTAAAGCATGAAGTGTTCGCCCCACGTATGTGGTATTGTAATACAAAGAATGATATAAGACGGATATGGTTTAATAAATTTTGAAGATTATTGTAATCATTTTCAAAAATTATAAAAAATCTCTAAATTATGCTAAATTACTATGTGATTCTTTTCGTGTATGGTGACTTGGAAACTACAAGACAACTTTTAGGACAAGTACGAGTAGGTATGGAAGGTGGTATTGGCCCTTACTACCAGAAGCACAGGACTTGTACTGGGATCAGGAGGAGTCATAACGTCACTAAAAGCGCTAGTAGCATAATTTTTTTTCATGTCCTTCGTTACCATTGTTTCAGTAATGGATAAGAAGATGATTGTTATTCCGACCCTAGTGGTCATACAAAATAGACTCTGACTAAGATAAAAGCTACAAAGAGAGTTACTCGGTTTAGAGAACCAATTTCGATGTAGCATTCGACTTTAGTCAAGAGATTGAAGGGAATGAGAATAAAAGTGATCGACTGAAGTATCGCAATCGTCGTTAAGACTAAGGAGCCAATAGCTAGAAATGCAACCTACCATGATGTTGTTGTACCACATTAGAACATGAAGGGAATGAGAATAAAAGCGATCGACTGAAGTATCGCAATCATCGTTAAGACTAAGGAGCCAATAGCTAGAAATGCAACCTACCATGATGTTGTTGTACCACATTAGAACATGAAGGAAGGTATCCTCTATGCTAGATTCTGACTCAAAAAGACTTGAGTATATCCATTGCAACATGCGATGGAAGGTCATTAGGATATGTCCATTTGGTATGTTACAGCAGCCAAAGTAAAGACCTTATCATGGATTAAATGTATTTTAGCAGGAGCAGGAGTCTACAATGAAGATCAAGTTTGTAACTCGAAGTTTACGATTGAAGTTCCGACAAGTAATGAAAATCACATGCAAGGTTGAGCACCGCCAACAATTTTAAATTCCAAGAGTCTAATACTCGTCTCGAAAGACATAAGAGCTACTATTATTACCTAGGATGGGAAGGTGACGTGTAATGCCCCAAATTTCAACCTAAAATTTTCGATTAAAACTTTAAGTATTTATTTAATTAACAACTTCCTGATCTTAAAAAACATTTATCAGAGTATCATTAAAAGTTATCAAGTACACAAGTCCCTCATTGATGTGATGCAATCGAGCCGTGCCCCTCTTTTAATATAAGAAAACCAGAAACATGTAGACCACAAATAGTAAGCAAAAAGCTTAGTGAGTTTCCAAACCACACATAGCACATCACAAATAAACAACTATGAGTTATCAGCAATCCTGGGGACTATCAGCAGTCCCAGTGGGCTAACAGCATGCCCAGTGCGTTATCAGCTACCTGGAGACTATCAGCAGTCCCAATGGGCTAACAGCACGTTCGGTGGGTTATCAGCAACCCTGGAGACTATCAGCAGTCTCAGTCACATATAAACTGCATAACACAATAATAACATTTAGACCCAGCTGATCATCACAGATACAACTATTCTACCACACAGGCTTATACAAACATGCAAGAGTCACAAAGACAGCTAACATCATACATACATCATTTAATGAGCCGACATTTGTGCCTTCGACTCACAAGCACCAGGAGAAGACTCACTTGAATCAAAAAAACCCTGAAACACTACGACACGATCCCTTTTCTGCACTGCTTGCACCCGCAATTCCACAAATACCAGAACCAGATAGAATCTTATTTAATAGCCCAAAACCCTCAAGTTTGACCCAAAGTCAAACTTGGTCAAAAGTCAACGGTCAACGGAAGTCAAAGTCAACAAGTCAAACTTCAGGCTGAGTACACTCAGCCAACTCATCTCGTACGCATGGCATACGCACCATCTTGGGAAAGGACTCCTTACGTGTACGCACAACGTACCCAAAGCTACGCCTAACGTACCCGACCAAAAGGCACTTTTTGATTAAGTGCTTAATCTCTTAAGCCTTTTAATCAAACACTTAGATCTAGTACCACAACATCATTCTAAGTCATAAAGTTTCCACCTTTACGACTTTCCATGTCTAGAAATGGTCTAAAAGCCAAAACCATAACTTATTAATCCATTAATATAACGTACACGTTTTGAAATCGTGTTATGTAAATTAAAAAGTTAATAATATTATGAAATATTATGAGAAATTGAGTGTTAAGTTCTAACAGATAGTTTTTACTAGAAATGAAGTAAAACTATGTTTAGAATCACTCATAAAATATTGGAAGTCTTATGAGATTCCAATTAAAAGCCAAATAGTGAAATTTAGCGAAAATATAAAATTTGAAATAAGTAAAATTTTATTATTGAAAGTTGTAGATAATCTCGTTAGAAACACGTAGGCGAAAACCTCGTCGAAATCCGAGTTATAACGAAGAAGTTATGACCAATCGAAGATCCGCAATAAAACCGGCACGGTGCCGAATGACGTAAAAAGTGAGTTTTTGATAAACTACTTTTTAGCCTTAGTGATCTAAATGAAAGTCGTAGTATTCGTTAAACCGAGAATTTTGATAAAAAGAACGCCAAAATCTGACTTCGTATGAGGAAGTTATGATTTTTACAAGTTTCAGCTTAGTAGTAGATAGCTAAAAACTCGAATTTTTGATCGAGTGATTTTTATCCAACACAACCTAAACGAGAATCGAAGGTCTCGTCATTAGTAGTACAACGGTAAAAAGTCTGACGAAAACGGACGTCGGATGAAGAAGTTATGAATTTTTAACGGATTTACCAGTCCCGGTCTGTTAAAAATAATAATATAAAAATAAAGTCAAAATTTTCTGACGAAGTCTAAACGAAAGTTGTAGAGCATAATTTTCTCTACGCGTGCATATAAAGAACGTCAAAAACGGAGCTCGTATGAGAAAGTTATGGATTTTACAAGATTTGGCACAATTTTCGAGAAAAATCGCATGACTAGTGATTGCCACGTCACCCTCGCTCGGAGTTGGCCACGTGTCCGAAGCTGCTGAGTGGCAGGTCCGAGAAGCGACGCGTGTCGCACAAGTGTCCGAAGGAAGCCACGTGATCCTCGCATGCTCCCACGTGATTCGACCCTCGTGTAAGCTCCTGATTCGACCGAGGAGGAGGCCTAATCCGAAGCAGCCAGCTCTCCGGCCGAAGCTTCGCCCTGCTGCCGCGTGTTCCGAGCCTCGCACACATGCCCCCCTCTCCTCGCTTCGGATCCGAGGCTCGCACCTATATTTACTTTCATTCTAACTTCCCCCGAAGCCCCGGTACTTATTCCAAAGCCCGAAACGCGCCCCGAGATTCCCGAGAAGCCCGGAAAATTTATCTTTTCGGTTTCGAAGCTCTACCTTCGCAGAGCCCGGTTTTCAAGAAAACTCCCGGTTTTCAACGACGAAAGTCATATTTAGAGCCGAAGTGCTGCCCAAATTATTATTTTGACCCCCGGTTAATTCACGGTGAGTTTAATATGTAGAAACAATTGTATGTTATGTGTTATATGCGCTATGTGCTTTTCCATGTTATCCTCTAGAGTTGTTGTATCCGCTATTTTTGTAGCAAGGCTGTACCTCTGACTTGAAGTGTATGACATAGGCATCACTTGGGTATTGGTATGAACCGTTGACCATGAAGTGTATGACATAGGCATCACTTTCGCTTCGGTAGAATAATATTCCTGAGTATTTTCCCGTGTTATTTTTATTTCTGCTATTTATGATAACAAAGCTATACCTTTGACCATGTGATCAGTTTAAGAACTCAGATTCACAGTGGTACTGGTATGTAGCCTCTGGCCATGTAGAGCATGTCCCCCAGTAAGTGAATGACTTTATTCTATGGCATTGGTAGAAGGTTAGACAGGGCGTGAAAACCTGAAATCTACCTTAATGTTAATCAAAAATTGTTTGTCTTCAGTGCCATTTGGGCCGAAGCGTTATTGATGTTTATCAAGTATGGAAATTGTTATGTCTCAATGATTGTATATATTTGAATCAAATCAATAATTGTTAGGGAAAACTTATCACATTATGCCTTTGTTGTTCCTTGCTCCTATTTGCTTCTGCCATATTGGTATATATATGGCATAACGTTATATTGTATCTATTATTGAACTCACTAAGCGTTATCGCTTACCCCTCCCAATGTTTTAACATAATGCAGGCAATAAGCACCCAGTATAGTTGGAAAACTTAGAATAGTTGTAATATTATTTTTTTGTATTTTGGTTTAGGTTTGTATAGTTTTACAATATCCTGGGTAGTCATGTAAAATCTCAAAACATAGTCGGTTTGTATCCAATCTTTTGTAATGACTTTATCAATGTAAAAATATTGTTTTATGAATATGCATGTAGCATGTTTTGGAGTAACTATATTGTCAAGTATGAAAGTTTGGGTCTTTCAGAAATATGAAAGTATAGAAAGGGGTTCTTTCAATTAAGACATCATGACACTTTCATGGAAGGAATAAAAGGATCAAGATCACATTTTTATTGATCCTAATAACTCCATAATGGATAAAATCTCCAACTTTATCCATTAGAATGGTTCAAACCACCAAGATCTAGACTTTAAATATCAAAGGGACCAAAAAGCGCATCTTTTCAACTTAATCCATTAAGTCCAAGTCTCCAACCTTCAGATCTGAATCACAATGATGTTTAGATAAATAAAGTTTCAAACTTTATCCATAAGAAGGTCACAAACTTTCAAGATCTAAACTTTATGCACTAAAATGACCAAAAGCTCATAATATCCAAAACTAGCTAGATCTAACAAATGCATCATCAAGATTCAAAATTTATACCTCTTGAAGAGAGATCAAGGTGAACAAAGTCCAGATCTACAAGCTCCAATGCAGCCAACACTTATCCAAAGAGTTCATTCATTTCCAAGGTGCACCATGCACACTCCAAAGCACTCAATAACACCTTCCTTTAGATCACAAGGATCAAACTAGGGTTAGGGTTTCATGGGAGGGTGTCGGAGAGGTGGAGGCTGAGAATGGAATGGTTTTGGGGGAGTTAAGGAGCTTAAATAGGTCTCAAACCATGGAAATAGGGTTTGGGAACTGATTGCGTACCCCCTGCATACTCCTGGTACGCCCAGCGTACTCATGATACCCTAGTACGCCCAACGTACTCCCCCTGCATAACTTCTTCATTTCAACTCTGATTTCGACGATCTTTATATCCACGGAAAGGTATTGCGGATCTCTAAAACCCAATTTAATTAATTTTTACTTCAAACACAGCGAAATAAAATCCAAAATTCATAAAAGAAGTCTGAAACACTACTTTCCCATTTTACCCTTTGACTTCAAAGCACAAACCAAACTCTTGGATCACATAATCTACATTACCCACATTTCAACGGGTCTATACCTCTCGTTACCAAAGTCTGAGGACTTATGATACTTGATCTTCGGGTCACGGCCCCGAAATATGAAACAACCCGAAAAGGGTGTTACAACTCTCCCCCATTAAAATTAGATTTTGTCATCGAAATCATTCCTTACTATCTCTTCTGCCGAACCAAATGATCCTGACTGAACTCCCTGAATCATGAAGATGACTGGGAAAGTCACCTCACTCTAATAACCATCTAGCCTTACTGCTGTCGAACCCAAAATCGCGGAAATTACAAGCACTAACGAATAATGAACCTCAACTTTGTTCTAAGCCTACGAGTGTCCAACCGCTACACCTGAAAATGTAAATCCAACTCGATGTCTTACTCCCAGGAAGGCAAAACTACTCCAAACCATTTCCACAGTGACTCAACTTTATATCCCAAACCCTACTGAACTTCATACCCGAAACATATACGCCCCGACGACTTACTGGTACCGAAAAATCGTCATCGAAAACAAAGTCAGCTCTAGACTCAAAAACTGAATAGATAGAGGTGGTCTTTATCTATCCGTCAACATGAATCCATCAATCATTCACTCCCAATGAAGGACAATTCAATAAACCAATGCTCGAACGATCACCAAGTCCGGTTAACCCTAGTGATGGCTATAAACCGAACCGAGTACGCACATCACATTTGGCCCCAACTTAGCCTATAATCTCCCAGGAATTACAAACGTTGAGGCCCACTCACAACCCTTCACCCAACCCCGTGATGATCTAAATCATCTTAGAGAATACCATGAGCCAAGGCATAGACTTCCATCCCTGTTGCCATCGCCTACCAACCTAATGAATGCTACGATCGCTTCACGGTATTACATCACTCCCACAACTGCACACTAACTTGGGAAATGCTACGGGTGATCTGCAATCTTATGTTACCCTCGCAACTGCACACTAACTTGGGGAATGCTATGGCTGCTCCGCAGTCTTACATCACCCCTGAAATCACACATTGACTTGGGGAATGCTACGGCTGCTCCGCAGTCTTACATCACCCCTGAAATCGCACACTGACTTGGGGAACGCTACGGCTGATCCGCAGTCTTACATCACCCTCTCAAGTGCACACTAACTGAAAACTCTACGAATCAAAACGCCATTCTATCAGACTATATTAGGTGTTCGGATTGTGCTTCAGACCCCAAAACATTCATCAAACAAGAACAGGCAGAGAGGTCCTAACACAACCCTCGACCTGAACCTAGCCATGAATCCGTATCATTTGCTCTGATGCTCATCACTGACCAAGGAACATTATTCCTTGCTTAACCCTGAACCTTCTCGCAACCAAAATTGGCTCTCTAGTTGACTTAGGATGATACCATGCTGACTGGCCTACCCAGTTAATCCTTAATCAAACAATATCTTATCCGCACCACCTGATTAGTCGTTCAAGGCCCTTTTGGCCAAACGGTAGTCTGCTCCACACTCACAAGCCTGACCTATCTTGGATTCTTCCCAGACTCAAGGGACCCTGGCGCTCCCTCCAAATATATCTATCCAAAACTCTATCATGGGCACAAATTCTAAAGTAGCTCGCACTTGGAACTATCCCCGACAGCCCCAAGTGACCATCCATCACTTGGATTCATCTACATTCTTATAACTTCATAATCACTGGATTACCTAGCCATCCCACAATATTCCTACCTAATCACCACCACATTGAGCTTAATGGACTATGATCCTCTGATCAAACGATACCGGGTGCTCACATCCCAAACTAGATGAAGCACTTTACTACTCTCGACCAAGATTGTCGTATCCCAAAGTACCTTCCCTTCATACAATTCCACATCCTTCTACTATCCCAACTAATGACAAGGAACCCAAAAGATCTACAACTGGAACAGATAGATAATCACTTCATTGTTCTTCCTACTACCAAAACAAACTCGAGTCTTCTATAGACGATAATTCCACAATCCAGCAATTCAGGGCAACGTACACAGAATCCATGATATACCATAACGGAACATGATGATTGGTTGTCACGATCATTGACATCCAATTATACAGTTTAAAACCTTCGAAGCATCGTCACCCAACGATCGAGAGTGCACTGACAACAAACTGATGATCTGAAGTTTTCCACTGAACTAAAATCACGCAAGACTACATATACCCAACGCTGAAGTTGATTGACAGATCAACCACTACTTATCTTAGACTATAGGTAGCAATCTATAAGCTATTGACGAATCCTTCAAACACCGATATTCATCCCGAGCAACCCAAACGACTCATAACCTAAACATCAGCGAACCCGATAGAACCACTGAATATAATGAGCTCCCTGACCAACAACTTCCTGTTGCGAAAACAACTTGTGCATTCATGAGCTCATACAACAATGGTTAACATGCTTTACACCCCATCTTGACCACATCTTGAACCAAAGCCTCACATATCCGGAACGCAAATCCCTCTAACCCAATCTTCTGAAACTGCAAACTCAAAAAAATCGATGATTTTTCAAATAACATGCTCAGTTCTCCCCCACTTAGGTTCGAACTATCACCAACTGACGTTGCAGACAAACCCCACACAAACCAACTTAGCCAGATACATACCATCCCTGACTCTTGGAATAACACAACACAAGATAATCTCCCAGATAAAGACCTAGTAACTCAAAGACTTTTCAAATCTCATATGGAGACCTCATAAACTTTCCAGACCTAACCGCCTCTATAATCAAGAATACCCTGGAAATGCACAATCAATAACTTTAATAGCCCATTCATAGAATCGATTATCTATCTAATAAAAATTGGACTACCTCAAACTTCGCCTCTGATTACCTGACCTCTACTCCATCGCGAGACGCAATCATGCAACATGAGGCATCATCCTCACAGTCGAGACACAACAAAAGTTGTCGTTCCTGATCCACTTCTACTGATCGTCTGGAACACCTGTCAGAACACGCTCTAACTGAACTCAAGGAAAGCATACCCCTGGTCCTCATCTGGTATAATATCCATGAAAATGACTCTTTTTCCACACATGAAAAATTGGAAAAACAGAACCCTCTCCAAAGAAAATGACATCATAAGCCATCGGCTGATCACTCAATCTCAAGATTGCAATCCTCAAGCTGTTCATCATAACCGCTCCCTCATTGAGTTCCACGACTCAGACTGACAATATGTAACATACACGTTTTGAAATCGTGTTTTAAGTAAATAATATTATGAAATATTATGTGATATTGAGTATTGATTTCTAACAGATAGTTTTTACTAGATATAAGGTAAAACTATGTTTAGAATCACTCATAAATTATTGGAAGTCTTATGAGATTCCAATTTAAAGCTAAATAGTGAAATTTAGCGAAAATATAAAATTTGAAATAAGTAAAATTTTATTATTGAAATTTGTAGATAATCTCGTTAGAAACATGTAGGCGAAAACCTCGTCGAAATCCAAGTTGTAACGAAGAAGTTATGACCAATCGAATATCCGCGACAAAACCGACACGGTGTCGAATGACGTAAAAAGTGAGTTTTTGATAAACTACTTTTTAGCCTTAGTGATCTAAATGAAAGTCGTAGTATTCATTAAACCGAGAATTTTGATCAAAAGAACGCCAAAATCTGACTTCGTATGAGAAAGTTATGATTTTTTTAAGTTTCAACTTAGGAGTAGACAGCTAAAAACTCGAATTTTAGATCGAGTGATTTTTAGCCGACACAACCTAAATGAGAATCGAAGGTCTCGTCGTTAGCAGTACAACGGTAAAAAGTCTGACGAAAACGGACGTCGGATTAAGAAGTTATGAATTTTTAACGGATTTACCAGTCCCGGTCTGTTAAAAATAATAATATAAAAATAAAGTCAATTTTCCGACGAAGTCTAAACAAAAGTTGTAGAGCATAATTTTCTCTACGCGCGCATATAAAAAACGTCAAAAACAGAGCACGTATGACAAAGTTATGGATTTTACAAGATTGGGCACAATTTTCGAGAAAAATCGCATGAATAGTGCCAGCCACGTCACCCTCGCTCTGGGCTGGCCACGTGTCCGAAGCTGCTGCGTGGCATGTCCGAGAAGCGACGCGTGTCGCACAGGTGTCCGAAGTCACGTGATCTCGCATGCGCTCCTCGTGCCCGACCCACGTGTACTCTCCTGATTCGACCAAGGCTGCTGACCCGATCCGAAGCTAGAAGCCGCGTCATCCGACCAATCCGAAGCTCGCAGCTGTCCGTCCGAGCCTCACCCTGCTGCCATCTGGTCTGAGCCTCGCAGACGTGTACCCCTCCCTCCTCGCTTCGGATCCAACCCTCGCACTATAAATAGTGCCTGCGAGACCTCCCTGGTAAAGGTTCTAAACTTGCCCTTTTTCACCCTTTTTCCATATTGTCTTACATTCCGACTTCCCCCGAAGCCCCGGTACTAATTCCAAAGCCTGAAACACGCCCCGAAATTCCCGAGAAGCCCGAAAAATCTATCTTTTCCGTTTCGAAGCCCAACCCTCGCAGGACCCGGTTTTCAACGAAGAAAGTCATATTTAGAGCCGAAGTGCTGCCCGAATTACTATTTTAACCCCCAGTTATTTCACGGTGAGTTTAATATATAGGAACAATTGTATGTTATGTGTTATGTGTGCTATGTGCTTTTTAGTGTTATTATTCCGGTTTATTTTTCCGTGATAATTTTTATTCGCTATGTTTAATAGAAAAGTAATACCTTTGACCATGTGATCAGTGAAAGGACTTAGATTCATATTGGTACTGGTATGTAGCCTCTGGCCATGTAGAACATGTCTCCGTAAGGGAATGATTTCTATTCTATGGTATTGGCAGAAGGTTAGACAGGGCTATAAGCCTGAAATCTACCAAAAGGTTAATCCGAAGTTGTATGTCTTATGTGCCATTTGGGCCAAAGTTTTATTGATGTATATCAAGTATGGAAATTGTTATGCCTCATTGATTGTATATCTTTGAATCAAATCAATGATTGATATGGAAAGTTTGTCACATGATTCACATATGCCTTTGTTATTCCTTGATCCTCCTTGCCTTTGCCATAGTGAAGTATATATATGGCATAACATTATATTGTATCTATTATTGAACTCACTAAGCGTCACCGCTTACCCCTCTCAATGTTTAAATAATTTGCAGGAGATAAGCATCCAGTATAGTTATATACTGGTATAAGATTTTTGAATAGTTTGAAACTATTGTTTTGATAGAAGATTTTCGAATAGTTTGAAACTATTGTATTTTGCACTCCCATATGTATAAAACTATAGAATCCTGCGAAGTTATGTAATATATAACACTATGAAATAGTGGGTTTGTATCCAGTAGTTTGTAATCACTTTATCAATATAAAATATTGTTTTTATGAATATGCATGTAGCATGTTTCGGAGTAACAATTGTCAAATATGAAAGTGTGGGTCTTTCACAATACCTCAAGTAGGGCCCTAAGACCACGAAATCAAATACTCGTCTAGGTCTGCACCATTCAACCCAAACTGACATGGCCACTAAGGCCCAAACAATCACCCGGCCTGTCTTCTTCCTGGACTGCCATAACTGAAAAGCTAATAATACCTAAATTCCCGAAATAGATTCGTGGTGCCAAACCATGTTTCCTACCCTCAAACAACTCCTTAGAATTTTCGAACTTTCCTTGATTTGAGTATGGATCATGTGCTTCCAGTAGTACGGGCCCAATACTAACTTCCACACCTATATGTACTTTCCTCATAATCATCCTGAATCCTCTAAGTCACTTCCTCATAATGACACCTTCCCAAAATTTGCTAAACAACGCATCACTTGCACTAAAGCACTTCCTAGGCTCTCTTAGAATTACCACCTCACCGTGCCATCAGCTGCTGAAAGAACCTCTACTAATGTAATTTAAGTACTTCACAAATACAGTTACATGCAACGAAGCTTAGATAATCCTTCGACTAAAAGACTCAACCCTATAACGGTTAGAATCAAACAAGAGCTGCACAATAAGGCCAACTCAACCACTCTAAGATTATTTCACCCTCACTGCATGTAACTTAACATATTCATGTGATAGCTAACTTACATCAATATGAGTCCTACAAATCACAAAGCAAGCAATATTTGTGCATCTAGCAACAAAATCATCACATAAACAGGCAGTCCTACCTCAGATGATCCTGAAGATCTCTAATCACTATCATGCATCACTACCAGCCCACATAACAGGCATAAAGGCATCTCTCCAAATTAGGCATCCCAGCATGCAACACTAAGCAGATCCTTAACCCTAATCTAGCATGCAATTCTCATATAATTACATTAAACATCAATCATATAACACACATGGGTATTTTGGGAAATATATACTTGAGCTCGGCTGATTGCATGCATCACACCCCTTTTTATTTTAAAAACTTTCTATGAAAATCAATTTCTTTTAGAAAATTTTACCAAATCCTCATTTTGAGTTCAACTACACCCGAGAGTATGACAGAATCCTTCAAATCAAGGCTCTGATACCAACTTGTAACGCCCCAATTTTCAACCCAATTTTCGATTAAAACTTTAAGTATTTATTTAATTTACAACTGCAAGATCTTGAAAAACATTTATCAGAGTATCATTAAAAGTTATCAAGTACACAAGTCCCCCAATGATGCGATGCAATCGAGTCGTGCCCCTCCTTCAAAATAAGAAAACCTGAAAATTGTAAACCATAAATCGTAAGCACAGAGCTTAGTGAGTTTCCCAACATACCACACACAACACATCACAAATAAACAACTATGGGTTATCAGCAACCCTAGGGACTATCAGTACCAGTGGGCGAACAACACGCCCGATGGGTTATCAGCAACCTAGAGACTATCAACAGTCTCAGTGGGCTAACAGCACGCCTGGTGGGTTATCAACAAACCTGGAGACTATCAGCAGTCTCAGTCACATATAAACATCATAACATAATAATAACAGCTAGACCCAGCTAGCCATCACAGATACAACTATTCTACCACACAGGCTTATACAAACGTGCAAGAGTCACAAAGATGGCTAGCATCCTACATACATCATTTAATGTGCCGACATTGGTGCCTTCAACTTACGCGCACCATGAGAAGACTCACCTAAATCAAAGAACCCTGAAACACTACAACACGATCCCTTTTCTACAATGCTTTCACCCGCAAATCTACTAATACCAGAACCAGATAAAATCTTATTTAAGAGCCCAAAACCCTCAAGTTTGACCCAAGGTCAAACTTGGTAAAAAAATCAACAGACAACAGAAGTCAAAGTCAACAAGTCAAACTTCAGGCTGAGTACGCCCAACGTACTCGGCTCATATGTATGTCATAGTCACAATCTAGAGATGGGACTCGTCACGAGTATGTACACATGCCTAAAGATACGCCCATCATACTCGACCAACAGGCACTTTTTCATTAAGGTCGTAATTTCTTAAGCCCTTTCATCCAAAGCTTAGATCTAGTCCCACAACATCATTCTAAGTCATAAAGTTTCCACCTTTACGACTTTCCATGTCTAGAAATGGTCTAAAAGCCAAAACCTTAACTTATTAATCCATTAAGACATCATGACACTGTCATGGAAGCAATAGAAGGATCAAGATCACATTTTTATTGTTCCTAATAACTCCATAATGGATAAAATCTCCAACTTTATCCATTAGAATGGTTCAAACCACCAAGATCTATACTTTAAGTATCAAACGGACCAAAAAGTGCATATTTTCAACTTAATCCCTTAATTCCATGTCTCCAACCTTTAGATCTGAATCATAATGATGTTTAGATGGATAAAATTTCTAACTTTATCCATAAGAAGGTCGCAAACTTTCAAGATCTAAACTTTATGCACTAAAATGACCAAAAGCTCATATAGTCCAAAACTAGCTCGATCTAACAAATGCATTATCAAGATTCAAACTTTATATCTCTAGAAGAGAGATCAAGGTGAACAAAGTTTAGATCTACAAGCTCCAATGCAGCCAACACTTCTTCAAAGAATTACTTCTTCTCCAAGTTGCATCATGCACACTACAAAGCACTCAAGAACACCTTCTTTTAGCTCACAAGACTGAAAATAGGGTTAGGGTTCCATGGGAGGGTGTTGGAGAGGTGGAAGCTAAGAATTGAATGGTTTTGGGGAAGTAAAGGACCTTAAATAGGGCTAAAACCATAAAAAAAAAATAAGGTTTGGGCAGTGATTGCGTACTCTTGGTACGCCCAGCATACTCAGGATACCCTAGTACGTCCAACGTACTCCCCCCCCCCCTGTACGCCTAGCATACTCAGCTTTAACCCAAAAAAGCGTCCAAACTTCAAACAGAAATAACTTCTTTGTTTCCACTCCGATTTCTTCGATCGTTATATCCACATAAAGGTATTAAGGAGCTTTAAAACCCTATCTAATTACTTTTGACTTAAAACACATCGAAATAAAATCCACAATTCATAAAAGAAGTGTGAGACAATACTTTCCCATTTTACCCTTTGACTCAAAAGCACAAACTGAATTCTTGGATCATACAATCTACATTACCCACATCCAAATGTGGCTAAACCTCTCATTACCAAAGCCCGAAGCCTTATGATACTTGATCTTCCAGTCACGGTCCCAAATTATGATATTACCCAAAACAGGGTGTTACATGACGTACGAGATCATCATCCAATCCTATTTTGCTAATTATTATGGGACGTAATCATCCTAAGGGGTATATAACTGCAATGTTTGCAAGATAGGGCTAGATGATTTAAGAATATTTGGATAATTATTTCTCATTTCGATGATTAAATGTTGTTCACAGAATATTACTTAGAGAAAATTATCTAAACGAAAGTCATAGTAGTCATTAAACCAAGAGCGTACATACATGGAACGTCCAAATCTTACTTCATAAGAGGAAGTTACGATTTTTCGAAGTATTCAACACAACTATGTTAGCACAGAAACTGAAATTGAGATCGGTCGATTGTTAGGAAAAACAATCTAAACGAGAGTTGAAGATCTTGTCAATACCTATTTTTCGATATAAAGAAAGTCGAGAACGTATCTCATATAGAAGAGTTATGATTTTTATACAGACATTAATAGTCAAAGCCTATAAAAGTATAACTTTAAATATAAAGTGAGAAATAGCTAATGGAGTCTAAATGAATGTTTTAGATCTCTTACATCTTACATAGCTTCATGTAGATACAAAGAAAAACGAAAATAGAGCTCATGTGAAGAAATTACGAAATATACAAAAATATGCGTTTCGCGAAGTGCGTGGCGCTCATGGTAAAAAACGTGTTATAAATAGAGGGTCGCCCCTCATTCACCCCACACACCATTAAAAAAATCTCTCTAAAAGCTTCTTCCTTGACTCTGAAATCTCTTTAGTATTTACTAGTTTTAGCGGAACTCTGATTCGTCAAAGATTCCAACAAATAGAAGTGTTCGGGTCGAAGTTCTGTCAGTGCAATTTCTATACTTTTGTTATGACAATCTTTATAAGTTAAGCTAGACTTATATCTCTTTCATTGTAACTTGTATTTATAATCATAAATGTTATTATGAATCTATAAATAGGATTTATTAGTGATTCCAAGTCACTATATTGACTGATATACTTACAAGATTAGTGAGGGGTTTAAAGTGGGATTTCCAAGTAGTATATTCTGCACACCAAATGGACCCTACCTCTGATATGACCCTACATGGTTCTTCGTTACTTGATAGATCTTGATGTATACATTTGGATAAAGGAAGAATCTAGACTAGCATTAGTCGCCAAAAATATTAGACTAAGACTCAGTATTAATCATACGTTTGTCACGTTAAAAGGAAAGCTAAGGCGTTAGGTGAAGCTCTGTCAAAATCACCAGTCATCTACTTTTAACAAGTGAGTGAATAGTTAATTTCATCCTATACATAGATATAAATATTTAGATTGTTGAATGCTATTTGTGCTTATGTGCAAAGATGTTATGTGTTAGATGAAATGTTCTAAAGATAGATTTTGTATGATTTATACCATATACGTATTTTCATGAATATAATACATTGGGTAATGAAAGGTAATGAGAGATGAAATTGATAAGATGCTATAGTACACTAAGGAAAAAAATGATAATAAAATGTCAGGACTTTACTAGTACTATTGTATTAACAAGGTAAGAACTAGAACTATTATACTAACGATGTAGGAATTGGTACTTATACTAACGATGTAGGAACTAATACTATTGTACTAACCATGTAATAACTGGTACTATTGTACTAACGATGTAGGAACTGGTACTATTGTACCAACAATGTAGGAATTGGTACTATTGTACTAACGATGTAAGAACTAGTACTATTGCACTAATGGTGTAGCAACTAGTACTATTGTACTAACGATGTAGTCACCTAACAGAATATAAATGGAAAACACAATAATTACAACGAAGGTCCTTAAGATAGGTCCCTATAGATGAATAAAGAAGATAATGGGAATGGGTAATCGGGATAATAGTTTGATATAAATATATAATTAAACACATGAACTATATTATTGTGGGTTGAAACCCTATATATTCACTAGGTTTCCCAACCTGGCCCACATAGTTTCTTTGTATCATATGAAGTAGTACAAAGATAATGATATTTGAACCTGATGAGAGATTCTAGGAAAGGCCATAGTATAAAAGACATTATAAGGCCTGCAATGACTATGTTTATGCTTATGTTTCGTGTATTAGTTATGACATCCCAAGTTTTAATAAATCAATGAAAAACGTTTCTTCAAAAATACTTCTATGGGACCAATGCCGCAAAATAAAGAAAACTATGATTTTGAATAAACATAAATAAAAGGTATTTTCTGACTATGAAAAATGGGGAAGTCCCAACTATGGTGTTTTATTTTAGTTGTTCTCTATTGCATGTCACGTTACTATGTATCGAAATGATATTGATGAGTGGAAATGGCGTAGGCAATCGACCAGGAACTAGAGGAAGGTGACACATAATTAGTCACATCTATGTTAAAATATCTCTTCATTCTATGTAACAAATTTCCTAAATTTCGAGTTAGGTTTTCGGGTATTAATAATCCAGATCATATGATCAAATAGTTGGGTGACACTTGGTTTGGTTTTCATAAGCTCTATACATCATTATCGAATTGCTCTAGAAATGGTGGTGCACCTTCATATCACTCGATCCCTTCTACGGTTGAAAATCAACAAGTTCTGTCCAATTACTATGCTAGTGTTGTGAAAGGAACCTCTATGGTTAATCGAAAGAATGATCCTAATGAAAAGATTACTGTCATTGCTTTCGGGGACTTTGTTGTGGGAAAAAAGAAACTTGAATGCCTTGCTAACGGTAGATATTTTCGTAATCTAACTTCCCTTTGTATTCTATGTTTGTATGATCGGTTTGATGATTTTGTTATATTATATGTGGCATGTCGATGGGTCATGTTTGAGTTTAATTCCAAAGATGCTTGTAAAAACATTATTGATAATGACATGTTGAATCATTTGAAAATTAAAAAGAGGATTTTGGATAGGAATTGTGTGCCCATGGAACTTTTGGTATGGGTTAACATCGAAAGTATTCCTTTACTATCTTGGTGTAAGGATACATGTTGATGGGATGGTGTTCAAAGTGAGAGTGAAAGAAGCCCCGGATTGGACTCCGTCATTTATTACCAATCTTTCTAAACAAAGAAATAAGAAAGGGAGTGGTAAATATCATGATTATTTTAAAGAATATGGTAGTGTACACTATATTCAAGCACATGAACACGTTTATTTTGACTAGTTTTTTTTATGATACGATGGAAAAATGAAAAACGATGAGGAATATTTCAAAGTTCCTAGATGGGATATACCTCTATTTTCAGAATTTAAAAATTAGAAGTTTCAGCAATCGGATACCCCTTCTGCTGCATCTCCATGTCCAGAAGATGCTTTGACTCTGGATGCTAATGTTCCGACAAGATTTCCAGCCACTGTTCTTATTTTTGTTGCTACAAACCAGCCGACTACACCTTCTGTGTCTGCTGGTTTGTTTCATGCTGCATCTTTGACCGCAACTCCTACAATTCAGTTTGTTGTCTGTGATGTTTCTCGTCCATGTGTTTCAGTTAAATCAATAAAATCGGGAGCTCCTCCAATTGGTTTTTCTAGTGGTCTTGGGCTAATTTCGGGGATATTTCTTTTCTGAAGATGGTCTTTCACGACCACCAAGGTTTCCTAATTATAATGACTCAAACTTAGTGGAAAGGATGAGACAACTAATAGGCCGTGTAACATCCCAATTTCCAGGAATGAGATTTTAGGGATTTGCATGCAATTTAGGAAGCCTACTCGACGAGTTGGAGGCCCCAACTCGTCATGTAGAGATTAGTCAAGCCGCGTGATTTATGAGGT
Organism: Lactuca virosa; assembly: GCF_052849685.1. Classification (NCBI taxonomy): domain Eukaryota; kingdom Viridiplantae; phylum Streptophyta; class Magnoliopsida; order Asterales; family Asteraceae; genus Lactuca; species Lactuca virosa. The sequence goes on along the minus strand of NC_136432.1, from coordinate 122,056,289 downwards.
CTACTCGACGAGTTGGAGGACGCCAACTCGACGAGTAGGAGCTGGAAAATGAAACCCTAATTTTCAGGGTTTTGCATCCTATGTAAAGGTTCATTAGCCTCCCTCTACCTTCCTTACCGTCCCCCTTGAACTCAGAAAACCCTAATCGCGCCTACTCTCCATTTTTGTGTGTTAATAAGCTTGGAAGGTGAGTTTTGTGAAGAGAGCTTGAAGTCTAAGGAGCTTGGAGCAAGGAGAAGCTTGTGGATCTGATTTTTAACTCATCTTAGCATCATCTTGAAGGTAACAAGTCGTTACCTTGACTTCATTCTAGCTACATATCTTCATGCAAAGGTTCATGGCTATTTCTAGTTTGTTGTGGAGTAATTTCTGGTTTGGGCATGATACAAAGTTGTAAGTTCAGATCTGGACTGTTCTAGCCCTTATAGTCATAAAGTTCTAGTCTTTAGAAGTTATGGCCTTCTCCTTACCTAAAACCTCTTCCTTAGCTTGGTTTTGGCCTTTAAGACCTTGCATGCACGTAAATTTTGCAACTTTACGTGGTAAATATGCCCTAGCATGCTAGATCTACAATTTGGAGCTTTGGGGTAGCTTAAAAACATCTGAATGAGAAATGGACTTAAGGGACTCGACGAGTTACCTGGTCAACTCGATGAGTCAGATGAAGATTGGCCGTTTTTGGTTTCTACATGGACTCGGCGAGTCAGTGAGATGACTGGACGACTTAGTTAGGGTTTTCCCAACATTTGCACACCGCATGGACTCGACGAGTTTTCTGGAAAATCAACGAGTCAAATTGGGTTTTCACCATTTCTCGAGTTCTGGAAGAACTCGACGAGTCAGTAAGCTACACTCGACGAGTTGGGTGAACATGGACTGTTGACCCTGGATGTTGACTTTGACTTTGACCAAGGGTTGACCAGTTGGACTTCTGAGGGTATTTTGGTAATTTGGGATTTTAATGGACTTGGTCCTATGGTGGTTATAGGTGGTTGAGTTCGTGACTGTGATTCGGGAGTTTGATATTATCACTACAGTTCGACATCGTGAGGTGAGTTCTTCTCACTATATCAACAGGGTCTACGACACCAATGCCGACCCTTTCTTATTTGTATCCTGGTTATAGGATGGTTTCTATGTTAGTGATCTGTTAGATCGGTATCCTGGTTATAGGATGGTTGCTATGTTAGTGATCCATTATATCAGTAACCTGGTTATAGGATTGCGTTATGTTAGTGATCTGTCAGATCGGTATCCTAGTTAAAGGATGGTTGCTATGTTAGTGATCTGTTAGATCTGTATGACTATCTGTACATGCCAACTAGTATATGATATTTATGTGCACATGATTGTTTGATTGGGGGTTGTGTTGAGACAGTCATGCTTTGTGCTTGTGCCAACATACCCAGGGTGGACCAGAGAGACTGCAGACCCGGTTAGGGCATACTAGTCAGGCCGAAGGACCGGCGAGCGATCCGGATAGGATGAAGGCCCGGAGAGGCGGTCCAGACGTGTTGACGGCTCAGAGAGCAGTCCAGATAGACTGATGGCCTATGAGGCGGTCTAGTCAGGCTGATGGCTGATTATGCATATTGTTTATATGATATGGTTATATTTGTATGGCTTTGGTATTTTGGGGGAACTCAGTAAGCTTCGGGCTTACAGTTGATGATTATGTTTCAGGTACTTCTGATGATCGCGGGAAGGTGAAGGCGTGATCGTGCACCTCCTTATGTTTCTATGATTTGATTCTGGGGATACTCTGACATGATACTATTTTGAAAACAAAGTTGTAATAATTTATGTTTTTAAATGTTTTAAAAAGTTTTAAATTGGCATGATTTTTATGGGTGTTACAGGTTGTTTCCGAATTTCAATGTTTGAGAGGAATCAAAGAAGACAATGGATATAGGAGAAGCGATTGGGTATGACATTGATGATTTTTTTCTCGGTTCTCAAATTTCGTTGGAGGCTACGGGGACAATAAAGGGTCTTTATGAATTGTCTTTGTTAAAAATATCCAAGGAGCGGGTTGAACAGATAAACATGTATTGTTGAGAACCTTGTGTCAAAAACATAAGGTCAATTTTTTGGCGATTTAAGAAACAAAATGTAACGTCTCAAAAATAAGACCCAAAAATTTAATTTCTAAATTAAGAAAACGGTAATCCAAAACAGATTCATAAAACTAAGATGGATCAAAGTGTATCACTACATCATAAAATATTAGAGTAAATAAAAAAATGTGGAATAAGGTGGTGTGTGCCCTGCAATCATCCCAGGCTCTTCCCTTTCAAACCAGACGTATCTGAAACATAAACTGGAAAATGTAAGCACAAATCTTAGTGAGTTCCCCAAACTACTACATACCATAGATAATATACACATATTGGACCCCCACCTTCATCGGGCCTCGCCCAGCATCGAGTCCCACCCAGCCTCAGCCCTGCCCAGCATCGAGCCCCACTCGATTTACAGATCTGATAAACATCAGGCCACACTCAGTACACATATCAACATATAAACATATAATCATACGAACACATGCGATAATCACAAAGACAATAGCATACAATACAGCCATCGAGCCCCGCCCAACATCGAGCCCAACTCGGTATGCATACCAACGCATAACACATGCAATATTCATGCAGAGATCTAGCATCCTAACATAACAAACCATGGGTTAGTACTGGTGCCTTCGCCCCGCTAAACACAATGAGGAAACTCACCTCAAGCTGCTGAGCCACTCAGACATATCTCTGTCTGTGGTCTGACAAAATCCCCGCGCTATCAGTACCAATAACATCCAATTAATAATTGGATCCTAATCCATAACCATCAGTCTAATCAATTGGTCCCATCATCAGGGCAAAAGACCATTTTACCCTTTATCTAACTTGGCCCAAGACCAAGGCCCAATTAAACTATTATGATGGCCCAAATTCTACTTGACAAGCCAAAGACTAAATATGGTCCAATCTTCCAAATTGGGCCCAAACCCATCATGGGCCTAAAATCCAAAGAACCAAAGGCACTAGCCAAAAGCCCAAATCAGAAGTCTAATGGTCCGACAAGACCAAATGAAGAAAACCCAATATATGGCCCAAACCGAAAATTCACACTCAAAAAGCCCATCTGCCGAGTACGTGGGGCGTACTCAGCTTATACGCTTAGCGTACACCTTTTGGGGCTAGTATGTGTAGCGTACCAACTTGGTAAGCCCAACGTACTCCCAATCTTGCCACCCGACTCCATTAAGACTTCAAGCCACACTCTCAGATCTGATTCTATAAGACCACTAATCATGTAAAGTTGGCAACTTTACACACATTCATGGCCTAATGGGGATCAAGAGATCAATAAGAACTTAATAAAGGTCTTAACACATGCATGGTTCAAGATACACCATACAACATGCATTTTTATGAACTTTGGGACCAAAAGGAGCTAAGATCTAGCATCTATAGACTCTGGAGTAGATCAAAAGCTCTCCTTTAATACAAATTACTCAAACGACGCACAAATGATCCAAGAACTAGATCTAGCATAGAAGAGACCAAAGGTGTAAGCTTTTTACCTCAAAAGCTTGCAAATAATGAGCTAACCCCAGATATTCAAGCTCAAGACACCTCTCCAAGTGATCCTCTTCTTCTTCTCCTTAAAAAACCACCAACAAACACTCTTTAAGGCTCAAAACTCACAAAATCAAACTATGGTTTCACTTTCAGGACAAAGGAAAGTGGAGGATGGCTAAACATAACCAAATGAGGCTAGCATAAGGTTTAAATAGGGTGAAAACCCTAAAAATTAGGGTTTCACTGAAGCTCACGTACGTCATACGTACTCCACGTACACCCAACATATGTGGATAGGATCTGCGATCAAGACCTCGGGCTAGTACGCTAAGCGTACAACCTAGTACACACCGTGTACTAGCTTAAGGACCAAAATGAAAACTTTTTTTTAAAGAAGGTTAAATGCGAAACTTACCAAACTTTAGTGTTACAATTCTCCCCCACTTGAATTAGACTTCGTCCTCGAAGTCCGCTGCTCCAAATAACTCTGAATAGTGCTCCCTCATCTCATCTTCTGGCTCCTACGTCCATTCTAAACCATTGCGATGCTGCCACTAGACTTTCACCAACTCAACAACCTTGTTACTCAAGGTTTTCGTCTTCTGGTTAAGAATCACCATCGGTCTCTCAATATAATTTTGGCGGTCATCCACTTGAATATCCTTCGATGGAACTACTGCGGAATCATTCACTAAACACATATGCAGCTGAGAGACATGGAACGTGCTATGTATCTGACTAAGCTCATCTGGAAGATCCAAGCAATATGCAACCCGGATCACCCGGGTCAAAACCCTGAAAGGATAGGCGTACCTAGGGCCCAGCTTGCCCTTCTTCCTGAATCGGATGACACCTTTCCAAGGTGACACCTTCAGGAGAACCATATCCCCCACCTGGAACTCTAGATCTGATCAGCGTTTGTTAGCATAACTCTTCTCCCGACTCTAAGCTGGCTGGAGTCTACTCCTAACCTTCTGTATTAACTTAGTGGTCTTGAGTAGCACCTCTGTACTCCCCATAACCTGCTGACCAAACTCACCCTAACAAATCGGGGTCCTGCATTTCCTCCCATAGAGTATCTCAAAAGGATGTTGGTAGATACTGACGTGATAGTTGTTGTTATATGAAAATTCTGCTACCGGAAGATATGTATCCCAACTCCTACGAATGTCCAAAACACACGCCCGAAGCATATCCTATAATGTCGGAATAGTCTGCTTGCTCTAACCATCGGTCTGCGGATGCAATGATGTGCTGAAATGCAGACGAGTACCCAACTTGTCGTGGAACCTCTTCCAAAACCTGGAAGTAAACCAGGCGTCCCGGTCTACAACCAAAAAACCGGTACCCCATGCCATGCTACAATCTCCCTGATGTATACCCCAGGCAATTTCTCCACAGAAACACTCTCCTTGATCGGGATAAAATACGCGCTCTTGGTCAATCGATCTACGATGACCCAAATAGAATCCACTCCGCATGAAGTCCAAGGTAACTTCGCAATGAAAGTCATGGCAATCTCCTCCCATTTCCATCTGGGAATCTCCAATGGTTTCATCTTCCCCTGAGGTTGTTGATGCTTGGCCTTGAATTTCCTGCAAGTCAAGCACCTCCCCACATACCAAGCCACATCCCGCTTCATGCTGGGCCACCAATAATCAGGACGAAGATCTCTATACATCTATGTTTCCCCAGGATGAATGGAGAGCCTAGACTTGTGCGCCTCCTCCATCAGAACCTAACGGACACATCCCCAGTATAGAACTCGTACCCTCCGATGAAGATTCAATAACCCACGGCTATCATAATCCAAGCAAGCCACCTGACCCACAATACACTCACTCTTCTGGTGCTCTTCCTTCATAGTCATCCTCAAATAATGGAGTAATCATGGTCATCCTCAAACATATATCCCTGAACGGAGCCACGACCGCCATGTGGCTGAGAGCATCGGCCACCACATTGGCCTTCCCCGGATGGTAAAGTATCTCACAATCATAATCCTTCACCACATCCAACCACCGGTGCTGCCTCATATTCATATTTGGCGAATCCATCGGATACCACAGACTCTTGTGATCCGTGTAAATACTACAGCGGACCTCATAGAGGTAATATCACCAAATCTTGAGGGCGAAAACCACATCTCCTAGCTTCAAATCATGTGTAAGATAGTTCGCCTCATGAGGCTTCAGCTGCCTCGAAGCCTAAGCGATCACGCGACCCCACTACATCAAAACTGCCCTGAAACCCATGATCGACGCATCACAATAAACCAAAAAATCCTCAACACCCTCCAACAGGTTCAAAATCGGCGCCTCGCATAATCTCTACCTCAGAGTCTCAAAAGCTGCCTGCTGCTTAGGCCCCCAGCAAAATGTGAACATCTTCTTTGTCAACCGAGTCAAAGGAAAAGCTATCTTGGAGAAATCTTGGATGAATCTCCGATAGTAACCTGCTAAATCAACAAAAATCCAAATCTCAGATGGAGACCTCAGAACCTGTCACTGCATCACGGCCTCGGCATTTTTCGGATCGACCAGAATACCATTCTGGTTGAAAGGTGCCCCAGAAACCGCACCTCGTGCAACCAAAACTCCCACTTGGAGAACTTTGCGAAAAGTCTCTCCATCCTCAAAGTCTCCAGCATGTCCCTCAAGTACTCCTCGTGTTTCTCCTGGGTCTTGGAATAGACCAGGATATCATCAATAAATACAATAGCCGATCGATCCAGCATTGGCCTGCATACACGGTTCATGAGGTCCATAAATGCGGCTGGAGCATTGGTAAGCCCGAAGGGCATCACCACGAACTAGTAATGACCATAACGAGTCCGGAAGGCCATCTTCTATACATCCTCATCTATAACCCTCATGTGATGATAGCCCGAACACAAACGAATCTTTGAAAACCAACATGCACCCTGGATTTTCTCAAACATATCATCAATTCTTGGGAGTGAATAACGGTTCTTCATCATTATTTATTCAGCTCCCGGTAGTCAATGCACATACGATGAGACCTATCCTTCTTTTTCTCAAACAATATCAGTGCTCCCCATGGAGAACTGCTCGGTCAAATGAATTCCCTGTCTAACAGCTCCTGCAACTGTGTAAACAACTCCTGCATCTTGAGAGGGGCCAACCGATACGGTGCTTTGGCTATCGGAGCTGCACCTGGAACCATATCAATCCTGAACTCAAACTGCCTCTCCAGAGGCACCCCAGGAAAATCCTCTCAAAACACATACGGATACTACCGCACAATCAGCACATCATCCATATTCATCTTACCCTTATCCCGGGTATCCATAACATAGGCGACAAATCCGGAACAATCCTGCTGAATATAGCACCCGACCCTCGCTGCTAAACACAAAATCGTCCCACGTTGATCTCTCTCTCCCTGAACCACTAACACTCCCCCACTTGGAGTTCGAATCCAAACAAACTGGTGCTTACAATCAATCACCGCCCTGCTACGTCTCAACCAATCCATACCCACGATAACCGTGTTCCCACACAAAGGAATTGGAAACTAAATCTTGTTCCCACACAACGGAATTGGAAACCAAATCTATCAGATGCTATTTGCTGAACTGAAGAGTAAAACCCCGATGAACCATCGCTACCCCGATAGATCGATCATCTACAATCTCGACATCTAAAGGACAATCCAGCTCCCCCGGAGCTCCTACAAACCTCTTGCTAAGTTCAAGCAATACAAATGATCAGGTAGCCCCCAAATCAAACAATACCAAAGCAGAAATACCATTCATGTGGAACGACCCTAAAATAAAACACATGAAAATAAGCAAACAATTCAATATAAATAAAGAGATATGGAGAAGATACATACCTATCACTACAGCAGGTGTCGCATGAGCCTCCTCGGCCATCAACTGAAAATCCTTGCTCTTCACAGTAGGTGTATCCACCTTGCCCTGGCGGCTGTCAGTGATCCGAAGAGATGCAAAAAATTCAATATAAATAAAGAGATAAGGAGAAGATATATACTTGTCACCGCAACAGGTGTCGTGCGAGCCTCCTCGACCATCAATTGAAAAGCCCTGCTCTTTACCATAGGTGTATCCACCTTTCCCTGGCGGTTGTCAGTGATCCGAAGAGTTGCAAGAGCGGGTGCTGACACCGGTCCTGCTGCGGCCAAACTCAGACAGTGAACCTTCTTGTGGCCCTTCTAATTACAATGAAAGCAAATCAAAACATATCCCGGGGTGGTGGTGGTAGCAGTACAATCCCTGCTGAATTGACCCATCCGACCACACTTGAATCAACCCGAACCACCCACCCTACACAATCCCTCGTGCGTCTTGCCACACTTCCCACAGCGGCTTCGGCCCTACTGGCTTCTCGATCTCGAATCCTAAACCTTGGGCCTCTTGCCTGATCCCCCTATAACCTGATCCTAATCCAACTTCCTCTTCCTCTCCATCTTGATATCAATCTCTCTCTCTGGTTCTTGTTATCATATCCTCCAGTGTCTTGCAACTGGATCGGCTTACAAACTGCCAAATTTCACTCGTCGGCATCTCATGGTACCTTGCCTTCTTCATCTCCTCATCCACCACATACTGCGGAACCGAAAGTGCCATCTCACAAAACATCACGGTGATCTCAAGCACCATCTCAATAGTCTGGCGGAGATCCTGAAACTCTCGCGCCAACAGCTTCACCTCAATCACTGGAGCAAAATCAGACGTAAACCTAGTCACAAAATCATCCCATGAGATGGACTCAATCGCCTCACTTCCCAAGGCATGTTCTACCTCCTCCCACCAGTCTCGAGCTCTATCATACAGAAGACAGGAAGCAAGTCTGACCTTTGCCCCCGTCGCGACAACTACTGATGCGGAATGTGTTAGCAATATCTTCTAACCATCGCCTACTCGTTATCGCGTCCTTATCCCTGTAGTAATCTGGAGACCCACATGCCCGCAACTCCCTCAAGGCCAACGAACGCGGCCCTATCAATGGCACCAGCTTGGAACGGAAAAAGCCTAAACGCTCCTCCAACAGCTCCATAATACCCTTCTTGATCATACAGAATATCACAAGAGTCTGCTTGAGTGTGCAATGCATGATCTCTGATGAACTGAACTCTCGCGTCTGATCATCCAACTGCCCAACTCCAGAACCTGAGCCCGAGCCCTCACCAATACCCGAACTACCAACCAGTTTTCCTTGAAGAGTCACCATATTAAAAATAGACCATATAAACCATCAGAATATGCATCAAAATATATATCAAGGAATCTCATACTCTACAAGCTTCCTGGTTTCATCGCAGCTCTCCTTGACTCGACTACGGATACTCTGCTTCCAGTAGTATGGGCCCATACTACCTTCCACATCTATCCATACTTTGCTCAAGGATTGCCTTGAATCTGCCAAGTCATTCTTTATCCATACAATTAACCCTCATCAAGGAACCACCACACCACTCTTCGCCATCAGCTGCAGAAGGAACTCCTACCGGTACCCTCTAACTAGCTCAGGAATACAATTACATATCACTGACACCAGATAATTCTTCGAATGAAAGGTCTCACACTACAACAGTTGGACTCAAACAAGAGTTGCATTATAGAGTTAAAAACTAACCTTATGAAATTATTTAGTTTCCGTAATATGTAACTTAACATATTCGCTTACTAGTTAGCTGATGTTAGTGAGAACTCCTAAAAAGCACAAAGCAAGCAGTATTCGAGCATCGAGTAATCAGAACCAAGCATAACCTAATCATGCCATCTTATCACTGACTGATTAGTACTAGCATGCAAGTCTACAAGCTCATAGAATAGGCATACAAAGGCATGTCTTCTAGCATTCTATCATGCAGTTACTGAGCATATCCTTAGCCTAAACTAGCATACGATACACAGATTCGCAAATCATATCATATCATATAACATGTATGGGTATTTTGGGAAAACTAACTTAAGCTCAGTCAATTTCATGCACCACACCCTTTCTTGTATTAGAAAACCCTTTTCTTTAAAAACATTTCCTTTTTGAATTTTTTTTACCAAATCCTCTGATTCCAACTTGTAACGTCCCAAAAATAAGACCCAAAAATTTCATTTTTAAATTAATAAAACGGTAATCCAAAACAGTTTCATAAAACCAACACGGATCAAAGTGTATCACTACATCATAATATATCAAAGTAAATCACAAAATGTAGAATAAGGTGGTGTGTGCTCTGCAATCATCCCGAGCTCTTCCCTTTCGAACCAGAAGTACCTAAAACATAAACTAAAAACTGTAAGCACAAAACTTAGTGAGTTCCCCAAACTACCACATACCATACATAATAAACACATACTGGGCCCTTGACCTTCATCGGGCCTTTCCCGACATCGAGTGCCACCCGACCTCGGGCCCCGCCCGACATCAAGCCCTACTCGGTTTACAGATTTGTCAATCATCAGGCCCTGCCCAGTACACATATAAACATATAATCAAATGAACACATGTGATAACCACAAAGACAGTAGCATATAATATAGTCATTGGGTCCTGCTTGGCATCGAGCCTCACTCGGTATACATACCAACGCATAACACATGCAAGAGTCATGCATATATCTAGCATCCTAATATAATAAACCATGGGCCACCATTGGTGCCTCCGACTCACTAAACACACTGAGGAAACCCACCTCAAGTTGTTGAACCACTCAGATAAATCCTTGTCTGCTGGTCCGACAAATCCAGGCGCTATCAATACCAATAACATCCAATTTATAGTTGGATACAAATCCACAACCATCAGTCTAATCAATTGGGCCCATCATCTAGGAAAAAGACCATTTTACCCTTTATCTAACTTGGCCCAAGACCAAGGCCTAATTCAACTATTAAGAAGGCCCAAATTCTATTTGACAACCCAAACCCAAATATGGCCCAATCTTCTAAATTGGGCCCAAACCTATCATGGGCCTAAAATCCAAAGAACCCAAGGCACTAGCGAAAAGTACAAATTAGAAGTCTAATGGCCCAAATGAAGAAAACCGAACCTATGTCCCAAACCAAGAATGCACGCCCAAAAATCCCAACTACTAGGTAGGTGGGGTGTACTAAGCTTGTACGCTTAACATACACTTTCTGGGGCTTGTACGCGCAACATACCAGCTTAGTAGGCCCAACGTACTCCCAGTCTTGCCACCCGAATCCAATTAGGCACTTAATCCATTGAGACTTCAAGCCACACTCTCAGATCTGATTCTATAAGATCATTAATCACGTAAAGTTGGCAACTTTACACACATGCATGGCCTAACGTGGCTAAAGAGCTCAAAAAGTGCTTAACAAAGAGCTCAAAACACATGTATGGTTCAAGATACACCATAAGGCTTGCATTTTTATGAACTTGGGGACTGAAAGGAGCTAAGGTCTAACATCCATAGAATCTGGAGTAGATCGAAAGCTCTCCTTTAATACAAAGGAATCAAAAGATGCAGAAATGATCCAAGAACCAGCTCTAACATAGAAGAGCACAAAGGTGTAAGCTTTTCACCTCAAAGAGCTTGCAAATGATGAGATAACCCCGGATCTTCAACCTCAGGACACCTCTCCAAGTGATCCTCTTCTTTTTTTCTCCTTCAAAAACCACCAATAAACACTATTTAAGGCTCAAAACTCACAAAATCACACTAGGGTTTTGGTTTCAGGACAAACGAATGTCGATGTTGGCTAAACATGACCAAATGACGCTATCATAATGTTTAAATACGTTGCAAACCCTAAAAGATAGGGTTTCACTCAAGCTCACATACACCATTCGTACTCCACGTATGCTCAACGTACGTGGATGGGATCCGTGATCAAGACCTCGTGCTAGTACGCTAAGCGTACCACCTAGTACACCCTGCATACTAGCCTAAGGACCAAAATGCAAACTTTTTGATAAAGAGGGTTAAATGTGAAACTAACCAAAATTGAGTGTTACATAAAATTGGAATCTTTGGATACGATTATTATGCGTTCTTTTTGAAGTAACTCCTCTTTTATACATGTATTTTTTCCTCATGGAGCTTTGGGAGTGATTTTAGCTATTTGGAACCCGAATCGGATTTGTAAAAAGAGCGTCATTATTTCGGATTGGTTTCTAGCGGTTGAGGAATTTTTGTTTTATTTGCGTTAGATCTCATGTTTATTTATATTTATACCTCACGAGGGGTTGATAGTAAGAGACAATTATAGAGGCAACTTTTAAGTTGATTGGCTCTTTCTTGAGGGAATCCATTCTGATGGGAGATTTCAATGAAGTTCATGGTGCCACTGAAGTAATGGGTTCAATTTTTAATGTGGGTCCAACTACATTGTTTAATTAGTTTAGTGATGAGGCTAACTTTATTTACTTGCCTTTGGACGGCCCATGGTTTGCATGGAGTGATAAATAGGGGATTAAATTTAGTAAGCTGGATAGATTTATATTTTCTGATGCTATTTTGAGTCGTTTTCCACATTTTTTGGGTATAGTGTTTGAAAAGAATGTCCCCGATCATTGTCCTGTACTTTTGGTGGAGCATGATGTTAACTATGGCCCTAACCCTTTTTGTTTATTTAATTCTTGGTTTGAGTTTTATGGTTTTTATGAGGTGGTTAGGGAGTCTTGGAGTCACTAGTTTGTGGGTTTAGATATGGTGAAACCTTAGATTCTTTTTAAGAAGAAATTCCAGCTTCTTAATTCTAATTTGAGGGTTTAGGATTCTTCTGTTCGTGTCTATATTTATTAGAAGCATAACTAGTTATAGGAAAAGATTGAAGCCCTTGATCAATGTCTCATTCATGATGGTGGTTCTACTCTTTTATGAGAAAAAGTGGTTACTCATGTGAAAGAAATGATAGATCTTTTGCATATTACACAAGTTGATCTGGTGCAATAGTCGAAGATTCAGTGGAGTATTGAGGGTGATGACACTTATGGCTTCTTCCATGATATAATCAACCGCAAGAGACATTATCTTGCTATTCATTGTATTATGAATGATGTGATACTGGCTGATGAGCTGATAATTTTCAAGGAAGTGTTTTGATATTTTTATCATTCTCTGTTTGAGAAGCAGAGGGATAGATGGTCTAAGACCCATGGAACTTATTTTCATACTCATTCCGCTTATCAGGTTAAATTTATTCAGGCACCTTTACCCATGATGAGATTGAAAGGGCGGTCTGGGATTATGGGCCAGCGAAAGCCCCACGACCAGATGGATTTTCTTTCGGATTCTTCAAATGATACTTGTATCTTCTTTCCGATGATATAGTGGCATTTCTTTCTCATTTTCATTGCCATTCCTACATTTTGAAGGGTTGTAACTCTTCATTATTCACTATCATCCCGAAAGTTATATATCCAAAGTTTTTTAGAGATTTTACCAGACAGGAAGCACCGGATGGCAGGACTATTTTAGCAATTAAGCCATTCTAAAATCGAACAACCCTATACGACCCTTCAAAAAAGATTTCCCGTACCGTAAGTAGCCAATAAGTAGTGTAATTAATAATAATAATACTTTTATTAGAAGCTAGTTGATATAGTTGTATTCCTCTTTAGAGGATACGATTTCTCTATAGCCAATGTAGCTCTGATGCCAATCTGTCACACCCCGGAAAAGGTGGCGGAATACGTCGGGCTGTGTGACTAAGTTTATGGATCACAGGAAAACTGAATATATAGCACAAGTACAAAAATAAACAATATAGCATTCGTGTTCCATCTTGACATATGAATACAAGGTTTTTACAAATAATAACTATACATGAATTGCCTTAACAGATAGGCATACAATAAAACATCAACTAAACTAGGTCACCTACAATCCAATCCATCTTGAATATTTGTTTAATGATTTCCTGAGAATGCATGTAGTTTTGAGGGTCAACACATCGTTGGTGAGAGTTACAGTTATCTGCGAACAGTAGTAATACTTTTAAAAAGGCTAAAAAATATTATTTTTGTATCTATAACAAATAGTTAAGATTGTGTTTGCAAGAGTCTTTGAAAGCCAAAATGTATCTTTGTGTGAGTAAATCCATACTTAAAACCGTGTCTGTACAGAATCCTTAAATATTTTTGAAAACCAAACTGTATTGTTACATAAGTAATGTCATACTTAAAATAGTTTTGAAAGCAACCAAGCTCATGGTTTGTAGTTAGAGATATATATATATATATATATATATATATATATATATATATATATATATATATATATATATATATTTCAGTTAATGTTTATTGTGAGTCCTATAACCGAGCTATGTGACTGAATGTACCCCCTACAACGCTTCATTGGACGTTGTAGCAACCATTGTAGACACTTATCACCTGCTTCGATTGATCGGTCGAGGTTGTAACTAGCAACCGCAGGTGGGGATGTCAACCTCTTATAGATCTATACACATGTATCTCACTCCGAAGATTAATGGTTATAGTAGTGTGAGTATGCTAAGTGTTTAGACTCAGCTAATGAATATAGTCTCACAAAAGATCCCATAACTAAAAAAAGTATGTGAATAACTCTTAGCCCCAACTTAATTGTGGTTAAGTCACTAGGCATAATGAGTTTCATTGTATAAAGTTTATAAAAGCCGAGTATGCTTGGTATGGATGTAAAAGTATAATGTACTCGCTTTTATAAAGATGTATGTTTCAAAGTAATTAACATATGTACATGTATGTAAAAGTGTAATGTACTCGCTTTTATAAACTTTATGTATTTAAACATATAAATATACATGAATAGTAACAGCTTGAATCTTTGAAATACTACTAAGTTTTATAATGTGTTTGTTATAATATACAATTTCACATAAAAATCAAATATTTTTGTATCATGCAACATTTGTTGTATGGACTAGTTATTTCACGATAAAATAACCATAATACGTATATGAAAAGTTTATACTAGTTTATTTGTAACAATATGGTAAATATTTAAATAATATTTTTATAAACTAGGTTTGTTGTATTTTCGCATAAAGGATAATATATTTGTATAAACAAGGTATATAGGCACATGTATTCCCCCCCCCCCCCCCAAATAATTAAAATGTTAAAAAGGGGACGAAACCACTCACCATTGAAGCGTGAGTTCCATTTGTTCGAATTCGGTCTCTTTTGAGAAACTTGTCATGTGAAATCACAAATCCACAATTCTTGAACTTTGAAATACTCTCGGGACCGTTTTGTAACGAATTCAAACTATTGAGAGTTGTTGGGTGATTTAATTAACCAAAATAGGACTGCTTTGGTTTAAATAAATAAAAGGAGGGACTGAAACGGTTTATATGAAATTTAAGTTTGGGAATTGGATTGATTTTGTTAAGAATCTCCATGGGAGGGGCTATCTTGAATAAATGGGTTCAATATTTTGGGTTGGGACTTATTTTGAATACTGGTTTAATATGGAGGGTAGTTTTATCATTTTATAAAATGAAATCACTTAGTGCTTAAATTACCCCCGTCTTTTGCTTGATCGGGTAAGGAGGAACACGTATGAACGAAAGTAGATAGAATGAAGGCGACAGAAGGAACGGCCGCGACATTGAAACCGGAGGAGAAATCGAAGCAAGATTCGATTGGTTTTGTCTATCGATCGCGACAAAGTAACATCCCCGAGGGTCGATGAGACAGAAGAGGAGTCTAGGAGGGGACAGGTCATCAGCGACGTCGCGGTAAGCCTCTGTGGGGTTTGGCAGCAAGGGTCTTCGGAAGGAAAATAAAGGTACGAGGTGTAACATTTGTTAGATATTATATTATATGAAAATATAATCGAAGGTACCAATGAAATCCTCAATTTATTTTGTTAAATAAATAGCAAACGAGTTGATAAAAATGATGATTTTATATTTATTAATTTATTTATAAAAATGGAATTAAGTCGTTTTATCAAAATATTCTAAATGAAAGTTGTAGTACCAATTAGTACCTTAGAAAGTTGTAGTACCAATTAGTACCTACACGTGGTTATAATGAACATCGAAAACGGAGCTCGTATGAAAAAGTTATAATTTTCCTATTTACTATTTACTATTTACTATTTACTTTTTACCAAATACTATTATTACCCAATTACTATTAACAATCTTCTAGAAACATTTGTCATGATTACATCATGAATATGTCATACTAGTTAATGGAGATTGTCAGCATTTAGCACTTATTATTAAAGAATTATACATGAATAGTAATTCTTACTAGTATAATACAAGGCTTAAGTCACTCATTTCCTAAACCAATCCTCTCAATACGATCTCGATAATCTAGTAGTTTAAGTCACGTTTTAGTCATAATTAGCTAGAAGCTAACTCCCGAGAAGTCGGTAGAAGATTTTACCCGAGAAGTTATTTTCAATAATTCGTGTTGCTGTTCTGCAAAACAGGTGAGGTTCCTGACTATATTATGTATTTCAGTATGTATTCATGTATGTTGTGTATATCTCTATGTTTCCATCTGTATGTGTGTTATTATATTTATAGTAGTTTATGGGTTGTCGGCGGAACGAAAGTTGGGTCGGGAGCCTATAGACCCAAGTGTTGACGACAAAATGACAAGTAGGCCTTAAGTCAAAACACAATTATTATTGGTGGAACGACCAAAGTATGGGAGCCATTTTTTTGTATGCATGTTGTAACACCCAGTCCAGGTATTATTTACATTTTAGTCCCTTACATATTGAATTACTGCTTTTGGACCTTACTATTATGGAATTTGGATGAAGGAGGGACCATTTCTGCCAACTTTGGATTTTTGAGGAGGAGCCCGAACGCGGGGTGTTCCCCTAAGAGACGCGATGCGTTCCCGCACTGAATGCAAAAACTAATTTTTAGGGTTTGGGACCTATATAAACAACATTATTACTCAAGCCTTGGCCTCCTTACCAAACCTCAGAAAACCCTAGATAGCCTTCTTTTCTCATTCTTGTGTGTGTGTAGCCTTGTGAAGCTTGTTTTAGAGCTTAGAAGCTTGGAAGAAGGAAGGAGAAGCTAGTGAAGAGAAACTTGAGTATCTTCAACTTATAGATTCGAGATAACATCATCATTTGGGACTCTTTGAAGGTATAAAGTTCACAACTTTCCTCAAGCATGCTTAGATCTAGTGTGATGATGTTTTGGACCTTTTTAGTCCCAAGAATGGATCTTTATGACTCAAATTCGGTAATAGGTCTTGGGTTGCCACCCTTGATGCTAATGGTGTCCCTACATCAGTAAAGTTTCAATCTTTAAGGTCTTAATGGGTTCATGCAAGAGTTAGGACCACATTTACGGAAGTTGGTTGCTATTCTTTGAGATTTGGACTTATGGGGGCATGCAAAGTCACCAATTCCATGACTTTATGATTCTAGAGGTCCTAGATAGCTTGGATCTGTGTTTGGATA
Organism: Lactuca virosa; assembly: GCF_052849685.1. Classification (NCBI taxonomy): domain Eukaryota; kingdom Viridiplantae; phylum Streptophyta; class Magnoliopsida; order Asterales; family Asteraceae; genus Lactuca; species Lactuca virosa. The sequence goes on along the minus strand of NC_136432.1, from coordinate 122,039,307 downwards.
GCATGACTTAAGCATTAAGTGCTTAATGGCCCGTTTTTGGAAACTGGACGCGAACGCCCTGCGTAGTCTTGGGAATGCGATGCGTTCCCACTGGGGCTCGCGATCTGAACAAAGGAGGAACACCCTGCGTTCGTTACGATAGTAGGCCTATTTGGGTCATTTCCTTGGACTAGTTGAAAATTGGGTCATAAGTGGGCCATTAGTGGGCTTTGTGAGAATATATGGATTTGGGCCTTCATGTTATGGATCTGGGCTTAGGTCATGGGCCCATTTAGATCAGGGGTAAAATGGTCATTTTACCCAAAGAATAACTGTTTGTATTTTGACTAAGTGTTATTTGGTAATGATAGCTCGAAGAGTCGTGGGAGCAGCCGATAGAGATTCCTTACCGAGAGATACAGCAGCCATCTTTGTGAGGTGAGTCCTTTTTTCCAATAGGAACGGGTCTAAGGCACCAAGGCTGGCTCATTTATGTATGTTAGCAATGTCAGGGTTAGCCTGATATAGTTATATTATTCCAGATCCTGGTCCGATGACGGGGCAAGACCGAGGAATATTTGTATGCTTGATGTCTTCGTGATTCTTGCATGTGTTTGTTTATGGGTTCCGGGCTTCGGTCCGATGCCAGGGCAAGCCTGAGGAATGCTTAGCTTATATATTATGTTTATGTATACCGGGCTTCGGTCTGATGCCAGGGTAAGCCCGAGGAATGTTTATATGTTTATGTTATGTGTTTATGTTATATTCTTGTTGATATGTTATATGTATACCGGACTTCGGTCCGATGCCGGGCAGAGCCCGATGCCGGTGGGGCCGATGCTGGACTTCGGTCCGATGCCGGGTGGTGCCCGATGCCGGACTTTGGTCCAATGTATGTTATTATGTGATTATGTGTATGGTATATGGTAGTTTGGGGAGACTCACTAACCTTCGTTCTTACAGTTTTTAGTTTTGGTTTCAGGTACTTCCACTAGCAAGGGGAAGAGCTCGGGATGACTGCATGACACAGACCACAGTTTATAGCATGGGATGTTTTAGACTCTGATGTTTTGACACATGGTTTTGATACAGTATTTTGATATGATGTTTTTGGAGATACATGACTTGTGATTTTATTATGATGTTGATGAATTATGGTTTTCTTAAATGATTTAAAACGAAATTTTTGGACCGCATTTTTGGATGTTACAAGTTGGTATCAGAGCCTTGGTATGCGGGATTCGGGGACACTCTCGGGTGTGTCTGGAGTCAAACTGAGGACTTGGTAAGAAAATTTTCAAAAGAAAATCATTTTTTAAAAAGAATTTTGAAAAGCATTTTTAAAAGAGAAAATAACTTTGAAAAGAAAAAAGGGTGTGGTGCATGCAATCAGCCGAGCTCAAGTAAGTACTCGCAAATTACCTATACAAGTTCATGTTATGATATGTGTATCAACTTTATGAGAACTGCATGCTAGATTAGGACTAAGGATCTAGGAAGGATGCCTTATATGCCTGTTATATGTATCTCAACTTTATGAACTGCATGCTAGTACATATTAGTCAATGATGGCCTGAATGAGATATGCTTGATTAGCTATGTTTACTCAATGCTCGAATGCTGCTTGCTTTGTGCTTTTAGGAGTTCTAGTTATCTTATACTAACTAGTAAACGAATATGTTAAGTTACATATTGCGAGGACTAAATAATTTCAAAAGGTTAGGTCTAGCTCTATTCCGAAGCTCTTGTTTGAGTCCAACCTTTGTAGGGTATGATCTCTTATTCGACGAATTATCTAGTCTTGGTGATATGTAATGGTATTCGCGGGCTAGTTAGGGGGAGATATTAGGGACTTCTTGTGCAGCTGATAGCGGAGAGTGTGTTGGTGATTACCCTAGGACAAGCCAATGATGAGATTAGCATGAGATCAACAGTAGTAGTAGAAGGGACTTGGTGGAGTCAAGGCAGTTCTTGAGGAAAATACGGATAGATGTGGAATGTAGTATGGGCCCGTACTACTAAAAGTAGAGGATCCGTAATAGAATCAAGGAAGGATGAGATGAACCCAGGAAACTTGTAGTATGTGAGATCCCTCGAGTTATGATGAGTATACTGATGTTTGTTATAGTGTATTTTCAGTATGGTGACGCTACACACTAGACCAGTCGGCAATTCAGGCGCCGGTGAGGGATCAGGATCGGGCTATGGAGCCGGGCAGCTATACGATCAGACTAGGGAGTCCATCTCCTCTGAGATTACACGCAGTATTCTGGATCAGACTCTTGTGATCTTCGGCACGATCAAGGAGGGTATTATGCAACTTATGGATGAGAAGCTGAGTGCCTTCCGTACTGAGATGGCGACCATGATGGGGTCTCGCACACTGACATTCAAGGAGTTCAGAGCTTGTGGAGCTCCCGATTACCATGAGGCTCGGGACCCCATTACGAGTACCAGATGGTTGGCAGATGTCGCCAACGCATTCCGCACCAATAGATGTCCCGAGACAAGGGTCGACTTGCGTCCTGTGTTCTGAAGGACATGGCACATGACTGGTGGGAGGAGGTCAGACATGTAATTGGTGATGACGCAACTATTGATGCTATGACTTGGAGTGATTTTTCGGCCACGTTCAGGGCCGAGTTTGCACCTGTAATAGAGGTGCAACAGCTTGCTAGGGAGTTCCATGATCTCGAGTAGACGATGAAGACGGTGACCGAGATCACTGTGATGTTTAGGGAGAGGGCCCTTCTCGTTCCGCAATAGGTGAAGGACGAGGAGATGAAAAATGCCCGATATCATGAGATGTTGCAGAGTGATATCCTCCAGTTTGTGAGCCGCTCCAACTGCAAGACGCTGGAGGACATGATTGTTAGGGCTCGAGAGAGAGAGAGAGAGAGAGAGAGAGAGAGAGAGAGAGTTGGATTTAGAGATGGAGAGGAAGAGGAAACCCGATGGGGTTCAGTCAAGGAGTTCGTACAAGAAGCCCAAGGTATCAGAACACAGACCTAGGATCCAGCAGGGCCGCAACCGTTGTGGAAAATGCGGCAAGTTACACGAGCGGACGTGCAAGGCAGGGAGTTCAGGTTGCTTCAAGTGAGGCCGGACTGGACATGTGAGCAGAGATTGTACAGCAACTACCACCACCACCACAGTATCAGATCTGATTTGCTTCCAGTGCAATCAGAGGGGAGACAAGCGGTCCCAGTGCCCGAGTTTAGCAGCAGCAGGGCAGGTGGCAGCACCCGCTCATGCTACATTGAGGATTACCGACGGTCGCCAGGGCCGGGCGGTTGCACCAGTGGCGAAGAGTAGAGCCTTCCAGCTGGCAGCAGAGGAGGCACGAGCAGCTTCCGATGTGGTGACGGGTATGTATCTTCTCCTTATCTCTTTATTTGTATTGATTATTGCTTATGTTTATGTGTTTGCTACAGGGGCTCCTGGAGAGCTAGATATCCCGCTTGATGTGGAGATATCAGACGATAGGACCGTCAGGGTTGCGAGAGTTCACCGAGGATGTACACTACAATTATTTGATGAGCAGTTTTTTGTGGATCTAGTCCCTATTCCTCTTCAAGGGAATAAGATTATAGTGGGTATGGATTGGTTGAGCCCCAATGGGGCAATGATTGACTGCGAGCAGTAGCTAGTGAGGATTCGGACTCCTAGTGGGGGAGGGTTAGTGATTCAGGGTGAGAGGCCGCAAGGTGGATTGACTCTATGCTCAACAGCGAGAGCGAGACGCTACCTTCAGCAGGGTTGCGCAGGTTATGTCGCCTATATCATGGATACCCAGGATAAGGGTAAGGCGACAGTCGATGACGTACCGGTAGTGCGAGAGTACCTGTACGTATTCCCGGAGGATTTACTAGGGATACCTCCGGAGAGACAGGTTGAGTTTAGGATTGACCTATTCCCAGGCGCAGCTCCGATAGCCAAGGCACCATATCGGTTGGCTCCTCCTGAGATGCATGAGTTGTTTATGCAGCTGCAGGAGCTTCTAGATAAGGGATTTATCAGGCCGAGCAGTTCGCCATGGGGAGCCCCAATCCAGTTTGTGAAGAAAAAGGACGGGTCACATCGCATGTGCATAGACTATCGGGAGCTGAATAAGGTAACGGTAAAGAACTGTTATCCCCTCCGAGGATCGATGATTTATTTGACCAGCTACAGGGTGTATCTTGGTTCTCCAAGATTGATCTGTGGTCGGGATATCACCAGATGCGATTCGGAGACGAGGATGTCCAGAAGACAACTTTTAGGACTCGCTATGGACACTATGAGTTTGTGGTGATGCCGTTTGGGGTCACCAATGCTGCAGCCGCGTTCATGGACCTCATGAACCGCGTGTGCAGTACAATGTTGTACCGGTCTGTGATAGTTTTCATTGATGACATCTTGGTTTATTCCAAGACTCAAAAGCAGCATGAGGAGCACCTAAGGGAGGTGCTCGAGACTCTGAGGATGGAGAGACTTTTCGGAAAGTTCTCCAAGTGTGAGTTCTTGTTGCACGAGGTACAGTTTCTGGGGCACCTTGTCAACCTGAAGGGTATTCTGGTCGATCTGGCCAAGATAGAGGTCGTGATACAGTGGGAGGTTCCGAGGTCTCCAACTGAGATTCATAGTTTTCTTGGTCTAGCGGGTTATTACCATAAATTCATCCAGGATTTCTCCAAGATCGTTGTTCCTTTGACCCGACTGACCAAGAAGTCGGTGACATTCCACTGGGGGCCTGAGCAACAGGCAGCCTTCGAGACTCTCAGACAACGGTTATGCGAGGCACCAATTTTGACGCTACCAGAGGGAGTTGATGACTTCGTGGTTTACTGTGACGCTTCGATCACGGGCATGGGGCAGTTTTGATGCGGCGGGGCCACATGATAGCATACTCCTCGAGGCAGTTGAAGCCTCACGAGGCTAACTATCCGACGCATGATTTGGAGTTGGGGGCTGTTGTGTTTACCCTCAAGATTTTGCGGCATTACCTCTATGAGGTCCGTTGTACCATTTACACGGACCACAAGAGTTTGAGGTACCTCATGGATCACCCGAATCTGAACATGAGGCAGCGTCAGTGGTTAGATGTGGTGAAGGACTATGACTGTGAGATCCTTTACCACCCGGGCAAGGCCAATGTGGTGGCCGATGCCCTGAGCCGCAAGGTGGTAGCGGCCCTAATTCGAGACATCTGTCTGAGGATGATAGTAATTACTCCATTGTTGGAGCATATCAGAGAGGCGCAGATCGAGGGACTGAAAGAAGAGTGCCAAAAGTGCGAGCGGATCGTTGGCCGGGTGGCCTCATTTGATTATGACAGTCGTGGGTTGCTGACCCTGCATGCGAGGGTCTGGGTTCCGTACTGGGGTGGAGTACGATAGTTGCTGATGGATGAGGCCCATAAATCGAGGTTCTCCATCAATCCTGGGGCGACGAAGATGAATAGGGATCTTCGCCTTGATTACTGGTGGCCCTGCATGAAGATGTATAAAAATACATAATTTTACGATAGCCCATTATTACCAATATTTATATTCCCAAAGTCACCCGGAGTGTAGATGTATAAAAATACATTTGTTATGTCACATGAAAAGTAGTTCCACTGTCTATAACCCAACTCGAATCATCAGGTGAAAGGTTGACCATATCATAATCACAACAAGTAAAGAACTCTTCGGTATCAGTGTTAACTTCAGCAGTATTATTACCATCATCATATTTCTTATGATTTTTTTAATTCTTGTAATTTGCCTTCTTGTTCTCTCTTTCCATCTGCCTGCAGAATAGTATTGTATGCCCTTTTCTACCCCAATGATTGTATTAATAGTCATCAAACTTTCCTTTAGACTTATTGTGATGCTTCCCTTTGTTATTTGTACCTTACTTTGACTTCCCCCCTCCCCCACGTGCTTTCTATAACCAAGACATCTGAATGTGAAGAGGAACCTTGTTACTTTCTTCTTAACTTAAAACACCGCCTTTAGCTATGGCATGGTGATAATACCATCTGGTGCAGAATTGGACAATGATGTCCTAAAACTCTCCCAATAATCCGTTAAGGTGCCAAGCAGCCATAAACCTTGTATCTCTCTTCAAACTTGATACTCATTCCAACAAGCTGATTAAAATTCTCTTAAAATAATTCAAATGATGAATAATGGGAGTTCCATCGCAGTACTTCAAACCAATCAATTGTTTAATCAAGAACAATTTATTTCGAGCGTATAATTGCTCAAGCTAGTTCCATAAAGTACAAGCATGAGACTTTATGCTAATATGGTTCAAAACATTATCATCAACCCATTGTCAAATATACGCACAAACTTTTATATGAAAAGTATTCCTTTATGCATCCATTTTATCGTTAGGGTTGTCAATATTAGACACATGGATATAATAATCCTTCGCGTAAAGAAGGTCTTCCATCTTGCATTTCCAAACTTGATAATTTGAACCATTCAAATTTACAATCCTACTTGTATTTGATTTCATTGTTAAAATAATTAACCCAATAAGAAGAACCAATGTTTTGATATCAATCTGATGGGAAAAACACAACAACAACAGTAAAATAGCAAAGCATAATAAAATGTTGTTTGACTAAACTTCTTCCTTCCTGAATTAACCTTTTATGATGCAAACGGATAAGGTACTTTCTATTGCAACAAAACAACCCTAAGTTATATAACCAATATAATCAGCTCAAAATAGCAAGTACTCAATTTAAATGAGATACCGTGATTTTAGCATAGAAAACCCCTCAAAGCAAAAGTAAAACCACCAGACTACTAGATCCGCTTCAAATCCACTATAACAAATATTTAAGTGATAAAAAGTCTTCTCTCGATGTATTAGAATCATACAATAATCATGATACACTAGGAACAAGATTACTTCAAGTATATGAAATCAAATAAGAAAAAATAAAGCATGAATGTCACCAAAAATGACTGCTACTATCCAGGAAACAGTAGTGACGATTCCCAAGCCTCCGTAGCTGATCTCGCCAATTCAATCATTGGATATGAAGGCTTTGATTTTAGAAAGACGTTGTTCGAAAATCAAAATAAATGGACCGTTGGAACTCTTCGAAATTACAAAACATTGTAGGTATATCTTCAAAAACGAGAATTGAAAAAACTCTTCTTTTGTTGGTTGTGAATTTTTGAGTTAATGAAAAATATGTTAGCAATATATATATATATATATATATATATATATATATATATATATATATATATATATATATATATATATATAGGATATAGATCCGGTAAGAAAATTTTTTTTGGTAGGAAGGTAAGAAGTTTTTTTCTACATATTGTTTTGACGAACAAAATAAATGAATCACTAGATGATTCATTTGTAAGATGATTCACAAGAAAAAATTCCCAAAAAAACATCTTTATGATTCATTTTTAAATAAATTAAGAAAAAAATTCATTTTATGACAATTTTAGTGAATAACAACAAAATCATTGTATAAATGAATCATCGAGATGCTTTTTTAAGAATTTTTTCTTGTGAATCATCTTACAAATGAATCATCTAATGATTCATTTTGTTTGTTCACGAAAAAAATATGTAGAAAAAAAACTTCTTACCTTCCTACCAAAAATTTCATTCTTATTTGATCTTGACTATATATATATATATATATATATATATATATATATATATATATATATATATATATATATATATATATATATATATATATATATATATATATGAGATCCGTTGAGAACTTATAGTTTCTCGAGAACCCGAGAACTAAAAGTGGAGCGTTGGATCAAAATTAACTCATTCAGGACATGATCGTCATCTTACAAATCTCATTTAGTGTTTAATTTTTGATGTTAATGGAAATATTAATAAAAAGTCTAAAAATTAACATAATGAATCAAATTTTCTGATTTTTTTATAAAAATTATAATTTTCATTTTTTTAAATGTGGATTTTTTTAATTTTTTAGAAAACATGAATTTTTTTTAAAATGTGAAAAAAATATTTTTTTTAAAAGCTACAATTTTTTAAAGCCAATAAATTTTTAAAAATCACTAAATTTTTTAAAAAATGGAATATTCAAATAAAAAAACTATAATTTTTTTAACCAAATTATTTAACATTTCAGGAATATATATATATATTTATATATATATATATATATATATATATATATATATATATATATATATATATATATATATATATATGCATATTTTTCATAAAATAACCCATGTTTATTAACTAATATATAAACACAATAATACAAGTAGTTTATTCGATACAAAATAAAATATAAAAAATGAAAAATGCTACAAAGATTTAAAGTTTGTGTGAAGATTTCCACATTTTCTTCAATTTATCACTTTCAAATCTTCAATATGTTCAACAAATTCTTCCAAATCTACAAGAAAATTAAAAAAAAAATTGATTAATGCAAGAACACTCACAAAAATGCATATGTATATATCATGTAAGATTCACATGTGATTATATAATGTGATATTCAAATGCGATCATATCTTTTAAGCTTCGAATGTGCATATAGACGTAATTCATATGTGATTCATTTATGATTTACATTTCAATCACATGTAATTCATATGTGATTCACTTGTGATTTACATGTAATTTATATGTGAATTACATGTGAATCACATGTAATTCATATGTGATTCACTTGGGATTTACATATGAATCACATGTAATTCATATGTGCTTCACTTGTGATTTACATGTGAATTACATGTGATTGATATGTGAATTACATATGAATCACATGTAATTTATATGTGATTCACTTGTGATTTACATGTGAATTACATGTAATTTACATGTGAATCACATGTAATTCATATGTGATTCACTTGTGATTTCAATGTGAATCACATGTAATTCATGTGCGATTCACTTGTGATTTACATGTGATTTATATGTAAATTAGATGTGAATTAAATGTACTTCATATATGATTCACTTGGGATTTACATATGAATCACATATAATTCATATGTGTTTCAGTTGTGATTTACATGTAAATTATATGTGATTTATATGCGAATTACATTTGAATCATGTGTAATTCATATACGATTCACTTGTGATTTACATGTGAATCATATATAATTCAAATGCTCAAAAGTTGTTATGTTGTGAACAAAAAGATTTCAAGTTAACCATTATACATAAGAAGTTGTAAATCATCCAATAAAAAAAATTATATTGATTTCATAAAACATGGGAGAAAAGAAATAGGAAGAAATGATTATCTCAAACAATTTTTACCTAATCACTTTATAGAATTACCTGATTAACAATTTGTAATAATAAATTTTAGATGGAGATAAAGTGAGGTGTATTACGGTAATTAAATATCATAATTTCATATATAATTTATTCATGTTTAACAAATAATGATAAACTACACCAATCTAAATTTGACATTTATTTTGGACATGCGTAACATGAGTTTGTTTCATCACAATTATAAGTGTGATGAAACGCTCTATCACTTCCTACCTATATCAAAAAATGTGGATGCAAAAGTAAAGAAACGAATTTTGGAGGATAATAATGAATATGATGATGATTTCATGTTGAGCCACAAAGGAAGGAAAGGGTAAAATGGTTAAAAGATATAACGTTGATGTCAACCGTATCTTTGTAGATTGGTTAAAACTTTAACCATGTGTTATTTGTACTATTTAAAATAGAATAACATAATTTGATATTCAATAATAAATCATGAAAAACCTTTTAATTGGAAGTCTGACCATGCCATATATAAAATTGGACTATATAAAGTAATATATATATATATATATATATATATATATATATATATATATATATATATATATATATATATATATATATATATATATATATATATATATACCCATTAGTTACCAATGTTATGACAACTCTGGTAGCTCTAAGAAACCTTCATCAGTACCAATGTTACCATTGCTACTTGTCCTTCAAATCAAATCATCTTGAGACTCTTTCGTACTTTTAGCATTAAAAGAAAAATATTCTTACAAATGAGCATCAACTCTCTTTTGCAACCCGTGAGGCAAGTAAAAACTTTAAATTAAGCCAAATCAGATAACATTCACGAGAAACAAATTCAGATCGCAAAATACACTTAAAACAATCAAAATTCAGAATGGATGAACAAGAAACAAATTTTTAAACAAATCAATGTTGTCGTTATCTGTAAATGAAAATCAGTAAATATAGTGAATAATCAAAAGTTTGAGAACAAACCATTATCATTCGAATTTGATAATCGAAAGTCTTTATCAAACAAAATCACGATGGATAACTGGCAGGAGAGAAGATATGTTGATGTGCGTGTGTTAGGGCTTGGTTATCCCTGAGCACTACTAGTACAACTGATAGCCCGAAAGTCAATATTTGTTTTACCAGGAGCGATCGAAGACGGATATCTGCAACATATGCTTTGTACCGGAGACGAGATTCGTCGAGAGCTTCATTGATTTTGTCGCAAAGTCTTGTGTCAATTTATACTCGTAATGTTCACTCTTCCATTGATTTAGAATCTTAATTTGGAGGCGGAAAGGAGATGTCAAGGAAGAGCCACGATCTCGAAGAAAGGAAACGACGATGAAGGCGGAGGAACGATCACCTTCTAGAGGTGAGGCGACAGTGGGAGAAGGAAATTGCAGTGATTGTATGGAAGGCGGAGAGATTAAGACGCATGTCTGTGTGTGTGTGAGAGAGAATGAATGTTGTAAACGAGAGATAAGTGTGATAAATTGGGAATTCCCAATTGTTTTCTTGTTTCGGTATTTAATTAATTTAATTAACAAGATTATTAGTTTTTTTGACAAAATTACCCTTATGAATTTTCAAAAAAATCGAAATATACCATTCAACTTCCTAACAATAACAAATATGCCATCTTGGATCTTGGCCATCAAAAAACTTGATCAAACGCTCCACTTTTAGTTCTCGGCTTCTCGGGAAACTATGAGTTCTCAAATGATCCTTACACACAATATATATATATATATATATATATATATATATATATATATATATATATATATATATATATATATCTGTATCTCATTTAAGCCTATTTATTCAAGAAATAATATTATAAAAGCCTTAAATTTTTAAATCCTGATTGGAAAAAGCTCTAATATTTTTTTATTGCTATGGCTACAACTGTCACAACTCTAAATTTTAGACCTAGCATGGTCTAAACCCTAACCAAGTACTAGTGTAAACCACAATTCAATTCTTGTTGCATGGTGACCTCTATAGCCTTAGGGCTAGTTTAAAGAGTTAACAAAGAAGTAGGGATTGAAACCTAAGCTAGATTAGGAAGGTATAATCCAACACTTGGCAAAAGATGAGGGTTTAAACCATAAATAACACACCATAGGTGTGTTTACGGCCAAGGGGTTCTAGAAAGGAAGAGTTCACTGCCTAGAGAAGGAAAGTGCAATGTATTCAAGGCCAAGAATCCAAGGAAAAATGAGGTTCACGGCCAATAATTCACTCCAAAGGAGTATTCACGATCCAAATTCAAAGCATCAAGGGTGTTCACAGTTTGGGGATTTAATTCAAAGTAGTTCACGAATTTAATTTCAATGCAAAATGGTGTTTACGGTTGGCCTAAATCCGTAAACCCCAAAGCCCAAGCCCATTATGATCCGTAAACACCCCCTATATATATGTTTTCACCCGGGAATCAATTCATTTCTCCACTTTCCAACCGTGAACCACTCCCAAATCCTCTCACCTATCATACGTGAACACCTCCTTTTTCTCTCAATCTTCAAGTGTTTACGCCCAGATCTTCAACAAGTCTTCAAATCTCCAACCAATTCCCCAAGAACATTCATAATATTTTCAAAGCTTCATATTATTCCTCAAGAACACCAAGATCCAACCGTAAACCCAATTATCCAACCGTAAACCCTTTTTTCAACTGTGAACCCACTTCAACATTCCAATTAATTCCAAATAATTATTGCAAGTCTTTCTTTCATAATTAGGGTGTTGTTTAACACTTTAATTATTAATTACAACATTATTTAATTTATTATTTAAATTAATTTTTTATTAATTTAGATACGACGATTGGGCATAATTATTTTTAGGATACAACTACTATCACGTATTTTAATCTGAGGATCACCGTTAGCACTTCGCAACTCAACCGAGCACACACACTTAAGGTGAGTTCATACCCCTACGTTTTCAATATTTTTCCATGTTTTTAGGAGGGGGGGGGGGGAATACAAGTACAACACAATTAAATTTGTGTAAACATTCAAACGATTTCAAATGTTTTCAACAATTTCAACAGTTACAGACAATTTCAAATAACTATAAACTATTTCAAACAGTTGCAACCATTGTTCTTACAATAGCATACTTTTATATATAAATATTGTTATTTATATAAACACGAGTACAATCCTTTAACCCTTTGTAATATGCTGAGCAAAGGAAAACTTTTTAGAATAATCACATTTCCAATGGATCATCTTTATAAACTATAGTAGGTGTAGCTTATGGAACACCGACATCATATTTACAAAATAGAGAGATACAAAACAAAAAAACATATAAACTATAATTGGTATAGTTTATGGAACATAAGTAATATCTTACCAAGTACATGTTTTATCACAGTAACGAACATATAAACTATATTAGGTATAGTTTATGGAACATGTAAACAAACATTCATTTCAAAGGATTTTCAGATATTCTACACTTAACCGTCGATTTAGCTTTGTGAGATAACGTCTTCAAGTACTTATTTAAGTGCCAACAAAAGTCCTGACCTTAATAACCAGAGTCTCCAGGAGAGGGAGCGTGAATTTGTGTATAGATCTATATAGGATTGACATCCCCGCACCCCGACTGTTAGCTACAGTTGGAACAAAAGTTCTGAGGTGACAAATGTCATGAGCTATTTTTTGATGCCTGAAGAACGTCGAGTCAGGCCATCCGTCATATTATGTATGGTTATGAGAACTCACAATTTGATATCAGTAGTATGATTAGTGTATGAATATATAAACAAACTTCACATAGTTTTATTATTTACAAAACTACAACAAAGGGATTTATGAACCAATAGGATCTAAAGGACTCTTATTGTTAATTCTAAGGTTTCTTGGTTTATACAGCAGGGTTATCTATAGATAATATCTGATAGGCAATGGGATGGATGCTTTCCGCCTTACTTCCTGTTCCTTGTTTGGTTGTGGGCTTAGGGCAGAATCACTCAATCAACAGTCCGTTCGATCTTGGTGATATATAATTCGTATGCACTAAGTAATCATAAGAGGAAACATATATGGGTCATACCAACGCGTACCTGTATAACATACCTTTTTCTAGATCAGAACTTAAAACTCTGGGATACATATATCAAAGCAGTTTTATCAAATAACCGAATAACAAGTATACGAAACTAGCATCCATCAACATGCAAACATTTTGTTCTTAGGGTTTAAGACAAATTCTTATGTAAATTAAGTATGGTATTTATACTTGAACTTTTCAGTTTGGAACATTAGAGACAACAATTCACTTTTATGGAGAATATAGGATTTTCTAGAGTCAATATCATTATTTTACAAGCAAACTGTTTACTATTTAACTTACGAACTATCATTGTTAATTCTTTGATTCCTTGAGTTTATAGATCAAGGTTATATATGAAGAATATCTGATAGGGAGTGGAATGTGTGGTTTCCGCCTCAATTCCTGTTTGTTGTTTGGTTGTGGGCTTAAGGCAGATCTACACATTCAACTGTCCGTTCGATATTAGTTTATAGATAAGTAGTATAAATTAAGTGGTTATAGAATGAACTGGCATCATTCATCACATCAGAAAATATAGGATTTTTCTGGAGGAAAACGTTTACATTTTCAAAGAACAAAGAACATACTTCCCAAAACAAAATGTTTATGAACTCACCAACTTTAATATTGACACTCTTTCAAAAAACCACTTGTATTTTCAGGACACTAGTAGACAGGTACTCGCATAGGTTTCGAGAAGACGGAACATAGTAGTCTCAAGTCTTTATCTTTGCTATTTTCTTTTGAGTTAATCATATATGATTCGAATACAATGTAAACATTTTAATATCAATACAATGGTTGTTGTTGCTTTAATTACTATTAATCAATTGTTGTGATACTGTACATGACATCCTCCGCCCCCGAACGTTTCCGCCATTCCAGTTTGGGGGTGTGACAGATTGGTATCAGAGCATTGTTTATAGTGAACTCAGTATATCAACCCATAAATGATATACAACTATAAATACAATGGGGCCGAAGTGCTCTGACTAAAAGTATACTTTTAAAATATAAGTATATTATGAGATGTATACGAACAAGCATACATACTAAGAACAAGTATGACAAGAAGAACAAAACAAAAGTATTTAGATGTTGGACACTACAGTCAAACCTAGGTAGTTATGTAATCATATATGAGATAAATATAGCCTGATCAACTATATTTATTTGAGATACGACCAACATGTGCTTGGGAGTAATAGTGGTGTTGCAACGAGTCTAAAACTTACCAACCCTATATACAAAGGATCTTTAGAACAAAACATAAAGTTAAAATACTTACCAACCCTATATACAAAGGATCTTTAGAACAAAACATAAAGTTAAAATACTAACGTATGTGAAAACTAAAAGACTCTTACTAGCAAGTCTATAATTACAAAGTGCATGCTTCCAGGGTTATATATAATTGGGATCTTATAGACTTAGAATTTGTGATCTTCGCTCTACTACCTGTTCCTTGTTTGGTTGTGGTTTTAGAGTAGGATCACTTATTCAAAGGTCTATTTAATCTTGGTTATATACAACTTGCACGCACTACGTGGTCATAGGAGGACCCGGTTTGGATCACCAAAAACATCAGAAGAAATGGTTTACTTAATCTCATAAGATTCTTTAGACATTCCCATTATCACACGAACAACCTAGATAGATATAGCCACTCCACTACAACAGCCAACAAAGTAGACAATGAAGAACAAGAAGGGATTCATGGGGAGGATTCCGACAAGGAATCATATGAGGAGTCAGACTTTCCATCATGAAGTGATGGAGATCAGTGACAAAACTAGAAGCATTACAGAGTAAGGATTCGACACACCCACGGAGAACAAGAACACCTTAGGAAAGTTCAGAGACAACAAATTCCCACAGCTGAAACCAGAGCAATCATAACTAGGACAGAGAACAGAGGAAACCACTCACAAGGAGTGCTAAGGAGTAAAACACCATATGCGTCACACTAATAAATAACCAAATAAGATAACCCAGTGAGTTAGTAATTACACTACTCATATTATGTGTTAGGCTTATCACCGCTTCAGTAAACAACTAGTAACAGTACAGCAGATCACAGGATTTCACCTGAAAGGTGGTTGCTATCAAAAAAATTTACAAGTCTATTATATATAGACCTGTGTTATGAATTGCTTTCAAAAGTCAGAACATGATACACTTAGGACTAAGATAACTTAGATTCAAATAACACTCAACTAGTAACCACTACTAAAGGCTTACCATCTGAGAGTTCATAAAATGTGTCTAGTTTATTCATAATTTTTATTATGATTTTTAGAAGTCTTTAACTTGTGTTAAAATGATCATATTCACAGACTGGTCCGAATTCGTTTCTGAAATGGTAGGCAGGTTTGTAAAAATCACCATAAATCGTAGAAAAATCGTATGGAGATGTGAAAGCAGTCATTTTAAAGGTATGAACCTGAACTATTTTCATATTACACAGTTTTGAAAGATATTAAGTTTAAGTAGTCAAAACAGTCCGTGAATAAGATTCAACTTTTCTGATGAAAGCTGTTGTTTGAGTTTAGTTAAGTTTTTGGTGTTTTAACTTGTATTCCCCCCCCCTAAAACTTGATGAAAACATGAAAATGTAGGGGTATGAACTCACCTTGAGTGATTTCAGTAGATGGATGATGGAGAAAAGAAGTGTTCAACTTCGTATGATTTTTCTAAAACAGTGCAGAAAGGTTAAAAACTAGTTAACAGCTTATAACTTGCATAACACTTTGTATTATGTTGATCAAAGTGTATAACAACAAGTACTAAATATCGAATGTATTTTCTTGTTAGTTTATTATCATAAACTGAAATTTAGTCATTCATGATAAGGATTCTTCATTCATTTCGAACACATATAATAAGCATAGTTTATGGATTTTTACTACATGAGAAAGGTTTTACTCTCAAAACAAATGGGTTTTTCATATACTACATAATAGTAATAGTTTATGGACTCATAGAACTAATGTATTTTCATAAAAGGGGTTCTTTTACATTACAAACGTTTTGGATAAACTATAATAGGTATAGTTTATGTATCATTTACATTTCAAACTCATTTACCAAAGGTTTTCAGTTCAGTTCACGTAAATCTGTTAATGAATAAATTTGTGAGATATTCGCTTCGTGTTACCTTCATAGTAACAAAGTCAAAAGTCCTGTAAATTGTAACCAGAGTCTCTTGTAGGGAGAGCGTGATAGTTGTGTATAGATCTATATTGGGTCTGACAAGCCCGCACCTGAGCTGCATGCAACAGCTAGACTTGCAGGTCTGAGGTGACAAGTGTCATTTAACTTGCGACGCCTGAAGAACGTCGTATTACGAGGCCGTCTGAGTCTTAGTATGGTTATAATAGCTCACATGTGGTATTAACAAATCAAAAGATTTATGGGTTTTACTTTTAAATTAGCGAGTTATGTCAATTTAACTCACATGAATTACTTTAAGTATGGAAAAATACTTGTATATTTCGGTTTGGACATCTAAGGCTACATAACTTTTATAAAGAAAATATTGGATTTTCTGGAAACATACTCTGTCGCTTTTACAAGGAAAACGGTTTCTTTCTCAAACAAAACTCTTATGAACTCACCAACTTAATTGTTGACACTTTTTCAAAACTACTTGTATTCTCAGGAAATCAGTGAAACAGGAAAACCAACAGCATTTTGAGGAAGGGACGATAAATCGTCAAACAGTTCATTTTGTCATCATAATGTAATTGATTTTGAAACATGTAAACTTATTCTATGGTGTAACCTTTTCAATTATATTTATGATGGTTGTATTTACTTTGAGCACTATTATACTCGTTGTTGTGATACTTTACATGAAGCCCTCCACGGACGTTTCCGCCATCCTATGTATGCATGCATGTATACTTTTAACAAGAAACTATTCATTTCTAAAAGTATAATTATTTGAAAATGTTAAATCAGAGACCTTAGTCCCAAAGCATTTATAGTTTGTATATCTTATGTGGTTCTATTTACTTAGTTCACTATAAACAATGCTCTGATACCAATCTGTCACACCCCCAAACCAAGGATGGCGGAAACGTCCGGGGGTGGAGGACTTCATGTAAAGTATCACAACAACGAGTATAATAGTGCTCAAAGTAAATACAACCATAATAAATATAATTGAAAAGGTTACACCATAGAATAAGTTTACATGTTTCAAAATCAATTACATTATGATGACAAAATGAACTGTTTGACGATTTATCGTCCCATCCTCAAAATGCTGTTAGTTTTCCTGTTTCACTGATTTCCTCAGAATACAAGTAGTTTTGAAAAAGTGTCAACAATTAAGTTGGTGAGTTCATAAGAGTTTTGTTTGAGAAAGAAACCGTTTTCCTTGTAAAAGCGACAGAGTATGTTTCCAGAAAATCCAATATTTTCTTTATAAAAGTTATGTAGCCTTAGATGTCCAGACCAAAATATACAAGTATTTTTCCATACTTAAAGTAATTCATGTGAGTTAAATTGACATAACTCGCTAATTTAAAAGTAAAACCCGTAAATCTTTTGATTTGTTAATACCACATGTGAGCTATTATAACCATACTAAGACTCAGAAGGCCTCGTAATACGACGTTCTTCAGGCGTCGTAAGTTAAATGACACTTGTCACCTCAGATCTGCCGGTCTAGCTGTTGCATGCAGCTCAGGTGCGGCCTTATCAGGCCCAATATAGATCTATACACAACTATCACGCTCTCCCTACAAGAGACTCTGGTTACAATTTACAGGACTTTTGACTTTGTTACTATGAAGGTAACACGAAGCGAATATCTCACAAATTTATTCATTAACAGATTTACGTGAACTGAACTGAAAACCTTTGGTAAATGAGTTTGAAATGTAAATGATACATAAACTATACCTATTATAGTTTATCCAAAACGTTTGTAATGTAAAAGAACCCCTTTTATGAAAATACATTAGTGCTATGAGTCCATAAACTATTACTATTATGTAGTATATGAAAAACCCATTTGTTTTGAGAGTAAAACCTTTCTCATGTAGTAAAAATCCATAAACTATGCTTATTATAGCTTATTATATGTGTTCGAAATGAATGAAGAATCCTTATCATGAATGACTAAATTTCAGTTTATGATGATAAACTAACAAGAAAATACATTCAATATTTAGAACTTATTGTTATACACTTTGCTCAACATAATACAAAGTGTTATTGAAGTTATAAGCTGTTAACTAGTTTTTAACCTTTCTGCACTGTTTTAGAAAAATCATAGAAAAATGATACGAAGTTGAAAACTAAATCCGTAAATTCTCAGAGTTCATAAAATGTGTCTAGTTTATTCATAATTTTTATTATGATTTTTAGAAGTCTTTAACTTGTGTTAAAATGTTCATATTCACAGACTGGTCCGAATTCGTTTCTGAAATGGTAGGCAGTTTTGTAAAAATCACCATAAATCGTAGAAAAATCGTATGGAGATGTGCAAGTAGTCATTTTAAAGATATGAAGCTGAACTATTTTCATATTACACAATTTTGAAAGATATTAAGTTTTAGATACTAAAAACAGTCTGTGAATAAGACTCAACTTTTCTGATGAAAGCTGTTGTTTGAGTTTAGTTAAGTTTTTGGTGTTTTAACTTGTATTTCCCCCCCCCCCCTTAAAACTTGATGAAAAAATGAAAATGTAGCGGTATGAACTCACCTTGAGTGATTTCAGTAGATGGATGATGGAGAAAAGAAGTGTTCAACTCAAGAACACATAGATGATGCTTGAGGATTCGAAGATCTAACAACAAATATGACGATATTTGTGTAAGGAACTCATGATTTGAGTGAAGAAGTGTAAGGAAATCAAGTGTGGCAAGAGATTTACTTACCAAGGTAGATGAAGAACTTGAAAATCAGCCTTGAAATCTCGAAATTTAGAGAGAGAAGTGAGAGAGAATGAGTTTTTGCTTCTTGGTGAAGTGTGAGTGAATGGGAGGAGAGATAAGGGTTTTTCTACCCTTGAGTCAAAGTACTTGGCTGGAAAGAGGGGGAAAAGGACAATGAAATGACCAGGTATGGTGGAAGGACAAGGGTTGGTCATTGAGTGGGCATGGGTGGTTGCTTGTGTCATACACTAAAGTAAAGTCAACACTCCACCAATAATATCCCACCCACTCTTCTTGGATAAGGATTATATACCCCAAAAACGTGATTAATTATGAAGTATGGTGTTCTATATGTTAAAATATGATTTTGGGTGAAAATCCCACGTTAAAATTATGTAAAACGGACCTAAAATGAAGTCGTAGTCGAAAACCGGGTGAAAAGTGCATTACAGCGAGGCTTCTCGGATTGGGCCGGAGGTTCGGTCCCTACTGTTGCTGGGCCCGAAGGCGAAATGGACGACATGAGCCGAAGGCGAAGGTCAGGAGCGAAAGCGAACTTCGAGTTCGGGTCATCAGGCTTCGGTTCGGTCCTAAGGGTTTCGGTTCGGAAGGTTCGGTCCCTATAGCAAGCTTCGGTTCTTCTTAGTTTCGGTCCGAGAGGCTTCGACCCTTAAAGGAAGGTTTCGGTTCTTTAAGGCTATTTTTCAAGAATTCTTCCCGTTTTGCGCCGTTTTTCACCAAGTTAAGTGTCGGGATGCCCGAAATGATTATAAAAAGTTGAGAGAGATTTCGAGAGAGATTTGGGAGAGATTTGACATACTTGGAGAGATTTGACATACTTGGAGAGATTTGGGAGAGATTTCACACACTTGGAGAGTTTTCTCATTCAGAGAGAGATTTGGGAGAGATTTCACATACTTGGAGAGATTTCTCATTTAGAGAGAGATTTGGGAGAGATTCCTCATACTTAGAGAGATTTAGGAGAGATTCCACATACTTAGAGAGGTTTGGGAGAGTCAGAGTGAAAGAGATTGAGAGAGACTTCTTTTGTGACCTTTTTGAGTGTTTGGCTTCGCAACGCAAGGTTCTTACACTCTGTTAAGCCTTGTTATGAATGTTATACGCTCTCGAGGGGTATGGAATAATGTTTTATCGAGTAGATTCATCACTTACCGTGATTAGGGTTTAGAATTTCCGAACACGTGAAAACTCTAAGTGATACTTTATATTAAGATTGCGAGTAGTACAATAAGAATCATAATGGAAACCCTAATATACAAGGGTTAGATGAGTTGACCGGTTTGACTTGTTGACTTTAGTTGACTTTGACTTGGCCAAATATTGACGGTTGTCACATCATCCCCTCGTTAGAAAGAATTTCGTCCCGAAATTAGTGTCTCGACTGGGACTTCAAGAATTTGGAGGAAAGATGGGGGAACTTTTCGTGGTACAAGAAATTGATTATGGTGGGGAACAACCCGCCTGATGTTAAATGACGACCTTGGAATTTCTTATTGTAACTTGAGCTGAGTCGATTTAAAAGGAGTTATTGTTTTGGAATGATAGTGTATTCAACGTATGCCTTTATGCTTTCCGCTTTATACTTGGTATTACCACTATGAATATTTTATAATGTAATTTGTGAGTACTAGTATTACGAATGTTTCAACAAATTGTGACGAAATTTGCATTATAAGTCCTACCAGTTCTTTTATAATCGCTTGGTGTAAACTAGTCGTATATCATTAAGATTGCAAGGGCATTCGGATGGGTAACCCCGCCTTAAGCCCATAACTAAACAAGGAACAGGAAATGAGGCGGAATCACACATTCTAAGTCCATAGAATCTTAATGATATATGACCATAATGTTTACACTAGCCATCATAGATTCACCAGTAAAAACCCTGCGTTTTTATATAGGTGATAAGACTTATTCGGGTTTTGCCGTGTCCTCGAGATGCTTTCAGCCTTTCTCGAATTTGTACTAAGTCATAAGCGATAACTTCTCCTCGGAGCGCTGCGTAGGGTCTGCTTTAGTGTTTCTTGTTTGATTAGATCGGTAGGGAACATATGGGTTCGGTTTACACGACTAGACTTATTCGGATGGTAGAACGTTCACTCGCACTCCTGGGTAGCCTTGTCCCGCAGTTCATGGTAGGAATCGTACCTGGTCCATCTATCATTAATTTGCGCATATAGGTCGTATGTAATTAAGTTTGGTAAGACAGTTGGATGGGTGACTCTGCCCCAAGTCCTTGACCAGACAAGGAACATGAAATAGGGCGGAAACACACATCCAATGTCCGTAGAATCTTAATTATATATTATCCTCGCATATACACTTAGTAGTGATAGACTAACTGTATTCTTCCAAAGCTTCTGTGCTTGAACCTCATCTGCTGTATGCGTGACATTCCCGAAGGGTCTTCTGAAACTACTTATGGAAGCGTTTCGGAAGGTATAATGCTCCTCTGGTGAGTGTCTTGGGGTTTCTCAGTGAGAGATGACCCGGAGGTTCATGTTGGATTGGCGTTTAAAAGAGACGAGGGTTTCGAGGTTAGGTGAAGGGTCCTTTCGTAGCCGTTAAATTGGGAAGATGAGGACTATACCAATCGAAATTGAATGATGACAACAATATCTTTTTAGGTAAAACATGTGTTAAGCTGTATTCGTAAGAAGTGCTCATTAGGGTGATAGAGTATCTTGTGTTTCTTTTCAGTGTGTTCCGTTTTGTTCGATGTTATTATTACAGCAGATGATTCATACCACAACGTCTAGCACTGGTAGTGAGTGTGTTCTGATAGCTAGCAATGATACTTCATATCATGATCCCTGACAGGTCACTCCATGATCGAGCGGTATATGTACGTCGTATGTAATTTGATATTGGTGAAATCGTCGAGTGGGTGGCTCCACCCTAATCCCACTACTAGACATGGAACAGGAGTCAGGATCGAATTATTTGCTTTAAGTCTTTAGTATTTTGATTATAATTAACCCCGATGTATGTACAAAGTCATCACAGCTTACAGGTAATGATCCTAAGGTCATATATGAGGGTCTTTGATTTGATTTGAACGAGAGAATATTTTAACTACTTTTAGAAAGACGGTAATTTTAGCAAGCATACCAAATTCATTAAAAACATATGGTACTTAAACGTCTTGTTGTTGGGAACATTACAAAAGTCCTAATAAGGTTCCCTTGTTGCTCCTGCTGGTTTGTTCATCACACTCCTCCTGCTCCCCCGTCATTCTTCTCCGTTGGACATTCTCTCTTGAAGTGTCCCGTTCACCGCATAGGTAGCATCCTGGGACTACCCTGGTGTTGGTGATTGAAGGGAGGTGCTGGGTCTGGTTTCTGCAGAACCGGGCAGTATGTCCGTTCTTGTTGCAGTTTTTACAGTGCATTACCCGGCAAACCCCATGGTGATGGTAGCCACACTTGTTACACCTTGGGAGTGATCCCTTATATGGTCTGGCCGGTGCTTGGGTGACAGACCTTGTGGCTAGTTTCGAGGCATGTGTCGTGACTGCTGTCGCAATGGCAGGGGTGGCCATGGGTTGTTGTCTTTTAGCGAATCTTTGGGATAGGTTGCGCTCCTTTTTGTTCCAAAACTTTTGTTTATTACTCTTAGGTTTGTGGTCTGAGTCGTCTTTGTTGGTAGACACTCGCTGGGGTCCCTTATTGTTGCGGCAATTAGTATTTCCGGCATCGCTTCCACCTCCGTGGGCTTTGTTAGCATTGATTTGCGCCATGACGGCTGTCACGGCTGCCATGACTGCAACTTGAAAAGTAGCAGGATCTATCTGTAGGATTGCTGCCTTCCTTGTCGGCTGGTTACCTTCTTGTGAAGACATAATCCTGTTGCATGAGGAGAAACAATGTCGTGAGTAGGGATGATTATCTCTAGTTATATCCTTATCATTTATATACACATATATAAATTTCTCACTTTACTGAACTATTCTCGGTGTTTCTACTAACGTCCCTAAGACGGAGTTATGGTAGTGGGTAGAAGTAGGTTTCATACGGGCGTTAAGATTTACTCATCTTGGGATCATGTTTGTCCAAACACACTTAGCTGAGAAGTTTTGATGGGATCCGGTGCATTAGTGCTGGTATGATCGCACACTCATAGGTCTACAAAAAACTCACCTTTCAACTATGAGGCTTAAAAAGGTGAGATGATAGTGAGTCTTGAATAAGGGCTTATACGTCGGGAGTTATTTATCTTAGTTCTGAGTGTATTGTGTTCTGGTTGTTTATGGTGTTCTGAAAACAGTTCATAACGAGAGTCTATATATAATAAACTTATGAATTTTAGTAGTATTGCTCCCAAAGAAAAATACACATGCCCCTTTTATTTGTATGATTTTAGCATATTTAGTTTTTAGAGGAAGGTTTTGAGCCTGATGCAGGTCCACACCACATCATTGAAAGAAAAGTTTGGACCGCATATAAATATCTCGACTAGTGTAATCACTAACTCGTGGGGTCGGGCCTACACATGGATGGGAGTAACACCAACGCATACTCATAGACCTAATCTACAAGGTCTTGTGAATAAAATGAACTCTACTTACGATAATACGTCCCCAAATGGCGAGTTGCTGTTGCTGATGGCGACTCCATCCCTCGATCAATGCTGCCCAACGGGGCACAGGTTTGATGGAGTCGAGACGGTTCGCGAGAGCGCAGGCTATGTGAGGAGAGTTGTCGACCTCTGGCTCCACCTCCGACTCCTTTCCTCATCACTCACTAACTCTCCGGGTTCGGAAAGTAGGGGTCTCCTGGTATGTAAGATCTTGTCGTGATGTCCGTGCGAGAATAGGGGTGAAAGAGATAATTAATAGACGTCTAATCCTATAATTACTTATAGGGGGTGATCCTTATCAGTCACGTCTATAATCACATAGTGCATACCAATTATACATAATCTGAGATGGAATAGACCTTCGAATAAATGACTCTACTCTAAGTCCACAACCAAACAAGGAACATGAAGTAGAGCAATAGTCATAGATTCTGAGTCTATAATATCTTTAATTATGTATAACCTTGGCGTATGCACTCAGTCATTATAGACCTACTAATAGGGGTCTTTAGTTTTCACATAAGTTGATTATAGTATTCCCAAACGCTCCTATAATATTTTAATGTTTGTCTTATGTGTTTCAATGTTACTTTGTAAATAGAGTTGGTAAGTTTTAGACTTGTTGTAACAACACAACCATTCCCGGGCACATGCTAATCACTTCTGCGATAGACATAGTTGATCAGGCTATGTCATTCCCAGACCTGACTATACATCCCCAAGCCAACTTGTGCCATTCAACAATCATTACTTTTGTTTTGTTCTAGTATGATGTTGTCCTATGTATGCATGCATGTATACTTTTAACAAGAAACTATTTATTTCTAAAAGTATAGTTATTTGAAAATGTTAAATCAGAGACCTTAGTCCCAAAGCATTTATAGTTTGTATAGCTTATGTGGTTCTATTACTTAGTTCACTATAAACAATGCTCTGATACCAATCTGTCACACCCCCAAACCAAGGATGGCGGAAACGTCCGGGGGTGGAGGACTTCATGTAAAGTATCACAACAACGAGTATAATAGTGCTCAAAGTAAATACAACCATAAGAAATATAATTGAAAAGGTTACACCATAGAATAAGTTACATATTTCAAAATCAATTACATTATGATGACAAAATGAACTGTTTGACGATTTATCGTCCCATCCTCAAAATGCTGTTAGTTTTCCTGTTTCACTGATTTCCTCAGAATACAAGTAGTTTTGAAAAAGTGTCAACAATTAAGTTGGTGAGTTCATAAGAGTTTTGTTTGAGAAAGAAACCGTTTTCCTTGTAAAAGCGACAGAGTATGTTTCCAGAAAATCCAATATTTTCTTTATAAAAGTTATGTAGCCTTAGATGTCCAGACCGAAATATACAAGTATTTTTCCATACTTAAAGTAATTCATGTGAGTTAAATTGACATAACTCGCTAATTTAAAAGTAAAACCCGTAAATCTTTTGACTTGTTAATACCAGATGTGAGCTATTATAACCATACTAAGACTCAGAAGGCCTCGTAATACGACGTTCTTCAGGCATCGGAAGTTAAATGACACTTGTCACCTCAGACCTGCCGGTCTAGCTGTTGCATGCAGCTCAGGTGCGGGCTTGTCAGGCCCAATATAGATCTATACACAACTATCACGCTCTCCCTACAAGAGACTCTGGTTACAATTTACAGGACTTTTGACTTTGTTACTATGAAGGTAACACGAAGCGAATATCTCACAAATTTATTCATTAACAGATTTACGTGAACTGAACTGAAAACCTTTGGTAAATGAGTTTGAAATGTAAATGATACATAAACTATACCTATTATAGTTTATCCAAAATGTTTGTAATGTAAAAGAACCCCTTTTATGAAAATACATTAGTGCTATGAGTCCATAAACTATTACTATTATGTAGTATATGAAAAACCCATTTGTTTTGAGAGTAAAACCTTTCTCATGTAGTAAAAATCCATAAACTATGCTTATTATAGCTTATTATATGTGTTCGAAATGAATGAAGAATCCTTATCATGAATGACTAAATTTCAGTTTATGATGATAAACTAACAAGAAAATACATTCAATATTTGGAACTTATTGTTATACACTTTGCTCAACATAATACAAAGTGTTATGGAAGTTATAAGCTGTTAACTAGTTTTTAACCTTTCTGCACTGTATTAGAAAAATCATACGAAGTTGAAAACTAAATCCGTAAATTCTCAGAGTTCATAAAATGTGTCTAGTTTATTCATAATTTTTATTATGATTTTTAGAAGTCTTTAACTTGTGTTAAAATGTTCATATTCACAGACTGGTCCGAATTCGTTTCTGAAATGGTAGGCAGTTTTGTAAAAATCACCATAAATCGTAGAAAAATCGTATGGAGATGTGCAAGTAGTCATTTTAAAGATATGAAGCTGAACTATTTTCATATTACACAATTTTGAAAGATATTAAGTTTTAGATACTAAAAACAGTCTGTGAATAAGACTCAACTTTTCTGATGAAAGCTGTTGTTTGAGTTTAGTTAAGTTTTTGGTGTTTTAACTTGTATTCCCCCCCCCCCCTAAAACTTGATGAAAACATGAAAATGTAGCGGTATGAACTCACCTTGAGTGATTTCAGTAGATGGATGATGGAGAAAAGAAGTGTTCAACTCAAGAACACATAGATGATGCTTGAGGATTCGAAGATCTAACAACAAATATGACGATATTTGTGTAAGGAACTCATGATTTGAGTGAAGAAGTGTAAGGAAATCAAGTGTGGCAAGAGATTTACTTACCAAGGTAGATGAAGAACTTGAAAATCAGCCTTGAAATCTCGAAATTTAGAGAGAGAAGTGAGAGAGAATGAGTTTTTGCTTCTTGGTGAAGTGTGAGTGAATGGGAGGAGAGATAAGGGTTTTTCTACCCTTGAGTCAAAGTACTTGGCTGGAAAGAGGGGGAAAAGGACAATGAAATGACCAGGTATGGTGGAAGGACAAGGGTTGGTCATTGAGTGGGCATGGGTGGTTGCTTGTGTCATACACTAAAGTAAAGTCAACACTCCACCAATAATATCCCACCCACTCTTCTTGGATAAGGATTATATACCCCAAAAACGTGATTAATTATGAAGTATGGTGTTCTATATGTTAAAATATGATTTTGGGTGAAAATCCCGCGTTAAAATTATGTAAAACGGACCTAAAATGAAGTCGTAGTCGAAAACCGGGTGAAAAGTGCATTACAGCGAGGCTTCTCGGATTGGGCCGGAGGTTCGGTCCCTACTGTTGCTGGCCCCGAAGGCGAAATGGACGAAATAAGCCGAAGGCGAAGGTCAGGAGCGAAAGAGAACTTCGGGTTTGGGTCATCAGGCTTCGGTTCGGTCCTATGGGTTTCGGTTCGGAAGGTTCGATCCTTATAGCAAGCTTCGGTTCTTCTTAGTTTCGGTCCGAGAGGCTTCGACCCTTAAAGGAAGTTTTCGGTTCTTTAAGGCTATTTTTCAAGAATTGTTCCCGTTTTGCGCCGTTTTTCACCAAGTTAAGTGTCGGGATGCCCGAAATGATTATAAAAAGTTGAGAGAGATTTCGAAAGAGATTTGGGAGAGATTTGACATACTTGGAGAGATTTGGGAGAGGTTTCACACACTTGGAGAGATTTCTCATTCAGAGAGAGATTTGGGAGAGATTTCACATACTTGGAGAGATTTCTCATTCAGAGAGAGATTTGGGAGAGATTCCTCATACTTAGAGAGATTTAGGAGAGATTCCACATACTTAGAGAGATTTGGGAGAGTCAGAGTGAAAGAAATTGGGAGAGACTTCTTTTGTGACCTTTTTGAGTGTTTGGCTTCGCAACGCAAGGTTCTTACACTCTGTTAAGCCTTGTTATGAATGTTATACACTCTCGAGGGGTATGTAATAATGTTTTATCGAGTAGATTCATCACTTACCGTGATTAGGGTTTAGAATTTCCAAACACGTGAAAACTCTAAGTGATACTTTATATTAAGATTGCGAGTAGTACAATAAGAATCATAATGGAAACCCTAATATACAAGGGTTATATGAGTTGACCAGTTTGACTTGTGGACTTTAGTTGACTTTGACTTGGCCAAATATTGATGGTTTTCACAGCTTACCACTGTTTCACCTTTTAAACTGTACAACAAAAAGATACATTCCCGTAGACTCGTCGGGTGCGATCATACCAGCCCTAATGCACCGGATCCCATCAGAACTCCACAGTTAAGCGTGCTTCGGCGAAGGTAGTACCAGGATAAGTAAACTTAACACTCGTCTCACACCTATTTCTACTTACTACCATAAATACGTCATAGGGATGTAGGTCGAAACATTTAGAACCGTACAATAAAATGTGGAATCTATATGTATATTTAAATAAATAAAGTACGACTAGCAACGACCATAGTTACTTACGAACTCGTTTCACATCATGCAACAGAATCATGTCTTCACATGGAAATAACCAGCCAACCGACGAAACCCCGATTCCACATATAGACTCCGCTACATTTCAAGCCGCCGTAACAGCTGTCATGGCGTAATTCAACGCTAACAACCCAAACAAAAATAGAAACAGTGCCGACAATTCAAACCGTAGTAAAAACCAAGAAAACCAACAAGTGTCTACCTACAATGATACCCCAACCCACAAACCTAAGATCAGGAAAAAAAACTCTGGAACAAAAAGGAGTGTAAATTATCTCAAAGACTTGCCAAAAGACAGCAACTTGTGGCAGCCCCTGCGGCCACAACATCTGCCACCCCTATAGCCCCAATCTCTGCCACTCCGATACCAGCCAGTCGATATGTTGGAACCCTTCTGAAATGTAATAAGTGCAACCTCCATCATACCGGAGTGTGCCGGAAGATGTATTGCAAGAACTGTCTTCGGAGGGGACACACTATCCGTTTCTGCAGGGGACCAGCACGACCAACCTCCCAGGTCCCATAAGATGGAGTAAGCCAGACCTGTTACGAGTGTGGCGATACGGGACATTACAAGAGAGCTTGTCCAGTGATAAGGAACTCCGGTGAAGATGGAAGAGTGCTGATGATTACCGCAGGAGAGACTATCCCGGAACCACCTAAGAACAACGGTACATTTTCCGAATGAAAATAGGTTTAAAACATTAAATTTTTATGAAAACTGTTACCAACTAAATCTTAACCGTAAACTGCATCCTCGTCCAAACAAAGCACATCATTCATATGAAATTAAGTATCCTTACAGGTAAGCTGTAATGGCTTAGTGTAAACATTAGGGTCATATATAATTAAGAACCTATAGACTTGGAGTGCGTGATTCCGCCTTATTTCCTGGTCCTTGTCTGGTTATGGATTTAGGGCAGAGTCACTCAATCTACTGTCTTCTCAGCCTTAATTATATATGACTTGTAGACAACAATGCGATTATAGATGGACATGGTGGGGATCATAATATTAAGTATCAATACCATCCATCAGAACACATCTATTGTTAGTACTCGCATAATGCACTACAAAATGCTTGCAGTAGTAATAACAGGGATATAACTGAAAACACTAAAAACGTACACCTAAGATGTATTATCGCTTTGACCAACACTCTTCCGAATCAACTTAACACGTGTGTCAATAAGAAGTTCCGACGACGTCGTCCGACCTAGATTGACTTGGTCCTCACCATACCAGTCACGCGTACTACGGAATGACCCTTCGCTCTAATTGACCGACCAACGAAACTCTCGTCACTCTTAATGACAAATTCGACACCGACCTCAGAATCGTCTCTCGTTTCAAACCCCGAAGTACCCATGCGAGGAGTATTATATCCTTCCGTAACATTCTCGAAGTATTCCCAACAGATCTTTTGGGAATACCAAATATGCAGCAAGTCAAGTTCAAGCACAGATGCTAGGGGCAAATACGATGAATCTATCACTGTTAGGTGTATACGCGAGAGTGGTATATAATTAAGATTCTACAGACTTAGGATGTGTGTTTCCCACATATCTCATGTTTCTTGTTTGATTATGGACTTGGAGCAGAGCCACCCATCCGACCGTCTTATCAATCTTAATTATATACGATTTGTATACACGAGGCGATAATGGATGACCAAGTATAAGTCCTACCATGAACTTCAGGACAAAAGGCTGTCCATGACTACGTGCATACATACTATCATTCGAATGAACAATAGACAAGTAAGTCGAACCCACACACACTTTCTATTGATCAGAACAGCAGACCCAACAGTGAAGATCCGCTGGATCTTCAAGCGAGGATCTGAATTCACTGGAGAACGCAAGGACCAGATAGAACCGAAGTACATACCTCCTTCCTAATTCCTAGTAGCCATATAGGATTCTAATTTCGGGACGAAATTCTCTCTAACGAGGGATGATGTCACAACTCCAAATTTTAGACCTAGCATGGTCTAAACCCTAACCAAGTACTAGTGTAAACCACAATACAATTCTTGTTGCATGGTGACCTCTATAGCCTTAGGACTTGTTTAAGAGTTAACAAAGAAGTAGGGATTGAAACCTAAGCTAGATTAGGAAGGTATAATCCAACACTTGGCAAAAGATGAGGGTTTAAACCATAAATAACACACCATAGGTGTGTTTACGGCCAATGGGTTCTAGAAAGGAAGAGTTCACGGCCTAGAGAATGAAAGTGCAATGTGTTCACGGCCAAGAATCCAAGGAAAAATGAGGTTCACGGCCAATAATTCACTCCAAAGGAGTATCCATGGTCCAAATTCAAATCATCAAGGGTGTTCACGGTTTGGGGATTTAATTCAAACTAGTTCACGAATTTAATTTCAATGCAAAATGGTGTTTATGGTTGGCCTAAATCTGTAAACACCAAGGCCCAAGCCCTTTATAATCCATAAAACCCCCCCTGTATATGTGTTTTCACCCAGGAATCAATTCATTTCTCCACTTTACAACCGTGAACCATTCCCAAATCCTCTCAGCTATCATCCGTAAACACCTCCTTTTTCTCTCAATCTTCAAGTGTTTACGCCCAAATCTTCAACCAATTCCCCATGAACATTCATAATATCTTCAAACCTTCATATTATTCCTCAAGAACACCAAGATCCAACCGTAAACCCAATTATCCAACCGTAAACCCTTTTTTAAACTGTGAACCCACTTCAACATTCCAGTTAATTCCAAATAATTATTGTAAGTCTTTCTTACATAATTAGGGTGTTGTCTAACACTTTAATTATTAATTATAACATTATTTAATTTATTATTTAAATTAATATCTTACTAATTTAAATAACGATTGGGCATAATTATTAGGATACGACTACTGTCATGTATTCTAATCCGAGGATCACCGTTGGCACTTTGTGTAACGTCCGCGTTTCTGGGCTAGGAATTAATATTGATGTAATAGTCTAGGTTAACCTTTGTAACATTTTGAAATAATAATAATGTATTATTTGAGTATTATGTGTTTTATGCTTAATTGTGTGGCTTAATTGAATTAAGAATAAAAATAAGCGTAAAAAAATAAAATGTTAGATAGAGCCGATATCGATATATGAAGACGAAGTGGTCATGACAAGGTTTCCGAATATATAAAGAATGTCGAAATCCGAGTTATAACGAAGAAGTTATGACCTGTCGAAGTTTCGTGACAGAACCGGCACGATGCCGTATGACGTAAAATACGAATTTAAGATAGAGCGATATCTAGACTTGGTGATCTAAACGAAATTCGTAGAATATGTTAAACCGAGAGCGTGCATAAAAATAACGTCTAAATCTGACTTCGTATGAGGAAGTTATGACTTTTCTAAGTTTTAGCTTAGCAGTATGCAGCCCGAAGTTCGAATATGAGATCGAGTGATTTCTAGCCGAAACAATCTAAACGAGAATCGAAGATCTCGTCGATAGTAGTCCAACGGTAAAAAGACAGACGAAAACGGACTTCAGATGAAGCAGTTATGAATTTATAACAGAGTTTTCCCGTCCCGGCCTACTAAAAATAATATAATAAAAATAAAGTCAAAATTAGCCAACGGAATCTAAACGAGAGTTGTAGAGCATGATCTCACCTACGCGTGGAAATAAATAACGTCGAAAACGGAGCTCGTATGCGAAAGATATGAATTTTTGAAGTTCGGAACACAAAATTCGAGGCTGTGTCGGAGCTCACGACGTGAGCACAGTGTTCACGACGTGAGCACAGTGTTCACGACGTGAGCAAGTGATGGACGTCTTCCAAAACAAGTGGACGAGTGACGAACGCAGTGACCTACTAGGCTCACGACGTGAGCATTGGAAACTCACGACGTGAGTACAAAATGTTGGCCCTATAAATAGAAATCGAGGGTCTGTCGAATTTGGTTGCTCCATCTCTTCTCTCTCACTCCCGATACCCTCTATAGCCATCCCGAAGTACCCCCGAAGCCCCGGTATCATCCCGAGACCCGAAGCGAGTCCCGGTATGTGTAGCTTATTGAACACACACATCATATTTACAAAATACAGAGATACAAAACAAACAAACATATAAACTATAATTGGTATAGTTTATGGAACATAAGTAATATCTTAACAAGTACAAGTTTTATCACAGTAACGAACATATAAACTATATTAGGTATAGTTTATGGAACATGTAAACATACATTCATTTCAAAGGATTTTCAGATATTCTACACTTAACCGTCGATATAGCTTTGTGAGATAACGTCTTCAAGTACTTATTTAAGTGCCAAAAAAAGTCTTGACCTTAATAACTAGAGTCTCCTGGAGGGAGAGCTTGAATTTGTGTATAGATCTATACGGGATTGACAACCCCGCACCCCGACTGTTAGCTACAGTTGGAACGGAAGTTCTGGGGTGACAAATCTCATGAGCGATTTTTCGACGCCTGAAGAACGTCGAGTCAGTCCATCCATCATATTATGTATGGTTATGAGAACTCACAATTTGGTATCAGTAGTACGATTAGTGTATGAATATATAAACAAACTTCACATAGTTTTATTATTTACAAAACTACAACAAAGGGATTTACGAACCAATAGGATCTAAAGGACTCTTATTGTTAATTCTAAGGTTTCTTGGTTTATACATCAGGGTTATCTATAGATAATATCCGATAGGTAGTGAGATGGGTGCTTTCCGCCTTACTTCCTGTCCCTTGTTTGGTTGTGAGCTTAGGGCAGAATCACTCAATCAACAGTCCGTTCGATCTTGGTGATATATAATTTGTATGCACTAAGTAATCATAAGAGGAAACAGATATGGGTCATACCAACGCGTACCTGTATAACATACCTTTTTCTAGATCAGAACTTAAAACTCTGGGATACATATATCAAAGCAGTTTTATCAAATAACCGAATGACAAGTATACGAAACTAGCATACTTCAACATGCAAACATTTTGGTCTTAGGGTTTAAGACAAATTCTTAAGTAAATTAAGTATGGTATTTATACTTGAACTTTTCAGTTTGGAACATTAGAGACAACAATTCACTTTTATGGAGAATATAGGATTTTCTAGAGTCAATATCATTATTTTACAAGCAAACTGTTTACCATTTAACTTACGAACTATCATTGTTAATTCTATGATTCCTTGAGTTTATAAATCAAGGTTATATATGAAGAATATCTGATAGGCAGTGGAATGTGTGGTTTCCTCCTCATTTCCTATTCCTTGTTTGGTTGTGGGCTTAGGGCAGATCTACACATTCAACTGTCCGTTTGATATTAGTTTATAGATAAGTAGTATAAATTAAGTGGTTATAGAAGGAACTGGCATCATTCATCACATCAGAAAATATAGGATTTTTATGGAGGAAAACGTTTACATTTTGAAAGAACAAAGAACATACTTTCCAAAACAAAATGCTTATGAACTCACCAACTTTAATGTTGACACTCTTTCAAAAACCACTTGTATTTTCAGGACACTAGTAGACAGGTACTCGCACAGGTTTCGAGAAGACGGAACATAGTAGTCTCAAGTCTTTATCTTTGTTATTTACTTTTGAGTCAATCATATATGATTCGAATACAATGTAAACATTTTAATATCAATACAATGGTTGTTGTTGCTTTGATTACTATTATTCAATTGTTGTGATACTGTACATGACGTCCTCCGCCGACGAACGTTTCCGCCGTTCCGGTTTAGGGGTTTGACAACAACTTTCTTGCAGAATTATCACTCTAGCCCACTTAACGAGTTTCATGGTTAACTTGGTTAAATTTTTTGCAAAATCAGTCCTAAAAAGTTTAAATTTGGTTATTGAGATTTGCAAAAAATTACACCACATGGGTTTTTAACTTTATTTTGCGTTATATATATATATATATATATATATATATATATATATATATATATATATATATATATATATATATATACATTTTAATTTTCGGTTTTTTATATATACTTTATTTATTTTCATTTTCTAACTTTATTTTTCAACAATTTGATTTTTTTTTACCTTTTTACCTTTTGTTTTCTATTTTTTTAGTGTATATATAGATTATATTAGAGTATTTGTTTTAGTTTTTTTTTCATATTTTTTTTCGTATTATATTTTAATTTTTTCGTCTTTTTATTTTTTTAATTTTTTTCTTATTTGTTTTCAAATTATTATTATTATTATTATTTTTTTTGCGTTTTTAACTTTTCGTTGACCTTTTTTCAAAAAATGTAAAATATATTAATATATTAGAGTATATTATAATTTTAATAAGTTATAGTTTTTATTATTTTTTTATTTTTATTCAAATAAATAAAATAGTTATGTCTATATTTGTAATTTCGGTCCAACTTATTTATTATTTTTATTTTTTTGTTCTTTAGTGCTATTATATTTATGTCACGAAAAAATGAAATTAAAAAAAATTAGCTTGTTTATTGAGAAATAATGTTTTAATGTGTGATATAAGTTGTAAATTAAATCATATTTCTATATGTGATATCAATAGTTTAAATTGAAGATAATATTTCAATTTGATAACAGACTAAAAGAAAGAACAAAAAAATAATAATAATACTCGGTCTTTATAAAAAAAACTTCTTATAGTAATTTATATCTAATTCAAGTTCGTTTACTTTAATCAAAATAAATAAAAACATTAGAAAAACAATAAATAACTAAAATAAAAAAAATAGAAAACAAAAAGTAAAAAGGTAAAAAAATCAAATTGTTTAAAAATAAAATTAAAAAATAAAAATAAATAAAGTATATATAAAATAAATGTATATATATTTATAAAAAAAGAAATAAATAAAGTATACAAAAACAAAAAATAAAGTTAAAAAATCATGTGGTGTAATTTTTTCCAAATCTCAGGGACCAAACTTGAACTTTTTAGAACTGATTTTGCAAAAATTTAATGTCATAAAAACCCTCAAGTTTTAAGGGTTTTGTCGGTTTTGCCCAAAATTGAATTTTATGTCCGTTTTTACACTAACATTTTCAAAAAAATGTTCGGTTTTACCATTTTACCGGTGATAACAGGTTTTCCAGGTTACCATTATATTAAATTCGCGAAAAAAAAACCCTTAAGTTTACCGTTTTTTTTCATTTTTACCTTTAAATTTATAATTTTTTTTACACTTTTACCCTAAGTATATTTTTTCATAATATACGTATTCATGCAGAAAAATCGTATTTATATACGAATTTTTTTTTAATTAAATATTGTATTATATATATATATATATATATATATATATATATATATATATATATATATATATATATATATATATATATATATATTTGTTTGTTTGTTTGTGTGTGTGTTTTTGCAAGGCTATACCATTTAAAAAGATAAATAATATTTTTAGAATTATGAATACATGTTTTATAGATATAGGTTTTAGAAGTATAAATACATATTTTTACGTTTTTATATATTAATATGAATCTATACTTCTAAAAAAATATTTATACTTTAAAAAAAACATATATCAAAATACATATTTACACTTTTAAAAATATATGTATATACTTATATAAACATGTTTATGATTGAACAAGTTTTTTTTATTGATATATATATATATATATATATATATATATATATATATATATATATATATATATATATATATATATATATATATTTTTAAATACATAAAAATACGTATTTGTAGTTCTAAAAACATATTAATTTGTTTTTTTTACATCTTAAATGGTTTATCCAAGAAACCCTCCCCCCCCCCCCCCCCACACACACACACACACACACACACACACACACACACACACACACACACACACATATATATATATATATATATATATATATATATATATATAAAGAAATAACATTAAGAAAATGTAAATACAATATTTAATTAAAATTTTTTCGTATATAAATATGATTTTTCTGCAAGAATACGTATAATATGGAAAAAAATACATACGGTAAAAGTTCAAAAAAATTATAAACTTAAGGGTAAAAACATAAAAAACTATAAACTTAAGGGTTTTTTTCGAAGTTGATATAATGGTATCTGTTATCACTGGTAAAAGGGTAAAACCGAACATTTTTTGGAAAATATTATGGTAAAAACGGACATAAAATTCAACTTTGAGCAAAACCGACAAAACTTTAAAAACTTTGATGGTTTTTATGACATTAGCCCAAATAACAAAGTTAACAATGAAACTTGTTAAGTGGGCTAGAGTGATAATTCTGCAAAAAGGTTGTGGCTGTAGCAATAATAAAAAAAATATTAAGGTTTTTTCCAACTACGTGTTAAAAATTTAAGGCTTCTATAATATTATTCGTTTGTTCAATCGAAAAAAAAAAAAAAAAAAAAAAAAAAAAAAAAAAAAAAAAAAAAAAAGTAGTGCGTTCACAAAATTTGGTCGAATTGACGTGCTACAAGGGACCTACAAGTCTGATGATGTCATTTTATTCATCATCTACAACGTCATGAATTATAACTGTAACGCACTATATGATACTGATGTGAAATTCGTTCTTGTTAGACATACCCTTTATCTATCTTTTTAAAAAATTATTAGTACGTTCTAATTGTAATCTTTTAAAATAATAAAAACATAAATCATCTTTCCATATAATAAATGCATAACCAAGGTAAATAATAAAATCCTGCCCTTTGTATCACCAAAACTTGTATTAGATCACACTTTGATCGTGTTCATCACTCGTATAGATTATAATTACACTAAATAAGTAAATAGTTAAATAATACTAAAATCACCAATACTAGAGATAACTCTATAATTCCTAGATTCACACGGTTATAGCACCAAATACCAACGGAACCAATACCAATGAGCTCAAAGCCGTCAAATTATAAGTATCGCTACCACATATTATTGATATAGCTACCTTTAAAATTTCAAGATGTTATCATATTCACTTATATATATGCCTTATGTACAAAAAAAATCTCAAGTCCTATAAGTAAAAGACACTTGATGTAAAAAAACAATACCCTTTGGTTTCCGTCGTTTCTATTTTCGCAATATACTTCTGCTATGGTATTGCATAGCTTATACACCAACCTTTCTAATCAAATAAAGCTCAATTTAAGAAGCCTTAAAAGGTGGTGCAGTTCAAGAAAAATAGAGCACGGGCCTATAAATTGGAATGCCAATAAAGTAGGCAACTTATCTGTTGCAAGGATAAAAGATAAATCACTGACAAACTTATACACATATAAACAGAGATATCTCATGAGTACTCAAATGGAGAGATCGAAATCAGCGATACAGCCCCCAGTTTTGGGGAACTTGATTACAGTACTTAGCATTGATGGTGGTGGAGTTAGAGGTCTTATACCAGCTATTATCCTCGACTTTCTTGAGACTGAGCTTCAGGTACCACATGCTTCTTTTGATTTCTCTATATTCAACTCTTTTTTTCTTTTTTGTTTGAACTTGTATGATATCTTTGCCATCTTACAAATCTGATTTATGTTCTCAGAGAATAGATGGTGAAGACGCAAGAATAGCAGACTATTTTGATATAATTGCAGGGACAAGTACCGGTGGTCTCATCACTGCGATGTTAACGGCTCCAAATGAAGAAAAGCGCCCTTTGTTTGCGGCTAAGGACATCAAGAAATTCTATCTCCAGAAGTGCCCAAAGATCTTCCCTCAAGATCGGTAACAACTTCATGTAATTAGTTTGAATTTGGAAATTTTATGAGTTTAATCATCTAAAGATAACAGAATATTTATAACATTTCACCTTGCACAAGAGAATATAAAGGATTCGAGTAAAATGTTACAAAGTAAAATTCTCGGACTTTAAAAAGAAGATATTCTTCTTTCTTAGAAGAGAATAGAGTCTTTTTTAGAATTTAGACGACAAGTCTTTTTTAGAATAGAGTCTTCTTTCTTAGTAAAATTCTCTCTCTCTCTCTCTCTCTCTCTCTCTCTCTCTCTCTCTCTCTCTCTCTCTCTCTCTCTGTGTGTGTGTGTGTGTGTCTAAAGTATTCCAGTAAAATGTTACAAAGAAATGCAAATTTACAAACGAAATGAGTAATATTGACATGGTTTTGGTTTCTTGAAAAACAGCAATGTGTTGACAAAAATTGTCAAGAGCTTAACTGGACCACTATATGATGGGAAGTACCTTCACAACTCCATTAGGAAGAGGCTTGAAAACATCCGATTGGAAGATACATTAACTAATGTTGCTATTCCTACCTTTGACATCTCGACACTCCAGCCAACAATCTTTTCCAACTATGAGGTTTTAATTATCTTTTTCCTTTGTGTGATGTATTTGTTATATAAATCATACAACTAATGTTGATAGATTGTTGTTCATGTTAATAGATGAAGGAAAAGCCTTATTTGAATGCCTTGCTGTCGGATATTTGCATCGCAACATCAGCAGCACCTACTTATCTTCCACCGCATCATTTTGAAACCATTCATGAGGGACAGAAGCATGAGTTTAACCTAGTTGATGGTGGTGTGGCAGCAAATAATCCGGTTAGAATACTTATCAATTATAAATTTGTAACATATGGTCCATTTGTCTAACTACTTCACTTGTATGTTCATTTTCATTCACCATCCCAACATGTGTACATAAAAACCGACAAAAGGAATGAAAATATGATGAAACAAACCGAACTAATGAACGTGAGCCATTTGACCCTTAGAATTCATTTATGAAAACTTTTAAAATCCCAAGATCTAAGAATGTTGAAGGACAAAGATTCATTTAAATTTATCTGTAACTGGTTATCTCTTAGAATTAATATAGAGATTAATACTTTTTAAAAGAATTTCTCTACAAAATGGACATATTCTTACTCATCTTTTTCTTATGTTTTTAGACTCTTATTGCAATGGGAGAAATTGCTAAGCAACTCATTCGCAAAAATAGTGATTTTCACGTACCTCAAACCCTAGAGTATCGTAGATTTTTGGTTATATCTATCGGAACTGGGGAATGCAAAAAGAAATGGAAATATAGTGCCAAAGAGGCTTCAAAATGGGGCTTGTTAGGATGGTGGTTCAATGCCAATGGCTCTACTCCCCTACTTGATATTTTCACTCAATCTAGCACTGATATGGTTGATATCCACCTTTCTGTTGTCTTCAAAGCCCTTGACGTCGAACAAAATTACCTACGCATCCAGGTTTGTGTGTGACCTTTATGTTACAACTTCGAAACATTTGAATAAAAGTATAATAACACCAAAGGAACTACACTTAGAAATTTATATAAGAGTGAGTTGCTCAGGGGTATTTATAGCTTTAGTACGTTAGAATCTTGTAACTGCTAAAGATTAATTTTGTGATGATATATCAACAAAGTCTTATGAAACATAGGAGGATGGCTTAGAAAGGACATTGTCTTCACTTGATAGAGCTACCAAGGACAATTTGGAATATTTGATTGAAGCTGGTGAAGGCTTACTTAAAAAGAAAGTTTCAAGGGTGAACTTGGAAACCGGAAAGTTTGTCCCTTACAGCGAAAAAACTAATGAAGATGCTCTCAAAGAGTAAGCATCTTAATCAACTGCGCACTATTTGATGCATTTAATTACTCTGTGAGTGACTATTTGTTTTCTTGTATAGATTTGCAAAACAACTTTCATGTGAGAAGCACCTTCGTGACCTTAGATCGCCACGACCAATAAAAGCAAATCCAGAACCATGTATCATGTCCGAGACAAAGCCAAATTTTGGGGCTTTCGAAAAACCAAGCATTAATGTATAAAGGATATATAGGTTCAATTACTATATCACTTTGATGGTGAAGTAGGGCTAAGATTGCCTTACATATGATTTAGACTTTATACATATGTTAAGAGAAGTATGTAAGTGTTGCGTATATGATTTTGTAACTAAGTTTTGCGTATATGATTTTATAACTACCTCTGATCGAGGAAAGACTCTAGCTTGATATGGTGCACGTACATCGGTAATGATTATGTTTTGATTTTTGTTGTTTCTAATTTCTTGTTGGTTCATGAAAGCTGAAACTTAGGCTATCCGATGAATGAGTATTTCTGAGGTGTATGTCTATCTAAAATTGTTACGTATTCCGAACTGTTTGCTATTTCGTAGAGAAAACGTCAAGACAATGACTATTTTGGACTATTTTTTTACCTTATATAAAAGACCTAAGGGACAAGATCAACAACGATGTGATGTCAGATATCATGTTGTTGCTCTTCACTCTACGATGTATACCTTTGTCTATTTCTCTTATCTTACTCCTTGTCCTATAAATAGTGGTGTCAAACCTTGTATCAAACATACCTTTTACCAATTCAAGAATCACATCTTTCATGCTCTCGAAAACATTCACTGCGTATTTACTTATATTCACTGTTTAACCTTTCTATTGAATACTTGGTTAGTATCCTTCTAGGCTTGACCGGATATATTCCATACTTGAGTGGAAATCATTATCAACCTTTATTGTTGTTGTTTACTCAAAATTTCATACCTTGTCTAGGAATATCTTCAGGATATTTTTATTCCTTCAATTGTTATTAAAGTTTGAGTGGTTGTGCTTTGAATCCACAAGATCAAATTATCACTGATTTAGAATAAATTGGTTTCTTTATCATTTCATAATCAGGATAAAGGTTCTTCTATATACCATTTGTGCTCAAAACAACACAACAATGGTTTCTCCTAATCCAAATCAACTATTGTACTCATGCAAATTGCAAACAATGTGGTTTATAGAATCATGGCCACAAAATTTGCTACAAAGATATGGCTACAGAAGTTGCTATTGATCCACTACAACGAGATTTTTGACGAAATTATTGCAATTGGATTAGTTATACAAAGAGGACTACATAATTTGCAATTGACGCATATCTACAGAATTCCTAAAGAAATAAGTTTATGGAAAGCTCGACAGAATACCCTCTACTACGAACTTCATTATGGTGTCACCTTTGTAATAGAATTACAGTTTCCATTGTATACACTTCGCTTAGCGTTTTTTGGATATAAATGGGCCGTTGCAAATTCCATAGTTATTCGTATTTTGCAACGAAATTTCAGCCTTTTGCAACGGATTCCCTCCATAGTAAAATCGACTTTTTCTTGTAGTGTTACACGAAAGGAAGAAGGGAAAGTAGAGCTACAAACTTTGAAATTGTCAGCCTTATATGAGACAGTTTACTTGCAAAAAACCAACTTGTTCTTAATAGTAGTGCATCCTTTAAATACGATGTACTAAAATCAAGCATTCAATAAATGTAGGAATGACACAGCTTATGATAAGTATTGAGCTTATAATGGAAGACTACAAGCAACACTTTGCTTATCTCCATACCTACGACTTTCACAAGCCAAAAAGTCAAAGACAGTGTATTACACACTAGCATAACTAACTACTTGAAATCAAACTAATTTGGCGACTCTAAGTGCCCAAAATTTTGTACACAACTTTAATATTAATACCTTATGATATTAAGCTAGTTAATGTTTTCTTTATTCTTATTTCCAAGAAACAATATTTCTCAATATGTTGGTAAAATATTAGTTTAATAAAATAATGTTTTTGCCAATTAAATACAAATGTTGATTATATTTATTAATAATAAAATTATACAAATAAATAATGTAATATCCCATTTTCACGAACACATTTTTCATTTTTATTTAAGGTAAAACACCATTTTCATAAAACGCAAGTTAAGAAAACTCGTTTGTTCCAAAATACAATTGGTCGAAAATCAAAGTAGTATAATAAATGCGGAATCTCCAATGTTGTTGATGATTGTATATGGTCATGCCTACGCCTTCCCAAGATCGCCAATGGTACCAAAAAAATCATTTAATCCACAACTATAAACCAAAGCTTAGTGAGTTCCCCCAAAATATCATATTTGACAGAATATAGTAATCAATTATGGATTATCAGCAATATTGGGACTATCAGCGGTCCTAAAGATAATAAGCAGTCCAAAATATCACATACAACACAATAGTAAAAATAGATATGGTTTATCAACAAACTTGGGACCATTAACAATCTTATGGACTGTTAGCAGTCGAATGGGTTAATAGCAGCCATATAGGTTATCACCAACCTTGTGGGTTATCAGCAACCCCGCAGACTATCAACAGTCTTGGAGTTATCAACAACTCAATAAGTATACATATCAACAATCAACAAATAAGACTCAGCTAGACTACCATGCACACCACTATAACAGAGGTAATATAGTGAGAAGACTCGCTACCACATACCAGGCCTCATACAGTACTCTATGTCACCACTAGCATACCTCTAACGAATGCATAGTTATATGTAATCAGAGGTGAGATAGACGGTTGAACAGGTGATCCCACTCTAGTGCCACAATCAAATAAGGAACATGCATGAAATCCCATATTAAGAGTTCTTAGGGCTATCCTGCGTGAATGCATAAAACCCCTAGGGCATTGAACTAGATGATTACTGACCACCTACTACTCTAACAAGTATGCCATTACTCCTATATCCTAACATACAAGGATTTATCAGCAACCCCGAGCTATCCGCAACTCACATACAACAAATTGGATTATAATTGGCCTTGAGCTATAATCAGCTCATATACATCATATGATATAGGTAACACAGTGAGGAAACTCACCTAAATCGAACACCCAAGGAACACAATAAAACTCTCACTCCCTGCACTGACTGCACCATAGAACCGATTGGCACCAAACAAAGATAGATCCATAATCAATAACAAGAGTCCTTCAAGATTAATCCCAATGTCAAACTGGTCAAAAGTCAATTGTCAACAGTCAACAAAAGTAAAAATTCACCATGATATGGAGTCCTTTTGTCCATGTCGTGGGCACGTCAGGAGACACCTAACAATCATTTCGCCATATCGCGAGTATGTTGTATAGTTGTACAGTTTCCGCCTCAAGGCCTTCTTGAACAAAATAAAATTCTATTCTTGGACTAGACACCTAACAATCGATCTGTCAAGTATCGTATCAATGGGTTCAATCCCTACCTAGATGACCATTTTCGAAACTATTTCCGATTAGTCTACTAGCGAAAACATGCTCCCCGTCGGAGAAATGACAATTAACCCTATTACGTGAAACTAACTCCTTTACCATAATTCGAAGATTCCAAGGTCGCGCCCTAAAATCTGGTGAGCAATTTCATCCTATAAATCGACCATGCAGACCAAAAATTCACAGATTCGATCTGACCAAGATCCCCCACGGCCTTGCGTCGTCCTACTAACAAACCGAATGATGGAACCCAAGGTCGACCGCCATCACCGATAACCCCACATACAAACTTACTATTGAAATCCTGAATGGAAACCAATCAAACATATACTAAACTATACTATAAACCCACTATTCTCTACAACCATGTTGTGTTATCCAGTACAACTCTTGGGCCTACCCCCAATCCGCAAACTACTAAGGACTATCGTGCTTACCCCTGATCTATCACCCAATAACAACTCTCGGGATTACCCCCGATCTGTCTACCTCTAACGACTCTCGGGCTTACTCTTGATCCATCAAACTAACGACTCTCGGGGCTACTCCTGATCTGCTACCCACTAACGACTCGCATGCTTACTCCCGATCCGTTACCCACTACCAAAGCTACTCAGCCTAACATAGGCACACATCGAACCTGTAAAACTTAAGTATCCTAATCAGGCCCTTGCGTCGTGACTCGGACCCCCAAGTCCCAATCAAACAAGAACATACAAGGAAATTCTTATCACAACCCTCGACCTGATCCTCCTAATATTCTCATACTCTA
Source organism: Lactuca virosa (assembly GCF_052849685.1). Taxonomy (NCBI): domain Eukaryota; kingdom Viridiplantae; phylum Streptophyta; class Magnoliopsida; order Asterales; family Asteraceae; genus Lactuca; species Lactuca virosa. The sequence goes on along the minus strand of NC_136432.1, from coordinate 121,995,223 downwards.
AACACGACAAAATGTTATGGAACCACCTATGCAACCAATAACTAAAATCATCCAGAAAGGATTCTTCAACTAGAAACAGACTCACCGCAGAACTTTGAAGATTGAACAACCACGCGAAGTCACTAGCTTTGAGCAGTATGGCCAAAGACTGGAACCTGGTCTAAAATTCTCCTGCTACAGAATCTCCACTCTCCCCTACTTGGAATATACAAATTATGTCAATGCACCCACTACGAAAATAAAGCTCAAAATTGAAATCACTAGAGTACTACTCGTTCCCTTCCATAAGAAAGAACCAGAAGTGGAGTAAGATAGTCTTCGAACCATTCAACTCATCCCCAAAACCTTCATCAAACAAGAACAAGTAGAGAGGTCAATTTGAAAGTTTTGAGTCTATGTCACCAAAAATTGTAGTCTACCATGGAACGTAGTATCACTTTCAATGCAAATGCATACACAAGACTACATTCATCCAGAAGGAAACTTCTAGAATAAAAACCCAATACTTAAATACAAAATAAAGTAAATTGGATGCATACATGTAGTCGACATAGTCGCCACTCCTGGATCCTTTACTACAATCTAATGAGATCGTCATTCAACCCTTGGCATCTCAGCCTTCCCCTGATGTCCATCTAGTATCTACCATGCTACAAGTGTAGGGTTCTGCACTTCATCGAAAATGAGAAAGGGACACTAGGCCCTGATGTATCCCACCTGGTCGCAATGAAAATAGACCCATGCATTCTGCCTCCAATCCTTTCCAAAATGTCCCTCTTTGTGCAACCCGTTATTTTCTATATTGTAAAAGTCAAACATGCCAAATAAAAGTCAACGTTATTGTGTTGTTAATTTAAGTAAGTTAAATTAATAATATTAGTATGTATAAACCTTGCATTAAAGGTGTTCTAAGAATTAGAAGTAAAATCATTGAAGCCAAAAAACCTCACAAACCTTCAAATCTTTGGACTGAAAACCTTCAAATCTTTCCTATTTATTCATGGGACCAAAAACATATCGTCACTTCTTCACCTTCCAACAAAAAACACTTCTTTTTCTCCCAAGATCATCAAACCGAGAACCTTGTTTTCTTTCTTATATCATACGAAAATTCACCATTTTCTCCTTAGGATCTTGCTAATTTCACTTAGTGTTCTTCATTCTTTCAAGAAATCATCATCCATCATCTTAAACTCCAACCGAAAACACTCACATCTTCTTGGTTTCACCAAGAACACCAAGAACACCACTTGAATCATCAAGTGGCCGAAAACTCAAGGCTGGCCGAAAACGCCAAACAGCCTCAAGAATTACTTCTAAACTCCTTTTGTAAGTGATTCTTACATCCAAGGCCATTTCATAACAGATTTGTCACTATTTTCACTAATTATGTACACATATATTGCGTGATATGCTATTAGGACTTGGTTTTGTTACGGGATCTTACTTATCGAATTAACACTACCATTTCGGATATTCACTAGAATACTTACATGAGGTGAGTTCATACCCCTGCGTTTTTACTATTTTTCACTGTTTTAGGGGGAATACAAGTCTAACAGAAGAATATTGTGTTTACAAATAAATGATTTCTAAATATTTCTAAAATGAATTTAACTTACTGAAACTCTTTTAAATACTGTTAAACTCCATTAAATGTTTTATAAACTCTTTTTTTAAACTTATATTTCACAAAAATCATATATATATATATATATATATATATATATATATATATATATATATATATATATATAAGATTTAAAGGGCTTAGGACTAATAATTCGCTTTATTTCATTTTCCTTTTTTGGATGTGGGCTTAGGGTAGAGTTATTTGTCCGAATGTCGTTTCAATTTTAATTATATATATATATATATATATATATATATATATATATATATATATATATATATATATATATATAGAAGTTACTTCAATTTGATTCATTAACCTTTGTATCATGCCGAGAAAAAGGGGTACTTTCACGAATCATTCATATCAAACAAAATACAAATATAAATTATAATAGGTATAATTTATGAAACTTACATTCTATTTTCACTAGTTAAATATACAAAGTTCAACATCATACACTCATACAAACACTTTACATTCAAGTATACTAGAAAATGATTATACTATCAGTTCATTTATTTCAGAATAACTTCTCATCATTATTATACACGTAATTGTCAATATGGTTTTTGTGAGACAAAGTTCACTCGCTTATTTATTTAAGCAATACTATTAAAGACCTGATAACTATAACGAGAATCTCCCGATAGAGAGCAAGACCAATGTGTATAGATCTATACGGGATTGAAGTCCGGGGTGGATGACTCTCTTTGCCGCACCTAATACATGAAAAAGATTGACACAACCTATCATGAAACTTCCCAAACTTACCAGATTCATAACTCCCCTGCTCTACTACGCTTGATCTAGCATCAATAGACATGGACCACTTGGTCGCTGGCTGCAACTGCACTGAAAGTAGCCTCTCCTCTCCTTTCTAAATCTCTATCTCAATCTCTCTCTTCTTGAAATTTGATTGTGACTCGATGAAGGTCCAGTATTGGGTGTTTGCAACGAACTCCCTAATCTCCGTCTTGAGCATACTCAAGTATCACGACATCTACACCTGCTATGAACTAGCATACTCTTGGTTGAAAAGGGCTCTCTATCTAAACATATTTGTGATCTCCTTCACCAATTTTGTCATCTGCTTGAGTGACAAATACTCCTGTGCCAATCGCTCTCTATCCACAAGTGGAATGTACAGCACATGAAACATCTCTAGAAACCGTTCCCAAGTCACTGTGGCTCCTTCAGTATGTGAAAATGTTTGGTTCACAAACTCCCACCAATCCTTCGCTACCCATCAAAGAAGGTTCAACACAAACTTTACTTTCTGTTCCTCGGGACACGAACATGTCAATAAACGTCCCCCATGTTAGATATCTAACTCAAAGCGATAATCATGTCCTTTTCCCCTTTGAACTCTGGAGGCATTATACTTCTAAACTCTTGGTACTACATTGTCCCACCTCTCTAAATCTTGCAGCGACGATGGTTGTAGTGGCTGCAGTAGCAACAGCCTGCGTGCCAACAACATAATGCCCGTCAAACACCTCAATCAGTATGCTCTAGATCCACCCAAACAACTATGGAATCAACTCTCTGATCGCCTCGACCACCTTAGCAGTAATGATCCTGCGAATTTCCATATCACTCAGACCTGTCCTCTATGGGTAGCCAGCGCCTAATCTAGAACCATTGATAGACACCATGTTAAAAATTCACAACAAAAAAGGTAAAGAATCAAGCCATAGCGCTCAAACAAACTATGCTTTCACCTACTAGTTCTTAAGTAGCCTCTATACTATTTCTCATTCTCATATGGATCTTGTTTTTTTAGTAGTACGGATCCATACTACCTTCCACACCTATCCATAGTCGACTCAGAATTTATCTCAAGGTCCTAAGTCACTACACTAGACCACTCCTAGGTGTAGTAACAACCACATGCTCCTAAGAGCTGCAACTAACTTCCTAGGTGTACCTCCTAGGATTCTCCTCAATCATGCTCCGGCACTACTAAAATCCCTAATAACACCGCTAGTTACCTCATGCAAGCAAGTTGTACACAATACAAGATCCAATAGATGGTCAAATAAATGACTCTGCCCTAAGCCCACAACGAAACAAGGAACGAGAAATAAGGCTAAGTCAAGTAGCATATAACTAAAAAACATACACTTAGAAATTAATATAGTCGAGTAGCATATAATAAGAAAATCCCTAGTCTATAAGGCATCACAAAATTCGGTCAATACTATCACACAGTTCCTGAAGGAATCCTTAGCCTATCCAGTAGCATGCATTTCAACAATTCATATATCAGCAAGCTAAAATTCAACATATATAACAAGTATGGATATTTTGGGAATCAGTTTCCTGTTCGACTCTAGCTGACTGTACACATCACATCTTCTTGTAAAACCAAATTCGAGTTAGAGATCCATGTTCACTATTGCAGGCTAATAATCAAACAAGAACATGACAAGAGACCAATCTCATGTCTCTAACCTAATCGTTTTCTTACAAATTCTTTTATTGAAAACATTTTGTGGAAATTCTTGGATCCTGGTTTCAGTTTGGATTCTCACAAGTGTTCCTCTAAATCCCTCAAACCAGGGATCCGATACCAACTTGTAACGTCCCATTTTCACAAACAAAAATTTCATTTTTAATTAAGGTAAAACACCATTTTCATAAAACCCAAGTTAAGAAAACTCATTTGTTACAAAATACAATTATTTGAAAATCAGAGTAGTATAATAAACGTGAATCTCCAATGTTGTTGATGAGTGTGTATACTTACACCTTCGTATTCCCACGATCACCAATGATAGCTTGAAAAACATTTAATCAACATCTGTAAGCCAAAGTTTAATGAGTTCCCCCAAAATATCATATACAACACAATATAATTATCAGCTAAGGGTTCTCAGCAACCCTAGGACTATCAGCAGTCCTGAAGTCTATCAATAGTTCTAAATATCAGATACAACATAGTAGTATAAATAGATATGGGTTATCAACAACCCTATGACTATCAACAGTCTTGTGAACTATTAGCAGTCTAATGGGCTCACAACAGCCCTATGGGTTTTCAATAACCATGTGGGTTATCAACAACCGTGTGGATTATGAACAGTCCTAGAGTTATCAGTGACACGATAAATACACATACTTAAAATCAGAAACAAGACTCAACTAACCTAGCGTACACACCATTATAACATAGGTAATATACTGAGAGGATTTGTTACTACATACTAGGCCTCATATAGTACTGTACACCCCCACTCACAAACCTCTAACGAATGAATAATTTTATGTAATCAGAGGTGGGATAGACAACAAAATAGGATCCCTTTCTATAGCACAACTAAATTAGGAACAATCAAGAAAGCCCATATCAAGAGTTCTTAGGTTATCCTACATGACTGAATACAACTACTAGGGCACTCAACAAGACGACTATCGGCCTCCTAGTACTCCAACTAGTATGCCACTACTCTTATATCCTAACATACAAGGATTTATCAGCAACCCCAAGATAACTATAGCTCAGATACAAGAAATGGGGTTATCATTAGCCCGAGCTATTAGCATCTCACATACACCATATGATATATGTAACATAATGAGGAAAGTTACCTAAATCGAAGACCCAAGGAACACAACAACGCTCACCCCTTGCATCGACCGCACACGCGAAACAACTAGCACCAAATAAAGATAGATCCTTAATCAATAAACTAATTCCATCCTGTTTTACCCCAAAGTCAAACTGATCAAAAGTCAATGGTCAATGGTAAACAAAGCCAAGACTCACCACGACGTAGAGACCTCTTGGCCACATCATGGGCATGTCAGGAGAAAATAGTCGACAAGCATGACACCTCCATGTCGTGGCAAACCCTTGGCCGCGTCGTCGTCCCTAGCAGAAGTCACATTCTTCATTAAGAGGTTAATCCTTATAGATCAAAATTCATAACTTTAGATCTAGTCCTGTAACATCTCATTTAAAATATAATAATTAAATAATAAATTTGGAACCCGAGAAGCAATTTGTATTATTATTATATGTTATTATAGCCCAAAAATCAAATAATAATTATCAGGATGTTAGTTCGGGGGTTAAAGTGTAATTTTGGGATTTATTTTCAAAAGGATTTCAGAAGTTAGGATGTGTTTGGTAAGTATTGTACCTGAATTGTAATGAATTATGAAAGATGGGGGTTATTTGGTAAATCTTGGATCAAAGTTGAAAGGATTTTATGGAGTCAGGGGCTAAATGGTAATTTTTGGACTTAAAATGAAAGGAAAAGGAGAAGGAGGGGCGAGTTATGTCAATATGGGAAGAAGTTTTATGAATATCGGGTATTTAACGTAACTTCTAAACCTTAACCCTAAGGGATGTAACAGCCGACACCCCACTCCCTCTTCATCCTACCAGCCGCCACCCTCTCCTTCCTCCATTGTCCGACTGCCACCATCCTTCCCACCGACTCGCTTGCTGTTCCGACCAACCAAGACCGCCATCGACGTCCACCATGGCCGGAGATACCGAAGATCGACGGGTGAATCGGGAACGACAGCCGCTGTGGTCGTTTCCGGTAGAGGTGCGACCACCACAGTTGGAAACCAAGACCGCCGAACGCACCGCTGCTTCCCTATCGTGACGTCCGCTCCCCTTGCCGCCGTTCTTCTCCCTTCGTTTCGCTCGAGCCCGCTGTTAGCCGTCGCCTGCCGCCACGGAGTGGAAGAGATGGGTGTGTGGTTCACTTTAGATCAACGACTGGGTGCATGTTTCAGTAGCGAGAAGTCGTGTACGCGTGATGCTGGCTGGAGATCGAGGAAAGGAACCACCATGGCCGCCAGCCATGGTGGCCGCCGCCTGCTGCTATTTTCCGTCACCACCAGCCACCGTGGAAGGTGGTTGTGTGTGTTTTGCTATGTATTTAGGTGTGTGTACTGTTATTGTATCGCATTAAGTGTGTGTTGTGTTGTGGAATAAAAGTGAGCCACCACCACCACCACCACCACCGTGAGGTGGTGGTTGCCACCATCTGCCACTGCCGGCCACCACAAGGTGGTTGTTTGTGTGTGTGTTTAGCTTAGTCTGTGTGTGTGTGTGTTAATTGAGATTTTCATTGTAAAACTGTAATAGGGTAGGAATAATCAAAAGAAAAATCCATAACCACCACCGTAAGGTGGTGGTTGCCGCCTCCTACCGCCACCACCCTCCGTGTTGGGTGGCGGTGTGACTTGTTTGACTTCTTGGACTCGTTTGGGGATGTTTGGACAAAGTGGGCCTAAAGAAACCCTTGTGGACCCAATAAAACCCTAATGGGCTTAATGAAACTCTAGTGGGCCTAATGGGCCCAATAATGCCCTAATTGACCTAAAACCCTAACCATTTCATTAATGGACTACTATTGGGTTGGAAACCCTAATTAGGGTTTGGAAAACCCTAATTAGGGTTTGGAAAACCCTAATGCCTTTAAACCCTAATTTTGGGAGTGATCGGGACCGCACGAGAATTAATTATCAAACCTAAAATAATAACTAATAATCTTTGGCAAATTAACCTAAGGCAATATTGGACTTGATGGATTAAGTCCTTAATGGGTTAAGTAAGAAACACTGAACCCTAATCGTAATTTCATGTGGAAAACCTAATTTCTATTGGGCCTTGAGTTGGGCCTTTCGATTGGGCTTTGATGATTGGACCATTAATGGGCTATCCAAGAACTAGTTAATGGACCAAAATATTTAGATGGGCTTTAGGACAAGGCCCATATGAGAGACTCGGGCCCAATTTGGAAAATTAGGCCATAAATGGGCCATAATTGGGCCTTTATGATTATGTGATATTGGGCCATGGGAATTGGATTGGAATAATTGGATGGGCCTTAAGGAAAGACCATGTAGAGGTCTGGGCCTAATTTGGAAAATTGGGCCATATGTTGGGCTTTGGCCCATTATTTGACTTTGGGCTTTTGTAGTGTGAGTTGGACCTTGGCCTTGGAACCTAATTATTAATTGGGTATTGTTTGATGTTGACAGTTCAGGGATCTGTCAACCAGTAGCTGGAGTTTTATCTGCAGGACTTCAACGGTGCCAGGTGAGTTATCCTCACTATACTAAGGGGTCTATGACACGAAGGCCGGCCCATTGGATTTGATATCTTAGTAGTTATTGATATGTTGAGTTTGAGTTAGTGATGTATGCCAGTTAATATGCTAGTTTGGTAGATCTGTAGGACTACCTGTGATACTGATTGATTATCTGTATGTGCATTTATCTCTTACATGTCGACATGTTATGTGAGATGGGTTGAGGTTGTACTGCTCTGTGCGGTAGCCAACAAACCCTAGAGTATTCCAGATATTAGTTGAGGGTCGGGAAATGCATGCCAGACTCATATTGAGGACTTGGGAGCATTCCAGATACGAGCTGAGCGCCAGGTAGGGTATGCCAGACTCGTACTATGGGCTCGGAGGCAATCCAGATGTGAGCTGTGGGCCCGAAAGGCAATCCAGACTCACATTGTGGGCCAGGGGTAATTTAGTCTGTATAGTTGTGGACCGTTGCATGATGTATTGTTTCGTTATGCTATGTATTGCTGTTATTGTTATGTGGATTGTATGTGTATCGATATTTTGGGGGTAACTCACTAAGTTTTGTGCTTACGGTTTCAGTTTATTGTTTCTGGTGCTTCATATGACTTGGCAAGGCGAAGGCGTGACCGTACACATCCTCGTGTTTTGGACTTATGGTTTCTGGGATACTCTGATATTAAACTATTTTGAAAACACTTTCTAATAACTAATGGCTTTTGGATGTTTGAAAAAGTTTTAAATTGATTTTTATGGGTGTTACAAGTTGGTATCAGAGCCTTGGTTTGAGTGAATTGGAGGAACACTTCTGTGAATCCAGTCTCAAACTAAGGAAAAGGTTTTCAAATGGTTTTCAGAAAGTTTTTCAAGATGATTTTCAGAAAGGTTTTCAAAATGATTTTCAAAAAGGTTTTCAAAATATCAAAGGAGGATGCAGGGTGTATGATCAGCCGGAGCCAGTAAGTAGCCCCCAAAACACCATAAAGTTATTGATATTGTGATATGTTAGAACAACATGCTAGTACTAGGCTAAGGATTTTCAGGAATTGCATGATAGAATTGTCTGATTATATGATGCATGATAGCCTAGGGTTTTCTTTTTATGAAATTGACATCATTACTATAGTTGCTTAGTGTATGCATCACGACCGTACATAATTAAGATCTTATAGCTTAAGAATGTTTGGTTTGGCCTTATTTCCTGTTCTTGTTTGATGAAGGGCTTAGGGTAGGATCAGGTATTCGAAAGTCTATAGGGTCCAGTATTATGTATGGATAACATACACTAGTGTTCCAGGGTTGGTGGAAGTTTCATGGGTGGATTGTGAGAGGCCGGGAGGCCAATTATGAGGTAGATTAGCATTCCTCTAGGAGTGAGGATTGAGCGCTCGCTATGTCTATGTATTCAGTTAGGGCGTTGTGGTGATACTTGAAACAAATATGGGTAGGTGTGGAAGGTAGTATGGGCCCGTACTACTGAAAGCACATGACCCATACGCGTAGCAAGGAAGTCACAACCCCTAGGGTTTGGTTGGGAGTTGGTTCCCTGTTAACATATGGGTTATCCGAGATCTTTCTAGTGTATTACCATAATGGTGGATACGAGACGTCTTGAGACCGGATCTAGGTTAGGATCGGGAGCTGGCAGCCAGGATAGGTCAGTATTGTTAAAGGATCGTGTCAGTGAGATCATCCAGGAGGAGGTGATCGATATTGTACAATGATAGATGCCAGAGATGTTTGGGTCTATCAAGACCGCCATGGTTGAGTATTTCGACGAGCACTATGCAGCCATTGCCGAGACGGTTGTCGCGACAGCTACAACAGTTATAAAGACGGCAGCGGGAGGAGCTAGTTGAGCTTCCTAGTACCGGGACTTGTTATTGGGACGTATTCTAATGAGTAGAAAGCTGAAGTTACTTGGGATCAGGGAAATGTTCCGTACTCGTTGCACTCCGCGGGTTGAGCGGGAGAAGTTGGTATATGAGTTTCCTGATTTGAGGCTTCGGGGGTCTGTTCGAGGTCGGGATTCGAGTCGCAGGGACTCCGAAAAGGAGTAATGATTATGTTCAGCTGGAGTTATGCAGCTGGAATTAGAATGGTTAATTGATAGGATTGGAATGTCTTTTCTAGGGCAAGGATTGTGCCCTTTCAGTTTACGAGCTCGAGGGATTGAGCAGGCTTGTGACCCCAGGATCAGGTTGTATTCCAGCTCGGGGTCAGTTGGTCGCCGGGATTGGCGACAACAGTTCAGCGCTGGTAAGCGCTGGTGGTTCGATGTGGCATAAGTATTTTGGAGGTCCAGTTCGCCTTGGATCTCTTGTATCGGGCGGTAAGGATTGATTGTACGATCTATTGCACTTTTGGAATGGTAGACTATGTCTTAGGAGTAGTTATAGATCGGTTTAGGTGTAGAGGTTGCTTCGGCTACTGCCCTTCAGCTGTGGACAATTGTGCTGGTGAGTGAGTCAGGGTGCGAACCCTAAATGAAAAGATTTCTAGAGCGCGAGAGTAGGAGACTTGTTTGGAGCATCTTGGGAAGAAGGGTATTATGTGGGAGGTCTGCGGGCAGAGTCACATAGGATGGTTATTCAACATTGTCAGGATTCAGTGGTTTTATTAACCATTATTGATTGGCGGATGAAAGCACCAAAGGAAGTAGCTCGTTGCTGAGGTATTAGGTCGAGTATCTATCTTTTGGTCTTCAAGATTTGGACGCGAGATCATTCAAGGATTAGGGATTGTCGGTTTTGCTGGGATTCAGGAAGTGATCATCTGGTTCTTAGAAGTGTGTGATCATTTGGGATTCGCTAGTAATGGAGCACTAGTAGGTAAGAGTTAGTTGTTATCGGATCGATCGTTGGAAAGGGAAAAAGATTGGGAATTCTCCAATTTTCATGTATTGTAAAGACTTAGTCGAATCTAAGTGGGGGAGAATCGTCTCGGGATTTAGAAGCGGGAGTGGTTTTGAAAATGGGATAAGTTTCGCATCGTTTTCAGGAAGGAAGACAACCCTAGTGGCTGCTTAGTTTGAGTGTTGTGTGAGTTGGGAGTTCGGTAAAACTCCCCAGCATGTGAATCGCGTCTTCTCGGTGCTTGATAGCAGAACTTGGGGAAATCAAGTTGGGATTCTAACCATGAATTAAGTTTAGTTGTGTGTTAGGTCGAGTGCGTGTTTGACAGGTATGGAAAGTGTTGTAAGACTGCGGGGGTAGCCATAGCATTCACTAGCGATCAGTTAGTATGGGAAGTGTTGTAAGACTGCGGGGGTAGCCATAACATTCACTAGCAATCAGGTAGTATGGAAAGTGTTGTAAGACTGCAGGGGTAGCCGTAGCATTCACTAGCGATCAGTTAGTATGAGAAGTATTGTAAGACTGCGGGGGTAGCCGTAGCATTCACTAGCGATTAGGTAGTATGGAAAGTGTTGTAAGATTGTGGGGGTAACCGTAGCATTCACTATCAGCAGATAGTGTGAGAAGTGTTATAAGTCTGCGAGTATAGCCGTAGCATTCACAAGGTTAGCAAATTGTGCTAGAGTGATGTAAGTCTATGGGTGTAGCCGCAACATTTTCTAGGTTGGTAGATAGTATGAGCGCGTTGCCAGGATGCAGAAGGGACAGTAGTAACCACTAGTTCGGGTGTAGCAGTGAGGATATGGCAATCCACGGATGGGTTTATGGGTTTCCCCAGAGGGATTAAGACCTGGTTAAGCTAGTGATAAGACTGTAGGAACGTAACTACAATTATGAGATCAAGGAAGCAATGAACTGCTTAAGGTTGCTTGTGATGTAAGGCTACCATTGGTCATGTAGCAATCACTTTTAGTCATGGATTTGGTAACGACGGGATTCGATGCATGGATTCGATCGATTGGATCATAATGTTGTTAGAGTCGCAGTGACATGATAACTAGTGGCAACTAGTTCTAGGGAAGGATTTCGTTCGGAAGTCGTGAGAGGCAACTATGAGGGAGTCCTTTAGCTCCGCGACCGGGCCAAAACCCGGTATGTTAGATGATTGGTGAACGAATTGAGACCAGGGAAGTCTCGATAGATTTTGGAAAGCAGCCACGTGGCAGCATACTGCTTCAGGCATATCAGTGTTCAGACAGTTTCCGTGATTAGGGCGGTATTGACAAATTGGGTCTTCAGGTGTATGAGAAGTATCTAGATGTTGGAACCCCCCGAATATCAGGAGTTGAATAGTTAGATGAGAGACAAGCAGACTGGGCTCAACAATAATGATTTGGTATGAGAGGTCTGTTAGGGAGCCAGACCATCTCGAGACTTCAGGTTTCGGATCAAGTAAATGTGATCATATTGCAAGGGACTCGTTTATTTTTAGGTTTTAGAACCCTGCGAGGGTTGGATATGGTTACCTTGGAAAGGTTAGGGTTATGCTCGGGATTGTAGTTCAAGTTGTTTGGCATGTAAGGAATGATGAGAAACGATTTCGGGGACGAAATCAAATTTAAGTGGGGGAGAGTTGTAACATCCCATTTAAAATATAATAATTAAATAATAAACCTAGAACCCGAGAAGCAATTTGTATTATTATTATATGTTATTATATCCCAAAAATCAAATAATAATTATCGGGATGTTAGTTCGGGGGTTAAAGTGTAATTTTGGGATTTATTTTCAAAATGATTTCAGAATTTAGGATGTGTTTGGTAACTATTGTACCTGAATTGTAATGAATTATGAAAGATGGGGGTTATTTTGTAAATCTTGGATCAAAGTTGAAAGGATTTTATGGAGTCAGGGCCTAAATGGTAATTTATGGACTTAAAATGAATGGAAAAGGAGAAGGAGGGGCGAGTTGTGTCAATATGGGAAGAAGTTTTATGTGTATCAGATATTTAACGTAACTTCTAATCCCTAACCCTAAGGGATGTAACAGCCGACACCCCACTCCCTCTTCATCCTACTAGCCACCACCCTCTCCCTTCTCCATCGTCCGGCTGCCACCATCCTTCCCACTGACTCGCTTGCTCTTCCGACCAACCAAGACCGACATCGACGTCCGCCATGGTCAGAGATACCGAAGATCGACGGGTGAACCGGGAACGACAATCGCCGTGGTCGTTTCCGGTGAGGTGCGACCACCACAGTTGGAAACCAAAACCGTCGAACGCACCGCTGCTTCACCATTGTGACGTTTGTAACATACACGTTTTGAAATCATGTTTTAAGTAAATAATATTATGAAATATTATGTGATATTGAGTATTGAGTTCTAACAGATAGTTTTTACTAGAAATAAGGTAAAACTATGTTTAGAATCACTCATAAATTATTGGAAGTCTTATGAGATTCCAATTAAAAGCTAAATAGTGAAATTTAGCGAAAATATAAAATTTGAAATAAGTAAAATTTTATTATTGAAAGTTGTAGATAATCTCGTTAGAAACATATAGGCGAAAACCTCACCGAAATCCGAGTTATAACGAAGAAGTTATGACCAATCGAAGATCCGCGATAAAACCGGCTCGGTGTCGAATGACGTAAAAAGTGAGTTTTTGATAAACTACTTTTTAGCGTTAGTAATCTAAATGAAAGTCGTAGTATTCGTTAAACCGAGAATTTTGATAAAAAGAACGCCAAAATCTGACTTCGTATGAGGAAGTTATGATTTTTCTAAGTTTCAGCTTAGCAGTAGACAGCTAAAAACTCGAATTTTAGATCGAGTGATTTTTAGCCGACACAACCTAAACGAGAATCGAAGATCTCGTTAATAGTAGTACAACGGTAAAAAGTCTGACGAAAACGGACGTCGGATGAAGAAGTAATGATTTTTTAACAGATTTACTAGTCCCGGTCTATTAAAAATAATAATATAAAAATAAAGTCAAAATTTTCCGACGAAGTCTAAACGAAAGTTGTAGAGCATATTTTTCTCTACGCGTGCATATAAAGAACGTAAAAAACGGAGCACGTATGAGAAAGTTATGGATTTTCCAAGATTGGGCACAATTTTCGTGAAAAATCGCATGAATAGTGCCAGCCACGTCATCCTCGCTCTGAGCGGGCCACGTGTACGAAGCTGCTGCGTGGCACGTCCGAGAAGCGACGCGTTTCGCACAGGTGTCTGAAGCTGGTCACGTTATCTCGCATGCTTCCCTCGTGACCCGACCCGCGTGTTGCTTCTTGATTGGACCTGCGTCATCCGACCAATCCGAAGCTCGCAGCTGTCCCGACCCTCGCTTCCAAGCCTCGCCGAAGCAGCCAGCTAGTCCGAGCCTCGCAGACACCAGCCCTCTTCCCTTCGCTTCGGATCCGGAACTTCGCACTATAAATAGTGCCTGCGAGACCTCCCGGGTAAAGGTTAGAAATTTGCCCTTTTTCACCCTTTTTCCATATTTTCTTACATTCCGACTTCCCCCGAAGCCCCGGTACTAATTCCAAAGCCCGAAACACGCCCCAAAATTCCCGAGAAGCCCGAAAAATTTATCTTTTCGGTTTCGAAGCCCAACCTCGTTGGGCCCAGTTTTCAACGAAGGAAAGCTAATTATAGTAACGAAGTGCTGCCCAAATTATTATTTTAACCCCCCGTTATTTCACGGTGAGTTTAATATATAGGAACAATTTTATGTTATGTGTTATATGTGCTATGTGCTTTTCCATGTTATCATCTCGAGTTATTATTTCTGCTATTTTTATAGCAAGGCTGTACCTCTAACCACAAAGTGTATGACATAAGCATCACTTGGGTATTGGTATGAACCGTTGACCATGAAGTGTATGACATAGGCATCACTTTGGCTTCGGCAGTATGCTAAGATAAGGCTGAGAGCCTAAATATTCTAGCAAAATGATATTCCTGAGTATTTTTTGTGCCATTTGTGCTGAAACTTTATTGATTTTATATCAAGTATGGAAATTGTTATGTCTCATTGATTGATATGAAAAGCTTTTCGCATTATGCCCATGTTGTTCCTTGTTCCTCTTTGCTTCTGGCATATTGAATTATATATATGGCATAACGTTATATTGTATCTATTTATAAACTCACTAAGCGTCACCGCTTACCCCTCTCAATGTTTAACTAATTTGCAGGAGATAAGCATCCAGTATAGCTAGATACTGGTAGAAGATTTTTGAATAGTTTGAAACTATTGTATTGATAGAAGATTTTAGAATAATTTGAAACTATTGTATTTTGCACTCCCATATGTATAAAACCATAGAATCTTGGGGAGTTATGTAATATATAACACTTTGAAACAGTTGGTTTGTATCCAGTAGTTTGTAACCGCTTTATCAATATAAAATATTGTTTTATGAATATGCATGTAGCATGTTTCGGAGTAACAATTGTTATATATGAAAGTGTGGGTCTTTCAATCATGGTATCAGAGCGGTGGTTTAAGTGAATTAAATTCCATGGATTGGTATTTAGACTTAAACTATTAGAAGTTCAATATATGAACTTAATGATTGTAAGTATAGGGATACAAACCATAGGAAATATATAAGTAAAAGTATTCGGTAATAATAAACCCTAATATTCTAAAATACAAAGTTACTCCATATTGCAGAGCAATGGCTGAACAGGTTAGTAGCCATACCCCTGAGGTTGGTGGAGGTCCTCAACATGAGGAAGTGAATACTCCAGTATCTCCTCGTGAGGAGCGACTCTTGGGTAAACTTACCGGTGTTATTCAACAGACTCTCGAAGAACACAAAAAGAGTGGTGATAAAGGAAAAGAGAAAGCCACTGGAGAATCTTCAAAAGGAGAGGTGAAGCGTCCCTCGTTCAAAGATTTCAAGAGTAGTGGTGCTACAGAGTTTTCTGGTGTTCTTAATCCAATTGTTGTTCTTACTTGGATCCAGAACACAGAGAAAGTGTTTCGTATTTCTGATGTGGATAATGAAGACAAGGCTAATTATACTTCTGCAATGCTCGTCGGAGAAGCCTTGGTCTGGTAGGAAGCAACCTATGAAGCTCTCAGCGGGTTTGAACAGGAGAATTTAACCTGGGAAATGTTCAAAACTCGTGTGCTAGAGAAGTACTGTCCTCTAGACATGAGGAGGAGGTTGGAGAAAGAATTCCTCGACCTTAAACAGGGAGGAATGACTGTGAATGAGTATGAAACTCAGTTTAATCAAAGAGCAAGGTTTGCTACAAAGTATATCCCAACTGAAGACGTGAAAATTCAGTTATTCATGGAGGGACTACGACACGAAATCCACGATTTCGTTGCCAATCGGGAGGTTCTTTCATTCGATAAAGCCGTTGAGTATGCTCGAAGACATGAGCATGACTTAGAACTACGTGGTGCCACTCTTACTGTTCCGAAGCATCCACGTACTGAAAGGACTGCTCCTGATTCCCCTATTCCACCAACTCAATCCGTTCGATCTGAACCTAGCAAGAAAGTACAATCTCATAGTGTTTTTCGTGGCCGCGGCAGGTCACAATCTTTTTCTCTTCAGTCGCTAACTTGTCGAAATTGTGGAAAGAATCATCCGGGCGAATTCAGAATAGAGGAAGGATCTGTGGTCTGTTTTGGATGTGGAGAAATAGGCCACAAAAGGTCCGTATGTCCAATGAAAAATGTTACATGCTTTGCATGTGGTGTTACTGGCCACATGAAGCGTTTCTGCCCTGCTCTTACTAGTCAAAGGGCGGGGAGTCAAGCTTCTGTTCAACAACCGGCGAAAAGTCAAGCTCCTGTTCAACAATCAAGGGGTACTCCAACTAAAAAGGAGGAGGTTCCGAAAGCTGTGCATTCCAGATCACCACAGAAGAGGCACGCGAGGACCCGAATGTTGTGACGGGTACATTTCTTGTTAACTCTAGACCTGCTCACATCTTATTTGATTCTGGTGCCTCAGATTCTTTTGTGTCTTATGAATTTGCGCTTTCTTTTCAAATTTCTTGCTATGCACTCGCGCAACCATTTCACGTAGAAACTGTTGGAAGTATATCATTACTTGTCGATAAAGTCTATAGGAATTGTGTTATAGAAATTGAAGGCTAGAATTTTCTTGCTAATCTAATTCCTATCTCCTTGCCCAACTTTGACATTATTCTCGGGATGGATTGGTTGTCAAAGAACCACACAGACCTCTTGTGTTATGAAAAGATAGTACGTATTCCCATTGAAGGGAAGAATTCTATCTATGTCTATGGTGAACAAGGAACCTTAAAAATAATATCTTTCCTCAAAGCCCGTAAATTCATATCGAAAGGGTGTTCTATCTATCTGGCCTACACAGTCGATGTCTCAAAAGAAGATAAGAAAATGGTGAATGATGTTCCCATTGCTAAGGAATATCCAGATGTTTTTCCCGAAGAATTGCCTGGACTTCCTCCGGACAGGCAAGTAGAATTCTGAATTGACCTTGTGCCTGGTGCTGCTCTGATTGCAAAGACTCCTTATCGTCTTGTGCCAGCTAAGATGAAAGAAATGATGATCCAACTGTAGGAACTACTTGACAAAGGCTTTATCCGACCGAGTACCTCTCCCTGGGGTGCTCCGGTATTGTTTGTCAAGAAAAAGGACGGATCGATGCGGATGTGCATTGATTATCGTGAGCTGAATAAGGTCACTATCAAGAATAAGTACCCACTACTTCGCATCGACGATTTGGTCGATCAACTTTAGGGTGTTAGCTATTTCTCAAAGATTGATCTAAGATCTGGCTATCATCAGTTGAAAGTTCACGAGCAGGATGTACCGAAGACTGCTTTTCGTACTCGATATGGGCATTATGAATTCCTTGTTATGCCGTTTGGTTTAACAAATGCTCCTGCTGTATTCATGGATATGATGAATCGGGTATGTCGCCTAATGCTCGATAAATCTGTCATCGTATTCATTGACGATATTCTAATCTATTCCAAGTCTGAAGCTGATCATGCCATTCATATTCGTGCGGTATTGGAACTTCTTCGAAAGGAGAAACTATATGCTAAATTCTCGAAATGTGAATTTTGGCTTCGCCAAGTTCAATTTCTCGGCCATGTTATTTCTGGTGACGGTGTATCCGTAGATCCTACTAAAATTGAGGCTATTCAAAATTGGGAAGTGCCCCGTAATGCTTCCGAAATTCGTAGTTTCTTGGGTCTCGCGGGATATTACCGGAGATTTATTAAAGACTTTTCTCGTATAGCCGTACCTCTCACGAGTCTTACACAAAAGGAAGTGAAGTTCGAATGGGGTGAAGCCCAAGAAAAAGCTTTCTCGACTTTAAAAGATCTTTTGACTCATGCTCCAATCTTATCACTTCCAGAAGGTGATGATGATTTCTCCGTATATAGCGATGCTTCAAGAGTGGGACTCGGTTGTGTGTTGATGCAACGTGGTAAAGTGATAGCCTATGCCTCAAGACAACTGAAAGATTATGAAAAGAATTATCCCACTCATGATCTCGAACTCGCTGCGGTGGTATTTGCCCTAAAACTTTGGAGACATTACCTTTTTGGTACAAAATGTCAATTGTATACCGACCATAAGAGTCTCAAGTATATATTCAGTCAGCAAACTCTGAATATGAGACAACAACGAGCCATGGAGCTGATCAAAGACTATGACTGTGAAATCCTATATCATCCTGGAAAGGCTAATGTAGTTGCCGATGCACTTAGCAGAAAGGTTTATCGTAATAGTATGTGTTATGCTATTACTCACACCGCAGTAAAGTTCACTATCCTAGATGAACTAGAGAAATGGCAAGTAGAAGCCCTAAAGCCAGAATATGTGAAGAAAGAAGGGATGATACATTATACCGATGTTTTACTTGATGATCCCCAAGGACTGAAGGTATTCAAGAATCGGCTATGGATTCCGAAGATTGGTGGATTAAGAAAGAAGATTTTAGATGAAGCCCATAAGTCTAAACTGTCAATACATCCTGGTACAAGTAAAATGTACTATGATGTAAGAGCTGATTATTAGTGGACTGGATTAAAGAGAGACATTGGAAGATATGTACATGAATGCTTAGTATGCTTATAAGTCAAAACAGAGCACGAAAAGCCTTACGGAACCCCAGAAAGTCTTAGTGTACCTGTATGGAAATGGGAAGAACTGTCCATGGATTTTATTACCAAATTGCCAAAGACTGCTAGACAGCATGATAACATTTGGGTAATCGTCGACCGCCTGACTAAAAGCGCTCATTTTCTTGCCATGTGTGAAACGGCTCCAATGGAGAAATACGCACAAGTATACTTGGATGAAATTGTTGCAAGACATGGTGTGCCACTAAAGATCGTTTCCGATCGTGATACTCGCTTCACTTCTCACTTTTGGGCGAGTATGCAACGTGAATTGGGATCTCGAGTTGCTCTCAGCACAGCCTATCATCCCCAGACAGATAGACAGGCGGAGAGAACAATCCAAATAGTAGAAGATATGCTTCGTGCATGTGTCTTGGAGTTCGGTGGTAACTGGGATAAATACTTACCTCTTGTCGAATTCTCGTATAATAACAGTTACCACGCTTCAATTAAAATGCCACCATATGAGGCATTATATGGTCGCAAGTGTCGTACTCCATTATGTTGGCGTGAAATAGGACAGAAAATCCTTGGAGGCCCTGAAATGATTCAAGACACCACCGACAAGATTCAAATTGTACGAGAAAGAATGAAAGTCGCCCAAGATCGACAAAAGTCCTATACGGAAAAGAGGAGGCGACCAATAGAATTCCAAGTGGGTGATTTCGTAATATTGAAGGTATCCCCATGGAAAGGTCTTATGCGATTTGGAAAGAAAGGAAAACTAAGTCCTAGATTTGTTGGTCCTTTCAAAATCCTCCAGAGGATTGGTAAACAAGCATACCGCTTGGAATTGCCTGAAGATTTGGCAGTTATTCATGATGTCTTCCATCTAAGTTATCCGCGCAAATGCTTGAGCATCTATGATGAGACAGTTCCATTATCCGAGGTGAAACTGGATAATAAATTAACTTATGTAGAAGAGCCTGAAGAAATCGTGAACGAAAGAACGACTAAGCTACGTAATAAAGAAG
The DNA here is from genome assembly GCF_052849685.1 of Lactuca virosa. Taxonomy (NCBI): domain Eukaryota; kingdom Viridiplantae; phylum Streptophyta; class Magnoliopsida; order Asterales; family Asteraceae; genus Lactuca; species Lactuca virosa. The sequence continues at coordinate 121,975,541 of NC_136432.1, read as the reverse complement.
TAGAGTTGGTGCTTGTCAAGTGGAAACACCATCGAGGCCCGAACTATACTTGGGAGAATAAGAATGATATAAGAGCGAAATATCCCCATTTATTTTAATCGATGTAATATCGGGGACGAAATTTTCAAAAGGAGGAGGTAATTGTAACATACACGTTTTGAAATTGTGTTTTAAGTAAATAATACTATGAAATATTATGTGATATTGAGTATTGAGTTCTAACAGATAGTTTTTACTAGAAATAAGGTAAAACTATGTTTAGAATCACTCATAAATTATTGGAAGTCTTATGAGATTCCAATTAAAAGCTAAATAGTGAAATTTAGCGAAAATATAAAATTTGAAATAAGTAAAATTTTATTATTGAAAGTTGTAGATAATCTTGTTAGAAACATATAGGCAAAAACCTCATCGAAATCCGAGTTATAACGAAGAAGTTATGACCAATCGAAGATCTGCGATAAAACCGGCTCGGTGCCGAATGACGTAAAAAGTGAGTTTTTGATAAACTACTTTTTAGCCTTAGCGATCTGAATGAAAGTCGCAGTATTCGTTAAACCGAGAATTTTGATAAAAAGAACGCCAAAATCTGACTTCGTATGAGGAAATTATGATTTTTCTAAGTTTCAGCTTAGCAGTAGACAGCTAAAAACTCGAATTTTAGATCGAGTGATTTTTAGCCGACACAACCTAAATGAGAATCGAAGGTCTCGTCAATAGTAGTACAACGGTAAAAAGTCTGACGAAAACAGACGTCGGATGAAGAAGTTATGAATTTTTAACGGATTTACCAGTCCCGATCTGTTAAAAATAATAATATAAAAATAAATTCAAAATTTTCCGACGAAGTCTAAACGAAAGTTGTAGAGCATAATTTTCTCTACGCGTGCATATAAAGAACGTCAAAAACGGAGCATGTATGAGAAAGTTATGGATTTTACAAGATTGGGCACAATTTTCGAGAAAAATCGCATGAATAGTGCCAGCCACGTCACCCTCGCTCTGAGCTGGCCACGTGTCCGAAGCTGCTGCGTGGCACGTCCGAGAAGCGACGCATGTCGCACAGGTGTCCGAAGCTGGTCACATTATCTCGCATGCTTCCCTCGTGACCCGACCCGCGTGTTGCTTCTTGATTCGACCTGCGTTATCCGACCAATCCGAAGCTCGCAACTGTCCCGACCCTCGCTTCCGAGCCTCGCCGAAGCAGCCAGCTGGTCCGAGCCTCGCAGACACCTGCCCTCTTCCCTTCGCTTCAGATCCGGACCTTCGCACTATAAATAGTGCCTGCGAGACCTCCCGGGTAAAGGTTAGAAATTTGCCCTTTTTCACCCTTTTTCCATATTTTCTTACATTCCGACTAATTCCAAAGCCCCGGTACTAATTCCAAAGCCCGAAACACGCCCCGAAATTCCCGAGAATCCCGAAAAATTTATCTTTTCGGTTTCGAAGCCCAACCTCGTAGGGCCCGGTTTTCAAGAAAACTCCCGGTTTTCAACGAAGGAAAGCTAATTATAGTAACGAAGTGCTGCCTAAATTACTATTTTAACCCCCGATTATTTCACTGTGAGTTTAATATATAGGAACAATTGTATGTTATGTGTTATATGTGCTATGTTCTTTTCCATGTTATCATCTCGAGTTATTATTTCTGCTATTTTTATAGCAAGGCTGTACCTCTAACCACGAAGTGTATGACATAAGCATCACTTGGGTATTGGTATGAACCGTTGACCATGAAGTGTATGACATATGCATCACTTTGGCTTCGGCAGTATACTAAGATAAGGCTGAAAGCCTAAATATTCTAGCAAAATGATATTCCTGAGTATTTTCTGTGCCATTTGTGCTGAAACTTTATTGATTTTATATCAAGTATGGAAATTGTTATGTCTCATTGATTGATATGGAAAGCTTTTCGCATTATGCCCTTGTTGTTCCTTGTTCCTCTTTGCTTCTGGCATATTGAAGTATATATATGGCATAATGTTATATTGTATCTATTATTGAACTCAGTAAGCGTCACCGCTTACCCCTCTCAATGTTTAACTAATTGCAGGAGATAAGCATCCAGTATAGTTAGATACTGGTAGAAGATTTTTGAATAGTTTGAAACTATTGTATTGATAGAAGATTTTCGAATAGTTTGAAACTATTGTATTTTGCACTCCCATGTGTATAAAACGATAGAATCCTGGGGAGTTATGTAATATATAACACTTTGAAACAGTTGGTTTGTATCCAATAGTTTGTAACCGCTTTATCAATATAAAATATTGTTTTATGAATATGCATGTAGCATGTTTCGGAGTAACAATTGTTATATATGAAAGTGTGCGTCTTTCAACGTCCGCTCCCCTTGACGCTGTTCTTCTCCCTTCGTTTCGCTCGAGCTCGTTGCTAGCCGCCGCCTGCGGCCACGGAGTGGCTGAGATGGGTGTATGGTTCACTTTAGATCGACGACTGGGTGCGTGTTTTAGTAGCGAGAAGTCGTGTGCGTGTGATGCTGGCCGAAGATCGAGGATTGGAACCACCATGGCCGCCATCCATGGTGGCCGCCGCCTGCTGCTATTTTCCGTCACCACCAGCCACCGTGGAAGGTGGCTATGTGTGTGTTTTGCAATGTATTTAGGTGTGTGTATTGTTATTGTATTGCATTAAGTGTGTGTTGTGTTGTGTGTTTAGCTTAGTGTGTGTGTGTGTTAATTGAGATTTTCATTGTAAAACTGTAATAGGGTAGGAATAATCAAAAGAAATATCCATAACCACCACTGTAAGGTGGTGGCTGCAGCCTCCTGCTGCCGTGTTGGGTGGCAGTGTGCCTCGTTTGCATTCTTGGACTCATTTGGGGATGTTTGGACAAAGTGGGCCTAAAGAAACCCTTGTGGACCCAATAAAACCCTAGTGGACTTAATGAAACTCTAGTGGGCTTAATGGGCCCAATAAAGCCCTAATTGACCTAAAAGCTCAACCATTTGATTAATGGGCTAGTATTGGGTTGGAAACCCTAATTAGGGTTTGGAAAAACCTAATGCCTTGAAACCCTAATTTTGGGACTGATCGGGATCACACGAGAATTAATTATCAAACCTAAAATAATAATTAATAATCTTTGGCAAATTAACCTAAGGCAATATTGGACTTAATGGATTAAGTCCTTAATGGGTTAAGTGTTGGATTAATGTCTAAGTCCATAACTATAATTGGTGAGACTTGACCCGACCCGACATGGTCCATTTGGGTTGCATGGCATCATGCATTTGGATAGACTATAATGAGAGAAATAACACTTAAGGTTGGTTAATATATTATAAGTTCTAATATATTAATAAGGTTATTTAATTAGTATTGATCAAGAATTAATTTGGAATTAATTAAGTGATCAAAAGGAGACTAATTAAATATATGGGTTGATTGTGTAAATCATTCATTCTTATATATGTGGGCTTGTGATCCAAGATTCCTTATGTTGGACTAAGTCCATGGGGTGACCCATGGATACTCCATGGAGGTTAAAATCCATGGAGCATAAGGAATGGGTAAAGTTATGAGTTATATTGTGTAACCCTAATAGCCACCATATAAAAGAATCTCATGGCTCAAGAAATCGTGCACTAATGTGTGAGTGTGAGGGCTAGACGATTTCAAGGAGTGTTAAAGTTTCTCTCAAGTTATTCCAAGTGCATTTGGTGTTGTGTGAACCATTTGAGGTGTCACACTTGGGGCACTAGGCACTCAAGCTTCATGAAGACATTCTACATCAAAGAGGTATGTATTCTATCTTGTTATATTTATTATTTTGTATGCTAGATTAGGATAATACCTTGGATGTTCATAATTGTATGTATAATAGAGAAAACATAGATCCAAGGTATTTAGGGTTGCATGTACACTTAGGAGTGTTAGAATGCTCATAACCCAACAGTGGTATCAGAGCCTAGGCTTGTTTTCTTGTTGGGTCCTAGCCTTAATATTTCATATTGGGTGTCATATTAAGGACTTTAAATCAACTATCTTGAATATCTCCCAAAAAGATGTCTGGTCTAGACATTTATGATCTTCCCAAATCTCTTGAAACAAGCTTTCCTAAATGAAGATGATGTCCCATGGATATCATACTTCTTTCACCTCCTCCAATTATTCTCCCTAACCCACAAGTTCCTAAAAAGTTTAAGGTCACTCAAGCCCTATTGGCAAGGCAAGGTCTAGGTGTGATCACATCTTGGATTGTAGTCACATATTGACAAGCCGGGAGAGTTGGGTGTCAAATTCTTGAGAAAGTTGGTGGCTCAACTACTTTCTAAGTCACATAGTGAGTTCTTTTGGGAATCCTATGAAACAGACTAAGACAAGACCCTTAATGATCTTATCTATTTGCTAAGATCAACTTCCTAAAATGCTATGGACATTGACAATGATGACATTGGATATCCAGTAAAGCTCTCTCTTCCCAATGGAAAGGGATCGGCCATAGTCAACTCGGTTGGCCCAATGGTAAAGAGAGAGGCGAAGTCTGAGATAGTCCCATTATCAAGGGTCCATAGGTAACTATTGCCAAAGGAAGGGGCAATATAGTATGATGAATTGGACCGAAACTTGGAATCATGCAAGTTGTAAAATTAAGACTAATTCCTTATGTGAATAAGGAAAGGACTAAGGGATCGAGTACACATTCTTATGCACTGGTCAAGTCCACCACAAAAGATCAAGAAGACTATTCGTCATGATTTACTTAAGTTCAGTAAATATGGTTATACTTATAAGTTTAAGTATAAGTCTGTAGCATTGGAGAAGTTTCAATGTGAGACAGAACGAATAAGAAGAATCAAAGTATGGCAGAAAGATAAAAGTTTCTCAAATCTGAAAAGATGGGAGAGTACTTTAGTATCATGTTTATGATCATCTTAATGATTAAGATACCATATCACAATTGGTCCTCTAAAGTCATCTTAGTGCATTCTTATGACTAAGAAGAGGAGTCATGAATTGTTGAAATGGTTAAATAAAAAAGATGAGTCATACTTCGTTCCAAAACAATTCTTAGAGTTATACTCCAAGATTGTAACTTGAGTGACATATCTTAAAGAGGGTTTGTTAACACTAGTCAAATGTAAGAGTAAAAGGTTATCTACTCTTCTACATTTGAAATTGGTAAGTTGTGATGTTTTGGATAAAACAGAGACCAACTTAGGCCAATTGTGTAAAGTGTTAGTCTTGATAAAGAATCCGCACTATCTCTTGAATATTTGACAAGGGAGTCTTATATGTCAAGAGGACAGTGGGAGTCTTAAAGCTCTTGAAAGTTTCAAGACTTAATCAAGAATAAAACCTAAAGTCCTTCACTAGCGCACGACTTGAGGTTTATAACCTATCGTGTTGAAATTTTTGTGCCTATTCAAGTTGGCTTTGCATAGGAGTTCTGAGAGTTCTCAATTGGTTGCACAACTACTTGGAAGCAATGGCAGGCACCTGAGCTGCCAAATGGCAAGAATTTAAGATTGCACAAGTTTAATCAATATGAGTTTTGATTTGTCACTAACCTTGTCTTGTGATTATGGTTTTGACAAAATCACATGGATAAGAACACATACACTATTAAATCTAAGTGTCATAAGGTTTCTCTCCAATTCATGAAAATGATGGTGAGGAAACACTTTCACTAAGTAGATTTTAGCTAGATAGCAATTGTGATATTTGCATTCTCAAAGTCGTTAGTGGAGCGTGTGTGGTTTACCGACACACTAACATGGACTTGTGAGAAGTGGAAAAGGTCTAAACAATTGAGACTATGATTACGGCATCCCTTTTCATAGTTCTAAAATTGTTTAGACACATATGTGAGCTATCTAAGAGAGGTGTATGATTTTGATAAAGTTTTATCAAAAAATCTAGTATCAGAAATCTGAACTTTGGTAAGAAAGTCAGCTGATTTCTGAGTACATGTCAAAGCTAGTGGGAGCATAAGTGTTATGCTAATAATCATCATGTTAGTGGGAGCATGATAATTATGACAAAGGTTGCAAGTTAGCAATGTTAATTATAGAAAACAAAAGTTTCAATTCGTGAGGTTGCAGGGGTTGAAAAAGTTGTTTTGCTATAATTAAGGGAGAGGAAATTATACTTCATTTCAATTCTAAAAGCTTAGATTGAGATTTTAATCGTATTTAATCAAGGATATATACATATATGAATTTCATGTTGGAATGGCTCAACATAAGGAAATTCTATATATGGGTCCATTATTTGCGTTCTAAAATTCGATTATGATTACGGCATCCCTTTTCATAATCTGAATTTTGAGAACTTGGCAAATTGAAATGGAAATATTATAGCAAAAGACTGGTTTAGTCTTTATGTGAGACATCATGAATCGTGTCCCATATGCTTCGAATATAGGATCGATTACATGTGCTATATTCATCATTTCTAAATTTTTCCAAATGCCTGGGGCATTATGAAGGGAAAAGGTCTAGAATTGGATATGACTAAAATGATTAAGCAATTGTCGAGGAAAATCTAAGGTTTACCAAAGATTGGTTGCTCAAGGACAGTTGGAAGTATAATGTTAATTCAGGAAGGACCATATTGACATAATCTGTAAGGACGCAACTCTTGTTCAGAAGTGATAGTCAAAATGGAATATGGAAATGTTTCAAAGTTAGAAATTATTCAATCTGTGTAAGATTCGGAAACTTAATGAAAGAAGGATGTTTCCAAGGAGCTGATCTCCTTTGGAATGCTCTGTAATGATTGTTGTCAAGTCTTTCTGACTTTGTGCATAATCATTAAGAGGATCAATGCATATAAGTTTAGAATCTAACAGATTTTAGTAAATGGCATGAATTTGGAATTCTTGCATTTGCAGTAAGGATTTGGGACTGTGAAAAGAGGATCATTGGAGTGATGTTCAATTGATCTATTTTACAAAGTAAAGATCATAGACAAACATAGTATGCATACTTGGTGTATGGCATGACTAGTGTTTAGAAAACATAGTGTACATGCTTGGAGCATGGGACAACTATTGTTTTAAATTCAAGTATAAAGTTGATAAAACCGAAACAATGAATAATGAGTAATCAGTATGGTGATAAATAAAAGTGTTTATTTATATTAATAGGGTTTGATACCATATTTGATTCATTTATTCTTGTGTTTCACTTTGCATGTTTTGACTTCCAGAATAACTAAGTCGCTCTTTCTGAATGACTAAGTTATTCAAACCATCCACAGTCGGTCATATGTTGGAAGTAGATATGAATCAAGACTGTCATGGGTTGGCTTGTAGAGGTCTAAGATGTTGGACAAAGCGGTGCTACAAAACTCATGAGTGCTCATAAGTTCTGAGCATTGGATTCAACCCACGCTCATTTGACTCACTTCGTGGATTTTATCACGAGTGATCATGAGACGATAATATCTTATATTCTTCAAACCTAGAGATATGAGTTATTACTATGAGTTGGTTATATATTGATTGCACGAAAAGGCATTGGTAACTCGATGTTATAAAACGTGCCTTTGTGTATGATTCAACAAGTAGTAGAACAAGCCATATGAGTCGAAGTTTATCCATTCCTTTTACCTTCGGGATAAAAGCGATATCTGTGGGCCCCTCGATGATTTAAAGATGATACATGTGAGTGCTTGGCCAAGCCAGGACTGATTTGATTTGTTCAATCAGTCAGTCATCATGAATCGGAAATCGGGAAACAACAAATGGACAGAGAGAATGATTGATAATCCATGTCTCAGTCCATATGATATCTAGAATGGAGGAATATATGATCCCTTATCTAATGGACAAGTCATTGACAAAGATCAGAGTTCATCGACAAGGTCAGAGTTCGACAGAAGCTTTTGAGAGCTACGATTGCTGATCGGTTCCTGAAGTCATACGCAATAACAGTTTTAGACTTATCCAAGTGGGAGACTGTTGGATTAATGTCTAAGTCCATAACTATAATTGGTAAGACTTGACCCGACCCGGCATGGTCCATTTGGGTTGCATGGCATCATGCATTTGGATAGGATATAATGAGAGAAATAACACTTAAGGTTGGTTAATATATTATAAGTTCTAATATATTAATAAGGTTATTTAATTAGTATTGATCAAGAATTAATTTGGAATTAATTAAGTGATCAAAAGGAGACTAATTAAATATATGGGTTGATTGTGTAAATCATTCATTCTTATATATGTGGGCTTGTGATCCAAGATTCCTTATGTTGGACTAAGTCCATGGGGTGACCCATGGATACTCCATGGAGGTTAAAATCCATGGAGCATAAGGAATGGGTAAAGTTATGAGTTACATGGTGTAACCCTAATAGCCACCATATAAAAGAATCTCATGGCTCAAGAAATCGTGCACTAATGTGTGAGTGTGAGGGCTAGACGATTTCAAGGAGTGTTCAAGTTTCTTTCAAGTTATTCCAAGTGCATTTGGTGTTGTGTGAACCATTTGAGGTGTCACACTTGGGGCACTAGGCACTCAAGCTTCATGAAGACATTTTACATCAAAGAGGTATGTATTCTATCTTGTTATATTTATTATTTTGTATGCTAGATTAGGATAATACCTTGGATGTTCATAATTGTATGTATAATAGAGAAAACATAGATCCAAGTTATTTAGGGTTGCATGTACACTTAGGAGTGTTAGAATGCTCATAACCCAACATTAAGTAGGAAACACTTAACCCTAATCGTCATTTCATGTGGAAAACCTAATTTCTAGTGGGCCTTGAATTGGGCCTTTCGATTGGGTTTTGATGATTTGACCATTAATGGGCTATCCAAGAACAAGCTAATGGACCAAAATATTTAGATGGGCTTTAGGACAAGGACCATGTGAGAGACTCGGGCCTAATTTGGAAATTGTGCCATAGATGCGCCATAATTGGCCCTTTTTGATTATGTGATATTGGGCCATGGGAATTGGATTGGAGTAATTGGATGGGCCTTAAGGAAAGACCATGTAGAGGTCTGGGCCCAATTTGTAAAATTGGGCCCTATGTTGGGCTTTGGCCCATTATTTGACTTTGGGCTTTTGTAGTGTGAGTTGGACCTTGGGCTTGGAACCCAATTATTAATTGGGTATTTTTTGATGTTGACAGTTCAGGGATCTGTCAACCAGCAGCTGGAGTTTTATCTGCGGGACTTCAACAGTGCCAGGTGAGTTATCCTCACTATAGTAAGGGGTCTTAGGCACCAAGGCCAAACCATTGGATTTGATATCCTAGTAGTTATTGATATGTTGAGTTTGAGTTAGTGATGTATACCATTTGATATGCTAGTCTAGTAGATCCGTAGGACTACCTGTGATACTGATTGATTATCTGTATGTGCATTTATCTGTTACATGCCAACATGTTATGTGAGATGGGTTGAGGTTGTACTGCTCTGTGCGGTAGCCAACAAACCCTAGAGTATTCCAGATATGAGTTGAGGGTCGGGCAAGGCATGCCAGACTGATACTGAGGACTCGGGAGAATTCAAGATACGAGCTGATGGCCGGGTAGGGTATGCCAGACTCGTACTGTGGGCTCGAAGGCAATCTAGATGTGAGATGTGGGCCCGGAAGACAATCTAGACTCACATTGTATGCCAGGGGTAATTCAGTCTGTAAAGTTGTGGACCGTTGCATGCTATATTGTTTCGTTATGCTATGTATTGCTGTTATTGTTATGTGGATTGTATGTGTATCGGTATTTTGGTGGTAACTCACTAAGCTTTGAGCATACAGTTTCAGTTTATTGTTTCAGGTGCTTCAGATGACTTGGCAAGGCGAAGGCGTGACAGTACACATCCTCGTATTTTGGACTTATGGTTTCTGGGATACTCTGATATTAAACTATTTTTTAAACACTTTCTAATAACTAATGGCTTTTGGATGTTTGAAAAAGTTTTAAATTGACTTGATTTTTATGGGTGTTACAAGTCCATTTCAATGACTTAATGGTTAAAGTTTCCAACTTTATCTATTAGGACGCCACCACAAGGAAAAATCTACACTTCTACATCCAATAGGTCCTTAATAAGTCCACATCTTGAACAGTGGACACAAAGTAAATCCAACCATGACTCCTTTCTCAATTACCAGAAGCTTGGATACCATAAGAGGACCATAACAAGCTCTGGATTTCCTCAAACTCCAAGATAATCCATGCAAGGGACCAAAACTACCCAATATGACCCGAAACATGAATCTAGAAGAAGAAATGCCAAGGTATGAACATTATACCTCAAATAGCTTAGAAATAAGAAGATAATGATGTATCCTAACTAGCTCATTACTTCCTTGAACCAAAGTGAGCTTCTCCTTCCTCAAGCTCCACCAAAATCCAAGAACAAGGTCTTTAATCAAGAAAACAATCTCGTAATCATCCACAGAGGCTAGGGTATCATGTTGAAGGGTTAGAGGTTGAAGAGGATGCCCGAATCCTTGGGTTTGGGATGAAATAGTTGCCAAGTCATGGAATTCCTCTTGCCACATCATAGTGGACATCATATGTGCATTTCATGAATTTGGCATGCCACGTTGTGATGCTCCATTCACCACGTCGTGGCACTATATTTTTCTCTAAAATCTTACATTTGGTCCCTCTAAGTCAACAACTAATGTATTTTGGAAAACGGGTGTTACAAACAATCAATTGGTAGTAACTTGTTATATGGTGTGACCCTATAAGATCATATTTTACTATCAATGTCATTCTATAATGACTATTAAGAATATATATCTTTCATCTATGAGTAATAGTTTCCACGTATACCATCTTTGATAGAATAGAATATGTTAGAGGGATCGACTAACTGAGGATATTCTTCGCGGTTAAGTTGGGGAAGATGATCATGACACAATGTGTGATCAAAAGTCTTCATTATTAGTTATAAATGAAAGGTATGGACTAAATAAGTATATCCTTTGCGAAATCAGTTACGGGGGTAATCATGACAATTGTGCGATTAGTCTTCCCTTGATCACGATAATGATGTGATCAATCTTCCTTACTGTGTCTATGTATATTAGAATACATATGTTATGTCAACATATTTGGAGGTATATGATTAATATAATGGTTGAGTGCTGTGTTGGCTCAGTAAGCGTTTTCTCTTTCCCGTTGTTATTAATATTTTTCAGCAGTATCAAAGAAGAACCCAACTTGATGTTAGTAGCTTCCACATTACAACTTTAAAACAACTTTGAAAATACAAAATATTCCACTATATACTCTTAATGACAATGATTTATGTAACATTGAAAGGAATATTTTTATGAATGAATGTTTTGTTATCAGATTTTAGTTGGGACCAAACAAAAGTTTTAATTTTTTCTAAAAAAAAATCAAGGTGTTACGGTTGGACTTGCATTAGATACATATTTTTTCATTTTTTGTTGCAATGTTATTTTTTTCTATGAAGTGTCCTAAAGACCTTTCCTATGAAGTATTTTTCTATATAAACAAAAAAAAGGACCTGATGTCTATCCAACAAATGAAAATTCATTACAACTTTACACTTTTTTTTTTCCATTACAATGAATAAGCCAAAAAAATAATAAATTAATACCAAAATAAAAATAATTTTACTCAAATCAAAATGAGAAATCACAAATCTAGTGATATCAGTTTTTTACTACACAACCTTTAAAAAACTAAAATACCAGTATAGATCGTTTAGAAGAAATGCTGGAAAAAAATTAAACTAAAAATGATTAATTTGTTCATATTTAATCTTTTCCTTTTTTTACACCATATATCATCGAATTCGTTGAAACTATTCAAATATTACCTATGTAACCTACAACATTCGTTCGTAAAGATAACATATGGAAAATTTTAATAAGTTGGACGATATATGGTGTAGGAAAAAAGAGAACTAAACAAGAAAAAAATAGAACTTTATTACCTTCTTGAGTCATGTTAACAACTTCAACAAATTGAATTGTATATGGCGTAAAAAAAAACTAAAGGCAGACAAAAATAAAAGTTCATTACCATTGTAACTCATTTTCGCAAAACTAAAAGGTTTATTATAGACCATGATGCAGGGAAATAAGGGAAAACAGTGAAAAGCCATAACTGGGTAAATCAATCGCAGGTGTTGTTTCTCATACGAATGCCATCCGTGATTCTTCCAAACTCGTTGATTCACAATGATGTGAATACCGAATCAATGCATGAACACAAAATCCTGTAAAGAATTGGGTGTTGGAAAAAAAATATGCAATGAAATATTATTTCTCCTAAAAAACTGACCCTCCAACAAACAAACGAGTTTAAGTTGGCAACAAAAAGTCCAAAGTCAAACACAAAATACAAAGTCAAATCTTAGAAATTAATGGATTAATTAGCCCATGGATTTAGATGTGTAGCATATCAAATCGATCCAAAAAGGTTAAGGCCAACTCCTCCAAGTCTTGACCTACATCATTCCCGTCGAGGTGGAAATAATTTGTCCCCGAAGTCTAGCTCGGTCCATTATTAGAGAAATCATCATGGAAAGTAATGAGGTGCTTCACATTAAATACGTTAGTGGTAAGAATGTGGCTCGGAAGATTTAGACAATAAGCTTTGGGTTAATCCTTTCAATGACTTCGACGGGTCCGATCTTTTTGGCTTTATGCTTACTATAATCACCGGTGAAAAACGGTCTTTAGTAAGTATCAACCAGATAAAACCTCCTACATCAAACTCTACGTGGCGACGCTTTTTGTTGGCATGCATCTTATACTAGGTGTTACTGACATACATAGCTTTGTAGGTAACAAGCAACCCTTCAACAAAAGTAACAACCATTTCTTCTTTTTGGTGGTGGTTGGAAATGGAAGGAGTTCTAATGGTTCCCACAGTTGAGCAAAGTAAACAACCTGGAATGGACTGAACCCGGTGCTATAGTTGGTAGCATGGTTGTGAAAGAACTCATCTTGACTCAATTGATTATCCCAACTCTTTGGGTGATCACCAATGAGAAAACAAAAGATGTCACAAAAGAATAGGTGTGCAACATTCACAAAAAAATAGGTGCGCAACACTCACAACATCTATTGTTTTCAAACATGGAATGAAAGGCGCCATTTTTACGAAACAATCAACCATGACAAAAATTCAATTATTACCTCGTGCATGCGAGGTAAACCTACTACAAAATCCATACTGATGTCAACCCATGGCTTCACCATCAAAGGTAGCGGCATATATTGTTGGGTTATGAGCATTCTAACACTCCTAAGTGTACATGCAACCCTAAATACCTTGGATCTATGTTTTCTCTATTATACATACAATTATGAACATCCAGGGTATTATCCTAATCTAGCATACAAAATAATAAATATAACAAGATAGAATACACACCTCTTTGATGTAGAATGTCTTCATGAAGCTTGAGTGCCTAGTGCCCCAAGTGTGACACCTCAAATGGTTCACACAACACCAAATACACTTGGAATAACTTGAGAGAAACTTGAACACTCCTTGAAATCGTCTAGCCCTCACACTCACACATTAGTGCACGATTTCTTGAGCCATGGGATTCTTTTATATGGTGGCTATTAGGGTTACACCATGTAACTCATAACTTTACCCATTCCTTATGCTCCATGGATTTTAACCTCCATGGAGTATCCATGGGTCACCCCATGGACTTAGTCCAACATAAGGAATCTTGGATCACAAGCCCACATATATAAGAATGAATGATTTATACAATCAACCCATATATTTAATTAGTCTCCTTTTGATCACTTAATTAATTCCAAATTAATTCTTGATCAATACTAATTAAATAACCTTATTAATATATTAGAACTTATAATATATTAACCAACCTTAAGTGTTATTTCTCTCATTATAGTCTATCCAAATGCATGATGCCATGCAACCCAAATGGACCATGCCGGGTCGGGTCAAGTCTTACCAATTATAGTTATGGACTTAGACATTAATCCAACAGTCTCCCACTTGGATAAGTCTAAAACTGTTATTGCGTATGACTTCAGGAACCGATCAGCAATCGTAGCTCTCAAAAGCTTCTGTCGAACTCTGACCTTGTCGATGAACTCTGATCTTTGTCAATGACTTGTCCATTAGATAAGGGATCATATATTCCTCCATTCTAGATATCATATGGAGTGAGACATGGATTATCAATCATTCTCTCTGTCCATTTGTTGTTTCCCGATTTCCGATTCATGATGACTGACTGATTGAACAAATCAAATCAGTCCTGGCTTGGCCAAGCACTCACATGTATCATCTCTAAATCATCGATGGGCCCACAGATATCGCTTTTATCCCGAAGGTAAAAGGAATGGATAAACTTCGACTCATATGGCTTGTTCTACTACTTGTTGAATCATACACAAAGGCACGTTTTATAACATCGAGTTACCAATGCGTTTTCGTGCAATCAATGTATAACCAACTCATAGTAACAACTCATATCTCTAGGTTTGAAGAATATAAGATATTATCGTCTCATGATCACTCGTGATAAAATCCATGAAGTGATTCAAATGAGCGCGGGTTGAATCCAATACTCAGAACTTATGAGCACTCATGAGTTTTGTAGCACCACTTTGTCCACCAACTTGGACCTCTACAAACCAACCCATGACAGTCTTGATTCATATCTACTTCCAACATATGACCGACTGTGGATGGTTTGAATAACTTAATCATTCAGGAAGAGCGACTTAGTTATTCTGGAAGTCAAAACATGCAAAGTGAAACACAAGAATAAATGAATCAAATATGGTGTCAAACCCTATGAATATAAATAAACACTTTTATTTATCACCATACTGATTACTCATTATTCATTGTTTCGGTTTTATCAACTTTATACTTGAATTTAAAACAATAGTTGTCCCATGCTCCAAGCATGTACACTATGTTTTCTAAACACTAGTCATGCCATACACCAAGTATGCATACTATGTTTGTCTATGATCTTTACTTTGTAAAATAGATCAATTGAACATCACTCCAATGATCCTCTTTTCACAGTCCAAAATCCTTACTGCAAATGCAAGAATTCCAAATTCATGCCATTTACTAAAATCTGTTAGATTCTAAACTTATATGCATTGATCCTCTTAATGATTATGCACAAAGTCAGAAAGACTTGGCAACAATCATTACAGAGCATTCCAAAGGAGATCAGCTCCTTGGAAACATCCTTCTTTCATTAAGTTTCCGAATCTTACACAGATTGAATAATTTCTAACTTTGAAACATTTCCATATTCCATTTTGACTATCACTTCTGAACAAGAGTTGCCTCCTTACAGATTATGTCAATATGGTCCTTCCTGAGTTAACATTATACTTCCAACTGTCCTTGAGCAACAAATCTTTGGTAAACCTTAGATTTTCCTCGACAATTGCTTAATCATTTTAGTCATATCCAATTCTAGACCTTTTCCCTTCATAATGCCCCAGGCATTTGGAAAATTTTAGAAAGGATGAATATAGCACATGTAATCGATCCTATATCCGAAGCATATGGGACACGATTCATGATGTCTCACATAAAGACTAAACCAGTCTTTTGCTATAATATTTCCATTTCAATTTGCCAAGTTCTCAAAATTCAGATTATGAAAAGGGATGCCATAATCATAATCGAATTTTAGAACGCAAATAATGGACCCATATATAGAATTTCCTTATGTTGAGCCATTCCAACATGAAATTCATATATATATCCTTGATTAAATACGATTAAAATCTCAATCTAAGCTTTTAGAATTGAAATGAAGTATAATTTCCTCTCCCTTAATTATAGCAAAACAACTTTTTCAACCCCTGCAACCTCACGAATTGAAACTTTTGTTTTCTATAATTAACATTGCTAACTTGCAACCTTTGTCATAATTATCATGCTCCCACTAACATGATGATTATTATCATAACACTTATGTTCCCACTAGCTTTGACATGTACTCAGAAATCAGCTGACTTTCTTACCAAAGTTCAGATTTCTGATACTAGATTGTTTTGATAAAACTTTATCTAAATCATACACCTCTCTTAGATAGCTCACATGTGTGTCTAAACAATTTTAGAACTATGAAAAGGGATGCCATAATCATAGTCTCAATTGTTTAGACCTTTGCCACTTCTCACAAGTCCATGTTAGTGTGCCGGTAAACCACACACGCTCCACTAACGACTTTGAGAATGCAAATATTACAATTGCTATCTAGCTAAAATCTACTTAGTGAAAGTGTTTCCTCACCATCATTTTCATGAATCGGAGAGAAACCTTATGACACTTAGATTTAATAGTGTATGTGTTCTTATCCATGTGATTTTGTCAAAACCATAATCATAAGACAAGGTTAGTGACAAATCCAAACTCATATTGATTAAACTTGCGCAATATTAAATTCTTGCCATTTGGCAGCTCAGGTGCCTGCCATTGCTTCCAAGTAGTTGTGCAACCAATTGAGAACTCTCAGAACTCCTATGCAAAGCCAACTTGAATAGGCACAAAAATTTCAACACGATAGGTTATAAACCTCAAGTCGTGTGCTAGTGAAGGACTTTAGGTTTTATTCTTGATTAAGTCTTGAAACTTTCAAGAGCTTTAAGACTCCCACTGTCCTCTTGACATATAAGACTCCCTTGTCAAATATTCAAGAGATAGTGCGGATTCTTTATCAAGACTAACACTTTACACAATTGGCCTAAGTTGGTCTCTGTTTTATCCAAAACATCACAACTTACCAATTTCAAATGTAGAAGAGTAGATAACCTTTTACTCTTACATTTGACTAGTGTTAACAAACCCTCTTTAAGATATGTCACTCAAGTTACAATCTTGGAGTATGACTCTAAGAATTGTTTTGGAACGAAGTATGACTCATCTTTTTGATTTAACCATTTCAACAATTCATGACTCCTCTTCTTAGTCATAAGAATGCACTAAGATGACTTTAGAGGACCAATTGTGATATGGTATCTTAATCATTAAGATGATCATAAACATGATACTAAAGTACTCTCCCATCTTTTCAGATTTGAGAAACTTTTATCTTTCTGCCATACTTTGATTCTTCTTATTCGTTCTGTCTCACATTGAAACTTCTCCAATGCTACAGACTTATACTTAAACTTATAAGTATAACCATATTTACTGAACTTAAGTAAATCATGACGAATAGTCTTCTTGATCTTTTGTGGTGGACTTGACCAGTGCATAAGAATGTGTACTCGATCCCTTAGTCCTTTCCTTATTCACATAAGGAATTAGTCTTAATTTTACAACTTGCATGATTCCAAGTTTCGGTCCAATTCATCATACTATATTACCCCTTCCTTTGGCAATAGTTACCTATGGACCCTTGATAATGGGACTATCTCAGACTTCGCCTCTCTCTTTACCATTGGGTCAACCGAGTTGACTATGGCCGATCCCTTTCCATTGGGAAGAGAGAGCTTTACTGGATATCCAATGTCATCATTGTCAATGTCCATAGCGTTTTAGGAAGTTGATCTTAGCAAATAGATAAGATCATTAAGGGTCTTGTCTTTGTCTGTTTCATAGGATTCCCAAAAGAACTCACTATGTGACTTAGAAAGTAGTTGAGCCACCAACTTTCTCAAGAATTTGACACCCAACTCTCCCGGCTTGTCAATATGTGACTACAATCCAAGATGTGATCACACCTAGACCTTGCCTTGCCAATAGGGCTTGAGTGACCTTAAACTTTTTAGGAACTTGTGGGTTAGGGAGAATAATTGGAGGAGGTGAAAGAAGTATGATATCCATGGGACATCATCTTCATTTAGGAAAGCTTGTTTCAAGAGATTTGGGAAGATCATAAATGTCTAGACCAGACATCTTTTTGGGAGATATTCAAGATAGTTGATTTAAAGTCCTTAATATGACACCCAATATGAAATATTAAGGCTAGGACCCAACAAACTATTTTATAACTTAGAAGAGGGATGCCGTAATCCAAGCTATAAAATATTTGAAGGTAGGTGAATGATGATTCACCAATTTCCACCATGAAAAACGAAATAATTTATTAGGTTTTAATTGGA
The DNA here is from genome assembly GCF_052849685.1 of Lactuca virosa. Taxonomy (NCBI): domain Eukaryota; kingdom Viridiplantae; phylum Streptophyta; class Magnoliopsida; order Asterales; family Asteraceae; genus Lactuca; species Lactuca virosa. The sequence goes on along the minus strand of NC_136432.1, from coordinate 121,957,479 downwards.
TTTGAAAGTCCTAGATCTTTGAGATTCATTGAACTGTTCAAAGGCATGTTTCAATCTCGAGTGTGCCCTTCAGGTTTTGTGACTGGGATGCCGAGGATCACAAAACAAGGTGTGAATAACCATGCAAATATACTTGGTACCCTTAATATTTACCCCTTAATCAGTGTGCCGGTTAACCACACACGCTCCACCGATACTATGATAAATATTAAGTTACCCTTTGCCTACCTTGTTAAGTCCAGGTTAGTGTGCCGGTTAACCACACACGCTCCACTAACGACTTAAGCAAAGTGCAAAGTGTAATTTCATGGGTTACCACCAAATTCACATTTTCCTAAGTAACTAAGATTGGGTATTAATAAGAGTTTAGTTACTTAGTATTTATCATTAATACTTTTAATGAAAGGAGAATTATGGTCCTTGTCCTACCCGTTCGGCTAACGACCCTTCACCAGTCAAGGAAGCGGTGGGTGAGAGTGGACACCCATTAAACTGCCATTTTATAGGCAGTAACCTTATACCCCCCTTATAGACCGGCTTCGTGAATGAGGCCTACTAATGGTAAGACTGACTTTACTCTTATACATATATATAAATATTATTAACTTATAATATTATAAAGTATAAGGGTTGAATTTTAACTTTTAAAATTCTAAGGGCTAACTTGGAATTAAAGTATTCATAAGTGAAAATTTTTCAAATTCCAAAACTTGAGGGCAAGTTTTGAAACTATTCAAAACTAATTAATTCCATAACTTATGAGTTTAAAGTAGTTTAAAAAAAAAAAAAAAAAAAAAAAAAAAAAAAAAAAAAAAAAAAAACTCTTCAAGTTCCATAACTTGAGGACAAGTTATGGAAGACTTTAAACTAATTAATAAAAAAAATAACTTTTTTTTATTGTAACTTATGGAACTAATTAAGGTTACATTTTTTTTTTAATTTAATGAAGAGACTCTTCATTTTGTAACCTTTGCCAACTTTTATGAGTTTTATGATTCTTAAATGTGACTTTTCATATAACTTGAGGACAAGTTACAAAAACACACTTTGGAATCAACTCTTAGATTAAAATGAATTGAAAACAACTATTTCACACAACTTTTCTATTAATCTAAGAACCTCATAAGAACAAGATAGTGGAGTGCATATGTTGTGTCCCAGGTCGGATCTTCTGATCACGCAGAGGGAACAACATATGGCTAACAGATAGAAAGAATTTCATAGATATGGAAATGCATAGAGATAGAGTTGCATATGTTGCATTCCAGGCCAGATATGTTCCAATCACGCAAAGGAAGCAACATATGACTGACAGATAGAAAGCAAGAAAATAATTTCCTAAAGACCTATTTTATAAGAACCCAACAGTTGCCCTATCAATACCGGAATTAAGGACATGAGTCCATACATCAAGGAAATGTTCAACCACAGTTCTAGATAATTAACTTTTAGTGTATCTCGCAGGCTCCCATGTTTATCTCACTGTTCAATCTACCCGAGCGTCGTATGGTCAGTCCAAATGAAACTATCTAAGTTCATATTAGTCAAGTCCTATCAATTTTCACACTGAGTCTAGTCCTTTTGAATCCTTTGTGCCTACTAGCACATTGAATACAGAGTCTAGACAATTCGGCTTTAGTGCATTACACGCATCATAAATTGCCCTTTAGCACTATACTTCATATCACTTCCCAAAATAACCTACTAAAGAAAGACATATAAGGAAAAAGAAAAAAAAGTCTTTGAAATGAAACAGTGTAAGATAAACTCAGGAGTATTGAGAAGAAAAATCAAACCGTAAGTCACCAATTGAATTTGCATCCAGAAGGTCTGAGAACAGCACACATAATCTCAGAACAGATCCGAAAATTCTTCATGTCATTAAGCACTAACCCTATGAGTGATCCCTTCCTTTCTTCCTTTCCCACAAAGGACACATACTCTCACACAATGTTCTGAATGTTGTACAGTTGAGAAATGCCTCATATCATGTGCCTGGAACACCCACTATCAACAAACCGAAGTCTATTGATATGCCTCCATAGATGCTCCGACACAGAGCAGGATTAGTTGGTCTTTGGAACCTAGTCCATTTTGAAACTGGTTTGACCTTTGTCGTCTACGCGTGGTACTCTCTCCCAAGATATATCTTGCTTATCACAAACAGAAGATGACGAAATATTAGAATCATTAGAAGATTTGGGAGTATGAACCTTTGGTACCCATCTATAGTCGGGTTTAACCCATTTCTTGATCGCTCTGATGGGTGCCTTGGTACTTGCTTTTGAGCTTGATGTCGGCCGTTGAGATGACTTTGACCTAGTCTGTCTTGGTTTCACTGGAGCATATATTGGATTGGACTTTTTGGTCGACTTTCCCTTCTTTTCCTTGGGATTTTAATTTTTCGCCTTCTGCGCGTTCCAATTACCATTGAGTGATTGTGACCTGAAGGGATGCTTTTGGGGTATCTCCCTCTTGGCGCATTCTGCCAGCCTTGTGCGTAATAGGGAGCATATGCGCGATTTGGATAGTTTTGGGCAATGTGTCCAGGTGTTCCACAGTGAAAACATGTCTTTTTCTTCACTGGGAAGTTGTTTCTTCCTGCCCCTGGTGGCATGCCCTTGACTTTTTCAGATTTATTATTCTTAGCAACTCCCTTTCTCTTTCCACATGAGCAAGTGCATGCTTCAGGTTGTGTGACAGGTGTAGGTGCAGTGGTGTGCTATTAACAGAAACATCAGAATTATTAGACACATCACCACAAGCAACTTTTGAAGCATTAGAATTAGACACAGAATCATCACCAATCAAATCATCAGTTTTAGAAACAATATTATCTGAAACAGAAAAATCATTTTTCAAAACAAAATTATTATTATTAGCACAATTCTCTCCAGACTCCTACTTTCCCTGGCTTACTGATGAATCTGCATCGGAAGTAGAAACGTTATTATCTAAATTCCTAGCACTACATCTGGTTGCCTGTTCAGCAGCAGGTCTACCATAAACCATAAATGGTTCGCGGTCTATTTGAGTTAATAGAGTGTTAGTATAAGTGTGATTGAATGGGGGAGGGACACTCTCATAGCCTATGCCTACTTGTTTCTGATCCTTCCATTTCATTTGATTTTCAATTATTGCTGCAACTCTTTCACTTGACACCTGAAAGTTTTTGAAGTTAAAGTCAGCATTTACGAAACGACTCTTCAATGTGTCAAGTTCTGCAGTTACAGCATCAAAATCTTTTCTAAGATATCTATAGTGAACACACTTGTCACTATAGTCTGCTTGTAACTTCTTATAGTCATTTGACTTGGCCTCTAATTGATCTTTTAACGGTTTTTGGCATTTTCTCAATTGATATCCCTCATACTTGAGTTCCTCAATCTCTCTACGCATTAAATCGACCTGTTCACGTAAAAACTTGACAGTCTTAATACAAGATTGAGAACAACAAAATTCATTGACCGGGATGTTTGAGGAACTCATCATTTTTTTTTAATTTTTTACTTTTATTTTTCACTTTTGACTTTGTTTCAAGTTTGACCTTTGATTTTTTTTTCTCTTTTAGCTTTCAAATTTTCAAATTTAGCTTTTCGATTTGACTTTTAAATTTGACTTAGACTTTTCAAAGTTGACCTTTAAAGTTTGACTTTTTGAACTTGAATTTTAAGGTTGACTTTCTCGGTTTTTAAGTCAAAGGGAAATTAAAAAAAAAATCAAAGGTCAAACTTGAAACAAAGTCAAAAGTCAAAAATAAAAGTCAAAAATTAAAAATCAAAACTGTTGGTTGAAAATGAAATTTAAAAATAAAAAGAAATTTGTTTTTGGGCTAAATATGTCAAAATGCGAAATTAGGAACCGGGAAAGGACTCTTTTTGAATTAAATTAGGAAGGATTGGAACAAAGCACTTGCTAGTCCAACTGGTAAGACGCGTGGGATGATTACATAAGAATCCGGGTTCGATCCTTGCAACACTTGATTTCCTTTTGATTATTTTCTGCTTGTTGCGAAGACTATATGATTAAAAGGAGGGAAGTCTTAAACGTCTTGCAATGTAGTTGAGCTGGTAAGGCGTTTGAAGGGATGCGGCGAGAGACCAGGGTTCGAATCTTAGCCACTACAAAAATCCCTCTTTTTAATAGACGCTGAAGGAGCAAGAGGTTGTTGCTGAACGAGAAGGAGGCTGCTGAACGCTGAACGAAAATGGGTCGAACACATGTTGGGCCGTAAACTGATTACGGCCGTACACGGGTCTATGGCCGTACACCCTTCAAAGGTCGAGAACCATTCAGAGGCCGTAAACCAGCTTCAGATAAAAACAGCAATTTTTGCCCCTTTTTGCTCCAAAACTCGATCCAAAACTCGTTTTTATAAAAAAAATGCAAAGATCAAACCCCCCCCCCCTTATTTTTTAGTGATCTATCCAAAAACTCAGAAATCCTTTTAAAAATAAGATCAAATAAGCTCCAGATCTGCAAAAACTAATTGATACAATCGAAGCTCTGATACCAATTGTAAGTTCCCAATCTGCTTGTGTATCAATCAGATCCAATTGATGGTGCGGAATCCCAATCAATTGGATGATGCCAGATGAAAATAGAGAAGAAGTAGAAGAATAATATGAATCTTGAATGTATTGATGATATGAATGAAGTTCCTTACACAAGATTCACTTTCTCTCTTTAGAACACACCTTGGATTTCACACACTTAAGCTCCTCTAGACCATACACCCCCTAACACTCCTCACCCCTTACACCTATATATATATATATATATATATATATATATATATATATATATATATATATATGTAGGAAACATGGGTCGTACACAGGTTCACGACCGTGAACGAGTTTACGGCCGAAAACCCATTTACGGTCGTAAACCCGTTTACGGCCGTACACACCAACCTGGCCGTGAACACAGTCGCAAACACATATTACACTACAGAAAAATACAGCTGTCTAGAAAAGCAAAGTATAAACCATAATTTTAGACCCAACAGAAGCTCACAAAACAAGTTATTCAGTTCCCCTAGTATCTGACAAGATGTAACTTGACTTAAAGATGAGGTACTTGTGGCCAAAACCAAAGGCATAAATCACCACATGGATGAGCAAATGCTTGACCTATGCTAAGGTCAATGCATTTTACCGAAAACCCCTAGGTCTACTAAAATAACAACCATAAATACATGAGTGGTAGTGGAAACAAATCTCTATGGAGTTCGTCACAAAACTACCTAAGATGCCCAGTGGATACGACACTATTTGGGTAATGGTCGATCATCTGACTAAGTCCGCCCATTTTATGCCAATCAAAGAAACATACAAGATGGAAATACTAGCCAGAGAATACATAAAGTAGATGGTCAGACTATAAGGCATGCCAATATCAATTACTTCCAATAGAGATAGTAGATTTACATCCTGGTTCTGGTAGATGATGCAACATGCATTGGGAAAATGTCTTGATATCAACACAACCTGCCATCCACATACAGGTGGTTAAACTGGAAGGACTGCTCAAATGCTTGAGGACATGATCCAGGTATGTATAGTAGACTTCAGAGACGAATAGGATACTCAACTACCCTTGGTTCAGTTTTCCTAGAATAACAACTACCACACTAGCATCAAGGTTGCGCTCTGCGAAGCATTATATGGCATAAAGTTTCGTTCACCGATTTTCTCAGAAGAAGTCAGTGACACTAATTAGCAAGAAAAATTGCATGGGATACCATGCTAATAACCGAAGATCGTATACGAGACTACGAAAAAGTCATGCAGATCAAAGAGAGATTAAAATAAATATGATTTCTGATGAAAACCCCTTGAATCCCATGTTAGAGACAAGGTCATGTTGAGAGTATCTCCTTGGAAAAGGGTAATAAGATTTGGAGAATAGGGAAACTTAATCCAACGTATATATGCCCTTTCAAAATCCTTGCTAAAGTTGACCCGGTGGCCTACCGACCTGCATTGCCCCATGAGCACAGTAGCGTGCATGATGTCTTCTACATATCAAATTTCAATAAATGTCTCTCCAAGGATGCACTTGTTATTCCTTTCAAAGAAATTCAAATCGACACAAAACATAATTTTTTCGAGGAACCAATCGAGATTGAAACATCCCAAAATACGGCCCAAAAATTTCATTTTTCAATCAATAATAAAATCATAAACCATCCAAGATCATAAATAAAATCGTGAGTCATGTACCATAATGTGTCATAAAAACTGTTCCATATAAAAATCTCATAACAAAATATCAGAGTAAAACTCCCAGGCTAAAGACTGTGGTGTGTGCCATGCGATCATCCCGAGCCCTTCCCTTTGCTAGTGGAAGTACCTGAAACCAAAACTGAAAACCGTAAGCACGAAGCTTAGTGAGCTCCCCCAAACTACCACATACCATACAATAACATATAAAACACCTACTGGGCCTTGCCCACTGCATCGGGCCCCGCCCGACATCAGACCGAAGTCCGACATAATTTGGGCCCCGCCCACTGTATCGGGCCCCGCCTGGCATCGGACCGAAGTCCGGAATAAATTGGACCCCGCCCACTGTATCGGACCAAAGTCCGGAATAACTTGGGCCCTACCCATTGCATCGGACCAAAGTCCGGAATAACTTGGGCCCTGCCCACTGCATCGGACCGAAGTCCGGAATAACTGAACATAACATATACATAAACATGTAACATAAACATATAACTGCTGCATCGGGCTTGCCCGGCATCGGACCGAAGTCCGGAACACAAAGCACATAACATAAACATACATGAATCACAAAGATATCAAGCATACATACTACTTCTCGGGACCACCCCGGCAGCGGACCGAAGTCCGGAAACATATAAACTACATCGGGCTAACCCCGGCATCGGACCGAAGTCCGGAACTACTAATATCTAAACGGGCCGACATTATGGCCGTAGACCCGTTCCTAAAGGAGGAAGCTCACCTCTCGCAACTGGCTGCTGAAACACTGAGCGGAAAATATCTGACTGCTGCTCCGGTGACTCTCCGGCTATAATTTCCACAATGACACTTAGTCAGAAACTGACAACTATCCTTAGGGTAAATTGACCATTTTACCCCTGGCTTAAGTCCACATCCTGGTCAAAGTCAACTTTCCAGTTGACCGGACTCGCCGAGTTGACCCGCTAACTCGCTGAGTCCCAATCCTTTCATCTATCCCCAACTCGTCTCCACTCATCGAGTTTAGAAAGAACTCGACGAGTTCTCCTTCAATCATAACATCGGGAAAATCTTCATCTGAATCACCGAGTTCCTCCCGAACTCGTCGAGTTTATCTTCATCATATGATAGTGTCTAGTCTGTGACTCGCCGAGTTGTATGAACAACTCGTCGAGTTCGTCTTCATGAGTTGGGAGATAGCCTTGGACTCGCCGAGTACGTTCCTGCACTCGCCGAGTCCCATGGTTTCCCGATCCACGGCTATGTCCATTTCGTTGAGTCCCTTCCCTGGACTCATCTAAATCCCTTCTAAACTCAACTGGGTTTCTCGTGAATCATAACAGTTTTGGAAATCAACCCACGACTCGCCGAGTCCCAAGAACGACTCGTCGAGTCTATGCATGTCCAAGTCTATAACTCGACTTCTGATGTGCAAAACTCATCCAGAAGTTAGATCTAGGCTCCTAAGATCGGTATGAAACGTAAAGTCATGAACTTTATGTTCATGCATGGGACTTTTATGCTCAAAGGACCAAAAATGGGGTTTATTTCATACTTGGGGTTCTCATGGCCATAAAGATGGCACCTTTATGCCATGAGGACCCTCCAAGGTTCCAGATCTGAGTGTAAATCGACTTGGGACGTCCAAGTCGCAAGGATCAAGCTTCTTGGACCCAAAACTTCATAAAAATGACCACAAGGAGATCTAAAAAATTACAAGTCAAGTATGAAGCTTGATTACCAGAAAGTGAAGAGAAATTGATGTTGTTCTTTGATCTACAATCTTCTCTTGAAGTCCTCCTTCTTCCTCTCCTTCCCACAAGCTTCAAATTACACAAGATTACTAAAAAATGGTACTCAAACACTCACAAGGCTCAAGGTGGCGAGTTAGGGTTTTCTGGACGTTGAGGGAGAGATAAGGGGGTCATCAGGGTGTTAAGTTCTTTAAATAGGGAGACAACCCTTTAAATTAGGGTTTCCATCAAACAGCTCCTACTCGCCAAGTCGGTCTTCCGACTCGTCGAGTAGGTCACTTAGTTCCCCGACCCGGAGTCGAGTCCAAGAGTAAAATATGAAGTTGACTCAAATTAAATGCATACCTAGAACTGGGTGTTACAATTCTCCCCTACTTGTCTTAGACTTCGTCCTCGAAGTCTGCTGTCTCCGAAAACAACTCGGGGTAGTGCTCCCTCATATCTTCCTCGGGCTCCCACGTCCACTCCGAACCCTTGCGGTGCTGCCGCTGCACTTTAACTAACTCTACCCTTTTGTTCCTCAGCTCCTTCGTCTTGCGATCCCAAATCGCCACTGGTCTCTCGATATAGTTCAGGCTATCGTCAACCTGAATGTCCTCAAGGGATACCACTGCTGACTCATCCACTAAGCACTTCCGTAACTGAGAAACATGGAAGGTGCTGTGGATCTGGCTGAGCTCTCCTGGAAGATCTAGTCGATAAGCAACCCGACCCACCAGGGCCAAAACCCTAAACAGACCAATGAACCTGGGGCCCAGCTTGCCCCGCTTCCGAAATCTGATAACACCCTTCAAGAGTGACACTTCCAGGAGGACCATATCGCCCACCTAAAACTCCAAGTCCAAATGCTGCTTGTCGGCATAACTCTTCTGCCCACTCTGAGCAGTCTGAAACCTGCTCCGGACTTGCTGAATCCGCTCTGTGGTCTTGAGTACTACCTCTGTACTCCCCATGACTCGCTGACCGACCTCACCCCAACTGATTGGGGTCCTACACTTCCTCCCGTAGAGCATCTTGAAGGGAGGTCGGTCTATACTGGAGTGGTAGATGTTGTTATATGAAAACTCCGCTAACGGAAGATACGTATCCCAACTACCACCGAAATCTAGCACACATGCCCGAAGCATGTCCTCGAGAGTCTGAATCGTCCTCTCACTCTGCCCGTCCGTTTGAGGATGGAAAGTGGTGCTGAAGTGGAGACGAGTACCCATCTCGTCGTGAAACCGCTTCCAAAACCTGGAAGTAAATCGGACATCTCGGTCTGACACAACAGAGACAGGCACTCCATGACGTGCCACTACCTCTTACACATAAATCTCGACCAGCTTCTCGGCCGAGATGCTCTCCTGGATCGGTATAAAATGGGCACTCTTGGTCAACCGATCCATGATAACCCATATCGAATCTAACCCGCGTGCGGTCCTGGGAAGCTTAGTAATAAATTCCATAGTAATATCCTCCCACTTACACACAAGAATGTCCAATGGCTGCATCTTGCCATGCGGCCTCTGGTGCTCCGCCTTGACCTTCCTGCATGTCATGCATCTCTCCACATACCAAGCTACGTCCCGTTCCATGCAGGACCACCAGTAATCGGGTCGAAGATCTATGTACATATTTGTCGCCCCTGGATGAATGGAGAACTGATACTTGTGGGCCTCATCCATCAACACCTGTCGTACTCCGCCCCAGTATGGTACCCAGACCCTCCCATGCAAGGTCAATAATCCCCGACTATCATAATCAAATGAAGCTACTTGGCCCACTATCCTCTTGCACTTCTGACGCTCTTCCTTCAGGCCCTCGAACTGTGCCTCTCGGATCCGCTCCAGCAATGGAGTAACCACTGTCATCCGCAGACAGATTTCTCGGATCAGAGTCGCCACCGCCTTGCGGCTCAGGGCGTCGGCCACTACATTGTCCTTGCCTGGGTGATAAAGGATCTCACAGTCATAATCCTTTACCACATCTAACTACCGATGATGTCTCATGTTCAGATTCAGCTGATCCATGAGGTACCTCAAACTCTTATGGTCCATGTAGATAGTACACTGGACCCCATAAAGGTAATGCCACCAAATCTTGAGGGTGAACACTACAGCCCCCAGCTCCAAATCATGCATCGGGTAGTTAGCCTCGTGAGGCTTCAACTGTCTCGAGGCATAAGCTATCACATGCCCTCGCTGCATCAACACTGCCCCCATGCCTGTGATCGAAGCATCAAAGTAAACCACGAAATCATCTACTCCCTCTGGCAGGGTAAGAATTAGCGCCTCGCACAATCGCTGCCTGCGCGTCTCAAAGGTTGTCTGCTGCTCAGGAGCCCAGCAAAACACTACCGACTTCTTGGTCAGTCGGGTCAATGGTACTGCTATCTTGGAGAAATCCTGGATGAATCTCCTGTAGTACCCTGCCAAACCCAGGAAGCTCCGAATCTTGGATGGAGACCTCGGGACCTCCCACTGCATCACAGCCTCTATCTTGGCCGGATCAACTAATATACCCCTCTGGTTGACAAGGTGCCCCAGAAACTGCACCCCCCGCAACCAGAACTCACACTTGGAGAACTTTGCGAAAAGCCTCTCCCTCCTAAAGGTCTCTAGCTCCTCCCTCATGTGTTGCTCCTCTGTCTTGGAATAGACCAAATGTCATCAATGAATACTATCACAGACCGATCCAGCATCGGCCTACACACGCGGTTCATGAGGTCCATGAACGCGGATGGAGCATTGGTGAGCCCAAACGGTATCACCACAAACTCATAATGACCATAGCGGGTCCTAAAAGCGGTCTTCTGCACATCATCATCTCTGGCCCGCATCTGGTGATAACCGGACCGTAGATCAATCTTTCAAAACCAAGATGCTCCCTGAAGCTGATCGAACAAATCATCTATCCTCGGGAGTAGGTAACGGTTCTTCATCGTTACCTTATTCAGCTCCCAGTAATCAATGCATATACGGTACGACCCGTCCTTCTTCTTCACAAACAGGATCGAGGCTCCTCATGGTGAACTGCTCCGCCTGATAAAACCCTTGTCTAGCAGCTCTTGCAGCTGTGTAGACAACTCGTGCATCTCGGGAGGAGCCAACCGATACGGTGCCTTGGCTATCGGAGCCGCACCAGGAACCAGGTCAATCCGAAACTCAACCTGTCTCCCAGGAGGTATCCCAGGCAAATCCTCCGGGAATACATCCGGGTACTCTCGTACCACCGGTACATCATCAACCGTCGCCTTACCCTTATCCCGGGTATCCATAACATAGGCGACGTATCCCGTGCAACCCTGCTGGAAGTAGGGCCTCGCTCTCGCTGCTGAACAAAGAATCAGTCCGCGCTGTGGCCTTTCACCCTGAATCACTAACTCTCCCCCGCTAGGAGTGCGAACCCTCACCAACTGTAGCTCACAATCAATCACTGCTCCATTGGAACTCAGCCAATCCATACCCACTATAACCTTGTTCCCTCACAGGGGAATAGGAACCAAATCTATTGGGAACTGCTCGTCAAATAACCGCAGTGTACATCCTCTATGAACTCTCGCGACCCTGACGGTCCTGTCGTCTACTATTTCCACGTCAAGTGGACAATCCAGCTCCCCCGGAGCTCCGCTAAATCGCTTGCTAAGTGCAAGCGATACAAACGATCGGGTAGCCCCCGAATCAAAAAGTACCACAACTGAAATGTCGTTCACTAGGCACGACCCTATAAGCACATACATAGCATAAGTAATAATCACATAAAATGGTAATAAGGAGATGGAGAAGATACATACCGGTAACCACATCCGGAGTCACTCGTGCCTCCTCTGCTGTCAACTTGAAGGCTCTGCTCTTCGCCACTGCCGCCTCGGTCCGGCCCTGACGGCCGTCTGTAATCCTCATAGTAGCAGGAGCGGGTGCCACCACCTTTCCTGCTGATGCAAGACTCGGACACTAGAACTTCTTGTGTCCCCTCTGATTGCAATGGAAGCAAATCAGATCAGATGCTATGGTGTTGGTAGTGGTGGTAGCTGTACAATACTTGCTCATGTGTCCCATCCGGCCGCACTTGAAGCAACCAGAAGTCCCCGCCTTGCACACCCCATCGTGCAACCTGCCACACTTGCCACAACGACTGTGGCTCTGCTGTCCCCTAGACCTGTGATCAGACACCTTGGGCTTTTTGACCGAACCCACTGCACCAGTCGCCGCTTCTGGCTTCCTCTTTCTCTCCATCTCAAGGTCAATCTCCCTCTCATGAGCCCTCACAATCATATCCTCCAGCGTCCTACAGCTAGAGCGACTCACAAACTGATGGATATCACTCCGCAACATCTCATGATATCGGGCCTTTTTCATCTCCTCGTCTGCCACATATTGCGGAACAAGAAGAGCCCTCTCTCTGAACTTGGCGGTAATCTCCGCCATAGTCTCTGTTGTCTGCTGGAGGTCCTGAAACTCTCTAGCAAGCTGCTGCACCTCAATAACAGGTGCAAACTCAGCCCTGAACCTGGTCGTGAAATCGCTCCAGTTCATCGCATCCAACACTGTATCATCTCTAATGGCTCTCCCGACCTCCTCCCACCAATCGCGTGCCCTGTCCTTCAGAAGACAGGATACTAATCTGACCTTGTCCCCCTCGGGACACCTGCTGGTACGGAACGCGTTGGCGACATCAGCCAACCATCTGGTACTCGCAATGGGGTCCCGAGCCCCATGATAGTTGGAATCATGTAATAGGACCACACTGTAATAATATGATAAATGGAGAAATATATTCGACTTTCTCTTAATTCGAATGACTACGTAAAGTTTTAGACTAAAAAAAAAGTGTGCGGATAATCTTATCATATTTTGAGCAAGTTAACACTTTTAGAATGTATACATCAGCAGGATTCCAAACATATAAGATTCATAAAAGTGCAAGTTAATATTGAAGAGTTGTGATTTTTATAGTAAACAAAAATCTACCGCACATAAAAAGTTACAACGTCATAACCTACGAGGAGTATGGTCGGCTTTTAGCTAAAGTCACCAAAAGGATAATCATAGTACTTCTGAAAATAGGAATTTTGAGACAAAGAACGCCTAAAACAGAACTCGAACGAGAGAGTTTTGATTTTTATAAAATCATAATGGATATAAAATATGGGATAAAAATAAAAGTAAAAATTAGCAAAAACGACCAAAAGAAAAGTTAAAGTTTACGTCGAGACCTACACAGGGATATAAGAAATGTTTGAAACAGAGCTCATACGCGGGAGTTAGAAAATTTTGAAATAGAATTCTCGTCATGCGTACACTACTACGTGTGACGCATGGTGTGCGTTTCTGTCGTCTAGATCTGTTAGGATACCGCTGACATGGTGCAGTGTAAAGAGGACACAAACTTAAGGATATGAAACTACTATTTGGAACAAAACCTATGAATGTAGTGATAACATACACAAACTTAAGGATATGAGTTTATTATCATAACATTAGTAAATAAAAAAAAAAACTCTATAAAACGTTTAAAGCATATAAAACTGTGAACTCACCAACATTATGTTGACATTTCAAAACCACATGTATTCTCATGACATGATGGAAGCATGTCCGGAAGCTTATGCGTTATGCTTCTTTATTTTGCCTTTGTATTGTATTTGTACCTCTAACACCTATATAATATTTATTACTTTATAAATAATAAGTAATGTTAGTGTGACAATTTAGTGTGTGTAAGTATATATATATATATATATATATATATATATATATATATATATATATATATATATATATATATATTTGTATATATATATATATATATATATATATATATATATATATATATATATATATATATATATATATATATATATATATATATGATTCAAGGTTCAAACATAGGACAGCCCGACGTTTTCGTCGCCGGCCAGGGGTGCAACAATACCGAGCATGTTGGTTCAACGTATGAGGGCATTGGCGAACCTGTTAGTGATCCAAGCTTTGCGTTTCACCATCAAGGTGAACACTTCGAGGAAACATACCAATCGAGCATGTCGGGCGGTGACCTTATCTTGTCGGTGGAGGTGTTAGATAGAATCGTGGTCCATGTATAAGATGAACTTGCGATGAAATAAATAATGTCTCTAGTGTTTCACTACTGAAACTAATACGTTTAATTTGATATGAAATGTGTTATAGTAAAGTAAGGATTCAGAGACCTTCTCATAGTAGAATGACACGGGTTTTCCATTTTGAATGAGCACACCTCCTATCCCATACTTCGAACAGTCGGTGTGTAGTTCAAACGGTTGTGAGAAGTCTGGTAGTATTAATATTGGTGTGGTGGTGAGTTGGACCATGCAAATTTATTGTGTTTCATGCAATCGGTAATGGGTGACATGATTGCACTGAATTACGATATGAATCATCTATAAAAAGAGGCGAGGCCATGGAAGCTTCTTAGTTTGGTGAATATTTAGGACTCGGTCACGAAAGGATAGCATCAGCTTTGGTATCATCCACATGGAACCCGTCACCTGAAATACCATAACCTAGAAATAGTACCTTAGTTGTCATAAACATGCATTTCTTTATTGAAACATAAATTTCTCGCATCGTAATACGGTCAATACTTCTCGTACGTGTTGAAGATGTGTTTCTAGATCACCACTATAGATCAGGATGTTGTCAAAATAAACGATAACAAACCTGCCAATGAATGGTTGCAAGATTTGGTTCATTATCCACATCAAATTGTTGGGGGCATTGACCAAGCTGAACGACATACCATCCATTCATATAGTCCCTCACATGTTTTGAAAATTGATTTCCACTCAACCCCTAGACGCTTACAGATATGATAATAACCGCTATTCAAATCCATATGCAAAAACATTTTGGCACCGCTGATTTGATCAAGTAAGTCATCAAGGTGAGGAATATGGAAATACTATCGTACAATGATTTTATTGACTACGCGGATATCGACACACATATGCCAAGTGTCATCCTTTTTTGGAGTTAATAGGCTCAGTACAGTAATAGGCTTTCTCGTATGTTTACCTTGTCGAGAATTTCTTCAACTTGCCTTCTGAGTTCCTCATGCTCATGTGGGCTCACACGATAGTGTGAACAGTGGTGGAAGGTTGCCCTAGGTTCTAGGTCTATGTGTTGTTGAATGTCACGAAGCCGAGGGATCCGATTCGGAAGTTCTTCTGGGAACACATTTTTGAACTGATTTAGTAGTGTTGTAACGGAGTCAGGGATTAAGCAAGACTGGTCTACCTAATTTCCGAGAAGGACATAAACTATATTAGATTCTTTTACTTTTACTTTTTCATTGAACTGGACCATGGACAGAAGTTTTGGGTTGGAGTCGCTCGCTGTAATTTTCTCGACCGGTTTGTTTGGAACAAGAACAAATTTAACCCCTTCAAACATAAAATTGTATGAGTTGGCTCGGCCATCATGGGTCACCGTCCTGTCAAATTGCCATGTCTGACCAATCAAAAGATGACATGCGTCCATAGTTATGATTGTTGGATCAGGTGTCTAAGCTCGTCGCTATAATTGGTATAAACTTGAATTGATAGTAGCACAGTCCTTTTGGGTTGCCCTCAAACCCAAAAATTGGACAAGATATTTTTGGAGAGAGAGGTTAATTTATTATTTGATTAATAAACTGAAATAATTGATTTATTAATATATTATGGAAATAATATATTAATTAGAAATATTAATATTTAAATAATATTTAATCCATTGTAATTAATTTTGTGATTAAAATAATTAATTAAAGGTGTAAGGACTAAACTGTAATTATTCAGTAGTTGAACAAGACGCATTCTACAACCTACCTAGAGCCTTGGACGGTTTTAGAAGGGTTTTAGAGGTTCTAGAACTATCTTTGGAGGATAATCATGAAGTTGGATAATTACCAATTCAATATCATATAATTAGATTGGTTTTGGGCTTATCTAGGGTTTCCAAGTCGTACTATATAAAGAGACTAACCCCAAGCATTTTAGGTACTCTTCATTCCCCAAGGGTAGGCTGAAATTCTGATATCCTACCTCATCTCTCCTCAATATCCTTCTTGGTTGTGTTCAGTGTGAACCATTAGAGGCACGACGGTTGTGGTACTTTCTTCCAAAATATCAACAAAAGGATTCTTTGTTGTTTACTTCAACAATCAACTAGGTATGTATTCATACTTATGAATTCATATTTTAATAAGAAAATTTTGTAGTTTTGATAGTTCATAGTATGTTGCCTTTATATGAAAGACATAGATCGTTCCTACGTTGCATGTGCCCTAATCATTTAATTGTTAAATGTTTTTCCGCTTAGTGCATTATTTTCGTAATCTATGTATTCCATCAGTGGTATCAGAGCCTATGACTATCTTTCATGTGATTGCACATTGGTAAATCGATCAAAACAAAATTTTTCGAATTTGTTGCATCTCACGACATGAGCATTGATGTTAACGACGTGAGATCTGTACAAATCCAATTTTTTCGAGATTATCTGCCTAATCTGTTTTATTTGGTAATTATCTGCTTTAAAAATCTTCTGAATCTGAATTTGCTGAATATTTGATGATAAAATACAAGCTTAAAAGTTAGGAGATAAATCTTTGACCTGATTAATTATTTTATTGATTAATATGATTAATTTTTTAAGTGTGTAAATAATTGATTTAGATATTAATTGATCCTAATAATTAATGTCTAATATTATATGGTTTGTATTAAATTTAAATTATATAAATTTTTGAAATTTACTATAAACCATGTATCTTAAAAAAAAGGTTTTAAAATACACCTTATACTATATGTAAAATTAAAAGTCTAATTATTAGTGTATGTATAAGACTAAGTCAATCGAACTGTTAGTACGCCTCATTCACGAAGCTGGTCTATAAGGGAGGATAAGGAAACTGCATGTAAAATTATAGTTGAATGGGTGTCCACTCTCACCCACCGATTCCTTGATTAGTGGAGGGACGTTAGCCTAACGAGTTTGATAGGACAATTAATTCTCATTAAAAGTGTAATGATATTAATAAGTAACTAAACGCTATTATTTAAAAATCTCAATCTTAGTTACTTTTGGAAAATGTGAATTTGTATGCTAACCCATGAAATTGCACATTATACTTTATAGTAGTTAGTGGAGCGCGTGTGGTTAATCGGCACATTAGTAGTGACTGTAAAGAGTAATAATGGGCATCTCAAAAATTATCATTGATTAATAGAGCGCGTTTGGTTAATCGGCACATTAAAATGAGATGATAAATGACATCAATAGTGCCAAGCTAATTTTCATGGCTATTCACATCTTGTTTGTGATCCTGAGTATCCCAGTGACAAATGGAAGAGCATAATTTGAGATTATACATTCCATTAAATGGTCTCAATGAGTCTCAAAAGATCTACGAATTTCACTCAACTTAATTTCATTTAAATTTCGTTTTCTAATGGTGGAAGTGGTAAATCGTCATTTATCTATCTTTATAAAATTTACAATTAGATTACAACATCCCTTTTCTTAGTTGTGAATTTTTTAGTTGGATCCTAGTCTTAATATTTCATTATAGATTGTTATATTAAGGATTTTTCTTATCTGACTAAACCTACCTTTCTTTTACAGATGTCTGATTCAAATGATGCTTATGGTTTCTCCTCCTCTCATAAATTTTCGTTGTTGAACATCTTCTCCAAGGTGAGATCGGATGGCACCAACTATAACGACTAGACGCACAACATCAAAATGGCCATTCATTTCGAGGACAAGGTTTATGTCCTTGAGAAAGAACTTAATGAAATCGATGAAGAGAAGGCCACTCCTGAAGAACTATCCGCCTACAAGAAGCACTACAATGATGCGAAAAAAGTTTCTTGCACCATGGTAGCCAACATGACTCCTAAGCTGCAAAAATTCTATGAGGAATATTGGTCGTACGAGATGAACAAGGACCTTATGGAAAAGTACCACAAGCGAGCTCGTCAAGAAAATTACGAGGTGGTAAATTCCCTCATAGCAAGAAAAATGAAAGAGGGAGGGCCTGTTAGCAACCACGTGCAAAGGACGTAATGATACATGGATCTCTTTTTTAGTCTAAATGTGCATTATGATGAGGAGTTGTCTATTAACATAGTCTTGAACTCCTTACCTAGTTGTTATGATCAATTTATTTTAATCTATCATCTGAACAACAATGAGACCACCTTGGCTCAATTGCACAACCTGTTGGGTTTTGAGCATCCCAACACTCATATGGTGTACATGCAACCCTAGAAACCTTGGATCTATGTTTTACTATGAATACATGCAAATTTTTTTTCCAAGTTTCATAACCTATCTAGCATGGCATGGGGAACTTTAACCATAAAAGCTAGAAGAATTACATACCTTTACATAGTGAGTTGATTCCTTGGAGTTTGAGAGCCAAGCACCAATAATGTGGATGCCTCAAATGGAAATCACAAATCACCACAAACTTTGGAAAAACTATGAGAGTGTATGTTTACTTGTAGAAATCGGCCACCTTCTTACACACACACACAACTAGTGCCATTTCAAGCATCATAAGCTCATTTATATAGTGTGGAGGATTAGGGTTACATCCATGTAAACCCTAATACCCATGACTCTTCCTTTCCAAGGATCCATGGGTTAAAAGCTCCATGGACTCCCATGCATGCCAGCCCATTACAAATGACTATTAGCCCACACTTATATAAATACAAGAGCCCATATTAAATTACTCACCTTTTTTTATCACCAAATTAATTCTTAATTAATTTATGATCAATACTAATTAAATAATATGATTTCATATTAATATATATATATATATATATATATATATATATATATATATATATATATATATATATATATATATATATATATATATATTATAACTTATAATATATTAACAATTCATAAACATACAATTCTCAAAGGTTTAACCATACAAATAGTTCAGGTGACGTGCAACCCAAATGGACCAGGCCGGGTCAGGTCAAGTATATACCAAATAAAGTTATGGACTTAGACACCTTATCCAAAAGTCTCCCACTTGGATAAGTCTAATAACTATATTTGCCTATATTACTTCAGGAACCAACTGACAATCATAGCTCTTAAAATTCTGTTGAACTATGAAGCGCCATTTTAGATAAGTGATCATATAATCCCCTGTTCTCAAGATATCGGTCGGACAAATACATGGAACAACGTCGTATTTATTGTCCATCAGTTTGTTTCCCGATTTCCGATTTGTTTGACATAGAACTAAATTGAACACATCAATTAGGTTCTTACCGGGCCCGGTACATAGGTCAAAACAATATCATCGAGGGGCCCCAATATCGCTTCTAATCCTCCAAGGACTAGAATGACCAGATAAACTTCGACTCATATACTTGTTTCTACTACTTGTTGAATTATACACAAAGGCACGTTTTATAACATCAAGTTACTGATGCGTTTTCGTGCAATCAATGCACACCCAACTCATAGGCAACAACTCATCTCTCTAGGTTTGAAGACTTATATGATATTACCGTCTCACGATCACCCGAGATAAATTCCATGAAGTGATACAAGTGAGCGTGGGTTTATTCCAATACTCATAACTTATGAGCACTCATGAATGTTGTAGCAACCATTACTATGGCTAAACACCTTTAGTCATCTACAAGCCCAATTCATGACAGTCTTGATTCATACCTACTTCCAACATATGACTGACTGTGGAGAATTTGAATAAATTTATTATTTTGGAAGTCAAAACATGCAAAGCTGAAGCAATAGTAAATAATTGACACAAGACAGTAACAGCTTACTCATAAATAAACACACCTTTTATTAATCATCAAATGTCAATTACATTTTACATGTTTCAGAAATAGCTATCTAATCTTTAAAACTAATATCATCCTTCAGCCCGATGCGCCTCGCATGTTGTATATGCCTAACCCTCGTCAGTCCCTTCGTGGGGGGATCTGCATGATTCTCTTCTGATGATACCCTCTTTGACACGAGGAGTCCTTCTTCTATCTTATGTCTTATGAAGTGATATTTTATGTCAATGTGTCTGGATCTGCCATGATCTCTCGGTCCCCTGGGTAAGGCAACCGCACTATTGCTGTCACAGAAAATCTCCATAGGCTCCTTAATAGCTGGTACAACTCCAAGGTCTCCGATGAAGTTCTTCAGCCATATCGCCTCCTTTTCCGCTTCACTCCCTGCTATGTACTCTGATTCATAAGTCGAATCAGCTACCGTCTCCTGCTTGGAACTCTTCCAAGTGATTGCCCCTCCATTTAGAGTAAAGACCCAGCCCGACTGAGAGTGGAAGTTATCCCTATCAGTCTAAAACCTAGCATCACTATACCCTAATACTCTCAAGTCATCATTCCCACCAAGGGTAAGGATCCAATACTTAGTCCTCCGTAGGTACTTGAGAAGATTCTTTACCGCAGTCCAGTGAGCCTTGCCAGGGTTCCCCTGATATCTACTGACCATACTCAAAGCGAAGGCCACATCAGGGCGAGTACAAGTCATAGCATACATGATCGAGCCAACAACGGAAACATATGGTAATCGACTCATCTCAGCTATCTCAGCCTCTGTACTCGGGCTCTGAGCCTTGCTCAGTTTGGCATTGCTTTGGATCAGTAATTCTCCTTTTTTGGAATTTTGCATGTTGAACCTTTTCAACACCTTATCCAAGTAGGTACTCTGACTAAGTCCAATTAGTCTTTTACTCATGTCTCTTAATATCCTTATCCCTAGGATATAGGCAGCCTCTCCAAGATCCTTTATAGCAAAACACTTCCCAAGCAAGGACTTCACCTCCTGTAAGGTTGGGATGTCATTTCCTATGAGCAGTATGTCATCCACATACAACACCAAGAAGCTAACTATACTCCCACTAGCTCTGACATATACGCGGGACTCATCTGTTGGATATAGTGTCTAAGTCCATAACTATATTTGGTATGTACTTGACCCGACCCGGCATGGTCCATTTGGGTTGCACTTCACCCGAACAATTTACGGATAATCTTTTGAGAATAGTATAAGTTATGATTTATTAATATATTATAAGTTCTAATATATTAATATAAAATCATATTATTTAATTAGTGTTGATCTATAATTAATTTAGAATTAATTTAGAGATCAAAAGTATGACTAATTAAATATGGGCTCTTGTATTTATATAGTGTGGGCTAATGCTTATTTGGAATGGGCTAGGCTTGCATGGAAAGTCCATGGATACTCCACGGAGCTTTAACCCATGGATCTCATGGAAATGAAAAGACATGGGTATTAGGGTTTACATGGAGGTAACCCTAATCCACCACACTATATAAAGGAGGCTTTGGTTCTTGAAATTGCACTAGTTGATGTGTTTAAACTAAGAGGGTCGATTTCAAGAAGTTTGTGACTATTCTCTCAAGTTTCCAAGTTTGTGGTGATTTGTGACTTCCATTTGAGGCATCCACATTATTGGTGCTAGGCTCTCAAACTCCAAGCAATCAACTACTACTACAAGGTAAGTAATTCTACTAGTTTTATTTGATTCAAGTACCCCATGCCATGCAAGTTAGGATAAGAACCTTGGAAAAATAATTATTTGCATGTATCTTAGTCAAACATTGATCCAAGGTTTCTAGGGTTGCATGTACACCATAGGAGTGTTAGAATGCTGAAAACCCATCAGTGGTATCAGAGCCTAAGCTTGTTTATTTGATACTTGATGCAAAAAAAAAAAAAAAAAAAAAAAAAAAAAAAACTTGAAAATCGAAGTTTTGTTCAAAAGCTCGTATCAAAATTTCAAGTTTTGTATATGTACTTACGATTCTTGAAATTTTTGATATGAACATTCATAAACATATGATTTTAGAAGATCATAGAAATTATGTGCTAATAATTGATTAGATTAATTCTTGATCTTTATGTGTTTTAATGGAGTCCATAACGAGTTCTTAAGTTATGGATAACCAAAAGTCACATTTATAAATAACCATTAAAAGAACACATAGGTTACAAAAAATGAAGAGTCTTCATTTTTAATAGCCATTAACTCATAAGTTATGAGAAATGAAAAGTTTTGAAAGTTTACAAAACTTGCCCTCAAGTTTTGGAACAAGTAAAGTCATGATTAAAACTTTAGTTCCAACCCTTAGAATTTTAAAAGTTAAAATTCAACCCTTATACTTTATAATATTATAAGTTAATAATATACATATATGTATAAGATCAAGTCGTCTTACCGCTAGTACGCCTCATTCACGAAGCCGGTCTATAAGGGGGGTATAAGGTTGTTGCCTATAAAATGGCAACTTAATGGGTGTCCACTCTCACCCACCGCTTCCTTGATCGGTGGAGGGTCGTTAGTCGAACGGGTAGGACAAGGACTTATAAATTCTCATTAAAAGTATAATGATAATACTAAAGTAACAAAACTTTATTGAATTCCCAATCTTAGTTATTTTAGGAAAATGTGAATAAGGTGCTAATCCATGAAATTACACTTTACACATTGTTTAAGTCGTTAGTGGAGCGTGTGTGGTTAACCGGCACACTAACTTGAACTTAACAAGGTAGGTAAAGGGTGACTTAATGTTTATCATAGTATCGATGGAGCGTGTGTGGTTAACCGGCACGTCGATTGAGGGGTAATACATTAAGGGTACCAAGTAATTTGCATGGTTACTTCACACCTTGTTTTGTGATCCTCGGCATCCCAGTCACAAAACTTGAAGGGCACACTCGAGATTGAAACATGCCATTGAAGAAAGTTCAATGAATCTCAAAGAATCTAGGAGTTTCTAAACCAATTAAAACCTAATTAAATATTTCGTTTTTCATGGTGGAAATTGGTGAATCGTCATTCACCTACCTTCAAATATCTTATAGCTTACATTACGGCATCCCTCTTCTAAGTTATAAAATATTGTGTTAGGTCCTAGCCTTAATATTACATTTGGGTGTTTTGTTAAGGACTATCTCTATATCTAATCTAATCTATTCCCTCTTCTTTTCAGATGTCTTCCAATAACAATGCTTCTGGCTCAAACCCTACTAGCTCCTTCTCTCTCATGAATCTTTGTGGGAGAGTCATCTTTGATGGGTCCAACTTTACAGATTGGATCAGAAACATCAGGATGGTCACTCGGTATGAGAACAAAGAATATGTTCTCGACAAGGAGCTGAAGGTACCCGAGCCAACTGCTATTCCTGAAGAGCTTGCGGAATATGAGGTACATGAAAGAGATGCTACAAAAGTGGCATGCATCATGATGGCCACCATGACAGCCGAGCTCCAAAAGTCCTATGAGGACTATTATCCTTTTGAGATGCACCAGGACTTGATGGACTGCTACCATCAAAGTGCTCGTCAAGAGCGATATGAAATAATCTCCTCCATGATAACAACCCGAATGAAGTATGGTGAACCCATCACGGGCCACATGCAGAACATGAAAAGGTATGTGGACCGTTTACTGAAGCTGAATGTGAACTTCCCTGAGGAGTTAGCAATAGACATCATTTTACACTCCTTGCCATCGTGTTATGATCAATTCCGCATGACATATCACATGAACAAGGAAGAAGTCACCCTCAGCAAACTTCAAGGACTCTTGAAGACCGCCGAAAGTGGTCTAAAGGGTAAGTCGGTTGTTACTACTCCTACTCCTACTCCAACTGCGGCCAATGTCTTCGCAATCGGGCATGGCAAAGGGAAGAAGAGAAAGAACCCTTCTAAGGGTACCAAGGGTAAGACCCTTTAAGGCTCCTCTTCAAGCAAAACCAAGAAAGGTTTTGTCACTCCTTCTGCGAACCCTAATGAGGCTGAATGCTTCTATTGCCATGAAAAGTCGCACTGGAAGTGAAACTGCCCAAAGTACCAGCAAGATTTGAAGGATGGGAAAGTAAAACCCAACCATGCAGGTATATACACTATATTGTCTAATAACTCACCTCATTCTAAGTCTTGGGTCCTTGATACAGGTTGTGGTATTCACATATGTTGTGATTTGCAGGGACTAAAAAGAAGTGAGAATGTGGAGCAGGGAAAGATAAACTTGATCATGGGAAACAGGAAAGCTTCACCTGTCACCAAGATAGGAGTTTATTCCTTAGTGCTAAATAGTGGGTTTACATTAGATTTGAATAAATGTTATTTTTCGCCAGAAATGGCAAGAAATGTTATTTCCTTTCATGCATTGTATAAACAAGTTTTTACCTTTTATTTTGATAATAATAATGGTAGTATTGATGCTTTCTTTAATAATGTTCTTTATTTTAAAGCATTACCTTGTGATGGCGTGTATGAAACTGTATCTGTTGTAGATAATCTAGGAAATAATGTATTGTGTATTAACTCTTCCACTAGCTTAGATAAAGCATCCTTATGGCATTGTCGTCTTGGACATGTAAGCAAGAAACGCATAGGCCAACTCCAAAAGGATGGAGTCTTGGAGTCATTTGACCTAAAGTCAGATGATAGTTGTGAATCTTGTTTGCTTGGTAAAATGACAAAGTCACCTTTTACTGGCACTTGTGCTAGGGGTGAAGGTTTGTTGGACCTCATACACACGGATGTCTGTGGACCTTTCAGAACCGCCACAAGAGATGCTAATCGGTTCTATGTGACTTTTACTAATGATTTTAGTAGATATGGATATGTCTACCTAATCAAGCATAAGTCAGAAACCTTTGAGAAATTCGAAGAGTTTAAGCAAGAAGTGGAGAATCAGTTGGGCAGGAAAATTAAGATGCTTCGATACGATCGTGGTGGTGAGTATCTTAGTACTGAGTTCCTTGACTATCTTAAGGAATGTGGGATTGTCTCACAATTGACACCTCCTAGGACACCGCAGTTGAATGGTGTAGCTGAGAGGCGCAATCAGACCTTGTTGGACATGGTTCGTTCCATGATGAGTCGAGCTTCGCTACCAATCTCATTTTGGGGGTATGCCTTAGAGACTGCCGCCCATATCCTTAATCTAGTCCCTACAAAGAAGGTTGCCAAAACACCTCACGAGGTGTGGATTGGAAAAGTTCCCAATCTAGACCACATCAAGATTTGGGGTGCGAGGCTTTCGTGAGACGCGAGACTCACGATAAGCTCGAACCCCGAAGCGAAAGGTGTATTTTCATCGGCTACCCACAGAAATCCTTTGGTTACATCTTCTACAGACCCAGTGATAATGTGGTCTTTGTAGCAAGAAGAGGATTCTTTCGAGAGAGAGAATTCATGAGCCACGGAGACAGTGGGAGGCAAATTGACCTTGAGGAAATTCAAGAGTCAAGTGGTGAAGGAACCTCAAACCCTAGCCCTCAACCTGAGGAGGAAACTCCTGTTGAGCCGACTGAAGAATCTATACCTCTGAGGCGTTCCACCAGAGTTAGGAATGCACCTGAGCATTATTATGGTTTTCATATTACTGCAGAAGGTCAGACACTTATCAGTGATAACACACTGGTAAATATGGATGAGCCTAACAGCTACACGGAAGCCATGGCAGGCCCTGAGGCTGCTAAATGGAAAAAGGCTATGGATAGCGAGATACAGTCCATGTATGACAATCAAGTTTGGAACTTGGTTGACAATGTACCTGATCGTAAGATAGTTGGGTGCAAATGGATCTTCAAGAAGAAGACCGACATGGATGGTAATGTACACACTTATAAGGCACGACTGGTTGCAAAGGGTTATTCTCAATCTCCGGGAGTTGATTATGATGAGACCTTTTCACCAGTGGCCAAGATTAAGTCTATTAGGGTTCTGTTAGCCATTGCTGCATTTCATGATTATGAAATATGGCAAATGGATGTCAAAACCGCTTTCCTTAATGGAAAGTTGGCTGAAGATGTTTACATGGTTCAGCCAGAGGGTTTTGTCAGTACAGAGTACCCCAGTAGAGTGTGTAAGCTCGAGAAATCCATTTATGGATTAAAACAGGCACCTCGCAGATGGAATCTTTGCTTTGATGAGAAAGTCAAAGAATTTGTCTTTTCAAGGAGTGAAGATGAATCTTATGTCTATATCAAGGCTAGTAGGAGTATAGTCAGCTTTTTGGTACTGTATGTGGATGATATACTACTCAAAGGAAATGACATCCCAACCCTGCAGGAAGTAAAGTCCTGGCTTGGGAAGTGTTTCGCTATGAAGGACCTTGGAGAAGCTGCCTATATCCTAGGGATAAGGATTTTGAGAAACATGAGTAAAAGACTAATTGGACTTAGTCAAAGCACCTATGTGGACAAAGTGTTGAAAAGGTTCAACATGCATAACTCCAAGAAAGGAGAGTTACCCATCCAGAGTAACGCCAGATTGAGTAAGACACAAAGCCCTAGTACTGAGGCTGAGATAGCAGAAATGAGTCGAATACCTTATGCTTCCGCTGTAGGATCGATCATGTATGCTATGACATGTACTCGACCTGATGTAGCCTTTGCTTTGAGCATGGTTAGCAGGCATCAAGGGAACCCTGGCAAGGCACACTGGACTGTGGTAAAGAATATCCTCAAGTACCTACGGAGGACTAAGGACTGGGTCCTTACCCTCGGTGGCAGTGAGGACTTGAGAGTTGTAGGGTACAGTGATGCTAGCTTTCAGACTGACATGGATAATTTCCGCTCTCAGTCGGGCTGGGTCTTTATTCTAAACGGAGGGGCAATTACTTGGAAAAGTTCAAAGCAGGAGACAGTGGCTGATTCCACTTGTGAATCAGAGTATATAGCAGCAAGCGATGCAGCAAAGGAGGCTATTTGGCTAAAGAACTTCATCGAAGACCTTGGAGTTGTACCAGCTATAAAGGAGCCAATGGAGATTTTCTGTGACAGCAATAGTGCGGTTGCCTTAGCCAAGGAACCAAGAGATCATGGGAGATCCAGACACATTGACAGAAAATATCACTTCATCAGACATCGAATAGAAGAAGGAATCCTCATGGCAAAGAGGGTATCATCGGATGAGAACCCAGCAGATCCCCTCACGAAGGGACTGACTCGGGCTAAGCATCTCCAGCATGCTCGAAGCATAGGGCTGAAGGATGATATTAGTTTTAGTAGTTAGATAATCTTGAAATTTGTAAAATGTAATTGACATTTGATGATAAATAAAAGCTGTTATTTATGAGTAAAGTGTTGCTATCTCTTGTCAATCGTTTACTATTATTTCTTTTTGCATGTTTTGACTTCCAGAATAATTAGGTTATAGTTTATATCATATTATTCAAACTCTCCACAGTCGGTCATATGTTGGAAGTAGATATGAATCAAGACTGTCATGGGTTGGCTTGTAGAGGTCTAAGATGTTAGACAAAGCGGGGCTACAACACTCATGAGTGCTCATAAGTTATGAGTATTGGATTCAACCCATGCTCACTTGTATCACTTCATGGAATTTATCTCGAGTGATTGTGAGACGGTAATATCATATAAGTCTTCAAACCTAGAGATATGATTTGTTGCCTATGAGTTGGTTATGCATTGATTGCACGAAAACGCATTGGTAACTCGATGTTATAAACCGTGCTTTTGTGTGTAATTCAACAAGTAGTAGAGCAAACATATGAGTCGAAGTTTATCTGTTCCTTCTAAGATTAGAAGCGATATCTGGGCCCTTCGATGATTTTATTTTGACCTATGTACCGGGCCCGGTCAGAACTAAATTGATGTGTTCAGTTAAGTTCTATGTCAAACAAATCGGAAATCGGGAAACAAATGCTGGACAATAAGCAAGACCATGTTCCATGTATTTGTCCGGCTGATATCTAGAACAGAGGATTATATGATCACTTATCTAAAATGGCGCTTCATAGTTCAACATAGTTTAAAGAGCTACGATTGTTGATCGGTTCCTGAAGTCATACTTGCAACTATAGTTATTAGACTTATCCAAGTGGGGGACTGTTGGATATAGTGTCTAAGTCCATAACTATATTTGGTATGTACTTGACCCGACCCGGCATGGTCCATTTGGGTTGCACTTCACCCGAACAATTTACAGATAATTTTTTGAGAATAGTATAAGTTATGATTTATTAATATATTATAAGTTCTAATATATTAATATAAAATCATATTATTTAATTAGTGTTGATCTATAATTAATTTAGAATTAATTTAGAGATCAAAAGTGTGACTAATTAAATATGGGCTCTTGTATTTATATAGTGTGGGCTAATGCTTATTTGGAATGGGCTAGGCTTGCATGGAAAGTCCATGGATACTCCATGGAGCTTTAACCCATGGATCTCATGGAAATGAAAAGACATGGGTATTAAGGTTTACATGGATGTAACCCTAATCCACCACACTATATAAAAGAGGCTTTGGTTCTTGAAATTGCACTAGTTGATGTGTTTAAACTAAGAGGGCCGATCTCAAGAAGTTTGTGACTATTCTCTCAAGTATCCAAGTTTGTGGTGATTTGTGACTTCCATTTGAGGCATCCACATTATTGGTGCTAGGCTCTCAAACTCCAAGCAATCAACTACTACTACAAGGTAAGTAATTCTACTAGTTTTATTTGATTCAAGTACCCCATGTCATGCTAGTTAGGATAAGAACCTTGGAAAAATAATTATTTGCATGTATCTTAGTCAAACATAGATCCAAGGTTTCTAGGGTTGCATGTACACCATAGGAGTGTTAGAATGCTGAAAACCCATTATCATCTTCACTTCTCGAAAAGCCAAACTCTTTGACTTTCTCATCGAAACAAAGATCTCATCTGCGAGGTGCTTGTTTCAATCCATATATGGATTTCTCAAGCTTACACACTCTATTAGGGTACTCTGTGCTGACAAAACCCTCTGGCTAGCTCATGTAAACATCCTCAGCCAACTTCCCATTAAGGAAAGCGGTTTTGACATCCATTTGCCATATTTCATAGTCATGAAATGCAGCAATGGGTAACATAACCCTAATAGACTTAATCTTTGCTATTGGTGAAAAGGTATCATCATAATCAACTCCCGGAGTTTGAGAAAAGCCCTTTGCAACCAGTCGCGCCTTATAAGTGTGTACATTACCATCCATGTCGGTCTTCTTCTTGAAGATCCATTTGCACCCGATTGTCTTACGACCTGGTACATTGTCAACCAAGTTCCAAACTTGATTGTCATAGATGGACTGTATCTCGCTGTCCATAGCCTCTTTCCATTTAGCAGCCTCAAGGCCTGCCATGGCTTTCGTGTAGCTGTTAGGTTCATCTACATTTACCAGTGTACTATCACTGATAAGTGCATCACCTTCCACAGTAATATGGAAACCATAGTAATGCTCAGGTGCATTCCTAACTCTCGTGGAATGCTTCAGAGGTACAGACTCATCAGTTGGATCAACAGGAGTTTCCTCCTCAGGTTGATTGCTGGGGTTTGAGGTTCCTTCACCACTTGACTCTTGAAGTTCTTCAAGGTCAATTTTCCTCCCACTGTTTCCTTGGCTCATAAACTTTCTCTCACGAAAGACCCATCTCCTTGCCACAAAGACCACATTCTCACTGGGTCTATAGAAGAGGTAACCAAAGGATTTCTGTGGGTAGCCGATGAAAATACACCTCTCACTTCAAGGTTCGAGCTTATCGTGAGTCTCGCGCCTCACGAAAGGCTCGCAGCCCCAAATCTTGATGTGATCCAAGTTGGGAACTTTCCCAGTCCACATCTTATGAGGTGTGTTGGCAACCCTCTTTGTAGGGACTAGATTAAGGATATGGGCGACAGTCTCTAAGGCATACCCCCAAAAAGATATTGGTAGCGAAGCTCGACTCATCATGGAACGAACCATGTCCAACAAGGTCCGATTACGCCCCTCAGCCACACCATTCAACTATGGTGTCCTGGGAGGTGTCAATTGTGAGACAATCCCACACTCCTGAAGATAGTCGAGGAACTCTATGCTAAGATACTCACCACCTCAATCGGATCGAAGCATCTTAACGTTCCTGCCCAATTAATTTTCTACTTCATTTTTAAACTCTTTAAACCTTTCAAATGTCTCTAACTTATGCTTGATTAAGTAAACATAACCATATTTACTATAATCATCAATAAAATTCACATAATAGCGATTAGCATCCCTTGTGGCGGTTTTGAAGGGTCCACATACATCAGTATGTATAAGGTCCAACAAACCCTCACCCCTTTCACAAGTACAAGTGAAGGGTGATTTTTTCATTTTCCCAAGCAAACAAGATTCACAACTATCATCTGCCTTTAGGTCAAATGACTCCAAGACTCCATCCTTTTGGAGTTGGCCTATGTGTTTCTTGCTTACATGTCCAAGAAGAAAATGCTACAATGATGCTTTATCCAAGCTAGTAGAGGAATCAATATATAACACATTATTTCCTAGGTTATCTACAACCGACACAGTTTCATACACACCATCAAAAGGTAATACCTTAAAATAAAGAACATTATTGAAGAAAGCATTAATACCACCACAATCATTATCAAACGAAAAGGTAAACCCTTGTTTGTACAAACCATGAAAAGAAATAATATTCCTCGCCATTTCGGACGAGTAAACACATTTATTCAAATCTAACTTTAACCCATTACATAGCAACAA
The DNA here is from genome assembly GCF_052849685.1 of Lactuca virosa. Taxonomy (NCBI): domain Eukaryota; kingdom Viridiplantae; phylum Streptophyta; class Magnoliopsida; order Asterales; family Asteraceae; genus Lactuca; species Lactuca virosa. Next base: position 121,926,927 of record NC_136432.1, on the reverse strand, counting down.
AGTATAAACTCCAATCTTGGTAACAAGTAAAGCCTTCCTATTCCCCATGATTAAGTTTATCTTCCCGTGCTACACATCCTCACTTCTTCTTAGGCCCTGCAAATCACAACATATGTGAATACCACAACCTGTATCAAGGACCCAAGAGTTAGAGTATGGTGAGTTATTAGAAAATATAGTGTAAATACCTGCATGGGATGGTTTCACTTTCCCATCCTTGACATCTTGCAAGTACTTTGGGCAGTTTCGCTTCCAGTGCCCCTTATTCTAGCAATAGAAGCAATCAGCATCCTTAGGGATGGCAGAAGGAGTAGCAGAACGACCTTTGGTTCCAGTTGATCAGGAGCCATCAAGAGACTTTCCCTTGGTACCCTTCGAACGTTTCTTCCTCTTATTGGAAGTCTTATGAGATTCCAATTAAAAGCTAAATAGTGAAATTTAGTGAAAATATAAAATTTGAAATAAGTAAAATTTTATTATTGAAAGTTGTAGATAATCTCGTTAGAAACATGTAGGCGAAAACCTCGTCGAAATCCGAGTTATAACGAAGAAGTTATGATCAATCGAAGATCCGCAATAAAACCGGCACGGTGCCGAATGACGTAAAAAGTGAGTTTTTTATAAACTACTTTTTAGCCTTAGTGATCTAAATGAAAGTCGTAGTATTCGTCAAACCGAGAAGTTCGATAAAAAGAACGCCAAAATCTGACTTCGTATGATGAAGTTATGATTTTTCTAAGTTTCAGCTTAGTAGTAGACAGCTAAAAACTCGAATTTTAGATCGAGTGATTTTTAGCCGACACAACCTAAACGAGAATCGAAGGTCTCGTCATTAGCAGTACAACGGTAAAAAGTCTGACGAAAACGGACGTCGGATGAAGAAGTTATGAATTTTTAACGGATTTACCAGTCCTGGTCTGTTAAAAATAATAATATAAAAATAAATTCAAAATTTTCCGATGATGTCTAAACGAAAGTTGTAGAGCATAATTTTCTCTACACGTGCATATAAAGAACGTCAAAAACGGAGCCCGTATGAGAAAGTTATGGATTTTACAAAATTGGGCACAATTTTCGAAAAATTTCGCAAGAGTCATCTTTGGACACGTCACCCTCGCATGCGAGGCTTCCAAGTGTCGGACATGTGCTTGCTGCTGATTGGACCGCAGTACAAGTGTCACCCGCTGATTGGTCCGAAGTGCTGGCCCGAACCGAGGAGCACCGCGTCATCCGACCATTCCGAGGCTCGCTGGTGTCCATCCGAAGCGCGCCAGCTGCCAAGTCCGAGCCTCGCCCTTCTGCCGCGTGGCCTTCGCACCAGCTGCCTCCTCGCATGCGAACCACGTGCTCGCTTCTCATTGCCTCGGATCCGAGCCTTCGGACCTCCTCCCTATAAATAGGAGCCTTGCGAGATTACCCGGGTATTTTGAGAATTTTGCCATTTTTCACCCATTATTCCATATTTTTACTATTTTGACTTCCCCCGAAGCCCCGAGATTAATTCCAATGCCCGAAACACGCCACGAGATTCCCGAGAAGCCCAAAAAATTTATCTTTTCGGTTTCAAAGCCCAACCCTCGCAGAGCCCGGTTTCCAAGAAAACTCCCGGTTTTCAACGACGAAAGTCAAATTTAGAGCCGAAATGCTGCACAAATTATTATTTTGACCCCCGGTTATTTCAAGGTGAGTTTAATATATAGGAAAAATTGTATGTTATGTGTTATATGTGCTATGTGTTTTTCCATGTTATCATCTCGAGTTATTATTTCCGATATTTTTATAGCAAGGTTGTACCTTTGACTTGAACTGTATGACATAGGCATCACTTGGGTATTGGTATGAACCGTTGACCATGAAGTGTATGACATAGGCATCACTTTGGCTTCGGTAGTATTCTTAGATAAGGCTGAAAGCTTGAATATTCTTGCAAAATGATATTCTTGAGTATTTTTTGTGTTATTTTTATTCGTTATTTTAATAGCAAAAGAAATACCTTTGACCATGTGATCAGTGAAAGGACTTAGATTCATATTGGTACTGGTATGTAGCCACTGGCCATGTAGAACATGTCTCCGTAAGAGAATGATTTCTATTCTATGGTATTGGCAAAAGGTTAGACAAGGCTATCAGCCTGAAATCTACCAAAATGTTAATCCGAAGTTGTATGTCTTCTGTGCCATTTGGGCCGAAGATTTATTGATGTATATCAAGTATGGAAAGTTTGTCACATGATTCACATATGCCTTTGTTGTTCCTTGTTCCTCTTTGCTTCTGCCATATTGAAGTATATATATGTCATAACGTTATATTGTATCTATTATTGAACTCACTAAGCGTCACCGCTTACCCTCTCAATGTTTAACAAATTTGCAAGAGATAAGTAACGAGTGTAGTCATATACTGTTGAAAGGCTTAGAATAGTTTGTAATAGTACTTTTGTACTCCAGTTTATGTTTGTATAGAATTACAATATCCTGGGTAGTTATGTAAAATCTTAAAACATAGTCGGTTTGTATCCAATCTTTTGTAATCACTTTATCAATGTAAGATATTGTTTTATGAATATGCATGTAGCATGTTTTGGAATAACTATATTGTCAAGTATAAAAGTTTGGGTCTTTCAGAAATATGAAAGTCAAGAAAGGGGTCCTCTCAATCATGGTATCAGAGCAGTGGTTTAAGTGAACTAAATACCACGGATTGGTATTTAGACTTAAACTATTGGAAGTTCAATATATGAACTCAATCATTGTAAATATATGGATACAAACCATAGGAAATACTTAAGTGGGGTATTGGGTAGTGATAAACCCTAGTATTCTAAGATATTAAGTCACTTCAGAAATTTTAGAAAATTAGTTTATATGAACTAGGAATTTTGAGAATTTCTAGATTTAAACATAAATTGTTAAGTGATGATACAATATGTATCTGGTATACTTTAGGTTGGACACCTAATGGACACAAGCACTAGAATAGTAAGAGGGGATATGCCTTATATTCTAAGATGTGCTAAATGATAAGTAAATATAGCATGATTTAGGTTTCATACCTATATTGCTATTATTTGAGAAAGTTTAAGGTCTGTTACCGACCTTGGTTTAGATGTGAAAATTATATGTTCAGAATTCTAAGAATTTCTGTATTAGAATTTACATGAAACTTTTCGAAGTGATAAAGAGACTTATGATAGTTGACATCGATAAGTTTATAAATAAACAATCGCGGGATATCGTAAAATAATAAATATAAAGTATTATCGTAAATAGTGTATTAATACCAATAGAGTGGTATTATACATTTAAAGTATGTTTGATATATAATAACATCTTTGGAAGAAAGATGTGCGTTTGAAACACGTTTGGGTGAGATAAATGTGTTGGTACAAATCCATGAAGTTTTCCCATTGCTGTCCCGATTGAAGCATTGATTGTTTATAGAAATCGGAAGAACCGAAGTTGGTGATAAATACTTCGACAATATTGAAATTTATGTGGTACAAGATTTAGAAGAATTAAATGAAGATCAAAGGAAAGGCTAATGAGGTTTTCAGACTCATTAGGCCAAGACTTTGTGATGTAGTATGTAGTTCGAGTGGTAACATTATACAGGATGCTCAGACTTAGTATTTAATAATACTGAGTGATGATTGACTTCTATCACATCATTATAGAAATTCCATTGTGTGTTAAGCCGACTTTAACATACATGATTAGGATGGTGAAATAGGTTATTTGGCTGTGAAAAGGCTGAGTGGCTTACTTATTAGAGTAAGGTAGAGTACTTAGTTGAAGAAGATATACACTCATATTATTATATGAGAAGAGATGTTGTAGTTAGGAATGACAGAGAACCAAGTTGAAAGCTAGTCGAGCTTGCTGAGATGCAGCTATAATGCAGACCTCTTAGGATAGACTCCTATGAAGTAAACTTAAAAGATACAACCATGTGAAGAAGACTTACTCAGATACAGGAATGACGATGTCATGAAAGGATAATGAAACCAACAAATATGCATGATGGTTTGCATGAGGTAGAACATGATGCAAGTAGTTGAAAACCGTTTATCTCTACACTGCTAGAGTAATTTTTGGTATAGTGTATCTTGTAGAGTAGACACTACCCGAGAAAGAATTTATATGAAGAATTGGAAGTAAAATTCTATCGACCTATGAAAAAGTATTAGAATATGCTAGATCAAGCATATGCGTGAGAAGAATCCTAGAAGGCGAGTATAGGTAATCCAAGATATGTTTGATAGAAACGCGAAAACCCTAGTTGAGTCTAGGAGAAATTGTTGTATGTACTTGTTTGAACACACTTAGGTGTGAAAATTTGCTTTGTGAAAACTTTTGAATGGTGACTTGGGAACTGCGAGACAATACTTGGGACGAGTATGAGTAGGTGTGAATAGTAGTAGAGGCCTATACTACTGGAAGCACAGGACTCACACTTGGATCAGGTAAAGTCATAAGGTTACCAAGAAGCTAGTAAATGATTCCGTTTTATTCATGTGTGTCGTTACCTTCGTTTCGGTAATGACTAAGAAGATAATTATCGTTTAAATCTTAATGTCATAAAGAGTGGAGTCCGATTAATATAAATCTACAAAGATAAAGTTGATTAGTTTAGAAATCCATATATTGAGTAATGACGAAACTTCAGTCAAGAAGGAGACAGTCGAGATGGTCGATAGAAATATAACAATCTTCATTAAAGAATTGAGCAATCATTAGCCAGAGATGTGACTTGCTATGTGGTGTTACTGGCCACAAGAAATGTTTCCGCCCTACTCTTACTAGTCAAATGGTGGGGAGTTAAGTTTCTGTTCAACAATCAAAGAGTACTCCAACTAAAAAGGAGGAGGTGCCAAAAGCTAAAAGATGTATATGTCCGAAAGCACGAATTAGAGATACGTGGTGCTATTCTTTCTGTTCCAAAGCATTCACATGTTGATAAACTCTTTTCATTTTCTTTATTCCATCAGCTTGATTTATTCGATCTGATTCCAATACAAGAGTTTGCTTCGTTATGTGTTTTGTGCGTTATAAAATCAAAGGCCATTAGAATAAGACCATACGAGTTGTTGTTATAGCAAAAGTAAAGGCCTTATCTTGGGTTTAGTCTATAAACCAAGAAGGAGCAGGAGTCTGCAATGAGAATTGAGTTTTAACTCAAAGATTAGGATCGAAGGCCCAATAGAGAAAGATGAGCGGGTGCAAGTTTGAGCACCGCTAGTAATTAAGAAGTTTGAAGAGTTTGACAATCGTTTGGCAAACCAAAAGTTAAATATTGTCACACCCCAAAACCAAGAACGGCGGAAACGTACTGGGGCGTAGGACGTCATGTAAAGTATCACAACAGTGTAAAGTAGTAAACAAGCAACAACATCATCCATTGCATTAATAGTAGAATTTTAATACATGTGTGTTCTTTCATAGTATACGACATGATAATAAGAAATCAAAATAAAAGACGAGTCTTGATTGCTCCGTCTTCTCAAAACCTGGTCATCGTACCTACATACTGGTGACTTGAGAATACAAGTTATTTTGAAAGCGAGTATCAGCTTTAAAGCTGGTGAGATCATATGTATTTTAGTGTCATTGATTTGTAAAACTGTAAAGAAAAGACTTGTAATTGTTTTATGAAAACTTTATATAAGTATGAAAAACCCTAGAAAATCCCATATTTCATATTAGTATAAAAGCAGTCTTCTATCAAGACTCGACTGTTTTGAAGGTTTGCACTTCTGCAAAAATGAAGGTTTTTTCCCCTGGTATAACTATTATTATCTAAATATAGCTATACATAAACGTGTATGTGATAAAATCACAAAGTAACTGTAATAGGGAAAATAATATTTTACCTCAGCAGTGACACTACTGGCTATAAAGTGAATGAAATGCAGACTCCAGATGGTATTAAATGAACAATACGCCTCGAAAATTCTAAATGAATGAATGCAGACTCCAGGTGGTATTAAACGAACAATACGCCTCGAAAAGTCTAAATGAATGAAATGCAGACTCCAGGTGGTATTAAATGAACAATACGCCTCAAAAAGTCTAAATGAATGAAATGCAGACTCCATGTCGTATTAAATGAACAATACGCCTCGAAAAGTACAAATGAATGAAATGCAGACTCCAGGTGGTATTAAATGGACAATACGCCTCGAAAAGTCCAAATGAATGAAATACAGACTCCAGGTGTATGATGGTCAGTGCCGTGGGTGGTAGTGTATGTACTAGTGCATCTTCATATAGTATACAATAGTGTCTCTTCATATAGCATGTAATATATTTGTATAGACTCATGAATGAACTGACTCTTGTGTGATTCCTTGCACTAGGAATAGTAAATAGTATCTCCTAACTATACCCATTATACATACTAGTAATATATGTATTTGAATAAATGGAAGTATACCTTTGCTACCCAAAGGTACTGAACTGACTAATAGAACTTTTGATGGGTTTGGTACAAACAATCGTATGTGTGCATGCAACCCTAGATTTGGATCTATGTTTTCTCTATTAGATACACAACATTATGAACACATGAAGAACCCTAGCGTGCTCCTAGTATTTTCGAAATTCATATAGTAGGATAGATCACATACCTCTTGTTGTTATATTGCAATAACAACTCAAATCTTCAAACCCTAAGTCTTGAAAGCAAGTACCACAAGTGTAGTACCTCTAATGGCTCACAAACACCACAAGCAAATGGAGAGGCAATAGAGAGAGAAGAGAGGAGGTAGAAATCGGCTCTAGGAACCCTAGGGATCAAGTGGACGATTTCTATAGCCTTAGGGGTCTTTATATAGGGTAGAGATTAGGGTTTCAGTCCTTATCCTTATCTAGTTGCTTGCCCACCAAGTAACCAAAAGATAAGCCTTGAAAGCCCTATCCTTGGACGATTTCAAGGTTCCTTATCCCTTGAATTCGTCCAACCTATATCTAGGGTAACCATTGCCCTACTTTGCAACTATCATATAATTACAATTCAGCCCCTCTAGTTTAATTAATTACACTTGATCACAAAATTAATTGTTAATTAATTATTGACCAATATTAATTAAACAAATATGATTTCTCCTTTAATATATTATTCTTATAATATATTAATAAATCATACTAACCTCTTTCTCTATTTATTTCTCCAGTCAAGTTGCTTTGGTGAAGGCAACCCAAAAGGATCATGCACAACCGGGTCAAGTACTTACCAAATATGGTTACGGGCTTAGACACTAATCCAACAGTCTCCCACTTGGATAAGTCTAGTAACCACAAATGCAAGTACAACCTCGTTAGCAATCGTAGCTCTCAAAGACGCTGTCGAACTCTGATCTTATCAGTAACATGTCATTTAGATAAGGGATCGTATAGTCCTCTGTTTAGATATCGTGCGGACAATCTCATGAAACGTTGTCATACTTATTGTCCAGCAGTTTGTTTCTCGATCTCAGATTCATTTGACATAGAACTTAATTGAACACATCAATTCAGTCCTGACCGGGCCCGGCACATAAGTCAAATCAAATCATCGAGGGGCCCTGATATCGCTTTTACCCTCTTAGGATAAAAGTAACAGATAAACTTCGACTTATATGCATTTACTATTCACTAATCAATTATACACAACAATACGTTTTATGACATCAATTTACTGATGCGGTTTCGCATTATCAATGCACAATTAATTAGTAAACAATAAACCATATATCTTGGTTTTAAGACCATATGATATTATCGTCTTGCGATCACTTGTGGTACATTCCATAAAGTGATTCCAGCAAGCGCGGGTTTATTCCAATGCTCAAACCTTTTTTCATAAGCACTCATGAATGTTGTAACAAACCTTTGTTATGTCTAATACCTTTCAGACAATCTACACACCAATTCATGACAGTCTTCATTCATACCTACTTCCAATATATGAACGACTGTGGACCGTTTGAATGATTCGATTATTCTTAATAAACTCAATCATTCTGGAAGTCAAAACATGCAAAGTGAAACGATAGTTAAACAATTAACATAAGATAGAAACCATTAAATAATACTCCTTTATTTAATCATCAAATGTCAATTACATTTATCTATTACAAGTTTCCAAACTATCTAATCCAAACTAATATCGTCCTTCAGCCCAATGCTCCTAGCGTGCTGCAAGTGCTTAACCCTACTCAGTCCCTTTGTAAGCGGATCTGCTGGGTTATCCTCTGACGATATCCTCTTAACTACGAGGTGTCCTTCTTCTACTCGATGTCTAATAAAGTGATATTTTCTGTCGATATGTCGAGATCTACCATGATCCCTCGGTTCCTTGGTCAAGGCAACCGCTCCTTCATTATCACAGAAAATTTCCATAGGCTCCTTTATGGCAGGTACAACTCCAAGGTCTCCAATGAAGTTCTTCAACCATATCGCCTCCTTTGATGCTTCGCTCGCTGCAATGTACTCTGATTCGCACGTTGAATCAGCTACGGTTTCTTGCTTGGAACTTTTCCAAGTCACTGCTCCTCCATTAAGGGTAAAGACCCAGCCCGACTGCGAACGGTAGTTGTCCCTGTCGGTCTGGAAGCTGGCGTCACTATACCCTCGCACCTTTAAGTCATCACTCCCTCCGAGAACCAAAAACCATTCCTTGGTCCTCCGAAGATACTTAAGGATGTTCTTGACTGCGGTCCAATGCGCTCTGCCAGGGTTCCCTTGATATCTACTGACCATGCTCAAAGCAAAGGCCACATCAGGGAGAGTACAAGTCATAGCATACATGATTGAGCCAACTGTGGAAACGTAAGGTACTCGGCTCATGTCTGCTATCTCGGCTTCGGTACTCGGACTTTGAGTCTTACTCAACTTGGCATTACTTTGTATCGGTAATTCTCCCTTCTTTGATTTTTCCATACTAAAACGTTTTAGTACCTTATCCAAGTAAGTATTCTGACTAAGTCCTATTAGTCTCTTACTTCGCTCTCTCACTATCCATATTCCCAAAATATAGGAAGCCTCTCCGAGGTCCTTCATAGCGAAGCACTTCCCGAGCCAGGACTTAACCTCCTACAGAGTCGGGATGTCGTTTCCTATGAGTAGTATGTCATCGACATACAAAACGAGGAAGCTAACTATACTCCCACTGGCCTTGACATATACACATGATTCATCTTCACTTCGTACAAATCCAAACTCTTTGACTTTCTCATCGAAGCAAAGATTCCATCTGCGAGATGCTTGCTTAAGTCCATAAATGGACTTCTCAAGCTTGCACACTCTATTGGGATGCTTCGTATCGACAAAACCCTCTGGCTGAGCCATGTAAACATCCTCAGCCAACTTCCCATTAAGGAAAGCGGTCTTGACATACATCTGACATATCTCATAATCATGAAACGCGGCAATGGCTAGCATCACCCTAATAGACTTTATTTTAGCAACTGGCGAGAAGGTCTCATCATAGTCAACTCCGGGAGTTTGAGTAAAGCCCTTCGCAACCAATCGCGCCTTATATGTGTGCACATTCCCATCCACGTCGGTCTTCTTCTTGAAGATCCATTTGCACCCAACCGTCTTACGTCCGGGCACATTGTCAACCAAATTCCAAACTTGGTTGTCATACACTGACTGAATCTCGCTGTCCATCGCCTCTTTCCATTTTGCAGACTCTGGGCCTGCCATGGCTTCCTTATAGCTATTAGGTTCATCTAGATTTATTAGTGTACCATCATTAATATACGTGTCCCCTTCGGTAGTAATATGAAAACCATAAAACTGGGGTTGAACTCTAACTCTTTCGGAACGTCTAAGAGGTAAGGACTCGTTAATTGGTTCAACCGGAGTTTCCTCCTAGGGTTAAGCGCCAGCGATAGAGGTTCCTTCATCACTCGACTCTTGAATCTCTTCAAGATCGATTTGCCTCCCACTGTCTCCTTGGTTTATGAGTTCTCGCTCTCGGAAAACCCCTCTCCTCGCAACGAAGACAACATTGTCACCCGGTCTATAGAAGAGATATCCAAAGGATTTCTGTGGGTAGCCGATGAAAATACATCGCTCACTACGAGGTTCAAGCTTGTCGTGAGTCACTCGTTTTACGAAAGCCTCACAACCCCAAACCTTGGTATGTGCCAACGAGGGAGCTTTCCCTGTCCACATCTCGTGAGGTGTTTTGGCAACCTTCTTTGTCGGGACTAAGTTAAGGATATGGGCGGCAGTCTCTAAGGCATACCCCCAGAATGAGATAGGTAGTGAAGCACGACTCATCATGGAACGAACCATGTCCAACAGGGTTCGATTACGCCTCTCTGCCACACCATTCAGCTGTGGTGTCCTAGGTGGCGTCAATTGCGAAACTATTCCGCATTCCTTGAGATAATCGTGGAATTCAAGACTTAGGTACTCTCCTCCTCGATCGGATCAAAGCATCTTGATTTTCCTGCCCAATTGATTCTCCACTTCATGTTTGAACTCTTTGAATTTTTCAAACGTTTCTGACTTGTGCTTGATTAAGTAAATATACCCATATCTACTATAATCATCGGTGAAAGTCACATAGAAGCGGTTCGCATCCCTTGTGGTGGATCTAAAGGGACCACACACGTCGGTGTGTATGAGATCCAATAAACCCTCACCCCTTTCACAAGTGCCAGTGAAGGGTGACTTGGTCATCTTTCCAAGTAAACAAGACTCGCACGTGTCATCGTCCCTAAGGTCGAATGACTCCAACACTCCATCCTTTTGGAGTTGGGCTATGCGTTTCTTGTTGGCATGTCTAAGACGACAATGCCACAAGCATGCTTTATCCATACTATTGGAAGAATCCATATACAATACATCATTTCCTAGGTTATCCACAACCATAACAGTTTCATAAATTCCATTACAAGGCAATGCTTCAAAATATAAAACACCATTTAGATAAGCATAAATCGAACCATTCTCATTATTAAACGAATATCTAAATCCTTGTTTAAACAAACCATGAAATGAAATGATGTTTCTTGCCATATCTGGCGAGTAGCAACAATTATTTAAATCTAAACCTAATCCATTACTAAGCACTAGAGAATACACTCCAATCTTGGTGACAGGCGACGATCTTCTGTTCCCCATGATAACCACATCCTGTATCAAGAACCCAAGAAATAGCATGCGATGAATCATTAGATTTAATTGTGTAAATACCTGCGAAAGATGGCTTGATCTTCCCATCCTTGATGGCTTGCAGATATTCCGGGCAGCTTCTCTTCCAATGCCCTATTTTGTGGCAGTGGTGGCACTCTGCCTCCTTTGGGTTCGAGTTGGGCTTGGCAGGACCAACTTTTGTCCCACTATAAGAGGAACCATCTTGGAACTTTCCCTTGTGGTGGCTCTTTGAAGGAGCCTTCCTCTTCTTGCCCCTCACTTGCCCAATAGCCAAAACAGGAGCAGCGGGTGGAGTGGGAGTTAATGCAACAGACTTGTCCTTGAGGTTGCTCTCAGCAGTCCTTAGGAGCCCTTGGAGTTTACTTAGGGTGACCTATTCCTTGTTCATGTGGTAGGTCATCCTAAATTGGTTGTAGCACGAGGGCAAGGACTGAAGAACGATGTCGATTGCCAAATCTTCCCCAAAGTTAACATTTAACTTGCAAAGACGATCAACATACCTTTGCATCATTTGCAAGTGCACGGTTAGAGACTCTCCACTTCCTATCTTAGCGGTGATCATGTTCGTGATGATCTCATAGCGCTCTTGCCTTGCGCTTTGGTGGTATCTCTCCATCAAGTCTTGTTGCATTTCGTACGGATACATGTCCTCATAGGACTTTTGGAGTTCGGGGTTCATTGTGGCTAGCATAATGCAATGAACTTTCGTTGCATCAGGCTCATGGGTCTCAAAGACGGCCATTTCTTCGGGAGTAGCGATTTCCGGATTGATCTTTTCAAGCTTCTCGTCGAGGACATACTCTTTGTCCTCGTAGCAAGCAATCATGTGAATGTATCTTATCCATTCGCTAAAGTTCGATCCATCAAATGTCACCTTTTGACATAGGCTCATTAGCGAGAATGAGCTAGCAGCAGCGTTGTTCACGTTAGACATCTACAAATAGAAAGGAACAAAGTTTGATTAGAATTAAATCCCTAGTTAAACACCCAAAATGAAAAATTAGGGCTAGGACCCAACAACATTATTTACACATTAGAAAAGGGATGCCGTAATCCAATATGCAAATAATTTGGAGGTAAGTGAATGACGATTCACTAATTCTTCACCATGAAAAACATAAAGGCTTAAGTTTTAAATGTATTGAGAATTCCTAGATTTCCTTTGAGATTCATTGAACTTTTCAATGGCATGTTTAAATCTCGATATGCCCCTCTCGTTTGTGACTGGGATGCCGAGGATCACAAAGTGGGTGTGAATAACCATGGAAATGTACATGGTGCCCTCATTGTTACAGTCACCTATTCGATGTGCCGGTTAACCACACACGCTCCATCGAACTATGACTAACAATGAGTCACCCTTTGCCACCTTTGCTTAGAACCAATTAGTGTGCCGGTTAACCACACACGCTCCACTAACTTCTTAGCAAGGGTGCAAAGTGTAATTTCATGGGATTGCATCAATCCACTTTTGCCTAAAGTAACTAGGATTGGGAATTCGAAAAACGTTTAGTTACTTTACATTGATTCATTATACTTATTAATGAAGAGAGGATTGCCCTATCCTACCCGTTCGGCTAACGTCTCTCCACCAATCAAGGAAGCGGTGGGTAAGAGTGGATACCCATTAAATGGCCATTTTATAGGTCATAACCTTATACCACCCTTATAGATCGGCTTCGTGAATGAGGCCTACTAACGGTAAGACTAGCATTTTAGTTATACATATATATTTATTAATCTTGTAATAATATAATAGTATAGGGTGTATTTTAAACATTTCAAAATACTAGGGTTTTAATCTCAATTTAAAATTTTCGAAATTTAAGACTTTTTAAATTAAAATTTTAAATATTAAAACTCTTGATTTAATAATTATCTTGAATTAAACTATTAATTTAAATTATTAAATCATAAGGGATTATTAAATCATAAAGGATAATTACCATTTAAAGAATTAACTTATCCTAATCCCTTTAATCCCTCTAAATTTCGAAAATCATGGGATGGGATAATTCAAAATCTTTAATTACCATATTTAACCATTAAAAGATAATTACAAGATATGGGATTATCCAAATCCCTAAAATTTAGGATCTTATCTTGGGGAGGAGGCTAATCTCGAAAATCCTAGGGTTTGCAAACCCTAGATTTCGAAATCTTGGGACTTAAGGAAAGGATTTGAAAAAACCCTTACCAAAATTTCGCAAATTAGGGTTTAGGAACCCTAATCTCGAAAATCTTGCCTCCTAGGGTTTATTGGCTATAAACCCTAATATGTCAAGTTCATACAATTGTATAATACTAATTGAAAACAAATTAACCAAAGGCTCTGATACCACTGATGGGTTTGGTACAAACAATCATATATGTGCATGCAACCCTAGATTTGGATCTATGTTTTCTCTATTAGATACACAACATTATGAACACATGAAGAACCCTAGCATGCTCCTAGTATTTTCGAAATTCATATAGTAGGATAGATCACATACCTCTTGTTGTTATATTGCAATAACAACTCAAATCTTCAAACCCTAAGTCTTGAAAGCAAGTACCACAAGTGTAGTACCTCTAATGGCTCACAAACACCACAAGCAAATGGAGAGGCAATAGAGAGAGAAGAGAGGAGGTAGAAATCGGCTCTAGGAACCCTAGGGATCAAGTGGACGATTTCTATAGCCTTAGGGGTCTTTATATAGGGTAGAGATTAGGGTTTCAGTCCTTATCCTTATCTAGTTGCTTGCCCACCAAGTAACCAAAAGATAAGCCTTGAAAGCCCTATCCTTGGACGATTTCAAGGTTCCTTATCCCTTGAATTCGTCCAACCTATATCTAGGGTAACCATTGCCCTACTTTGCAACTATCATATAATTACAATTCAGCCCCTCTAGTTTAATTAATTACACTTGATCACAAAATTAATTGTTAATTAATTATTGACCAATATTAATTAAACAAATATGATTTCTCCTTTAATATATTATTCTTATAATATATTAATAAATCATAATAACCTCTTTCTCTATTTATTTCTCCAGTCAAGTTGCTTTGGTGAAGGCAACCTAAAAGGATCATGCACAACCGGGTCAAGTACTTACCAAATATGGTTACGGGCTTAGACACTAATCCAACAACTTTTATGTCTATATAGGTATACATAATATATAACTAATATTTAGACGACCTTCAGACAAATAACAGGATACCCTAAGTCCACAACCAAACAAGGAACATGAAATAAGGCGGGTTGGCAGTCCTAAGTCCTTTAAACATTACTTATATAACTATACATATATAGGCATGCATTTGACAATATAACAGTTTAAAGTATAAGAAATCCCTTATTTGGAATATAGTTTAAAGTACATGAAAACCTTTGTTTGAAACATAGTAATAACAGAATTTGAAAGGAAAGATGTAGTTTAGAAAACAAGTTTGATAAAGAGTTCAACGTATAAAAGCGTTCGAGAAATCATTTTGAAGTAGTTTGCTTGATAAAACAGCTAAAAGTGTAGTAAATCCATAGTTTGATAGTTAAGAATCACATGTGTTTGATATAGTAACTATCATGATTCAACTTGTATTCCCCCCCCCCCCCATAAAAGCGTTTAAAAACATTTACAAGGTTAATTAAGGGGTATGAACTCACCTGCAGTGAGTGGTTTGGATGGAAGTGCCGGATAGGATCCTAAGTGTCAAGTGAGGACTTGAACACACACACGGATCCTATTTAACATGTAATGATACATATATGTATCCAATTAGTCATTTAACAACCAATTTATCAAGTAAAGACACCCTAATACAAGGATAACACTTTGTTTCAAGTGCTAGGAGTACTAAAGGGTTGCATCTAAGGAGAGTATGGCCTCACATTGGAGTTTACTTCCCATTTGGTGACCACACTTGAGTTTATGGTTTTTGGTCATTTCCCCCATGAGTTTACGGCCGTAAACTCATGGTAATTTGTACCATTGAGTGATTTAAGGTCTTATACCCCTCAAGGAAGTGTTCTAGGTTTGTATCAAAGGCTTAGGAAGGGACTAGGGCTCAAAATGGCCCTTCGTTGGAGTTTACGGTTCTTGGACCACTCCCATGGAGTTTACGGTCGTAAACACATGAGATTACGGCCGTAAACTCATGGTCACTCCTACCATTTCGTGTTTTGGGGTTTGTAGCTCATGCATGCAAGGTTCTAGTGCAATATCCAAGCCCTAGAAGGTGTTGGTGGCACTTATGCACCACTTGATGGTGTTTACGGTTCAAGGAGATCCCTTGACCGTAAACACATGTGTTCTTGAGGGTTTTTGGTGTTCTTCAATGGTTTAACAAGTATTATAAGTAAATAACTAGTTAGGAGGAGTGTACTTACTTATAGGAAGCTTGTAAGAGTGTTTAAAGTCCAAGAACACTAGTGTGTGTTCTTGGTGTTTTGAAGAACACTTGAAGATCTACACAAATGGAATGATTTCATTGATGAAATCATGTAAGATTACTAGATTAAGGTAGAGAACAACTAATCAAGGCAAGAAACACTTATTTTCTTGAAGATCTTAAAGAAAAGTCGGATGATACTTGAGAGAGAAATGAGTTTTCTAGGCTTGAAATGGTGAAAAAGTGATAAAAATGACTAAGTGTCATATTTATACTCCTTGGGGTTTACGGCCGTAAACACCATGTTTGGGCCGTAAAATCCAAACTCTTGGAGTTTTGAGACTTTATTGATGCACAATCAACCCTAGGGTATCCTCTCTCCAGTTATCTCCTGAAGTTCTAAGCTTTAGTACACTCAGACGAACTTTAAACCGACTAAAATTTTGCAGAAAAGTATTTGACTTTTATTTGAAGTGCTAGACTATAGGGTTTGTACGAATGGAAATTTCGGGTTGTCACATCATCCCCTCGTTAGAAGGAATTTCGTCCCGAAATTAGAGTTTGAGCAAATAAAGTAGTTACAAAAATAACTAAGTAAAAGATGAGGATATTTCAGTTCCCATTGATCCTCTCGCTCCCAAGTAAATTCAGGTCCTCGCTTGGCGTTCCAGCGAACCTTCACTATCGGGATTCGGCTTTGCTTTGTTTGCTTGACCTTTCGATTTATGATCTCTACAGGTTCTTCCACGAAGTTGAGGCTCTTGTTGATCTCGATTTCGTCGAGTGGGATTACAAGAGTCTCGTCGGGCAGACACTTTTTCAAGTTCGAGACGTGGAAAGTAGAATGTACGTTACTGAGTACGCGGGTAAGTTAAGTTTGTAAGCTACAGGGCCGATTCTAGCGAGAATCTGGAAAAAACCTGCATGACTTTTCTGTCCGTCACTAGAGGCTTTAATCGTCCCCTAATTTGAACGATCTTCTCTAATGATGCCCTCTTACTCTAGATCGTGAATTTCATAGCTAGCTTTGAGGGTTTCTAACTGATGGGAGGCTTAGGTAATGACCTTACCTCATTACATCAAAATGCAACTGAGCCCTGGATTTGGAAGTGTCTACTTGAACTCCCTCTTCACTAACAATGTGACATAGGAATTTGACCCTTCGAATCCAAACTCGCATTTAAGAGAATTTCCCGTAGAGCTCCTCTGATCGAAATGTTTCCAAGGTCTGCTGAAGTTGTTGACTATGCTCCTCCTTACTACGAGAGTAGATAAGTGTGTCATCGATGAAGACGATGACGAACTGATCTAAGTAAGGACGACACACCTTATCCATTAAATCTATGAATACTGCGGGTGCGTTTGTTAATCCGAATGGCATCACTACGAATTCGTAGTGCCCATAACGAGTTCGGAAGGCTGTCTTCGGAACATCCTCCCCTAACACCCGTAGTCGGCGATACCCGGATCTTGGATCGACTTTTGGAGGGAAGATCGCCCTTTTTCAGTCGATCAAATAATTCGTCTATGATAGGCAAAAGGATACTGATTTTTTTTTATGGTTAGCTTGTTGAGCTTCCTGTAATTGATGCATATACGAAGTGATCA
This sequence comes from Lactuca virosa, assembly GCF_052849685.1. Taxonomy (NCBI): domain Eukaryota; kingdom Viridiplantae; phylum Streptophyta; class Magnoliopsida; order Asterales; family Asteraceae; genus Lactuca; species Lactuca virosa. The sequence goes on along the minus strand of NC_136432.1, from coordinate 121,909,792 downwards.
GTCTTTATTTTTGACGAACCAGACCGGAGTTTCCCCAGGGTGAGAAGCTTGGTCTTATAAAGCCCTTGCTGAGGGGTTCGTTAAGTTGATCGGACAGTTTTTGCATCAATGCAGTTGCTAGACGATAGGGCAGTTTGGCTACTGAGGTAGCCCCTGGAACTAAGTCGATCCTAAATTTGACTTGACGTTGCGGAGGTAATCCTGGGAGTTTTCTGTTCTACCTAAAACTACTATCTCGATCGGTAAGAAGGCATTTGATTGGATTCTAAGTTTATCCGCTTGGCAGTACGATTATTCGTAGTCTTGGGCAGTCTCCGTCTTAAAGTTCATATCAGAAGTCATATTTGGTTCATCAATCACAGCTTCGTGTATACGAGTCGTATATAATTAAGACTGAAAAGTAAGTCGAATAAATGATTCTTCTTTAAGCTCACATCCAAACAAGGAAAAGAAGTTAAAGCGGAATCATTAATTCTAAGCCTGTAGAACCTTGATTATATACCACCCTGGCGTATACCTTCTCCAGCGATAGATCAACCGTATGTCTTCGGGTTGAACTTGACGTACTATACGAGTGGTACTCCGCGGAGGTTTTCTGAGGTGTCTTCGGGAAGGATACGAAACATAAGATACTCTCCGCATGAGTACCTCGGAGTTCTGGAATGACGGCTTCGCTAGAAGGCGATTTTGGAGAAAAGAATTTACGCGTGAGACTGGTATTGTGAGGGTAGGATTTGCTCAAGTTATATGAAAATGTCGGACTACTCGGAATAAGAGGCATTAGACTTAGTTCAAAATGGTGTTACAAACTAAACACAACGGTGCAACTTTTAACAGAGTTTCAGTACTTTAGTTTACTACAAGACTACTGCTGCGAATAAGGTATACTACAAAAGCAAGTATACGCAGCACGAGAGCCCCTTAACTGGCGGTATCTCGTAAAAGACAAGACTCGAGTTGCACTAGTGTTTAACAGTTTACAAGTCTATTATAACGAAACGCCCTAGTATTTCAACGTAGGTCCGGAGTAGTCTCTCCTGCGGCTGTGATCCTTAGTATCTTCCCGTCCGCGCCAGAGTTCTTCGTTATTGGACAATCCTTCTCGAGGTGTCCTATCTCACCGTATAGGTGACATATCTGGCTAGCACCAGCATCGGTGGTGGAAGTGATGTGTCGGGTCGGAGTTATGTGGACACGGTTGCTTTCGTTGCTCCTCCTTTTCGAACAATTCCTCTTAAAGTGTCCGATTTCACCGCAACCATAGCAAGTCTGGTTGACTCCGATGTCAGGTACTTGAGTGATGGGTCGTGCCGATGCTCCACAGCTACGAGCATGGTGCCCTATTTTGTGGCAATTGCAGCATTGCATTTCATGGCAAGCCCCATTATGATGAAAGCTACACTTGTCACACTTCGAAAGTTTTCCCTCGTATGGTCTGATCGGTGCTGGGGTGGCAGGGGTTGCCACTTGTTGCTGTTGCATGGCAAGTCTTTGGGATCGCTTGCGCTCCTTTTGGGCCTGACGCTTTCGTTTCCTATTCTCCGTTTTTCGGCTTTGCAAGTCTGTGACTGTTATCATTTGTTGGCTTCCCGGACCGATACAACGATCGGAATTTTCAACCCCTTTGCCAGCCTTGCTTGCGTTGTTAGCATTGAGGTTTGCAAGGACAGCTGCCACTGCAGCTGTTACTGCGGCTTGGAATGTAGCGGCGTCGATATGAAGGATAGGGGTTTCGTTGCTCGGCTGGTTATTTCTGGATGACGACATGATTCTGTTATACAAAGGAAAATGAGTTCATGAGTGATTATGGTTGAACCTAGATGTATTTCGACCATTCATGTAAAGAGTAGGAGTAAGTTCTCGAGGGTTTGACCTACATCCCTATGATGCCGTCCTAGTAAAGAGTAGAAGTAAGTTCATAGAATGGTTATACGACGATTGCTATCCAACCTTCGACAAGAATTGGAAGTGATCTCTAAGCTAAATTACCATAGCTCAATGACTTGACTAGAGTGCGTTCCAGATAGAATTCTAACGATAGTAGGATGAAAGTATTTGAACAAAGGTTGACACAGAAATTAGCCGACTGTCCATATCGTTGATATTTATGATGTAATAAGTTTGGGAAAATTGACCTTGTAGTAGGTCTTACATCATATCTGCAGTAGAAAAGTTTTGACAGCATAAAGGCCTAACTAAAAGTACTTACGGTACTGGGGCAGTTATATAGAAAAGTGCTACATAGGGCATAGACAAGAAAACAATTCCTTATAACAAGGAAGGAAAAATAAGGCATCTTTTACTGGTGACGGTCATCCCTCTGGTGAACCCTTAGTTCAGCCAGTTGACGTTCCATATCTAGCAGGTGTCTTTCGTACACCCTCTGGCGTACTCGGAGCTCTATGACTTCGGCTCGAGTTTCAGCTAGTGCTTGTAGTAGGGCCTCATGGTCTCCCCTAGATCTCTCGCGAGCATCTTCCAGACGAATGGTGCGGAGGGTATGCATTCTCGCATTGGCGTCAACTTCCATGATTTGATGGAGTGTTGTCCTGCCTTGAATGTCGTTTCGAGCAACCCTGCGGACCAGGATTGGCAGAACCCTATCTACTGAGCTTCCCTCGCTCAGGTTATAGAAGCTTCGGTCTCCGTTAAACGGCATAGGTTGATCTTGCTCTTCGCTCCATGTCTCTAAACATTCTACCCAAGGAGGCGTCGGGCCTTGAAAAGCCGGACGAGGGTTAGGATTTGGATTGGGGGCCACCGTGGGTAGGTTCTCAACCTCGGGTTCGGAGTTAGCACCATCCGAAAAGACTTCAGCATGGTGATCATCCCAAGGGATTAGATGATCATTTTCTGGCTCTTCTCCAAACCATCCAGCATTGCCTTCGTTCGGGAAGTACGGGTCGCCGTAGGGATGGGGTCCAGCCATGTTATCAGTTATATCTAGTCAAAACAGGATAGGCCTTCGAATAAGTGACCCTAACTCCAAATTCACAAGGAACAGGGGGGTAAGGCAAAATTTCACAGATTCTAAGTCTATGTCATCCTAGTTACATATAACCTTAGCGTATCCACTTAGCAACTATTGACCTATTAATGAAGATCTTTAGTTCTCAACAAAGTAATTATAGTAACACAAAATACTCCTAATGCTTTCATTGTGGTAGTGTTGGTAAGTTTTTAGACTTGTTGCCATATCACAACCATTCTTGGGCATATGCTAATCACTCCTCGGACCAGCATAGTTGATCAGGCTATGCCACTCCCAGGACTGACCATACATCCCCGAGCTTACTTGTGATATTCAACAATCATAATACTTTTGTTTTTGTCATTGTGACACTGATTTTAGTATGAATACCGGCATGTATACTTAGTTAAATATTTTATTATTTAAAAGTATAAACTCTTGGTCAGAGTATTTTAATCCCATTGTATTTATAGTCTGTATATATTTTATGGGTTGATATACTCGATTCACTATAAACAATGCTCTGATACCAATCTGTCACACCCCAAAACCAAGAACGGCGGAAACGTTCTGGGGCGGAGGACGTCATGTAAAGTATCACAACAGTGTAAAGTAGTAAACAAGCAACAACATCATCCATTGCATTAATAGTAAAATTTTAATACATGTGTGTTCTTTCATAGTATACGACATGATAATAAGAAATCAAAATAAAAGACGAGTCTTGACTGCTCCGTCTTCTCAAAACCTGGTCATCGTACCTACATACTGGTGACCTGAGAATACAAGTTATTTTGAAAGCGAGTATCAGCTTTAAAGCTGGTGAGATCATATGTATTTTAGTGTCATTGATTTGTAAAACTGTAAAGAAAATACTTGTAATTGTTTTATGAAAACTTTATATAAGTATGAAAAACCCTAGAAAATCCCATATTTCCTATTAGTATAAAAGCAGTCTTCTATCAAGACTCGACTGTTTTGAAGGTTTGCACTTCTGCAAAAATGAAGGTTTTTCCCCTAGTATAACTATTATTATCTAAATATAGCTATACATAAACGTGTATGTGATAAAATCACAAAGTAACTGTAATAGAGAAAATAATATTTTACCTCAGCAGTGACACTACTGGCTATAAAGTGAATGAAATGCAGACTCCAGGTGGTATTAAATGAACAATACGCCTTGAAAAGTCTAAATGAATGAAATGCAGACTCCAGGTGGTATTAAATGAACAATACAACTCGAAAAGTCTAAATGAATGAAATGCAGACTCCAGGTGGTATTAAATGAACAATACACCTCGAAAAGTCTAAATGAATGAAATGCAGACTCTAGGTGGTATTAAATGAACAATACGCCTTGAAAAGTCCAAATGAATGAAATGCAGACTCCAGGTGGTATTAAATGGACAATACGCCTCGAAAATTCCAAATGAATGAAATGCAGACTCCAGGTGTAGGATGGTCAGTCCCGTGGGTAGTAGTGTATGTACTAGTGCATCTTCATATAGTATACAATAGTGTCTCTTCATATAGCATGTAATATATTTGTATAGACTCATGAATGAACTGACTCTTGTGTGATTCCTTGCACTAGGAATAGTAAATAGTATCTCGTAATTATACCCATTATAGATACTAGTAATATATGTATATGAATAAATGTAAGTATACCTTTGCTAACCAAAGGTACTGAACTGACTAATAGAACTTTTATGTCTATATAGGTATACATACTATATAACTAATATTTAGACGACATTTGGACAAATAACAGGATACCCTAAGTCCACAACCAAACAAGGAACAGGAAATAAGGCGGGTTGGCAGTCCTAAGTCCTTTAAACATTACTTATATAACTATACATATATAGGCATGCATTTGACAATATAACAGTTTAAAGTATAAGAAATCCCTTATTTGGAATATAGTTTAAAGTACATGAAAACCTTTGTTTGAAACATAGTCATAACAGAATTTGAAAGGAAAGATGTAGTTTAGAAAACAAGTTTGATAAAGAGTTCAACGTATAAAAGCGTTCGAGAAATCATTTTGAAGTAGTTTGCTTGATAAAACATCTAAAAGTGTAGTAAATCCATAGTTTGATAGTTAATAATCACATGTGTTTGATATAGTAACTATCATGATTCAACTTGTATTCCCCCCCCCCCCATAAAAGCATTTAAAAACATTTACAAGGTTAATTAAGGGGTATGAACTCACCTGCAGTGAGTGGTTTGGATGGAAGTGTCGGATAGGATGCTAAGTGTCAAGTGAGGACTTGAACACACACACGGATCCTATTTAACATGTAATGATACATATATGTATCCAATTAGTCATTTAACAACCAATTTATCAAGTAAAGACACCCTGATACAAGGATAACACTTTTTTTCAAGTGCTAGGAGTACTAAAGGGTTGCATCTAAAGAGAGTATGGCCTCACATTGGAGTTTACTTCCCATTTGGTGACCACACATGAGTTTACGGTTTTTGGTCATTTCCCCCATGAGTTTACGGCCGTAAACTCATGGTAATTTGTACCATTGAGTGATTTAAGGTCTTATACCTCTCAAGGAAGTGTTATAGATTTGTATCAAAGGCTTAGGAAGGGACTAGGGCTCAAAATGGCCCTTCATTGGAGTTTACGGTTCTTGGACCACTCCCATGGAGTTTACGGTTGTAAACCCATGAGTTTACGGCCGTAAACTCATGGTTACTCCTACCATTTCGTGTTTTGGGGTTTGTAGCTCATGCATGCAAGGTTCTAGTCCAATATCCAAGCCCTAGAAGGTGTTGGTGGCACTTATGCACCACTTGATGGTGTTTACGGTTATAGGAGATCCCTTGACCGTAAACACATGTGTTCTTGAGGGTTTTTGATGTTCTTCAATGTTTTAACAAGTATTCTAAGTAAATAACTAGTTAGGAGGAGTGTACTTACTTATAGGAAGCTTGTAAGAGTGTTTAAAGTCCAAGAACACTAGTGTGTGATCTTGGTGTTCTTGGTGTTTTGAAGAACACTTGAAGATCTACACAAATGGAATGATTTCATGGATGAAATCATGTAAGATTACTAGATTAAGGTAGAGAACAACTAATCAAGACAAGAAACACTTACTTTCTTGAAGATCTTGAAGAAAAGTCGGATGATACTTGAGAGAGAAATGAGTTTTCTAGGCTTGAAATGGTGAAAAAGTGATAAAAATGACTAAGTGTCATATTTATACTCCTTGGGGTTTACGGCCGTAAACACCATGTTTGGGCCGTCAACTCCAAACTCTTGGAGTTTTGAGACTTTATTGATGCACAATAAACCCTAGGGTATCCTCTCTCCAGTTATCTCCTGAAGTTCTAAGCTTTAATACACTCATACGAACCCTAGGGTATCCTCTCTCCAGTTATCTCCTGACTTTTATTTGAAGTGCTAGACTGTAGGGTTTGTACGAATGGAAATTTCGGGTTGTCACAAATATCGTACATTTTAGATTACCACAGGAGAAGTAAGTTAGGACTCAAATGTTGTGACTAGTAATTTTCTCGTAAAATTTAGATCTACTCACATCTTATTTGATTGTGATGCCTCAGATTCTTTCGTGCCTTATAAATTCGCACATTCTTTTCAAATTTCTTGTTACGCAATTGTCCAATCATTTCATATAGATAACATAGGAAATATATCATTACTTGCTGACAAAGTCTATAGAAATAGTGTCATAGGAATTGAAAGTTATAATCTTCCTGCTAACCTAATTCCTATCTTCTTTCCCAACTTTGATATTATTCTCGACATGAATCGATTGTCAAAGAACTACGCAGATCTCTTGTGCTATGAAGAGATGATATGCATCCCTATCGAAAGGAAGGATTCTTTTATGTCTACGGTGAAAATAATAAATTTCTTTCTTAAAAACTCGTAAATTTATATCGAAGAGATATTCTACTTATCCGGCTTATACAGTTAATACCTTGAAAGAGGAGAAGAAAACTGTGAATGATAGCCTTTGGATAATTATCGACCGGTTGATTAAGAGTGCATATTTTCTCGTCATACGTACAACGGTTCTAATGGAGAAATACGCACAAGTTTACTTAGACAAAATTGTGGCGAGACATGGTGTGCCACTAAAGATTATTTCCGATCGTGATACTTGTTTCACTTCTCACTTTTGGGCGAGTATGAAAAGTAAATTGGGATCTCGAGTTGCTCCCAACACAGCTTATCATCCCCATACAGATGGTTAGACGGAGAGAACAATCCAAACAGTAGAAGATATGTTGCGTGCATGTGTCTTAGAGTTCGGTAGTAATTGTGAACACCATTATGTTGGCATAATGTAGGACAGAAAATCCTTGGTGGTCCTAAAATGGTTCAAGACACCACTGATAAGATTCAAATTATACCTAGGGAAAATAAGAATGAGATAAGAGCGACATATCCTCATTTGTCTAAATCGTTATGATTTCGGGGACGAAATCCTCAAAAAGAGGAGGTATTTGTAACATATACGTTTTCAAATCGTGTTATGTAAATTAAAAAGTTAATAATATTATGAAATATTATGTGAAATTGAATGTTGAGTTCTAACAGATAGTTTTTACTAGAAATAAGGTAAAACTATGTTTAGAATCACGCATAAATTATTTGAAGTCTTATGAGATTCCAATTAAAAGCTAAATAGTGAAATTTAGCGAAAATATAAAATTTGAAATAAGTAAAATTTTATTATTGAAAGTTGTAGATAATCTCGTTAGAAACATGTAGGCAAAAACCTCGTCGAAATCCGAGTTATAACGAAGAATTTATGAACAATCGAAGATCCGTGATAAAACCGGCACGGTGCCGAATGACGTAAAAAGTGAGTTTTTGATAAACTACTTTTTAGCCTTAGTGATCTAAATGAAAGTCGTAGTATTCGTTAAACCGAGAAGTTCGATAAAAAGAACGCCAAAATCTGACTTCGTATGAGGAAGTTATGATTTTTCTAAGTTTTAGCTTAGCAGTAGACAGCTAAAAACTCGAATTTTAGATCGAGTGATTTTTAGCCGACACAACCTAAACGAGAATCGAAGGTCTCGTCATTAGCAGTACAACGGTAAAAAGTCTGACGAAAACGGACGTCGGATGAAGAAGTTATGAATTTTTAACGGATTTACCAGTCCCGGTCTGTTAAAAATAATAATATAAAAATAAAGTCAAAATTTTCCGACAAAGTCTAAACGAAAGTTGTAGAGCATAATATTCTCTACGCGTGCATATAAAGAACGTCAAAAACGGAGCCCGTATGAGAAAGTTATGGATTTTACAAGATTGGACACAATTTTCGAGAAATTTCGCAAGAGTCATCTTTGGACACGTCACCCTCGCATGCGAGGCTTCCACGTGTCGGACATTTGCTCACTACTGATTGGACCGCAGTATGCGTGTCACCCGCTGATTGGTCCGAAGTGCTGGCCCGAACCGAGGAGCACCGCGTCATCCGACAAATCTGAGGCCCGCAGGTGTCCATCCGAAGCGCGCCAGCTGCCAAGTCCGAGCCTCGCCCTTCTGCCGCGTGGCCTTCGCACCAGCTGCCTCCTCGCATGCGAGCCACGTGCTCGCTTCTTATTGCCTCGGATCCGAGCCTTCGGACCTCCTCCCCTATAAATAGGAGCCTTGCGAGATTACCCAGGTATTTTGAGAATTTTGCCATTTTTCACCCAATATTCCATATTTTTACTATTTTGACTTCCCCCGAAGCCCCGGGATTAATTCCAATGCCCGAAACACGCCCCGAGATTCCCGAGAAGCCCAAAAAATTTATCTTTCGGTTTCAAAGCCCAACCCTCGCAGGGCCCGGTTTTCAACGACGAAAGTCATATTTAGAGCCGAAATTTTGCACAAATTATTATTTTAACCCCCGGTTATTGATAGCTTATTTTATTTCCTTATCTTTATTAGTTTATCTTAGATTTTTAGCTCTTTTTATTAGTATTGCATTGTATATTCTTTATTTTCTTTATCATGGATCGTATCGGGGGCATGTTATGTTGCATGAGGAATTTTGCAGGGTTTTGGAGCTTTTTGTGATTGTGGATTAGAGTGAAGACGGCTTAGTGGGCTCCCGAAGCATTATTGGGCTTGGCGGAATCAAAGAAGAAGAATTGGGCTTTGAAAGTTATTGGCTTGGATTATTTGGGCTTGTGAAGATGGATCATAAATTTCTAATTTTGGGCTTGGAGCATCCATTTAGTGGCTAAATGATGATTGGTGGATTCAAATTACATGGACAAGGGGGGGACCAAAGGAATCTTTGGTAGTGGAAGGGTGGAGTAGTGGAATGGTGGACCAATAGCATTCCAGCAGCATTTGCGTGGGTGGAATTTTGGCTGCGCGGGTACCCGCGCAACTGCCCAGTTTGGGTATTTTGGTCATTTGGCTCACAATAACTCTTGGGGATCTGATCTAGAGGCTCATTCACAAATTTTCCACCATTGGAGACCTGCAAGTGACGATTTGGAGAGCAAAATACTCAATTTCTTTCATCTTTTCAAGTCTTAGGTAGATTCTTGATGCAAATTAATTATTGTTCTTGTTACTTTGTTGCCATGAGTGGCTAATACTCTTATTTGGTTGACTTTGGCTGAAAACCAATGAATGTTTGTGGGTTTTGAAGGATTTATGTTGATTATCAATTTATTCCATGTTTATGATTCTAGTTTACAATTCTTATGCTTATTTGATGCTTTGATCATGAGCTTAGTATTTGATTGAGCAATGGTTGATTTGTTTCATTGATTTTGCATTGGATCATTGAATTTATCTAGAACAAAGGCTTTATGATGGTAGAAATCATCTCTAGCTTATGAATCATAGCTCCTTTATGGATGTGTAAGCATTTGACATCCTCTAGGAATTAGGGATTCCTTCATTCTTAAGGCTAATTGATTTCTTGGGATTAATTGCTTCAATTGACCCTTGATCTTAATTAAGAAGGTGTGTTGTGGGCTTCCCCAACCTCCATACTACCTATGAGGAATCTTGGCATATCATGCTTCATGATTGCTATAACCAATTTGGGATGAAGGATAAGCTTTGTATTAGATCCTAATGAAAAACACACAAATGTTCATTGTGTTGAATTGCCTTAGTTAACCAATTATTCCCAACCTTTGAGCATCTCATCAACTTGCTTAATTGCAAGGTTTTTAGTTATTCAAGTATTTTAGTTTTCAAGTAATCAAACACCCCCCCCCCTTTAGTTTAATTGTAGTTAGTTAGTTTAATTTCACTAGTTCTATTGAATTGCATTGGTGATTGAATACAACCATTTCCCCGAGGATCGATACCCCTTTTTACCATTATATTATGTTTATTTAGAAATCAAAGGGTGTAATTTGCTTGGTGGACTTGACATCCCACCAAGTTTTGGCGCCGTTGCCGGGGAAACGGGTAATTGTTATTTGATTGTTTATGCCTAGGTCTACAAGAACCGGTGAACTACTCTACAATCCGAAAATTGAAAAAGAAGCAAAAAGGTTGAAAAAGTTAGCAAAACAAGCAAAGCAACAACAACTCGTTCAAGCTTCTTCCTCTTCTCCACTAATCAACATAAAAGATCAGGTTCATACTTCAAGTGATACCGACACCGAGCCGAATTCTCCAATTGTTGGTCAATCCTTTGAAGACATTCCTTTTGAAAACCACATAGCCATGAATCACACTCCACCTCACAATCCTAACCCAAACCCAAACAATCAAGATGCTAACACCCCACCCCATCAACCAAGACAACAACAACAAGAACCTCTCATTGATATGCCACCTTGGAATCAAGCCCCTCCTCAAAACCAACCCAATTATCCGCAACCACAAAACCAACAATTCCATCATAACAACCAACCTCAAAACAATGCTCTTCAAGTTCAACAAGTACATTACCCAAATCAACCCAATTACCAACACCCTCCAATATACCAAAACCCAATGTACCCCCAACAACAACCTCCCTACAACCAATACCCTAACTACCAACCTTATCCACCACCAATCTACAATCACAACCAATACCCTTACCCACCTTATCATCAACCACCCAATTACTTGCAACAATATCCCAATAACCCCAATCCACCCAATCCCCCTCAAGAGTTGACACTTCGGCAAATGATGGAGACGGATGTTACTCATACACCTCTTGCTATTGTTTATCCCGCAAACCGCCGAGGGATTGAATTGAAGTCAAGTTTCATCCATCAACTAACCAAGTTCCATGGTTTGAAGTCCTCAAAAGCATTTGAAGTCCTTTCATATGATATGTGTTAGCATGTTGCCCGACAATGTGACATTGGATGATTTCAAGTTAACCGCATTCCCGCTCACCTTGGAAGACAAAGCTAGAGAGTGGTTATTCAACTTACCACCGGGATCAATTCACACATGGGAAGAGTTACTCAAGGCCTTCAATAGCAAATTCTATCCCACCTCCCACATTTCAAGTCAAAGAAGTGACATTTTGGGGATTCGTCAAGGGGAAAATGAAACATTTCATGATTTTTGGGAGCGCTTCAACAATTTGTGTACAAGTTGTCCTCAACACAATATACCCGAACAACTACTTCTTCAACAATTTTATGAGGGTATGAATGAAAAAGATCGGAGGATGATTGATGCTTCAAGTGGTGGTGACATCTTCAACAAAACCCCTCACGAGATCCGATTACTTTTTGGTACCATTTCTCAAAATCAAAGGAATTTTGGGACTAGACATGACATGAAGAGAAATTCTACACAAGTGGTTGGTGAAGTTAGCAACACTCAACACTTGGAATCAAAGCTCTTGGATTTGACTAATGTGTTAAGTCAAATGGTGGTGGGAAGTGGTCAACAATTGATGGTATGTGGTATTTGTGCAATGACGGGCCATTATACGGATAAGTGTCCCACACTTGGAAGTGAACCGGAAGATGTGAATGCAATGGGCGGATATCAAAATCAACCAAGACCCATGGGATTTCAAAACAATTTCAACCCAAATTTGAGGAATAACCAAAACAACCCTTATCCACCAAAGCAAAATCCACCAAATCTTTTGATGAGACCCCAACATCCACAATACCAATCCCAAAAACCTCCATATCCACAAAATTCTTATAACCCTCCAAATTACCAACAACCTCCACAACGAGGCCAATCAAGTGGTACCCATCAAATGAGCCTTCAAGAACTTGTCACTTCTCTTGCTCAAAGCCAAACCCAATTTCAACAAGAAACCAAGAATACTTTCTCCAACATTCAAGCACAAGTTGGAGACTTGGCAACCGCTCTCAACAAGATGGAACAAAGGGGTAAACTTCCATCACAAACCGAGAAGAACCCCAATGTGAGTGCCATCACCTTGCGAAGTGGGAAAACACTTGGAGAAAGTCAACCTAAAAGAGTTTCAAGAGAAGAAGAAGATGAAGTGATCATTGTGGAACCTCCAAAAGTTGTAGTTCCTCCAAAGGAACCGGTTGTGCCAAATGTTGATCAACCCGATCCTTCCAACAAACCCATCAAACCATTGGTCATACCACCACCTTTTCCATCCCGGTTGGCTTCCTCAAAGAAACAAGAAGAAGAGAAAGAGTTTCTTGAGACTTTCCGCAAGGTTCAACTCAACATTTCACTATTGGATGCCATTAAGCAAATCCCACGTTACGCCAAATTTCTTAAGGATTTGTGCACCAACAAGAGAAAATTCAAGACAAATGAGAAGATTCAAGTCAATTAAAATGTATCCGCGGTCATCCAAAAGAAGCTTCCACCCAAATGCAAAGACCCGGGAATGTTTGCTATACCTTGTACCATTGGTGATTTACATGTTGAAAGTGCCATGCTAGATCTTGGAGCCTCAATCAATGTCATGCCATACTCGGTTTTTCAATCTCTCAATGTTGGACCTTTGGAAGAAACCGGAGTCATCATTCAATTAGCGGACAAGTCAAGTGTATTTCCAAGAGGTGTGTTGGAGGATGTACTAGTTCAAGTCAATCAACTAGTATTTCCCGCGGATTTCTATGTCATTGACCTTGAAGAAAAGACTCCTTCCAAGTCATCTATGATTCTCCTTGGAAGACCCTTCATGAATACCGCTCACACGATTATTGATGTCCACAATGGGAAGATCACCATGGAGTTTGATGGAGAGACCATTCACTTCAACATCTTTGAAGCAATGAGATATCCTAGCAACATATCTCCATTGTATCGAGTTGATGTGATTGAGCCAATCACCCAACAATTATTCGAGTTATCAAATGGGGATCTTTTGAAGATGGTGCTTAACATGAGTCTTGAAGGTGAAAGTTTGAAGAATACCTTGGATTTGTATACATTGGATTCCGAAGTTGAAGAAATTGTGAAGGCTCTAGAAATTACTAATTCCACAAAGAAGGATGTTTCTCAAGTTGCCTTATCTCATTCTCCAATCAAGATGCCACCTTCCATAATCCAACCACCCACACTTGAATTGAAAGTCTTACCTAGCCATTTGAAATATGCTTATCTAGGTCAAGATGAGACTCTACCGGTGATTATCTCTTCTCAATTGAAAGACTTTGAAGAAAACCAATTGATTGAAGTCTTGAAAGAGCATAAAGAGGCCATGGGGTGGACCATAGCGGACATCAAGGGGATAAGTCCTAATGTATGCACTCACAAGATACTCATGGAAGATGATTGCAAACCTAGGAGGGAAGCCCAAAGACAATTAAACCCTCCCATGTTGGAAGTTGTCAAGAAGGAGATAATCAAGTTACTTGATGTGGATATGATTTACCCAATTTCCGACTCCAAATGGGTTAGTCCGGTGCAAGTGGTTCCCAAGAAAACGGGAATCACGGTTGTTGAGAATAACAAAGGCGTAATGGTACCCACTCGAGTTGAAAATGGATGGAGGGTGTGCATTGATTATAGAAAGTTGAATTCAAGCACACGGAAAGATCACTTCCCTCTTCCTTTCATTGATCAAATGCTCTAGCGATTGGCGGGCAAATCGCATTATTGTTGCCTTGATGGATACTCGGGTTTTCACCAAATACCCGTTGCCCCCGAAGATCAAGACAAAACGACTTTTACATGCCCCTTTGGCACATTTGCCTACAAGCGGATGCCATTTGGATTATACAATGCCCCCGCCACATTCCAAAGATGCATGGTGAGTATCTTCTCCGAGTATGTTGAAAATATAATCGAAGTGTTCATGGATGATTTCACCGTGTATGGCAATTCGTTTGATGAATGCTTGGGTAACCTTAAGAAGATTTTGAAAAGATGCATTGAGAAAAAGTTGGTGTTAAACTTTGAGAAATGTCACTTCATGGTCAATCAAGGAATCATTTTGGGACACATCGTCTCCAAAAAGGGCATCGAAGTTGATAAAGCCAAAATTGATGTCATCCAAACCCTTCCTTACCCAACATGTGTTAGAGAAGTGAGATCTTTCTTGGGCCATGCGGGATTCTATAGAAGATTCATCAAAGATTTCTCAAAGATCACGCGACCAATGTGCCTCCTTCTTCAAAAAGATGTCGATTTTGACTTCAATATTGCATGCCAAGAAGCCTTTGACAAACTTAAAGACTTGCTCACTTCCGCCCCAATAATCCAACCTCCAAATTGGGAGCTTCCATTTGAAATAATGTGTGATGCAAGCAATTTTGCTATTGGAGCGGTCTTAGGTCAAAAAGAGGGCAAAGCATCACATGTCATCTATTATGCCTCCAAAACCTTGGATAATGCTCAAGCCAATTACTCCACCACCGAGAAGGAACTTCTAGCCATTGTATTCGTCTTGGAGAAATTCTGGCAATACCTTCTTGGGACAAAAGTAATTGTGTATTCCGACCATGCCGCATTGAAGTATCTCATGACCAAGAAAGATGCCAAGCCACGGTTGATTCGTTGGATTCTTCTTTTACAAGAATTCGATCTTGAGATAAAGGATAAAGTGGTGCCGAAAACCTAGTTGCGGATCACTTAAGTCGGTTGAATATTGGTGATTCTTCTTCTCCTATCCTTGATGAATTCCCGGATGAACACATCTTCTATATGTCAAATTCCATTCCATGGTACGCGGATATTGTGAATTACTTGGCTACTAAAGAAATTCCTCATGCATTTACCAAGTACCAAAAGGCCAAGTTGAAGAGTGATTCCAAATACTACGTGTGGGATGACCCTTATCTTTGGAAACATTGTCCGGATCAACTCATACGGAGGTGTGTTCATCAAAATGAAATTGAGTCAATTTTGAAGTTTTGCCATGAGTATGCATGCGGAGGACATTTTGGTCAAAACAAAACCATGCGAAAGGTGCTCGAATGCGGACTCTATTGGCCAACAATGTCAAGAGATACCTATCTATTTTGCAAGAGTTGTGATAGATGTCAAAGAACGGGAACCGTATCCATGAGGCATGAGATGATTCAAAGCCCTATCCTTATTTGTGAAATCTTTGATGTGTGGGGAATCGACTTCATGGGCCCCTTCCCCGTTTCTTTTGGTTATACTTATATACTCTTGGCGGTTGATTACGTTTCAAAGTGGGTTGAAGCAAAGGCTACAAGGCATGATGATTCAAAAACTGTAATTGACTTCTTGAAGTCAAACATTTTCGCAAGATATGGTGTACCGAGAGCTTTGGTGAGTGATAGGGGCACTCATTTTTGCAATAAAATGATGGAAGCAATGACAAAGAGATATGGTGTCACACACCGGATATCAACCGCTTACCATCCACAAACAAATGGTCAAGCTGAAGTGTCAAATAGAGAAGTCAAACAAATTCTTGAAAAGACCGTCAACACTACCCGAAAAGATTGGAGCTTGAAGTTAGAAGATGCTTTATGGGCGTATCGGACCACCTACAAAACTCCAATTGGTATGTCTCCATTCCGCCTTGTCTATGGAAAGTCTTGTCATTTACCGGTGGAATTGGAACACAAGGCATATTGGGCGGTTAAAAAGTGCAATTTCAATCTTGAAGAAAGTGGAAAGCACCGAAAGATGCAACTTCAAGAAATTGAAGAGTTGAGAAACGAGTCTTATGAAAATGCAAGCATCTACAAAGATAAAACAAAAGCCTTTCATGACAAACATATCACTCGTAAGCATTTTATTCCAGGCCAAAAAGTTCTTCTTTATCATTCACGCTTAAAGCTATTTCCGGGAAAATTGCGATCTCGATGGCACGGACCTTTTATTGTTATAAAAGTGTTTGATCACGGTGCGGTTGAAATTAAGAGTTTGGAAACAAATCAAATATTCAAAGTGAATGGACACCGCTTGAAACCATTTTCTGAAGGCTTTGATACGGGAGAATTCGACAACGTAACATTGGAAATCCCAAATTACGAAGGTTGATGGAAGCGGGACTATGTCTTGGCAAAGACTTTAAATAAATTCAATGTGAATAAATAATGTCCGTTTGAAGTTTTGGGTGTTTCTAAGTTTGAAGTTGGTCTAAAAATAAGCATCTTGAAGTCTTCTAGTGATTTTGGTGAAGTTTGAAAATTTTCAAAATTTGACTTTTGCGCGGGTACCCGCGCAGACTTTGCGCGACCAACCCCAGCCGCGCAGGTCCCGAGTTCCAAATTGCACAAACATGGGATACATTCTGCAAGTTGCGCGCGGCCAAAATTCACCCGCGCAGATATTTGCGCGGATATGAAGAAATTCCACTTTCAAGTTGCGCGACCTCTCCCCCTTATAACTCCACTCGTTTTAGGCCCGATCCAGACCCGCTTCCAACCCATTTCTAACCCACCCTTATAACCCCTTAACCCGTCGGTCACCCCTTCCCCCTTGTGCCTCCCGTCCACAAACTCCGACGAACTCCTCACGCCGCTGCCGTTTCCCATCAGCTTCCTCCGCTACCACCGCTTCCAAGCCCCACCACCGGTTGCCCCTTCTCCTACAGCGACACTCCATCTGCTCCCCGATTTCGCCGATCCTCACGTCGCCGCCGGAAAAATCGCAAATCAACAAACACCGCCTCAACGCTGCTTGTTTCGCCGGCACTCTACCCCCGCTCTACTCCCCACCTAATTCCGACCAAACCCCACCCATCTATTCGCCGGTAAACTGCTCGACGCCAACATTATCAACCTTGCCGGAAAAACTGTTAAGGCCCGATTCCGACACCACCTGCCACACAATTCCAAAATTTCTTAGGGCATTATTCACCAAACACTCCACCACACACCGATCTACTACACATTTGCCCAAATCAGCTCGCCGGAAAACTTTACTCCGCCGCCCGCCACCGCCGCCCGCCGCCACACATTTTGAAAAAAAAATATATATATTCAAAAATTTTTGTTTCTCACCGAGATTCAAAAGACTTAATTTGTGGGCCAAAAATTCAAGCTTGGGGTGCAGATTTTTGCGGATTTCTATCGGACTTCAACACACGAAGTTGGTAATTCCTTTTAATTTATTGCATTCAATTTCTAATTTTACTAGACTTGTGCTATGCTTTAGATTAAATAGAATTAGTCTTAGCTTGCCTTGAATTGATTGGATTGAATTACATTGTGCCAAATTGCCAATTTGGAATATTGCCCGGTTTTAAGTATTTGGTTTCATTGGATTGGTGTGAGGTGAGTGTGAGGGATAATTTTGCCCAAGTTTTTGTCTTTGCTAGGTTTATTCACCGGTACAATGGCACGGGACAAGACCATTCATGCATCTCATGGTTCATCTCGTGAAGCTCAATCCTCGGGGCCATCCAAGAAAATATCCACCGACCATGTTGATCGTGATGGCACCCTTACCCTCACGAGTGCCCAAAGCCGAGAGTTCAAATCCAACCTTCAAAAGCGTGCAATCCGCGCCACAAAATTTTACCACCAAGATTCTATGGAGCACATCGGCCTTGACAACCACTTGAGACAACTATTTTTCAACATTGGTTGGCACGAGTTTCTCGCTCTTTCTGCACGCACCTACAAACAGCCCACACTCGACTTCCTCTCCACCTATGCCCGCAATGACACGGCGAGGGTACTCACTTTCAAACTCCAGGGTCGGCAGCATTGACTCAAGTACAAAACCCTCAACAAGATCATGGGCACATATGACATCAACAACTCCGACATTTACAGCTACCAATGGACTCAATTTAAAAGCTCCCAAAGTAGACTTTTGGACCCAAATCATGAGCCTTTCCAAGTTCAATCCGAGTCGCCAAAAAGACCCCTTTATCATCCATCCTTGCTGGAGAATTGCCCACCGGATCCTATCCACTTCTATCTTTGCTCGTCACGAGCCGGGACAAATCAACACCGTTGAGTTATATTTTCTCTACTGCATGTCGAGCCGACGTTGGTCTTTACCCGATTTCGCTACCTTCTTTTTAGACAAATGTGACAGCCTCAGGACGAAGACCACTGGTGACATTTTTATTGGAGGTCTCATTACCCTCATTGGTTTGGGTATGGGCCTTCAATTTCCAGAATCTGAATATGTGCCAGTGGATGATCCACCTCTCTACCTTCTTGATTGCATAACTCTCACCCGGATGGAATTAATGCTACCTCATCCTACTCTTCCTGGACATTTCTCTTGGCTCAACCATGTCAAGGACCCAGTTTACATCTTGCCCAATCCAATTATCTCCGCCTTCACCACCAATGTCCCAGAAACATGGTTCTTGCCTCAAGAGTTGCCAGATGATGATGCTGCAGCAGCGGATGATGACATGCAGGTGGACCCTGACAATGCTGATAGCCCATTCGAGGCTGAAGACCATTATGATCTCCCGATCCACCAGTTGCCACCACCTTATCCATGTCAAGCCTCCGGGTCACACTCTCAGCCCTCGGGAGAACACTTCCAACCACAGCATGATTATCACTCATACCAGAAACACAATGAGCCCGACCCCGCACACGAGTTTCCTCTCGATATTTACAGTCAGCTTGCTTCCTTGCGCCTCCAGGGTAACAGGAACACCGCAGCCATCCACCGCATTGAGGAACAACAAGCACGCACCAACACTTACATGGAGGACCTTTGGTATCATTTTCAGCCCGAGGGCGGTTATCCCCCTCGAGGGCCTCCTCTACCTTGATCCCGGTATGATCCTTCCTTACTCTCATCCTAAGCATTGAGGACAATGCTTAATTTTAAGCTTGGGGTGAGGTATTCTTATATTTTATTTTTTTTATTGCATTTAGGTTGTATATAGTTGCATTTAGAGTAAGTCATTTAGGTCATTCATAAAAAAATTGCATAAAAATTTCAAAACAAAATTCCATATTTTGTTTCTTTCTTTTCTAATTTTCATACTTTTTAGAGGCATTCTAGTTTAAGTTCATGCATTTTTGTTCTCTCTTGTCTTCTCATCCCTACAGGTACCAGAGCACCGAGTCATAAGTATTGAATCATAGATTGGTCCCGGGTCTTGATATGGAATTCCTTGTATTTGATAAGTGGGACACTTTTTGAGCCTCACAGACCATTTTAAGACCGCTTGTGTGGGGGTCAGATGCAGGTAGCTTGATTGGGTCTAGATGCAGAGGGATGTGGTTGGTCAAGCCAATGTGTGCGAGCAAAGATTAGCCCGGTAAGGTACATTGAAGATAATGAAGACTCGCATCTTAGTTTTGGAGGGAGTACCCCTTAGTACTCCCGAGTCTCGTCCGAGCCTTACTTAGTTAGATTCTCACCACCTTTTTAAGATAGGTCATCATTTTTCTAGGGGTCTAGAGTAGATAGTTAGATAGATTTTGTTTATCACATCTTGCATTGAGGTGCTTGACGAATTTTGAACTGGGTCCCCCAATTCACAATTTTTGGGACCAAGTCTTTTCGGTAACACCCATTTTTGAGTCATTCCCCACCCTTTTTAGTTGATCTTGGCACATTGTCAATTATCATTAGGTGTTCATGTTAGCCTCCATCCTATGTTACATGGTGAAATTCCTTAGACCTTCAAAAAAAAAAAATAAATAAATAAATAAATAAATAAAATAAATAAATAATAATAATAATAAATTCAGGAAGGCTGAATATCAAGCAACAAAGAAGCTGAAGACCAAATAACAAAAGTTCAAGATCGAAGACTTAGGTTGTTAGGTTTAGATTTAGGTTAAGTAGAATTTTTTATTTTATTTTATTTTTGATTTTTGGTGAGAAAAGGCCCCCACGATGAGACGGTAGACTGCAAAGGATAGTACAAGGGAGAAGCCTCTGAAACCGGATGTTTTCCTGGAGGCCGCGCTGTAAAACCCTATTTCGTACTATACACTTTAGCCTGACAAATGTAGGAATCATAGTGTGTGAAGAGGCGCCTTTCCTTCGTGCACTATGGTCTGCATTGGTGATTTAAAGTGCCCCCACTGGGCGCATCTCTGTTTTCTTTGTCTTGCACACCGCGACTGCATCCAACCGTGATCTATTCGCCCATCAAGTGGTTGAGAATGTGGTTTATGGCTCTAAAGCGGGGAACATTTTGAAGATGCGTAGGGTCCATTGAAGGACTAATTCTGACCATGTTGACTGATGTTGACCAAGTTCTATGGTATCTTTCTTTTGCTCTTTTTAGTTTAGCTCATCCCGAGCTCATTTTAGTCTTGTTCTAACTTGAGGACAAGTTAGGTTTAAGCTTGGGTGATTTGATAGCTTATTTTATTTCCTTATTTTTATTAGTTTATCTTAGATTTTTAGCTCTTTTTATTAGTATTACATTGTATATTCTTTATTTTCTTTATCATGGATCGTATCGGGGGCTTGTTATGTTGCATGAGAAATTTTGCAGGGTTTTGGAGCTTTTTGTGATTGTGGATTAGAGTGAAGACGGCTTAGTGGGCTCCCGAAGCATTATTGGGCTTGGCGGAATCAAAGAAGAAGAATTGGGCTTTGAAAGTTATTGGCTTGGATTATTTGGGCTTGTGAAGATGGATCATAAATTTCTAATTTTGGGCTTGGAGCATCCATTTAGTGGCTAAATGATGATTGGTGGATTCAAATTACATGGACAAGGGGGGGGGGACCAAAGGAATCTTTGGTAGTGGAAGGGTGGAGTAGTGGAATGGTGGACCAATGGCATTCCAGCAGCATTTGCGCGGGTGGAATTTTGGTTGCGCGGGTACCCGCGCAACTGCCCAGTTTGGGTATTTTGGTCATTTGGCTCACAATAACTCCTGGGGATCGGATCTAGAGGCTCATTCACGAATTTTCCACCATTGGAGACCTGCAAGTGACGATTTGGAGAGCAAAATACTCAATTTCTTTCATCTTTTCAAGTCTTAGGTAGATTCTTGATGCAAATTAATTATTGTTCTTCTTACTTTGTTGCCATGAGTGGCTAATACTCTTATTTGGTTGACTTTGGCTGAAAACCAATGAATGTTTGTGGGTTTTGAAGGATTTATGTTGATTATCAATTTATTCCATGTTTATGATTCTAGTTTACAATTCTTATGCTTATTTGATGCTTTGATCATGAGCATAGTATTTGATTGAGCAATGGTTGATTTGTTTCATTGATTTTGCATTGGATCATTGAATTTATCTAGAACAAAGGCTTTATGATGGTAGAAATCATCTCTAGCTTATGAATCATAGCTCCTTTATGGATGTGTAAGCATTTGACATCCTCTAGGAATTGGGGATTCCTTCATTCTTAAGGCTAATTGATTTCTTGGGATTAATTGCTTCAATTGACCCTTGATCTTAATTAAGAAGGTGTGTTGTGGGCTTCCCCAACCTCCATACTACCTATGAGGAATCTTGGCATATCATGCTTCATGATTGCTATAACCAATTTGGGATGAAGGATAAGCTTTGTATTAGATCCTAATGATAAACACACAAATGTTCATTGTGTTGAATTGCCTTAGTTAACCAATTATTCCCAACCTTTGAGCATCTCATCAACTTGCTTAATTGCAAGGTTTTTAGTTATTCAAGTATTTTAGTTTTCAAGTAATCAAACACCCCCCCCCCCTTTTTAGTTTAATTGTAGTTAGTTAGTTTAATTTCACTAGTTCTATTGAATTGCATTGGTGATTGAATACAACCATTTCCCCGAGGATCGATACCCCTTTTTACCATTATATTACGTTTATTTAGAAATCAAAGGGTGTAATTTGCTTGGTGGACTTGACATCCCACCAGTTATTTCAAGGTGAGTTTAATATATAGGAACAATTGTATGTTATGTGTTATATGTGCTATGTGTTTTTCCATGTTATCATCTCAAGTTATTATTTCCGCTATTTTTATAGGAAGGCAGTACCTTTGAGTTGAACTGTATGACATAGGCATCACTTAAGTATTGGTATGAACCGTTGACCATGAAGTGTATAACATAGGCATCACTTTGGCTTCGGTAGTATTCTAAGATAAGGCTGAAAGCCTGAATATTCTAGCAAAATGATAATCTTGAGTATTTTCTGTGTTATTTTTATTCGTTATTTTAATAGCAAAAGAAATACCTTTGACCATGTGATCAGTGAAAGGACTTAGATTCATATTGGTACTGGTATGTAGCCTCTGGCCATGTAGAACATGTCTCCGTAAGAGAATGATTTCTATTCTATGGTATTGGCAAAAGGTTAGACAAGGCTATCAGCCAGAAATCTACCAAAATGTTAATCCGAAGTTGTATGTCTTCTGTGCCATTTGGGCCAAAGCTTTATTGATGTATATCAAGTATGGAAAGTTTGTCACATGATTCACGTATGCCTTTGTTGTTCCTTGTTCCTCTGTGCTTCTGCCATATTGAAGTATATATATTGCATAACGTTATATTGTATCTATTATTGAACTCACTAAGCGTCACCGCTTACCCTCTCAATGTTTAACAAAATTGCAGGAGATAAGTAACCAGTGTAGTCATATACTGTTGAAAGGCTTAGAATAGTTTGTAATAGTACTTTTGTACTTCAATTCATGTTTGTATAGAATTACAATATCCTGGGTAGTTATGTAAAATCTTAAAACATAGTCGGTTTGTATCCAATCTTTTGTAATCACTTTATCAATGTAACATATTGTTTTATAAATATGCATGTAGCATGTTGTGGAATAACTATATTGTCAAGTATGAAAGTTTGGGTCTTTCAGAAATATGAAAGTCAAGAAAGGGGTCCTCTCAATTTTTGGGATGTTACATATTTGGAGTATGAGTTTGAGAAAGTGACTTCGAGGGTTCAGATTGGTTCTTGAGGAAAGTATGGATAGGTGTGCAACGTAGTATTGGTCCCATACTAGTGAAAGCATAGGATTCATACTCGACTCGAGGAAAGTCACCGAGAATCTAGGGAGCCGGTGGTATGAGGATTCTTTGGGTATGTTTTGATCATGTGTATGATTGCTTTTCAGTATGGCGATAAGCACTAGTGGAGGAGGAGGTGAGTTAGGCTCAGGTGTGGGTGCTAAGCAGATGGATGAGGGGACGTGGTAGTTTATCTCATTAGAGATCGCCCACGTTATTTTGGAGCACAGTCTATTGATATTTGGTACCATCAAGGATGGGATCATGGAACTCTTGGATGATTGTCTTGAACTTTTCAGGTTGAGATTACAACAGGACATTCGGGGGCCCATCGAAAGTTCAAGGCTGGTGGGGCCCTAGAATCTTTTGGGAAGGAATATCCTATTACTAGCTCTTGTCGTGAGGGATCGGAGGTGGATTATGTATCATGCCTTCGTGGGGATCGATTCCATGATTCGATTCCCGTTGAGGTTTCGCGAGCTTTACACGCGGATTTACCTAGCATTACAGGTCATGTCACTGACCGGTTGGTCGCCAGGTTTGAGGATCGAATCTCCGCCATTCAGGAAGTTGATGGAACGGTCAAGGTGACTCGTGAGCGGGAGCTTGGTTTGGAGAGGAAAATGGGAAAGAGGAAGAGGAGTCATCATCCGACTCTACTAGGGACACTTAAGCAGTTTGATGTTGCCATGTCAAATGATAGAGGCCCGAGTGGCCACAACATTTGTGATAAGGTTGAAGGAACACATGAACATGCGCACGGCAAGTCCAAGTACGGTAGGTGCGGATGGAAGGGCCACCTTCACCAAGAATGCACCCTAGAGGTAGAACTGTGTCATCGTTGTCATTAGCCTTGTCATATCAGGGCCAATTGCCCACGTTCAATGGTTGGGGTGGCTGGGGATCCATTCCAAGAGACTCTGTGGGAAGGGGAGAAAAACCCTGAGACACTACCGGTATGTATCGTATTCTTCTCTATCATGCTTTAATCATTATTCTTATGATCCCGTGTTTATGTATATGAAATGTTATGCCCTGATTACCTGATAATGGAATCTCCTATATATGTGATATACTTATTTTGTCTGAAAGTTGACATATGTGTAACGACCCAAAACAGTGCCAAAAATTTTCATTTAAAAAATTAATTTCCATTCATTGATTCTATCAAAAGCCATTGTTCATTACAGTATTCCAAAACATCGGAGTACAAAAACAACAAGTGCGGAAATCATGTGGGAAGGATGTTGTGCCATCACACCGGACCCTTCACTTTGGAATTGGAAGTACGTGAAACCATAAACACAAACTGTAAGCATAAAGCTTAGTGAGCTTCCCAAATTTCTACATCCAACATATATATCAAATAACAGCAAGCGACTGTGTCAGGTCCGTATCAACCCAAAATACAACATATAGCTGTGTTGAGTCCGTATCAACCCCCAGGTACATATTAACGCTGAGTCCGTAATGACTTCCAGCCCATATAGCTCAATGCATAACATCATACAAGCACAAAAAGACATAATCATACGTTAACATGCTATTCCACTCATACAATATAGTGGGTCAGCATTGGTGCATGCGACCCACTTAAGGTCGTAAGAAGACTCACCTCACAGACATGCGAAAAGCTAAACTGACACGCTTTTCCAAAACCCACACTACCGATCACCTTCACAAATAGAAACAACCAAAACTCAGACTACCATTCCAATACCTAAAATGCCCTTATGTGAAACCCTAGTAAATTGGGTTGCCTTAGTCAGTGAATGGGGCGTACCTCGCAGTTGACCGAAGGATGGGGCGTTGACCTTATACGCTCAGTGTACCCTTCAGTACGTCGTGTGTACGAGGCTGCTTTCTAACTTCTTAACCAATTGCTTAATCCCTTAAGAACCCACGTCCAAACTTCAATTCTAGGTCATATAGGATGTCCTAAGCCATAAAGTTTCCAACTCTATGGCCGAGAATGGATATTAAGTCCTTAAAAACCAAAACCCTAGCCTCTTTACCCATTAAGGCTATCTAGCACTTACATAGGGGAAAACTAGTGACCAAGAACACAAATTTATGACTTAACACCTCTAAAAACCTTTGAAAGGACGACTAAAATGCCTTGGAGTACCTCCTACACACAAAGGCTAAGTTTGGGACAAAAAAGGAAACAACTTGAGCAAAACTAGATCCAAGAGATTCTATCATCAATTTTCATACTTTTTACCTCCACAAAGTGCACAAGGAGGACTAAATGTTGGATCCAAAGCCTTGAATGCAACACCACCACTTCAATGTTCTTCTTTCTACTCCAAGAGCTCCAAAAAGGCACCAAAATGGCACAACAAGCTTCATAAGGTACAAACACTCTTAGGGTTTATGAGATGAGGAGGGAGGCTGAAGGTACTAAGGTGCTTGAGGCCGTAAAATAGTTTAAATAGGGTCGAAACCCTAATATTTAGGGTTTGCACTCAGGTTGCATATGACCTGTGTACCAGCATACACTCAATGTACTAAGGCGCTCTGGAGTACACCCTGCATTCGAGGGTATATGCCTTATATACTCCAAAGGTCTTTTGAATTTACAATATTGCCATCAAGGACTAAAGTTGCAAATTAAACATAACGTAAGGGTTATAACGAACACCTGAAATCGAGGTGTTACAACTCTCCCCCACTCAAAATAGACTTCACCCTCAAGGTTTGCGGCCGTGAAGAAATATAGGTAGTGTTCTTGCATCTCCCCTTTAGCTCCCACGTCCATTCAAAACCCTTCCGAAGTTGAAACTAGACCTTGACCAATTACACTTCCGTGTTGCGTAGAGCGTTCGTCTTCCAATCTAAAATCGCCACCGGTCTCTCCACACAGTCAAGCACTCATCGACCTGAATATCATTCAGAGAAACAACTGTGGAGTCAGCGACCACACACTTCCGAAGCTACGGCACATGGAAGGTGTTATGATTCTGAATGAGCTCATCTATCAAATCAGGCCGGTATGCTACCTTGTTCACTTGGGTCGAAATCCTGAAAGGTCCAATAAATCTGGGGCCCAGCTTACCCCACTTCTTGAATAGGTTGACGTCTTTCCAAGGCGAAACCTTCAGAAGAACCAAGTGTCCCACCTGAAACTCGAGATCTGAATGCTATCGGTCGACATAACTCTTCTGCCGACATTGTACGACTCGCAGCCTGTTGCACACCTGTTGAACCAACTTTGTGGTCTTAAGCACCACCTCGGTGCTTCCAATGATCCGATGACCAAACACGCCCCAAAAAACCAGGGTCTTGCAACTTTTCCCATACAACATCTCAAAGGGTGGTCGATTAATACTTGCATGTTAACTGTTTTTGTAGGAGAATTCGGCCAATGGAAGGTAAGTATCCCAACTGCCTCCAAAATCTAACATACAAGCCCGAAGCATATCCTCGAGTGTCTGGATCGTCCGCTCGCTCTGGCCATCGTTCTAGCGATGGTATGTTGTACTAAAATGCAACTGAGTACCCAACTCCTCATGAAACTTCCTCCAAAACTTGGAGGTGAAACGAACATCCCGGTCCGGGACCACCAAAACTGGCCCCCTATGCCGAACTACCACCTCCCGAACATAAATATCATCAAACTTCTCTGCTGATATGCTATCGATAATCAAAATGAAATGCACACTCTTGGTGAATCTATCCATGATAACCCAAATAGAATCAACACCACGTCTTGTCCTGGGCAATTTTGTGATGAAATTCATGGTGATCTCCTCCCATTTCCACATGGGGATAGGTAAGGGTTGCATCTTGTTGTGGGGTCTCTGATGTTTATCCTTGACCTTCCTGCAAGTCAAGCATCGCTCAACAAACCAAGCTATCTCCTTTTTCATACATGGCCACGAATAACTCAATCACAAATCCCTCCACATCTTTGTGGCCCACAGATGGATAGAAAATTTTGACATATGTGCTTCCTCCAGAACTGTCCGCCTTACCCTACATGATACCAGGACCCAAACTCTATTGCACTAAGTCGAAAACCCTCGGCTGTCCCTGATAAATAAGGGAATCTGTCCCCTGATTTGCTCGGCCTTCCAATTCTCTCTTTTTAAACCCTCAACCTGAGCCTCCTTGATCAAATCCAATAAAGGCGAGGTAACAACCATCCTCAGGAAAACATCTCTAATAGGGGTACTCACCGTCTTGCGGCTCAAAGCATCGGCTACCACATTGGCCTTCCCAGGATGGTACTGGATCTCATAATCGTAATCCTTTACCACATCTGGCCATCTCCGCTGCCGCATATTTAGATTCGGCTGATCCATCAAGTACCTCAAACTCTTGTGGCTGGTGTAGATAGTACACCGAACCCCATATAAATAGTGTCTCCAGATCTTGAGATAGAGCTTAGAATGAATACCTAAATTCTAGGTGTTATAATCTGCCATTTTTATACCGATATTCATGATTAGAAGCACATCTTGTGGAGCCGAAATTATGTTGTTAGCCATCAATTGATTGAACCCTTGAGTAAACTGAGTATCCTGCTCGGAGGATCAACAACCAGATTGATGTGTTAGTTTCAGCCTAGTGGGATGGAAGGAGGTGCAAAGTAAGTTCATGATATTATTAGGACTCGTGTTGATGAATACATGACATGATTCAGATATGCAAGGGATTGGTCAGAACACGAGTACAGGGTGAGTTACTATCAGGTGCATGTTTACAGAATTGTGAGTGAGGTCCTCACATCAGAAGCTTTTAAGAAAAGATCTCGGGGAAGCTGTGTTTCCTCACCTGGGGTAACAAAGTTAGAACTCAGAAGTGCTTGTATCGCTTAGGAGGGATGTCAATGAATTGTAATTAGTCTATGAATCAGTTGTTGCTATTAGTAGGGCAAGAGCAGAAAAGAACTATCACTCCAGAGTTTGAGTGACGAATTAATCACACGGGTTTGTGCACACGTTAGTATTGTCGAAGGGATTTATATGGATTTTGATAGAGATGTATAAGGTGCATCGATTTCGAGATAAGCGGGTAGTTGGATGGGTGATCCATCCGTTTCGGTCAAGGCTTACAGTTCTATGTAATGAGCTAAAGTGGCTTAATGATTTGGAGTTTTGTTATGGGAAATACTTGGGATTATTGAGCTCGTTGAGATTACGGGAAGTCTTCATCTTGTTTTAGAATGTGTGGGATAGGCAGTATGGAAGTGTTTTAAGACTACGTGGGTAGCTGTAGCATTCACCAGGTTGATAGGGAGTGTCGAAGTGTTGTACAACTAAGGGGTAGCCGTAGCATTCACCAGGTTAGTAAGCAGTTGTGGAAGTGTTGGAAGTCTGCGATAGGATCGTAGCATTCACCAGCATGAGGTAGGTCATTGTGTGAGTGGTCGGTTGGACTGATGAAAGATTAGTGAATGCCTGGGTCGAGGTGGATAGTATTGATGGAGAACCACTCCTTGAGTAGTACATGGATTTTTGGATCTAAGACAATATGGATCCCAATCAATTATGTAGTATAGGTGAGATCCAGTGGGATTGCTTTTAGTAAAGTATCAAGTTTCATTTAGAGTGAGATGACTTTGGTGGCCAATTGGTTGACATCCATGTGGTAGTTAGGCTTGATTAGCCCTTATTAGTTGGATTCTAATTCAGAGACATATAGAGGGACCAGGTGTGAGCCTGTCAGCCTCTGCAGTGGGTTGAGGATTTTATATTTCAGTTCAGCGGAAGGTCACCCTAGAATGGGAAGATTTTGGATAGAATACAAGTGTAAATCTTTGGATTTCGGGATAAGATTTATGTTCCTAGTTAACACAAGGGGGTTGGGAGTCGTGTTTGAAGTCACCCCTAATCTCAGTTGAAGAATCAACAGTGATGAATGGTAGGTTAGGTTATCATTGGTTGTATTTGGAGGGTTGTTGGAGCCATTATGCCAGGCGAGCTAGGACAACTCTTGCCAGATAGCCCTCGTTCAGAAGTTGCGTGGTACGACTGTGTGAGGCTATCAACCTTGGTAACCGGATGGAAATATGATATATTAGTTAACTTGTAGGTAAGTATGAGACCAGGGAGGCCTCGGCTGCATCATGAATGTAATAATGGGGCAACAAGATGAGCCTAAGGTGGTACTGGTAATTGGGACTCATGTTAGGAGTCGCCCTGTTATCAAGTGAAGGATTTTCAGCAGCAACAATTGGTCAGTGATTCTATTTCCTGGTGGAAACACCAAGATAATCCTTGGTTGGATGGGTTTATGCTCAGTTCGGATTGCAAAAGTGGAGACAAATTTGCGGTGATTCTGAATAGGCGGTCTGCCAAGGAGTCAGACAAGGTTTTGGGATTTGGGTTCGGGCAAGATAATGATGGTTATTCTTTTCATTGATTAACGCTAGAGGGGTATGGCTTTGTTCGTATTCGGGACATGGGAGCCCTGATAAGGTTGGGTTTCAATCATATTTTTGGAAGGCTGTTATACACATGAGTTGATTCTTTAGACCGAATCGGGGTTGTGGAAGAATTGCCCAGGCTGCCTGGCATTTATGGAGGGTGGTAAGGACTGATTTCGAGGACAAAATATAATTTTAGTGGGGGAGAGTTGTAACACCCGTTTTCGTGGACGAATAGAATTAGGGTTCAAAGGGTCAGAATGTTGGATTTTTGGAGAAAAAAGAGCCTCACAACATAAGGAATAAGAGGATCATGGCGTAAGATGGGTAAAGTTGAATTGTTACACGGGACTAGTCTCATGACGTGAGACATAGAGTGCTCACGACGTGAAAGTTGTTGTAGCCCAATACCACAAACTTTTAGGGTTTCCCACATATTTAATCCCTTTTTACTCAGTTTTAAGGGTTCATTTCTCAGCCCCCGTCTCCCTCTAACTCAGAAAAACCTAACCCTAATCCATCTTGGTGGTTTTGGATCCATTTTAGTGTTTTAGTGGCTAGAATAAGAAGAAGAAGAAAAAGATGTTCTAGGGTGTTGGTCCAGTAGGGAGGCCTCATCATCATCATCATCATCTTGTGCACATTTGGGACCTTTGTCAGTGTCCAAGATTCAACCTTTATGAGTTTAAGTTTCTAGATCTAGAATTTAAACTACTTTTTTCTTGGTTGTGTGGGAATTTCATGCATGGGATCCATAAAATTGGCAACTTTATGGATCATTGAGAAATCTTCTGCATTATAAGCTTTGGATATGAGTTTTGGAGTAGTTTGGGACTCCAAGCTTGAGTCTTGATCTCATTTGCCCTCTTTTTGACCTAGTGATTGTTTGAGTCATGCATTGGACATGCATGACTTAAAAGTTGTGATTTTATATCATCCTTCGGGTGAGGGAAGACCCTCTGGAAAGTCCCAAGTTAAGGCTGAAAGGAATAATAGCTTAATGCTTAAAGTTGGCCAAGACAACGCTTACGATGTAAGGACTAAAACTGTCACATCGTGAGAATGCTTGTCGTCCCAAGTGTTTTGTCCGGATTAGGTCACAACGTGACCGGGAGTGGTCACGACGTGACGATGACTGAAATCGAGATTGGGAGAATTCATTGCTAATTTGACCCACTAATTTGGGACCGAGTCGAGCTAATACTTATGACGTGACCACGAGCTGGTCACGACGTGACGATCAACTGTGAGAGCTTGGACCATTGAAATTAGGCCATTTTCAAGCTTTTAGGCCCATTTTGGGCCTTAGGGTTCTTTAGTTGGTCCTGGTGCATTAGTGGGCCAAGTTTGGGATTGGCAATTATTGGGCCTTATGATTTATGGGCTCAACCTTAGATAGTAAGTAGGGTTGATCTTGATTATATTCAGCATGAGGAGCCATTGTGTAACAGACTTGGGTGTGAGATTTTCTATCTTCAGATTGAGGTGAGTCTCCTCACCAGAATTATTAGTCGAAGGAACCAATGTCGGCCCATTACTTGTTATGTAGAATGCTATTTGTCTCTATGATACTTGCATGAAAGACCAGGATTTGGCCCTTGGCGATTATATGAATGACCAGGGTCTGGCCCCTGGCACTTGTATGGATGACTGGGATTTGGCCCTCGGCGTTGCAATGAAAGACCATGATTTGGCCCATGACATGAAATGATTGTAATACTATGATCTGGCCCATAGCATTCACTGTCTTATGTATGTTATGTGTTATTTTGGGGAACTTACTATGCTTCATGCTTACGATTTTCAATTTATGTTTTAGGTACTTCCATATCGAAGGGGAAGAGCTCGAGATTATTGCATTGTAGAGACTACGTTGTTCCGCATTTTGTTGGCTTGATATACTTGGAAAATTATTGACATACTCTGATTTTATTTTATGGTTTTATAAACACAATTTGGACGATGGTTTTATTATTATTAAGATGAAATTTTTGGTCTTAAATAATGGAATGTTCCATATAACTATCAAATATAAGATAAAATTATTTATATTGTGGTAGTTATAATAAATCCCTAGGAAGGATTACAAGATAAAATATAAAAGATAAATACCTAAGGTCAATGCGTAAGTGAGCTGTTATATTCATCTGAAGGGCTTGATTAAATTCGGCATACCCTGATACCTATAATAGTTAATCTTGCAAGAGCTAGAAATATATGTATATATCTATATGGGGTGTGAAAACCCCACATGCGATTTCTAGCTACAATCTGCACATGATAACTTTCTTATTATTCACTATTTGACGTCCGATGAAGCATCGTGATGGGGCAAAATTATTAGTCAAACAAAGTCGATTATCAGGGCTCATGGTAATACATTAGATCACCTTAGAGATCATACTACCATTAGGTACGCCATAGAGTGGTAGATAAAATACGTTAGGTCGTTAGATATCCGATAAAGATAGTAAATTATGATTAATAAATATGTCCTAATAAGATAATAAGATAGGATCGTTAGATATCCTACGAAGATAGTAAATTAGGATTAATGAAATATCCTAATAAGAAAATAAGATAGGATCGTTAGATATCCTAAAAAGATAGTAAGCGAAGGTTGATAAATACATGTGTTTTCAGGGCGATGAGTATGGAGGAGTCCTATCAAGGCGGAGGATAGTCATGTCAAAGAGGAGGAAGTGTATAACTTAGCTTTTGGTGTTTAGTTCCATCTGTTAATCGTTTTTAGTCTTGTTTAGGAAGTGTGCTTGACTTTTAAAACAATGTAACCCCAAAATAATTTATAATAAAAGAAATGTTTCGGTCATACCTTGTTTTATGTTCTTTATATATTTGTATGTCTTGGCTCAATCTTCCTATTTTCGCACCACCCGACGTTTTCGGTGTCGACCGGCGGTGTGACAGATTGGTATCAGAACTAGAGGTTATAGCGAACTAGTAATTCCTTCAGAACTACGACTATAACCTAGGGCATAAAAGTATGAATTAGTTCAATCTAATAAAAGTATTATTAGTAATTATTGTACAGATAGACTACTTACGGGAGCGATTCCTAGGCTGGAAAAATTTGCCATTTGGGTTGCTGGATTTCAGAACGGATAAATGCTAAAATTATCCTGCCCTCCAACTTTTCCTACCTGGCCGATCCTTGTAGCTTTGAGGTATACAAACATGGAATTAATAAAATACCCTAATCAAGCACTAATCAAATAAAAATTTATATAAACACTTATAGATACACACGTATATCATAAAAACTATCCATTCAAATCACGACTTAAGATTTTTGGTCAAAAAAGAATCCTAAGTTTAGTCTAGTACTACGTCCATACAACAGTTAGACCTAGAATATGCAACTAAGTTTTATTATGGTCAGACTGACGCACACCTAAAACTGGATGTCGTAGTTGACAATCTAAACGCGTGTGGATTTATGGATCAATAGTTTATTACACATAGTTAGGAGATTAAGACGAGGCCTACGACTACAGGATCTTCGGATCAGCAGCACAGATCGACATCGTGAAGACTAGAGCCTTAGATCAAGACCTAGTGCAAGAAGATGGTAAACCTTGAGGATATTTTGAATAGAGACATGCATACGACATTCCACCCATATAGAAAGTTGCCCAAGATACGGTACTATATACTCTCTGTTTCTCTCTCTCTCTCTCTATATATATATATATATATATATATATATATATATATATGTGTGTGTGTGTGTGTGTGTGTACTATCATAGGAGAGCAGGGGAGAGATTACAACAAGATAAAGATCCTCCATGCTTATGATCATCTGGAGGAGACTCATTCTCTAGTACAGTACTAGCAGATCTTGAATGAGAGTCTTGAGCAGCGTGTGAGCGAGACAGAGTTGAGGTTGTTGGTGTCTCAGATAGGAGAAGCCACTATGGAGTTCATGATCAGTTGCCTCCAGAATCAGTTAGCTCAGATAGTGGCTTGGATGTTAGTCTGTTTTGGGTTATGGTAGATATTTCTAGTCTAGGGAAGCTAGGGACTATGATTTTTTTGGTTTTGAGGAAGTGAATAGTAGTGTACCCGATAATAGAAATCCGTTATGTCTTTTGTGTAAAATAAATACCATTCCTACTTAATATACACCGTTGTACACTCTTTTGTTGTTTATGAAAATCTGTTGTAAAAAGTTTGTGAAAACTTAATGAAAGCTATGTGATCTTAATGTTTATTGTCTTGCTTGTTTGCTTTGTTTTCTTGATATACTTAACTCTTCTAACTAAAATACAAGCAGGCCCCACACTAGAAGGAACCCACGACAACCCGAAACCAATCATGAGCCAAAGAGCTCAGTCGCGATCGAGACACTAGTGGCCCAATGCATAGTTGATGCCATAGCAAGCTTAGCAACACCTAGGAACTTAGGATCAGGAGGCAATTGAGGTGAGATTTGAAAAGGAGATAATTGAGGTCCAACTAGAATTTGTTCATATAAAGATTTTATGAACTGTAAGCCAAAACCTTTCTATGAAAACGAGGTCCAACTAGAGTCTGTTCATATAAAGATTTTATGGACTGTAAGCCAAAACCCTTCTGTCTGGAGGACTATAAAGTCAAGTTTGTCGCCTGTATCATGGCATATGCAGCCTTAAGCTATTGGAAAAGTTACACCAAGACCATGAGCGTTAACATAGAAAACGCCATGTCTTCGAGTGAGTTGAAGCAACTCATGAATGGGGAGTAATGTCCACATGAAGAGATGCAGTAACAGGAGCAGGAGTTGTGGAATATAACGATGTAGGAATTTGATGTTGCCACCTACACAATTTGTTTCAACAACCTTGACACCTTATGTCATGGGATGGTTATCTGGGAAGATCAGAACATAGAAAGGTATATTTGAGGTTTGCCTCAGCCTATCCAAGGCATAATCACTGCCTTAAACCCGACTACCTTAGACAGCGCCAAAAGACTAGCCTTTAGTCTGAACCATTAAGAGGTTCATCATGGAACGATGGTTTAAAAGGCTAACCTTTTGAAGGTGGACGGTAGAAAAAGTAAGTTTGGCAAAGAGTCCAAATGGATGTCTAGGCGACCAGCAGAGAAGAAACGGGAAATGATTCAAGCGTTTTTTATTTCAACACCCTCGATCGGGACTACCTCGAGAAGAAGCCCTATATGAAATGAGTGTTGGTTTCATCATAATTGATCATGTTGGGTCTATACCAACTGCGGCAAGAAAGGTCATCTTTCCAATATGTGCAAAACCCCACTGAATCAAGGAAGCGCAACAGCAGTTAGTCGAGCATGTTATGAATGTACAGAGATTAGACATATCAGGAGGGATTGTCCAAAGCTGAAGGGCCAGGGAAGTAATGCTAGAAGCAGAGCATTTGTTATATGAGCTAGAGAGGTCGTCCAATATCCGATGGTAGTGACATGTGCATTCCTAATCAATAATTTATACGCAAATATAACTTTTGATACTGGCACCGATAAAAGCTATATTATTTCTGATTTTAGGAAGTTGTTAGATCACCCATCTAATAAACTTAGGGAAGCTTATAGGGTAGAAATGGCTAAAGGCCAAGTCGGTATTACTAGGGAAATACTTAGGATTTGTGCCTTAATGTTAGATAATCATACTTTTCTCGTCGACCTTATGCCAATGGTCATTGGTAGTTTTGACGTCATCATTGGTATAGACTGGTTATCCCCTAACCAATTCGAGGTGGTATGCTTCAAGAAAGCCTTACGTCTACCCCAACCAAATGGAGAACACTTAATCATCTACGGTGATAAACCCGGAAGAAATCTTAGGATCATCTCCTACATGAAGGCTAGAAAATATTTGTAGAAAAAGTATTTTGCCTTCTTAGCCCATATTGTCAATGAGAAAGACAATAAGATGAAAAAGATTAAGCATGTACCTCAGGTGTGCGATTTCCCTGATCTATTCCCTAAAGACCTACTAGCTGTACCTCCAGCTATACTAGTAGAGTTTCGAATCTATATAGTTCTGGGAGCTGCCCAGTAGCAAAGTCCCATTATAGATTGGCACCCTTGGAGATGAAAGAGCTCTCCAACCAACTACAAGAACTTCTTGACAAGGGTTTTATTAGACAAAGCTTTTCGCCGTTGGGAGCACCCATTCTATATGTCAAGAAGAAGGACAGATCTTTTTGAATGTGCATTGACTATAGAGAGATAAATAAGTGGACCATTAAGAATATATATCCACTGCCCCAAATAGACGGTCTCTCCGATCAATTTCAAGGATCTAGTTACTTCTCTAAGATCCACTTGAGATCGAGATATCATCAACTTCGAGTCATGGAAGAGGACATCCCAAAGACAACTTTCAAGACGCGATATGGTCATTATGAGTTCTTGGTCATGCCTTTTAGATTAACCAATGCCACAACTATCTTTATGGATCTCATGAATCAAGTCTACAATCCCTACTTGGATAAATTTGTGATTATATTCGTCAATAATATTTTGGTATATTCACTAACCAAAGAAGAGCATGGGAAACACCTTCGAGTGATCCTATAACTTTTAAGGAAAGAAAAGTTATACGCAAAATTCTCTAAGTGCGAATTTTAGATAAGAGAAGTACACTTTCTTGGGCATGTGGTAAGCAGCAGAGGGATTCACGTAGACCCTTCTAAGATATAAGCGGTAAAGAATTGGGAAGCCCCCAAGACGCCAACAGAGGTGCATCAATTTTTAGGACCCTGCATGCTATTACTAGAGATTTATAGAAAATTTCTCTCGTATAGCCCAAACCCTCACAATATTAACCCAAAAAGAAGTAAAATTCATTTGGAGAGACCAACATCAAACAGCTTTTCAAAAGCTGAAGGAAATGTTATGTAGTGCACTAATACTAACCCTTCTAGAAGGCACTAATGACTTCATAGTGTATTGCGATGCTTCACATCATGGGTGGGGATGTGAATTGATGCAAAGAGAGAAGGGCATAGCCTACGCCTCAAGACAACTTAAGGTGCATGAGAACAACTACACCACCCATGACCTAGAGTTGGGAGCCGTAATTTTTGCCCTGAATATTTGGTGTCATTACCTTTATGGAAAATACTATGTGGTATACACGGATCACAAGAGTCTACAGCAAAACTTCGACCAGAAAGAGCTCAAAATGATACAAAGAAGATGGGTAGAGTTGATAAATGACCATTATTATGAGATTTGTTATCGCCCAGGAAAGGCTAACGTCGTAGCTGATGCCTTAAGACAAAAAGCGAGCTAAACCTCGTAGATTCAAAGCACTTATGATAACTGTCCAGTCAAATCTATATTGCAGATTAATAGTGCTCAACTTGAGGCTTTAATGGAAGGAAATGTTAAAGAAGAAGGCCTCAGAGGAACAGAAAAGCAACTGGAAATTAAGGATGACGGAACGAGATATTTCATGAACCGAGTATGGGTTCTGAAATATGGAGAGGTCAAGGAACTAGTTCTAAATAAAGCCCATAAGAATAGATATTCCATTCATCTTGGAGCAGAAAATATGTACCGGGACCTAAAGGCCCTTTCTTGGTGGCCAAACATGAAGGCAGAAATTACGACCTACGTAGGTAAATGCCTTACATGTTCCAAGGTCACGGTACAACATCAACGGCCCTTGGTATTGTTGCAACAACCAGAGATTCTCGAGTAGAAGTGGGACAAGATCGAAAATGACTTTGCTACCAAATTACCAAAGACTAATGTTAGTTATGACACTATATGAGTAGTTGTCGATAGATCAACCAAGTCTTCCCCTTTTATATCAATAAAAGAGACTAATAAAATGGAAAAGCTTTCTAGGAAGTACCTTAGAGAGATTGTCAGATTGTATGGGCTACCCTTATCCATTATCTATGACAGAGATAGTAGGTTTACATCTCGCTTCTGGCAGAGTGTGAAAAAGTCCCTTGGTAAGCGCCTGGATATGAGTACAGAGCATGTGTGATAGATTTTGGAAGTGCATGGGATATTCACCTTCCTGTGTTTGAGTTCTCATACAATAACAACTATCACACGAGCATCAAAGCAGCACCGTTCGAAGCACTATACGGACAAAAATGTTGATCTTCCTTTTTTTGGATAGAAGCTAGCGATACACAACTAGCCAAGAAATTCGTTGGGGACACCCTACAAGCAGGCCTAAAGATTATCCACGAGACGACTGAAAAGATATTGCAATTAAAAGAACGCATGAACACAACATGTGACCGTCAGAAGAGCTAAGCGGACATGAGGCATAAACCCATAGAGTTTGAAGTTGGAGACAGTGTGATGCTCAAGGTATCTCCTTGGAAAGGAGTTATAAGGTTCAGAAATTGGGGTAAACTAAATCCAAGGTATATAGGACCATTCAAAATCCTCGTAAGGATAGGTCCGATTGCCTATCGAATTAGGTTACCCCAAGAGCTTAATAACTTGAAAGACACCTGCCATGTGTCAAATATTAAGAAGCGCCTTTCTGACGATACACTCATCATTCCACTTGATGAAATTCAGATTAACCCTGAACTGAACTTCATCGAAGATTCAGTCGAAATAATAGACAGAGAGGTCAAACGACTCAAGCAAAGTTAGATTCGCATTGTCAAGGTGTGATTGAACTCTAATCGAGGACCAGAGTACACATGGGAATGAGAGGACCAAATGAAGGATCGAAAAAAGCCCTATGACAAGATAAAATTTCGGGACAAAATTTCCTAAACAGGGGGAGACTGTGACAACCAAGAGGTTTCCGTCATTGATCACACTTAGGAAAGAGTAGGAAAATAATAGCTTAGTATTGTAATATTTGAGTTTTGAGATATTAAGAATCAAATCTTCCATAACATTTATTTGTTAAAAACATCCGTAAAGCTCAAGCATTAACATCTGAAAAGTTGTAACGTTTTCTAATATTGTTAAAATATTTGGATAGTACTCATTAATGTGGTCTCAACTCTCAAGGATATAAGATTATTAAAAATCCGAATCCAAAGGAAAGTGTTATGGATTTTATAAAATTGGAAATAAATAGTGTAATTAAAATTAATTACATCAAAACCGTACTTACAGACCGGTTGAGTTTTGACTAACAGAGCAAAAAGGAGTTTCGTAGTACTCCTCAACATATAAACTTTCGGAAAATTTTTGTTGAAAAAGGGTTCTGTATAAGAGAGATATGACTTTTGCAAAATCATTAATTTTTACCCACGTTAAGCACAAAAATAAAAGTCAAAACTAGCCAAAACAACCTTAAGGAGAATTATAGTACCCATTGAGATCATCACATAGATATAGAGATGGATTAGATCGGAGCTCGCATGAAGAAGTTATGATTTTTACAAAAACTTTTTCTGTGTGCTTGCTGCGCATCACTGCATACCTGACACCGTATTCGAGTAGATAGCGAGTGGCATGACCAATTTGGGACGTGATATGTGGTCTTTTCTGGATGGAGCCACAATTATCATGTGCGGTGCGCCCATATATTTGCCCGACACGAACCCCAAATTCATGACTATAAGTAGAGAGGTCGGGCAGACCATTCCAGCACACCTCTCATTCACTCTCACTCTCTTCTCCAAGCTTCTACCCTTTGGAGCAGTCCTCGGAGCCCCGAGCCCGATTCAACACTACATCAAAGGCTTCACAGGAATAGGGTGAGTACATGGCCCCTATTTTACTATTTTAAATGTTTTACAAGGCGGGGGTGGGTAATGCATGCTTATTAAATGGTTTTATCAAAATATATTTATTATTGGGTCTCTCAATTGTATAGATTTGATGAAGCAAAATATATACACTATAGTTATAGCTAGTTAGTGAATCTGAAGATATGCTGATGGAAGTTCATATTTAAAGACTGAAGAACATCCCCTGATGACTGAAAGACCCTAAAGACTCTATCAGCACCAAAAGCAAGAAGACACCATCTACTGAAGACTTATCAGTGTGTCTAGACATTGATGGTTATACATTGATGAAACACTGATCAGGTGATACGTTTAAAACTTTTACACTGAAGTAAACTCTGAAGCTGAAGTTGAAGCTAATCTCCTGAAGCTAAAGCTGAAGCTAATCTCCAAACGCTGACATTGATGCCCTGATCCGCGTGATTCTATGAAGCTGATGCTTTTATCAGATTCTGATGTGTTGGTGCTGATATCCGGATCTACAGAAGAACTAATTTGATACATTCCTTATATACCATATTAGTTTTTATGTAGATTGGATACAATCCCTTCATTGAAGGGAGTCACTATATTAGATTAGTATATATTCATGTATTAGGGTAAAACTTAAATTGAGTTTTTTTTAATCTTGGTGACCGTTTTTGTGACAACCCCTTTTTTTGGTGGAAACAAACATTTTTTTGGTGGAAAAAACCTTCTCTTTGTGAAAAGATATTTTTGATACTT
This sequence comes from Lactuca virosa, assembly GCF_052849685.1. Classification (NCBI taxonomy): domain Eukaryota; kingdom Viridiplantae; phylum Streptophyta; class Magnoliopsida; order Asterales; family Asteraceae; genus Lactuca; species Lactuca virosa. The sequence continues at coordinate 121,869,764 of NC_136432.1, read as the reverse complement.
ATGTGTTCTTTACTGTTCTTCTTAGTTTCATATACAAGTTGTAGAGTTTAGGACTATCAATTGGTATCAGAGAAGGCTAGAACATTCTTTCTAGGATCAGTTGAAGATTCAAAAGTTCATTCACTATTTAGAAACTAAAAAATCATAAGGAGAAGAAGAAAAAGAAATTGGCCAGATATGAAGAATATTTTAGAATCAGAGATGAGAGAGTTTGCTATATTTCCTTATTATGTTTCTTAGATAAGAGAACAATTCTTAAGTGGAAGAATCAATTAAAATACAAGTCTTATTGATGAACAAGAAAAACATAATAGTTCGAAGAATAAAAAAGTAATCGTTGCAAGACCTTTATCATCTTTTCCAGATCTGATGTATGATCCAAAGGCTCCTCTATCTATGTTCTTCATTTCTAAGCTTGATCTGAAATACAAAATCATCAATCAAAATCAAGAAGATATTGAACTGTTGAATAAGGAACTGATTACAAGGAAGAAAGAAATATTATATCTGAAGGAGAAGATTAAAGAAAATGGTGTGAAGAAGAAAGTACCTGAAGAATGTTCATCTTCAAGAAGCCCTAGTTTTCACCCTGATGAATATCGCATCTGCTCTTGCACAACAAGACTCTCGTTGAAACACTTCACGATGAGAAATCACAAGTTGCTCACGCTGACAAGCTTTAAGCAGAGAAAGTCTGCACTGTCACTTCAGCTCATAATGCAAAGACATCAGACACAGACAAATCAGTTCACCCTGATAAAGTTTTTCACGTTGGAAGGTTAGTTCATTCTGGCAAATCAGTTCACACTGACAAGTTGAGTTACACTGACACTCATGTTCAAGCTGTGAAGACTCCATCTCACCTTGTAAAGACTCATGCTCCAGATCCATCTTCATACATCAAACGATGTCAAGCTGGTAACCTTGCTAATGTATGTTCTTGGTTCACTAAATCTTATTACATGGCATCATTCTCAAAGAAAAAGGAAGTTAAATCATGCTAAGTCAAAAAAGGTATGGGTTCCTAAGAGCACATCTCCTGAGCCTGAAACGAATCTATGTAATGAAGTCAGACCAAAGAAATGGAATTTGAAGTGTCTTGGAAAGGTTGTTGAAGAAAGTTACAAAAAGATGAGAATTTAGAATCCTAGAGCTGGTGGTTCTTCATCTAATCAAAGGCATTCTAATAAAGAAAGGTATGTTCCAACAAGAAATCTCAAATGGGTTCCTAAATTTGTTTGTTAATATCTGAGGATGTGAGAGTCTGAACATTTGAAATGTTATATTTGTTGTCTCTCTCACTAAAGAAATGTATATATATATATATATATATATATATATATATATATATATATATATATATATATATATATATATATATATATATGTGTGTGTGTGTGTGTGTGTGTGTGTTATTTTTATTTCTAGTGTTAAAAAGACTTTTGGAGTTTGTCTTGCAAAGCTTTATCAGCAGATGTGACAATTCAAGTGGTCAAGAAAGAGAAAGCTAGTGTAGTAGGCTTGTATATATAGTTCCACGGTCATGATAGTCTATTAGATAATTCCATTAACCAATGGTTACCATGTGATTTCATCTGCATTGGTTTTGAACTTCAAGTATATTTTTGTCTCAAATAAACAAGGGAGTTGATGCTTCAGACCAAAGAGTAAGTCAAAAAAAATTGTTATTGTGAATTCTGTCTCCATGCAAGTTAGAAAGGGTATTTCAGTCGTTAATGGTCCTCATTACTTTATAAGGAAAAGTTGAAACACATATGGGTTATTCAAACAATTCAAAGAATCAAGAGGGTCAGGCTAGTCTAGTCTATGTTGAATACACGTTGAATGGGACATCCTTGAAGTCTTCAAGTGTGTTTGTAGCATGTACATGGAACATGATCGATGATTTAGGGAAAATGGCTTATAAGCCCAACGAAGTTTTCAAACCGTTCAAAAAACTTCAATTATGTTTTGTCTGTTCAAGAAAACCCAACAAATTAACCTTTTGTCTAAAAAAACTCAAGTAACTTAAACTTTTGTTCACTTCTCATTTAGGGTCAACCAGGTAATGAAAGTCAACGAATGAAATGGCTTATGACGTGTAATTAAATATCGAGAAAATGACTTATAAGACCAATGAAGTTTCGAAAACGTTCAAAAAACCCCAATTATTTAATTATACGTCATAAGCCAACTTCCAGGGTGTAAGTTAGTTGGTTTTTTAGACAAAAGTTTAAGTTCGTTGGGTTTTTTTGAACAAACAAAACATAATTGGGGTTTTTTAAACGGTTTGGAAACTTTGTTGTGTTTATAAGTCATTTTTCCCGATGATTTATAGGGCTTGTTTGGTTAAGTATTGGTGACAAAAGCTTTGCCAGCTTCATACATGTTGTTCTAGTGGCTCTCGTTGAATAAAGATGACAAAAGATTATGGATCTACAAAAAAAACTATAGTTAATCACTATTTGGTCAAAATTTTGTGTGTGTCGCCAAATTGTAACACCCGATTCAAGATACTTTTCATTTCGACCCTTTGTGCGTAAATGTTTTGCAAATTTGGTCCCTAGGGGGTACTTTTGCCATTTTTGGAAAACATGGAGTACAATGGGTGTACTTCTTGTATGTTGGGCGTACGCACTCATGGGTAAAACTCTAAAATTTAGGGTTTGGACCCTATTTAAACAACATTATGACCCACGATCCTCTGATTTCTCAGCCTCCATTGCCCTGTGAGCCCCATTTCCAAACCCTATCCTTTCTTGAAGAGATTTGACCTTCTTGTGTTTGTTTTTAGTGTGTGTTGGTGATATTGACGAAGAAGAGCTTGGAAGAAGAAGCCTTGATTAAAAGAGAGCTTGTAGATCCAGATTTCTCACATCATTTCCAGTTTCATTGAGGTATAAAGCTTGGAACTTTCTCCTTTTGGTCCTATGATGAGATATAGTGGGTTTCTTACACTCCAAGAGTTAAGAGTCACTTCTCTTGATGTTTCTAAGGTCCCTTGTCTATAAAGTTAGAATCTTGATCGTTGTAAATCAATCATGCATGTGTTTAGGTCCTTTTTGTGAAAGTAGAATGCTAAAAGTAAGGTTTGGGTTCTTTTGAGCCATTTAAAGGCTCCGAGTTCATGATTTTATGGATTAAGACGTTTCACATGACTGGGATCTGAAGTTTAAACATTTGGTTGCCATTATTAAGCACTTATTGGAAAAATGATTAATAGGCGTGTACGATGGGTGTACACTGCCAAGTCCCTGATCATGCATGCATCTTAGTACATTGGGCGTATCCAGCTCATAGGCAGTGTGTATTGGCCAAAGGAGTACGCAGGGCGTAAGTCTGAGTACTACGGGCGTACTCAACAATTGTTGACTTTTGTTGAATTTTGCAATTTGGGCCGTATTTGGACTATTAGCGTTTTGGGGCCTTGTTTATCTACTAGACTTTCTGACTTTGGGCCTTCTTGGATTTGGACCCATAGTGGGCTTAGGGTGGGCCATATTGGGCTTTTGGAGCCATTACGTTGGGCCTCGGTTATTGGGCCAAGTGAGGAAAGGGTAAAATGATCTTTCACCCTTGAAGTTGGACAAATGAAAAAGATTCCTACTTATGATTTATGGCCCCATTATTAATTGTGGTTTTATTTGATTGATTAGCGCGGGGATTTTCCGGATCAACAGTCCGAGCATTTATCTGATTTTCAGCAGCTTGAGGTGAGTTTTCCTCACTTTACTTATGGGTCGAAGACACCAAGGTCGACCCATTGGATTAGATATCATGATTTGTTGTATGCTATTATTATCAGAGATATGTGCTTATTGATTATGTGATTAGACTGTTAGTCCTGAAGGACTACCTGTGTTTGTTGTTTATTGATTGGTAATGTTTATATCGATATGTTATCGTGTACTGGGTTGAGGAGGAAGAGCTGGTACTGCAGGCCCAGATACCCAGATCGGTTTGGATTGAGTGAAGGCCAACGTCGCAGTCCATTCAGGTCGAAGGCACGAAGAGCAGTCCAGATGGGCTGAAGGCCCAGTGCGGCGGTCCAGTCAAGTTGAAGGCTCTGTACGCATGTTGTTGTTTGTTTTGTTATGTGGTGGTACTTTGGGGGAACTAGCTAAGCTTTGGCTTACAATTTTTGTTATTGTTTTAGGTACTTCAGATATCGTGCACAACCTTCATATTTTATGTTATTTGGATTTTGGAATGCTTTGATTACTGGATTACACTTTCAAAACAATGGTTTTGAAAACATTATGATTTTGTATTGTTGTTTTTGAAAAGTTAAAATTTGTTGTGATTTTCGGGATGTTACAATTTGGTATCAGAGCCTTGGTTTGAGTGAACTGGAGTATAATTTCTATGAATTCAGACTCAAACTAAGGAATTGGAAGAGTTTTAACATCGTTTTCAAAATTGTTTTCAAAAGTGACCAAGGAAGGATGTGATGTGTACGATCAGTCGCAGCCAGAAAGTATACCCCAAGTTAGCACACTGTTATTTGATATGATGTTCATGGTAGAACAGCATGCTCGTGATAGGCTAGGAATCTTCAGGAATTGCATGATGGAATTGCCTGATATATGATGCCTGATATCAAAGGTTGCTTCTTGCATGAAATTGACATCATTACTATAGTTGCTTAGTGTATGCATCATAGTTGTACATAACTAAGATTTTATAGCCTGAGAATGGTTGGTTTGACCTTATTTTCAGATTTTATTTGATGAAAGGCTTAAGTTAAAATCAAATATTCAACCATCTATAGGATCCAATGTTATGTATGTGTTGGGATTAAAACCCGAATTGTGATTTGATGAACAAGATGTGGAAATAAGAACACACACAATAAAGAAGATAGGTCGAATGATCACTCGATTTATTCAAAACATGAGGAATACATTACACTTTTAGAATAGACTAAAGAATCTAACTCTACATAAGAAACCTCACAACGTGGCGGCTACATTTTGCCTCACTCTTAACCCCAATTATGAATAATACATTACTATTTATAGGGAAAAGACAAGTCTTGGGCTTTTAACCTACACTTCATCAAGGGGCCCATTGTCATAATCCATGGAGTACTTTGAAACCCTACATTATGCTTAGCATACATGAGTGTTGCAAGTGGTGAAAGTTTCATGGATGAGTATATGCATGAGCAACCAGCTAGAAGGAAAATGTTTAGCTACTCTTGAAGGGGTGAGGATATGATATATGCGTATCCTAGTCTTTGTATTTGTTTGGGCGGTTGTGATGATCCTTTGGGAAAAATACAGGTAGGTGTGGAAGTTAGTATGGGCACGTACTACTGAAAGCACAGTACCCATACACGTCACAAGGAAGTCACAAAGCCCGAGGGTTCTTCTGTATGTGATGGTTGTGATTATATGAATTGTGGAATTCTGATATACACTGATTTATTTTCAGTATGGTGTTCACGCGGGGATCAGGTTCAAGATAGGGAGCGAGTGGCCAGGATAAGCCAGGGATGACTGATTACAAGATTTGGGAGGTCATCGACACTGAGGTGGTTGCTGCTGTTCGGAGATCTACGTCGGAGATATTTGGGTCTATCAAGACTGCAATGATCGAGCTTTTGATGATCGATACACTGCTCTTACCGAGGCTACCATTTCTACAGCTATCACTGCTATGGGGATTGGTGGAGGGAGAGCCTTCCAGTACTGGGACTTTGACAATACGAAGCCCCCGTATTTTGATGCGGTTCAGGATCCGATTGTTGCGATGAGATGGTTTTCTGATGTGGAGGGTTTTTTCTTCACTTGCTCTTGCCCTACTGAACAGAAGTTTAAGTGTGCCCTAAACCTTCTTCGGTCAAGTGGGAAGGATTGGTGGAGGTTGGTGACTGGCTCATATACTCCTAAGCAAAGGGCCACTGTGACTTGGGAGCAGTTCTCTAAGTTTTTCGCTCAAGGTATGTCCACATTGTGAAGAGTGAGAGACTAAACCATGAGTACTTGGATCTGAGACAGGGGACTGAATTAGTAACGGATATCACCAAGATGTTTACCGAGAGGGCTCTTTTCTGCCCCGATTTTGCTGCTTCTAAGCAAGCTCAGATGACCCGGTACTTGAGCCTGCTCAAGACGGATATCCGACAGTTTTTGTCCACACAGCGGTATGGTTCACTTGTGGATCTACAGGAGGCCACAAGGACGTGGGTGATCGACATGGAGCTCTAGTATAGGGAGATAAGGCAGGCCCTATCCATTCGCAACCTACATCAAAGGGGTTCAGACCCGCTAATTCGAGATCTAGGGGCCAGAAGGGTCGCACTTGTGGCAAGTACGATAAGGTTCACGAGGGTAGTTGTCGATCATCTGCTTAATGCCACAAATATGGCAAGGAGGGGAACTTTGCGAGGGATTGTCTCTAGCCGGACCTAGTACTGAGCGCCAGGATTTGTTACTATTGTGATCAGGTTGCCCATGTGAAGGTCAACTATCTGTTGCTTGTCGCCAAGACGGCGCAGGCTCCAACGCCAGCCACTGTGAGGATCCCGATGGATGCCAGGGATGGGCGGAGCCCTCGAGGGATCGATGTCATGTTTTCCATCTCACTGTAGAGGAAGCCAGGGCGACGCCAAATGTCGTTACTGCTATGTTTCTATTTATATTATGCCGAGTTATTTTAGGATATGCTTATGTTTATGATTCTTTTAAGTACCTCCTTAGTGAACTCTTTGCCTGCTCTTGTGCTTGTTGACTCAGGTGCGAGTTGGTCTTTTGTGTCTCAGACATTCAGTAGGGGATTTCATATGCCTCTTGGGGAGTTAAGGTGTCCGTTACGGGTTTCTATCACCAACAAAAATGGGATTTTTGCATCGAGGATTTTTCAGGGTTGTGTTTTGGAGATTTTTGTGGTGCCATATCTGATTGATCTGATCCCTATTCCTATGGGGACGTTTGCGTGATAGTAGGGATGGATTGATATAGCAGATTTGGGGCTATGATTGATTTTGAGGGCCAGCGGGTGGTGGTCAGAACCCCAAGTGGGGAGGACTGGTTATCTATGGAGAGAGATCCAGGATTGGGTCAGCTTTTTGTTCTGCTGCTATGGCTCGATAGTATATTCAGCATGGTTGTATGGTTACCTCCCCTATGTAGTTGATACTCGGATTGGGACACAGGCTTCGGTTTCTGATGTGATGGTCGTTAGAGAGTGTGCTGATGTGTTTCCGAAAGAGTTACCCGGTGTGCCTCCCGAGAGGCAGGTTGAGTTTAGGATTTATTTAGTTCCCGATAGGGATCCTATTGCCAAAGCACCATATCGATTGGCATCGCCTAAGATGCAAGAGCTAGTCTCTCAGCTTCAGGAGCTTTTAGTCAAGCAGTTCATCAGACTGAGCAGTTCACCATGGGGAGCATCGATTTTGTTCGGCAAGAAAAAGGATGGTTCATACCGGATGTGCATTCTTTACCGGGAGTTAAACCGTTGACGGTGAAGAACCGTTAACCTCTTACATGGATTGATGACCTCTTTCACCACTTGCAGGATGCGTATTGGTTCTCCAAGATCGATTTGAGGTCAGGGTACCATAAAATTAGGGTTAGAGAGGACGCCATTTGGGCTCCCCAATGCACCTGCATCCTTTATGGATTTGATGAATCAGGTATGCAGGCCGATGCTCGATCGATTCGTTATCATTTTCATTGATGATATCTTGGTATATTCCAAGACCAGGGAGCAGCATGAGGAGCACCTCCGAGAGCTTCTCGGGGTTTTGAGGAGGGAACAACTATATGCCAAGTTCTCAAAGTGTGAGTTTTCGGTTCTTGGGGCATCTCGTTAACTAGAACTAGATTTTGGTCAATCCGACCAAGATTAAGTACGTGATGCAGTGGGAGGTCCCAAAGTCTCCTTCTGAGATCGGAATTTTCTGCTGATTAGCAGGGTATTATCAGAGGTTTATTTAGGACTTCTCCAAGATTGCAGTAACCCTCACTCTTCTGATGAGGAAGGGCGTGGATTTCCGTTGGGGGCCTAAACAACAGGCTGCATTTGAGACACTGAGGTGAAAGTTGTGTGAGGCAACAGTGTTGACCCTCCCTAAGGGTGTTGAGGATTTTGTGATATTTTGTGACGTATCCATCACTGAATTGGGGGCGGTGCTTATGCAGTGAGTGAGAGTTATTGCTTATGCTTATCGATAGCTAAAGTCGCATGAGGTTAGTTATCCGACTCATGATTTGGAGTTGGGAGCAGTGGTGTTTGCTCTCAAGATTTGGCGGCATTACTTATGTGGGGTCTGGTGTACTATTTGCATAGATCACAAGAGTTTGAGATATCTCATGGATCAGTCGAATTTTAATATGAGACAACGTAGGTGCTTTGACGTGGTTAAGGATTATAACTGCGAGATTATGTATCACCCTGGGAAAGCGAATGTGGTCGCTGACGCCTTGAGTCACAAGACGACTAGCTCTGCTATTGAGAGTCTATGTATGAGGATATCAATTGATTATCTACTTCTTGATCTGATTAGGGAGGCTCAGGCCAAGGTTATCAAGAAGGAAAATTGGAAACTGGAAAGACTTAGGGGTGAGGTTCACAGGTTCGCTATTGATAGTCATAGGTTATTGACCCTGTATGGTCGGGTTTGAATGCCAGATTATGGTGTGGTCTGGCATACTATACTGGTGGAGGCAGAGAATTCCATATTTTTGATACACCCTAGAGCCACCAAGATATATCGGGATTTGAGGCTTAGTTATTGGTGGTTGTGCATGAAGAGAGAGATAGCCTAGTATGTTGAGAGGTCCTTGACCTGTCGGATGGTCAAGGCCGAGCACCAGAGGCCGCATGTCAAGTTGCAGCCATTGGAGGTTTCCAAGTGGAAATAGGAACATATCACTATGGATTTCATCACCAAGTTACCTTGTAAGGCTAAGGGATTCGACGCAATATGGGTTATCGTGGACCGTCTGACCATGAGCACTCACTTTCTAGCCATTTGAGATGGTTCTTCGACCAAGAAATTGGTCGATTTGTAGGTGCGCAATATGGTTGCTCGGCATGGTATTCTATTATGCATTGTATCTAATCAATATGTTCGGTTCACATCTCATTTTTGGCAGAAGTTCCACAAGGAACTGGATACGAGGTTGCATCTTAGCACTACTTATCATCCGCAGACCGACTGTTAGATTGAGTAGACCATTTAGATACTTGAGGACATGTTGAGAGCCTGTTTCATAGACTTCGGTGGTAGTTGGGACTCCTAAATTCCCTTAGCTAAGTTTTCTTACAAGAATAGCTATCATTCCAGCATTGGTGCACCACCTTTCGAGCTCCTCTATGGGAGGAAATGTCGCACCCCAGTGTATTGGGGAGAGGTTGTTCATTGGGTCATGAGAATGACTGAGGTAATCATTCAGACAACAAAGCTCATCCATCAGATCAAACAAAGACTTCAGATAGCTCAAAGTCGGAAGAAGAGTTATGCCGATAAGAGGCGATCTAATTTGGAGTTCCAGGTCGGAGATATGGTTTTACTGAAGGTATCACCCTGGAAGGGTGTAATATGCTTCAGGAAGAGGGAAAACTTGGGGCCCCGATATATTGGGCCATTTTGGGTGATTTCCAGTGTTGGCAAGGTAGCGTATATATTGGATTTGCCTGAAGAGCTCAGCCAGATCCACCACACTTTCCACGTTTTGCAGCTTCGAAAGTGTGTGGATGATGATTCAGCTGTTGTTCCCTTAGAGGATATTCAGTTTGATAATCGTCTGAATTATATTGAGAGACCGGTGGCGATCCTTGACTGGAAGACGAAAGCCTTGTTGAACAAGGTTGTGGGATTAGTAAAGGTGAAGTGGCAGCACCAAAAGGGGTCTGAATGGATGTGGGAGCTCGATGACGAGATGAGGGAGTATTACCTAAAGTTATTTGCAGCAACGGAATTTGTGGATGAAGTCTGATTCAAGCTGGGGAGAATTGTAACACTCGATTCAAGGTACTTTTCATTTTGTCCCTTGGTGTGTAAATGTTTAGATTTGGTCCCTTGGGGACAATTTTGACATTTTTGGTAAACTTGGAGTATGCTAGGCGTACTTCTCGTACGCTGGGGGTACACACTCAGGGGGGAAACCCTAAAATTTAGGGTTTGTACCCTATTTAAACAACATTATGACACATGATCCTCTCATTTCTCAACCTCCATTACCCTTTGAGCCCCATTTTGAAACCCTAGCCTTTCTTGAAGAGATTTGACCTTCTTGTGTGTTTTTAGTGTATGTTGGTGAGATTGAGGAAGAAGAGCTTGGAAGAAGGAGCCTTGATCAAAGCATAGCCTGTAGATCCAAATTTCTCATATGATTTCCAGCTTCATTGAGGTATGTAACATGGAACTTGCTCCTTGTATGCTTAGATCTAGTCTTTAGGAGGTTTTGGTCCCTTTTTGGTCCTATGATGAGATCTAGTGGGTTTCTTCCACTACAGAAGTTAGGAGTTGCTTCTCTTCATGTATGTGAGGTCCCTAGTCCATAAAGTTAGCATCTTGATGGTTGTGCATCAACCATGCATGTGTTTAGATCCTTTTGGTGAAAGTAGAGTGCTAAAAGTTAGGTTTGGGTTCTTTTGAACCATGCAAAGGCTCGAAGTTCATGAAGTTATGGATTAAGATGTTTCACAAGACTAGGTCTGAAATTTAAACGTTTGGTTGGAAGTATTAAGCACTTATTGGAAAAATGCTTAATGGGTGCGTACGATGGGCGTACGTAAGCGTACATTCAGCGTACGCTACTGAGTCCCTGATCATGCATGCCTCTTAGTACGATTGGTGTATCCAGCTTGTACGCAGCGTGTAGTGGCCAAAGAAGGAGTACGCAGGGGGTAAGTCTGAGTACGTCGGGAATACTCAGCAGTTGTTGACTTTTGTTGACTTTTGCGGTTTGGGCCGTATTTGGACTATAAGGATTTTTGTGCCTTATTGGGCGACCAGTATTTCTGACTTTGGAACTTCTTGGATTTGGGCCCATAGTGGGCTTGGGGTATCATTTAGGAATTTGGGCCATATTGGGCTTTTAGAGCCAATGGGTTCGGCCTCCGTTGTTGGGCTAAGTAAGGAAATGGTGAAATGATCTTTCAACTTGGAAGTTGGACAACTGACAAAGATTTCTACTTATGATTTATGGCCCAATTATTAATTAGGGTTTTATTTGATTGATTAGCGCGGGATTCACCAGATCAAAAGTCCAAGCATTTACTTGATTTTCAGCAGTTTGAGGTGAGTATTCCTCACTGTACTTATGGGTGGAAGGCACCAAGGCCGGCCCATTGTATTAGATATCCTGATTTTTGGTATGTTGTTGTGCAGAGATATGTGGTTATTGATTATGTGATTAGACTAGTAGATCTGTACGACTACCTGTGTTTGTTGTTTATTGATAGGTAATGTTTATATTAATATGTTATGGTTTACTGGGTTAGGGCGGACCAGATGGTACTGAAGGCCAAGATACCCGGGGTGGTCTGGATACACTGAAGGCCTACAATGCGGCCCAGACAACGGTCCAGATAGATTGAAGACCCGCTGTGACGGTCCAGTCATGTTGATGGCTCTGTATGCATGTTGTTGTTTGTTATGTTATGTGGTGGTACTTTGGGGGAACTCATTAAGAATTGGCTTATACTTTTAGTTATTGTTTTAAGTAATTTAGAGGACCGTGGCAAGGCAAATGCATGATCGTGCACATCCTTCAGTTTTTATGTTATTTTGGATTTTGGATGCTCTGATTACCGGATTGCAGTTTTGAAACAATGGTTTTCTAAACTTTATGGTTTTGGATAGTTGTTTTTAAAAAGTTAAAATGTGTTATGATTTTTTGGAAGTTACACAAATAAGAGAGAGAGAGAGAGAGAGAGAGAGAGAGAGAGAGAGAGAGAGAGAGAGAGAGAGAGAGAGAGAGAGAGAGAGAGAGAGAGAGAGAGAGAGAGAGAGAGAGAGAGAGAGAGAGAGAGAGAGAGAGAGAGAGAGAGAGAGAGAGAGAGATTGTTGTCAAAGTTATTCTCCCAACACACACATGCTTTTGTGTGCTATCATTGATTATGAAGCATCTAAGGACGGGCTTGACTTGTCTAACCTATCACATTATGGTGTTGCTTTATTCTTCTCTTATTTTTGAAGAAAAAAAACGTAAAGGAAAAGTTGAAATGGTATTCACGAGCATGGGTTCTGTCAAAAGAAAAACATCTTAAGCTACCCTCTTAAATAGGGGTATTTCGGTCATTATCGTGAAAAAGTCAACACATCAATTCCATCAGCCTCCTACAAACCCTCGACCCTTCCATGATGAAACTCCCCAAGTCTTTGATTCTACTGCTCCTCTTCTCTCTCTTAATAGTATCAAATTTATCTTTTCAATCCCACGAGCTTCTCCTCGACGATGAACAATTTGGTCTAGAAGTCGGTCGTTCACCTGATATCGATGTCACGATATCATCACCTCAAGTAATACCTCCTCCTTTTTCCCCTCCATAACCTGCTAGGAAGAGATCGGCAAATTCAGAATCTGGCTCTAGAGTTCAGTTCGCTCTTGAAAACGCTTTCAAGGATTCTGATGAGTTCTCCGCCGTCGACATTTTATTGCTTAACTTAAGACTTCTGCTCATGGCAGACAGATTCTTACAAAGCTTCGGTTCTCAAGGCACGATCTTTCTGCAACAGAGAAGGAGAAGTTTAAACATCTAATGGAAGGTGATAACTTCTACAGAATTAGGTTACCATTTAATGTATTACATCCTTCTGGGAAAGAGTAAGTCATTTCCTCAGTGAAGGCAAGATATATCTCAAAGGGTAGCTTGGATGAACATATTATACACATGGAAGGTATTAACATTCTGGATGTGTATTTATTATTATGAATTAGTAATTCAATGACAAGAAGCAAGAAAGTAGCTGTCATGCTTTTTTTGGCACAAGAAACGAATCGAGTTGGTAGATTTTTTTTGGTTATGTTGATATGTAGTCTCATGAGTTATGATAAAAAAACAAGGTTGTTGTAATGTTCAAAAGACGAAAAATGGTTGTTTATTTTTTTATTTTGTGTTAGTGAAATTGTGAAAGAATAGGGAAAGATGGGATGCAAGGAGAAGTATGTCACATGCATGAATATTAAGGGAAGTTTGGTCAGTAGACTAAAAGTCTTGAGGACTTGAGAAGAAGTCAACATAGTGCTATAAGACTGCATTATATTAAATGAGTACTTCATGTGGGTCCTACTCAAATCAAAAGAATTCAAAAAAAAAAGAATGTAAAAAAAAGAAGTTTTTTTTCAACTTTGTGGGTTGCATGTGTAGAATAAAGATAAAATCAAAGAAAAGTTTGATAGGAAGAAAGTTTGGAAAAGGTGTAACAAAGAAAGGACAAACATTAAAAGTGGCAGAGATTGTACAAGTCTTTCAAGAAGGAATTGTTCAGTGTTTCTCTCTTTTTTCTAGTACCAAAAATTTACTATAGGGGTATTTTGGTCTATTTTCTAAAATGCTTTGACGAATTCAATACAACAAGACATATCATCACAGCCACAATAGCACAAATATGCTATCTCGTATGTGCATAGCTGTCTTCATAATCACATGGAAGTTTACTTGATATTTTGTTACAAATTGATGAAGTTAGACATTATTATATCTTTATCTCAAATAAAGATATGGTAATGTACTAAAGCTGATTCAAGTCATGGATATCCAAAAGACTTTGGTTTTAAAAAAAAATATCCTTTTTTTAAAGTCTTAGTTTCTTTTTAGTTCAACTGTTTTATATTTTCATTGATAAATTTATTTCTTTTCCTTTAAGTAAATAAAGTTTTTTTTATAGTTTTTATTTTTTTAAACTCCTTCTAGATGATTTTATTGTGATTTGTTTAAATTTTGTCTTTTGTAATTATTTCATTTTTCTAGTTATGGTTATAAATATACAGATACAAAAACAAGTTTTTACAAGTCTTCTAGGCAATGATTTTCATGTATGAAGGGAAGAAAGCACCGAGACAACGAAATGGAGTTAAACTTTCACTTATAAGGACATATTCAACGATGTGTCTGATGTTCAAATATCTATGATCATTAAAACTTATATACCCCCTAAAGTGTCTAATCGTCATATCTTTATTGTGTGTTCAAGGTTCTTTTATTTCAGGCACTGATCTACAGTTGAACAAGTGATAACATGGTTGCCAAATCACATGATGGTTCTGTTTTCTTAGAATTGATAGGTTCTCATGGGTCTTCTTGACAATCTACCTAATGTTTCAATACACATTTGGTTCAAGATTTGCAATTTCATTGCACCATGTTAGAACTATTTAACAATGAACTATGTGTTCTAAGATGTCATGTTTTATGAGCCAAAACTGAAGTTACTGATGAACCACAAGCTTAGGGGAGCATTCAAGTTGGACAACGGCAAATGAGTTAACAACTGACAAGCAGGTAGAAATGGTTTTTTTAAACTAACATATATGTTCATCTGGTTTGGTCTCTTGTGATAATATCATTGTACCTCTCGTGATTTAAAGGTGGCATTTCGTATGCCAATTATGTAACTATTGACAATTCTTGTCCCTAGAAGCATGTTGTTGTATGTGCCTAAATCTCTCTAGGTATCTCATCAGCAAGACCATATTTTGAGATGATATTAAGCCACCCACACATGCTGATTGTCTACCATCGTCTAAACTTTCTAAGTAAGATTACTTTGTACAAATAAAAAAATTATAAAAAAATGTTTGGGTGTTTATTTTTATTTAATTGTCTCTTACCGAACTCTTGTCCATGGGAGCATGCTTGTCGTATGCATCAAGTCTCATGTTCTGCAGAAACACCGAGCAAAACCCAATAGCTTACCTTGATTGCATTGTCATCAGTGTAAGAGATACTTGTCTGGTCCATAAATGACAAATGTATATTTATGTCTTTAACCTCCAAGACTGAGGTACGACATTGTACCATTACGAATTGACGATGAATCTTTGATTCTAGACTACAACTAACTCTATGATGCAAGGATTAAACCATTTATATTGATGGGCTATCACTGTCAATCATTCACGCTGATTTCACCTCAGCGTGATTCAGACATCCTATTTCTCTCTCACAATGCTTCTAATATAGAACTTGATAATTCACTATGCAATACCATACGTTGATAAACTTTCGAAATTATGTGTCGATTGTTAGACTATGTACCGTAGTTTACCACACGTACCGACCCATTCTTTCCCTTAATTTCTTCTTTAAATTTTTAAGATTCAATGTCAAATCGTAAGTACTAATGAGAACTTGAAAAATCTATGCTGATAGGTATATCATGTATTTTGATGTATTACACGCACCTAGCCACTCTCGCCCTTTATTCTTTTTTTAAGGAAGTAAATGATTCAGTGTTTAAAACCATACGTTGATGAGACTTTGCAATTTTGTGTAAATGATCACTATTTCAATAACACAATATTATGATACACCTATCTTATCCTCTAACTATATTTGATGTTTTCTTTTTATTTTCGGTTAGTTGTTGTCTTCTTAGAAAAAATCAAAAAGATGGTAGTACTTATTGATGTTGTCTAAAAGGGGAGAAAAGTCTAGGTTTGCTACATTGTTACTTGATCATTCCTTGAATAATAGACACTCTTGAAAGAAGAATATTATAAATCTGAGGGGGGCTGAATCTAAGGGGAGCAGTAATCAGCATATTACTTCACTTGTATTTATGTATTAGATCATTCTTCATTAGTTTAGTTTTGACATCATCAAATAGGGAGAGATTGTTGGATCACTCAATTGTATAGATTTAATGATTTAAAATATATACACTATAATTATAGTTAGTGAATCTAAAGATATGATGATGGAAGTTTATATGTCGAAGATCGAAGAACATCACCTGCTTACTGAAAGACCCTGAAGATTCAATCAACACCAAAAGCATGAGGACACCATCTACTGAAGACTGATCAGTGTGTCTAGACGTTTATGGTTATACATTAATGATACACTGATTAGGTGATATGTTGAACAATCATACACTAAAGCAAACTTTCAAGCTGAAGCTGAAACTGATCTCCAGAAGCTGAAGTTGAAGCTGATCTCCAGACGCTGATGTGGATGCGCTGATCAGTGTGACCCTCTGAAGCTGATGATCTGATCAACTTCTGATGTGTTGGTGCTGATATTTGAATCTGCAGAAAAACTGATTTGATACATTCCTTATATACTAGATTAGTTTATATGTAGATTAGATAGAATCTCTTGATTGTAGGGATTCACTATATTAGATTAGTATATATTCATTTATTAGGGTAAAACCCTAATTTAGGTTTTTGTAATAGTCTTTTGGATCGTCTTTGTGACAAACCGTTTTTTTGGTGAAAAAAACATTTTCTTGGTGAAAAGATATTTGTGATAATTCTATGTTCTTCTTAGTTTCATATACAAGTTGTAGAGTTTGGAACTTTCATTTTATAAAGCTTAAAGCCTTAAGATAATGTAGCTATAGATACTATGCCTAATTGTAAGCTATGATATTATACCTAAGAGATTTGATCCCTGATAATCTAGGAAGAGATAATACCTAGATGTTATAATGGCCAAATCCCTTGGACAACGTAGTACCTAGAGGTTATGATGGTCAGATATAGGGATATGCACCGTACTTAGTTGTCACTCTTCCTAAATATCCTTTTTTCAAATAACTATAATTAGGGTATATATTTGAATACTTATATTTACAAAATAATTATGAGATCAAAATATATAATTATCGAATATAAGATAAAAAGATTTATATCGTGGTAGTTAGAGGAAATCCCTCGGAAGGATTAAAAGATAAAATATAAAAGATAAAATATAAAGGATAAATACCTAAGGTCAATGCGTTACTGAGCTGTTATATTCATCCAAAGGTCTTGATTAAATTCAGCATTCCTCGTTACCTATAATCATTAATCTTATGAGAGCTAGGAAGACATGTATAGATCTATACGGGGTCTGACAACCCCACCTGCGATTGCTAGCTACAATCCTGGAAGGATAACTTTCTTATTATTCACTATTCGATGTCCAATGAAGCATCGCAGTGGGGCAAAATTATTAGTCAAATAACGTCGATTTTTTGGGCTCATGATAATACACTAGATTACCTTAGAGATCAGACTACCATTAGGGACACCTTAGAGTGGTAGATAATATATGTTAGTGTCATTAGATAAACTACAGAGATAGTAAATTAGGATTAATTGATATATCATAATACGATAATAAGATAGGATCGTTAAATATCCTACAATGATAGTAAATTAGGATTAATGAATATATCCTAATAAGATAATGGGTAAATGTCACTATAACCTTATAAACTAACATGAATTGGTTTAAAAGGTCCCTCATCTAAATTTTTTGCAGTATAAGTGTATGAACTTGATTATTACCGGCCAATTTGGGTAGTTTAACCTTTTTTATCCGGTTTATGTTCCACATATGGTCTAATTATGCCATATACTATCCAATTTCGCCTACGTGTTCATTGACTTTTAACAGCTACTGTAGCTATCTGATTATGTATGTGAAGGTTGTGTTTCAAACTAAATAAAAGTCATAGTGACACCAGCAGTAGTGGGTTGTACTCTCAGCATCACGAATAATACCCTTACCAGCAACATACGACGTACGACATACGACCAACACATTTCATTATTGAAGAACTTCTAATAAGTTGTTCATCATTCCTTAGAAGGAATCTAATAAAAGGAACAAAAATATGGAACTTTCCATCAAGTTAAGCCATTTTGAAATTCTCAGTCAATCTATTGATCCCTATTCCTTCATTGACCGTATGAAATGGGTTCTTTAACCTCTTCCATTTAGCCTCTTCTCTTGTGTACATCACTAATCTTGTCACTTTGTTAAACAAGCTAGAACCAAGAGGATCCAGAAGATAACAATTTATCCCTGCATCATTTTCCTTTAAAAATCAAGAAACACCAGCTATAGTGATACATGTCCCTACAATTGTAACAAAAGCATGTAATTTGCCTCTTGTCTCATCCCATATCTCAGACCTGATTCCTTTATAATGAGTTGAGCTTTGTAGTTTGCAGGTTTCTTAAATTGATCTGTGAAGAAGACATTTTAGAAGCCCTAAAATTGATAGATAAGAACGATTTAACCTCTTCAATTTTTCTTGAAATGTAACCCATTGGTTTCACGATGTTTAAAGACGACGACTCTTCCTAGAACCCCTGAATTTCCTCAGCTCCGTCACAACCTAAATCTGGAAATTTGGAAAAATATTGGGTTTGAAGACGACATATCGTGATGTCGAACACGTGTCTGATCTTTGTTCGTTGCTTCAAATTTGCAACTGATGGTTCTTATACCTCTTCCCTTCAACCTCTTCTCTTGTGTGCATCACTCCTCTTGTAAGAGTTACCATGTTGTGCTTTAAATCATATTTCAAATCCAATGTAGGTGAACGATGATGATGATCGGTGGTAGGCGAACGATGGTGGAGATCTAGTAATAAGAGATGGTTGTTGGTGGAGTTTGAATTCAACAGACATGTGTTGATGAACATCTAAATCGTGAATAAATCCATATGATGTAATCAGATGAGAATGTGATATAGCACAAATATTTCTTGAATCAATGAGATGGATAAATCGATGTATTGAATAGGTAAGTTGTGATTCAGAGGAAAAGAAAAAAAAATTACATATAAAGGAGAAATTAGGATGGGGACAATTGAATGGTTATTTGGCATTGAAGGTGAAGGTGCCTTAAATTTTATATACGTGGCATCTTATTTGGCATAGTAACAAGTTAAAACAGGTCTTAGGTCCTTAATAAACAGGTTAATATGAATTTATGCCCTTTAAATGCAAGAAAAAATCATAAGGGACCATTTAAAACAAAACCTGATAGTCGGACGGTTTTGTGTCATACCTTGTGTTATTTTCTTATATATATATATATATATATATATATATATATATATATATATATATATATATATATATATATATGCCTCGACCCAATCTCCACACATTCGCACCGTGTGACGTTTCCACCGCCGGCTAGGTGTGTAACATAGTGTCGGGCCCTTCCATTTCTAACTAGAAGTACCTCAGGATAATAAACCACAAAACCGTATGCACAAAGCTTAGTGAGTTCCCGAAAATACCACATGACATACTAATCAGTGGGCCCAAACTTGGGGTATATTCCAACCCAACATACTATCATGGGCCCGATCCTGAGGTATGTTTCACCTAAACATGCAATAATGGGCCTAACCCTAGGGTTTATTTCAAACCAAACATACAATAATGGGCCTAACCATGGGGCCCATCCCCGGGATTTATTTCAACCCAAACATACAATAATGGGCCCATTGGGGTGTATTTCAACCCAATCATACATGCAAGAGTCACAAAGATAGTTAGCATTCTACATAACACAATCCGGTGGGCCGACATTGGTGCATTCGACCCACAAGTACAGTGAGAAGACTCACCTGAAGCGATTACTCATAATAAAACCACATCAGTAGCTAAGATTGGTTTCCAACTGTTTAGACACCTACAATCACATCAATCCTTGCTTAGCTCGTGTCACACATATTACATGTTGGTACTTCATAATATACTTCTTCTTCACTTTTATTATCGTTATAGGAGTTGAATTGATACGTGTTTGGATCGCTCCAAATCCAACTAACACGAATCAGGTTTCTATCACCATAAATTATTCAAATATGGAGCTTGAAACCACAAATGATATCAAATTTGTTATTGAATACTGTAACACCCGGTTCCCGGTACGTATTTTAAATTTAAAAATTTTTATGTCTTTACACTGGAACTCGGCGAGTTGGAGGCCCAACTCATCGAGTAGACTAGACTTTCGATGCGGGTGTTAAGTAACCTACTCGACGAGTCGGGTACCCAACTCGGGGGGTAGGACTGTCTGAATGAAACCCTAATATTTAGGGTGTGCACCCTATTTAAACGCCTTATCTCATCCCAATCCAGCCTCCATCGTCCCTCCCAGTCCAGAAAAACCCTAACTCGAAACCCTAAAGCATTTGGAGTGTTCTTGAGCCATTTTTGTGTGTTTTTGGTTGTTTAAATCTTGAAGAAGGAAGTGAAAGCTTTGACCTGAGTAACCCTTGTAAGGGTTAAGAGTGTGTAATGGTAAACTAAAGAAGGTTGTTATTGATGGGTTTTATACAAAAGAACTTATGTGCTCATGCAAACCCTAATGCTTGGATCTAGGTTTCTCTATTGTACATGCAATTCATCCAAGGCTCAAGAAACCCTAATCTAGCATATGCATATCGAAATTATCACATAAGAGCAGATCCAAATGATTACCTTTTGATAATGGCTTGAATCTTCAAGTCTTGGAGCTTAGAGTCACAAGTGTCACTCCTCTAATGACTTACAAACACCAATAACAAAAGAATGATCTTGGAGAGAGGTTAGAGGCTTCTTGAATTCGGCTCTATAGCTCTTAGGAATAAGGTTAGCCGATTTCTGTAGCATAAGGGCTCTATTTATACTGTAGGCAGGTAGGGTTTCAGTCAAAACCCTAATGGATAGCTTAAACTCTAAGCAGCCCATGGAACCTTCTGGAATAAGGCCATGGACGAAAATATGATGGCCTCCCATCATAATTTCGTTCATCACTTTGATCCATTAGGTTTCCTAGCCCAAAATCCAACTATCACACATTTGACAGTTTAAGTCCCCTTTCTTCAATTAATCTCTTTTAGTCACCAAATTAATTCTTAATTAATCTATGACTAATATTAATTAAATAATATGATTTCTCTTATTAATATATTATTCTAATAATATATTAATGAATCATAACTAATCCTCTTTCTCCATAAATTATCCTATCAAGTTCCTTTGGTGAAGGCAACCCAAAAGGACAATGCACAACCGGGTCAAGTACATACCAAATATAGTTATGGGCTTAGACACTAATCCAACAGTCTCCCACTTGGATAAGTCTAATAACTAAATTTACAAGTATGACTTCGCAATCCGATTAACAATCGTAGCTCTCAAAGACGTTGTCAAACTCTGATCTTATCAGTAACCTGTCCTTTAGATAAGGGATCATATATTCCTCCATACTATATATCGTACAGACTGAGACATGGATTTAAATCATTCTCTCTGTCTATACCTTGTTTCCCGACTTCTGATTTATGATAACTGACAAAAGACTACAATTGAACACATCAACTTAGTCCCGGCTTGGCCAAATGCTTAGGGTGTCATCACTAAATCATCGAGGGGCCTACAAATATCGCTTTTATCCCACTTTGGGTAAAAGGAACGGATAAACTTCGACTCAATGCTCGCTTGTACTCACTCACTGAATCACACACAACAATACGTTTTATAACACCAAGTTACTGGTGTGTTTACATATTATCAATATGCAACCGACTCGCAAGATGCAACTCACACATCTTGGTTTCAAGAATATAAGATATTACCGTCTCACCAATCACTCGTGATAAAATCCATGAAGCAATCCAAGTGAGCGTGGGTTTAATCTAATACTCTAATCTTATAGGAGCACTCATGAATTCTGTAGCAAACTTGTGCTATGACTAGACGCTTTAGTCAATCTACAGACGGATTCATGACAGTCTTCTTTCATACCTACTTCCAAAGTATGAGCGACTGTGGAGGGTTTGAATAATCTTATTATTCGGGAAGTCAAAAAATGCAAAGTGAAACACAAGAATAATACTAATCCTATATGGCCCCATACCTTTGAGTATAAGTAAAACATATTTTATTTAATCGCCATATTGATTACTCATTATTTGTTGTTTCGGGTAATTAACTTCTTACTTGAATTATAACGACAATTGTCCCATGCTCTTAGCATGCACACTATGCTTACCTATGGTCCTTACTTTGTGAAATAGTATAATTGAATAACATTTTCAATCACACTCATTTCATAATTCCCAATCCCTACCACAAGTGTGAGAATACCAAATTCTTGCCACTTATAGAATATGTTAGATTCTAACATTTTATGCAACTGTCCTTTCGTAATATCATAGCGCCAAAGTCACCAAGACTTTGCCAATGAAATTACAAAGTGCACTATTGGAGATTGTTACAAGACAATTCCATAGTCATGAAGTCTCTCATTTAAAGTACATTCCTTTGAACATCCTTCTTGCATAGAAGTTTCTAATCTAGACATAGATTCTTAACGTTCAACTCCCAATAAGGAAACATTTCCATATTTTCCATATGACAACTCATTCTAAATAGAGTCTTATCTATTCAAAATAATGTCAATATGGTCCATCCATTACTATACTTCCAACTTATCACAAGTGATCAATCCTTGGCGAACCTTAGATTGTCTTTGACAGTTGTTTAATTATTTTAATCAAAAACGGTTCTAGTCATTTTTTCCTTCTTAATGCCCTAGGCATTTGGAAAATTTTAGAACGGTTGAATTTTACAGCATATGCAATCGATCCTATACTCGAAGCGTATGGGACACGATTCATAACGAAAAACATGATACTTTACCAGTTTCTTGCTATAATATTTCCATAATATTTCTATTTGCCGTGTTCTCAAAATTCGAACTATGAAGAGGGATGCCGAAATCATAATCGAACTTTGAGAATGCAAATAATAAATATATCCTTGACTAAATTCAATTAAAATTTATCGATCTAAGCTTTTAGATTGGAAACGAAGTACAACATTCTCTCCCTTAATTATGGCAAAAACAACTTTTCAACCCCTGCAACTTTGCAAAGTGAAACTTTTGTTTTTCTATAATTAATATTGCCAACTTGCAACACTTATAATAATAATAATCATGCTCCCACTAACATGATGATTATATCCATTCAAGTATAACATTTATACTCCCACTAGCTTTGACACGTATTCAGAAAACAGTTGGACTTCTAGAAGACAATACATATTGACTTCTAAAGTTCATATTTCCAATACGATGTGCTTCGATAAGCCTTTATCTAAGCTTCTCAAACTCGTACACCTATCTCTTAGACAGCTCACATGTGTGTCTAAACTAATCAGAACTTATATTACTAAGTCCTAAATGTTCAGACTAATTGCCAAATCTCACAATTCAAACTATGAAGAGGGATGCCGTAATCATAATCGAATTTGAGAATGCAATTTACATAATCGCTATCTTCTTAAAATCTCTCTTAGTGAAAGTGTTTCCTCGCAATCATTTTCATGAAGGAGAGAAACCTTATGACACTTAGATTTTATGGTGCATGTGTTCCTATCCATGTGAATTTTTCATAAGCATAATCATAAGATAAGGTTTGTGACAAATTCAAACTCTTATGAACAGAACTTGTTCATTCTTAATTTCTTGCCATCAAGGGTCCCACCATTGCTTCGAAGTTACTTAGCAGCTCACCTATGCCAGTCAATGTACTTTCATTGATCAAGGTGTTTGCTCTTATGCATTCAATTGAGAACTCGTAGAACTCATATGCATAATCACTCAACTGGATTGGCACATAAATAAAATTTTGTCAACACGATAGGTCACAATCCTCAAGTCGTGTGCTAGTGTTTAATAGGTTTACTTCTTGATTTGTTCTTGAAACTTTTCAAGATCTTTAGACTCCCACTGACCTCTTGACATATTAGATTCTCTTATCAAGAAACATTTCTTGAAAAAAACAAATATCCAAGAGTTAGTGTGTGTTTATCTCAAGACAAAACTACACGCAATTTGGTACTAGTTGTTCTTTGTCTTATTTAAGACATCACATCTTACCAAAATGCGCAAGTGTAAGAACATTCCTACTTAAGATTATCTCACCCAAGTCACAGTCTTGGAGTATGACTCTAAGACTTGATTTTGGAACGAAGTACGATACATCTTATTGGCTTAACCAATTCTTCATTCCTCTTCTTAGCCAGACTAGTGCACTAAGGTGTCCTTAGAGGATGAATTTTAATATGGTTACCAACACGATACAAAAGTACTCTCCCTTCTTCTTATATTGGAGAAACCTTTTATCTTTCTGCCTTCATTGATTCTACTTATTCGTTCTGCTATCCATTGAAACTTTCCAATGATTCAGAATTACACTTAATCTTGTAAGTATAACCACATTTACTATACCTTTAGTAAATTATGACAAATAACGTTATCATTATTTATGGTGGACTTGACTAGCGCACATCATTGTGTACTAGTTTCTTTAGTCCTTCACTTGACTCACATACTTATGTGAACAAG
This sequence comes from Lactuca virosa, assembly GCF_052849685.1. Classification (NCBI taxonomy): domain Eukaryota; kingdom Viridiplantae; phylum Streptophyta; class Magnoliopsida; order Asterales; family Asteraceae; genus Lactuca; species Lactuca virosa. The sequence continues at coordinate 121,845,446 of NC_136432.1, read as the reverse complement.
GAATTAGCCTTAATTACTTAAGTACCAAGATTTCCATACATCATACAATACAAGTTGTATGATTCTAAGTTTCTGTCCAATTGAAACTTAGGCGATGGAATCTTTCCTTACTTAGAAAATTATGACATTACCATAAATAATATAACTAAGAATCACATCCATTTCAACATTGCTAATAATAGAAATACACAAACATCAATTTTCATAACGATTTCATTGCAAGGATATAAATAAATAGGTCAAACCAAAATTTATTTTATTCATAAAAGCAGCGGAAAACAAGTCCTTACAATGCAACAATCAAATGAAAACTATGTATCTAAGTATCCCTAACAAATCTATCATAACTTTCTAAGCTCAAAATCTGATCTTCGAATTCATGCGATTGTAATCCATTTCTTCGTGATCAGACTCATCTTGCTTCTTCCATCAAGCTTCCTCTCCTTTCTTCGATCCTGCAAAACATCCAAATGTAATCTTATCACATCATGAATTAAGAATCAATGAATAGGAACTTAACAGAGTTAGATAGTGGATTTTACCTGAAGTAGAGCCATACTCCTTGACTTTCCCATCTCTTGGGCTCTTCAGGTTCTCATGGCAGATCTGCATCCAACGCCCCTTCTCTTGGCAGCAGAAACAGGTGGGTTCTTCTGGAATGTCCATGGAAGCATGGTTGGTTAATTTACCAGACAAATATGCTCCATTGCTTTGTCGAATCATCTCTGACTCAGCAGCAATAAGCATGTAAGTTAGGTCAATGAGGGTTGCGTCAATATCCATCATATAATACTCTCTTTTGAACTTATTATATGATTCAGGGAGTGACTGAAGAACCCAGTCCATAGCCAACTTCTTGGGAAAAGTCGCACCCAACATTATCAACCTATCGATGTGTGATTTCATCCCTAAGACGTGAGCAAACACAAGTTTACCATCTTCATGTTTCATTGCCAACAGGGTTTCAGTGACCTTGAACCTTTCAAGTATTCGATCTTGTGGGTTTGGTATAACAACGGGAGGAGGTGGAGGAAGTGAAACCAAGCTAGTCCACGAGGAAGGGATTGATCTTTCACATTCATTGTGGAACAGACATTCACTTTGAGCAGGAAAACCTTTTTCATGGGATTCGGGAAGACCATTGTTAGAATCAGACATCTACAAAATAGGAAAAATTCAAGTTAGTTGATTGAGTCCTTAATAAAACACCCAAATGAGATATTAGGGCTAGGATCCAACACAATATCCTACAAATTGGAAGATGGATGCCGTAATCCAACTCGCAGAACATTTGAGGTAAGTGAATGATGATTCACTAATTTTCCACCATGAAAAACGAAAATGAGATTAAGTTTTAAATGTATTGAAAACTCCTAGATCCTTTGAGATTCATTGAACTTTTCAATGGCATGTTTAAATCTCGATATGCCCCTCGATTTGTGATTGGGATGCCGAGGATCACAAAACAGGGTGTGAATAACCATGCAAATATACATGGTGCCCCCAATGTTACAATCACCTATTCGATGTGCCTGTTAACCACACACGCTCCATCAAACTATGACAAACATCGAGTCACCCTTTGCCACCTTTGCTTAGAACCCAACTAGTGTGTCAGTTAACCACACACGCTCCACTAACGTCTTAGAAAGGGTACACAATGTAATTTCATGGAATTGCATCAATTCACTTTTCCCTAAAGTAACTAAGATTGGAAATTTTGTAAAACATTTAGTTACTTAATTATTCATTATACTTTTAATGAGGAGAGGGTTTGCCATATCCTACCCGTTCGGCTAACAACCCTCCACCAATCAAGGAAGTGGTGGGTGAGAGTGGACACCCATTAAACGGCCATTTTATAGGCCATAATCTTATACCCCCCCCCCCCCCCTTATAGATCGGCTTCGTGAATGAGGCCAACTAACAGTAAGACTAGCACTTCAGTTATACATATATATAATATTAGACTTTTAATTTTATATATAGTATAAGGGTGTATTTTACACTTTTAAAATACTATGTGGTCTAATTTAACAAATTATACTTTTAATTTAATTAAATGTAAACCATATCATTATGGATTTATTAACTCTCTTTTAATTATACACTTAATTAATTTAATAAAACCATAAGGATGCAATTTGAACTTTTTCAAAAATTAGGGTTTTAGAATTTAACATTTAAAAATTAAACTTTTAATTAAAGTTTAAATTCCAAAACTTGAGGGCAAGTTTTGAAACATTTCAAATCATTAGGGTTTAGAATTTAAATATTTCAAAATTAAACCTTTCAATAAAAAATTTAAATTCCAAAACTTGATGGCAAGTTTTGAAACCTTTCAAAACTATTTAGATCAAAATACAAATAATGAAATTAAACAATTAATTGGTGATTATCTATTTTGACCTAATCCAATTTCATGCAAGATAATTGTCCAAATAATTCAAATAATTTAACATTTATCTAATAAGGTAACCATTATCTAATTAGATAACAAAAATCTCTTATTTTGACAAAGAGAATTATAAGGAATCAATAAAATTTTATTAATTTGAAACAGTTATGGTAATTATCCTAAGTCAAAATAGGCAAAAATCCTGAAAAACTCGTCTGTTTGACAGCCAGACTCGCCGAGTCACCATATGGACTCACCGAGTTCATCCTACTCGACGAGTCCACAATGGGGCTCGACGAGTTTATCAGGCAGATGGCCAAAAATTCGAATTTAAAGCATGAATGAATCAACAAGGCATCAATACAATAGAAATCAATCATCGCTCTGATACCACTGATGGGTTTTATACAAAAGAACATCCTATGTGCTCATGCAAACCCTAATGCTTGGATCTAGGTTTCTCTATTGTACATGCAATTCATCCAAGGCTCAAGAAACCTTAATCTAGCATATGCATATCGAAATTATCACATAAGAGCAGATCTAGATGATTACCTTTTGATAATGGCTTGAATCTTCAAGTCTTGGAGCTTAGAGTCACAAGTGTCACTCCTCTAATGACTTACAAACACCAATAGCAAAAGAATGATCTTGGAGAGAGGTTAGAGGCTTCTTGAATTCGGCTCTATAGCTCTTAGGAATAGGGTTAGCCGATTTCTGTAGCATAAGGGTTCTATTTATACTGTGGGCAGTTAGGGTTTCAGTCAAAACCCTAATGGACAGCTTAAACTCTAAGCAGCCCATGGAACCTTCTGGAATAAGGCCATGGACAAAAATATGATGGCCTCCCATCATAATTTCGTTCATCCCTTTGATCCATTAGGTTTCCCAACTCAAAATCCAACTATCACACATTTGCCAGTTTAAGTCCCCTTTCTTCAATTAATCTCTTTTAGTCACCAAATTAATTCTTAATTAATCTATGACTAATATTAATTAAATAATATGATTTCTCTTATTAATATATTATTCTAATAATATAATAATGAATCATAACTAATCCTCTTTCTCCATAAATCATCCTATCAAGTTGCTTTGGTGAAGGCAACCCAAAAGGACCATGCACAACCGGGTCAAGTACATACCAAATATAGTTATGGGCTTAGACACTAATCCAACAGTTATGTGTAGGAGTTGAGAGGAGTTGATCCCGACATCGACGATAGTTCAGTTTCTGCATGACATTGAGGTGAGTTACCCTCCGGTAGAAGTGGGTCTAAGGCCAAAATGTCGGACCATTATTAGAAGCTTGTAGTTAGATGATTGTTTGGGTGATAATTGTCTGGTATGCCTCTATCTGTTATGTTCTATGTGCCAGTATGCTATGATTCTATGTGGTAGTGGTAGGGGTGAAATAGTCCCCGATATCCGGTGGAAATAGACCGAAGGGGAGGCTAGCACCCAGATATGCTAGGCAGTTATCCGGTTGAAATAGACCGAAGGGGAGGCCAACACCCAGATATGCTAGACAGTTATCCGTTTGAAATAGACCGAAGGGGAGGCCAGCACCCAGATATGCTAGGCAGTTATCCGGTTGAAATAGGCCGAAGGGGAAGCCGGCACCCAGATATGCATGGCTCGATATGTTATTGTATGGTATGTGGTATGATGGGCGAACTCAATAAGCTTTGTGCTTACGATTTTCTGTTTTGGTTTAAGGTACCCCTTCGTCGAAGGGGAAGGAGCTGGCACGGTAGCATCTCAATAAGCTATGTGGCACGGTAGCATCTCACACACATGATTTCCGCATTTTGAGATCCATGGGATTGTACTCTGACATTATTACTATTGATTATATGATTTTTGAGACATGTGATTATGGTTTTATGGATTTATATGATATCGATGATGTTTTCCATTAAACTGTTTTATAAGTAACATAATTAAAAACAAAATTTTTGGTCTTGAAATTTTGGGATGTTACAAATACACAGTGGAATAAGATAGAAAAGATAAAAACTAATGAATAGGGACCAATTAGGTAGCCATTGCAAGGGAAAAACAAGAAACAAGTAAGTGGGATAGTGTGGAGATCAAACTAGAACTATAGCTTGAAATTAGGTGAAAACAAACCAAGACCTATTAGTTTGATTTTGAAATCAATATTATGAGTCACGTCCTAATAAAGATTGAGTTTTGAATTGTAGCAACAATTTACAATAAACAACTGTTTAATTTTGATTAACTTCAGAATATATCTTTTGATTACAACTGAAAGGAAAAATGACTTTATATAGCCTTACAAATTAACGTTAAAAAGAAACTCAAAAGACATTAATTATTATACCAATCAAAGGCTACATTAAAAGGTTAAATTGTGACAACCGAGGGGTTTCCATCTGTCACTGATCACCATTAAGAAAGAGTGGGAAAAATAGATGTGATAACTTAATATTATAATATTTGATTTTGAGATAATAAAAATCAAAAGTGTCGTTACATTTAATGTTAAAATGACTATTAGGCTAAAAAATAAGCGTCCAAAAAGTTGTATCGTTTTCTAAGCTGGTTAACATACTTGGAAGGTACTCGTTAATATGATCCCAATGATATAAGATTCGTAAAAATCTGACTCCAAAAGAAAGAGTTATGGATTTAAAAAAAAATAGAAATCAACTATGTAATTAAAATTAATTAAGTCAAAACGTTACTTAGAGATTTGTTGAGTTTTGACTAAATTTGCAAAATGGAGATTCATATTACTCCTTAAGATAAAAACTTTAAGACAAAGAATGCCGATAACGGGATTCATGCGAGAGAGATGTGATTTTTGTATAATCATTTATTTTTACCCCCGTTAGGCACAAAAATGAAAGTCAAAACTAGATAAAACAACCTAAAGGAGAGTTGTAGTATCCATTGAAAACTATAAAAATTTGTGCACTCACCAACATTATGTTGACGTTTTCAAAAATGCATGTATTCTCAGGGAGGTGAGTGGGGAGGATAGTCATGCTAAGGAGGATGTCTTCAAAGAAGCTTTCTTGAATTTAGTTCTATGTGTTCGTCATTTCTACTTATGTTTAGAATATATGTTTGACCTTTTAAGCAATATAATCTCAAATAGATTATAATAAATAAAAGTATCGTTTCTGATACCCTTTTGTGTTATGTTATATATATATATATATATATATATATATATATATATATATATATATATATATATATATATATATATATATATATATATATATATATATATATGCCTCGATCAAATATCCCTACGTCGCATAACCTGTCATTTCCGTCGCCGGCTGGCGGTGTGATATAAATAAATACTGTAAAGTCTTGGGAACTGATGTCTTGGGATGTGGAAAAGGCGGCTTTTCAATCTCCAAGGCGTCCATGCATACTCCACATGTAAAGTAGCTTCGCATCCCACAGCAAGTCGCATCCAAGTCTCCTGTCACATCCAAATATCCCAATGGAACCGAGTAGTCCATCGAAACCCAAACAACTTTCGCATCTAAGTCCTTCGGAACCAACAACAAGTAAATCACATCCACGACCATCGGAACCAAGCTGTTCGGAATAAGAGATGGCTACTGAGAATACCAACTGATCACAAGTTTCGAGACTAATCACAATCGCAACCGATCTCCTGAATCAGATGTCTTTCGAGGATTGCAACCAAACAACCTCCGAGAATCACAAGTAAATCACACTCAGTCGCACCGAAAAAATCCGACTCCAACGCGTTCCGATTGTTCGGAACGGGTCGCAACGCATCGCAACGAATCCCATTCGTTCCGACTCCAAACAACTATGATATGTTCTGATTCGTACCGACTCCAAATGACTCTGATCAGGGGCAGGCCTAGGGGGTCCATGGTGGCACCGACAACCCCTGACTTTTCCAGCCACAGTGGAAAACTTTTTGAAAATTTAATTTTTTCTACTACCGTGCAACCCTGACTTTTCAGTGCAATCCCTACTGTAAAATCCTGCGTCCGTCCCTGACTCTGATGTGTTCCAATCATTCATAACCGGCTGCAACTCATTGCATCCGATCACAATCGAATTGGAACTTGAAGTCACATTTGCTACCAATCACAATCGGAATGAAAGTTGTTGTTGTAGGAGCACACATAGCTTCTGATCATTCCCATCCAGTCGCAACTTACGGTCGTAAACACTTTAGATCAGATTGGAATTTAATATTGGTGAATCGCAATCCATGAATGTATCATGACTTGTGAACCGATTTACCCATCTTATCATTATTTCTTTGAAAGCTTAACACTTATTTTTAAAGTACGTCTCCTTAGCTTTTTAGGGATATAAAATACATGTTCAATTTTTTTTATATTATTCAATGATTTTTCAATGAACCCATTTAAGTCTGCTATTTAATTTCACTCTAAGTCATTAAATATAAGATATGCCTTTGATAAATTTCATTATCTATAATTAACCATGGAGTTAAGATACTATGCTTAAATGTTACTACTATTTTAACTGAACAATATTTTAGTTTTTGGACCCTAAAATCCGTACAAGTTTATTAATCCATTTAGTTCTAATTAGATTAATTATCTTGTAATTAATTTAATTTAACCATAATTAGATAATTATCTACCAACATTTATTTGAAGTAAACAACCTCTAATTAATCAGATTTTGTTCTAATTACTCGGTGATAAGGCTTGACTCCCACTAGATTTATCCCACATTTAACCGAATACCTCAAAGCCCAATTTCATTATTAAATCAATAAATATAAATATTTAATCTACAATTGCTCCATCAGAAATTAAAATAAAAGCCTAAAAGTTATAAATAACCTAATCTCTACAAAATGAAATGAATGTGATACCTCATGCTAAAAGACATCCCTTCACCTTTAGATGACCAACACACCCTCAAATCACTAGTGATGCCTAACTCCGGCGAAGCCTCCCTCCCTGACCACATCTTGTTCTCTGGCGATAAGGATTCAACGGGGTGGGAAGTTTGATTCGAACACGTATACTCCTCCTTTACATTTATTCATTTGTCGGAGAAGACCACGAGCACCACCATAACGTCCTACACCCCACCCCCAATTGGAGTTTACATCAAATTAATCAACATTTCTATAAGACCTATATATTTAAATAAAATATAAGTTATAAAATAGTTGACAATTAAGAATGGAGTAATGTTATTATATGATTATTCTTATTTATTTTGATTTAGACATAATCTCATTAAATATATTCATAATTACTAAATTCCAAAATAATAGTCTTCTATTTATTAAATTTGAGTTGCTAAAAAGGAAATCTGATAGATAATCGAAAAAGAAAACATGGGGTTACATGCAATATCTATTTTGGAATCGTTTGTTGCTCTGATACCTACTGGTGCGCAGGGAAACATGGGAAAATAATGAAAAACCCTAGAACTAGGTAAACCGATCGTAGGTGTTGATTCTCATACGAATGACAGTCCTGATTTCTTCCAAATTAGTTGATTCACAAACATGTTAATACCCACATGTGAATACCGAATCAAGGCGTCAACACAAAATGCTACAACACAAAATCATACAAAGAATTTGGTATTGGAACAAAATAGGCAATGGATTATTATTTCTCCCAAAACACTATTCTCCAACAAAAACAAACGACCTTAAACAAAAAGTCCAAAAGTCAAACACAAACACCGTATCATTTCAAGCAAATCATGTACTACTTTAGTACAATGACAATTTAAATCGTCCTGTATTTTCAAACATTTTTCTCAACCACATTATTTTTTACAAAAATAATAATAATAATAATAAATACTCTTGTACTATAAGTAAAGGACCTTCATGTCACCAAAAGTATTTACCATTGCAATTGATTATCAGTGTGAATTTAGAATCACGTTTTCATTCTATCATATAGTTCATGTATGGGACTGGTAACGCTTCATTTACGAAGCATCAAAAGGTGGTGCAGTACAAGACTTGTGCAGCATTGGCCACCAAGTAGGATTGCCATTAAGGTATACAAGGCATCAGCTGCCAAAATCGGAGAGGAGTCCTCGACAAACTTATACAGATATACACGAAGAAATATGAGGTGTGTAACTCAAGTGGAGAGAACGAAGTCAGTGCAACACCCCCCAGCTTTTGGGAAGTTGATCACAGTTCTTAGCATCGATGGAGGTGGAATCAGAGGTCTTATACCAGCTATTATACTCGACTTTCTTGAGAATGAGCTTAAGGTATAACAAGCTTCCTTTGATTTCTCAAAATTTTAACAGTTTTTTTGTTTGAACTTGTATGATATCTTTGCCATCTTACAAATCTGATTTTTGTTCTCAGAGAATAGATGGTGAAGACGCAAGAATAGCAGACTATTTTGATATAATTGCTGGGACAAGTACCGGTGGTCTCATCACTGCGATGTTAACGGCTCCGGATGAAGATAAACGCCCTGTATTTGAGGCCAAGGACATCAAGAATTTCTACCTCCAAAATTCTCCCAAGATCTTCACTCAAGATTGGTAATAACTTCATGTAATTAAGTTGAATTTGGAAATATTATGAGCTTAATCATCCAAAGAAAACGATTTGTAGTATTTCACCCTAATTGAATAAGAGAATATGGTCTTCCTTTTTAGAAGAGAATAGTCTTTTTAAATGAGAATATAGACTATAGGGCATTTGGGATAACCTTGTTGGAAATGTGTCGTCCAATGTGGTTGAACTTTCGAGTTTCATGTTATGTTAGATTTAGAAGTAGGATTAGATATATGTTTGGGCTAGCCTTTTAAAGAAAATGAGAATAAAATCCCCCCCCCCCCCCCCCCCCCCCCCCCCATCTCATACACACACTACACACTCATTAGAAGGAATTGCTAACATGGTTACTTCCATTCCTAGTTGTTTTCTTTATTTTCTTTCATGAAAATAAGGAAGTCACAAGGAGGCATATATCTATTTTTTCTTTATTTTATTGTTTCTCATATTTGTCAGAGCATAGTTGTTAACTCTTTTGCACACTATTCTACTTACCTCTGTTTGGACTTTATTATTTAAGGCTCGCTCACTGAAAAAAAAAATATTGACATAAGTTTTAATTTTCTTGAAAAACAGCAATATATTTAAAAAATTTATAAAGAGCCTAATGGGGCCGGTATATGACGGGAAGTACCTCCACAACTCCATAAGGAAGAGGCTTAGAAACACCAAACTAGAAGATACATTAACTAATATTGTTATACCAACCTTCGACATCAATACACTCCAACCAACAATCTTTTCCAGTTATGAGGTTAATTTTCTCTTTTTTTCTATTATGCGGTGTATTTATTATTGTCTCTAAGCATAAACATTATACAATAAAATGTCCATGCCATCTTTTTCTGTTGATAGATGAAGGAAAAACCATATTTGAATGCCTTGCTCTCGGATATTTGCATCGCAACATCAGCAGCGCCAATTTTTCTTCCACCACATCATTTTGAAACCAATCATCAGGGACAGAAGCATGAGTTTAACCTAGTTGATGGTGCTATGGCAGCAAATAATCCGGTAAAATACTTATTAGAACTATTTATTTGAAAAATAAAATCATTTGTTAATCTGCTTTAATATTTGGGAAAATGACTTACCAGCCCAACGAAGTTTTCAAACCGTTCAAAAAACCACAATCATGTTTTGTTTGTTCAAAGAAATCCAACGAACTTAACATTTTGTCTAAAAAGCCTAACTAAGTTACACTTTCCTGAAAGTCAAATAAGAGAAACAGATGACATGGCTTATTACCCTATCGGGAAAATAACTTGTTAGACCAACGAAGTTTCCAAAACGTTTAAAAAACTTCAATCATGTTTTGACTGTTAAAAAAAAACCCAACGAACTTAAACAAAACAAAATTGTGATTTTTTGAACCGTTTGGAACTTTGTTGGACTTTTTAGACAAAAGGTTAACTTCGTTGGGTTTTTTTGAACAGACAAAACATAATTGAGGTTTTTTGAATGGTTTGGAAACTTCGTTGGGCTTTTAAGTCATTTTCCCTTAATATTTCTCAATGACCATCACAAGATGTAGATCATAAAACTCACAAAAATAAATTGAAGACACGACATGATCAAATAAACAAACCAAATGAATCAGCTTGAGCCATTTATCACTCGGAATTCATATATGAAAACTTTCTTTTTTCTTCGCATATTGATAATACACTTGACTTCAACAGTACAAGAACTATAAAAGTTTTGTGATAAATAATTTGAAAGATAAATATATTATCGAATTCTCTTCCTATGGCCATCAGTTCTTATTTATTTTTTCTTCTGTAACAGACACTTATTGCAATGGGAGAAATTGCCAAGCAACTTACTCGCAAAAATAATGACTTTCACATACCTCAACCCCTTGAGTATCGTAGATTTTTGGTTATATCTATTGGAACTGGTGAATGCAAAAAGATATGGAAATATAACGTGAATAAGGCTTCAAAATGGGGCGTGTTAGGATGGTCGTTGAATGTCTTTAATTTGTCGAGTCCTTTACTTGATATTTTCTCTCAAGCTAGCACTGATATAGTTGATATCCACCTTTCGGTTCTCTTCAAAGCCCTTGACGTTGAAAAAAATTACCTACATATCCAGGTTTGTTTATAAACTTTATGTTATTACTAAAAAACATTGGCTTAAAAATATAAAGCGTCCCAAGGAACTACACATACAAATTTAGATAGGAGTTAGCAACCCGTGTTTATAATTTTAGCTAGAATCGTAGCTATAGATTATTAATTTGCATAGTGATGATCTTCCAACATAGAATTCTATGAACACAGGAGGATGGATTAGAAAGGACATTGTTTTCACTACATAGAGCCACGAAGCACAATTTGGAACGTTTGATTGAAACAGGTGAACGCTTATTAAAAAGGAAAGTTTCCAAGGTCAACTTGCAAACCGGCAACTTTGAGCCCTACAGTGAAAAAACTAATGAAGAGGCCCTCAAAGAGTATGCAGCTTCATCAATTGTTATTGGATTCATTTATTTACTCTGTGACTGATAATGTATTTTTCTTGGGACAGCTTCGCGAAACAACTGTCTGATGAGAAGCACCTTCGTGATCATAGATCACCATGAACACCAAAACCCAATCCAGGTCCATCCATCGTTTAAGACACAAAGACTTATTTTTGGGGCATTCGGAAAGCTTTAACATTTGTACTGAGTTGGTCCTAAATCTATTTTTATGCATTCTAGATTCTTAAACTTTCAATTTGGTGTCAAATAAAGCATTATGCGAAATTTGAACTTGGGTCAACATAATTGGTACACATGGCATCCACATTAATTTTTCTATTAAAATTCAAAATAAAATTTTAAATAATTATTGTTTTTATTACTATTTATTAAATTTAAATATTATTAACATTAGAACATGAAATCTCTACACGTTTAATTATGAGGATGAAATTAGATAGTTGTTGATTAAATGAATTGATGGTTGAATACAAGATTTAACTACTTCATCATGAGGTGCATGAAATGTTCAAATCAAATCCAAACCGGATCGAAAAATCATAGAAACTTAAATTCAAATCTAAATCAAAATCATGGAATCTTCAAACCATTATCCACTTTCTTCAAACCAAATCCAAGCCAATTTTTAATGAAATTGCAAATCGGAGACCATAAATGCATATTGTATTTTTAAACAAAAACCATATCGGAAACCATAAATCCGGGAGACCATAAATCCGTGAAACCATAAATCAAAGAAAAAAATCCTTTGTGAATGGTCATTTGGGTTAGCCATTATTTGATAGTTGTTGATTAAGTCAATGTCTGATTAAGTCAAACCCAACCTCGTATCATTTCCAATAAAAAGCATATCAATAAGAGGCATATTAGAGACAACATATAAGATGGAATCATAGGCTTCTAATTGTGGTAACAAAAAGTCTGAATCTAACCGAGTCAGATTTGGGAGCCTCTTATAAGACCTAGTAATAGCCATATCAAATAGCCCCTCTGATTTGTAACCCTAAACGCTAACATACACATAATCACACAACGACCTCATCTAAATAACCCTAGATCTACGACCACCACAACTAACTGCTTCTCTATATCTTATCCTTCATTGACATACAAACAAAAAATGGAGATATGAGCATGATTTATCCATGTGTGTGTTGTGTACAACGGGATTAGAGGAGGATATTATTGATATTGGTCTGCCTTCCTCTATATTAGATGTTTTCACTTAGCAATAAACCATATGCCGGAAACAAAGAAACGACCTTGTCATGGTCTCTCTCTCTCTCCCCTATCTTCAAACCCTCTCTCTAACTACCTCTTTGTGTTTAACTGTAGGAATGATTTTTATTTTGTGTTCGTGTTAGGTGTATATTTAATTGTGTATGAATGTTTAACTCTTTGTGATGTCGATTTAGTAGAGTTGTTCAATGGGAAACAAGGCAATGTAAGATTACCTTTGATAACTTTTTTGACAAAAATCTTTCAAATTTAAATTTGTGGTGCATATGATAACTTTGAGGGACAGTGGCATAATCGAAAAGTTGAAAATGGTGTGTATTTGAGAGACATGGTCATTATCAGAAAGTTGAAGATGGTTTTATGGGTAAAACTAGATGTTTGATGTTGTTTGTTGTTGGTAAAGTAATAATGAAACTAGCATCAAATACTTCATATGTCTGAATCTTAGAATATTTTTGTTGAAACAACAACTATGCTTATTGGCTTTTATTATTCGAATTTTCCTCATTCCTATTTTTTTTTACCATAAATTAGGAAAATACGATTATAAGACACCAACTATGACAAATGAAGCAAGTAATTTATTGGGATAACTCTTTAGTTAAGGTACCTTCTAATGATGAAGTCTTTTTAATATTTTATTTGCTTGTAGTTTATCTTGATTTGTAAAATATCTTCATGAAATACATGTAGTTAAAGGGGGTGTCTTTATTATTTAAGTATATGTCCACTTTATGTTGTAGTTGTTTGGTGGTTCTTACTAGTTGCTATTGGAATACTTAGGGTTTGTTATTTTAACTTCAATTAACTCATGTCGACCCTTCTACAAATTTATGGAGAAAAATCACCACAAAACGATGATTTCACGACATCTGAACATTTAAGTACCTACATCCAGTTTACAATTTCGGAATGAGATATCTTTTCTTGGGTATGTTCTCTTTTAATTTGTTATTCTACTCTTAACTAATGTTCATCTATAAAACTTATTTTTTAAGAGTTTGGGTGTCCTAAGATGATAATTTGTAGGTTCAAAAGCTTTTAACATTCATAAGAGTTGTAAATAGTTTATGACAGTGATAATATGTATATTTTGTAATGTAATTAGGCTCATTATTTGATTCATCACTGATTAAGTTTTTGTATGGCATTTTAGGAGAATTATTCTTTGATACTCACCGGAATGGAGTAAAACTCCTATAAGTTCAATGCATGGCTGAAATATCTTTCATTTTTCAATGATTGCAAGTAATATGAAGCCTATTTGAACCTGAAGCATGTAGGAAATTGCCATACCTAGGTTTTAGAAGAAAGATAAAAACTAAAATGATATATATATATACTTAGAGATCAAAAAACTTTTTTTTGATTTATTTATAAAAAATCACAGCTTTTTATTAAAATTTGCTGAAAAAAAAAATAAAAAATCAATTTTTTTTTTTATAAAATTTTTTATTTTCAAAATTTTTTTCAGCGGATTTCTTTAAAAAGCTGCGATTTTTTCATAAAAAAATTAAAAAAAAAAGTTTTGTGATCTTTAGGTATTTTTTTTATGCATTTTATAATTTTTAGGGTTTTTTTGTTTTCCAAATAACCATTCCCTATATATATATATATATATATATATATATATATATATATATATATATATATATATATATATATATATATATATATATATATATATATATATATATATATATATATATATATATATGATTGGAATCGAATATTATGGTTTGCGTTTCTCTTTGGTTTCAAGCATATTTAGTAACATCTTTGTCGTATGTAAGATTTTTTTTTTTGCTTTTGTTCAGGATGGTTGACATATCGATAGTTAATCTCCATATATATATATATATGACACTTATGCGATCTATATTAAGTGCACAATAAAATATAATGATTGGTTGGTCGACCCCGATAAATTCGTCGGTGACACTTATACAACAATGGATATGATGTGCTTAAAGATAAAATGATAATTTCCGCTAATTGTCAAAATTCCAGATCTTTCAAATGGCACAAAACGGAACATAATTCAGACCCTTATGCTCCATTTTTATGCATTCCTTCAAAGTGTTTAATAGAAAAAGATATATATATATATATATATATATATATATATATATATATATATATATATATATATATATATATATTGTCTTAAACAACACAAAAATATTATTAACTTGCTTTTATTTATATACAATTACTATTACTTGTATTATTTATATTACTATCATTACTGTAGACAAACCCTCTTCCCCTTTAAATAAAAAAACAAAGTGGAGTAATCATTGATTTTCAATCATCCACTCCCCAAGGTGCCGCTGCAAAATTTGTGGTTATATTCCGGAGAGTAATTAATATTTGATTGATGAAATGAAGCTATTAGTTGTTTGTGGAAAGGAAACCATTCTCCATTTTCATTAAAAGTTTATTTGATGCATACATAAAATAAAATAATCGCCTGAAGTACACTATCTTTAAAAAAATTGTTTGCATTCATTGTTTGAAACGGGTAAACGGCTAGTGTGTGTGTTTTTGTGTGTGTGTATATATATATATATATATATATATATATATATATATATATATATATATATATATATATATATATATATATATATATATATATATATATATATCAGTGTTGCAAATATCGGCCTAGGCGGCCAATTAATCGGCGCCTAGGCGCTTGGCGGTCCTCCACCGTCGACGTTTATAGCTAACCAGACCCTATTATTGGACGTGGTCAAAATCGGTCAAAGACGGAGATTATCGGGTCTAGGCGGGCCTAGGCGCCCTAAACGGTATAATAAAAAAAAAAAAAAAAAAACTTTAAGGGCAAAAGTGTCAAATTGTTAGAATTGCTGCTAGGGTTCTTCTCACTCCATTGCATTCATTTCTTTTCTTTTTTGAAATTCTCTCTGTAGTCTGAAGGAATGAAAGAAATCATGAACTGAAGCTTCTAAAACGACGCCATCTTCTTCTTCGATGTCATTTGTCCCTCCTCCGACACCGTCTTTTTCTTCCATTCACGTCGTCGCAGTCCGTCAGTCGTCATCCTCGAAGCTAAACCGGTCTTCGCCTTCTGAAGCTTCTACAACAGTCGCCGTCTCTTGTGTGTTATATAGTTATATAGCAATAATCAGGATGGAATCATCGATCATGGAATTCCCACATATCCACAGCCTCCTGCTATTGCATTCCCTCAACATTCACAAAGTTCCAAATGCAGTAGACAACAGGTTGCAGGTCCACATCTCTTCCCGATGCTATTGGAACCCATTGTTCATAACACTTTTTGCTCCCCATTTTATGCAGACTTGGATGCAAATGCAATTGTTGGTTATTTAGATCTGATGTATTAGGGATCAAAAGGGTTTTTGTAATCATTGTATCATGTTATAATGTTATATTTATTAATTTTTAGTAACTTTTAAATAGATATACTGTTATATTCTTAGGATTAATGTTTTATTTATTAATTTTTTAATAATTAATGGTCCCCGATTAATCCCCGCCTAGCCGATTAATCCCTTGACCCCAGTCCACCGCCGAGCTACCGTCGAGCGATTTCTGCAACCTTGATATATATATATATATATATATATATATATATATATATATATATATATATATATATAAGGTTAATTTTGTTTAATATTAAATAATAAAAATTGCAGTGAAATAACTAAATAAAATTCAATAATAAAAAATGTTTTAGTTATGATGTCACTCTCATAGTTATGAAATTAATCAAGAAAAATTTATTTAAGATGCATTGTATCTAAGTTGGAACATAATACTATAAAAAAAGCTCTAGTTAGCTCTCTTTTACCAAAATAATTAACAAAAACAAATTCTTTGACTAATTCTAACTTTTAACTAACTTAAATAAATAAGCTCTTAATTAAATTAGAAAATAAGTGTTATGCTCTGTGTAATATTCCCAACAATATTCAATACTTCTTACAAGCTCACAAATGTAAAAATATGTGATTTTCAATTTCTATTAGAACTAAATCCCAATACGGAACTAATTGTTACTTATTATAGTTGATTAAAACAATTACGAATTCTAACAATAGATTAACTAGATTAGTTGAATTTTAATCATGAGATCATTCTAAAAAGAACTAAAAATCAAACATTTATGAATCATAAAACTAAAACTAGTTGGTAGAAACACAAGTTAAAAACCAAATCTCAGATTAAGCATATGAAAAGTACGAGTGTGTGCAAAACTAAAAAGTAAGTTTTTTTAGCCAAACATGACTAAAAACAGTCAAAACACAATAAAAATAAAATTAAACAATAAAATCTCATTAATCTAATTGAAACATTCGATCCGAAATCTCTATATCTTCGTAAATCGAAAGAAAAGGGTATAAATCACCAAAAAAAACAATTGTTTGAGATGGTTCCCTAACGTAAAGTTCTAAATTACAAACCAAAATTTACATTTTAAATTTTTTAGGAAATAACCCAAAATCATTTTCATAATAAAATAAAAATCAATTTTGAAGAGATAATTCAATTTTGGGGTAGAATCTATCAATAGACCGAACTACAGAGGTCGAATCTGCCAAATTTGAAATATCATATATTCTTCTTCCTTCAAAAATGGCGCAGCGACATATTTTTCTTTATCTCCATTTTAAGACATAAAAATCTCGGTTCCAACGAAAGCAAAGTGATCATAACCCTAAATACCTTCCCCCTTTATTGTTTGAAACCACCCTCTCCCTCCTTGAAGCCGATAACCGATTAAAACAATAAGAAAAGTTTGGATTGATTTTTTAGGGTTTTTCAGGAAAAAGAGGTTGTCCGAGCTTGTTTTAGACCACCGCCTGACTCAAGTAAGAGTTCCATTGTCTCCCTAGATTGACTCCCAACCTTTCTCTGACACTATGGAGGCCGGAGTAGCTTCCAACAGCTTTTAAATTTCCAGAAAATGGTGATTTGCGAGATTGTGCATACTTAATTGTTTACAGCCAAGTTGAATGAGTTTTGGACTATTATATTTCTGCTAATGATGATATTTAGTGCCTTTTCACTTAGGAAGAAAATCATGCTTTTGAAAAAAGATTAACCATCTCGAAATGATCTTGAAGTTTCATTTATGTGTATTCATCGAGTTTTTACATATTAAACGAATCTGATTAGTTTTCGAACTCTTGAATTTGTTCCATATCTTGTTGCAAGTTTCTAGGAGTAGTGTTTTTCATCCTTAACTCATTTGATCTTGTGTTGGCGTCCATAACCAAGGACCAACGTCATTTCACCTATTTTTACCCGAAAATCCGCAAACCGAAGAGCTTCACTTTTTGAATCCTTTTGGTTCATGAAATCCGATTTTAGCTAAGTCTTAATGTAAAAAACATAAACTACACCATTTATTACAATTTTAGTTGAGTGCGAGTGTTTAAAATAAGAAGTAATCTCTAGCTTAGGGTTGTATGTGTGATTGATGTGTGATTGGTGTGTGTAAACCTATGAATATATTTAGAACCATTCATATCATAATGTATGTATATAAAGATGTATTAAGAGTGTGGTTTAACACTTATATAATCATATAAGAGAATATGTGTGTACAAGAGGATAATACAAGAAGGTTTATGAAATAAAGTATGAATAAGTATAATATATGTATTATCAGAAAAATGGCACACGATCTAAGTACAATTATTATTATCGGTGTAGGTGTCATATTGGGAGAAGTCCATCTATGTAACATCTGGACTTTAAAGGTATATTTTAATTAAGTAAATTATGATTTTTGGGGTTTCTACGACGTGGTGGAGGCACCACCATGATGTGGATATGCGATATTAAATGTGTGTCATTTTTCGATTCCCACGACATGGCAGTGTTCTAGCCATGGCGTGGCGATCATCAGATGACTAAAACCCTAATTTTCCGGGTTTGAACCATATTCAAAGGAAAGTGAGGGATAGAATTTTCTCATCCCCAACCTCCATCGCTCTCTAAACTCAAAAACCCTAACCCTAGCCTTTTTTTGTGATTCTTGGTCCATTTTGGTGGTCTTGGTAGTTTGAGGAAGAAGAAGAAGGTGCTCTAAAGTGTGGATTCAACAAGAAAGCCTCACCGTTCGTCTCTTGTGCATTCTTTGGACCTTCATAAGTGTCCAAGATCCAATCTTTATGTTACTTTCTTCTATATCTAATCCTTTTGTCCTTTAGTCTTCATGTTATGGAAGGTTGGAAGGTTGGATTCCATAATGTTGGCAACTTTGTTGATCTGTGTGGTCATTTTAGTATTATATGTTATAGATCTATAAATCATTGGAGTATTGGTCCCATGCACAAGCTTGGAGTTCATACATTTCTGTGTTTTTGACCTAATATGGAAGAGACATGCATTGCACATGTATGTCCATAAATATACGATTTTTATGACTTTTTAGATGTAGGAGACCCTTTTAGAAGCTATAGAGAAGTGGATTTTGGTGATGAAGTGCTTAATGGGTGGCTGCATGCATTTAGTTGCCATTAAGGACTTAGGGTTTGAGATCTTGGCTTACTGGGATGTCTTTTTGGATAAAGTTTCCAACTTTATCCATCAAGACCTTGGAAAGGATTAGATCTAAGCTTTGGAGCTCTTGGATCTAGAAGAAAACAAAGTAATTCATTAAGTTGTTCAGACTGATTCCCACTGTTGGGATTTCTAAGTTATAAAAATTACATATGAGCAGAAAAACACTTAACCCTTAAGTTCACATGCAACATAGTTTATATTTATGTTTTCTCTATTAATAACAATAAACAATGAATATCAAGAAACCCTAGAGAGAGGCTATGGAAATCAAAAATCACATAAAGATTAGGTTTACATACCTCTTGATTCTTATAGAAAATAATCAAATTTATTCCTCATGGAGTTCCCTGGAAAGCAAGCACTAAAAGCTTGGATGCCTGTAAGGGCTTGTACCTAAAACCCTAATAACTAGAAGATTTGAGGAAAGGGGAGGCTAGAGCAAAATTTCATCTCTTAAGAGTGTGAAGGAATGGAAGAAATTATGAGACCCTAGGGGTCCTATTTATAGCTGATAAGGATGCCTTGGATAAACCTAATTTGAATATAATAATAATATTTATAATTAAGTAATTATCCAACTCCATAATTATCTAACAGGATTAATCTAGAAACCCTAAAAGCCCTAGCCAAAACCGACCATGCTTAGAAGGTGCTTGAAAATCTATTTTGCTAAACTATTGAACAATTACAGCTTAGCCCCTGCACTTCCAATTAATTATAATTAACTCAAAATTAATTCCAATTAATTTCTAATTAACTCTTAATTAAATTTCAAATTAATATATTAATCATATAATCTATTAATAAATAATTCGTTACAATTTGTTAATCATATAATAAATTAACAAATCAACATTTCTCTCCAAAAAGTCATTCTATTCAGTTATCAGTTATGAAGAAAACCCAAAAAGGACATTGCTTCTAATTCAAGAATATACCAATTTAGTTATTAGGTTAGACATCTTAATCCAACAGTCTCCCACTTGGATAAGTCTGTAAGTACAATTACAAGTACAGACCTTGAAGTAAACAGCAAAGAGTGCTTTCAAAGCCACTGCCAAACTCTGATTCAAATAATATATTAGCCCTATGATAAGTAATTAGTTATCCCTTCATTATTTATGATATCTTATGGACACGAGACATGGATCAAAATCAATCTCATTGTCCAAGATTATGTTTCCTGATTTCCCAAATTGTAAAGACTTCATTAGACTTCAAATTAAACATATCAATTAGTTTTGGCTGCGCCCAACACTATAATGTTAACATCCAATCATCGAGGGCCCAATGATAGCGCTTCTCTTGTTATGGCAAAAGGAACGAATAAACGTTGACTACATAACGATAAATTTTACTCACCAAATCATATATGATGCTACGTTTTATAACATCAAGTTACTAACGTGTTTACGTAAGACCAATATACAACCGATTTGTAAAGTACAGTTTATGTATCTCCATTTGAAGAATATAAGATCTTATCATCTTATAATTACTCATGACAAGATCCATAAAGTAACCTCTAAGTGTGGGTTTATGTACTACTTAAAATCCCTATTGTCAAAGTACTCATGAATATTATAGCAGTTCCAATTACAATGTCTTATGATCAATCGACAATCAACAATCAATTCATGACACTCTTTATTCACTACATACTTCCAAAAGTATGAATGACTATGGAAGTTTGAATAACTCAAATTACTCAGGTAGTAAAACATGCTAGACAAAACACAAGAATAAGTAATTGAATAAGGCAATACAATACTCATAAATAATTCTCTATTATTCATTCACCAAATAGTTACACTTATTTTGTTACAAGTTTCAAAATATCACCTAACTACTAAAACTAATATCGTCTCTTAAGCCTATACTCTTAGCATACTAGTAATGTTTGACTTTTCTCTGAGCCTTTGTAAAAGGATCTACAAGCATTATCCTTTGATGATACTCTCTTCACCAGAAGGTGCCCTTCTTCAACGCGATGTCGAGTATAATGGTACTTTCTGTCGATATGCATGGATCTACCATGATCCTTTGGTTCATTTGTCAAAGAAACCGCGCCTTCATTATCACATAAGAGATCCATCGATTCTTGAATAGTGGGAATGAATCTGAGATCTTTAATAAAGTTCTGATGCGAAGCCGCTTCCTTTGATTCTTCACTCGCTGCAATGTACTCTGACTCACAGGTGGAATCAGCCACTGTGTCTCGCTTGGAACTTTTCCATGTAACTGCTCCCTATTCAATAAGAATACCAAGCCAGACTGTGAACAAAAGTTGTCTCGGTCCGTTTGAAAGTTGGTGTCACTGTAACCACTCACTCTTAGCAAAATTGTGTTAGACTTTATCTTGGCTACTGATGAAAAGATCTCATCATATTCAGTCCCTTAGATTTAAGTAAAGCCCTTTTCAACCAACCTAAATTTGAAGGTGTGTAATTTCCCATCCATATTGGTCTTCTTCTTGAAGATCCATTTGCACCCAATTATCTTTCGACCAAGTACATGAACAACCAAGTTCCATATTTGTTTATCATACATGGATTGAATCTCACTCTCTATTGCCTCCTTCCATTTAGCAGCCTCTAGGCCTGCCATTGCTCCCTTATAGTTACTTGGCTAATCTAAATTTACAAGTGTTCTATCACAGATAAACGTATCACCATTTGACGCAATACGGAAGCCATAGAACGCATGTGGCATGCTAACCATATTGGATCGAATAAGGGGTAATAAGTTGGTAACTGGCTCAACTGAAATTTCTTCATCATGTTGAGTGCTAGTTTTCTTTGATGTTCCTTCATTAGATGACTCTTGAATTTTTTCAAGATCAATAGCACTCCTGCTGTCCTATTTGAATATGAGCTCTTTCTCATGGAAAACTCATCTTCGAGCTACAAAGACTAGATTCTCACTAGATCTGTAGAACTAGTATCCAATGGACTTCTGTGTGTAGCCAATGAAATAACACTTCCAAGTTTTGGGTTTAAGTTTGTCATGAGTCTCTCATCTTACGGGTGCTTCACAACCCCATAGCTTGATATCTGCAAGCGAGGGAGCTTTCCCTGTCCATATCTCATGAGGTGTTTTGGCAACCTTATTTGTTGGAAAACGATTCACGATATTGGCGACTATCTCTAAGGCATACCTCAAGAAATGAATAGGAAGGGAATATCGACTCATCATGGAACAAACCATATCTATTAAGGTTTGATTACGCCTCTCAGCCACACCATTAAGTTGTGGTGTTTTGGGAGGAGTCCTTTGTGAAATAATTCCACATTCATTTAATATGGTCGTGTAACTCGATACTAAGTTACTCACCACCTCTATCAGATCAAAGCATCTTTAACTTCCTGCCTAATTGATTCTCGACTTCGTGCTTAAACTGTTTTTTGGTGGTTCTGCTATAATCATCCATAAATGTCATTAATATTGATTAACCTTTTTTTGGTGGATCTGAATGGGCTACACACATCTGTATGGATTAGGATCAACAATCCTTTACCTCTTCTACTTGTTCTAGTGAAATGTGATTTTGTCATCTTGCCCAAGAGACAAGATTCACATTCATCATTTTCCCTAATATCAAATGATTCCAACACTCCATCCTTTCGGAGTTGGGTGATGTGTTTCTTGTTTATGTGTCCAAGACGACAATGCCACATACATGCCTTGTCCACACCATTAGACGAATCGATATGAAACACATTATTGCCTAGGTTATCCACACAAGTCGCAGTTTCATACACACCATTATAAGGTAAAGCTTTAAACATAAAAGCACCATTATGAAAAGAAAAAATAGATCCAATGTCATTATCAAATGAATATTTAAAATCTTGTCTGAACAATGCGTGAAATAAAATAATGTTTCGCAAGATATTCGACGAATAACAACAATTTAACAAATTAACCCTAACACCACTACCGAGCACAAGTTCATAAGTCCCAATCTTGGTAACAGGTGAAGATCATCTATTCCCTATGACCAGGTTCAACCTTCCATGCTCCACTTCCTCACTTTCTCTTAGCCCTTGCAAATAAGAACAAATGTGGAAACCAAATCATGTGTCAAGGACCCAAGAATGAGAAAGTTATGTGTTATTAATTTGAATAGTGTAAATACCTGAAGAGGGTGCCTTGATTTTACCACCCTTCAAGTCATGCAAGTATTTGAGGCAACTTCTTCTCTAATAACCATTTTCACCATAATGGATGCAAGTGGCCTCTTTTGGATCACTGATCGTAGGGACATCAAAGTTGGGCTTCATCTTGGACCCACGGCTAGACCCTCCAGCATGGACTTCCCTTTCCAGTTGGATTGAGAAGGAGCCTTCCTCTTTTTCCATTTTCCATATCCAATGGTCATGACATGAGCACTTGTCACAAAAGGAGCATGATTTTTGTTCATCCCCGGCTCAACAGTTTGCGACAAGTTGTGGAGCTGGGTCAATGTCATCTCCGTGCTGTTCAAATGATAAGTTAAAACAAACTGATCATAACTAGGAGGAAAAGAGTTAAGGACCATGTCAATGGCCAACTCCTTGTCAAACGATACATTGAGCCTTTCTAGCTGCTCCACATCTCTCTGCATTCTTTGTACATAAGCATAGACAGATTCTCCCTCCTTGAGCTTGCATGCCATTAGAGAATTGACCTCAATGAGAGGATTTTTGAGAATGTATTCCTTGGTCTCGTACCTATGAGTCATCTTGAGGTTACGCATCCAGTCCTTGTAGTTAGGACTAATAAGCTTTTCCTTTGACAAGATCGAGAGAAGAGGGAAGTTTGATTAGGGAGTGGTTGTTTGAGTAGTAGTGAGATCACCATTTCTAGACATCTATATAAAGAGACGGAGTTTTAGTTAGTGATACAAATCCTTAATATTTTAACCCAAAATAAATATTCAAGGCTAGGATCCAAAATACAATTCACAACAAAGAATAAGGATGCCATAATCTAATTGCGAATTTATTAAGGTAGGTAATACAAATTTACCAGTTTCCATCTAATATGAAATTCCTAGATCAATTGAGATTCAGTGAATCTTATCAATGGCATGTTTAATCTCAGATTATGCTCTTCAATTTGTGACTGGGAGACCGAGGATCACAAATAAGATGTGAAATAACCATGCAAACCCGCTAGACAACCTTGAGGTCATTTATCATCTCAAATTGATGTGCTGGTAAACCACACACACTCCATAAACATTGATAATTTTTTATCTATCCAACACTTAACTTTATAGTCACAAATCAGTGTGTCCGTTAATCATTCACGCTCCACTAACGACATGTAAAGAGTGATGTCGGTTGTAATGGATTAACATGCACTTCACATTTTTCCTAAAGTAACTAGAATTGGGATTTATATAAAAGGTTCTAGTAATTTAATAGAATCATACTTTTAAGTGGTTTTGTCCTATCAACCCGTTCGACTATCGACCCTACTCCATGCAAGGAAGCTGTGGGTGAAAATAGACACCCATTTAACGGTCATTTTATAGGTTGTTTCCTTATACCCCCTTATAGCATGCCTTTGTTAATGAGACCTAGTAATGGGTGACCGACTTGTCTTATATATATATACTATTAAACATTTATTGATATATAGTTTAAGGTGTATTTTAAAACTTTTCAAAATATTAGATTAAAATTAATTTTTGAAATTAACATTTAACTAATTAATTTTAACCAATTAATGATTTACCAATTATCATTTAATTAACCAATTAAATTAATTTAAATCATTAAATATTTAAATAATTATCTTCAATTAAAAAATTAATACAATATATCAAATTTAAATCATAAGGGATTAAATAATTATCTTCAATTAAATACATAATAAAAATAATTCAAATTTAATCCTAATCCTTTAACCTTTCTAATTTTTGAAAAATAGGGATAAGGGTTACAAAGTTTTAATTATCCAAATTTTAAGGCATTTAATAATGTAATTAAGGAAACTAAAACACTAAGGGAAACCCTAGCATTGTCAAAATTAAGGGTGAAGGCTAGGGTCTCAAGAACCCTAGCCATTTAGGAAAATTTAAAGCCTCTAAGGTTTAATTTCCATAAACCCTAATTTTGATCAATTCACTTTTATACACAATCAAATAAAAAACTAAGGCTCTAATACAACTGATGGGATTTCTAGGTTATAAAAATTGCATATGAGCGGAAAAACACTTAACCCTTAATATCAAACACAACCTAGTTTGTATCTATATTTTCTCTATTGCTAGCAATAAACAATGAATATCAAGAAACCCTAGAGAGAGGCTATAAAAATCAAAAATTACATAAAGATTAGGGTTACATACCTCTTGACAATTATAACATATAACCAAATTGATTCCTTTTGTAGTTCCTTGGAAAGCAAGCACCAAAATCTTGGATCTAATGGCTTGTACCTACAACTCTAATAACCAAAAGACTCGAGGAGAGGGGAGGGTAGAGCAAAATTTCAGATCTTGAGAGTGTGAAGGAGTAAATGAAATTAAGAGACCCTAGGGGTCCTATTTATAGCTGATAAGGAAGCCTTGCATAACGCTAACTTGAATATAATAATAATATCTTGAATTAGGTAATTATCCAACTCCATAATTATCAAATTGGATTAATCTAGAAACCCTAAAAGCCCTATCCAAAACCGGCCATGGTTAGAAGGTTATAGAAACCCTATTGTGTTCAACTATTGAACAATTACAGCTTAGCCCCTCCACGTCCAGTTAACTCTAATTAACCTGGAATTAGTTCCAATTAATTTCAAATTAATTCTTACTTAATTATTACTATTTCTAATTATTATATTAATAAATCATTTGTTTCAATTTGCTAATCATACAAAAAAAATTAACAAATCAGTCTTCTCTTCAAAAGTCATTCTATTTAGTTACCGGTTATGAGGGTAACCTAAAAAGGACTTTGCTTCTAATTCAAGAATATATCAATTTAGTTATTGGCTTTGACACCATAATCCAACATCCATGGCATGGCCTTTAGGCTGCCATGACGTGGGGACTGGGGAGATTTTGACTGTATTGTCCTTACGTTGCTACGGTGTGGCCAATAGGAGGCCACGATGTGGCGACTCGTTGAAATGAGTTGTTGCGCTTTCTCTTTACCGTTAACTGTAGGGGTTGACTTTAAATTAGTTGACTTTTTAGTCAACTTATGGTCTAGTCTTTAGGTTGAGGCTGTGTTTCCTTTTGTCTTATAGGTGACTCATGGTGTCGATCTTGATCTTGGGGGAGCTGTTGTATTTCCAGCTAGTTTTTGTGGTGAATTTTATCACTATGCTTTTGGGTCTAAGGCACCAAGGCTGGTCCACCTGATTATGTTATGTATTTGTGTGTATAGGATGTATTATACAGTAACAATATGTTACGAAGGTAGAATTGTATAATCACCTACGTTCGCCTATTATTGTTTATATGTATATGTCGACATGTTGGGGTTGGGTGACGCAGTTAAGTTGTGTGCTGAAGGCCAAGAGGCCCTGGTGGTCAAGGTGATAATGTAGGCCCAAGGTGAGCACTCCACCTACTGTGGGCCTTATGAGGTAGGCAAGTGGACTATAGGCTCGGGAGAGCAGTCTAGGAATACTATAGGCCTTGCAAGGCTGTCCAGGCAGACTGAAGGCTCATGCTTGCGTGCATTGTGTTTGTAATGTTGTGTGTGTGGTATTTTGGGGAACTCGCTAAGAATTGGCTTATAGTTGTAGATTTTAATGTTTCGGGTACTTCTGACGATCGAGGGAAAGCGGTGACATGATCATACACATCATCCCATTGACTTTTATATTTTGAGAGATATATTAATACTCTTATTTGTCTTGATGTTTTGGAAAACAATGTATGATTGACTTACGGTTGTATGAAAATTGTTTTGAAAATCAAAAATTTTACTATGGTTTTTGAGATGTTACAAGTTGGTATCAGACCCTTGGTTTGAGAGAATTGAATGAACTCTCATGGCATTCTAGACGCAAACTAAGGATCTTAAAAATATTTTCCAAAATTGTTTTCAAATAACCAAAAAAGGAGGATGTTATGTGTATGATCAGCTGGGGCTCTATAGAAAGTCCCCCCGAATACCCACACCTGCATTATATATACATATGTGATTAGTTATATGATAGAATCGCATCCTAGTATTGAGTCTAAAGAATCTTCGGAAATTATATGCTAGAATTTCCTGATTTATGATGCCTAATAGCCTAGGGGTTACTTTGCGGGATTGTCATTATAGTTGTGGTAACTGAGTGTATGCATTATATTTGTACATGATTAGGGTTTTATAAACTTAGAATGTTTAATTTAGCCTTAGTTCTTGTTCCTTGTTTGGTTTTGAGCTTAGGGTAACATTATCTATTCGACTGTCTATCGGATTATACATTATGTAAGAAAAGCATACACATGGCGATCGTAGTTATATGCAAGGTTACACAGTGAGTAATGTGTTTGATGGAGTCGTAGGAGGAGCTAGGAGTTAGTGGTCACTCTTAGGAGTGGATAGGGAGTGTGTGCACACCTAGTTATGGTGGGCCTAGTGGTTTGAGGATCTCATGACGCTCTTGAGGTAAAGAAGGGTAGGCATGGTAGGTAGTATGGGCCCGTACTACTGAAAGCACAAGACTCGTACGCATGTCAAGGAAGTCATGAGTTATGTATAGAGTATGGTTGAGTGTTTTGAAGTTGTGTTGTCTATGATTCTGACTTGTCCCTTGTTTATTTTCAGTATGGCGATGACTAGAGGTTCTAGTTCAGGTGTTGGGGATCCCGAGAGATTCAGATTGAGCGATGATGAGATTCGAGGGTTGACCTCCACTTAAATGACTGTAGAAATATAGGAGGCGATTCCAGAGTTGTACGGGTCTATCAAGACCACAATGATCGAGCTATTTGATGAGCGCTATGCCACCGTCACTAAGACTGTTGTTGCTACAGTCACTACAGCCGTTGTTGTGGCTAGACATCAGGGAGGAGGGTTGATATAGTATTGGGAGTTCTGTAACATGAAGCCCACTGAATTTAATGGGGTCAAGGACCCAATTGTGACTATGAGGTGGATCGTTGATTTCGAAGGTTGTTTCTTTACTTGTTCTTACCCTGAGAATTTGAAGGTCAAATTTACATTGAACCTTCTTCATTGGGGAACGAAATATTGGTGGCAGTTAGCGACTCAGGCTTATTCTAATGCAGAGAAATTAGCTGTGACATGGGAGCAGTTTCTAGAGATGTTTCGAGATGAGTATATTCCATTGATAGAGAGGGAGAGGTTAGCCCAGGAGTATTTGTCGCTGAAGTAGATGACGGAATCGGTGACAAAGATCACCAAGATGTTTACTGAGAGAGCCCTTTACTGCCCTGAGTATGCTGCTTCAGACCACGTGCAAATGTCATGCTACTTGAGCATGCTCAAGACTAGGATTCATGAGTTTTTGTCGAGCCAGCAGTACCATACCCTCTACAAGCTTCAAATGGCTTCATGGAGACGCGAGATTGAGAATAAGACCTAGACAAGAAAGTGGAGGTAGGCCCCGGTTCAGACCCAGCTGGAAGCCAAACGGTTCAAACCTGTTGATTCCCGATCTGGAGGACAGAGAGGCCACACTTGTGGCAAGTGCGGGAAGGTATATTAGGGTACATGTCGATCTGCTACTGGTGCTATAAATATGGCAAAGAGGGTCATTATTGATGGGTTTTGAGCATTCTAACACTCCTATGGTGTGCATGCAACCCTATGTGCCTTGGATCTATGTTTTCACTATTATACATGCAAATAGACAAAATTCCAAAGCATCATCCTAACTAGCATATTATGGAGCAACTATACTACAAAAGTCTAGTTAGATGGCATACCTTTTGATGGAGCTTGATGTCTTGAACCTTTAAGAGCTTAGCCCCAATAGCGTGGAAGCCTCAAATGGAATCACACGACACCACCAACAAATGGAATAACTTGAGAAGAAGGTTACTTTGGTTATCCCTATGAAATCGGCCCTTGTCCTCACTATGTGTATCCACTAGTGTCATTTCATGAACCATGGGATCCTTTATATAGTGTGGCTCATTAGGGTTAAACCATGTAAACCCTAATGTGCATGACTTTTCATTTCCTTCATGATCTATGGGTTTTAACCTCAATGGAGTATCCATGGGTTACCACATGGGTTAAGCCCAACATGAAGGACAATGGATCACAAGCCCACATATATAAGAATGAATGGTTTACATAATCAATCCCCATATATTTAATTAGTCTCTTTTGATCACAAAATTAATTCCAAATTAATTCTTGATCAATACTAATTAAATAATATGATTTCATATTAATATATTAGAACCTATAATATATTAATATAAATCATAAATAACCTTTTCTCACTTGTCTATCCAATTGTTCCGATGCCATGTAACCCAAATGGACCATGCTACTCTCGGGTTGAGTACATACCAATAATAGTTATGAACTTAGACATCTAATCCAATAGTCTCCCACTTGGATAAGTCTAAAACTATTATTCAAGTATGACTCCAAGATCCCGACTAGCATTCGTAGCTCTTAAAGCCACTGTCGAACTCTGACCTAGTCAAATGACGTGTCCATTAGATAAGGGATCATATATTCCTCCATTCTAGATATCATATGGACTGAGACATGGATTATAATCATTATCTCTGTCCATTTGTTGTTTCCCGATTTCTAATTTATGACGACTGACTAATTGAACAAATCAAATCAGTCGAGGCTTGGCCAAGCACTTAGGGGTGTCATCACTAAATCATCGAGGGGCCCACATATATCGCTTTTATCCCTCCAAGGGTAAAGGAATGGATAAACTTCGACCCAAATGCTCACTTGTACTTACTCATCAAATCACACACAACGATATGTTTTATAACAACCAAGTTACTGGTTGCGTTTACATATGTCAATGTGCAACCAACTCGCAACTACAACTCACACGTCTCCGTTTGAATAATATAAGATATTATCGTCTCATGATCACTCGTGATAAAATCCATGAAGTGATTCAAATGAGCGTGGGTTGAATCCAATACTCGAGTCTCATTCCAGGAGCACTCATGAACACTGCAGCCACTTTGTCCCAGACAAACTACAGACCCATTCATGATAGTCTTTCCTCAATACCTACTTCCAAAGTATGATCGACTGTGGATGGTTTGAATAACTTAGTTATTCGGGAAGTCAAAACATGCAAAGTGAAACACAAGAATAATCAAATCCAATATGGTCTCAGAACTTATGAATATAAATAAAACACCTTTTATTTAATCACCATATTGATTACACATTATTCATTGCATAATGTTTCAAATAATCAACTTAATACTTGAACTGAAACAATAGTCATGTCATGCTCCAAGCATGCACACTATGTTTGTCCAAAGAATAGTTATGCCATACTCCAAGTATGCACACTATGTTTATCTATGATCCTTACTTTGTGAAATAGACCAATTGAACATGATTCCAATGATGCTCATTTCACAATCCCAAATCCTTACCGTAAATGTAAGAATACCAAATTCTTGTCATTTATTGTAATTTGTTAGATTTTAAACTCATATGCATTGATCCTCTTGTAATGACTGTGCACAAAAGTCACAAAGACTTGGCAACAGACATTACAAAGTATTCCAATGGAGATTAATTCCATGGAAACGAAGTCTAACATCCAAAGTACATTCCTTTAAACATCCTTCTTGCATTAAGTTTTTCTAATCTTACACAGATTTTGAAGAATAACTTCCTCCTATGGAACCATTTCCATATTCCCATTTTGACTCTTACTTCTGAACAAGAGTTGCCTTTTTTTCAGAATATGTCAATATGGTACCTCTCCAAAATTTTACACCATACTTCCAACTGTCCATGAGAAACCAATCTTAGGTAAACCTCGGATTGTCCTCGACAATTTCTTAATCATTTCAGTCATATCCGGTTCTCTTCCTTTTTCCCTCTTAATGCCCTAGGCATTTGGAAAATTTAGAACAGATAAGCATTATAGCACATGAAATCGATCCTATATCTGAAGCATACAAGACACGATTCATGATGTCTCACATAAAGACATGATACTTGACCAGCCATTTGCTACAATATTTCTTATAATTTGCCATGTTCTCATAATTCGAATTATGAAAAGGGATGCCGTAATCATAATCGAATTTTAGAACGCAAATAATGTAATCATGACTAAATTTGATTAAAATCTCACAATCTAAGCTTTTAGATTTGAAATGAAGTATAATTTCCTCTCCCTTAATTATAGCAAAACAACTTTTTCAACCCCTGCAACTTCACAAATTGAAACTTTTGTTTTCTATAATTAACATTGCTAACTTGCAATATTTACCATAATTAATTATGCTCCCACTAGCATAATAATTATTATCTTACCAGCATAACACTTATGCTCCCACTAGCTCTCACATGTACTCAGAAATCAGCTGGACTTCTAGAAATCGATGCTTCATTGACTTTCATTACCAAAGTTCAGATTTTTGATATGAGTTGCTTCGATAAAACTTTATCTAAGCTTCTCAAAATCATACACCTTTCCTTAGATAGCTCACATGTGTGTCTAAACAATTATAAAGAGGGATGTCGTAATCATAATGTTTAGACCTTTTGCCATTCTCACAATTCAAACCATGAAGAGGGATGCCGTAATCATGATCGAATTTGAGAATGAAAACATCACAATTGCTATCTCCTTAAAATCTTCTTAGTGAAAGCGTTTCCTCACCATCATTTTCATGAATCGAAGAGAAACCTTATGACACTTAGATTTTATGGTGTATGTGTTCTTATCCATGTGAATTTGTCAAAACCATAATCACAAGACAAGGTTAGTGACAAATTCAAACTCATATGGACTGAACTTGTTCAATCTTAATTTCATGCCACCTGGCAGCACAAGGGCCTACCATTGCTTCCAAGTTGTTATGCACACAATTGAGAACTCATAGAACTCGCATACATAGTCAATTTTACCAGAATAGGCACAGAAACAAGAATTATGTCAGCACGATAGGTTACAAACCTCAATTCGTGTGCTAGTGATAAACTACAGGTTTTATTCTTGATTAGTTCTTGAAACTCTTTCAGGATCTTTAAGACTCCCACTGACCTCTTGACATATAAGTTTCTCTTTGTCAAATACCATTACTTGCAACAAATATTCAAGAGTTAGTGTGGATTTTTATCAAGAAAAACATCACAACTTACCAATTTCAAATGTACAAGAGTAGGAAACATTTTACTCTTACATTTGACAAGTGTTATAAACCTTCTTTAAATATGTCACTCAAGTTACAATCTTGGAGTATGACTCTAATAATTGTTTTAGAATGAAGTATGACTCATCTTCTTGATTTAACCACTTCAATAATTCATGACTCCTCTTCTTAGCCATGCGAATGTACTAAGATGTCCTTATAGGATCAATTGTGATATGGTTTCATAATCATTAAGATGATCATAAAACATGATACTAAAGTACTCTCCCATCTATTCAGATTTGAGAAACTTTTATCTTTCTGCCTAATTTGATTCTTCTCATTCGTTCTGCCATACATTGAAACTTTTGCAATGTTTCAGAATTATACTTAAACTTGTAAGTATAACCATATTTACTAAACTTTAGTAAATCATGACGAATAGTCTTATCGATCTTTGTTGTGGACTTGACCAGTGCACATGAACGTGTACTTGATCCCTTAGTCCTTCACTTGACTCACATATATATGTGAACAAGGAATTAGTCTTAATTTTCCAAAGATGAAAATTCTCATTCATCATACAATACAACTTGCATGATTCCAAGTTTCTGTCCAATTGAAACTTGGGTGATGAGAGTCTTTCCTTATTTGGTAAATTTAGACATTGTCACAAATGAAAGAATCAAATTTATATTTCCAATATTGCTAGAAACATACAAACATCAATTTTTCATAAATGCCATTGCAAGGAGATATAAAACAAAAACAAAATTTTATTTATTTATAAAATGCGGAAAAACTTTTCATTATAATGCAATTACAAGTGAAAAACTATGCTATTACATATTTCCTAACAATCTATCATAACTCCCAAGCAGTAGCTCAAAAATCCGATCTTCGAACCATGCGATTGAAATCCATCTTCGCGATCAGATTCAACATACTCTTCTTTTAAGCTTCCTTCCCTTTGTTTGATCCTGCCAAACATCAAAATGCAACCTAGTCACATCATGTATTAAGAATCAACAATTAGAAACTTAACAGAGTTAGATAGTGTACTTACCTGAACCAAGTCAAACATTTTGTCTCTACTTTCTTTCAGATCTTTCAGGTAGTCAGGGCAGCTTCGCTTTCAATGTCCCTTCTCTTGACAGTAAAAACATATAGACTCTTTGGGAATGGTACACAGGACTATCACAGACTTAGCCTTTCTCTCTACCATTTGATAAACTGGGTTGACCATGGCCAATCCCTATCCTTTGGGAAGAGAAACTTTTTGTGGAATTCTAATGTTACCATTGTCAATGTCCATGGAAGTTTGAGAAGTAGATCTTCCACCCAAATTTACTTTTCCAATGCGCCAAAACATTGTTGATTCAGCAGCAACAAGCAAATAGGTAAGAACAATAAGGGTCATGTAGTGGTCTGTCACATAGTAGTCTTTAATGAACTCACTATATGACTCAGGAAGTGATTGAAGAACCCAGTCAACAGCCAACTTCCTTGAGACTTCGACACCCAACACTCTCGGTCTGTCGATATGTGACTTCATTTCCAAGACGTGAGTACACACATGCCTTCCATCTTCATGTTTCATTGCAAGTAGGGCTTGAGTGACCTTGAATTTTTCAAGTCTTCGAGCTTGTGGGTCAGGGAATAATTGGAGGAGGTGGAGGAAGAGAAGTATGATTTCCATGATCCAACCGCGGGACATCATCTTCATTAGGAAAGCTTGTTCC
Source organism: Lactuca virosa (assembly GCF_052849685.1). Lineage (NCBI taxonomy): Eukaryota > Viridiplantae > Streptophyta > Magnoliopsida > Asterales > Asteraceae > Lactuca > Lactuca virosa. The sequence goes on along the minus strand of NC_136432.1, from coordinate 121,811,183 downwards.
AAGGGATTTGGGAAGACCATAGTTGTCTGAACCAGACATCTACAATGGGAAAAATTCAAGTTAGTTGATTTAAGTCCTTGATATAACACCCAATATGAAATATTAAGGCTAGGACCCAACACAATATTTTATAACTTGGAAGAGGGATGCCGTAATCCAAGCTATAAAATATTTGAAGGTAGGCAAATGATGATTCACCAATTTCCACCATGAAAACGAAATAGGTATTTGGTTTTAATTGGATTGAAACTCCTAGATCTTTTGAGATTCATTGAAATTTTCAATGGCATGTTTAAATCTCGTTTGTGCCCTCTCAAGTTTGTGACTGAGATGCCGAGGATCACAAACAAGGTGTGAATAACCATGCAAGTTAACTTGGTACCCTTAACTTTATCACCTAATCGATGTGCCGGTTAACCACACACGCTCCACCAATCTATGATAAACATTAAGTTACCCTTTGCCACTCTTACTAGTCCATGTTAGTGTGTCGGTTAACCACACACGCTCCACCAACGACTTGGTAAGGTATAAAGTGTAATTTCATGGGTTAGCACCATATTCACATTTTCGTAAAGTAACTAAGATTGGGAATTTATAAGTGTTTAGTTACTTTATATTTATCATTATACTTTTAATGAAGGGAGAATTAGAGTCCTATCCTACCCGTTCGGCTAACGACCCTCCACTAGTCAAGGAAGCGGTGGGTGAGAGTGGACACCCATTAAACTGCCATTTTATAGGCAGTAACCTTATACCCCCCTTATAGACCGGCTTCGTGAATGAGGCCTACTAACGATAAGATTGACTTTTACTCTTATACATATATATATATATATATATATATATATATATATATATATATATATATATATATATATATATATATATATATATATATATATATATATATATATGTGACAACCCGAAATTTTTTTGCTTTGAAAGCTCAGTCAGTCAACTCAACTGAGTGTCAGACTCATTGGTAATGAGTTCTAGCCTAGTTAAAGGTCATTCTAAGGAGTTTTAAGCCTAATACACTCAAGGAATGAGTGTTAGGAAGTACCTGATAGAACCACAGTGTAGCATGCAAACCTTAAACTCCATCAAGAGGAGTTTACGGCCAAGTTACCAAGAGTTTACAGCCGTAAATTCAAGGGGGCCGTAAACTCACATCTATATATATAAGTCTTGGCCATTTCTTCCATTCTTTCCTTTCCTTGGCCGATTTTCTTCAAATCCTCTCAAGTATCATCCAACTTTTCATCCTAGATCTTCAAAAGTTGTAAGTGTTCTTCTTTGATTAGTTGATACATCTCTTAATCTAGCTTCATCCATTGATTTCATCCATAGAAATCAACTTTTCTTAGATCTTCAAGAAACACCAAGAGCACCAAGAACACACACTAGTGTTCTTAGCCAAAATCAACCATTTCAAGCCTCTATATCGTAATTACTCTTCCCTACACTTGATATCTAGTTAGGACTCATGCTTAGAGCCTTGAAAACATCAAAAACACAAGGACAAAAGGAGTTTACGGCCAAACCATCTCCCATGGCCGTAAACCCCTTTAAGGGTGCCATTTTGGCCATAAACCCTCCTAGATGCAAAGCTTGTGACCTAGAACCCTTCCTTGATGGAAATAGGACCTTAAACTACTCTCAAATGCATAATGACCACGATTTTACGGCTGTAAACTCCTTTTGGCCTTAAACTCATCAAAAGCATCCATTGGTTTGGTCTTTCTCATCCTTGTGTAGAGCAAAAGTCCCTCAAACTTCCCTAACCTTCAAACAAACACTTATGCATGTTTGACCATGAGTTTACGGCCGTAAACTCCCTTTGGCCGTAAACCCATGGTAGTAAACTCTTGTTAGTGCCATTCCACACTCCTTAGTCCAATCACATGTGATTCCAACACTCGGTCAAAGTGTTTCCTAGTCCCGGAAGTTTTTCCTTTCATAAAGTTGCTTATAAACACTATATTCATGCCAATATATGTCATTTAGGACTTATTGTGTCTCGGGACTTCACTCGTGGAACTTCTCATCCTTACGCGCATATTCGTTGAATCACCCACATCAGGTGAGTTCATACCCCGTAATGAATCTTTTAACTGTTTTAAATGCTTTTAAAAGGGGGGAATACAAGTTGAACACAATGATAATTGTGTAAATGTTTGTTATATATACATTGCTTATGTCTTCTATAAGTGATCAAAACATTTCAAAAACTCTTTTAAAGTTATGTTACTTCATAGTTTAACAAAACTCCATTTTTAAAGTACAAGCAGAACTTAGTAGATAAATGAGTCTTTTCAGTAACAGTTCAAGTGAAACATAAGTAAACTATAATGGGTATAGTTTAGAGATTCAGTTCATACTAGATACAATACACGATAACAGAACGAACAAACTATATGAGAAACAGAACGAACATAATAAGTTGCTATAGCATGGAACTACTACAAGATCTAATTATACCAATGAATCACTAACTCATTGTTCTAAACAAAAGGTGATAGTTATATTGGGTATACATGATCATATAACTTTAATGTGAATTACACGGCTTGCAATTGATTGCAGAGGTCGTGTTTGGTTCCCTAAATCTCCTGGCAAGGAGAGCGTATAGTAGGGGTACTAGCCTTCACATTATGACCAGTATAAAACAAACATGTTTTAAGGTCATCAGTACATCTGTATGTCATTTTAAACGACAACTGTGTACTTACATTTCTCATTACTTTCATAAAGTGACAGTACCACTTGAAAGTCAAATGCAAACTATTTTCGAGTTAAGATAGTTATAAACTAGGGAGAACTTACATTTTACAAACGACAAACAGAACAGTCGGGTCTAGTACATTCAGTAGAAAGGGACCATAATGCTAACCTTATGATTCTTTAATGTATACATCAAGGGCTATACATATATTAATAGGATCCGACAGATAATAAGATGTGTGCTTTCCGCTTCATTTCCTGTTCCTTGTTTGGTTGTGGGCTTAGAGCAGATTCACCCAGCCTATTATCTATTCGATCTTAGTTATATATAGGTTCCGTATACATTAAGTCATCATAAGGGGTACCAGGTATGGGTCAAGTCATAGGACACAAATTCAATGCACAGTTTTCTAGTACAAAGCATACTTTTCAAATCAGAACGTTTGGTATACAAAACTAGAAACTTACCACTAAAGGGTTTAATCCATTTTATTAAACTAGTATAAACTTAAAGGACTTTAGGTGATTGACTCTATAATACCTTAGTTTATACATCATGGTTATATATCATTAATACCCAACAGGTAGTTGGATGTGTGCTTTCCGCCTTACTTCCTGTTCCTTGTTTCGTTGTGGGCTTAGGGCAGATTCACCCAATTAACTATCTATTCGATATTAGATCATATATAGCCAGTATAAACTAAGTGATTATAGAAGTAATCACTGTGGTCACCATTTTATTATAAGAAATAAGGGTTTTCTTAAAGAATCTTTTTATTAAATATAAAGGAACTATTACAATTAACTCCATGAGTAACAAGTGAGTACGCCAGGGTTATATACAATAATGATCTAACAAACAATGGGATGTGTGCTATCCGCCTTACTTCCTGTTCCTTGTTTGGTTGTGGGCTTAGGGCAGATGCGCACAGTCGATTGTTTGTTTGCTCTGAGTTTTATATAACTTGTATCCATTTAGTACTCATAGAAAGGATTGTAGAATCATTTTTACGTATCTTTCATCAAAGTAGGAAATATAGGATTTTCTAGAGGAACATGCGAACTTTTCTAAAACAGAACTTATAACTTAATACATTTCAACTACATTTTTCAAACAACTTTCTGCAACTTACTTACGTCACTAAAATCTTATGAACTCACCAGCTTAATTGCTGATCAACTCTTTCAAATAACTTATATTCTCAGGAAACTAGTAGACAAGTACTCGCTCTGGGAAATCAGAAGATGGAGCAGTATAGCTTCAAGTCTTGTTTTGTTATTTGCATATGTATTCTATGTTTTATGAAAATACACATTGTAAACACTTTCTTTCTATTGAAATGGTTGTTCATTACTTGCTTACTATGATACATGTCTTGTGATACTAAACATGACGTCCTCCACCCCTGAACGTTTCCGCCGTTCCGGTTTTGGGGTGTGACAGATTGGTATCAGAGCATTGTTTATAGTGAACTAAGTATATCAACCGATAAAAGATATACAATTATAAATACAATGGGGTTTAAGTGCTCTGGATAATGATATATTTTAAGAATATAACGATAAGTTATAAAAATATACCTACTTGCTTATACATGTAGACCAGGTATCACAGGAAAAACAGAACTAAAGTATTTAAAAGTTGAACATTGTCGTCAAACCTGAACAGTTATGTAATCATAGCTAGAATCAATATATCCTGATCAACTATATTCATTGGAGATGTGACCGACATGTGTTTGGGAGTGATGTGGTGTTGCAACAGTCTTAAAACTTACCTAACACCAGTCAAGAGAATACTAGATCAAGTACATTACATTAAAGTACTATAGGAGTATGTTAGACCATGTAAACAACTTATGTGATAACTTAAAAGACCCTTATGGATAGGTCTATAATCTTGCAATGTATACTCCCAAGGTTATATATAATTGAGGTTTTATAGACTTAAAATTTGTGATCTACACTTCACTACCTGTTCCTTGTTTGGTTGTGGTTTTGGAATAGGATCACTTATTCGAAGGTCTATTTAATCTTGAATTATATACAACTTGTATACATTGTACAATTATAGAAGGACTCTGTAAGGATCACCCCATAAAGTTACCCTAACTCTCATAGATTCTCTAGTCACGTCCATTCTCGCACGACAAACCCAGATAGATGTAACCATTTCCTCAGAGTAGACAACAAAAGAGTCAGGGAGGAACAAGGGCAAGTTCATGAGAGGTTTTCAAAGAAGGATCAACCGAAGTAACCAAAACGTCATATGCGTCAAACTAATAAATAATAATATTGGTTAACTTAAGGAGTTAGTGGAAACACTGCTCGCATTACGTGTTAGGATTATTTTCTTACATGCAGCTGGTAACAGATATTCAGGTAACAGATATTCATTTGAGGATAGCCATTTCTAATTCATAAAGTTTATTTGGTATAGACTTTTTATGAATTGTTTCCAGAATCCTGTGGAAGTCAGGATCAGATACACTCAGAACTAGGATAACCTTGTCTTTCAGCTTTCAGCTTATCTCCACTGCTATAGACTTATTCCCATCTCATCTTTGTACTCTTTTAGCAAAGATGCCTCCTCGCAGATCAAACAGACGCACTACTCCGGTAACTCCAACACCTTCTCCACAAATCGATGCGACAACTCTAAATGTTGCAGTAGCTGCGGCTGTGGCAACCGCCATGGCTCAATATCATCCTACCAGTTCCAGCAGAGGTGGAACACCTGTTCATTCTACTCAAAGTGAGGTCCCTATGCGCTCGAGAGAGTGCTCCTACAAGGACTTCACCAACAGCAAACCCCTTTCCTTTAATGGAAATGGTGGAGTCATCGCTCTGATGCGATGGTTCGAGAAAACAGATTCGGTCTTCGCAATCTGTTCGTGCCTAGAAGGGAGCAAAGTGAAGTTTGCTGCCTGCACCTTCTCCAACCGAGCCCTGACATGGTGGAACAGCCATGTTAAGTCACTAACCCTATCAGTGGCTAACTCAATAGGTTGGGAAAACCTAAAAGAGTTAATGCTGGAAGAGTACTGCCCAAGGGGCGAAGTACAAAAGCTAGAACAAGAACTATGGGAGCTCAAGATGGTCGGCTCAGACTTAGTGGCCTACACTGACAGGTTTAGTGACCTGGCAGCATTATGCCCCGGGATGGTTACCCCGGAGAGCAAGAAGATAGAAATATACATTTGGGGTCTAACTGCCCCGACCCAAGGAGATGTACTGTCTTCTAACCTAGCCACATTTGATAGCGCTAAACGCCTGGCCCAGCGACTCATTGACCATGGAGTCCGCCATGGTGTAGAAGTCCTCATTCCCGAGCCATCAAAGGGAAATGTCTATAAACAGAAGTCAGGGAATAAGAGGAAGAAGAAGCGAACAACGCAGGAACCCCGCAAGAGCAACAAGCGAGTACTATGTACGCCGCTACAACGCCTGCTGCTCCAGCACCTGCCAGTCGATATGCTGGAACCCTCCCGAAGTGTGGAAAGTGCAACTATCACCACACTGGAGTATGCCGGGTAATGCAGTGTCTGAACTGCCATAGAAAGGGACATACAGTCCGTTTCTGCAGGGCACCGGCTCAATCGATCTCCCAAGTCCCCGGAGCTGAAGAAAACCAAGCCTGTTATGGCTGTGGTGAGACTGGACACTATCAGGGGGACTGCCCGATAACAAAGAATTTAGGCGCGGATGGACGCATTCTGATGATCACCGCCGGAGAGTCAACCTCAGAGTCGTCAACGAGCAGCGATACGTTTTCGAAATAGTAATTACTTTAAAAATTAATTTATATTTATATAAGATTAAAACTTGGGGGAAAACACTTAAAAGTAATTTTAATCACTCACTTATTGGAAAAGATCACAGTACCCAAGAGAACTAAAAGATTCGTTTAGAGAAGCTATGATGGCTTAGCATATACATCAGGGTTGTGCATAACTAAGATGTTGCAGACGTAGAGTGAGTGATTCCTCCTTATTTCCTGTTCCTTGTTTGGTTGTGGATTTGAGGCAGAGTTACTCAGTCGACTGTCTTATTCATCTTAAATATTCATAACTTGTATATGACAAACGATCGTAGTGGTACCGAGGAGGATCATGATATAAAGTATCATCACCAGTTATCAAAGCACTTTCATTTGTATGTATGCGCACATAGCGGTACGATACGTAGGAGTGTTAACGTCAAGGGAAAACAGAAAGCACTAGAACATGTACAAAGAGTACATTTTCGAACACACTAGGAGTACATTGTCGAACATACTAGGGGTACATCATCGTATAACAGACGTTTCTTTCAAATTGGCCAAAACTTTGTTCAGTAAAGAGTCCGTTACTATCATTCGTCATGAATTGGCATGGTCCTCACCATACTAAGTTCATATGTTCCTATCGCCTCGATCGGCAAGTTCTCGAAACTTTCTTCATTCGTATCGACAGTCCGACCTAAACCTTAGTTTTATCTTTCGTATTCTAAACCCCGAAGTACTCGTGCGAAGAGTACTTTGTCCTCCGAAGCCTTGTCGTCATATGTCCGCAGACCGTCACGAAATACCACTCGTCCAGCAGACCAAGTTCGAGCACAGAGGCTAAGGACGAATACAGCCCACCTATCACTATTCAGTGTATATGCCAGAGTGGTATATGATTATGATTACGCAGATCTAGTATGTGTGTTTCCGCCCTATCTCCTTTTCCTTGTTTGGTTGTGGACCTGGGGCAGAGTCGCACATCCGACCGTCTTATTAACCCTAATCATATACAACTTGTATACACGAGGTAATGATAGATGGACCGAGTATGAAATCCTGTGATGAACACTAAGGAAAAGTTTCCAGGTCTATGAGTGGGTATTCTGCAAATCAGAGGAGCGCAACCCCAGTAGTACTGCTAAGAAAGCTAATTTCGGGACGAAATTCCATCTAACGGGGGGATGATGTGACAACCCGAAATATTTTTGCTTTGAAAGCTCATTCACTCAAGTCAACTGAGTGTCAGACTCATTGGTAATGAGTTCTAGCCTGGTTAAAGGTCATTCTAAGGAGTTTTAAGCCTAATACACTCAAGGAATGAGTGTTAGGAAGTACCTGATAGAACCACAATATAGCATGCAAACCTTAAAATCCATCAAGAGGAGTTTACGGCCAAGTTACCAAGAGTTTACGACCGTAAACTCAAGGGGGCCGTAAACTCACCTCTATATATATAAGTCTTGGCCATTTCTTCCATTCTTTCCTTTCCTTGGCCGATTTTCTTCAAATCCTCTCAAGTATCATCCAACTTTTCATCCTAGATCTTCAAAAGTTGTAAGTGTTCTTCTTTGATTATTTGATACATCTCTTAATCTAGCTTCATCCATTGATTTCATCCATAGAAATCAACTTTTCTTAGATCTTCAAGAAACACCAAGCACACCAAGAACACACACTAGTGTTCTTGGCTAAAATCAACCATTTCAAGCCTCTATATCGTAAGTACTCTTCCCTACACTTGATATCTAGTTAGGACTCATGCTTAGAGCCTTGAAAACATCAAAAACACAAGGACAAAAGGAGTTTACGGCCAAGCCATCTCTCATGGCCGTAAACCCCTTTAAGGGTGCCATTTTGGCCATAAACCCTCCTAGATGCAAAGCTTGTGACCTAGAACCCTTCCTTGATAGAAATAGGACCTTAAACTACTCTCAAATACATAATGACCATGAGTTTACGGCTGTAAACTCCTTTGGGCCGTAAACTCATCAAAAGCCTCCATTGGTTTGGTCTTTGTCATCCTTGTGTAGAGAAAAAGTCCCTCAAACACTTATGCATGCTTGACCATGAGTTTACGGCTGTAAAATCCCTTTGCCCATAAACCCATGGTAGTAAACTCTTGTTAGTGCCATTCCACACTCCTTAGTCCAATCACATGTGATTCCAACACTTGGTCAAAGTGTTTCCTAGTCCCGGAAGGTTTTTCCTTTCATAAAGTTGCTTATAAACACTATATTCATGCCAATATATGTCATTTAGGACTTATTGTGTCTCGGGACTTCACTCGTGGAACTTCTCATCCTTACACGCATATTCGTTGAATCACCCACATCAGGTGAGTTCATACCCCGTAATGAATCTTTTAACCGTTTTAAATGATTTTAAAGGGGGGGAATACAAGTTGAACACAATGATAATTGTGTAAATGTTTGTTATATATACATTGCTTATGTCTTCTATAAGTGATCAAAACATTTCAAAAACTCTTTTAAAGTTATGTTACTTCATAGTTTAACAAAACTCCATTTTTAAAGTACAAGCATAACTTAGTAGATAAATGAGTCTTTTCAATAACAGTTCAAGTGAAACATTAGTAAAATATAATGGGTATAGTTTAGAGATTCAGTTCATACTAGATACAATATACGATAACAGAACGAACATACAATATGAGAAACAGAACGAACATAATAAGTTGCTATAGCATGGAACTACTACAAGATCTAATTATACCAATGAATCACTAACTCATTGTTCTAAACAAAAGGTGATAGTTATATTGGGTATACATGATCATATAACTTTAATGTGAATTACACGGCTTGCAATTGATTGCAGAGGTCGCGTTTGGTTCCCTAAATCTCCAGGCAAGGAGAGCGTATAGTAGGGGTACTAGCCTTCACATTATGACCAGTATAAAACAAACATGTTTTAAGGTCATCAGTACATCCGTATGTCATTTTAAACGACAATGTGTACTTACATTTCTCATTACTTTCATAAAGTGACAGTACCACTTGAAAGTCAAATGCAAACTATTTTCGAGTTAAAATAGTTATAAACTAGGGAAAACTTACATTTTACAAACGACAAATAGAACAGTCGGGTCTAGTACATTCAGTAGAAAGGGACCATAATGCTAACCTTATGATTCTTTAATGTATACATCAAGGGCTATATATATTAATAGGATCCGACAGGTAATAACATGTGTGCTTTCCGCTTCATTTCATGTTCCTTGTTTGGTTGTGGACTTAGAGCAGATTCACCCAGCCTATTATCTATTCGATCTTAGTTATATATAGGTTTCGTATATATTAAGTCATCATAAGGGGTACCAGGTATGGGTCAAGTCATAGGACACAAATTCAATGCACAGTTTTCTAGTACAAAGCATACTTTTCAAATCAGAACTTTTGGTATACAAAACTAGAAACTTACCAGTAAAGGGTTTAATCCATTTTATTAAACCAGTATAAACTTAAAGGACTTTAAGTGATTGACTCTATAATACCTTAGTTTATACATCATGGTTATATATCATTAATACTCAATAGGTAGTTGGATGTGTGCTTTCCGCCTTACTTCCTGTTCCTTGTTTCGTTGTGGGCTTAGGGCAGATTCACCCAATTAACTATCTATTCGATATTAGATCATATATAGCCAGTATAAACTAAGTGATTATAGAAGTAATCACTGTGGTCACCATTTTATTATAAGAAATAAGGGTTTTCTTAAATAATCTTTTCATTAAATATAAAGGAACTATTACAACTAACTCCATGAGTAACAAGTGAGTACACCAGGGTTATATACAACAATGATCTAACAAACAATGGGATGTGTGCTATCCGCCTTACTTCCTGTTCCTTGTTTGGTTGTGGGCTTAGGGCAGATGCGCACATTCGATTGTTTGTTTGCTCTGAGTTTTATATAACTTGTATCCATTTAGTACTCATAGAAAGGATTGTAGAATCATTTTTACGTATCTTTCATCAAAGTAGGAAATATAGGATTTGCTAGAGGAACAGGCGAACTTTTCTAAAACAGAACTTATAACTTACTACATTTCAACTACATTTTTCAAACAACTTTCTACAACTTACTTACATCACTAAAATCTTATGAACTCGCCAGCTTAATTGCTGATCAACTCTTTCAAATAACTTGTATTCTCAGGAAACTAGTAGACAGGTACTCGCTCTGGGAAATCAGAAGATGGAGCAGTATAACTTCAAGTCTTGTTTTGTTATTTGCATATGTATTCTATGTTTTGTGAACACACACATTGTAAACACTTTCTTTCTAATGAAATGGTTGTTCATTACTTGCTTACTATGATACATGTCTTGTGATACTAAACATGACGTTCTCCACCCCCGAACGTTTCCGCCGTTCCGGTTTTGGGGTGTGACAATATATATATATATATATATATATATATATATATATATATATATATATATATATATTAAACCTATAATATTATAATAGTATAAGGGTTGAACATTAAACTATTTAAAATTCTAGGGTTTGGAACTAAAGTATTCAAAAGTGTAACTTTACAAATTCCAAAACTTGAGAGCAAGTTTTAAACAATTCAAAATTTTTTGGAATCTATAACATATGAGTTTAATATGGATTTTAATGACAAGACTCTTGAAAATCCATAACTTGAGGACAAGTTATGGATGTCATAAAACAATTTATGGGAAAAAAACTCTTCAAAACCCTAACTCATGACTTTTTAAAGACTCATTAACAAGAAAGACTTTTGGTTTTCCATAACTTGAGGACAAGTTGTGGAATCCATTAAAGGCTATTTAGACGATCTAATAAACAAACAAACATGTCAAGAAAAACTATGATCTAGATTAAACTCATATGAACAAGACAATTCAAATCAAACAATTTTCATGTAATTAGCCTAACCATCAAACTAATACAAAACATGAAACTTTTGACAATTATCTTTTGAATTGGATTAGAATGATCATTATGACATCAAAAACAGGTTTATAAGTTCAAAAACGGATTAGGGTAATGATTCTAGTCCAATTCCAGCCTTAAAAGTCGAAAATCTGCGCTCTGGGCCTCTTACTCGTTGAGTGTATGAACAAACTCGGCGAGTTGGTCAGCTTTTGCCTTGGACTCGGCGAGTCCACTGTTCAGAAAGCCAGTTTTTTAATTTTTCAGCAATTGCATCAAGTATAATTGAAAACCAAGCCTAGGCTCTAATACCACTGATGGGTTTTGAGCAATCTAACACTCTTATGGTGTGCATGCAACCCTATGTGCCTTGGATGTATGTTTTCACTGTTATACATGCAAATATACAAAAGTCCAAAGCATCATCCTAACTAGCATATTATAGAGCAACTATACTACAAAAGTCTAGTTAGATGACATACCTTTTGATGGAGCTTGAAGTCTTGAACCTTTAAGAGCTTAGCCCCAATAGTGTGGAAGCCTCAAATGGAATCACACAACACCACCAACAAATGGAATAACTTGAGAAGAAGGTTACTTTGGTTCTCCCAATGAAATCGGCCCTTGCCCTCACTATGTGTATCCATAAGTGTCATTTCATGAACCATGGGATCCTTTATATAGTGTGGCTCATTAGGGTTACACCATGTAAACCCTAATGTGCATGACTTTCCATTTCCTTCATGATCCATGGGTTTTAACCTCCATGGAGTATCCATGGGTTACCACATGGGTTAAGCCCAACATGAAGGACAATGGATCACAAGCCCACATATATAAGAATAAATGATTTACGTAATCAATCCTCATATATTTAATTAGTATCTTTTGATCAGAAAATTAATTCTTAACCAATACTAATTATATAATATGATTTCATATTAATATATTAGAACTTATAATATATTAATATAAATCATAAATAACCTTTTCTCACTTGTCTATCCAATTGTTCCGATGCCATGCAACCCAAATAGACCATGCTACTCTCGGGTCGAGTAAATACCAATAATAGTTATGGGCATAAACATCTAATCCAACAATTATATGAGGGAGTGTCATCAGTAGCAGAAGGCTCCACCGCCGAGCATTTGTATACGTTATCACTCTGATTAGGTGAACCATATGAAGGCCTAATGTCCATTGCTTGCTTCTAGGCCCATGCATGCATCCACTTTGATGACTTTTTGGATCACAGATGGATGAAGTGGAGGTCTGAGGCCTAGAAGGCTAGAGGGCGTGCTTTTTAAATGATTACATAGTAGGCCAGGGCGGCGCCTGATGTCATTACTGGTATGTATTCCTTTATTTTTCTGTCTGATTATATTTTTTGCAGGCTTATATTTTGTTTTGTTAAGTTACCTTCTTAGTCAATTCAATGACTGGTCTCGTGCTTTTCGACTCAGATGTGAGTCGACCTTTATGTCTCAGTCTTTCAGTAGGGATTTCGATATAACCCTTGTAGAGTTGGAGTGTCTTTTGCAAGTTTCCACCGCTAACGAACACAAGGTTTCTGCTTCAAGTACTTTCCGTGATTATGTTTTAGAGATATTTGGGGTGCCCTACTCGATCGAACTGATTCCCATCCCTATGGGGGATGCATGTATGATATTAGGGATGGATTGGTTGAGATGATTTGGAGCTTAGATCGATTGTGAGGGGCAGTAGGTGGTGGTTCGTACCCCAAGTGAGGGAAAGCTCACTATTTATAGATAGGGTACCAGGGTTGGTTTTGCGTTTTGTTTACCTATAAGGGTTAGGTTGTACCTCCAACATGGGTGTTCGAGTTATCTTCCTTATTTGGTTGATACACGAGACGAGGGGAAAAATTCAGTTTCCGATGTGCCAGTGGTTAGGGAGTTTCCTGATGTCTTCCTGGAGGATCTACCCGGTGTGCCTTCTATGAGGAAAGTGGAGTTTCGAAACGATTTGTTTCCAGGCGTGGCCCCGGTCGCTAAGGCGTCATATCGCCTTGCACCACCTGAGATGTATGAGTTGTCCTCTTAGCTTCAGGAGCTGGTGGGCACACAGTTCATTCACCCAATTAGCTCACCTTGGGGAGCGTCGATATTATTTGTGAAAAAGAAAGATTGTTCTCTTCACATGTGTATCGATTACCGAGAGTTAAAGAAGTTGGCAGTGGAGAACCGATACCTACTCCCGAGGATTGATGGCCTATTTGATCAACTTAAGTCTATATCTTGGTTCTCCAAGATAGATTTGAGATCAAGTTACCATCAGATGAGTGTCAGAGACGAGGACATTAAAAAAACAACCTTCTAAACTCGTTATGGTTATTACAAGTTCGTGGTGATGCCATTTTGGCTCACAAATGCACCGGCAACGATCATGGATCTAATGAACCGGGTGTGCCGGCCTACGCTCGACCGGTCAATTATCGTGTTCATTGACAATATTTTGGTCTTTTCGAAGACCAAGGAGCAGCATAAGGAGCATTTGCGAGAGCTTCTGGTGTTTTGAGGAAGGAGACACTTTATGCCAAGTTCTCCAAATGTGAGTTCTGGTTGCACGAGGTTCAGTTTCTGGATCACCATGTCAACTAGTACAGGATATTAGTCGATTTTACCAAGATTGAGGTAGTGAAGCAGTGGGAGGTCCCAAAGTCTCCATCCTAGATTTGGAGTTTTCTTGGGCTTGTGGGATATTACAAGAGGTTTATCCAGGATTTCTCCAAGATAGCGGTTCATCTCACATGTTTGACAAACAAGGGTGTCGACATTCTTTGCAAACCTGAGCACCAGGCAATGTTTGAGATAGTATGGAGGAAGTTGTGTGAGGCTCCAATATTGACCCTTCCAGAGGGTGTGGAGGATTTTTTGGTTTATTGTGATGCTTCTAACATAGAGTTAGGGGCGGTACTAATGCAACAGGGTAGAATGATTGCTTATGCATCCATACAACTGAAGCCTCATGAGGCTAGCTACCCTACTCACGGTCTGGAGTTGGCTGTGGTTTTTGCCCTCAAGATTTGGCAACATTACTTTATGGGGTTTGTTGGACCATCTGCATGGATCATAAGTAGCTGAGGTATCTTATGGATCACCCAAATTTAAACATGATACAGAGGAGATGGCTTGATGTGGTGAAGGACTATCATTTTGAGATCATGTATCACCCGGGGAAGGCTAATATGGTGGCCGACATGTTAAGTTATAAGGTGGTTAATGCTTCGATTCAGGATCTATATTTGAGAATGACCTTTGTGAGCCCGATTTTGGAGATGATAAGGGACGCTCATTCAGAGAACATCAAGGAAGAGAATAGGAAGAGTAATCGAGTGGTCAGTTAGGTTTCTGCTTTTGACATTGATAGTCGAGGATTATTGAACCCACATGGCATAGTTTCGGTGCTATATTCAGGTGGGGATCATTAGGTCCTGATGGAGGAGGCTCACAAGTAAAAATTCTCCATTCATCCGGGTGCGACCAAGATGTTGTTGGAATAGGTGTCTAAGCCCATAACTATAATTGGTATGTACTTAACCCGAGAGTAACATGGTCCATTTTGGGTTGCCTTCACCAGAACAATCTGATAGGATGGATAATTGAGAAAGAGGTTATTTGTGATTTATTAATCTATTATAAGTATAATATATTAATTAAGAAATCATATTATTTAATTAGTATTGATCAAGAATTAATTTGGTGATCAAAAGAGACTAATTAAATTAACAGGGACTGATTAGGTAACTCAGTATTACATATAATTTGGACTAATGATCCATGTTGATTAGAATGGACTAATAGTTAGTCCAAAGGGCTTATCATATGGATTATTGGATTCTAGGCCCAAGGAAGTGAATTAGGTTTTACAAGTTGAAACTCTAGGAATTCCACACTATAAATGTAACCCCTAATGCACCTAAAATTGGTTGAATGATTCCTAGTTGAACCCTAGCTGATTTTAGTGCTTCATGACCTCTCTCTCATAATCCTGCATTTGTCCATGGTGTTTGTTACTTTTTTTAGGCATCACACTTAAGGTGCTAAGCTCTTGAAAGGCCAAATTCTACATGCTACAACTAAGAGGTATTCTTCTAACTAGTTCTTATGTTTCAAGTATCAAAGTTTTATGCTAGTTATAGGTTTCATGCTTTGGATAATTTGTGTTGCATGTATAACTAGAGAAAACTTAGATCCAAAGCATTAGGGTTGTATGTGCACCATAGGAGTGTTGTAGTACATAAAACCCAACAGTGGAGTCTAGACTTGTCGCACAATTATTGGTGGTCATGCATGAAGAGAGACGTCACTTGGTACGTTGAGACGTGCTTGACCTATCAGAAGGTCTAGGCCGAACATCGTCGTCCCCATGGCAAGTTACAACCTTTGGAGGTCCCTTTGTGGAAATGGGAACAGATGACCGTGGATTTCATCACGAAGCTACCACGAAAAGCTAAGGGATTAGATACTATTTGGGTTATATTTGATCGACTGACCAAGAATGTGCATTTTCTAGCCATTCATGAGAGCTCATCTGCTGAGAAATTGGCAGATATCTATGTTCGAGAGGTAGTTTCTAGTCATGGAGTGATTGCTTGGATTGTATCAGATTAAGACGTACGCTTTACTTCCAGGTTCTGGAAGAGATTTCACGAGGAGTTAGGTACAAGACTGCATTTCAGCATGGCAAAACATCCTCATACGGGCGGGCAGAATGAGCGTACCATCTAGACACTAAAGCATATGTTAAGGGCATGTATCATTGATTTTGGTGGGAGCTGGGACTCCTACCTACCGTTGGCAGAGTTTTCATACAACAACAACCATCATGCCAACATCAGTATGCCTCCTTTGAGCTTCTCTATGGGAGGAAGTGTCGGATCCCTATTTGTTGGGGAGAGGTTGGTGAGCAAGTCATGTGGTGCCTAGATATAGTGCTCGAGATGACAAAGCTCATATAGTAGGTTAGAGAGATATTGTAGACAGCTCAAAGCAGACAAAAGAGTTACGTAGATAGGTATCAATCCAAGTTGGAATTTCAGGTCGGGGATATGGTATTACTGAAGGTATCACACTGGAAGGGTGTTATACGCTTCTGGAAGCTGGGGAATTTGGGCCCCCGATTCATTGGACCTTTCCGAGTAGTGGATAGAGTAGGAAAAGTGGCCTACCAGTTTGATCTGCCTGAGGAGCTTAGCCAGATTCATAGCATTTTCCATGTTTCTCAACTTCGAAAGTTCTTAGTGGACGATATTATTGTGATGATATCTAGGTCGATGAGCGCATGAATCATGTGGAGAGGTCGGTGGCGATTTTGGAAAGGAAGACCAAGACCTCTCTTAACAAGGTAGTTCCCTAGTCAAGGTCCAATGGCAGCAACGTAAGGGTTCCGAGTGGATATGGGATCCGAAGGAGGAGATGCGTGAGTACTACCGAGACTTGTTCTTCACTAGTGGACTTTGACGGTGAAGTTTGATTCAAGTATAGGATAATTGTAACATCCGGACTTTGAGGTATATTTTAATTAAGTAAACTATGATTTTTGGGGTCACCACGATGAGGTAGAGGCACCACCATGACGTGGACAGTCAATATTAAATGTCTGTCATGTGTTGGTTCCCACGACATGATAGTGTTCTGCACAGCATGGCGACCATCTGATGAATAAACCCTAATTTTTAAAGCTTAAGCCTTAGTTAAAGGAAACTGAGGGTAGATTTTTTTCTCATCCCCAGCGTCCATCACTCTCTTAACTCAGAAACCCTAACCCAAAGTTCTTGGTCCATTTTGGTACTCTTGGTAGTTTGAGGAAAAATAAAAAGGTGCTCTAGAGTGTAGATTCAGTAAGCATGCCTCACCATTTATATCTTGTGCATTCTTTGGAC
This sequence comes from Lactuca virosa, assembly GCF_052849685.1. Taxonomy (NCBI): domain Eukaryota; kingdom Viridiplantae; phylum Streptophyta; class Magnoliopsida; order Asterales; family Asteraceae; genus Lactuca; species Lactuca virosa. The sequence continues at coordinate 121,793,853 of NC_136432.1, read as the reverse complement.
CTTTGTAAGTTTCCAAGATCCACTATTTATGTTACTTTCTTCTAGATCTAAGTCTTTTGCCCGTTAGTCTTCATGTTGTGGAAGTTTGGAAGGTTGGATTCCATAAATTGGCAACTTTATGGATCCTTGTGGTCATTTTAGTATTATATGTTCTAGATCTAGAAATCTTTGGAGAATTGGTCCAATGCATAAGCTTGGAGTTCATAGTTTGCCATGTTTTTGACCTAGTATGGAAGGGCATGCATTGGACATGCATGTCCATAAAGGTACAGTTTTTATGGCCCTTTAGATGTAGGAAACCTTTCTGGAAGCTTTGGAAAAGTGGCTTTTTGTGATTAAGTGCTTAATGGGTGTGTGCATGCATTTGGTTATCATTAAAGACTTAGGGTTTGACATCTTGACTTATTGGGATTTATTAATGTATAAAGTTGGAAACTTTATCCCTCAACACCTTGGGAAGGATTGGATCTAAACTTTGGAGTTCTTGGATCTAGAAGAAAACAAGTTAATTCATTAAGTTGTTCAGACCAGTTCCCATAGTGTAGCCTTTAGGCTACCACAACATGGTGACTTGGGAGATCTCAACTATTTGTCCTTATACTGCCACCGCATGGCCAATGGGAGGCCACGATGTTGCCACTCACTAAAATGAGAGGTTGGGATTTGACTTGATTGTTGACTGTGGGGGTTGACGTTTGACTTAGTTGTCTTTTTGGTCAACTTATGGTTTGGAATTTAGGTTAAGGTTGGGTTTCCTTTTGTCTTATGTGTGACTTGTGGTGTTGATCTTGATCCCGGGGGAGCTATCGTATTTCCTGCTAGTTTGTGAGGTGAGTTTTCTCACTTTGCTTTTGGGTCTAAGGCACCAAGGCCAACCCACCTAATTATGTTATATATCCTTTCTTATATTATGTGTTATGTAGTAATGATATGCTAGGGAGGTATGATTCTATAATTACTTGTGTTTTCATGTTATTGTTTATATGCATATGTCAACATGTTGGGGTTCGGTGAGGCGGCCCAGCTGTGTGCTGAAGGCCAAGATGCACAGGTTGTCCAGTTGTTACTAAAGGCCTAAGGTGAGGTGTCACACCCTAGACCGAGGTGGCGGAACATGCTGAACTGTGCGACTTAGTTCATGGATCACATGTAAACTGAATATATAGCACAAGTACAACAATAAACAAAACAACATTTGTATTTCATCTTGATGTTTAAATACATGGTTCTTATAGATAACAGTATAGTACATGAATTGCCTGAAATGCATGACTAATTCGTCGTCTGAATTAGTTGATTACTGATTCCCTGAGAATACATGTAGTTTTGTGGGTCAACACATGCTGGTGAGAGTTACTAGTTCTCTGCTAATAGCAGTGATACTTTTAAAAAGTCTAAAAAGTATTTTCTTTGTAAGTAAAACCATACTTAAAACTATGTTTGTAATGAGTCTTTGCATAACCATTGAAAACCAAAAGATGTCTTTGCATAATTAAATCCATATTTAAAATTGTGTTTGTAAAGAGTCTTTGAATAACCATTGTAAACCAAAAGATGTCTTTGCATAAGTAAATCCATACTTAAAACTGTTTTGAGAGAAACCAAATCCATGGTTTTGTAGTGAGATAGAGAGAGAGAGAGAGAGAGAGAGAGATTCTACTTAATGTATATAGTGGGTCCTATAACCGAGCTATGTGACTGAATGTACCCCCTACAACGCTTCATTGTATGTCGTAGTAAAGATAGAAGATACTTATCACCCGTTTTGATTGATCGGCCGATGTTGTAGCTAGCAGCTGCAGGTGGGGATGTTAACCCTGTATAGATCTATACATATAAATCTCGCTCGAGGGATTAATGGTTATAGTAGTATGCATATGCTAAGTGTTTAGACTTAGCTAATGAATAGTGTCTCATTATAAAACCCTTAACTAAGGTATGTGAATAAATCTCAGCCCTAACTTATATGTGGGTAAGTAACTAGGCATAATGATTTGTATAAAGTTTATAATATATGAGTATGTTTGGTATATACGTAAAAGTGTAATGTACTCGCTTTTATAAAGAGGTATGTTTCACAAAGATGATCATAAGTACATGTATATTTTGTAAGTTATGATCTTTATAACTTATATACTTATGCGTATGTATATATATATATATATATATATATATATATATATATATATATATGCATGAAATAAGTTTGGTTTTGAATCACTACAAAGGTGGCAATGTCACATATATATATATATATATATATATATATATATATATATATATATATATATATTGTTAGGTGCATTTTACATGCATCTATTAGCATGTTTTGGTCACTATTTTCTTATAAAATGCTAACTATTTCCCTTGTTTTGTTATAGATTGTGTCTTTCTCATTATGTTTGCAGAATGTCCGTACTACTCACTTTTGTTATGATTTTCAGGGAAAATTAGCAAGGATTGAGAATACGACACATTAATGTTGCATTTGTTGGAGCTTTGGAGCTAAATTGGAGCTTGGAACTAGTGGAGGATGTTGATGAATGCTTGGAAGCTGCTTTAATCAAAGAAAAATCGACGTTTCGGTCAGAATTCAAGAAAATCGATTGAATATTTAAGAAATTCGATCAAATTAAAACTTTGAGGATTTTTTAATTCATTTTCAGTCGAAGAAAAAAAGAAAGCGGAAAAAATTAATCGAATTTCCCAATAAATTCGATAGAATTAGGTCTTCGAAGTCAGAAATTCGAGAAAAATAAGAAAAGTTGAAATTCGAGCAAAAATTCGATCGTGGCAAGAAATATCGATCGTGCCAAAATAAATTCAATCGATTTTATCACTCAAATTTTTCAGATCGTATGAATAAGCCTCCTTAATATTCCTACAACCCTAACTTTAGACAACTTGTGATTCCAGACGACTGAGAGACGACTTTCAGAGGTTTTTGGGTGCCAAACACAAACCCGGAGAACACGATTCGATTTTTATTTTCGTTTAGTAAGATTTATCAAATGGATTTCGTTTTTTACTTCTTGTAATTCGTTTTTAGCCTTGTCAGGCTAAAAACCTTAGATTTCAGTTTCGCAAACGACTCGACTTTTTGTGCAATTAATCATTAGGCACGATTTTTTACTGTGTTCACTGTTTAGTTTGATCAGTTTTATGCTTAATTGAACGTTTGATTTTGATTCAGTTTTTGTTGGCCACCTTAATTGTTAATAAATCATTCTAGTTATTTGATTCGTTTAGATCCGTAATTTTCTTTAATAATCAATAAAAGTAATAAATATTAGATTAATTTTGTGCTAGGGTTAAGTCTAATATAAATTGATCAAACTAGTGTTTATGCTTCTAAGCTTGTGAGAAATATTGGACTTCACTGAGAATTTTACACTGTGCTTAATGTTACTTTTCTAAATTAATTAAGAGTTTATTTGGTTAATTCAATAAAAAGTAATTTTTAATTCAAAGAGCTTGTTTTGGTTAAAGATTTTAGTAAAAGAAAGTTGTTAGAGCTTATTAATGATTTTCAGTACCGGTTTCAACAGTAGACAACTCAAGTATTGTGTTAAAGGTTATTTGTATGATTAGGAGAGTCACCGTGAAACTGAAATTGCTTTTACTTCCTGAATTTTATTCTAGTGTTTAAATTGCTTCTTTCTTTTATAATTTTCTATTAAAACTAGTTTTAATCAGTTAACAAATCCCCCCATTTTAATTTTTGTTAATTTAATGAATTCCTTACGTTAGAAAGGCATAGACCTTAGGACGTGTCCTTGTAGATTCGACCTTGGTTTCCTGTACTACCCCTTAGTGAATTAGAGTAGTATTTGTATTAATATTATTTGTTTGTTAGGCGTTGCGACGCACTGTTAACAAATTGGCGACGTTGTCGAAGACAAGGCTAACACTAATCATTTTAGGCTAAGACCTACACGTACAGGTACTCCACTACAATTTGATCCGGAGATAGAGAAGACAACAAGAATACTCAGAAAATAAGCACTTCAGCAGAAATATTTTAAGGGATTTTTCGCATCAACATCTTCTCCAGCTTCAGAGCAAATAAATCCACAAAGGCACTCCCTTGTAGATCGAAAAGGAAACAACCTTCTCATATTTTCCTAAAGCACCTCCATCCTCACCTTCGCATAGTCCATATAAAATTACTCACCCACATCTCCATCAAATCCGAAACACCTAAACCTTCTGATTCAGATCCTGAAATAGAGCCATCTATGAGTGAACGCGGAGATGATCCTGAATAGACTCTTCGAGAGTGGGCGACACAAGATGTTACACAACAGCCTTTGTGTATCACTTTATCTGGAGCTTGGAACTTTTAGCTGAAGTCTGGTCTGATTCATCTACTTTCGACCTTCTGAGGCCTTGAGAATGAAGATCCACATAAGTTTCTTGAGGAGTTCCTTGTAGTATGTTTTGGGATGAAGCCACATGATATAACCAAAGACCAGATCAAGTTAAGGGCATTCCCCCTTTTCTCTCCAAGATGCAGCAAAAGAATGGTGGTATGATCTCCCTTCTAGATCAATAACTACATGGAACGACTTAGCTAACCTCTTTATGGAAAAATATTTTCCAGAAGCGAAAATATTCAACCTCCGTAGAGAAATCCTTACCATAAAGCAAGGAAAAAGAGAAGCCATTCATACTTATTAGGAAAGTTCCAAGAAGTTGTGAGTCTGGTACGCACAACACAGGATCAGTGACTATCAGCCATATCAATGTTTCTGTGAAGGGTTGACTCCAATGGAAAGGCGATTGATCAACTCTTCAAGTGGTGGTTTGCTTGCAGATATGACGCTAACCGAGTTCCAAGCATTAATAGAGAAGCTAGAAATCGAATCAAAACATTCAACAAACGAAGAGGAATGGTATCCAGACCAACCGCGAGGAGTGAAAGAGATCAACAATGCCCACCTTGAGTCCCAAATTTTAGAATTAACAAAATCTTTTCTTTTACTTACAAAAGAAAAAAGTGTTAAAACCAAAGATCAGAACTTATGGGATATGTGCGAAGACTGGCCATCCAATAGACATGTGCCCAATATTACAGGAAGATATTGAAGTTGTATAGGCCATGGGAGGTTATCAATCACAACAAAGACAATTCGACCAGCCGCACAACAACCAAGATTGGGGAGGCTTCCATAACAACTTCCAGCCAAGACCCAACAAAATTTTCAACAGAGAAATCAATATCAACATCTACCTGGCATTCAACAACCTTTTCAGCAAAATCAACATCAAACCAATTTTCAACAACCACATGTTCAGCAACAACCTAGTAGTTCCAGCATGTCTCTAGAAGAAATTGTTAAAAGTATTGCTACTAGTACCCAAGCTTTCTAGAACGAGACCAACTCTATTATCAAAAATTTAGAGCACTGGGTGTCATAAATCACGAACTCTATGAGCAAGCTGGAAGCACAAGCACAAGGAAAGTTCTCATCTCATACTGAGAAAAACCCAAAGCACAACGCTTATGTTGTTACTTTTAGAAGCGGTAAAAACTAGAAGGGACCAGATCAACAAGTAGATAAGGAAGAAGAGATCGTAGTTGAGTAAGAGTCTGAGGTGACTGAAGAGGTGCAGAAAAATGACAAAACTGCTGAAGTTGAGGTAAAAATTACTTCTCTTTCTTTTCCCTCAAGACTGAAAAACACAAAAAAAAGAGGACAAAGAGATTATGGACTTCTTCAGAAAAGTTGAGGTAAATATCCCACTTCTTGATGCTAAAAAAATAGCTACCCCGATACATGAAATTTCTGAAAGAACTATTTACTTAAAAAAGAAAAATGAAAGGTAACGAAACAGTTAAGGTCAACGAAAAAGATTCAGCTGTTTTACAAAAAGGCTACCCCGAAAGTGCAAGGACCTAGGATTAGTCATTGTTCCTTGCAAGTTGGGGAATCTTTCAGTGTCCTGTGCCATGCTGGACTTTAAGGCCTCAATAAATGTTTTGCCATATTCACTTTTTAAAACTATCTGGCTAGGGCCATTAAAAAGAACAGGTTTCATCATTCAGTTGGATGATTTCTCACTGGTACACTCAAAAGGTGTGTTGGAGGACCTTCTGGTCTTAGTGATTGAGCTGATATTCCTAGCTGATTTTTACGTCTTAGATATGGGAGATGATAAATCACAGAATTCCAATTCCATTCTTTTGGGGAGACCATTTTTGAAAACTGCCAGAACTAAAATAGATGTTTATGATGGTACCCTTTCCATGGAATTCAATGGTGAAGTTATCAACTTATACTTATGATGCCATCCATTATCCAGATGATGTTTCAGCTTTTAATTTTATTGATGTAATCAAATCGTTAACTGTTGGATACTTTGAGATTACTAACAGAAAGTCACTAGCTTTAGTGCTCCACATAAAATTTTCTGTTAATACAGCCCATGTTATATTAGAAAGATATGTTCTTGACAAGCAAGTGAAAGAAATGGTAGCTCACATGGACCAGAAAAAGAAACTCAGGTATGACAATCAGATTTTGAAGTTACCTAATTCTAACTCCAAACTTTTTCCTTGTGTAGTGCAAGTAGAGGTGCACAAAACCTGAATCTGATCCGATCCGATCCGGATCCGAATCCGATCCGGTTTCGCTTACATCATCAAAAATCCGATCCGGTCAAAATTCGATCCGAATCCGGTCAAAATCCGATCCGGTTCCAACCAAAATCCAAATCCGATTCTAATCCGATTTGAAACCGGTTTAAACCGATCTTAGTGGGTTTTAATCGGATTTTGGGGCGGATTTGGATCCGGTTTTTAGCGAATCCGGTTTACGATCCGGTATCAAATCCGATTTGGAATATAGGATTAGGATCCGATTGAAAATCCGGTTTTAAATCCGATCCGATCCGGTTTGGTCAAAACCGGTTTTGACCCAATCCGGTTTCGGATTGGATCCGGTTTTGAATAGTGAAACCGGTTTTTGTGTGCATCTCTAAGTGCAAGCACCCATCTTGGAGAGGAAGACTCTTCCAGAACATCTGAAATATGCGTTTCTTGGAGAAAAAGAAACACTCTCGGTCATTATATCCAACACGATTTCAGAAAAGGAGGAATCTGAACTAATTGGGATTTTGAAGCAGTATGAGAACTCGATAGGATGGACCAGAGCTGATATAAAAGGACTCAGCCCATCTATATACATGCACAAAATACTAATGGAAGAAGATTATAATCCTTCAATGGAAGCCTAGAGAAGACTGAACCAACCAATGATGGAAGTGGTAAAGAAGGAAATTATGAAACACTTGGATGATGGAATTATATACCCGATATCTGACAACAAATGAGTCAGTCCAGTTCAAGTTCCGAAGAAAGATGGAGTGATAGTTCTGGAAAATAAAGAAGGAGAATTAGTCATGACTCGAGTTCAGAATAGATGGCGTGTCTGCATCGACTACACGAAGTTAAACGCTGCTACCCGAAAACATCACTTTCCACTTCCGTTCATCAATTAGATGTTAGAGAGACTTGTTGGAAAGTCACATTACTGCCATTTTGGATGGATTCTCAGGCTTTCAACATAATCCAGTCGCCCCAGAAGTTTAGGAGAAGACAACCTTCACCTGACCATTTGGAACTTTTGCTTACAAACGGATGCCTTTTGGACTCTGCAACGCCCCTGCCACCTTCCAAAGTTGTATGGTAAGTATTTTTTCCGAGTATGTAGAAAATATCATAGAAGTCTTCATGGATGATTTTACTGTCTATGGATATTCCTTTGATACTTGCCTTAAAAACCCCATCTAAATTCTTCAAAGATACATTGAAACTGGTATGGTCTTAAATTTTGAAAAATGTCACTTTATGGTTGGCCAAGGTGAGATTTTAGGTCATATTGTTTCAAAAAAAGGTTTACAAGTAGACAAGGCTAAAATAGATATTATCAAAAGCTTACCCTACCCGAAGAGTGTTCGGGAAGTGCGTTCTTTTCTTGGTCATGCACGTTTTTACTGGAGGTTTATTAAAGACTTCTCAAAGATCATAGTGCCCATGTGTCAACTACTACAAAAAGATGCAGAGTTTGATTTTAACGAAGGGTGCAAAAAGGCTTTCGACTTGCTGAAAAATCTACTCACTTCAGCTCCCGTTGTTCAGCCACCTGATTGGAGCTTATCTTTCGAGATTATGTGTGACGCGAGCAATGCTGATGTTGGAGCTGTGTTGGGACAAAGGAAAGATCGGTTCCCCCATGTCATTCATTATTCTTCAAAATTTTTGGACAACACACTTGCAAATTATTCTACCACAGGAAAAGAGTGGCTGTCAATCGTTTTCGCTTTGGAGAAATTCAGACAATACTTGTTGGGGACGAAAGTCATAATTTTTTCTGGCCATGCAGCCATTCGGTATCTTCTCGCCAATAAATATTCAAAGCCAAGACTAATCAGATGGATTCTGCTTTTTAAAGGAATTCAAAATAGAGACCAGAGAAAAAATTGGGAAAGAAAATTTGGTAGCTTATCATCTGAGCCGACTTATACCACCTGAAGAACTGACACCAATCCGTGCAAGATTTCCTGATGAGCATCTTTTCACTATTTAGAGTCCTCCATGGTTTGTTGATATAGTGAATGACTTGGTCTCCAGAGAACTCCCTTCAGATCTCACTCGAGCTCAGAAAGATAAAATAAGAAATGAGTCAAATTGATATGTCTAGGACAAGCCATATTTATGGAAACCATGTGCTGATCATGTTATTACTAGATGTGTGCTCCAAGATGAAGTTAAATCAATTCGGAACTTCTATCATTCTGAAGCTTGTGGATGGCATTATGGTGTACAACAAACCACGCGCAAAGTTTTGGACAGCGGTCTATATAAGCCTCATATTTTTCGCGATTCGTTCCTATTTTGCAAAACCCGTGACCGGTGCCAAATGACTGGATCTTTCGCTTCTCGGAATCAGATGCGACTCACTTTGATCTTAGTATGTGAAATTTTTTATGTTTGGGGCATAGACTTCATGGGTCCATTTCCTCCATCTTTTGGGTTTGTGTATATCTTTCTAACAGTGGATTACATCTCAAAATGGGTTAAGGTGAAAGCTACTCGGACAGATGACGCAAAGGTTGTGGTTGATTTTATTAAAACCAACATTTTTGCTACGTTCGGGACACCAAAGGCCATCATTAGTGACCAGGGCACGTATTTCTGCAACCGCACCCTTGAGGCTGTTCTGAAGAAATATGGTGTCACTCATCGGGTGTCGACTGCTTATCACCCACAAACCAATGGGTAGGCTGAAGCTTCTACCCGACAGATTAAGGTATCATTGAAAAAACGATGCATTATGGGCTCACAGGACGACGTATAAAACTTTAATTGGAATGTCACCTTATCGAATAGTCTTTAGAAAACCGTGTTGACTTCCTGTGGAGTTAGAGCACCGCATACTGGGCTGTTAAAAAACTTAATATAAGTATGGATGAAGCTGGAAAGAAAAGGAGGTTGGATATTCAAGAGCTAGAAGAAATCCGGAACAATGCTTATGAGAATGAAGCAATTTACAAGGAGAAAACGAAGCCTTTTCACAACAAGATGATCTCGCGAAAGGTATTTCCTACCGGTCAAAAGGTACTCTTGTATCACTCTCATATTAAACTTAATTCTGGTAAATTGAGGTCTCGTTGGGTGTGACCTTTTGTTGTTACTAACGTGTTTGATCATGATGCCATAGAGATTAAAAGTGAACAAACAAGTAAAATTTCCGAGTTTAATTGTCACCGGCTCAAACCTTTTTATGAAGGTTCTCAAGTCATGAACGAAGAAGTGGAGCTTGTAGAGGTCCCGACTTACCGCAAATTAAGGAACCAAGTAACAATGTCGAGCCAACGATAATAAAAACGGGCAGCTTACCGGGAGGCAACCCGAGTATATTAAGTTTTATTTCTTTTTGCAACTTTTCTTTACTTTTGGTGTGTTTTCATTTATAAGTTTATTAGGTATTTAGAAAAAAAAGAATCTTGTTAATCAAGTGAGCAAGAAGGATTCTATTTTTCTTTTCTACAAAAAAAAAATTCAAAAAAATGAATTTTTGAGAAAAAGTTCGATCGAATTTTTTAAACAATACGATCGAATAAGCTTATCGAGGTTTTGTAAGTTGAAAAAAATCGAAAAAAGAAAATCTGTAAAAAATTCGATCGAATTTGTCAAAAAATTCAATCGAATTAATGCATCGAGGTTTTTTTGTTCAGAAATAAAAGGAAAAAATAAATTCGATCGCTGCTACAGTAAATAAATTCGATCGGATTTTCGGTCGAATTTTTAGGAACTAGTATAAATTTGAGTTTTTGCCTCACTTTCTAACTCCCACCTCCTGCAACCTCTACATTGCTCTCTGAAATCTCTCTAATATTCGAAAATTATCCATAAATTCAACAAGATTCTCGCTTTTTGTCGGAATTAAACACGGAATGTATCAATCTTTTTCTTTTTACTTTCTCTACACTTCTAAGCCTCTAAAAACAACGTCGGAATGGTTGAAATATTCAAATTTTCATAAATCGACTTTTCAAAATTTTAAAAAATTTTGAACTTCTTTTATCAGATCTACACTTCGTTAGGGCGGATAAGGACCCGAGCTTTTGATCGTTTGTTCTACACTACAAATAGAAAAGGGCCATCAGACCAGTAATTGAAAAATCAAAAAAATATTCGGGTGCGATAAATTTTGCTGCTGCTCAGCGCACAATCTGGTATATTTGTTCCGATACTCAAACTACTTATCTTTTTGTCAAATATATTTGTGCGGGCATTCGCTTGGGAATAGTTAGATACTAGTTTAGCTCATTTTTCTTTCTTATCTGAAAAAAGAAAATATTCGTATCACACCGTCCCAAGCTTGACTGAATAATGTATGCCCGACCCAATGCCAAGGAAACCCCCTTCTCAAAACCCGACCTTTAATCTTGTTGTCGAGGGTTGAGTTCTTGACTTGGGTTCCGAAGCATCATGTGACATCCCGAAATTTATGGCTAAAATTATAACCGGCCAATTCACCGCGAATCTTGTGATAATCTGACTTATTGAGTTTTAGTGCATCTAAAGTAAAATAAATAATTTTATTTCAATTATTATATGATGTCAGATGATACCATACTTCCAAACGTGTAAACTACAAACCGAATCAAACCGCTTAAACGACAACGCTAATTAATGCGTTTGAAAAACTGAAATTTCGTATTAAGCAATTTTGAGCAAAGCAAATATTAAAATATTATAGTACATGTTCCCCTGTTTCCGAAAATATAAAGAACGTCCAAAACGGAGTTTGTATGCAAAAGATACGACAGTTTTAAAAAAAAACAAGTGGTAAAACATTGTTTTTCTTTAATCGTGTAAGACCGAATCGGTCCGTTGAGGCACTTACACTTTGCCGACGGGATTTCCGAGAACGTTTTTGATCTCAGGCTATAGACTATTATTTAATTTCACACTCGAAATATTTTTAACAAAAATATTTACAAAAATCGCGAAAACGGATACAGCGAGTCGTTTAGACGCGAAACTTCAAACACAATTTCCCGGAGTTCAGAAACTCCAAAATTGATTCGTTTGATGTTCCGGAATCCTTGAATTAAACTCTATCTAACGCGCCCACTTTTGTGTGTTTTTTGGCATTTAATGGGGGTATGACCACATGTGGGACCCACATATGATTCTAGAAGCTAAAAATCAGATTTTTTGGACCTTTTAGTGCTTCCCCACGTTCTTTCTTCTTCCCTCCTCTCCCCTTTGTGTGCAAGCTTCACCAAAAGGTACAAGAATGAGTTGGAGGCATGGCTCTTCAAAGCTTGTGTGTGTGCACTCTTGGCTATAAAAAGGAGGCTTGGGTGACTTCATTCAACACACCAATCTCCAGGTCTCTTCTCTATTCTCTAAGGATCACTACCTCTCTCTAAAACACCCTCCATCTCTCACTCTCGGTTACACCACAAAGCACCATTCCACCACCACTTTGCCACCCTTATACCACCCACCATTGATCAAAACTTCACTCAAATAACTTCCTCATACCTCCTATCCCTTCCTCTTACTGTTTCTGCCAAGTAAAGGGGAAGAAAGAAACAAGTGGCAGCCACCAAGCCTCGCCACCTATGCTGCCACTGCCGCCGTAGAGCTCTCCGGCCAACCATCATCAACCTCCTGTTACCTCCCTTACATCGTAAGTCCACCACCACCATGAGTCTACTTGTTATTTGGTGTATGATGTTTGATTTTTAGCCTATGGAACCAAAACTCCTTGTTATTTTAATTATTAAATCCCATGCAACACCATTTTGAGCTAACAGTGAAGCCCAAAAACAAATCTCAAATTTTCCCCATATTTATGGAATTCGACCAGTAATTAAGCAAGGACCATTCGAATTCTTATTTTAATCCCATGCACACACATTTCTTATTTTCATTCACAATAGCTCTATAACCCAAATCATGGTTTCATTTTGCTTCCTGTGATATTCGAAAATAGCCGAAGACAAAAGAAGCCATACCTTTATTTGTTTTGTTGGTAACTAAACCCATTTATTTTGCATGCCAAAAAACACTCACAGTAGGACCATTCATATTCTTATTTAAAACCCATGCACATTCGTTTGATTTCTTTGTTCACAGTAAGAAAACCAAGGCATGCGATTTTTTTTCTTTTGTTCCCATACACCCCATTCGATTTTTGTTTTCACAGTAAGTCTTTTTTTTTTTTGCCAAACCAAACTTCATTTCGTTTTAATATGACCCTCATTTATATTAATGATTTAAAGTAAAACCCTTCATTCATATGCAATTTGATCGTAGCTTTTTGAAGAAACAATTTCAAACATCAATTTAAATTAAACAAAACCCACACCTACCTTTGAAATTTTTTTTGCAAATTAAGTCCTAAAGCACCAAACTTTCATTCCAAAATAAATAAAATCCCCCCTCCATGGAATTTCATTACAAAAGAAGTCCTATATATTCAAACTTAGTTTCAAATTAAATCCAAAAGACCCTATCCAACAAATATTTTCAAAACATGTCCTAATCCTTAAACTATCATTTCTTTTATTTAGTTTAAACCCTTTCCATGAAACTTCTTGACAAAATAAATCCTAAACATATAAATCCTTATTTTAATTATTTAAAATGACCCCTCACTTGAATATACTTAACAAACTTGGTCCCATTTAACTTATTTAAATTAGTAAATTGGCCCTATAATTTAGTTAAATTACAAAAAAAAAACCCTACTTATTAATCCTGACGGTTCGTTTTAGAAGTGACACATATCGGCTTCTCGCGACAAACTCTCGAAACAAATCAAGAATGTCACGTTAAGGTGAGTGTTACGGCCTCACTTTTACATATTTTTGGGGGGAAGGGGGGAGGGCGGGAATACATGTACTACTTGTACTATATTTTATATACACATGTGTCTAAATGTTTTGTTTATACAAACAACATCATCATTTTTATGCGATATAAATCACACAAAAATATTATTTACTACTCTACTACTTACGGTACCGAGAATCTGATTTAAAGGGTCGTATTGGGTTATTGGATTTCAGAACGGTTTAAATGCTAAAATGGTCCAGCCCTCCGGTATTTCATGTCTGGCCCTCGTCTGTACATGGTAATAGGCGTACTAAATAATATTTATCATACAAAATACACATGAATTATCATTATTTTGTGTAAACATATTTCTAGCTTGTGAAATATTTGTTTAAATATTTATATATCATAAGTAAACAAAATCGTTTTAAGCATCAATATTTACATATGTTATGTTGTTAAGATAATACAAATAATAAAAACAACATATACATTCCAACTACAAATGTGTTATGACTGTATAGACGGTTATTAATGTGGTAGTTTCAATATACCTCATACATACACAAAAATATATAAGTTTATATATTTATACAAGTTATAGAACTTGTATCTTAGGCTCTTATATGTACTTGTGTACACTACCCTAAGTTTTATCAACTATTTAAACAAGTATCGTACACTACTACACGTAGGCTTATCAAATATACTTGTCGTTTATCTGTTTATCCGTATATACGGTTGTTTAGTACAATCTTGGTAGATAACTTTATTTGTATATTCGTTTGTCTGTTTATCCCTATCTGCGGTTGTTAAGTACAACCTTGGCAAATAACTTTATACGTATATCCGTATGTCTGTTTATCCGTTATCTGTACAACCATGGGCTTGGTTGCTTTCAAAACTATTGTAAGTATGGAATTACTTATGGAACATAACGTTTTGGCTTTCAAAGATTCATTACAAACACAGTTTTATGTATGGATTTACTTATACAAACTATACATTTTGGCTTTTAAAGACTCATTGCAAACACTGTTTTAAGTGTTGTTACACATACAAAGAAAATACTTTTTGGATTTTTTGAAAGTATTACTGCGGTTAGCAGAAAACCTATAACGCTCACCAACCTTTCTATTAACCCTCAAACTTACATGTATTCTCAAGAGATCATTAGATAGGCGTTCAGACAGAAGATTGGTCATGGATTACAGACGACCTAGCTATCTATTTTTTGTTATCTGCTTACCTGTTTAAGGCAACTAATGTACTATTATTATCTGTAAGAACCTTGTATTCAAACTTACTGATGAAATACAAATGTTGTTTTGTTTATCGTTGTACTTGTGCTATATATTTAGTTTATTTGTGATCCATGAACTTAGTCTCACTCCCGACATGTTCCGCCTTGGCCAGGGGTGTGACAGTATCAGAGCTTAATTGGCTATAAAGAACTCGTATCCTCGAAAGAGGAATACAACTATAGAAAACTAGCTTCTCATAAAAGTATTATTAATAATAATACTACTACTCGACTACTTACGGTACGGGGAATCTAGTTTGAAGTGTCGCATAGTGTTGTTGGATTTCAGAACAGTTTAATTGCCAAAATGGTCCTGCCCTCCGGTGCTTCATGTCTAGCCCTCGTCTGTGCTCGATAGTCGGGAAGTACAAAGCAAAAATTAATAATACTACAAACCCCACCAACCCTAATATATAAGAGTTTATATATACTCTGACCAGCGATGAGAACACTTAATAGAATTCTAAGCATCCCTTCAACAAAAGCTACCAACTCAACCCTTTAGCTCAAATGCCTCAATTAAAGGTTAGTACCATACATAAGTCATACCACAAATAAACTTGGAATGCGCGCCTATGTTATTTATGGTCGGGCCGGTGCACAACCAACCTTGAGCAGGGTGTTTGACAGACTACAATGGTTGAGAGTTTTAGAGATTGAAGAATGTTCTCCAGATTCGCTGCAGCAACCTAGTACCTTAGAATCCATATATACATTTTAAAACACTAATACAATTCAAAATCATTGGCAATTAAGATCCCCTTCTATCATTCGGAAATCTGGAGGATTTATGAACCAATCACCTTTCCCCTGTCAGTTGAAATCGATAGGATTTTAGGAATCAATCTCACTCTATGACTTGGAAATCTATAGGATTCTAGGAATGAATTATACTAATACACTATCATGCAATATAATTCATACATGCTTGTTATGATTAAGTAGTATAAACAACTAAAGTGTCTCTTTTCTAAACGTTAAGGACAACGCCTCTACGAAAGGAATCACGAGTTCATCCATCGCCAACTCCCCAAGGTAACCGAAAGAAAGCCCCACCAGTAACTCAAACATCAGTGGAAACTCCAAACCAAGGACGAGCCCCAGAAGTAACAAATGTGAACCAAACTTTTCAAATGGACCCCACCATGATGCAAAACATGCTTGCTCAAGGAATTGCTACAGCCTTGGCAGCATACGAGGCAGCTCGAAACGGAAAAACGGGGAAAAGTGGAAGTGGCACTCCAGTAACTCACCAAAACAACCCCAGACACTGTTCCTTCAAGGAATTCATGGGTTGCAAACCTCAATCCTTCTACGACACTGAAGGAGCTGTTGATCTATCCTGTTTGTTAGAGAAGACTAAGGCAGTTTTTCTCATCAGTGCGTGCCCCGATGATTGTTGGGTCAAGTACATTACATGCACGCTGATCGACTCTGCCTTGACTTGTAGGAATAACCATGCAAAGTCCATAGGAATCGTTGAAGCTTATGTCATAGGTTGTGAACAATTGAAGCAGATAATGATCAAAGAATACTACCCCGACAGGAAATCCATGCCCTAGAGCAGGAGCTTTGTAATCTAACAATATTATAGTACATGTTCCCCTATTTCCGAATATAAAAAAAACATCAAAAACGGAGTTCGTATGCAAAAGATACGACAGTTTTAAGAAAACAAGCGGTAAAACATTTTTTTCTTTAATCACGTAAAACCTAATCGATCTGTCGAGGCATTTACGCTTTGCCGACGGGGTTTACGAGAATGTTTTGGAACTCAGGCTATAGCCTATTATTTAATTTCACACTCGAAATATTTTTAACAAAAATATTTACAAAAAACGCGAAATTGGATACCGCGAGCCGTTTAGACGTGAAACTTCAAACGCAATTTCCCGAATTTCCGTAACTCCAAAAATTAATCTGTTTGATGTTCCGTAATCCTTGAATTAAACTATATCTAACCGTATTTACGAAAAAAAATCTCGATGCACGGATCCCAACACACCCGGTTTTGTGTGTTTTTGGGCATTTAATGGGGGTATGACCCTATGTGGGACTCATATGTGATTCTAGAAGCTAAAAATCAGATTTTTTGGACCTTGTACTTCTTCCCCACGTTCTTTCTTCTTCCCTTTTCTCCTTCTTTGTGTGCAAGCTTCACCAAAATGTACAAGAATAAGTTGGAGGCATGTTATTCAAAGCTTGTGTGTGTGCACTCTTGGCTATAAAAAGTAGGCTTGGGTGACTCCATTCAACACACCAATCTCCAGCTCTCTTCTCTATTCTCTAAGGATCATTACCTCTCTCTAAAACACCCTTCATCTCTCACTTTTAGTTACACCACAAACCACCATTCCACCACCACTTTCCCACCCTTATACCACCTACTGTTGATCAAAACTTCACTCAAATACCTTCCTCATACCTCTTATCCTCATACCACCTACTGGGGTGTTGTTAATGCACCCAATTTACCTAAGTTAAAACTATTTTACAAAGTCAAAACCACTTACTTAAACCCCAAATGAAATGACATCTACTCATTATATATATATATATATATATATATATATATATATATATATATATATATATATATATATATATATATATATATATAAACAAACAAACAAATGTAATATGATATACTATTTAAGTTTTATTTTTTTATTTTACTTTTATTTTTTGATCTTTTGAGTTTAAACGATCATAATATAGTATTTTTCATGTCTACGTAACTATACTAAGCAAAAACGATGAGTTTTAAATAAGTATACAAAATAACTTATTAAAATATTTTTATTCTTTTTATGTTTAAGCATATTTATAATAAAATAAAATATGACTATATTTATGATCAAACCAAAAGAAAATACAAAATATTTTTGTTTTATCATCGTTGTTGGACCTCCTTCTATAAAGGTTGGAAAAAAAATTAGTTGTATCAGCTACCAGCTTGCAGTTACTTTTGCCGCACAAGCCAAATATCTTAATTTTATTTTGTAAATATACATAATCAAATTTATTTTGTATAATTACGAAAGTATCTTTATTTTGTATAATATATCAACTTTATTATACGAATATGCATATAAAATTTCAAATTTATTTATTTATTTATTAATATTAACGATATCAATATGGTTGTAAACAAACCTCAAAAAAATGAAGAGGTTTGTTCATCTTTGATGGTTTAACTTTAAACGATAAACAAACGAACAAAAAAACTGTTAGACATTTTTTTGTGTTCGTGTTCGTTCATTAAGAAACTTAGTGTGTTCATGTTTGTTACGTCTGTTCGTTTAGTTGATAAAAGAACAAAAATAAATATAAACGAACACAAATGAATATAAATTAATGCAAGCACAAATGAAAGAGGGGAACACAAATTAACATAAAGGAACACAAATACAATTAAAATTGAAGACCTTAGCAATGGTAGAACTACTAAAAGGGGCGGGCTAGAAAGAATTATATGCACCACGTAATAATTTTAATATTTATATAAATGATGTACATGATAAGAAATAAATGATAAGTAATAAAAGTAATTTATACATTATTAAGATTACTTATTTTATTGTTAATATTAATGTTTGGATAAAAAAAACTAATTATACTTGTATTTAACAAGAGATGGTAAATGAAAAATGTATTTTTTTTATTTATTGTAGTTGTATTTTGTTAAAAATAGTTGTAATTTTGCTTTTTTAATATGTTTTTGCTTGAGGTTAATAATAATAAAAGAAAAAGAAAAAAATAGGTCTCACCGATATAACGGATATCATAATTTTACTAACTATGTATATATAAATTAATCAACTAGGTGCAGCCGAAATGACCACTTATCGTCTATGAAATAATCAAATATTAATATGATATTAATCAAATATAAAAAATAAAGACAAAAAATATTAATACGAGACTAATCAAATGGAAATAAAAAAACAACAAATAGATTATAACAAATATATATTTTATTAAAAAATATAAGAAAAATTAATTGAAATATTATAATAATATATATAGATAAAAACAATAAAATATATGAACAATAGTTAATAACTGAAATTATATTATTTTAAACATTAATATAAAAAAATATTTTAAACAAGAAAAAGTGAAAATGGGTAAAAAGTGGAGAATACCTTATAATTATTTAATTTTTTAATAGTTTTTTGTTTGACACACTTATAAGTGATATTGATTTATTTATTAGGTCATCCGTTATATCCATAACATATCATATATGTGGTGGGTGCCACACCAACACCACATTTTCCTACCACTAACATGGAATATCTACCACTAACACATCACTCCACATCATTATTTTTATTTTTATTTTAAATCAAAAATACAATAAAATTACATTTTTTATAATTAAAAAATTCATTTTTTAAAACTAGTTTTCCATTAATTATAAAAATAAAATTACAACTTCAAACTACATTACTTAGTTAATCTAGAAAAAAAAACATTACATTAATTAAAAAAAACAAACAAACATACATATAAAAAACCTAATCGTCGTTCATGCTACGTTGGTACAAATGTTCGGCGACATCTTTTCGAAGATTGAAACACGTTTCACTGTTATGAATTTCTACAACTCGCTGTAAAAACGCATTCGTTCCAGGTATGAACTCCTCAATTGGAACGACAACGTCGTTCAGATCATACGTGCAAATCACTCGACCATCATCTTCAATAATTATATTATGCATTATAATACATGCTAGGACCATTCGTTTAATTCTTTCTTTATCCCATAGTCGTGTAACATATTTCACTACATGTCATGTCTACTTAAGGACTCCAAATGCCTTCTCGATATCCTTTCTCGCCGATTCCTGTTTTTTTTAAACAACTTTGCATTTTCACTTCGAAGAACCGAGTATGCCTTCATCAATGTAGAATAATCCGGGTATATCCCATCACCAAGGTAGTAACCGTATTTGTACGCGTGCCCATTCACCGTGAACGTCATATCAGGTGCTTTGCCGGTCCAAATGTCGTTGAAAAGTGGAGACCGGCCAAGAACATTAAGGTCGTTGTTAGACCCCGCTACTCCAAAAAAGGCATGCCATATCCACAAAAAACTTGAGATGCAACAGCTTCTAGGATGATAGTTGGTTCACCTATATCTTCTCGAGTGAACTAACCACGCTATGCATTTGGATATTTTTTACAAGCTGTCACACCCCAAAACCAAGAATGGCGGAAACGTTCTGGGGTGGAGGACGTCATGTACAGTATCATAACAATGCATAATAGTAAAGACAAGCAACAACATCCATTGCATTAATATAATAGTTGTAATACAAGCGTATTCTATACAGTTTGTTAGACACCAAAAATGTAATCAAAATAAAGAGGAGTCTTGTATGGGCTCCATCTTCTCAAAAGCTGCATCTGTACCTGTCTACTGATGACCTGAGAATACAAGTTATTTTGAAAGCGAGTATCAGCATAAAGCTGGTGAGTTCATAAGTATTTAGTGTCGTTGCTTGTATAAAGATGTTTACAACAATATGACGTAATAACTGATTTTGATGTTTGAAAATAGTATATTCCCTAGAAAACCCTATGTTTTCCAGTAACAGTAGTCTTCTACCAAGACCCGGTTGTTTGTGTGTTTGATCCTTTGAAAATGTAAGAGTTTTCCCCGTGAAACTATCAGTATGAAAATATAGTTTTCAAACTTTGTTCATGTAAAGTACTTGGGAAAATAATGTTTTACCCCAGGAGTATCACTGCCGGCTAATGTAATAAAAGTGCAGGCTCCAGGTGGTATTAAATGTACAATACACCTCAGGGACTCTGCTTTGCCTTTAATTCTTAATGTGTTAATTAAAGGTCGGAATGTGAACTCGTATGTAACCATGCTGATTGACGATCGAATAACTGATGACCCTCCAGGTCACACGTAGTATGGTGACATTTTGTCACCCCTGGGCCTAGACGGCTCGGATTGTAGCTAGCAGTCGGGATGTGGGAGTCTCTGTCCCGTATAGATCTATACACATAATGCCCGCTCTCCCTCCAGGAGACTCTGGTTACACGGTGATAGCACAGTGAAGTGTCGTATCGAGAAGTAGTATGTCACATTCTATTTTACTATGTTCTCTTGTATAATGTATAATGTACTTTCTGGTATATTGTATAGAGTGTTCTCTTGTAAAGTATATAGTATTCTCTTTTTATAGTGTTTAACATGTATTGACTCATAACTGTTCTGACTCTGGTAGGTACCATTGTAATAGTAGAAACGAGTAGTAATCCTTAACTATACCTATTATAGTTAAATAGTAAGGTTGGTTGCATGCCTTTGATACACAAGGGTATTCAACTGAATTGAAGACTTTAATATTCAACACAAATATATATAACATATAACTAAGAATTCAACGACAGTCGGACAGATAACAATATACCCTAAGTCCACAATCAAACAAGAACAGGAAGTAAGGTGAGCTATCAGTCATAAGTCCTTCAAGTCTTACTTATATAAATATATTGGTGTAGATATGGTTTGGGAACAAAAGGAGTTTAAAAGAGTTTAGAAATAGTTTTATAACAATTTAACATGAAAATGAGTTTGATAAACATTTAAAACAGTTCTGTTGGTAAAGCAGGTAAAAGTATAGAAAATCCTTTTGGTTGCAAGTTATAAATCACATGTGATTGATACTATAACTTGATTGATTCAACTTGTATTCCCCCCCCCCCACAAAAGCATTTAAAAACATTTAAAAGGTTGATTAAGGGGTATGAACCCACCTGTAGTGAGTGGATTTGATGGAAGTGCCGGGTAGGATGCTAGGTGTCAAGTGAGGACTTGAACACACACACGGATCCTATGTAACATGTAGTCTTACATAAATGTGTCTAATTAGTTAATTAATCACTAATTTAGTAAGTAAAGACACTCTAATGCATGAAAACACTTTGTTTCAAGTGCTAGGAGTGCTAAGGGTTGCTTCTAAGGAGTGTATGACCTCACTATGGAGTTTACACTTCAAATGACCACCCCTATATGTGTTTACGGTTGGAGGACCATTTCCACCATGAGTTTACGGCCGTAAACTCATGGGAATGGTGTATTTGAGTGTTTCAAGGTCTCATGTCTCTCAAAGAAATGTCCTAGGGTTGAAACAAAGGCTTAGGAAGTGGTTAGGGTTCGAATTGGCACTCCCTTGGAGTTTACGGTCCTTGGACCACTCCTTGGGAGTTTACGGTCGTAAACCCTAGAGTTTACGGCCGTAAACCCTTGGCCACTTCATTCTTTTCGTGTTTTGTGGTTCTTAGTTCATGCATGCAAGTTTCTAGCCTCTTGTCCAAGCATTAGAAGGTGTTAAGGGCATCAAAACACCCTTTGGGGGTGTTTACGGTTTTGGGAGATCCCCAAACCGTAAACACATGTTCTTGGGGGTTTTTGGTGTTCAATCCATGGATTAGCAAGCACACTAAGCAAATAACTAGTTAGGAAGAGTATACTTACTTATAGGAGGCTTGTAAGAGTGTTTAGGACCCAAGAACACTAGTGTGTGTTCTTGGTGTTCTTGGTGTTTTGAAGAACACTTGAAGATCTATGTAAAAATCGAAAATCCATGGATGAAATGATGTATAAACACTAGATTAAGTGTTGTATGAACGAATTTAGGAAGGAAAACTTACACTTTTGGCGGATTTGGAAGAATGGACTTATGATACTTGAGAGAAAAGCCTTGTGTTCTTGAGGTGGGAATTGGAGAATGAGGAAAAGATGTGTAAACTCATGCTATATGCATGAGTCTTGGGGAAATTGGTGTTTACGGCCCAAACACCCCTTGTTTGGCCGTAAACACCTAACTAAGGCGTTTATTGTTTTGTTTGCTACACATCGTTAATAACGTCACTTCCTTTTATTTAATCGTTTGACGAAAATAAAATAAAACACCCAAACGGAATTAAATCCGGCCAAAAATGTACTGAAATGTTTTTGACTAATTTTTGGAGTGTTTGATTGTGGAAATTATACAAATGAAAATTTCGGGTTGTCACACAAGCCACATGCGTACAATCTAGACTGGCAAGCATACCCGAAAATCCATGCCTCTCTTAACGAGCCGAATATAATCTCTCAATATCACGTTGAGTAGGTTTGCCTAAATATTGTTCGTGAAAAACCTGATACACACATGCAGAAAACCAATTTACACATTCAACTGCGGTCCTCTCGGATATTTTCAAGTATTCGTCAGATGCATCAAATGCTATACCGTATCCCAAATACCTAAGAGCATCCGCACATTTTTGTATACTACTAAAACCCATTCTTCCTCTAGCGTCGGGTTTTTGTTTGAAAAAATCATAACGAGATTCTAAAGCGTTACTAATACGTAAAAATATAGCCTTATTCAGACGGAAACGACGTTCGAACGAGTTGTCATTATAAAGACAATTATCGGCAAAGTAATCACGTGCCAATAAGTCGTGTGCCGCTTGACAATCATGATTGAAGACCGCCCTTGTACGAGCAACATTCGAACTTTCTTCGTCGTGAATGTGTTGCGCAACGTTGAAGAATGTCTCGACGAATTCTACTTCGTCATCCGAGTCAAAAGTTTTTAAGAATTCCATGTGTTTTGTGGAATCCACATGTTTGTGTTTTGTGGTTTTAGAGAATGAAGGTTTTATGAGAGAATGAAGGTGTGTTTTGGTGAAAATAGAAGGTTTATTTATTTGTGTATTGAACTGAGTTTGAAAAAAAAGGCTCAAATGACCGTTCAACGGTCAAAAAATAAGCATCCAATCATCGATTCCGTTTCATTCGTCGTCGGGAACACGAAGAACAACGACCACGCCCGACCACGGAATGTCGGGGTGGTGTGCACGAAGTTTTCTCGTGGCCACCTGGACCACGAATCGTTTCGTTGTATGTATACCACAAGGCTTTAGTGGTTTTAGTTATGGTGCGCATTTAGAACCCCCGTCTACTGCTGCCACTGCTGCCTTAGAGCTCTCCGGCCAACCATCCTCAACCTCCTGTTACCTCCCTTACATCGTAAGTCCACCACCACCATGAGTCTACTTGTTATTTGATGTATGATGTTTGATTTTTAGCCTAAGGAACCAAAACTCCTTGTTATTTTAATTATTAAATACCATGCAACACCATTTTGAGCTAACAGTGAAGCCCAAAAACAAATCTCAAATTTTCCCCATATGTATGGAATTCGACCAGTAATTAAGCAAGGACCATTCGAATTCTTATTTTAATCCCATGCACACACATTTCTTATTTTCATTCACAATAGCTCTATAACCCAAATCATGGTTTCATTTTGCTTCCTGTGATATTCGAAAATAGCCAAAGACAAAAAAAGCCATACCTTTATTTGTTTTGTTGGTAACTAAACCCATTTATTTTGCATGCCAAAAACACTCACAGTAGGACCATTCAAATTCTTATTTAAAACCCATGCACATTCGTTTGATTTCTTTGTTCACACTAAGAAAACCAAGGCATGAGATTTTTTTTCTTTTGTTCCCATACACCCCATTCGATTTTTGTTTTCACAGTAAGTCTTTTTTTTTTTTGCCTAACCAAACTTCATTTCATTTTAATATGACCCTCATTTATGTTAATGATTTAAAGTAAACCCCTTTATTCATATTCAATTTGACGTAGCTTTTTGAAAAAACAATTTCAAACTTCAATTTAAATTAAACAAAACCCACCCCTACCTTTGAAATTTCATTGCAAATTAAGTCCTAAAGCGCCAAACTTTCATTCCAAAATAAATAAAATCCCCCCTCCATGGAATTTCATTACAAAAGAAGTCCTAAATATTCAAACTTAGTTTCAAATCAAATCCACAAGACCCTGTCCTACAAATCTTTTCAGAACAAGTGAAAACTTACTTTCAAATTAAACTATCATTTCTTTTATTTAGTTTAAACCCTTTTCATCAAACTTCTTGAGAAAATAAATCCTAAACATGTAAATCCTTATTTTAATTATTTCAAATGACCCCTCACCTGAAAATAGTTAACAAACTTGGTCCCATTTAACTTGTTTAAATTAGTAAATGGGCCCTATAATTTAGTTAAATTACAAAACAACCCCTACTTAATAATTTATATCAAAATTTTCTAGGAAACTAAATTAATCCTGACGGTTCGTTTTAGAAGCGACACATATCGACTTCTCGCGACAAACTCTCGAAACAAATCAACAAGGACACGTTAAGGTAAGTGTTACGACTTCACTTTTACATATTTTCGGGATGGGGGGGGGATACATGTACTACTTGTACTATATTTTATATATACATGTGTCTAAATATTTTTGTTTATACAAACAACATCATCATTTTTGTGCGATATAAATCACACAAAAATATTATTTATTACTCTACTACTTACGGTACCGGGAATCTGATTTGAAGAGTCGTATAAAGTTGTTGGATTTCAGAACGGCTTAAATGCTAAAATGGTTCAGCCCTCCAGTATTTCATGTCTGTCCCTCGTCTGTACATGATATTACGCGTACTAAGTAATATTTATCATACAAAATACAGATGAATTATCATTATTTTGTGTAAACACATTTCTAGCTTGTGAAATATTTGTTTAAATACTTATATATTATAAGTAAACAAAATCGTTTTAAAAATCAATATTTACATATGTTATGTTGTTAAGATAATACAACTAATAAAAATAACATATACATTCCGACTACAAATGTGATATGACTGTATAGACGGTTATCAACTTGGTAGTTTCAATATACCTCATACATACACAAAAATATATGAGTTTATATATTTATACAAGTTATAGAACTTGTATCTTAGGCTCTTATATGTGCTTGTGTATACTACCCTAAGTTTTATCAACTGTTTAAACAAGTATCGTACACTTCTACGTATAAGCTTATCAAACATACTTGTCATTTATCCGTTTATCCGTATCTGCGGTTGTTAAGTACAACCTTGGCAGATAACTTTATCCATATATATGTATGTCTGTTTATCCGTATCTGCGGTTGTTAAGTACAACATTGGCATATAACTTTATCCGTATATCCATATGCATGTTTATCCGTTATCCGTACAACCATGGGCTTGGTTGCTTTCAAAACTATTGTAAGTATGAAATTACTTATGGAGCATAACGTTTTAGCTTTCAAAGATTCATTACAAACACAGTTTTATGTATGGATTTACTTATACAAACTAAACTTTTTGTATTTTAAAGACTCATTGCAAACACTGTTTTAACTATTGTTACACATACAAAGAAAATACTTTTTGGACTTTTTAAAAGTATTACTGCGGTTAGCAGAAAACCTGTAACGCTCACCAACCTTTGTGTTGACCCTCAAACTTACATGTATTCTCAAGAGATCATTAGACAGACGTTCAGACATAAGATTGGTCATGGATTACAGACGACCTAGCTATCTAGTTTTTGTTATCTGCATACCTGTTTAAGGTAACTACTGTACTATTATTATCTGTAAGAACCTTGTATTCAAACTTAATTATGGAATACAAATGCTGTTTTGTTTATCGTTGTACTTGTACTATATATTCAGTTTATTTGTGATCCATGAACTTAGTCGCACTCCCGGCATGTTCTACCTTGGTCGGGGGTGTGACATATCAGTAACTCGACATGTTATCAGCATTTTGTCCCCACTTTTGATGTTCTTCGCGAGCTTCGTATTTTTGAGCAGGTCCATGCCCTCTTCGCCATTCTTGGCTGGGAGGGCCTTTTGGGGATTTATTATCCTACTTTTGTGCTTCTGACTCGGGAGTTTCTCGCGACTCTATCTTATCTCAATCTGGATGGCAACTTTACCTTTCATTGCTCTGGTATCACACACCATGTTTATATCACCCATGTTTGCACCATGGTTGATACGTCTACTGACCAGACTTATGGTCCCCATAACACCCGTCATCTCCGACCTCATAACTTCGATATATATAGTTTTTAGAAATCTATTTCAGGATTGGATGATTACAACCCCTCTTCATCCTTAGCGTCCAGTACCCTTCATCATGTTCTGAAGCTAACATTTCGATTGATCAACAATATCATCTTTCCTCAATATGAAACGAGCTAGAAATACTCTGGTGCATGATAACCCAGGAAGCTCGCCCTCATCTCGGTTTTTTTATAGTCCAGAAACTCATCAAAATCTATCGAGATCTAAAGAGCAATATTGTATGTGGTGGCTTAGTCACTCTTATTGCCATGCATCTTTCGGATCATATACATGAGGAGTTTCAGTTTATAAGGGGCGTTGATCAACAAAATCAACTAACTGTTCAAAATCTAGAGTCAATGATTATCTGTCGTCGAACCCTATGAGGTCACGTCCGGTTTCATAGGCATGACAAATATCTACACATTTCAGATTCTTCCACTGTTGCTCTTTTAGATCCTATCAGTTCCACGAACTGACTGCCTTTAACGAATGTTTTTGGTATTCTTGTACCACCTTTTCTGCAGTCACGCGCCACCCACCTTTCATTTTCCCGATATACTGACGTCCCCTTGTCATCTACTATTCCTCCCGACTATCAGCAAGGTGATCCTCTTTACGTCACTCATGATGAAAATTTTTTAGTAGCCCCACCCTATATACGTTGACTTTCAAGATGACTTCCACGACGACTTTCAGGATGCGCCCCATCCACCCCCACCCCACCACCTCATTTTGACCCTACCTCTCCTATAACTTACCAACACTATCTCGAGATCCGATAGGATATTACTGGCATGTGCGAGGATATTTCTAGCATTCGTCAGGATATTTCTGATATCTACATCGACATGGGCCACATGAACACCAAGTTCTAGAATTTTCAAACTTCTTTCAACTCGTACCGGCAGGAGCTGTTCTGTCGACTCCCGCCTCTACCTCCTCCTCCTTAGTAGATATTCCCTTCTTCTTCCCAACAATTGGGGACAATGCTTTATTTTAAGCTTGGGGAGGAGATTTCATCTTTTTGTACATTTTATTTATTTATTTTCCTCTACATTAGTTTTTATTATAAAAACAACAAAAAAATTTAAAAATCCAAAAATATTTTTCGTTTAAATTTTTAGTTTTCCATTTCTTTCTTAGTTTTTCTTATATATATATATATATATATATATATATATATATATATATATATATATATATATTCAATGTGTTCCCTTTAATTTTTATAACATAACAAAAAACAAAAATATTGTCTTATTTTCCGCATGTTTGCATTTGTATAAAAAAAAATTATGTTTTGTTAATTTTGATTAAAAAACATACGAGATGAGGATAATCTTTGCATTCGATAGTTCTGCGAAGATGGAAAATGAATGTCCGACACGATCGGGTCGTTATTGGAAGTGTAGAATCAGTTGTCATAACTAGGGGACCCAAACAGCGTAATCTGAGACACTGGCTTTAGAAAATAAAAAAAATGACATACTAAAACACTATGTGGATGGTAATAATAGCTTTGGGTTGATTTGATTTTGAATGTTTAAAAAGAACCTTAATCGACAAGTCTGAACCCACAAAACACGGACCTATGTATTGACATGTGTTACCCTGGCAGTAACAGAGAGCCCTAATATCATATCCACACAGTCAGGTAGAAAGGAAGGGTACAACTGTCATATCCAGTACCTAACTCTAAATTTCAAGCACTTAATCGAGGAAATCCCAAGAAATTCAGAAGATGATTAAAGAACTCATGCTAAAGAAAAAGATACAAATTCAAGTTCAATCAAATCAGAAGCCATCTCAAAGTCAAATCTGGCGAATGAAGAACTGTGTGATATGATATTTGTGGCTCTCGAAAAAGTGAAAACATAGGAGCTGGGCCCCTACGGGTGTGGCCCACTACTTCAACGAAAGTTGATTTGACGTGACGGGTTCTTAAGGATGCGTCGATTCCGGTTTTTGATTATCTTGTCTTGAGGACATGAGATTTTGAACTGTATTATTTTCACTCTCAAGGCTAATGAAGGTATAATTTTAAATAAAACTATCGTTGGATTATTGGGTTACACCGTTTCGGGTCTTCCTCATTTTAGTCTGTGATACATTAAAGGAAGTAGGATGGTTGTCTAGGAAGTGATTCCATTGGAGCTCCCTCGGTGTAGAGTCCGATCCTATAAAAAAAGAGAATTTTTTTAATTAAGGTTGTTTATTTTTCTTTTCCGTTTTGTTGTTTATTTTTCTTTTTGCACGCATATTCTTTGTTCATTTTATTTTTCTGTTGATCTTACTAGTTAGGTTTTCCTTTTAAGTTGTTAGTTTCGTCTAAGTTATTCCCTCACTACCCTTTTCCCTCACATCCATTTCCGATGCCTATCCTTTCCTTATTTGAGGAATAGTAAGGTCTAAGATTTAGGAGGTTTGTTAGATGTATTTTATAGGCATCTGTTAGCATGTTTTGGTCACTGTTTTCTTACAAAATGCTAACTATTTCTCTTGTTTTGTTATAGATTGTGTGTTTCTCATTATATTTACAGAATCCCCAAACTACTCACTTTTGTTATGATTTTAAGGGCAAATTAGCAAGGATTGAGAATACGACACATTAAGGATACATTTGATGGATCTTTGGAGCTAAATGGAGCTTGGAACTAGTGGAGGATGCTGAGGAATACTTGAAAGCTGCTTTAATCAAAGAAAAATCAACATTTCGATCAGAATTCTAGAAATTTGATCGAATTATTCAGAAATTCAATCGAATTAAAGTTTCGAGGATTTATCAGTTCATTTTCAGTTGAAGAAAAAAAGAAAGCAGAAAATTTCGATCAAATTTCCCAATAAATTCGATCGAATTAGGTCTTCGAAGTCAGAAATTCGAGAAAAATCAGAAAACTTGAAATTCGATCAAAAATTCAACGTAGCGAAAAAAATTCGATCGTGCCAAAATAAATCCGATCAAATTTATAACTCGAATTTTTTAGATCATATAAATAAGCCTCCTTAACATTCCTACAACCCTCACTTTCGTAAATTCATGATTCTAGACGACTGAGAGACGATTTTCAGAGCTTTTGAGTGCCAAACATAGATCCGAAGAACACAATTCGAGTTCTGTTTTCGTTTAGTAAGATTTATTAAATGGATTTCGTTTTTACTTCTTGTAATTCGTTTCTAGCCACATCAGGCTAAAAACATTAAATTTCGTTTTTAGCCATATCAGGCTAAAAACCTTAAATTTCATTTTTTGTAATTCGTTTTTAGCCATTATTAGGCACGATTTTTACTGTGTTCACTGTTTAGTTTGATCAGTTTTATACTTAATTGAACGTTTGATTTTGATTCAGGTTTCTTGGGTTAATGTCATAAAAATCATCAAGTTTTCAAGGTTTTGTCGGTTTTGCCCAAAGTTGAAATTTATGTCCGTTTTTACCCAAACATTTTCGAAAAAATGTTCGGCTTTACCATTTTACCTGTGATAGCTGGTTTTCCAGGTTACCTTTATATTAAATTCGCAAAAAAACCCTTAAGTTTACCATTTATTTTCACTTTTACCCTTAAGTTTATAATTTTTTTTTACACTTTTAGCCAAATTATATTTTTTTCATAATATACATATTCATGCAGAAAAATCGTATTTATATACGAAAAAATATTTAATTAAGTATTGTATTTATATTTTTTTAATGTTATATATATATATATATATATATATATATATATATATATATATATATATATATGTGTGTGTGTGTGTGTGTGTGTATTTCTTTGTTTGTGTGTATGTGTTTTTGCATGGTTATACCATTTAAAAAGATAAATAATATTTTTAGAATTATGAATATGTGTTTTATAGATATAGTTTTTAGAAGTATAAATACATATTTTTATTTTTTTATATATTAATATGTATCTATACTTCTAAAAATATATTTATGCTTTAAACAAAAACATATATCAAAATACATATTTACACTTCTAAATATATATATATATATATATATATATATATATATATATATATATATATATATACACTTATATAAACATGTTTATGAATGAACAAGTTTTTTTATTGATATGCATATTTTTAAATACATAAAAATACGTATTTGTAGTTCTAAAAACATATTAATTTGTTTTTTTCATCTTAAACGGTTTATCCAAGAAAAAAAATCCACACACACACACACACACACACACACACACATATATATATATATATATATATAATTAAAAAAATGTAAATACAATATTTAATTAAAAAAATTTCGTATATAAATATGATTTTTCTGCTTGAATACGTATAATATGAAAAAAAAAATACATAGGGTAAAAGTGTAAAAAAATTATAAACTTAAGGGTAAAAACGTAAAAAATCTATAAACTTAAGGGTTTTTTTGCGAAGTTAATATAATGGTAACCTGTTCTCACCGGTAAAAGGGTAAAACCGAACATTTTTTGAAAAATGTTAGGGTAAAAACGGACATAAAATTGAACTTTAGGCAAAACCGACAAAACCCTGAAAACTTGAGGATTTTTATGACATTAGCCCAGTTTTTTTTGGCCACTTTAATTGTTAATAAATCATTCTCATTGTCTGATTCGTTTAGATCCGTAATTGTCTTTATTAATCAGTAAAAGTAACAAATATTAGATTAATTATGTGCTAGGCTTAACTCTAATATAAACTGACTAAACAAGTCTTTAAGTTTTCGAGTTTGTGAGAAGTATTGGATTTTATTGGAAAATTTTACATTGTGTTTAATGTTACTTTTCTAAATTAATTAAGACCTTATTTGGTTAATTCAGTAAAAAGTAAAGTTTCATTCAAAGAGCTTCTTTTGGTTAAACTTTTAGTAAAAGAAAATTGTTGGAGCTTGTTAATTATTTTCAGTACCAGTTTCAATAGTATACAACTCAAGTATCACGTTGAAGGTTATTTTTTTTATTAGGATAGTTACTGCGAGAAATTGTTTTTACCTTCTGAATTTTATTCTAGTGCTTAAATTGTTTCTTTCGTTTATAAATTTCTATTAAAATTAGTTTTACTCAGTCAAGAAATACTCCCATTTTAATTTTTCTAAATTCAGTGAGTACCTTATGCAAGAGAGGCATAGACCTTAGGACGTGTCTCTGTGGATTTGACCCTGCTTTCCTGTACTACTCCTTAGTGCATTAGAGCAATATTTTTATTTATATTATTTGTTTGTTAGGCGTTGCGACACGCTCTTATATCTATACTATCTTATTATACAAACCTTATTATTTCTAAAAATAGATTTAAGACGTCCAAACCTTTAAGCTGAATGTACAAACATTTATCAACAAATTACAAAATACAATGCATTAAGTACAAATATAAAATTAATATTGAAACATTCAAACCTACATCCTTATCTTACCCAATATAGAGTATTTAAATTTTAAAAAAATTAATAAACATTTCGCTTGAAATGCTGAATTTTAAGAGGTACAAACTCAATTGCAGTATATACAATCAGTTTATGCATTATTTACCCAATAACACCCCTATACGCCCAACAATCTCCCCAGTTTATCGGCTAATACTTCTAATTCTTTCAAATCGGGCTTTGACCTAGCCTTTACTCCTTGATCGAGTCAATGTGGAATCCAGTAAATCACGTTGCATTCCTTATATATGGAATTATTACCACAAAGGTACAAACCATTCATCTCCAAACAAATTATCATTGTATCATCCATTTGTTATTTGATTTTAATAGATTGATGATCATTAGAGGTTTTCTGGACCCCATACCTCGAGTTGTGTGTACACTCATCCATCTTCGTTGCCCGTCCCCTTCCTCAAAGGCTTAGTCATCCTCTCTCTCTCTCTCTCTCTCTCTCTCTCTCTCTAACCTTAGCCATTGCGAGGTTAAATTTATCCCCAATGAAAGTCAAGAAAAGGCATAATATACCATGTCCATTATTGTCTCTCCAGAATCCCTCTTCTTTCTTTGGAGAATCAATCCTAAATCCCTATTTTTAATCTAATTCTCAAAGGAAAAAATAAAGGATTTGTTAACCGGTTTGTATACATCTTTATCGTTACTTGAATTTTCAAAATGGTCCAAGCAACTGAGGATGAACAAAATATGAGTGGAGTAGGTGAATGAAGGCGTCACAAACAATGACAACAAATGTTCAGGTAATACACAATTATAGCCACTTTTTTCCAGAGTTTATCCGGATTTCATGATTTAATGATTTTGTTGTGCCCTAAACCTGTAATTTTGTTGGATCGATTGATTAAACTGGGTAATAATTAAGTTGCAGTTTCAGATTTGGATACGGTGAAGGAAAAGTTTGCAAAAATTGCTTTTAGGAGAGGATATGTCTGGTGGTTGAAAGGGCATTCCATTAGCTCATGCTTTTTCAAATGTCATTACGAATCTAGCAGGTTCTACACTTATTATACTTCTACACATATTATACTTATAAGACATTTATCTTACTTTAATGGTGGTTTTCAGTGATTAGGATGGCTACAAGGTTGTTTAAAAAGTTGGATATGCAACATACAGTGAAGTCTTTTGTTTTCCTTTAAGAAACAACACTGTACTTCCTTATTTTTTTTGTTATTATAGAATTATACATTTTTTTCTTATTATGACATTGTATTTTGTTTATTATGATTTTTTCCAAAAAATTTCTCAAGTCAACAGATTAATCTGATTTCTACATTGTCTTTTGGAATCCTCTACATTACACACATGACAATAGTGTGTGTTATCAGTACCCTTTGAATTTGATTTCAGAACCTTGTGGGATTATTTTCTGGTCGGTAGTTGATGTTGATCAAGGGGTAGTTCTTAATTTGGTAAGGGTAAGTGTCTTATTCATTGGTTGTCTTATTATTTATGAAGAGCACGTTAAGACAAATAAATGTCTGTGAAGTTGATAAAATGGTAAGTCTTACTAATGTGAATATATTGTTTATTGCTATTTGGTTGTGTTAATTGTGTGTGTGACTGTATGTGACTATGTGTATTTGACTTTGTATAAGTGACTATAAATGTGCAGCAAAATTTGAAGTAAAGCGGCTCCTTGAGGATTTCGAGTTGATAAAGGCAAATGGACCTACCTTAAGCAGCTCTTACATAAAGGTGGAGTTTTTCTATTTGTATCAACTATCAAGCGCTTACTTGGTGGTGTTATAGCACTTATGGAAGCTGTTCTTGATGGTCCTTGTGTGGCAGTGTTGGGATGATTTGGTTTCCTTTATAACATAAAGAGGATAAAAGTCTAAATGGTCGCCTATTTATCGTTTTGTCAAAATATGGACAATTTTGCCCCTGCTGGCTTGGATTGAAAAAATCAATCTCCTCAGTAGTGTATAGATTTCATGGGTTTGTATGTTGATCCATATATAAATTTATTTCAATTTATGTTCATCCAGTTTTTGATATTTGAAGCTTGGCTCGGAACATATTTTGATTTATACAGCTTTGTGTATAAACAAGGCAGGTGTTACATAACCCTCTTTTAAGAACGTTTCTATTTTTTTCTTTTTGATTTGCTTTCTAAACTTAACGTGTAAGAATAGTTGTATGTCACCAAATATGTTAGCAAGTCTTGTATAGTTTATCTCCATATCTATCCATGATTATACATATGTTTGTTCGTTTAATTTAGTATGTTGTCGAACATTGTGTCAATTATTTCTCTTGTGGAAGCAAAGATATTTATCTAAAAAATGGAATTAGTGAATATTTCTTTCCAATAAATAAATTATATGTGTAAAAAATTGTCAAGAAAATAAATATATAAATAAAACTTGGTCTTGAGAACCCATGATGGTCACAAAAGCAACATATTCGATATTAGAAAAAAACAATAATATATTTAATCATTTTAGCATCAATTTTCAGACTAATGCATTGACTTAGTCAAATTGTCAAATCAAAAAGCTAGAATTAGTGATTTATATTGTAAGAAAATTACAATTATATCTTTTTCTTCAAAAAAGAAAAACATAACGACAAATGAAATGTCACGTATTTAAAAGTAACATAAATTAATTATAACTTCAAACATGTATTTAGTCCTTTAGAGTTCAATATTAATAATATTGAACATAACAGATACTATTTTTAAAAAAACAATTTCCCAAAAATAATATATTTTTTTTATCATTCTTTATAAATCAAAATTTTTATAATTAGTTAATAAGTAAATTAAATATAAAATTATGAATATAAAACTTAAATTTGAACCATTGGGGAAGCAAAATGAAATTTACAAATAAAAAAGCGAAATTATTTTGATAATTTACAACATTAAAAAATTATGAAATGCATTACAAAATTTTTACAATATGATTCGAAAGAAATTTAACCATTACAAACATTATAAATTAACGAATTATTATTCTCTGATAACAGTATAAAATCATATATTAATTTAAAATAAATCATTATTGTTTTGCTAAAATCAATTACAAATAAACAAACCTTTATTATTATTATTATTATTAATTAAAAATGCATTATAAAATAGATAACCTACAACTTTAGTCTCTATGTTTCCATTACTTATACAATATGATCCTTGAGGTGCATTTGTCATCGTACCACTATTCTCTTCAATCATATGCATATAGAGAGTCTTCTTCTCGAAGCAACCTATTGGTATATAATATGTTTATGAAAACTTCTGACCATAAAACATTCACCATTTGTGATCGAATCTGCATTTTCCATTATCAAATTGCAATATAACATGTTTACGAAAGAAAATTATCATCATTATCCACTTATATAACAACGTGTGTGTCGTTTTATGGTAATAATATTTTTCAAAGCATTAAATGTTCTTTGGAATATGACATCTTTCCAAAAGAAAACTAATCATCGAAAGAAATAACCGCCCAAAAAAACTATTCATCAAACGGAAACAATCGTGTGCTAATACAAAATTATTAGTAAGCCCGACGAACAATTCAAAGGCAATGAAGTATATACACATTAAATATGGTGTATAAAAAGTATTGCACGATTAATAATGTAAAATCAATCATGTGTTTGTACATATTTTTATACAATCCAAACTCTTCATTTTTTGTTCTTAGTAATTCATATTTTCTAGCATGATTTTTATTCATAATTTCTTAAATGTTGTAAACTATCTGCGCAAAGGAACTAATCGCTTCTAGATATTAATTTCTAAAAAACATATACACATCCGTCGCTTGGCGCGGGTAAACGGCTAGTATATATATATATATATATATATATATATATATATATATATATATATATATATATATATATATATATATATATATATATATATATATATATATATATATACACACACACACGTATTTGAAAGGCAAAACATAAAAATTAATCTATAAAGTTGATTATGTCCGTGTTTTCGAAAAATTCTAGAAAAATCATCGAGAGTCGGAATTAGGTTCCGTAAACTCTCAAGGTTAAGAAATTGAGTCTAATTTCTTTGTTCCTAATTTTTTTCCCTGGCCTGATATGAACCCTAACTAAGGTGAAAATGACCATTTATATTGATTGTCCTGAAAAGGGATGTAATGATATGCAGTTTTGCAAAATTCATAGTAAATTTTATAAAGATCATATGAATGTGTGCGAGTAGTCCCCAAAAAGGTATCGATCTGAACTACTTGAATACAAAACAGTTGTTCAAACCATAGGATTTCAGATGGGCAAAACAAGTCTTGAATGGACCATAATTTTTCACATAAAATCGTAGCATTTTATAGTATGTTTTTTCAAGAGTGTTTTTGTATAAACAAAATACCCCCCCCCCCCCCCCCGGAAATATAAAAAAGAATAAAAAGGGTCGTAAGTACTCACCTTAATGTGTGATTGTTTGTTTTTGACTTGAAGATGTGATTTGTTCGGGAAGCACAACTAGATAGCACCAAAATAGCAACGATTTCTAACCCGATTTGGACTTGATTTTTAACCCACAAATAACACCAAAACTTTGAGTTTTGAACTAAAAATTAACCACAAAATGTTTAGCAACACAAGGTGGTGGAATGGTGGACTAGTGGTGGTGATGTCGTGGCTTGTTCACAGTGGTGAAGTGGTGGTTCTTAGTGAGAGAGAGAGAGAGAGAGAGAGAGAGAGAGGAGTGATGGCTGGTTTTGTGTTGAAAATGAAGAGCGAAAGGCTTCTATTTATAACCTAGCACGACTCTTACAAGTTCTTGCATGCCATACTCCCAAAGTTAGTTAAATACTCTAATGCACCATGCTTTGGCCTTTGAAAGAAGTGTGTACACGAACAAGTAAGGTGAGGGAAGGGAGAAAGGGTGAGGCACATGGGTTAGGGGCAAGCAAGACCAAAAGGTGGCTGATTTTTGGAGTTTCCTACGTGGGTGGTGGAACATGGTGAATTAGTATTTGCTTAGGAATAGCGACTTAGTATTTCTTAGGAATTACAACTATAGCTTAGGCCATATACTCCGATTGGGTTTGTCCTCAAACCTATAAAAAAATTATACTATAAAATTTTCTACAGATAGATTGTGTGTTGGAAAGATGACTAGACTGGAACTGTCGCATTGGGTTGCTGGATTTCAGAACAGCTATATGCCAAAATGGTCCTGTCCACTGACTTTTCCTACATGGTTGAACCATATATAGTCTAGAAGTATAAAACAATAATAAACCGTCAATCCCAAATATATAAAAACACAAAATATAAAGATAAATATCTAGAAAAATTTCAATGTGTAGAAGTTGAGTCACTTCTAAGTGTAGCCTGATCAACTAGGCTTAGTCTTGACTGAACCAATACAGCAACTGAATTGGGATAGACAAGTAAAACATAAAAACCATAAAAATAATACCAAAACTAAGTAAAATATGTCAGAATACATCATCAAAATACAAAACAAACCCACAAATGTACTCCTTACTACTCTCCGACTCTGTCTTGGTCTCCTCGTCGGCGAAATTGTCGTCATCATTGTCAGTATCTTCGGGATGTGTGCCTGAAAAATCGACACCATCATGATCAATGCATCATGGCTGAGAAGGGGCTGGTACAATAGGATCCGCACTAGGGAAGGGCAGATGGTCCATCCCCAGATGCCGCATCATGTCATCAAGAGTAGGCTCCGAACAATCAGGCTCTGCGTGCCTAGATCTCTAACGCCTCCCACAGGCAGCCTTAGGAATGACCTCCGACTCTACCTGCCGAATCGGATCAATGAAGTCATCCTCCGGTATACTAGAAGGTTGCTCTGCCTCCATATTTAAAACTCGTATCCTTCCAAGAGCGGTAGTACTCAGATCCCGGATAGATATAGGAACCATCACATTAGTTTCAACCCCATAGGATAGGACAACCTAGGAAACCAGTGACCCTCGAAAATCCTGCTCGAGGACGTAGTACCTAGAGCCATGCCAAATAAGTAGAGAGCAAGGAAGAAAAGGAAATAAAGATAAACCTCTGTCGGAGTGAGGCACCACATGTAGAAAAGGTCGCCAAAAGGAACCTTGTCACACTCTTTTCTATGATAAATGGTGGACACGACTAGCCAGTGAAGCAACTAATAAATAAGAGAACGGAAGGCGCTCTCCTTGGTTGACCGTGAGACATAGGTCCCTCGAGCATGTACTCATACTCATGCGGAGGAGAAGTTCTATAACTATCCAAGAATGAATAAAAATGAGGACTCAGAGTCTCCTTAACAGTGTAAATCCCTAGACGTCTCCCCGGCTCTATGAGGCTGTAGGAGCGGGATACACCTCACAGGTGAAAAGAAAACACTGATCGATCAGCCCAGAGCCTCGAGTCCTTGTCGAAGCTGACTATCAAAAAGAAATCCCAGCAGAGCTCCTGGTATATCACCTCCTGAATCCCAATGACCCACCACCATCCGTGACAGATGACAAGCTCGAGACCGTTATCATCTCGCAGTGTCTGGGTGAGAAACGGCGCCATCCGAGCCGCCAAACCGGTACTATCCGCCATATTCCCAGAAAGAGCCTGAGGAATGATGACCTTCCCGGATCGAAGGGTGATAAGGCGAGAAATGAAAGTGCTCCAATCAGGAAGGTCAACAGGGAACTATATGAAGGGATGCGTTGGCCAGTTAGGAGGTAACTGACCCGCAACCTGTTGACCACTTCTTGACATATGTGCAACAAAATGCAAAGAGGCAGTTAGAAATAAGTTAAGATCAATTAAAAAGGGGATTAAGATAGGGCAAACATGCCGGATGCATGTTGCGTGTGATTGCACGCCGCGCACACACATTTGTACGATGCGCCCCAAGAACATGAAGGATAATATGCATGACAACCAGCTGTTTCGTCCAATTTCCAACCCAAAAATCATTAGGGATGTTCGGTTAGTCTCTAGAATACATATAGGCTTCTCATTTTGTCCAAAATAACATTAAATTTCGATTTTAGTTCAAAATATTCAAAATTTTAAAAACTCAAAATGAGAATTAATAGATGAATTAAACCCAAAACTGAGTATATAGGAAGCAAAATTAGAATTATAGGATGCTATATTACTCATCAATTTCACAAAATACAACCAAAATTCGTAAATCGATAAAATCCTCTAAAAAGCATAAAGACTCGAAATTTAGCCCACAATTTAGGTTAGAATTATGCATAGGAGTTACCTGGTAGTAGAGAGATCGAACGAAGTGAAGAAATCGACGAAAGGAAGCAGGCGCGCCAAGTGTGCGTTGTGCATGTGGGACTCGATAGCGACAAAGCAGATAAAGACAGAAGGAATGTTCGAATGAAGCCAAAAATCGACTTTAATGCCGATCTACTGTCTGTGCGCAACGCGCAGATCATGTGTCCGGCACGCTAAAAGCAAGATTTTTCCTTTTTGACTATTTTGACCCTCTGGATTCCCTAAAATAATAAAAGCCTTTAGGAGTCAAATTTTATAACAAGGAAGAAGGAACTTCCTTGGGATGATTAGTAAGTTTCTATGAAAGCAACAGTAAGTTGCTAGGGAAGCAACGATAACATCAGTAAGTTGCTAGCAAAGGAACAGTAAGTTACTAGGAAAGCAACGACAACATATTATGATTAGTAAGTTGCTAGGAAAGAAATAGTAAGTTGTTATGGAAGCAACGACAACATGCTATAATTAGTAAGGTGCAAGGAAAGCAACCAAAGTTATGTTACCAACAGTAAATCTAAAAATACGAAATAAAAAAGTATAATAAAAGTGATAAGTAGAAAGGTTGCTAAGAGAGAAACTGTAAGTACCCTAAATATAGGGACTAGAATTGACCCCTTAGATAAAACCCAGTAATCGTCCGTTGTTTCAAGAAAACAACCCTGTTATGTTAACCTTGTTAAACCCAAACACTATTTAAACCATGATTTAGCATCAACTCTCTGATGCATTGGAGAACCTCAAAGTTAACCATGGAGAAGGAACCAGCAAGGAAGGTAGCCAAACCTACAAAGATTTTCTTCGTAGTAAGCCAGGATCCTTTTATGGAGATGAAGGAGTAAATGGTTTGATCCAATGGATCAAAGGGATAGAGATTAGGTATAATAAGGAGGTTAGGGTAAAGTTTGCAACGTGCACACTTATAGGAAAGGCCCTCATCTGGTGGAGCATCCAGGTAAAAGCCTTAGGAGGTACAGCCTATGCAATCTCTTGGGAAGAGTTGAAAAGGCAAATGATAAGAGAATTATGTTCTACGGTAGATATGGACCGAGTAGAGCATGAATTCAGTCAGTTAAGCACTAGAAAGTCCAGTCTAGCCTTCTACACCATACGCTTTGAGGACCTAGCCACAGTATGCTTAGAACTTATTGGCTCGGAGAGCAAGAAAATCAGTGCATATCTCCAAGGACTAGCACCTCATGTCAGGACGCAGATATAAGCATACAAGTCCCAGACCTTCGAGGAAACTAAGCAGCTAGAGTTCCACTTTAGGGAAACCAAAGTCCTAGATTGTAACGTACCACAAATTAAGACTAAAAGTTTTTGTTTTTAAATTAATAAAATTGTAATCCAAACATCATCATCAAATCAAGGTAGAACAAAGTGTGTGAAATACATCATGAAACAACAGAGTAATCATAAAATATGGAACGAGGTGGTGTGTGCATTGGAATCATCCCAGCCTCTTCCTGTTCGAACCAGAAGTACATAAAACAGAAACTGAAATTCGGTCATAGTCTGGTCCAAAGAACGAGAGTCGGCTTCCTTAAGTCCGTTGTTCCTCAGTAGCTCAGTGGTAGAGTGGTCGGCTGTTAACTGAATGGTCGTAGGTTCAAATCCTACTTGGGGAGAATTTAGAGTTCTCGATTTTCTGACCTAGCGCCCCTGTCCTTCTCCTTAGTTTCTAAACTAGCAGAATCACAGGACATAAAAAGTGGGAAGTTTCTTGTTGGTTTTTCTTCCTCACTCTCGAATAGGTGAACTTGGTTCGTTCAATTCTTAGGGAGAAGAAGGATGGGAACGAATGAGAAGACTGGAGTAGTCTCTTCATTAGCCGGAAGGAATTTGTCCCCACTATCCTCCTTCGAAGAACGAACAAGAAAAGGCTTACAGTATAAGCACAAAGCTTAGTGAGTTCCCTAAAAGACCACATACCATACATAATAAACATATAATGGGCCATGCCCAACATCGGTGTAAGGGTAAATAGAGTTGTAATTAGTCGAAGGGTTTCATGTCTTCGAATGTACTGAGTCTTCGTATCTTATGTAATCTATTTTACTAGGGCATTGTATTTAAAGCTTAACGCATAGTCCTTAGTATATTTTTTGTACGCTTTCCTCTCCTATAAATAGGAGTGTTTACTAGAGTCAGGGACACGAGTCTTTACAGTATTGTCATTTGTACTCTGTAAAACTTGAGAGCGTAATAGAGCTGAAACAAGATCATATTTACATCCGTGTTCAAATCTCACAATCCTACTTTGATCATTAAACTCTGATTCATTTCATACTCGATTCATTGTTTCATCAATTGGTATCAGAGCAGGAATGATATCTCTGATCTGATTTTCATCTTTTCAAAAGTTTTTAAATCAACTTTTTGGTTTAAGAAATTCCGCACTTTTTGAAAGTGAAAAATTCATTGGATCTAAGTCTGTGATTCGATTCTGCACTTGAATCATTGAATCGAGTGTTCTGCTAGTGATTCTGATTTGAATCATATAGTTTGTTGTCAAATTCTCAAAGTTTCTTAAAAAATTCTCAAGGATTTATTCCGTACATCAATGGCGTCTTTCAATCTTAATTCCATGACTTCATTTTCTCATCTTCTAGGATCATCCACCAAAATTCCTATGCTAATCCCTGAGTATTACGATCAATGGGCTGATCGTATGCAGGATTATCTCAACGGATTGGATGAAGAACTGTGGAATTGCATTTCTGGCAATCTCAATCCACCAACGAATATTCAACTAATTGGATCATCTTCTGGAAGTTCCGAAGTTGAGAATCAGTCTGATCGTCTGAAAAAACTAGAGAAGAGATGCATGAGAGAGCTAAGAGGTGCTTTGCCTCCAGTTTTTTACAACTATGTGAGGAGTTGTACAACTGCAAAGGAGATCTGGAACATTCTCAAGGAGAAATTTCAGGGGAGTGAGAAGACAAAAGTTAACTCTGTGAAGCAATGCTTAGTGGAACTAAAGGACTTCAGACAGAAAGATGGTGAAACGATTGAAGTTTACTATGATCGTCTTAATGAATTAATCTATCGATGCAATCGATATGGTATCACCAGATCAGCCATGGAGTTCAATTTAATTTTTGTTATGGGTCTTCGTAAGGAGTGGCGTAGTGTGAGCATGATGGTTAAGAATCAACAGAGCTTTGATACGTCAACTTTGAATGACTTGTACAATCAGCTGAAGTCTCATGAAAGTGAAGTGAACGAAATTGCTGAAGAATCGAAGGCAAGTTTGGGAGGTCCACTAGCTTTGGTTTCGAAGATCTCTGAAAGGGAAGCTGAGAAAGATGTTTCCGACGAAGACGAAGGGTTCATCATGAATTCAGATGATGAGGCGATTGTTTTCTATTCAAACAATTGTGTGAAAAAGTTCTTCAAAAAGCCATTCAATCCGAAGGCAAAGTCATCTGAGACAAAAGGGAATTTTATGAGTAAAAGTGCTAAGGATGAGAAGAAGAAGGAAGATAAGAAAGATACGAAGTTTGTTGAGGGAAAAACAGAGAAGAAGTGAAAGGGAGATGCTGGGATTGATTGTCATTATTGCAACGGGGCTAATCATTTAGCTAATGATTGCATGCTGAGGAAGAAAGATGAGAAAAAGAATAAGACGAAGGATGAAGCGTACTATGTGGAAAAGTTGGAGGAGGTGCGTGCGAAGGAAAAGAATCTTTCATTAGTTGCTCGTGGTGAACAAGAAGAAGATGGAACTTATCAAATTTGGTCATCTGGATCAGATGATGAGGAGATGCGAAATCCAACCCATGGAGCAATGTTTGCAAAGATGGAAGAAGAATCAGATGAGGAGGCATACGAAGTTCATGGGAGATGCTTCGTATCAAAAGCCGCTGACAAATCTCCGATGACCACGAAGGTACGTAATATTCTTGAATCTTTCAATATTCCAGTACATGCTTATAATTCTGAATTAGTATCTTTCGATGAAACTGTTACTTATTTTGATTCAGTTGTGGTATCTGCTAGCAATGAGGCTAAGAAGCTGTCTATGCAGTTGCTAGAGACACAAAAGAAACTAGATTCGAAAATCACTAAGATAGATTGTTTAGAACTTCAAATAACTAATATCATGGTTGATAGGGATAACTTGTCTAGTGAATCTAAACTGCTGTTAGCTCAGAGGAACATTTACTGTAATTCGGCTAAAAGATTGTATGGGAAATTAACTGAACTACATAATTCGTGCGAAATCAGTAAAGAACAATATAGAAAATTGCTGCCATTTTTAGCTTATGAAAGAGCTACGGTAGATAACATTTCGTATGACTGTGAAAAAGAAATAGCTGATTTTAACAAAGTTCCGAATGATAAGTATAGATATGGAATAGTCAAAGTAGATGAATGTCTTGATTCAACTGAATTGGTTAAAATTGTAAATGGCACTTTGACTAAGTCTGAACAAATTCACATCTTGAAAAAGACTGAGAATTCAACATCTGATTCTCAATCTAATTTTGCTGATATTGAGGATAATTCTGACAATATTAGTGAAATCAGTGATATTGAGGATGTTGATTGTTCTTAGTTGTCTATTATAAATTTTGCATCATCATTTAAAGGAAAAGAAAAAGGTAAGGATTTGTTGGTTGAGATTGACACTGATCAACCCTCAACTTCGAAAGTTTGTGATGTGGACTTTGTGGAAGTCAGATACAGCCAAACAGATGATAGTGATGATGAGAAGAAGAGAAACAAACGAAGAAAATGGAAGTTACAAAGGAAAAAGAAATTCCTCGTATAGTTGTTGACCAAGTGTATGGAGATACACAAAAGTTCGAAAAAGTGCTGACTGAACAAGGTGCTCATTACCTAGAAGCGAATACGGTGGTTTATCCGATTTTCAAGTGTACTGATGATGTTGTTTTTCCAAACTAAGTTTTCGTAACTACTGGAAATGTTGAAAATATCAAACCCGAATTAAAGAAGTTAGTTGAGGAGGATAATTCAAAAACAATTGATGAAGGCTTTTTCGCAAATCAAAACACAGTTGAAAACAACTTAACAAAGAATTCATATGTGTTTCAACGACAAAAACCACAAAGCCAATGGGTTGAAAAATCAAAAATTGAAAAAGAGAATACAAAACATGTTGAAAAGGAAAATGAAAAAGTTGTCAAACTAAACTCTAAGGAATTTAAAGTTCAAATTGACAAATTTTCGAAGGAAAACAACATTTCAAAACGACAAGCAAGAAAGAAAATATTTTGGCAAAATGTTGAGTCTCAAAAGAAGTCTGAATCACAATCAACCAAAAATGTTTTCAAAGCTAAAAATTCATCTTTTTGAACAAAAACCCAACATTCATCTGAATCAACTCATACAAGGTCTGAAGTGAATAAGTAACCAAAGTTTTCGAAAGTTTTTGACACTAACAAATCAAGAGCATTTTCA
The DNA here is from genome assembly GCF_052849685.1 of Lactuca virosa. Taxonomy (NCBI): domain Eukaryota; kingdom Viridiplantae; phylum Streptophyta; class Magnoliopsida; order Asterales; family Asteraceae; genus Lactuca; species Lactuca virosa. Next base: position 121,749,100 of record NC_136432.1, on the reverse strand, counting down.
AATAAATCTAATTCAAATCAACAAGTCTTTCAAAATCAATATTTTAAATCAACTGTTGATACATCATATGCTCATTCTCATCTAACAAATCCCAAAGTTAATTTTGTTCCTCAAAAGCCAAATTTTCCTAATCATACGAAGAAACAAACACTAAAGGCTTCGCATGAAAAAGGCATAACTTCAAGGAAAAATATAGATCACTGGCTCGAAGGACGAGGAAAAGTTTATCAATCCAACAAATACTCAGAAAAACAAATCAACGAAGCTTATGAAAAGTATGTCAATACTTCTTCGAATGGAAGTTCATCCTCAAAAGATTCGAACATCTCCATCAAAGCTTGGAGACCAGTCACAAAAGCGAAGACAGTTCAGTCACAAACTCAAAGTGCGAAGGGTAAAGTCAGTGTACATCCGAAACCAACAAAATCTTATGTTTCGGTTCCTACAACTGATGATGTGGACATTATTGATAGTCTCAAAACTAAAGTTTGCGACTGGGGCAAAAATTCTTCATTTAATTCCATGTTGAAATCTAATTTCCAAGGACCCAAAAAGTCTTGGGTACCTAAATTTTTCCACTGATTGTAGGTACTATGTGACGAGCAATATGATAAAAAGTGGTACATTGATAGTGGTTGCTCTCGTCACATGACTGGGAAGAAGGAAAATTTACGAGATTTTCGAAGTCTCAAAAATGCTGGAGTAGTGAAATTTGGGAACAATCAAAAATGTCAAGTTAAAGGATATGGGAAGATCACAAATGGACAATTCACAGTGAATCGTGTTGCATATGTTGAAGGTCTCCAACATAACTTGATAAGTGTTTCTCAACTTGTTGTGGGCACTGGCAATCAAGTTCTCTTTAACGAAGAAGGAAGTATTATTTCGAATGTCAACACAAATGAAGTGTTACTGAAATCCAAAAGGAAAGGTGACATGTTCACTCTGGACATCAATCCTATTATAGGCAAACCTGATGTATGCCTTCTTTCGAAAGCCACATCTGATCTAAGCTGGCTATGGCATCGAAGACTTTCACATCTCAACTTTCGAAACATCAATAAACTGGTGGTACAAGATCTGGTAAGAGGTTTACCTGTACTTAAATTTGATAATGATTCTTTATGTGCAGCTTGTGAAGTTGGCAAGCAACATAAACAAGGTCATCCAATTACGATAGATTCGAATATTGTTGCACCTCTAGAGCTTTTACATATTGATTTGTGTGGTCCTTCGACTGTTTCAACTCTTAACAAGAAACGATACATTTTAGTTATTGTTGATGATTTTTCCAGATTCACGTGGGTTTATTTTCTCAGGCTTAAATCCGAAGTTGCACAAATCATGATTGATTTTATCAAAAAGATGGAAACAACATTAAAGAAGATTGTTCGAAAAATCAAGAGTGATCATGGAACTGAATTTAAGAACACTGTTCTTGATTCATTTTTGGTGGACAAAGGGATTTCGCATAATTTTTCATCTCCTTACACACCACAACAAAATGGTGTTGTAGAACGAAGGAATCGCTCACTGTGCGAAGCAGCAAGAACCATGTTGGCATATGCGAATTTACCTCAATATCTTTGGGCTAAGGCAATATCCACTGCATGTTTTACTCAGAACAGATCTTTCATACACAGGCGTTTTAATATTACACCATACGAAATTCTGAATAATCGTAAACCTAATGTGAAATTCTTTCATGTTTTCGGATGTAGGTGCTTTATTATGAATCTCAAGGATCATCTTTCGAAATTTCAAGCAAAAGCTGATGAAGGGATTGTTCTTGGATATTCGCACAATTCTGTCGCATATCGTGTGTTAAATAAGCGAACACGAAAAGTGGAAGAAACTTTCAATCTCACATTCGATGATTACTATGTTAAACAAAATGAGCATAAATTTGCAAATCATCCAATTTTACAAGACACACAAGTTGAAACTGAATCTTTACAAATGGATGATATTGATTATGATTTGATTTTTGGAATTTCAGATCATGCAGTCGATGCTGAAACTCATGCTCCTGATAATCACATACCCGAATTTGCGAAGTTTACTGATGAATCAACATCAATTCCTCAAGAAATAAACGAAAGTATACAAAACAATCCAGTGGAGGGGGAGCACTTGGATTCGAACACATTAGATAATGATGAGCATTCTTTCGAGGGGGAGAAAGAAACATTAAATGATGATGTTGAGGGGGAGCATAATGTTGAGGGGGGGCATATAGAAAATATTGAAAATAATAATGATTTTGATGATGTTTGTTCGATTGCAGGTTCTGAGAATGATGATATATACGAATATGCTCCTTTGGAATTTGATCCAGCATATACACCAATGGAAAAATGGACAAGAGATCATCCGAAGGATCAAGTAATTGGGAATCCACAAGAGGGAGTTTTAACAAGAGCTCAAATTCGTGCAAAGAATGAGATATTGAATACTCATCAAGAATTTTGCATGTTCAATGTTTTCATATCTAAAATTGAACCAAAAACAATTAAGGTTGCAATGGAACACTCAGATTGGGTTGTTGCAATGCAATCCGAATTGTCTGAATTCGAACGAAACAAGGTTTGGAGATTAATTCCTAAACCTGAAAATGTTTCGATTGTCGGGTTAAAATGGATTTTCAAAAATAAAACTGACAAAGATGGAAACATTGTTCGAAACAAAGCCAGACTTGTTGTTAAAGGATATTCACAACAAGAAGGAATCGACTATGAAGAAACTTTTGCCCTTGTCGCAAGACTCGAGGCTGTTCGAATATTTCTGGCTTATGCAGCTCATAAAGATTTTGATGTTTATCAAATGGACGTGAAGTGTGCATTCTTAAATGGAGAGTGGAACAACCCCCAGATTTTATTAACGAAGAATATCCAAATCATGTTTATATTTTAGATAAGACAGTTTATGGTTTAAAACAAGCACCAAGAGCATGGTATGCCACTCTTACTTCGTTTTTGAAACAATCTAAATTTAAACAAGGATCTGTTGACCCCACATTATTTCGAAAGAAAGTTGGGAATCATCTAATGCTTGTTCAAATTTATGTTGATGATATTATTTTTGGCTCAACTGACCCTGCTTTGTCTAAAGAATTCGAAGAATTGATGAAAAGTAAGTTTGAAATGAGCATGATGGGCAAAATCAATAATTTTCTTGGATTGAATATTCGTCAAAACAGAGAAGGGATTTTCATCAATCAAGAAAAATATACGAAGAATCTGCTCGAGAAGTTTGGATTGACAAATAGCACGAAGTTACATGTTCCAATGGCAACAGGCATAAAGTTGACACCATCGTTAGATAAACCTGCCGTTGATATAACTCTTTATCGAAGCATGATTGGTTCATTACTTTATCTCACAGCAAGTAGACCTGATATCATGTTTTCTGTGTGTAATTGTGCCAGGTATCAGTCTAATCCACGAGAGCCACATCTCACTGCTGTGAAGAACATATTTCGTTATCTTAAAGGAACAATTTCGTTAGGATTGTGGTATCCTTCGAAAACTGGATTCTTCGTCCAAGCATATTCGGATGCAGACTTGGGTGGTTGTAATCTTGATCGAAAAAGTACAAGTGGTGGATGTCAACTTCTTGATGGAAAATTAGTGAGCTGGCAATCGAAAAAGCAAACATGTGTATCAATCTCAACAGCTGAAGCAGAATATGTGGCTGCTGCTGCTTGCACTTCACAAATAATATGGATTCAAAGTCAATTACGTGATTATGCAATTAATATGAAAAAGATTCCATTATATTGTGATTCTCAAAGTGCAATACGAATTTGTCATAATCATGTGCAGCATTCGAAGACTAAACATATAGCTCTTCGTTACCACTTCATCAAGGATCACGTGGAGGATGTAAATATTGAAGTACATTTCGTGAAAACAACTGATCAGTTAGCTGATATTTTCACGAAAGCGTTAGATGAAAAATCTCTTGTAAGAATTATAGAAGGACTTGGAATGATCGATGGAAATTCTGTTCCATGCGAAAAAGGAGAAGAGTGACTGATCGAGAATGGTTCAGAGGCTCTGAATCAGTGATCACGTGTCATCGTTCAGTGTTCAGAGGTTACTGTTCATAGTCAACTCTTCGAACGCTTCGAATTCGTATGATTGTCACTTTTCAGTGAATTGGTAAAATGTAGTATGTTTGCAACAAGTACTTTCGTTTATTTGAGTAATTTCGTTTTCGAAAAATCAAAAACATAAAAAAAAAATTATTTTCTTTTGTTCTTTGTTTTCGAAAAATCAAAAACATCAAAAATATTTTCATTTTCTTTTGTTCTTCGTTTTCGAAAAATCAAAAACATCAAAAAGATTTTCACTTTATTTTGTTCTTTATTTTTGAAAATTCAAAACAACAAAAAGATTTTATATTTTTTTTTCTTTAAGAACTTTGTTGCAGATCTTTCTGAACATACGAAGAGGCACATACTTGCAGATCTAAGGTCAGGTAAATGAATCTTACAACTCTTTACATTTTACTTATTTTGAACTAGTTAAGATGTCCCTAGAAGCATGCTGCTGCATGTTGTCCGAAGCCTCCAATGACTCAATGTGTGTGTACAAAAGCCTTAATGAACTTTTCATACGAAGATTTCTTCCCAATCAGGCTTGTATTCACATTAGTCTCCTGAGCTACCTGACTCTTCTCATATGAGTAAAGAGTTTACTGTTTTGTCCAAATATAATAGAGGTACACTTCGTTCCTTCACCAATCTTTTTCATCTAAAATTTCTTTCACAAAGACACATGTCCGAGAGGTCTCTGATCAAACCAATCGAGACTTAGACATATCAACAATCTGTGTTAATGATCTTACATCATGAGACCGTGATGAAAGTGAAACCCAAATTTCTTGCAAATTAAGGAATTGACGAGGAACTATGTTCCAGATTTTACGAAACATTTGTTTCAGTACCTATTTTCAAAACTCCAAATCATATTCATTTCATATGAGTGATCTTGATCAAACATTCGAAACCCACGATGTTTGTTACCCAACAAGATCCAGCACAAATTTTTTTCATGAATATGATTTCCGTGTGAGTTTACTTCGAATCCCAAAGTTACTTTAAACATTTTTCAAAACACACTTGTCACTGACTACACTGGTCAAACAAGGAATTTCTGTTACAATTACTCACCTTATGTTAAGGCTGATATGTAACGAAATTTATTAAGCCACCTATGTAGCCTTACAAAAGATGCCCTTCGAAACTTTTCTACAAGTTTTCGATTGTAATTCACGGGAACATACACAAGCTGTTGATCATCTCTCTTGATGATTAACGAAGCAACCTTTGCCCGGGGTTTAACTGCATTCGTGTCAAATTAAATTTTTGACATCACAAAATCCTAAAATTTTTATTTCATTGTTTCTTGTCTAACTTTCTTTGGAACACCGCACTCACGAAATCCTTGAGGTTCTGAGTAACACCAACTCAGGCTGATGATTTCAAACATCTGGCATATGACTTCGCTTTTCATCCCAAAAGTGAAAGAGCCTAACTTCCATCCGAAAGGGTCCGACAATTACAATTCTCTTGGGGCAAACAAAACAGGCTGTATTTCAATGACGTATGATATCGTGTCCGGGTTTTACAGCGATGGGACAGTTACTTTTTGACGTGTGGCTATTTCTACGGAGTGGTGGTTCGGTTTTCAAGGTGCCACGTCGGCAGTCATTAAATGCACATCTCGCTTTTAATTCAAACAGGAGTGTTACATATAAAAGGGGATTCAAGGGTCTTTTGTCACTTTACGCATTCAAAGATAATTCCCAATTCTCTCTGAATTTTCAAGCTTTCAAAACCCTAACAATGCCGAATACTGCTAATGTCAATGCTGAAACTTCTCAAACTCCAGAAGATATTACTTCCATGCCTATTATGAAGATCCAGGGTACCAACTATCAAGTTGAAGCTGATGTATCTAAGTACCCTGAAGAATTGAAGATGCTTGTGATTGCCTTGAAGAATTCTATTTTATCCAAGGCAATGTTCAATTCTTTCTCTGTACCGATTTCGTGGTTATCTCAGGCGGGATCAACAGCTTCAATCGCTAAAGCCTTTGATGCAGTCACGTTTAACCTAATCAATGACAAGAAGGTTAGACTTACAAAGAAACTCTTCTGTCAGATTCTTGATATCCCAAATTCTCCACCGTATGAGGATTTTACTTATCCTCAAATTGTACACATGTTCAACGAGATGGGACATCAACCACCACTATCCAAAATCAGTGATTTCAAGAAGTCAGGTCTTCCTACGATTTGGAATTTTCTTTTTGGAATCTTTTTACGTTGCTTAAATGGTAGAACAGTGGGGTTAGACAAAGGAAGAATGGAGGTATACGCCATGGTTGCAGGGCTATACTATGATTTACCGGTGGATTATGCTTCGCAGTTATGGAAGGAGTTCAACAAAAGTGTTGACAACACGGACGCTGTACATGGTATTTCGTGTGCAAGATATTGGAGTTTGATCTTGCAGTACTTCTACAACAAAGAGGGTATTTTAGTAGCCAATGACGAAGAAAAATTCACTTTTCATGTATATAGCAGTCCAAAGGAGGTGATTGATGATGCTGATGAGTTCCCAAGTGTTGCTCGTATTCCTGATGCAATGCTAAACAGAGTTGATCCTACAAACTCAGTTTTGTTGGCTTATCTGCAAACAGTAGATACCACAGTGACAACTGGTGTTCTATTGGAAAAAGAGAAGAAGAAATCGAAAAGGGAGAAGAAGAATGAAGCTGGTTCTTCTGCAAAACCGGTGAAGGAAACGAAGCCCAAGAAGTCATCTAAAAAGAAACCCGTAATAGTCGAACAAATTATTCAAACGGATGTGTCTATCGCTGTTAAAGAACCAGTTACTTCACCTACTGTTGAAGAAACCCAAGAAAAAGAAATAATCCCTTCGAAGACTGGGGTTTTTCGTAGATTTAAGATGAGGTCTCAAAAATCTTCACCCCACGTTGTTCGTAAACCACAACATACACATCAAGGTGTATTAATCAGGGAAGTTCCAGCGCCTGTTTCTCCATCATCAAAGAAACGAAGGGCTGAAGATGTGGCAAAACAGTTGACACAAACGAAAACGAAGAAGTCCAGAAAACTTATCATTGCCACTACTTCAACAGAAGACGAAGAAAGAATTCCTGAAACTCCGGAAGCTGATCTTGTCAAAGAAAGTTCGATTCCTGAAGACATAAGTCTTATTTCACCCGAAGTTTCGTATGTCAAGTCATCTAATGAGGAGACACGAACTTCTGACATCACTGTAGACGTATCTAATACGGATACAAATGTTAACATGGGTGAAGAAGGTGCGAAGACTGATGCTCAAGGTAATCTTAATGTCACTTCTGATATTATCGTATCTTTACCTCCAGTAACTTCTACAACTGATTCACCCACCTTCAACAACATAATCAATACCCCTTTCACTTCCATCTTTTCTTGACAATCTACTAATCCACCCAAACCTACTTCACCTGTCGATGATACAATGATGTTGGAGAATGAAACTGATAACGAAGGTTTTGGAGGAACTTTTGAAGATCTAAAGTTTGATGAAGAAGAAGAAAATTTTCCAGATCATATGTTGATGACCATGAAGCAGTACAAAATTTTGAATACGAAGTTGAATGCTATCATTCAATCTCAAGCTGATTTTGGGGGAGGTTCATCAGTCTCATGTGTGGAAGTTGATACTATGTTAAAGATGATGGAATCACAGATAATCAGCAAAGTCTCCGGAATGGTGAAAGATTTTGAGTCCGTTATTTTGGAGAAGGTTGACTACACTGATCAGAATAACGAACTTCGTGTTAAATCTCAACGATCTGATTTTATGGGTGAGGTCAAGGATCTGAAAAGCAAAACAAAAGAACGGCACGTTCTTTTTGTTCAAGAAGTTAAGAAGGTACGCGAAGATGTCAACATGCAAATTCGTGAACTTCGTGAAGACATGCAGAGAGAAGTTCAAAGTGTTCAACAAGGTTATACTTCAATCCATCAGAAGGTTGACATTATTTGTGACGCTGTCACCAAATTTGTCAAATTATACGAAAGCATGAGTCCTCAACTTACTCGTCTTTCTGAATTGGAGAACAAGAATTTTAGCGAGTTGATTGTTTTGTTAAAAGAGTTGAAGGAGTTGTCTGTGAAACCAGTGTTCACTTCGTTTATCACTCCAGAATTTTTATCTCAAAAATTCATCCAGTTCGAAGCTATTCTTCACAAACAATTATCTCCTCTTACTCGCATTTCAAGTCTTCTTCCAACAGTATCAGATGCCCCACCTGCTTTCACAGGGGTGCAAGGGGGAGAAAAGATAGATGAATCTAAGAAGACTGGTGAAGAAGTAAAGGCGAGTAAAGAAGATTCGAAGGTGGTGGGAAAAGTGTTTCCTTCGAAGATTCCAACTACAAAGTCTGTTATTGTATCTGCTGGTTCAGTTACTTCAACTGTGGTCACAACGGTTCCGATGACCAGATCAATTATTAAAGGTGTTGTGATTGAAGAAGCTGCTGGAAGTGCTTCGAAATCAAAGATTGTGGTGGGAGAGTCTGAGTCTAAAGATAAAGGTAAAGCCAAGATCATAGAAAAGACTAAGGAAGAAAAGAAGGCTGAAGTGGATGCGGAGTTGGAAAGGATGAGGCATATTCAAAGTGTTATGGCTCTTCGTGCACAAGACCCTGTGGGTTTGAAAAAAGGAGATCCTTCGAAGCAATACAACTATGAAACAGTTGAGGCAAAAGTCATGTTTGATCATATGTATTCATTCGAAAACGTGCCAAAACAGAGTTATGTGGTTTCAAACACTGATGCAAGTCAGCTTGACTTTCCTATAAATGAAATGATGTTCATCATGCCTCAGTTTAAAGCAGAAATTATGTGTAAAGACAAAGAAGAAGGGAAGAAGATAAAAATTCGTTTTCATTCAGTGTTGGCGAAAGCACCTGAAGAAGTCTGGTCACTGTTAAAAATCAAGAAAGTTATAAGCATCAAAAGAGACGTGGTCTTCGAAAAAGTTATTCAGAATCTCAAATACACAGTGATCAGATCAAATGGAAAAGTTTATGAGTTTACCATTGCTGATTTTCCGATAATGAACTTGTATGATCTTATACAAGTTGCATTAATCCTGAAAGACAAGTCATTCTCTTTTCTACAAGAAACAGAGCCAGATGTTTTCCAACTGGGAGTCAAACACATCAAGATCTTTATTGAAAATTATTTTGAGTGTCTTGCTCAAACTGATGTGGAATTGGCTACTGCGAAAGGTATTGAAATTACTGCACCAATGGCTCCTACGAAGAAACAAGTAGATCTGAAGAAATATGAAGATGGTGAAATCTGCTTAAAACCATTGGGGATTGTCTTCGCAGGAAAAGACAAAGCTGGTAGAGGAAAGCGGTTCTTGTTCCAAACGTACGAAGTGGAGCGATATGCAACTTCTCAGTATACGAACTTAATTGTTCCTATGAACCAATGCAGGAAGAATAATGAAGGAGACAAGAAGGAGATTAAGAAGGTCATTGCATGGTACACAGAGATACGAAGAGTGATGATGTATTCAATTCAACTGCTTACAAGTTGAAGACTCCGACTTTGATTACAAAGGGGGAGATTGTAAGGGTAAATAGATTTGTAATTAGTCGAAGGGTTTCATGTCTTCGAATGTACTGAGTCTTCGTATCTTATGTAATCTATTTTACTAGGGCATTGTATTCAAAGCTTAACGCATAGTCCTTAGTATATTTTTTGTACGCTTTCCTCTCCTATAAATAGGAGTGTTTACTAGAGTCAGGGACACGAGTCTTTACAGTATTGTCATTTGTACTCTGTAAAACTTGAGAGCGTAATAGAGCTGAAACAAGATCATATTTACATCTGTGTTCAAATCTCACAATCCTACTTTGATCATTAAACTCTGATTCATTTCATACTCGATTCATTGTTTCATCAATCGGGCCCCGCCTAGCATCGAGCCACGCTCGGTATACTGATCTGTCAGTCATCGGGCCCCGCCCGGTATACATATAAACATATAATCATACAACAAATGCGATAATCACAAAGATAATAGCATACAAAATAATTATCAGGCCCCGCCAGGCATCGAGCGTTGCCCGATAAGCATACAAGCACATAACACATGCAAGAGTCACACAGACATCTAGCATCCTAACATAATAAACCACGTGTCCGTATTGGTGCCTTCGACCCGCTAAACAACAGTGAGGAAACTCACCTCTAGCTGTTGAATCACTCAACTGATTCTTTGACTGTTGGCCCAGAAAAATCCTCGCGCTATCAAAATCCATAACATCCAATTATTAATTGGATTCTGACCCATAACCAAAAGTCTAAGCTATTTGGCCATAACTAGGTTAAAAGACAATTTTACTCTTTATCTAAGTTTTCCCAAAGCCAAGGCCAAACTCAACTATTCAAAAGGCACAAATCCTAAAACCCAATTTATGGTCGAATCCAAGGAAGCCCAAAATGCTAGCCCTAAGCACAAAATAGAGGTCTAAAGGACCAACCGGGGCCAAACTTTTAAATCCAACTATGGCCCAAAACCGAAAATGGCCAAGCGCAAAATAGCCTCTGTTGAGTACATGGGGCGTACTCAGCTCGTATGCCCAATGTACTCCCCTGTCCTCAAGACTTCTTCATTCATCACTTAAACAGTTAAGACTTTTCTCCAAACTCTGACATCTGGTCCCTAAGTGTGACTTATCATATAAAGTTGGCAACTTTATATACATGTATGACTTAAGGGACTCAAAAGCTCAAAAAGAGCTTAACAATGGTCTTAATACATGCATGGATCAATATTCACCAAAAAGTTGACATTTTTATGAACATGGGGACTAAATGGAGCTAAGATCTAGCATCCATTGCCTTTGGAGTAGATCAAAAGCTCACATTTAACACAAAAGACTCAATAGTGCACAAAATACCCCCATAAACTAGATCTAACATATATGATCATCAAGGTGTGAGCTTTTTACCTCAAAAATCTTGCAAATGAGAAGCTAGCCATGGATCTACAAGCTCAACGCACTCCTTCAAGTGTTCCTCTTCTTCTTCTCCTTCACAAAACACCAACAAACATTCTTTCAAGCTCAAAACTCACCAAATCACTCTAGGGCTTCGTTTTCTGGGACAAGGAGGATGGAGGCTGGTCAATAGAGGTCCAAGATGGGTTTTAAGACATTTAAAAAGGGCACAAACCCTAAAATTAGGGTTTTCCCCAGCCTTACGTACGCCATGCGTACTCCACGTACACCCCGCGTACGTGGGTCATATCCGCGATCAGGCATCGGGCTAGTACGCCAAACATACCACTTAGTACACCCCGCATACTAGCTAAAGGACCAAAATGAAAGGTTTTTCATAAAGGGAGTTAAAAGTGAAATGCGAGTGTTACATAGATGGCATGATTAAGGCCAAGGCATTTGGAAGAAAATGGGGAAAATCAACAAGGAAGGACCAAGCCGACCCTTGTATAAGAGAAAGGAAGAAAGGAAGCCTCCAATGGTTGTTAGCCAAGAAGGATACTTGGGAAGATTTCCCTTGTGCTGTAACTGTGTACTGCACCATCTCGGTAGTTGTGAAGATTTCAAATGCAAGGAGTGTGGAAAGACAAGACATATTGCAGATGCCTGCAAGAGTCACCAAATCCAGTAAAGGAATACTGGAAATAATAGAAATAGCAATGTAAGGGAAAGGAAACCCCACAAAAATAGTTGTAAGATTTTTCCGAGCATAAAGGAATCCTCGAAGTTTAATGTTTTAAAGAGTTCTTTTTAATATTAAATTTAAAATGATTAATTAAAACATAGAAATCCCTCCAGAAATCCTTAACCAAAACATGATAGAAATTTTAGGTTTCATATAAGTGTAAAACAGGATCAGGTAGGATTTCAATAAGGTAAATGTTAGTTGCTAACGATGAAGTTAAAAAATTAGAAGTAGAAAACTAAAAAGGAAATTTAGTTAATCGACTTCATTTATAAGAAACTGGTCTCCCCGTTTAAAGTTTAGCTAAGACTTGAATTTCAAGGATGAAATTCCTAAAACAAGGGGAGAATGTAATAATTGAGTGTTTTCCGTCATCAATTGTTACTAGAAGTTAGGATCGACTCATAATGATAAAAACTTCCCATATTGAAGGATAACATGGAAAGTTAAGTCGAAAACAAAGTAATCATAAAATTAAAATGGTTAGTGTATTTGGAAAATACACAGCCTAGTGATCCCAAAAATATAAACTTCGATAAAATCTAACTCTGATTGGAAGAGTTGTGATTTTATGACGAATAGAAACCAAACACATTAATATCGCTAATAACGTCAAAATGGCAAAAACAGATTGGTTGAGTTTCGGCTAACACTACAAAAAAAATCTGTAGTATAGCATGAGATAATTAAGAACTTTGAAAGGAGGAAGGGCAAAAATAGAAGTCGTATGAAGGAGATATGATTTTTATAAAATATAAAAATGTTGGTTAAAATGAAAGTTAAAATTCGACGACGCAACCTAAAGGAAAGTTGTAGTTCTTGGAAAGAGCTACACAAATATATAAAGAGGGTAAGAAACCAAGTTCAGATGAAGAAAATATGAATTTTAAAAAAGAATTAAGGGTGTGCGTCAATGTGCGTGCCATGCCTGTCTTGCACATCTGACCCCCAGATTCGTTGGAGATTTGGAAACGTGGACCACCAGAAGGGTGACACATGGCAAGATTTGGATGGGCCATGAAGCGAGTGCACACCACACAGGAGAGTGTTTGGCGCACACCACCACTACAAATAAAGGTGCTTCCTTCCTGATTTTTTTCATCTCAAACCAATCTCCAAACACACACACACACACACACACTCTCTCTCTCTCTCTCTCTCTCTCTCGATACTTTGATACCCTCTCGATGACAAGAGACTCAAGTTGTAGCGGTTCGGTTGATTCTCGATATGCTACTAGAGTGAGTTCACAATCCCTATTTTACTGTTTTAATTGTTTTTAGGGGATATATGCTTATCAAATGGTTTTATAAATGTCAAATTATTTTCTAATAACCTAGATGCATTAGGTTAGTATAACTGTAGATAGTATGCCTAGTTTTAACCTAGGATCTTATGCCTAAAGGTTATTATACCCAATAATCTAGGAGTAGGTGTTACCTAGATGTTATAATGGCTAAATCCCTATGAAACCTTAGTACCTAGGAGTTATGTTAGACAAGATTTAGGATATGCACAGTATATAGTTGTTACTCTGCCCAAATATCCTGTTAAAATAAACATAATTAGGATATATATATATATATATATATATATATATATATATATATATATATATATATATATATATATATATATATACACACACACACAAACACACAAAAAGATAATTTGATGATATATACCTAGGAGACGTATATACAAGGATAGTGTGATATATATATATATATATATATATATATATATATATATATATATATATATATATATATATATATAGAGAGAGAGAGAGAGATATAAAATATAAAAGCCTAGGGTTAATGTGTTAGTGAGTTGGTTATTCATCCAAAAGCGTTGATTAAATTCGATGTATCCGCAATACCTATAATCATTAGTCTTGCGAGAGCTAGGATGTTATGTATAGATCTATACGGGGCCATGACAACCCACCTGCGATTGCTAGCTACAATCCCGGCGGGATACCTTCCATATAAGTTGCTATTCGACGTTCGATGAAGCGTCGTGATTTGGTGTACATTTACGGTCATATCGCCGATTACAGGGGCTCACGATAATACATTAAAAATTGCCTTAGAGTGTAGATTACCATTAGGGATGCTTGGTATAGTAATTAAAATACGTTAGGATCTAGATATCCCAAATAGATAGTAAATTAAGATTAAGAAAAGATATCCTAATTAAAATATGTTAGGATCGTTAGATATCCTAAAAAGATAGTAAATTACGATTAAGAAAAGATATATTAATTAAAATACATTAGATGTCATAAAATGATAGTAAATTAGGATTAATAAAAGATATCGTAATTAAAATAAATTTGGATCGCTAGATATCCTAAAAAGATAGTAAATTATGATTAATAAAAGATATCGTAATTAAAATACGTTGGGATAGTTAGACATCCTAAAAGATAGTAAATTATGATTAATAAAAGATATCTTAATTAAAATATGTCAGGATCATTAAATATCTTAAAAAGATAGTAAATTAGGATCAATATAAGATATCGTTATTAAAATACATTAGGATCGTTAGATATCCTAAAAAGATAGTAAATAATGATTACTAACAGATATCATAATTAACAGACGCTAGGATCGTTAGATATCCTAAAAAGATAGAAAGCTAGGTCAATAATTAAGAAAGGTTTTCTCAAAGAAATGGATTTTTAAAGAGATTCAAAAATAAAAACTCACGCACTCACCAACATTATGTTGACTTTCAAAATGCATGTATTCTCAGGTTAGTAAGGGTGGTGCTCTTTATACCGTCACACTGCTCGGTGTTTCTGCCAAAGGCCGGGCATGGGGTGTGACAATTTTTTTTTGAAAGTGTCGTATGATAGAGTAGAGTTCAAGGATTCCAAAAACCCGAACGGATTAATTTTTTGAGTTGTAGAACTCTAGGAAATCACGTTTAAAGTTCGCGTCTAAATGACTCGAAACGTCCGAATTTTCGACTTTTGCAAATATTTTCGCTAAAAATATTTCAGGTATGGAATTAAATATGAGATTATAGTATAAGTCCAAAAACGCTCTCGAAGTTCTCATCTAAGGTGTGCAAGCGGATAGACATGATTTTAGCAGTTTAAAGAAAATCAGTGTTTTATTGGTTTGTTTTCTTATAATGGTCGTATCTTTTGCATACGAACTCAGTTTTGGATATTCTTTATATTTTTGAAAATAGGGGAACATGTACTACGAGAATAGAATGTTTGCTTCGCTCACAACTTCTTAATACGAATTTTCAGTTTTTTCAGACGTATTAACTAGGGTTACAGTTTGAGTTGTTTGATTCGTTTGAGATTTTCCACAAATGGAAGTAAGATACCATTTCATATCTTATAATAGTTGTAATGACACTATATATTTTTCAAAAGATTCATTAAAATCAACAGGTGAAATTACAAGGAGATTTGTGGAAAACTAACTGTCTACCATTTTACACCTAAATTCTGAGATGTCACATGAGCGCTCTATCTACTTTAGGCCTTGCGAGGCGGGCCAATACACTTTAGGCTCAGGAGAGTGGTCCATGTATACTGTAAGCCTTGTGAGGTGGTCCAGATAGAAGGAAGGCTCATTCTTGCATGCATTGTGTTTGTAATTGTTGTGTGTGTGCTATTTTAGGGAACTACTAAGCTTTGGCTTACAGTTTTGGATTTCAATGTTTCAGGTACTTCTAAGGCATAATCATCCACATCATTCAGGACTTTTATATTTTGAGAGATTTATTGACACTATGATTTATCTTGATGTTTAGGAAAACAATGTTTAATTGACTTATGGTTTTATGAAAATGGTTTTGAAAATCATAAACTTTTACTATGGTTTTTGGGACATTACAATCTAGTTCACGTCAGTAGTGTTGTTCAAACGATTCGTTTTTAGGTGGTGTGTGTTTTCAGCTTCATTGTAGAGATTGTTGTTGACATCCTACACGTTGTATTCAGGTGAGTTTTCTCACTGTATTGCTTATGACATGGTTGCTATAACATTATTGTACGCTTAGTTAGACACATAGCATATTTCTTATGTACTTGTATGTTATGCTGGCTGAAATAGGATTGTCGGTTGAAATAGACATGTTGGTTTGAAAAATACCACTTCGGCTGAAATAGGCATGTTGGTTGAAATAAACATGTCAACTGAAATAGGTCAGTTGGCTGAAATAAAACTATTGGCTTAAAACATACTATCAGTTGAAATAGGCCTATCAATTGAAATAGAAATGTTTGTTGATACAAACATGTTAGTTGAAATAAACATGTTATTATCATACTTAGTTATTTGTGTTATATGTGGTATTCTCGAAAATTCACTAAGCCTTATCTTATAGTTGTGGATTAAAAGTTTTTAAGGTATTTCATAAGATTATGGGAAAGGTGTAACACTCGATTCCTGACTTGGGTATTTGGTGGATGTGTTTGCAAAACCGTCTATTGGAAGATTTCGTGTTTCCAAGATTAATAAATTGTATCATTCGAGTTTTGATTACATTTTTCTTATACATTTATTGGTAGTTTTATATTCAAATGGAAAATTGACGGTTGGGGTGAAGCACGAAGCCATTAATCGTATTTGCTAAAATCTAGAATCTGGATGATTTGTGTGATGACACAACACTGTAGCAAAGGGATCGCGATGCAGTTTCGGGCGTAGTGGGTTGATCATGTTTTTAGGGTTTGTGGAGTATTTAAAAAGCTTTAACCCTAGGTTTCGTCATTCTCTTCTTCTTCAACCTGCAGAATGTCATTAGAGAGAAAGCTACCCTCGTTGAGTGTTGTGCGCTCATTCCTCCTCCTTGAGCCATATTTGTTGTTTATTTTGGGTATTTTGGTGATGAAAACAAGAAAAGTTCTGCTTGGAAGCATGAATCTTGTGGATCTCTATCATCTCTAATCTTCTAGACCCTTGTAAGTTACAAAGATCCTTTTATTTTTGTATTTCAACTTTGGATCTTTAAGACAATGGTGTTTTAGTTAACGTTGTAGCGTTTTGGTCCCGTTATTGGTTTGATATTTGCAGTTTGGGAAACCCCATGATCTAGGAATCATGTTTGAATTTAGATATGTTGTTTTAATGGAATGGAGAATGCATACAAGAGTCTTCTTCACTCTATGCATGAAGAAACTGGGATCTTGGAGTTTTAAGAAACTATTATTTTAGATCTAGTTAGATTGGGGTGTTTGAGTGGATAAAGTTGGAAACCTTATCCATTAAGACATTACTTAGATCTAGATCTAAAAATGCTAAGCTTGGACTTAACGCTTTAAGTCGTCTTGAAATTGCTGAAACATAGGAAACTCGACGTGGTTGTCTAGGGTCACAACACAGTTTTTAGGTTTTCTGGTGAGCATCTGTTTAAGTGAAAGATACACGACTGCTTTGTCTTTTACTGACCATGATGCGACCAATGAGTGGCTTGTGGCATGATGGTTGGTGGACGGTTGACCGTTGACCATTGACTTTTTGACTTGTTTGACTTTTGGTCAAACTTTGTTAGAAATGAGTGTTTGACTAAGGTCTGTTCTAGGTTTGCCATTAGGTATCGGGTGTTAATTATCTTTGTGCTAAGGGTTACGGTTGAGCTTCTGTTATTTAGCTTATGTGAGTTTTCTCACTATACTAAATACTATAGTATGTATCCTTGTGTGTTGGGATCTGTTTAGACAGTAGTATGTGGTTAGGCATGTAGACTCATAAACTCACTACTACATAATTGATTAAAAAACTCGGTTAAAAGCATCATATAACCCGGTTTTCAACCGGGTCTCATGTAGGGCGAGTCCTATGCAGAATTTTTTAAAGAACCCGGTTTTAAACCGGGTCTTAAAAGGAAAAATAAAACACGGTTTATATTAATAGAACCGGGTCATATTACATTTAAACAATAAGTCGAAGTACTTTTATGGACAAATAGAGCCTGGTTTCAGATTTGGAACCGGGTCTTTTTATATTTTTTATATTTTTTAATATCATTTTATTATCAAATAGCTTACAATTGTAACATTGATAATTTCGAATTTAAACCACATACATAGATCCTCAATTCCTCTTTTAAAACATCTAACCTAGCATATCAAACTTCATGAGTATTTGTTGCAAGTAACCAAAACTATTGTTGAAAATAGTGACCTCCTGTTGCTGAACTATGATAATGATTCAGCTGATTGTTACTGCTAATTTTGATCTTTTGGCTTAAGCTAGCAAAACTTTGTTCTATCCAAATTCTCCAAAAAAGAACATGAGAACAATTTGTTAATATTAAGGCTAAAGACACAGTGATTTAAATCACCTATTTATTATCAACAACGTCCACAGATTCTTAATCGAATTCATCATCGAGTGGCTATGCTTATAAAGTTGGAACCAACATGTAAGTATGATGCTTAATTTGAATTATATAAAAAAAATGAAGAGAAGGAACTACCGTAAAATGATCTCGAGATCTTTAGCTTTCATTTTGACATGTTCTTTGAATGTATCAAACTTCTATTCCATCGAGTGGCCACCCTTGGCTGTTAAAAAGAAAGAAAGAATTTCATGATAACCACTTTAATATTTCATCCAATCAACTACGAAGTCCTACAAAAATATTGATTTATAATCTTTTTGAAATAAGATTATGTGTGAACTACATAAGAGTTGATGACAACACTCATTCATTATTTTGTCAGGACCCGGATCAACTAAAGAAACATAGGGTTGAATCAAATCCCTCAAACGTAACGAGGGTAACTAATCCTACAACAGTGGCTCTCAAGGACTTTTTCAGATGCATAAATGACCAAAACTCAAGATATAAACGTTATCTTAACTAATACCATTATGGATCAAAGGCAGGAATTTACGTTTTCCATGAAAGAGAATTTGTGGAGTCCTGATTCCTGCATAACAAGAAAACCAAACATATAAAGAACAAACTCATGATAAACATGAAAAAAGAAATATAAAAAACTGAAAAAAAAAACTATTCTTTTGGCCTGCTATTGCTTATACAAGGAAATCAAAAAGGCATTTAAGTTGTCATTGAGCTTTTAATTGAACATTTTCTCTCCCCTCAAGGAATGAAGATATCAACCGATCAATGAAGTTTAATGCTAAGAAAAGGCATTTGTATCATACTACATCAACTTACAAAATTAAGTCATTGTTGAGATGTGATAGTGTTAAGATCACAAGATGATGCATATAGTCTTTGGCAATTCCATATAAAGCAAATTCATTCTCGATCTGCAATCATAATTTTCACCTTAGAACTGACATGAACTCAAATAAGATAGAGCTACATGCCTACATCCTACATCAGGAGATTGGAAACATAACACATTATTTTCTATTGACAAGTATCATCAACATATAAAACTTCACTCAGCAAATAAGAGGAGCTTCCAAAATATCAATTCATAAAGTTCTATCAGCAGAGCTAAATAAAAGCTTTTGCAATGAATTCTAAACACTTACCAAAAATGAACACCACTTTATAAATATAGATAATTAATATAGTGTAGATTTCATATTTACCACACTGTCCAACTGTGAAAATAACAAATAAAAAATCATGGTACCTCAAGAAACTATAGATCAGCATCTCAATTCAATTTCTAGGCACACAATTAAACAATCTAAATACAAATATCTTTAATTGAAGGATACTAAGCGGACTAATCCAAAATCTGTAACATTCAAATTTTGGAAATCAAGTTTTAAGCTAAAAATGAACATACATCAGCAATAAAAGAATAGTAACTAAACCTTTCTGGAAGATTAGATGTTAAGTTACAAGGTATCATTTTTGGTGATACTCGGAAGAGTCTGATGGTTCATAACTATAGAACAATGTGGAAGGGGAAAGGCATTGACGAATGTGGTGGTCCGGCAACAAAGAGGTAGTGAAAACGGAAAAGATTCAGTAAAACTTTTTGGCAAAAGTCTCATTTTCCAAGTGACTAGAAACAAAGTAAAGCAAACCATGTTAACATCAAGCTGAAAAAAATACCCACCAACAACAAATTGCACCTAAAATCTATAAATCCAAAAACAAACAGTGTACAAAGAGGCCTTAGAGCATGATATAAGTGCTACCGTGTGCCGGCCATTGTTAAATATATTGGAACTCTTCCGAACTGAATCAAACATCAACACTGATAACATTGTCATATAATTATAACAAAGAGAAATTACAAGGGTTCTCAGAGAAAAGCATAAAGACTACAAGGAATAAAGCGTATATAAATACTAGCTAGACAGAAACCCTAATGGGCTAGAGACAAAAGGGCCCATAAACAAGCGGGCTAATAATATATAGACTAACATCCCCCCTCAAACTCACAATGCCGCAACAATAAGCATTGAGAGTTTGTCACATAAGAACCGAAACCGAGAAGCCGATAAAGCCTTCGTAAAAATATCTGCAAGCTGCAAGGTTGATGAAACAAATGGAAGCGAAATGGTCCCAAGCTGCAGGTGATGACGAGTAAAATGACAATCAATCTCAATGTGCTTCGTCCGCTCATGAAAAACAGAATTCTTCGCAATTTGTATGGCACTTTTATTATCACAATGCAAGGGAGTAGGTGAAGAAATTTAAACTCCCATATCCGCAAGCAGCCACCGTAACCAGATAATCTCGCATGTAGTTACAGCCATAACATGATATTCAGCCTCTGTGGAACATCTAGAGACAACATCTTGTTTCTTGCTCTTCCATGAAATAAGAGACTCTCCAAGAAATACACAAAATCCAGTGGTAGACTTACGATCATGACGATCACCATCCCAATCAGCATCACTATAGGCACGTAACTCAATAGAAGACGTCGAGGGAAACAAGAGAGTCTGAAACTGAGTGTCACGAAGATATCTCAGAATACGAAGAACAGCTCCCCAATGAATAGAGGTAGGTGCATTAACAAACCGACTGACAACACGAACAACATGAGCAATATCTGGACGAGTGACTATGAGATAAACCAAACTTCCCACCACAGTGAGATAAAGATTCGGATCAGACAAAGGAACACCATCAGTAGGAGAGTATCGTGCATTGGTTTCAAGAGGGGTATCAACAGTCCAATTGTCAGAAAGTCCCGCCTGTGTAAACAAGTCAGATATATATTTAGTCTGGGAAAGAAGGTACCCTTTCTTAGACTGAGCGACCTCAATACCCAAGAAATAACGCAACAAGCCCAAATCCTTCATAGCAAATCGACGAGCTAGATCATGCTTCAAAGACTCAATACCACCATGGTCATCACCTGTAATAATCATGTCATCCACATATAAGGACAGAAGAATCCGTCCTGCACTTGAGCATCTAACAAACAGAGCAGAATCGTGATTACTCTGGACAAATCCAAGAGAGGTAATCAATGTGGAGAATTTCTCAAACCAAGCACGAGGGGCTTGCTTGAGCCCATACAAAGCTTTGTGAAGCCGACAAACCTCGCCCGGTCGGTGCTGAATTCCTGGAGGAGGGGTCATATAAACCTCTTCATGAAGGTCGCTATTCAAAAAGGCATTCTTGACATCCATTTGAAAGATCTTCCACTGTCGAACGGATGCAACTGCAATCATAGTGCGAACTGTCGTCATCTTTGCAACTGGGGAAAATGTCTCCTCGTAGTCAAAACCATACTGTTGGGAATACCCTTTTGCTACAAGTCTAGCCTTATATCGTTCAACAGAGCCATCAGATTTTGTTTTTATCTTGTACACCCAACGACAACCTATCGTATGTTTCCCAGGAGGAAGAGAAACCAAATCCCATGTATGAGTCTGATGAAGAGCAGTGAGTTCTTCAGCCATAGCATTCTGCCAAAGAGGATCTGAACCAGCTTCTCTATATGATTCAGGTTCAGACAGATGATGGATGCTTGCTATAAATCAAGCAAACGGTCCTGAATATGTAGAGTAAGAAAAATCTGGTAGCTTGGTGGACTTGATAGGACGAGAAGATCTCATGAGGGGTGGTGGTGGAGGAGGATCCTCAACTTCAATAATCGGAGGATCAGGCTCAGGAACAGGTGGAGTCGAGGCACCCTCTGAAGAAGTGGGTGTGTCATGTACTGAGGGATCATGTGGCATAGATGAGTCTTGAGCCTCTATATCTTCATTAAAAGGATCAATACGCAGAAGATAAGACTTTGTTACATTATGGGCTGTAGCAGGAATCGAGTAGAAAGGAATACGTTCCAAAAAAGTAACGTGCCAGGAAACATATAACTTCTGACTCACAGGATCATAGCAACGGTATCCTTTCTGACCAATACCATACCCCAAAAATACACAAATAGCAGATTTCGGCCCCAACTAGTTCCTTTCAACATGAGGACGAAGAACAAAACAAGTACATCCAAAAACTCGTAAGGAAGAGTAGTCTGGTAGATGACCATATAACTTCTCAAAAGGAGATATTCCTGAATTCAATGAAGTAGGGATACGATTAATCACATACACAGCAGTTAGGACTGCTTCTCCCCAAAAGGCAATGGGGACCTGTGCAGACAGAAGCAATGAGCGGGCAGTCTCAACAATATGACGATGTTTTCGTTCTGCCACACCGTTTTGCTGAGGTGTGTCAGTACACGAAGACTGGTGTATGGTACCATCAGAAGCAAGTAACTGAGTGAAATCATTAGAGGTATATTCACCCCCTAAGTCACACCTGAAGCACTTAATCACAGCCGAATGTTGAGTTTTAACAAGAGCTCTAAAATTGTTGTAAATATCAAAGAAATCAGATCTGCGTTTCATAAGATAAACCCATGTATATCGAGTATAATCATCTATAAAAGATACATAATAGGTTGACCCATCCTTTGTGGATACTGGTGCAGGACCCCACACATCAGAATGAATAATATCAAAAGGAGCAGTAGAAGAAGACATACTTTTATTGAAGGGTTAAGCAGAAAATTTTGCTAGTTTGCAACCACTACAATCTGAAATATCACAAGAGTTTAAATGACCCAAAACACTACTAGATGCTAAGAAATTCAAACGTGATACAGACACATGTCCCAAACGAGAATGCCAAAGATAAAACTCAGACGACAAAGGACTCAAACAAAAAGAAGATAAATCAATGATGGAAGCAGCAATAGCAGATACTTTGAGGACCTCCAAGACATATAGTTCCCCCACCCTACGGCCGATCCCAATCACCTTCTGGGTGTGTTGATCCTATATAACACAGACAGAATCAGAAAAGAACAGCCATATACCAGACTTGCATAACTGACTGACTGAGGCAAGGTTCAAAGTAAGTTCGGGAATGTAATAAACATCAGGAAGAGTGATATGAGAAACAGATACAGACCCAACACCCTCAACTAGCATAAATGTATCACTAGCAGACTTAACAAAAATAGATGACACTTGCGACAAAGAAGTAAATGATGACAAATGAGGAGTCATATGATGGGTTGCACCAGAATCTAAAATCCACAAAGATGAGGGAATACCTGAAGTGCCAGATGAAGAAGGACCAGAATGAGACATAGATGCAGACATGGCAGTGGGATTAGAAGCCAAATACTGTCTAAAGCTCTCAAAAACCTTGGGATCCAATGCAGATGGTGGCATATGTCCAACAGATTCTGTGTCAACTGGTGGAACAGCAGCAACAGCAAACTGTGGAGGACGAGGGGTCCATGGAGGAGTACCAGAGGAACGCGACTGAAACTTCTGTTGACCAGACCTATTTTGTTGCCCTGACTGAGGTTGACCAGATTTACCCTTGTTGACTAACAATGGACACTGAGCTTTCCAATGATTCTTCTATTTGCAGAATACACACTCATCATAAGCGACTCTTGAAGTTTGTTGAGACTGACTGTAGGAGACAGCAAGCACAGCAGGAGCGGGAGTTCTTCCCTCCTAGAACTGAAGACCTTCAAAATCAGAACGCAAGGCCATCAAGAACTGAACCAAGCGTTGTTCTTCCCTCCTAGAAATGTAAGGCTCAAAATCTTTTAACTCTTTAGATTCAGTAAGAGCCAATTGATCCCAAAGATCAGACATAGCAGCATAGAAATCTTGAATGCTCTGGTCATTATGTTGAAGGGCACGAATATCATATTCCAACTGGTATTGTTTAGCAAAATTGGACTGAGTATACAGTCTCTCCAAGTGATTCCAAACTTCCTTTGTTGTGTCATACTTAGCCAACTGCATACCAATGGATTGAGTAACAGAGTTATTGATCCAAGTAATAACCTTGGAGTTATCAGTCTCCCAAGCATCAAGCAACATATCAAAATTCTCAGTTTGAGGCACTGAGGGTTTGGCTTTAGTCCCAGTGACATAGCCCCACATATTCTTCCCACGAAGGAAGTTCTTCATAACGTAACTCCAATACGTATAATTCTTTGCATCCAAACGAGTACTGATTGACTGAAGGGAATCATCCTTTCCAGTCATGTTGATAGTGAATGAATAACCACAATGACAATATAACAATCTGAGAATGAAAGGAGTAACAAACCAGCAGAAGCAATCACTTGAATAACGAATCAACAACAATTACGAACCAACAACAACAACGAACCAACAGTAGCAACGAACCAACAGCAACAACGAATCAACAGTAGCAATGAATCAACACATCAAAAAAAAAAAAAACGAATACCAGTGATAATGAACGAAAACGGCATGCTTCAGTAACCCTAGATGACTGCTACAAATGACTGCTACATATGACTGCTACAAAGACTTCTAACAACGTATCAAACCTCCGCTCTGATACCATGATAACATTGTCATATGATTATAACAAAGAGAAATTACAAGGGTTCTCAGAGAAAAGCATAAAGACTACAAGGAATAAAGCGGATATAAATACTAGCTAGACAGAAACCCTAATGGGCTAGAGACAAAAGGGCCCATAAACAAGCGGGCTAATAATATATAGACTAACAAACACAAGTAGATCTGAATCAAAATTCCAAAAAAAACCCCAAACGAGGTTTAGAAAGTATAAGAAACAGAGAAAGAACACAATCTTGAATGAAAATGGGAAAACGACGATGGTGTAGACGGAGGCGGAGGAGGACTCCACTGCGTAAACTCAACCAAGAGATAGGGTATCATTTTGGGGAAAGTAATGTACTGTATTTAATTTATTTACGAATTTAGAATATAAATTTATAGTTCGTGTATGACACAGGAGCGGGAAATTTTGGGAGAGTGGAGGGAAATAAAAATTTAACCTTGGTTTTTTAAGGAGAATAAAATAAATCCAAAAAATATCTTTACATAAATCCCGATTTCTTTCGGATAAACGGGTCGCATACTTTTTTATATTAAAAAACCCGGTTTCTATAAGATATATAACCCGATTTTTTTTAAAACCAGGTCCTATATGATGGGTCCTATGTGCCATTTTGTAGTAGTGGACTGTTACCTGTGATGTTGAGTTTGCTTTTTATCTGTAATATGTATATGTCTACAAATTTTGTGATGGACTGAGGCGGTCCAACTTTATGCTAAAGGCCAAGATGCGAGCAAATCAACTGTATGCTGAAGCCAAAGGGTGAGTTGATAACAAGATCAACAATAAGTGTTATGAGTCTAGACATTCCTAAGGGGCGAGTTGATGTCAATATCAACTATAATTTTGTGAGCCTAGTTACTCGTTGGATTCATACGTACGTGGGGTTGATTTGGACCCATTGCTGTTATATATATTGTCATATGTGATGTTTTGTGGAACCCACGAAGATTTGCCTTACAGTTGTGGATTAAATGTTTTTCAAGTACTTTATCAGTTCGTGGGGTTACGAATGTGTATCCGTAGACACAGATTAGCAATCTTATGATTAGAGATTTCTCCTATCTCTTCCCTATAACTCGGATTTTAGTTATGGCTTATGAATAAATGGCTTTGCCTTGGATGCATCTTTATGGAAATGTGTGTTTATTCTATTTTGAAAATGAAAATTTTAATTAAAAAATCAAAACATTACAAGTTGGTATCAGAGCCCTGGTTTGAGAGATTTGGATGAACACTTATGGGATTCCAAACTCAAACTAAGGATCCGAGAAATTATCACAAACATTTTGAATTAAATATTTACAAAAGGAGAAAGGAGTTGCGATGTGCATAGTCAGTCGGAACTCGAACATAAATGTGGTTCTCAAAATATCCATAATTGATATATATATATACTGATATGTGAACTGTTAAAATTGCATGCTAGTAAGTAGTCTAAGGATCTTTCATTAACATCATGTTGGAATTGTTTGATATTTAAGATGTCTTGTAGCCAACATATTGTCTAGTAGATGATTGACCGTTTGACTGTTTATTGATTTGTATTGTTTGAAATCTATGTCGATGTTAGTTAACTATTATCCGATCAGTACGGTAGGATTACATTCCCATAGAATTAGATAGTCCTAGATAGTTGTTGGATTAGGTGTCTAAGGTTAAACTAATTAAATTGGTTCAGCCGGACTGATTTTTACCGGTTTGACCGGTTTTCACCGATTCACATGACATATGGTTTTTTTGCTTCCAGTTAAACCGGCAGGTCCGATCCGGTTTTCAAATCATAGCAGAGAGATGTAGCTACTAAGGAATGTTTGTAATTTAAGAGAAGAGAGTTGTAGCGAGATTTTGGTTGTATCTTCTTTTTCTGATTTGGTTCTCCATATGAGAGAATTGGTCTGTAGATCTGGTTCTTTGAAATAAAGGAATTGTTCTAGTGATATAATTTATTGTTTTTCATGAATATTAAAAACAAACCACCAAAAAATAAGTTACTGGCTTTGGGGAATTAATTTTCAAAACACTATGATTTAGTAAAAAAAAAAAATTAAATACAATGCTCACGTACAAAACTTAATAAAAAAGTTGAATAAAATTATAATTTTGATAAATTATAATTATAATTTTATTGCGGATAAGCTCCGGAATTAAAAGTTCTTTTATCATTTTCAATGCGACAGTAACTCCACTATTTGTAATTGGCATTTTTAATAAAGCTTTATTTTACATGGAATTGCTTTCTGAAACATATTGAAGTTATTCAATTTTAGTATAAATGTAACAGTCGAATAAAGATCGTAATTAAACTATTTATATACAATATATTGTTTGGACTTTAGAGGTCTCGATCGAGACCACAGACTCAAGTATTGTCAAACTTCCCAAAAGGCTATGTGTCATTATATTTAACAAGTTAATTAATTTCAAAATTACTTCAAAGAGTATAGTGAGTGAAAAACAATACATAACAAAAGAGATGTGTCATTGTTTTTTGTTTCTTTTTTAGCTGGTGATTAATCCTCCTTAGACAACAAGTGGGTTCAAACATATATGACAAAGATTGGTTGAGGATTCCATGCAAAACTGAGATAGTGATGGACATGAAGATACGAGACGAGAGTTGTAGCCTGTAGAAATGGAATTATTGTGGAAGAAAGGTGTCCATCTATGTTGTAGAACAAAATTGACAGAAGTAGTGCGTTCACAAAATTTGGTCGAATTGATGTGCTAAAAGGGACCTACAAGTCTAATCATGTCATGTGTATTATTAATCTTTTACATTATCATGCATTATAACTGTCACGCACTATATGAAATTTTGTTCTTGTTTTATAATAAAGTATCGCTACCACATATTATTGACATAGCTACCTTTAAAATCTAAAGAGGTTAATATTCTTTTTATATGCCTATGCATATAAAAAAAACATCCGAAGTCATTTAAGTAAAAGACACTTCATGTGAAAAAACAACTTTTACCCTATGGTTTCCATCGTTTCTTGATTCGTGATATAGTTCTGCTATGTGAATGCATAGTTTTTGTACCAACCATTTTAATAAAATAAAGCTCAATTTAACAAGCCTCAAAAAGTCAGTTCAAGGAAAATAGAGAATGGGACTATAAATAGGAATCCCAATAAAGTAGGCAACTATTCAGTTGCGAGGATAAAAGATAAGTCACTAACAAATTTATACACATATCCACAGAGAAATCTCAGTACTCAAATGGAGAGAACGAAGTCAGTACTACAGCCCCCAGCTTTTGGGAAGTTGATCACAGTTCTTAGCATCGATGGAGGTGGAATCAGAGGTCTTATACCAGCTATTATCCTCGACTTTCTTGAGAATGAGCTTAAGGTATAACATGCTTCCTTTGATTTCTCAAAATTTTAACTGTTTTTTTGTTTGAAACGTGTATGATATCTTTGCCATGTTACAAATCTGATAATTCTTGTTCTTTGCAATCGTAATTTTTATTTATTGCTCAGAGAATAGATGGTGAAGACGCAAGAATAGCGGACTATTTTGATGTAATTGCTGGGACAAGTACGGGTGGTCTGATCACTGCGATGTTAACCGCTCCTGATGAAAAAGAGCGCCCTTTATTTTCCGCTAAAGACATCAAGAATTTTTATCTCCAGAATTGCCCAAAGATCTTCCCTCAAGATTGGTAATAATTTCATGTAACTAGTTTGAAATTGGAAATATTATTTGTGTAACCATCCAAATAGAATAAAATTATAGCACTTCACCTTTGCTTAAGAGAATCTAAAGGATTCGAGTAAAATGTTACAAAGACAAATTCTACAACTTTAAAACAGAATATAGTCTTCTTTTTTAAGAAGAGAACAGCGTCGTTTTAGAAGAGAATTGTTACAAAGAAATTTACAACACCAAATTTTCCCATTTACACACGAAATGAGTTATATTGACGTCATGACATGGTTTTGATTTCTTGAAAAACAGCAATATGTTAACAAAAATTATAAAGAGCTTAACTGGGCCACTATATGATGGGAAGTACCTCCACAACTCCATTAGGAAGAGGTTTAAAAACATTAGATTGGAAGATACATTAACTAATGTTGTTATTCCTACTTTTGACATCCGGACACTCCAGCCAACAATCTTTTCCAACTATGAGGTACGTTTTGATTATCTTTTTCCTTTGTGAGACGTAATTGTTATATTACTCATACAAATATTTCCCATGCGATCTTTTTTCATGTTGATAGATGAAGGAAAAGTCATATTTGAATGCCTTGTTGTCGGATATTTGCATAGCAACATCAGCAACGCCTACTTATCTTCCACCATATCATTTTGAAACGATTCATGAGGGACACAAGCATGAGTTTAACCTAGTTGATGGTGGTGTAGCAGTAAATAATCCGGTTAGAATACTCGTCAATTATAAATTTGGAACATAATGGTCCATTTGACCCTTATAATTTTTTAAGAAACTTTCAAAAGCACAAGATCTAAGAATGTTGAAGGACATAGATCATATTAAAATCTTCTTTAACTATGTTAATTGTTTTTTATGATTAATTACAGATTAACACATTTTTTAATCAATTTCACTACAAAATGGACATCTTCTTACTCAGTTTTTATTCTACAACAGACTCTTATTGCAATGGGTGAAATTGGTAAGCAACTCATTCGCAAAAGTAGCGATTTTCATGTATCCCAATCCCTAGATTATCGTAGATTTTTGGTTATATCTATTGGAACTGGTGAATGCAAAATGAAATGGAAATATAACGCAAAAGAGGCTTCAAAATGGGGCTTGTTAGGATGGTTTTTCAATGCCAATGGCTCCACTCCCCTACTTGATATTTCCACTCAATCTAGCACTGATATGGTTGATAACCACCTTTCAGTTGTCTTCAAAGCCCTCAACATTGAAGAAAATTACCTACGCATCCAGGTTTGTGTGTAATCTTTATGTTATAATTTTGAAACATTGGCATAAAAATATAATAGCTCCGAAGGAACTACGTACACTTACAAATTTATATAAGCGTGAGTCGTTCAGGGGTATTTACATTTTTAGTTAGAATTATTGATAAAGATTAATTTTGTTATGATATATCAACAAAGTTGTATGAAACAGGAGGATGGATTAGAAAGGTCATTGTTGTCACTTGATAGAGCTACCAAGGACAATTTGGAATATTTGGTTAAGGTTGGTGAAAGCTTACTTAAAAAGAAAGTTTCAAGGGTGAACTTGGAAACCGGCACGTTTATCCCCTACAGGGAAAAAACTAATGGAGAGGCTCTCCAAGAGTATGCATCTTAATCAACTACATACTATTTGGTGCGTTTAATTACGTTATGACTGACTGTTTTGCCTTCTTGGACAGTTTCGCAAAACAACTTTCGATGGAGAAGCGCCTTCGTGACCTTATATTGCCAGTAAAAGCAAACCCGGAACCATGTATCATGCCTGAGAAAAAACCAAATTTTGCAGCATTTGGAAAACTACGCATTAATGTATAAAGGATATATACTTCTAATTACCACATCACTTAAAATGGTGAAGTAGGGCCAAGATTGCCTTACATATGATCTAGACATGCCTAGTTATGTTGAGGGAAGTAAGTGTATGTATATAATCTTGGACCGAACCGGTTTAGAACCCGAACTTGATTTAAGAGTTAACAAGAATCGAGAACCGTACGGCCGGTGCCGGTTCCAGTCCAGGTCCCGATGCTGGTTTTTTGGTTGTTTTTCAAATTAGATCAGGTTTTGTGATTTTTTCGTAATAAAACGAGTTTTGGAACAACGATTAGCAATGTACTACCAACATGCAACCAAGAATTGGAATGCACTTTCAAAATGGAACCAATAATTGCAAAGCACTTTCAAAATGGAAACAAGAATATCAATGCACTTTCAAGCACAACAAAATGAAAAACTAAGTTTAATACAATTCAAATAACCAAATTTTAAGTATAAAATAAAGTAATTTCTGATAACATTGTCATATGATTATATCAAAGAAATTACAAGGGTTCTCAGAGAAAAGCATAAAGACTACAAGGAATAAAGCGAATATAAATATTAGCTAGACAGAAATCCTATTGGGCTAAAGACAAAAAGGGCCCATAAACAAGCGGGCTAATAATATAGACTAACATCCCCCCTCAAACTCACAATGCCGCAGCAATAAGCATTGAGAGTTTGTCACATAAGAACCGAAACCGAGAAGCCGATAAAGCCTTCGTAAAAATATCCACAAGCTGCAAAGTTGATGAAACAAATGGAAGCGAAATGGTCCCAAGCTGCAGATGATGACGAGTAAAATGACAATCAATCCCAATGTGCTTCGTCCGCTCATGAAAAACAGAATTCTTCGCAATTTGTATCGCACTTTTATTATCACAATTCAAGGGAGTAGGTGAAGAAATGTAAACTCCCATATCCGCAAGCAGCCACCGTAACCAGATAATCTCGCATGTAGTTACAGCCATAGCACGATATTCAGCCTCCGTGGAAGATCTAGAGACAACATCCTGTTTCTTGCTCTTCCATGAAATAAGAGACTCTCCAAGAAATACACAAAATCCAGTGGTAGACTT
Source organism: Lactuca virosa (assembly GCF_052849685.1). Taxonomy (NCBI): domain Eukaryota; kingdom Viridiplantae; phylum Streptophyta; class Magnoliopsida; order Asterales; family Asteraceae; genus Lactuca; species Lactuca virosa. The sequence continues at coordinate 121,717,928 of NC_136432.1, read as the reverse complement.
ACGATCATGACGATCACCATCCCAATCAGCATCACTATAGGCACGTAACTCAAGAGAAGACGTCGAGGGAAACAAGAGAGTCTGAAACTGAGTGCCACGAAGATATCTCAGAATACGAAGAACAGCTCCCCAATGAACAGAGGTAGGTGCAGTAACAAACTTACTGACAATATGAACAACATGAGCAATATCTGGACGAGTGACTGTGAGATAAACCAAACTTCCCACCACAGTACGATAAAGATTCGGATCAGACAAAGGAACACCATCAGTAGGAGAGTATCGAGCATTGGTTTCAAGAGGGGTATCAACATTCCGATTGTCAGAAAGTCCCGCCCGTGTAAACAAGTCAGATATATATTTAGTCTGGGAAAGAAGGTACCCTTTCTTAGACTGAGCGACCTCAATACCCAAGAAATAACGCAGCAAGCCCAAATCCTTCATAGCAAATCGACGAGCTAGATCATGCTTCAAAGACTCAATACCACCATGGTCATCACCTGTAATAATCATGTCATCCACATATAAGGACAGAAGAATCCGTCCTGCACTCGAGCATCTAACAAATAGAGCAGAATAATGATTACTCTGGACAAATCCAAGAGAGGTAATCACTGTGGAGAATTTCTCAAACCAAGCACGAGGGGCTTGCTTGAGCCCATACAAAGCTTTGCGAAGCCGACAAACCTCGCCCGGTCGGTGCTGAATTCCTGGAGGAGGGGTAATATAAACCTCTTCATGAAGGTCACTATTCAAAAAGGCATTCTTGACATCCATTTGAAAGATCTTCCACTGTCGAACGGATGCAACTGCAATCATAGTACGAACTGTCGTCATCTTTGTAACTGGGGCAAATGTCTCCTCGTAGTCAAAACCATACTGTTGGGAATACCCTTTTGCTACAAGTCTAGCCTTATATCATTCAACAGAGCCATCAGCTTTTGTTTTTATCTTGTACAGCCAACGCCAACCTATCGTATGTTTCCCAGGAGGAAGAGAAACCAAATCCCATGTATGAGTCTGATGAAGAGCAGTGAGTTCTTCAGCCATAGCATTCTGCCAAAGAGGATCTGAAACAGCTTCTCTATATGATTCAGGTTCAGACAGATGATGGATGCTTGCTATAAATGAAGCAAACGGTCCTGAATATGTAGAGTAAGAAAAATCTGGTAGCTTGGTGGACTTGACAGGACGAGAAGATCTCCTGAGGGGTGGTGGTGGAGGAGGATCCTCAACTTCAATAATCGGAGGATCAGGCTCAGGAACAGGTGGAGTCGAGGCACCCTCTGAAGAAGTGGGTGTGTCATCTACTGAGGGATCATGTGGCATAGATGAGTCTTGAGCCTCTATATCTTCATTAAAAGGATCAATACGCAGAAGATCAGACTTTGTTACATTGTGGGCTGTAGCAGGAATCGAGTAGAAAGGAATATGTTCCAAAAAAGTAACGTGCCGAGAAACATATAACTTCTGACTCACAGGATCATAGCAACAGTATCCTTTCTGACCAATCCCATACCCCAAAAATACACAAATAGCAGATTTCGGCCCCAGCTTGTTCCTTTCAACGTGAGGACGAAGAACAAAACAAGTACATCCAAAAACTCGTAAGGAAGAGTAGTTTGGTGGATGACCATATAACTTCTCAAAAGGAGATATTCCTGAATTCAATGAAGTAGGGATACGATTAATCACATAAACAGCAGTTAGGACTGCTTCTCCCCAAAATGCACTAGGGACCTGCGCAGACAGGAGCAATGAGCGGGCAGTCTCAACAATATGACGATGTTTTCGTTCTGCCACATCGTTTTGCTGAGGTGTGTCAGTACACGAAGACTGGTGTATGGTACCATCAGAAGCAAGTAACTGAGTGAAATCATTAGAGGTATATTCACCCCCTAAGTCACACCTGAAGCACTTAATCACAGCCGAATGTTGAGGTTTAACAAGAGCTCTAAAATTGTTGTAAATACCAAAGAAATCAGATCTGCGTTTCATAAGATAAACCCATGTATATCGAGTATAATCATCTATAAAAGATACATAATAGGTTGACCCACCCTTTATGGATACTGGTGCAGGACCCCACACATCAGAATGAATAATATCAAAAGGAGCAGTAGAACAAGACATACTTTTATTGAAGGGTAAAGCATAAAATTTTGCTAGTTTGCAACCACTACAATATAAAATATTACAAGAGTTTAAATGACCCAAAAGACCACTAGATGCTAAGAAATTCAACCGTGATACAGACACATGTCCCAAACGAGAATGCCAAAGATAAAACTCAGACGGCAAAGGACTCAAACGAAAAGAAGATAAATCAATGCTGGAAGCAGCAACAGCAGATACTTTGAGGACCTCCAAGACATATAGTTCCCCCACCCTACGGCCGATCCCAATCACCTTCTGGGTGTGTTGATCCTATATAACACAGACAGAATCAGAAAAGAACACCCAGTTACCAGACTTGCATAACTGACTGACTGAGGCAAGGTTCAAAGTAAGTTTGGGAATGTAATAAACATCAGGAAGAGTTATATGAGAAACGGAGACAGACCCAACACCCTCAACTAGCATAGATGTATCACTAGCAGACTTAACAGAAATAGATGACACTTACGACAAAGAAGTAAATGATGACAAATGAGGAGTCATATGATGGGTTGCACCAGAATCTAAAATCCACAAAGATGAGGGAATACCTGAAGTGTCAGATGAAGAAGGACCAGAATGAGACATAGATGCAGACATAGCAGTGGGATTAGAAGCCAAATACTGTCTAAAGCTCTCAAACACCTTGGGATCTAATGCAGATGGTGGCATATGTCCAACAGATTCTGTGTCAACTGGTGGAACAGCAGCAGCAGCAAACTGTGGAGGACGAGGGGTCCATGGAGGAGTACCAGAGGAACGCGACTGATACTTCTGTTGACCAGACCTATTTTGTTGCCCTGACTGAGGTTGACCAGATTTACCCTTCTTGACTAACAATGGACACTGAGCTTTCTAATGATTCTTCTGTTTGCAGAATGCACACTCATCATAAGCGACTCCTGAAGTTTGTCGAGATTGACTGGAGGAGACAGCAAGCACAGCAGGAGCAGGAGTAGGAGTAGAGGTTGCTTTAAACCCTTTATCTGCATGGAACTTGATACGAGTCTCTTCTGCAATTAACTCATGGACAATTGAATCAACTGAAGGAAGAGGAGAGCGATGAAGAATTTTTCCACGAAGACCTTCAAAATCAGAACGCAAGGCCATCAAGAACTGAACCAAGCGTTGTTCTTCCCTCCTAGCAATGTAAGGCTCAAAATCTTTTAACTCTTTAGATTTAGTAAGAGCTAATTGATCCCAGAGATCAGACATAGCAGCATAGAAATGTTGAATGCTCTGGTCATTCTGTTGAAGGGAACGAATATCATATTCCAATTGGTATTGTTTAGCGAAATTGGACTGAGTATACAGTCTCTCCAAGTGATTCCAAACTTCCTTTGCTGTATCATAATTAGCCAACTGCATACCAATGGACTGAGTAACAGAGTTATTGATCCAAGTAATAACCTTGGAGTTATCAGTCTCCCAAGCATCAAGCAACATATCATAATTCTCAGTTTGAGGCACTGAGGGTTTGACTTTAGTCCCAGTGACATAGCCCTACATATTCTTCCCACGAAGGAAGTTCTTCATAACGTAACTCCAATACGATAATTCTTTCCATCCAAACAAGTACTGATTGACTGAAGGGAATCATCCTTTCCAGTCATGTTGATAGTGAATGAATAACCACAATGACAATATAATAATCCGAGAATGAAAGGAGTAACAAACCAGCGGAAGCAATCACTTGAGTAACGAATCAACAACAATTATGAACCAACAGCAGCAACGAACCGACAGTAGCAACGAACCGACAACAGCAACGAATCAACAGTAGCAACGAATCAACATATCAAAAAAAAAACGAATACCAGTGATAATGAACGAAAACGGCATGCTACAGTAACCCTACAAAGACTTCTAACAACGTATCAAACCTCTGCTCTGATACCATGATAACATTGTCATATGATTATATCAAAGAGAAATTACAAGGGTTCTCAGAGAAAAGCATAAAGACTACAAGGAATAAAGCGGATATAAATACTAGCTAGACAGAAACCCTAATGGGCTAAAGACAAAAAGGGCCCATAAACAAGCGGGCTAATAATATAGACTAACAATTTCAACTTCATATTAATGAGTTGTACGTATTTTAAAAGCAGGATAGATTCCAAAAATAAATAAATAAATAAGTGTTGAAACAGAAAAATACGTAGCATTGGTATGATATTTTCTTGGTCGTGATTCAATATTTAACCAAATTATACGTTTGTACGGTCTAAAATGAAGTAGAAGCACCAAAAAATTACATGCTGAAAAAAATCCAGTAATTCCGTCTCCATATGTGTGAGTTATGTGCCCTTTAAATAACGAGACAGATTATAAAAAAATAATAATAAGCGGTAAAAACAGAAAATACACATCATTGATTTGTTGTCTTTCGGGACTTGTACTTGATTTAATATCTTACCAAAATATGTTTTTGAATAGTCTAAAATGAATTACAAACACTAATTACATTTTGGAAAAACATCAAGTAATTCAAACTTCATATGAGTGAGTTATGTGTATTTAAAAAAAATAGAACACATTCTCGAAAAAAGTGTTGAAACAGGAGAAAAAAAGTAATACCTTGTGATGCAAAAATTCCACAATTGCATCCTATAAAATGGTAGCACACTTCAATTAGGAATAGATTAGGATAATGAGATAATTTTTTCAAAAAATATTTACATTGTAACATTCCAAAAATCATAAGGTAAAAATTTCAATTTTATTTCAACACAAAAATCATTTATTATTATCAACCATTCAGAAGTACGTCAAAGTAAAATAATTATCAGAGTACAATTCTCAAAATCATAAAGTGCGGAAACATGGGTGGATGCACTGCGATCAAGTCGGACCCTTCCCTTTCAAACAAGAAGTACCTGAAATAATAACCATAAAATCCGTAAGCACAAAGCTTAGTGAGTTCCCCAAAACACGACATATCATACATATCATTGGGCCAAGCCCTCACTTTGGGCCCAACCCACAATAATGGGCCTAGCCCTTCTTAACCAATGGGCCTAGCCCAACATACAATGCAAGAGTCACAAAGACAGCTAACATCCAACTTAATGACCTCAACAAAGAGCAAATATGAGGCTCAAAGGTTCTGGAGTAACTTCTACTCATTAGAACTACAACCATGGGACCAAAACATGACAAATCATAACCCAAACCAGATCTACGTCAGAAAGTCATCAAGATCAAAAGTTTATACCTCCAGAAGCTTGATCAAGATGAACAAGCCCTGGATCTACAAACTCCAAGACAACCAACACTTCGCCAAGGAGTTCTTCTTCTTCTAGGTGCACTAAAAATCCACCCAAAATCACAGCAAGGCTCAAAATCCTTCCAAATGGGGCTAGGGTTTCGAATTTAGGGTTAGAATTTAGGGTTTCGAATTTAGGGTTGCCTTCGTGGGTTAATTCTGGAAGATCAGCAGGGAAGAAGACAAACGGCAATTTCAAGTTTTGATTTCAATATGGGTTTGGATTGTCGAAAGTCTATTGACGGAACGGGAAATCAAAATATTGAAAGATGAATTCGAATCAGTTGCTAGGAATTGAAAGTGTGTTGCTTGCAGTCAACATTGATTTCGACTGGTTTTTAAGATAATTGAGTCAAACTCAATTTTGACTAATGTTTCTATGTTCGTTTCACATTCATAACCAAATTGGAGGAGAACATAGTTCAAAATCAGTTTCGCTTTGAGTCATGATGAATCGAAATCGCATTTGACAGTATTGTGTTGTTTGGAGTTCGATGAAAATGCACTTTTGTTTGGAGATCGAATCCAACTATTGATTGTATTTGAAGTCGACTAGGACTAGTAGGAGTTGAGGATCGATTTCGAAGGGTGTGAAATCGAAGATTTGGGATCGATGGTCATCTATTGGTTTTTGGGAAGGATGTCGATGATTATCGATTGAAAAACGAAGAATGAGTTTATGGGAGTCGATTGGGGTTGTCGATTGATGATTTTGGAGTCAATAATCGAAGCCTTGGGGATCGATATTGATGTTTTGGGTTGAGTAACAAAAAAGCGAAGCCTATGATTTGTGATATCGACTGGGAAGGAATCATTTTCGAAGTGATGGACGATGGGTTCGTTTTTTGAACGTTTGCCATTGTTCGTTAATGAGGGTTATCTAGCTGAAAAGCGAAGGGTTGTCTTGATGTCGACGGTTGGTTGAATGAAAAGTGAAGGACGAAGATTTTGAGTCGATGGTAGAATGGTTGTTGATACTCGACACTCGACACTTGACAGTCTAAGTTGAGTCGAGTATTCAGGACTAAGAAATAAAAGGTTTGAAGGGTTGAGTTGAAAAGAGAAGGGCTAGAACACGAGGAATTGATGTCGAGTAGCGAAGGATGTGTGTTTCAATTTTGCCTTTGATGGTCAAACCTTCTCATTCACTTTTTGTGTAACGAAGTGAAGAGTAAAAGGAACAGATTCAAATCTCACCCTTGAACATTTACCAAAATGGCATAATTGATCCACATTCGACATTGAAGTGAAAACAATTTGTGAAGAATGCAGATGTTTCTCATTTAGTCCCTGTAGTTTTGAAATATTGGCAGAAACTACCCAACTTCGAAATAGGACTAACAATTCTGAGAAATGGTGGAATTTACAGTTCAGCCCCTGCAGTTAATGCGAATATACACTTTATGCCCATTTTCCCAATTGGGGGAGTGTTTTGCATTTTAGACTGTTGTTGGCACAACGGGTGCCTACAAAATTCTGAAAGTGGCAAGTTTTACCCGGATTTAAGAAATTCTTGCAACTCTCACCCAAAAGTCGAAAATTTTCACAAATTTGAAAATTTTCCGTGACTTTTTCGTGATTGTTTTTCCATGCAAATTTTTCGAAGTGTTTCATTTTTGGCACACATCAAGGGGGAGTTATGTGAAGATTATTCCTCGGGCGCTTCTCACCCTTAATGGGTTTTATAATCATTTTTTTATTATAAAAAAGGGAGAATGAAGAATGGGTATTCGAAGCTTCTCGGGTATTCATATGCGGATTTGAAGACCGGTATTTCTTAGAGGGGGATTTGGTCTTGATCGCACGAGCTCATTGGATATTGAAGTTGGGACATCCAATCCTAACTTTAAGGGGGAGAATGTTAATGTGCAAAGTCACGCTTGGATGTAGTTAGTGCTTACCCTCTTGTATTGTGTAATAAGTTTTCTTTCCTATAAATAGGAAGTGAGTGACACTCATTTATGTAGTGATCATTTTGGAGAGATTAGTTTTAGAGAGAGAAATAGCAAGACCCATTTGTACTCTTTCTATCAAAAACTAATAAGAGCTTAAACCAGATTTATTTACTCTTTTGTGTTCTTCATGTTCATGATTCTTACAATGATTCACTAGATCTTTCATATTCACCATTTGTCATCATAATCAACACCACTACAGGGTGTGTCCTCCAAATCTTAAGTTCATGAAGATACATACGTTTAAAAATACGTCAACAATAATGTTTGTGCGTTTTACTGGTTTTAACTCACTTTTTTTTATAATAAAAAATGTGTTTAAACAAATGAATTATAAAAGTATAAAATATAAAATGTTTACACTCGTAATCCCATACTAGTAAAAAAGACTTGTTTATACCTATAACTTATAAAACATAAGTTATAATTTAATAAAATGTCGTGTCAAATCCTTGTAAGGTATTATTTATTTTAAAATAACAATTAAATTGACACTTCACTATTTGAACAGAGTGGTTCACACATTAGTTATGCACATTCTAGAATGAATTTCAAGGGTTTATAATGAGCCTATAACCGAAGTATAGACGAGAAGCCTCTGAAAGACACGGTGAAGGGTGTGTTGATATCATCACTAACGCTTCATCAACATTGTGAAAGTATTAAGAGAATGAACATTTACACCCGTTTTGACTCGTCAGATAACAGTCGTCAGACAGCTTCATCAACCTGTATAGATCTATACCAATAAATTCCATGCTTCTTAAGGATTAATAGTTATAGCACAAAGGGCTTTTACTAAGTTTTCATGTTCTTAGTGGATGAAGAGTATAAAACTCATAAAATAAACCTGTAATTATCAGAACTAGAATTATGTGTGTGTATGTGTGTATGTGTGTGTGTTTAAGTCCCAAACTTTAATATAAGTTTAATTGTCTAACTAGTTCAATTCGTTCAAGAAATTAAATCAAGCTTTAAAACTTAAGTCGTAGAGTTTTCTATAGTTAGAGTTTAATTTTTATAATATGATTTTCTGACAAAAATATGGCAGCATAACTAATGTGAAATCAACATATAAATGCAGGATTTTACACACAAATATACATATAAAGTAGTTATTAAATAAAAATCATAATAAACTCACTTTTACAATATTTTGTTCCTAACGAAGTTAAATGCGTCTTTATTTACGAAGTTTGTGTTTTGATTCAATTATATATATATATATATATATATATATATATATATATATATATATATATATATATATATATATATATATATATATATATATATATATATATATATATATATATATATATATATATATATATATATAAACAGAGGGGGGGGGGAGGAAGGTGTAACACAAGTCAAAATAGGACAACAACAGTCGAATACGATTATGTCAAACAAATAATATAATAAACTTACTTTGTAGTTCATGACAAATTCTATTACAAATATGAACTGTCGTACCTACCTTATGGTATAAATCAAAGTACATGTCGATACGATTCCAAATATATATAGAACATTTAAATCTGACTTCGCATGAAGAAGTTATGATAAACTCTAACACTATAAATCTCTATAACAAGAGGAATTTAAAATAGACTTAGAATTACCTATTTGAGTTTAAAGGAAAGTTGTAGTACTCGGAAACATCTACGTGTGGATATAAAGAACGTCAAAAACGGAGCTCAGATACAAAAGTTATGATCTTCCGAATATGTAGTTATCTCAGAGCATGACACGTGGCAGAAACCCTAGCTGCCTTGGTTCACGACATGAACATTAAGGTTCACGACATTAAAGTAGTCTAGGACACTAATCGAGGTTACAAAACACGTGTTAAGGCTATAGGATAACGCATGGAACCTCACGACGTGAACCTATCACTTTCACGACTTGAAAATGTCATCCAGACACCTTTCGAAGCTAGAACGCAGATGGCAAGTCTATGAAGTGATGCAACCATGCTTCACGACGTGGACATGTCATGTTTACGAGGTGAACTTGCCATGGACACCCTATAAATAGAAACTTCGACCCTTGCTCTCCTTACACCTAAATCTCTTTCCTCTCTCTCGTTTGCTGAAGGCATTCCACGTCCCGAGCCCGACAATCACGAACCACTGACCGTTTGTAGTTAGATTCTATAAAATCAAGCTACTAGGGTGAGTTTCACTGCCCCAATTTTTAATGTTTTCTGGGGAAAATGAATGCTAAATATTATATAAAAGTTAATATTATGTTTATATGATAGTATGTTCGTACCAACATATATAGTTATATTAATCGGGATATAGTTGTTTTGTATCATATATACCTAGAATATATCTGATATATTGAAAACATACAACTATCTTAAACTTGTTAGCATGTTATTATTATAGACTATACTAATGTAGACCTTGAGTTATACTCGATAGTTCTATAAATATTATGTGTGATATAGCCCCGGAGTTATACTCGGGAGTTCTGTATACTAATTGTTAAGTATGTTGCTATTATTGGTTTTATGTTAGATAAAACCTGGTTTTACTTCAAGTTATAGCTGTTGTACTGCCTAAGTATTACAGAAATTAGGAGTAACATCTAAAGCATAGTCTAGTAACTTAGGGTTTTAGACACAAATATGCTTTCACTATTGGAACTAACGGAACTCGACAAAGTCTACATGAGCTATTTTATTCATCAACTAAGATTGGAAATCTTAGTGGAGATCCTCTAACCTGTAACTACTAATCTTGTGTGAGCGAGGAATTTATGTATACATCTGTACGGGTTAACACCCCACCCGTGGTTGCTAGTAACAACCCAACGGTTTTTCGGGTGAAAAACTTGAAACATCCCAAAAATACAGACCAAAAATTTCATTTTTAACTTATTAATAAAACCATAACTATCATCGTCATCATAGAAAATCATAAACCATGTATCTCAAAATATCGTAATATCTGTCAAAATATCAAAATCTCATATCAAATATCAGAGTAAATCTCCCAGGCTAGAAAATTGTGGTGTGTGCCATGCGATCATCCCGAGCCCTTCCTTTTGCTAGTTGAAGTACCTGAAACCAAACTGAAAATAGTAAGCACGAATTTTAGTGAGCTCCCCCAAACTACCACATACCATACACCTACCATATAATACGTAACATAAACTTTGGGACACCGCCTAGCTGCATCGGGACGAACTCGACATCGGCTTACCCGGCATCAGACAACTCGGCATCGGGCTCACCCCGACATCAGACCACGTCTGGCATCAGGCTTACCCAGGCATCAGGCTTTCCCCGGCATCGGGCTTACCTCGGTACATACACAACATATCATATATCATAAACACATAACATAAGCATATATCATACATCGAGCTCACCCCGACATCGGACCGAAGCCCGAAACACATAACAGATAACATCTAAGCTAACATGCATCGGGCTTACTCCGGAACACATAACATATAAGAGATACACTAACATATATCGGGCTTGCCCCGGCATTGGGCTTGCCCCGGAACACATAACATATAACATGCATGAATCACAAAGACATCAAGCATACAAATACTTTTCTCGGGACAGCCCCAGCATCGGACCGAAGCCCGGAACTACTAACACCTAAACGGGTCGGCATTGTGGCCTTAGACCCGTTCCTACTGGAGAGAAACTCACTCTCAAACTGGATGCTAAACTCGTGCGTGAGGAATCTCTACTAGCTGCTCCTACGACTCCCCGGCTAACTCTATACAAAAATACTTAGTCAGGAAACTGAGAATTCTTCTAAGGATAAAATGACCATTTTACCACTCCTCTACTTTTTGGACCATATCCAAGGCCCAAATCCAACTAATCTTTCTAATTCCACTAATGGCCCATTATAGGCCCACTAATGGCCCAATTTTCTAATTTGGGCCCAACTTCTCAATATGGGCTTTGCCTAAGCCCAACCATGTCCTTAGTCCAAAATCTGACTTTTGATGGCCCACTAAAGCCCAATAACTGATAAGTCCAATAGTTGGCCCAAACCGAGGCCCAAAAGGTGAGAAGCCCAATACTGTTGAGTACATGGGGCGTACTCCCTGTACGTTAAGCGTACTAGCTAAATGGCGTTTACACTCGCGTACCTGCATGTACGCCCAACGTACTTCCCTGTTAAGTTACTTTTCCCATTAAGTGCTTAATACTTTAATCCGAAGGCTATAATCACAGATCCAAGTCCTCTTCAATGTCTTGATCCATAAAGTCGATCACTTGGTGGCTTGCAACCCACCAAATGAGCCCAAACATTGAATAATAGCAACTAACTCCATAGAAATGGCTAGAATCACAGATCAAACTAACTCTACGCCCCGCGTACACCAAGGCTACACCCAGCGTACGTCTTATGGGCGGCCCAAATCCTTGGCCCATTTGCTTAAGTTCACTCCAATAGTCCTTTATATCCATATTTAGCCATAATAATGATTTAAGAAATAATTAATAATTGATACCTCAAATGACGGTGGTTACAATTCACCCCCACTTGAATTAGAATTCGTCCTCGAAGTCTGTTGCATCTGGAAACAACTCCGGGTAGTGCTCCCGCATCTCATCCTCGGGCTGCCATGTCCACTCCGAGCCCTTGTGATGCTACCACTACACCTTCACCAGCTCCACTCTCTTTTTCCTCAGCTCCTTCGTCTTCCTGTCGAGGATAGCCATTGGTCTCTCGATGTAGTTCAGGCTATCATCCACCTGAATGTCCTCTAAAGGTACAACTGCTGACTCATCCACTAAGCACTTCCGTAGCTGAGAAACGTTGAAAGTGCTGTGGATCTGGCTGAGCTCTGATAGAAGATCCAATCGACATGCCACCTTGCCCACCCGGGCTATAACCCTGAAAGGACCGATATACCTAGGGCCCAGCTTGCCCCGCTTCCGGAATCGGATGACACCTTTCCAAGGTGACACCTTCAGGAGGACCATGTCGCCTACCTGAAACTCTAAGTCTAAACGCCGCTTGTCAGCGTAACTCTTTTGCCGACTCTGAGCAGTCTGGAGCCTGCTCTGGACCTGTTGGATCCTCTCTGTGGTCTTGAGTACTACCTCAGTACTCCCCATGACCCTTTGACCAACCTCACCCTAACAGATTGGGGTCCTACACTTCCTCCCATAAAGCATCTCGAAGGGAGGCCGGTCTATACTATCATGGGAACTATAGTTATACGAAAATTCCACTAACGGAAGATACGTATCCCAACTGCCACCGAAATCCAAAACACATGCACGGAGCATGTCCTCGAGAGTCTGAATCGTCCTCTCGCTATGTCCGTCGGTATGTGGGTGGAAAGCGGTGCTGAAGTGGAGACGAGTACCCATCTCGTCGTGAAACTGCTTCCAACATCTCGGTCTGACACCACCGAGACTGGCACTCCATGTCGTGCCACTACCTCTCGCACATGAATCTCGGCCAATTTCTCGGCCGAGATGCTCTCCTGGATCGGGATAAAGTGAGCGCTCTTGCTCAACCGATCCACGATGACCCATATCGAATCAACCCCACGTGCGGTCCTGGGAAGCTTAGTGATAAAATCCATAATAATGTCCTCCCACTTCCACACGAGGATGTCTAACGGTTGCATCTTGCCGTGAGGCCTTTGGTGCTCTGCCTTGACCTTCCTGCAGGTCAAGCATCTCTTTGCGTACCAAGCTACATCCCGCTTCATGCAAGGCCACCAGTAATCGGGTCGAAGATCTCTGTACATCTTCGTTGCCCCATGATGGATGGAGAACCTCGACTTATGGGCCTCATCCATCAGAACCTGCCGTACTATGCCCAGTAAAAAACCCAGACCCTCCCATGCAGGGTTAACAACCCTCGGCTGTCATAATCAAATGAGGCCACCTGGCCCACAATCCTCTCGCACTTTTCACGCTTTTCTTTCAAACCCTCCACCTGCACCTCTCTAATATGCTCCAGCAATGGAGTAATCACTGTCATCCTCAGACAAATGTCTCGAATCGGGGCCGCTACCGCCTTGCGGCTCAGGGAATCATTCACCACATTGGCCTTGCCCGGGTGGTAAAGGATCTCATAGTCATAATCCTTCACCACATCCAGCCACCTACGCTGCCATGTTCAGATTCGGTTGGTCCATGAGGTACCTCAAACTCTTGTGGTCCGTGTAAATGGTACAAAGGACTCCCTAGAGGTAATGCCTCCAAATCATGAGGGCGAAAACCACAGCCCCCAGCTCTAAATCGTGTGTCAGATAGTTAGCCTCGTGAGGCTTCAGTTGCCTCGATGCATAAGCTATCACATGACCCGCTGCATCAAAACTGCTCCCATGCCTGTGATCGAAGAATCACAGTAAACTACGAAGTCATCAACTCCCTCTGGTAAGGTCAGAATCGGTGCCTCGCACAACCCCTGTCTCAGAGTCTCGAAGGCTGCCTGCTGCTCAGGCCCCCAACGGAAAACCACCGACTTCTTGGTCAGTCGGGTCAAAGGAACCGCAATCTTGGAGAAGTACTGGATAAATATCCTGTAATAAGCCACTAGATCCAGAAAACTCCGAATCTCAGATGGAGACCTCGGAATCTCCCACTGCATCACGGCCTATATCTTGGCCGGATCGACCAGAATACCCTTCTGGTTGACGAGATGCCCAAGGAACTGCACCTCACGCAAGCAGAACTCACACTTGGAGAATTTCACAAAAAGTATCTCTCTCCTCAGTGTCTCCAGCACCTCCCTCAGGTGCTCCTCATGCTGCTCCTGAGTCTTGGAGTAAACCAGGGCCGGTCCAAAGAAAATTGAGGCCCGAGGAAAAAAACGATTAAGGGGGCCCACCATGTATATAAAAAATCCCATTATTAAAGTTAAATACAAATACACTGATACATCAAGTCCCACACTCCCACTTATTCTATACATCACTAATTAAGCGATGTATATTTCCACAAGGTCAAATCTCTGTTGACTGATCTACTACCCATGAACACGATCCATTATTATCATTAAAATTGAATATCTTAAAGTAGCTTTGCAAGAGCAGTAATTATTTTTCCAAAATGTTAGTCCTACACATAAGAATACAAACACATTAAACAAAGTCACAAAACTAATAAAACAACAGTATAATGCAATTTCTAATTAATAATTAAAAATATTAAATTGTTAACACCATGGAAAACAATAACAAACATTAATAAAATATTCAATTGTAAATATGACACTACAAGAAAAATGACTTATAGTGACACCAAAAAAGTGTGACCATATGCATATAGTGACATTTTATTTTTTCACTGAAAGTGTGACAGAAGGTGACGCCATCGTATGGGTCTTATGGTCACTTTAAAATGTAGTGTTCGTATGAGATGAAAACATGTGGCGTATTATTAAAGTGTGGCAAATGTGTACGAAATTTTTTTCCTTAAATATCCAATATTGTAGTGTTAAACCGTCAATAGACACATTTATTTAGTAACTGTGGTGACTGTATATCACCAACTTGTGACATTCATGATGTTTTAGTGTAGTTGTTTTCTTTTATATTGTCACACAGTTTAAATTTTATTAAGATTATTGTGTATCTTTTGTAAACATGTAATTATGGTGAGCATGACCATGTTTGCTAAATGACCACATATAATTAATTCCATAAGTGGCAAATTGCTAAGTCACAAAAAACAATCAATTTTTGTGACTATAGCCTATCGTACAGAGACACATAATTAAGTGAAATACAATCATAAGTATTATAAAGACACACATTTTGTTAAAATTAAGGACTATTCGGTATCGTAAAAAGACTACTGGGTATATTTTAGATACATATAATTACGGTGAACATGACCATGTTAGGTAAATGGACACGTATAATTAATTTTATAAGTGACGATTTGCTAGTATTTAGTCACAACAACAATCAATTATGGTATCTATTGTTAACCATTTAGCCACACGTTAAAAAATGATGTAAAGTAACCATTGTATAATTTTAGAGACATTGAAAACCAATAAAACATGGCCAAATTTATATTAAAGTCATTTTAATTTAATATTTATTGTTACTTTTTCTACAATTTTAGACACATCAAAATAATTTAAATTAATGTAACCAAACCCAACAATATGAAACGAAAGCAAAATTCATAATTTGATATTAGTAATAATTGAAATCAAATCCATACATTAAATTCCTAATTAAAATACCAAAAAAAATTGTTCTAATTTCAAGAATTTAAATAATGGTAAAAAAAATCAAACATATCATAAACCAAAACCTAAACATAACTAGGCATTCTTCTTATTTGTATTGCTCCTTGTCTTCTTGAGAAGGGCATCAGATGAGATGTAAGTTGGTTTCCTTTTCTTTGAGTTTTGATGTTGATGTTCTTGATGTGATATAATTTCTGGTACCTATAACAACAACATTGAAACAAAAAAATTTAGTTCATCAAAACCTTAGTATACTACTTTATGAAGAAAATAAAGTGTAATGCACAAAGTAGTGAACATAATTAAACAAACCTTTGACTCGGGTTGCACAAGGTATTTTGGCCATGGAACAAAACTTTTATATACATCCTCAACTAATGTGAATTCTCTAGTTTTATGGGATAGAAATGCTTGTTTTATTACCACTTCATCAATGGAAACTTTATAGCAATCATCTTGTAGAGGAATTCCATGAATGAATTGTCTTTCTGATGATAAGTGAATGGTACCACGAGCAACGATGTTCCTTTTATACGGATGTGATAGAGTACACTTGATTGGCTACAATGATAAGTAATATTAGAATCAGAAAAAAAAGACAGAAATGTATATTCAACATGTAAAAAACACTTACCTAGTGAAGGGGTTTATTTGGTGAAATTGTTGGTATGTCAGGATTGATAGTGGTAGTCTTAGAGTCAACATCTTTTCTGGTGGGTTTTGTATTTGCCTAATATAAATGTTTAAGACATATATGTAAAATTATATTTTAATATAAAAGATAAATTAAAAGTGTTGAAAACTGTAAAGTAAGTATATACTACTGTTGCAGATTTCATGGAAATCAATTGTGTATCGGGAGTTGCAGTTACAGAGTTGGTTTGAACTTGTTTCTTGGTGGGTTTTGCAATAACCTAAATAAGTTAAAGTCCCAAGTGAAAAAAATAGAAATTAGTACCAAAAAAAGTATATCAATGATTATCTTATAAAATGATAACATACTAGTGTTACAGGTTCTGATGGTTGCTTGGTTTTGAGACTAACAGGAGTTGTTTCACTACTTTCAACAATCTTGTCACTTGAAATACCCTAGCAAATATAAAGAAACATGGAAAATGTCTAAAAAAATGCAATTTACAAGTAACATTGAAAATACATGTTAATAAGATTACTTACAACAGTATGAGACAGATTTTGAAAGTCAGCTCCTTTTGCATTAAGATGAGCCAAAACTAGCTTTAGTGTTTGATCTTGTTCATTAACCTTTGTAGACAAAGCCTTGATTTCATCATCTTTTTTCTCAAGCTCAAGTTTTCCATTATGCAGTGCAACTTTAAGATCTTTAATTTCTTCTTTAAATGATCCTTTGCTGCGAGGAACATTGAAATATCTGTTGTAAGTGACTCCTGTGCCGACACCCTTTAAAAATCCTCCCTTTTCCTTGCCAAAAACTAAGGTCGTGGCATCCGTGCCTGGTTCAAGATTAACTTGTCCTTCTTTTATCTACTTTTCTTGTTCCATCTAGCACACAAAATATTAATAATTATTGTCCTAATAAAACTGATTAAAATCTTTACAGTAATAGTAATAAAAAAGTTTATCGAAGTTACTAGTTTATCCGCCATGAGTTTAACATCTTCATCCTTAAATACTCCTTTACTTTCACGTCCTTTACACCACATAATTGACCTTGGGAGCATTTCTTCCTTTGAAATCACTTTCTCTTCAATCTTGATAAAAAAAATTAAATTGTAAATAATATAAAGTAAAATTCTATTAAGTAGAATACTATGAAGGTAATATAATGGATCATATAGCAAAAATCAAAGCTTACCGAATTCCGCCTAAGAGTAGTATACCCCCTCGTCCCATCCGATGAGCGTACTTTGACATCTTTTGCGCTTTGACTGTCTTTTATGACACAACCTGTCAAATAAAAGATTTGTCAAGCACTTTTTGGTAATTTTATGATAAATAAATGAAGAAGTTTTAGGAAAAAGTTGTAACATTAAACTCTTCAGATTGCATATATGTCACGAATTTGTTCCAATCATCTTTTTCAGTAATTATTGCACGATATCGAACAGGGATTTCTCCAAGCTTTTTGGAACTCCCTAGATGTGGCTTGATGTAAGCTCCATACAATTTCCTTCTAAAGTTTTGTAGAAGGATACGAAGCCTATTCATCACAAATTCTTTTCCAGTTTCATCAACTTCAAAATAGCGCTAAAATGAAAAAATAATGAATTTGTTAGTATTTAATACATGATTTGTAAATAAAATATGAGATGCAGTTAAAAAAAAAGTGAAAAAAATGTTTACTGTAATCTCTTCCCAAAGTTTGTCCTTCACTTCCGATTTTACTTTCTTCCAGCAAAGAGCACTTAATTCCACCTTCTCGCGGACAAGATCTCTCAAATAACTAACAAACACTACAATATTCTTCCCTGTAAACTTACCGAATTCATCAAACTTGACACGTTTTTTTCTACCACCAGAATTGACATACTCGGTCTTCAGCGTTGGCAATCGAGTCAGGCCCCTCTTCCTAGGTGACCTTGTAGGAACTTTGCTTTGCTTTTCTTCTTCCGAATCTGAATGGCTATTGTAGTCAATGTCATTATTTTCACCATCTTCTGTGTCTGATTCATAAAATTGGATTCCATCATCTTTCTCATATTCCATATCATAGTCAGGCATATCCTCATGTTGTTCCTTGTTCACCTCCATGATTCTTCTGTTGACATGAAACATATGAATTAAGTTTGATTATTTATATGCTTAATAAAAAAGTATGACTAACTTATATTACATACAAAATTTCACATACACATTTCATCGAACATTTGGTGTGAAACAAGCACAGTAATATGAAGAATCAAAAAATTTATGTTTTATATATAATCCCCTAATCAATACAATCAATAACATTGACACCATATACAAAGAATATACTTACAGTAGAAATGCGTGATGAATGTTGTCGAATGATGAACTGAAATATAATCCAACTGGGATCGATACAACCTAGAGAAAAACCATACAATGGTTGAAAAAATCAAAGTCTTTTAAATAATACATTGTTAGTAAGTCCTAATTTGAGGGTGGTTACCAAATTTACCGGATTTTCCTTCATCTGATGGATTGATCTTCATAGTTTTGGCTGTGAGATAGATGAATACTTCCCGCGTTGATTTGGAGCCCAAAACAAAATGGAAAAAATGTTTGCCTCCCATTATATTTGCATAATTTTGATTGACGAATTCAAATTTTTTCCAAATTTTGATCTGATAGTGAACTCACACGATGAGAAGCATAAATCGTGGTTTGGAAACATGTTCTGGCTTTTGAAACATGATTACGAGTTATTAGATATTAATAGAAATGTTACAACTTTGGTCCTTGTAAATTAACAATTTTACGTTAGGATACAACTATATCACTATTGGAAATAATAAATATTTAACATTTAATTATGTATATACAATGGGATAATAGTATAATAAAACGAAAATAAGAATAAGGTCTAGTTAGCTTACTAATTTTTCCGTGTGAACACTTTGTTAAGATTTTTTATTTTATTTTATATTAAGTAAGAAAAAAAATCCATACACCTACTATAAACCCATGTCGATCCTAAACGCGTACCCATATTAGAAACCCATTTTGGTCCCAAAACATTACCAACACCCGTACATGACCTAATGATGGTCAACCCATACTAACACCCGACTACCTGCAAAACATACACATATTATAAACCCATTTTGGTCCCAAACCATTACCAACACCCCTACATGACCTAATGATGGTCAACCCGTACCAACACCCGACCACCTGCAACCCATACCCATATTATAAACCTATTTTGGTCCCAAACCATTACCAACACCCCTACATGACCTAATGATGGTCAACCCGTACCAACACCCGACCACCTGCAACCCATACCCATATTATAAACCTATTTTGGTCCCAAACCATTACCAACACCCCTACATGACCTAATAATGGTCAACGATTACCAACACCCCTACATGACCTAATAATGGTCAACCATTACCAACACCCGACCACCTGCAACCCATACCCATATTATAAACCCATTTTGGTCCCAAACCATTACCAGCACCCCTACATGACCTAAGGATGGTCAACCCGTACCAACACCCGACCACCTGCAACCCATACCCATATTATAAACCCATTTTGGTCCCAAACCATTACCAACACCCCTACATGACCTAATAATGGTCAACGATTACCAATACCCCTACATGACCTAATAATGGTCAACCATTACCAACACCCGACCACCTGCAACCCATACCCATATTATAAACCCATTTTGGTCCCAAACCATTACCAACACCCCTACATGACCTAAGGATGGTCAACCTGTACCAACACCCGACCACCTACAACCCATACCCATATTATAAACCCATTTTGGTCCCAAACCATTACCAACACCCGTACATGACCTAATAATGGTCAACCATTACCAACACCCCTACATGACCTAATAATGGTCAACCATTACCAACACCCGACCACCTGCAACTCATACCCATATTATAAACCCATTTTGGTCCCAAACCATTACCAACACCCCTACATGACCTAAGGATGGTCAACCCGTACCAACACCTGACCACCTGCAACCCATACCCATATTATAAACTCATTTTGGTCCCAAACCATTACCAACACCCCTACATGACCTAATAATGGTCAACCATTACCAACACCCCTACATGACCTAATAATGGTCAACCATTACCAACACCTGACCACCTACAACCCATACCCATATTATAAACCCATTTTGGTCCCAAACCATTACCAACACCCCTACATGACCTAATGATGGTCAACCCGTACCAACACCCGACCACCTGCAACCCATACCCATATTATAAACCCATTTTGGTCCCAAACCATTACCAACACCCCTAAATTGCCTAAGGATGGTCAACCCGTACCAACACCCGACCACCTGCAACCCATATCCATATTAATTAAAAAAAATTATATATTTATAATTAATTTATATATAAATTTATATTTTATATGGTAATAATAAAAACAAAGCAAGTATGGATGTTACACTTAATTAATATTATATATATATTAATGTAAATAATATATTAATGTATAACACAATATCAATAATCATTATCACAGCCCTCGTTCAAATTGTACCTCCCCTGTAGCCTGCTATTAAAATGGAAGTGATGGCCTACGTCGATGTCCCTTCAGCTCCGAATGATGATCCATTTAAAGCCTCCCCTTATATCAAAATCGTCATTCTTACATCTTCATTACCAACATACGATAGCTTCGATTATTTGCTCCTCCTCTGTGAAAACAACTCCGGCGATCAATGGAAACAAAGATGAATGTTGATCCATGGGCAAATCCAAGGTTCCAACTCTGGAGTGTAAGCAGTTAACCACCGAAAAACACACCAATAGTAGAGTACGGGAAAGCAAACGATAAGAGATTCACCATTAGAGTTGTACATGGCGGGTTTTTTACAAACTATCCAGGTAAGTCGTATCAAAAGACAAAAGTTAACTTTATTTCATGTGTCAAAATCGATTTGCTCAACATGAAGATGCTTGGTCGTTTTTCGAAAAGCTTGGGGTATACAACTATGGGTAACTGGTATCATATGCCAACCGAAGAAAACTGTGGGTTGTCAATGATTCCAATTCTGAATGATGATTGTTTGGGAACTTTCAAGATGAATGTTTGGGAACTTTCAAGATGATCGTTAGGGCACACCAATTCCGAGAGATTGAACATATGTATGTTGAACATAGGCCTGTATTTGTTCCAATCAATTCCCCCCACTTTTTGATTAACTCACCATCCAAAAGAGTTGAGAAGCTTATTCATTTGTTTGTAACAGAACACCCAATGGCAACAGTTGATGATGGAAGAGCATACATCAGGCATATGCTAAACATGACCATTCCAAGAGAAAAAATGGAAGATGCAATGCACATGGCGAAGGAGAATGTGATAGCGTGGAAAAACAAAGTGTAGGCGACCTATGTTGTACTCCATTTTGTGTTTAATACAGAGTACATATGAAACTCTTTTTTGTAAGCAATATGATGTTGTTTTGTTTATAACTGTCTTAGGGGCAAAATGGGAAGTAATTATAATTATAATTTTATATTGTTATTTATATTGTGTTTCATACTTATAACTAACTAAGTATTGTCCTTGATTTGCAGCATTGTTTTGTAAAAAAAAGGAATGTACTTTTCAACTTATTTCCACTTTAGAGGTAAGTTATTGGTTAGATTAGTTAGTTTGTCCCATGTTTGTTATCAACATATGGAGATTATGCTAAAGCAGGGGTATATCCGTCAATTATTTGTTATTATCATAAAACAAAGAAAATGTTATAATTTCCCATTGAAACTGTGTTTGAGATATATGGGTATAATGGTCATTCAGTATATATAATGAAAAGAAAAAGGAAACATCATCTAAGTGTATGCATCATCATAGTATTGATAGAAAAAAATAAGTTAATCTTGGATACATATATGACGTGCATAACTACAATTAAACAATAAGAGTGTGAGAAGAATCAGGGGTATTTTTGTCATTTGTTTTTATTTCCAATTGTGAAGGCTAATTAAAAACAATGTGCAACCACAATTACGTATATTGTATCAAATGAGGAAAGTATGATTGATGGTAAATGTGTTTGTCTTAGATCAGTTCTAGAGGAAACATGGGTATTTTCGTCAAATGTTTCTCTTTTAGTTTATTGCTATGTTTTTTTTCGTAAACTAATAACTTACAAACAACCAGTCACCCCAGTTGGTAAGTGTAAATGTAGGTAAAGGTATATTTTGGAATGCCATGGGTTCGAACCCCATTAGAAACAATTTTTTTCTCTTTTTTTGGTTTTTCTCGATATATCCTTGATCATCCACACCTATTGCGTAGATATGAATTTTTAGACAATATGCATTTCCATCGAATCATTCTCTGCTTACTACAAACGCATTGCAACTACGTTTATACTTCAACCAGGAATTGATAATTTAACATGAAATTCATACAGGTACACATACTACATTAATTTTTACAGGTACATAAAAAACAATTACCTTCGTAATATTAATCTTTGCTATTTTGTTTGGTCATGTATCATTATATATTCTTGAATTAACAACTATTTGGTTTCCAGTTATTGGATTTAATTGTAATGTGATCTTTTTCGTTTATGCAGACCTACTGTTTGTTAAAATGCTTCAATGAACAGGAAACATATATTGCTTGTTGATGTTGTTATAAACTGAAGAAAAAACATCATAAATGGTCCCTATGGTTACCCAAAATCTGAAGTTTAGTCCCCGTGGTTTAAAAACCTCACAGATGGTCCCTGTGTTTTCAAAACTTTTGATGTTTGGTCCTTTTTGCTAACTCCGTTAAGTTTGTCCGTTAACTGAAGGGTATTTTCGTCATTTCACAACCACAGGGACCATTTATGATGTTTTCTCGTATTTTTTAAAAAAAGAAAAAATTAAACATAATTAAATATATAAATGGTCTCTCTCTCTCTCTCTCTCTCTCTCTCTCTATCTCTCTCTCTCGTATAAACACAAGCACCAAAATCTGCAACACCATAAATCTCCCCACTTTTGATGTATGGTTCAAGAATGAGTATATGCTCCTTATTTCCAGCTTTTTTACTCTTACAAAAATGGATTAGTGTTGATTTACCCTAGAAAACAAAGACATTCGACCATTTATTACACAAGAAATACAATCTCTGTTTTAATTTTCAACATCTCTTTTTTCAGCTTATTAAAATCAATTACTTAGGGTTCTAGAAACATAATGAATATCCCAAAAACAAAACCTGATGATAATCCCAAAAACAAACCATAAAAATCCCAAAAAATCAAATTGACGCCCTGTAAAGTAGGAAGAACAGCGATCATCATCATCTGGTCCATCTGAATCGATGTCACCATGATGCCGATGAATAAGAGCGAAAGAAGATGGAGGAATCGATTGCACCTCTTTAATATGCCTCTCTCTGAAAACGAAATCGAAGCTGACACCCACATCCCATACCTTATATCCACTTCTCCCCTTTCGCCATGATGTTATTGATTTCCCCTATTATAGGCTTGATCTATAGTTTCTTCGTGTTTGTTTCTATTGTCTGAGGGTTTTAGATCGGAGGATTTTCCAAATTCGATGAATGGTGGGTTTTCCGATCTAGTTGCAGGTTTGAGGCAACAGTCTCCTATGGTGATGGCGGTTTGAGTTGCATGTTTCAGAACAAGAACAAAGGAAGGAGAGGTGGAGTATATGGTGTTTTTGCGCTTCAGAACATATTAGATGAATGATGGGTTTTTCGATCTGGTGTTGGTGATTAGAAGGCATCATATAAAGATCTCCCTAGTTCTTGAGGTCAACGAGAGAGAGAGAGATAGAGAGAGAGAGAGAGACCATTTATATATTTAATTATGTTTAATTTTTTCTTTTTTTAAAAAATACGATAAAACATCATAAATGGTCCCTGTGGTTGTGAAATGACGAAAATACCCTTCAGTTAATGGACAAACTTAACGGAGTTAGCAAAAAGGACCAAACATCAAAAGTTTTGAAAACACAGGGACCATCTATGAGGTTTTTAAACCACGGGGACTAAACTTCAGATTTTGGGTAACCACAGGGACCATTTATGATGTTTTTTCTAAACTGAATATGGATAAGTCTTGGATGGGAGCCTACAGAACATCAGAAACGTATGTAAAGGGTGTTCCAGAATTTTTGAAATATGCAGTACACAATTACAAGATTTCTAAAAATATGGATCCTGTAGATACCAAAAAAAAGATAAGAATTCCATGTCCATGTGTCAAATATGTAAACCACATATTGTGACATCCCCAGAATCTCGGCCAGAAAAGACCGGTTTCATTTATGCTTTTAAATTAATTTAAGAGTAAATCCATTGATTTGAAAGAGTTGCGGAATTTGTCCCCAAAACAATAAATGATAAAATAAGGTTTATCAAAGCATTTCTTAAAGAAATGTATTTTCATTATATATCAAAACTCGGGATGTCATGTTCCGATACAGACACAAAAGCATAAACAGTAAATCATAGACCTTACAACAGTTATAAACAATAACAGGTCTATAAACAAAATATCTTCACAAGTTCCCCAACTTATGCTCTCGCGCCACTACCTGTAATACAAAGAAACTGAGTGGGTCAGGCTTGGGAGCCTGGTGAGCATATAGGGTTTTCAACCCACAATAAATAATTATATTCAATTCACCAATCAACAATAACCCGATTACCCATTCCCGTTATCCTTACTTTACGTCCCTATGACAACCACTATTACCAGGGACCTAATCTAGGATTTTCATCAGGACGGACATTACTGCAAAGGGGTTTCCTCAACAATAATATCCTAAAGGCAACCATGAGTGGGATATAATACAACAAATGAACACCCAAGTTCATTACACCTACAGGTTATGAGCCTACCAGTGTTCCACTGAACTGTCTAGAAAAGTCTGTGGTCGTCATCCATATTCTGCTGAATGACTAGATCACAATCACATCAAGGCCTCTCATCAGTTTATCACACATCAACTATCTACCCAAGTTCTACCCAACATTTTGTAGATAACAATATACATATGCATTCATATGCCACTTAAAACTGATAAGATATTCATTCGATATTCATTCCAAATAAATAGATAACATATAATCACATAGCACATATTTCATAGAGAATATTTCTTATACGTGTGTTAGCAGAAAGCAACTACACACTAACTTATATCGTATATCTAATACATTCCATACTTGTATTTTAATCGGGTATATGAAAGGGACTATGCACTCTTTTGATCAGAAGATGATCGGATAGCACTACAGCTTGTAGAAGTAGTATGCTTCGGTAGATCTGGAAGATCTTCACAAAAAATCGACTTCTCGCGGGCAGAGCTTCGGCTCGGGAAACTTCACTTTTCGGGATCTTCGGGACTTCGGGACTCGCTTCGGGTCTCGGGATGATACCGGGGCTTCGGGGGTATAATTTGCACGTAGATCGGTGAAATAAGGGTGAGAGAGAAGAGATTTGACAACCACAAACGGCTGCCCTTTGATATCTATTTATAGGGTGAAGTCTGTCGCGAACGCAGTGCGTTCCCCGAACGCAGTGCGTTCCCCGAACGCAGTGCGTTCCCCGAACGCAGTGCGTTCCCTTCGAACGCGGTGCGTAGGAGCGGGGATCCGATCCTATCCCTTATCTTCTGAGTCAGCATCGACATGGCCACTCCGAAGCCAAGTATCGAACGCAGTGCGTTCCCACTTTGGGATGCGTGCCTCGAACTTCAGAAATTCATAACTTTCGCATACGATCTCCATTTTTGACGTTCTTTATATCCACGCGTAGGTGATATTATGCTCTACAACTTTCATTTAGACTCTGTCAGCTAATTTTGACTTTTATTTTTATTATATTTTTTTAGTAGGCTGGGACAGGAAAACTCTGTTAGAAATTCATATCTTCTTCATTGGACATCCGTTTTCGTCTGTCTTTTTACCGTTGGACTACTATCGACGAGATCTTCGATTCTCGTTCAGATTGTTTCGGCTAGAAATCCTTCGATCTCAAATCCGAACTTCGGGCTGCATACCGCTAAGTCGAAACTTAAAAAAATCATAACTTCCTCATACGAAGTCAGATTTAGACGTTCTTTTTATGCACGCTCTCGGTTTAACGTATTCTACGACTTTCGTTTAGATCACTAAGGCTAAATATTACTCTATCTTAAATTCATATTTTACGTCATTCAGCGTCGTGCCGGTTCTGTCGCGAAACTTCGACAGGTTATAACTTCTTCGTTATAACTCAGATTTCAGCATTCTTTATATATTCGGAAACCTCGTCACGACCACTACGTCTTCATGTATCGCTATCGGTCTTATCTAACATTTCATTTTCACGCTTATTTTTATTCTTAATTCAATTAAGCCACACAATTAATCATAAAACACATAATACTCAAATAATACATTCTTATTATTTCAAAACGGTTTACAAGATTTAACCTAGACTATTACATTGCTATTAATGACAAGCCCAGAAACACGGGCGTTACACATATCTCATTCGGTGGATGTGGTAGATGATCACCTATTCAGGAATGGAATTGATGAAACATACACGAATTGGAATAAGCATGGAGAAATAGAGGAACCACCCAGAAATTATATATATGAACATAATTTTGACATGGACACGTCATACGTTGTTGATTCCACGAATATGAACACAGAAATGCCAGCAGATGCTGCAGAAACAATAGAGATGGTGGAAGCTGTAGAAGAAAATTTTATTGGGAAGCCTGAGAAGTTTAGAGAACTGATTGAAGATGCCAAGAAGCCCCTACATAAAGAGTGTCCTAATTTCACAAAATTATCTGCAGTCATACAACTACTCAACTTAAAGAGTAAGTATGGAGTATCAGATAAGTGCTTTACCGAATTATTGGTTTTGATCAAAAATATGTTACCAGAAGGTAACGAAATGTATAGTAGTACATACGAGGCCAAAAAAGCATTCAAGGCAATGTGTTTAGGGTATATTAAGATACATGCATGTGTCAACAACTGTATACTTTACAGAAACGAATACACAGACATGTAAACATGTCCTACTTGTGGTAAATCAAGATGAAAGGTCGATGAACAAAAAAATAAAATTTAGAAGAATATTCCTGCAAAATTTTTGTGGTACTTTCCAATTATTCCGCGCTTAAAACGACCTTTTCAGTCTAAGACTACTGCAAAAGATTTAACATGGCACACAACAGACAGAAAGGTGGATATTGGTGTTTTAAGTCACCCAGCTGATTCGCTAGCATGGGCTGCCATTGATGACAAATATCCTGACTTTGCTAGCGAGCCAAGAAATTTGCAGCTAGGCATTTCGGCTGACGGGGTCGATATGAATAAAGGAAATAGGAGTCATAGTGTGTGGCCTATTTTAACTATCATTTACAACCTTCCACCATGGTTGTGTATAAAGAGAAAGTTCATCATGCTTTCGTTATTGATTTCGGGAACACCAGGAAACGATATTGATGTGCTCCTAGCACCTTTTATTGATGATCTGCAATTATTATTTGATATTGGAGTTGAAACATACGATGCATATGCACAAGAGCAGTTTAAACTATGTGCAGTAGTGTTATGGACTATTAATGATTATCCTGCTCTAGGTACATTAAGTGGTTGTCCATACAGCGGATTTCAAGGTTGTGTTGTGTGTGGCGAAGAAACACACTGCATTAGACTCCCTGAATCGAATAAGCAGAGTTATGCTGGTCATAGATGATTTCTACCGTATGATCACCCGTTCAGAAGACAAAAAAAAGGCATTCAATAGACAACAAGAGTTCTCACCCTCTCCAGAACCTATGAATGGGGAGGAAGTATATAACAGGGTCAAATTTATAATTACTTAATGGGGAAAGGTGTCTAAAGGCAAGGAGGCAGAAATCCAACATTCTACAACTGGAAGAGGTGGGAAGATTAATAAAAAAAGAGAAAATCACGCCAAGTGGGTACTTCAGATGTGGGCCAGCAAAATAATACATACTGGAAGAAATTCAATATATGGTATAGACAGCTAAGGTATTGGCGCGACAATTTGATTCCACATTGTATAGATTTTATGCATGTCGAAAAGAACGTGGGCGAGAGTTTAACCGGAACTGTGTTGAACGTTCCCGGGAAGACGAAAGATGGTTATAAAGCTCGATTGGATTTGGTTCATTATGGTTTAAAACCAGAGCTGCATCCTCAGATAGAAGGGAACAACACAACACTTCCCGCAGCAGGTTGTACATTGACAAAAGTGGAAAAAGACAAATTATGTGAGACTTTATACAACTTAAGGGTTCCTCAAGGGTATTGTTCTAATTTTTCTAGTTTGGTGAGTCTGAAGGATAGGAAGTTGATCGGACTAAAATCACATGACTATCACATGCTCATGCAACAATTTTTGCCCATAGCAATTCGATCTATTATGCATCCACCCACCAGAGTTGCTATTACAAGGTTTTGTTTCTTTTTCAAATCAATATGTAGCAAAGAAATCAAACTGGATGAGCTCGATAAGTTGCAAGAGGAGTTATGTGTAACCTTATGCCTTCTTGAGAAACACTTTCCACCATCATTTTTTGATGTGATGATTCATTTAACCGTTTATCTAACTAGTGAAGTAAAATTATGCGGTCCAATATTCTTTAGATGTATGTACCTGTTCGAAAGGTTTATGAAGGTTATTAAGGGGTACGTGTGAAACAAAAATAGACCAGAAGGATGCATTGCAGAAGAGAATGTTGCAAAAGAGACGATTGAGTTTTTTAGTGAATTCCTCAAAAAGATGGATATTGTTGGTATTCCACCTGACAATTATAACACATGTGGAATTAAAATAGGTGTAGATAGTACTTCTATTACGAACGATACTCCTCTATCAGCTGCTAAATCGGTAGAAGTTTCCGCAGAACTATTTAACAAAGCACATTTCTTTGTATTGCAAAATACATCTGAAGTACTCCCGTATATCAAGTAAGTTCTTTTACATGTATGTTTTTTTGTTATAATATTAACATTAACGTATTGACAGACGACACATGGATTTTTTGCAACATCAACACCCTACTAAACGAAAGGCACAGCTAGAACAAGATCACAGTAATACATTTGGTCATTGGTTACGAAAGGAGGTATATTCATTTCATATATGATGTGTTCTTTGTTATGTATTTCTTTATATCTTAAATTCATTATCTAATTATAATTCAGGTAGAGAGAGAGTTAGGGGACTGTAGAGAAAGTATAACAGAGATTATGAGATGGATTTCACATGGACCCAATAAGAACATTATTAAATACGATGTATATGCTATCAATGGATATACTTTTCGTACAAAAGCTCGTGAAGGTAAATTATACCAAAACAGTAGGGTTAGTGTCGTTGCAACTGACACACACATCAGTAAAGAAGTTGTAACATATGTCGAGAACACTTATTATGGTGTTTTACAAGAGATATGGGTACTAGATTATAATTTTAAATGAATTCCAATTTTCATGTGTGACTGGGTTGACAATAGAAATGGGGTAAAAAAGGATAAATTGGGGTACACACTAGTTGAACTAAAAAGATTAGGCTATAAAGGTGATCCCTTCATATTGGCTTAACAAGCACAACAAGTATTTTATGTCACAGACCCGCTCGATCAAAAAATGTCTATTGTGGTCAATACACCTCCCAAAAATTACAGAGATACATATGAAGATGTGGATGAAGAATTTAGTACTGTAGTTCCTCAGAATGATAATATATTGCCAAGTGTAGACACACTTGAGTTGCAGACGGAAAATGATTATTTTCGTACTGATTGTCATGGTATTGTCATACGTACGGTATGTGTTTCTTAATGTCATGAATTACATTTGTAGCGATAATATTTTTCCTTCTTTTAACATTTAATGATCTTTATTTTTGTTCGTAGAAGGGAAAGGCCAAACCTTGATCCTAGCGTTACGTGGAGAATAAGAAAATGACAAAAAATGACGATGTACTTTCCTTAATATTTTTTTACCATATTATACAATCAAACTATTCTGGTGTAATGTTGTTATAACTCAAAGTTATTTTTTTCAGTTTTTTACTGTAATGGTGGATGACATGTTATAACATAAACTGCATGTTATAGTAAAGTACTTTTGTTATGCAATGTTAGACAAAGTTGTATTCTTTTCATTTATTTATCATACTATTCTGTTAAAATAAGTTGTATTCTTTTTATTTTTAATGGTGTCTGATCTGGTGCAATTAAAAGAATAGATGACAAAAAGGGCAATTTGTTCCTTTCTTATAGCTCTTATTCAATACAACCATATTGTTATTTGTTTTTGTCTTTATTATTTTTAGTTTTTTTCAAAAATAGTTTCTAACTTTACAAAACTGCCATTCATTTTTTTTTCATTAATTTATACAACCCTTTAATTGCAAAATAAGCAATGTACTTTTGTAAAATGCCACGATTGAACTTTTTGTTCATTTTTTATTCTGCCAAATGATATCAAAGATAAATATGGTCAAATTGAGTCTTCCAAATACAATAGTACAACCAGAATAAACATTACATATGTGTCTATATTTACATATAGACACATATAATAGTTGTAATCGTAACTAAATGCTACCTACACACACAATATTTGTTTCTTCTTAAAGCCAATTCATAATATTTTGAGACACATAATAAATGATACATGACCATAAGTAACCAATACTAAATTCTTTTAATTTCTTGCGTTAACTAAGTACAACCAGTACAGAACCGCCCTATGGACACACAAATATTTAGTGTGACCATGTGTATCACCTTTTAGCTACTTTGTCTGTTATGTGGCTAAATAGGCACCAGGTTACAAACACACATAGAACTAACTCATGTCACAATACGTTAATCTACTGTCTCTCATAAAAAAAAAGTATGACAATCTTAATCGATACCTGTGGCTGATTGTGACCTATGGCCTCAGTGGTCGAGTGTGACTAATATTTGTCACATTTGGTACAATTAAGTGTGGTTAAAGTTTTAATTATCTATATAATGGCCACACAAACTAATTTAAATGTACCCAAAAACAGTCTCTAAATTTTTTTAGTGACCTCTGGCCACACTTTTAATAAAAAGTGTCACAGGCCGTTTTTCAGAAAGTGTGACCGTAGGTCATTTTTGTACTAGTGTGAATTTGTAATATGTTACATTTCATTAGTGACTAGAGTCCAAAGAAAAGTCAAAAAACCAAAAAAAATTAGTGAATGGTCTTGTAATTATCCTAGACTCCTACTCCTAAGTACTACCAAATACCAACAAAAGCAGCAAGTCACAAGTCATCACATCTGGAAAGAAAAATTGATTAGACTCGTGGATCTACTTAATAACTTAATGCATTAAATAATGAACAATTAAAACTCAAGAATCGACAGTGGTATTTAGCAACAATTACAAACAAAAGAAATCGACAATGGCATTTAGCAACAATTACAAACAGAAGAACAAGAAATTAATAAAGATCTCAAGACCCAAATGGCCAAACCCAAAGAAATACCTGATAAGTATATCTGAAGACCAAAAAACCTACAACATGTTCTTGTAAATTAATAGAAATCATATTCCAGACTGTATATTCGAGAAACAAAAAGCATATTCATGAAACAGAAATCAGAAAGCAAAACAAAAATTCCATAAATAAAAAAGAAATAAAGATGAAACAAATCAGATGGCGTACCACGTATTGGCATTTCGGACTTTCAGTTTGAGTTTTGGTTATGGCAAACGGCGAATTGGCGTGACGATCAGGATTCAGGCTATTAGAAGAAAATCAGAAATCAAATGGCGTATTGTGGTATTGGCACAACAGATTTGGAGAGGGAAAGAAATCGGATAATCTATTTTAAAATTGAGTGTGGCATATATGGTGACAGCGCTTCAGTTTTCACATTTGCCGTTTGAGAGTCCGATGTTAACGCCTTGGAATTCCCAATCGAAAGTCACTAGTCGCGTTCTCTTTGGCGCCTGAGTTGGAGTTTGGATTTGGGCCCTTTTAACAGATCAAACGTTATAAAAAATGGGCTTTCAAACTATCAATCCAATATAACAGCTTTAAAATATAGGGCTCTTAGGCTTTTGGGGTCCCGGGGCGGTGACGCAACTTGCCCTGGCCCATAGGCCGGCCCTGGAGTAAACCAAGATGTCATCAATGAATACTATTACAGACCGATCCAGCATCGGTCTGCACACACGGTTCTTGAGGTCCATGAACGCGGCTGGAGCATTGGTGAGCCCAAACGGCATCCCTACAAACTCATAATGCCCATAGCGAGTCCTAAAAGCTGTCTTATGCACATCATCGTCACTGACTCGCATCTGGTGATACCCTGACCGAAGATCGATCTTGGAGAACCAAGATGCTCCCTGAAGTTGATCAAACAAATCATCTATCCTCGGAAGTGGGTAACGGTTCTTCACCGTTACTTTGTTCAGCTCCCGGTAGTTTATACACATGCAATGTAACCCGTCCTTCTTCTTCACAAATAGGATTGGGGCTCCCCATGGTGAACTACTCGACCTGATAAAACCCTTGTCCAACAGCTCTTACAGCTGCGTAGACAACTCCTGCATCTCGTTAGGAGCCAACCGATATGTTGCCTTGGCTATCGGAGCCGCACCACGGAGTAGGTCAATCCTAAACTCAACCTGTCTCTCCGGAGGTATCCCAGGCAGATCCTCCGGGAATACGTCCGGGTACTCTCGCACTACCTGTGACAACCCGAAAGATATTCCGTTAACATAACCCATGCCGTTAATAAAATTTATTTTTATTTTGGGTTTTTCCGTTCACTTTCAAATTAAATAATTCATTTAGAATTATTATTATAATTTCCTATGTGTTGAAACGAAATATTTATTTGAGTGAAAACACTCTAAATAATCTTTTGAAAATTTCTAGACTATGACTAGTGCGGGTAATGGTTATTTACCCGGGTAAAATATTAAGCTCCGTTTAATGCCGGTATTGGGTGTATTCCCACCGGGTCACTAACTCTAGTCATATATAAAGCATGAGTGGGCACTTTTGAGCCCTTTTCCCCACTTCAACTTTCTCTCTCTACTCTCTCTCTAGAAATCGAACTCTCTCAAGAAATCTTCACTTTCAAGCTCCAATTTGGTAAGTGATCCTTCCTAACTAGTTGTTTATCCTATCATGCATGCAAATCTATGTTTGAACTTCCCAAAAATCACCAAAAGTATGTGTTTACGGTTTGGGGGAGCCTCCCAAAACCGTAAACTCCTTCAATGGGGGTTTTGAAGCCCCAAAACCCTTCCAAACCTCTTCTAATGCTTAGATCCTTACATGCATGGAGTTAGAACCACACGATCATGAATTTTTGGCCATGAACATGAGTTTACGGTTCTTGAATGTTCAAGAACCGTAAACACCCTTTCATGGGGTTTTGATGCTCCTTAACCCTTCCAATGCATGTCTAATGGCCTTGAAACTTGCTTGGATGATCTTAGAACCCTAAAACATGTCCAAATGAGCATAAACTTGAGTTTACGGTTTGGGAACATCTCCCAAAACCGTAAACACCTTCCAAGGGTGTTTTAATGCTCCAAACACTTTGCATGGCTTGTATTTGAGTCTAGAACTTGCATGAATGGCCTACAAACCACCAAAACACATGGAAAATGGACAAACATGGACAAGGCTGGGTTTACGGCCGTAAACCCATGAGTTTACGACCGTAAACTCCCCAAGGGTGGTCCAAGAACCGTAAACCCTAATTCCTAGGCCATTTCATGTCCCGATCACTTCCTAAGCCATGGAATCAACCTTAGATCCTTCCTGTGTGCAAGATAAGGTCATTGATCAACCAAGAAACAAATCACCCATGAGTTTACGGCCGTAAACTCATGGGGGATGTGGTCTTTGGACCGTAAACTCCCCTAAGGGTTTACACTTGAAGACTAAACACCTTATCTAGGCCCTACACTCCTTAGATACAACCCGTACCATCCCTAACACTTGAATTGAAGTGTTTTCGTGCCTCGGAGTGTATTATCCTGCTATCTTAGTAAATCAAAGTCTAATTAGATACAACTATGTATCTCTTCATGTTACATAGGAACCTCACGCGTGTTCAAGCCCTAAACTGATACTTAGCATCTAAATCGGCACATTCTCGTCAGGTGAGTTCATACCCCTACACCATTTTCCGTGTTTTTCATGTTTTCAGGGGGGGAATACAAGCAAAAGTACAAGGAAACTTGTACTCAAATCTATTGTTTCGTATAACATAACTACATGTTCAATATGTTTTAAACATTTAAATCCGTATTAACCAACCGTCTAACTCGTGGAGTTAGTTTTCAAAACCAATTGTGAAACTCATTATAAAATGTTACATTTTTTTTTACATTTCACAAGGATTTCATGTCATTTCATAAACTGGGATTTTCTATACTATTACTTGTAAAGTTCATTATTCTTATGATTGGAGACACGTCCTCGGTAACACTCCACATGGATACGAGAGTGGAGGACTACTCCCGTAACCAGAATCTCTTGGAGGGAGAGCGTGACTTGAGTGTATAGATCTATACGGGGCTGACTACCCCGCACCCTGCTGCTAGCTACAGTAGGATCGTCAGGTCCATGGGTGACAAAAGTCATAAAATGATGATGGACTTCTTATTGCCATATCTAGTCTAGCGTATGGTTATGGAACTCGCAACTTAGATAATGGAGATTTACTAATAAAGTAATAACGAACTTAGTGAACTAACCTCCTAGTAATAACTGTCTTTGATTACTACTAGTTCACTACTTACTTATTAGTTTTGTGTACGTGCCAAAACTAACATGCTTACCACGGGATAACTAGTCATTCAGTATGCTTCACTTAATCGATACAAGTATGGTAGATACTTGTACACATCATTTCAGAATCAATAACCAGCGAATATTTTTCATAAGAAAACATAGGGTTTTCTTGGGATAACGTAACTTTTCATAAACAAGGTTGTATGGTACATCTAACGAGAAATCAAATCATATTTTCATAAGGAAACTTGCAGGATTTTCTTAATTCAAATTGTGTAACAAAGGGATAACCAAACTACTTTTATAAGAAAATACGGGATTTTCTTGGATATCAACTGTTCATGAAACTAAAGGAAACTGAATCTTTTTCCAGAAAACAAACCGCTTATGAACTCACCAGCTTTATGCTGATATTTTAAAACTGCTTGTATTCTCAGGGCATCCATAGACAGGTACTCCTACTAACTTTTTTGAGAAGACGGAGCATATAGAAGACTCGTCTTTACTTTTGTTCTAACCAATGTATTTAAGAAAAACTTGTAGTACTTTATTTTCAAACAAATGTAAAACTTTCTCATGTAATCTAATGGTTGTGTTTACTATGCTTGCTATGTACATTGGTTGTGATACTCTACATGACGTCACTCCGCCCCGGAACGTTTCCGCCATCGGTTTCGGGGTGTGACACTACCGGTACATCCTCCACTGTAGCATTACCCTTATCCTGGGTATCCATCACATTAGCGACATAACCTGCACAACCCTGCTGAAGGTAACGCCTCGCCCTCGCAACTGGATATAAGATCGGTCCGCGTTGTGGCATCTCGGCCTGAATCACTAACCTTCCCTCACTAGAAGTGCGAACACTCACTAGCTGCTGCTCACAATCAATCATTGCCCCATTAGGGCTCAACCAATCCATACCCATTATAACCTTATTCCCTCGCAGGGGAATAGGGACCAGATGCACTGAAAACTGCTCGTCAAACAACTGAAGAGTACAACCTCTGTGAACTCTCGTGACCCTGACGGTCCTGTCATATGCTATCTCTACATTAAGCGGGCAATCGAGCTCCTCCGTAGCTCTACTAAATCGATTGCTAAGCGCAAGCGACACAAAAGATCAAGTGGCACCCGAATCAAACAGTACCAAAGATGATATACCGTTCATTAAGAACGATCCTATAACAAAACATATAAACATATGTAATAAACAATAACAATAAAGAGATAAGATAAAGATACATACCTGTCACCACATCAGGAGCTGCTCGTGCCTCCTCTGTAGTAAGCTGAAAAGCCCTGCTCCGTACCGTCGGCGCCTCAGCCCGGCCGTGGTGGCCATCCGTAATACTCAATCTGGCAGGAGAAGGTGCTACCACCTTCCCTGCTGCTGCTAAACTTGGGCACTGGGACCGCTTGTGTCCCCTCTGCTTGAACTGAAAGCAAATCAGATCTGATGATGTCGTGGTGGTGGTAGTGGCTGTGCAATCTCGGCTCACATGACCAGTTCGGCCGCACTTGTAGCAGCTCGAACTCCCCGCCTTGCATGTTCCCTCGTGCATCCTGCCGCATTTGCCACAAAGGCTGTGGCTCTTCTAGCTCCGAGATCTGTGATCTGATACCTTGGGCTTCTTGCCCAAACTCCCTGACTGACCCTCCTCTGGTTTCCTCTTCCTCTCCATCTCTAAATCCAACTCTCTCTCGAGCCCTAGCAATCATGTCCTCCAACGTCTTGCAGCTGGAGTGGCTCACATACTGTCTAATGTCACTCCTCAGCATCTTGTGGTATCGAGCCTTCTTCATCTCCTCGTCCGCCACATAATCTGGTACGAGAAGCGCTCTCTCTCTCTCTCTCTCTGAATTTGGCGGTGATCTCCGCCACTGTCTCTGTAGTCTACTGGAGGTCCTGAAACTCCCGTACTAACTGTTGCACCTCAATAACTGGTGCAAAATCGGCCTTGAACCTGGCCGAGAAGTCACCCCATGTTATAGCATCTAAAACTGAATCATCCCCAATGGATATCCCAACCTCCTCCCACCCGTCACGTGCCCTGTCCTTCAGAAGACAGGATGCTAGTCTAACCTTGTCCCCCTCAGGACATCTGCTGGTGCAGAACGCGTTAGCGACATTAGCCAACCATCTAGTACTCGCAATAGGTCCCAAGCCCCATAGTAACCGGGAGCTCCACAAGCCCTGAACTCCCTGAAATTCAGTGTGCGCGACCCCATCATGGCCGCCAACTCAATGCGGAAAGCGCTCAACTTCTCATCCAGAAGCTCTAAAATACCCTCCTTGACCGATCCAAAGATCACAGGAGTCTGATCTAGTATGCTGCACATGATCTCAGACAAAATAAACTCCCTCGTCTGCTCATCCATCTGCTCGGATCCAGAGCCCGAGCCTGATCCCTCACCAGTGCCAGTCGACCTAGGGCGAAATGTCACCATACTGAAAATACACCATATCAAACATCAGTATACTCATCATAACTCGAGGGATCTATCATACAACAAGTTTCTTGGATTCATCTCAGACTCCCTTGATTCGAGTATGGATCATCTGCTTTCAGTAGTAGTAGCCCTTACTACCTTCCACATCTATCCGTACTTTCCTCAAGAACTGCCTCGACTCCACCAAGTCCCTTCTACTACTATTGCTGATCTCATGTTAAACTCATCCTAGGCTTACCCTAGGGTAATCACCAACCCACTCTCTGCCATCAGCTGCATAAGAAGTCCCTGCTACCTCCCCCTAACTAGCTCATGAATACTATTACATATCACTAAGACTAGATAATTCTTCGAATGAAAGATCCTACCCTACAACGGTTGGACTCAGACAAGAGTTGCGCAATAGAGCTAGACCTAATCTTCTGAAATTTATTTAGTCCTCGCAATATGTAACGTAACATACTCATTTACTAGTTAGTAAGAGATAACTAGAACTCCTAAAATCACAAAGCAAGCAACATTCGAGCATCGAGTACACATAATCAAGCATATTACATTCAGGCCATCACTAACTAATCTGTACTAGCATGCGGTTCATAAAGCTGAGATACACATAACAGGAACATAAGGCATCCTTCCTAGATCCTTAGTCCTAAACTAGAGTGCAATTCTCATAAAGCTGATACACATATAATAGGCACATAAGGCAGCCTTCCTAGATCCTTAGTCCTAACTAGCATGCAGTTCTCATAAACATATCCTAACATAAACTTGTATGGGTAATTTGGGAGTACTTACTTGAGCTCGGCTGATTGCATGCACCACACCCTTTTTCTCTTTTCAAAGTTCTTTTCTCTTTTAGAAATTCTTTTGTAAAAATGATTTTCTTTTGAAAACTTTCATACCATGTCCTTAGTTTGAGTTCAGACACACCTGAGAGTGTACCCGAATCCCTCAAACCAAGGCTCTGATACCAACTTGAAACGTCCAAAAAATACAGACCAAAAATTTCATTTTTAAGTTATTAATAAAACCATAACTATCATCATCATCATATAAAATCATAAACCATGTATCTCAAAATATCTTAATATCTGTCAACATATCAAAATCTCATATCAAATATCAGAGTAAATCTCCCAGGCTAGAAAATTGTGGTGTGTTCCATGCGATCATCCCGGGCCCTTCCCTTTGCTAGCTGAAGTACCTGAAACCAAACTGAAAATTGTAAGCACGAAACTTAGTGAGCTCCCCCAAACTACCACATACCATATACATAACATATAACATGTAACATAAACTTTGGTACACCGCCCAGCTGCATCGGGATAAACCCGGCATCGGCTTACCCGATATCGGACTCCTACCCGGCATCGGGCTCACCAAGACATCAGACCACGTCTGGGATCGGGCTCACCTCGACATCGGGCTTACCCCGACACATACACAGTATATCATATATCATAAACACATAACATAAATATATATCATACATCGGGCGTACCTCGGCATCGAACCGAAGCCCGGAACACATAACAGATAACGTCTAAGCTAACATGCATCGGGCTTGCCCTGGCATCGGGCTTACCCCGGAACACATAACATATAACAGATACACTAACATACTTCGGGCTTGCCCTGGAACACATAACACATAACATTCATGAATCACAAAGACATCAAGCATACATATACTCTTCTCGGGACCGCCCCGACATCGGACCGAAGCCCAAAACTACTAACATATAAACTGGCCGACATTGTGGCCTTAGACCCGTTCCTACTGGAGAGAAACTCACCTCTCAAACTGGATGCTGAACTCGTGCGTGGGGAATCTCTGCTGGCTGCTCCCGCGACTCCCCGACTAACTCTATACAAAAATACTTAGTCAGGAAACTGAGAATCCTTCTTAGGGTAAAATGACCATTTTACCTCTGCTCTACTTTTTGGACCATATCCAAGGCCCAAATCCAACTAATCTTTCTAAGTCCACTAATGGCCCATTAAAGGCCCACTAATGGGCCAATTTTCTAAATTGGGCCCAACTTCTCAATGGGCTTTCCCTAAGCCCAACCATGTCCTTAGTCCAAAATCTGACTTTTGATGGCCTACTAAGGCCTAATAATTAATAAGTCCAATATTTGGCCCAAACCAAGGCCCAAAAGGTGAGAAGCCCAATAATGTTGAGTATGCAGGGCGTACTCCCTTGTACGCTAAGCGTACTGGCTAAATGGCATGTACGCTGCGCGTACCTGCATGTGCACCCAGTGAACTTCCCTGTTAAGTCACTTTTCCCATTAAGTGCTTAATAATCTAATCCAAAGGCTATAACCACATATCCAAGTCCTCTTCAATGTCTTGATCCATAAAGTCGATCACTTGGTGGCTTGCAACCCAACAAATGAGCCCAAACATTGAATAATAGAAACTAACTCCATAGAAATGGCTAGATCTCATGCATGGTTACATAAAGGCCTTAAAGGTTGAAACTTTACTGCTAAAGGACTGCTTTGAGCTCCAAGGGTGGCAACCCCAATCTCAAAAACGAAGTTGCATGATAAAGATCCATCCTTTGGACCTAAAAAGGTCCAAAGTTCCATAATCCTATATCTAAGCTTTTAAGAGGAAAGTCGGAAGCTTTATTCCTCCTTTGAGTGCCAAAAGATGAAATAGTCCCAGATCCTTGAGCTCGAGATACTCAAGTTCTTCTTCTCCAACTCCTCTTCACTTCTTCCAAGCTTTTCTTCACCAAAAATAAGCTCAAAAGGTCAAACACACACAACAATGGAGTGTGAGGGCGTATTAGGGTTTTCTAAGGGTGATTGGCTAGTAAGGAGGCCAGGGGTGGCTATAATGGGGTGTTTATATGTCTTAAACCCTAAAAATTAGGGTTTTGGCATCTGCTCACGTACGCTGCGCGTACATGCGGTCGTCCCCCGTATCCAATGCGTGCCTCTACGCCCCGCGTACACCAAGGCTACGCCCAGCGTACGTCTTATGGGCAGCCCAAATCCTTGGCCCATTTGCTTAAGTTCACTCCAATAGTCCTTTATATCCATATTTAGCCGAAATAATAATTTAAGAAATAATTAATAATTGATACCTCAAATGACGGTCAGTACAAAACTTGCCCAGTTTGCCAACGAGGAAGTTGTGTGTAGATCAATGCGGGTTGACACCCCCACCCGTGGTTTCTAGCTACAACCCAACGCTTTTCAAGTGATAGACGGTCATTTTAGTTGTCCGACGTTGATGAAGCGTGCGGAACGATTATATTGGTGCAAACCCTTTATAGTACCATTCAGAGGTAGTGGCGTCGTTTTAGCAGCGGTTATGGATTAATCGTAGCGCAATTATACTCTAGAAGCATTATACTTTGTCGATATACAAGTATCAATGTTAAGTATAAGTTTCCTAAACACTTATACTCTAGGAGCTTTTAGGTATATCACTTATTCAATAAGTAAACCAGTATACCTAGTTCACATACTCGTATAGAATTGAAATAAGATTTATACGTAGCAACCTTTGTTTGTATGGGATTACAAACACTTATATTCATTGTATATGAAACTTATGTTGGATTAGTGTCTAAGTCCATAACTATATTTGGTATGTACTTGACCCGATTCGCATGCTCCATTTGGGTTGCATGGCATCATGCATTTGGATAGACTAAAATGAGAGAAATAACACTTACGGTTTATTAATATATTATAAGTTCTAATATATTAATAAGATTATTTAATTAGTATTGATCAAGCATTAATTTGTAATTAATAAAGTGATCAAAAGGAGACTAATTAAATATATGGGTTGATTGTGTAAATCATCCATACTTGTATAGTGGGCTAATGCTCCATGGATTATCAAGTTGGGCTAAAACGTATAGGATGCTCCATGGTGTTTTTGTACCCATGGATCATGGAAATGAAAGGCCATGACAATTAGGGTTTACATGGTGTAACCCTAATTGTAACACACTATATAAGCATCTTATTCTTCCCAAAAATCGGCACTATGAAGGAATGGTGAGGGCTAGCCGATTTCATGAAGTGTCTCATTTATCTCAAGTTATTCTAAGTGTATTTGATGTTGTGTGAATCATTTGAGGTGTCACACTTGGGGCACTAGGCTCTTGAGCTCCATGGAATCAAGCTAGATCAAAAGGTATGTATTCTATCTAGTTTTGTTATACTAGTACTTATGATTGTATGCTAGTTAGGGTAATACCTTGAAATATTCATAATTGCATGTATAATAGAGAAAACATAGATCCAAGGTATTTAGGGTTGCATGTACACTTAGGAGTGTTAGAATGCTCAAAACCCAACAACTTATAGGTATACTACTTATTTAGTAAGTAAACTATTATACCTAGGATATATAAACAATAGGCTGGAGATAAGTATGAGTCAGGGTGACTCTTTTATACTATGTTTTATACTTTTTAAACTTGGGAAAAAGTACTATTTTACTCAGAGTCAAAACCTGTAGACTCACCAACTTTATTGTCACACCCCAAAACCAGAACGGCGGAAACGTTCTGGGGTGGAGGACGTCATGTCAAGTATCACAACATATGCAGTATAGTAATCAAAGTACAACAACCATTGCATTAATAGTAATAATTTTTCATAGGTACATTTAGCAA
The DNA here is from genome assembly GCF_052849685.1 of Lactuca virosa. NCBI lineage: Eukaryota > Viridiplantae > Streptophyta > Magnoliopsida > Asterales > Asteraceae > Lactuca > Lactuca virosa. The sequence continues at coordinate 121,675,732 of NC_136432.1, read as the reverse complement.
CAACATCAAAAGTAAATACAGAGAATAACATAAGATGCAGCTCATTATAAGGCTGTCTTCACAAAAGCTTCCGGAGTGTACCTGTCTACTGATGACCTGAGAATACAAGTTATTTTGAAAGCGAGTACCAACATTTTAATGCTGGTGAGTTCATAAGTATTTAATGACATTGATATAATTACGTGTTTTACTTCAAAATAATCTCACTCGATGATGGAGATTAGAATTTACAGAGTATTAGAATCCTTACCAGAAAATCCTATATTTTCTAATAAAAGTAGTTTTCTACCAAGACCCAATTGTTTTATGTTTAAACCACATAGTTTCTCTACTAAAAGCAGTCTTCTACCAAGACCCAACTGTTTTATGTTTAAGGAGTAATTTCCCCCAAAAGTACTATCATTATCAAAATATAGTTTATACTTTAAAGTATATGTGAGAAAATCACAAGCGAAAGTAATAGGGGAAAATAATATTTTACCTCAGCAGTAACACTGTTGGTTATAAAATGGATGAAACGTGGACTCCAGGTGGTATCGAATGAACGATACGCCTCGAAAAGTCTAAATGAATGAATGTGGACTCTAGGTGGTATCGAATGAACGATACGCCTCGAAAAGTCTAAATGAATGAATGTGGACTCCAGGTGGTATCGAATGAACGATACGCCTCGAAAAGTCTAAATGAATGAATGTGGACTCCAGGTGGTATCGAATGAACGATACCCCTCGAAAAGTCTAAATGAATGAATGTGGACTCCAGGTGGTATCGAATGAACGATACGCCTCGAAAAGTCTATATGAATGAATGTGGACTCCAGGTGGTATCGAATGAACGATACGCCTCGAAAAGTCTAAATGAATGAATGTGGACTCCAGGTGGTATCGAATGAACGATACGCCTCGAAAAGTCTAAAATAATGAAAAACAGACTCCAGACGGTATTAAGTTTTTAGAATATAGATATAACTAAGTTCTCCTTCATGAATGTTATGGTTGGTTTCTAAACTATACATATTATAGTTTACTTGAGAGGTTATCTAGATGCCTTTGCTACCCAAAGGTGATGAACTGACTGATAGAACTTTTATGACTATATATGTATACATGATATATAACTAATATTCAAACGACCTTCGGACGGATAACCGATACCCTAAAGCCACATCCAAACAAGGAAAAGGAATTAAAGCGAGCTAGCCTTCCTAAGTCCTTTAAACATTACTTATATAACTATACATATATAGGCATGCATTTGATAATATAAAAGTATAAAAGAAGTTTTGGTAAAACCTTTGAAAAAGCTTTAATAATCTAAAAAGGGATTTTCATACTTTAAAAGAGATTTGAAAACAAGATTTGAAAACCTTTAGCTAGATAAAACAGTTTAACATGCAAAAATCTATTTGCTATACGGTTATTAATCCCATGTGATTGATATAATAACCCTATAGTTCAACTTGTATTCCCCCCATAAAAGCATTTAAAATCATTTAAAAGGTTGATTCAGGGGTATGAACTCACCTGACGTGGGTGATTCGGATGAACGGATGGTATAGGATGCTAAGTGTCAAGTGAGGACTTGAACACACACTCGGATCCTATTGAACAAGCAATGATACATTGATGTATCTAATTAGTCATTTAATAACTAATTTAGTGAGTTAGGACACCCTAATACATGAAAACACTTTGCTACAAGTGCTAAGAGTACTAAGGATTGCATATAAGGAGAGTATGGCCTCACATTGGAGTTTACTCCTCAAATGGTGGCCCTTATGAGTGTTTACGGTTTCTGGGCCACTTCCCCCATGAGTTTACGGCCGTAAACTCATGGGAATGGTGCCATTGGGTGTTCTAAGGTCTTATACTACTCAAGGAAGTAAGCTAGACTCGAATCAAGGGCTTAGGAACTGACTAGGGCTCAAAATAGACCCTTGGTGGAGTTTACGGTCGTAAACACATGAGTTTACGGTCGTAAACTCATGTTTGCCCACCCATTTCGTGTTTTGGTGTTTCTATCTTATGCATGCAAGGTTCTAGTCATTTATACAAGCCATAGGAGGCGTTAGGGGCACAATATCACCCCTTTATAGAGTTTACGACCAAAGGACCATTTCCTTATGAGTTTACGGCTGTAAACTCTATGTGGACATGGTTTCTTTGATGTTTAAGGTCCCTAGTTCAATGGTGGTTGGTTCTAGGCTAAGTTCTGGGCATAAGGAAGGAAGAAAGGGCATCATTGCACCCTTATAGGGAGTTTACGGCCCAAGAACATGCCTTGGCCGTAAACTCTCTTCCAACCCTTGATTCTTGATGTTTCTAAGGCCTGAACATGTTCAACCTAGTGTACATCGAGTTAGAACGAGAGTACTTACGATCTAGGGGCTTGAATAGTCGATTTTGGCCAAGAACACTAGTGTGTGTTCTTGGTGTTCTTGGTGAAACTTGAAGATCTACACAAATGGAATGATTTCATGGATGAAATCATGTAAGATCACTAGACCAAGTAACATATCAACTAGTTAGGACAAGAAACTTACGAGTTTTGAAGATTGGGGACGAAGATCGGGATGATAGTTGAGAGGATTTCAGCCAAAGGGAGTGAAGGAATGAAACAAATGGCCACATTTCTCCATATAAAGTGGAGTTTACGGCCCACATGGAGTTTACGGCCGTAAACTCCCATGTGGTGGCCGTGAACTCCGGGTCAATGTGTTTCAGGCCCGTTCGTTGTACTATAGCTTCGGCAGATAAACCCCAACACTTATTCCTTAAGTGTACTGGGCTCAGAACGCTTGAACAGAATCTAAATTGTGCTAAATGATAGCAGGAATAAGTCTAACACTAATTTGGGTTGACTGGCTGAGCTTTCAAAGCAATAGAAAATTTTGGGTTGTCACATCATCCCCCTGTTATAGGTAATTTCGTCCCGAAATTAGAGTTTAGGCAAGGAAGTAGGTATGAACAATCGAGTAAAGAGATGAGGGTACTTCCTATTCGATCGGTCCTCGCTCTCCCAAGTGAACTCCGGTCCACACTTGGCATTCCAGTGAACCTTTACGATTGGGATGCGGATTCGTTTCATTCGCTTGGCCTCTCGGTCCATGATTTCTACAGGTTCTTCCACGAAGTTGAGGCTCTCATTGATTTCGATTTCGTCGAGTGGGGTTACAAGAGCCTCGTCGGACAATGACTTTTTCAAGCTTGAGACGTGGATAGATTTGGGCGGAAATTATGGAATCCCTAAAGTAGTTGAGGTCTGACAGGGGTTGGACCAATTCTTATCAAGAATCTCGGATGGTCCTAAGTTTTTGGAAAGATGGAACGTTTCAGTTCTTAGAACATAATGTACTTCCATGGTTAGATCATCACTTGGCGTGATCGCCATCCGAAAGTTCCAAAAGTTCTCTCTTACTGGAGTGTGGTTCTCCGAGTTGGTTCTTAGAAGGCTCAGGTCGTCTTCGGATTCGTATTTCCTACTGATTGGCTTTCGGAGGTTTTCTGGATCATCGGATGTATTGGCTATATACTGGTACCTATTGGTTACGTGACATCTATCTCGACCTAGTGCAAAATGGATCTGCACTTCTGACTTTTGAGGTGTTTCTAACGGAAACTCTCAAAGTCGGTGTGATAGGGGGGTTTTACCAGACGATGCTTAGAAAATTTAAATTTTCATTATCATCCAATAGATGCTTTCACAGCATGATCCCTAATCGGAAAGAATCATGCTCTTACTCGCTTCGCTGTTTCATGGATAGCAGTCTCTGATCAGGGCTAACTTAGCCCTTAGAGATTTTCTGAAGTGCTGGACTATTTCAGGAGGTGGTTCTACTATTTCTTTTGAGATAGTATTCTTTGGGACACCTAGTAGTCCAACGAATCTCTAAGACATGCCCCATTCTCCGATGGGTTGGCTCCCTCCAGTTTGTAGGAAGCGCGTGTTATTGTATAACCCATCGACTAGCACCTAGACTGGTGTCGAGTCTATAATCTCTTTAAGACCTGGGGTATAAAGCTTAACGCAGCTTACCATTTACTTTATTCAAGTATTCTTGGTTGCGGAGGTGGTCATGTGGTTCTTAGCATCCTAGTATTAACTTTGGAGAATGCAGTCTATCGTCTATAGGGCGACGGTGACTTTTCTCACATGAGGAGGCAGTGTGTCCTAGGCACTATTCGTCTGTATCTGGATGGACGAAGTGCCTGAGTAGTGCGAGTATCCCTTGCAACTACTCTTCCGGTGTTACGGAGTTTTCTCTATCCAGATCAAATCTAGACAATATAGGGTTCCGTCACTCGGAATTTCTAACTTCCTCATCCACTCTTTCTCAGGGTTTAACCTGTCACAGCTTCCAGGTTTTTGGGCTCTCCGCTGAGATGCTTAATTTGTGGGATTTAGCGTGAATGGATGGTCGTAGTCGCTGTTTTTGACTCTTACGACTTGAGTTACTTTTCCTAACCGAGGGCGTTAGCTACTATGTTGGCTTAACCGAGATGACAACAAATTTCGAATTTGTGGTCATTTTAGTAGCTTAACCCACAGTGGTTCTCTTGACCCCAGTCCCCTTTTCTATGGGATAGGATGAAGGGTCTTATTATAAGGTTCTTGGTAGACCTCATACTCGGCTCAATCACTATTACTCAGTGTATGCAAGTCGTATATAATTGAGATTGACAGGATGTTCAGATGTGTGGCCCTACCCCAAACCCACAACCAAATGAGGAACAGGGAGCAGGGAGGAAGCACACATCTTAAATCTTATTGATCTAAATTATATACCACTCTAATGCATATACTCAGTAGTAGTAAGTTAATCCCATGGGTTCTTTCTCTTGATTCACGAACCTGATTGTGCGGTGCGGATGGCCTTTCTGGAGGATTTACTGAGTAGGCCTCGGGCGGTTACTGTCTTCCGGAATATCTGCAGTGCCTTTCGCTTCTGGTTTTAATGTCTAAGGAGGGGTTGGTTAACAGCACGTGGTACCCTTCTCCTAGGTACTTCGGAAAGTTTGGATAAGAGAGACGACTGACGGTTCGCATTAGGTTTTCTTATTAGGTTCGGAAGAACCTTTATTTGACGCATAGGCTATGGTGAAAGTTCTCTTTACACAGCACTAGGAATTTTCACATGGTCGCACCAAGTCGAACCATGATTGACGGCAGTGTCGAATTTAACAAACATCGACATGATATGGAATGAATATCGATAGGACCATGTGCTGAACAGGGCACACAAGTTCTTAGCGTCTCGGGTTTCGTCCATGGTATCACTATCGCGAATACTTGGACCGATAGAATTGACGCGGAACTCTAGGGGTCCTGATGTTTTGGGAACAATGTACTTTTCATGAATGGATTTCTCACGAGGCCTCTCTATAACCGCCTGGTATACACTAGTCATGTATAATTAAGATTAAAGGACTGTTGACTGAGCAATTCCGCCCTAAATCCACAACCAAACGAGAAACAGGAGATAAGGCAGCATCACTCACTCGAGGTCTATCAATCTTAATTATAAATGGCCTTAATGCATATACTAAGCCATCATAGCTTTACCTGATGGGTTTTTGAATTTTACAACAGTGCTGCGACGTTTGCCTTAACGAGGGAGTAATTACAATTAGAATTGATTTATTAAGGTTCTCGGTTAGCTACTTAGGATTGAGAGACGTACCAAAATTCTACTGGGTTCTTTGATGCTTCTCCTAGGCATTAGGGTTAAACTCCTCCTACGTCTTTGTCATTTCTTTCAGTTGGGTAGTCCCTCTTGAAGTGCCCAATTTCACCACATAAGTGGCATACTAGACTGGTCCCCATATTGGTGGTTGATGTAATGAACTCAACCGGGGTTCTACAGAAGCGAGCGGTATGCCCCTTCATGTTGCACCTAACGCAAAAGAGTTCTCGACAGATACCATGATGATGCTAGTTACACTTGCTGCAGCGGGGGAGGTTTCCTAGGTATGGTCTTCCAGGTGTCGAGACGGAAGGGTTAACAGAGGCATTGACCACTTCAGCTCGTTGCCCTTCGGAAGGACCTTGAGTCGAGGTACTTCCCTCCTCGTTCTCAAACTTTCTTTTCAGTGGGTTATGTTGGGGTTCTTGGGTGGCTGGGTACACGGGTGTTGGTTGTCGCTGTCCATTGATATGATCGGGATTGCCGATAGTGCTCTTGCTAACATTGGCGTTGTTAGCATTCAGGTGAGCCATGACAGCTGCTACGGCTGCTGAAACTGCAGCTCGAAACGTAGTTTCATCGAATTGAAGGATCGGTGTCTTACCAGCGGGGTGGTTACGTTTCTTTGGGGGCATGGTTTTTTTTTTCCTACACGAAAAGGAACACAAGCTGATGAGAGACGATGGTTAACCCTAGACGTCTCTTTCTTTACTATGATAGGCATAAATTTTCCCGCGCCTTGATTTATGATTATCTGAGCGTCGACCTACATCCCTATGATGCAGTCCGGGTAACAAGGTAGGAGTAGGCGTATCGGAAAGCCATAAAATGGGAGTCGTTCCTACTAAGTTATCTTTATACTGGAGAGGTTCACTCTCCGGCTTGAAAATATTTGAGGGAAGTTCGGAACGAAGATCACGGAAGAAAAGGGCTCATGAAAACTTATGGCTAAACACTCTCAATCGAGGTTTTGAGATCCGATCTATTCTTATTAATTTCGACGGGAAAGACGGTTTGCCTAACACATAGTGTGAGTAGTGTAATCACTAACTGACTAAATTGTATTATTTTATGGATTTATTAGCACGACGATAAAAGGGGAAAAGACACTTCTCGGGTTCCATGCATTGGCTCCCTCTGTCCACCTCTTATTCCTGACTGGAATCGGCATTGGTTTCCTTCGGGTATCTATATAGGGTCCTCTGCTCTCGTAGACATATTGAATTTCTGCTCCGCCTTGCTTCCGATTTTGACTCTGAGCGTCATCACTTCATAATGGATTACTGTAATCTCGGAAGTTCAGGCGAATTTCCCACCGATGTCCCTAAAAGGTATAGGCACATGGTGGTTTCAATAGTCTCGTCCCTGTTCATTTATTTCCTATTCGGAAATCTTCTCAATGAACCTCTTCTGGGTCTGAATCGACTCTTCTGCCAATTTCTGAAGTGGATAAGGCTTTCTAAAGGGTTTCGTGCGAGAATGGAAATGTCTAAAGAATCCTAAGAGATTATTAAAACATTTCACTGGGGATCCATATCGAGTCCTGCTACAATTTCATAGTGTACACAAATCATATATAACTTAGATCTGATAGGCCTTCGAATATGTGATACTACTCTATATCCACATCCAAACAGGGAAAAGGAAGTAGAGCGAAACCACACATTCTTAGCCTATGAGATCCTCACTATATATAACCTTGGGAGTATACACTTTGTAATCATAGGTCTATCAATAAGGATCTTTTTAGTTTTCACGCAGGGTTATTTATGGTTCCTAAAATACCCCTATAGTATTTTAATTACATGTTTGATTCTTAACTTCTGAACATGCTTCTGGGTTTATTGTGAATCTTTTAGTATCCTAAAATACTCCTATAGTATTTTTAAACTTTATGTTTGGCTCTAGTATTCCTATTTGGTAAGTTTCATATTTGTTGCAACACCACCATCACTCCCAAGCACACGTTAGTCGCATCTCGAATAAATATAGTTGATCAGGTTATATTTATTCCAGCTTACGATTACATAACTGCCCAGGTTTGACAGTAATGGTCAACATCCAAAGACTTTTATTCTTATTCTTCTTGTGATACTTTGTTCGGGTATTTAGATTCTGTATGTTCTTATACTTTTGTAAAATATGGTTATATTTTAAAGTATAACTCTTGGTCAGAATATTTTTATCCCAATGTATTTATCGGTCGTATATCTTTTATAATTTGATATACTGAGCTCACTATAAACAATGCTCTGATACCAATCTGTCACACCCCAAAACCCGAACGGCGGAAACGTTCTGGGGTGGAGGACGTCATGTCAAGTATCACAACATATGCAGTATAGTAATCAAAGTACAACAACCATTGCATTAATAGTAATAATTTTTCATAGGTACATTTAGCAACAACATCAAAAGTAAATACAGAGAATAACATAAGATGCAGCTCGGTACAAGGCTGTCTTCAGAAAAGTTTCCGGAGTGTACCTGTCTACTGATGACCTGAGAATACAAGTTATTTTGAAAGCGAGTATCAGCATTTTAATGCTGGTGAGTTCATAAGTATTTAATGACATTGATATAATTACGTGTTTTACTTCAAAATAATCTCACTCGATGATGGTGATTAGAATTTACAGAGTATTAGAATCCTTTCCAGAAAATCCTATATTTTCTAATAAACGTAGTTTTCTACCAAGACCCAATTGTTTTATGTTTAAACCACATAGTTTCTCTACTAAAAGCAGTCTTCTACCAAGACCCAACTATTGGATGTTTAAGGAGTAATTTCCCCCAAAAGTACTATTATTATCAAAATATAGTTTATACTTTAAAGTGTATGTGAGAAAATCACAAGCGAAAGTAATAGGGGAAAATAATATTTTACCTCAGCAGTAACAATGCTGGTTATAAAATGGATGAAACGTGGACTCCAGGTGGTATCGAATGAACGATACGCCTCGAAAAGTCTAAATGAATGAATGTGGACTCCAGGTGGTATCGAATGAACGATACGCCTCGAGAAGTCTAATTGAATGAATGTGGACTCCAGGTGGTATCGAATGAACGATACGCCTCAAAAAGTCTAAATGAATGAATGTGGACTCCAGGTGGTATCGAATGAACGATACGCCTCGAAAAGTCTAAATGAATGAATGTGGACTCCAGGTGGTATCGAATGAACGATACGCCTCGAAAAGTCTAAATGAATGAATGTGGACTCCAGGTGGTATCGAATGAACGATACGCTTCGAAAAGTCTAAAATAATGAAAAACAGACTCCAGACGGTATTAAGTTTTTAGAATATAGATATAACTAAGTTCTCCTTCATGAATGTTATGGTTGGTTTCTAAACTATACATATTATAGTTTACTTGAGAGGTTATGTAGATGCCTTTGCTACCCAAAGGTGATGAACTGGCTGATAGAACTTTTATGACTATATATGTATACATGATATATAACTAATATTCAAACGACCTTCGGACGGATAACCGATACCCTAAAGCCACATCCAAACAAGGAAAAGGAATTAAAGCGAGCTAGCCTTCCTAAGTCCTTTAAACATTACTTATATAACTATACATATATAGGCATGCATTTGATAATATAAAAGTATAAAAGAAGTTTTGGTAAAACCTTTGAAAAAGCTTTAATAATCTAAAAAGGGATTTTCATACTTTAAAAGAGATTTGAAAACAAGATTTGAAAATCTTTAGCTAGATAAAACAGTTTAACATGCAAAAATCTATTTGCTATACGGTTATTAATCACATGTGATTGATATAATAACCCTATAGTTCAACTTGTATTCCCCCCCCCCCCATAAAAGCATTTAAAATCATTTAAAATGTTGATTCAGGGGTATGAACTCACCTGACGTGGGTGATTCGGATGAACGGATGGTATAGGATGCTAAGTGTCAAGTGAGGACTTGAACACACACTCGGATCCTATTGAACAAGCAATGATACATTGATGTATCTAATTAGTCATTTAATAACTAATTTAGTGAGTTAGGACACCCTAATACATGAAAACACTTTGCTACAAGTGCTAAGAGTACTAAGGATTGCATATAAGGAGAGTATGGCCTCACATTGGAGTTTACTCCTCAAATGGTGGCCCTTATGAGTGTTTACGGTTTCTGGGCCACTTCCCCCATGAGTTTACGGCCGTAAACTCATGGGAATGGTGCCATTGGGTGTTCTAAGGTCTTATACTACTCAAGGAAGTAAGCTAGACTCGAATCAAGGGCTTAGGAACTGACTAGGGCTCAAAATAGACCCTTGGTGGAGTTTACGGTCGTAAACACATGCGTTTACGGTCGTAAACTCATGTTTGCCCACCCATTTCGTGTTTTGGTGTTTCTATCTTATGCATGCAAGGTTCTAGTCATTTATACAAGCCATAGGAGGCGTTAGGGGCACAATATCACCCCTTTATAGAGTTTACGGCCAAAGGACCATTTCCTTATGAGTTTACGGCTGTAAACTCTATGTGGACATGGTTTCTTTGATGTTTAAGGTCCCTAGTTCAATGGTGGTTGGTTCTAGGCTAAGTTCTGGGCATAAGGAAGGAAGAAAGGGCATCATTGCACCCTTATAGGGAGTTTACGGCCCAAGAACATACCTTGGCCGTAAACTCTCTTCCAACCCTTGATTCTTGATGTTTCTAAGGCCTAAACATGTTAAACCTAGTGTACATCGAGTTAGAACGAGAGTACTTACGATCTAGGGGCTTGAATAGTCGATTTTGGCCAAGAACACTAGTGTGTGTTCTTGGTGTTCTTGGTGAAACTTGAAGATCTACACAAATGGAATGATTTCATGGATGAAATCATGTAAGATCACTAGACCAAGTAACATATCAACTAGTTAGGACAAGAAACTTACGAGTTTTGAAGATCGGGGACGAAGATCGGGATGATAGTTGAGAGGATTTCAGCCAAAGGGAGTGAAGGAATGAAACAAATGGCCACATTTCTCCATATAAAGTGGAGTTTACGGCCCACATGGAGTTTACGGCCGTAAACTCCCATGTGGTGGACGTGAACTCCGGGTCAATGTGTTTCAGGCCCGTTCGTTGTACTATAGCTTCGGCAGATAAACCCCAACACTTATTCCTTAAGTGTACTGGGCTCAGAACGCTCGAACAGAATCTAAATTGTGCTAAATGATAGCAGGAATAAGTCTAACACTAATTTGGGTTGACTGGCTGAGCTTTCAAAGCAATAGAAAATTTCGGGTTGTTACATTTATGTTGACGTATTTTCAAAATGCATGGGTTTTCAGGAATTTTATAACTGTGATACAAGGAATGACGTTACACCGCCCGGTGTTTTTACCACCGGGTGGGGGTGTGACAGATTGGTATCAAAGCTATTGACTATAGAGAACTGGTACTTTCTTAGGAAAGCACGACTATAGTCTAGGGCTTACTCTATTAGGTTTAGGTATAGGTATATCCCATAACCTACAGTAAAAAGTATTATTAATTATCTACTGAAGGACTACTTACGGGAGCGGTGACAAGATAGACACGTCACTTTGGGTTGTTGGATTTCAGAATGGCTATATGCTAAAATGATCCTGCCCTTTCGACTGTCCTGACTGGTCGGTGCCTTATCAGCTAGACCTGATGTAACAAACAGTAATTAATAATGCGTGAATACAACAAATAAGAAATATAAAGTCATATATAAAGACTCAAACCCTCGATAAGAATACACCTAAACACCTGGAATGCTTTTGATCTCATGGATTTAGATCAAATAGTCCAACTAAAGTTTATATGTGCGTAGATCCTATCACAACTAGGTGTAGGTGTGCAACTACATTTTATTATGATCAGATCATATGGACTATTCAAATTGGAAGTAATATTTGATAAACTAAACATTTGGTGATACAAATTAGGAATTCGACATTGCTCGTTCCGAGAATGGATAATCTTAGAGGATACGGATGACGAACAAGTGATTCCATCCCCTCTTTTGGCAGATGATCCTTACTACCCTATGATTCCAACTATCTTCCATCCAATACCCTCCAACGACGGAACACCTTTACCTTCCAACAAACTGGAAGAGAGCGAACCAATTGAAGAAAGCGAACCTATGGAAGAGACAGAATCAGTTGCATCTTCCCTACCCCCAATGAATACCCTTTATCTTCAATTTCCAGGAGGAGCCAAGATAAAACGCACGGCTCGTAAATCCATACCAAAATGGATAAGGATTAAGAATAATCCAAAGGGGGCATCTTCGGTTACCAATATAGTTTGAGATGAACCTGCAAGGATAGCACAAACGATCGACAGGTGGGTAGCAGAAGAAAGAACTGCTAACAAGTATGAGATTGGTCAATCATCCCGACCATATTCCTCACCTTCTTCCTAAGAATACACTTTGACTCAACTGTTTGAGAAAAGTGTGAGAATAGAAAAAAAATGGAAATTGTCGACGGGAAGACTACTCATCTCTCAGGAAGGGTGCGAAGGCTAGAAGGGCAGAGAATAAGAGATCAATAGGCAGTGATGGATGTCCATCATTGCATTAATTTAGCTCATAACGACATGATTACTCACGATGCAAGGATTGTAGAACTAGAGCTCTTCAATCAAACCTCAAGAAACGAGGAGCAGACTGGAGAACTTGAGCAAAGATATTAAGCACTTAAGGAACAAATGGTTCGCGTCACTAATGCACTAGGTCATCACCTAGGATACTAGTAGATAGAGTAGAACTAGTGGTTGAGTAAGATAGGAAATGAAAATCCATACTAGTTAAGGTAATGGGGAAAAGTTTCTAGCAAGGGTGTAGTGAACCTTGCAAATTTTTTTTTTTTGAAACTTTTTTCATATAAACCTATAATAAATGTGTGTAACCACTAGTAATAAATATGAAGCATATATTACAATAATCATGTGCCAAATAGTGTCGTCCACTATGCTCTATACCTTGATGAATAATTGAAGTCATTAACACTCATAAATTAATGACTAATTAAAATACTTCATAAAACTCATAATATTCTTACTATTTAGGAACTAAATAAAAATGCCTAGAAGAAGTAGTGTTCGGGTAAACCTTAACCAATGATCAGAACCACAACAACAACAACAACAACAACAACAACAACAACAACAATAACAACCTGAAATAAACCCCTCAATAAGTTCAGCAGAACTTGAAGAAATTATAGCTCAGAGAATCGCTACAGCTCTAGCTAATGTCACAACAGGTGGAGTTAGAAATGAAGGCAATGTAGGGACCGCCATAATGTGTACCTACAAAGACTTTATGAATTGCAAACCGAAGAGCTTCCGTGGAACTGAAGGAGTCGTTAATTTGACCAGGTGGATTGAAAAGCCAGAATCCATATTTCAAATAAGCTTTTGTCCAAATGATTGTAAAGTACGATTTGCAGCATGTACTTTCGCTGAAGTGGCATTAACATGGTGGAACAGCCATGTAAATACAATGGGAATTAATGTTGTAAATTCCATGAAACGGGAGGAGTTGAAGATGATGCTAGTAGAAGAGTATTGTCCTAGAGAGAAGTGCAGAATCTAGAACAAGAACTATGGAACCTAACAATGAAAGGTTCATAAATAAATGCTTATACCGCTAGATTCAATGACCTTGCAGTGACGTGTCCAACACTTGTAACCCCCGAATACAAGAAAATTGAGAGATACATCTGGGGTCTAGCACCACAAATCCAAGGGATGGTTATCTCTTCAAAACCTAGAACATATGACAGTACAAAGAGAATAGTTCATCAGCTAACCAACATAGAGATCTGAGGGGGATCCATGGTAGCAAAATTTGAGCCTCCCGAATCCGGAGTATTCAAGCATAAGTTCAATGGAAGAAACCCAATACAATCATCGGGGATGAAACAAGAAGTGGCAACTGTTTATATCGCTACAACAACAACAACACTCACGCCACCAAAGCAATATGAAGGCAAGCATCCATGGTATAATCGGTGCAACCGTCATCACTTAGGTGATTATGTTATTTGCACGAAGCATAAAAAGAAGGGGCACATGGTTAATTACTGTAGAAGCATGAAACCTACAACAGTAAATCAGGAAACAAATGTAGGAACAAACTTTGGTGGAGAAAGAACGTGTTATGAGTGTGGTGACATTGGACACTTCAGAAAGGAATGTCCAAAGTTAAGGAGGCGGGGAGGTTTAGACCGCGGCAGGGCATTCGTAATCGGAAGCAGCGAAGCTATCCAGGAACCTTCGGTGGTATCTAGTACAAGATAAATTTCAAGACGGAATTATTTCAACGGGGGGACAATCTAACACCAGTCAAAATAGGTCAACAACAGTCACGTACGATTATGTCAAACAAATAATATAATAAACTTACTTTGTAGTTCATGGCAAATTCAAATAAAAATATGAACTTTCGTACCTACCTTATGGTATAAATCAAAGTACGTGTCCATACGATTCCAAAAATATATAGAACATCTAAATCTGACTTCGCATGAAGAAGTTATGATAAACTCTAACACTATAAATCTCTATAACAAGAGGAATTTAAAACACACTTAGAATTACCTATTGGAGTCTGAAGGAAAGTTGTAGTACTCGGAAATACCTATGCGTGGATATAAAGAACGTCAAAACGGAGCTCGTATGCAAAAGTTATGATCTTCCGAAAATGTAGCTGTCTGAAAGCATGACACGCGGTAGAAACCCTAGCTGCCTTGGTTCACGACGTGAACATTAAGGTTCATGACGTGAAAGTAGTCCAGGACACTAATCGAGGTTAGAAAACATGTGATAAGGCTACGGTGTGACTCATGGAACCTCACGACGTGAACCTATCACTTTCACGGTGTCAAAATGTCATCCGGACACCTTTCGAAGCTAGAACGCAGATGGCAAGTCTACGAAGTGATGCAGCCATGCTTCACGGCGTGAACATGTCATGTTCACGAAGTGAACTTGCCCTAGACACCCTATAAATAGCAACTTCGACCCTTGATCTCCTTACACCTAAATCTCTTTCCTCTCTCTCTCTCTCTCTCGTTTGCTAAAGGCATTCCACATTTCGAGACCGACAATCACAAACCGCTGACCGTTTCTAGTTAGAAATTTATAAAATCACGCTACTATGGTGAGTTTCACGACCCCACTTTTTAATGTTTTCGGGGGAAAATGCATGCTAAATATTATATAAAAGTTAATATTATGTTTATATGATAGTATGTTCGTATCAACATAGATAATTATATTAATCGGGATATAGTTGTTTCGTATCATATATACCTAGAATATATCTGATATATTGAAAACATACAACTATCTTAAACTTGTTAGCATGGTATTATTATAGATTATACTAATGTAGACCCTGAGTTATACTCGGGAGTTCTATAAATATTATGTGTGATATAGCCCCGGAGTTATACTAAGGAGTTATGTATACTAATTGTTAAGTATGTTGCTATTATTGGTTTTATGTTAGATAAAATCTGGTTCTACTTCAAGTTATAGTTGTTGTAGTGCTTAAGTATTATAGAAATTAGGAGTAACATCTAAAGCATAGTCTAGTAACTTAAGGTTTTAGACACAAATATGCTTTCACTATTGGAACTAACCGAACTCGACCAAGTCTACATGAGCTATTTTATTCATCAACTAAGATTGGAAAATCTTAGTGGGAGATCTTCTGACCTGTAACTGCTAATTCTGTGTGAGCAAGGAATTTATGTATAGATCTATACGGGTTAACACCCCACCCGTGGTTGCTAGCAACAACCCAACGGTTTTTCGGGTGACAAACTTGCCCACATTTCCAACAAGGAAGTTGTGTGTAAATCAATGCGGGTTGACACCCCCACCCGTGGTTGCTAGCTACAACCCAACGTTTTTCAAGTGATGAACGATCCTTTTGTTTGTACGACGTTGATGAAGCGTGTAGAATGATTATATTGGTGCGAACCCTTTATAGTACCATTCAGAGGTAGTGGCATCGTTTTAGCAGTGGCTATAGACTCATGGTAGTGCAATTATACTCTAGAAGCATTATATTTTGTCGATATACAAGTATCAATGTTAACTATGAGTTTCCCAAAAACTTATGCTCTAGGAACTTTTAGGTATATCACTTATTCGATAAGTAAACCAGTATACCTAGTACACATACTCGTATAGAATTAAAATAAGATTTATACGTATCAACCTTCGTTTGTATGGGATTACAAACACTTATATTCATAGTATATGAAGCTTATAGGTATACTACTTATTTAGTAAGTAAACTATTATACCTAGGATATATAAACAATAGGCTGGAGATAAGTATGAGTCAGAATGACTCTTTTATACTATGTTTTATACTTTTTAAACTTGGGAAAAAGTACTATTTTACTCAGAGTCAACACCTGTGGACTCACCAGATTTATGTTGACGTATTTTCAAAATGCATGTGTTTTCATGAATTTGATAATTGTGATACACAGAATGACATTACATCGTCCGGTGTTTCCACCGCCGGCTGGGGGTTTGACAAAAGGATCAATGGAGAACAACTCTAAACTCATAGAACCACAAAACTGTATTTATAACCATATGATTATTCAGTGAGCGGTTTAGATTAAAAGGTGCACAATAAAATTATGCACCTAATACATGGAATCACATAATAGAAATTACACATTATTTGGTTTAGATTAAATATGAAAATAGATTAATCCCATGTATTTTAATGATCTCCTACTGTTTTGGATAGTAATTGAATAGAATTAATAGATTTTGATTTTCTTAGGTGGTTCTACGGTTCAATTACTTATTTTGGATCTATATTGATCCTACCCATATATATATATATATATATATATATATATATATATATATATATATATCAGATCTTAAATTTTAAGAGGTATAACTTGTAAAGCTTTTTGTATAAATGAATTATGCATAAATAAATGATTATTACTTGCCAAAAATATAAAGACTTGAATAAGGAAGGTTATTAATAAATTCAATTTGTAGAAAATAAAGTATTGTATAAAAATATATTTATATTTCTTAAACTAGACATTGTTATTAATTAAATTACATAAGTAATATAAATAGACAATATATATAAGGTCTAAAAAATATATATTTTACTTAAAAGTGGTAATTTTTTTTATTACTTAATAAGTAATAATAAAATTTAATAATTATTTCCCTATAAGAAACTATTCATCAGTAGAGATATTTGTCGGTGTTGTTTTGCGCGGTACAAATTTATTATATATATATATATATATATATATATATATATATATATATATATATATATATATATATATATATATATATATATATATAATAAATTGTTTTGACAACAAAATATGTATGTATAAATAAATTGTCCATTTGCGTACTAAAATATATTTATAGATATTTTAGAACCATTTTATGGAATAGAAAATTGTATATGTATATAAGTGATTTGGAATAGAAAATTATATATATATATATATATATATATATATATATATATATATATATATATATATATATATATATATATATCACACTAATATTCACATTAAAATTTACTAAATTACTATACATATATAAAATTTATATTAGAATAATAATATAAAAATAAATATAATAATACTTATATGTTAATATTCACATTATAATTACAATAATACTACACATAAAAATGAATATATGAATACTTATATGTTAATATATATCACATTAATATTCTCTTTTACGCTTGCTAATTTTCCTTCTTTGCACCATACTCTTTTTCATCACTCCCATCAACCAATAAGCTTGTTTGGAACCTTTTGACTTCTGAAACTCTTCAGAGTCATGATTTTTAGGAAAAGGTTCGGACATTTTCCAATTCGAAGATGTTGTAACATCAATATAAAAGTTTGCGCACATGACAATCGCATCATGGTCGGTTTGGGGATCACGTCAAGAAGCTGAAGTTTCTTCAACTTTACTTCGCGGTAGGTCTTCAAGTCATGGTGCGTATACTTCTAAGTCACGTTGCGAGAACTGCTTTAGGCTTGTATTTTGCATTTCTTCTTCCATCAGCCTCTCACGTTCCAAAATTCTTAATCGGTATCAATGTTCTCACCTTTATGTTCTTCCGACTCTTCCTCTAGTAGATTAATAACAATATCCATAAAGAACACTATATCATCATGTGATTTTGAGTATTTCATTGCTTGATCTACTCCAAAGGTTATTTCTTCGGACCTCACTCTTAGTGTTATTTTAGAATAATTAATGTCAACTAGGGCTCTCGCAATACTAAGGAATGGTCTCCTAAGTATTATTGGAATTTCACCATTTTTTTCCATATGTATGACAACAAAGTCAATTGTAAAAATGAATTTTTCCACTTTAACGAGCAAATATTCAATAATACCTCTTGGATAAGTAAGCTAGCGGTTTGCCATGTGGATCTTCATCCTTGTCGATTTCAGTTCCAGGAGATTAAGCTTCTGATATATCGATTACGAAATTAGATTGATACTAACTCCATAATCGACTAGTGCATTCGTTTTAGGAGAATCTCGAACTTGCAAGGCAATATAATGCTACATGAATCTCTCATCTTCATTAGAATCTTTCTTATCACCGATGTTAAACATTGTTCATTTAAAACTACACTCGAAGCTTGCTCTAATGTCTTTCGGTTAGTAAGTAGGTTCTAACAACCCAAAATTTAGAAAGATTTGACTTTTAGTGAAATATTGACCAAAAGGGCAATTTAGTCATTTATGAGATAAATATGATAATATGAAGTTGTAACTTCATGAAGATGGCCAAAACAAGTTTAAGTCACTATAAGAGGTTAGATGAGTAAGTTTTAGAGAAATAATGCATGAGATGCATTTTTGGCCGAAAGGGTAAAATTGGTACTTTAATACTTTTTAGGCCAAATTCGTGACTTAATAAATTAAGAGTGGTATTAATTAAATGAGATATGACTTAACAAACATGTAGGGTATGTTCCTTGCTTCGCGTGGATATAAAGATCACTGAAAACGGATAAGAAACGAAGAAGTTATGAATGTTTGAAGTTGGAAAAAAATTGACTTGAGCTAGGATGGAATCAACAATGTACTTTGCTAATTCCCAGAGACCACGACGTGTCCATATACTGCCACAACGTGGCAACAAACAGAAAACATGATATAATCTGTTTTAAGAGCTCATTTCGATCACTCTTCATGGGGGGGTCGATTGGGAGCTGAAATGGGGCGATTTTGTTGCCAAAATGATGCCAAGACAAGCTAGAGATGGTGGATTGAAAGGATTTTAATCCTTTCTCCATTAGGGACTAAGAGAAATAGATGGATCAGTATGTAGTAATTTACAAAAGAAGCTAAAACATGACAGTTAGTGTCCACTAACTGATATGGTGAGTTATTACTCTTACTATTTCTTATGATTATTACACATTTAAATTATATATTTATGCATGTATGGATGAGAACATTGAGGAAAAAAGCGAATGCCATCAAATTATGAGTTAAAGATAGAGCATGAATGTACATAGATATCACGTATCTGAGCACGTATGTATATCATTGGAGTATATGTATGAGATATACATATAGACATGTAGTAGAGCATGTGATGAGCAGAATTTCCTTCAGGAATGAGATTGAGATATGTGTATATTTCCTGCGGGAATGAGATTAAGATATGAGTATATTTCCTCTGGGAATGAGATTAAGATATGAGTATATTTCCTTCAAGAATGAGATTGAGATATAAATATCTTTCCTTCAGGAATGAGAATGAGATATGAGTATATTGCCTTCGGGAACGAGATCGAGATATGAGTATATTTCCTTCACAAATGAGATTGAGATATGAGAATGGGAGATTGAGTAGATATGTGATATATCGAGCATATGAGATCGAGCAGAAATGAGATATAATAGAGTATACAAGATAGAGTAGAGATGAGACATGCAGTGTACATGAGATTGAGTATGATATATATATATATATATATATATATATATATATATATATATATATATATATATAGAGAGAGAGAGAGAGAGAGAGAGAGTATGAGACCTAATTGAGATTAGACATACAGAGTGTATAAGATTAAGTATAAGATGGGATATATGGAATACGAGACTGGGTATGAGATGAGTTATATGGAGTATATGAGGCTGAGTATAAGATGAGTTATATGGAGTATACGAGATTGAGCATGAGATGAGATATATATGGAGTGTATGAAACTGAGTATGAGATGAGATATACATAGCATATAAGACTGAGTTGAGCTGAGATATACTAGATGATATATGTAGAGTATATGAGATTAAGTAGAGATATACAAAGTGAATGAGACTTAACAGAGTTTAGATATAACAGAGTATATTAGTCTGAGTGTAGATGCGATTGAACAGAATATAAGAGACAGACTAGAGAAGAGATAGAGTTAGAGACAGAGTTAAGATATGTGCAGAGTATGAGATGAGTTTGAGAAGTAACTGTGAGGACAAGTATGAATTATGAGAAAGAAACTAATAAAATATAGTAGAATAACTCACCAGACCTAGTGTTTGATGTAATGGAGATTTATGTCTTTGTAGGTACGAGTTTCAACATCCGTAGTACAAGGAGAGAAGACAAGAGCACAAGACCAAGATTTAAGTAGTAGGATGATAGATAGATTTATATTGTGCTTAATTGATTCAACCTGTGATGTAAAAAATTTAAATTTGAGTAGATTCCTACATTTGTAAATAAAATTTTGATAATTCTTATACATTATAAGTTATGAGTTTGATAGTGTCACATAGGTCCTTGAGGAACTTTGCATATTTCGACATTTAAGCTATTGTGTCTACGAAGGGCATGTAAATTTATATGGATATGATCTCTTCCAGGAATTTCTTCTACTTTAGTTTTGTGTTGTAACTGCTTCTACCTTTCGAGGTAAGGTAAAGGTGGTCGGTACAGTTTTAAAACAGGAGCTTTTGGAATCGATTTAGAAGGTCGCGGTGTGGCATCTTCTTTGTCGTGACGTGATGTCGAAGCAAGAGTGCTATTTTTAATGTTTTTTTTTCGAATTCTTCTTCGGGTTTCTGTATACTATACGATGAATCAATATTAATAATTACCAAAGGTTCAGAATTTTTACCTCCTCGTGTCATAAACGACTTTCACTTGTGCTCTTGTCCCACTTGTCTCTCAGTGTTCAATATCGAGGTTTGTTGATTCCTCATGCTTGCTTTGATGTTGTTGTGACACTTCTCGGATATCTCGACAAATCGAGCTAAAAGAATCTGAAGATCCAGCTTCTTTTCTCACCAACTTTCCTCTTTTTTTTTATACTCTTAATATATCCACCATCCCTTTTTTAGGTTGTCTCTAATCCATATCATTCTTATCTCTGCTTGAATAGAACATTTGTGTGTCACACCCCTAAACCGAAATGGCGGAAATGTTCGGGGGCGGAGGACGTCGTGTTTAGTATCACAACACATGTATCATAGCAATAATAGTAACAAACAACCATTCTTATCTCTAATCCATATCATTCTTTACAAAGACAGTAATTCACAAAAGATTGAATCCAAAAGTAAATAACAAAACAGGACATGAAGCTACTACACTTCATCTTCTGAATCCCAATGCGCGTACCTGTCTACTAGTTCCCTGAGAATACAAGTTATTTTGAAATAGTAGATCAGTATTTAAGCTGGTGAGTTCATAAGTATTTTAGTGATGAAAAGTAAGTTGTAAGTTCTTCTAAGAAAAGTTTGCTTGTTTCCCCCAGAAGATCCTATATCTTCTGATGTGATGAAAGATAAGTAAAAATGACTCTACAATCCTTTCTATAGGTACTAAATGGATACAAGTTATATACAATTTAGAGTAAACAAACAATCGATTATGGGAATTTGCCCACAACCAAACAAGGAACAGGGAATGAGGCGGAAGTCACACATCCCATTGTTTGTTAGATCTTCGTTGTATATGACCCTAGCATATTCATTTGGTACTTACGGAGTTATCTGTAATAGTTCTTTATATTTGATGAAAACATTCTTTAAGAAAACCCTTATTTCTTTTCGTAAAAATGGTAACCATAA
This sequence comes from Lactuca virosa, assembly GCF_052849685.1. Taxonomy (NCBI): domain Eukaryota; kingdom Viridiplantae; phylum Streptophyta; class Magnoliopsida; order Asterales; family Asteraceae; genus Lactuca; species Lactuca virosa. The sequence continues at coordinate 121,653,921 of NC_136432.1, read as the reverse complement.
TAGTTTCTTCTATAATCACTTAGTTTATACAAGCTATATATGATCTAATATCGAACGGATAGTTAATTGTATGAATCTGCCCTAAGCCCACAACCAAACAAGGAACAGGAAGTAAGGCGGAAAGCACACATCCAACTGCCTCTCGGATATTAATTATATATAACTCTGATGTATAAACTAAGGTATTATAGAATTAACCACTAAAGGTCCTTTAAGTTATACTGGTTTAATAAAACGGATTAAACCCTTTTACTGATAATTTTCTAGTTTAGTCTACTACATGTTCTATCTGAAAAGTATGTTTTTGTACTAGAAAACGGTGTATTGAATTAGTATACTATGACCTAACCCATACTTGGTACTCCTTATGATTACTTGGTGTATACGGGATATATATATAACTAAGATTGGATAGATAGTAGACTGGGTGCATCTGCTCTAAGCCCACAACCAAACAAGGAATAGGAAATGAAGCGGAAAGAACACACTCTATTGTCTACCAGACCCGATTAATATATACCCTGATGTATAAATTAAGGAATCATAAAGTTAGCATTATAGGCCCCTTTCTAAGTGAATGTACTAAGACTCGACTGTACTGTTTGTCTTTTATAAGTTTTCCCAAGTTTAAGACTATCTTTACTAGAAAATAGTTTGCATTACTTTATGTGGGAGAAGATCACCATATGAATGTAATGAGAAAATGAAAGTATTCAGTAATATTGTATAAGTAATTACTGAATCACTAACTACCTTAAAATTAGTTTGTTAATTAAGGTTAAAATGTGATGAGGTTGTAACCATACTGATATGACACGTGTTTAACACGACGACCTAAAGGCGCCGAAACTGATGTGACATTTGTCACCCGTAGACTTGCAAGTCCCACTATAGCTAGCAGCAAGGTGTGGGGTGTCAATCCCGTATAGATCTATACACAAACTCATGCTCTCCCTCTAGGAGACTCTGGTTACAAAACGCGACCTAACAAGTATATTGCTAAGCCATGAAGTAGTGGTTTCACATTATCGTTATCTTGTTCTTGTTATCGTATGTTCCTTCTGTTCTAGTGTATAGTATGTTCCTCCCTGTTTCTCTTTATAGTATGTTCTAAAAAGACTCATGTATGAACTGACTCATGTATGTCTCATTGTACTATAAATAGTGAGTAGTAGTCCTCTAAACTATACCTATTATAGTTTACTAGTAATGTTGTTTGAATGACTGCGTATGTTTGAACACCTTTTCTACCCAAAAGTATTTAATTGATTTGAAATAGCTTGTTTGATAACACAGTTTAAAGTATAAGAAATCCCTTGGTTTGATAGTTAAAAATCACATGTGATTGATTATACAACTATATGGTTTTCTACTTGTATTCCCCCCATAAAAGCATTTAAAATCATTTAAAAGATAAGTTAGGGGTATGAACTCACTTGGTAAGAGTGAATCGGGCAGCGTTTCGTTTCTAGGAAAGATCTTTCTTGTTGTAACTGCGGGCTTCTGGTGAAGAAACAAGCTTCACGCGGGCAGCACTTCGACTGGAAAGACGCAAGTTTCTGGGGAACTTCGGGACTTCGGGCTTCCGTTAGGGCTTGGACACGTAACCGGGGCGTCGAGGTAGTCTCGGGATGCTTAACACAGAGTAAAAGTAGAAAGGGAAGTAGAGTTGAGCAGCCTAAACCCGAGACCTTCGGTTTCTATTTATAGGGAGTGATTTTGGAGCTCACGTCGTGAGCATGGAGTGGCTCACGTCGTGAGGTCGATCCTATCTATCTGCTGACTCGACTTCTGACAGCCCGACGTTGGACCCTATCCATCCCTGGCTCACGTCGTGAGCTTTAGGCTCACGTCGTGAGTCCTCTAACAGTATGGGAATTCGTGTCCCGAACTTCAGAAATTCGTATCTCTCGCATACGAACTCTGATTTTGACATTCTTTATATCCATGCGTAGGTGAGATTATGCTCTACAACTTTCGTTTAGACTCCGTCGGCTAAATTTGACTTTATATTTAATAATCCATTTTTAACAGGCCGGGACTGGAAATGTCCGTTAAAAATCCATAACTTCTTCATCCGACGTCCGATTTCGTCTGTCTTTTTACCATCGTACTACTATTGTCGAGATCTTCAATTCTCGTTTAGGTTGCGTCGGTTAAATGTCGCTCGATCTCTATTTCGATTTTTTAGCTGTCTACTGTTATATCCAAAACTTAGAAAAATCATAACTTCCTCATATGAAGTCAGATGTGGACGTTCTTTTTATGTACATTTGTGGTTTAATGATATCTACGACTTTCATTTAGATACTTAAGGCTAAAAAGTATTCTATTGAAATTCCGTGGTTTAAGCTTAACAGTGCTTTACCGGCTAAAAATTTTCGGGTTGTCACATCATCCCCCCGTTAGATGGAATTTCATCCCGAAATTAGCTTTCCTAGTTGTAATCTTGGGGTTGCGCTCCTCTGAATGGCAGAATATCCACTCGTAGACCTGGGCAACGTTTCCCTAATGCTCATGATAGGATTCATACTTGGTCCCTCTATCATGACCTCGTGTATACAAGTCGTATATAATAAAGATTAGTAAGACGGTCGAATATGCGACTCTACCCCAGGTCCACAACCAAACAAGGAATAAGAGATAGGGCGGAAACACACATACTAAATCTGTGTAATCATAATTATATACCACCCTCGCGTATACACTTAATAGTGATAGGTAGGTTGTATTCGTCCTTAGGCTCTGAGATTGAACTTGATCTGTTGGACGAGTGGTAGTTTGGGAAGCTCTGCTGACTATACGGTGGTAAGGTTTCGGTGGGCAAGGTACTCCTCGCATGAGTACTTTAGGGTTTAGAATACGAGGTAGACGATTCGGTGGTCTGGGTCGGGCTGTCGTTACGAATGACGAGGATTTCGTGAATTTGACGGTTACAACGATGGAAACATATGAACTTAGTATGGTGAGGACCATGCCAATTCATGACGAATGATGACAACGGACTCTTTACAGAAACAAAAGTTAGGTCGATTTGAAAGAAATGTTTGCTATACGACGGTGTATCCCCAGTGTGTTAGACAATGTACTCTGTGTAAATGTTCTAGTGCTTTTTGTTTTCCCTTTGATATTACCACTGCCACAAATCGTACCGCGATGAGCGAGTACTAATAGTGCAAGTTTTTGATAACTAGTGTTGATACTCTATATTATGATCCTCCTCGGTACCTCTATGATCGCCCTGCATATACAAGTTATGTATAATTAAGATGAATAAGACGGTCGACTGAGTGGCTCTGTCCTAAATCCACAACCAAACAAGGAACAAGAATTAAGGCGGAATCACTCACTCTAAGTCTGCAAAATCTTAGCTATGCACAACCGTGATGTATATACTAAGCCATCATAGCTTCCCTGTACGAATCCTTAGTTCTCTTATGAATGTTGTGACTTGTTTCAGATGAGTGAGTTATTATTATTACTTTTAAATATTTCCCCAAGTTTTAATCTTATATAAATATAAATTAAATTTTACAGTAATTATTATTACGAAGACGTACCGCTGGTCGCTGGGGACTCTGGGGTAGTTTCTCTTGCAGTGATCATCAAAATTCTTCCATCCGCGCCTGAGTTCTTCGTTATCGGGCAGTCCCTCTTGTAGTGCCCTGACTCACCACAGCCATTGCAGGCCTGGTTTACTTCTATTCGGGGGACTTGGGAGATCGGTTGTGCCGGTGCCCTACAGAACCGAGCAGTATGCCCCTTCCTGTGGCAATTCAAGCATTGCATTTCCCGACATACTCCGGTGTGGTGGTAGTTACACCCATCACACTTCGGGAGGGTTCCAGCATATCGACTGGCAGGTGCTGGAGTAGCAGGTGTTGTGGCGGCGTATGCAGTAACCATTTGTTACTCCTGCGGGGTTTCCTGTGTTGTTTGCTCCTTCCTCTTTTTCCCCGACTTTCGTTTATAGTCCCCTCCCTTTGATGGCTCGGGAATAGGGACCACCATGCCATGGCGGACTCCATGGTCAATGAGTCGTTGGGCCAGGCGTTTGGCGCTATCGAAGGTAGTTGGGTTGGAAGACAGCACATCCCCTTGAACCGGGGAAGATAACCCCCAGATGTACCTTTCTATCTTCTTACTCTCCGGGGTGACCATCCCGGGACACAGTGCTGCCAGGTCGCTAAACCTGTCAGTGTAGGCCACTATGTCTGAGCCGACCATGGTATGCTCCCATAGTTCTTGTTCCAGCTTTTGTACTTCGCCCCTTTGGCAGTATTCTTCCAAAATCATTCATTTCAGGTTTTCCCAACCTATCGAGTTAGCCACTGGTAGGTTCAGTGACTTGACATGGCTATTCCACCATGTTAGGGCTTTGTCGGAGAAGGTGCAGACAACAAACTTAACTTTGCTCCCTTCTGGGCACAGACAGATTGCGAAGATCGAATCTGTTTTCTCGAACCATCGCATTAGAGCAATGACTCCCCCAATTCCATTAAAGGATTTGGGTTTGCAGTTCATGAAGTCCTTGTACGAACACTCTCGGGGGTGTCCGTGGGTAACTCCGGGGTACGGCTACCGGTTCCGTTAGTACCACTTTTGCCGATGTAAGTTAGAGCAGCTGTTACTGCGGCTGCTATTGCTGTTTGGAGAGCAGCAGGATCGAATTGTGGTGGTGGATTCTCTGTTGGGTCATTAACTACGCGTCTTGAAGGTCTACCGCGAGGCATCTTTTGCTAAAAGAATACAAAGACGAGACGGAATAAGTCTATAGAAGTGTTTATAAGTTGAAAGTTGAATGACTAAGTTATCCTAGTTCTGAGTGCATCTGGTTCTTACTTTCATAGGGTTCTGGAAACAATTCATAAAAGGGAGTCTATATAAAATAAACTATATGAATCAGAAGTGGCTATCCTCGAATAAATATCTGTGAATTGAATAACTGATACTAGTTGCACGAAAAGAAATAATCCTTACACATAGTGTGAGTAGTGAAATCACTAGCTTACCAAGTCAATTAAGGTTATTATTTATTAGTGTGACGCATATGACGTTTTTAGTTTATCCGGCTGATCATTTCTTGGAAATCTCTTCTTGAGTCTCTTTTTGTTCCTTCTTGAGTCCTCTGCTGACTGTTATGATGGAGTGTTTACATCTATCAGGGTTTGTCGTACGAGAATGGAAACGTCTAAAGAATCTATGAGGTTTGAGTGTAACATTATGGGGTGATCCTTACTAGGTCCTCCTATAATTGCGCAATGTATACAAGTTGTATATAATTTAAGATTAAATAGACCTTCGAATAAGTGATCCTACTCCAAAACTACAACCAAACAAGGAACAGGAAATGAAGCATAGATCACAAATTCTAAGTCTATAAAATCTCAATTATATAAAACCTTGGAAGTATACACTCCGGAATCATAGACCTACCAGAAGGGCCTTTTAAGCTCAAACATAAGTTATTTATAGTGCCTAAAATACTCCTATAGTATTTAAATTTAATGAACTTGGTATGTTTTAAACTTGTTGTTGTCTTGTAGTATCATAAAATACTCCCGTAGTATTTTAACTTTATGTTCTCATCTAGAAATCCCTTGAATCGAGTTAGGTAAGTTTTAAGACTGTTGCAACACCACATCACTCCCAAACACATGTTGGTCACATCTCGAATGAATATAGTTGATCAGGCTATATTGATCCTACATATGATTACATAACTGTCCAGGTTTGACCGTAGTGTTCAACCTTTAAATACTTATGTTCTGTTCTTCATGTGATACTTGTTCTAGTATGTATATATGTATAAGCATGTATGTATACTTTTATAAAGTAATGTTATATCTTTAAAATATATTATTATCCAGAGCACTTCGGCTCCATTATATTTATAGTTGTATAACTTTTATAGGTTGATATACTTAGTTCACTATAAACAATGCTCTGATACCAATCTGTCACACCCCCAAACCGGAACGGTGGAAACGTTCGGGGGCGGAGGACGTCATGTTTAGTATCACAACACATGTATCACAGCAATCATAGTAACAAACAACCATTGTATTAATATTAAAGTGTTTACAAAGACAGTAATTCACAAAAGATTGAATCCAAAATCAAATAACAAAACAAGACATGAAGCTACTGAACTTCATCTGCTGAATCCCAGCGCACGTACCTATCAACTAGTTCCCTAAGAATACAAGTTATTTTGAAAGAGTAGATCAGCATTTAAGCTGGTGATTTCATAAGTATTTTAGTGATGTAAAGTAAGTTGTAAGTTCTTTTTAGAAAAGTTTGCTTGTTTCCCCCAGAAGATCCTATATCTTCTGATGTGATGAAAGATAAGTAAAAATGACTCTACAATCCTTTCTATAGGTACTAAATAGATACAAGTTATATACAATTTAGAGTAAACAAACAATCGATTGTGGGAATCTGCCCTAAGCCCACAACCAAACAAGGAACAGGGATAGAGGCGGAAGTCACACATCCCATTGTTTGTTAGATCTTCGTTGTATATGACCCTAGTGTATTCATTTGGTACTTACGGAGTTAACTGTAATAGTTCTTTATATTTGATGAAAACATTCTTTAAGAAAACCCTTATGATGAGTAGTAGTCCTCTAAACTATACCTATTATAGTTTACTAGTAATGTTGTTTGAATGACTGTGTATGTTTGAACACCTTTGCTACACAAAAGTATTTAATTGATTTGAAATAGTTTGTTTTATAACACAGTTTGAAGTATAAGAAATCTCTTGGTTTGATAGTTATAAATCACATGTGATTGATTATACAATTATATGGTTTTCTACTTGTATTCCCCCCCCCCTTCCCCCCATAAAAGCATTTAAAATCATTTAAAATATAAGTTAGGGTTATGAACTCACTTGGTAAGAGTGAATCGGGCAGCGTTTTGTTTCTAGGAAAGATCTTTCTTGACGTAACCGCAGGCTTCTAGTGAAGAAACAAGCTTCACGCGGGCAGGACTTCGACTGGAAAGACGCAAGTTTCTCGGGAACTTCGGGACTTCGGGCTTCCGTCAGGGCTTGGACACGTAACCGGGGCATCGGGGTAGTCTCGGGATGCTTAACACAGAGTAAAAGTAGAAAGGGAAGTAGAGTTGAGTAGCCTAAACCCGAGACCTTCGGTTTCTATTTATAGGGAGTGATTTTGGAGCTCACATCGTGAGCATGGAGTGATTTTGGAGCTCACATCGTGAGCATGGAGTGATTTTGACGTTCTTTATATCCATGCGTAGGTGAGATTATGCTCTACAAATTTCGTTTAGACTCCGTCGGCTAATTTTGACTTTATATTTAATAATCCATTTTTAACAGGCCGGGACGGGAAAAGTCCGTTAAAAATCCATAACTTCTTCATCCGACGTCCGATTTCGTCTGTCTTTTTACCATCGTACTACTATTGTCGAGATCTTCAATTCTCGTTTAGGTTGCGTCGGTTAAAAGTCGCTCGATCTCTATTTCGAGATTTTAGCTGTCTACTGCTATATCCGAAACTTAGAAAAATCATAACTTCCTCATACGAAGTCAGATTTGGACGTTCTTTTTATGTACGTTTACGGTTTAATGATATCTACGACTTTCATTTAGATACCTAAGGCTAAAAAGTATCTATTGAAATTTCGCGGTTTATGCTTAACGGTGCTTTACCGACGAAAAATTTTCAGGTTGTCACATTGTGCTTTCTTATGTCCGTTTTCATTGAGATCACAATATTTTATTAAGTGCGGACCGCTACAATTAGCACATCCGACTTGTATGGATTAAATCATATGATTTATCTTATTTATGATTTAGTTTATGTTGTTGAGCTTGCGTTTATAGCTGCCAAACCATCAGAACTTTTTCCATTTGATCTCCCTTTTAATATTTCATCATTTGGATTATGCCATCCGTGTGAATTTGGGCGAAGATCTTTAATTATTGCTTTTCTGGTAGCGATATTTTTCTTTGTGAGCGGCCCTTGAGATTCCACCAACTGTCTTGTGCAAACATTGATCCGATTGTATAAAGTTTGAACATATTGGTTTCCATTGACATCAAGTTGCGGAAAATTTTGAAGTAGTGTCTTATTGCGGTCTCATGCTTCGTATTGTATCTCCCCATCCAAATATTGGAAGTTGTTAATCATCGAATTTAACTTTGCTATCTATGATGGAGGATTGAATTACTGAATGTACTTCCCTTTAAGGGTTTCCCAAGTTGTTATCGAATCGAGTATTAATGATTTTTCTCAATTATTTGTTGCATCTTTGAATGTAATTGGAAGTACATGTAGCATGACCGTGTCTTTAGTTACCCCGATATGTTGAAGTAACATGCAATCTTTAATACTCCGTCGATGTACTTATACACGTCCTCATGATATTGTCCACAAAAAGGTGTTGATTTAGCATATTAAGAAACTATTCCTTGAGCTCAAACTTGGTTTCTTCCGGGATTGCCAGACACACTAGACTTGGGTTGGTTCCCTCTCTGGTATGGATTATTTACTCTTCGAGTGTAAGGTTGGTTATGTCGTCATGATGTACTCGTAATCGTTATCGGAATCGGTTTCAGCTTCTTTGTTTTGTTTTTGCTAAATTCTTGCTCGGGTCTTTTATGGATTGGCTCTGATGTGGAATTTGGGTTATGAACTAACTGAAACAAACATAAACTAAAAAAAAATACATGCAAAAAGCAACAAAAACAAAAAATAAAAATATACGGAAATACATTGAGGTCGTGTTGTGAGCAACTGAGGTTCGTGGTGCAAAGACTCGAATTTCAGAAAAAATAAAATATAAACGAAAAATAACTTTCTGCAAAGTAAAACCTGCGAAAAGGATCGAATAACTAAAGGCTATATAATCTAAACAAATTAAACTATTCCCCGACAATGACACCAAAAATTGATGTGTATTATATATATATATATATATATATATATATATATATATATATATATATATATATATATATATATATATATATGTTATTAGGTTTTAAATTAATAAATCCTTATTTAACTCAACCATACAGTTACACACTAATAGGTAGTGGACTTGATCGTGTAACAATATATTTTTGATAAGCAATGTTGTCGAACTCAAAGAGACCGGGTATGATTTAGTTTAGGTAATAAAGCAAATAATTAAAATAGTAACATATAAGAAAATGGGGTGTTTAACTAATTTATACTTGATTTATAATCAAACTAAAGCAAACAATCGCAAATAATTAGATTCAAACAATCAATTTAAAGTACTTCAACTTAGATTTCGAATCCTCCTATTTTCCTATGGTTGATTTATTAGACTACAATGGATTTAACAAGTTGATTACCGATTATTATAACGACTAATTATCTTGATCCGATGAACAAGTACTAATAATTATAAAGCAACTAACACAATAATCATGCAATTAGTTAACTGAATAACCAATTAAATACTCGAATTATGAATGAATTAATCTAATGGTTTCTTACCCATGGTTATGACAATAATCTAATTATATCATGGTTATCTAATACTTTCTTACATATTTAAGTTATAAATTTTATCATTTAACCTTAGGAGTTGCTCCATTACTAGCCCTAATAGTTTATAGTCATAAACTAAGTTAGGTACAAGTTAATATAACCAGATTCGTCATCTAAACTATATTAAACTCGGTTTAAGGTAATAAAAATCAAAACTTTAATATATCGTAAACGATCAATCATATATAATAAATAATCAAACTTTATACATACATCTAACAAATAAAACCATAGTATTTAGGGACCATCTACATATAAGCGGAAGTAAAAGGGTTTTCACCCATAATAGTAGCTAGAAAACAGGGAAAAAAAATCATTGAAGTATTGCTAAACATGGTATCTAAACAAACCAAATGATTAAACAACATTTGCACGCTTTGATCTTCAAAACAATGTTTCAATCGTCATCTGTAGCCTTCAAATCGACCCAAAAGGGTTATTGGACAAATATTTTTCGTAAAATACCTCTGTTATGAGTTGGATATTTGTTTGCACGCCGAATAAGGTTGTAAAATCACGTATTTGTAGAGTTTAGGAAGTCATGGCACTAATCTTCAAAAGTTATGCCATTAAGCGTTATCTTCCCCGATGGTTCTCAAATTTTTATGTTTGCTTGTGACGCTTACTCTAGTCTTCGTGGCACTAACCCCATATTTTATGGCATATTTGATTTTGATCCTTATCATCTCTAAATTTAAACTGTATTTATCAATATTAAGCATATTAAGTATAAATTATCTTTAAATACAGCATTGTAGAATCAATATATTAAGATAAATACCCTAAATTTATAACTAATTTAGGCTATATCACCAATATTCTCTCTTGTCAATTACTGCTTAAATATGTTGCGTGTAACCCAAAAGTACTTTGGTATTAATAGTAATATTATCAGTTGTTGGGATTGTAACACTATTTCCAGCATGTTGTTGTTATAGATTAAATTGATAGTAAACAAAAGTATATATTATGGTTTAAAAGTTAAGTATATTTTTATAATTGTAAAACAAAGTACATTACTATAATAAACTGAAGCACATTGCTATGATGCTCTTATAATAAACTAAAGTACATTGCTATTATGGTTTAAAATTTAAGTACATTGCTATAATAAACTAAAGTGCGTTGCTATTATGGTTTAAAAGTTAAATACATTGCAATAGTTAACTAAAGTACATAGTTGTTATGGTTTAAGAATTGAATTGTCTTACCATTTTGTAGGTTATAAGGTTACGTGAGGAAGTTTCTACCATGTGACAAGTATAAGAGAAAATGCAAGAATAATTGACGCTTTTGTTCCTGGAATATGTCTGGTAATCTACTCGTTGATCAACCCGATAATCCACCCGTTAATCAACCTGGAAATCCACTCAATGATTCTTAGTTTTTGCTATGAGAGAATTATAATTTCTTAGTTTTTGACAAGTTTGTAGAACTCGTTACTCAGTACCTGGTCGACCGACTACTAAGTACTCGGGAGTACTCGGATTCGGTAATTCATGTAGAAATATTTTTAGGGAAATTATATATGTCAAAATCATAAGTTGATTGAAATATATAACAAAATTAGATACATGTGAATACACAAAAACTAAAAAAAACACAATGGTCGCCTCAATAAGGGGACGAATAGGGAGTACTCGGTCGAGTACCCGGCCAAGTAATCGGCCAACTCAGTGAGTTTTACAACATTGGCTTCTAGTATGGAATAATTATGTCAACACTCGGTAATGTTTGATTAGGTTTGTAAGGGACGCTTTTGTGTATTTTGACACTTTTATGGTAATGTTAGTTAGGTTTTTCTTTGAATATGATTATTATTAACTTTTAGTATTCGATTTATGCATATCGACCAAAAAAAATGAAATTTTTAATATTTTATAGTTTTTATTAAATAAATTCAAATAACTGTTTAGTGACGAAAATTTTATCGGTAAAAGGTTTCGCCAACAATATGTCTGTAACCTAGTCAAACAAAGTCAAAATAGGTCCACTACTAATTCGTAGGTGATCCATTGGTAAAATGGTATGTCGTTAACTTTGTCAAACAACAGCATTTATGTATTCTGTCACGAAATAAAGTCGCCGTTATTACGTCGGTTTATTAGACTACTCGGTACGGGGTCGTGGAGGGGCGTTTTTGCCTACGTGGAGGCTCCTTAACGTCGTTACCACGGCTGGAACACCGCCCCTGCCTCAAGTTATCAGATGTGGCGTTATGAAATGTGGTAACAAGAACGAAGGGCACCACCCAATCAGATTATTTCTTCCTTTTATTCTCTATCCTCTTAATAACATCAAGTTATAACATGGGAACACCATCCCCCACTTCATCTCCCTAATAAATAAAGAACTTTTTGCCACTTGTCAATTTCTTATGCATTTGGGCACATGTAATTTTGTGGTTAATTCTTATAAATTAATTTCCACTTGTCATTTTGTGATAATTTTTGATTTTCTTAATTAACTATCTAATTTTTAGGTTATAGCAAGTAATTAATGTGTCATTAATTTGTTTCCTTATATTTTCAAATTTTAATATGTTTCCTTCAATATATATAATTTAAAATTGACATGTTTCTTTTAAAGTTTATTGTCATTTTAGGCAAAGTTGTCTATATAAAAAAAAATAATCAAAAACTTTGTTGCTTTTTGTTGACAAACTAAAAAAAATGTTATATGGTAAAAATATAATTATTTTTTTATAGTTTGTTTTATTAATATAAATTGAATTATTTATTTATTCATCATTTTGTTTGTATATATATTTTGAAATTTTATTTTAAAAAATACTTAATGTTTACACTTTGATATTTAATGTTTTCTTTAAAAAAATATTTAAAGTTTATATCTTCATATATAATTTTTTTAATCAACCCGTATAGTACACATGTTTCACACCTAATGTTATAACATATTAAAATATATTAAAATATGAGATGGTAATATTTGACATCATAACCCCGTTGCCCACACCTGACATTTGGTTGTTGTTATTCCATCAATAAAAATTACACATGAGCTAAAACCTGACGTCTTAGAGCCCATCGGAAATCCGTCAGTAAAAATCATCACTGGCGGATTATCCGGTCGGAATGGCCTGAGTTTCTAGTGGTGGGGATAATTGATTTCTAGAAATTAGCCTAACAACTAAAATTTTGCATAAAACTATAAAAATGGAAAAATTAAAATATATATTGCGTTGGTATTCTCTTCGCAAACCCTGCTCATCTTTTTGGTATAAAAAATACGATTCTTTGCAACAGAGATAATTACATCATGAAACACCAATCATTATGATTCAACAAATTGATCGTTGGCGGCTGGAAGATACACATATGCATATATGTCCGTCTCTCGAGTGGCTACCACCAAACTTTATTCCTCTTTCTTTTATGTGAATTAAAAGGGTCGGCTAAGAATCTTAATGTAAAACAACTTGTTTGATTATCACTAAAACTATGAAAAAATACTTGTGAAATTATTATATGCTCTTCTTTGTTTTTTTTTTTGCCTTCATTCACATATAATCCTCCGCAAGCTAGCATCCCATGTTAGCCTTAATCAATACAAACGTCCAAGGATAATGCGCAAATCACGTAGCTCTACATATAACTCAAATTCATTAGCACACATTTCTTTGTAACTCAATAGATATGGACATCTTCTATGGCTCTCTTCTGTCTCTCTTTGTAATCTTCGTCTCTTTTGCACTTCACTTCCTTTTCCACAAAAAAAATCCGACAACAACCCTCCATCCACCTGGCAGATCAGGGTGGCCATTTCTTGGGGAGACCTTGGAGTTTCTTTCCACTGGTTGGAAAGGTCACCCTGAAAAATTTGTATTTGATCGAATGACCAAATACTCATCTAATATCTTCAAAACTTCATTGTTAGGATCCGATGCTGCTGTTTTTTGTAGTCCCGCAGGAAACAAGTTTTTGTTTTCAAACGAATACAAACTTGTACGGATGTGGGTGCCGGATTCTATCAACAAGTTGTTCCCTTCTAAATCAAGTCCAGCAGATGAAGCCATGAAGATGAGGAAAGCTTTTCCAAGTTTCTTAAAACCAGAAGCTTTACAAAGATACATTGGTGTAATGGATGATATCACTGGAAAACACTTTTCATCTGAATGGGAAAACCAAGACGTTGTCACTGTCTACCCTCTCATCAAACACTTTGCATTTGACATTGCATCTCGGTTGTTTATTAGTGTAGAAAGCCCTGAGCACATTGCAAGATTTGCAGCGCCTTTTGATAGGTTAGTTTCTGGGATTTTTTCTATTCCAATAGATTTTCCAGGAACACAATTTAACAAAGCTATTAAAGCTTCAAAGCATATAAGGAAGGAGCTCGTTGAAATAATCAAGAAAAGAAAGAGTGATTTGGAAGAGGGGAAGGCTTCTCCTAAACAAGATGTATTGTCGCATATGCTTGTGACAAATGGTGATGATGAGGATGCTATGACAGATTCAGATATTGCGAATAAGTTGATAGCTTTGTTGCTTGGTGGACATGATACTATTGCTAGTACATGCACTTCCATTGTTAGATATCTTGCTGAGCTTCCAAAGATTTATGAAGGAGTTTACAAAGGTAATTATTTGCCAATTCCCTTTTAAATATGTTAATCTCCAAAAACGTTATTTTATGATGGATATAAAATCTAATGAAATGTAAACAGATGGAAGTTGCAAATCTGATCAGTTTTTTATTCCTATGATTTTTATTTTTGTTATTTTATTGTTTAGAACAAATGGAAGTTGCAAAGTCAAAAGGCCCAGGTGAACTATTAAACTGGGAAGACATACAGAAGATGAAGTATTCATGGAGTGTAGCATGTGAAGTCTTGAGGCTTTCCCCTCCTTTTCAAGGAACTTTCAGAGAAGCACTTACTGATTTCACCTTTAATGGTTTTTCCATTCCAAAGGGCTGGAAGGTATCATCTTCATTTATTTTTGTTAGATATGTGGATGTCTTGAACCTTTTTTTTTCCAAAGAACCCTTAAGGGGAGAGATGACATTAATTTGTTACATATATAGAGTCCTTGATTTTTTCTAAAGACGATCCAAAAATGGCCAAAGAGAAAACAAGATACTCATGGCATATGGGACATGATGAACAATTTCACTGCCAAATAATTACAAATTCGAAATCAATTTTTTATGCTTTTTATAGATAAACGCATGGTAATGCATAATATTTTATGCAATATTGATCTCTAAGTTTCAACGATGTTACATTTTAGATATACTGGAGCACAAATGGAGTACATAGAAACCCTGAATACTTTTCGGAGCCCCTTAAATTTGATCCCACAAGATTCGAGGGAGATGGACCAGCTCCATACACATACGTGCCATTTGGAGGAGGAGCTAGGATGTGTCCAGGCAAAGAGTTTTCTCGATTGGAGATACTTGTTTTCATGCATCACATCGTGAAGAGGTTTCGATGGCAAAAAATCATTCCTGATGAAAAGATCATCGTCGATCCTATGCCTGTTCCTGCCAAAGGGCTTCCTGTTCGTCTTTACCCACACAAAACCTAGACTGTATCCTCGGTTTACTTATAACTGATAAAAAAAAATATCATTTCAACATTTTATATATAAATAATTTGAAATGATTGTTTAAATGTCTCGATTAAATTTTAGATCAAATAATCATGAGTAACTGTTGATATATAGTTAGTTGTTTATATCGCTATAGAAAGACAAATTAGATAAACAGACGAAGCTACTCAAGTCCCTTAATTCCAATGTTAATTCTCCTTGTTTTTTTCGTTAAAGAAATATTATTATAACAACCGTGTGATATTATGCATGTTTATTATAAGATAACATGATCCATGTTTATCTTAATCATTGTGCTTGCATGGCAATTATATGTGAATACATGAGAAGATAGAGGGTATTGTAACATGAAATAAATTGAGATAATTTGTGAATTTGTCTACTCAACTCCAAACACACAAAATATAGTACAATCATGGGCAGACCTGTTAGTGTTCCGGGGTGTCCAAGGCCACTACTCGATTTTGTCTCACAAAGTAAAAATTTTGAATTTTTTATGGTATTACAGTGTAACTACTACAAAAAATGTGCAACTAGTATGGATCCAACCAAGGTTATCAAAAATCACGATTTTGATATCAATCCCGATCTTATATAACCGTTTTTAGGGAGGATCGTAAATCGAAGGTAAAGTCGTAAGGTCTCCGATCCCACCTAAAAATACAAGAAAAATGGAAAGAATAGGGAGAGATAAAATATGCGATGCAGATTATGTAAAATAGGCGTGGAGTGACATATCTCTATCATTTGTTGTATGTTGTATACAATATCATATGAGTATTTGGCTTCATGAAGATGAGTTTAGGGAGTGATACAATATGAGGAGCCTATTTTTAAATACAGCAAAGTAGCATGTAGGTTACATGATCTTTGGGCCTCAGGGAATTATTTGGGCTTTTTGTTTTTTATAAGTGACCGCAACTTTCGTAGTAAAATATGAGATATAAATGTATTTTATCAATAATAAATAAATTAAAAACTAAAATATATTTAAGGGGTAAAATAAAATATGAGTAGAAAATAAGGGGTTGAATGTATAAATGATTAAACTATATTGACCACTCAATATATATATATATATATATATATATATATATATATATATATATATATATATATATATATATATATATTGAATGGTCAATAAAAATAAGCAAAAAAAGTTATGTACTCCAATGACAATAAGTGTTTAATATAAGTAAGTGAATATTAATAAGCTTTAAAAAAAAACTTCTATCGGAGATGCTCTTGGAAGCTTAAATCAGGCCTTAATGTTAAACAATAAAATATGGATTAGGTTTTAAGAATATAATATTAAAGTGTGGGATCATTCCTACTCGCAAATTAGCATCCCCTTTAGCGCGAGAATGGTGGTTATTTCTTGATATATGATAAATTGAATGACTTTTTGCATATAATACATGAGCTTCAAAAATAGTTATTTTAATGAATCACATTATTTAAAACTATTGGATACTAAATTCAAATTCAAGAAATGATGATTTTCTTTCGGAAGATGATCCATGTTCATCTTAATCATCGAGTGATGTGATGTACCTACTTGAGCAGTTATATGTGAAAATGGGGAACATAATTTTTTTTTTAAAAAAAAAAAAAAAAAAAAAAAAAAAAAAAAAAAAGGTGTAATATGCCTACTTAACCAATTACATGTGAAAACAGGGAACATAGATGAAATAAAAAGAAAGAATTCATTTATTCAATTCTACACACATACAAAATATAGTACCACCAAACTATATTTGATATACAAAAACAAAACATGCAATGGTGCAAGATCTAAAGCAATAGATGTAATGTCCCAAATTTTCGACTAAGATTTTCATTTTTAACCTAAGAGTAATCAACCAAAATCCATTTCCTAAAGTATATTAAAACAGCCATTTGTTCCAAAACATGTCACATTGTTTTCAAAAAAAAAGAGTAATAATAAAAGTAGTGAAATCAAATCAGCGGAAGTCTCCAAAAACAAATCTCATGCATGCGATACAGTCATGTTGCGCCATTTCCCTTGCTACCAGAACAACCTAAAAACATTTAAATTCAACGAGTAAGCACACAAAGCTTAGCGAGTTCCCCAAGATATCATATTCCCATATGAATGATATGATCCAACCATAGTCCATAGTCTTATACTCACATTCGATTGTTATAGTCCAACTATAGTCTTGACTGTTATAGTCCAACTACGGTCTTGCATACATGTGTTATGATCTAACCTATTCTTTCATGCAATTGTTATGGTGCAATCATAGTCTTTCATACAATTAGTATGATTTAATCTTATACTTTCATACAATTGATATGATCCAATCATAGTCTTTCGTATAGTTGTTATGATCCAATCATAGTCTTTCATAAAAAAGTCACGAAGACTATCTATCAATCAAGACATCTAATGTCGAACATAGTATAGTGAGAAACCCACCTGATGCTAACAACTGCAATCTCATAAGCATATATCCTCGAATCAGCTAACACGAACTACAAAAAAAATAAACATAGATAAAACCTCATTCTATAGCTCAAAACCATCAAATTTTTACCAAAAGTTAATATGGTCAAAAAGTCAACGATCAACAGTCAAATGGTCAAAGTCAATGGTCAACAATCAATGATCTACGCACCATGACCCAGCTCTTAGTTGTGTCACGATTACTAGGTGACAAAACAGTCGCAAAGCCCATTCAACTTACGTGTTGAAAGCCATTGCTGGTTACATCGTGATTTTCAGTCAGATTTCAACCATTTGCATTAACCAATTAATACCTTAAGACTAAGGCTCCAACTTTCATAACATAATGAAATATGGTCTTAATGGATAATGTTTCCAAATCTATCCATTTGCATGTCCCAAACACCACCAACTTTAAACCTACGTCAAAATGGGACCAAAAAGCCACAATCTTCTTGCATGGATCTTAAGGAAGGATAAATAAGCACTCATTTAACCTCAAAATGCCCAGAAAGTATTATCGATCAACTTGTGACATGTACTTTCGAAACTCCAAGAAGACAAGACCAAAAGGGACCAAATGAAGCCTTAAATCTAGCATGCATTAGGCCTAAAGGTTGGAACTTGAAGACTTACAGAGCTTGCGAAGGGTCACTAGAAGGTATAAACTTCAAGGATTTGCTTCACTTGATACCAAATGCTTCCTTCTTCACCAAGAAACACACAACAAGCTCAAGAACTCAAAGAGAAGAATGCATGTGGATAGGGTTTCGCTCTGAGGATAGAGGTTGAGTATAACAGGGAACCCTAGATATTAGCATCCATTAAATAGGGTCCAAAATCTGGTACAAAGGTTTGTGCAAAAGTGGTGTCACGTGCGACCTATACATGGTTGGGTTGCGACGAATGGTTTTCTTTCGCGCCGAGTCTTGGGTGCATCATGAAGCTGCTTCCCTCCAAAAATATTTCAATCTTAAATAAATGAATTAATACACAAGCAATTAAAACATTCTCGTAAAGTAGATGTTACAAAAAGATCAACAATAGTAGAGCTTTTAAAACGAAACACATACAATTATAACTTATAAATTCAAAAAGTTCTAAAATCATTGTAATAGGAATGCTTTTATGTCAATTTATTTATATAGTAGTTGTGAGACTTGTGTAGTATACGGGTTGATTAAAACAAAAACTTATATATGATGGTATAAACATTAAACATTTTTAAAATAAAAGTTCGAAATAAATATGACCAAAATGATTAACAAATAAGTACTTCAATTAAGTAATAAAAGAAAATTGTTTTCATATAATATACAATTATAGGTAGATAATATACTCGTATAATTCAATAGCATCTACTTGTGATTTGCGTTTAAATAAAACTAAATATGGTTTTCGATTTAGTATTGCAATTTAATATTGTAATTGATTAATTTAGGAATTACTTATATATTGATTTTTCTTATTAATTTCGATAATGATGGTTAACTGATATATAAACCATTGTCTGCAGCCTCATTTTGCATCCCTTAAACCCTATCCCTCTCACTCTCTCTGGAGTTGCTGCAATGTCGAGGTGCCACGGAGTTCCAAGCCCGGATCAATCCTACATCAGAGGTATCATGCATCGAATGTGAGTTCACTGTCCCACTTTTACGGTTTCAAAAGTTTTAATGGGGGGGGGGAATACATGCTTATCAAGCTACTTTAAAAAAAATATTTTGTAAATATATTAGTAGTTTATATATGTACATGAAACGATGGGATAATATGCTGGTAGAAACTCTGTCTAGTCTTAACCAATGTTATTATACCTAATCGTTATGCTACCCGATATACTAGGAAACGATTATACCTAGATCTTATGCTAGCCGATTTCCTAAGATAACTTAGTACCTAGATGTTATGTTGGTCGATGTTCTAAGATAACTTAGTACCTAGAAGTAATGTTATCCAAATTTTAGGATAGGTATTGTACTTACTTGTTACTCCTCCCTAATATCTTGTTATCCAGATGATTGTAATTACTATATATATATGATAAAAGAATATATATATATATATATATATATATATATATATATATATATATATATATATATATATATAAAGTGATCATTTTGAATAAAACGTAAGGATATGCAATATACTTAAATGTACCATAACCTATCAAATAATATCAATAAAAGATAATTATTATATATAGGGTTAAGTATATATCAATAATTATGAAAAGAAATTGGTATCAAAGAATGACTAAGTAAGGAAAATATAAAAGGATAATCATACTTAAGATTAAAAAAACACGTGTTAGTGAGCTGTTATTATTCATCATATAGTCTGATTAGATTCGGTTAACCCCGAACTTATAATCGTTAATCTTGTGAGATCCATAATGATATGTATAGATCTATACGAGGCTGACATCCCCACCTACGATTGTTAGCTACAATTCCGACATGATAACTTTCTTAAGTATAAAAGTATATTACTCGATGTCTGATGAAGCATCGTGTGGGGTATTTATCGGTCCACAACGTCGATTATAGGGGCTCCTGGTAATGTTGTTCGAAAAATCATAATTTAAAACTTCCTAGAGGGACGCCTTCGAGTAGTTGTATGATTCGATTCGATAAAGATTATAAAGATTAGGATAGGTAATACATCCTAAAGGAAAGAAAGGTTTTAAAACGTGAATAGTTTTCGATCAAATAAAATTATAAAATCAGAAAACTATAAAACCTATGAACTCACCAACTTTATGTTGACGTTTTCAAAATACATGTATTCTCACGAAGATGAGTGTAGAGAGTAGTTGTGGAAGAAAGGAAGTCAACAAGGAAGTTGTTGGAAGTCGTTTATGTTTGTTTTATACGTAGTTATGAATAGGATGTGTGCTTGAACTCCAAAAAATGTAATCCTTAAATAATTTATAATAAATAAAAGTAATATTTGTGTAATACTTTTGTGTATTTTTCAATATACCTACCGCTATGATCCAATGTCCCTACTTCGCACAGCCCGACGTTTCCGCCGCAGTCCAGGGGTGTGACAGATTGGTATCAGAGCTACAGGTTATAGCGAACTAGTAATTCCTTAGGAACTACGACTATAACCTAGGGCATACACTCTAAATTACATAAATCTAATAAAAAGTATTATTATTAATTATAATACTGATAGACTACTTACGGGAGAGGTGACTAGTTTGAACTGTTGCTTGGGTTGTTGGATTTCAGAACGGTTATATGCTAAAATGGTCCTGCCCTCCGGCACTTCTCACTTGTCCAATCCTTACTTGATAGTCTTGAAGTACAAAACATAGATTTAATAAAATACCCTTAATCAAACAATAATCAGATAAAGAGTTATATAAACGCATATAAATATACCTACATATCATAAAGATCATGCAATTAGATCACAACTTAAAATTTTATATCAAAAACGGATCCTAGGGTTAGTACAGTACTGCGGCCGTACCACAACTAGACCTAGAATATGCAACTAAGTTTTATTATGGTCTGACCGATGCACACCTAAACCTGGATGTCGTAGTTGACAATCTAAACACTAAAGGATTTGTGGATCCATAGCTTAGTTTGATTAGTTGATTTAAAAGTTAGACCAAGACCTACTGCTTGAGGATTTTGGATCGGTGGCCTAGATCGAGTTCTTGATGATTGGAGACTTAGTTCGAGACCTATTACGAGAGGATTCGTCACTTAGTTTGGAGTGGTACACCTTCAGGATATCCGGATTGATGGATTAGAGTCGGGTATCTGACATACCCCATATAGAGAATCCCAGGAGATACGATACTATCTACTACATACTTATAATAGGAAATTATATGTATTTTATGATTCTCATACTATCTCTCATAAACATATTTCCTGTTTGATGTCTTATATAGGGTATCGTAGTGATATGGAGGACATATGGGTTTGGGTGTCGTATCCTTCACCGTAAAAGGACCAGGTTGTGCCACATACGCCAGAGATAGAGAGTAATTATGATCCTACGATGCCTCTACCCTTACCCTGATATCAGTCGAGGATTATGAAGAGTCGTTTGAAGACGAGTAAGAGCCCGTTGAGGAGGATGAGCAGCACGACGAGGAGTTCGGGGGGCGGGGGGGACCATCAGACAGCTCACCTTACCCAGATTCATCATCCCATGATGACCTTGTCGAGCATGCTGAGACTCAGGAGGAGGACACCGCTGAGTCAGATCCATCCCTGGAGATTGTGACTCCACTACCCTCATCTTCTGGCAGATCCTTTGGTAGTCATGCTTCATGGCCTAGGACGATATGCACTCCAAGAAAATCCATCCCATTCCATCTCGAAAAAGAGTAACATTGTCACCATCATCACCTAGGGTATCAAAGAAGCCCACCCTACCCATAAATGGACCCTGCAAGTGGATGAGTAGATTAGGGAAGAGAGCATCAGGTTTTACGAGGTTGGAGAGTCCTCACATGTACCACTATGATACTACATTCCATACGATCCTACTGATAAGGCGATTTCGGTGTTGGTTCCACGCGTAGCCCGACACGGTTACTGTATACATCTCACGGAGTTGGATCTGATATCATTGAGGAAGGATGTGGGGATGTTGATCGATAGGGTACAGGAGGTAGAGCAGAGTAAGGATATGTATAAGATAAGGATCCTCCATGCTTACGATTATTTGGAGGAGACTTATTCTCTAGTTAAATTTCAATAGATTGAGATCGAGGGTTTAGAGCAGTGTGTGGGAGAATTAGAGCAGAGGGTGATAGTGTTATAGATCGGTGCACTTACTATAGAGGTGATGATCAGTTAACTACAGCACCATATGGCACATTTAGTAGCGTTGATAGTAGTTTATTTTGGTATATGGTAGATAGTTCGAGTTACAAAAGTTGGGAACTATATTTTTGGGTTTGAAAGAGGGAAAAGTTAGCAGATTATAGAATGTTGCTATGTCTTTTGTGTGTAACATAGAAACTTTTCCTATTAAAACCACCTTTTTGTACACTTTTAGGGAAATATTGATGTAAAAATGTAACCAAAATCAATGAAAATTAATGAAAATATATGTATTTCACGAATGATCTTATTGCGTTGCGAAATTTATTATATACTTGGTTTGTTTTATTGTTATAGTTAACTCTTTAACTAAATCTCAACTAATTATAAGGATCATAATAACTAACATATACCCTGAATACAGAATCATTCCACAAACAAAAACAAACCTAGGACCACAAGACCCTAACCCTAAACCCATGAACTCGGCTATGATTGAGGCCTTAGTGGCCCAACGTGTCGCTGATGCAATCGTAAACTTAGAAACCAATAGGAACATAGGTTCGGGAGGTAATTATGGGGAAAGTTATCATAAGGAAAATCGAGGTCTATCCAGAGTTTGTTCATATAAGGATTTTATGAACTGTAAACTGAAACCCTTCCATGGAAATGAAGGTGTAGTCAGTTTAACTAGGTGGATAGAGAAAATGGAATCAGTCTTTGAGATAAGCTTTTGTGCGAAGGATTACAAGGTAAAATTTGCCGCTTGTACCCTAGCAGATGCAACCATGAGCTGGTGGACTTGTTATACAAATACCATGGGTGTTAGTGTTGCGAATTCCATGGCTTAGAGTTGAAGAAACTCAGGATTGAAGAATATTGACCCCGTGAAGAAGTGCAGAAGCTGGAGCAAGAGTTATGGGAGTTGGTGATGAAGGAAGCTGATATTGCTATTTATACGAACCGTTTTAACGATCTCTCCACCTTTATGTACTGGAATGGTCACACCGGAATATAAGAATATGGAAAGATACATTTGGGGTCTGCCTCAGCCCATTCAAGGTTTAGTTATCGCCTCAAAGCCAAGCACGTATGAAAGTGCTAAGAGACTGGCATTCAGCCTGACAAACGAAGAGATCCATTATGGCACAATGGTTCAGAAGGCTGGTCTCCCAAGTGCGGAGGGTAAGAAGAGAAAGTTTGGAAAGGACTCCAAAAGAAAGGCTAAGAAACGTGAAGCGGTTCGGGCTTATGTTGTTATAACAACACAAGCAGGAACTACCATAGGAGGTAGTCCAAAGTGTAATCAATATGTGTATCAACATACAGGAGCTTGTTGGATCTATACCAATTGTGGCAGAAAAGGTCATCTTGCTAATAGATGTAAGACTCCAACAAATCAAGGAACTGCATCAGCAGGAGAAGGTAGAGCATGTTTTCGGTGCAAGGAGGTTGGGCATATCAGGAAGAATTCTCCAAAGTTGAGAGGACATGGAGGAAATACTAGAGGATGAGCGGTTGTAATAGGAGCCAAGGAGGCCATCCAGGATCTGACGGTAGTCACGAGTATGTGTCTAATCAATGATTTATATGCAAATGTTCTTTTCGATATTGGTATCGATAAAAGCTTTATTACTCTCGAGTTTAGGAATTATTAAACCATCCATCTAGTAAACTTAGGGAAGCCTATAGAGTAGAAATGGCTAACGGTCAAATCGGTAGTACCCAGGAAGTAATGAAAGATTATACTTGAACATTAAATAACCATGTTTTTCTCGTCGATATCATGCCTATGGTCATTGGAAGCTTCGATGTCATCATTGGCATAGATTGGCTACCCCTAACCACGTTGAAGTCTTATGCTTTGAGAAAGCATTGCGTCTACCCTTATCAAGCGGGGAATTCTTAATCGTCTATAGAGACAAACCTAGTAAAGACCTTAAGATTATTTCATGCATGAAGGCCAAAAAATACCAACAGAAAAAGTATTATGCCTTTCTAGCCCACATTGTCGAAAGGAAAGACAATAAGATAAGGATCGAGGAGGTACCTCACGTGTGCGATTACCCCAAAGATCTACCCGAATTATGCCCAACGCGTCAAGTTGAGTTTCAGATTGATCTAATTCCAGGAGCTGCCCCAGTAGCAAAGTCTCATTATAGATTGGCACCATCGGAGATGCAAGAGCTCTCCAGCCAACTACAGGAACTCCTTGACAGGGGATTTATAAAACCAAGCTTCTCGCCTTGAGGAGCACCCATTTTATTTGTCAAGAAGAAAGATTGATCTTTCAGAATGTGCATCGACTATAAGGAATTATACAAGTTAACCGTTAAGAATCAATATCCACTTCCCCGAATCGACGATCTCTTCAACTAACTGCAAGAATCCAGTTATTTCTCCAAGATCGACCTGAGATCTAGATATCATCAACTTCGAGTAATGGAAGAAGACATTTTGAATAATGCATTTAGAACTCGATACGATCATTACAAGTTTTTGGCCATGCCTTTTGGACTGACCAATTCCCCAGTTGTTTTTTATGGACCTCATGAACCGAGTATGCAAGCCCTACTTGGACAACTTCGTGATAGTATTCATCGAAGATATTCTGATCTATTCACGAACCAAAGAAGAGCATGGGTAGCATCTTCGAGTGATCCTAGAGCTACTAAGGAAAGAAAAGTTGTACGCAAAATTCTCCAAGTGCGAATTTTGGATTAGATAAGTACACTTCCTAGGGCACGTAGTAAGTAGTAAAGGAATTCACTTTAACCCTTCCAAGATTGTAGCTGTGAAGAATTGGGAAGCCCCCAAGACACCAATTGAGGTTCGTCAATTCTTAGGCTTAGCGGGTTATTATCGGAAATTCATAGAGAATTTCTCTCGGATAGCCAAACCCCTCACAACATTGACCCAAAAGGAAACAAAATTTGTCTGGGGAGACAAACAAGAAGCAACTTTCCAAAAGCTAAAGAAAATGTTGTGCAGTGCACTAATATTATCCCTTCCAAAGGATACCGAATGATTTCGTTGTATATTACAACGCTTCGTATCAGGATTGGGATGTGTATTGATGCAAAGGGAAAATTTCATAGTGTACACCTCACGTCAACCCAAGGTGCATGAGAACAACAACACCACTCACGAACAAGAGTTGGGAGCTGTAGTTTTTGCATTAAAAATTTGACATCGTTATCTTTACGGAACGAAGCGTATAATCTACACGGACCACAAAAGTCTCCAACACATCTTCGACCAAAAGGAACTCAACATGAGACAAAGAAGATGGTTGGAATTTCTTAATGACTATAAATGTGAGATTCGTTATCATCCATACAAGTCTAACGTCGTAGCCGACGCCTTAAGTTGTAAGGAAAGAGTTAAGCCTCGTAGAGTCAAAGCACTTTCGATGACTATCCAATCTGGTCTAATCTCGCAGATTAGAAATGCTCACCTCGAGGCTTTATCATAAAAAAACATCGAGACAGTATGCCTCAGGGGAATGGAAAAACAACTAGAAGTTATGGATGATGGAGCAATATACTTCATGGACCGAATATAGGTTCCAAAGTTTGGAAGTGTCAAGGGAATGGTCTTAGATGAGGCACATAGGACTAGGTACTCCATCCATCCCGGATCATATAAGATGTATCTAGATTTAAAAACTCTTTATTGGTGGTCGAACATGAAGGATGAAATTGCGACCTACGTAAGTAAATGCCTAACATGTTCCAAGGTCAAGGCAGAACATCAACGTCCCTCAGGATTATTACAACAACTGGAAGTGGGAGCAAATTGCATTGGATTTTGTGACCAAATTGCCTAAGATTGATAATGGTTACGACACTATATGGGTAGTTGTCGATAGATTAACCAAGTTTGCCCACTTTGTACCAATGAAAGAGACAGATAAAATAGAAAAGCTCACAAGGACGTACCTTAGAGAGATTATCAGATTACCTGGGGTACCACTATCTATTATCTCCGATAGAGATAGCAGATTTACCTCCTGATTCTGGCAAAGTTTGCAAAAATCCCTTGGTACTCGACTGGATATGAGTACAACCTATCATCCTCAAATCGATGGTCAAAGCGAAAGGAAAATCCAAACACTTGAGGACATGATGAGAGCATGTGTGATAGATTTCAAAAATGCATGGTACACTCATCTTCCATCGATCGAGTTCTCATACAATAATAGCTATCACACGAGCATCAACGTTGCACCATTAGAAGCTTTATACGGTCGGAATTGTCGATCTCCTATTTGTTGGCGGAAGTTGGGGATACCCAACTAGCCAAGAGATTCACTGGAAATACCCTACAAACTGGCCCATAGATTATTCATGAGATGACTGAGAAGATAGTGCAAATTCGCGAACACACGAAGCAGCACGTGATCGTCAAAAGAGTTATGTTGATATAAGACGCATGCGCTTGAATTCCAAGTTGGAGATATGGTAATGCATAAGGTATCTCCTTGGAAAGGAGTTATAAGGTTCGGAAAGCGGGGAAAGCTAAATCCTAGGTATATAGGACCGTTTGAAATCCTTGACTGGATTGGTCTAGTGGCCTATCGGCTTAGATTACCCCAAGAGCTCAATAATATGCATGACGTCTTTCATGTGTCAAATCTTAAGAAACGTCTCTCCGACGATACACTTGTCATTCCTCTTGACGAAATTCAAATCAAACTTGAGATGAACTTCATTGAGGAAGCGGTCAAAATTATGGATAGAGAGGTCAAACGACTCAAATAGAGTCGGATTCCCATTGTCAAGGTACGATGGATCTCTAAGCGAGGACCTAAGTATACCTGGGAACGACAAAACCAAATGAAGAACAAGTACCCTCATTTGTTCGAAGGAATCCCAATGATAAGATAAAATTTCGGGACGAAATTTCTAAAACGGGGGGAGAATGCGATAACCAAGGAAATTTCCGTCCCCAACCACATTTAGGATATAGTAGGGAAAGATAAATGTAATAGCTTAGTATTGTAATGTTTGATTTTACGAATAAATATACTCAAATATGTTGTTACCTTTATAAATAATTCGACGTTTAGACTCAAAAATAAGCGTCCAAAAAATTATACCGTCTTTTAAAATGGTTAACATATTCAGAAAGTAGTCGTCGACGTGATTCCAAGGATATAAAATTGGTGAAAATCTGATTCCAATTGGAGTAGTTATGATTTTTGTAAAAAGTAAAATCAGTCGCATAAATAATTATTACGACGTCGAAACGGTACGTAGAGATTCGTTAAGTTTTAACTAAACTTATAAAAAGGAGAATCGTAGCACTCCTTGAGACAAGAACTTTAGGAAAAAGAATCTCAAAACGGCATCCGAATGAGAGAGATATGATTTTTGTAAAATCATTTATTTTTAATCCCGTTTGGCAAAAAAATGAAAGTCAAAACTAGCTAAAACAACTTAAAGGAAAGTTATAGTACTAGTTGAGATTATATATATATATATATATATATATATATATATATATATATATATATATATATATATATATATATATATATATAGGGTAAAGATCGGAGCTTGTATGCATAAGATATAGATTTTTCAAAATCATTTTTGTGTGCGCGAGGTGCGTGCCATTGCGCGGCATGCACCTGACACCGAATTCAATCGGATTTCGAGTGACGTGACCCAGGGAGAGAGTAACATGTGGCGATCACACGTAACGCGCACAAATATTTGTGTCGTGTGCACATCAAAACTACAACTATAAATAGCAGTGTTTATAGCCTCATTCTGCATCCCTCAAACCCTCTCTCTCCCACTCTCTCTAAAGCTGCTGCAATCCCGAGTTGCCCCAAAGTCCCATGCCCGAATTAATCCTACATCAGAGGTATCATGCATCGAGGGTGAATTCACGACCCCACTTTGACGGTTTTAAAAGATTTTATGTGGGGGGGGGGGCGAACACATGATTATGAAACTGCTTTATCAAAATATATTTTGTAAATATATTAGTAGTTTATATATGTAAACATGAAACGATAGGATAATATGCTGGTAGAAACTCTGCCTAGTCTTAAGCAATAATATTATGTCTTATCGTTATGCTACCCGATATACTAGGAAAAGATTAGACCTACATGTTATGTTGGTCGATTTCCTAGGATAACTTAGTACCTAGATGTTATGCTGGCCGATTTCCTAGGATAACTTAGTACCTAGAAGTAATGCTAGCCAAATTTTAGAGTAGCCATTGTACTTAGTTGTGACTTTACCCTAATATCATGTTATCCAGATGATCGTAATTACTTTATATATATATATATATATATATATATATATATATATATATATATATATATATATATATATATATATATATATAGGTAGATGTTCATTTGAGGTCATGCTAATTTTGTGAGTGAGGCATGAAGACGCGATCCAAGCCATTCATCTTGGAGATAAAAAAAATGAAAACGCAAAATAAAATAAAAAATCCGAAAATTATTTTTTTTTAATATTATTTTTGTTATTTAATTTATCCAAAAAAAATCTTAAAAAAAATACACAAAATTACCGTTTTTTTTTATCAATATACGTGAAATATATTCTAATAGAATATTACACAGTAATAATCAAATCGAATTTTTAGAATGTTAGAATATTCTAATATTCTACTAAAATTGATAGAATTTTTAGAATGTTAGAATATTCTAATATTCTACTAGAATATCCTAACATTCTAAAAATTCAATTGAATATTTACAGTATAATACTCTATTGGAATATTTCACGTATATTTTGAAAACAACGGTTTTTTTAGATAATATAAATGACGAAAATAATATTTAAAAAAATCAAAAATTTTCATTTATTTTACATTTGAAAAATATTTTTTTATGATCTCCAAAATGAATAGTTAGAATTGTGTCCCCATAAAATATGATGGTTTCATATAAAGTGATAATTAAGGATAGGCAATGTACTTAACTGTAGCATAACCTATCAAAGAATATCTATAAAAGATAATTATTATATATAGGGTTAAGTATATATCAATAATTATGAAAAGAAATTGGTATCAAAGAAAGACTAAGTAAGGAAAAGATAAAACGATAATCATACTTAAGAATAAATAAACATGTGTTAGTGAGCTGTTATTATTCATTATATAGCCTGATTAAATTCGGCTAACCTTGAACCTGTTAAAATTTCGGGCTAATAAAAGTCTTGGAAATTCTGAGAATCGTGTGTACACTTTCAAATTAAAGTATTTGGGTGGTACTCCCAACCTTTAATCGGATAAGACTCTAAAAGTTTTAATAACAGAGAATATGAAGTTATGATTTTCGTGTATAGTTGTACCAGTAATATTTTGACCAAAATGATTAAATACTTCCTTTGTCTAAAAACTGTCAAGGCAGTCTTCGTTGTCCAAAAACTACTCAAACTGTGAAAAGACAGTTTACAACAGTCCTAAACTGTCACTAAAACTGGATTATTAATAAGGGTCAAAATGAAGTCAAAATTCGGGTTCATTTACAAGAATTCGGATTTCTAATTCATTTTTTATATAGCAGCTCGACCCCAGCCAGGGGCTCTACCCCTTGGACCCCGCCAGGGCCTACCGCCCCTTGGACCAGGCTCCCAGGGGCGCTGCCCCGGACCCCAGTTCATTTAGGGGCTTCGCCCCTATTATAACAATATACTTTGAATCTTGAATGAACTTAAACAAGTGTGCACTCTGTACCTTCCTTACTTGTTTAATATTCATCAAGTTTGATTTTGGTCAACAAGTCAATCCATTACACTTAAATACACATTGATGATACAAAATCACCAACAGAACCTATAATACTTGATCTTGCGAGAGACATAATGATATGTATAGATCTATACGGAGCTGACACCCCACCAGCAATTGCTAGCTACAATCCCGGCAGAATAACTTTCTTCAGTATAAAATTAATATTATTCAACGAACAATGAAGCGTCGTGTGGGGTATTTATCGTTCCACAACGTTGATTATAAGGGCTCACGGTAATGTTGTTCGGAAAATATTAATTTAAAACTTCCTAGAGGGACGCCTTTGAGTAGATGTATGATTCGATTCGATAAAGATTAGAAAGATTAGGATAGGTAATTCATCATAAAGGAAAGAAAGGTTTTAAAACGGGAATAATTTTCGATCAAATTAAATTATAAAAATAGGAAACTATAAAATATGTGAACTCATCAACTTTATGTTGACGTTTTCAAAATACATGTATTCTCATAAATATGAGTGTGAAGAGTAGATGTGGAAGAAAGGAAGTCACCAAGGAAGTTACTAGAAGTCGTTTTTGTTTGTTTTATGGTTATTTATTAATAGGATTTATGCTTGAACTCCAAACAATGTAATCCTGAAATAATTTATAATAAATATAAGTAATGTTTGTGTTATACTTTTGTGTATTTTCAATATACCTGCCCCCCAATGTCCCTACGTCGCACAGCCCGACATTTATAACGACCCAAAAATCAGGGGTAAAAATTTCATTTTTAATCTAACCCAAACATAGATATCATTTATTCCAATCATTCCAAAACATTGTTAATTAAAAACATTTATCAGAGTTCATCCCAAAATCATTCATTGCAGAAAATATGGGTGTGTGAGTTCCACAGAGCATACCCCATACAATCCACATAATCACATAATCTATATTAGCTATATCAGCTACATATCCACATATGCCATATCAATCACATAAGCCATGCATATAATCATATAAGGAAGCCGTGAAAACCCTCCAAGGTCTTACTCCGGGTGCCATAGAAACCCCCTTATGGTCTTAGCCCACTTCCATGGGAACCCCCACATGGTCTTCCATAACTACCAATCAAACCATACATACAAACATATGAGCTAATCATGCAAACATATAATGATGCCCTGGAAACCCTCCAAGGTCTTACACTCAAGTGCCTCGGGAACCCCCCGAGGTCTTTACTAAGCAGGCCATGGAAACCCTCCAAGTTCTTACACCAAATGTCGTAGGAACCCCCACATGGTCTTAGACTGGAATGTCATGGGAACCCCCACATGGTCTGATATCCCATTGCCTTGGGAACCCCCGGAGGTCTGCCATGCAAACAACACAGAGTCAACTAGTACACCGCATATCACAGAAATATCTAGCATACCACATATCACATAATAACTAGCATACCACACAAAACATATAACTAATTGCCATGGGAACCCCCACATGGTCTTAATCTACTGCCTCGGGAACCCCCCCTAGGTCTTCCATGCAAAGGTCATACTAGCATAACATATAATCAACTAGCATATCACATATCATAAAATGGGTCGGTCTTGGTTCCTTAGACCCATTGGTATGGTGAAGGGACTCACCTGACACTGTTGAAGTCTTGTTGATACTCCTCTAGCTTCTAACTAACTATTCCCGAAATGCTGCTCCTTCGGCTCCCCGAACTATCAGTAACAAAATGACACTTAGCCCCAAAATGTTCTCAAAGTCAAACTAGGTCAACCTTGGTCAAAGTCAATGCTCCGAGTTGACTCAACTCGCCGAGTTGCTCCATCAACTCGTCGAGTTCTAAAACTCAGAATCCTAAAATCGCAATCCAACTCGTCGAGTCAACCCCTGGCTCGCCGAGTTCCCTGGCTACTTATGGTTGCGATTTATCGAATCAACTCGTCGAGTCATTCGTCTGACTCGTCGAGTTCTACTGCGAACAAAATCGGGACAACTCACTTCAACTCGTCGAGTCCCTCTCTGCACTCGCCGAGTCCCTCAGACTGTTTGGGCCATCTTAACAGATTAAGCCCCTACACTTCAGATCTAAACCCCAAACTTCGTCTACATGCTGGAAATAACCTCTTAAGGGTAAAGTTTCCAACTTTACCCAATCCTAATCCTTCTTAATGGGTTTAGCTTAAACCCTAGCTCCTTAAGACATAAATATTTTTCCAAAATCCTTATTACTGCAAACCAAAGCAGGAGAACCAAGATCTAGGCCCTAGACACCCAGTAAACACGTAAAGCCTCAACATTTACTTCCATGCATGGCCCTTTGGGGCTTAAAATGCTATAACAACATTCTTATGGTTTGTATGGGACTCCAATGGCATAAAGTTTGCACCTTTATGCCTTCACATCCCTTAATGACTCTAGATCTGAAAGTATAATCGACTTGGAACATCTAAATCCCAAAAACTATCATTCTTCGACCAAAAACCCTCATAAAGTGACAAATAAGAGATCTAAGAAACTACAAGGCAAGTTAGGAGCTTGATTACCAGAAAGTGATGAAAATGGAACGAAATCCCTACATCTATAACCTTCTCCTTGAACCTTCAAGCTCCTTCTTCTTCTTATAGGCTTCAAGAACACACAAATCACTCAAGGATGGCTCACACACTCCCAAAATGCTCTAGGGTTTCGTGGATTAGGGTTTAGGATCTGGAGGCTGAAAATGAGGCTGATGGGAGGAGAATAAGATGCTTAAATAGGGTACATAAGCCCGAATTTAGGGTTTCCCAAACCCAGACCAACTCGTTGAGTTGGTCCCCCAACTCGTCGAGTAGGTCTTCCTACCCGCATTCCAAAACTAGCTCCTACTCTTTGATTCATCCCCTCGACTCGACGAGTTGCCTTCTTGACTTGGGGTTTTTCTTTCCTTTCTTGGTCCTCTGGATTTCGGGTGTTACAACATTTCCCCCATTGGGCGGGGATGTGACATGCTATCGTGGTTTAGAAGCTCGATTTGTACGACAAGTAAATGAATACCCCTACAATTTTGATTTGTACAACAAATAAATTAATACCCCTATAAGTTCAATTTATTTTTACAACAAATAAATAAAGACCCTTATAAATGAAGATCCCTACAAACTCGCTTCTAAACCTTATTGCCATGTCATTTATTTGATAACCTGCTAGATTAATGGTAACATGTCAATTGGTTTAGAAGCGATTTTGTAGGGATCTTCATTTATTTGTTGTACAAATAAATCGACATTTTAGGGGTATTCATTTATTTGTTGTACAAATCGACCTTGTTGGGGTATTAGATCAACCTTGTAGGGTCTTCATTTACTTGGTGTATAAATCGAACTTCTAAACCATAATATTATCTCCTGAAAGGGTGACTATGCCCTTTCCGCTGACTTGTAAGTAAGTTTGAACCATTGGATCAATTTTCATTTATTGGTTGTATAAATGGAGCTTCTAAACCACAATAACATCTCCTAAATTGGTCAATTGGTTGATATTACAACAAAATTGTAAATGTAATGACATAATTGAGAGAAAAAAAACTCAGTGTCAAAATCAAAATTTTGTGGTAAGGAGGGGAAATCCATGCCCACCGACTCGGTTAGAGGTGTGAATTAGTGAGCACGATGGCACGGTTGGAGGTAACATAGCTAATCGATTTGTTTGGAGAGGTAGAATTGGAGAAATGAATCTAACGTTATGATTAATTAGTAATACATGTAATAGATTTTAAGTTTATTTATCTGTTTGTATTCGTTTATTAATTTTGTAACTTAAACAAATGAAGATGAATATTAACGAATTGATTTAAAAAAACAATTAATTTAAAATAATAAATAACAAACAATACATGTATTAAGTCCATGATTGTTATCGATTATTATTATGTGGATTTTTTTTAAAGAAACATTGGACAAAGTTAATAAATAAAAGGGATATTTATTAAACTAAGTTTTTATAAATGAGTTATCTAAATAAAGTAACCATTTTTTTGCTTTTTGAAAAATAGCTAATTTTTCTAGAACACAAGCATTCTGGACTACTTATGCTTGTTCCGAACTCATAGAAAGTTAGGTGAGATATGACATAAAAGAAGTTTGGAATCTAATGTGTCAGTAGGTACATTTCCGGACTAGATAATATATTTTTATGGACTAGATAATATATATTTCTGACACATATTACAAAATGTTTCACAAATACACAAATATTACATTTGTAATAGCATAATCATTTGAAAATGAGTTTATCAAATCGAATTCACAAATAAAGTTTTGCCAGCCTCCATCTTTACTGTCAATCTGTGTAAATAACCAACCCCAAAACTTTTACCCACATCTAAGAAAGATTTGAAAAACCGTTTTGTGTTTTGTTTTGTCAGTTTGAGATGTATGGTAAGATACATTTGGTTGTATGGAAATAATTTGTAGTTAATAAATAATACTACAATTATACTAAACAAACAACAATCATTAAAATAACATTATGATTGTTCATCCAGGACATTTCTTCGGATTCGAAAAAGATGTATTATTCCAAATAAAGTTTACTATGTTACTGTTGGATTAGGTGTCTAAGCTCATAACTATAATTGGTATGTAATTGATTTGATTATGAGCATGGTCCTTTTGGGTTGACTTCACTCATGCAACTTGATAGGATGACTAGTGGAGAGAGATAGTAGGATTTATTATATGAATAATAAATTGGTACTCAGAATGATTTTATTAATATATAATAAGATTAATATATTATTTGGAAATCATATTATTAATTAGTAATTAATCAGAAATTAATCTAGGATTTATTTTGGGATTAAATGAACTGATTAATAATGGAGGGTCTGTTTTGCAAATCATTGATAGTTACAGAACTGGGCTATTGGACTCCTTAATTAGGAGTGGACGAAATCCTATAAGGAGGCCCTATAATTTCGTCCAAGGATCATAAGGATGAGCCCATGGGTTGCTTGGTGCCTAAGCAAGGTATTAGGGTTTCCACCTGAAAACCCTAGCAACCACAACTTTATAAACCCCCGAATACATGAGGAAATCGGCCTATGCTTGAAAGAAAGAAACCCTGGCCGATTTATAGTGTCTCTCCTTCTCATCCTTTGCATTGAGTGTTTGTGACTCCATTAGAGGTTCAACACTTGGGGCACTAGGCTTTCAGAAGTCAAGATCAAGCAAGGATTGTTCTTGTTATTACAATATAACAAGTGAGATAATATTCTAATCCTATTTCATATGTGAATTTCGAAATTGTATGCTAGTATATAGGGTTATTGCTTTGGTGTTTATATTTGTATGTTCAATAGAGAAAAACTTATATCCAAAGAAATTAGGGTTGCATGATCACATAGGAATGTAGATATGCTCAAAACTCATCAGTGGTATCAGAGCCTAGGATGTTTTTCTATTGAATTGGTGCAAGAGTGAACTATCCAAAGAACAAGAAATCTAATTTTTGGTTGCCTGACACATGAACTCGACGAGTTCAAGTATGAACTCGACGAGTTGCATGAACTCGACGAGTCCACTTGTCAACTCGACGAGTTGACTCGTCAGTTACTTAAAATTTTGATTTTCAGATTTGATTTTGATTTGGATAATTACCACAATTCGTTTTTAATGCCTAAAATCGATTTTTCTGATTGGTATCATCATATCCTTATCAAAATTAAAGAATTTGGTTAATTTTGGATAATATAAGATTATTTTGATTCAAAGATTTAACCTAGATTTTGAAAAGTTTCAAATTACACCCTTTTGCTTTTATAGTTTGAATTTAAAATTAAAAGTTTTAATTTTTGGAAATTTAAATGGTAAAACCCTAGTAGTTTAAATAGTTTGCAATTACACCCTCATAAATTTTATTAAATTAATTAAGTGTTTAATTAAAAGAGAGAATTAATAAATCCATAATAATGTTTAAATTTAATTAAATTAAAAATATAATTTATTAAAGGATTAAACTACTTAGTATTTTAAAACTTAAAAATTACACCCTTATACTTTTATAACATTAAAAGTTTAATTTATATATATGTATAAGAAAAGGTCAGTCTTACCGTTAGTAGGCCTCATTCACGAAGCTGATCTATAAGGGGTGTTTAACGAAGCGGCCTGTAAAATGACCGCCATTGGGTATCCACTCTTACCCACCGCACCCTTGACTAATGGAGGGTCGTTAGCCGAACGGGTTTGATAGGACATTAAATCTCATTAATAAGTATAATGAAAAATACAAAGTAACTAAAACCTTTTATAAATTCCCAAATCTTAGTTACTTTAGGAAAATGTGAATTTGATGCTAACCCATGAAATTGCACATTGCACCTTATTGGTCGGTTAGTGGAGCGTGTGTGGTTAACCAACACACTAATGTGGACTAATGAAGGATGGCAATGGGTAGCTCATAAATTATCATAGATCAATGGAGCGTGTGTGGCTAACCGGCACATTGATTAGGTGATAAATGACATCGAGAGTACCAAGCTGATTTGCATGGTTATTCACACCTTGTTTGTGATCCTCGGTATCCCAGTCACAAACTTGAAGGGTATAATCGAGATCAAACATGCCATTGAAAAGTTCAATGAATCTCAAAAGATATCGGAATTTCATCTAAAACCTAATTTGTTAAAAAAAATCGTGGTGGAATTGGTAAATCGTCATTTACCTACCTTAAAATAATTTACAGTTATATTACGGCATCCCTCTTCTGAATTGTAAATTATTGTGTTGGGTCCTAGCCTTAATATTTCATTTGGGTGTTATATTAAGGATTAAATCAACTAACTTGAATTTTCTCCCTTGTAGATGTCTAGTTCTGACAACTATGGTCTTCCTCATCCTTTTGGAAAAAGCTTTCCTCATAAAGATGATATTCCACATGTCGATTGAGGTGAAAGATTAATCCCTTCTCTGTGCATTGGTGGAACTGGAAATCATACTTCTCTTCCTCCACCTCCTCCAGTGATTCTCCCTGTCCCACGTTTTCGTCGACTTGAAAATTTCAAGGTCATTCAAGCCCTATTGGCATGCAAACACCAAGATGGAAGCTCTGTGTGTGCACATGTTCTAAACCTGAAGTTGCTCATGGACAGACTGGGAATGTTGGGTGTCATTTTCCCAAGGAAGATGGCTGTTAACTTGGTTCTTCAATCACTTCTTGAGTCGTATAGTCAGTTTATTAAGGACTACTATATGACAGAATACGACGTAACCCTTATTGATCTGACATATTTGCTAATTGCTGCGGAATCAGCAACGATATGGCGCACTGGTAAAGCAAAATTGATTGGAAGATCTACCTCCCAAATTTCCATGGACATAGGTAATGACAACGTTGATAGTCCATAAATGATTTCTTCTCCTAAGGGAGAGAAATTAGCCAAGGTCAAAAAGTTTGACCATAAGAGAAAGGAAAATTATGAGATAGTTCCACATGTCACTCCTAAAGAGTCTATTTGTTTTTACTACCAATTGAAAGGGCATTGGAAGCGAAGCTACCCTGACTACCTGAGAGATCTAAGAGTTGGTAAATTCAAATTGTATGGCTCTACTTCAGGTATATTCACTATCTAACTCTATTAAGTTCTTATTTATAGATTCTTATTACATGATGTAAAGTTACATTTTGATGTTTTGCAAAATCTAAGAGAAAGTGTAACCCCCCGTTTATTAAATAAATAAATAGACAAATTCATGAATAATAGTAGCCCTAAAATCAATAATAATATAGCAAGGTGTTGGTCTCAAGGGTTAATTGTTACAATTATAGAAGTTGGGGGTTAAAAGTGTAAGTTCTGGATTTAATTGGAAAAGGATTTCAGAAGTCAGGGTGCGTTTGGTAATTAATGGATTTAAATTGAAAAGATTTGAAGGCTTAGGGGACTGATTGATAATTTAGGGACCTATTATGAAAGGAATTTATGGGATCAGGGGCTAAACGGTAAATGTTGGATTTAAGTTGAAGAAAATATTATGAGGAGGGACTAATAATGAATAAATGGGTGAAAGTTTGCATTAACACGGGATTTGAACGCGGTGACCTATCATTCCCGTCTTAAGGACGTTACCCCCTAAACCCTAACCCTAGCTCTTCACCAGCCGCCACCCTTATGACCCCTCCAGCCGGCGCCCCCACACCTCCGTCGTCGAAGTCATTAGCCACCAACGACGTCTCCTCGATAATTGCCGACGAAACCGGGACATGCTGAAGACCGACGTCTGGGCAATGTTGCTATCAATCTCGGACGTTCCTCCTCCTCCTTCTTCAGTTGCGCCGTCAGCCAAGTCGTCGCCGTCTTCCTCCTCCATGTTCGATGTACTTCTGCACGGTGGGTGTTCTGTCCGTGGGTGGGTGCGTGTTTCAGTACTATTGGTGTGTGCTAGTTGGCCGGAAACCCAAGGAAACCACCATAGCTGCCAACCATGGTGGCTACCGCCGCTTGTTTCTTTTCTGCCACCCTTAACCGTCGTGTATGGGTGGTTGTGGGTGTGATATAGGGTTTGTGTGTGTGTGTGTGTTTTACTTGTAAGGGACGTAGGAGTTTCATGGCCGCAGATTCGAATAAAAACCTCACTACCACCATCGTGAGGTGGTGACTGCCACCTCACGCCGCCATCTACTACCGTCGCCCACCACAAGGGTGGTTGTGTTGGTGTGTTTATCTTATTGTGTGTGGATTATTTCGAGTTATTGTATTATGTAATTGTAATTAGTGGCTAGTATAATAAAGAAAACACATAACCACCATCGTGAGGTGGTGGTTGCCGCCACCAGTCGTCGTGTTGGGTGGCGGTGTGCTTTAGCTTGTATTAGTTTGCTTTTATGATGCTTAGATATAATGAAACTAGAACCGTCACCACCACCGTGAGGTGGTGGCCGCCGCCGAGAGCCGTCGTTGACCACCACTACCCGAGGTGGTAGTGGGTGGTGCCCGACTTCGGAAAACCCTAATTGTCCGAATGAAAACCTAATGGGACTCAGGATCTAGCTTTTGGGCCTAATTGGGCTGTGAGGGGTTAGAAACCCTAATTAGGGTTTAGAAAACCCTAATTTTGGATATATTGATTATGGGTTGTCGGGACCCACATTTTTAGATGAACGAATTGGGATTATGGATTAAGCCGACCACACTACATGATTGACCCAACAGATTGATGGACTTAATGGATTAAGTCCTTAATGGGTTAAGTGGGAAACACTTAACCCTAATCGTCATTTCATGTGAAAACCCTAATTGTGTTGGGTTTAGAGTTGGGCCTAGATGTCTGGACTCTTGATGGGCCAACTATTAACAAGTAAATGGACTAGAACACTTGGATTGGGCTTAAGGATAAGGCCCATTGGAAAGGTTTGGGCCCAATTTGGAAAATTGGGCCATACATAGGCCATATTGGGCCTTAAGGAAAGACCATGTAGAGGTTTGGGCCCAATTTGGAAAATTGGGCCATAGTTGGGCCTTGGTTCATTATTAGACTTTTGGGCCTTTGGATTGGGCCTTGGGCTTGAGTCAAGCTAAGTTAGGGGTAAAGTAGTCTTTTACCCCAAGCATGGCCTTATGGATATGTATTGGGGGACCCAATTATTAATTGGGTGTGATTTTGATGTTGATAGATTCGGGAATCTGTCATCCAGCAGCTGGGGTTTTGTCTGCGGGACTTCAGCAGTACGAGGCGAGTTTTCTCCAATAGGAATGAGTCTACGGGCACAATGCCGACCCGTTTAGATGTTAGTAGGTCCGGGCTACGGTCTGATACCAGGCAGGGCCCGATGTAGGTTATATGCTTTTCGGATTCCGATCTAATGTCGGGGCGGTCCCGATGGACGTTTATGTATGCTTGATGTCTTTGTGATTCATGCATGTTATGTGTTATGTGTTCCGGGCTTTGGGCCGGTGTCGGGCCAAGCCCGATGCATGTATAGCTTGTATGATATGTGTTATGTGTTTCGGGCTTCGGTCTGATGTCGGGGCAAGCCCGATGCATGTTTAGCTTATATGTTATGTGTTATATGTTCCGGACTCCGGTCCGATGTCGGGGCAAGCCCGATGAATGTTTTTATGCTAATGTTTATGTGCTTATGTTTATATTCTTATGCTCACATGCTTATGTTATATGCTATGTATATGAGATGTTGTATGTCGGGTCAAGCCCGATGTCGGACGGGGTCCGATGCCAGACGTGGTCTGATGTCGGGCGGGGCCCGATGCCGGGTAAGCCGATGTCACGATTCGTCCTGATGCAGCTGGGCGGTGTCCCAAGTTATGTTTAATTTATGTGTTTATGTTATGAGCATTGTTGATATGTTTATATGTATACCGGATCTCAGTCCGTTGTCGGGCGGGCCCCGATGTAGTGGGCTAGGCCCAAGTTATGTGATTGAGTGTATGGTATGTGGTAGGTTGGGGAGACTTACTAAGTTTCGTGCTTACAGGTTTCAGTTTTGGTTTCAGGTACTTCGGTTTCAAAAGAGGAGCTCGGGATGATTGCAGTGAACACACCATTTGTTTAGCCTGGGATGTTTATACTCTGATATATTTGACATGTGATTATGATACATTACTTATAACTTTTATACGATGAGGATATTTATGGTTTTACTAATGATTTAAAAACGAAATTTTTGGACTGTATTTTTGGGATGTTTCAAGTTGGTATCAGAGCCTTGGTTTGAGGGATTCGGGCATACTCTCGGGTGTGTCTGAATTCAAACTAAGGACTTAGTATGAAAATTTTCAAAGAAAATCATTTTTACAAAAAGAATTTTTAAAAGAGAAAAGAACTTTAAAAAGAGAAAAAGGGTGTGGTGCATGCAATCAGCCGAGCTCAAGTAAGAACTCCCAAGTTACCCATACAAGTTTATGTTATGATATATTATGAGAACTGCATGCTACATTAGGACTAAGGATCTAGGAAGGATGCCTTATGTGCCCATTATATGTGTATCAGCTTTATGACAATTGAATGCTAGATTAGGACTAAGGATCTAGGCAGGATGCCTTATGTGCCTGTTATGTGTATCTCAGCTTTATGAACCGCATGCTAGTACAAGTTAGTCACTTATGGCCTGAATGAGATATGCTTGATTACGTATACTCAATGCTCGAATACTGCTTGCTTTGTGCTTTTAGGAGTTCTAGTTATCTTTTACTAACTAGTAAACGAATATGTTGAGTTACATATTGCGAGGACTAAATAATTTCAGAAGGTTAGGTTTAGCCTTATTTCGCAGCTCTCGTTTGATTCTAACCGTTGTAGGATAGAACCTCTCATTCGAAGAATTATCTAGTCTTAGTGATATGTAATGGTATTTGCGAGCTAGTTAGGGGAGATAGCAGGGACTTCTTAAGCAGCTGATGGTGGAGAGTGGTTGTTGATTACCCTAGGAAAGCCTAGGATGATGTACAGCAGTGAGTAGTAGAAGGAAGGTAGTATGTGTTGGATTAGGTGTCTAAGTTCATTACTATTTCTAGAATGTACTTGACCCGATTAGCATGGTCCATTTTGGTTGCATGGCATTGCAATACTTGGATAGACCAAATTGAGAGAAAGGACACTTAAGGTTTATTAATATCTTATAAGTTCTAATATATTAATAATATTATTTAATTAGTATTGATCAAAGAATTAATTTGGAATTAATTAAGTGGTCAAAAAGAGACTAATTAAATATATGGGGTTGATTGTGTAAATCATCTATTCTTGTATAATGGGCTAATGATCCATGGTTTGTATGGATTGGGTTAAAACCCATAAGGTGCTCCATAGATAATCCATGGAGGTTACAAACCCCTGGATCATGGAATATGGAAAGCCATGACAATTAGGGTTTACATGGTGTAACCCTACTTGTGCCACAACTATATAAAGAACCATATGCAAGCAAAATCGATGACTACTTGTACAAGATAGAGGTCAATCCGATTTTGAGGTGTTAGTGAACTTCTCTCAAGGTTATTCCAAGTGTTGTGGTGTTGTGTGAGACATTTGAGGCATCAGACTTGAGGTGCTAGGCTCACAAGGTTCTCAAGGAATCCAAACCACAAAAGGTATGTTCTTCTTCTAGCATTTATGTTTAAAACTTCCCCATGCTATGCTAGATAGGATAAGAACCTTGGAAAAACAATTTTGCATGTATCTTAGTAAAACATAGATCCAAGGTTTCTAGGGTTGCATGTACACCTTAGGAGTGTTAGAATGCTCAAAACCCTTTAGTGGTATCAAAGCCTAGGCTTGTTTACTTGATACTTGATGCAAACTTGTTTTTCAAAAGCCAAAAACTGCCCAGACAAGAAAACTCGACGAGTTCTGGCCAAAAACTCGTCGAGTTCATGAGTTATTACATGAACTCAGCGAGTTCCTTGATGAACTCGACGAGTTTGTCATCCAGTGAGCAGTTTTTGGAGCTTTGTTGCTGGAAATGGACTAGAAACATTACCCTAAACTGTTTTGGTGTTATAAAACTTGTTTTAGATGGTGTAATGGTTATGCTAATCCATTTTCAATAGCTATTATCAAAATTTCAAGTTTTATATGGTTTATTTATGATTCTTGAAATTGTTGATATAAACATTCATGAACTTATGAGTTTAGAAGATCATAGGAATTATATGTGACTTGCTTGTTAGTTTAATTCTTGATCATTATTTGTTTTAATGGAATCCATAATTTGTCCTCAAGTTATGGATTACCAAAAGTCATTCTTTTAAAGTCCATTAAAGAAACACATAGGTTACATAAAATGAAAAGTCTCTCATTTTAATAAACCTTAACTCATAAGTTATGAAAGTTGAAAAGTTTTGAAAGTTACAAAACTTACCCTCAAGTTTTGGAACATGTAAAGTCACTTTAAAAACTTTAGTTCCAACCCCTAGAATTTTAAAAGTTAAAATTCAACCCTTATACTTTATAATAGTATAAGTTTAATAATAATTATATATGTATAAGAACAAGTCGTTTTACCGTTAGTACGCCTCATTCACGAAGTCGGTCTATAAGGGGGGTATAAGGTTGTTGCCTATAAAATGGCAGCTTAATAGGTGTCCACTCTCACCCACCGCTTCCTTGACTGGTGGAGGGTCGTTAGCCGAACAGGTAAGACAAGGACTTTAAATTCTCATTAAAAGTATGATGAATATAAAGTAACTAAATGTTTTATAAAATTCCTAATCTTAGTTACTTTAGGAAAATGTGAATAAGGTGCTAACCCATGAAATTACACTTTGCACTTTGATTAAGTCGTTATTGGAGCGTGTGTGGTTAACCGACACACTAACCTGGACTTAACAAGGTAGGCAAAGGGTAACTTAATGATTATCATAGTATCGATGGAGCGCATGTGGTTAACCGGCACATCGATTGAGGGGTAAATATTAAGGGTACCAAGTAATTTGCATGGTTACTTCACACCTTGTTTTGTGATCCTTGGCATCCCAGTCACAAAACCTGAAGGGCACACTCAAGATTGAAACATGCCATTGAAAAGTTCAATGAATCTCAAAGAATCTAGGAGTTTCAAAACCAATTCAAACCTAATAATCTATTTCGTTTTTATTGGTGAAAATTGGTGAATCGTCATTCACCTACCTTCAAATATTTTATAGCTTGGGTTACGGCATCCCTCTTCTAAGTTATAAAATATTGTGTTGGGTCCTAGCCTTAATATTACATTTGGGTGTCTTATTAAGGAT
This sequence comes from Lactuca virosa, assembly GCF_052849685.1. NCBI lineage: Eukaryota > Viridiplantae > Streptophyta > Magnoliopsida > Asterales > Asteraceae > Lactuca > Lactuca virosa. Next base: position 121,610,042 of record NC_136432.1, on the reverse strand, counting down.
TATATTTATCTAAACTTGTCTTTCTTCTTTTCAGATGTATTCTAACAATGCTGCTTCTGGCTCAAACCCTACTGGCTCCTTCTCTCTCATGAACCTTTGTGGGAGAGTCATCTTTGATCGATCCAACTTTATGGATTGGATCAGGAACATCAGGATGGTCACTCGGTATGAGGACAAGGAATATATCCTCGACAATGAGCTTAAGGAACTTGAGTCGTCTGCTACTCCTGAGGAGATTGCTGAATACCAGGCACATGAGAGACATGCTACCAAAGTGGCATGTATTATGTTGGCCATAATGACAGTCGAGCTCCAAAAGTCCTATGAGCACTACTACCCTTTTGAGATGCACCAGGAGTTGATGGACCGCTACCATCAGAGTGCTCGTCAAGAGCGGTATGAAATCATCTCCTCCATGATAACAACCAGGATGAAGGATGGTGAACCCATCACGGGCCACATGCAGAAAATGCAAAGGTATGTGGACCGTTTGCTGAAACTGAATGTGAACTTCCCATAGGAGTTGGAAATTGATATCATTTTGCACTCCCTACCTTCGTGTTATGATCAATTCCGCATGACATACCACATGAACAAGGAGGAAGTTAAACTCAGCAAACTTCAAGGACTTTTGAAGACCGCAGAAAGTGGTCTTAAAGGTAAGTCGGTTGTTACTACTCCTACTCCTACCGCGGCCCCTGTCTTGGCAATCGGGCAAGGCAAAGGAAAGAAGAAGAAGAGCCCTTCGAAGGGTACCAAGGGAAAGTCCCTTGATGGATCCTCTTCAAGTGGAACCAAGAAAGGTTTCGTCACTCCTTCTGCTAACCCTAAAGAGGCTGAATGCTTCTATTGCCATCAAAAGTCGCACTGGAAGCGAAACTGCCCAAAGTACCAGCAAGATGTTACGGATGGGAAAGTAAAACCCAACCATGCAGGTATTTACACTATATTGTCTAATAACTCACCCTATTCTAATTCTTGGGTCCTTGATACAGGTTGTGGTATTCACATATGTTGTGATTTGCAGGGACTAAGAAGAAGTGAGAATGTGGAGCATGGGAAGATAAACTTGATCATGGGAAATAGGAAAGTTACACCTGTCACCAAGATTGGAGTTTATTCTTTATTGCTAAGTAGTGGATTAACATTAGATTTGAATAAATATTGTCATTCGCCTGAAATGGCAAAAAATATTATTTCCTTTCATGGTTTGTACAAACAAGGTTTTACCTTTACATTTGATAATGATAGTGGTGGTATTAATGTTTTCTTTAATAATGTTCTTTATTTTAAAGCATTACCTTGTGATGGTGTGTATGAAACTGCGTCGGTTGTAGATAACCTAGGAAATAATGTGTTGTGTATCGATTCTTCCACTAGTTTGGATAAAGCATCATTATGGCATTGTCGTCTTGAACATGTAAGTAAGAAACGCATAGGCCAACTCCAAAAGGATGGAGTCTTGGAGTCATTTGACCTAAAATCAGATGATAGTTGTGAATCTTGTTTACTTGGGAAAATGACAAAGTCACCTTTCACTGGTACCTATGCTAGGGGTGAGGGTTTGTTGGATCTCATACATACTGATGTGTGTGGACCCTTCAGAACCACCACAAGAGATGCTAACCGCTTCTATGTCACTTTTACTGATGATTTTAGTAGATATGGATATGTCTACTTAATCAAGCATAAGTCAGAGACCTTTGAAAGATTCAAAGAGTTTAAACAGGAAGTGGAGAATCAGTTGGGCAGGAACATTAAGATGCTTTGATCCGATCGAGGTGGTGAGTATCTTAGTACAGAGTTCATTGACTATCTTAAGGAATGTGGTATTATCTCACAATTGACACCTCCCAGGACACCACAGCTTAATGGTGTGGCTGAGAGGCGCAATTGAACCTTGTTGGATATGGTTCGTTCCATGATGAGTCGAGCTTCGCTACCAATCTCATTCTGGGGGTATGCCTTAGAGACTGCCGCCCATATCCTTAATCTAGTCCCTACCAAAAAGGTTGCCAAAACACCTCACGAGATGCGGACTGGAAAAGTTCCCAATCTGGACCACATCAAGATTTGGGGTTGCGAGGCTTTTGTGAGCCGTGAGTCTCACGATAAGCTCGAACCTCGAAGTGAGAGGTGTATTTTCATCGGCTACCCACAGAGATCCTTTGGTTACCTCTTCTACAGACCCAGTGATAATGTGGTCTTTGTAGCAAGGAGAGGAGTCTTTCGCGAGAGAGAATTATAAGCCAAGGAAACAGTGGGAGGCAAATTGATCTTGAAGAAATTAAAGAGTCAAGTGGTGAAGGAACCTCAAACCCTAGCAATCAACCTGAGAAGGAAACTCTTGTTGATCCGAAAGAAGAGTATGTACCTCTGAGGCGTTCCATGAGAGTTAGGAATGCACCTGAGCATTACTATGGTTTCCATATTACTGCAGAAGGTGATACACTTATCAGTGATAGCACACTGGTAAGTCTGGATGAACCTAACAGCTACACGGAATCCATGGCAGGCCCTGAGGCTGCTAAATGGAAATAGGCTATGGACAACGAGATACAATCCATGTATGACAATCAAGTTTGGAACTTGGTTGACAATGTACCAGTTCGTAAGACAGTTGGGTGCAAATGGATCTTCAAGAAGAAGACCGACATGGATGGTAACGTGCACACTTATAAGGCGCGACTAGTTGAAAAGGGCTTTTCTCAAACTCCAGGAGTTGATTATGATGAGACCTTTTCACCAGTAGCGAAGATTAAGTCTATTAGGGTTATGCTAACCATTGCTGCATTTCATGACTATGAGATATGGCAAATGGATGTCAAAACTGCTTTCCTTAATGGGAAGCTGGCTGAGGATGTTTACATGAGTCAGCCAGAGGGTTTTTGACAGTACAGAGTACCCTAATAGAGTGTGTAAGCTTGAGAAATCCATCCATGGATTGAAACAAGCACCTCGTAGATGGAATGTTTGTTTCGATGAGAAAGTCAAAGAGTTTGGCTTTTCGAAGAGTGAAGATGAAACTTGTGTATATGTCAAGGCTAGTGGGAGTATAGTTAGCTTTTTGGTATTGTATGTGGATGACATACTACTCATAGGAAATGACATCCCAACTCTGCAGGAAGTGAAGTCCTGGCTTGGGAAGTGTTTCGCTATGAAGGACCTTGGAGAAGCTGCCTACATCCTAGGGATAAGGATTTTGAGAGACAGGAGTAAAATACTAATTGGACTTAGTCAGAGTACCTACTTGGATAAGGTGCTGAATAGGTTCAGCATGCAGAATTCCAAGAAAGGAGAGTTTCCGATCCAGAGTAACGCCAGACTGAGTAAGACTCAGAGCCCGAGTACAGAGGCTGAGATAGCTGAGATGAGTCGAGTACCTTATGCTTCCGCTGTAGGCTCGATCATGTATGATATGACTTGTACTCGTCCTGATGTGGCCTTTGCGTTGAGCATGGTCAGCAGATATCAGGGGAACCTTGGCAAGGCTCACTGGACTGCAGTAAAGAACATTCTCAAGTACCTGCGAAGGACTAAGGACTGGGTCCTTACCCTCGGTGGGAGTGATGACTTGAGGGTATTAAGGTATAGTGATGCTAGCTTCCAGACTGATAGGGATAATTTCCGCTCTCAGTCAGGCTGGGTCTTTACCTTAAACGGAGGAGCAATTTCTTGGAAAAGTTCCAAGCAGGAGACGGTGGTTGATTCAACTTGCGAATCAGAGTATATAGCGGAAAGTGAGGCAGCAAACGAGGCTATATGGCTAAAGAACTTCATTGGAGACCTTGGAGTTGTACCAAGTATAAAGGAGCCTATAGAGATTTTCTGTGATAGTGAAAGTGCAATTGCCTTAGCCAAGGAACCAAGGGATCACGGGAGATCCAGACACATCGATAGAAAATACCATTTCATCAGACATCCAATAAAAGAAGGACTCCTCGTGGAAAAGAGAGTATCATCTGATGAGAACCCGGCAGATCCCCTCACGAAGGGACTGAGCAGGGTTAAGCATCTCCAGCATGCGAGGCACATAGGGCTGAAGGATGATATTAGTTTTAGTAGTTAGATAGCTTTGAAATGTGTAAAGTGTAATTGACATTTGATGATGAATAAAAGTTGTGTTTATTTATGAGTAAAGTGTTGCTATCTTTTGTCAATCGTTTACTATCATTTCATTTTGCATGTTTTGACTTCCAGAATAATTATGTTATTGTATCTCATATTATTCAAATTCTCCACAGTCGGTCATATGTAGGAAGTACATATGAATCAAGGCTGTCATGAGTTGGCTTGTAGATGTCCAAGGTACTGGACATAGCAAAGTGTTGCTACAACACTCATGAGTGCTTATAAGTTCTGAGTATTGGATTCAACCCATGCTCGCTGGTATCACTTCATGGAATTTATCTCGAGTGATCGCGAGACGGTAATATCATATAATTCTTCAAACCTAGAGATATGACTTGTTACCTATGATTTGGTTATACATTGATTATACGAAAACGCATTGGTAACTCGATGTTATAAAACGTGCCTTTGTGTATGATTCAACAAGTAGTAGAACAAGCATATGAGTCGAAGTTTATCTGTTCCTTCTTGGATTAGAAGCGATATCTGGGCCCCTCGATATTTTTTGTTGACCCATGTATCGGGCCCGATCAGAACTAAGTTGATGTGTTCAATTAATTTCTATGTCAAAGAAATCGGAAATCGGGAAACAAACTGCTAGACAATAAGTAAGACATTATTCCATGTATTTGTCCGGCTGATATCTAGAACAGAGGATTATATGATCACTTATCTTAAATGGCGTATCATCATCATCTCAGTTCCGCAAGACCTTGAAAGAGCTACGATTGTTGATCGGTTCCTGAAGTCATTCTTGCAGTTATAGTTATTAGACTTATCCAAGTGGGAGACTGTTGGATTAGGTGTCTAAGTTCATAACTATTTCTGGAATGTACTTGACCCGACTAGCATGGTCCATTTGGGTTTCATGGCATTGCAATACTTGGATAGACCAAATTGAGAGAAAGGACACTTAAGGGTTATTAATATATTATAAGTTCTAATATATTAATAATATTATTTAATTAGTATTGATCAAAGAATTAATTTGGAATTAATTAAGTGATCAAAAAGAGACTAATTAAATATATGGGGTTGATTGTGTAAATCATCTATTCTTGTATAGTGGGCTAATGATCCATGGTTTGTATGGATTGGGTTAAAACCCATAAGGTGCTCCATGGATAATCCATGGAGGTTACAAACCCCTGGATCATGAAATATGGAAAGTCATGACAATTAGGGTTTACATGGTGTAACCCTACTTGTGCCACAACTATATAAAGAACCCTATGCAAGAAAAATTGATGACTAATTGTACAAGATAGAGGGTAATCCGATTTTGAGGTGTTAGTGAACTTCTCTCAATGTTATTCCAAGTGTTGTGGTGTTGTGTGAGACATTTGAGGCATCAGACTTGAGGTGCTAGGCTCACAAGGTTCTCAAGGAATCCAAACCACAAAAGGTATGTTCTTCTTCTAGCATTTATGTTTAAAAGTTCCCCATGCTATGCTAGATAGGATAAGAACCTTGGAAAATCAATTTTGCATTTATCTTAGTAAAACATAAATCCAAGGTTTCTAGGATTGCATGTACACCTTAGGAGTGTTAGAATGCTCAAAACCCTTCAGTATGGCCCCGTACTACTGAAAGCAGAGGATCCGTACTCGAATCAAAGAAGGCTGAGATGAATCCAGGAAACTTGTAGTGTGTGAGATCCCTTGAGTTATGATGAGTATTCTGATGATTGTTATGGTATATTTCCGAGTATGGTGGCGCTACATGGTAGACCAGATGGCAGCTCTGGTGCCGGTGAGGGATCAGGCTCGGACTCTGGAGTCAGGCAGCTCGATGATCAGATGAGGGAGTTCATTCCATCTGAGATTACGTGCAGTATCATTGACTAGACTCCTGTGAACTTCGGTATGATCAAGGAGGACATTTTAGAGATTTTTGATGAGAGGCGGAGTTCATTCTGCACTGAGATAATATCCATGATAGGGACGCGTACGTTGATGATTCGGGAGTTCAAAGCTTGTGAAGCTCCAGATTATCATGGGGTTAGGGACCCCATTGCTAGCAGCAGGTTATTGGCAGATGTCGCCAATATTTTTGTACCAGCCGTAGTCTCGAAAGGGGACAAGGACCGACTTGCTTCTTGCCTCCTGAAGGACAGGGCACATGATTTATGAGAAGAGGTTGGTAGTGAGTTGGGTGATGATGCGTTCGATGCTATGTCATGGGATGACTTTTCGACCAGATTTCGGGCAGAGTTTGCCCATACGATTGAGGCGTAGCAGTTGGTGCAAGAGTTATTAGATCTCCGCCAGACTACTGAGACTGTGGCAGAGATCACTGCCAAGTTTCAGGAGAGAGCTTAATTGGTACCGCAATATGCAGCAGATGAGGAAACAAATAAGGTGAGGTATCATGACATACTGCAGAATGATAGCAGGAAGATCGTAAGTGTCTCGGGGTGCAAGACCCTGAATGATATGACTTCTAGAGCCCGAGAACGAGATGTTGACTTGGAGCACATTGGGAAGATCGAACCAGATCAGTTGCTTATATTGAAGGGTCTCGGAAGGAGTCCCAAGATTTCAGATCAGCTGTTGAGAGGCCAGCAAGGCCAAATTCAGTGCAGCACGTGCAGGAAACTGCACGGTGGAGCCTTTCGTCCCAAGGCTTTCAGTAAGTATAACTCTGGGTTTATTCTCTGTTGTGTTTGAATTATATTTTCAAGAGATGTTATATGCCAATTACATACCGGGAACTATTAGTGGGTAGCGGAAGGTTATTTCCCTAATTGTGGATTCAGGAAATATTTATCAGGTTCTTGGAAGTTGTGTAATCTTTTGGATTGGCTAGTATTGGAACACTAGCAATGGTAAACGTAGCTTTCAGTAGTTTGGTCATGGGATGGTAAGAAGGAATGAGAATCCTTACAGTATTGTGTGTTGTAAGATGTTAGTTGAATCAAAGTGGGGGAGAATCGCCTAGGGATTCAGAAGCAGGAGCAGTTTTGAAACTGGGATAAGTTTCGCATCCTTGTCAGAAAGGAAGACAGCCCAAGCGGCTATATGGATTGAGAATAGTGTGAGTTGGAAGTTCGAAAAACCTTCCAACAATGAGATTGCATTCTCAAAATGTTTGATAGCAGGCCTTAGGGAATCAGGTGGGGGATTCCAGACAGGATATGGGTTCAGTTTTGGATGTTAGGTCGTGTGTATGCTCAACGTTGGATGTGATTGGATTAGTAATCAGCGATTGAGATAGTGTGGGAAGTGTTGTAAGTATGCGGGTGTAGTCGTAGCATTCACAAGGTTAGCAGATAGTATGGGAAGTGTTGTAAGTTTGCGGGTGTAGCCGTAGCATTCTCAAGGTTAGCAGATAGTGTGGGAAGTGTTGTAAGTCTGTGGGTGTATCTGTGACAACCGTCAATTTTTGGCCAAGTCAAAGTCAACTAAAGTCAACAAGTCAAACCGGTCAACTCATCTAACCCTTGTATATTAGGGTTTCCGTTATGATTCTTATTGTACTACTCGCAATCTTAATATAAAGTATCACTTAGAGTTTTCACGTGTTCAGAAATTCTAAACCCTAATCACGGTAAGTGGTGAATCTACTCGATAAAACATTATTCCATACCCCTCGAGAGCATATAACATTCATAACAAGGCTTAACAGAGTGTAAGAACCTTGCGTTGCGAAGCCAAACACTCAAAAAGGTCACAAAAGAAGTCTCTCCAAATCTCTTTCACTCTGACTCTCCCAAAACTCTCTAAGTAGGAGAAATCTCTCCAAGTATGTGAAATCTCTCCCAAATCTCTCTCTGAATGAGAAATATCTCCAAGTGTGTGAAATCTCTCCCACATCTCTCCAAGTATGTGAAATCTCTCCCAAATCTCTCTATGAATGAGAAATCTCTCCAAGTATGTGAAATCTCTCCCAAATCTCTCTCTGAATGAGAAATCTCTCCAAGTGTGTGAAATCTCTCCCAAATCTCTCCAAGTATGTGAAATCTCTCCCAAATCTCTCTATGAATGAGAAATCTCTCCAAGTGTGTGAAATCTCTCCCAAATCTCTCCAAGTATGTGAAATCTCTCCCAAATCTCTCTCTATATGATAAATCTCTCCAAGAATGTGAAATCTCTCCCAAATCTCTCTCTGTACGAGAAATCTCTCCAAGTATGTGAAATCTCTCCCAAATCTCTCCAAGTATGTCAAATCTCTCCAAGTATGTCAAATCTCTCCCAAATCTCTCTCGAAATCTCTCTCAACTTCTTATAATCACTTGGGGCATCCCGACCCTCGATTTAGTCGATAACCGCTCGAAAACGGAAGTCTACGCGAAAAACAGCCTTAAGGAGCTGAACCCTTCTAAGGAGCCGAACCCTCTCAAGGAGCCGAACCCTTCTAAGGAGCCGAACCCTCTCAAGGAGTCGAACCTCCCTTAAGGAACCGAAACCTCCTAAGAACCGAAACCACCTCCTGAGAACCGAACCTGCTAAGGGACCGAGAGGCCACCTTCGGTCCGAGATCTTGACCTTCGGTCCGAGATTGCTACTTTCGGCTCCTACTCCACTTTCGGTCCCCTGACCATTCCGAACCGAGACCTGACCTTCGGCTCTCCCCTTCCCACCTTCGGTCCGAGAGGACTGCACCTTCGGTCCGAGAGGCGACCCTGCGCAGCCGAACCCTACTCTCGGTTCCTCTTCTACTTTCGGTTCTAAGGGCTAGGACCGAACCTCCGGTCCTGAACTTCGGAAATTTATAGTTTTTGCCCGGTTTCCAATATTTTTAGCGTTTTGAGCCCGTTTTTCGAGATTTTAACACGGGATTTTCACCCAAACTCGTATTTTAACATAATAAACCCTAAATATTCATATTTAATTATATTTTTAAGAAAATTCTTACTTAAGAATAAAAATCTAATGGGTATGGCTTAGAGGTGGAGTGTTGACCTTGCTTTAGTGTATGACACAAGCAACCACCCCATGCCCACTCCATGAACCACCCTTGTCCTTCCACCATACCTAGTCATTCCATAGTACTTTTCCCACCATTTTTCAGCCACACACTTGGTCAAGAGCTGGAAAACTGTGACAACCCGAAACTTTTTCGTTATCCTTACCTAGTTTCCGTTAATAAAATTTAGATTTTTATTTATTTATTTCCGTTCATGTTAGCACTATTTTGGTCTAACGGAATATTCTAAGCTTAGTACAATCCAAGTTTGGGACCAAAAATGAGTTTTTCCAAGTCAACGCATAGCATCCGGACCGAACGACCCTTCGAGATGAGTTCACGGCCGCAAACATAGCTTACGGCCGTAAACTCTGTTTACGACCGTAAACCCTATTTACGGCCGTAAACCCTCCACCCTACCCCCTTGGCCGTAAACTCACCCCTATATAAGGGATGAGTAGCCTTCATTTCTCACTTTTCACACTCCAGAAGCTTTCTCTCTCTACTCTCTCTCTTTCTCTCTCTACAAACTTCGAAATTGCTCTAGATCTTCAAGAAGTAAGTGTTTTTCCACCTTAAATGTTGTTTCAAATCCATTTCTAGTGGTAAATCCATGTTCCTATCTCATGAATCTCATCTTTTTCTAGATTTTCTCTCTCACCAAGAACACCAAGAACACACACTAGTTCTTGGTGGCTAAAAACCTCATTTCAAGCTTCTACTACGTAAGTACACTACCCCTAGCTTGTTGGATACAAGAATCACTTGTTAAACATCTAGAAATCGTGACCAGAAGGGTGTTTACGGTCAAGGCAATCTCCCTTGACCGTAAACTCTATTTATAGGGTGCAAAGTTGCCACAACACCCTCCTAAGCTTAGAAACGAGGCTGAGAACACTTCTAGAAGGCTAGAAAGGACCTTGAAACATCGAAAATCGCACTTTTCGCCAAGTGTTTACGGCCGTAAACACCTGGACCGTAAACCCAGGGACCGTAAACACCTGAACCGTAAACCCAGGGACCTTAAACACCTGGACCGTAAACCCATGGACCATAAACTCCTGATTACGGCCACAAACTCCCCTCTTCAAACACATGTGATTCTAACACTTAGTTTTAAGTGTTTCCTAGTCCCTAAGATGGTTTCCTTCCATAACAAATAGTGTTATGCCCTCACCTAATGTATATATGTACTTTTACATGCTAAATAGGATCTGTTTGTGTCCGAGGCTTTATTTGACATTCAGCAATTCCTAGCAACTTACACTCGAATCCCACGTCAAACAGTGAGTTCATACCCCTACACTTTTTCCGAGTTTTTCATGTTTTCAGGGGGGGGGGGGAATACAAGCAAAAGTACAAGGAAACTTGTGCTCAAGTATATTATTTTGTTTAAAATAATTATATGTTCAGTATGCTTTTAACACAGAAAACAGTTTTACCAAACGATTAAGAAATCAACTCGTAGAAACAGTTTTAAACAATGTAAATATTCTTATTATAATGTAATGGTTGTGTTTACTTCGCTTAGTATGATACAACTGTTGTGATACTACACATGACGTCCTCCGCCCCGGAACGTTTCCGCCATCGGTTTCGGGGTGTGACAAAAACTCTCCTCTCTCCTCTATTTTCTCTCATTTTCCACCAAAGAACAAACTTCATTCTCTCTCACTTTCTCTCTCTAAATTTCGAGATTCAAGGTGATTCTCCAAGCTTTTCTTCTAATTTTGGTAAGTATTATCATCCTCCATATGATTTTTTCACTCCTTTCTACTTAAATCATAGGTTTCTTACACAAATTTATCATCTTTGTGTTAGAACTTCGAATCTTCAAGCAATCTTCTAAGTGTTCTTGAGTTGAAAACTTCTTTTCTTCATCATCCATCTACTTAAATCACTCAAGGTAAGTTCATACCCCTACATTTTCATGTTTTCTTCAAGTTTTAGGGGGGGGGGGAATACAAGTTAAAACACCAAAAACTTAACTAAACTCAAACAACAGCTTTCATCAGAAAAGTTGAGTCTTATTCACGGACTATTTTGACTATCTTAAACTTAATATCTTTCAAAACTGTTTAATATGAAAATAATTCAGGTTCATACCTTTAAAATGACTACTTGCACATCTCCATACGATTTGTCTACGATTTATGGTGATTTTTACAAAACTACATACCATTTCAGAAACGAATTCGGACCAGTCTGTGAATATGAACAATTTAACACAAGTTAAAGACTTCTAAAAATCACAATAAAAATGATGAATAAACTAGACACATTTTGTGAACTCTCAGAACTTACGGATGTAGTTTTCAACTTCGTATGATTTTTCTATGATTTTTCTAAAACAGTGCAGAACGGTTAAAAACTAGTTAACAACTTATAACTTCATAACACTTTGTATTATGTTGAGCAAAGTGTATAACAGTAAGTTCTAAATATTGAATGTATTTTCTTGTTAGTTTATCATCATAAACTGAAATTTAGTCATTCATGATAAGGATTCTTCATTCATTTCGAACACATATAATAAGCTATAATAAGCATAGTTTATGGATTTTTACTACATGAGAAAGGTTTTACTCTCAAAACAAATGGGTTTTTCATATACTACATAATAGTAATAGTTTATGGACTCATAGCACTAATGTATTTTCATAAAAGGGGTTCTTTTACATTACAAACGTTTTGGATAAACTATAATAGGTATAGTTTATGTATCATTTACATTTCAAACTCATTTACCAAAGGTTTTCAGTTCAGTTCACGTAAATCTGTTAATGAATAAATTTGTGAGACATTCGCTTCGTGTTACCTTCATAGTAACAAAGTCAAAAGTCCTGTAAATTGTAACCAGAGTCTCTTGTAGGGAGAGCGTGATAGTTGTGTATAGATCTATATTGGGTCTGACAAGCCCGCACCTGAGCTGCATGCAACAGCTAGACCGGCAGGTCTGAGGTGACAAGTGTCATTTAACTTGCGACGCCTGAAGAACGTCGTATTACGAGGTCGTCTGAGTCTTAGCATGGTTATAATAGCTCACATGTGGTATTAACAAATCATAAGATTTACGGGTTTTACTTTTAAATTAGCGAGTTATGTCAATTTAACTCACATGAATTACTTTAAGTATGGAAAAATACTTGTATATTTCGGTCTGGACATCTAAGGCTACATAACTTTTATAAGGAAAATATTGGATTTTCTTTGGAAACATATTTCTGTTAAACTTCATTTCATCTAGAATTGTTAGACTTCAGCTATAATCGCTAAGTGTATATGCTAGGGTTATATAAGAATCTAGTCACAATCGACTTAGAATTGGTGGGCCCGCCTTATCTCTTGTTCCTTGTTTGGTTGTGGACCTAGGGCAGACCCATTATATCCAACGGTTTATTTAACTTAAATTTTATATAACTTATATATGCTGGGCGATTATAGAGGGAATCTATGGGTCCTTCTAGGGTACATTATCGTATAACATAGAAGCATTCATTTCACACTTAATAAAGAAAATATTGGATTTTCTGGAAACATACTATGTCGCTTTTTCAAGGAAAACGGGTTCTTTCTCAAACAAAACTCTTATGAACTCACCAACTTAATTGTTGACACTTTTTCAAAACTACTTGTATTCTCAGGAAATCAGTGAAACAGGAAACCAACAGCATTTTGAGGATGGGACGATAAATCGTCAAACAATTCATTTTGTCATCATAATGTAATTGATTTTCAAACATGTAAACTTATTCCATGGTGTAACCTTTTCAATTATACTTTTGATGGTTGTATTTACTTTGAGCACTATTATATTTGTTGTTGTGATACTATACATGAAGTCCTCCACCCCCGGACGTTTCCGCCATCCTTGGTTTGGGGGTGTGATAGATTGGTATCAGAGCATTGTTTATAGTGAACTAAGTATATCGAACCACATAAGATATACAAACTATAAATGCATGGGGACTAAAGTCTCTGATTAAACATTTTCAAATAATTATAATTTTAGAAATAAATAGTTTCTTGTTAAAAGTACATACATGCATACCGGTTTAGTGTCATGTCTAAGGAAAACGCAAAAGTTAAAAATAGAGGAGTTGTGCAATGTGAATATGCCCTGGGATATGCAATCAAGTCTGGGAGGGATATAGCCTGATCAACTATATTTGTCCGAGAAATGACTAGCATATGTCGGGGGATAGTCATGGTGGACAACAAGTCTATCAACTTACCAACGCCCATACAAAAAAATCGTTAAGAACCAAACATAATATTAAAATACTATAGGAGTATTTGGTGATACTATAACCAACTTATGTGAAAACTAAAGACCCCTATTTGTAGGTCTATAATGACTAAGTGCATACGCTAAGGTTTTATATAATTAAATATATTATAGACTCAGAATCTATGACTATTGCTCTACTTCCTGTTCCTTGTTTGGTTGTGGACTTAGAGTAGAGTCATTTATTCGAAGGTCTATTCTATCTCAGATTATGTATAACTGGTATGCACTATGTGATTATCTACGTGACTAATAAGGATCACCCCCTATAAGTAATTATAGGATTAGACGTCTATTAATTATCTCTTCCACCCCTATTCTCGCACGGACATCACGACAAGATCTTACATACCAGGAGACCCCTACTTTCCGAACCCGGAGAGTTAGTGAGTGATGAGGAAAAGATTCGGAGGTGGAGCCAGAGGTCGACAACTCTCCTCACATAGCCTGGGCTCTCGCGAACCGTCTCGACTCCATCAAACTTGTGCCCCGTTGGGCAGCATTGATCGAGGGATAGAGTCGCCATTAGCAACAGCAATTCGCTATTTGGGGACGTATTATCGTAAGCAGAGTTCATTTTACTCACAAGACCTTGTAGATTAGGTCTATGAGTATGCGTTGGTGTTACTCCCCTCAATGTGTAGGCCCGACCCCACGAGTTAGTGATTACACTAATCGAGAGATTTATTTACGGTCCAAACTTTTCTTGCAATGATGTGGTGTGGACCTGCATCAGGCTCAAAACCTTCCTCTAAAAACTAAATATGCTAAAATCATACAAATAAAAAGGGCATGCGTACTATTTCTTTGGGAGCAATACTACTAAAATTCATAAGTTTATCATATATAGACTCTCGTTATGAACTGTTTTCAGAACACCATAAACAACCGGAACATGATACACTCAGAACTAAGATAAATAACTCCCGACGTATAAACCCTTATTCAAGACTCACTATCATCTCACCTTTTAAGCCTCATAGTTAAAAGGTGCCCTTTTCGTAGACCTATGAGGGTGCGATCATACCAGCACTAATGCATCGGGTCCCATCAAAACTCATCAGCCAAGTGTGTTTAGACAAACATGATCCCAAGATGAGTAAAGCTTAACGCCCGTATGAAACCTACTTCTACCCACTACCATAACTCCGTCTCAGGAACGTTAGCAGAAACACCGAGAATAGATTATGTCTTCACAAGAAGGTAACCAGCCAACAAGCAAGGCAGCAATCCTGCAGATAGACCCTGCTACCTTTCAAGCTGCAGTCACGGCAGCAGTGACAGCCGTCATGGAGCAACTCAATGCTAACAATGCCAGCAGAGATGGAAGCGGTACCGACAATACAAATCGTTGTAACAATCAGGAACACCGGCGGGTGTCTGCCAATAAAGGCGCCTCAGGCCACAAACCTACGAACAAGAAGCGAAAGTTTTGGGACGAAAAAAAGTGTAACCTACCTCAAAAATTCGCTGGAAGACAGCAATCCGTGGCTGCACCTGCCATTACAACACCAGTCACGACACATGCCTCGACACTAGCCACACGGTCTGTCACCCAAGCACCGGCCAGACCATATAAGGGAGCACTCCCAAAATGTAACAAGTGTAACTTCCATCACAATGGGGCTTGCTGGGTGATGCACTGTGAAAACTGCAACAAGAACGGACATACTCCCCGTTTCTGCAGGAACCAGACCCAGCACCTCGCTTCAACCACCAACACCAGGGTAGGCCCAGGATGCTACCTATGCGGTGAAACGGGACACTTCAAGAGAGAATGTCCAACTGAGAAGAATGATGGGGGAACAGGAGGAGTGTGATGAACAAACCAACAGGAGCAACAAGGGAACCTTATTAGGACTTTTGTAATGTTTCCAACGACAAAAACGTCTGAGTACCATATGTTTGTAATGAATTTGGTATGCTTGCTAAAATTACCGTCTTTCAAAAAGTAGTTAAAATACTCTCTCGTTCAAATCAAATCAAAAACACTCATATATGACCTTAGGATCATTACCGGTGAGCTGTGACGACTTTGTGCCTACATCGGGGTTAACTACAATCAAAATACTAAAGACTTAAAGCGAATAATTTCGTCTTGACTCCTGTTCCAGGTCTAGTAGTGGGATTAGGGTAGAGCCACTCACTCGACGATTTCACCAATACCAAATTACAAGCGACTTGCATATACCACTCGATCATAGAGTGACCGGTCGGGGATCATGATATAAAGTAGCATTACTAGCTATCAGAACACACTCACCATCAGTACTAGTAACATCAATACGAAACAATTGCAGTAACAATAACATCGATCAAAACGGAACACACTGAAAAGAAACACAAGATACTCTATCACTCCAATGAACATTTCGTGCGAATACAGCTTAACACATGTTTTACCTAAAGAGATATTGTTGTCATCATTCGATTTCGATTGGTATAGTCCTCACCTTCCCGATTAAACGGCTACGAAAGGACCCTTCACCTAACCCACTGAATAGCGGAACCTTCGTCTCTCATAAACACAAATCCGACACAGACCTTCGGGTCATCTCTCGCTGCGAAACCCCAAAACACTCACCAGAGGAGTATTATACCTTCCGAAACCTTACCACAAGTATTTCCAGAAGACCCTTCGGGAATGTCATGCATGCAGCAGATATGGTTCAAGCACAGAAGCTTGGGACGAATACAGTTAGTCTATCACCACTAAGTGTATACGCGAGGATAATGTATAATTAAGATTCTACGGACATTGGATGTGTGTTTCCGCCCTATTTCCTGTTCCTTGTCTGGTTGTGGACTTGGGGCACAGTCACCCATCCAACTGTCTTGCCAACCTTAAGTACATACGACCTATATACGCAAGTTGATGATGGATGGACCAGGTACGAGTCCTACCATGAACTGCGGGACAAGGCTACCCAGGAGTGCGAGTGAACGTTCTACCACCCGAATAAGTCTAATCGTGTAAACCGAACCCATATGTTCCCTACCCATCTAATCAAACGAGAAACACTAAAGAAAACCCTATGCAGCGCTCTGAGGAGAAGTTATCACTTATGACTTAGTACAAATTCGAGAAAGGTTGAAAGCATCTCGGGAACACGGCGAAACCTGAATAAGTCTTATCATCTATATAAAAACGCAGGGTTTTTACTGGTGAATCTATGATGGCTAGTGTAAACATTATGGTCATATATCATTAAGATTCTATGGACTTAGAATGTGT
Source organism: Lactuca virosa (assembly GCF_052849685.1). NCBI lineage: Eukaryota > Viridiplantae > Streptophyta > Magnoliopsida > Asterales > Asteraceae > Lactuca > Lactuca virosa. The sequence goes on along the minus strand of NC_136432.1, from coordinate 121,593,480 downwards.
GATTCTGCCTCATTTCCTGTTCCTTGTTTGGTTGTGGGCTTAAGGCGGGGTCACCCATCCGAATGCCCTTGCAATCTTAATGATATACGACTAGTTTACACCAAGCGATTATAAAAGAACTGGTAGGACTTATAATGCACATTTCGTCACAGTTTGTTGAAACATTCGTAATACTGGTACTCACAAATTACATTATAAAATATTCATAGTGGTAATATCAAGTATAAAGCGGAAAGCATAAAGGCACACGTAGAATACACTATCATTCCAAAACAATAACTCCTTTTAAATCGACTCAGCTCAAGTTACAATAAGAAATTCCAAGGTCGTCATTTAACATCAGGCGGGTTGTTCCCCGCCATAATCAATTTCTTGTACCACGAAAAGTTCCCCCATCTTTCCTCCAAATTCTTGAATTCCCAGTCGAAACACTAATTTCGGGACGAAATTCTTTCTAACGGGGGGATGATGGACAACCGTCAATTTTTTGCCAAGTCAAAGTCAACTAAAGTCAACAAGTCAAACCGGTCAACTCATCTAACCCTTGTATATTGGGGTTTCCATTATGATTCTTATTGTACTACTCGCAATCTTAATATAAAGTATCACTTAGAGTTTTCACGTGTTCGGAAATTCTAAACCCTAATCACAGTAAGTGATGAATCTACTCGATAAAACATTATTCCATACCCCTCGAGAGCGTATAACATTCATAACAAGGCTTAACAGAGTGTAAGAACCTTGCGTTGCGAAGCCAAACACTCAAAAAGGTCACAAAAGAAGTCTCTCCCAATCTCTTTCACTATGACTCTCCCAAAACGCTCTAACTAGGAGAAATCTCTCCAAGTATGTGAAATCTCTCCCAAATCTCTCTCTGAATGAGAAATCTCTCCATGTGTGTGAAATCTCTCCCAAATCTCTCCAAGTATGTGAAATCTCTCCCAAATCTCTCTCTGAATGAGAAATCTCTCCAAGTATGTGAAATCTCTCCCAAATCTCTCTCTGAATGAGAAATCTCTCCAAGTGTGTGAAATCTCTCCCAAATCTCTCTCTGTATGAGAAATGTCTCCCAAATCTCTCTCTATATGAGAAATCTCTCCAAGAATGTGAAATCTTTCCCAAATCTCTCTCTATACGAGAAATCTCTCCAAGTATGTGAAATCTCTCCCAAATCTCTCCAAGTATGTCAAATCTCTCCCAAATCTCTCTCGAAATCTCTCTCAACTTCTTATAATCACTTGGGGCATCCCGACCCTCGATTTACTCGAAAACCGCTCGAAAACGGAAGTCTACGCGAAAAACAGCCTTAAGGAGCCGAACCCTTCTAAGGAGCCGAACCCTCTCAAGGAGTCGAACCCTTCTAAGGAGCCGAACCCTCTCAAGGAGCCAAACCTCCCTTAATGAACCGAAACCTCCTAAGAACCAAAACCACCTCCTGAGAACCGAACCTGCTAAGGGACCGAGAGGCCACCTTCGGTCCGAGATCTTGACCTTCGGTCCTAGATTGCTACTTTCGGCTCCTACTCCACTTTCGGTCCCCTGACCATTCCGAACCGAGACCTGACCTTCGGCTCTCCCCTTCCTACCTTCGGTCTGAGAGGACTGCACCTTCGGTCCGAGAGGCGACCCTGCGCAGCCGAACCCTACTCTCGGTTTCTCTTCTACTTTCGGTTCTAAGGGCTAGGACCGAACCTCCGGCCCTGAACTTCGGAAATTGGCAGTTTTTGCCCGGTTTCCAATATTTTTAGCGTTTTGAGCCCGTTTTTCGAGATTTTAACATGAGATTTTCACCCAAACTCGTATTTTAACATAATAAACCCTAAATATTCATATTTAATTATATTTTTAAGAAAATCCTTACTTAGGAATAAAAATCTAATGGGTATGGCTTAGAGGTGGAGTGTTGACCTTGCTTTAGTGTATGACACAAGCAACCACCCCATGCCCATTCCATGAACCACCCTTGTCCTTCCACCATACCTAGTCATTCCATAGTACTTTTCCCACCATTTTTCAGCCACACACTTGGTCAAGAGCTGGAAAACTATGACAACCCGAAACTTTTCCGTTATCCTTACCTAGTTTCCGTTAATAAAATTTAGATTTTTATTTATTTAATTCCGTTCATGTTAGCACTATTTTGGTCTAACGGAATATTCTAAGCTTAGTACAATCCAAGTTTGGGTCCAAAAATGAGTTTTTCCAAGTCAACGCATAGCATCCGGACCGAACGGCCCTTCGAGATGAGTTCACGGCCGCAAACATAGCTTATGGTCGTAAACTCTGTTTACGACCGTAAACCCTATTTACAGCTGTAAACCCTCCACCCTACCCCCTTAGCCGTAAACTCACCCCTATATAAGGGATGAGTAGCCTTCATTTCTCACTTTTCACACTCCAGAAGATTTCTCTCTCTACTCTCTCTCTTTCTCTCTCTACAAACTTCGAAATTGCTCTAGATCTTCAAGAAGTAAGTGTTTTTCCACCTTAAATGTTGTTTCCAATCCATTTCTAGTGGTAAATCCATGTTCCTATCTTATGAATCTCATCTTTTTCTAGATTTTCTCTCTCACCAAGAACACCAAGAACACACACTAGTTCTTGGTGGCTAAAAACCTCATTCCAAGCTTCTACTACGTAAGTACACTACCCCTAGCTTGTTGGATACAAGAATCACTTGTTAAACATCTAGAAATCGTGACCAGAAGGGTGTTTACGGTCAAGGCAATCTCCCTTGACCGTAAACTCTATTTATAGGGTGCAAAGTTGCCACAACACCCTCCTAAGCTTAGAAACGAGGCTTAGAACACTTCCAGAAGGCTACAAAGGACCTTGAAACATCGAAAATCGCACTTTTCGCCAAGTGTTTACGGCCGTAAACACCTGGACCGTAAACCCAGGGACCGTAAACACCTGAACCGTAAACCCAGGGACCGTAAACACCTGGACCGTAAACCCATGGACCGTAAACTCCTGATTACGGCCGCAAACTCCCCTCTTCAAACACATGTGATTCTAACACTTAGTTTTAAGTGTTTCCTAGTCCCTAAGATGGTTTCCTTCCATAACAAATAGTGTTATGCCCTCACCTAATGTATATATGTACTTTTACATGCTAAATTGGATCCGTTTGTGTCCGAGGCTTTATTTGACACTCAACAATTCCTAGCAACTTACACTCGAATCCCACGTCAAACAGTGAGTTCATACCCCTACACTTTTTCCGAGTTTTTCATGTTTTCAGGAGGGGAATACAAGCAAAAGTACAAGGAAACTTGTGCTCAAGTATATTATTTTGTTTAAAATAATTATATGTTCAGTATGCTTTTAACACAGAAAACAGTTTTACCAAACGATTAAGAAATCAACTCGTAGAAACAGTTTTCAAAACTAAAGCAAGGAACTTGTGAATCTTGTCATAAAATGTGATATTTTGCAAAGGATTCATACAAAACATAAACAGGATTTTCAGTATTATTACTTGTAAATTTGTTAGGCTAAGTTTTGAGACACGTCCTTGGTAACACTCCACCGGAAACGAGAGTGTAGGACTAACCCTTGTAACCAGAATCTCTTGGAGGGAGAGCATGACTATTGTGTATAGATCTATATGGGACTGACTATCCCGCACCTTCGCTGCTAGCTACAGCGGGACTGTTAGGTTCAGAGGTGACAAAGTCATAAAAAGATACTGGCCCCGTTACGTGCCTTATCCAGTCTAAGTACGGTTATGACACTCACAACTTAGGTAGCGAAAATTTACTTTTGTAATAATGAAACAAGTGAACTAACCTCAAAGTAATAATTGATTTGATTACTAGAGGGAATTAGTAATACCCTTAGGATCTAGTTCACTACTTATTTATTAGTTTTATTTATGTAATAAGGCTATTACCTCTCACTGAGAGTAAACAAGGTTTTTCAAGGAAACTACATCTAACGATACAAGTATGGTAGATATAGGATTTTAGGAAAATATAGGATTTTCCTGGGATAACTCAACCTTACATAAACAGGCTGTTAAGCCCATAACAAATGGATAATCAAACCTCTTTCATAAGAAAATATAGGATTTTCTTGGGAAACACTTTTCAAAATGATCAAAGAAACATTTCTTTCACCAGAATTAAACGCTTATGAACTCACCAGCTTTATGCTGATATTTTAAAACTGCTTGTATTCTCAGGGCAATAATTGACAGGTACTCCTGCCAACTTTTGGAGAAGACGGAACATTTTGGAGTCACGTCTTTTACTTTTGTTATATGTTGTTATGTATAAACCATGTTTTTAAACAATGTAAATATTCTTATTATAATGTAATGGTTGTGTTTACTTCGCTTACTATGATACAACTGTTGTGATACTACACATGACGTCCTCCGCCCCGGAACGTTTCCGCCATCGGTTTCGGGGTGTGGCAGATTGGTATCAGAGCTATTGTTTATAGTGAACTAAGTATACCGAACCTTACATGGTATGCAACTATAAACATTAAGGGGCCTAAGTGCTCTAAACTAAAAGGATACTTTCCAAAATATAAGTATTTTTATAGCAAAGTATACAAGTATACCCGAGTACCAGAATCCATGTCATAAGTAGAACAAAATAAAAGTATTTGAGTGTTGGACATCGCGGTTAAACCTGGGCAGTTATGTAATCATGTCTAGGGTCAATATAGCCTGATCAAGTATATTCATTCGAGACATGACCAACATGTGCTTGGGAGTGACTGTGTTGTTGCAGCAAGCCTAAAACTTACCTAGATACCAGAAAAGTTATAGAACCAAACATGAAGATTAAAATACTATAGGAGTATTTTAGGAGGTTATAACGACCAAACTAGAAACTTACCCAAGGATCCATTCCTCAAGGATCAATCATGTAGCTATAATACATTGGAAGTATTATTAGATTTAATGCCTATTAACTATCCATTACCATCACCTCGCGTAGATAGCATGACTGGATTCCATCTTCCTGGCGACCCGTACTTTCCCAACCAAGGAGATGGGGGATGGATCGAACCATAAGGAAACCATGAAATTCGTTTGGACGATGGCTTTGTCGAACCATTTCCTGAAGAGACTGACTCGGAACCCGAAGTCGAGAACCTACCCCAAGTGACCTCAGTGCCAAATCCTAGCCCTCAAGTTGGATTCCAAGGTCCAACGCCCATGTGGGTCGGGAGCTCGAATAGGTGGAGCCATGAGCAAGACCAACCCCTCCCATACAACGGTAACCGTAACTTCTACAATCTGGATGGAGGAGGTCCTACAGACAGGGCCCTTCCAATTCTGATACGCCGAGTGGCTCGCAATGTGAAGCTAGGTGTGGCAACCCTTCAGCGAACTATGGAACTTGAAGCAGACTCGGATGCCAACACAAACCACATTTGTAATCTTGAAGTTGCACATGGGAGAACTATGAGGGACAACGAAGCTCTGCAGCGAGAGTTAGCTACAACCCGAGCCGAGGTAATAGAGCTTCGAGCCCGCCAGTCAGAGTATGAAGGACGCCTGCTTGACGTAAAGCGACAGCTGGCCGAATTAGGGTTTCACTTGAGGAGTGTCCGTCGTCAATAGAGGACCACTCTACTCGTTCTTCCTTTCTGGCCTAAGGAATAACTTTCATGTTTATGTTCTGAGTAGCCCTTTTCCGTAAACCTCTCGGTCTTCCATATTGCCTAGATTTTCTCTTTGATATCAAGACTTAGACCTATTGTTAGGTCCTGAGTTCCGAAATATGAAATCTCAGTTTTAGTTATGATGACAACAATCGTATTTCAGTTAAAGCATATATCATAGGATGTGCTCTTACCTTAGACAATCATTCCTTTTCCCCAATCGATTTCATATCAGTATCCATGAAAAGCTTCAATGTCCTAATCGGCATAGGACGAATGAGCCTCACACCGTGCCAATGTCCTTTGCTTCGAGAAAGCGATTCGTCTCAATCGTCCCTTTGACGGAGTCCTCACTGGTTTCAGTGATAAGATCGTTCGAACCATCGTATCAATTCCTGCGTCAAAGCCTAGGAGCATCTACGAAAGGAATGTTATGCATTCTTGGCTCGTGTTGTCAATGAGACGCAAAAAGTTAAAGACCTCGAGAGAATTTCCGAAGTCCGCAACTTTCTCGATGTCTTCCCCAAAGACATTCCAGGGATTTCTCCCGAGCGTCAAGTTGAATACCGTATCGACTTAATACCCATAGCTACTCTTATAGCTAACCCTTCATCTCATATGGAGCCGAAGGAATGGGAGAGTTACTCCGCCAGCCCGATGGGCTGAGCAAACAAGATTTTTTAATATTATTTTATGTGAAATTTGTGTGCTCAAATCTTTTCTATCCTTGCTAAGACCACATCATGGGGACGTGGGTCGAATTAAAGAGAGTCAGTAGCAAAACGGGAAATATCAATGCATAGACAAACATTTAGGATACCTCCAGAGGCAACCATTGTTACTCACAAACTCTTTTCTTGACATATAGCAGATCATGCCTCCGAAGAAACAGAACCAATCCACCAGTAAGGCACCAATCCTCCAGATGGACTCAACTACGTTCCAAGCTACTGTTACAGCAGCCGTAGCAGCCGCTCTAGCTGTTCTTAATGCTAACGACCTAAATGGGAATGGGAACGACTCCCACACCTCAAGCTGTAACAACACACCAGGAAATCAACAAGGGCCTATCCAAGAGAACATTCCAGCTCCCAAACCTAAGAGCGCCAAACGGAAATTTTGGTCCGAGAGGAAGAACAAGTCGTCTCAGAAACTTGCCAAGAAACGACAACTCGAGATAACTTCTACAACCGCCACATCCACCCAACCAGTGCCAACTCCAGTGCGGCAATATGCTGGAAAACTTCCAATTTGCGAGAAATGCAACTTCCACCACGTAGGAAAGTGTCGTAAACTTCGATGTAAGAACTGCAACAGGCAAGGACACACCACACGATACTGCAGGACACCTGCACAGCCAAACACCTCGATTTCTGGTGTAAGGATGAACCAAGTTTGCTACAATTGTGGCGAACCCGGACATTACAAAAGAAATTGTCCAAGGATTAAGGATGGCCAGGAAACTTGTTTCGTACAGACCCCAACCCAACACATCACTTCCACTACTGATGCTAGCATAGTCCAAGTGTGCTGCGTATGTGGCGAAATGGGACATCTCAAAAGAGATTGCCCAACAGAGAAGAACAACGAGGAAACAGGAGGAGCCTAACCTCCAAGAGTGAGGAAGCATCTAAGGACCCTGGCACATTTTGGTACGTTTTCGAAAACCCTGAAAATTGTTCATAATTGTGATTACTTTCTCGTCCGGATTAAATCACGAAATCTTTTTAAGGTTTAAAGCCCTAATGAGCAAATTATGATAGCTTAGTGAATACACCAGGGTCAGTTGTAATTATACACGACTTGCGTACACCGAACAATCATAGGGAGATCTAGTAAGAACCATTTCATGAAAGTTCATAACTTCGAAACATCAGGACCCTCGTGTTAGTAGTACCTGTTAACTTTGAGCCAAACACAGAAAACACAATAGACATTCACCTAGGGGCATCTTGTTTGGTCCGACTGAGTCTATGTTATACCAAACCCTGTTTTCTTAAATCGTGTTATCGCAAAACTCTCGTCACTCGTAACGACAAATTAGATGCGAGCTTCAAAAAAATTCACCACTCTTCGAAGAACCCGAAAGTATTCATACAAAGGGTGCCACCCACAAGTACATGGACAAATTAAGAGGGTTATCTGTACAATTGGAAATACGTCATGGACACTCAAATACTCTTAGTTGAACCTTCTCGCAACGAACGACGACCTATCTAGCATCAAGGCTGCGCCGTTCAAAGCTCTCTATGGCCGCAAGTGCAGATCCCCTCTGTGCTGGGCTGAGGTAGGCGACACGCAGCTAGCCAAGGGGCAAGTCCCTGACAGCACTCTCACTGGCCCAGAAATCATCCGCGAAACCGCAGAAAAGATCGTACAAATCCGAGAACGACTTAAGGCCTCACGAGATAGACAAAAGAGCTACGCCGATAAACGACGAAAACCCTTGGAGTTCCAGGTTGGAGACCGTGTTCTGTTGAAGGTCTCGCCCAGGAAAGGCATGATACGCTTCGGAAAGCGTGGAAAGCTAAATCCAAGATACATAGGACTCTTCAAGATCCTCGCTAGGATCGGTCCCGTAGCCTACAAACTTCATTTACCGCAAGAACTTAACAACATTCATCCTGCCTTCCACGTTTCGAATCTTAAGAAATTCGTATCTGACGAAACCCTTACGATTCCTCTCGACGAGATTGAGATCAACGAGAACCTGAACTTTGTGGAAGAACCAGTCGAAGTCATGGATAGAGAGATCAAACGAACGAAACAAAGTCGCATCCCGATAGTGAAGGTTCGCTGGAATGCCAAGCGGGGACCTGAATTCACTTGGGAGCGCAAAGATCAGACGAAACAGAAGTATCCGCATCTCTTTTCTAAACCATGATTTGTATCCTATGTTCGAATTTCGGGACGAAATTCCCTCTAACGGGGGGATGATGTGACAACCCGAAACTTTTCCGTTATCCTTACCTAGTTTCCGTTAATAAAATTTAGATTTTTATTTATTTAATTCCGTTCATGTTAGCACTATTTTGGTCTAACGGAATATTCTAACCTTAGTACAATCCAAGTTTGGGTCCAAAAATGAGTTTTTCCAAGTCAACGCATAGCATCCGGACCGAACGACCCTTCGAGATGAGTTCACGGCCGCAAACATAGCTTACGGCCATAAACTCTGTTTACGACCGTAAACCCTATTTACGGTCGTAAACCCTCCACCCTACCCCCTTGGCCGTAAACTCACCCCTATATAAGGGATGAGTGGCCTTCATTTCTCACTTTTCACACTCCAAAAGCTTTCTCTCTACTCTCTCTCTTTCTCTTTCTACAAACTTCGAAATTGCTCTAGATCTTCAAGAAGTAAGTGTTTTTCCACCTTAAATGTTGTTTCAAATCCATTTCTAGTGGTAAATCCATGTTCCTATCTCATGAATCTCATCTTTTTCTAGATTTTCTCTCTCACCAAGAACACACACTAGTTCTTGGTGGCTAAAAACCTCATTTCAAGCTTCTACTACGTAAGTACACTACCCCTAGCTTGTTGGATACAAGAATCACTTGTTAAACATCTAGAAATCATGACCAGAAGGGTGTTTACGGTCAAGGCAATCTCCCTTGACCGTAAACTCTATTTATAGGGTGCAAAGTTTCCACAACACCCTCCTAAGCTTAGAAACGAGGCTTAGAACACTTCCAGAAGGCTAGAAAGGACCTTGAAACATCGAAAATCGCACTTTTCGCCAAGTGTTTACGGCCGTAAACACCTGGACCGTAAACCCAGGGACCGTAAACACCTGAACCGTAAACCCAGGGACCGTAAACACCTGGACTGTAAACCCATGGACCGTAAACTCCTGATTACGGCCGCAAACTCCCCTCTTCAAACACATGTGATTCTAACACTTAGTTTTAAGTGTTTCCTAGTCCCTAAGATGGTTTCCTTCCATAACAAATAGTGTTATGCCCTCACCTAATGTATATATGTACTTTTACATGCTAAATAGGATCCGTTTGTGTTCGGGGCTTTATTTGACACTCAGCAATTCCTAGCAACTTACACTCGAATCCCACGTCAAACAGTGAGTTCATACCCCTACATTTTTTCCAAGTTTTTCATGTTTTCAGGGGGGGGGGGAATACAAGCAAAAGTACAAGGAAACTTGTGCTCAAGTATATTATTTTGTTTAAAATAATTATATGTTCAGTATGCTTTTAACACAGAAAACAGTTTTACCAAACGATTAAGAAATCAACTCGTAGAAACAGTTTTCAAAACTAAAGCAAGGAACTTGTGAATCTTGTCATAAAATGTGATATTTTGCAAAGGATTCATACAAAACATAAACAGGAATTTAAGTATTATTACTTGTAAATTTGTTAGGCTAAGTTTTGAGACACGTCCTTGGTAACACTCTACCGGATACGAGAGTGTAGGACTAACCCTTGTAACCAGAATCTCTTGGAGGGAGAGCATGACTATTGTGTATAGATCTATATGGGACTGACTATCCCGCACCTTCGCTGCTAGATACAGTGGGACCGTTAGGTTCAGAGGTGACAAGGTCATAAAAAGATATTGGCCCCGTTACGTGCCTTATCCAGTCTAAGTACGGTTATGACACTCACAACTTAGGTAGCGAAAATTTACTTTTGTAATAATGAAACAAGTGAACTAACCTCAAAGTAATAACTGATTTGATTACTAGAGGGCATTAGTAATACCCTTAGGATTTAGTTCACTACTTATTTATTAGTTTTATTTATGTAATAAGGCTATTACCTCTCACTGAGAGTAAACAGGGTTTTTCAAGGAAACTACATCTAACGATACAAGTATGGTAGATACTTGTACACCTCATTCCAGACCAGATAACCAGCTATCAACTTTTTAGGAAAATATAGGATTTTCCTAGGATAACTCAACCTCACATAAACAGGCTGTTAAGCCCATAACGAATGGATAATCAAACCTCTTTCATAAGAAAATATAGGATTTTCTTGGGAAACACTTTTCAAAAGGATCAAAGAAACATTTCTTTCACGAGAATTAAACGCTTATGAACTCACCAGCTTTATGCTGATATTTTAAAACTACTTGTATTCTCAGGTTAATAATAGACAGGTACTCTTGCCAACTTTTGGAGAAGACGGAGCATTTTGGAGTCACGTCTTTTACTTTTGTTATATATGTTATGTATAAACCATGTTTTTAAATAATGTAAATATTCTTATTATAATGTAATGGTTGTGTTTACTTCGCTTACTATGATATAACTGTTGTGATACTACACATAACGTCCTCCACCCCGGAACGTTTCCGCCATCGGTTTCGGGGTGTGACAAAAACTCTCCTCTCTCCTCTATTTTCTCTCATTTTCCACCAAAGAACAAACTTCATTCTCTCTCACTTTCTCTCTCTAAATTTCGAGATTCAAGGTTATTCTCCAAGCTTTTCTTCTACTTTTGGTAAGTATTATCATCCTCCATATGATTATTTCACTCCTTTCTACTTAAATCATAGGTTTCTTACACAAACTTTATCATCTTTGTGTTAGAACTTCGAATCTTCAAGCAATCTTCTAAGTGTTCTTGAGTTGAACACTTCTTTTCTTCATCATCCATCTACTGAAATCACTCAAGGTGAGTTCATACCCCTACATTTTCATGTTTTCTTCAAGTTTTAGGGGGGGGAATACAAGTTAAAACACCAAAAACTTAACTAAACTCAAACAACAGCTTTCATCAGAAAAGTTGAGTCTTATTCACGGACTATTTTGACTATCTTAAACTTAATATCTTTCAAAACTGTTTAATATGAAAATAATTCAGGTTCATACCTTTAAAATGACTACTTGCACATCTCCATACGATTTGTCTACGATTTATGGTGATTTTTACAAAACTACATACCATTTCAGAAACGAATTCGGACCAGTCTGTGAATATGAACAATTTAACACAAGTTAAAGACTTCTAAAAATCACAATAAAAATGATGAATAAACTAGACACATTTTGTGAACTCTCAGAACTTACGGATGTAGTTTTCAACTTCGTATGATTTTTCTATGATTTTTCTAAAATAGCGCAGAACGGTTAAAAACTAGTTAACAACTTATAACTTCATAACACTTTGTATTATGTTGAGCAAAGTGTATAACAGTAAGTTCTAAATATTGAATGTATTTTCTTGTTAGTTTATCATCATAAACTGAAATTTAGTCATTCATGATAAGGATTCTTCATTCATTTCGAACACATATAATAAGCTATAATAAGCATAGTTTATGGATTTTTACTACATGAGAAAGGTTTTACTCTCAAAACAAATGGGTTTTTCATATACTACATAATAGTAATAGTTTATGGACTCATAGCACTAATGTATTTTCATAAAAGGGGTTCTTTTACATTACAAACGTTTTGGATAAACTATAATAGGTATAGTTTATGTATCATTTACATTTCAAACTCATTTACCAAAGGTTTTCAGTTCAGTTCACGTAAATCTGTTAATGAATAAATTTGTGAGACATTCGCTTCGTGTTACCTTCATAGTAACAAAGTCAAAAGTCCTGTAAATTGTAACCAGAGTCTCTTGTAGGGAGAGCGTGATAGTTGTGTATAGATCTATATTGGGTCTGACAAGCCCGCACCTGAGCTGCATGCAACAGCTAGACCGGCAGGTCTGAGGTGACAAGTGTCATTTAACTTGCGACGCCTGAAGAACGTCGTATTATGAGGCCGTCTGAGTCTTAGCATGGTTATAATAGCTCACATGTGGTATTAACAAATCATAAGATTTACGGGTTTTACTTTTAAATTAGCGAGTTATGTCAATTTAACTCACATGAATTACTTTAAGTATGGAAAAATACTTGTATATTTCGGTCTGGACATCTAAGGCTACATAACTTTTATAAGGAAAATATTGGATTTTCTTTGGAAACATATTTCTGTTAAACTTCATTTCATCTAGAATTGTTAGACTTCAGCTATAATCGCTAAGTGTATATGCTAGGGTTATATAAGAATCTAGTCACAATCGACTTAGAATTGGTGGGCCCGCCTTATCTCATGTTCCTTGTTTGGTTGTGGACCTAGGGCAAACCCATTATATCCAACGGTTTATTTAACTTAAATTTTATATAACTTATATATGTTGGGCGATTATAGAGGGAATCTATGGGTCCTTCTAGGGTACATTATCGTATAACATAGAAGCATTCATTTCACACTTAATAAAGAAAATATTGGATTTTCTGGAAACATACTCTGTCGCTTTTTCAAGGAAAACGAGTTCTTTCTCAAACAAAACTCTTATGAACTCACCAACTTAATTGTTGACACTTTTTCAAAACTACTTGTATTCTCAGGAAATCAGTGAAACAGGAAAACCAACAGCATTTTGAGGATGGGACGATAAATCGTCAAACAGTTCATTTTGTCATCATAATATAATTGATTTTGAAACATGTAAACTTATTCCATGGTGTAACCTTTTCAATTATATTTTTGATGGTTGTATTTACTTTGAGCACTATTATATTCGTTGTTGTGATACTATACATGAAGTCCTCCACCCCCGGACGTTTCCGTCATCCTTGGTTTGGGGGTGTGATAGTATTCGTAGCATTCACAAGGTTAGCATATAGTGTGGGAAGTGTTGTAAGTCTGCGGTTGTAGTCGTAGCATTCACAAGGTTAGCAAATAGTGTAGGAAGTGTTGTAAGTCCGCGGGTGTAGCCGTAGCATTCACAAGGTTAGCAGATAGTGTGGGAATTGTTGTAAGTCTGTGGGTGTAGTTTTATGTCACATCCCAAAACCTGAATGGCGGAAAAGTTCTGGGGCGGAGGACTTCATGTACAGTATCACAACAATGCATAATAGTAAACAAGCAACAACATCATCCATTGCATTAATAGTAATATTTTAATACAAGTGTGTTCTGAAGTTTATAAGACACAAAAAATGAATAATCAAAATAAGAGATGAGTCTTGAATGTGCTCCATCTTCTCAAAACCTGATCATCTTTACCTGTCTACTGATGACCTGAGAATACAAGTTATTTTGAAAGCGTAGATCAACATTAAAGCTGGTGAGTTCATAAGTATTTTAGTGTCAATGTTTGTATAAGTTTGAAGATAGTAGTTGTAAATGTTTGATGTAAAAGTTTGTAAGTGATTGATGTAAATGTTTGTAAACTTCCTAGAATATCCTATATTTTCTACAAAAGTAGTCTCCTACCAAGACTCAACTGTTCTCTATGTTTGTTCTTTTGTAAAAGTGTGCGTTTTCCCAAAGTATGACTATCATTACCAAAATATAGTTTCTCATTACCGTTTATGTGAGAAGATCACAATGTGAATGAAATGGGAAAAATAAAGATGTACCGTAGTTTATCTAGGTAACTACTAATGTACTAACTACCTTTAAACTTGTTAGTTAATTAAGGTAAAATGTGATATGATTGTAACCATACTTGATTGACTAGTATAACACGACGTTCGAGACGTCGAAATGATATGACATTCGTCACCCGTAGACCTGTAGGTCCCACTGTAGCTAGCAGCAAGGTGTAGGAGGGTCAGTCCCGTATAGATCTATACACAAATTTACGCTATCCCTCCAGGAGACTCTGGGTACAAAACGTGACGCATCAGTATCTTGCTGAACCATGAAGTAGTATCTCACATTAATGTTATAGTATTCTTGTATTTGTATAGTATGTACTAGTGTAGTGTATGTTCTCTCTGTCTAGTATGTAGTATGTTCTCTAGTGTATAGTGTGTAGTATGTATTGTTTCTTGTTATAGTATGTATTGTTTCTCTTTATAGTGAGTATTGTCTCTCGTTATAGTATTCTCTATATGTTTCTCTTTATAGTGAGTATTGTCTCTCATTATAGTATTCTCTATATGTTTCTCTTTATAGTATGTACTGACTCATGTATGAACTGACTCTTTGTGTGTTTCATTGTTCTAGTAATAGTATTAGTGACTTCCTAAACTATACCTATTATAGTTTACTAGCAATATTGTTTGTATAAATGAACATGTTTGTACACCTTTGCTACCCAAAGGTATTGAACTAAAGGAAGAACTTTTATATCTATATACATACACATAATATATAACTAAGATTCAAACGACCATCGGACAGACAACCAATACCCTAAGTCCACAACCAAACAAGGAACAGGAAGTAAGGCGAGCTATCAGTCCTAAGTCCTCTCAATCCTACTTATATAACTATATCTATATAGATATGCTTTTGACTAAATATAAGTTTAAAAGAGTTTGATAAAGAGTTTTACATATAAAAGGGTTTGTAAAACGATTTGAAGCAATTTGTTTGAAAGCACAGTTTGAAGTATAAGAAATCCATTTGTTTGATAGTTATTAATCACATGTGATTGATATAATAACTATTATGTTTGTACTTGTATCCCCCCCCCCCATAAAAGCATTTAAAATAATTTAAAAGATAAATTAAGAGGTATGAACTCACCTGTAGTGAGTGATACGAATGGAAGATCGGTTTGTAGGATGCTAGGTGTCAAGTGAAGACTTGAGCACAACGGATCCTAATAAGCATATAATGATACATATATGTATACAATTAGTGTTTATACAACTAATCATCTAAGGAAAACACCCTAGGACTTAGGAAACACATATACTGAAGTGCTAGAAGTACAAAGGGTTGCATATAATGGGTGTACGGCCACACAAGTGTGTTTACGGCCAAGGTGTTCACGACCCTTGTGTTCACGGCCATTGTGTTCACGGCCATTGTGTTCACGGCCCTAAGTGTTTACGGCCATAGTATTTACGGCCATAGGTGTTTGCGGTCGTAAACTCATGAAGTCTTGTGCCAAAGAGTGTTTAAAAGGGCTTTCAAGCATCAAGGAAGTGTTCTAGACCCATTCCTAGCCTTAAGAAGGGTTTATGGCCAAACTAGTAGCCTTAACAAGGGTTTACGGCCAAGGGAGATGGTCATGGCCGTAAACTCTTGGAGCTCATGCATTATGATGATTCAAGGCTAGGAAATTAAGAGTTTAACAAGCCTAACTAAGAGATAGGAGGTATACTCATGTTTTTGAAGCTTGGGAGGAGGTTCACGGTCCAAGAACTAGTAGGTGTTCTTGGTGTTCTTGGTAAAAATGAAGAACACTTGAAGATCTATCAAAATGACGTGATTTCATGGATGAAATCAATGATCTTTACAAGATAGTGAAAGGAACCAACAAATCAAAGGAAGAAATACTTACAATCTTGAAGATCTAAGAAGAAAAATCGGATGATAGTTGAGAGAGAATGAGTTCTTGACTTGAAATGGTGAATAATGAGAAAAAGTGAGGGAATATCATGTATATGCCCATGAGTTCACGACCACCTTGAGTTTACGACCATAAACTCATGTGATGTGGCTGTAAACTCCACATGATGAAGTTTTAAGGCTTGACTAGTGCACAATGGACTTAAGCAGATACTTCCTAATACCCGATCCTTGAATGTACTATGTTTAGAACACTCAATTTGACTCTAAACAATGCTAGAAAATAGCAGAAACGAGTATGTCTTTTATTGAGTTGAAATGTTGTACAAGATAGAAATTTTGGATTGTCATAGCATCCCCCCGTTAGAGAGAATTTCGTCCCGAAATTCCGTTTCATTTGATCCTCGCGCTCCCAAGTGAATTTAGGTCCTCGCTTGGCATTCCAGCGAACCTTCACTATCGGGATACGGCTTTGCTTCGTTTGCTTGACCTCCCGGTCCATGATCTCTACTGGTTCTTCCACGAAGTTAAGGCTCTCGTTGATCTCGATCTCGTCGAGTGGGATTACAAGAGTCTCTTCGGACAGGCACTTTTTCAAGTTTGAGACGTGGAAAGTAGAATGTACGTTACTAAGTTCGCGAGGTAGTTTGAGTTTGTAAGCTACTGGGCCGATTCTAGCGATAATCTCGAAAGGCCCTACGTATCTTGGATTTAGCTTTCCACGCTTTCCGAAGCTTACCAAGCCCTTCCAGGGTGAGACCTTCAATAGAACACGGTCGCCCACCTGGAATTCCAACGGTTTCTTTCTCTTGTCTGCGTAGCTTTTCTGTCGGTCTCTAGAGCCTTTCAATCGTTCACGAATCTGAACGATCTTCTCTGTCGTTTCCTGAATGATCTCTGGACCTGTGAGAGTGTTGTCAGGAACTCGTACTTTAGCTAACTGAGTGTCGCCCACCTCAGCCCAGCACAGAGGGGATCTGCACTTACGGCCATAGAGGGCTTCAAATGGAGCAGCCTTTATGCTCGTGTGATAACTATTGTTGTAGGAAAACTCGACAAGGGGTAAATGAGTATCCCATGCCTTCCCAAAGTCTATCACGCATGCTCGTAACATATCTTCCAAAGTTTGAATAGTCCTCTCACTTTGTCCGTCGGTTTGCGGATGGTAGGTTATACTCATGTCCAGCCTAGTTCCTAGGGAACTTTGTACCGACTGCCAGAACCTCAAAGTGAATCTACTATCTCTATCAGAGATAATGGATATGGGAACACCATGCAGTCGTACGATCTCCATAATGTATGTTCTTGTTAGTTTCTCCATCTTGTCAGTCTCTCTGATAGGCAGGAAGTGTGCGGACTTTGTTAACCTGTCTACGATCACCCATATGGTATCGAGACCACCCGTTGTCTTGGGCAATTTGGTTATGAAGTCCATCGTGATCCGCTCCCACTTCCATTCAAGTATCTCCGATTGCTGAAGTAAACCTGATGGTTTCTGGTATTCGACCTTAACCTTGGCGCAAGTAAGGCATTTACTTACGAAGGTAGCAATCTCTGCTTTCATGTTAGGCCACCAGTATAACTTTTTAAGATCCAGATACATCTTATCTGAACCTGGGTGGACGGAATACCGAGTGTTGTGCGCTTCGGTCATGACTAAGTCTCTGAAACCACCGTGCTTCGGTGTCCAGATTTGATCCATAAGATAAAAGGCTCCGCCACCCTTGACTTCCAAGTTCTTATCCATCCCTCTCAGGGATTCACCCGCCACATTTTTAGGTTTCAAGGCTTTGAGCTGAGCCTCCTTAATTTGCGTGGACAAGTGTGAATGGATAGTCATAGTCAATGATTTGACTCTACGACCAGAGTATTCTTTCCGACTTAGGGCGTCATCTACTACGTTGGCCTTGCTGGGATGATAACGAATTTCGCATTCGTAATCACTTAGTAGCTCGACCCACCATTGTTATCTCATGTTAATCTCCTTCTGGTCGAATATATGTTGTAGGCTTTTGTGCTTTGTAAAGATAGTGCTTTTTGTACCGTACAGGTAGTGTCTCCAGATCTTCACAGCAAAAACTACTGTTCCTAACTCAAGATCATGTGTGGTGTAGTTAACCTTGTGTGTCTTCAGTTGTCTTGAGGCATAGGCGATGACCTTACCTCATTGCATCAGAACACAGTTGAGCCCTTGATTGGAGGCATAGCAATAGACCACGAAGTCTTCTATCCCTTCGGGGAGGGACATTATCGGTGCGGTGCATAAGGCTCGCTTTAGCGTTTGGAACGCTTTCTCTTGTCTCTCTTCCCAGTCAAAGGCCACGCCCTTCTGGGTCAATGTTGTAAGCGGTTTCGCAATCCGTGAGAAGTTCTGAATGAACCTGCGATAGTAGCCAGCGAGGCCTAGAAATTGTCAAATTTCTGTAGGCGTCTTTGGTGCTGACCAGTTCTCAATGGCTTTGATTTTGGAAGGGTCCATGTGTATTCCCTCTTCGCTAACCACGTGCCCCAAGAATTCGACTCTTCGGATCCAAAATTTGCATTTCGAGAACTTCGCATAAAGCTTCTCTGATCGCAGCGTTTCCAAGACCTGACGTAGATGTTGACTATGCTCCTCCTTACTACGAGAGCATCGATGAAGACAATGACAAACTGATCCAAGTAAGGACGGCACACCCTATTCATTAAGTCCATGAATATTGCGGGCGCATTGGTCAATCCGAACAGCATCACTACAAACTCGTAGTGTCCATAACGAGTTCGGAAGGCTGTCTTCGGAACATCCTCCCCAAGCACTCGTAACTGGTGATACCCGGACCTCAGGTCTATCTTTGAAAAGAAGTTCGCCCCTTGAAGTTGGTCAAACAAATCGTTAATGCGAGGCAGAGGGTAACGTTTTTTGACGGTTAGTTTGTTAAGTTCTCTGTAGTCAATGCACATACGGAACGATCCGTCTTTCTTCTTGATGAACAAGACCGGTGCTCCCCAGGGTGAGAAGCTTGGTCTGATGAAGCCCTTGCTGAGAAATTCGTTAAGTTGACTGGATAGCTCCTGCATCTCAGCTGGTGCTAGACAATAGGGCGATTTGGCTACTGGGGTAGCCCCTGGAACTAAGTCGATTCTGAACTCGACTTGACGTTGCGGAGGTAATCCTGGGAATTCTTCTGGAAAGATGTCAGGAAAATTGAGTACTACTTGAATGTTCTTTAGGTCCTTCGTCTCTCGGCTCACATCGACAATATGAGCAAGGAATGCGCGACATTCCTTTCGTAGGTACTTATGGGCTTGTATGCTCGAGATGATGTGAAGGTTCGTGCCGGGTTTGTCGCCGTAGATCACTAGGGTTCCGCTAGATGGCAGATTAAGGCGAATAGCCTTTTCGTAACACGTGATGTCGGCACGATGAGAACTCAACCAATCCATGCCGATTATGACGTCGAAACTTTTAAATGAGACCGGCATGAGGTCGATTGGAAATGAATGGCTATCTATTGTTAGTGTACATCCTATGTATATGATGCTAGTGCTCTCTGTCTTTCCGTTAGCCATTTCTATGGTGAACGGTTCTTTAAGTGCATGCGATGTATGTTTAAGCAAGTGAGCAAATTTATGGTTCACGAAACTCCTCTCTGCTCCACTATCAAACAGAATGCATGCATAAGATTTATCGAGGAGAAACGTACCAGTGACCACTGTGGGGTCGGCAATTGCTTCCTCGTGGCCTATAGCCAAAACTCTTCCCACTATGTCGGCATTCCCTGCCTTAGGGCAGTTCCTCTTGTAGTGGCCTACCTCACCACTACCGTAGCAAGCCTGGCCCACGCCAGCGCCGGGGACTTGGGTAATTGGCTTTGCCGGAGCTTTGCAGAAACGGGCAGTGTGCCCCTTCCTGTTACAGTTAGAGAACTGAATTTCCTGGCAGGGTCCATTGTGGTGGAAGCTGCATTTGTTGCACTTCGGCAAGCTTCCAGCATACCGCTTTACCGGTGCAACAACGGTAGGTGCTATCGCAGCATGAACAGCTACGACCTGCTGGTTTTTTGCAGCTTTCTTCTTCTTGTCATCCCAGAACTTCCGCTTGTTGTCAGCAGCTTTGGAGGGTTCTGAGATGGCTGGGGTTGTTGTTGTTGACAGGGTTCGGACCCCATGGTCAATGAGCCTTTGTGCCAATCGCTTGGCACTATCGAAGGTAGCGGGGTTTGAAGCTAGGACATTCCACTGAAATGGAGGCACCAGCCCCCAAATGTACCTTTCCACCTTCTTTGCTTCAGAAGAGATCATTCCCGGACATAGTGCTACCAGATCGCTGAATCTGGCAGTGTAGGAGACTATGTCTGAGCCCTTCATGGTTAGGCTCCAGAGCTCCTGCTCCAACTTCTGAACTTCGCCCCTCGGGCAGTATTCCTCGATCATGAGCTCCTTTAGAGCTTCCCAGCCAATAGCATTTGCCACTATTAGAGATAGTGACTTGACATGGCTGTTCCACCACGTCAGTGCTCGGTCCGCAAAGGTGCAGGCGGCAAATTTTACCTTGCTCCCTTCCGGACAGGAGCAGATCTCAAAGATCGACTCCGTCTTCTCGAACCATTACGAGAGGGAAATGATTCCGCCAGTACCGTTGAAGGCCCTGGGTTTACAGCTGGTGAAGTCCTTGTACGAGCACTCCCTAGAGCACACTGGGGTTTCGAGAATAGGGGGAGGCCCATTAGTTCCACTCCCACTGGTACCGGTTGAGTTGAATTGTGCTAGGGCTGTCGTAACAGTTGCATTCACAGCAGCTTGGATAATTGTTGGGTTATATTGAGGAGGAGGAGGAGGTGGAGTTTGATTCGAAGTTCTCGGAGTAGCGCGCCTGTTCGATCTACGCGGAGGCATCTTGAAGCTATAATATCACGAAGATGAAGATATTGGTAAGAATTTAATAGAGAGTATGATGAGAGTGACTCATGGACTAACTCTCCATAGCCCAACAACACAGATGAAAGTCTGATTGAATAGAAATCTAATACTGGAAAGATGAAAGAATTTGGATATTAATTTCCATTAGATTAGATATTTGTCAATAATACTAGTATTAAATATGTAATAAGTTCGGGAAAATGACCTAGAAGTAGGTCTTACATCACACCAAGATAAGAAAATTTTGACAGAATAAAGACCTATTGACCGAAAGTTCAAAGTCTTAAGATAACAGGAAATTACAGGGAAAAGTGCTACTTAGAGCATAGATAAGAAGGCTAATCCTTAGATAAGAAGGAAATTTGAGCAGAGCATTCCCTACAGGCGACGGGAACCCCTGGGGTGAACCCTTAAGTCGGCTAGCTGACGCTCCATGTCAAGCAGGCGTCGCTCGTACACTCGCTGGCGCACGCGATGTTCTATGACTTCAGCTCGAGTCACAGCTAGCTCTTGCAAAAGAGACTCATGGTCTCTCGCAGTTCTATCGCGAGCATCCTCCAGACGACGAATGCAGATATTATTGATCCTAGCATTGGCATCAAGTTCTGTAATTCGGTTGAGGGCTGTCCTACCCCGAATTTCGTTACGAGCAATCCTGCGGACCAGAATAGGCAGGACTCTTTCCGTTGAGCCTCCTTCGCTCACATTGTAGAAGCTTCGGTCTCCGTTGTATGGAATGGGTTGACCCTGTTCTTGACTCCATGTCTCCAAACTTTCCACCCACAGAGGCGTCGGGCCTTGAAAAGCTGAACGAGGGTTAGGATTTGGGTTTGGAGCTACCAGTGGTTGATTGTTGACTTCGGGCTCAGAGTCAGAATCCTCCGAGAAGTTCTCTGCAAATTCATCGTCTAACGGAATCGCGTGATTCTCCTCTGGCTCATCACCGAGCCATCCATCATTGTCGTGGTTGGGGAAGTATGGGTCGCCATGGGGATGGAATCCAACCATGTTATCTACGCGATAAATGGGGTAAAAGAAATAATTAATAGACGTACTAATTAAGATAATTATAAGATGATCCTTACTAGTTACTCCAACATTTGCGTAGTGCATACTAGTCATATGTAACCAAAAATAGGATAGACCTTCGAATAAGTGACCCTAACTCTAAGTCCACAACCAAACAAGGAATAGGAAGTAAAGCAAATATCACAGATTCTAAGTCTATGACACCCTAGTCACATATAACCTTAGCGTATCCACTCAGCAACTATTGACATAATAATAAAGACCTTTTAGTTTGCACATCAGTAATTATAGTAACACAAAATACTCCTATAGTATTTTAAGTTTATGTTATGTTCTAATGTTTTCATTGTAGTAGTGTTGGTAAGTTTTTAGACTTGCTGCAACACCACAACCATTCATGGGCACATGCTAATAACTTCTCGGATAGATATAGTTGATCAGGCTATATCACTCCCAGATCTGATTATATGTTCCCAAGCCTAATTCTGTTTTTCAACAATCGTAATACTTTTGTTCTGTCCTAGTGACATTGATTTTAGTATGAATGCAGGTATGTATACTTTGGTTAAATATTTTATTATTTAAATGTATAAACTCTTGGTCAGAATATTTTAATCCCGTTGTGTTTATAGTTGTATATCTTTTATGGGTTGATATACTAAATTCTCTATAAACAATGCTCTGATACCAATCTGTCACACCCCAAAACCTGAACGGCAGAAATGTTCGGGGGCGGAGGACGTCATGTACACTATCACAACAATGCATAATAGTAAACAAGCAAAAACATCATCCATTGCATTAATAGTAATATTTTAATACAAGTGTGTTCTGAAGTTTATAAGACACCAAAAATGAATAATCAAAAGAAGAGATGAGTCTTGAATATGCTCCATCTTCTCAAAACCTGATCATCGGTACCTGTCTACTGATGACCTGAGAATACAAGTTATTTTGAAAGCGTAGATCAACATTAAAGCTGGTGAGTTCATAAGTATTTTAGTGTCAATGTTTGTATAAGTTTGAAGATAGTAGTTGTAAATGTTTGATGTAAAAGTTTGTCAGTGATTGATGTAAATGTTTGTAAACTTCCTAGAATATCCTATATTTTCTACTAAAGTAGTCTCCTACCAAGACTCAACTGTTCTCTATGTTTGTTCTTTTGTAAAAGTGTGCGTTTTCCCAAAGTATGACTATCATTACCAAAATATAGTTTCTCATTACCGTTTATGTGAGAAGATCACAATGTGAATGAAATGGGAAAAATAAAGATGTATCGTAGTTTATCTAGGTAACTACTAATGTACTAACTACCTTTAAACTTGTTAGTTAATTAAGGTAAAATGTGATATGATTGTAACCATACTTGATTGACTAGTATAACACAACGTTCGAGACGTCGAAATGATATGACATTCGTCACCCGTAGACCTACAGGTCCCACTGTAGCTAGCAACAATGTGTAGGAGGGTCAGTCCCGTATAGATCTATACACAAATTTACGCTCTCCCTCCAGGAGACTCTGGGTACAAAACGTGACGCATCAGTATCTTGCCGAACCATGAAGTAGTATCTCACATTAATGTTATAGTATTCTTGTATTTGTATAGTATGTACTAGTGTTGTGTATGTTCTCTCTGTCTGGTATGTAGTATGTTCTCTAGTGTATAGTGTGTAGTATGTATTGTTTCTCGTTATAGTATGTACTGTTTCTCTTTATAGTGAGTATTGTCTCTCGTTATAGTATTCTCTATATGTTTCTCTTTATAGTGAGTATTGTCTCTCGTTATAGTATTCTCTATCTGTTTCTCTTTATAGTATGTACTGACTCACGTATGAACTGACTCTTTGTGTGTTTCATTGTTCTAGTAATAGTATTAGTGACTTCCTAAACTATACCTATTATAGTTTACTAGAAATATTGTTTGTATAAATGAACATGTTTGTACACCTTTGCTACCCAAAGGTATTGAACTAAAGGAAGAACTTTTATATCTATATACATACACATAATATATAACTAAGATTCAAACGACCTTCGGACAGACAACCAATACCCTAAGTCCACAACCAAACAAGGAACATGAAGTAAGGCGAGCTATCAGTCCTAAGTCCTCTCAATCCTACTTATATAACTATATCTATATAGATATGCTTTTGACTAAATCTAAGTTTAAAAGAGTTTGATAAAGAGTTTTACATATAAAAGGGTTTGTAAAACGATTTGAAGCAATTTGTTTGAAAGCACAGTTTGAAGTATAAGAAATCCATTTGTTTGATAGTTATTAATCACATGTGATTGATATAATAACTATTATGTTTGTACTTGTATCCCCCCCCCCCCATAAAAGCATTTAAAATAATTTAAAAGATAAATTAAGAGGTATGAACTCACCTGTAGTGAGTGATACGAATGGAAGATCGGTTTGTAGGATGCTAGGTGTCAAGTGAAGACTTGAGCACAACGGATCCTAATAAGCATATAATGATACATATATGTATACAATTAGTGTTTATACAACTAATCATGTAAGGAAAACACCCTAGGACTTAGGAAACACTTAGATTGAAGTGCTAGAAGTACAAAGGGTTGCATATAATGGGTGTACTGCCACACAAGTGTGTTTACGGCCAAGGTGTTCACGGCCCTTGTGTTCACGGCCATTGTGTTCACAGCCACTGTGTTCACGGCCCTAAGTGTTTACGGCCATAGTGTTTACGACCATAGGGTTTATGGCCATAGGTGTTTGCGGTCGTAAACTCATGAAGTCTTGTGCCAAAGAGTGTTTAAAAGGGCTTTCAAGCATCAAGGAAGTGTTCTAGACCCATTCCTAGCCTTAAGAAGGGTTTATGGCCAAACTAGTAGCCTTAACAAGGGTTTACGGCCAAGGGAGATGGTCATGGCCGTAAACTCTTGGAGTTTATGCATTATGATGATTCAAGGCTAGGAAATTAAGAGTTTAACAAGCCTAACTAAGATATAGGAGGTGTACTCATGTTTTTGAAGCTTGGGAGGGGGTTCACGGTCCAAGAACTAGTAGGTGTTCTTGGTGTTCTTGGTAAAAATGAAGAACACTTGAAGATCTATCAAAATGACGTGATTTCATGGATGAAATCAATGATCTTTACAAGATAGTGAAAGGAACCAACAAATCAAGGGAAGAAATACTTACAATCTTGAAGATCTAAGAAGAAAAATCGGATGATAGTTGAGAGAGAATGAGTTCTTGACTTGAAATGGTGAATAATGAGAAAAAGTGAGGGAATATCATGTATATGCCCATGAGTTCACGGCCACCTTGAGTTTACGGCCGTAAACTCATGTGATGTGGACGTAAACTCTACATGATGAAGTTTTAAGGCTTGACTAGTGCACAATGGACTTAAGCAGATACTTCCTAATACCCGATCCTTGAATGTACTATGATTAGAACAGTCAATTTGACTCTAAACAATGCTAGAAGATAGCAGAAACGAGTCTGACTTTTATTGAGTTGAAATGTTGTACAAGCTAGAAATTTCGGATTGTCACATTGTAGCATTCACAAGGTTAGCAGATAGTGTGGGAAGTGTTGTAAGTCTGCGGTTATAGCCATAGCATTCACAAGGTTAGCAGATAGTGTGGGAAGTGTTGTAAGTCTGCGGTTGTAGCCGTAGCATTCACAAGGTTAGCAGATAGTGTGGGAAGTGTTGTAAGTCTGCGGGTGTAGCCGTAGCATTCACAAGGTTAGCAGATAGTATGGGAAGTGTTGTAAGTTTGCGGGTGTAGCCATAGCAATCAGAAGGTTAGCAGATAGTGTTAGAAGTGTTGTAAGTCTGCGGGTGTAGCCGTAGCGTTCACAAGGTTAGCAGATAGTGCTAGAGTGTTGTAAGCCTGCGGGTGTAGCTGTAGCATTCACTAGGTTAGTAGATAGCATGGGAGTGTGTTGGAACGCGGAAGGAATATTAGTACCCCCATTTCGGGTGTAGCAGTGAGGGCATGGAAAATCCACGGATTGGCTTATGGATTTCCCTAGATGACTTGGACCTGTTTGAGCCAGTGATAAGACCATAGGAACATCACTGTAGTCAGGGGATCAAGGAAGCGATGGACCGTTCAAGGTCGTTTGTGATATAAGGCTACCCTTGGCCATGTAGCAATCACTTTTAGCCTTGGATTTGGTAACATCGGGAATCGACGTATGGACCCGATCGGTTGGATCAGGAGGGTGTTAGAGCCATAGTGGCAAGATAACTAATGGCAACTATTGACAGACAAGGGTTTCGTTCGGAAATCATATGGAACGACCACATGGGAGTCCTTTGGCTCCGCAACCGGGCCGGAACCCAGTATTTCAGATGACTGACAAACAAATGGAGACCAGGGAGGTCTCAGTGGATTTTAGCAAACAGCCAGGGCGCAACATACTGTTTCAGACAGTTCAGTGGTTCAAGCAGTTCAGTGCTTCCGACAATGTCAGTGTCTCAAGCAATAATATGGTATTTTAGGATTTCATGTATGGTTAGAGTCACAGATAGCATGGGTTATGCTAAGTCACTCACAGCGGGATTATCTGAGCCTTGGCCAAGTATAAGTGATCTGCAGGGATAATTGGGTCAGTGATTCTATTTTCTAGTGGGAACCTCGAGACTGCAGATTTCAGACGGAGTAGATGTGATCTTGTTGCAAGGAACTCACTCATCTGCGGATTTTAGGGCCTTGCGAAGGATGGTCACTGTTACCCTGGGGAAGGCTAGGGTGTGCCTAGGATTATGGCCATGTTACTTGAGTGGTTTGGCATGTAAGGAATGTTAAGGAATGATTTCAAGGACAGAATCTAATTTAATTGGGGGAGAGTTGTAACGCCCCTTTTATTAAATAAATAAATAGACAAATTCATGAATAATAGTAGCCCTAAAATCATTAATAATATAGCAAGGTGTTGGTCTCAAGGGTTAATTGTTACAATTTTAGAAGTTGGGGGTTAAAAGTGTAAGTTCTGGATTTAATTTGAAAAGGATTTCAGAAGTCAGGGTGCGTTTGGTAATTAATGGATTTAAATTGAAAAGATGTGAAGGCTTAGGGGGTTGATTGGTAATTTAGGGACCTATTATGAAAGGAATTTATGGGATCATGGACTTAAGGGTAAATGTTGGATTTAAGTTGAAGAAGATATTGTGGGGAGGGACTAATAATGAATAAATGGGTGAAAGTTTGCATTAACACGGGATTTGAACTCGGTGACCTATCATTCCCGTCTTAAGGACGTTACCCCCAAACCCTAACCCTAGCTCTTCACCAGCCGCCACCCTTATGACCCCTCCAGCAGGCGCCGCCACACCTCCGTCATCGAAGTCGTGAGCCACCAGCGACGTCTACTCGATAATTGCCGACGAAACTAGGACATGATGAAGACCGACGTCTGGGCAATGTTTCTATCGATCTCGAACGTTCCTCCTCCTCCTTCAGTTTCGCCGTCATCCACGGCGCCGCTGTAGCGAGTTCCTCCATCGTCGTCTTCCTCCTCCATGTTCGATGTACTTCTGCACGGTGGGTGTTCTGTCTGTGGGTGGGTACGTGTTTCAGTACTATTGGTGTGTGCTAGTTGGTCGGAAAACCCGAGGAAACCACCATGGCTGCCAACCATGGTGGATACCGCCGCTTGTTTCTTTTCAGCCACCCTCAACCGCCGTGTATAGGTGGCTATGGGTGCGATATAGGGTTTGTGTGCGTGTGTTTTACTTATAAGGGACGTAGGAGTGTTTCTTGGCCGTAGATTCGAAGAAAACCCCCGCTACCACCACCGTGAGGTGGTGGCTGCCACCTCACGCCGCCATCTACCATCGTCGGCCACCACAAGGGTGGCTGTTTGGGTGTGTTTATCTTATTGTGTGTGGATTATTTCGAGTTATTGTATTATGTAATTGTAATTAGTGGCTAGTATAATAAAGAAAACTCATAACCACCACCGTGAGGTGGTGGCTGCCGCCACCAGTCAACGTGTTGGGTGTCAGTGTGCTTTAGCTTGTGTTAGTTTGTTTTTGTGATGCTTAGACATAATGGGACTAGAACCATAACCACCACCGTGAGGTGGTGGCCGCCGCCGAGAGCCGCCGTTGACCACCACTACCCGAGGTGGTAGTGGGTGGTGGCCGACTTAGGAAAACCTTAATTGTCCTAATGAAACCTTAATGGGCCTAAGGACCTAGATTTTGGGCCTAATTGGGTTGTGAGGGGTTAGAAACCCTAATTAGGGTTTAGAAAACCCTAATTTTAGATATATGGATTATGGGTTGTCGGGACCCGCATTTTTAGATGACCGGATTGGGATTATGGATTAAGCCGACCACACTACATGATTGACCCAACAGATTGATGGACTTAATGGAGTAAGTCCTTAATGGGTTAAGTGGGAAACACTTAACCCTAATCGTCATTTCATGTGAAAACCCTAATTGTGTTGGGTTTAGATTTGGGCCTTTCGGTTGGGCCTAGATGTCTGGACTCTTGATGGGCTAACTATTAACAAGTAAATGGACTAGAACGCTTGGATTGGGCTTAAGGATAAGGCTCATTGGAAAGGTTTGGGCCCAATTTGGAAAATTAGGCCATACATGGGCCATATTTTGGGCCTTGGTGATTATGAGATAGTGGACCATCAGAATGTCAAGTGTTGGACCAAGAATAAATGGTTGGGCCTTAAGGCAAGACCATGTAGAGGTTTGGGCCCAATTTGGAAAATTGGGCCATAGTTGGGCCTTGGTTCATTATTAGACTTTTGGGCCTTTGGATTGGGCCTTGGGCTTGAGTCAAGCTAAGTTAGGGGTAAAGTAGTCTTTTACCCCAAGCATGGACTTATGGATATGTATTGGGGGACCCAATTATTAATTGGGTGTTATTTTGATGTTAATAGATTCGGGAATCTTTCATCCAACAGCTGGGGTTTTGTCTGCGGGACTTCAGCAGTACGAGGTGAGTTTTCTCCAGTAGGAACGGGTCTACGGCCACAATGCCGACCCGTTTAGATGTTAGTAGTTCTGGGCTATGGTCCGATGCTGGGCAGGGCCCGATATAGGTTATATGCTTTCCAGATTACGATCCGATGTCGGGGCGTCCCGAGGGACGTTTATGTATGCTTGATGTCTTTGTGATTCATGCATGTTATGTGTTATGTGTTCTGGGCTTCAGTCTGATGCCAGGGCAAGGCCGATGCATGTATAGCTTGTATTATATGTGTTATGTGTCCCGGGCTTCGGTCTGATGTCGGGGCAAGCCCGATGCATGTTTAGCTTATATGTTATGTGTTATATGTTCCGGACTCCGGTCCGATGTCGGGGCAAACCCGATGAATGTTTTTATGCTTATGTTTATGTGCTTATGTTTATATGCTTATGCTCACATGCTTATGTTATATGCTATGTATATGAGATGTTGTATGTTGGGGAAGCCCGATGCCGGACGTGGTCTGATGTCGGGCGGGGCCCGATGCTAGGTAAGCTGATGTCGGGATTCGTCCCGATGCAGCTGGGCGGAGTCCCAAGTTATGTTTATTTTATGTGTTTATGTTATGAGCATTGTTGATATGTTTATATGTATACCGGATCTCAGTCCGATGTCGGGCGGGGCCCGATGGAGTGGGCTAGGCCCAAGTTATGTGATTGAGTGTATGGTATGTGGTAGTTTGGGGAGACTTACTAAGCTTCGTGCTTACAGTTTTCAGTTTTGGTTTCAGGTACTTCGGTTTCAAAAGAGGAGCTCAGGATGATTACAGTGCACACACCATTTGTTTAGCCTGGGATGTTTATACTCTGATATATTTGACATGTGATTATGATACATGACTTATGACTTTTATACGATGAGGATATTTATGGTTTTACTAATGATTTAAAAACGAAATTTTTGGACTTTATTTTTGGGATGTTTCAGAAAGAAGGAAGCTTAAAAGAAAAGTAAGTTGAGTCTGATCATGAAGAAGTGGATTTCGGTCGCATGGTTCGATGATCATATTTTTGAGCAGCTACTTAGGAGTTATGATAGATTGCTTAGAAATATTTAGTAACATAGTTTTCATTTGTACTTGCGTTGTAAGGACAAGTTTTCCGCATTTTATCAATAAAATAAAATTTGATTTTATCTTATTTTACGTTTCCTTGCAATGACTTTTATGAAAATTGGTGTTTATATTTCTATTGTTAGAAATGTTGAAAATGGTTTTGATTCTTAATAATATCACTTGTAGTAGTGTCATAATTTACCAAGTGAGGAAGGATTCTCATCACCCAAGTTTCAATTGGACAGAAACTTGGAATCATGCAATTTGAATTGTGTGATGTATGAGAAGTTTGATCCTTGGGAAATTGGGACTGATTCCTTGTTCACATATGTATGTGAGTCAAGTGAAAGACTGAAGGATCTAGTGCACATTAATGTGGACTAGTCAGATCCACCACAAAGGATGATAAGTCTATTAGTCACGATTTATTGATGGTTCAGCAAATATGGTTATGCTTACAAGATTAAGTGTAATTCTAATACCTTGAAAAGTTTCAAAGTATAGCATAACGAACAAGAAGAATCAATTAGGCAGAAAGATAAATGTTTCTCCAATCTGAAAGGAAAGGAGAGTACTTTAGTATCATGTTTTATGATCATCCTAATGATTGTGGAACCATGTCACAATTGATCCTCTAAGGACACCTTAGTGCATTTATACGACTAAGAAGAGGAGTCAGGAATTGTTTAAATGGTTAAATCAAAAGGATGAATCGTACTTCGTTCCAAAATCGATTTTTAAAGATATGATCTAGTTACTCCAAGTTCTACATTGAGTAACATGTTCTAAGTAGGTTTATAACACCTCATAAAATGTGGAGCATAAATGTTTTCTTACTCTTGCACATTTGAAATTGGTAGTTGTGATGTTTTGGTTAAAACAAAGACCAACTAAGACCAATTATATGAAGTGTTTTATTGAAAATAATCCGTACTAACTCTTGAATATTTGTTTTTCGAGAGATGTTCCTTGACAGAGAATCTTATATGTCAAGAGGTTAGTGGGAGTCTAAATGGTCTTGAATAGTTTCAAGAACTAATCAAGAATAAACCTTTTGGTAATCACTAGCACACGACCTGAAGTTAACAACCTACCGTGTTGACATATTCTTGTTTTTGTGCCTATTCCAGTTGAGTTGACTATGCATGTGAGTTCTATGAGTTCTCATTTGACTGTATAAGGTAAAGCACCTTGATCAATGAAAGTACATTGATTTGTATGGGTGAGTTGCTCAATAACTTGGAAGCACTTGTAGGCCTTTGTGCTGCCGGATGGCAAGAAATTAAGAATAAGCAGGTTCAGTCCATATGAGTTTGAATTTGTCATAAACCTTGTCTTATGATAGTGGTTCGAAATGACAAGTTCACATGGATAGGAACAGATACACTATAAAATCTAAGTGGCAAGAGGTTTCTCTCTACTTCATGAAAATGATTGTGAGGAAACGTTTTCACTAGTAGATTTTAAAGGATTAAAGTTAGCAGTTGTGATATTTGCATTCTCAAATTCGAGTATGATTATGACATCCCTCTTCATAGTTCGAATTGTGAGAAATGGAAATTAGTTTGAAAATTCGGGACTTAATGCTATAAGTTCTGAAAAAGTTTAGACACACACATAAGCTATCTAATGAAAGGTGTATAGGCTTGAGAAGTCTAGATAAAGACTTGTCGAAGCACCACGTATCAGAAATCTAAACTGTGGTAAGAAAGTCAATAGGTATTGATTTCTACAAGTCCAGCTGATTTCTGAGTACATGTCAAAGCTAGTGGGAGCATAATTGTTATGCTGGTAAGAACATAATTGTTGTGCTAGTGGGATCATGATTATTATGTAAGGTGTTGCAAGTTAGCAATGCTATTTATAGGAAACAAAGTTATAAATTTGCAAAGTTGCAGAATTTGAAAATTGTTTCGCTATGGTAAGGCTTAAGGGAGAAGGAATTTATACTTCATTTCGAATCTAAAAGCTTAGATTGAAATTTTAATAGAACTTAGTCATGAACATATATGAATATTGTGTTGAAGTAATTCAACATAGGAAATTCTATATATGGAAATATTATAGCAAGAGACTGGCCAAGTATCATGTCTTTATGTAAGACATTATGAATCGAATCTCATATGCTTCGGGTATAGGATCGATTGCATATGCTATCATATTCGCCTGTTCTGATTTTTCCAAATGCCTAGCGCATTAAGAGGGAAAAAGGACTGGAACCAGATATGACTAAGGTTGTTAAACAACTGTCAAGGACAATCTAAGGTTTACCGAAGATTGGTTGCTTATGGACAGTTGGAAGTGTAGTAATGGATGGACCATACTAATATAATTCAGAATAGATAGGATTCTATTAAGAATGGATTGTCATATGACAATTATGGAAATGTTTCCATAATGGGAGTTGGATGTTAAGAATATATGTGTGAGTTAGTAATTTTTATGCAAGAAGGATGTTCAAGGAATGTACCTTGAATGTAAGACTTCATTTCCATGGAACTGTTTGGTAACAAATCTCCAATGGAATGCTTTGTAATATCATTGGCCAAGTCTCTGTGACTTTGGTGCCTTGACAGTACAAAAGGATCATTGCATGTAAGTTTAGACTCTAACACATTCTAGTAAGTGGTAAGAATTTGGTATTCTTACACTTGTGATAAGGATTTGGGATTGTGAAAAGAGCATCATTGGAAATTTGTCTAGTTGATCTATTTCACAAAGAAAGGACCATAGATAAACATAGTATGTGTGCTTGGAGCATGGAATGACTAATGTTTTAATTCAAGTGTATATTTGATTAGTCGAAACATTATACAATGAGTAAACTCTAATTAATATGGTGATTAAATAAAATTGCTTTTATTTATATTCAAAAGTTTTGAGACCATATTGGATTAGGTTACTCTTGTGTTTCACTTCGCATGTTTTACTTCCCGAATAATAAGATTGTTCGAGCATCCACAGTCGATCATACTTTGGAAGTAAGTAATGAGGTAAGACTGTCATGAATCCGATTGTAAATTGTCTAAGTGCTTAGACATAGCAAATGTTTGCCGTAGTGTTCGTGAGTACTCCTGAAATACGAACTTGAGTATTGGATTAAACCCACACTCATTTGAATCACTTCATGGATTTTATCACGAGTGATTGTGAGACGATAATATCTTATATTATTGAAACGGAGACATATAGTTGTTTTTTACAAGTCGGTTGCGCATTGATAATACGTGAACGCGCCAGTAACTTGATGTTATAAAACGTATTGTTGTATGTGATTTGATGAGTAAATAGTACAAGCATATGAGTCAAAGTTTATCCGTTTCTTTTACCCTAAAAGGGGATAAAAGCGATATATGTGGGCCCCTCGATGATTTAGTGATGACACCCTAAGCGCTTGGCCAAGCCTGGACTGATTTGATTTGTTCAATTAGTCAGTCGTCATAAATCGGAAATCGGGAAACAGAACTTGGACAGAGAGAATGATTATAATCCGTGTCTCATGTCCATAGGATATCTTGTAGAATGGAGGAATATTTGATCACTTATCTAAAGGACGCGTTACTGATAAGATCAGAGTTCGACAGCGACTTTTGAAAGCTATGATTGCTTATCAGATTCTGAAGTCATACTTGCAATAATAGTTATTAGACTTATCCAAATGGGAGACTGTTGGATTAGGTGTCTAAGCCCATAACTATAATTGGTATGTACTTGATTTGATTATGAGCATGATCCTTTTGGGTTGCCTTCACTCATGCAACTTGATAGGATGACTAGTAGAGAGAGAGTAGGATTTATTATATGAATAATAAATTGGTACTCAGAATGATTTTATTAATATATTATAAGATTAATATATTATTTGGAAATCATATTATTAATTATTAATTAATCAGAAATTAATCTAGGATTAATTTTGGGATTAAAGGAACTGACTAATAATGGAGGGGCTGTTTTGCAAATCATTGATAGTTGCAGAACTGGGTTATTGGACTCCTTAATTAGGAGTGGACGAAATCCTATAGGGAGGCCCTATAAATTTCGTCCAAGGCTCATAAGGAGGAGTCCATGGGCTGCTTGGTGCCTAAGCAAGGTATTAGGGTTTCCACCTGAAAACCCTAGCAACCACAGCTTTATAAACCCCCGAATACATGAGGAAATCGGCCTATGCTTGAAATAAAGAAACGCTGGCCGATTTCTAGTGTGTCTCCTTCTCATCCTTTGCATTGAGTGTTTGTGACTCCATTAGAGGTGCAACACTTGGGGCACTACGCTTTCAGAAGTCAAGATCAAGCAAGGATTGTTCTTGTTATTACAGTATAACAAGTGAGGTAATCTTCTAATCCTATTTCATATGTGAATTTCGAAATTGTATGCTAGTATATAGGGTTATTGCTTTGGTGTTCATATTTGTATGTTCAATAGAGAAAAACTAAGATCCAAAGCAATTAGGGTTGCATTATCACATAGGAATGTAGATATGCTCAAAACTCATCAGTTACATAGGAATTGGCCCCTAAATATTAACAAAAACCACGTTTAGATGACAAAAAATAAAGTCATTCTCATCAACATCCATACAAATCCGTTTTTTTGTTCCTTTAAAAACCATTCCAAGCAACAATAAAGGAAATGTGTGAAAAAAGGGAATATACTTTCAAATTTGGTTCCGTTCGGTTTTGGAACTTAAAACTTAGTGTCGGAACCAGAACTGTACCCCTCTTATTCAGTTTAGTTATTGTTTGTATCATGTCCCGTTTTTCGGTTTCGGTTCCAAAACCAAATTCATCCCTTAACCTTTATAAGTATATCTTTCGAAAGAAAAAAACATGTATGTCGAATCTTCGAAATGAAGTTCAAAGGTATAGTACAAATTTTATCAGAAGTTTTCGAACGACAATACAATAAAAGGTGGGTAGACCTATATATGGATGTTATTCGGGTCGGAACTGGATCGAACCGACTCGAACCCGAATAACCCGAAATCCGAATAAGGGTAATTGCATGAACCGAAAACCGGACCAAATAACCAATACGGGTTT
The DNA here is from genome assembly GCF_052849685.1 of Lactuca virosa. Classification (NCBI taxonomy): domain Eukaryota; kingdom Viridiplantae; phylum Streptophyta; class Magnoliopsida; order Asterales; family Asteraceae; genus Lactuca; species Lactuca virosa. The sequence goes on along the minus strand of NC_136432.1, from coordinate 121,558,569 downwards.
GGCTCGGTTCGGGTATTAATCAGTCTGGTTTGGTTATTACCCGAGTAACATGTAGAAGATGACTAATGACCTAATATAGTCGAAAAGAATCGAAAAAACTGTATTAGGATTCTATAACCCGAATAGCTCGAATAACATTTACAATATGATTATAAACATTGTATTTTATGACTTTTGTAGCTTATGATTCCATAAGAAATCTTTTAAAGAAACAAATTTGTTATTAAAAAATGATGTAAAGTATACATAATTGTTTCAATGGTGCAAAAAAATGTTAGATTTGTGTAGTAGGATTGAGTAGGAAGGCGACTTCGGTGATATGATGCAATAGGTTTTTTTTTTCTGTTTTGAACGTACGACTCGATCACATAAGGAGGGACAAGGAAAAACATGATCGAATCGATTGAATGTAGGTCATTTGGTGTTAGGGGTGGCAAATCGGGCAGTCGTTCCGTGTTTTTATCTAACACGACACGACACGAATTGTTTTCCCTCAACCCGAACACGACACGAAACGATGTCGTGTTTGTTTTCGTTAACACGAACACGAAAAAAATAAAAAACACGAACACGAAAAAACCGATAACACGAAATAATTTACCAAAAAAAAAACAATTCCATAATGTCATTCATAGTTCTTGCAAAAAAGTTAAATTAAACATAATAAATACGCATTTAGTGACAGAAAATAACATAAAACGTCATAAAATATTGCTAAATGTCTTCAAGCTTGTGACTCCATTTCTTCATGTGTATCATTGGCATTGCTATCCAACTTCATAACATCTTCTGTAAGATCTTGTAAACATAACTCTTCATCACCTACAAACAATATTAAAAACATATTAAAAAATATTAAATACTTTATACAAATGTTTCAAGAAGAATACAAATTACCTTTAATCCCAAACAACCAATCTTTTGCACAAATTAGAGTTTCAACATTTTCATGTTTCAACGAACTCCGATATTGATCAAGAACACAACCACCATTACTAAATGCTGATTCGGATGCAACCGTGGAGACGGGGATGCTCAAAATATCTCGAGCCATGGAAGCAAGTTCCGGATAACGATATTGATGAGCTTTCCAAAAAGAAAGTACATTTATATCTTCAGTTATGTCACTTCTTGGTTCATCCAGATACATCTCTAATTGCGATTTTTGAGACAAAGCAAACTCCTTAGTTTCATACACTGTGAACTCCTATAAAAACAGAAAATTAATTAGTATAAATTAAAAAACTTATGAAATAAACTAATTATAAAAAACAATTAATTACTAAAAACAACTTCTTACTTGTAGCATTTCTCTCGTGCTTTTACTAAGTGTCGTGTCATCTTTCTTTTTGTAAACACTGTTACTTGAATCACTTGTTGAAACGGTTGATGCTCTATAAGACATGGGTGATTCAATAACGTATTCACCAAATAGATAATGTAACTTCTCCCGAATACAATCACTATGCTCACGAAAACTGCTTCCATAGAGTTTTTTGTAAGTAAACTCAACATATTGCATTTTATAACGTGGATCCAAAACTGCAGCCATGGCCAAAATTGGACTATACTCGGACCAATATTTAGAGAACTTCTCATACATTTTGCAAGCCATTATCTTCATAAACGTATCCGAACTTTCTATTTCTTCTTTTAAAGTTCTTTCAACCGTGGAAACCGAAGGAAAATATAAGTTTGCTGTGCAATACTTATTTCCAGAAAAAATGCATGTGACTTCATAAAATACTTCCAAAAATTTGAAAATCTTTTCTAATTTACCCCATTCTTCATTACTTGGACAATCTAAGTAATTAGAATCACTTAGTGCTAAACGGAAAAAAGCACGACGATAAAAAAGAGCACTTTCAATCATAAGAAAAGTAGCATTCCATCTAGTTGGAACATCTTGTCGTAAGCCTTTTTTTGGATTCAAATTAACCTGTTTCACACAATTCAGAAAGTTTCTTTTCCTTATTGAGGATCCCTTCACGTACTTGATAAATTCTCTAATTTTGACAATCCCTTCATCAATAGCCTTCAAGCCATCTTGCACAACTAAATTCAACACGTGAGCACAACATCGGACATGAAAATAATCCCCGTTACTATGAAGTGCACCTTCATTACATAATTGACCTTTTAGGAGATTGACAAAAGTATCATTACTTGCAGCATTATCTAACGTGATTGTAAACAACTTTTTATCAATCCCCAATTGGTCAATAAAGTAGATATTGTTTCAGTTAAACATACGCCATTATGTGGAGGTGGCATATATTGAAAGTTCAAAATTCTTTTTTGCAACTTCCACTCCTCATCAATAAAGTGAGAAGTAACACACAAGAAACCGTATGTGTTAATAGAAGACCACAAATCAGCAGTTAATGAAATCCGACCAGGAAGTAACTCAAACAATTTCTTGAGTTTTCCTTTTTCTCTTTTAAACAAATTCAACACATCTTCTTTAGCAGTGTTTCTAGTAATTGTGGTAACTTTTTCATTTAAGTAACTAAAGATTTCTCTAATTCCCTCATACTCTACAAACTTAAAGGGAAGGTCGTGCTTGACAATAGCTTCACTAATAAGTTCACGAAATCTTTCGGGTTTAAAAACTGTGGAATTTATTGAAATGGAACCACCTGATTTTGCAAAAATGAATTGTGTTATGTCACTATTGTCCATTCTTGGACACTTTGGAATGTGATTTCTCAAGCTACCTGTCCCATTTATTGTTTCACAAATGTATCTTTTTTTGCACCTATCACATTCAGCCCTTTCCCTACCATCTGTACCAATTGGAAGTCTGGTATAATACTTCCATACCTCAGACCACCTTTCCCTTTCCATTTTTACATGATCTTCTTCACCCTCTACTTTAACATCTACCTCCACAACATCAATGTCATCAGCTTCTTCTTCAAGTTCAACATCCTGAAATAAAAAAGGAGGGTTTGTTTTCAGAAATTATATAATTAAGATGGGGAAAAGTTAAAAAAAATAATGAAATACCTGAGGAGCTACAACAGCAGAATGTGTATCTGTTTTATCAAGCTTTGCCTTTGTCTTATTATGTGTTTTATCAAGCTTTGCCCTCTTCATGTCAATTTCTTATCAAGAAGACTAGAAGTATAAGTAAAATCAGGTATCTCATAAGCAAATATGGAGTAACATAAGAAGTAATCAAGAGAAAAGATGTATACAGTTTCTCCTTATCGCAAAATCAATCAAGAATTATCAATCCAACAATCAAGAAATTAACGCCACATGAAAAAAAATTACCTTTCTTGCGTAGATTGTGGTTGAGATTTGAGAACCAATAAAGCAAGTATATGAGTCGATTGCGATTGTCTGAACGGCTGAACCAGAAGCGAAATTTGTTTAGTAAGCGGTTGTGTTTGAGAAGCAAGAACAGGAAACGGCTAGAGCATTTGGGTTTTGCGATTGCCGATTGTTGACTTGTGGTTGAGAGATGGTAGTTTAAAAACCAATAATGAACTGGAGAATCCTTTAATCGAATCAATTGAGTATGGTTTGCAAATAACACCGCCATCAATGGTTTATGGTTCTACTGAGTATTGAGAATTGGGAAATGGAAAACGCCGATTAAAACTTCTAAGAGTCTGTTGGGTTTTCAAAGAAGCCGATGGAAAGGCCTAGCCTAGGTCTTTAATCCTTTATTGTTTAATTAGTTTAATGCATAAATTTAAATACCTATTATTATTTTTTTATTAAATACCTATTATTCAATAGTGTAAAATGAAATTATCGTGCTATTATCGTTTTAGTATCGTTTTATAGTCGTGTTTCATTTCGTTTTAATACCGTGTTATTGTCGTGTATATATCGTGTTTTAGTCGTGTTGTTATCGTTTCTAATTTCAAACACGAATACGACACGCCACGACGTCGTTTTTTTTAAACAACACGAACACGACACGAACACGAATTCGAATTTCGATTTCGTCCAAATTTCGTTTCGTGTCGTGTATTTTTGTCGTGTCGTGTCGACTTTTGCCACCCCTATTTGGTGTAGCAATAAAGATACGATTAAAAAAATGACTTTTCAAATTCGGGCCGGATATTTAGAACCGAATAAACCGTTATTTGGGTAACTCGAATCGAATAACCCGAAAACCGAATAAACCTATATAAATACCTAAGAACCGAACCGAATTGCTCATTGGGTTCAGTTCAGGTTTCAATTCGGTTTGAATGTTTCTCGTAAAAAAAAAAAAAAAAAATCTAAATTTACATTTTGCTATGTAAGTTTTACATGCCAGACAGTAATATCTTTTATCGATTTTTTACTCCAAAAGCGCTGACGCATATATTTATCTACCGACGCTATCCCCATCGCGTGAATCCCACGCTCATCAAAAAGAACACACAAAACGAATTGCGTGTCGCTCACTCGCCATCAAATCAAGAGAGCTTAAACTGCCAGATTCTACAAAAGCCAAAAGCCCAATGTCCATTCACACGAGATCCTCTGAATTTAAAAGGAAATCGAACCGCCTATATTCATGGTAAAAACTAAATTAAAAAGGTAATAATTAAATCCAGATCAAATACGCATCGGTGGATTGTACAAGCTTCATTGAAGCTTGTACATTATTTAGGAATTTCTATTTAAGTTCTGGAAAAAGACGATACCCTTTCTTTCTTGCTTGACTATATCACGCTTTTACCGATGCATCTGTAAATTTGTATGTTATATACATAAATTTTGTATCTATATATGTATATATATGTATGACCTAAAACCCTTTTTAAAAATTTCTTGCTTTCTTTCTTCTGATTAATTTATTCTCCTAGTGATGATGACGATTTGAGTTCGATGCTTCAATCTTGAGATTCTTTTATGTTCTCTGAATTCTTTTACAAGAGAAAAAGGTTTCTGGTTTGATTTAATCTCAACCAATTGGGGAAATCATGGACGAATCAAGTCAACAGGGACAAGATCGAAGTTCTTCTGCTTCAATTCCAACTCTCCCCTTACATGGTGGTATGTTTTTCTTTCTCATTACTGAATTCTCGATCTTTTAGTTGTTGGTAATTTGAAATTTGAATTTTTAATGTCGATTTTGACACAGGGATGATAAGTTGATTTGATTTGTTCTTTTTTCTCACGAATTTAACTTAGTTTATGTCAATTCCTCTTGTTCGTTATTGCGGTTGTACGATTTGGGAATCTGGTGTTATCACTTACAAATTTAGCATGATTTAAGGTTTTCTTTTTTGTGAATTGGGGTTGAGATTGATCTGGGTTCGCATTTTCAATTGTAGTTAAAATGTGGGTTTTGAATTGACTTTTGTTTTGGGTTCGGATCTTATGTCTGTTTTAGTGCAAACCCTAGAATTCACCCTAAGTTACATTTATATGTATCTATATTTTTTTTTCTTTTCTGAAGATGGTTGATTTTAAGTTATAAGTTTCTGTGTAAACCCTGAATTAGATTTTTAAACTTCATTAAGTGATATCATCAATTAGAAATACTGCAATCATGGGGAATGGATGCTTTATGTCTTTACTCAAGAATTCAAGATTATAGTGGTGTGTTTTCATGTAAAGTTTCTTAAGTGGTATTCCTTTTTCACTCGGTGATCAATTTAAGTTGCTAACTCGTGATGTGATTAAATATAATTAAAATTATATCCAAACACAAGGGTAAAATAGTCATTTACTCTAATAACAAATAAATAGTGATTTCTAAGTTCAAAATATAACTGTTCTTAAATAAACAGTACGGTACAAGAACATATCTAAACACAAGGGTAAAATGGTCATTTATTTTCATTCAAGAACATATCTAAACACAAGGGTAAAATGGTCATTTATTTTCATTCAGACCATTCAAAGAAAGAGTCTTTTTGTTTAAGTGTCAGAAATCACAGACTCTGATAATCATTGTTCTACCTTTTTGGATGAGACTAACAGCTGCAGTTTTTGTTTCATTGACATCTGTTCTTGACATTACATCTAACACATTACAAGTTCTATCTCTGAACTGCTAACTCTCTTGTCCATTACATCTAACACATTACAACATGTTCTATCTCTGAACTGCTAACTCTCTGACAAATTCTGACACTTGAAACAGGTGATGGTCCTTCGGCTGATAACCGACTAAATAAGGTTTTTTTTTTTTTCAACTTTAAAGCTTTTATTCATGATCTTTTTAAAATTTCTTTTTTTTTCTTAGCTTAAATAACATGTTATATTAATACATTATTTTTATTTTCAGCGGAAAAATGAAACAACTGTTTCTTTGAATCCTTCTGTTGATGCAGCCAACCAATCAGAAGCCTGGAATATGAGTCGAGCTCATACCCCTGTGATCTCATCAAACACTTACATTGCTCCAGAACAAACATACTATTATGGAGGTCAGTTTACAAAAAAAAAAAAAGAAAAAAAAAATCAGTTTTACTTTGGGGATTTTAAAATTTTGACTTAATTATCTTGTAAATTTAATCAGGTTATGATGATGGATTGATTAATTGGGGAGAAGGTTCGAATTATGTTCATACTAACAATTTGCAAATTATGTCCCCGGTAAGAGTCCATTTGTCATTATAAAGCATTTACATTTTTCTTTAGGTTAAAGTTAAATGCACATATGAAGAAAATGTTTCACATGTCTTTTTATAAATTTATGCAACAAAATGGTTCTTTAAACAAAATATGCATCCATGTTTCATTTTCAGATCAAAATATGCAACATTGTAACTAGGACACATTTATGCAATAATGTTTCACTTTTTTTTTTTACCGATTTATGCAATAATGTTTCAATGTTTTACCAATTTATGCCACTAACATGAATTATGCAACCATAACTAGTTAACAAGTTATGAGTGAAATATTGTGTATTTTCTGTCCTAAATATGTAACCACTTTTCACTCCACAAAAAACTTATTTATGCGACAATATTTCACTTTTTAGTGATTTATGCTATAATGTTTCAATCTCTTACTATTTTATGCAAGTGACACGAATTATACAACCATATTTCATATTAAAAACCACTTTATTGCATAATTACACATTTAACCCTTTTCTTTTCGATTCATAAAACTAACCGTATTTTCTCCACCTTTTTGTTGACCTAATTCAGGCAATCTACAACGATAATTCCTCTCTTCTATATCATCCCGCTTTCACATGCGACACCCAAATCGCATACGCTCAATTCCCACAAATCGCAAGTCAACTATCACCAATAATGATCGATGGTCAACTCTATTCACCACATCAACTCCCAATTTCTCCATCATACTACTCGCAACCAATTTCACCAACCGATTATTATCTACAATACCCCGGAAATAACAATCTTGGATTCTACAAATTCCCTAACGAAATCACCCAATGTGAACCCGTATCAACCCAGTCGACCCCAGTGGGCATACTTGGCCCATATCATGGTTCTTATGAAGCGAGCCGGGTCGACAAAAATAGGGACCGAGTCGACTCGGTTAACTCGGTTAGCTTGAGCGCGACTACAAGTGATAGGAACCGAGGACCAAGGGCATTGAAACCGAAGGGAAGAACAACGGGTGAGCATATGTCAAATGAAGATTTTGTTACAACTTATGAAAAGGCGAAATTTTTTGTGATTAAATCTTTTAGTGAAGATAATGTTCATAGAAGTATAAAGTATGGTGTTTGGGCAAGTACCCCACTTGGGAATCGAAAGCTAGATGCTGCATTTAAAGAAGCAAAGGAGTACGCTTCTGGGGTTTTTCTCTTTTTTTCGGTGGGTTTTTAGTTTTTGTGTTAATTCTTGGATAATTTGTTTTTGTAGATTATTTTATGATTGAAATTGTTGTAGGTGAATGCGAGTGGACAGTTTTGTGGGGTTGCTGAGATGATTGGAGGTGTGGATTTTGAGAAAGATGCGGATTATTGGCAGCAGGATAGATGGAGTGGGCAGTTTCGGGTTAAATGGCATATTATTAAAGATGTCCCAAATAGTCGATTTAGACATATTCTTCTTGAAAATAATGATAATAAGCCTGTCACTCATAGCCGAGACTCACAAGAGGTATTTTGATTTTGATGATGAAGGGCATTTATGTCTTTTGCACAAACAAAAGATCGAAAAGGGGTCATGTCTTTGTCCTCCCATCTTGTTCCAACTTTTTGGGTGGGACAAAGTTTGCAATTTTTGTCCTTTAGACAATGAGTCTGTGTCCTCCTTTTTTGGGACGAGAAGGGCATTTTTGTCTTTTGCACAAACGAGATATTGAGAGTCGGGTCACAATCCCATCTTGTTCATTGTTTTGAGTCAGACAAGAGATTTTAATTTTTGTCCCATTGACATCGGTCCAATGGTGAGGACATTTACGTCTTTTGCACAGATGAGATCAAGAGTCGAGTTATTGTCGCACTTTTTTTGTGGGACATTTTTTTTTCTTATTGATAGTTCACAGTTTAATGCATGTTAAACACAGTATAAGACTTTATTATAATCAATGTTTGATCTTGGAAGGTTTTAAAGTTTTTTGATCACTTTGTGTAGGTGAATCTTGAAGAGGGTAACACAATGTTGAAAATCTTTAAAGAACATGATGCGGATACATCAATCTTGGATGATTTTAATTTTTACGATGAACGTGAGAAGTCTTTGCAAGAAAAGAGAACTAAGGAACAAGTTTTTTCTACCAAAAACACCATTGATGATGCTTCAATAAATCACCTTTCTGATAGAGTTGCTAACTCTCTCCAATTAGAAAAGCACAATGAGGTTACTAAATCTTAAACTAACCCTTTTCACTAGTTTGAAGGCCTTTCCTACTTTTATTTTGACTTTTGTCAAAACCTTTTGGTTCTTCAACCCTTTGTTATATTTCTAGCGGTAGGAGGTGGTGGTGGTTGTGATTAGAGGTGGTTGAAGCCAATTCCATTGTAATTTGAGTAGTTATGACAGGGTGGTTGTTGAGTTGCTACCCAAACAAGTGTAACATTATCGGTTAAAGGAAACGATCAAAATGGTTATCTAACAGTTTTCTTATCTGTTTAATCTATGATGAGTCTGGTGTAAGTTGTCTTCATTAACAAAATGGTATTAAAGTTTTTTAACAACTTGTTCGATACAAAATAATAGAAAAATTAGAACACGAATGTACATAGAAAACTCCAAAACCAAAGAAAAAAATCACAGATTTCTTAGGAGAAGAATTCACTATATATTTTAAATCATATGGACTAAAACTCTCAAACCAACCCTCCATTAGAGATTCAATTTACACCTTTCTAAATTTCAAAACTCCAAAACAAATGAACAAAAAAACTAATATCTTGATTGGGTATTTTGAAACAAAAGCCTTAAGGCTATTTTTAAGCATGTCATTTGGCCAATGTTTGAAAGACTAATCGATAAAATAACTATAGATGAAAACTAACTTTTTATTAATAAAAAATGACGTTTGATAAAAAGAATGAAATATATAAAATCATATAAAAAGGGATACAGAAGATTGAGTTTTTTATAATTAATAAAAAAATATAGTTAAGAGAATTTTAAAAAAATTCAATAAACTTGTTGAAACTATTACTTTGAAATGTAAACATAGCTCCCACAAAACAAGAAGATCATCATGCTTCATATCACAATTTCCTTTCTTTTTATCAACGTATATATAGAAAGAAATCATCCTTTAAATACAATATATAAAATAAAACCACTTCTATCTTCTTTATCTTTAAAAAGTCTTACATTACATATCAATCAATTGTCATGGGTACACAACAGCTTCTAAACCGAGCCTTCCTAACAGATGTCACAACCTCAATTTCAGCCTTTTCCAACATTTTAACAACTTCACTGAAATCTGGCCTCACACGTGGGTCCACATCCCAACAACGTGTCATTATTTCACAAAGAACCGGAAGACAATCATCCGGAATAGCCGGACGAATACCTTTATTCACAACAGCAAATGCAGCTTGTATATCTGTAAGATTATGATATGGTACCTTCCCTGTTATAAGTTCCCATAACACAATCGCAAAGCTATACACATCCACTTTTTGGGTATAAGGCCTATGCTGAATCATCTCCCTACATAAAATAATTACCAAATTAAAGCAATACCATTTCTAGAAATTATCATTACTAAAAAAATACATTTTTTTTTTTTTAATTTTAAAATTGAAAGTTTAAGTAAACTTACGGAGCCATCCACCGATATGTCCCCATTTCGGGTGTCATACCTTCGGTCCTCACCTCAATCCTCGCAATACCAAAATCCGCAATCTTAATCGATTGATCTTTTGAAATCAAAAGATTATCCGATTTCAAATCCCGATGAATCACTCCAACCCCATGAACATACTCCATCCCTTTAGCCACATCCGCCGCCTGTTTCACCGCCAATCTGAGCGGCACCGCCCTATTCTGCCGCCTGTTCAAAAACTGCCGAACCGAACCACCCCTCGCATACTCCGTCACAATACACCACACCATCGGTTTATGACACCCTCCGATGAATCTAACAATATTCGGATGGTTTAATCCTGCAAGCATCTTCACTTCCTGTTGAAATTGTTTCTCCATGACGTTTGCATTTGCCAATTGTTTCTCCATGAGGCTTGCATTTGTTACATCTAAATTCTCTTCTGGTTTTTCCAAAAGCTTTATCGCAACATCTTCGCCATTGTAGATCCCTTTATAAAGCTTCCCGAAAGCACCTTGAGCAAAAGCGGGACCCATGTTGAGTTTCTTAAGCTCAATGGTCCATTTTTCATAGTTTTGTAGACCTTTTGTAGGGAAACGAGGATCTAGTAAGGCTTGAGCCAATGCATCAGGGGTTGAGGTTGACCCATTTGGGATTCTTGTTCTTCCTCTGTTGTTAACAACACTATGGCCAACGCTATTAGTATATGGATTTGAACCATGGTTAGGTAAAAGGAACATTCGAGTGTTGGAACCATTAGAGGAGTTATTTGATCCCACACTGCTGTTGTCGATGGAAAATGCTATTGAACCTCCATTGTTGCTCATGTTCAAGCTAATGAAGCTTTCCATTGACATGTTTTCATTGAGCTTGAGGTGGAATTCTTGTGTCATGTCTTGGAAATTGTTGTTTAGGCCGATGAAGCCTGTAATTTTTTTATCCTCCTTCATTATCAGCTTCTTTTGGATCAATCAGACCTAAAATCAATCAATTTCGTGTGAAATTTAGTGAAAGGAACAAATCATCGGTTCAGAAAAGGAAAGGAAAAATATAAAAATCTTGGTTTCACACACCAGTCGTACGGAAAGACAAAACGAAGACTTTTAAACAGATGAAAAATCGATCAAAATCCTCCATTTTACAGTCAACGTAATGAAAGTTTAGGAAAAATACAAGAAAAAGTTTCAAATTGAACGATGATTCATGAAGATATACAATCATACGAAGCATGTATTACCAAAAGCGCAGGTGAAGGATTGTCTGATTGAGGAAGTTCCACGTTATCAGCAAGACTTTTCTCCTTTCTTCATTCGGAGATTGAAAGATGATCAAGAGCTGTGAATGGATGATTTTGCAGAATCGATGGAGTTAACGATGTTTGTGAGTGAACTTTTTCTTTTTGGGGACGACGATGACGACGAAAACACGGTGAGCCTACAGAGGTCCAAGAAGAAGACGAGGAATCGTTATTAAATCGGATCATATAAATATACGATCTATAAAGCTTTTTTTAGTCTAAAGAATTTTGTTTTACCTGATTAAATAATAATATAATTAATATTTAATATATTAAATAATATATTAAAATATATGATCAATAAATATAATAATACAATTAATATTTATTATATTATCCATTCCCGACTAATCAAGCGATTACCAAATATAAATCTTTATACTATGCATTGTAAATGGTTTAATCCTGTTATTTTCACTACTATACTATAGGTTTTAATGCAACTCAATGTAATAACAAGATCTGAGTTTTTAAAATGTTGTTCACTGCATTCTTTTTTTGTTAAAAGGGCAGAATAGTCATTTAAAACTGCTAATATGATAGTAGTCAGGGGCAATATGGTCATTTTGGATATGTGGGACAATATTGATGTGTGTATGTTACTTGAATAGCATCCCACTTCCATTAAACATAAACTTTGTGATCTACTTTCATTTTAAGTCATAACTGCTTTGACTTGTAAGGATTGCAGTTTTTAGACTTTGATACATGTCTAAAAGATCTACAACATGGCTATTCTTCACATCTTCAAATGCCAGCAAGGCAAGCTCTCTCCAACTCTTCTAGAAAGCTTTGCTGTAATTGTGGGAGTTTATTAGATGAAGGGCATTTTGGGCATATTAAATATTAGTATAACCCATAAATTTACCATTTTTGTTGGGATAAAAGTGTCGGAGAAAAATGACATTCTTTATCAAATCACAAAGTGTGTCACATAAACCCTTGAGACCTTTAACAATATTATACCATGCATCCTATGACAATCCAAAATTAAAAAATTAAGGCTCTCTTTTAATTTAGAATTTATATATCAAATTGGCAACAGGCAACCAAGAAATGTTATAGTAACAGGACTTTTGTACTCTTTTATAACATTTTGTAATTCCTTTTTATACATTTTGTAATTACTAATTTGTGATTCTTATTTCATGAATCACTTGATCTACAAAAATGGTCTACAATTATGATATACTATAGGTTTGTATAAGTCATATTTTATATAAGTCAATGTTTATTATTGGTCTACAATTACGATTTATTGTAGTTCTTTAAATATGGTTTTGCAAAATTGTCACAACTAGCCTTTTTGGCTAGGAAATTCCGTCCTCAAGTAAGCAAGGACTATTGTGAGACTTGGCTAACACTTCTAAGTGTACAATATGAGTTCCTAATGAGCCATGAAGTGTTAGAATGAATTCTCTCCAAGTATGTGAAATCTCTCCCAAATCTCTCCAAGTATGTGAAATCTCTCCCAATTCTCTCCAAGTATGTGAAATCTCTCCCAAATCTCACCCATATGTGAAATCTCTCAAAATATGTGAAATCTCTCCAAGTATGTGAAATCTCTCCCAAATCTCTCCAAGTATGTGAAATCTCTCCCAAATCTCTCCCATATGTGAAGTCTCTCCAAGTATGTGAAATCTCTCCCAAATCTCTCCCATATGTGAAGTCTCTCCAAGTATGTGAAATCTCTCCCAAATCTCTCCAACTATGTGGAATCTCACCCAAATCTCATCAAGCACCTTCCTTAGTCGAAATCAGCTCAAAACCGGAAGAGGAAACCCAAAAGGACCCTCTTCGTCCGGAACCCTCTTGGTCCTGAACCTCTTGGCCGGAACCCTCTTGGACCTGAACCTCTCGTCCGGAATCCTCTTGGACCTGAACCTCTCGTCCGGAATCCTCTTGGACCTGAACCTCTCGTCCGGAATCCTCTTGCTCCTAAACCCTCTTGCTCCTGAACCCTCTTGCTCCGGAACTCTCATAGTCCGGAACCCTCTTAGTCCGGACACCTTCTAAGGAACCGAGAAGGTTCTCACCTTCGGAACACCCCTGCTTCGGACCTCCTTATTGCTCTGGAAGGTGCAAGCTTCGGATGACCTCGCCTAAGACTCCTTCGGAATCCTTAGCCAACCTTCGCATCTTCGGTCCGGACACCAGACTTCGCATGGGCTTCGGAACTTGGCTGTGACTCCGGAATTTGGAGAAGAGCTTCGGAACTCGCCCAGCACCTCCGGAAATTGTAATACAGCTTCGGAATTCACATAATGCCTCCGGAATTCATCCTTTAGCTCCGGATTTTGGACTATTTCGGACCTTTTCTCCATTTTGGGGTATTTTGGGGTCGGGAATCCCACCAAACTCGTGTTTTCTTAACTAAGACCCCTAAAACCTCTATTTTATACCAAATTTAATTATTTAAATTATATTTACATAAGAATAAAAGGTTTAGGATGTAGGAAAACCTTATCCTAAATCAAGAAAAGGACAAGGAAGTTTGACTTTGTGATTTGATGAAGTTCTCATTTCCCATGTAAATCACAGTATTCCATGCTTTACCCACCAAATATCCATACATGGACCACCAGATCCCCATGCACCAAAGATTCCCTCCCTTTTTCATCCTCAAAGCAACGTCAGTAAGGAGTTCAGACTTCACATTTTCTCTCACTCCTCTCATTTTCTCTAAAAAATTCACTTCAAGAGCAAGAACAAGATCTTGCTGAAAACAAAATTCTCGATTTCTCCCTGGAGTTGTAAGGTAAATTCCTCCACCCATCTAATATTTTATAATATTTCAAGATGAATCCATATTATTTTATTCATAATAATATGTGATGATCATCCTTAGGAAAACATCCCTCCCAGGGAAGTTCCTCATCTCAGCCAAAGTTTAGACTTGTAATCTCCACTCCATCACTCCAAACAACTCCTCAACTAACTCAAGGTGAGCTTCATACCCCACCTTTTCAATGTTTTAATGTTTTTGGGGGAGAGTACAAGTCAAATCTTGCCTAAATACTTGAATAATTGCATGTGTACGTATGTTTGTATGTGTGTGTGAAATATTATTAAATTAATATTTTAGTAATATCCTCATGAACGTAAGATTTCACAACTTCATAAGAAACAGAAGATACTTTGTGTACAAAAGAGCCTCCCAACTATTGGATGTGTCCAACTTAAGCCCTTTATCTATGCTTTCATGTCTAGAAATAAAACTTATAAAAAGTAACCTTGATAAGTTGACACTATTTCTAGTGATTTTCAAAAATGGGAACTTTGTGACTATTTTGCAAACTGTCAGGGAGTATTTTATAAATATTCAATATAAAAGTTTGCGTCAAGAAAATACACAAATGGAGCCTTTATGACAGAAATATTTGCATGTCATAAACTGCTGTCGTAAAACCTCCAACAACATAAGTAATGTTCTATATGTCATAAAACAGAAAATGCGTGTCATAACCGGCAGTTATAAATTTATACAAATTATAACTTGACACTTTTTCTCTTGACTAAAATGACTTATTTTTCAATAAACGAAAAGGAACGAACACGAGCACCTAGTTAACGAGCACAATCAACGATATGGAACGAGAACGATATTTTTATTCAATAAGTACGAATTTCATTATTTATCTAACAAATAATGGATCTCTAACGATTGCTCAAAAGGTTGTTAATATTCTAGTCAGACAAATCTCAAAAGTACCTAAATATAAAAATATTAGTGTACGTCTAAATCCTATAAGGAGTTATAGCCAGAGTATCCTAAAGGGAGAGAGCGAGAATTTGTGTATAGATCTATACGGGGTTGACACCCCCGCACCTTCGCTGTTCGCTACAGCTAGACAGGCCAGTCTAGGGTGACAAATGTCTTTTCCAAACCGAGGGCGCCTGAGAAACGCCAAAACAGGCACTCCGTCAGATTAGTATGGTTATAACGGTTCACTAGAATATGTTATATTAACTAGAAATTTATGTAAGGAAAACCTCATAAATAAATTTTGGCACGTTGTGTCGACTGTCCTACACGTGATAAGTGATGGTCCGCATTTATTGCGTTGACTGTCCTTTTTCATAGCGTAGAATGTCCACAATTGCCATGTTGATTCTTTCTCCTAACAAGTATAGAGTCGTAATACTGCTATTTTACAAAATAAAAAGCGTAGGACTCTATGGAAAACGTTTGTATACGATTTTGAAAACGATAATCTAACCCACACATGTACATAGTTGGAACTAGAACTTACGAATATTTTATAACAGAAAACATAGGATTTTCTGGAGAAAACGATTTTCTACGATTTCGATAACGATAAACTAGAACGCACACTCAATTTTACTCGATAAGAGGAACAAGATTTTCAACCATATTCTCTTTTTGAAAATAAGGGATTTTTCTGGAAACGGTTGACTATTACTATTGAAAAGAACTATTCTCGTACACAGCTCGCTTTTACAAATCACACTACTTTTCAAAATCACTCCTTATAAGGAAGAATAAAAGTAATGACATGCACACATATATTCATGATTTTCAAGGCAAGACTTCAAACGATTTCATAGAAAATATCGGATTTTCTGAAAGTACAATACGAACGATTCTAAACAAGTGTAAACGATTTTATACAAAAATGCTTATGAACTCACCAACTTTTTAGTTGACGCTTTTCAAAACGACTTGTATTCTCAGGGATCTAGTAAGCAGGTAACAAGGGACGCGGATGCAAGACTTTTAGCTGTAGCTTGGATTTTTCTGCTTATGTCTTTTTTGTGTAACTCGAAGAACAAATACAATATGTAAACAATGTAAGTTTGTTATCTCAATGTATGATGTTTGGATTGCTCTGTTTCATTTATATTCAATTGTTATGATACTGCACAATGAAGTCACCTGCCTCCGGACGTTTCCGCCGTCTGGTCCGGGTGTGTGACAAAAATTAAGAAAATAAATTAACTTATTTTTATGATCTAATCTTTTGATGTATATATCTTTTTTCCAAAACATAAATTGTGTAATCGTAGTTATGATATTTATACAGTTTGAACCATTCTACTTTGCATCTTATTAGGTCACCTCCATTGATTCAATACAAAACTATTCTTATTTGTCATGTCAATGTCAATATAAATAGTAAATACCTATGTATTTTCAATATAAAGAATATCACCAATTAGTAATAAAAAAATCATAAATAAGGGGCTGTGAAACTTTGTATGTTGGAATATAAATATAAATGTAAAATGATTTGTTTCTTTCTTGAGCTTGGGTTTGAACTTGAAATTTAAGGATCAATCGAGTTAAGCTTAACCTTGGAATTTAAAGATTGACCAAGTCGAGTTTCAAGCTTCAATTTTTTTTATTCAAGTCGAGCTTGAGCTTTACACTGTAAACGACTCGAATCCGCTCGATTACTCCCCAACTTTAATACTTTTTTTTTATTGGAGTCAAGCTTGTATGCAAAGTATAATGTTCTATGTGAAAGGATTTATGTTTATTGTTTGGAATTTTTTTGGTGCTTTGTAATTTTTTTTTAATTATTCAACAAGTTGATTCAGATATTATATCAAACCGGGACACATTAGCCCAACAAACTATTTCGAACTTACCCATTCAATCCCAAAATGCTTTTTAGGATTTTATGGGGGCATAAAGTAGATGTCTACCTGCTTTTTTGGTCCCTACCAGTGCTGCTATATCAGCAGGTTTCAACCAAATAATCAAACTTAAAAGTCAAAATTAAGATTTCATGTAACACAACCCACTTTAAATAATCCGACTTCACAAACCTCGTCTCAGGGAAGAAACCAAACGGCATCCTCCTATGTCTCAATGACAATCAGACCATTCAATACACCTTTCTTAGTGCTAGGTTTCCTGGACAAACAAATTCAACAAAATTGAAGAAAAAACCTTCGCAAAAAACCTTTATGCTCATGTTAAAGAAGAAAAATAAGCGAAAGATTTTGCAATCTTATATCCAACATCTTTACAGAGCTTCGGAAGATATTGAGTTGAGATGTAAGGAACTAAAGTTGTACATGAACTCAAAGACGCTATCATGGTGGAGGTCCGTTTGATTATCTCATCCCGACTACCCTCGACACAATAATGATGGATTCAGATCTAAAAAAGAAGGTAAAATCCGATTTCGAGGCTTTTCTCAAATCCAAACAGTATTATCACCGACCAAGACGTGTTTTGAAGCGGGGCTATCTCCTCTACGACCATCTGGTACCGGAAAGTCCTGTTTCATCACCGCTATGGCCAAATTCTTGCTTATGATGTTTATGATGTCGACCTCTCAAAAGTAGTAGACGGTTGCGTTTTTGAAAATTCTTTTATTACAAACTACAAGAAAGTCAATTGTCGTGGTTGAAGATCTGGACTGGTTTATGACTTCGAAGGAGATTAGATCAATCCCAAAATCTTGAAGATGATACCCGTAAACTTACAAAAATCGAGACAGTGGGGCAACCATAGTATTTGAGCTTCGATGGAAGAAGAAGATGTGTGTGGGTTTTTTTCTCTAC
This sequence comes from Lactuca virosa, assembly GCF_052849685.1. Classification (NCBI taxonomy): domain Eukaryota; kingdom Viridiplantae; phylum Streptophyta; class Magnoliopsida; order Asterales; family Asteraceae; genus Lactuca; species Lactuca virosa. The sequence goes on along the minus strand of NC_136432.1, from coordinate 121,540,553 downwards.
CGGAGAGAGAGAGAGAGAGAGAGAGAGAGAGAGAGATTTAACTGAAATGCAGAAACAAGCGAACAAGAAGGATGTTCAATAGCAAACTTGTTTGCTGACGTGGCTTATAAAACCTGCTATATCAGGTAGCATAGACCAAAAAAGCAAGTGGACATCTACTTTATGCTCCCATAAAGCAGCACAAAAAAATTTGGGACTGAATAGGTAAATTCAAAATACTTTGTTGGGCTAATATATCATTTCTCCAAAGTTAAAATGATAATTCTAATCGTTAGCACAACCATTTGTAAATCTAAACAAGGAGCATGTTTTTATTTAGAGCATTAAATCATTATGATATGAATCATTCAAATGTCAACCTCTTTCCTTTCCCTCTTGTGTAACAATGCCTTTCCCTCTTGTGTAACAATTCTAGATACACCCTAAAATATTACACCAAAATTCATTTAATTTATATGGATCACACCCGTTGTGATAATGCTATAGCTCCATGTGGTTGTTTTGTTCAAAACTAGGGAGAATAGATCAATCCCAAAATCTTGAAGATGATACCCGTAAACTTACAAAAATCGAGACAGTGGGGCAACCATAGTATTTGAGCTTCGATGGAAGAAGAAGATGTGTGTGGGTTTTTTTCTCTACCGGAGAGAGAGAGAGAGAGAGAGAGAGAGAGAGAGAGATTTAACTGAAATGCAGAAACAAGCGAACAAGAAGGATGTTCAATAGCAAACTTGTTTGCTGACGTGGCTTATAAAACCTGCTATATCAGGTAGCATAGACCAAAAAAGCAAGTGGACATCTACTTTATGCTCCCATAAAGCAGCACAAAAAAATTTGGGACTGAATAGGTAAATTCAAAATACTTTGTTGGGCTAATATATCATTTCTCCAAAGTTAAAATGATAATTCTAATCGTTAGCACAACCATTTGTAAATCTAAACAAGGAGCATGTTTTTATTTAGAGCATTTAAATCATTATGATATGAATCATTCAAATGTCAACCTCTTTCCTTTCCCTCTTGTGTAACAATGCCTTTCCCTCTTGTGTAACAATTCTAGATACACCCTAAAATATTACACCAAAATTCATTTAATTTATATGGATCACACCCGTTGTGATAATGCTATAGCTCCATGTGGTTGTTTTGTTCAAAACTAGGGAGAATAGTCATATTAAACAAAACCAATAAAATATGAAACAGTAAATCTCAAATTCTAAAGATGTTTTCGACATTTGCTGAATAATTAACTTTTCGTCTTATAAGCTATTCATAGTTTGTAATTTATTTTAATTGATAGTTTGTAATTTATTTTAATGATATTTTATATAATACAACGTTAGTTTTTAATTATACATGTAAATATATTTTTATTTTGTTTTACAGTTGTTATGTAGCTTATCATTTATCAATTAGTTTTTATCAAACACTTTTAATTGAAAAGAAAACATTAAACGAATTAAATAGTATAATTATTTAAGTAACAATTAACAAAATTTGAAATTAATTAAAGAGAAAATTCCATAAAAACCATTGTACCTTCTTTTTTTTTTTTTCTTTTTAACCATCGTAACAATATTTTTCAGTCAGGAGTAAATGATGCAAAATCAGGTCAAGAAAACCCTACGATATTAAAACACTTCTCAAGTCTCATATTCCATTTATTGATGTAAACATCATGAATTGTAAACATCATGAATTTCAAATATTCATTTTTTTTACATCCAGATTAAATGATCATAAAGTTCAAATCAATAAAAAACCAAATGATAAATGAAGATCTCAAATGTGACATATATGATTCATGTCGTATGTTTTTTTATATATAAAAAAAAGGAAATCAAAACAGGCATCTTTTTAAGGCCATATCTTGATTTCTTGAAGCTCAAATTGCTCCTCATGGAATATTCTCTCTCTAATGCCTCTTCATTTCTTGGAAAATATTTGTCACCTTTGGCGATAATCTTGGAAGAAATTTGAACATCTAAAAACCATAAACACAAGATGCTAACATAAATATTTTTTGACAATTTTACCCTCCACAAACATTGACTTAATAAAATCAAGACTAAATGAAAAAAATAGCAATGTACTTCTATTTTTTTTTTTTAGTATTATAGCATCCTATTCTTTTCTTAATAAATTTATTTTGTTATAAAGAAATAATACTTTGAAAAATCTACCCAATTATAACATTAAAATTATCTTTCTATATGGATAATACTCTGCTATAATTGCTAGGTTTTTCAAAGTACAATATTGACATTTGGATGCTATAAAAAACCTTATATTTTGTGTTTTTTCGGATTAAACCTCATATTTATTTTTTGAATGAAAAAGACCTTGTATTTTTTTTTTTGTCATTTTTTCCGAAAAAAACCCTCACCTTTGTATTTTTTTTCCGAAAAAATACCCTCAACCTTCTAAATGCTTCCAAATAAACCCTCAACTTCTTTAGTTTTTCTCAAAAAAACCCTCACATTTTACATTTTTTTTCGAAAATAAAACAACTTTTGTGCATAAAACCCATTTTTTGTATATGGAAAACATTGATACAATTAGGTAAAAGTTTTAAAATTATAAGACTATAATATGAAAAAACAAATAAATGAAAGTACATTGCTATTTTTTGAGTGAAAAACATACCCAAAGCTTCACACATGCATCAAGGATGACAGGAATCAAGCAAACAAATATAACAATGGCAGATTGATCAACATCAAAACCATAATGTTCCACAATTATTTCTAGTAAAGTCTGCCAACCAGATTCTGAATGATACCTGAAATTTTCCAAAAAAAAATATATATTAATCTTTAAGGTTAAAGAAATGAATTTTGACTTTCAAAGGTCAAAATGTTGACTTTTTTACCCGAGAAAAATATCGGTAATAAGTATAATTAAGAATGCCTTCCCAGTGTCTGACACGTTGTTTATTATCTTATACCCTGTAAATTTCAGCAAAGCTACCTACAAATAAAAGAAAAAAATCGTTACTTTTTTTAAGCAAACATTTTAAAAATACACAATCTTAAAGCATTTTCTTTTACAATAAAGGGTTAAATACACATTAATGCAACACCTTTTCATATAAAATATACAACAATTTATTTCCGAACTAAAAAGATTTTATATTTTAACATGTTGTGGTTGCATTGGTCATTTCAATTGCATGAATTGGCAAAAAAGTGAAAACATTGTTGCAAAAATAAGCATTTAACATGTGGCATATAATGAGGTAACTGATTAAGAGTTACATTATTGCATATTTTGTACAAAAAATGTAATTTGGTTGAATTTTTTTGTTCAAAAACCACTTTGGCTGTGTTTGGCGCGACACAGTCTGCTGATAAGCTAGTTTATTTTTCGAGTTTTTTTAAGTTGTTATGTTTGGCAAACCAAAAGGTAGCTTATAAGCTAGCTTTTTAAAAAGCTACTTAGACTAGCTTTTCAGGAGCTTTTTTTTTAAGTTTCCAAATATACTCCTTAATTAATTACAAAAAACATATTCTTCTAAATGTCCTTTTATGTCATTTTATATCTTTCAGCTAGCTTGTCAGCTAGTTTTACCAAACGTTATTTTTTATCAGCTAGTTTTTTAGCCAACAACTAGCTTTTCAGCCAACAGCTAGTTTTTCAGCTAGTACGTCAAACATAACCTTTGTTGTATCATCTGAGAAAAATGTGAAACATTGTTGCATAAATACATTTTTAACCCTCAAAGTAAACTAAGTCTACATTTGACTTTTGAAAGTCAAATTCATTGGTTATAATTTATAAACATCACCATGTACACATCTCCTAATGATTCATTGTACACATAATAGTAGGCTATCATAATAAGACCATTCATATGCATGTAAAGTTGTAAACAATTGAAATGAGGGTCAATTGCAGAAAATAGATACATATTTTACTCTTTTCAATTTTCATTATAGCAATGTACTTGCATTTCTTTACCTATAATAGCAACATACATATATTTTATCATGATAATAGCAACTTACTTGCTTATGTAGTAAATGAAGTGCATTGCTCATATTAGGAAAAAGGAAAAACATGATTATATTACAATAATGTGATTTCTTTTAAAGGAAAAAGGAAAAGAGAAGACACCTGATTTTGATTGAAATACAAAAGAAGAAATAATGATATTCCAAATACCATATCCGACCATATATTAGCAAATGCACTACGGTTTATTAATCTCCATTCATCTCTCAATTCTAATCTGTGACAATAACAAACAAAACAAACATCATTGTGTTAAATTAAAGTTGATTATTGAAAGGGCTAAATGCAAGATTATAGCATCCTACTTTCATTTCTTTCTATTACAATATAACTTATAGCATTGAATACTTTCAATCTTTTTTGTTATTAGGACATTTTACTTTCAAATATATATATATATATATATATATATATATCCAAGTTATAAAGTGAAAATTGCTTAGCAATTGGAGACATAGATACAAGTGAATAGATTCTTTAAGGCATAGTACTTTCAAAGTTTGAAAAATCTACCAAATTATAGCATTGTGCTTTCAACTTTTTTCTTATTAACACATTATAAATTGAAAAATTCATCCAAATATAGCAATGAAAATTTGTTTGTATTTGGATAATATTGCTATAATGAGATTTTCCAACATAAAAAGAAACTAAAGTAGGATGATATATAAACAAATGAATGGAAAAATGTAGAATCATTTAACTTACGCTTTGTGCCTTAACTCTAAATAAAGCTCTTCTTCAGAAATTGGTGGAGATTTCCCAATTTCTACCTCAAATTTGTATCTCTCTTTTTCAACTTTTAACTCTTTAACCATTTCAAGCTTTTGATGCTTTCTTACATCAAGAATCTCTGCTGCAAGTGGTACTGTTTTCACATACCTGTTTAACATATCCACTTAATAATTTTAATCAAGAAATTTTGTAAATTTTGACTACTATAATTAATTTGCTTTTTAGTTGTAGAAAATACATAAAATAGGAGGTTATTGTGTAGCAATAGTTACCTATCAAGAAAAGGCATAAGAACATAATCATGAACCAGAAAATCCAATGCCCATGGTATAATAATCAACACTGCCAAAAACTTAGCCTGAAAGAAGATCGTTATGTTATGGATTTAGAGGTAAATAGTATATAGAATACAAGTTTTTGAGGGAAATGACAAGATTGTCCCTTTAATGTTATCACAAATTCACAATTATGATAAGATGAATAAACTTACTGAATTAACAGAAGCATAGCGAAAAACACGATCTTGATACAATATATCATCATCTTCTCTTCCAAAAACCAAATCCCTAACAGATTCAGCCAAACCTCTTCCAGGGATAATATCGCTTAAATCTTCTTGATCATCTTCAACACGAGGTTCTTGGACCCATGAAGAACCATTACTTCCACCATTTGTCCCATCAAGAAGCCAATCTTCCCACCTCTTTTGCTCTTCATTTTGCACACCTTCTTGCGCTTCCCTCAATTCCACTATCGCTTCAGCTCTCCTTTTCCATGCTTCAAATTTCTCACCCTCGGATACCTCTTCATCGTCGCTAGAATCCTTTCCGAATTCCTCTTCGGCTTCGAGCATTTCATCGTCTTTTAAGCCGAACCAATTGCCATCTTCATCGAAAAAGAATTTCTGCCACCAACTGCGATTTCGGTTGTGTTTTTTCTTTGCGTTGGGGATTAACCTTCTGATTCTCCTCCTTCCGACACCAATTACGTGAACAGGACTATCAAAATATAATGGTTTAAGACTGGTGGATCTTTGATTGGAAAACAACAAGTTGTTATGACAGAAGACCATTGAAGTGCTCATTAAGGAGATGTATACCATAACCCCACATCTTTCAAACTCATATAATGGCGAAGTAAGCTATTTTCTGACTCTATACACGAAATTAAGAGAAACCATTCAAAACCCACAAACGAAATTCCTGTTAATGCTCAATTTTGCATCTATTTGTTATTCGTAAACTGAATGGACGATAACTCCTTGAGAAGTTACCACTGCGGATAAAACCCTAAATGCCCAGAAGAAATGGTGGGTCAAAAACTGAAATGGGTGAAAGAAATGTGTTGTAGAAGAGAATTCAGAATTGTAATGTGAATTTTGATGGGTGTAGCTTATTGGGGTTATTCGTTTTGTGTTTGGCGTTAAGGGTTTATCGGATTACTTTCCTCTCCACTTTCTTCAGCTCGAAAATGCCTGTTTAGAAAAGTATAGGACCAGCAGAAGCCAAGACAGAGTGAGGGGGAGAACGGATAACGGATATCATTCGAGAACAATGAAATGGCCTTTTTGACACGCCAGCTTTGAGTTTGTGATATTTTTCCTGTGTAAACGTATGACATTTCTTTGCCTTATAATTATTATTATTATTATTATTATATATTAAAGTTGTCAAAATTTTTAACAGTAAAGTCGTATTTTTTTGTCAATTTTGGTCCTCCAAGTTACAACATTAACCCTTCATCTTTATGCTTTTGTTCACAAACAACCCTTTCACTTTGGTTTGAATTTTTCATAACCCTCGCCTTTTATTACATATTATTAGTATTTAGTTTTTTGGCAGAAATAGTCCCTCATCATTATTATTATTATTGTTAGACAAAATTACAGGATTGGTCCACCCACCATCTGCCATCATCACCACCACCACCACCGCCAAAATTACATAAATGGTCCATATGGTTTACCCATGGTGACAAATTCAGTCCCTACTACCTGAAAAGACCAAATTACCCTCACATTAACGGACAAAAAGCAACCAACATGCTACTTTACTTTACAAAGCAATACCTTCCGACCCCGACAACACCGGGAAATCTTTTCTAGTTATTATTATTTTTGTATATTCGTAGATTTGAATTTAGGGATAACGAGTATTTTTTTGATTTGTATATATTTGTTGACTAAGTTTTCTTTTTCGTTCGCATTTACCCTTCAACTTTTTTAACTATACACATTTAGTTTTTAATTTTTTTTTTTGTAAAATAAGTCTTTGTTGTTTTTGTACACATTCAGTACTTATGATCATTTTTTTAGATTTTTCTCACGATATCCTACGCGAGATAATCATTAATAAGGTGTGTGGGATTATTCATGCTTATGGTCACCGTCACCGCGACTTCGGCTGTTTGGTTGCTTAGTTCTTGTGGTTTGCTTAGGTCTTGTGTTCTGGACGTCGTGTCTTCTTTATACGATCACAAATTTTAATGATTTTTATATCCATACGTTCGTATTTGAGTCTGCTACAATTTTCCTTTAGATTGCTCCCGTTAAAAAACAATATATTTTTAATTATGATTTTATTAAAAAAAACGTTCATACATACATTCATAAAGAGCGCGTGGATATAAAGATACTAAGTAAAAATATATTACTTTTTAATCGGAGTAATCTAAACGAAAATTGTAGTTGACTCAAATACAAACGCATGAATATAAAGATAGTTAAAATATGTGATCGTATGAAGAAGTTACGACGTTTAGAACACAATACTTTAGCCAAACCACAACTAAGCAACCAAACAAGTGAGGTCGCGATGACAATAACCATGAACAGCTCCAAACACCTTATTAATGATTGTGTCGCATAGGATGACGTAAGAAAACCCTAAAAAAACCGGTCATTAGTACTGAATGTGTACAGAAACAATAATGACTTATTTTGCAACAAAAAAAATATTAAGGACTAAATGTGCAAAAATATTAATGACTAAATCTATACAAAGTGAGAAATATATTACTCTTTTAAGTCATTTTTTCCGGCTTACCTGAAGTAGCCGGTCATAAGGACTAAATGTGTATAGTTAAACAAGTTGAAGGGGTAAATATGGACGAAAAAAAAAAACTTAATGACCAAATGTGTACAAATCAAAAAATATATTACCCTTTTAAGACATTATCACTTGAATTTATCAATATTAATAATTATTATTTGTAGTAAGTTGATTTTGTTTCATTATCGTTTTATTTGCTTTTATTAAGAGTATTTTATACATTTGTGTTTTGAGTAAACTATTAATGAAAATGAAAATAAATAAAACAGAAACAAACTGAAAATAAAATCTTTTTATATGCTAACATTTAATAAAACATACATGAAATTAAAGATTACAAACACAAAGTACATGGACTCATGTTGTTGTAAAGAAAAACAAAGTATAAAGAATAAAGAAGATAATGCAGTTTTAGCGACCAAACTCTATAAAGAAAGGTTGTATAAATATGCATATAGTGGCTGATAGCATAATGTCAGATGAAATTGTAAGAATATTATGGGTTAAATGGATGAGCCAATCTTGATGAAATACAATCTAAAGACTTTCCTAATGATGCAGAAAAAGAGTCAGAAATGATTATTCTTTCTTATTCTCCTGAGAAATTGACCTTCAATATAATTGTTGTGTCATGTCCTCCTTCAAAGCCTATATCGTATGCAAAGGCTATCACGAAGAACCTTGAACTAAACATTCATAAAAATGAAGTTTCAATCAAACGAATTTCACTAAATGTCTTCAAGGAAAATTTAAAGATGGTTTTCCTTCCTCTAAACAATAATCACTTGAAAAGAAATCTTCAAATAGGAAATGTAGAAAGAAAATATACCTAGATTAAGTTGCTTAGATGATTTATCACCAAAAACAGAAGCAAAGGTTGTAGTCCTTTCATTAAGACAAAGGACATTTAGGAAAATCCTCATAAGAAACCAATGATTAGGAATAGTCCAGTGAGTCCTAGGATAGGAATTGAGAACTGCTCAAGTAGCCCTAGAAAGCAACAAGTTATTTTTAATCCAATAGTCAAAGTTGTAGTCCCAAAAACCATTGCCCCAACAGTTGTCATTTCCAAGATCATTGTCTCCAAGACTACACTCCTCACGCTTATGGATCAAATTCCATCACTTCTCATACCATTAAGAACAAACCAAAAATGGTTGAGAATGGTAAACATTGTATGGAGTCCACAAATTCAAGTATGCAGATCAAAATCTTGTTGTTTTTAAAGAGACCTCTAAGAGAAACTAATGGTGTGTGGGGTTAGCCCACACACAATAGCAGTCCGGCATAAAAATAATTATTTACTCGGCCTGCCAAAGCCATTCCAAATGGAAGAGTAGAAGAGAAGGATAGAAAGGACATGATAGAAAAGTAAAACTATTCTCAAGAATCTTGTACAGCTAAGAAGCTGTGGCAAAGAACATAATATATTAATATTATATTAATAGTCTGATACACTATTTAATATAATATTAGATGAAGTCTTCCCTTCCTTGCATATAAATAGAAGCTCCGCACAAACACTCTAGGTAAGTGTTCCTCGCTCATTTCAACCTCACTCTTTCATGGAGACATCTTGGTCTCTGCATAGTCGACTCCATCCCGCTAGCTGAAGTCGACTCTCTTTATACCAACGATCTTACTTGATCGTCGGAGCTTGCTCCCAGGGCACAGTCCCTAGGGAAAGTTTAACGATCTTGTTTCTTGTTGTTACCCAAGTTTTATAGTCGGAATCCAACCACGACGCACACCCGACGGACACATGAGCTAGAGCAACCCCCAAAGAACCGACCACAAAACCAACGTAGAAACAGAAGCCAACACAATCCATTGCTAAGAAAACCTATCATAAAGTAGTTAAGAATATTTCATATAGTTGATAGGTCGGTGAATCATCGCTTACCTTTTGCATCTACCTTGCTAAGCCAAATCCCAAGTAGAAGAAAAGTCCTCCCCGAAGAATTCGAAGAATGTAAGGAAATCATAGTGGAAAACAAAGATGTCTTCTACTCTGGGGACCTTAATCCAGAAGAAATGTATCCGAACTGTAAGTTCCGAAGTTGCACATGCATCCTTTTCAAAGTTAATATTTTAAAAGTAATCTTTTGTCTGCAAAACCATATGCCCTAAGCATACTTTGGAGCCTAAACTAACTGTTTGACTTTACAAGCATTATGCGAGGAGGAACACAACAAAGAATTGTTAATCAATAACACCTTCTCCTTGCACATGACATACATGTTCGGATATATATTGTTGGATTAGGTGTCTAAGCCAATAACTAAATTAGTATAATCTTGAATTATTAGCAAAGTCCTTTTGGGTTGCCATCAAACCTAGTAATTGAATAGGATGACTTTTAGAGAGAGAATGATTTATTGATTTATTATATGATTAATAAATGGCAATAAATGAATTTATTAATATGACATGAAAATAATATATTAATTAGAAATAGTATTATTTAATTAATAATTAATCAAAAATTAAGTAGAATTAATTTTGGGATTAATTAAAAGTGTAGGGACTGTTTGGTTATTTATTGAAAGTTAAAGCAGGAATGCTCTAGAACCCCATGGGATGGGGAGGACGGAAATTGGCTAGGGTAAGCCTAGAATTTTAGTCCATGGGATAAGGATGAGGAAATAAGGCAACTTGATTATTATATTAATTAATCTAGCCATTATCCAAAAACTCTAGCTTTGGCCCCAAGTTCCCTTCAGCTATATAAACACCTCCTTGGCCTCATAATTTCGTCCACTCTCCTTTCCAAGAAGCCAAGGCTGAAATTTTGAGCTCCCCTCTCCTCTCTCTTAAAGCCTCCTTGTTACTAGGGTTGGGTGTGAACCATCAGAGGCACGACACTTGTGGTGCTAGCTTCCAAATCAAAGAAGAAAGGATTCTTGATTGTGTACTACAATAATCAACAAGGTATGTAAACCCTAAACTCTATTTTGATTTTCGAAATTTACCTAGGGTTTTAGGGCTTTTTTCTTCAATCGAATGTTACATCAATAGTGTTATAACTTAGATCTTTAGGTTGCATGTACCCTTAAGTGTTAAGGATTTATTCGCGTTAATACATGTAAGACCCATCAGTGATATCAGAGCGTATGGTTGTCTAACAATTGAATGTACATTGCTTGAACTTAAATAAAAACTCGAATGGAGGAAACAGAATCGACATTCTGTTGCGACACCATGACGTGATGTTCTTCCGCCACGACGTGGTGATCTTCGAATCCGCATATTTTTCCGTTCCGCCGCTACATGGCGATTGTCCGCCACGACGTGGTGGACCCTCTTATTAGCGAAACTTTTTGCTTTGCTTAATTCATAAATTTATTAGGATAACTACTTTAGATAATGTTTTTTAATTGTATATAAAACTGAATAACTATCTTAGTAATTAGATATCCTCATCTTGAATTGTGAATTATCCTTATGTTTTTAATTACATTTAATTATTTGATTAATTAAAAGATAAAGATTAAAAATATAATTGGTTTATGTTAAATTAATTCCTAAATTTCGAAAAATTAATTTAAACCTAGCATTTTGAAAAGTTTTTAAAATACACGTTATATATAATATATTAAAAGTTAATTACTATATGTATAAGATTAAGTCAGTCGGATCGCTAGTATGTCTCATTCACGAAGCTGAACTATAAGGGGGGTATAAGGAAATTTCCTATAAAATGGCGGTTGAATGGATGTCCACTCTTACCTATCACTTCCTTGTTTGGTGGAGGGTCGTTAGTAGAACGGATCTGATAGGGCAAAATAAATTCATTAATAAATATAATGATATAAAAGTAACTAAACCTTTTTATTAAAAATGTCACTTTTAGTTACTTTAGGAAAAATGTGAAAAGTATGCTAATCCAAAAAAATTGCACATTATACTTTATAGTAGTTAGTGGAGCGTGTGTGGTTAACCGACACACTAATAGTGACTATAAAGAACAATAATGGGCATCTCGAAAATTATCATTGATTAATGGAGCGTGTGGTTAACCGACACATTAAAATGAGATGATAAATGACATCAAGAGTGCCAAGCATATTTGTATGGTTATTCACATCTTGTTTGTGATCCTCGGTTTTCCAGTCACAAATAGTAGAGCATAATATGAGATTAAACATGTTATTGATAGATTCAATGAATATCAAAAGATCTAGGAATTCCATAGTTCGAAATTGGTAAATTGATTTTACCTACCTTTATAAATTCGCGATAAAATTACGATATCCCTCTTCTTAGTTGTGAATTGTTATTTTGGATCCTAGCCTTAATCATTTATTATGGGTTAAAATATTAAGGATTATTGTCATCTAACTAAAACTATTTCTTTTTCTTTATAAATGTCTACTCCTAATGCTTCTGCTCCTTCATCGTCTACCCACCATTCTGGTTTCTCCCTACTCTCTATCATGTCCAAGGTGACCTTTGATGGCACCAGCTACAATGATTGGATACACAACATCAAGATGGCTCTTCGATTTGAGGACAAAAAATATGTTCTTGAAGAAACACTTGTTGAGATCGATGAAGCCACTGCTACTCTAGAACAACTAGCCTCTTACAAGAAACACTACGATGATGCAAAAAAAAGTTGCTTACATCATGGTCGCTACAATTTCTCCTTAGTTTCAAAGGTTCTATGAGAACTACTAGCTATATGAGATGAACAATGACCTTGTGGAAAAGTACCACAAGAGAGCTCATCAAGAGAAACATGAAGTGGTCAAGTCCCTCATGGCTTGCAAGATGAAAGAAGGAGAGTCTATGTGCAACCACGTGCAGAGAATGAAAAGATACGTTGAATGCCTTGTTAGGCTCAATGTAAAATTTGATGAGGAGTTGGCCATTGACATGGTCTTGAACTCCTTGCTAAGTTGTTATGAAAAGTTCATATTGGCTTATCATTTGAACAACACAGAAACCACATTGGCCTAACTCTACAACTTGCTACAGACTGTTGAGTCAGGAATGAAGGGAAAGAATGCAGCCCCTTATGTTAATGCTTTTGTTCTCGCCATTGGTAAAGGCAAAGGGAAGAAGAGGAAGGCTAATCCCAAAGCTATCTATAAGAATAAGGCCCAGGCTGGGTTATCTAGCAATGGATCAAAGACAAGGCCCAACTCAGACATTCTAGTTGTTAGTGACCCCAAAGAGGTCACTTGTTACTATTGTAATGACAAGAGCCATTGGAAGAGGAGTTGCCCCAAGTACCTACAAGACCTCAAGGATGGAAAGGTGAAGCCATCGTCATCATGTATATGCACTATTTAAACTAATAACTCACAATCTACTCGTTCTTGGGTCCTTGATACAGGGTATGGTTTTCACATTTTTTCTAATTTGCAAGGACTAAAAGAAAGTGAAGAGGTGGAGCATTGGAGGATGAATCTGGTCATGGGAAATAGGCGATCTTCTCCTATTACCAAGATTGGGACTTATTATCTTGTGCTTAGTAGTGAAGTTAGTTTAGATTTGATTAATTGTTGTTATTCGTCAAAAATGATACGAAACACTATTTCATTTCATGCATTTTTCGGACAAGGTTTTCGTTACTCTTTTAATGATTTGAATGGTTCAATTCTAGTTTATAAAAATGGCATTTTTATATTTGAAGCCTTACCTTGTAATGGTGTGTATGAAACTGTGACTTGTGTTGATAGCTTAGGCAATAGTGTATTTCATATTGATCCGTCTAACGGTTTAGACAAGGCATGTTTGTGGCATCGTCGTCTTGGGCACATTAACAACAAACGCATCGCCCAACTCCAAAAGGATGGAGTGTTGGAATAATTTGACCTAAGACCAAATTATAAATGTGAGTCTTGTCTTTTGGGCAAGATGACAAAATCACCTTTCAGTGGATCTTGTGAAAGAGGTGAAGGTTTGTTGGACCTCATACACACAGATGTGTGTAGACCCTTCAGATCTAACACTAGAGATGCTAATCGATTTTATGTTACATTTACAGATGATTGTAGTAGATATGACTATATTTACTTAATCAAACATAAATCATAAACCTTTGAAAAGTTCAAAGAGTTTAAACATGAAGTCGAGAATCAATTGGATATGAAGATAAAGATGATCTGATTTGATAGAGGAGGAGAGTATCTTAGTATCAAGTTCCACGACTAACTCAAGGAATGTGGAATAGTTTCACAATTAACTCCTCCTAGAATACCACAACTTAATGGTGTGGCTGAGAGGTGCAATCGGACCTTGTTATACATGGTTCGTTCCATGATGAGTCGAGCCACTCTTCCTATTTCCTTCTGGGGGTATGCCTTAGAGACAGCCGGCATATCCTCAATCTTGTCCCTACTAAAAAGGTTGCCAAAACACCTCACGAGATGTGGACAACAAAAGTTCCCTCGTTAGCACATATCAAGGTCTGGGGTTGTGAAGCTTTCACTATACGAGAGACTCATGACAAACTACAAGCCAGAAGTGAGAGATGTATTTTCATTGGCTACCCACAAAAGTCTTTTGGATATTTGTTCGACAAAAATAGTGAAACCGTGGTCTTTATAGCATGAAGAGGAGTCTTTCGCAAGAGAGAGCTCATATGTAAAGAGGACAGTGTGAACACAATTGAGCTTGAAGAGATTCAAAAGTCAACCAATAAAGGAGCCTTAGAAGACACTAGCACCCAACCATAGGAAGAAATTCAGGTTGAGTCAGTTGACAATTCATTACCTCTTCATCATTCTAGTAGAGTTAGCATGTCACCAACGTTCTATGGTTTCCATATAACGTCATATGGTGATACTTTTTTCAATGATCAAACACTGATAAATTTGTATGAGTCAGCTAACTACAAGGAAGCAAAGGCAGGCCCTGAGACTATCAAATGGAAAGAGGTGATAGACAACGAGATCAAGTCCATGTGTGACAACAGAGTTTGGAAGTTTGTTGATCAAGAACCTGGTCGAAAGACAGTCGGTTATAAATGGATCTTCAAGAAGAAGACCGACATGGATGGAAATGTGCACACATTTAAGGCATGACTGGTAGCAAAGGGAATTACTCAAACCCCAGGGATTGACTATGATGACACCATCTCACAAGTGGCTATGATAAAATCTAACCTTCTGATTCTCCTCCTTCCGACACCAATTACGTGAACAGGACTATCAAAATATAATGGTTTAAGACTGGTGGATCTTTGATTGGAAAACAACAAGTTTTTATGACAGAAGACCATTAAAGTGCTCATTAAGGAGATGTATACCATAACCCCACATCTTTCAAACTCATATAATGGCGAAGTAAGCTATTTTTTGACTCTATACACAAAATTAAGAGAAACATTTCAAAACCCATAAATGAAATTCTTATTAATGCTCAAATTTGCATCTATTTGTTATTCGTAAACTGAAGGGACGATAATTCCTTGAGAAGTTACCGATGCGGATAAAACCCTAAATGCCCAGAAGAAATGGTGGGTTGAAAACTAAAATGGGTGAAATGAATGTGTTGTAGAAGAGAATTCAGAATTGTAATGTGGATTTTGATGTGTGTAGCTTAGTGGGGTTATTCGTTTTGTGTTTGGCGTTAAGGGTTTATCGGATTACTTTACTCTCCACTTTCTTCAGCTGGAAAATGCATGTTTAGAAAAGTATAGGACCGGCAGAAGCCAAGACATAGTGAGGGGAAAATGGATAACGGATATCATTCGAGAACAATGAAATGGCCTTTTGACACACCGACTTTGAGTTTGAGATATTTTTCTTGTATAAACGTATGACATTTCTTTGTCTTATAATTATTTGGGATAATGACCTAAAAGAGTAACATATTTTTTTGGTTTGTACATTTTTAGTCACTGGAAGTTTTTTTTTATCTACATTTGCCCGTTAAACTTGTTTCTCTATCCATATCTTACCCTTATGACCGGTTAGTGTGGGTTTAGCCGGTTTCTGGCAGTCTTTTCTTCTCCAATGAGACTCCGAACATGTTCTCCGGTAAGTCTCAGGCCAAAAATCTAAAACAATTTGATTTTTTATTTTTTAGATCAAGAACGGACACATATCCATTCTTCAACTTAATCTATTTAAGAACATACACACACTCATGATGCTCCAATCAATAAATATAGAACAAATATGATGAACTCAAGAGCATAAACACATAAATTGTTTCAGTATGTGACAAAATCAAAGAACTTGGACTGATGAAGAACACAAACTGAAGAAGAACACACATACACAAACATTTGAATCTGTAACAAATGGAAGAAGCCATTCAAGAACCCACTAATCTGGGTTTGTTCTTGTGTTTCATCGTTCTTGGGTGTTCATCTGGAAAAAAAAACTCATATGTGTCCGAATCTGGAACAAATTTGAAAAAGAAAATCAAACCTGTTTTTTTTCCCTTGCTCTCGCTATATATTACATAAACAGGAAGAATAAACAAACCCTAAATTGAACATCTTCTTCCCATAAATTGATGTATATGTTCTTAAACATCTTCATCCCAAATTTCGATTTTGAAAGCATGTTTGAGTTCTTGAAAAGAAATCGATGTGTGTTCTTGAATAAAAATCGATGTGTGTGTAACACCTGTTCCGGGTATTATTTAATTTATCTAATTTTTTTTAGGGTTTTGTGCATTGACTCGGTGAGTTGGGGAGCTCTAACTCGTCGAGTAGAAGTTATTATGAAGACGTGGATTTTAAATCCTACTCGACGAGTCAGAAGACCCCGACTCAACGAGTAGGCGCTGTAAAGGAAAACCCTAATTTTTAGGGTTTTCACCCTATTTAAAGAACATAATCCGCTTCTTGTGGCCTCCCTTACCACCTTATTCGCCAGAGAAAACCCTAGTTGGACCTTGCACCTTCTTGAGTGAGAGGGAGATCTTTTGTGAGCAATTTTGGTGTGGTTGTGAAGGATTTTGGAGCTTGAAGAAGAAGGATCAAGGAGAGAAGAAATAGACCTGACATCTATTTTGTATTGGCCACCATCTTGAGGTATAAAGTCGTTACCTTGATCTCTAGTTGCTTAGATCCCTTTTCTTAGAAGTAAATGGCTATTTTGGTGCAAAATGGGGTCATACTCGGATTTGGACTTATCACAAGGATATGGTTCCAGATCTGGACCTCTCTAGGTCCCCAATGACACAAAGTTTCCTACTTTATCCAACTTAGACCCTTTCCATGCACAAAAACATTGTAGGGAGCTTAGTTTTGATGTTTTAGCCTTGTGAGGCCTTGCATTCACGTAAAGTTTGCAACTTTACGTGGTAACTACACTAGGGGAGGGTGGATCAGAAGTTTGGGACCTTAGATCCCACTGAAAAGGGCTGAACACAAAAGGGACTGAAGGAACTCATCGAGTCCCTTAGTTGACTCGACGAGTCAGGTAGGGTTTACCCGTTTTTGAGATTCTGAATGAGTGCGGTGGAGGATTAGGGTTTTGGGACTGCATGAACTTTTAGTTTTTTGGACATTTGATGAACTCAACGAGTCACTTAAGTGACTCGGCGAGTTGAAATGGATTCAATGGATTGGACTCGGGAGGAACTCGACAAGTTGCTAGGATGCACTCGACGAGTTGAGCTCAACATTGATTGTTGACCTTGACTTTGACCATAGTTTACCAGGGTTGACTTTGAGGGTATTTATGGTATTTCGGGTTTGTGACAAGCTAATCTCATGATGATTATAGGCAGTTGAGTTGGAGCAGTACGTGGGATTATCCGATCTTAGCTTGTCAGTTCAGCATTCGAGAGGTGAGTCTTCTCACCATACCAATAGGTCTAAGGCACCAAGGCCGGCCCATTTTATGATATGTGGATTGTCGATTGACTATGCATTATGTTAGTATGATATTTGTATGGAAGACCCTGGGGGGTTCCCGTGACATTTTGTATCAGACCTTGGAGGGTTTCCATGTCATCCTAGTATATATTTGCATGTTTAGTTTGTATTGTATTTGCTTGGTAGAGAAGACCATGCGGGGGTTCCTTTGGCAGGAAGACCATGTGGGGGTTCCCATGGCAGGTATTTAAGACCACGTGGGGGTTCCAGTGGCACTAGGTGTAAGACCCTGGAGGGTTTCCATGGCTTCCTTATATGTTATATGCATGGCTTGTGTGATATATGTAGCTTTTATAGCTAATATGATATGTGTTATGTGGATTGTGTGTGGGGTATGCTCTTGGGAACTCACTTAGCATTAGCTTACAGTTTGTGGAATTGTTTAAGGTACATCTGAGCCCAAGGGCAATGACAAGGCTTGATGGTGCGGCGTGCACTATCTCAAGCGTTATTATGCGACACTCTGTGTAACACCCCGTTTATTTAGTGGATAAATAAATAAAGTAATGAACGAATAGTAGCCCTAAAATAAATAATTAAATATCAAAGGTGGGTCTCGAAGAGCTAATTGTCACAATTTTAGAAGTCGGGGGTTAAAAGTGTAAGTTTCGGATTGGTTTCGTAAATAATTATGAAGACAATGACTATTGGGTAATTATTGGGACTTAATATGAAAAGATGTTGGAAGCTAAGGGATAAATGGTAAATTTCGGACTCAATCTGTAAAGAGTTTTGAAGGCAGGGGTTAAAAGGGTAAGTTGTAGGTTTGTTTTGAAAGAAATTGGAGAAGGAAGGGCCATTTATGTCATTATGGGTTGAAGTTGTATGAGAGTCGGGTATATAACCCTTTCATTCCCGTCAAACCCTAACCCTAAATGCTCTAAAATTCAGCCGCCATCTCTCCCTTTTCATCCTCCGGCCGCCACCCCTTGCATGCTAAAGCTGTAACGCGATCGTCAACCGCCGACGATAGCAACCACCAGAAGTCGTCGCTCTTCTCCTTCTCCGTTTATCTCTTGGTGCTAAGTCGCTGTTGTGACCCCCACAACGAACGAGGCCGATACCACGACTGTTGTGATGTTCTAAGCCGCCTTCCTTCATTCTTCTTCTTCTTCTTCTGTTCGTTGGTGGCACGCAATGACCACCAAGGGGCCACTGTCGTAACTCATGTCGTCTGATGCACTCCGATGTCGCCGACTGTGGCCGCTATTGCCCCCTGCTGGTCGTAGTGCCATTGTTGCTGCCAAAGTTGGATTGTTCTAACGGGATGGTGGCAGTGTTCGTGGTTCGTGATACGGACGCTCGTGTGTGTGGGTTTATAGTCGAGTAAAAGCCATGAAGAACCACCATGGCAGCCGGTCATGGTGGTAGCCGCCGAAGACGAAGTTGTTGCCGCAGTTAGCCGCCATATTGTGTCGCCATCGCCGTCGTATGCCACCAGGTGGGTGGCTGGACTCGTTTTCAAACAGAAGAGCGGGTGTGTGTGGTTATCTTGGCCGGATTTCATGAGAAGAGCCACCACCACCACCGTGAGGTGGTGGCTAGCACCTCCGACCACCACCTGCTGCCACACTGCGGCTGTGTGTGTGTGTTTGTCATTTATGAGTGTGTGTGTGTAGCTTAGTGTGAGTTGTGTGTGTTTGGACATCGTGTTGTAACATTGTAATTGATCGGAATAGTAAGAAATCTCAAAAACACCACCGTGAGGTGGTGGCTGCCGCCACCGGCCGCCGTGTCGAGTGGCGGTGTGCCTCGTTTGTATTGTGACTCGTTTGGGATGTTTGGACAAGGGACTAAAACCCTAATGGGCCTAATAAACCCTAGCGGGCCCAATGAAACCCTAATGGGCCCAATGAAGCCCAAATTGACATAAAAGCCCAAACATGTGACTAATGGGCTAGTATTGGGTTGGAAAACCCTAATGTCATGAAACCCTAATTTTGGGATTGATCGGGACCGCTCGAGAATTAATTAATAAACTTAAGATATTAATTAATATACATTTGCAAATTAACCTAAGGCAATATTGGACTTAATGGATTAAGTCCTTAATGGATTAAGTACTTAATGGGTTAAGTAGGAACACTTAACCCTAATCGTCATTTCATGTGAAAACCCTAATTTCACTTGGGCCTTGAGTTAGGCCTTTCTTTTGGGCTTTGGTGATTGGACTACTAATGGGCTTTCCAAGAATAAGTAAATGGACTAAATAATTCTATGGCTTTACAGTAAGGCCCGTATGTGTGGGTTTGGGCTCAATTTGGAAAATTGGGCCGTAGATGGGCCATAATTGGGCCTTTATGATTATGTGATATTGGGCCATGGGAATACCAAGAGTTTGGACTAGAATAATTGAATGGTCCTTAAGGAGAGACCATGTAGAGGTCTGGGCCCAATTTGGAAAATTGGGACATATGTTGGGCTTTGGCCAATTACTTGGCTTTTGGGTCTTTGGAGTGTGAGTTGGACCTTGGGCTTGGAACCCAATTATTAATTGGGTATTGTTTGATGTTGACAGTTCGGGAATCTGTCAACCAACAGCTGGCGTTTTATCTACGGGACTTCACCAGT
This sequence comes from Lactuca virosa, assembly GCF_052849685.1. Taxonomy (NCBI): domain Eukaryota; kingdom Viridiplantae; phylum Streptophyta; class Magnoliopsida; order Asterales; family Asteraceae; genus Lactuca; species Lactuca virosa. Next base: position 121,520,336 of record NC_136432.1, on the reverse strand, counting down.
GCCAGGTGAGTCTTCTCACCATACCAATGAGTCTAAGGCACCAAGGCCGGCCCATTTTATGTTATGTGTTACGCTAGCTGTAGTAGAGATATGTGGTATGATAGTTAGCTTTATGCTAAGTGGTATGCTAGTGATTATATGTTATGTGTTTTGCTAGTTGTCTTTGTGATACTTGCATGGAAGACCCCGAGGGGAGCCCGTACCATTGGATGTAAGACCATGTGGGGTAGCCCATGGCAGTCCTAGGTAAAGACCATGTGGGGTAGCCCATGACATTGGATGTAAGACCATGTGGGGTAGCCCATGGCAGTCCTAGGTAAATACCATGTGGAGTAGCCCATGACATTGGAAGTAAGACCATGTGGGGTAGCCCATGGCTTTCCTAGGTTTTATGTATGCATGGCTTATGTGACATATGTAGCTTTTATAGCTAGTATGGTATGTGTTATGTGGATTGTGTGTGGGGTATGCTCCGGGGGGACTCACTAAGCTTTGTGCTTACGGTTTACAGTTTTGGTTTCAGGTATCATCGATTTGGAAACGAAGCGCTCGGATTGATCACAGTGCACACACCTATGATTTCCGCAATGATTGATTTTGGGATGAACTCTGACAAATGTTTTACTTAATGATGACTTGAGGTGTTTGAAATAAATGGTATCAGTGTTTTAGCTATATTAAAAATAAAAAATTTACCCTTGATTTTTGGGACGTTACAAGTTGGTATCAGAGCCTTGGTTTGAGGGATTCAGACATACTTTCGGGTGTGCCTGAACTCAAACTGAGGATCTGTAAAGTTTTCAAAAGAAAATTGTTTTAAGTAAAGAATTTATAAGACGAGAAATGGTGTGGTGCCTGCAATCAGCCGAGCTCAAGTAAGTTTCCCAGAATACCCACTTATGTTGTCTGTTATGACTTGGTTTATGAATCTGTGAATTGCATGCTAGTTAGGGCTAGGGAAGATGCACGTGTATGTTGTATGATCTGGTAGACTTGCATGCTAGTGCTGAGTAGTCAGCAATAGGTTGGCCTGATATGTGATGCTTGTAGTCGCGAGAATATTGGATGCCATGCTGGACTGAGAATGATAATTGGTATTTGTAACTGCTATGTGTATGCTTTTAAAATTATATACGGTTAGGATCTTATAGCCTTAGAATAATTGATTTGGCCTTATTTCCTATTCCTTGTTTGGTTGTGGTCCTAGGGTAGAGTCTATTATTCGACAGTCTTTTAGATCCTGTTCTATGTATAATTTGCATGCATAAGGCAGCCGACAGTGAGGATGGATGGATGTGGACAGCGCGAGTCGTGACATGTGGGCGAAATGTTCTAGGATAGTTCTTTAGATCGGAGTGCTACTGCACGAATGCTGCTTGCTTTGTGCTTTGTTGAACTCTTGAGTGATGGGAGTCAGATACTAAGTGGATATGACGATATCCAGGAGGTGGATGGCTGGCATCATGGGGAGTTCCTCAGCAGCTGATGGCAGGGCGAGGTTGGGAACCTAGGAAAGCCTAGGATATGCTCCAGTGAGTTAGTTGGGGAGGTTCAGTGAGGTTGGAAGCCTAGGGGGAGCCAAGGAGGTCCTTCAGTGAATATTGTGTTGTTGTTTAGCGGATATTTGGTGCATCAATGAGGTAGGTGACTTAGAGGATTCGGAAGGATTGCTGAGGAAAGTATGGATAGGTGTGGAAGGTAGTATGGGACCGTACTACTGAAATCACAGGATCCATACTCGAATCAGTGAGAGTCTTGGATAATTTGAGAAGCTGATAGAAAGGGGAATCCTTGGTTATATTCTGATAGTGGGAATAGCTGCTTTGCCAGATGAGGATGAGCACACATGAGGGAGGACCAGGGTTTGGTCTCGGCACCGGTGGGGAGCCAGATAGCGGGAGGACTGTCAGGATTTTGAGATCGCTGTGGATCTCTCGTATCGGACGACACGGATTGATTGTGCGTTCTATTGCACTTTTGGGATTGGAGACTATGTCTTGGGGATAGTTAGTAGCTCGGTGTAGAGCAGAGGTTGTTTCAGCTACTGCAGTTCAGCCGTTGACGATTGAGCTGGTGAGTGGGTTAGGGTGCGAGACCGTGAATGACATGATTTCTAAAGCTCGAGAGCAGTGATTGATTTGAAGCACATTGGGGAGAGGGGATCAGATCAGGCACATACCTTGGAGGGCCTCAGGAAGAGATCCAAGAGTTCGAGTCAGTTTTGAGAGGCTAGCACGTCCGAATTTAGTGCGGTACTTGCAGGAAACTGCACGAGGGAGTTCTCGTTTCGAGGGTTTTAGTAAAGTGTATCTCTGGGTCTGTTGCCCTGCTTGTGATTGGATTATGCCTTCACACATTTGTCATATGCCATTTGCATACCGTGAGTTACGGGGTGATTAGTGAAGGTCGTTTCTTTCATTGCTGGTTTGGAACGTTCGATGTTATCTGGGTCTATGGTCGAGATCGGTTCAGGGACATGATGCGGAAGGTCTGCGGACAGGATTGGTGACTCAGCCATGGTGCTCGAGTCTGCTTTTGGAAGCGCTAGGGGAAGTGGTTTACTGTAGAGGCTTTGGTATGGGCATCGGGTATTTGGACTTCAAGATATAGATGGGGCATCATTTTAAGGCGTCTGAGATTATAAGCCTCGCTGGGATTCGGGAATTGTTTGTCTGATCTTTAGGAGCTGCGTGGTCCCTGGGGGGTTTGGGCCTATAGCACTCGCACAGACAATAAGCAGGTTGTCAGCAGTTGGTTATTAATGAGTGAGAAGGATCGGTAATCCTTCAAATCTCATGTATTGCGAAGACTTAGTCGAATCTAAGTGGGGGGAGAATCACGCAGGTATTCAGGACAGGGACAGGTATGAGACCGGGATGGACTTCTCGAGGAAAAGGCGGCCCAAGTGGCTACTTGGTTTGAGGGTGGTGCGAGTTTGGAGTTCGGTAGAACTCCCCAGCGTGTGAACCGCGTCTTTCTTGGGGGCTTGATAGCAGAATTTGGGGAAGCATGTTGGGGCTCCAGTCATGGATAGAGTTCAGTTTGGGTGTTCAGTGGAGTGCGTGCTCGACTCTGTATGCGTTTTGAATCAATAGATTAGGGGCAAGGTATTGGGCTACGGTTGTGTTAGGATGAGGGTGTTGTAAGACTACGGGGGAGCCGTAGCATTCACTAATGTTCAGTTGGTATGGAAATGTTGTAAGACTACGGGGGAGCCGTAGCATTCACTAATGGTCAGTTGGTATGGAAGTGTTGTAAGACTACGGGGGCGCCGTAGCATTCACTAATGGACAGTTGGTATGGGAGTGTTGTAATTCTGCGGGTGTAGCCGTAGCATTCACGAGGTTAGCAGATAGTACTTTAGTGATGTAAGTCTATGGGTGTAGCCGCAGCCTTCACTTGGTTGGTAGGTGGCATGAGCGCGTTGTTAGGACGCAGAAGGAACAGTAGTACCCACCAGTTCGGGTGTAGCAGTGAGGATATAGAAATCCACGGATAGGATTTCGAAATTACCCAGACGGATTAGACCTGGTTAAGCCAGTGATAAGACTGTAGGAGCACCATACGGCTACGAGAGCAAGGAAGCAGTGGACTGCTTAAGGTCGTTCGTGACATAAGGCTACCACTGGTCAGGTAGCAATCACTTTTAGTCTTGGATTTGATGATGACAGGATTTGACGCATGGAACCGATTGGTTAGATCAGAAAGTTTTTGGATTCGCAGTAGCATGCTAACTAGTGGCAACTAGTTCCAAATAAGGATTTCATTCAGAAGTCGTGTGAGTCGACTAAGTAGAGAGTCCTTTGGCTCCGCAGCCGGGCCGGAACCCGGTATTTCAGATGGTTGATGAACGAATTGAGACAAGGGAGGTCTCGTTAGATTTTGGAAAGCAGCCATGTGGCAACATACTGCTTCAGGCAGTTCAGTGTTCGGGAAATTTCAGCGTTTGGGCAGTATTAGTATTTGTGTTTTAGGTTGCAAGTTCGGACGGAATAACAGATTGTTTGGGTTATGCTAAATGACCTGCATGGATAATTGGGTCTGTGATTTCAGTTTTCTAGTGGGAACCACAGGTTATCAGAAGTTGAGTAGTTAGTTGAGGGATAAACAGACTAGATTCAACGATAATGATTTAGTATGAGTGGTCTGTCAGGGATTCAGACCCTCTCGAGATAGCAGATTTCAGACGAAGTAGATGTGATCTTGTCGCGAGGAATTCATTTACCGGCGGATTTTAGGGCTTTGCGAAGGTTGGTCACGGTTATCCTGGAAAGGCTAGGGTGTGTCAGGATGGTGACCATGTTACTTGAATAGTTGGGCGTGTAGGAGTGGTAAGGAATGATTTCGATGACGAAATCTAATTTAAGTGGGGGAGAGTTGTAACACCCCGTTTATTTAGTGGATAAATAAATAAAGTAATGAACGAATAGTAGCCCTAAAATAAATAATTAAATATCAAAGGTGGGTCTCGAAGAGATAATTGTCACAATTTTAGAAGTCGGGGGTTAAATGTTTAAGTTTCGGATTGGTTTCGTGGATAATTATGAAGACAAGGACTATTGGGTAATTATTGGGACTTAATATGAAAACATGTTGGAAGCTAAGGGCTAAATGGTAAATTTCGGACTCAATCTGTAAAGAGTTTTGAAGGCAGGGGTTAAAAGGGTAAATTGTAGGTTTGTTTTAAAAGAAATTGGAGAAGGAAGGTCCATTTATGTCATTATGGGTTGAAGTTGTATGAGAGTCGGGTATATAACCCTTTCATTCCCGTCAAACCCTAACCCTAAATGCTCTAAAATTCAGCCGCCATCTCTCCCTTTTCATCCTCCGGCCGCCGCCCCTTGCATGCTGAAGCTGTAACGCGATCGTCAACCGCCGACGACAGCAACCACCAGAAGCCATCGCTCTTCTCCTTCTCCGTTTATGTCTTGGTGCTAAGTCGTTGTTGTGACCCCGACAACGAACGAGGTTGATACCACGACTGTTGTGATGTTCTAAGTCGCCTTCCTTCATTCTTTTTCTTCTTCTGTTCGCCGGTGGCACGCAATGACCACCAAGGGGCCACTGCCGTAACTCCTGCCGTCTGATGCTCTCCGATGTCGCCGACTGTGGCCGCAATTGCCCGCTGCTGGTCATAGTGCCATTGTTGTTTCCGTCGCTGGATTGTTCTAACGGGATGGTGGCAGTGTTCGTGGTTCGTGATACGGACGCTCGTGTGTGTGGGTTTTCAGTCGATTAAAAGCCATGAAAACCACCATGGTAGCCGACCATGAAACCCTAATTTTGGGATTGATCGGGACCGCTCGAGAATTAATTAATAAACTTAAGATATTAATTAATATACATTTGCAAATTAACCTAAGGCAATATTGGACTTAATGGATTAAGTCCTTAATGGATTAAGTACTTAATGGGTTAAGTAGGAACACTTAACCCTAATCGTCATTTCATGTGAAAACCCTAATTTTACTTGGGCCTTGAGTTGGGCCTTTCTTTTGGGCTTTGGTGATTGGACTACTAATGGGCTTTCCAAGAATAAGTAAATGGACTAAATAATTCTATGGCTTTAGGGTAAGGCCCGTATGTGTGGGTTTGGGCTCAATTTGGAAAATTGGGCCGTAGATGGGCCATAATTGGGCCTTTATGATTATGTGATATTGGGCCATGGGAATACCAAGAGTTTGGACTAGAATAATTGAATGGTCCTTAAGGAGAGACCATGTAGAGGTCTGGGCCCGATTTGGAAAATTGGGCCATATTTTGGGCTTTGGTCCATTACTTGGCTTTTGGGTCTTTGGAGTGTGAGTTGGACCTTGGGCTTGGAACCCAATTATTAATTGGGTATTGTTTGATGTTGACAGTTCGGGAATCTGTCAACCAACAGCTGGAGTTTTATCTGCGGGACTTCAGCAGTGCCAGGTGAGTCTTCTCACCATACCAATGAGTCTAAGGCACCAAGGCCGGCCCATTTTATGTTATGTGTTACGCTAGCTGTAGTAGAGATATGTGGTATGATAGTTAGCTTTATGCTAAGTGGTATGCTAGTGATTATATGCTATGTGTTATGCTAGTTGTCTTTGTGATACTTGCATGGAAGACCCCGGGGGGAGCCCGTGCCATTGGATGTAAGACCATGTGGGGTAGCCCATGGCAGTCCTAGGTAAAGACCATGTGGGGTAGCCCATGACATTGGATGTAAGACCATGTGGGGTAGCCCATGGCAGTCCTAGGTAAATACCATGTGGAGTAGCCCATGACATTGGAAGTAAGACCATGTGGGGTAGCCCATGGCTTTCCTAGGTTTTATGTGTGCATGGCTTATGTGACATATGTAGCTTTTATAGCTAGTATGGTATGTGTTATGTGGATTGTGTGTGGGGTATGCTCCGGGGGACTCACTAAGCTTTGTGCTTACGGTTTACAGTTTTGGTTTCAGGTATCATCGATTTGGAAACGAAGCGCTCGGATTGATCGCAGTGCACACACCTATGATTTCCGCAATGATTGATTTTGGGATGAACTCTGACAAATGTTTTACTTAATGATGACTTGAGGTGTTTGAAATAAATGGTATCAGTGTTTTAGCTATATTACAAATAAAAATTTTACACTTGATTTTTGGGTCGTTACACTCTGATGTTTTGAAATAAAATTGGTGTTGTTACGAGTTTGAAAACAATTGTATTTGGGATTTCATGAATTGTGGAAAGTATTTTGGTTAATCAAAAATGAAAATTTTCTTTTGAAAATTTGGGTTGTTACAAGTTGGTATCAGAGCCTTTGGTTTGAGGGATTCGGGCATACTCTCGGGTGTGTCAGGACTCAAACCAAGGAAATGGTAAAATTGTTTTAAAAAAAAAGCTAAAACTTTTAAAGAATGGAAAAGATGAGAGTGCAACGTGCGTGATCGGCGGAGTCAAGTAAGTAGTTTCCCAATATGATTAGCCTTGTTATACTGATATTTTTCAATATTTGTAGGAGCTTGCTTCAACAATTGTAGGAGCTTTCTTCTAACGAGACCTCCCTTGTTATACTGATATTTTTCAATATGATTATCCGATCATTGGTGGGGATGCTAAGTCAACAATTGTAGGAGCTTGCTTCATTGTTGGATAATTTCAATATTTTTAATGGTGGAGATGAGTGGAGATGCATGGAATCTTGATGGTTCAGATACTTTTATGGTTAAAAGCACTCGACTTTTTGTAGATAAGATGAGCCTTCCTGATAGGGATATGCAAACAAGGTGGTCTATATTTGTTCCGAAAAGAAGTTATTATTTTATTTTGGTGGGTGTTACTTGATAGGATTCCAACCAGATGGAACTTAAGTAGGAAATGAATGGAATTAACTTTTCTTCTTTGTCTGATTTGTTTAAAGCTCTGGAAGAAGTTAATCATGTTTTTAAGGTCTTTTGAAGTGGTGTATCAAGTGTGGGCTATGGTTATTAAATGGACCGATGTTGATCCCCCATATAGCAATTCAATGCTCTATCTCTTTGGTTAGATTGATGATATCAGGTATACAGGTGTCCAAAGATGTGCTCTAGAATAAATTATCTTCATTGGCTTGTGGGTGTTATAGAGATTTCTAAATGAGGTTGTGTTTGCCGGCGAACCTACCCTTCATGATGTTATTTTTGATAGTATTATTGATTGTTCTTTTTTTTTTTTGGTTTAGTAGTATACATAAAAAGGCAAAGGCTTACTGGAGTAATTGGCTCAAAAATCCCTTTTTTTTGTCTTTTTTGTCTTATCTATGTAATTGTTTTTGCTAGCGTCTTGCTAGTCTCATGAATAACTTTAGTCGTTTGAAATAAAAGTTTAAGATGAACTAATTATATGAATTGGTCAGCAAGTTGAGGATAAGGTTTGTTGTCAGGCCAAATGAAAATCCTATTCGCTCCAGTATGTCAATATACGATTTTCTTTTTAGTACATGTACATTGACACTTGCTCCTTCTTACAACTTACATTGCATCAAGGTTTTGATTGTATCAAATCGCTCATGTATGGGTTGCTCTTGTAACGTTTTATTGAGCTTATTAGCCATGTTGAACACCCCAAGGGTATCCAAGTTCTTTTGGAGCTCCTGGACTATGGTCGCCAACATTGGACATACCACCTCATATGAATCATTTAAACGTTTTCCATGTTCGTATTTACTAGCCCTAATATCATTAGTTGGAGGAGCCTCGTGAAGAGCTTCATCTAAGGCACATTCTTTCTTTTTGTATGAGAGAGTTATTCTCAACATGAATCTAGTCAAGATAGTTTGCCCCTACTAGCTTATCCTTTGAGAGGATTTGTAGTAATGAGAAGTTTATAGATGAGTTTGGTTTTGGACACATCTATCAAAATAAAAGTTTAGTTAGTTTGAATAATTCTTAAAAAATAATTACACAATTAAAACTTTTAATTAAGGTTAGGACTCATATTTCTATGAGAAGGTATGTCATAGTCACACCAAGAAGCTAGTTTAGGTAGATAATATTATTTTTCAATTTCGATCTCTATTAAATTCCCAGAGCTTTTAGAATTCAATGACTTTTAGATGACATGTTTAATCTCTTCCATGCTTATCTTTGCTTATGACACATATGTCGTGGATCACAACCATGTATGGTAAATCAACCATATAAAAACCATGTAACACCTGACTCAAGAGTCTCGAGTTATCGTGAGTATCACATCATTTTGGCTAAGGTATGACCGACTTGTTGGCTATCACACTTTTCACGTCAAAAGGCTATTAGTTAAATGTGTATTTTTTTCATGGGTAGCATGAAATTTATATTTTTTAAATGGATTTTTGTGTTTATTTAGCTAAAACATTTTAACTTTTCTTTTGTCAAATGATCATTTTTAAACATTCAAAATTCAGCTTTTATAAAACATTTTATAATTGCCAATATTTTTTCACAAATTTGTTTGTTAACTTTTAACGATTTTTTTATGTGTTTCAAATTTTATTTTAATCAATCATGCAACAAAGGAAAATAAACACAACAAATATGCAAACAATAATGGTAACATCTACTTCAATCATATGTGCTTTTCTCATGAGCCAACACGTGAAAATTTTCACATGGTTATTTCTAAAACTTTTATTTTTTAAAAGCTACTTGAAGTGAATTTTGGATTTAAAGCTTTTAGCTAAAAACATAAGTTCATACGGTCGAATGTTTTTTGTCCGAGTTTTTTCTTAAAACTATTTTTTTAACGGCAGTGTTAGTGCTTAGAAATTTGTATCACGGAATCGTCAACGATTGAGATAAAACTCAAGACCTCCAATCTAAGAGGTACTACCAAGTGGGTTAGTACAACGTTGACTCTTAAAACTATTTTAGTTTGAAACTTTCAAAAACTGCATGCCAAACACTTCCTACATCTTTTACAAGTTAAAAAAAATGAGAAAAACAAGTCGAGATTCTAAAAAATAATTGAGCTTCTAAATTTCTATGTTTAACGCACAACTTCACAAAACGGGCTTTCAGAAATCTTTCCGATTAGTATTTAGAGACTACAGTTACTTTAAAGAATAAGTGTTTTATAAAAAAAATATGGCAATACTCAAATGCAACCAAGAGGCAAACCTTTACAGGGCTATGTCCAAAACAATGGGCCACTTGCTTGTCCAAAACTCCAAACCAATTTGACCCACTATTTTTTTTTTTAAACTCCACATTTAAACTTTTTCTTCCATTTAGTCGGACTTTTAATTTAGTTTACATTTGTGCATGTTGCAAAATGCATATTCCTTCGTTTTGATTCGTTTTGATGATAATCTATGTTTTATAATCAAATATTCTTATAATTATGATCCTGTTGCATACGTGTACACGCCATTCCAATTGTTGTCAATGCCTTTTATGAGTATATTATAATGTTAAAAACATAAAGTTTTTGTCACGTTGCTTATGAGAAATTGTATTCTAGTTCGCAAAAAAGATGTTACAAAGGCTATTTTTTAAAAGTTGAGTAGAGCAAATTTTTTTCTTCTAAAGTAAGCATAGATTAAGGTGCCGCTTGTTTTTCGAAACAAAAATGTCTGAAGTCTGCGGACCACCTCTGCAACCCTCTGTAGTAGAAGAGGGAGACCAAACGGCTGCAAAATACAATAAAAATTTTGTTTGTTTTTTAACCTCTGCAGACTGCTGCAATAAGTTAAAGGTGTGAAGATATTTAAAGCAGAGGGTCAAGTGTTGCGTCACGCAACACACGCGTAACAGTTTTTAAATCGGAAGCCTTCTGAAAAACAAACAGCTGCAAAGGGCCGTGTGTTGCGCGGGGCAGCAATAAGTGGTCAGAATTGGTTTTTTTTTTAAAAACAAACAGCACCTAATTGTCTCAACTAATTATATATATATATATATATATATATATATATATATATATATATATTATGGAAATTGTTTCTTATGAATAGTGAACTTCCACAATTTTTGTCTATTTTAGTCCCTGGACTTTATGTTGTTTTTTTGGCAGAATTGGTCCCTATACTTTGGCAACTTTGGTCCTCATTTTTTAGCCATTTTGACACTTTTGGTTATTATATATATATATATATATATATATATATATATATATATATATATATATATATATATATATTATGGAAATTGTTTCTTATGAATAGTGAACTTCCACAATTTTTGTCTATTTTAGTCCCTGGACTTTATGTTGTTTTTTTGGCAGAATTGGTCCATGTACTTTGGCAACTTTGGTCCTCATTTTTTTAGCCATTTTGACACTTTTAGTTATTATATATATATATATATATATATATATATATATATATATATATATATATATATATATATATATATATATATATATATATATATTATGGAAATTGTTTCTTATGAATAGTGAACTTCCACAATTTTTGTCTATTTTAGTCCCTGGACTTTATGTTGTTTTCCCTGTATTTTGCCAACTTTGGCCCTCATTTTTTAGCCATTTTGACACTTTTGGTTATTTTATATATATATATATATATATATTATGGAAATTGTTTCTTATGAATAGTGAACTTCCACAATTTTTGTGTATTTTAGTCCCTGAACTTTATGTTGTTTTTTTGACAGAATTGGTCCCTGTACTTTGGCAACTTTGCTCCTCATTTTTTAGCCATTTTGACACTTTTGGTTATTGTAATCGATATTTTTACATTTTTTAGGAACCTTTTAATAATTAAAGTTTGACCACAAAACTTTAACGGTTTGACAACTTTGATCACTTTTCTATTTAGGAACCTTTTGATATTTAAAGTTTGGCCACAAAACTTTAACGGTTTGACAACTTTGATCCTCATTTTTTAGCCATTTTCACACTTTTTGTCATTGTAATCGATATTTTTACATTTTTTAGGAACCTTTTAATATTTAAAGTTTGGCCACAAAACTTTAACGGTTTGACAACTTTGATCCCTTTTCTAGTTAGGAACCTTTTAACGGGTTGACAACTTTGGTCCTCATTTTTTAGCCATTTTGACACTTTTGGTCCTTATAATCGATATTTTTAAATTTTTTAGGAACCTTTTAATATTTAAAGTTTGGCAACAAAACTTTATCGGTTCGACAACTTTGATCCCTTTTCTGAAAACTTGTTAATTACTACCGCTTTAATTCTTTAGCCATTTTGACACTTCTGGTCCTTGCAGTCAAAACTTTTACATTTTTTCATAAAAACATGAACAAAACGGTCCGGGGCAAAGCCCGGGCTTGTCATCCTTGCACTTTCTACGTCTGTCATATTTATCGATTCGGAAACAACATTGAAAGCTTATGGCCCCCGCGTAGCGGAGGTAACCTTTCTAGTTTATATAAAGAACTATTAATGTGTGATAATTGGCATACAAATGCTTCCAAGATCTCTTCTTGACCAGACATTTTTTTTTGTTTTGATAGCCTTTCAACTGAAAGTTTTTAAAAATGGTTATACCTACGTCCCAAGACATCTCAGAAAGCTTTGATGACCACTCATTCGGTTGGAAATTTTAGATAACTCCTAAGATAGGAGGGTTAAAAAAAAATCATGTTCTGAAATTTCGAACTTCCTTTTACGGAATAAATAGTTTGAAAATCATAATTGAGTTTGAAATGTTCTAAATAACAATTTTCGAAATAACCTTATGTCATATTTTAGTTTATTGGAATTTTACTGGATTCGAAAATCGAAATAGATTCGAAAAACCAAAAAACATATTTTTTTGAAGATGCTTTATGATTTCGAATAAAATATCCCTTTTTAGAAAATTAAATTTTTGAACCCAATTCAAAAATTCATATTGAACTTCGAAAAAGGTGATTTTCAAACCAATTTTGTTTTAGAAGTAAATTTTGAAAATGGTTGATCAATGTTATTTTTGAAATTCGTAGTTTTTTTAACGGCAAATCTATTTTACTCATAAACTACTAATAAATCAACATATGTCTCCGACGTGATTTGAGCCCTCGACCTAAAAAAACATAAGATACCGCTGGGCTAGAAGTTCTTTAATGAGATTGATAGTTTTATAAGATAGATTTTAATTATATGGTTAATGGGGGTAATAAAATTAATCTCATAGTTTTATAAGAGGGGTTTTAATAATATGGTTAATTTTTTTGGAAACGACGAATATTATTGAAAAACTCAACCCTCGACTAGCAAGTAACTAGCGAGGGGAGGAGGAAACCAACGAAAGAGCGTACATAATAAGAAGAACAACAGGAAAGAAAATACAATGCTATGGAGCATGGAAAGGGGAGGGCTTCCACTCTTCCCATTTACAAAAATCGCCAATTCCCCTACATTTAAACTAAAAAAAAAACCAAAGATTTTACTTTTTCAGCACCTAGCGTAGGGTTGATGAAGTTCTCATTGAAGAGTCTATCATTCCTGTACTTCCACAAGTTCCATAGTACTTCGTAGCAAATAGTGATGAATTGCTTTCTCCTTTTAGAACATCTGCCCCAATTTTCTGCGATCTGATCAGATCGGTGATAGAGTTGAAAGGCTTGTGTTGTATACCACACCATGTAAATATTTCCTCCCTGACATCACATGTGAATGGGCATAGCAACAGAATATGATATGTATGGTCAATCCCATTAATACAAGCACTACAGTGAATGGAAGAGATGTCAACTCCCTATGACCTTAAAGTCACCGCCGAAGGGATTTTTTGTTGCATTGCTCGCCATATGAAACAGTTGACTTTTTGTGGTGATAACTTGCTCCATGTGAAACTTGGGAGAACAGGGGTAGGATAAAGATGTTGTTCAATTTTTTCTTTGAGAATACTAACCATGAATAGCCCTTTGTGTCCAAAGGAGAAACACCATTGGCCTTCTCCGGTCACCAAGTGCACATTGGATAGATCACGTTCCAGGTTGGTGAGGTGGTGAGATAATGTTGAGTCATTCATTCTTGATTTCCAATGGCCTGCGAAACTGCCATCAATAATTCTATTTGCCACAGAGCAATTTTTCCTTGATTCCTGTTCATAAAGGGAAGGGTACTACTCCTTTAATGTTTTCTGTCCAAGCCATTTGTCAGACCATAACAGATAATTAACATCAGATTTGATCTTCAATTTAAACATCTCTTTGGTGTCTATCCCCACTTTCTTCAGTTCATTCCGAACTGAAGCAATGTCTTTCCAGACTCCATTGATGTTCCTGTTTTGCCAAGTGATCGTGAGGTTTATTATGAAGATTGTGTATACCTTTTATCGTTTTTCCCCATAGCGATTCTTTCTCATCTTTCACACGCCACCACCACTTTACCAGTAAACTAGTGTTTGATGTGCGAATGGATCCCACGCCAAGTCCTCCAATTGACTTTGGAGCGACAACTTTATCCCAGGAAACCCAATGAATTTTTCTTTTGGTTTCATCTCCCCCCCCCCCCATAAGAATCAATGCCTTATTTTTTTTCTAGATTCTATGTTACTGGCTTACTGCCACCGGAGCCTTAAATAGAGAGAAGAAGTATGTAGGGAGGCTCCTTAATACCGAAGTGAGTAACGTTAATCTCCCGCCGAATGAGAGTGCTTTAGATTTCCAAGAAGATAATCTAGATTGGAATTTGTCTATTATTGGCTTCCAATTTTTTGTGAGATTCATATTTGCACCAAAGGTAACTCCAAGGTAGTTAAAAGGGAATGAGCTAGCTTCACATCCAAGGATGCTACCCCAGTTTGATATCTCCCGGTCCGAGGCTCCAATTCCAAATACTTTGGATTTGTGAAAATTAACTTTGAGACCCGAGGAAGCATGAAAACATTTAAGGATTCGAGCCAAGTTTTTGAGATTGTATCGGGACCATTCACCCACAAATAATGTGTCATCTGCGTAGAACAAATGAGTTAGGATGGGTCCTCGATTTGGAATATGTACCCCTTTGTAGATCCATTTATCTCTAGCAGCCTCCATTGCTACATTGAGACCTTCCATTGCTATAATAAAGAGAAAAGGGGAAAGTGGATCGCCATGTCGTACACCTTTTGAAATTTCAAATTCCTCAGTTGGAGAACCATTGATGATGACTGAAGCTCGCGATGATCTAAGGCACCCATGAATCCATTGCCGCCATTTGTTACCGAAACCCATATGTAACATGATGAAGTCCAGGTACTCCCAGTTTAAGGAGTCGAAAGCTTTGTCGAAGTCGACTTTAAACATCAGAACCTTTTTATTCACTTTTTTCACCCACGAGTAAAGTTTATTTATAACTAGCGGGCCATCTAGGATGTATCTGCCCTCCACATATGCAGATTGTACTTCACCAATGAGGCCAATGACAGATTTGAGTTTGTTGAGCCAATATCTTGGAAATAATTTTATACATGCAGCCAATGAGGCTTATAGGACGGTAATCAGAAAGCGAGAAAGGGTCTTTGATCTTTGGAACAAGCTTGATGAATGATGAGTTGCAACCTCTTGCAAGGGTACCGAATTTGTCAAAGTGAAGGACGAAATTCATCACATCCACCTTGAATGTATCCCAATAGGTTTTCAAAAGTTTGAAAGTGAGCCCATCGGGTCCAGGGGCCTTTTCAGATCCGCAGGCCCAAACCGCTGTTTTTACTTCCTCCATACTGAATGGTGCTTCCAGTTTGATTGCCTCCATCATGGATAAGGTCTTGAAGTGAGAGCTGATGAGTTTGGGTCTTGAGGTTCGATTTTCTGTGAATTTGTTTTTGAAAAATCTGAGTGCTTCTCCCTTAACTTCATCCGCGGTTGACGTCCATTTACCGTTAATCATCAACCCATGAATTTTGTTTCTCCTGTTTTGATTGTTTATATACCCGTGAAAGAATTTTGTGTTCTCGTCACCTTCAATATTCCATCTAACTCGAGATTTCTGTTTTAAGTCCAACACTTCAGGTTTTTCCAATTCTAGGATCTTTTGGAGTCCACGACTTCTAGTCTCAAGTTCATTATCTGACAAAGGTCTTGATTCAACCAACTTTTCTAGTTGCATCACATCATTCTTTATACTTGTAACCTCTAGTTTCTCATATGTATTAGATTTTTTTCTTCCATTTCCTAATTTCATCTTTTAAGTATCTGAATTTGGCAGCAAGGAACGCGTCAGGATTACCAAACCCAATAAAAGTATCCCATGCTTCTTTGACAGTGGAGTCGAGACCATCCTTTAACAGCCAAGAATTAAAGAATTTAAAGGGGGTGGGTCGTAGTATGAAGTGATGGAATTTAGTGTGATAGGACAATGATCAGAGATTTCACGCGGGTGGGCAGTAACCGATAATGAGGGAAAAGCGGATAAAAAATTAGAACAAGCCAAAAATCTGTCTAGTTTGCTTAAATTGGCATCCACTCGAGACATATAGGTATATTTTTCTCCACACATCCTAAAATCCTGACGTTCTGCTTCATAGATAAATTCATTGAAGGCAAAAGCGCTGGAAGGGCAAAAATGAGCGTTGAATCTTTCCTTTGTGTTTCTGACTACGTTGAAACCCCCAAAATAATCCAGTTACATGGTTTCAAGCTTTTGATTGTTGTTAGTTTTTTCCATAGGTTCCTATGATCGCTTAGATTATGTGGTCCATAAACATTTGCAAATATGGTGTCACCGTTGATTCCAACCCATTTTCCAATGATAATGAGAAAGTGTCTGGACTTTATGACCTTTTTTTTTCTAAAAACAATTGATGTTCCAAAGTCACACAAGACCACTAGATCTACCGTTGGAGTCCACTCCTTCATGATCAAAGTCAGGAGACCCCCAACAACCCTGTACATCGATTTTCTCCGCATCGATCAATTGTGTTTCCTGAATCCCCACAAAATTGACTTTGTGGACGTTCTTCAATTTTTTAACCCAATCAACTTTCACCTTCTCCCCAATGCCACGTATATTTAGGGACATGCAATTTAGTGATCACATCTCTTCTCACCGCTATCTGCCAACGTTTCTGCAAGAATTGCATTCTCAGCGTCAACTTGAAATCCAATTGCAGCTCCAATCTCATCTGTTTATTGATTTTATTTGATTGTGTTTCCTCTAAGAAATTTCTGATTGTTGGTGTGCAATTAGCCTTTGAGGGTTTCAAATTATGATCAATATTCTGATTCGCCGGATTGATACACCTTGGTTGGATCGTCTGAGACGAGGGTGCCAGGTTCGTAACTGTGAGTTGGGATGACCTGAACCCCGTCTTATCCCTATTTCTCTTTTTTTCCCTTCGCAGTTAAATTCCAAGTCTGCTACAATTTCACCGTTTTGGTAATGTAGGGAAGTGAATGAGAAAAGAGGTGTATTATTGGGGAATGGGCCAAAACATCCCAACGGGACCAAATCCTCAGTTGGACCAATATCAGGGAAACCGATAGGCTTGGGAAGGGTGGTGGAGTCCACTAGGTGTATGGGATTGAGATTGACACAACAATTTTCTGGCGGCTTGGAAGGACTCGTAGGGATTTGAAGCGTCGCCTTAACCTTGGAATTAACAACCTCCGCATTTATGTCTGCCTTGTAACTCTCTACTAACGGCTCAGTGGTCGGAGATTTTCCGACTTCCATCTCTGTCGGCGTAGGTTCCACGACCATCGGAGCAGGAGGAGAATTTAAACTATGATGCTTCACCGGTGTGTTTTCTTGACGGAATTCCCCTTCCTCTAGTTCATCTGTTTCCTCATTTATCCATGTCTCAGACACCCCCCATCGACTTCATCATCATTTTCGTCATCTGATTTTGCTACTTTATCAAACGGAGCTGGTTTGAACGGAGACCAGTCGTCCGTGTATTCCACTACACCAATTTTATGTTCTGCCTCATTGCATGCAATAGTAAATTCTTCGTTTATCCAGTTTTTTACAGACGTAAGCACCCAAACATTTCCTATCGAGTAGTCCCTCCTCCCAAAGATGTTATCAAATGGGTTGATAACTTTCCTAAATCTGCTAGCAATTAAAGAGAAATTGTCTTCGTCCTATAGTTGTAGAGGAACACCTAGAATTTTTAGCCACACAACTCTTTCGTATTTTATTTCGTGTTGATCTGCTTGAATTAGCCACTTGAACTAGTCCTTCCAACGATTCTTATCATTCAGATACTCTATAGCACCGACAGAGTACTTAAATCTGATAGCGAGTCTGAGACCACCGAGGTACTTTGTTTCCTCGTTCATGATACCAGTGACATGTAAGGTAGCAATGTGGTCCAGGCTATACATTTCTCCAATCAATACATTTTTCTTTATCCATTCCTTCATTTGGGTGTTTGGGTTGAGTTCTACTGGAGGAGTTGTGTTCTTTGGCTCCCGCCTGTTCCAATCGGATGTTACTTGAGCACAAGTTATGTTATCTTTCATCGCCGGTATATGCGTGGGGGCACCGTGAAAGGTGCTCGGAGGTGTTGTCTGCCCTTTTGTGGGTTGTTGACGAGATTCATGGGACCGACGTAGGGTGGTTTTACGTTGGTGCTTCGAGATGTTGACTTCTAGTACCGTATTCTTACATCTGGTACCTTGTAGTTTGTTCTCCAATTCCTTGGCATCTGCGATGTTGACATACCTGACGAATGCAAAATTCTTCTTGTGGTAATCTTTTTTGAGGCCAAAGTACACATCCACTACCTTCCTGAATCTATCGAATGGTTTCCGTAACTCCTCCTTTCTTGTTCCATCAAGGAATCCCGCCACGTAGAAGTTAGTAATGTCATTTTTGCTCACCTGGGTTTTGTTGTTGTTTTTCCTCCGTCGGACCTCCGTCCAGTCTCCGTTTGGTTGGTGGAGAACCATCGTCACTCCTCTTCCTTTTTCACACATTTCTAATAATATGGTTAAAGGGGGAAATAAAATTATCTGAGGGGTTTTAAATATATGGTTAATGGGGGTAATAAAATTAATCTCATAGTTTTATAATATGAGTTTTAGTTATATGGTTAATTGGGGTAATAAAATGTTCATTGATTTTCGAAAAGAAAACATAAATTAACCTACATAAACAATCATTAATCCATTTGAACATTTTAAAATGTCTAGAATATGCGAGTCATTTTTAAACTAAACATGCAACCAAACTCGACATTTTCCAATGTCTTTATCACACATCCACATGTGACACCAAATCTATGTTTCAAAGACAGTACACTGCTGGCATTATTTTTCCATATTACCCCCCTCAATTATTTCGTTCTTTCAAACATTGCCCTCCTTACAAAGAAGAATATAATATTGAGGCGTTTATTTGAAAATCCATGGATTAATTCTTTAAAATATATTATTGATGGTCAAAACTGAAAAAGGATATACGAAAATTAAAAAGAAGAATTAGCCAAAAGCCATGTAAAAATTATTCAAATATTTATAACGTTTTAAATTAATTTCATGAACAAATATTAGTTTTGGTAAAATAATAATAATTATAATAGTCATTAATAGTCTTAAGAATACATTGTCATGGAGACGTGAAATTATTAGTCATTGATGGTCTTAGAAATATATTTTTTGAATCCCAATTTTAACCCAAAAAGAGAGTTCACGTTTACTAGCTAAGACGTTCCGCTCTTTAAATAGAAGTTGTGATTTCGACTTTTGTCATTAATATCTTTTTTTTTTTCATTTTAAAATATTACGTTTTAAAATATTTATTGTTGGTTGATCAAGAGCTAAAAAAAATTCAAAAATAATAACAAATGGGGAACAATAAAAATTTTAGGGCAAAACGTAAGTTGAGACCTAAATGCAAACTGAAAAAAAAAAAAAAAAGTTTCATGTTAGCCAAACTCACTCATCACCATAACCTATTGGTGTGATCGAACAATGACTCAAAAATAAAAGGTTTCCAAAATATAATGACAAGAAAAAAAAATATTATGGTTAAAACAGGATAAAATTATATTAATAATGGTTTTTGTAACATTAAATATTTAAAAAAAAAATACTCCACCTTATTATATTCATTTGTGACAACCCGGAACTGTCACTTTGTATACTTAGTCAACTCAACCAATGTTAGACCCGAATCCATGGTCTTTTGGCATTGTTTAAGGGTTCATTTAAGCGTTCTAAGCTTGAGTACAACCAATGTTGAGGTTAGGAATCAGTCAGCAAGCCGTAGGGTGACAAAACCGGGCCATACACACCCTTAGGGGGAGTGTACGGCCGCACACTCATCCCTTGGCCGTACACACCCCTCATGGCCACACACCCACCCCTATATAAAGGGTAGACCCCTTTCCTTTCATTCCTTTAACACCTTGGCAGCACACAACACCATTTCTCTAAAGCTTCTTCATCCACAAACCCTCCCAAGGCTTCAAAAACGTGAGTAATCCATCCCTTAACTTGTTGTGCTTGAAGAACCTCTTGATCTAAGTCTTAATTCATCATGTCCTGTCATGTTCTTCATCTCCTTGAAGGAGTGCGGCCGCACACCCACATAAGGTGGCCTCACACTCCTAAAAGACCCTCCAAAGTGAGAGTTTGGCTTCCATCTTTGAGTTAGACATGACCATAGCCTTGCTACACCTTGGAAATGGCATTTTGGACACAAAACTTGAAGAGTGTACGACCACACACTCCTGTGTGCGGCAGCACACTCCTGTGTGCGACCACACACACACACATCCCAAGACCACAAACCCATTTCTAAGACCCTAAACTTGTACTACAATCAAGTATGGACCTAGAACACTTCCTGAATGCAAGTATGGACCTTGAAACACCTCAAAGACACCTTCCAACATGAGTGTACGACCGCACACCCATGGCCACACACACCTTTAAGGTGGCCATACACTCCCCTCATGCAATCCTTTAAGGTCCTAACAATTAGTGCAAGTAGTTCCAAGTCCCTAGAATGGTTCCCCATCACATCTAGTGATGAAATACCTTCATTTGACTCCTTTATGTGTCATTACGTGTTAATTAGGATCAAATTGTGTTCAATGCTTCACTTGAACATCCAGCATTCCGTATCGATCCTTCATTCAAACCACTTGCCCGAGGTGAGTTCATACCCCTACGTTTTTCCAAGTTTTTCATGTTTTCAGGGGGGGGGGGATACAAGGAAACTTGTGCTCAAAATATATTATTTTGCTTAAGATAATTATATTTTCAGTATGCTTTTAACACGGAAAACAGTTTTACCAAACGATTAAGAAATCAACTCGTAGAAACAGTTTTCAAAACTAGAGCAATGAACTTATGAATCATGTAGTAAAATGTGTCATTTTATAAAGGATTCATGCAAACCATAAAAAGGATTTTCTATATTATTACTTGTAAATTTGTTAGTCTAAGTTGGAGACACGTCCTTGGTAACACTCCCACAGAATCAGAGTGTAGGACTAGCACTTGTGACCAGAATCTCTTGTAGGGAGAGCGTGACTGTTGTGTATAGATCTATACGAGACTGACAATCCCGCACCCTGCTACTAGCTACAGTCGGACCAACAGGTCTACGGGTGAAAAATTCATAAAGGATACCGGCCCCGTTGCGTGCCATATCCAGTCAGTTATGGTCATGACACTCGCAATATAGATAACAGGAATTTACTTTTGTAATAATGAATCAAGTAAACTAACCTCAAAGTAATAACCGATTTGATTACTAGAGGGTATTAATAATACCTTCAGGATTTAGTTCATCACATTTTCTTTTTATTAGTTTTATTTATGTAATAAGGCTAATATACCTCACTGGGAGTAACCAGGGTTTTTTTTTAAAAGAAAACTACGTTTATCGATATAAGTATGGTAGATACTTGTACACCTCAGTTTAGAACGGATAACCAACCATCAACTTTTAGGGGAAAATATAGGATTTTCCCGGGATAACTCGGCTTTTCATCAACGGATTGTTTAACAAGTAACCAACGGATATTCATATTCATTCCACGACACCTGGGATTGTACATATCTTGTATGAATCGGGAAGTCATGGAAGGAATGGGTTTTCAAACACGCTTTTCATAAGAAGATATAGGATTTTCTTGAGGAACACTTTTCAAAAGAATCAAAGAACATTTTTCCACCAAAACCAAATGCTTATGAACTCACCAGCTTTATGCTGATATTCTTTCAAACTGCTTGTATTCTCGGGAAATCAGTAGACAGGTACTTCTTGGATTTAGAGGAGCCGGAGCAATAAGAGTCATGTTTTACATATTTTACATACTTTTGATGTATTTAAAACAAGTTTCAAACTGATGTAAACACTTTTCATATTTGTATTCAATGTTTGATTGTGTTTACTATTCTTGCTATACAATTGTTGTGATGCTAAACATGAAGTCCTCCACCCCGGAACGATTCCGCCATCACGGTTTCGAGGTGTGACAGATTGGTATCAGAGCCCTTGTTTATAGCGAACTAAGTATACTGAACCTTACATGGTATACAACTATAAATACTAAGGGGCCTAAGTGCTCTAAACTAAAAGTATACTTTCAAAAATATAAGTATTTTTATAGTAAAGTATATAAGTATACCCGAGTACCAGAATCCGCGTCATAAGTAGAACAAAACAAAAGTATTTGGATGTTGGACATCGCGGTTAAACCTGGGCAGTTATGTAATCTTGTCTTGGATCAATAAAGCCTGATCAACTATATTCATTCGAGACATGACCAACATGTGCTTGGGAGTGACCGTGGTGTTGCAGCAAGCCTAAAACTTGCCTAGATACCAGAAGAGTTCTAGAACCGAACATCAGGATTAAAATACTATAGGAGTATTTTAGGGTGCTATAGCGACCGAACCAGAAACCTACCCAAAGATCCATTCTTCAAGAGTTAGTCATGAAACTATAATACATTGGAAGTATTACTAGATTCGATGTCTATTAACTATCCCTTTACCATCACATCGCGTAGATAGCATGGTTGGATTCCATCTTCCTGGCGACCCGTACTTTCCCAACCAAGGAGATGGTGGATGGATCGATCCAGAGCCAGAAGGAAACCATGAAATTCCCTTGGACGATGACTTTGCCGAACTATTTCCTGAAGAGACTGATTCGGAACCCGAAGCCGAGAACCTACCTCAAGTGGCCCCAATACCAAATCCCAACCCCCAGCCTGTACTCGAAGGCCCAACGCCTATGTGGGTCGGAAGCCTGGATAGGTGGAGTCACGAGCAAGGACAAACCTGCCCGTACGATGGGGATCGCCGCTTCTGCAGATAGAGCCCTTCCAATCATAGTCCGCCGAGTGGCCCGTAATGTTGAACTAAACGTGGCGGCCATTCAGCGAACCGTGGAACTTAAGGCAGACTCGGATGCCAACGCAAACCGCATTCGTAATCTCGAAGTTGCTCATTGGAGAACTACGAGAGACAATGAAGCCCATCATCGAGAGCTAGCTGCAACTCGAGCTGAGGTCATAGAGCTCCGAGCACGCCAGTCAGTGTACGAGAGCCGCCTGCTTGACATGGAGCGCCAGCTGGCTAACTTAAGGATCCGTCCGAGGAGTGCCCGTCACCAGTAGAAAATGTTCTACTCATCCTTCCCTTTTGGTCTAAAGAATAGCTTTCATATTTATGCTCTAAGTAGCTCTTTTCCCTGTAGACATTCTTGTCTTGCAAGTACCGATTCACCAGTTCTTTATGTTGTCAAATTTTTCCTCTGTTGGTATGTTGTAGATCTACTCCTAGGTCAAATTTTCCGAACTCTGTGTTATCTCAATACCAACAATAGTGACAACAATCCTATTTCAGTTGAAGAGTTATCTTTGTCGAAAGTATACCTTAGACCGGTAGCATGCAAGCTAAGCAACTTCATCAAAGTCTTATCACTGTTTTGTCTTCAGAACATGTATCATAGGATGTACTTAAACGATCATTCCTTTTCCCCATCGATTTCATATCAGTCTCCATGAAAAGCTTTGATGTCATAATCGGCATAAGATGGGTGAGCCCCAAATCGTGCTGATGTCCTTTGCTTCGGGAAGGTGTTTCGTCTCAATCCTCCCTCTGACGAAGTCCTCACTTGTTACAGTGATAAAATTTGTTCAAACCTTCGTATCATTTCCGGCGCCAAAGCCCAGAAATGTCTGCGAAAGGGATGCCATGCATTCCTGACTCATGTTGCCGATGAGACGCAAAAAGTTAAAGACCTCGAGAGCACCTCCGAAGTCTACAACTTTCCTAATGTCTTCCCTAAAGACATTCCAGGGATTTCCCCCGAGCGTCAAGTTGAATCCCGTATCGACTTGACCCCCCGGAGCTACCTTTAGAGCTAAATCTCCATATCGTCTAGAGCCGGCGAAAATATGAGAGTTATCTAGCCAGCTCAATGAGCGGAGCAACAAGGAGTTCGTAAGTTTAATATAAGTGAACTTTATTGTGTTCCAATCTTTTCTATTCTTGCTAGGACCACATCATGGGGATGTGGGTCGAATCAATGAGAGTCAGATAACAAAACATGAAATCTTAATGCATAGATAAACATTTAGGATACGTCCAGAGGCAACCGTTGTTGCTCACAAGCTTCTTTTCTTGACATGTAGCAGATCATGCCTCCGAAGAAACGTAACCAACCCACCGGTAAGACGCCAATCCTCCAGATGGACTCAGCTACGTTCCAAGCTACTGTCACAGCAGCC
Organism: Lactuca virosa; assembly: GCF_052849685.1. Classification (NCBI taxonomy): domain Eukaryota; kingdom Viridiplantae; phylum Streptophyta; class Magnoliopsida; order Asterales; family Asteraceae; genus Lactuca; species Lactuca virosa. Next base: position 121,496,270 of record NC_136432.1, on the reverse strand, counting down.
GTAGCAGCCGCCCTAGCTGTTCTTAACGCTAACAACCCAAATGGGAATGGAAACAGTTTCCACACCTCAAACTGTAGCAGCACACCAGGAAACCAACAATGGCTTATCCAGGAGGAAGTTCCAACTCCCAAACCTAAGAGCGCCAAACGAAAATTCTGGAGCGAGATGAAGTGCAAGTCGTCTCAGAAACTTGCCAAGAGACGACAACCCGAGATAACTCCTACAGCCACCACATCCACCAAACCAGTGCCAACGCCAGTGCGGCAATATGCTGGAAAACTTCCAAATTACGAGAAATGCAACTACCATCATCATGGAGTCTGTCGAGTGCTGCATTGCACCAGATGCAACAGGAAGGGGCACACCTCCCGCAGTTGTAGGACCCTAGTCAAGTTCATCACTCCGGCTACCAATGTTGGGGCAAGTCCAACCTGCTACCTCTGTGGTAAGGTAGGGCATTTCAAAAGAGACTGCCCAACAGAGAAGAACAATGAGGAAACAGGAGGAGTATGACCTCAGGGAATGAGGAAGCATCAAAGAACCCTGCTATGTTTTGCTACGTTTTTTTGAAAACTCCAATAATTACTCATAATCGTGATTACTTCCTCGTCCAAATTAAATCACAACGTTCTTATAAGACTTAAAGCCCAATGAGTAAATTATGACAGCTTAGTGGATACATTAGAGTCAGTTGTAGTTATACATGGCTTGTATACACCAAATGATCATAGAGAGATCTAGTAAGAACCATTTCATAAAAGTTCATAGTTTCAAAACGTCAGGACCCTCGTGTTAGTAGTACCCACCAATTACGAATCAAACACAGAAAACACCAGGGACATTCATCTAGGGCACCAATGTTCGAGTAAAACGATCCTCCCGGACTAACTTAACGCACGATTCTACGACGTCATCCTATCTAGTTCGACTGAGTCTATGTTATACCAAACCCTTTTGTCTTAAATCGTTCGATCGCGAAACTCCCGTCGCTCGTAACGACAAACTAGATGCGAACTTCGAAAATTCATATCTCTTCAAAACCCGAAAGTATTCATACGAAGAGTATCATCCACAAAGAGAAGGACAAAGTAAGAGAACAATCCGGACAATTGTAGATATGTCGTGGGACACTCATCTACCCTTAGTGGAACTTTCTTGCAACAACGACGACCTTTCCAGCATCAAGGTTGTGCCGTTCGAAGCCCTCTATGGCTGTAAGTACAGATCTCTCTCTGTGTTGGGCTGAGGTGGGCGACACGCAACTAGTCAAGAGTCAAGTCCACGACAGTACTCTCACGAGTCCTGAAATCATCCGAAAGGCGACTGAAAAGATCATATGAAAGGGGCTACGCCGATAAGAGACAAAAACCATTGGGGTTCCAGATTGGTGAACGTGTCCTTCTTGCAGGTCTCACCCTGGAAAGGCCTGATACGCTTTGGAAAGCGTAGAAAGCTAAACCCAAGATACGTTGGACCGTCCGAGATCCTTGGTAGGATCGGTCCCGTAGCGTACAAACTCCAGTGACCTCGAGCGCTTAGCAACACTCATCCCGTCTTCCTCGTTTCGAACCAAAGGAAGTGTCTGTCCGATGAGACACTTGCGATTTTCCCTTGACAATATCGGGTTAGACGAGAGTCTGCACTTCGTGGAGGAATCATTTGAACTCACGAACCGACAGGTCAAAGCGAACGAAATAACGTCACACCCCGATAGTAGAGGTTCGTTGGTATATCAAGCGAGAACTCGAATTCACTTAGGAGCACGAGAATCCAAGGAAAACAGAAGTACCCCATCTTTCCAAGTCCATGAGTTATATCCTTATTCTTGAATTTCGGGACGAAATTCCCTCTAACGGGGGGATGATGTGACCACCCAGAACTTCCACCTTGTATACTTAGTCAACTCAACCAATGTTAGACCCGAATCCATGGTCTTTTGGCATTGTTTAAGGGTTCATTTAAGTGTTCTAAGCTTGAGTACAACCAAGGTTGAGGTTAGGAATGAGTCAGCAAGCCGTAGGGTGACAAAACCGGGCCATACACACCCTTAGGGGAGTGTACGACCGTACACATGGGTGTGCGGCCGCACACTCATCCCTTGGCCGCACACACCCCTCATGGCCACATACCCACCCCTATATAAAGGGTAGACCCCTTTCCTTTCATTCCTTTAACACCTTGGCAGCACACAACACCATTTCTCTAAAGCTTCTTCAACCACAAACCCTCCCAAGGCTTCAAAAACGTGAGTAATCCATCCCTTAACTTGTTGTGCTTGAAGAACCTCTTGATCTAAGTCTTAATTCATCATGTCCTGTCATGTTCTTCATCTCCTTGAAGGGGTGCGGCTGCACACCCACATAAGGTGGCCTCACACTCCTAAAAGACCCTCCAAAGTGAGAGTTTGGCTTCCATCTTTGAGTTAGACATGACCATAGCCTTGCTATACCTTGGAAATGGCATTTTGGACACAAAACTTGAAGAGTGTACGACCACACACTCCTGTGTGCGGCAGCACACTCCTGTGTGCGACCACACACACACATCCCAAGACCACAAACCCATTTCTAAGACCCTAAACTTGTACTACAATCAAGTATGGACCTAGAACACTTCCTGAATGCAAGTATGGACCTTGAAACACCTCAAATACACCTTCCAACATGAGTGTATGACCACACACCCATGGCCGCACACACCTTTAAGGTGGCCATACACTCCCCTCATGCAATCCTTTAAGGTCCTAACAATTAGTGCAAGTAGTTCCAAGTCCCTAGAATGGTTCCCCATCACATCTAGTGATGAAATACCTTCATTTGACTCCTTTATGTGTCATTACGTGTTAATTAGGATCAAATCGTGTTCAATGCTTCACTTGAACATCCAACATTCTGTATCGATCCTTCATTCAAACCACTTGCCCGAGGTGAGTTCATACCCCTACGTTTTTCCAAGTTTTTCATGTTTTCAAGGGGGAGGGGGGGATACAAGCAAAAGTACAAGGAAACTTGTGCTCAAAATATATTATTTTGCTAAGATAATTATATTTTCAGTATGCTTTTAACACGGAAAACAGTTTTACCAAACGATTAACACTGACAATCCCGCACCCATGGCCACACACACCTTTAAGGTGGCCATACACTCCCCTCATGCAATCCTTTAAGGTCCTAACAATTAGTGCAAGTAGTTCCAAGTCCCTAGAATGGTTCCCCATCACATCTAGTGATGAAATACCTTCATTTGACTCCTTTATGTGTCATTACGTGTTAATTAGGATCAAATTGTGTTCAATGCTTCACTTGAACATCCAGCATTCCGTATCGATCCTTCATTCAAACCACTTGCCCGAGGTGAGTTCATACCCCTACGTTTTTCCAAGTTTTTCATGTTTTCAAGGGGGGGGATACAAGGAAACTTGTGCTCAAAATATATTATTTTGCTTAAGATAATTATATTTTCAGTATGCTTTTAACACGGAAAACAGTTTTACCAAACGATTAAGAAATCAACTCGTAGAAACAGTTTTCAAAACTAGAGCAATGAACTTATGAATCATGTAGTAAAATGTGTCATTTTATAAAGGATTCATGCAAACCATAAAAAGGATTTTCTATATTATTACTTGTAAATTTGTTAGTCTAAGTTGGAGACACGTCCTTGGTAACACTCCCACAGAATCAGAGTGTAGGACTAGCACTTGTGACCAGAATCTCTTGTAGGGAGAGCGTGACTGTTGTGTATAGATCTATACGAGACTGACAATCCCGCACCCTGCTACTAGCTACAGTCGGACCAACAGGTCTACGGGTGAAAAATTCATAAAGGATACCGGCCCCGTTGCGTGCCATATCCAGTCAGTTATGGTCATGACACTCGCAATATAGATAACAGGAATTTACTTTTGTAATAATGAATCAAGTAAACTAACCTCAAAGTAATAACCGATTTGATTACTAGAGGGTATTAATAATACCTTCAGGATTTAGTTCATCACATTTTCTTTTTATTAGTTTTATTTATGTAATAAGGCTAATATACCTCACTGGGAGTAACCAGGGTTTTTTTTTAAAAGAAAACTACGTTTATCGATATAAGTATGGTAGATACTTGTACACCTCAGTTTAGAACGGATAACCAACCATCAACTTTTAGGGGAAAATATAGGATTTTCCCGGGATAACTCGGCTTTTCATCAACGGATTGTTTAACAAGTAACCAACGGATATTCATATTCATTCCACGACACCTGGGATTGTACATATCTTGTATGAATCGGGAAGTCATGGAAGGAATGGGTTTTCAAACACGCTTTTCATAAGAAGATATAGGATTTTCTTGAGGAACACTTTTCAAAAGAATCAAAGAACATTTTTCCACCAAAACCAAATGCTTATGAACTCACCAGCTTTATGCTGATATTCTTTCAAACTGCTTGTATTCTCGGGAAATCAGTAGACAGGTACTTCTTGGATTTAGAGGAGCCGGAGCAATAAGAATCATGTTTTACATATTTTACATACTTTTGATGTATTTAAAACAAGTTTCAAACTGATGTAAACACTTTTCATATTTGTATTCAATGTTTGATTGTGTTTACTATGCTTGCTATACAATTGTTGTGATGCTAAACATGAAGTCCTCCACCCCGGAACGATTCCGCCATCACGGTTTCTGGGTGTGACATCATTGTTCTAAAACAATTTTATTTAGATCACTATACTTTTTTATACTCTATTTATTATTAATAGTGATTAAATTCTAGTATTTTAGTATTGATATTTTGTTTTTCATTAAACTGATATACGTTATCCTGAAATATTTATTTTTATGTTTATTGCATTCATACGTTCTGTAACAAAAACAAAATTTAAATCAACTGTCATAAACATATGCAAACAAATTGTATTTAATTTATTGCGTCTTTGTACTTCAATAACTAACTAGGTGTAAGACCTATGTATTACATGAGTTCATTTATATATATATATATATATATATATATATATATGAAATTCTAAACATTTGAGAAGTTTGAATTTATAAAAAAAATAGAAAAATATTGAATTATTAAAATTAAATTGTTTGTTTTTCTTTTAAATTAAACAAATAATTTAGATAAGTAAACAAAGAAAACTAATGAAACTTTAATTTAGAAAATTTGAAATTAGAAGAAAGTCAATTATTGAAATTGATATGCATTTATTATTACATTTATTGTAATTATTACGTTTAAATATTATGTGGAAATTAATAAAATGAAAAAAACCACAAAATGCCATGTGGATAAAAATTAATTGAAAATAACCACAAAATGAAATGTGGCCAAATCAATGAGAGTATGAAATGTGGCAAAAGGTTCTTTATTTATTAGGGAGGATTCAACTGCTTCATGATGGAATATTTAATTCAACCATCGCAAATGAACATAAAAATTTGTAACAATTGTAACTAATATTTTAGGTATATATATTTCACTAATTGAGTGAAATACATGACCAATTTGAAATACATGATAATGAAATATCTAAATCAGTTTCCAAGATCAGACACAAAAAAACTATATAGTTTATTTTTATTTATTATCTCTAACTTATTTTAGTCGTTTTTTTTAATTTATCAAAGATACTTGACTACTTTATGTTATATTGACTAAATTGGAATAGGAAGTTTATATATGACAAATTATTTTAATTTGTAACTTATTTTTCAGTTATCCAACAACATATTGGTCTATTATCTATTTAACCTAATTTTTAATTATCTCTACAACATATTGGTCTATTATCTATTCAACCTAATCTTTAATTATCTCTGAAAACTAAGGTGAAAGTGTTGACTACCATTAGTCATTTCTTTATATGCAATATCAAATTACAAGTATTATCATAGTTCATCACTACAGAGATTTCAACATTGGTAACCGCATGATTTCAACAATGAACTTATTATTTTGGATACCTTTTAGAGTAGCAACGTATTCCAACCCTCTTGTAGATTGTTTTATCAAGCTTTGCTTTAAGCAAATCCAATATATGTGTTTCTATTTAGGATGAACTATAATCAGACTGGAATCAAGGATTATCTCGAGTTGTTTGCAAGTTCGCATCAATGTAACACTTTACATTGATCTATTCACCAAGAAACATGTAAACTAAGAATATTCCTTATATAAATCCAATGACATTACTTTGATTTTGTTGATATATGGTAGTCATGTTGTAGGCATACTACATAGCTTGTTTAGTACATAACATACATACATGATGTCCATGGTAGTAGCCAAAGGTACTCTACTTATGTGTCTTACAATTACATCATCAAGTATGGTGAGACATTAAGGCTTCCTTTAGATTATGTCATATTGCATCGGCAAGGTTTCACTTGCACCATCAAATATTTCAAGATTTTGTCAATGTGTATTTTCATTGAGACCATCTTTACGCTTAGATCTATCCATATAGATCTTGATTCTTAGAATATATGTTGGATCTCCTAGATATTTATAGAAAATCATCTTTAAAGCCCAGACTAACGTCTTGCAAGGTTAGAAAATTATTGTCTATGATTGGTATGTCAATATCATACAAGATCAAGATGACAATAGTTCCCCCACTAACTCTAATGTAAACATTTTTCAAAAGCTTCCAGTCATTTTTGCTGAATGTTTCTACACAAATAAAAGTTACACCTTCACGATATCAATTACTTTTGTCAAACATAGAGTTAATAATCACATAAAAATCTAATTCAAATTCAAACGGCTCATATCATAATCTATAATTTTCACCAAATAAATCTATCAAGTGATAGATTTTAAAAAAATGATAATGACATACAAGCCCTTAAGTTTGACATAAATGTATGGATTTATCTTTTTACGGATTTTAGGTTCACTAAAACCGGATGTTTGCAATAATAATAATAATAATAAATAAATAAATAAAACCAATTTCTCCGTTTTGTGTATTTTTGGTTTATTAAAGTTTTTACATCTGATAGAAATGTTCGATTTTACCTTTTTCTGGTTTATAGAAGTCATTCAGTTTGGTTTTCTGGGTCATTAAAACCCCTAAGTTTAACAGAAATGTTCGGTTTTCGAAAAACATAAAATAAAAAAAATGTTGCAAACATACAAATTTTAGCGAAAGAATGAATTAATATATTTTTGTCAAACTTAAGTGTTCTCTTTTGTAGTTATATCAAAAAAGGGTACGAAGGTTAGAATATACCAACAAATATGAATATGAATGGATAATAAGAAACCTTTGTGTTGTCTTTTAGATTCTTAAATGATATGCATGATGGATTGCATCCTCAAGAAGGGGTTTTTCCAGCTAGATTACCTCAATCATTCTCTATCCTTTTTCCCACTTTATCACCTACTGTTCCTTCCATTAAATGATTTTTGTAAACATCATTACAAAATAACTAACTAAAAACTATTTTATCATTTATAATATCTTAAAAACAATTTAGTAATAAAACTTAAGATTGGATGATAATCAAAGTTTACTAAGTCCAACAAACGGTTACTAATACGTAAAAAGTATAAATAAGTTTAGAAACTTACCCAAAAGGTACTATATCTTTTATAAAATGGCTTAAAGTAAAAAATAAAAATAAAATAAAAAATCAGTTCTTTTAACAAATAGTATTTATTATTCATATGATTAACTATTTAAAATATTTCGCTACTACTTATATATTTCAAAGAAATAATTATATCTTGTATAATGAAGTTAACTTCTTTATTAGTTCAGACAGCAAAATGAATTCTTTACTCCCAATCATTTTTCTGTTTTCAATTCTTTATCAATTTAATTAAGAAATTGGTAAAATAAAATATTAAGAAATAACAAATAAATTAATAAACAGTCAAATTTATTATACGAAGAATAAACTACAATTTGGTTTTTGTATTTCAAGATAATTGATATAGCAACTCTATCTTTGGTTTCCAAATCTTGCATCGAAGGGCCATGAGGTCTTTATTATTTAATAGGGTAATTGATATAGCAACTGCTATCTTTGGTTTCCAAATCTTGAAGGTCCATGAGGCCTTTATTATTTAATAGGGGTGTACAAAAAACCGCATAAACTATCCGCACCGCATCACACCATACCGTACCGCATAATGCAGTTTTGAACATTCACAGTGCGGTTTGTATTATTTGTAAACCACATTATGCGGTGTGGTTTGCGGTTTGTAGTTACAAAATCACGGTTCAAACCACACCGCACCACATATTAATAATAGTTAACTAATTATGTATAAACATTGCGATATAGTAACTTCAATATAAACTATTAAATACCAGTTAAGATTATGACTATATAAATCCAATATCAACTATTAAATACTAGTTAAGATTGGTGAGATGGTATTGCATCATTTATTTAATTTATTATTGTTTTACTTAGATTTTCAAATAGTTTTAACATCTGGATGAGAATTTGGCCCGAAAATCCGAACCGAACCGAAACGAACCAAATTAGGCCCGAGTAAGCAATTCGATTCGGGTTTCGGGTATCTATATTATGCTTATTCGGTTCTCAGGCTATTCGGTTCAGGTAACCCAAATAAAAGCTTATTCGGTTCTAAATACCCGACCCGAATAAGCATTCCTCGTCCACTTTCTCTGATCAACAGAAATCAAAATCACGATTCACACTTCTGTCCTCATTGTTCATAATAGAAAAAAAACATACGCTCGTTCTCGTCGTTTCAAAATCGACCAATATTCTCATCTATTTCCAAACTTGAAATCACTTTTGTCGATCCTTCGTCTTGTTTCAAACATTCAAAAATCAACCCTTCCTGTTGTCTCTAAGGATTTACGAATTCCTACTTTGTCTAGTCATGAAAAATTGGGCTCCAACTCAAAAAACTCAAGTAAGTAATTAATTCTAATTATGTTAATCTACTATGTAAATGTTATTTTTTTAATGTGTTATTGTGTTATCTTAGTCTTTGAATGTTTTATCTTGATGTATAAAAGCACATTGTTATTCTATTGTTCGGGTTATAGAATCCTAATAGGGTTTATTTGGTTTTTTTTTGTTATATTAGGTTCTTAATCATCTTGTACATGTTATTCGAGTTATTCGGGTAATACCTAAACCAAACAGATTAATACCCGAACTGAACCGAAATCGTATTGGTTAATCGGTTCGGTTTTCGGTTCAAACAATTACCCTTATTCGGTTTTCAGGTTATTCAGGTTCGGGTCGGTTCAGTTTGATTCCGACCCGAATAACATGCAAATTCAAAATGAAAGCCACCAATTGTGTAAATAGGCAAACAAAATTACATATATATATATATATATATATATATATATATATATATATATATATATATATATATATATATATAGAAAATCTAACATACTCCTTAAATCCAACTATGTCTACGACGAGATTTGAACCCTCAACCTCAAGGAGGGAGGCAACACCGGATACCGCTAGGCTACAAGCCCTTTGGAATATATATATATATATATATATATATATATATATATATATATATATATATATATATATATATATATATATATATATATGTGTGTGTGTGTGTGTGTATGTATGTGTGTGTGTGTGTTATAAATTTGATGTAATTATAACTAAAACTAACTAAATTAAACTAGAACATTATAAAATAAAAGAAGAAGATTTGAGAGGATTCTTGAACACTTAGAAGATTCTATTCAAGATGGTGTGTTTATTTCTTTCACATTTGATGGGTATTTATACTACATATCATCCTATTCTTACATCATCAAAATAGTAACTAAATAGTTAAAGGAAACTATTTGAAGGGTGAAAAATGTTCATCCACATGCTATGTCTAACTCAATAATTTTATGGCTTTTATAACACTCTCCCTTGGATGACATTTTTTCAAATATGAGTTCAACCTTGAAGTACTGCCTCATTAAAAACCTTGCTAAAGAAAACTCAGTGGGAAAAAACTTTAATAAATGGAAAAAGAGTGTAGTATATAGTTGACTCCTCCTCGTTTAGACATATGTTATGTTACGTGTTATGCACATGTCGCATTCTGATGCCATGTACATGTTTTCTGAAGATTGCAGTAGGAAGTGCTTTCGTGAAGAGGTTTACTACATTGTTGTTGGATTGAACATATTCTATCTCAACCTTTTGATATTTTATAAGCTCTTGAATGTACTCAAAATTTTTTTGGAGGTATATGTTTTGTCCTGTCGCTCTTGATATATCCTTCTTTTATTTGAGTGACACATGCTAAGTTATCTTCATAAATCAAAGTTGGACCTTTATCTATATCTAGTTTACATGAAGACAAAATGAGTTGTCTCATCGATATTAACTGTGACAACCCGAAATTTCTAACTTGTACATTCTTCATTTTTATCAAAGTTAGCCTCGTTTTTGCTATTTTGTAATGAAGTTTTGGGTCTTTATGGATGTTTTAGGCTTAATATAACCTTGATATGAGTCATAGGAAGGGTGAGAATGGGTGTAGCATCACTAAATCGGGCCAAACACACCCAGCAAGGTGTGTGCGGCCGCACACCCGAGTGTGCGGCCAGCCAGCCGCACACACCCGACCGCACACCCTCCTAGCCTCACACTCCAGCCTATATAAAGGACCCTAAGTCAACCTTACACCCTTTTCCCACTCCTTCAAAGCTGGAACATTTTCTCTTAAGGGTCCTTCAAGTTTTCTTCTCCAATCGGCAATACAAGTAAGTAAACATCCTTAGATCATTACTACAACACATTAGAAAGCATTTTCCTCGAGTTTGATCCATGAAATCATCGTTCTAGATGATCTTCATGTGTGTACGGCCACACACACATCGTGTGTGACCGCACACACATCTTTTGGACCTAAAATGGACTTAAACACTCATCTAAGCATAGCATCGGCCAAAACACCTTCTTAGGATCATCACAAAACCTTGGAAAATCGATTTGGACACATTTCTATGGGAGTGTACGGCCGCACATAGGCCTGGCCGCACACACAATCTGCAACCGCACACACCCTTTTAAGGGTCCAAAATGGCAACAAACTCCCATTCCGGCTAAGAAATGGTCAAAACACCTTCACTAGAACATTCCTAAGGCTTGGAAACACGTTTTTGACACACTTCATAGTGAGTGTACGGCCGCACACAGGCTTGGCCGCACACTCTGGCCGCACACACACAAAACCCATGCTTTTGTGGCCTTACACTCCAATATAGGGCCATACACCCCTTATGTGCAACCATATGAGTTGGTAACACTTAATTATATGTGTTATTACATGAAAATAGGATTCGTTTGTGCTCAAGACATCAATTGACACCCAACGATCCTATATCGACCTTTCATTCGAGTTACTCACTGCAGGTGAGTTCATACCCCTTAATCAACCTTTGAAATGATTTTAAATGCTTTTATGGGGGGGGGGGAATACAAGTTGAAATATTCTAGTTGTTGCTTTAATCACATGTGATTAATGACTAGAACAAACAGAAAGATTTACTTCTACTTTCAAGTTACTATCAAAATTATGGTTTTCAAGCGTTTTTAAAACCTTTTATTAAACTTTTAGATACTAAAACTGTTTCCAAACTCTTTTAAACTTGCATTATTTTCAAACTCATATCTATACTAATATATATATATATATATATATATATATATATATATATAATTAAGACTTGAAGGACTTAGGACTGATAGCTCGCCTTATTTCCTGTGTGTTGTTTGGTTGTGGACTTAGTGTATCCTGTTATTTGTCCGAATGTCATTGAAATCTTAGTTATATATCATATAAATATATATATATATATATATATATATATATATATATGTGTGTTGGATATAAAAGCTTTCACTTCAGTTCAGTACCTTTGTGTAGCAAAGGCATACCTACAACATTACTATTTAACTATAATAGGTATAGTTAAGGTTTTACTACTACTATTACAACGACACCTATAAGAGCCAGTACAGTTATGAGTCAATACACGTTATACACTATACAAGAGCACATACTATACACTAGTACAGAGAAAACATTACTACACTATGACATACTACATAAACATTTGAATACTATAAACAGAATGTGACATACTACTTCTCGATACGACCCTTTAGTGTGCTATCACTTTGTAACTAGAGTCTCCTAGAGGGAGAGCGGGCATTATGTGTATAGATCTATACGGGACAGACACTCCCACATCCCGACTGCTAGCTACAGTCCCAGCCGAAAGGCCAAGGGATGACAAAATGTTACTTCACTACATATGACCTGGAGGGTCATCAGTTATTCAGCCGTCGATCAGCATGGTTACATACGAGTTCACATTCAAACCTTTAATTAACCAATTAAGAATTAAAGGCAAAAATAGACTTTTCGAGGCGTATTGTTCATTTAATACCACCTGGAGTCTACATGTTACTACTTTAGACTCCCCGAGGTGTACTGTACATTTAGTACTACCTGGAGTCTGTATTTCATTACACTGTGATTTTGTCACATACACGTTTAAATAAACTATATTTTTATAATGATAGTTTCACTGAGGCAAAACTCTTACTCTACATAAGGAACAAATACACAAATAATCGGGTCTTGGTAGAAGACTACATTTTTACTGGAAAATATAGGATTTTCTAGGGAGTATACTATTTACAAACATTTGAAATCAGTTACTACATTAAGTTATTACAAACATTTTCATACAAGCAATGACACTAAATACTTATGAACTCACCAGCTTTATGCTGATAAACTCTTTCAAAATAACTTGTATTCTCAGGTCACAGTAGACAGGTACAGATGAAGCTTTTGAGAAGATGGAGCACATACAAGACTCATCTTTTATTTTGATTATACTTTTGAGTGTCTTACAAACTATACAGAACACGCTTGTATTACAATTATTATATTAATGCAATGGATGTTGTTGCTTGTCTTTACTATTATGCATTGTTATGATACTGTACATGACGTCCTCCACCCCATAACGTTTCCGCCGTTCCGGTTTTGGGGTGTGACAGATTGGTATCAGAGCACTGTTTATAGTGAATCAAGTATATCAACCCATAAAAGATATACAAACTATAAACGCGCCGGGATTAAAACACTCTGACCAAGAAATTATACTTTTAAATAATAAAATATTTAACTAAGTATATATACATCTATACATACCAGGGTCAGTATCATACTAGAACAGAACAAAAGTATTATGATTGTTGAACATCACAATTAGGCTTAGAGACATATAGTCAAACCTAAGGGGATATAGCCTGATCAACTATATTTCCTGAGGAGTGCTAGCATGTGCCTAAGAATGATTGTAGTGTTGCAACAAGTCTAAAAACTTACCAACACTACTACAACGGGAACATTAGAACAGAATACTATAGGAGTATTCTGTGTTACTATAAATTACGTATGTGAGAGTTAAAAAGGTCGTTACTAGTAGGGCAATAGTTGCTAAGTGGATACTCTAAGGTTACATATGACTAAGGCACTATAGACTTAGAATCCGTGATCTTTGCTTTATTTCCTGTTCCTTGTTTGGTTGTGGATTTAGAGTTAGGGTCACTTATTCGAAGGTCTATCCTGCTTTGGTTGCATGTAATTAGTATGCACTATGCAAGTACTGAATTAACTAATAACGATCATCTTATAATTATCTTAGATTAGTACGTCTATTAACTATTCTTTCCCCATTCTCGCGTAGATAGCATGGCTGACTTAAGGGTTCGCCCAAGGGTGTGCCCGTCGCCAGTAGGAGATTATCTTCTCATTCTTTCTTTTCTTAAAGGAATAGCCTTACTCTTCAGTGTCTCCGTTCCACCTGTCTATAAACATTCCTAACTTTGAAAGTACTCCAACTAGAGTTCTAAACTGCCAACATTTTTCTATATGGTTTGATGTAAGACCTACTGTTAGGTCATTTTTCCCCGAACTCATTTTACATCATTAATACCAGTAATATTGGCAGTTATCTAATCTATGGGAAAGTCTTTACCTTTTTGATTCCCTACTCTATTGTTATGACTCTATCTGGTAGTTGGACTATGGCGATTTAGTCCATGAAACACTCTCATCATACTTACAATCGATTCTTACTATTATCATCATCTTTATAAAACTTACAGTAAAAGATGCCGCCTCGAAGGCGTCCGACCAGAAACACGCCTGCGAATCAAAATCCACCACCACCCCCTTCGCAGTTCGATGCGGTGATGTTTCAGGCAACTGTGACCGCCGCCATGGCCCAAGTAAACTCTGGTGGCGTTAGTGGAACGGGGACTGACACCAACTCTAGCCATGGTGAAATCCATCCGCGTGCACGAGAGTGTACCTATAAAGATTTCATCAGCTGCAAACCAACCTACTTCAACGGAACCGGAGGGATCATTGCATTGTCCCAATGGATCGAGAGAACAGAATCAATCTTCGAGATGTGCTCATGCCCCGAAGGAAGCAAGATTAAGTTCGCTGCTTGCACCTTCACTGAAAGGGCCCTGACGTGGTGGAATGGCCATGTCAAATCACTCTCACTGGCAACAGCCAACGCCATGGGCTGGGATACACTAAAGGACCTTATGACAAGGGAGTACTGCCCGAGGGGTGAAATTCAGAAGCTCGAGGAGGAACTGTGGAACCTCAAAATGAAGGGTTCCGACATAGTGGCTTATACAGCCAGGTTCTGCGACCTGGTGGCTCTATGTCCTAACATGGTCCCCACCGAAAACAAAAAGATTGAAAGATACATCTGGGGTCTGGTACCCCCACATCGAGGGAACGTTCTAGCATCACACCCTGCGACCTTTGATAGTGCCAAGGAATTGGCCCAAAGGCTCATCGATCATGAGGTTCCTTTTTTCCCAACAACGACCACAACTATTGCCCCAGCACCAACCAACGCGACCGACAACAAAAGGAAGCGTTGGGACTGGAAGAAGGGCAGATCAAATCAACCCTCTTCCAAGAACCAACAGATTGTGGCTGTCCATGCTGCCACTACTCCTGCTGCCCCAGTACCAGCCAAACCATATGCAGGGAGCCTACCCAAGTGCACCAAGTGCTCCTTCCATCATAACGACCCCTGCCGTGAAATGCACTGCACTAACTGCGACCGTAAGGGCCATACCGCCCGATTTTGCAGAACACAACCCAAACCCATCACCCAGGTTCCCGGTACAGGAGTGAGTCAAGCCTGCTACGGGTGCGGCGAGACAGGTCTCTTCAAAAGAAACTGTCTGAAAGCTGGGAATGCGGGAGGAGCAGGAAGACTACTTGCTATTGGCCACAATGAAGCCGTGGCAGACCCCACAATAGTCACGGGTACGTTCCTTCTCGATAACTCTTATGCTTGTATCCTATTCGATAGTGGGGCAGAAAGGAGCTTCGTAAACCAAAAATTTAAACACTTACTTAAACAATCACCGCAAACACTAAAAGAAACCTTCGTCGTAGAAATGGCTAACGGCAAGACAGAGAGTTCTAAAAAGATTTACATAGGTTGTACCCTCACGCTAGATAACTATTCATTCCCGATCGACCTCATACCCGTATCGATCAAGAGTTTCGATGTCATTGTGGGCATGGACTGGTTAAGTCTCCATCGTGCCGATATTCTGTGCTTCGAAAAAGCAGTCCGCCTGAACCCGCCGAATAACGAAACCTTGTTAATCTACAAAGACAAACCCAGTACGAGCCTTCGTATCATCTCGAGTATTCAAGCCCAAAAGTACCTGCGTAAGGAATATCGTGCATTCCTGGCGCACGTTGTCGATACCAACCGGAAAACGAAAGACCTAAAAGACCTCCCTGTAGTACGCGATTTTCCCGACGTCTTTCCGGAAGAACTCCCAGGGCTACCCCTGCAACGTCAAGTTGAGTTCCAGATCGACTTAATTCCAGGAGCGACCCCCGTAGCCAAATCGCCCTATCGTCTAGCACCTGCTGAGATGCAAGAACTGTCCAGTCAACTTAACGAACTGCTCAGCAAGGGCTTTATAAGACCAAGCTTCTCACCCTGGGGAGCACCAGTCTTGTTCATAAAGAAGAAAGACGGATCGTTCCGTATGTGCATCGATTACAGGGAGCTCAACAAGCTTACAGTCAAGAATCATTACCCTCTACCTCGCATAGACGATTTATTCGACCAGCTGCAAGGGGCGAGCTACTTCTCCAAGATTGACCTGATATCCGAGTATCACCAGTTACGAGTGCTTGAGGAGGATGTTCCGAAGACAACCTTCCGAACTCGTTACGAACACTACGAGTTCGTGGTGATTCCATTCGGATTGACCAATGCCCCCGCAGTATTCATGGACTTGATGAATAGGGTATGTCGTCCTTACTTGGATCAGTTCGTCATCGTCTTCATCGATGATATACTTATCTACTCTCGAAGTGAGGAGGAGCATAGTGATCATTTGCGACAAGTCCTAGGAACCCTACGATCGGAGAAGCTCTATGCGAAATTCTTTAAATGCGAATTTTGGATCCGAAGAGTCGAATTCTTAGGACATGTGGTTAGCGAAGAAGGAATCCACCTGGACCCATCCAAAATTAAAGACATCGAGAACTGGTCAGCACCAAAGACGCCTACAGAAATTCGTCAATTTCTAGGCCTCGCTGGCTACTACCGCAGATTCATACAGAACTTCTCTCGAATTGCGAAACCCCTTACGACATTGACCCGGAAAGGCGTGGCCTTTGACTGGGAAGAGAAACAAGAGAAGGCGTTCCAAACGCTGAAGCGAGCCTTATGCACCGCACCGATACTATCCCTCCCCGAAGGGATAGAAGACTTCGTGGTATACTGCGATGCATCCAACCAGGGGCTCGGATGTGTTCTGATGCAACAAGGTAAGGTCATCGCCTACGCCTCAAGACAGCTGAAGACACATGAGGTCAACTACACCACCTACGATCTTGAACTAGGAGCAGTTGTGTTTGCCCTGAAGATTTGGAGACACTACCTATATGGTACGAAGGGCACTATCTTTACAGACCACAAAAGCCTACAACACATATTCAACCAGAAGGAGCTCAATATGAGACAACGACGGTGGGTCGAACTACTCAATGACTACGAATGCGAAATTCGTTATCATCCGGGTAAAGCCAACGTAGTAGCAGATGCCCTAAGTCGGAAAGAATAGTCTGGTCGAAGAGTCAAGTCATTAACTATGACTATCCATTCGCATCTTTCCGCACAGATTAAGGAGGCTCAGCTCGAAGCCTTAAAACCTGAAAATGTGATGGGAGAATCCCTACGTGGAATGGATAAGAACTTGGAAGTCAAGGGTGACTGAGCCTTATATCTCATGGACCGGATCTGGACACCGAGACACGGTGGCTTCAGAGACTTGGTCATGAAGGAAGCACACAACACTCGATATTCCGTCCACCCAGGTTCAGATAAGATGTATATGGATCTTAAAAAGTTATACTGGTGGCCTAACATGAAAGCGGAGATCGCTACCTTCGTAAGTAAATGCCTTACTTGCGCCAAGGTCAAGGTCGAATACCAGAAACCATCAGGTTTACTTCAGCAACCGGAGATACCTGAGTGGAAGTGGGAGCGGATCGCTATGGATTTCATAACCAAGCTACCCAAGACAACGGGTGGGCTTGATACCATTTGGGTCATCGTCGACAGATTGACCAAGTCCGCGCACTTCCTACCCATCAAAGAGACCGACAAGATGGAGAAGCTCACAAGAACATACATTAGGGAAATAGTACGACTGCATGGTGTCCCTATATCCATTATCTACGATAGAGATAGTAGATTCACTTCAAGGTTCTGGCAGTCACTACAAGACTCCTTAGGAACGAGGCTGGATATGAGCACAACCTACCATCCACAGACCGACGGGCAAAGTGAGAGAACTATCCAAACCTTGGAGGACATGTTGCGAGCCTGTGTGATCGACTTTGGAAAGGCATGGGATGCTCATTTACCCCTTGTCGAGTTTTCCTACAACAACAGTTATCACACGAGCATAAAGGCTGCTCCCTTTGAAGCCCTCTATGGCCGGAAGTGCAGATCCCCTCTGTGCTGGGCCGAGGTGGGTGACACCCAGTTAGCTAAAGGACGAGTACCTGACAGCACTCTCACAGGTCCGGAGATCATTCGGGAAACGACAGAGAAGATCGTTCAGATTCGTGAACGATTGAAAGCCTCTAGAGACCGACAGAAAAGCTACGATGACAAACGAAGGAAACCTTTGGAATTCCAGGTGGGAGACCGAGTACTTTTGAAAGTCTCACCCTGGAAGGGCTTGATACGCTTCGGGAAGCGTGGAAAGCTAAATCCAAGATACATAGGGCCTTCGGGAATTCCAGGTGGGAGACCGAGTCCTTTTGAAAGTCTCACCCCAT
This sequence comes from Lactuca virosa, assembly GCF_052849685.1. NCBI lineage: Eukaryota > Viridiplantae > Streptophyta > Magnoliopsida > Asterales > Asteraceae > Lactuca > Lactuca virosa. The sequence goes on along the minus strand of NC_136432.1, from coordinate 121,477,867 downwards.
GAGCTTAGTGATGGGTTTTAGGTAAAACAAATAAACTAGAAAACAATTCCTAAGTTCACATGCAACCTACTTTGGATCTATGTTTTAACTATTGAACATATAACTTTGAATTGCAAAACAAGAACCCTAGAGGAGAGAGGCTAATTTCGAAATTAACAAACTAGGGTTTAGGAGTTACATACCTTTCAATTGTTATAGCAAACAATTGATAATCCTCTTGATCTTGATCTTGATTTTCTTGGAAGCTTAGCACCACAAATGTAATGCCTCTAATGGAATCACACCCAAGAACTAGCAAGAAGGAAACTTGGAGGAGAGAGGATGGAGAGAGTATGCAATTTTGGCCTTAGGGTTTCTTCCAAAGAAATCAATGACCTCAAATGTGAGCCAGGAGGCTCCTTAAATAGCTGAGGGATCTAGGGTTTAGGGAAAATCCCTAGTTATCCTTTGCTTAGGGCCTAAGCAAGATCCAAAGGCCTTATTTGGACCCCTTGGACGAAATCTCTAGGGTTTCCCCTAAGAATTTCGTCCACCTCCTTCCAAGGGGGTTCTGGAACCTTCCACTCAACTATTAGTTAATTGCAAACTAGTCCCTGCACTTTATAATTAATTCTTTTAACCCCAAAATTAATTCTGATTAATTTCTGGCTAACTATTAATTAAACATAATGATTTCTAATTAATATATTAATCTTTTAACATATTAATAAATCATTTATATTAATTCATTAATCTTATAAATTAATATCTCTCATTTCATAATTTCCTTGTCCAGTTGCTAGGTTGAGGGCAACCCAAAAGGACTGTGCTGCTATCAATTCAAGTACATACCAATTATAGTTATGGGCTTAGACACCTAATCCAACAGTCTCCCACTTGGATAAGTCTGTAACTATAATTGCTAGTATGCCTTCTAAATTTGACCAGCAAATTGTAGCTTCCAAAAAGCTGCTGCCGAACTTTGACTCAGTCAGTTACGTGTCCTAAGATAAGTGATCATATAATCCTTCGTTCTGCTAGATATCCCTAGACATAAGACATGGAATGTAATCAATCTCTTTGTCCAGAATCTATGTTTCCCAATTTCTGATTTGTGATGATGTAGGACTTCTAATCGAACACATCAATCTAGTCCTGGCTGGGCCCAGCACATAAGTCAACACCAAATCATCAAGGGGCCCACAGATATCGCTTTTCCTATTAGGGCAAAAGGAACGAATAAACGTTGACTCATATGCTTGTATCTTTTACTCATCAAATTATACATGACAATACGTTTTATAACACCAAGTTACTGATGCGTTTTCGTATCACCAATGCATGACCGACTTGTAAATTGCAACTCATATATCTTCGTTTCAAGATTATAAGATATTATCGTCTCAGTATTACTCGTGATGAATTCCATGAAGTGATACTCTGAGCGAGGGTTTATCCAGTACTTAAATCTCAATTTCTGAGTACTCATGAACGTTGCAGCAATTCTATTGCCATGTCTATCCTTAGACAATCTACAATCCAGTTCATGACAGTCTTAATTCACTACTTACTTCCAAAAGTATGAGTGACTGTGGAGTTTGAATAATCTTATTATTCGGGAAATAAAACATGCAAAAATGAAACACAATAATAAACAATTGACAAAAGGCAGAAACCAAACTTATAAATAATACTATATTATTTAATCACCAAAAGTCAATTACATTTACTTTGTTACAAGTTTCAGAATAAAACTAATCTAACTACTAAAACTAATATCATCTTTCAGTCCTATGCTCCGAGCATGCTGAATATGCTTAGCCCTACTCAGACCCTTTGTGAGGGGATCTGCTGGGTTATCTTCAGATGACACCCTCTTTACTATAAGATGGCCTTCTTCAACTCTATGTCTGATGAAATGGTACTTTCTGTCGATATGTCTGGTCTTACCATGATCTCTCGTTTCCTTTGTCAAGGCAACCACTCCTTCATTATCGCAGAACAGTTCCATAGGCTCCTGGATGGTTGGAACAACTCTGAGATCCCCGATGAAGTTCCTCAACCAAGCTGCTTCTTTCGACGCTTCACTTGCTGCTATGTACTCTGATTCACAAGTAGAATCAGCCACCGTATTTTGCTTGGAACTCTTCCAAGTAACTGCTTCTCCATTCAGTAAAAACACCCAGCCCGACTGAGAACGGAAGTTATCTCTATCCGTCTGAAAGCTGGCATCACTGTAACCATCTACTCTCAAAGTATCACTGCCACCAAGCACAAGGACCCAGTCCTTTGTCCTTCGCAAATACTTGAGTATATTCTTAAATGCTATCCAATGAGCTCTACCTGGGTTTCCCTGATAGCGACTGACCATGCTCAAAGCAAATGCCACATCAGGGCGAGTACATGTCATAGCGTACATGATCGATCCGACAGCGGAAGCATAAGGTACACGACTCATGTCATCTATCTCAACATCTGTACTCGGGCATTGAGTCTTACTCAATTTGGTATTGCTCTGGATAGGTAGCTCTCCCTTCTTGGAATTTTCCATACTAAACCTCTTTAGTACCTTATCCAAGTATGTGCTCTGACTAAGTCCAATTATTCTCTTCTTTCTATCTCTCAATATTCTAATCCCAAGAATATAGGCAGCTTCTCCAAGGTCTTTCATGGCAAAACACTTTCCAAGCCAAGACTTAACTTCTTTCAAGGTTGGAACGTCGTTACCAATGAGTAATATGTCATCGACATACAACACCAGAAAAGTTACTATACTCCCACTAGCCTTGATATACACATAGAACTCATCTTCACTTCTAGAGAAACCAAACTCTTTGACTTTCTCATGGAAGCAAAGATTCCAACTGCGAGATGCTTGTTTCAATCCATAAATGGATTTCTCAAGCTTGCACACTCTATTGGGGAACTTTGCATCGACAAAACCCTCTGGCTGACTCATGTAAACATCTTTAGCCAACTTCCCATTAAGGAAAGCAGTTTTGACATCCATCTGCCAGATTTCATAATCATGAAAGGCAGCTATGGCGAGCAATATCCTAATAGATTTAATCTTAGCCACTGGCGAGAAGGTCTCATCATAGTCAACCCCTGGGGTTTGAGTGAAACCTTTTGCAACCAGTCGAGCCTTGAATGTGTGCACATTTCCATCCATGTCTGTCTTCTTCTTGAAGATCCATTTGCACCCAACTGTCTTACGACCTGGTGCACTATCAACCAAATTCCAAACTTGGTTGTCATACATGGACTTAATCTCGCTGTCCATTGCCTCTTTCCACTTGGAAGCCTCTGGGCCTGCCATTGCTTCCTTATAAGTGACTGGTTCATCTAAGTTTACCAGTGTTCTGTCACTTATGAATGTGTCACCATCTGAAGTAATATGAAAACCATACAACTCAGGTGGCACACTCACCCTAGTGGATCTTCTAAGAGGTAATGAGTTATCGATTGGTTCAACAGGAACTGTTTCCTTTGGTTGAGTGCTAGTGTCATCTAAGGTTCCTTCATTGGCTGACTCTCGAATTTCTTCAAGGTCAATGGTGCTCCCACTGTCCTCTTTGAATATGAGCTCTCTCTCCAGAAAGACTCCTCTTCTTGCTACAAAGACCACGTTCTCACTAGGCCTGTAGAACAAATATCCAAAAGACTGCTTTGGGTAACCAATGAAAACACATTTCTCACTTCTAGCTGCTAGCTTGTCGTGAGTCTCTCGTCTTATGAAAGCTTCACAACCCCAGACTTTAATATGTGCCAACGAGGGAACTTTCCCCGTCCACATTTCGTGAGGTGTTTTGGCAACCTTCTTTGTAGGGACAAGATTGAGGATGTGGGCGGCTGTCTCTAAGGCATACCCCCAGAAGTGAATAGGAAGCGAAGCCCGACTCATCATAGAACGAACCATGTCTAACAAGGTTCGATTACGCCTCTCAGCTACACCATTTAACTGTGGTGTCCTAGGAGGAGTCAATTGTGAGACTATCCCACATTCTTTCAGATAGTCGTTAAACTCGATACTAAGATACTCCCCGCCTCTATCGGATCTAAGTATCTTTATCTTTCTGCCCAATTGATTTTCGACTTCATGCTTAAACTCTTTGAACTTTTCAAAAGTTTCTGACTTATGCTTGATCAAGTAGATATATCCATATCTGCCATAATCGTCAGTGAAAGTCACATAGAATCGATTAGCATCTCTTGTAGTTGATCTGAAGGGCCCACACACATCTGTGTGTACGAGATCCAACAGTCCTTCACCTCTTTCACAATACCCTGTGAATGGTGATTTCGTCATCTTTCCCAAAAGACAAGATTCACACATATCATCTGATTTTAGGTCAAATGATTCCAACACTCCATCCTTTTGGAGTTGGGCTATGCGTTTCTTGTTAATGTGTCCAAGACGACAATGCCACAAGCATGCCTTGTCTACACTATTAGACAAGTCAATATTAAGTACACTATTTCCTAACCTATCAACACAAGTCACTGTTTCATACACACCATCACAAGGTAAAGCTTCAAACATAAAAACACCATTCTTATAAACAGAAATTGAACCATTCAAATCATTAAAAGAATATTTGAAACCTTGTGTGAACAATGCATGAAATGAAATAATGTTTCTCGTTATCTCAGACGAATAACAACAATTTATTAAATCTATTCTAACATCATTGCTAAGCAGAAGCTGATAAACTCCGATCTTGGTCACTGGTGAAGACTTTCTGTTTCCCATGATCAAGTTTATCCTTCCTCACTCTATCTCCTCACTTTCCTTTAGTCCCTGCAAATCAGAACAGATATGAAAACCACATCCTGTATCAAGGACCCATGAACGAGAAGATAATGAGTTATTAGCAGAAATAGTGTAAATACCTGCCGAAGATGGCTTCACTTTGCCATCCTTGATATCTTGCAGATATTGTGGGCAAGATCTCTTCCAATGCCCCTTTTGATTGCAGTAAAAGCAAACGGCCTCTTTTGGATCAGAAACATGGGGAGTGGAACCATTGGCCTTAGCCTTTGGGCCATTACTAGACGACCCAGCTTGAGCCTTGCTCTTCCAGTTTTGCTTGGGAGGACCTTTCCTCTTTTTCCCCTTTCCTTGTCCAATAGCCAACACAGGGGCACTTGTAGGCGTGGAGGGTATACTTTTACCCTTCATTCCTGCCTCAGCTGTCTGCAACAAGTTGTGCAATTGGGCCAAGGTCTGCTCAGTATTGTTCAAATGGTAAGTTAGAATAAACTGACCATAACAATCAGGTAGTGAGTTCAAGACCATGTCAATGGCCAATTCCTCATCAAAGTGAATGTTGAGCTTGACCAAACGCTCTATGTAGCGTTGCATTCTTTGCACATGTGACACAACCGATTCCCCTTCTTTCATCTTGCAAGCCATGAGTGACTTGACTACTTCAAACTTTTCTTGACGAGCTCGCTTATGGTACTTTTCCATAAGGTCCTTGTTCATCTCAAAAGGCCAGTAGTCCTCATAGTACCTCTGCAGTTCTGGGGACATGGTTGCCACCATGATGCACGACACTTTGGTAGCATCATCGTAATGTTTCTTGTAGGCAGCAAGATCTTCAGGAGTAGCTTCAGACTCATCAAGCTCTTTGAGCTCCTTTTCAAGAACATATTCTTTGTTCTCAAAATGAAGAGCCATCTTGATGTTGCGCATCCAATCGTTATAGTTTGAGCCATCCATAACGACTTTGGAGCAGATATTGAGCAAAGAGAAGTTCTGGTTGGAGGAGGATGAAGCAGAAGTGTTTCCAGGAGTAGACATCTGAAAAGAAAGAAAGTTTTAGTTAGATTTCAAGATACCTCAATATAATAACCCAAAGATAAAATATCAAGGTTAGGATCCAACTATGAAGATTCACAACTTAGAAATGGGATGCCGAGATCCAAGTGTAAATTTCATAAAGGTAGGTGAATGACAATTCACCAATTCCACCATTAGACGAAACAAACGAAGTGAAATTCCTAATTCTTTTGAGATACATTGAAACTATTCAATGGCATGTTTTAATCTCAGATTATGCTCTTCTATTTGTGACTAGGATGCCGAGGATCACAAACAAGATGTGAATAACCATGCAAATGTGCTTGGTAACCTCATTGTCTTTATCATTAACTATTGATGTGCTGGTAAACCACACACGCTCCATCAGAAGGACAATTATGAGATACCCATTACTACTCTTTATTAGTGCCCTTTAGTGTGCTGGTTAACCACACACGCTCCACTAACGACCAATAAAGCATAATGTGCAATTTCATTGATTAGCATACTTTTCACATTTTTCCTAAAGTAACTAGAGTTGGGATTTTAAAAATAATGTTCTAGTACTTTCTTTAATGTCATTATACTTTTAATGAGAAGTAGTTGTCCTATCAAATCCGTTCTGCTAACGACCCTCCACTAATCAAGGAAGCGGTGGGTGAGAGTGGACACCCATTCAACTACCATTTTATAGGCAGTTTCCTTATACCCCCCTTATAGATTAGCTTCGTGAATGAGGCATACTAGCGATTTGACTGACCATATTCTTATACATATATAATATTAAACTTTTAATCATAATACATATCTAGGGTGTGTTTTAAAACATTTTAAAACTTCAAGGGTTTATATAAATTTCGAAATTCAAACTATTAAATTTAAATTTAAATAAACCAATTAACTAGATTTAATATTTATCTTTTAATTAACTATTAATCAAATTATTAAATCTTGTAAGGATTATCTAATTAAATTAATCAATTAATTTAATCCTAATCCTTATCCCTCTAAATTTCGAAAAATAGGGTAAGGATAATTATCCAATTAATCTAATTAAGTAACAATTATCCAAAACAAGAAACCCTAAAACTTCTAGCAATTTCAAAATTTACAAGGGAGGAGGCTAGGGTTTTCAAAACCCTAACCCTAATTTCGATTAAGGGTTCTTTGGAGGCTAGGGTTTTCGAAAAAACCCTTTTATCCAAAACCCTAGAAATCGAAAATTTGGCCTTTAGGGTTTAATAGCTATAAACCCTAATTTGCAATTCAACAATTATAGCAATTCAATTTAAAAAAAACAATGGCTCTGATACCACTGATGGGTTTTAGGTAAAACAAATAAACTAGAAAACAATTCCTAAGTTCACATGCAACCTACTTTGGATCTATGTTTTAACTATTGAACATATAACTTTGAATTGCAAAACAAGAACCCTAGAGGAGAGAGGCTAATTTCGAAATTAACAAACTAGGGTTTAGGAGTTACATACCTTTCAATTGTTATAGCAAACAATTGATAATCCTCTTGATCTTGATCTTGATTTTCTTGGAAGCTTAGCACCACAAATGTAATGCCTCTAATGGAATCACACCCAAGAACTAGCAAGAAGGAAACTTGGAGGAGAGAGGATGGAGAGAGTATGCAATTTCGGCCTTAGGGTTTCTTCCAAAGAAATCAGTGACCTCAAATGTGAGCCAGGAGGCTCCTTAAATACCTGAGGGATCTAGGGTTTAGGGAAAATCCCTAGTTATCCTTTGCTTAGAGCCTAAGCAAGATCCAAAGGCCTTAATTGGACCCCTTGGACGAAATCTCTAGGGTTTCCCCTAAGAATTTCGTCCACCTCCTTCCAAGGGGGTTCTGGAACCTTCCACTCAACTATTAGTTAATTGCAAACTAGTCCCTGCACTTTATAATTAATTCTTTTAACCCCAAAATTAATTCTGATTAATTTCTGGCTAACTATTAATTAAACATAATGATTTCTAATTAATATATTAATCTTTTAACATATTAATAAATCATTTATATTAATTCATTAATCTTATAAATTAATATCTCTCATTTCATAATTTCCTTGTCCAGTTGCTAGGTTGAGGGCAACCCAAAAGAACTGTGCTGCTATCAATTCAAGTACATACCAATTATAGTTATGGGCTTAGACACCTAATCCAACACTTAGTAACGTACATCCGACCTTCCACGTTTCGAACTTGAAAAAGTGCTTGTCCGACGAGACTCTTGTGATCCCACTAGATGAGATCGAGATCAACGAGAGCCTCAACTTCGTGGAAGAACCAGTAGAGATCATGGACCGAGAGGTCAAACGAACCAAACAAATTCGTATCCCGATCGTGAAGGTTCGCTGGAACGCCAAGTGAGGACCGGAATTCACTTGGGAGCGCGAGGATCAAATGAAGCTTAAATATCCTCATCTTTTTGCTTAGTTATTTGTAATAACTTAGTTGCTTGAACTCTAATTTCGGGACGAAATTCCCTCTAACGGAGGGATGATGTGACAACCCGAAATTTCTAACTTGTACATTCTTCATTTTTATCAAAGTTAGCCTCGTTTTTGCTATTTTGCAAAGAAGTTTTGGGTCTTTATGGATGTTTTAGGCTTAATATAACCTTGATATGAGTCATAGGAAGGGTGAGAATGGGTGTAGCATCACTAAATCGGGCCAAACACACCCAACAAGGTGTGTGCGGCCGCACACCCGAGTGTGCGGCCAGCCAGCCGCACACAGCCGACCGCACACCCTTCTAGCCTCACACTCCGGTCTATATAAAGGACCCTAAGTCAACCTTACACCCTTTTCCCACTCCTTCAAAGCTGGAACATTTTCTCTTAAGGGTCCTTCAAGTTTTCTTCTCCAATCGGCAATACAAGTAAGTAAACATCCTTAGATCATTACTACAACACATTAGAAAGCCTTTTCCTCGAGTTTGATCCATGAAATCATCGTTCTAGATGATCTTCATGTGTGTACGGCCGCACACACATCGTGTGTGACCGCACACACATCTTTTGGCCCTAAAATGGACTTAAACACTCATCTAAGCATAACATCAGCCAAAACACCTTCTTAGGATCATCACAAAACCTTGGAAAATCGATTTAGACACATTTCTATGGGAGTGTACGGCCGCACACAGGCCTGGCCGCACACCCCTGGCCGCACACACAATGTGCAACCGCACACACCCTTTTAAGGGTCCAAACTGGCAACAAACTCCCATTCCGACTAAGAAATGGTCAAAACACCTTCACTAGAACATTCCTAAGGCTTGGAAACACGTTTTTGACACACTTCATAGTGAGTGTACGGCCGCATACAGGCTTGGCCGCACACTCTAGCCGCACACACACAAAACCCATGCTTTTGTGGCCTTACACTCCAATATAGGGCTATACACCCCTTATATGCAACCATATGAGTTGGTAACACTTAATTATATGTGTTATTACATGAAAATAGGATTCGTTTGTGCTCAAGACATCAATTGACACCCGGCGATCCTATATCGACCTTTCATTCGAGTTACTCACTGCAGGTGAGTTCATGCCCCTTAATCAACCTTTGAAATGATTTTAAATGCTTTTATGGGGGGAATACAAGTTGAAATATTCTAGTTGTTGCTTTAATCACATGTGATTAATGACTAGAACAAACAGAAAGATTTACTTCTACTTTCAAGTTACTATCAAAATTATGGTTTTCAAGCGTTTTTAAAACCTTTTATTAAACTTTTAGATACTAAAACTGTTTCCAAACTCTTTTAAACTTGCATTGTTTTCAAACTCATATCTACACTAATATATTTATATAAGTAAGACTTGAAGGACTTAGGACTGATAGCTCACCTTTTTTCCTGTTCCTTGTTTGGTTGTGGACTTAGGGTATCCTGTTATTTGTCCGAATGTTGTTGAAATCTTAGCTATATATCATATATATGTGTGTTGGATATAAAAGCTTTCACTTCAGTTCAGTACCTTTGTGTAGCAAAGGCATGCCTACAACATTACTATTTAACTATAATAGGTATAGTTAAGGTTTTACTACTACTATTACAACGGCACCTATAAGAGCCAGTACAGTTATGAGTCAATACACGCTATACACTATACAAGAGAACATATTATACACTAGTACAAAGAAAACATTACTAGACTATGACATACTACATAAACATTTGAATACTATAAACAGAATGTGATATACTACTTCTCGATACGACACTTTAGTGTGCTATCACTTTGTAACCAGAGTCTCCTGGAGGGAGAGCGGGCATTATGTGTATAGATCTATACGGGACAGACACTCCCACATCCCGACTGCTAGCTACAACCCCAGCCGAAAGGCCAAGGGATGACAAAATGTTACTTCACTACATATGACCTGGAGGGTCATCAGTTATTCAGCCGTCGATCAGCATGGTTACATACGAGTTCACATTCAAACCTTTAATTAACCAATTAAGAATTTATTGGATTAGTGTCTAAGTCCATAACTATAATTGGTATGTACTTGACCCGACTCGGCATGGTCCATTTGGGTTGCATGGCATCGGAACATTTGGATAGACCATTTATGAGGAAAAGACATTTTGTGACATATTAATATATTATAAGTTCTAATATATTAATATGAAATCATGTTATTTAATTAGTATTGATCAAGAATTAATTTGGACTTAATTTAGCGATAAAAAAGAGACTAATTAAATATATGGGGATTGATTGTGTAAATCATTCATTCTTATATATGTGGGCTTATGATCCAAGATTCCTTTATGTTGGGTTTAACCCATGTGGTGATCCATGGATACTCCATGGAGGTTAAAACCCATGGAGCATAAGGAATGGGTAAAGTCATGAGTTACATGGTGTAACCCTAATAGCCACACTATATAAGAACCCCTTTAGTTCAAGAAATTGGCACTAGTGATACATATTTTGAGGGCTAGCCGATTTGAACATGTATGTCTTCTTCTCATGGTTATTCCAAGAGTTCATGATGTTGTGTGAACCATTTGAGGTGTCACACTTGGGGCACTAGGCTCTCAAGCTTCATGGAGTCAAGCAACAACAACAAGGTATGTATTCTATCTATTTTATTATCCTAGTATCAATGTTTTGGTATGCTAGTTAGGATAATACCTTGGATAATCATATTTGCATGTATAATAGAGAAAACATAGATCCAATGTATTTAGGGTTGCATGTACACTTAGGAGTGTTAGAATGCTCAAAACCCAACAGTGGTATCAGAGCCTAGGCTTGTTTTCTTGTTATACTTGCAAAACTGCTTAAAAAATCGAAGCTGTTTGCTGTCTGATCATCAGACTCGGCGAGTCCCTCAGGAGACTCGGCGAGTCCATGCCTAAAATGTGATCAAAACGATCCAACTCGCCGAGTTGGTTCATGCACTCGGCGAGTTGGACCCTCAGACAGCATATTTTCAAGGTTTTTGGCTAGAAATGGACTAGAAACATTACCCTAAGATGTTTTTGAACTTATAAACTTGTTTTTGATGTGGTAATGTTCATACTAATCCAATTTCAAAGATAATTGTTAATAGATTCATGTTTTGTATTAGTTTAGTGATTAGGCTAATTACATGAAAAAGTTTGATTTGAATTATCTTGTTCTTATGAGTTGCTTAGATTAATAGAAAAGTTAATTGATTATGTGTTTTCAATCCATTTTAATCTAAGAGTTGATTCTAAAATGTGTTTTTGTAACTTGTCCTCAAGTTATATGAAAAGTCACATTTAAGTTTCATAAAACTCATAAAAGTTGGTAATGGTTACAAAAAAATGAAGAGTCTTGTCCTCAAGTTATGGAGGTTCAAGAGTCACTTCATTAAGTAATAAAATGTGTAACCTTAATTAATTCCATAAATTACAAAATAAAGAAAAGTTACATTCTTTTATTAGTTTAAAGTCTTCCATAACTTGTCCTCAAGTTATGGAACTTGAAGAGTTTTTTAATTAAAACTACTTTAAACACATAAGTTATGGAATTAATTAGTTTTGAATAGTTTCAAAACTTGCCCTCAAGTTTTGGAATTTGAAAAGTTTCACTTATGAATACTTTAATTCCAAGTTAGCCCTTAGAATTTTAAAAGTTAAAATTCAAACCCTTATACTATTATTATAATTTTAATTATATAGATATGTATAAGATAAAGTCAATCTTACCGTTAGTAGGCCTCATTCACGAAGCCGGTCTATAAGGGGGGTATAAGGTTACTGCCTATAAAATGGCAGTTTAATGGGTGTCCACTCTCACCCACCGCTTCCTTGACTGGTGGAGGGTCGTTAGCCGAACGGGTAGGACAAAGACTATAATTCTCCCTTCATTAAAAGTATTAATGATAAATACTAAGTAACTAAACATTTATAAATTCCCAATCTTAGTTACTTAGGAAAATGTGAATTTGGTGCTAGCCCATAAAATTACACTTTGTACCTTACCAAGTCGTTAGTGGAGCGTGTGTGGTTAACCGGCACACTAACATGGACTAGTAAGAGTGGCAAAGGGTAACTTAACTTTATTATAGATCGGTGGAGCGTGTGTGGTTAACCGGCACATCGATTAGGTAATATTGTTGAGGGTACCAAGTCAATTTGTATGGTTATTCACACCTTGTTTGTGATCCTCGGCATCCCAGTCACAAACTTGAGAGGGCACAATCGAGATTCAAACATGCCATTGAAAGTTCAATGTATCTCAAAAGATCTAGGAGTTTCAAATCCAATTAAAACTTAATTATATTTCGTTTTTCATGGTGGAAATTGGTAAATCGTCATTTACCTACCTTCAACTATTTTATAACTTGGATTACGGCATCCCTCTTCCAGTTATAAATAGGTTGTTGGGTCCTAGCCTTAATATTTCATATTGGGTGTTATATTAAGGACTTTAAATCAACTCTCTTGAATATCTCCCAAAAGATGATCTTCCCAAATCTCTTGAAACAAGCTTTCCTAAATGAAGATGATGTCCCATGGAAATCATACTTCTTTAGCCTCCTCCAATTATTCTCCCTAACCCACAAGTTCCTGAAAAGTTTAAGGTCACTCAAGCCCTATTGGCAAGCAAAGGTCTATGTGTGATCACATCTTGGAGATGTAGTCACATATTGACAAGCCGGGAGAGTTGGGTGTCAAAGTCTTGACAAAGTTGGTGACTCAACTATTTTCTAAGTCACATAGTGAGTTCCTTTGGGACTCCTATGAAACAGACTATGACAAGACCCTTAATGATCTTATCTATTTGCTAAGATCAACTTCCTAAAACTTTATGGACATTGACAATGATGACATTGGATATCCAGTAAAGCTCTCTCTTCCCAATGGAAAGGGATCGGCCATAGTCAACTCTGTTGACCAAATGGTAAAGAGAACGGCTAAGTCTGAGATAGTCCCATTATCAATGGTCCATTGCCAAAGAAAGGGGCATTGGTTGCGAAGCTGCCAAATTTACCTAAGGATGTTAAAGTCAATAACTTTGACTCTACTTCAGGTAAAGTCCACTATCTAACTCTGCTAAGTTTCTATTCTGAGATTCTTGATACATGATGTGACTGGGTCACATGTTGATGTTTTAAGAATCAAAGAAAAGGTGAAGAAACTTAAAGAAAGAATATGCTGAATCTGATGGCATAGATGGATTTCTATCGCATAGTTTGAAGATCGGATTCTTGGATTTCTATCGCATAGTTTGAAGATCGGAATCTGATGGCATAGATGGATTTCTATTCTGAGATTCTTTCATGTGCTTTTGCATTGTAAGGATAGTTTTTCCGCAGAGTTTTTTAAAATAAAAGGAAAAATGATGATTTTATTTATTTATTTTAAAATATCCTTACAAATGGCATTTGAGGAAAAAATTGTTGCTTATAAGATTCCATTAAGAGCAAGAGTGGAAATATGAATTTGATTCTTTCATTTGTGGTAGTGTCTAAATTTACCAAATAAGGAAAGATTCTCATCACCTAAGTTTCAGTTGGATAGAAACTTGGAATCATGCAAGTTGTATAGCATGATGAATAAGAACTTTCAAGCATTGGAAAAATTAAGACTAACTACTTGTTCACATGGATGTGTGAGTCAAGTAAAGGATCAAGTACACATTCTTGTGCACTGATCAAGCCCACCACAAATAATCGTTAAGACTATTCGTCATTATTTACTAAAATTCAGTAAATATGGTTATACTTACAAGCTTAAGTGTAATTCTGAGACATTGGAAAAGGTTTCAATGTATGGCAGAGCGAATAAGAAGAATCAACTTAGGCAGAAAGATAAAAGTTTCTCAAATCTGAAAAGATGGGAGAGTACTTTAGTATCATGTTATATAATCATCTTAATGATTAAGAGACCTTATCACAATTCATCCTCTAAGTGCATTCTGGTAGCTAAGAAGAGGAGCTATGAATTGTTGAAGTGGTTAAATCAAGAAGATGATTTATACTTCGTTCCAAAAACAATTCTTAGAGTTATACTCTAAGATTGTAACTTGAGTGACATGTCTTAAAGAAGGTTTAAAACACTTGTCAAATGTAAGAGTAAAAGTTTTCTACTCTTGTACATTTGAAATTGGTAAGTTGTGATGTTTTGGATAAAACAAAGACCAACTAAGGCCAATTGTGTGAAGTGTTTGTCTTGATTAGAATCCACACTATCTCTTGAATATCTGACAAGAAAGTCTTATATGTCAAGAGGACAGTGGGAGTCTTAAAGGTCTTGAAAGTCTCAAGAACTAATCAAGAATAAAACCTGAAGTTCTTCACTAGCACACGACTTGAGGTTTATAACCTATCGTGTCGACATGTCTGTGCCTATTCAAGTTGGCTTTGCATAGGGGTTCTGAGAGTTCTCAATTGGTTGCACAGCTACTTGGAAGCAATGGCAGGCCCTTGAGCTGCCAAATGGCAAGAATTTAAGATTACACAAGTTTAATCCATATGAGTTTAGATTTGTCATTATCCTAGTCTTGTGATTATGGTTTGACAAATTCACATGGATAAGAATACATACACCATTAAATCTAAGTGTCATAAGGTTTCTCTCCGATTCATGAAAATGATGGTGAGGAAATTCTTTCGCTAATTAGATTTTAAGTAGATAGCAATTGTGATATTTGTAGTTCTCAAAGTCGTTAGTGGAGCGTGCGTGGTTAACCGGCACACTAACATGGACTTGTGAGAAGTGGCAAAGGTCTAAACAATTGAGACTATGATTACGACATCCCTTTTCATAGTTCTTAAAATTGTTTAGACACACAAGCATGCTATCTAAGGAAAGGTGTATGTTTTTGATAAAGTTTTATCAAAGCAATCTAGTATCAGAAATCTGAACTTTGGTAAGAAAGTCAATAAAGTATTGATTTCTAGAAGTCCAGCTGATTTCTGATTACATGTCAAAGCTAGTGGGAGCATAAGTGTTATGCTAATAATCATCATGTTAGTGGGAGCATGATAATTATGATAAAGGTTGCAAGTTAGCAATGTTAATTATAGAAAACAAAAGTTTCAATTCGTGAGGCTGCAGGGGTTGAAAAAGTTGTTTTGCTATAATTAAGGGAGAGAAAATTATACTTCATTTCAATTCTAAAAGCTTAGATTGAGATTTTAATCGTATTTAGTCAAGGATATATATATGAATTTCATGTTGGAATGGCTCAACATAAGGAAATTCTATATATGGGTCCATTATTTGCGTTCTAAAATTCGATTATGATTACGGCATCCCTTTTCATAATCTGAATTATGAGAACTTGGCAAATAGAAATGTAAATGTTATAGCAAAAGACTGGTTTAGTCTTTATGTGAGACATCATGACTCGTGTCCCATATGCTTCGGATATAGGATCGATTACATGTGCTATATTTATCCTTTCTAAAATTTTCCAAAAGCCTGGGGCATTAAGAAGGGAAAAGGTCTAGAACTGGATATGACTAAAAGGATTAAGCAATTGTCAAGGACAATCTAAGGTTTACCAAATATTGGTTGCTCAAGGACAGTTGGAAGTATAGTGATAATTCTGGAAGGACCATATTGACATAATCTGTAAGGAGGCAACTCTTGTTCAGAAGTGATAGTCAAAATGGAATATGGAAATGTTTCAAAGTTGGAAATTATTCAATCTGTGTAAGATTAGGAAACTTAATGAAAGAAGGATGTTTCCAAGGAGCTGATATCCTTGGAATGCTCTGTAATGTTTGTTGTCAAGTCCTTGTGACTTTGTGCATAATCATTACAAGAGGATCAATACATATAAGTTTAGAATCTAACAGATTTCAGTAAATGGCATGAATTTGAAATTCTTGCATTTGCAGTAAGGATTTAGGACTGTGAAAGAGGATCATTGGAGTTATGTTCAATTGATCTAATTCACAAAGTGAAGATCATAGACAAACATAGTATGCATACTTGGTGTATGGCATGACTAGTGTTTAGAAAACATAGTGTACATGCTTGGAGCATGGGACAACTATTGTTTTAAATTCAAGAATAAAGTTGATAGCTGAAACAGTATACAATGAATAATGTGTAATAATATGGTGATAAATAAAAGGTGTTTTATTTATGTTCATAGGTTTTGATACCATATTAGATTCTATTATTATTGTGTTTCATTTTGCATGTTTTGACTTCCAGAATAACTAGGTCGTTCTTCCTGATTGACTAAGTTATTCAAACTATCCACAGTCGGTCATATGTTGGAAGTAGATATGAATCAAGACTGTCATGGGTTGGCTTGTAGAGGTCTAAGATGTTGGACAAGGGGCTACAACACTCATGAGTGCTCATAAGTTCTGAGTATTGGATTCAACCCGCGCTCATTGGAATCACTTCATGGATTTTATCACGAGTGATCATGAGACGATAATATCTTATATTCTTCAAACCTAGAGATATGAGTTGTTACTATGAGTTGGTTGTACATTGATTGCATGAAAACGCATTCGGTAACTCGGTGTTATAAAACGTGCCTTTGTGTATGATTCAACAAGTAGTAGAACAAGCCATATGAGTCGAAGTTTATCCATTCCTTTTACCTTCGGGATAAAAGCGATATCTGTGGGCCCCTCGATGATTTGGTGATGACAAATGTAAGTGCTCGGCCGGGCCTGGACTGATTTGATTTGTTCAATTAGTCAATCGTCATAAATCGGAAATCGGGAAACAACAAATGGACAGAGAGAATGATTATAATCCATGTCTCAGTCCATATGATATCTAGAATGGAGGAATATATGATCCCTTATCTAATGGACGAGTCATTGACAAAGGTCAGAGTTCATCTACAAGGTCAGAGTTCAACAGCGGCTTTTGAGAGCTACGATTGCCAGTTGGTTCCTGAAGTCATACGCAATAATAGTTTTAGACTTATCCAAGTGGGAGACTGTTGGATTAGTGTCTAAGTCCATAACTATAATTGGTATGTACTTGACCCGACTCGGCATGGTCCATTTGGATTGCATGGCATCGGAACATTTGGATAGACCATTTATGAGGAAAAGACATTTTGTGACATATTAATATATTATAAGTTCTAATATATTAATATGAAATCATGTTATTTAATTAGTATTGATCAAGAATTAATTTGGACTTAATTTAGTGATCAAAAAGAGACTAATTAAATATATGGGGATTGATTGTGTAAATCATTCATTCTTATATATGTGGGCTTATGATCCACGATTCCTTTATGTTGGGTTTAACCCATGTGGTGATCCATGGATACTCCATGGAGGTTAAAACCCATGGAGCATAAGGAATGGGTAAAGTCATGAGTTACATGGTGTAACCCTAATAGCCACACTATATAAGAACCCCTTTAGTTCAAGAAATTGGCACTAGTGATACATATTTTGAGGGCTAGCCGATTTGAACATGTATGTCTTCTTCTCATGGTTATTCCAAGAGTTCATGATGTTGTGTGAACCATTTGAGGTGTCACACTTGGGGCACTAGGCTCTCAAGCTTCATGGAGTCAAGCAACAACAACAAGGTATGTATTCTATCTATTTTATTATCCTAGTATCAATGTTTTGGTATGCTAGTTAGGATAATACCTTGGATAATCATATTTGCATGTATAATAGAGAAAACATAGATCCAAAGTATTTAGGGTTGCATGTACACTTAGGAGTGTTAGAATGCTCAAAACCCAACAGAATTAAAGGCAAAAATAGACTTTTCGAGGCGTATTGTTCATTTAATACCACCTGGAGTCTACATGTTACTACTTTAGACTCCCCGAGGTGTACTGTACATTTAGTACTACCTGGAGTCTGTATTTCATTACACTGTGATTTTGTCACATACACATTTAAATAAACTATATTTTTATAATGATAGTTTCACTTAGGAAAAACTCTTACTCTACATAAGGAACAAATACACAAATAATCGGGTCTTGGTAGAAGACTACATTTTTACTGGAAAGTATAGGATTTTCTAGGGAGTATACTATTTACAAACATTTGAAATCAGTTACTACATTAAGTTATTACAAACATTTTCATACGAGCAATGACACTAAATACTTATGAACTCACCAGCTTTATGTTGATAAACTCTTTCAAAATAACTTGTATTCTCAGGTCATCAGTAGACAGGTACAGATGAAGCTTTTGAGAAGATGGAGCACATACAAGACTCATCTTTTATTTTGATTATACTTTTGAGTATCTTACAAACTATACAGAACACACTTGTATTATAATTATTATATTAATGCAATGGATGTTGTTGCTTGTCTTTACTATTATGCATTGTTATGATACTGTACATGACGTCCTCCACCCCAGAACGTTTCCGCCATTCCGGTTTTGGGGTGTGACATTAACCATGTCCATTCTCTACTAGCTTCATTTAGTGCAATTACTTCTGCATGATTTGAGGATGTGGCGACAAGTGTTTGCTTTTGAGAGCGCCAGGAAATTGCGGCGCCTCCGTTCATGAATACGTATCCAGTTTGAGATCTAGCTTTATGGGAATAAGATAAATAGCCTGCATCTGCATAACCAATCAAACCTTGTTTTGAATCATTAGGATAAAATAACCCTAAATCAGTAGTTCCTCGAAGATAACTCAAAATATGCTTAATCCTATTTCAATGTCTTTTGTTGGGGATGGACTGAACCTTGCTAGCAAGTTTATACCGAAAGAATTGTCAGGTCTAGTATAATTGGTAAGATACATAAGAGCCCCAATTTCATTTAGATATGGTACTTCTAGAACAAGAACTTCTTCATTTTCTTCGCGAAAACGAAATGGATCTTTGTCAATATTTAATGATCTAATAACCATTGGGGTGCTTAAAGGATTGGCATTGGCCATATTGAAATGTTTCAAGACTCTTTATGTATAATTTGATTGATGCACAAGTATTCCGTTAGGCATATGCTCAATTTGCAAACCAAGACAGTATTTGGTTTTACCAAGATCTTTCATATCAAATTCTTTCTTTAAAAGTTCAATCACTTCAAGGATTTATTTATTCGTTCCAATGATGTTTAGATCATCAACGTAGACCGCTATAATCACATACCCAGATGTTGTTTTCTTAATAAATACGTATGGACAAATAGTGTTATTTTTATAACATTTACTTGTCAAATAATCGCTTAAACGATTGTACCAAATGCGTCTAGATTGCTTTAACCCATACAAAAATCTTTGCAGTTTTATAGAATACATTTCTTTGGGTTTTGCACTTAATGCTTCAAGAAATTTAAATCCCTCAGGGATTTTCATATAGATATCATTATCAAGTGATCCATATAAGTAAGCTGTAACAACATCCATAAGGCGCATCTCTAAATTTTCACAGACTCCCAAGCTGATTAAATACCTAAAAGTGCTTGCATCCATTACTGGTGAATAAGTTTCCTCATAATCAATTCCAGATTCATCTATACAATAATGGTTTCACAACTCCAGGTGTGAGGATAACAGCCCCAAAAACCTTTCTCTTGTTACGAGAATTTAATTCAACTTGCATAGCCTCCTTCCATTTAGCCAAATCATTTCTTCTTTGACAATCAATGACAGATTGTGGTTCAAGATCATCATTCATAATATCATATGCAACTGAATAATAAAATATTGCACTTATATTATCAGTTTCATTTTGGTCACATATTCTATTTTTTTACCATAATTTAGTGCAACATCTTCCTTTCCTGAGGGAATTTTGATTTCGTGTTTCTTCACAAACACTTTCCTCATGATCTAGTGCATTTTGTACTCCTCTTCTTTTTCGTGGGTTCTTATCCTTAGAACCAAATGGTCTTCCACGCTTCAGGCGTGTTTTAGACTCTTGAGTGACTTTATCATCAGATTGTCCATATGGAATTTCAATTCGAGCTGGAACACTGATAGCTGGTATATATGATTTAGTCACCCTTTTCGTGTCAATAAATGCATCAGGCAATTGATTTTCCATTTCTTGGAAATACATTGCTTTGTGCGAGGGTCAATATATGATAAAGAAGGCTCATGCCATGAAACATCCTTTTCTATAATCTTCTTTTCTCCCCTTAATGATGGGAAATTTGCCTCATCAAATTGGCAATCAGCTAGGCATGTTGTAAAAACATCACCTGCTAAAGGTTCAAGATATCTTATAATAGAGACCGACTCATAACCAACATATATTCCCGACCTTCTTTGAGGACCTATTTTGTCCTTTGTGGTGGTGCAATGGGGACATATACTTCACACCCAAAAATTCTCAAATAGGATATATTTAGCTCTTGACCCAAAGCAAGTTGTAGGGGAGAATATACATGATATGAACTTGGTCTCATGCGTATAAATGATCCAGCATGTAAAATTGCATGGCCCCAAACAGAAACAGGAAGTTTAGTTCTCATTATCAATGGTCTAGCTATTAGCTGGAGACGTTTAATCAGTGATTCAGATAAACTATTTTGTGTGTGTATATGAGCAACTGGATGCTAAACAAAAATTCCTACAAACATACAATAGTCATTAAATGCTTGTGAAGTAAATTCACCAGCATTATCAAGTCTCACTCTCTTGATAGTATAATCCGGGAAATGTGCCATTAATTTAATAATTTGAGCAAGAAACTTTGCAAATGCCACATTACGAGTTGATAATAGGCAAACATGAGACCATTTGATGGATGCATCTATTAGGACCATAAAGTATCTAAATGGTCCAGATGGTGGATGAATTTGTCAACATATATCACCTTGAATTCTTTCTAGAAATCTAGGTGACTCCCTTTCAACTTTCATTAGAGAATGTTTTATAATTAACTTTCCAAGGGAACAAGATATACATGGTTTTATGCTACTGGATTGAGGGAACTTATAGTCCTTTAATGGGTGCCCATGCGTATTCTCAATTATCCTTTGCATTATTGTTGATCCTGGGTGGCCCAACCTATCATGCCATAAACTGAATGTCTCAGGATCACAATGTTTTTCTTTGACTACCATATTTGATTCAATCATATGGATATATGTATAATGCAAACTAGAATCAAGTGTTGGTAGTTTTTCAAGCACGTGGTTTTTGTCTATAATATACATATATTTAATATTTTCAACAGTCACAGTTTTTGTGTCATATCCTTTGAAATATATGTCATTAAAACTTAGTAAGTTTCTATTACACTTTGGAGAAAATACGACATTTTCTATACAAAAGCTCGTACCATTTGGTAATATAAATTAGGCTTTCCCAGTTCCGTCTATCAAGTCTGCAGGACCTGATATTGTATGTATGACTGTTTTTGTTGGTACTAATTTTGAAAAATATTTCTTTGATTTCAAAATAGTATGCATACTACCACTATCTGCTCTACAAAGCTATCCAACCTTTTCTTGGTGTTATGCTCCAGTTGGACTCATATTAAACTTCACATATGAAAGAAATAATACGCCAATAAACATAATCACAATAATTATTATAAAGAAAGTTCATTTATTGTAGGAAATACATCACATGAAAAACAAAGGAAGGAAAACAGGTTTACAAGAACAATAACATAAATTTTTAGTTTATGTCTTCCATGTCATTGCAGAAATCAGCAACAGTTAGCAGAGTGCATTCAACATTATCAATGAGGCCTGCTTCTTTTCCTTTTCCTTTAATGGACTCTTGATAAAGTTGACAAAGATGTGCAGGTGTGCGACAGGTCCTTAACCAATGGCCTGTGCTACCACATTTATAACATGAACCATCAGATTTTTGTGATGTCCCGACATCATGCCTTGCCACTTTGGCCTTTTCTTGTGTATGGATATTGTTTCTTTGTAAAGATTGGTAATCATTCCTTTTCTGGACACGACCAGGATTATTACCTTGTCTACGACCAGAATTATGGTTCTAATTATGGCTTTGGTTTCAATTAAAATAGCCATGGACTCGTCCTCGACCACGGTCACACCCTCGTCCACGTGAGTTGTTTTGGTAACCATCAGTATTTGTAGCATTTGCTTCAGGAAGTGCTACTGATCCCGTTGGACGATATCATGGTTTTTCATCAAGAGCTCATTGTTTTCCTCTGCAACAAGCAGACATGAATTCAGTTCAGAATATTTTGTGAACTTTTGCAACCGATATTGTTGCATCAAGGTAATGTTTGTTGCATGAAATGTGGAGTAAGTTTTCTCCAACATATCTTCATCAGTAACTTCTTGTCCACAATACTTGAGTTGTGAACATATTTTGAACAAAGCTGAGTTGTATTCATTTACTTTCTTGAAGTCTTGAAACCTCAGTGTTCTCCATTCATCTATTGCATTTTGAAGTATAGCTTCCTTTTGATGATCAAATCTTTCTTAAAAGAGATTCCAGAGAATACTTGGATCAGTAATATCAAAATATTCAAATCTCAACATTTCATCAATATTCTTACGAAGGAAAACTTGTGTTTTCGTCTTGTCTTGTGCCAAACAATTATTATATTCATATATAGCATTTGAGATTTCCATGGACTCAAGATGTATTTTTACATCTATCATCCATGGTACATAGTTTTTCCCACTAACTTCAAGTGCTACAAAATCGAGCTGTGCAATGTTGGACATATTGTAACTATAAATTTAAGCAAAATAACAAGATGAAAATTAAAATCCATTTATTTCAATATGTATTGCACAAAACAGAAGCGGGAGAAGAATCATCCCATACAAGACTAAGAAAGGATAAAATAAATCAGCATAAAATACATCCGGTGTGAGATTGAAAAATAAGAAGCTAAGTGCTATAGTCATTATAGTTGTGAGAATCACAACTGGATGAATCATTTTGATCTTGATAACCTTGAAAGGTGAGAGAATTTACTCCTTTTTGTGGTAGAAAGAAATATGGTAGTGATGTTATTTATAGTAGAAAAATAGCCATTGTTTTTGTTGTTTGTAACCGTTGCATATATATAGCCATTGTGTATATATATTACATATATGTATTTGTATTTTATAAATCATTCATTAAGACCTTTAGTTAGTACATACTTTTACTTGGTATAGTTTTACTAATTAGAAACATAAATATATGTATTTGTATTTTATAAATCATTCATTAAGACCTTTAGTTAGTACATACTTTTACTTGGTATAGTTTTACTAATTAGAAACATAAATAAATATTAGTAAATGTTTAAATAAAATTATGAAGACTATCTAAAATATAAATAAATAAACATTAACATGTATAAATAAATGTTAGTATACATAAATAAAAATTAGTTGCATAATTTAAATGTTAGTATGCATAAATAAAAGTTAGTTGCATAAAGTAAATGTTAGTATGCATAAATAAAGGTTAGTTGCATAAAGTAAATGTTAGTATAAAAAATAAAAATAGTTAGTAGTCCATAATGAATAAGTTTTATTAATTCATTAGCATTATTTTATTTTAATATGATAGAGGTTTTGATAATTAATAATGTTTTTACTAAGTAATACATACATTGATTAAGATAGATGTGATTTCCACTTGTTTAATAACCTTGATTAGAGCTTTCGTGCTGATAACGTGTTATAAATTTGATGCAATTAAAACTAAAAGCAACAAAATTAAACTAGAACATTATAAAATAAAAGAAGCAGATTTGATAGGATTCTTGAACACTTAGAAGATTGTATTCAAGATGGTGTGTTTGTTTCTTCCACATTTGATGGGTATTTATACTACATATCATCCTATTCTTACATCATCAAAATAGTAACTAAATAGTTATAGGAAACTATCTGAAGGGTGAAAAATGTTCATCCACATGCTATGTGTAACTCAATAATTTTATGGCTTTTATAACTATATATATATATATATATATATATATATATATATATATATATATATATATATATATATATACACACACACACACAAACACACACACACACAAACACACACACACACAAACACACACACACACACATTAATTTAACGATTAATGTTGGACTCGTCAAACCGCACAAACCGCATATAAACCGCATAAACCGCCCACATCAAACCGCACCATATAATGCGGTTTAGAGCTTTTGCGGTTTCCAAAAATATCAAACCACGTATGCGGTGCGGTTTGCAGTTTTGACTCTAAACCGCACCAAACCGCATCGCTCATATCGAGGATTTCTGTAGAATAGATATCACTAGGTCTGTAGAATAGATATCCAAAGGATTTCTGTGGGTAGCCAATGAAAATACACCGCTCACTTTGAGGTTCAAGCTTTTCGTGAGTCTCTCGTCTTATGAAAGCTTCACAACCGCAAACCTTGATATGTGCCAACGAGGGAACCTTCCTTGTCCACATCTCGTGAGGTGTTTTGGTAACCTTCTTAGTTAGGACTAGATTAAGGATATGGACGGCAATCTCTAAGGCATACCCCCAGAATGAGATTAGGAGCGAAGCTCGACTCATCGTGGAACGAACCATGTCCAACAAGGTTCGATTACACCTCTCAGCCACACCATTATGTTGTGGTGTCGTAGGTGGCGTCAATTGTGAAACAATTCCACATTCCTTAATATAGTCGTGGAACTCGATACTAAGATACTCACCACCTCTATCAGATATGAGCATCTTTATCTTTCCGCCCAATTGATTTTCCACTTCTTGCTTAAACTCTTTGAACTTTTCAAAGGTCTCTGACTTATGCTTGATTAAGTAGATATATCCATATCTGCTATAATCATCAGTAAAAGTCATATAGAAGTGGTTTGAATCCTTTGTGGTGGATCTAAAGGGCCCACACACATCTGTGTGTATGAGATCCAAAAATCCCTCACCTCTTTCATAAGTACCATTGAAAGGTAATTTAGTCATCTTCCCAAGCAAACAAGACTCACACGTGTCATCTGAATTTATGTCAAATGACTCCAAAACTCCATCCTTTTGGAGTTGGGCAATGCGCTTCTTGTTGACATGTCCAAGACGACAATGCCATAAGCATGCCTTGTCTAGATCATTAGACAAATGGATATGCAATACATTGTTTCCTAAGTTATCTACAACCACCACAGTTTCATATACACCATTACAAGGAAATGCTTCAAAATAAAAAGTACCATTATAATAAGAATTTATAGAACCACTTTCATTATTAAATGAATATCTAAAACCTTGTCTGTACAAACCATGAAAAGAAATAATATTCCTCGTCATCTCTGACGAGCAGCAACAATCATTCAAATCTAAACCTAACCCACTGCTAAGCACTAAAGAGTAAACTCTGATCTTGGTAACAGGCAACGATTTTCTATCGCTCATTATCAGGTTCATCTTCCCATGCTCCACTTCCATACTTCTTCTTAGCCCCTGCAAATCAAAACAAATGTGAAAACCACATCCTGTATCAAGGACCCAAGAACTAACATGTGATGAGTTATTAGATAGAATAGTATAAATACCTACAAAAGTGGGCTTTATCTTCCCATCCTTGATGTCCTGCAAGTACTTCGGGCATATTCATTTCCAATTGCCCTTTTCATGGCAGTAGAAGCACGTTGCTTCTTTTGGATCGGAGGAGGGAGGGGCAGAACTGGTTTTACCTTTGGATCCACTAGAAGAAGATCCATCATGACACTTTCCCTTCCAGTTCTTAGAGGGAGCTTTCCTCTTTTTCCCATTTCCATGTCCAATTGCCACGACTGGGGTAGCAGCAGGAGTGGGTTTAATAGATTTGCCTTTTAATCCACTTTCAGCAGTTCTTAACAAACCTTGAAGTTTTCTCAAAGTGAATTCCTCCTTTCTCAAATGATAAGTCATCTTGAACTGATCATAGCAGGGAGGCAAAGAGTGTAAGACTATGTCTATAGCCAGCTCTTCATCAAAGTTGACATTCAACTTGAGCAAACGATCCACATACCTCTGCATTCTTTGCAGGTGGGTGATGGACTCTCCATCCTTCATTTTGGTTGTTATGAATGAGGTGACAATTTTGTACCTCTCTTGACGTGCTATTTGATGGTACTTTTCCATCAAGTCCTGGCACATCTCGTAAGGACAAAAATCCTCACAGAACCGATGCAGCTCGGGAGTCATAGTGGCCACCATAATGCATGACACTTTGGTCGCTTCGTTGTATTTTGCCCTATACTCAGCCATTTCTTCGTGAGTAGCAGTCTTCATTTATCTCGACGAGTTCCTTGTCGAGAATGTGTTTCTTGTCCTCATAACGTAGGTCAATTCTGATGTTTCTGATCCAATCATTGAAATTGGATCCATCAAAAGTGACCCTCCCACAAATGTTTAAGAGCGAGAGTGGGTTCGAGGAGTTGTTGTTGGAGGTTGGTCCAGGAGTGTTGTTTGGGCCAGACATCTGAAAAAGAAGAAAGACAAATTTTGATTAGATAAGAAATTCTTAATATAACACCCAAATGAAATATTAAGGCTAGTACCCAACACAATAGTTCACAATTCGGAAGAGGGATGTCGTAATCCAATTGTAAATTATTTGAAGGTAGGTAAATGAGGATTTACCAATTCCACCACGAAAAACGAAATTTAAATAAATTAGGTTTTATTAAATGAAATTCCTAGATCTTTTGAGATTTATTTAACTTTTCAATGGCATGTTTAATCTCGATTATGCCCTTCAAGTTTGTAACTGGGTTACCGAGGATCACAAACAAGGTGTGAATAACCATGCAAATTAGCTTGGTACTCTCGATGTCATTTACCACCTAAGCAATGTGCCGGTTAACCATACACGCTCAATTGATCAATGATAATTTACGAGCTACCTATTGCCACCCTTTGTTAGTCCAAGTTAGTGCGTTGGTTAACCACACACGCTCCACTAACGACTTGGCATAGTGAAATGTGCAATTTCATGGATTAGCATCAAATTTACATTTTCCTAAAGTAACTAAGATTGGGAATTTATAAAAACATTTAGTTACTTTATATTTATCATTATACTTGTTAATGAGAGAATCAATGTCCTATCCTACCCGTTCGGCTAACGACCATCCACCAATCAAGGAAGCGGTGGGTGAGAGTGGACACCCATTCAACTGCCATTTTATAAGCAGTTTCCTTATACCCCCTTATAGATCGGCTTCGTGAATGAGGCTACTAATGATAAGACTAACTCATCTTATACATATATATAAATTAAACTTTTAATATTATAATAATATAAGGGTGTATTTTAAACTTTTGAAATACTGGGGTTTTAGAATTTAATATTTCAAAATTAACCTTTTAATTAAATTTTAAATTCCAAAACTTAAGGGGTGTAATTTGAAACTTTCAAAATTACTAGATAAATTTTAAATAATTAAATTAATCACATAAATTTGTCATTATCTTAAAATTTGACCAAATCCATCTATTTTTATAAGGAAATCAGATTACCATTCAGCAAATTCAATTTAATGTGATAAAAACGAATTATGGTAATTATCTCAATCCAAAATAGATCAAAAAATAAAAAAAAATCAGCTAACAGACGAGCCAGCTCGTCGAGTCAGGGCATGGACTCGTCGAGTTCATCATAGAACTCGTCGAGTTTGTCAAACAGAAAACGAATTTTGTTTTGCATTCGATTTGGACAAATCACTATTGCATCAAATATAACAGAAAAACATCCTAGGCTCTGATACCACTAATGAGTTTTGAGCATAACAACATTCCTATGTGATCATGCAACCCTAATTGCTTTGGATCTAATTTTTTCTTTAGTTATACATGCAAATAGAAATTCCAAAGCAACAGCCCTAATACTAGCATACAATTCGAAATCAATATGAAAACTAGGGTTAGAAAATTACCTTGCTTGATATCAAGTAATAACAAGAGTTTCCTTGGATGATCTTGACTCTTGAAAGCTTTAGTGCCTCAAGTGTTGCACCTCTAATGGAGTCACAAACACCAATAGCAAAGGATGAGAAAAGAGAGGTGATGAAGCACTATGAAAATCGGCTAGGGTTTCTTTTTGGAAGCTTAGGGGGTCTTTAAATAGCTGAGGTTGCTAGGGTTTTTCAGGTGGAAACCCTAATTTCCTTGCTTAGGCCTTAAGAAGTCCATGGACCTCCACCTTAGAAGCCTTGGACGAAATTTTGTAGGGCCTCCTATAGATTTCGTCCACTCCCTTCTAGAGGAGTCCATCAGCCCAACTCTACAACTATCATTGATTTGCATAACCAGTCCCATTCTTTTAATCAGTTCCTTTAATCCCAAAATTAATTCCAAATTAATTTCTGATTAATACTAATTAAATAATATGATTTCTAATTAATATATTATTCTTATAATATATTAATAAATCATTAATTAACCTCTTTCTCCAAAAGTCATCCTATCAAGTTGCCATCGTGAAGACAAACCAAAAGGACCATGCTACTATCAAATCAAGTACATACCAATTATAGTTATGAGATTAAACACATAATCCAACAAATATATCATTTAAATATCAAAGCAATATCACCAATTGCCAATGCGGAAAATTTTAGGGGATGCTGTGCAGTCACGTCAGGCACTTCCCTTTTGAACCGAAAGCACCTGAAACCATAAATATGAAACTGTAAGCACAAAGCTTAGTGAGCTCCCCAAAATACCACATACCAAAACATACAAGTGTCATGGGCTACCCCGTGGTCTTTCCTTGCAATGTCGAGGGCCAAATCCCGGTCTTGAATACAAGTGTTAGGGGCCAGATCCTGGTGTTTCATACAAATGCCAGGGGCCAGGCCCTGGTATTTCATACAATTGCTAGGGGCCAAATCCTGTTCTTTCGTACGATTGCCAGGGGCCAGATCCTGGTCTTTCATGCAAGCATCACAGAGACAACTAACATTCCACATAACAAGTAATGGGCCGACATTGGTGCCTTTGACCCCTTGGATATAGTGAGAAAACTCACCTCACAGTCTGAAAGAATAGTTGCACCGATCACTACTCTAAAAGCTATCTCTACCGGTCACCTATACAATTAACAGGAACCCAGTCTCAAACTATAAATCAAATTACCCAAAATCCCCTTAGGTCAACCCTGGTCAAAGTCAAAGTCAACGGTCAAAGTCCAAAAGTTAATATTTCTTCCCAGCGGAGTACACCCTACGTACCAAGAGAGTACGCCCAACGTACTCTGATGTTGACCAAAGACGGGGCGCTGACTGCGTATACGCAACATACCACCAGGTACGCCCAACGTACGTAACCCAGTCCCAAAACTCTATTAAGAGCTTATTACATTAAGCCCTTATGTCCAAAACTCAGATCCAAGCCCAAAAATGATGTCCTAAGACATAAAATTTCCAACTTTATGACTTTTCATGGCTATAAAGTCCTTAATGTCTAAAACCCTAAGTTCTTAACTCAATAAGACGCCGCCACTCTTGCATGGAAGGGATAGAAGGGCCAAGATCACATTTTTATGGTTCATAATAGCTCCATAATAGATAAAGCTTCCAACTTTATCCATTAGAATGGTCCCAACAAACAAGATCTAGTCTTTAAGTCTCAAAGGGACCCAAAAATGCATCTTTTTCAACTTAATCCATTAAGTACAAGTCTCCAACCTTCAGATCTGAATCAAAATGATGTTTAGATGGATAAAGTTTCCAACTTTATCCATAACAAGGTCACAAACAAGGTCATAACACCCAAAAACTAGCTAGATCTTACAATTTCATCATCAAGATTCAGACTTTATACCTCTAGAAGAAAGATCAAGGTGAACAAAGTCTGGATCTACAAGCTCCAATGCAACTAAAACTTCTTCAATGAGTCCCATCTTCTCCAAGGTACACCAAGAACACTCCAAAGCACTTAAAAACACATTCTTTTTGCTCACAAGGCTCAATCTAGGGTTAGGGTTACAAGAGAGGGTGTTGGAGAGGTGGAGGATGAGAATAGAATGGGTTTGGGGGAGTTAAGGAGCTTAAATAAGGATCAAACCATGAAAATAGGGTTTGGGCACTAATCACGTACGCCCAACGTACTCAAATTTCAGTCTAGCGTACTAGGGATGCCCTAATATGCCCATCGTACACGTTGAGTACGCCCAGCATACGCGACTCAACCCAAAACCACCCTAACTTCAAACGGTCATAACTTCTTCGTTCCAACTCCGTTTTCGACGATCTTTATATACACGAAAATGTATTGAATAGCTCTACAATATTATCTAATATCTTGCTCTAAAAACTTCTCGAACAAAAATCCATATTTCATGCAAGAACCTAGCCTCTGACTTTTCCCGTTTTACCCTTTGACTCCAAAACACAATTTGAAGGTTTAGATCTCATAACCATCATTACCTCCTTCCAAAAGGTCTAAACATCGCATCCTTAAGGCCCAAAGCTTTTACATAGTCGACTTCCGGCCCACGACCCTGAATCACAGAGTGATCCCGAACAGGGTGTTACAGGTATCATGGTATGCTAGATTGTCTTTGTGACTTTTGCATGAAATACTATGGGTGGACCATGGAAAATTATATGAAAGACTATGGGCGGACAATAACAAATTGTTTGAAAGACTATGGGGGACAATAACAGGAAATACTACAACCGGTTTGTAGCAATAGAAGTGATTGTATGACTATGGGTGGACCAAACATTCACATGGGTTGAAAACAACCACGTTGGCTGAAACAAACCGTTTGCTGGAATAGGTCGTAACTGTTATGTATGATCTTTTGCGTTGTATGTGGTATTTTAGGGAACCAGCTAAGATTTGTGATTACGCTTTTTAGTTTAAAAATTTTCAATTCCTTTTGGTATCAAAGGTGTAACTCTCGCAGATTCGGGCTAGACAATTTAGAGACAATAAGCGTCAAAAATGACTTTTTAATAGAATATTATTTAGAATAAATAATCTTAACCAAGTTATAGTATATGTCACAAGGGTTCCGTACATATAAAGAACGCCGAAATCCGAGTTATAACAAAGAAGTTATGACCTGTCGAAGTTTTACGGCAAAACCGGCACGACATCGGGAATCGTAAAAAGTGAATTTTTGATAAACTACTTTTCGCCTTAGAGATCTAAATGAAAGTTGTAGTATACGTTAAACCGAGAACATACATAAAAAGAACGCCCAAATCTGACTTCGTATGAGGAAGTTATGATTTTTCTAAGATTTGGCATAGCAGTGCACAGTCCGGAATTCGAATTTTAGATCGATTGATTTTTCGCCAACAAAACCTAAATGATAATTGAATATCTCATTAATAGGAGCTCAACGATAAAAAGACAGACAAAAACAGAGTTCGTATGAGGAAGCTATGAATTTTCTAAGATTTGGCATAGTAGTGTGCAACCCGAAATTCGAATTTTAGATCGGTCGCTTTTTAGCCAAAATAATCTAAATGAGAAATGAAGATATCGTTAATAATAGTTCAACGATAAAAAGACAGTAAAAAACGGAGCTCGTATGCGAAAGATATGGACGAAACTTAGTCCCTACTCTTCGAGCGTGGCGAATTCGATACAGTTTTGTAAATTTGATATAGAATGAGAATTAGCTGACGAGGTCTAAATGAAAGTTGTAGTACTCATAAAATACCAACATGTGAATATAAAGAACGTCGATAATAGAGCTCGTATGTTAAAGATATGGACGAAACTTAGTCCCTACTCTTCGAGCGCGATAAATTCGATACAGTTTTGCAAATCGGAGATAGAATGAGAATTAGCCGACGGGGTCTAAATGAAAGTTGTAGTACTCGTAAAATACCAACGTGTGGATATAAAGAACATAGAAAACAGAGCTCGTACACGGAAGATACGAACGAAACTTAGGGCCTACTCTACGATAAAACTCATATAAATAAAGGGTGAATCCTTCATATTTTCTTCACACCATAAGCCTTTCTTTCTCTCTCTAACTTCTCTCTAGACTCCCCAAACCCCTGTAAATCCCTAGTAACCTCAAGGTTCTAGAGGAAAGCCCCGGAGCACCTGAAGGCTCCGAGAAAAAGAGCTTTTCGGCTCAGAAACTCTGCTTCAGCGAAGCCCGGTTTTTAGCAAAACCCGTTGTAAGTGAGATACGCCTACCCTACTTTAAATATAGCTTATATTTAAATATAATATCATTATTATGAACCTATAAATAAGATCTATCAGTGATTCAAAGTCGTTATACTGATTGATCTACTTACGGGAATGATGTCTAGACTGTGATTTAGTGAGGTGTTTAAAGTGGGATTTCCAAACAGTATACTTCGTATACCAAACGGACCCTACCTCCGATATGATCCTACTTGGTTGTTCCTTACTTGATAGATAATGAAAGTAGACTCTGAGTTAATGACAAATCTAGACTAATAATTAGTCGTAATAAATATTAGACTAAAATTTAGCGATAATAATGCTAGGTTTTGTCGAAGGAAATTAGAATCGTTAGAAGCGAAGCACTGCCCGAGTTTGGAATCATCACTTTAACAAGTGAGTGCATAATAACTTTCATCTTACACATAGATATGAAGTATTTTATATAAATTACGTGTTATGTGTGCATATAACCTGTATACTTGCTATCTATGCTGGATGAACGATTTTATACATGTTTTAAATAATTTAAAATGTATATGTATTTTATATCTACGAATATGTTGGGTAAAACATGGGTAGATGAATGATGAGAGATGAAAGATGATATGAGTGAATATTGGCAGCTATAGACTTAGTGTCTAATAAATAACATCGGCAGCTATGGACTTAGTGCCTATTAGATAAACGATGGTAGCTATGGACTTAGTACCTATTAGATAAACATTGGTAGCTATGGACTTAGTACCCAATGAATGCAACTATGGAATTAGTACTTTACGAACGAGCATTGACAGCTATGGATTTAGTGCCTGCTGTATAAACCCTGGCGACTATCGACTTAGTGCCTATTGTGTAAACCCTGGCGACGATGGACTTCGGAATAAATGAACGAGGAATAGCTGATTCTTAGGGTAGATCCTTAAGAGTAAAGGAGATAATTGGGATGGGTAAATGGGTTGATTGTTCGATGTTCAAACATAATAATTATATTTTTGTGGGATGAAAATCATATGTACTCACCATGTTTCCCAACCTGACCCACTCAAGCTTATTTGTATCACATGTGTCAATATGAAGCTACTTTACACTGAGAGATTTAAAAGAGATGTAGATCACTAGTGTAAATGAATGTAATTTCTGTTTATGCTTAGGTTTCTGTATTGACGACGACATCCCAAATGTTTTAAATGAGTAAAATACATTTCTTCGGAAATGCTTTGATAAAGTATTTATCATGTATTTTCTGTGAACAAATTTCACAACATTTTTATTAAAAGGGAACTTTGATTTTTATAAAGCATAAACAAAATCGGTCTTTTCTGACCGTGAAAATGTGCATTGCACAAAAGGGAAGGGCGCGAATTGATTGTATCTCATCTATTGGAGATTCTTCATTTTATAAGTTTTGTTTATTACTCTGATAACTAGTTTTAGGATTTGAACTCATATGTTAACTATCTTTTATTTTTAATGAAACTTGAATTGGTTTTATAAATAAAAAAGAAAATTTTTACTCTATATTTTGGGACGTTAAACACACACACGTGTGTGTGTATATATATATATATATATATATATATATATATATATATATATATATATATATATATATATATCGAATATTCAACATCGAAAATTCATATTTTTTTAAGACCCAAATTAGGTTGCATATTGATTTTTGGATATTTTCCACACCTATAATTTTTTTTCTCTTTTTCCTAACTCATATGAATATTTCCTTTAACTTTAAACATTCATAATTTTTTCAGACTAATATGGATTAGGTAATTCTTTTTTCTAAACATTCTTTGTTGTTTTAACTGCATCGAATAATCAACTCTTATTTTGATGTACTTAAACTCGTGTTTCGTAGCCTCTAACATGGGTTGTTGGTCATCAAAATCATCAAAACTAGTAACATGCCATTTTCAAAACGACATAACTTATTCATTTTAAGTCCAAATAACTTGAATCTTTTTGCATTACTTTATTTATTGCACCATCTTTTTTCATTGAAACCTTTATTTCACCATTCCTAATTCTTTAAATCCAATTTCCATGACCCAAAGTAAGAAAAATATGAGTTTTTGTGAAATTTCTATATCACTCATTGACAGACACCAAGTAATAACGTTCTCTCACTACTTTTATGTGAGTAATTTTTTTCTTACGTTAAATTCGAATATTCTTTGACATTAAAGCTTTATAAAATAATTAATAAAGAGAACCGCCAATAATCAACCCGTCCTTAACCCTTTTTAATAACGTTTGATGTTTTGGGGGTTATCAATGAACTTTAATTTACTTGGTGTAAAAATTGATCTCCTATTATGTTTGATGCTTGTTAGTTGATGTATATGTTGTTCTAGTTAGCACCGTCTATGATAATATTACTTGGAAATGAATTTCGCTTAATCTAGAAACACAACCATAAATTATAATTAATCTAGTTGAGGTTATAAAGTGGTTGATAACGTCTGGTGAACAAGTGTCTGTCAGAGGGATGAATCAATATGTGAACAAGGAATTGACTTCTACATTTGACATTCTTACGAACAAGTTATATGTTCCCAAGGAATTGAGTTCTACATTTGATATTCTTCCTCGAAATTTACGAGGTAGAGGCAAGTTATCTATTATTATTTTATATTTATGTTTTGTTATTGCATTTTGGTAGATGCTGACATTTTAATAACATGGTTTGTTTCATTTTGATTTAACAACGATCTTTTATGGATGGAAAGGGTCGGATTTCTAGGCTATGTATCTATTTTTGATTGATATGATCGAGCATCAAAATCAAAATAAGTTATATGTTAAGTGATCGGAGGGGGATGAGAAATGAATTCCGGTGAGATAAGGGGAAATGGATGGTTGTCCACAATAATGAAGATAAAAGTGTTAGAAATAGCGCTCACATTCATAATAGTTAGTAATATTACTATTAATGTCAGAGTCCTTTTGGGTTACAGGTAAAGACATATTTCAACAATTATTGACATGAGAGAATAATAAGGATCTAGTTTGTTAATTAATTAGGTGTTTAATTAATTAATAGAAACTTATAGACTTAAGAGGTTTAAGTGTAAAGATTTGAAAGTCAAAACTTATAGATAATTACTTAGTGATTAAGTAATGATCCAATAAGGATTCTTAACCCTCCCCTCTAAATAGAGGATCATAGGAATGAAAATCCAAGTGATAAAAACCTAAGAATTTGGCTGCTTCTCGCCCCTTTCAAAGAAATCTGATTTGCTTGATTAAGCGTGTGAAATCTAGTTCTACGTGTTGCGTCATTCGCGAGAAAACCCTAATCGTTAGGGTTTTGGTGCTCTGCAATTCCGGTGCTTGTCAAAGGCTGATGGTTTGGTCTTTAGGTGCGACTACATTAAAGGGAATCTATACATCCGATCAACCAGCAAGAATAAAACAAAAGGCTCCTAGGGTATGTTTTCTGTCATTCTATGGTTGTTTTCTTGTTGCATTAGATTGGTTTAACATGAATATGCCTTTGATTTATGGGATCTTTTTATATGTTGTTTCCGTTGTGCCTTTGTGACTTTTGTATCCCATAACCTAACAAGAAGAAGGGGTGAGGATGAGGGTGTGGGTAGATGTATACAATTGTATGTGGTATGAGTATGATGGGCCCAATTCCTTTAATATTTATATAAATTAAAAATAAATAAAAGAAAAACAAAAGATATTAAAAAACATAGAATAAACATTGTATATGAATCAATAAAAACCATAGAATAAATTGAAACCATTAGTAACTAAACCTTTTATTTTTATAAACTATAGATATTATGTTATTTATTGTAGGGATATTAACTAAATCAACCAATAGAAATAAGGTTGTTAATAATAGTTATTTTTGTCAAAGATATTATTATTTATAGTGGTTATATTATTCAATTTTCCGATTAAAAATGTTAAAAGGTACTTATTTAATATGGATAAGGATCAAAACTGTAACAGAATGAAACTATAAGGATGCGACCGATAAATATTTCAAAAGTTGACAATAACTTCGAATTCAACTAAACCATGAGATCATCTCTACAATTTACTAGAAATAATACAAGAAATGAATCTTTTTCGAAAATAATAATCTTGTAAATAAACTTTATGTTTTATATCCGTTCTTGTGTATTGGTTAACCGATGAAGTCTCTTTCTAGTTTCTAACCAGAGTCCCCCCTACTCTGTTCTCTGATTTTCCCTTTATTTTTTCTCCTTTCTCTCCATCTTCATCTCCAAATCTTTGCACTCGTTATCCTTCTTCTTGTCCTTATATTCCGAACTTTATAACCTGCTTATTTTATTTTTCCCTTTCTGGTTAATTTTTTTTGTGGGTATTGATTGTACAAGCACTACGCCCATCGGAGTACCCTAATAATCCAATCTTGATTTCTGTTTTTTTTGAATTTGGATTATCTTTTCCAAGAAAGTAAAAAAAAGAGCACCCTTTAAGATTTTCACTATAAATAATCCTTGGGGTTGCATAAAGCATAACCGATGAGAATTTCAATGGGGTTTTTTCAACTATGGCTGATATCTCTAGTCACGATTCCATTCCTATGTTCGTTGGAATCAGTGAACGGAATTGGGGCAAATTGGGGAACGCAGTCGTCTCACCCACTGCCGCCGGAAACGGTGGTGAAGTTGCTGACAGATAACGGAATCCAAAAGGTGAAGCTTTTTGACGCCGATTATGGTGCACTAAAAGCTTTGGGTAAGTCTGGAATTGAAGTCATGGTTGGAATTCCTAACGACATGCTTGCTACCATGGCAAGTAGTATGAAAGCTGCTGAAAAATGGGTTTCGAAAAATGTTTCGGATCATATCAACAATAATGTTAATATCAGGTTAGTATTTCTTTGATTCTTGTATTTGGTTATGATTTTAGTTAACCCTAGTTGCAATTGTTATGATTATGGTTCTTGATTAAGGAATTCAAATCATGTTCATTTACTGTTTAAGTCGCCGGAAAAGTTACTATTGTGTGACCGGAATGAAAAGTAGTGGGGGTATTTTGGTCTTTTTAAATTAGATATGAAAACTAGTCTCGATTCCATCAATTGCATGTCAAATGCATTGTGTCATGTGATCATGTCTTGTCAGAATGTCTCATTGCTCTTTTCGGGATGTTTGGTGGTTTGTTTTCAAAGCAATATTGTGACTTTTGATAACTAATAATTAAGTGGTTAAAGTTATGAAATTAGTTAGGGAATCTCACATTTATCACAATAATCAACTTTCTTATTTTTACTTTGGAAGCCTTGGTGCACATGTGTTTCATGGGTTGAATAGGGTTAAGGACGATTTAAAGAGAATTTAGGTTCTATTGGACACACAACAACAAAATAGGTTGTACTATCTGTATTCAAAATCTGAAGACACCGTACTTTACGACCCAATTATGGCATTGTACGTTTATTTTCTATATTTGTTATTACATTTTTTAATTCTTATGGGGACATTATATTTTGAAAAATTCTATCTATTATAGTCGTGAAACTTGTTTTGTATTTGGATTACATTGCTA
The DNA here is from genome assembly GCF_052849685.1 of Lactuca virosa. Taxonomy (NCBI): domain Eukaryota; kingdom Viridiplantae; phylum Streptophyta; class Magnoliopsida; order Asterales; family Asteraceae; genus Lactuca; species Lactuca virosa. Next base: position 121,440,013 of record NC_136432.1, on the reverse strand, counting down.
TAATCTGATAGATATTTTAATGTACAATGTTGTAATAGGAAATAAAAGTATGATGATATAATAAACAAATAAATCAAAGTACATTGTTATTTCTTGCAAACATCTATTCAGTAATTTTAAGCTTTATTTGTTCACGTTTTGTTTTGTCAAGATTTGTGTTGAATACCAAAAATCTTCTGGAAACCTATTTGTTATCGTCGTATTTATTTATTTATTTAACATTATTCATTTCTATGGATTTGCAAACATTGTGACAATTGTGTCATGACCAACTATCGAAAAACAGAAGTTTGTTTTTATCATTTTTAACATAATTCAATTCTATGGATTTGCAAACATTGTGATAATTGTCATGACCAACTATCGAAAGTTTGTTTTTGTCATTTTTTTCATTTAATCACTTAACTTTTTAAGTACTAATTAAACATTTATAGTCATTTTGGCTGTTTAAAAAAAACAATTTTCCCTGTTACTCGATTTTGAAAAAGGTCAATATACAATAAAACACCATGTATTTTTACCATTTTCTTGAGAAACTATTATCTTTGTATTTAATAGTTCAAAAGCTAAATCAATAAAAATGCTTCAATGATTATTAAATCAAGAGAAATCAAATATGCTCCTACCTTTTCTTTTTCTATATCTTCCTACTTATTAGATCAAGATAAATATCAAAACCAAAAGAAGAGATTAAGAAAAAGATAGATCAAGATAAATATCAAAACCAAAAGAAGAGATTAAGAAAAAGATAATTAGTGGATTCCACAAATATGAGTAGGAAGATAAGCAAAAACAAAATATAAAAATGTAAAAAGATATTTAATATTCTCTTAAATCAATAACATGATGAAAGTACATTATCTTATCTGTGGTTTGCCATGATACCAAAACCGGGTAATCAAGAAAAATAAGTTTTGTTAATGTACAAAAAACATATATCGGTTTAATTACTACATAAAGTCCATTATTTTTCAAAAAATATAATGATTTAATCACCAATTAAGCAAAATATCTTGATTTTGAGGTTTTCTTTACAGATATGTTGCAGTAGGAAACGAACCATTCTTGTCAACATACAACGGAACGTTTCTAAAAACCACCTTCCCGGCGCTCCAAAACATCCAGGCGGCGCTAATCAAAGCCGGGCTCGGCCCCAAAGTCAAAGTCACCGTCCCCCAAAACGCCGACGTTTACGAGAGCTCAACCGGTGTTCCATCAAGCGGCGATTTCCGAACCGACATTCACGATTTCATGATCCAACTCACCAAATTCCTAAACGACAACGGATCTCCATTCACTGTCAACATCTACCCCTTCATAAGCCTCTACATCGACTCCAATTTTCCGGTGGAATACGCGTTCTTCGACGGAAACGCAGCTCCGGTGAACGACGGCGGCACCACCTACACAAACATGTTCGATGCCAACTACGATACCCTCGTCTGGGCCCTGCAAAAGAACGGATTCACAAATATGGGCATCATAGTGGGTGAAATTGGGTGGCCGAGTGACGGAGATCGAAACGCGAATAATCAATTAGCCCAAAGGTTTATGCAAGGGTTCATGAGTCATATTGCTGGAAATAAAGGGACGCCATTGAGAACAGGTCCGATTGATGCTTATCTGTTTAGTTTAATCGATGAAGATGAGAAAAGTATCCAACCGGGAAACTTTGAAAGACATTGGGGGGTTTTTTCTTACGATGGGCAACCGAAATACGCGTTGAACCTTGGAATGAACAACGCCGGAGCTTTGATTCCGGCGACTGGGGTGAAGTATTTACAGAAGAAATGGTGTGTGATGAAGGATTCTGCGAGATTAGACGATCCTTCGATTGCACAATCGGTGAGTTACGCTTGTGCTCTTGGGGATTGCACGAGTCTTGGATATGGAACTTCTTGTGGTGATTTGGATGAAAGAGGGAATATTTCGTATGCTTTTAACAGTTATTATCAGAAGAATGATCAAGCCGATGAAGCCTGCAAGTTTCCGAATGTTTCGACGATTACAAAAGAGGATCCATCTAAGGGGACATGCCAGTTTAATATTATGATTGAGCCGTATTATGGAGGGGCAAATCGGTCATTTCAGTCAATTTGGTCGTTGCTTCTTGGATTGGTTATGTTTTTACTATTGTAAGTTTGACTTTTTGGTGAAACTTTGGTGGAAGATTGAAATTTTGGGGATGTTTGATGTTTGGGTAGATATTTAAGAAGGTAGTTTAATTTTAATTAATGGAATTGTGAAAGAAGAGGGATGTGGATGAATGTTTCTGAAACCTTGGGGTGTAGTTTGAGCGTAATTGTATTTATGTGGCTTGAATATGAAACATTGATGTGCTATAGCTAGTTGTATCCTATTTATCTCGTGGCGTTAATGTGGTATGTTTTACCCCTCATTTTTCATCAATTACAAAAGTCTGCCCTGTACGATCTTTTGTTTCATATGGCACCAATCTGGAAATAAAAGGAAAAATAAATAAAGTTAGATTAGTAAAGATATTTCAAAAATAGTATTTGAGAAAATGATTGTACAAAAATAAATAAGCGTTTGATGGTTTTCTTTTTAGGGAAATTGTCAGAAAAGTCCCAATATTTTTGAAAAAGTTACATTTTAGTCCCATTTTTTTTTGAACATAAAAGTCCCGATTATTTGTAAAAACACGATAATATGTCATTTCTTGTTAAAAGAAAAAAAATGATTTTTTTGTTAATTTTAGCTAAAATGAAATAATCGGGACTTTTATGTTAAAAAAAATAATTTGGAACTAAAGTGTAACATTTTCGAAAATATTGGGACTTTCCTTACAATTTCCTTTCTTTTTATTATCAATACCACATATGAACGATAACCACAAGTTTCAGTAACACATCTATGATTGGCATGTGTTTAAAATGTATAACTTTGATTAGTCCAAATCATATTAATATCATATTAATGCTTGCAAAACCCTATCAATAAATTATAACGTAGCAGTATATGTGGGGGTCAGTCTTGTTTAATATTTGTCAACATGAGACAATAAGAGAGCACATATTATGTGAAACATTTAAGTTGCTACTTGCTAATGAGTTAACATCGTTTGGTTGATGTAGTTTGAGACTTGAAGTTGTTGCTTGTGTGGTTAAGAAACGACGTTTGGACATCCAATCGTAACACCATTTATGTTAAATGACAATATATGAAAGAAAAAAAAAAGCAAAACCGAATAGAAAGCCTTATTTATATGACTTTATCCATTAGAATATTATTTTTTACATTAAGTTACAAGAAACTCTCCTATATAATGTAACCGTGTACAGGTTAGTGTTATTAGTATATCCATTAAAAAAACATCCACATACAACTTTTTTTTAGTCCACAAACACAAGCACCCACTAATAAATCCTACTATTAATTCTACACCTTTGTCTACCATATAATTTGAGTCCTCAACCACTTAAGAGTGATATATCTTTCTAATACACCTGATATCCTTGAGTTACAAACCATTTGTTACGATTTATTAAACAATAAATTCGTTTTTCACAAACTAGAAAAAACAAACCCTATCTCCTCAAGATTGTTAATGGCTCACCTCGAACCACTAACGTTAATTTTTTTTTCTTAATACCTTAAATAGCCAAAACAAATAAAAAATAAAATATTTTTCTTTTCATATATTGCTAGATTGTTCAACATCATCAATTAATTCCCTCCCTTTGGTTTCAAATGGAAGCATAACAACACTAAGTCCTGAAACAAGTATAGCAACCTCAAACAACATAATTGCGAGTGTTTGGTTGCAGTTTGCAACCAGTCCAATTGCTATAACCGGGCACACCATGCCACCAGTTCGACCTATAGCCGTTGCTATTCCAACTCCTCTTGCCCTTAAGTTTGTTGGGTATACCTACAAAACCAAAACAAATAAAAATAGAGTGTGTTCCCATTTTTTAAACAGTTAAGTGTTGCTTAGACAAATGATGTTTATAAGCATTACATAAAATGACAACACCGAAGAAAACAAATGAGAACAAATTTAAAAACGTTAGGTTTCAACGGGGAGAACCTCATGTTTCTATTAAACAATTCTTTCTCCATTAAATAAAAAAATATTGATATATATTTTTCCTGGTTACGTCATGTCCATGTTAAATCTAAGTAAAATGAAAACGCCTCTATATTTGAGAAAACGATTAGAATGGGAATAGGAAGGCAAAAATAAATGAGAACAAATTTGTTAAAAATTAGGAGAAATTGACATTTTCCTGAATTTCTCTATTAAGTCGTTTTGTCGATATTAAATAAAAAACAATCGTATATAGTTCACCTGATTAAGTTATCTTCCCATTAAATTCATTAAGTATAAAAGAGACAAAGCCTAAGAGTGGATCGTATATACCTCTGGGGCGTAGATACAAGCGATAATGAAGCTTGCGGAGATGAACATACGAGCTCCAAATAGAAATGTTGTAGTCATTATTTGATTTTGATGAACAATAAGTGGTAGAAGTAGAATGAATCCCGCAAGAAACATAATTTTCATCGAGATTTTACGACCAAGTCTGTCTAATATGATGGCTGCCAAACCAAGCCCGGGGAGTTCTGAAATAAGCCCAAAGAGCTTATCAAACCTTTGCGACAATATATAACATAAAGGTAAGTAAACTTTCTCGCTAATAAACTTTTTTGGTCTTAGCAAAATGCTGCTTATTTGGTCTTAGCAAGTTAGCATGAAACAATATTTTTCATGATTTCATATTTCGTCTAAATAAATTTTTTTCTATATATTAAAAAAAACATGAAACATCATTGCCTAAACAAATATAAAAATATATTGTTCCTATTCCCCTCAATAAAATAATAATCACTTTGGTAACGAACATTTGGTTCCCCGTCCCTAAAACATTATATATTACAGTGCATGCGTGGCAACGATATCATCAAAATCCATCTTAACATTTCCATTTAACAAGAAATATATTCTCGTATCTAGCATTGGGAATTAGTGACGCTATTTGTTTCTTTTGGTTCTTAACATTTTTTGTCGGCATTTTATTGCAAGCAAGGAACGAAAACAAAGTCAAAACAGAGGTATACCTGCCAAGCTAGTTACAAACACGTTCGTGTAGAGACTCGAATCCTGGATACTTTCCAACTGCGAAGCAATCACAGTACCACATTCGCCTTTAGAAATGCTCAACTGTGAAGTCAGAAGCACAATACCATAATAAGAAAATGTATTTCCGAAGTACAAGGCCCATAACGGAAGTGTTGTCTTTATCAACTGGGGTGATAGTAGCATGGATATCGACGACACAGTAGTTCTATGATCATCCATGGTTTCTAACGAATGAAACTCGTTATCAACTTTATTTATTTGATCGGACACTAGCATGCCAATGGGAAGTTCACGTTGATTGAGTGTAGATCCTCTCTCTAAAACATAACGTGCCTCAGTCAATCTGTCTTTCATGCAAAGGTACCTTGGTGACTCGGGTACATTACCATAAAACAATAACACAAGTAGAGATGGAAAAGCAGATAGACCGAGTAGCCATCTCCAACCAAATCTAGGCATGATCGACTGCAATACCATTTAAAAGAATGTACGTATTAGTAAAAACTTAACTTATGATCATAAATTTAGTGATGTTACGTAATTTAATTATGTTATTAGTTAACAAGGAAAACATAAGCCGCATATCTGAAAAGGTGAGGGTTTGGAGGCATAGATTAACTCCTCCTCAAATATGGGAGATAAAAACAATATTGTCTCCCAAATAAGGAGACTAGAGACCTTAATTTAATAAACAATGTGGTTTAGTAGGTCCATATGACTGGTGGAGTATGTGAAATGACGAGATATAACATACCCATGCGAGTGAAGCCTCAATAATGGTTCCAACAGTCCAAAATGTTGCAAAAACAACCATCCATGTTCCTCTTTTTTGAGTTGGAACGAACTCTAAAAACCATGATGTAAATACATGCCCACACCCTAGACCAATGCCAATGAAGCAACGAAGAATCAATAATGATGCATAGTTTGGGGCGAAAGCACTCAAAAATCCAGCTCCTGTTGTTAGTATGGATGCACCAAGGAAACCCTTCCTGTAAGGCCAAAAGCGAAGTAATTCATGTTTTCAAAAAGATAAATCCGGAAAAAATGAGTACTAATTTGTTTTAAAATACCACAAAACTCCCTTTTTGCGAAATCAAAACCAACCATTGCAAATTAGTTTGCAACGCAAATTAAAATATTGCTATTTGTTAACTTAGATTTTAAACTAATTAACTCCAATATTGTCCAATCACACCAATGATATTGAAAAAACATCATTTTTATGTTCCACCTTCAACCATGCAAAAATATCATTTTTTTGGGGTGATGAATAGCAACACATATACCACATTTTAAAATTAGTCCAATATACAAATTAATTGTTAGGTTTTAACAAATTTATTTATATAATAATAAAAAGAATATGTTATTTTGAGGATGTCTAGTTATATATACGTGTGGATGACATGTCTAGTTAGTTATACGTGGTTGAAGTGGAAAAAATTTCTTGTTAAAACTTTATCCTATTTGCATATGTTTTGTTAGTATTAGAATTTAGAAACATATTTTTTCAACACATTTGACAATTGTTTGTCACAAAGTACATCGATCGATGTGTAGAGACTAGCAAAGACGATTTGTATTCTCATGAAAACGTATGTATTACATTAAGAGATCACAATTAAACTTACTTTCTTCCATAGTTATCTGAAACGACGCCCCACAAATATGCCCCGACAAGCATGCCGGCGAAAGCAACAGTTGAAATGAAGCTCTCTTCGCCGGAAGAAAGTCCCCATTCCGGTTGAATGGCCGGTCCGACGAAGGACAAAAGCATCATCTCCATGGCTTCCGCTACCCAACCCAGTCCAGCATATGCAAGCACAATAAACTGGAAGTTCCCAAACCCTATGGTGGAAAGTGCTTCATCTAACGTATATGAAACACCTTCATCTTTTGCAGGTGATCTTTCATGTTCCCCTTTCTCTGTTCTTTCAGTAGCTAAAATATATTCAAGTATTTATAAAAATACGTTTCAAAAGTTGAAATCGTTTGTAGTTGCATGTATACTGCTTCTGCAATCATGCATGTATACGATTATGTTGTTTCGCAAGAATTTGAAAATCATGTATAAAGGTTATATAAAAGGACGTTATTTCGGAGTTTCTTTTCAAATGAAGTAGCACTGCATGTGTCATATGAACCAAATACGGTGTTTAGGTTTTTCGATTGTGGGTGTTCAGTTTTCCTTTAGATCCATCTCACTTCTCAAATTTATATTTTTTTTGGGTGTGTGTAATCAGTTTGTCTGTAATTTGATTCGTTTGTGTATATTATGCTTGGGTTTAAATAAAATTAAAGAGATGAGAGTACCTGTAGAGTTAGATGCTCTTTGCACTACAAAGCAAGATGCATTGCGGTTTGAAATGACTAATCTATCCCGAATCTGTTTAGTTTTTAGTATATTAGAAATTGATATGATTAAATGCAACTATAACTTGTTGATGCTTTTTTTTTAGCGTGAAGTAAAGTTATAAGATTATGCAAACATCATGAAATATAAATTGCGAATTTAATTTTGATGAGATGATGGTTTATGTAGTTCATTTTAGCCCTGTTCTTGAGTCCATTTTAGGAGAAGGAAAGCCATCCAAAAGAAATCGTGTTCTTGAGTTTTCTTTAACATCCTCTGCTTGAGTTTTTTTAAGAAAGAAAATAGAAGGAAAAGTGTGTTCTTGAGTGTTTTTTAATGAGGGGAAGGGAGCAAAATGGGAGAAAATGGGGGTTTCTAAAAGGAAGGAAAGAAAAGAAAGGAAATATGTTCTTGAGTTTAATTTAAAGAAGGAAAAGAAAATAAATGATTTGGAGGGAAAGAAAATGTTTATTTTTTATCAAATATTTCCTCACTTTTGGTATAATTGGGAGAGAAATAAGAGGAAAAAAAAGTGGAAGCTAAAGGAATGGAAAAGAAAAGAAACTTCTATTTAATTACTTCCTTTCATTTGAATCATTTCTTTCTTTCTTTCTTTTTTTTTTTTTATAAAAAAAACTACTTCCTTTCATTTCTTTTAAAAATGTAAAATAGTGTTTAAATCCATCTTTTTAGGCGGATTAGGAGGGGGAGTGTGTTGAAATTACATTTTTGCCCCTGCAACAACTCATTTTCTCTCAAATAAATGACAAAAATGTAAAAAAAAAATGATTTTTTTTTTATTTTTTCCTCTTTCAACTTAAGAACACAACTTCCACTACATTTTCTTCCAACTCAAGTACTCAACCACACAACTAATTACGTTTCCCTTCATTTTTAAACTGGAGCATAGAGATACTATAAAAACACCTAATTATAACTTTAATAAGATAAAAATGATGGACTTAATAGAAGGCAACTTCTAATTCTTTTACTAACTACATAGAAAGATTTATCTCATAAGCATATTAAGTAAAGGAACAACAAACTTTTAAGGAGGAGAAAGAGTAGTAGAAGTACCAGAGAGTGGACATGGGATGTTGATCTAAATTCACGGCCAAAATATGAAGAAGACGACGGAAATGTTATATCCGTCGGTGGCACGACCGTCCATCCTACTGATATTGCAGAAAATGACTTCATAATTAATTTATATTTAAATAAAATAAGTAAACGAATGTTTTTATTGGAGAACTTCAAAAAATGAAGAAGTGAAAGTGTAAAAGGAAAGGTAGAGAAGCCTACTTCAACAAAACAAATGTAAATCTCATCCACAAACTGATTTCGAGCATCATACACCACACCTCTATTTTTTCACACATTTGAACTTCCAATTACATCTTCTTTTTTGCTTTTTGAAAAAAAAAAATTATGTTTGTTTCAAATGTTATTACACTTAAAAAAAGTTATTGATAAAAAATAGGGAAAATGACGTATAGGCCCTATAATGTTTTTAGGGTTTACCTATTTAGTCACTTAACTTATTTTGTGGCTTAATAAGGTAACGAATTACTCTTTGTCGGGTCGATTAAGTCCTTATTTCAATTGTGAATGGGTTAGCCGGTCATTTTAAGTCCACCTCCTTCTACATCGGATGCTGACTATGACTTTCGTCTAATGTCATGTCATTAATTAGTCGCTTCCTTCTTACTGTCGGTATATGCTTTATAAAAGAGCCCTTTTACCTCCACTGTTCAACACTTCATCGATAAACCCTTTTTTGTGAGCTGCTTCTGAATCCTCAAGCATGGAACCTGTATTCTTACAAGTAGATGTCCACTTCCAAGGAATGTTCGCCAGAAACCCCATACGCTACACCGGTGGAATTACTCAGAGGTTTTCGGACATCGATTTCGCAGGAATGGACAAGGATGGGTGTGTTGCGTTCATCGAAAGGTTCACTGGGGAAAAGTGTGAGAAGCTCTATTACTGCCAACCTGATATTGATTTTCCAAAAGGTTTGACTTTAATTTGCAATGACCCCGATTATTACGACTTCATAGCAATTGCATATAAATGTGGTGTTATACTCCCTATGTATGTAGACCATTTTGGGAATAGTAACATACAAGAATGGTTGGATGAACACAAAGACGAGTTTGTTGGTAACGTACAGGAAGAAGTACTTGATGGTGCAGGACTGGTTAAAGAAGTTGCAACAGGGCATCGGGATGTGGGTGACACAAACGATGAGGAAGCGAAATGGCGACGATGATGACGACGAGGATGAGGATGTCGATGACGATGAGGATGACCATCAGAAGCCTCATTTTTTTTATAAAGGGTAATGAGATTCAGGTAGACATGGGTGAGAAAGCAGGTGTAGGTGAGGCAGTAGAAGAAGACATGGGTGACAATGAAGATGTTTATCCCGAATTGCCAAACATTTTTAATGATAAGCTCAATTGGAAGGAGCAGGAACCTGTTTTAGGTATGAGGTTTGAGAGTCCTAAGCAATTGAAACACATGCTTTGTAACTATGCTGTCGCGAATGGTTATAAATTATGTTTTGTTAAGAATGATACTAGACGATTACTTGTCAAATGTTGTGATGGAAAATGTACTTTTAGGCTTTGGGGTTCTTGGATGAGTGATGATAAGTCTTTCCAGATAAAGTCTCTTAACGGTGAGCATAATTGTGCAAATAATTTCAAATTCGGATCAATTGTGACTTACAAATGGATAGGGACCCACTTTAAGCACCAATTTTATAACAATCAAAAGATGAGCGTCTGATTGCTTAGAGAGGAGGTAAAAACCACTTTTGGGATTAATGTGAGTATGAGTCAGTGTAGGCGACCCAATAATTATGCATTGAGTCTAGCTGAAGGCACAATAGCTGAAAATTATGCAAGAATATGGTCATATGGTGAGGAGATTAGAAGATCAAATCCTGGATCCACAGTTAAAATTTGTGTTGATTCAATGCCTGATGGTAAGAATTATTTCCGCAAAATATACATATGGTTTGCTTCAGTAAAAGAGGGATGAAGGGGAGGATGTAGGAGGATCATTAACCTGGATGGTTGTTTTCTGAAAAGTTTTTGTCAAGTGGAGTTGCTTTGTTGTGGGTAGAGATGCTAACAATGGAATATTCCCGATTGCTTGGGCAGTTGTTTGTGTGGAAAACAAAGAGAATTGGAAATGGTTCATGGAAACTCTTTCAGAAGATTTGCAATGTTGGAATGATGGACATGGTATGGTTCCAAGTTTCGGATCAACACAAGGTATGGTTCAAAACTAGTGCATGTTCTAAAATTACTAATTGTTATTCTAATTTCAAACATTAATGTGACTTATGTAGGGTTTGATTGAGGCAGTAAAGAAAGTATTTCCAGCAGCCGAACATAGGCAGTGTGCTAGACATATCTATGTGAATTTTAGAAAGAGATTTAGTGGATCCAAGTTTGAAAATATGTTTTGGAAAGCGAGCAAGGCAACAACTGAAGCACAATTTAATGTAGTTATGAAAGAGATTGGAAAATTAAATCCGGAAGCAGTTGTGCATCTTATGGATAGAGATCCAAAGACTTGGTCTTTGGCTTTTTTCAGAGTTCATAATTCTTGTGAGTCAGTAGAGAATGGTTTTTCAGAGAGTTTTAATAGTGTGATTTTGGATGCCCGGAAGAAACCAATAATCAGCATGTTAAAGGACATTCGTATATATGTGATGCAAAGGATGGTGACTATGAAACTAACCGGACAAGGATAGAATCGTTATTTTGTTTGTCCAAATATCAGAATACGGTTGAATATGCTCCAGACTAGGGATGAAAGTGGGTCCAAACCCGGACCGGATGGACCCGGACCCGGAAAACCCGGAACCGGTATATAGGTACCGGTTCCGGTTCGGTTCCGGGTATGGTTCCGGGTAAAGTGGGTCTAGAACCGAAAAACCCGGAAACATCAAAGTGGGTAGGTTGGAACCGGATAAAGTGGGTTTAGAATTGGAAAACCCGGAAAAACCGGAATTTTTTGGTAATTACTTACTACTTAGTGGGTTGAACTTTGAAAATTTTCATATTGATATCCCGACTTTGGGGGACTATAACTCATTAAATATGAAACCAAAATTAACAAAATTATAGTCTAAAATCATGTACAAACTCTAAAAGCACTCTGGAAAAAACCTCATGTCAATTCGACTTTAAACGAATGAGATATGCATGTGTTAACATTTTCACATAATACACAGTACAAAAACAAATAGCTGAAAAGTTGAAAATTTTCAGTTTTGATATTCCGACTTCGCAGGACTTTAAATCATTGAATGTTAAACCAAAAATGACAAAATTATAGTCTAAACTCATGTACAAACTGTAAACTACAAGTTGGAAAAAACCACATGTCAATCCGACTTCAAACTAATTAGATATGCATGTTTTAAAACTTTCACTGAATACAAAAAAACTGAAAAACTAAAAATTTCCAGCTTTGATATCTCGACTTTCGGGGATTGTAAGTCAATGAATATAAAACTAAAAATCTCATGTCAATCGGAGTTGAAACGAATGAGATATACATCTTTTAAACGTTTCACAAAAACCGGTTCCGGTCCTAAAAGTGGTTCCGGTTCCAAACACCGGTTCCGGATTTTAGACCCGGTTTACCCGGACCCGATGGACCCAAACCCGGATTACCCGGAACCCGGATAAAGCCATTTTTTAAATCCGGAACCGGAACCGGTTCTATATATTCCGGTTCTAACGGTTCTGGTTCCGGTCCAATTCCGGTTCCGATCCGGTTTTCCGGTTCTAAATCTCATCCCTACTCCAGACTGAGCAAAGGTTTGTACATTTATCCAATTACATAGTACCTTACTCTTCACATGTCATGATATTTGCGGTTTTCATCTATATATGTAGGCATTGGCAGGTCATATCTTGTGGGGGGATGAAGTTTGAGGCAAGGAAAAATGGACGAGGCGTTTACTGTTGATGTTGAAAAAAAGGAATGCAGCTGCAAGCTATGGCAACTTAATGGATATGGCTGTGTACATTCAGTTTCCACCTTAGCCTACTTAAATATCACACCTGATGGTCCATATGTATACAATGTACTTGGCTGTATTATACTGTCACACCCCTGACCCAGATGACGTAAACGTCCGGGGGCTAATGTGACTTTGAATTGAAATATCATCACAATGAATATATATGAAACATAACATCATCATCACCATGCATTACAATATTACAACTGACATTGTTCACATCAAGTATTATGTTTGAATATTAAATGCCAAAAGTTCTAAGTATGATGAAACATAAATATAACTAAACGTCCATTAAAGTGATCCACCGAACCTGCTTCCACGGTTCCCTGAGAATACAAGTTAATTTAAAAAGGTCAACATAAAAATGTTGGTGAGTTCATAAGCATTTTTGTGAAAATGATTTGGATTATTCGTAAAACCCAGAAAATCCGATATTTTCTATAAACAGTTTAGCATGTTTGTGTCAGATCTCGTATTAATGCATGTGTGGTATTGTTTATTAGAATGTATAAAGATAATGCAGAAAACGTGAAGAGAATGCCCCCAGACAACCCGATGTTGTCTGTAATAGAGAATGTTGTCGTACCAACCCTCGAGGTTGAGTACCAGTACATGTATGTTCCTGAGTAATCCAAAGAGAAAAGAAAAGAATGGTCTTCCGTAAATTTATAACGTTAATTCCTCTAAGTGAGCCGTTACAACCATACTTGATAATGACACTTTCGCCTGTCTTGACGTCTGGAAGACGCCGACTTGTTTAAGGTACGGTTTGTCACCCTAGACTGGACTAGTCTAACTGTAGCGAACAACTCAGGTGTGGGGCGTCACTCCCGTATAGATCTATACACAAACTCGTGCTCTCCCTCCAAGATACTCTGGTTATAATCACAGACTACGATCGTACACTCAATAGGTGTCAACCGACAAAACTCACTAGATCGTTAATCGAATTTACGCGAAGAAAAGTGTATAAAACTCATTCCAGGCCCAACAAACCATGTAAGTGAGCCAGTAGGGCATCGCTAAACATGTGAGTCATTTCAAACCTAATAGGAATGAGATTCATATAACATGGGCCCGAAATATATGTAAAAGGACAACTAAGGCCCATTTCACATGTAAGGTATTTACAAGCCCAAATAGCACGCAAATAGTATCCAAGGTCCGTCGCACATGTTAATGGGTCAATGAGGCACAATAAATATACAAATAATATTCAGGATCCATCAAACATATAAATGGGCCACTAAGGCCCAATAACATGAAAATGGCAAAATTTAGCCCGTTTGTTATTTTATTGCTCGTTTTAGCCCAATTATTTACCAAAAAAGAATAAAAAACCCACTTTTTGTAAAAGTGACCTTCTTGGCCCAATAAGCCAAAAATTTACAGTTAAGGCTCAATCTTAATAAAGTAACACTTTAGTCTTCATTTTGTTCAAAACTGGTATTTATGGCTAGTCTTTGTAAAAATAACATTTTTAACCCATTTTTGTCAAAAATATCATTTTTGGCTTGATTTTTGTGAAAATACACATTTTTCTGGTTTTTGACTTTTCTGACCCGGTTATTGGAAAAAATTTGTACAAAAATCATCGTAAGTCAAAATTTGGATCCGTAAACTCTGGAAGTTTAGAAATTTGTCTACTTTGTTCACAATGTTTTCTCATAATTTTTAATGGCCTCAAACAAGTGTGAAATTGCTCACCTTCACAGGCTGGTCCGAAATTATTTCAAATATGATAGGCAGTTTTGTAAAATTCGCCAAAATTTGTAGAAAAATCGTATGAAAACGTGAGAGTAGTCATTTTAAAGGTATAAACCTGAAATTTTTGTATGTAAAACAGTTTTGAAAAATATTATCATTAAGGTGATCAAAACAGTCCGATATTTGGCCAAAACTTTTCTGTCAAATGCTGATTTTTGAGTTTAAGTTATCCATGTTTGTACACAACACATGTTTTAGCTATTTTAAGTGTATAAATTCCAGATCTACAAGTTTACATGTATTATATGTGATAACACATATTTTTCTCAAGGTTCTTATGAATATCCAAGTGATAAACTTCATGTTCTTAACATATTTTTAGATTAATGAAGTAAGTAACACATAATCACCAAATAACTCATGGAAACACACATAGTCATGCATATACACATAGATCTACACAAAACAACTTGTATTCTCCCCCAAAACCAAGTAAAAATCGAAAACAAGGGGGTATGAAGTCACAATGATGATGGATTCGGTTTTGAGGAAGAAATGAAGGAGATCTGAAGGTGTTTTCGGCCTTGATTGCTTCCTTGGAAGAAGTTTTCGAACTTGAATGTTTCAAGGGAACATGATCAGGAAATGAAGCTTTTTGAGAAGGAGTTTTTAGCATAAGAATGGAAGATAACAACTAGTGTATGATTACAACTTACCAAGGATGATGATCTAGATGAAAACCTCTTGAAGACACACACACCAAATCTCGAAAATTTAGAGGAGAAGAGGAGAGTTCTTGAGAGGATTTTTGAGAGAATTGTTGAGTTTAATTGTGTTGCGTCATGGGCTTTTTGTTTTGTATCCGGATTGGTCCTGTCCATCCGTGATTATCTGATACGGTTATACTATAAATATGCATGCATGTATGCGTTAGAGGGAGTGGATAATTACGTTCATTGTTTTGTAACCCTAAACACCTCTATAGTTGAAGTTCTTAATCGAGCTCTTCTGAGGTGTTGAAGTATTAATCATTCGACATATTCAAAGCCATTCTTGTGTTCTTGATTACGTTCTTAATTGTTTGCTTGCATAGAATCTAACGATCCTAAAAGAACTTTGTTCTAACAATTGGTATCAGAGCAGGAGACTGTGTGATCAATACACATTCCTTCTGTATTCAGAATTCTTTAGGGTTTCCACTTTTATCGTATAAATAGAAGCCGTCTTCTTCGTATCGACAGCAACTCTGTTTCAGATAAAACCCTAATCCCAAGTTTACAGGTTTGATTCTAGCAGCTCACCATGTCTCACGAATATTCGCAAACAAATCCCATCAACATCTCAAACAGCATTGGATCAACAACCAGGATACCCATACTCTACACTCAAGACTATGAAGTATGGGCGCATCACTTTGAAGACTACGTGGTTGGATCTGAAGATAATGGCTATCTCATCTGGGAAGCTATCACACTTGGGCCGTTTGTTCATTCAGGAACGAACACGACAGTTAAGTCCCAAAAGGAATATAACAAGCTTGTGGCGGATGTAGAGAAGATGCCACAGGATGAGAAAGACAAGTTGCTGTGTAACGTGAAGGCCATGAGAATGATCAGATTCGCCTTGCAATCTGACACTTTTCGATTGGTTGGATCATGCATGACGGCCAAAGAAATTTGGGATAGGTTGAAGGAACTTTATTCAACTGATGAAGATTTGGAACACTCCATTCAAACCTTGCTGCTGTCAGAATTTGGAGTTTTCGAACAGAAACCAGAAGAGAAACTCATACAAACTTTCGATCGGTTCAATCATCTCCTAAGTAAGATGATCAAGCATGGAATAGAAAGAAAGTTGATCGAGCAGAAGGTGACCTTCATGAACGGTCTGAGACCAGAATGGATGGCTGTGGTTTCAACCGTGAAAGCGCATGAACAGTTTAAATCTTACTCACTAGCGAAACTTGTGGGAATACTTAAGTCCCATGAGAGTGTAGTCACCAAAGAAGCGAAGGTAGTTTCGGGTGTGGGATCGTTAGCGCTTGTCTCCGAAGGAAAAAGCATTGCAGAAGAGGAAGAAGAGTCTGATATGTCTGAGTGTGATCTTACAAGCGAAGAGTATGCTATGATGGTCACCAATCCAAAGAAGTTTGCACGAAGAAAATTTCTTGTCAACAAGAACCAAAACTGGCAGGGAAGTTACAGTTCTGAGAAGGTAAAGGACGAAGCGAAGGTCTCTTCTCAAAAGGATGAAGACAAGAAGGAGAGCAAACTTGCAGGAGACTCTGGGTTCAACTGCAACTACTGTCACGGCAAGAACCACTTTGCCAAAGACTGCATGCTAAGGAAAATGGCTGAGAAAAGAGATGGTGAAGATGATGAGGCGTACTATATGCGCAAGTTGGAAGAGATCAAGAAAAAGAAGGCTAATAATAGTTCTATGAATGCCTTAATTGTGCAGGAAAATGCAGATAAATATGAGTTCGGTGGCGTTGAAGTTTGGTCAACCGACTCTGAAGATGAAGAGGTGAGAAAGCCCACTCATGGAAAGGCTTATGTGGCAAAGGAACTAGGTTCGGCTGGAAGGTGTTTAATTGTCACAGCTGGTTCATCAACCGAAAGTGCTAGTGAGGAACCGAACCTGACTGAGGACAAGTGTTTTGCGGCCAAGCCTATGAGTGAGAAGATCAACGACTGCGATTGGTTGATCAAAAAGGTATAATCCATCCTTGAATCACTTAAAGTTCCAATAACAAATTACGAAGAAGAATTAAATGAATTAAAATTTAAATTTTCTAACTTAAGTGGTAGTCTCATGTAAACTCGCTTAGCGAATTCTAACCTAACTGACCAACTCAGCAGGGTGTCTTCAAAAAGTGAGGAGAGAAGGATGTGGATTGAGCTGAAGGAGGCGGAGTTAATTAGGGCTAGGGATGAAAGTATTTATTTGCAAAGAGACAATTTAAAGTTTTTAAAACAAAAAAAAATGTTTTTTGTTTAATTGCTAAGCGTTTATACTTTAATATTGCTCAATTGCATTTAAGTTGTGAGATAGGAAAGAAGATTCATAAGATGATGTTACCCTTCCTTGAATTTAAGGAGGATGAGGTCATAGCAGAATGTGAATCAGTAGTATCATCAGAAGAGACATCCATGTCTTACAAAATAGGACTGGACAAGATAGAAACCTTCATCGATCCTAAGGAACACAAATGTATGCTCAAGAATATTTTAGATGAAAATGATAGGTTAAAAATTAAGTCTGAAACTATTCAATCCTTTGACTCGTCAAATGCCAAATTAACTTCAGAAAATAAAATGAACTTAGATAATACGTCTGAATTTGATGAGGAAAGTGAGATGAGTGAAATCTCAGTAGAAGACGAAGTTGATTGCTCTGAGTTCATGAAGAGTGAAACCGAGAATGAAAAACCCCTCATTTCTGAAAATTCGGTTGAATTCGCTCGCTTGTCGAAAGAAATGCCACAAAAACTCAAGGAAAAAGTTATGGTCTATCAAAAGGTTCAAACTGTGCCGAATCAGGTATATGTAGTTACATGGGTCACTGCTAAACAAACGGCAGAATTAAAGATCTTGGTCGACAGAGACAATGCTGAAGGATGTGACGATTATTTCTGGTCTGCCCCTATTGACAACACAGACGAAACCGTGGGCTTATCTGAGCAAACTTAATGGAGGGTTAAAGGAAGATATGTTGCTGAACCCATCAACAAACCCTCAAATTTTGACAAACCAAGCACAAGTGGAACTAAAGAAATCCCTGAAGAACCGATGACAGAACCAACTGTTCCAACAAATACAACCGAAAGTAAAAAGGAGAAGCCAAAGGCTAACTTCAATATCCACAAATCACAGAAGGAGTTAGCTGAACAGAAACGCTTAAGAAATCAAAGATACGCAAGGAATCTGAATGAGCGAAAACATCACTGGGAATCCAAAAATCCCAATTACGTTCCTCCTAAGAAAGAATCAACGGATAAAGGAAAGGAAAAACTAAAAGGAAAAGAAAATTTCAGCCCAAATTCCTACTATTCCAAATGTCAGAACCGAACATCTACTCTCGGTTCCCAAACTAGCGTACCAAACCGAAAGTCAAGTTTCGTTCCCAAGTCAAGTTTCGGTCCCAAGTCTAGTTTCGGTCCTTCTAACTCCCATAGCAAAACAAATTCAATGAAGGATATCAAAGGAAAGGGAAAGCTCGAATCAAAATCTGAGTACCATAATAAGAAAAAGCCAGCTAAACCATCTAACAACACACCAACTAATGCACCAAAAATTAAACAAGATAAAACAAAAATCAAGATGTATACCATTAAAAGAAAAGATCAAACGACTCTAGTAAAAAGAACATATTTAGTTGATATTTCTTATGTACTTCCTTTTTATATGAAAAACTCACCAGGACCCAAGAAACTTTGGGTTCCTAAATCTGCTTAAATTTGCAGGTAATCAGTGATGAGCAGTTCGATGATGAATGGTATATAGACAGTGGCTGCTCGCGTCACATGACAGGAATGAAGGAAGAACTGAGGGAGTTTCAGTCCCTAATAGATGGTGGGTGTGTAAAGTATGGAAATAACTCCTATGGAACAATCAAGGGATATGGTATGATTACCAATGGAGATTTCTCGATTCGAAAAGTGGCGTATGTGGAAGGATTGCAGCATAACCTCATCAGCGTGTCACAATTAGTTGTGGGAACAGGTCTGAAAGTATCATTTGATTGAGTGCTCTGAAATAATAGAAAAACAATCGAAAAAGGTTCTGCTAAAGTCTGAACGCAAAGGAGAAATGTATCCTTTAAATCTCAACCCAATACGAGGAAAACCAGCAATATGTCTGCTGTCAAAGGCGAACACTGATGAAAGCTGGTTGTGGCATCGACTTCTATCGCACCTGAACTTCATAGACATTAATAAGTTGGTGCTTGGTGATCACGTTCGAGGCCTCCCTCTTCTCAAGTTTGACAAGGAACATATGTGTGCTGCATGTGAGATGGGCAAACAAAGCAGAAAGAGCCACCCTACACGAATTAATGCAAAGATTGTTGAAGCTCTTGAACTATTACACATTGACTTATGTGGACCTTCGGCTATCGAGAGCATCGGTGGTAGTAAGTACATTCTTGTTATTGTAGATGATTTTTCTCGCTTCACCTGGGTTTTCTTTCTTAAGCAGAAATCAGATGCTACTCCCAAGTTGAAGACATTTATCAAGCAAGTGGAAGTGCAGCTGAGAAAGACGGTGACGAATATCAGAAGTGACAACGGTCTGGAATTCAAGAATAACGATTTTGAGGACTTTCTGGCTGACAAGGGGATAACTCACAATTTTTCGGCCCCTTATACACCACAACAGAATGGGATTGTTGAAAGACGAAATCGTTGTTTGTGTGAGGCAGCCGGAACCATGCTCAGTTTCGCTTCTCTTCCGTTATACTTCTGGGCTGATGCAGTTGCAGCCGCGTGCTACACTCAAAACCGATCTTTGCTCAACAAGAGATTCTCAATCACTCCATACGAGATCATAAACAATCGAAAGCCCAACGTCAAATTTTTCCATGTGTGCAGTTCGAGGTGCTTCATCTTTAATTCAAAGGAGAACCGAAACAAGTTTGACGTCAAAGCAGATGAAGGAATTTTTCTTGGTTATTCACTCACTTCAAAAGCCTACAGAGTGTTGAACAAACGCTCCAAACGAATTGAAGAAACATATTATGTCACCTTTGACGATAACTACATGAAGAAAGTGCAAAGGAGTGAAAGTGACTTAGATGAAATATTTCCGGAATCTGGACAGGTCTCGGTTCCTATATCCAACTTGTTTGAAGAGTACATTCGGTTATTCGATGAACCAGAGAAAGCGACACACTCAGAGGCGAAAGCAGCAGATAACAAAATTGATAATCTCAAGAAGATCATAGATGAAGCTGCCAAAGAAATGGAAAGTGAACCTCCTAAAACTATAGGTGTTCAATCCTCAACTGACTCTCCCATCAACGGCTCAATATTCAAGGGGGAGAGTTCTTCAGCACAAAAGACAACCGAAATGTCTTTCGAGGGGGAGAGTCCTATTCTATCCCCAACTCCTAAAGGTCCAAGCGAGGGTGAACATACTGCTCCAAACCCACCCAATAGTAGTCCAATCGAGGGAGAGAATCCAAATCCCACAAAGGATGCATATTCTGATGCTGCCACAGGTTACACTTCGCCAGTCGAGGGGGAGAAAGAGAATGCAACTGACGAAGGTGAAGGTGATCAATCAGAACTTGAAGAGGAAGTGAATGCTGAATTGGATCCAGCATATGACCCAAATTATCCTCCGTTAGTCGAATGGACCAAGGACCATCCCAAAGCTCAAATTATTGGAGAATCATCTGAAAAAGTACTCACTCGCTCACAGTTGAAAGCGAAGCAAACTGCATTATTCTCTAAAGTTGAATTATGTATGTTTAATTCGTTCATATCCAAGATCGAGCCGAAAACAGTTAATGCTGCACTTGATCATTCTGATTGGGTTTAAGCAATGCAAGATGAGCTCCATGAGTTTGA
The DNA here is from genome assembly GCF_052849685.1 of Lactuca virosa. Lineage (NCBI taxonomy): Eukaryota > Viridiplantae > Streptophyta > Magnoliopsida > Asterales > Asteraceae > Lactuca > Lactuca virosa. The sequence goes on along the minus strand of NC_136432.1, from coordinate 121,419,222 downwards.
ACGCAACCGAGTTTGGAGGCTGATTCCTACACGAAAGGATGCTTCAGTAGTCGGCTTAAAATGGGTCTTCAGAAATAAATTAGATAAAGAAGGGAATGTCATTCGCAACAAGGCTCGGTTGGTGGTGAAAGGTTATTGCCAAGAGTAAGGGATAGGTTATGAGGAAACCTTCGCTCTAGTAGCTAGGTTGGAATCAGTTAGAATCTTCCTGGCATATGCTGCTCATAAAAACTTTGAAGTTTTCCAAATGGATGTTAAATGCGCTTTCTTGAATGGGGAACTAGAAGAAACAGTGTATGTTGAGCAACCTCCTGGGTTCGTGAATGAGAAATTCCCTGATCATTGCTATGTGCTGGATAAAGCGGTATATGGTTTGAAGCAAGCACCGAGAGCCTGGTATGAAACTTTAACTCGCTTTCTGAAAATGTCGAAATTTAAGCAAGGTTCGGTTGACCCAACCTTCTTCCGAAAGAAAGAAGGCGAACATCTAATGATAGTTCAAATTTATGTCGATGACATCATCTTCGGCTCCACGAATCCTAGCTTAACAGTTGAATTCAGGAAGTTGATGGAGACTAAATTTGAAATGAGCGCAATGGGTCCGATTAATTTTTTCCTTGGTTTGAATATTAGACAGGGACCAGAAGGTATCTTTATCAACTAGGAGGCGTACACAAAGACCCTGCTAACAAAATTTGGCATGACAGGAGACTCAAAAGTGAAGGTTCCTATGGCGTTTGGCACTAAGTTAACACCTTCTCTGGAAAAACTTGCTGTTGACATAACACTATATCGACAAATGATAGGGTCCCTTATGTATCTAACAGCTAGTAGACCGGACATTATGTTTTCTGTTTGTTATTGTGCCAGGTTTCAAGCTAATCCAAGAGAACCTCACATGGTGGCAGTGAAAAATATTTTCCGTTAACTAAAGCGAACCTCATCTCTCGGTCTCTGGTATCCTGCTAGATCTGGATTCTTTATTCAAGCATTTTCTGATGCTGATCTTGGAGGATGTGGTCTGGACCGAAAGAGCACTACAGGTGGATGCCAATTTCTTGACGGAAAACTGGTTAGCTGGCAGTCCAAGAAGCAAACCTGCGTGTCACTTTCAACAGCCGAAGCTGAGTATATAGCTGCAGCATCTTGTACTTCTCAAGTCATTTGGATTCAAAGTCAACTAAGAGATTACGGGCTAAGTTTGAAGAAGATTCCTCTCTATTGTGACTCAGAAAGTGCAATAAGGATATGTCACAATCCAGTACAACACTCAAAGACTAAGCACATTGCACTTAGATATCATTTCATCAAGGATCACGTAGAATATGGGAACGTGGAAGTGCATTTTGTTCGATCCTCTGATCAATTGGCTGACATATTCACTAAAGCCTTACCTGAAGCGAGTTTCAATAAAATTCTGCAAGGCTTGGGAATGATGGAAGCAGAGTCGGTACCGAATCCTTAATTCAACACCTAAAAATTAGACAAGCGAAATGGAGCGAACGCTCGGTCTATTTCAGCTCCATAATTTTCGGGAACCGAAATGAACCGACCGCTCGGTCTATTTCGGCTCTGGAATTTTGAGGAACCGAAATGAACCGACCGCTCGGTCTATTTCGGCTCTGGAATTCTAAGGAACCGAAATGGACCGACCGCTCGGTCTATTTCGCTTCATTCTTTTAAGATAAGGTTTCGGTTGTACATTTTGTTCAAAGAGTGTTTTATGCAACTTTATTTTCTTTTTCTGTTTTTATTATTTTTCAGAAAACTTCAAAAATCCAAAAATATTTTCTTTTTCTATTGAGGTGTTGAAGTATTAATCATTCGACATATTCAAAGCCATTCTTGTGTTCTTGATTACGTTCTTAATTGTTTGCTTGCATAGAATCTAACGATCCTAAAAGAACTTTGTTCTAACAAGAATTTTGAAGGAAAATCAAGGTGGTGAGGGTGTGTGTTCGGCCAAGATTAAGAATAGAGGGGATGGAGTGGATTTTTGGTTATTACATGATGGATTATGAAATCCTAGCCTTGATTACCACTAAACAAAAATTAGGTGTCAAGCTTGTATTTCATTTGATTTCTTCATTTCATTTTTCATTCATTTTTTTTACCAAATATGTATACATATAAATGTATATATATATATATATATATATATATATATATATATATATATATATATATATATATATATATATATATATATATATATATATATATATATATATATATATATATATATATATATAAGTGTGGGCCGAGAATGGGCTTGATGAAATGAGGATGAAATGATTTTGGGCCCAAATTCTTGGCTTTGATCGAATCTCATAAGCCCAATAATAATTTTCGGCCCATTGGGCCCTTAGGATGGTTCACGACCCATTTGAATAAAAGAAATGGAGTTTATGGCCCTTTAGGGGTAATGAAATCATTTATGGCCCATCATGGCCCATTAGAGATAAAATGTATTAATCTAGGCCCACATGGCCTAAAATGCTAAAGTTTTATGAATGTGGGTCCAATTAGTGTCCAATTAGGGTTTCTAGGCCCCATGTAGTCAAATTGAAGGTTTATTGGTCCATTAGGCCCAATAAGAGAATCCTAGTTCATAATAAACTTGAACCGGGATTTTTAGAGTTTTCAATCCAAATGAGATGTATTGTATTAGGTTTTGAACTTAGATCAAGAGTTTGGATTCAAATGGATGGTTCGATTAAGCATAGAGTATGATTTTCACTTAGAGTACATGCCTTATACTAGATGGTGTTTACATGAGAATAGAATTTCCTAGCTTAAATGCTAGTTGTGACATATACCATAATACTTACAAACAGCCAATCCATGGGATGAATGGAAAAAATATGTGGCCTTCTACTGACTTGATACCCCCTTTGCCTCCATTGAAAAGACGTATGCCAGGCAGGCCAACAATAAAGAGAAGAAGAGATGCTTCTGAACGGATGGGAAAACACACTGTCTCCAAGGCATGGAAGAAAGTTTCTTGTAGTATATGTAAGGAGAAAGGACACAACAAGGCTACTTGTAGTAAAGGTGTAGGGACATCCAAACAAAATGGAACAAAGAAATAGAAAACTATACCTACGCAGCAGTCTGTAAACGTTGCCACAGGGGTTAGGGATGATGAGGTAATGGTAGATGCTAGTGATGCTTTGGAGAGGACTGGTAAGGAAGAGAATATGGTGGGAGTCAATGGACGGGAGGAAGGGGTGAAGGTCGATGCTCGTGTTCATCAAGTTAATTTGTTAAACTGCCTAACGAATGAAAGAAGTCAGAAAGAATCATTAAAATGAAGCTTGCAAAAAATGTGGGAGGTGAAGGTAGCACTCTTGCAACGGCCATGGAGTTGGATTAGATAATTGTTTGTTATTTGTAGTGAATGTGTGTTGCAATAAACAAATGATCTATGTATGTTCTTTTATGGTCTACTATGTTGTTTTGTTGCGTGGTAAGTTGTTATATGGTATGTTATTGTTGTCCCATGCCACAAATATGTAGGGGTTTTATGGGCATTTTAGTCATTACAAAGTAAATTGACCAATTTGGATGTGGGGGTAATTAAGTCATTGTAAATTAATCATTTTGGATGTGGGGTTAATTAAGTCATTGTAAATTGACCATTTTGGGTGTGGGGGTCATTACGTCATTGTAAATTAACCATTTTGGATGTGGGGTAATTAAGTCATTGTAAATTGACCATTTTGGGTGTAGGGGTAATTAAGTCATTGTCAAAAACAGGGTACTTGTGACTTAATCCATTCAACATGAAAAAGTCCATCTTTAGAAAACTTCCCTATTTTTTTCCAAAAAAGGTTTGTAGACAAGCAGACACAATGCATCGTGTGCAAAGGTATTGTTTAGTTTTGTCCCTTTTCCCAAACTGCATCATTTGTGGTCCCTGTCTATGTGCATTAAAAAGGTATATTCATTTTGCTTTGGCTTGTGGTCCCGTCCCAGTTGATGGACATCCACATGATTGGCTTGGGAACAAGTTACTGAAACATATATAATCCCCAAATGTTTCTTTCTTCCATGCACACATACAGATACAGGTGTAAGACAATTTTTTTTAATAATAACATATTAAAACACATTTCAGCCATGGGTTTGTTTACATCACTTTCTGCTATTGAATAACCTATTACAGATCATCGATAAAAAACTTCATCAAAAAACGATGACCATCAGCAGCCCAGGCAACACCACCACCAAATCTACACAACAACATCTCAAACTAATACCAGCAACACACACAAAATCTACTACTAATATTGACACTAAACAACATAAATAACACACCAAAACACAAAACCCAGGACTGAAATGCTTCAACCTACACAACTTTTTTTAGTTAAAGAACATATACGTCACCACAGACACAGTAACAACACCAACAATCCCAATACAATACTTCAGCTTCTTACGTTTGTTGTGCTGGAAGACCATCTTCACATATGCTCCTTGCAGAGAAACGAAATGATTTTTAAGATCAACAACGATATTTGAGATATCCAACTGACCAGCGAGAACGTCATCGACCTCACGGTTCATGGCATCCAAGTCTCGATTAACTGCCTGACGGAGCTCACGCAACTGGTCTTGGAAGTCCTCCCGTATAAGAGACAGTTCCAACTGGGTTTGCAGCAGATTGATAGCCATGTCTTCGTTGGTTACACCATTCGAATGATTCTCATCCATGTGACGACGGTAGTTTGGAGACCAGCTGTGTTCTGCATGTGCGATCGAAGGCATTTTGGAGTAAACTTAGAGACGAGATTGGGGTAGTGAAGTTTGCAGATGTGCCATTTTAGGTCAAGGAAGTCTTGATTTTATATGGAGGCGCTTGAACAGTGGATCCTTGCTCCTTACGATTCGCCTTCAATACGACGTCGTTGCGGTAGTTCGACGCTTTAAATTCTTGCCATGTTATCGCTTACGTGTTAGGCTAGGTTTATGTGGCAACGTATACCGACTACAATAGGTGAAAGAGATTATATTGATAGGTAACAGATATTTCGTTCCCTTATTAAACCACAAAATAAATTAAGTGGCTAAATGGGTAAACCCTAAAAACATTATAGGGCCTATACGTCATTTTCCCTAAAAAATATCCTTGAAATTCTTCCATGTTTAGGAAAAAAAACATATTTTTCTTGAAAAAAAAACATATCAGTTTTCATATTAGAGATTTTAACCGATGCTGGCTGCAATTTTTTTTATTTTAAGTATTTAATGGTTTTTTGAAAATAAAGTAAGACTTTTCCAATAAAAATCAAATACTAAAAAAGTTTCTATAAAATCTATGCTTTTATAAATTATAAGGGAACTGATTTTTCTACAGTATATTTTTATACATCCACTGAATTAATAGTGCATTGACATATATACCCTTATTCTAATTGATATTGAAGAGGGAAAAAGATCCAAAAGATTTGTTTCCATTTTCCAACCACGACACACTGGACGGTCCTTCTTCCTCCTCCTTCGGCGCTTCAATCTTCAGCCGGAAATCCGCTACTTCTGGGAAGTGATCATGATTCTTATTCTATTAAAAGATCATGATCATGTGTGGCCTCTGATTCTCTATGTATGCCTATATGGGATTGATATCAAATATTATTGATCTAAGTTACAACACAATAGTTGAGGAATTTAAAATTCAATAATTGAGTTAAGTTATGATTATCGTAAATATACATTATAGTTTTTCCTTTTACCTGTGAATAATGAGAATTTTACATATCAAAATAAAGAGAAACCACGTTCATGGTGAAGCTTGATAGTTAGATTTTTTTAATTTCTCATTCTTTTTACTATAGCAAGGGCGGATTTGGTGAAGCCTTTTTTTTTGGTTCAAGTGTTCCTTTTTTTTTATTCAAGACTTCATTGTTTCATGCTCCTTGCTGTAGTTCTCTCCATATGCATGTGAACCATTTTAAATATAAATCTTGTAAAAATTCAATAAAAATCAAGGTATTTAGCTTAGCGTCATTGAATTATGAATATCTTCACTTCTCTTTTTCTCATTCTCAAAAGAGGTCGCCGAAATTCTCCGTCTAAAATAAAACCGGTACCTACGCCGGCAGTGGAGGTGGTGGTCACCGTGGAGGCCGGCAGTGAAGCTAGTCGTCTCTGTGGTAGTGTGGTAGCTCTGAAGAAGAAAATGGTTGATTAAAACAGAGAGAAAAGTGAAGAGGGCGATGCGATTGTGAGTGAGGGGAGTTAGTTGGACATGAAGCCCGTACTAACGTTGGCAGTGACTTTTTTTAAAATAATTGGCTCAGGTAGAATTATCCACCAAAAAAAAACTAATACACTACGAGGACATAGTTGTCATACCACTTATAATTTCAGTGGATTTATCAAAATCTTCAGTGGAAGAATCAGCTGCCAAATTATAAATTATTATTTTACTATATTTTCTTTGATCTAACATGATAGAGAATACAATCACAACGAAATAAACCAAGTTTATTCGGGATATGTCTCTCATGTTCCTCATGTCCCATATTATACGAACCAACGCTCCATATAAGATAAAATTATATTTTTTTTACTTATCACTTTCCTTTTTAAAGTTGTATTATGTATACAACATAATACACGATTCACCAATCAAAATAGTTTTTATTAATTATAGCGAGAATGACCTAAAAAAATAATATAGTTCTTATTTTATATACATTTAGTCTTCATTATTTTTTTTTGTGTAAAATAAACCTTTGACATTATTGTTTTTGTACACATTCAGTTTTTATGACTGACTATTCCAGGTTTAGTTTTTAATTTGTACACATTTAATTTTTATTTTATCTGCTTAATTTTTTTTTATGTAAAATAAGTCTTTGATGTTTTTGAACACATTTAGTCATTTGCTTCTTCAAAATTTGCTCACGTGACATCCTACGTGAGACAATTATTAATGATGTGTTCTCATATGGGTTGTGGAATCATGTATTACTTGTTTTAATTTTGGTAATGACATTGTACTTTTGATATTAGTACCTATTATAATACAATATCAACTATGTTTAATACCAAAATAAATTTTGTAACATCCCTACTCTTAGGTATAATATTTCATTAATGTGCATTCATGATGTTAGAGCAACTCGACGAGTTGGATGCCCCAACTCGCCGAGTAGAGGAGTTGATGACCGCGTGATTTCTATAGTCTACTCGACGAGTTGGAGGACCCCAACTCGACGAGTAGGTGATGAGTGTGAAAAACCTAATTTTCAGGGTTTATGTCCTATTTAAAGGACCTTAAGCCTTCATTTCCGCCTCCCTTATCATCTTAACACTCTGAGAGAAACCCTAATCGAGCCATAACCTTGTGTGAGAGAAAGAGAGGCTAATATTGTGGGTTTTAGTGCATTTTTGGAGGAAGGTTGAGGAGCAAAAGGCTTGGGACTAGAGGGAGCTTTTGGATCCGGTGTTCATTCATCCCTAGCTGCTGTCTGAAGGTAAAAAGTCACCACCTTGCTCATTGTTTGGTTAGATCCCTTTTCTAGGGAGTTTAGGGCCTTTTTCCATCCTTCTTTGAGTTCTAGAGTTATTTGAGCTTGCCATGGAGTTGAGACTTCAGATGTGGACAATAGGAGGTCCTTTGAGCCCAAAGGTCCAAGCTTTATCAAGCTAGTGGCAAGCTTTTATGCATTAAACCCTATATAGAGCTTGTTTTGGCATTTCGAGCCCTAGATGCCATGCATGGACGTAAAACTTGCAGCTTTACGTGGTATTTCGGCCTTGGGAGGCTAGATCTAGAGTTTGGGACCTTATTTCTGCTTAGAATCGTCTATATGAGAATTGGTCTAGAGGGACTCAGCGAGTGCATGAGCCAACTCGACAAGTCAGCAAGGGTTTCCCCGATAGTCTGAACGCACTACAACTCAACGAGTTGATGAGACAAGTCAACGAGTTGAGTTGGAGTTTTCCCGATTATTTTGAGGACATGAGGAACTCGACAAGTCACATAGGTGCACTCGCCGAGTTGGGTCAACAGGGTCTGTTGACTCGAGTGTTGACTTTCATTGACTTTTAGGGTTGGTCAATTGTGGACTTTGGAGACCATGGAGGGGTAAAATGGTCTTTTCACCCTTTGGAGACCTAGTACAAGAATTAGCTTGGTGGTTATTACAAATTTGTTGATTAGAGATAATTATATTATGTAGGCGGAGTCTAGACTGTTCGTGGGGTACTAGATCTACTTGCTTACTTACGAGGTGAGTCTTCTCACTATACTTACCTGAGTGGTAATACTGTGTGACCGGAGGGTCTTATTTGAGTTATCGACCGGAGGGTCCTATGTGCTTATATTGAGTTATGTGATATTATGCATCTTGTCTTTGTGATATGTGCTATATTATTTTGTGCCTTACTGAGTATGACCGGAGGGTCCAAACCGAGTTGTGAGACCGGAGGGTCCTCACTGAGATACAGGACTGGAGGGTACGAACCGAGCTGTGAAGACCGAAGGGTCTTCACTGAGACACATGACCAGAGGGTCCACACTGAGTCGTGAGGCCGGAGGGTCCTCACCGAGACGCATGAGCGGAGGGTCCATGCCGAGCTATAGCCATGAGAGGCTTATTATTTGTGTATGTGGTATTTTGGGGAACTCACTAAGCTCCGTGCTTACCGTGTTGTGTGATATGTGTTTCAGGTACTTTTAAGGATCGCGGGAAGGTGCCAACTTGATTGTACACACTTGTTCGAGACTATGTTGACGAATTTGGGATACCATCAGTTGTTTTGTTAATTTGTGATTTTGACAAATGATACATTGTGGTTTTGAGAAAATGTGATATGGAGTTTTATGTGATTTAAAAATGAAAATTTTGTTTGAAAATTTACGGTGTTACAAGTTGGTATCAGATCCTTGGTTTGAGGGATTCGAAATTACTCTCGGGTATGTCTGGACTCAAACGGAGGATTTGAGAAAAGTTTTTTTTAAAAGAAATGATTTTTCTAAAAAAAACAAGTAAGAGCTTTCAAGAGATAACGAGACGGAGCAGTGTGTACAATCAGCCAGAGCCCGAACGGTGATTTCCCAAAATACCATTACTTGTTTGTATTATGAGATATTTATGAGATGTAGAGCTGTATGCTAGAGGATAGGCTAGGTATTTCAGGATTTAGAGCTAGAGTTGCTTGATTCATGATGCCTCAGCCTAGGGTATGCTATTGATTGATCTTTTCTACTATTTGCTCTGTGTGTGTACTGAGTAGGGGAAACATAGCAGAAATCTTTTAGAGAGAGTTTGAGTAATCTAGAGATACCTAGATGAGCATTGAGGAACCTACCGAGAGAGTAGTGTGACATCCGTGAGGGATAGGGTATTTGTGAATTAGGATCCTAGGAGGAGGACTTGGGACGACTATAGGTTGGTGTGGAAGGTAGTATTGGGCCTGTACTACTAAAAGCACCAGATCTGTATGTGACCCAAGTAAGAATCTTAGGGTGCTAAGGAGCAAGTAGGGTTAGGTAACCGAGTGAGTGTATGTATTGAGCTAGTCTCTGATGATTTTGTGTTTGCATTTCAGAGACACTATGGTGGTTACCCGCAACAACCCTAGGGGCAGTGGTACCAGTGACGAGGAGATCCGCATGATCATTCATGAGGAGGTGGCCGCAGCTATCAGAGAGGTCATACCAGAGATGTTCGGGTATATTAAGACCACACTGATTGAGACGTTCGATGAGCGATACGCTGTTGTCACAGAGGTTGTTCCTGTCGCAGCCACCGCAACCCTAGCTGCTTTGAGGCCACAGGGAGGTGACTCGTTGTTGTTCCGTGAGTTCAACAACACGAAGCCATCATAGTTTGATGGGACGCAAGATCCGATCGCTGCTATGAGATGGATCTATGACATTGAGGGGTGTTTCTATATGTGTTCATGCCCAGAGCATCTAAGAGTTTGGTTTGCGCTGAACCAGCTTCGCTTGGGAGCGAAGGACTGGTGGAAGTTTGTGACGACTGATTTTACCCCTACATATCATGTTATAGTGACTTGGGAGAGGTTCACCAAGTTATTTTCGAGATAAGTATGTTCGTCGGGTGGAGATGGAACGTTTGGCACATGAGTTTCTGTCTCTCAAGCAGAGGACATAGTCAGTGACAGAGATTACGAGGATGTTTCATGAGAGGGCGCTGTTTTGCCCTGAGCACGTGTCCACTGAGCAGACACGTGTGAGTCGGTATTTGAGCATCTTGAGGAGGGATATTCGGGAGTTTGAACTCATCATACCGGAAATTGGCTGATCTGCAGACCAATGCCAGAAGGAGAGAGATTGAGTTGGAGATTCAGATCATAGTGGAGGGAGAGCAGCAGGGGAGAGATAGGAGACCGGTACAGTCGCAGCCGGTAACAAAGCGGGCTAAGCCCGCTGATTCGAGAGTAGGAGGCCAGAAGGGCCGCACTTGTGGCAAGTGCGGCAAGACCCACGAGGGATCTTGCTGAGCAGGGACTTGCTAAAAATGTGGCAAGGAGGGGCACATGGCGAGGGACTGCCTCAAGGGATTTTCGGTTTGCTTTCATTGCAACCAGACTGGCCACAAGAAGGCTGAGTCTCCTCAGCTTACTCAGGGATCAGCCTAGGCTTCTGCTCCTGCTTCTTTACGTGTTACTGATGGCCAGTCGAGGAAGTTCGAGGCTCCGAGGGCTCGTGGGAGAGCATTCCAGCTGACCGTGAAGGAGGTCCGCGTAGCGCCTGATGTTGTTGCGGGTACGTATATCCTTATTTCATGTTATTTTGAGATTTGTTTATGCTTATACTGTGTTGCATATAGGTACTTTTCTTGTGAGTTATGTGTCTTCTTTGGTGTTATTTGACTCGGGTGCAAGTCGATCTTTTGTGTCTGTATCCTTTAGTCGTCACATTAATGTCAGACGCGAGACGTTGAGTCGACCACTGAGGGTTTCTATAGCCGACGAGCATGAGTTTTTGCCACTAAGTTATTTCGGGGATGTGTATTGGTGATTTTCGGTGTTGAGTTCCCGATGGATCTGGTGCCGATAACGATGGGTGATGTCTGTTTCATAGTGGGCTTGGACTCGTTGAGTCGGTTTGGAGCTGTGATTGACAGTGAGAGTCAGATGGTGACCATAAGAGACCCTAGTGGGGGAGTGCTTGTTGTGTATGGCGAGGGGACCAGATCTGGATTAGCTTTCTGTTCTACCGCCAGGGCGAGGCAGAGTTTACAGCAGGGATGTATGAGCTTTTTAGCATATGTGATGGATACGAGAGTTGCCATTGAGAGGTTGAGTTCTATCTAAGATCTTCCGGTTGCGTGCGAGTTCCTGGATGTTTTTCCTAAGGAGTTACCGGGTGTGCCTCCCGAGAGGTAGGTGGAGTTCCGGATCGACTTGATTTCGGGTGCGACACCTATTACCAAGGCACCTTATTGCCTTGCGCCGCTCGAGATGCATGAGTTATCCTCACAGCTTCAGGAGCTGCTGGGGAAGGGTTTTATTAGATCGAGTAGCTCACCGTGGGGAGCGCCGATCCTTTTTGTCAAGAAAAAGGATGGTTCACACCAGATGTGCATCGACTACCAGGAGTTGAACAAGTTGACGGTCAAGAACCGTTATCCACTACCGAGGATCGACGAATTATTCGATCAGTTGCAGGGGGTGTCTTGGTTTTCCAAGATTGATTTGAGATCTAGATATCATCAGATGAGAGTTTGCGAGGAGGATATCCAGAAGACGGCCTTTAGGACTCGTTATGGGCACTACGAGTTTGTGGTGATGCCTTTCGGACTCACCAACACACCGACAACGTTCATGGATCTCATGAACCGGGTGTACAGGTCCATGTTAGATAGGTAGGTGATCGTGTTCATCGATGACATCTTGGTATATTCGAGGTCCAGAGAGCAGCACGAGGAGCATCTTCGGGAGATTCTTGGAGTATTAAGGATGGAGAGGCTTTATGCCAAATTCTCCAAGTGTGATTTCTGGTTACGAGAGGTCTAGTTCTTAGGGAATCTCGTTAACCAGAATGGGATTTTGGTCGACCCAGCCAAGATTGAGGCGGTCATGTGATGGGAGGTGCCGAGGTCCCCATCCGAGATCAGGAGTTTTCTTGGCCTGGCAGGCTACTACCGGAGATTTATCAGGGATTTCTCTAAGATTGCCGTTCCTCTTACCAAATTGACCAGGAAGGGTGTTACTTTTTCTTGGGGGCCCGAGCAGCAGGCCTCATTCGAGACTCTTTGCCAGAGATTGTGTGAAGCTTCAGTGTTATCCCTTCCCTAGGGAATGGAGGATTTTGTAGTTTACTGTGATGCATCTATATCGGGGATGGGTGTTGTGTTGATACAGAGGGGACACGTGATTGCATATGCATCGAGACAGTTGAAGCCTCACGAGACGAGGTATCCCACCTATGATTTGGAGTTGGGGGCGGTGGTGTCACGCTCAAGATTTGGCGCCACTATCTGTGTGGTGTTCGATGTACCATATATATAGACCATAAGAGCCTGAAGTACCTTATGGATCAGCCCAAACTGAACATGAGACAGATGAGATGGTTGGATGTAGTGAAAGACAACGACTGTGAGATTTTGTATCACCCTGGCAAGGGTAATGTGGTAGTCGACGCCCTGAGTCGCAGAGCAGTAAGTGTTCCGATCCGAGACGTGTGCATGAGGATGATGGTGATGACTCCAGTCTTAGATACCATCCGAGAGGCCCAGGTGTTGGCCATGAGACCAGAGAACCGTAAGAGAGAGCGGGTGATTGGGCAGATTTCTGAGTTCAAGACCGATAGTCATGGGATTATAACCTATCATGGGCGGATATAGGTGCCGTATACAGGTGGAGCTCGTCGTATTTTGATGGAGGAGGCCAATAGATCGAGATTCTCGATCCACCCGGGAGCCGCCAAGATGTATTTGTACTTGAAAAGGGATTATTGGTGGCCCTGCATTGAGAGGGACGTGGCATGGGTAGTCGAGAGATACTTGACCTGTCGTTAGGTCAAGCCGGAGCACCAGCGTCCACTTGGCCTGTTGCAGCCTTTAGAGATTCCCCAGTGGAAGTGGGAACAGATTTCCATGGAATTTATAACCAAATTACCAAGGACCGCGCGAGGTGTTGATACGATATGGGTGATTGTAGATCGGTTGACAAAGAGTGCTCACTTTCTAGCTATCAGTGAGAGCTCTTCTACGGAGAAGTTGGCCGAGATCTACGTGCGAGAGGTGGTGGCACGACATGGGGTGCCAACATCGATAGGGTCAGATCGGGATGTGCGTTTTACTTCCAGGTTCTGGAAGAAATTTCATGAGGAGTTGGGCAACCGGTTGCATTTTAGCACCGCCTAACACCCACAGACCGACGGGCTGATTGAACGGATGATTCCGATGGTCGAGGACATGCTACGTGCATGTGTTATGGACTTCGGTGGAAATTGGGACACTTACTTGCCCTTGGCTGAGTTTTCATACAACAACAACCATCATTCCAATATTGGTATGCCTCCCTTTGAGCTCTTATATGGGAGGAGGTGTCGGACTCCCATCTGTTGGGGAGAGGTAGGGAAGAGAGTAATGGGGAGCACTACGATAGTGCTCAAGATGACAGAGTAGATCCAGCAGGTCAAACAAAGGTTACTGATGGCCCAGAGTCGTCAGAAGAGTTATGCCGACCGGCGCCGTTCAGAGCTGGAGTTTCAGGTTGGAGATTTTGTCCTCCTGAAGGTATCCCCATGGAAAGGGGTGATCCGATTCAGGAAGCGGGGCAAGCTGGGCCCTAGATACATCGGTCCTTTCAGAGTGATCGCTCAAGTGGGTAAGGTAACTTATCGGTTGGAGCTGCTTGCGGAGTTGAGCCAGATTCATAACACCTTCCACGTGTCCCAGCTGAGGAAGTGTGTAGCAGATGAGACGACGGTGGTCCCCTTAGAGGACATTCAGATTGATGAGCGCCTGAACTACATTGAGAAGCTGGTAACGATCTTGGATAAGAAGGTGTTAGTCTTGAGGAATAAAGAGGTGCCTTTGGTTCAGGTTCAGTGGCAACGTCGGAAGGGATCCGAGTGGACTTGGGAGCCGGAGTCCGAGATGCGGGAGCAGTACCCAGAGTTGTTTCCGGAGGAAGACTTCGAGGGCGAAGTCTGATTCTAGTAGGGGAGAATTGTAACATCCCGACTCCTAGGTATAATATTTCATTAATGTGCATTCATGATGTCAGAGCAACTCGACGAGTTGGATGCCCCAACTCGCCGAGTAGAGGAGTTGATGGTCGCATGATTTCTAGAGTCTACTCGACGAGTTGGAGGACCCCAACTCGACGAGTAGGTGATGAGTGTGAAAACCCTAATTTTCAGGGTTTGTTTCCTATTTAAAGGACCTTAAGCCTTCATTTCCGCCTCCCATATCATCTTAACACTCTGAGAGAAACCCTAATCGAGCCATAACCTTGTGTGAGAGAAAGAGAGGCTAATATTGTGGGTTGTAGTGCATTTTTGGAGGAAGGTTGAGGAGCAAAAGGCTTGGGAATAGAGGGAGCTTTTGGATCCGGTGTTCATTCATCCCTAGCTGCTGTTTGAAGGTAAAAAGTCACCACCTTGCTCATTGTTTGGTTAGATCCCTTTTCTAGGGAGTTTAGGGCCTTTTTCCATCCTTCTTTGAGTTCTGGAGTTATTTTAGTTTGCAATGGAGTTGAGACTTCAGATCTGGACAATAGGAGGTCCCTTGAGCCCAAAGGTCCAAGCTTTATCAAGCTAGTGACAAGATTTTATGCATTAAACCCTATATAGAGCTTGTTTTGGTATTTCGAGCCCTAAATGCCATGCATGGACGTAAAGCTTGCAGCTTTATGTGGTATTTCGGCCTTAGGTAACTAGATCTAGAGTTTGGGACCTTATTTCTGCTTAGAATCGCCTGTATGAGAATTGGTCTAGAGGGACTGGGCGAGTGCATGAGCCAACTCGACAAGTCAGGAAGGGTTTCCCCGATAGTCTGAACGCACTACAACTCAACGAGTTGATGAGACAAGTCGACGAGTTGAGTTGGAGTTTTCCCGATTATTTTGAGGACAGGAGGAACTCGATGAGTCACATAGGTGCACTCGCCGAGTTGGGTCAACAGGGACTGTTGACTCGAGTGTTGACTTCCGTTGACTTTTAGGGTTGGTCAATCGTGGACTTTGGAGACCATGGAGGGGTAAAATGGTCTTTTCCCCCTTGGAGACCTAGTAGAAGAGTTAGCTTGGTGGTTATTACAAATTTGTTGGTTAGAGATAATTATATTATGTAGGCGGAGTCTAGACTGTTCATGGGATACTAGATCTACTTGCATACTTAAGAGGTGAGTCTTCTCACTATACTTACCTGAGTGGTAATATTGTGTGACCGGAGGGTCTTATTTGAGTTATCGACCGGAGGGTCCTATGTGTTTATATTGAGTTATGTGATATTATGCATCTTGTCTTTGTGATATATGCTATATTATTCTGTGCCTTACTGAGTAGGACCGGAGGGTCCAAACCGAGTTGTGAGACTGGAGGGTCCTCACTGAGATACAGGGCTGGAGGGCAGGGGCGGACGCAGGATTCTGTAGTAGGTGTTGCCGGTCCGTAATAGGTGTTCCCGATCCATAGTAGGTGTTGCCGGTGACACATTTTATAGTAGAAAAAAGAAAGAAAATCAAAAAATTTGCACTACGTCGGGAAAAACTAGGTGTTGCCGGTGCCACCGTTGGCACCATACTAGATCCGTCATTGCTGGAGGGTCCGACCCGAGCTGTGAAGACTGGAGGGTCTTCACTGAGACACATGACCAGAGGGTCCACACTGAGTCGTGAGACCGAAGGGTCCTCACTGAGACGCATGACCGGAGGGTCCATGCCGAGCTATAGCCATGAGAGGCTTATTATTTGTGTATGTGGTATTTTGGGGAACTCACTAACCTTTGAGCTTACCGTGTTGTGTGATATGTGTTTAAGGTATTTCTCAGGATCGCGGGAAGGTGTCAGCTTAATTATACACACTTGTTCGAGACTATGTTGAGGTTTCTGGGATACTATCAGTTGTTTTGTTGATTTGTGATTTTGATAAATGATACATTGTGGTTCTGAGAAAATGTGATATGGAGTTTTATGTTAAAAATGAAAATTTTGTTTGAAAATTTACGGTGTTACAAAATTTCATTTAATAACAATACCAACTATATTACATCATGTGAAGAAATTTCATTAGCCATAATGATTTCAATTATTGGAATATAATGTCCACATTCACAACAGTTGATAAGATTAATATTAATAGCAGATTCCTTTTAGGTTACATACAAGAACAAATTTAAGCAATTATTGACATGAGAGTTTATTGGGGATCCTGTTTGTTAATTTACTAGTGATTAATAAATTAATAGAAGTCCGCGACATATTTTCTTAGTCTTTGCGACAAAACCCTAATCGTTTTAGGGTTTTAATATTATGTGATTCAAGGTGGTTGAGACATGAAACATCCTCTTTAACAACTACAAACTCATCTTCAAAATCCATGGTCAATTTGAAAAGAACAAAAAGTACATTTACAAAAAATAATGGTCAAAATCGACATACCAAGGAATAAGGGATATTCTAAACTGTTTGTCAGGGTTTTATTTTGTCTTAGAAGTGCAAATTCGATTTGGGAGAAAGAAATCACAAAGAATCCCGTTGTATGCGATTGAGATAGATGAAACTGAAGTCGAATACATCTTCTTCTTGGATAATAATATGGCACTAACATTATTTGACCAATTCATGAATCAGGTTACTAGTATAAATGAGGGACGATCCATGTGTAAGAACACTTCGTTAATGATTGTCCCACATATGATTCCACGTGAGGAAAACCTAAAGAAATTCGGTTATACAGACTCAATGTGTACACAAACAAGGACTTATTTTTATATATAAAAACAATAAGGACTAAATATATACGTATTCATAACTTAACCAGTAGTAGTTGGTCGTAACCTGGACTAGCCGATCATAAGGACTGAATGTGTACAAAACACCAAGTTAAAAGACTTATTATAAGAAAAAAATAAGGACTAAATATGTACACAATGATAACTATATTGCCGTTTTAGGTCATTTTCCCTAAACTATAATATTGTATCATCCTAAGGGGCTGTTTGATAGTTGCTGGCTGAGTCAGGACCTGACTGGGTATGAAGCTATGACCGCATTTGCCTCTTACTGAAACCATGTTGTTAAGTACGCATCTGACTGGTTGTGCTGACTGTTGAAAATGACCATTTTACCTTTCTGTTATTAACACACAAATAAAAACGAAACACCGCAACATATCACACAAGTCATGTACACTACAAAGTATTTTAAATGATTTTAAAAACATAAAATCAAAAAGGGGTGTTTCAACCCAACAGGAATGGAACTAATTCTTCTAAAGGTAACCAATTTATGACATCCAAAATAGCAACCAATTTATTGAAACTGAGTGTAATTGACCAACCCCATATTAGACTATATTTGAGTACGAAAATCAAACGAAAATGAACATAAATTGAGTGTAATCATAAAAATGGATTTGAAATTTTTTTGGGAGTTGTCTTTGGGATTCGATTATTGCCAACTTCTAATTACCTTTAAAAGTTCAATCGCGACATTACTAACTAGATTCCCCAAGCCTAATGTTACTATTTTGACATTTACTCATAGTATAAGATTGAAGCATTGGATAGTGAAGATTTCTTGGACTTTTAGAGGCCACACCTTATGTAGTGGTTAAAATACTTGAATTTTATTTTTATATAAATTGTACACCCTTGTATAGTTAAAAGTTCACACTTTAAATGGTTTGAATGAAACTTTTAGAATCTAAATTTCACAGCAATTATTTGAAATGACTAAATGATTTTAAAATAATGAATAGATAATTCTAGCCCATGCAAGGGATTTTTCCATTGGTATCAGAGTACCGGTTTAAGTTAACTAGTTATATAGTATAGTACTTAGACTTACACTCTAGTGCTCATTTTGGATTAGGAAAGTAAGTAGTGGATCTTAAGGTATAGACTAGGTACTGACGGGTTTTGGAAAACTAAAAATGATTTTTTTTATATAAAATAATTTTAAGCGGGCAACGAAAGACTTTAAAATAACAAGTTTATTTTATGATCATTTTAACAAAACCACAAAGACGATCTAATTAAATAAACTAGAAAGATTATGACAACAATAATATGGTAAGAATACAACCTTTGAAGACTTGGATCCCACTTGGTTTTGGGGAGTTGATGAAGATGGCAAAAACTCAAGAATAGAGTTTCTCTATAACGTATCCACCAAAAAGAGTAAGTCAACAATAATGTTAGTTCTCTATTGTATGAAGTACCCCTTAACCCTTTAAGTGATTAACACAATTAAGCACTAAAGGATAAACACTTCCAAGCACTAAATTCTTCATAGCTTCAAAAGGGAAGAAGAGGATGGAGAGTGAAGGACCTACGATTCTTGTAGAGAGAAAAGATGCAACACCCGGTTTCAGGTACAATTTCAATATTAATAATTTGAGAATTTTTGATGGGCATGACGTGGTGGAGGTATCGCCACGACGTGACATTCTTACATGCAACACACATCTCATTTAAGGCACCACGATGTGGTCTTGTAATGGCCACGACATGGTGGAGACAAAATGCTAAACCCTAATTTCGGGCTTGAGGCCATATTTAAAGGAAGTGATGGTTGGGGTTTCCTCCACCCTCAACCTCCATCACCTCTAAAGAACCCTTAATCTAACCCTAGCCCCCTCCCCCCTCCCCCTGAAAGTTTTAAGCTCATATTTGGTGTTATGTGATCTTAGAAGGAAGAAGAAAGAGTCTCTAGTGCAAAAATTCAACAAGCAAGCCACTTCCACCCTTTTGTGCACCTGCCAGACTATTTGTAAATCCTCAAGTTACCATCTTAGTGATTCCTTTCTTGTAGATCTAGCTTTCTTAGCATGTTTTGGTCCATAAATGAAGTTTGAATGACGGAATGTGGTAAAGTTTGCAGATTTATGGATCACTAAGGTCCCTTGAGACTAATATCTTCTAGATTTAGAAATTGGTTGAGATTTGTAAGCTTTGCATGAGTTTTAGGCCATTTTCTTACCATTTAACCTAGTTTGAGTGAAGGATATGCATGGGGACTGCATGTCCATAAAGTTCAGATTTTTATGAGCTTTTGGATTCCCTAGAAGCTTTCTGGAAAGTTGGAACGAAAGACTTAACAGATTAAGAGCTTAATTCGTTAAGCTGTTTGGAAGCAGTAACCATGACGTGACATGGTGCTTGCCACGACGTGGTGAGCATAGTGTGCACGACTGATTTGGCGTTTAGCTACCATGATGTCGCCATGGGTTGGCCACGACGTGGTGGTATTCTGAGTTTACTTTTTAATCGTTGGCCGTTGACTATTAATTTTTTAACCGAGATGACTTTTGGTCAATTTACTAGTTTTAGAAGGCAATCTAAGGTTTGACCTTGGGTGTTTCAATAGGTGGAACGTAGCACCAGTTTCTCGATTATTCAAGTTGTTTATTTGACTTCGAGTGTGAGGTGAGTCTTCTCACTATACTATGTAGGGTGCTAGTTGTCTTTGTGATACTTGAATGGAAGACCAAGATTTGGCCCCTGACATTTGTATGAAATACCAGGATCTGCCCCCTAGTATTGTATGGAAGATCGAGATCTGGCCCCTAGCACTTGTGTATAAGACCATGATCTAGCCCCTGACACTTGTGCGTAAGACTAGGATTTGGCCCTTGACATTACGAGGAAATACCATGATTTGGCCCATAGATTTAACTTAGGGTTGAAATAGACCCGTTATATGTATGGTATGTGGTATTTTGGGGAACTCAATAAGCTTTGTGCTTACAGTTTTATGTTAAAATGTTTCAGGTGCTTCTGGTTCGAAAGGGAAGGGTCCGACTTGATCGCCATGTATCCCCTAGAGTTTATTTTTTTGCATCACCAATCTATGATTTTTAGTCTAATGTTTGAAACATGTTATACTTTGATTGTCATTCGAACAAATGGTTGAATGGTTTTTAGTGATTGAAAAACAAAAATTTTACTTTATATTTTGGGATGTTACAAAAGAGAAGCATAAGATGCAAATACTAACTCCAAAATGAAAGCCTTGGGTATCCTTTTATAGTTACATGCAAGTATACTAAACCATACTCTCATAAATGAAAGCATATGCTAAAGGAATAAGTATTGGATGTGTAATTGGTTGCTTCACAAACAACCTCACCCCATCTCTACATATATATGGTTTTGACTATAAGAAAGTCTAAGCATGCATGCCATCCATTTCTTATTTTATACAAGCATGTACATCTTTTATTTATAAAAACTAGCTTTATATAAATAGACTACAAAGGGTCGATGTATACAACATATAAACCATACATTATGAGTTACTAGTTTTTTTTCTCTATTAGAAAATATTATTTCCATACATAATATTTATTCTTTAATTAATTACAAGAGTTGAAGTTATTTATTAATGATCAAATTAATAATAAATATTTAAGAAGTGACAACTTGCTAAAGGTGTTACCCTATATGATCATATGATATTGACAAACATCATTCTACAAATGATTCTTGAGAATATCTATCCAATAAGCACTTTATGTGTTTTTAAATTATATATGCTTGAGTAGTATTTAAATAATTAGCATGTAGATTTTCTCATAATGGTGAATAGCCAAGGTAACTATATTCCTCTTAGAAATAGGAATGTTGTGAACACTAATATTGGAGAAGAAACAAATCTAACTATACTCAATAGTTTTCGACCCATGTTGATGTGGTAATGATATGCCAAGGGGAAAAGATGTTGGGCCAATTTTAAGTATGCTTGATGGTCAAGAAGAGAAGATAAAAAACAATGTCAAAAACATGACTCAACAAAGTGTAAATCAAGAAGAATGTGAAAAAATGGAAGAGATTTTGGCAATTCTTACCATACTGCAATGTAACACCCTGTTTCGGGTCGTTTCATAATTCAGGGCCGTGACCCGAAGATTAAGTATCACAAGGATTCAGGCTTTGGTAACGAGAGTTTTAGAGCCATTTGTATGTGTGTAATGTAGATTGTGTGATCCAAGAGTTCGCTTTGTGTGTTGGAGTCAAATGGTGAAATGGGACGTAGTGTTTCAGACTTCTTTTTATGAATTATGGATTTTAGTTCGATGTGTTTTAAGTCAAAACTAATTAGATAGGATTTTATAGCTCATCAATACCTTTTCGTGGATATAAAGATCGTCGAAATCGAAGTTGAAACGAAGAAGTTATGACCGTTTGAAGTTTGGGTGGTTTTGGCCCAAGCTGAGCACGCTGGGCGTACAAGGAGGTGTACGCTGGGCGTACTAAGGGAATCCTAAGTATGCTGGGCGTACGCAATCAGTGCCCAAACCTTATTTTCTTAATTTGAGCCTTATTTAAGCTCCTTAACTCCCCCAAACCCACTCCATTCTCAGCCTCCACCTCTCCAACACCCCTTTCCATGAAACCCTAACCCTAGTTGAGCCTTGTAAGCTAAAAGAATGTGTTTTTGAGTGCTTTGGAGTATGCATGTTGCACCTTGGAGAAGTGTTGGTTGCATGGGAGGTTGTAGATCTGGACTTTTTTCACCTTGATCTATCTTCTATAGGTATAAAGTTTGAATCTTGATGATGCATTTGTTAGATCTAGCTAGTTTTGGGTGTTATGAGCATTTGGTCATTTTAGTGCTTAAATTTTAGATCTTGAAAGTTTGTGACCTTGTTATGGATAAAGTTGGAAACTTTATCCATCTAAACATCATTGTTATTCAGATCTGAAGGTTGGAGACTTGGACTTAATGGATTAAGTTGAAAAAGATGCACTTTTGGTCCCATTTGATACTTAAAGGCTAGATCTTGGTGGTTTGGACCATTCTAATGGATAAAGTTGGAAACTTTATCCATTATGGAGCTTCTAGGATCCATAAAAATGTGATCTTGATTATTCTATACCTTCCATGAAAGTGTTATGATGTCTTAATGGATTAATAAGTTAAGGTTTTAGCTTTTGGACCTTTTCTAGACATGAAAGTCATAAAGGTGGAAACTTTCTGACTTAGAATGATGTTTTGGGACTAGATCTGAGTGTTGGATGAAAGGAATTAAGAGATTAAGCACTTAATAGAAAAGTGCCTTTTGGCCGAGTACGCCGGGCGTACGTTCGGGTATGCTGTGCGTACTCGTATGGGGTCCCGATTCTGGATGCTGAGTACGCCATGCGTACGAGCTGAGTACGATGGGCATACTCAGCCTGAAGTTTGACTTGTTGAGTTTGACTTCCGTTGACCGTTGACTTTTTGACCAAGTTTAACCTTGGGTCAAACTTGAGGGTTTTGAGTTATTAATTAAGATTTTATCTGGTTCTGGTATTAGTGGATTTGCGGGTGCTAGTAGTGCAGATAAGTGATCGTGTCGTAGTGTTTCAGGGTTCTTCGATTCAGGTGAGTCTTCTCCCAGTGCTCGTGATTCGAAGGCACCAATCTCGGCTCACTAAATTATGTATATAGGATGCTAGCTGTCCTTATGACTCTCGTATGTTTGTATGTGCCTGTGTGGTAGCATAGCTGTATTTGTGATGACCGGCTAGGTCTAGCTGTTATTATTGTGTTATGTAGTTTATATGTGACTGAGACTGCTAATAGTCTCCAACTAGGGATGGCAATGGGTACGGGTATATCGGGTTTCATGTTCCCCATCCCCATACCCGAATCCCCATCCCCATACCCATACCCGACCCCATCCCCATCGGGCATTAAAAATCCATCCCCATCCCCATCCCCAATGGGGAACGGCGATCCCCAGCGGGTAATCGGGGAATTTTCCCCATTACAAGGTTTTGAAAGTTTATGAAAAAAATAAGTCATAGCTATATATTAACAAACAAAAAAAACTTATAGAAATAATATAAAGCACTTCAATCTTCCAATGTATTCAAAAACGAACAATAACATTCAAGTTTACACATTAAACAACTTTTTTGCAACAAAAAAAAAAATAAACATAAACATAAAAAGTCATCCAAGAAGTAGTCAAACATCGCCTATCATCCAAACAATAACAATCAAGTTCACCAAATTTTAATTCCAACTTTCGCATTGAACCATCATTTATCATATATTCACCTACCAACAAAACAAAGACAAAGTATAAACAAATGTATGAAACAAAAAACTTTAATTTAATCGATTATAATCATGAAAAAATTGTTTCATTATTACCATCAAGTTTCACTATCTGCGTCGTAATCATCAAAATTAGTTGCATGATTATCCAAGGTAAATTGCACACCTTCATCTAAATAGAACAAAAAAGTTAGTAATTAAAAGCAAATAGAAATAATAACAAATTGATCCCAAGCAATGTTTTTTTGTCTTTTGTTTGGAGGATTTACCGCATCTGATTGAAGTGCTTCTTCAAAGGAAGGAACATTTGGACTTGTATTATCAGGTTCAACATCAAAATTTGTAGAACCAATTGGTTTTGAAGGTTGTTCACTCACCGAGTCAATGGCGAATGAAGATGGTTACGATGGAGTCTTGGTACAGTACAACGTCGATGGAGAATGAAGATGGTTGTCGGACGCCGGTTGGAACTTGGAAGTCGAAACGCAGAGTCGCAGTCTCGCAGATGAAGGAAGGCAGGAGCGAGGGCAAACAACGTCACAACAGGAGCGGGAGCGGGACTTGACGAAGACTTGAAGACACAATGACTAAGTATCTATGAATTATGATTTACCATAGCGAATTACAAGTTTGATTAAGGAATAAAAAAAACCCTATTAACTATTTGACTTAGTTTCACAATTCACACTGAGGTGAATCGGCGACGCATTACAAGATTTTTGAATTGATTAAAAATATAATATAAATGAATTTACACTTGACATAAGGTTGATTGAATTTACACTTGACATAAATGAATTTTCACTTTCACAATTTGAATTACGTATAAGATTTTTGAATTGATTAAAAATATAATATAAGCGAATTATATATATATATATATATATATATATATATATATATATATATATATATATATATATATATATATATATATATATATATATATATATATATATATATATATATATATATCGGGTACCCATCGGGTTCAGTTTCGGGTACGGGTATGGGTACCCGATAGGTAGAACCATCCCCGTCCCCATCCTCGTTTTTTGCATTCGGATAATACCCGTACCCGTACCCATCCCCGATCAATTCGGGGAATTACCCGGTCAATTCGGGTTCGGGTTTCGGGTACCCATCGGGTACGGGATTTTTTGCCATCTCTATCTCCAACGTTGCTGATAATCCACCGGGCGTGCTGTTAGCCATTAGGACTGCTGAGAACTCATAGTTGTCTATTTGTGTTGTGCTGTATGTGGTATTTTGGGGAACTCACTAAACTTTGTGCTTATGAATTGTGGTTTACATGTTTCAGGTTTTCTTATATTAAAGGAGGGGCATGGCTCGATTGCATCGCATCAATGGAGGACTTGTGTACTTGATAACTTTTAATGTTACTCTGATAAATGCTTTAAGATATTACAATTTTGATTTAAATAAATACTTAAAGTTTTAATCGTAAATTTTGGGTTGTAATTTGGGGCGTTACATGCAAAAAGAGAACAATACTTATGAACCAACTCTTATAAAGAAGGAGAATAAATTATAAGCATTGGTTGTTGTTACAAAGATTTTAATATATAACAACCTACAAGACACGATGGTACTCTCAATCAAATTGTTATGCAAAATTGGATTATAGAGATTAAAAGTTTCTGAGCACGTCAACGCAAAGACGAACAAAGGAGTAATTTTGTCATGACAAAATTGAAGTCCTAAGCAATGGTGGACTGAACTTAAGTAAATGATTCTTGAGTGATAAACCTCTTGTTATATGAATATTTTACAGTGAGACTTAAAGAGCATTTTTTTCACAAGCGAAGAGATACATCAATTGGAGAAAGATGTCAACTGGAGAAAGACTTCCTTGGAATCAAGAAAAGAAACATGACTGTGAATTAACATAATACAAAATTTCATAATCTCTTATGTTTTGCAAGGAGATTAGCACCCGATAAAGCTACAAAGACGAGTGAATTCATTAAATGATTGCCTTGAAATTTTCAACCCACGATAAACAAAACGAAAACTCTTGATCAAGCCATAAGAAAAGAAAGAGAAGCAAATCCTTAAGAGTTGTTACCATAGAATCTCTGTAAATCCCCAAAATGCTTGTGTATCAATCAGATCCGTTTGATGGTGCGGAATCCCAATCAAACGGATGATGCCAGATCAAAATAGAAGAGAAGAAGAAGAAGAATAATATGAATCTTGAATGTATTGATGATATGAATTAAGTTCCTTACACAAGATTCACTTTTTCTCTCTAACACACCTTAGAATACACACACTTAAGCTCCTCTTGGCCGTACACTCTCTTCTGTTCATCAATCCCTCCTCAACCACCTAACACCTATATATATGCTTGGGGAATATGGGCCATAAATGGGTTTACGACCGTAAACACCCATTGGGCCGTAAACAGGGTTTACGGCCGTAAACCTGTTTACGGCCGTAAACACCCACCTGGCCGTAAACCTGACCGTAAACTCATAAAATATTACATAAAAATACAATTGCTTAGAAAAACAAAGTATTAACCATAATTTTGACCCAGCAATCTCCCCCGTGGTTTATAGCTTTCTTTTCTTAATTAACCCAACAAGCTCCCCCTAAAAAGTAGCTGGCTTTTCTTATCAATCTTCATCGAGAGCTTGGCTTCAGCATTAATCTTTAAATTCTTCACAACTTCAAGATGAACTTGATGAATCTTCAATGAATGACTTCATCTTGAGCAGTTGGGCTTTTCTTCAGAATTTGACATTGAACGCACATTGGGTGAGGAGGCTTCTTGTACTGATTCTTGAAAGATAGCGCTTTCAGTTTGAGAATCTTCAGAGAGAACATCAGAGAGAACAAATCTTCTGGATCACTTCAGCAGGTTCAAGTCAGCAGCAGACTGATTGAGGAGGATTTAATGCAATCCGTCACATAATCTTCAATTTCAGCTTCACCTTGCTTCTGGGGTTGAAAGATTGAATGTCGAAAGAATAATCTTCATTTCTTGCTCCTTCGAATGAGAATTCTTCGATGATCACGGATGAAGCCTTGGCTCAGAAATCTTCGACACAAACTCCATGAGTTTCATCTTCACCTGAATTCACTTTTCAAGACAAAACAAAACTAAAAGAAAATTTAGCACACAATATTTTTGGGTTTTTCATATTTTCTGAAAAAGAAATAAAACAGAAATATTTTTAATTTTTTTTTGTTTGGTTTTCATATTTTTTTAATTCTCCCCTAATATTTAAATTAGAAGAAAACTATGAACAAATTTAACAAAAATAAAATGATATCTAACTTTAAGAGTGATTTGGGATCAAAGTTTTTTAGACAACATTTATCCGTTTATCAGTACCTCTCCCTTCATGAATATATTTGGTCAATCGCCGGTATTGTGGTCCACTTAAACACGAGAGATTGTGACAAAATTAGGACATACTATAAGTGACAAGACAATGTGATCCTAAGTTCCTAGATAATATTCCTTAAGGACCATTCAGCTGACGCCGGCCAAAGATATTGTTGTCCACCTAAATTGAGCAGCGAGATCTACAGACAACCTATAAATGTTCAATTTTAGTTGTACTAGAATGTGTTTCCCGCTTCCTGATATACCCCAATAATCAGGAACTTCCAAAGTACTCCTTACTTTAGGTGAGCAGACAATTATTATGAGAGAAGTCAGATTTAGAGTGCATATGCTATACACCCAGGTCGGATCTCTTCCAATATCGCAGAGGGTGAAACATATGACTAAGGTGTTGTTTGTTTTTTCGAAGCGAAAATTCATGAAGTCTGCAGACCACCTCTGCAATCCTCTGTAGCAGAAGAGGTGGAACAAACGGCTGCAGACTATAATAAGAAGCATGTTTGTTTTTTAACATCTGCAGACTGCTGCAGTAAACTGAAATTTAAATAAACTAATTTTATAAACTGAAAATAGTTTTCAACACCGAAATTTAATAATTCTAGTATTAAAACATTGAAATAATAATAAAAAGAACATGTAAAAAAACAAAAATATAAAACTTTTTTTAAAAAAAAAAACTTAAAAAAATGTAAAAGAAGCTAATAGTTTTATTCTAGAAAAAAAAAACTAATTTTAAAAAACATTAAAAAAGAAAATAATAAAAAAATTAAGAAAGTATTGCAAACGATGTCTACAAATTTCGTAAAAAATTACACACGTTAAAAAAGATGCAACTGAAATTGAAAATATTATTAATAAAACGGTAAAAAAAATTTAAAAAATCAAGTTAAAAAAATCGTGGAAATTATAAAAATAAATTGTATCACATCCGTAAATAAAAATTTAAGAAAATCAAAGTTTAAAAAAAAGTTTAAAAAAAAAGTTATACAAAAATTCTTTAAAAAACACTTAGAAAAAATGAAAGCTGAAGAGGTTAGAAGAGGCAAGTCAAGTGCTGCGCCACGCAGCACACGCGCAGAGGTTTTGTAGTCTGAAGCCTTCCAAAAAACAAACTGCTGCGAGAGGGAAAGTGTTGCGCGTGTGCTGCGCCGCGCAGCAATAAGTGGTTTGAAGAGGTTTTTATAGAAAAACAAACAGCACCTAACCAAATTTAGAGGGATTGAGAAGTAGAATGGTGCATATGATGTGTACCAGGTCGGATGTATTTCAATCACGCAAAGAAGACAACATATGACTAACAGACAAGAAGAATTGCATAGATAGAAGATGCAGAGAAATAGAATTGCATATGTTGCAGTCCAAGTCGGATTTATTTCAATCACGCAGAGGAGGCAACATATGACTAACAGAAAGAAAGCAAGAAAATAATTTCCTACAGACATACTTTATCGGAATTCCCCAGTCGCCCCATCAATACCGGAATTAAGGACAAAGTCCGTACATCGAGGAAGAGTTAAACCACAGTTCTAGATAAAGATTATTTTAGTGTGACCGGTGGATTATCGTGTATATCTCCCTGCTCAACCTATCTGAGCGTCGTATTGTCAGGCTAAATGGATCTATCTAGGTCAAGATTTTTCAAGTCTCTAGATTCATTAAGTTCATTAATGCCTAGTCAAGTCCATTTTAATCTTTCGTGCCTACCAGCACATCGAACACAGAGCCTAGACAATTCAGATTCAGTCCCTTACATGGATTCAGATTGCCTGTTATCACATGATTGTATCACTTCCCATCACATCACCTGCAAGCACATTCCATAACCAACATATTTTTGGATTTTCTGATTTTCTAATGTTTTTGGATTTTTGTTTTTTGTTTTGTTTTTATTTCTCCTCCTAAATTTGTGCATAGGAGAGAAACGAAAGTAAATGCGCAAATTTAAACTATCCTAAAACAAAAATTAGTCTTTAAAGCGAATCAACTTAAGAAAAAAAAACGCAGGAGTATAGAGAAGAAAACTCAAACCGTAAGTCACCGATTGAATTTGCATCCAGAAGGTCTGAGAACAGCACGCGTAATCTCAGAATAGATCCGAAAATTCTTCATGTCATTAAGCACTAACCCCGTTTGTGATCTCTTCCTTTCTTCCTTTCCCGCAAAGGACACATACTCCCAAACAAAGTTATGAATGTTGTACAGTTGAGAGATGTCCCCTATCATGTGCCTGGAACAGCCATTACCAAAAAACTGAAGTATGATGATATGCCTCCATAGCTGCTCCGAAACAGAGCGGGATTAGTTGGTCTTTGGAACCCAGTCCATTTTGAAACTGGGTCGACCTTTGTCATCTACGCAAGATACATTCTCCCATGACATGTCCTGTTTATCACAAACAGAAGATGTAGAAATATTAGAGTCATTAGTTGATTTTGGAGATTGAGCTTTCAGAACCCATTTGTAGTTGGGTTTGACCCATTTCTTTTTCAATCCGATGGGTGGCTCAGTACTTGCTTTTGATCTTGATGTCGGCCTTTGAGATGACTTTGATTTTGGCTTCACGGGAGCATCTCTTGGATTGGACTTCTTGGCCGACATACCCTTCTTGTTCTTGGGAGTAGATTTCTTGGCCTTCGTGGCATTCCAGTCACCAATGTCTGATCGTGACCTTGAGGGGTTTCTTTTGGAAAATCTCCCTCTTGGCACGTTCTGCCACCCTTATGCATAGTAGGGAACGTATGCGCGATTCGGACAATTTCTGGCAATGTGTCCAGGTGTTCCACAGTGAAAGCAAGTCTGCTTCTTCACTGGGAAATTGTTTCTTCCTGCCCCTGGTGGCGTGTCCATGCCTTGTCTCTTGTTGTTCCTACAAGCACAATTGCAGCAAGCCGGCTGTTTCACTTGATTTGGTGGCCTGTACTTCTCAACAGCAGGTTGATCAGAAGCAACTGAATTCGAAGCAACAGATTCAGAGTTCAAGGAGACATTGGTTTCTTCAACAGTTTTCTCCTTGTTATCATCTTCCGTTACTTTACCTGCACAAGAAGTAGAAGCATTAGAATTGTTCAGCTCAACACTTTCTGGCGTATCCACGTTAGAATTATCAAATATATCATCAAATATATCGAAAAAATTTAAGTCTTCAGTCTTTGACACAATTTTATTATCAGACACACTCTCTTCAGCTGCTTGATTTGATTGACTTAAAGATTTATCTGCATGGGAAGTACCACCTGGCTCAAATCCATACTTGAGAAATGGCTCTCTGTCTATTTCCTCTTTTGACAAAGGAACATTAGTATAAGTATGATTAAAAGGAGGAGGCACTTTGTCATAACCTAAACCCTTTGACTGATTATTTTTGAATTGCAAATTATTTTCTATCATGGATGCAACTACTTCACTTGACACATCAAATTTTCTAAGAGTAAAATCTGCATTTTCAAATTTGTTTTTTAATGTGTCAAGCTCAGCAGTTGCCTCAGCAAGTTGTTCAGTTACATATCTATAATGTGTACTTTTAATACTATACTCTTCCTGAAGCTTTCTAAAGTCCTTGATTTTTGTTTCTAATTCAGCATTCAAGGGTTTCTGTCCTTTCCTAAGTTGATACCTTTCATATTTCAAGTCCTCGTTCTCTCTACTTAATATATCCATATGCTCAAGAAGATTTTTAAATTTATCAATACATGCTTGAGAACAACAAATTTCATTGACTTTGGTGTTTGAAGAACTCATTGTTTTAAAAATATGCCCTTTGACTAAAAACTCAAAAGTCAACCTTAAAAGTCAAATTTAAAAAGTTAAACTTAAAAGTCAAACTTAAAAAGTCAAACTTAAAAGTCAAACCGAAAAGCTAAAATTGAAAATTTAAAGGTTAAACGAAAGTCAAAGGTCAAATTTTAAAATTCAAAGTCAAAATTTTAAGTAAAAAGTCAAAAATTAAAAACTAAAACTTTTGGGTTGAAAATGTAATTTAAAAATAAAAGCAATTTGAATTTTGGGCTGAAAGTGTCAAATTTGCGAAATTTGGTGCGAATGGGAGTGGTTTTGAATTAAAATCGAAAGGGATGAAACACGAGTGATGGTAGAGGAGTTGGTAAGGCGGAGGATTGAATACGTAGAGCACCCGGGTTCGAATCTTGCAACCCTCGAATTTCTTTTGATTTCTTTTTTGCTGTGAAGACTATATGTTTAAAAGGAGCGAGATGTTTAACGTCTACCAATGTAGTTCAACTGGTAAGACGCGTGTTTGAAGAGTTAGAGGTCTCGAGTTCGATTCCTTGCACCCCCAAAATCCCTCCCTTTTTTTAATAGAAGCATGCTGCGAGGATTCCTGCTGGCCGAGGTTGCGATGCGAGGACGAGGACCGCAAACGAGCAGGCCGTACACGTGCGATGCAGCCGTGAACTTCGGACTGAACACGTGTCTTCGGACCGTAAACTCGCGAGACCTCGGCCGTAAACTTCGGAAACCCTAGCTGCTGACCGTACACGCCGCCACCCCCTCGCTGGTTACGACCAAAAACAACGCTTTTCACCCTTTTTGCTCCAAAACTCGATCAAAAACTCGTTTTTATCAAAAACACGAAGAACAAACCCCCCATATTTTGCCAAGATCTATCCAAAAACGCAAAAAATCCTTCAAAAATAAGATCAAATAAGCTCTAGATCTGACAAAATTGACTGATACAATCCAAGCTCTTATACCAATTGTAAATCCCCAAAATGCTTGTGTATCAATCATATCCGTTTGATGGTGCGGAATCCCAATCAAACGGATGATGCCAGATCAAAATAGAAGAGAATAATAATAATAATAATATGAATCTTGAATGTATTGATGATATGAATTAAGTTCCTTACACAAGATTCACTTTTTCTCTCTAACACACCTTAGAATACACACACTTAAGCTCCTATTGGCCGTACACTCTCTTCTGTTCATCAATCCCTCCTCAACCACCTAACACCTATATATATATACTTGGGGAATATGGGCCATAAATGGGTTTACGACCGTAAATGGGTTTACGGCCGTAAACACCCATTGGGCCGTAAACACCCACCTGGCTGTAAACCTAACCGTAAACTCATAAAATATTACATAAAAATACAATTGCTCAGAAAAGCAAAGTATAAACCATAATTTTGACCCAACAATCTCCCCCTTGGTTTATAACTTTCTTTTCTTAATTGACCCAACAAGTTAATTGTAAGGTCCTAAAACGGATCTTACCAGTGATCAAACAATCAAACAATCAAAGAGAACAAGAATTGGAGTAGAAGTAGAATAGAAAGAAGCTTGCACATGCTTTATAACTGAAAAACGTCGGCTACAACTTGTTTACATCGACCGTGAACTCTCTAGCATCAACAACTAATAATGACCTACAACACCTCTATATATAGGGAACCTGGGCCGGAAACTGGGTTTACGGCCGTAAACTCACTACAGGGCCGTAAACTCACTAACAACCTACTAAACCACAATAAAGACTCAAAAGAACTATTACAATGAAAAGCCTAGCCCAAACCACTAACTGGACCCTTCAATCTCCCCATTGGTTTGGTGCTAGCTTGGACTTAGTCTTTATCAACCACCAACACGTCCGACTTCCCCATAGCTCCATACCACATTCCTTTTCTGATAATTTCTGTAACCATGGATGTGTACTCCTTAGCAGCAGGCTCAAAGATGTCTTCAGTGACCATGATCTGATGAAGAGAAAGCTGATGTATATCCCATTTCCCAAACTATAGAAGATCATACTTGTGATATAATCGGATGCAATCATTTGGGAGTTTGATGACAGCAGAAGCTGTAACATCATCAAATACCCAGTACAACATATTCTTTAGAACTCCACCACCAAGCCTCTTCAATACAGGTATATGTTTCACTTGATTTGTGGGAGGCCACATCACCGTCTGGATAGGAAGGTTTGTCTTGGGATCAAGTATGTCAGGGTGTTCTATGACGATTGACTATGCAGTCCTCATCGCAGTAAAGCCTTTCTTCACTTGATCTTCCAGAAACATCTTAAGGTGTGTTGCCTTGGGATTACCAGAAAGATTTGCAAAAGGAGCATTGGATAGTTCTGTAAGATTAACCCTGGTCCATGAATGAAAATCATTTTGGTCTTTGTATAGCTCCGTGTTGCCACTCTTGCGTCTCACATACCGCATATTTTGTGTGTCGTGAAAGCCCCAAGAGACAATTCCTGACCTGTCACCATATTCGGTTCCAAACCGTTTCTTCTCAAGGTATGTGATGGTGATTTCGGGTTGATCCCCAGAAGCATTCTGATCAGAGCTCTTTTTGAACAACAGCTGTCTCTTCTCAGCAAACTTAGCCAGTTTGGCTCGTTTCAAAGCCACAACATTCGGAGCCTGTGCTGGTTCTTTATCAAAACGATCTACAACTCGGGTTGTTCTTACAGGTGGTGGAACTATGGGAGCAGCTTGATTAGGAATATAGATCCTTGGCTCATCGACAGACGTCTTAAATTTGTCACCAAGTTCTTCTTCCAGCTTCTTCTTTAAGTCATAGTAACTGGCAGTCAACAGACCAAAGTGAGTCTGAAGATCAGTGATCTGCTTAGTCTTCAGAGCTTTGTCTTCTAGAAGATTAGCAACTTGAATGGTGAGCTTGGTGTTTTTAGTCTGAAGGTCAGTAACCCGGATATCAAGCTCTATATTCTTCTGATTTAGTACGTTGGTCTCCTTCTGTAGTCCAAGAATAGTAGGATTCTCTTCTCCAGAGTTGCCTTCCCCAAAAGATATTCCTTTACCACGGGAGGGAGGCGTTGAGAATTGTTCTTCAGCCAAATGCATGGCCAGCCTCACTGAAGCAGCATCATGATCGGGCATGGGAGGAGAAAATCCTGCGGGGATAGAAGAACCATCAGCTTCATAAGTGGTGCTAGGACCTTCACTGAAAGGTTCTGATGAGACAATGGCAGGAGTGGTTATCGGTGGTGTTTTCCCTGGGCACATGACACGCACTTCTCAAAAGTGATAAACTCTCTGACAGGTAAGCCTCGGACCATCTCATTCTTTGCAAGACGATTTAGGTTATTAGCGTTAGCATGACCGAGTCTTCGGTGCCACAGCATTGCGTTCTGTTCTCAGACTTTCGAAAAGAGGCAAGTGACTTGTTCAGGAATGTTGCTGTTCATATCAATAATATACGCATTTCCATCCCGCTTTGATTTGACAAGAATCCACTCTTCTGGGATGATAATGCCTGGCTTGAGAATCATGCACTCTTTGTCGGTGAAATGTGTAGAATAACCTTTGTCACAAATCTGAGACACACTCAACAAACTGTGTTTTAGCTTGGGAGCAAAGTTGACGTTCTCAAAACTCAGCACTCCATTCGTTATGGTTCCTCTCTGAGTGATCTTGCCACCTTCTCCGCCCGCAAAGGAAACATATCCCCCATTAAAAGATTGAATGTCGCTCAGTTGGGAGATGTCTCCTGTCATATGTTGGGAGCAGCCGATGTCGACGTACCAAGGTCTGACGACATTCCTATGCAACTGTCCCTGCAAAATGAGCGGGATCATTTAGATTTGGGAACCCAGGTCATCACTGTCCTGGGTTGCCTCTTCACTTTCTCTGATTGATCTTTCAAAGCCTTCAATTCTGAATTATCATTTCTAATCTTTTCAGAGGATGCTGATGATTGATTGGAAGTTAATTTGGGCATCCAATGATATTTAGGTTTTCTAACAGTCACAGGTGGTTTTGAAATATGTTTCTTATTAGTTCACATTGAGCATCTGGAAGTTCTACCAGAAGTGGTTGAAGATCCATAATTGCTCTTTGACGAAACCGATCTTGGCGGAGCCTTGTTCGGTTTTGGCAAACTGTTTGAGACTTTGTTATGAAAAACCTTTTTATTCTTTTGAAAAACCACCCTTTTTCTACTTCGATCATCCTTCCAATCATCATCCCGAGAACGAGTTCTTGAGGACTTTCTAGTTAAAGACCTTCCTCTAGATTCGTTCTCCCCTCTTGGTGACATATAATGCACAAAAATCCTATTTTGACAATTCCTAGCTATATGACCACCAATACCATAATTAAAACAAATCTGATTATTATTATTAAAACTAGTACTGCCCGTCTCAGATTTATTTTCTTTACTGACACCCTTACTTTTCCCACAAGAACATGTGTTAGAAACAGGTTGTGAGATGAGTGAGGGTGCATCAGATGGTGTGACCTGTGGAATTGGTGTGTTTTCATTAGAAGCATCACAAACATCAGGATTATCAAATAATTCATCAAACACTTCAAAAAAGTTTAATTCAACAGAAGCAGATGCGGAAGTATCACAAAAAACATTGTCATTAATAACATCAGAAACAAAAAGTTTTTCAATGGAAACAAAAACATCAGGTTCAGACTCAGTTTTGTTATCAGAAACAGATTCTTCAACTTCGTGCTTTGACTGATCTAAGGATTGATCTGCAGGGGAAGTAGAAAGGTTAGTACTTTCAACATTAATAAATCCTCCTAAAACAAAACCAGATGGCTTGTCATACACCATTGAAGGTTCGTTGGCAATCTCCTCTTTAGACAAAGGGTGATACTGATATGTATGATTAAAAGGAGGAGGTACATTTTTGTATCCTAAACCCTTTTGCTGGTTTCGTTTGAACTGCAGGCAATGGTCAATCATGTTGGCAACCACCTCGCTTGATACATCAAACCTTTTAAAATCAAAATTTGCAGTTTCAACTTGCCCTTTTAATGTATCAAGCTCAGTAAGTAACTCAGCATTCTGTCTCTTGATATAAACATAATGTACACATTTGATACTGTAGTCTTCCTGAAGTCTCCTAAAGTCCTTTATTTTTGTTTCTAACTGGGCCTTTAGGGGTTTTTTTTCCTTTTCTAAGTTGATAGCCCTCATATCTAAGATCCTCTACTTCTCTACGTAATGATTCTATTTCGTCACGAAGAATTTTAACATAATCAATACATGCCTGAGAACAAGAAGGTAAACTTACCTCACTTTTCTTGGGTTCGGAAGTAGTAGATACCATCAGTGCAAACTGCAGCTCCATCATCTTTTCTTCAGGATCAGCTGCAACATTCTCCATGAGAGCAGCATCATTGATTTGGACTAGGTGAGCATTTTCAGGTCTTGAAATATTCAGAGCCTGAATCTGGTCCTCCCAGTCAAATGACTGAGCAACCATAGCAGTCTCACCGTTGACCGCATCACCTCCACGATTGTTTCCCACCGCAACCATCGTCTTGTCATTGTTCAACCTTCGATCCGGTTTCGGGCACTCACGAGCAAAATGACCTGGCTCATGACAGTTGAAACATCGCAGCTTCCCCTTGTTGAACCCTACCTTCTTATCAGCATTCATCCCCCAGTTATTCTTCCCTGTCTTTTAAGCAAACTGCTTTGCTCTGAATATTGCCATAGCAATTTGCCACGTAATATCCATCTCTTCCACATCTTCTGGATGAATCTGATCCAGATCAGCAAATGACAACTGAGGTGGAAGCTCTCCAGCTACAAAAGCATTATAGCAGTTACCAAGTCCTGTGGCGAGAGCAAGATTTTCATCACTTTCCTTTGTGTTTGAGGAATAGGCTACAACTGGCACATTGGAGGATGGAACAGCTTGTGGAGTGACAAACGACTGGCTTTGAATCTGAGGTTGTTGAACAGTAAATGCTTGACCTGAGGAAGAAGTTATTGATGAAAGGGCATTGTTAGAAGAAATTCCAAGATTTGCAGTCGAATACGAGTTCACATGGTTAATCTCTCGCTGTTTATTATCAATATCACAAGCTTTGATGATCGCCATTGTTTCAGCAAGAGTGAGGCGATTCAGATCCTTGGTCTTCTTAATAACAGCTACATTCATGTCCCATGACTTTGGAAGAGCATTCAGTAGCTTTTTATTTATCTCGGACTTGGTCAAGAAGATCCCAGATATGTTCATATCAGTAGTGAGAGTTGTGAATCGCTGCAGCTGTGCCTCCAGGGTTTCTCCGGGAATGTAGTTAAACATGTTGAATTTCTGTCGCAACATATCCTGGCGGCATTCCTTCATGTCTTCATTTCCTTCATACACCTCAATCAAGGCTTCCCACAAAGCTTTAGCTGAAGTATACTGTCACACCCCCAAATCAGAACGGCGGAAACATTCGGGGACGGAGGACTTTAGGTAAGTATCACAACACATGCAATATAGTAATCAAATTACAAACAACCATTGCATTAATAAGTATAAGTTTTACATAAGTGTTTAAAAATTACATATTCAAACACCAAAGTAGGTACAGTAGAAGACAAGAGTCGCGGTACGGTACTAGGTAGTCTTCTCAAAAGCTTCGGGAGTGTACCTGTCTACTAGATTCCTGAGAATACAAGTTATTTGAAAAGAGTAGATCAGCATTTAAGCTGGTGAGTTCATAAGTATTTTAGTTCTGTTAAGTATACCCTAAGTTCTTTGGATAAGTTCACTGGTTTCTCCAGGAAATCCTATATTTCCTGAGGTGATTAACTGATAACCTCAATAGTTTCCCTCTGCAATTACTTAGTTTATACTGATTATATATAACCCAATATCGAATGGACAGTTAAATGGGTGTATCTGCCCTAAGCCCACAACCAAACAAGGAACAGGAAGTAAGGCGGAAGTCACACATTTCACTGTCAATCAGATATTACTTATGTATAACTATGATGTAATAACTAAGGAATTATAGAATTAACCACTAAAGGTCTTTTATGGTATACTAGTTTACAAAGATTGAATGACTAAGTTTCATTTGATAGGTGGTTTAATCCCATAAACCGTTTCCTTTGTATAAGTGGTTTAATCCCATAAACCGTTTCATTTGTAAAAGTGGTTTAATCCCATAAACCGTTTCATTTGTAAAAGTGTTCTTAGTTATATCTGTTCTATAGTAAAAACCTTAGTATTAATCCTGTAAAATATTGTA
The DNA here is from genome assembly GCF_052849685.1 of Lactuca virosa. Taxonomy (NCBI): domain Eukaryota; kingdom Viridiplantae; phylum Streptophyta; class Magnoliopsida; order Asterales; family Asteraceae; genus Lactuca; species Lactuca virosa. The sequence continues at coordinate 121,381,651 of NC_136432.1, read as the reverse complement.
TTATCCATAATACTGCCTTGTGGTTTTAAATGTTCAAAACTAGAAGTACAATACTCAATTTCATGATACGTAGCTTTTACTGTAAGTAAAAACTACAGAAGGTACACTTGGTCGGGATGTAATTAACTTTTCTTACTGTTATAAGAGAAGTATATTACTTTGTAATTCACTCGTTGTCTTATCCATGTGAGTCCTATTAACCATACTAATATGACGGATATGCCTGCGGCGATGTTCTTCAGGCGTCAGAATGGAATGATATTTGACAACCTAGGCCTGCCGGCCAAACTGTAGCGAACAATAGAGGTGCGGGATTGTCAGTCCCATATAGATCTATACACAAATTCACGCTCTCCCTACAAGAGATTCTAGCTAATAGTTCAGGACTTAAAAGGTCGTACTTAGATAAGTACACCGTGAAGGGTCTCACAAATTTATTGTTTCAATGAGATTTACGATGTATTATTATTACCCTGTGAATGCTAACTCTGGTACTTTGTATCGTACCCTTGGTTAATGCAAACCCGGTATGGTGTATTATTACCTCGTGTTTGCTAACTCTGGTACTCTATATAGTACCTTTGCTAATGCAAACCCAGAATGATGTATTATTACCTCATGTTTGCTAACTCTGGTACTCTGTATAGTACCATTGCTAATGCAAACCCGGAATGATGTATTACTACCTCGTGTTTGCTAACTCTGGTACTCTGTATAGTACCTTTGCTAATGCAAACCCGGTATGATGTATCTTTACTTCTTTAATATGTTGTTCGTATATTAAAGGTATTATACATATTTTGGTATTGTTGAATGTATTTTGGTAATTTCCTTGGAAAGTATACAGTCGTGAATCATACTTGTATATTTAGTTTTGAATCATAAATTATACCTATTATAATTTATATGTTCTATCTGATTAGCATGGTTTCTCATGGATGAACACCTTTGCTCAACCTGATACAAAGGTAATGATACCAAAAGGAGTAACCTTTTATACTCATATATGTATAATATATATATATATATATATATATATATATATATATATATATATATATATATATATATATATATATATATATATATATATATATATATATATAATTAAGAAGGAAACGACATTCGGACAAATAACACCACCTTAATTCCACATCCAAACAAGGAAAATGAATTAAGATAATTCATTAGTCCTAAGTCCTTCAAATCTTATTTATATATTTATACATATATAAACATGATTTTGGCAATTATAATTTGAAATAGTTTATAAAACATTTTTCAAAGAATTTAACGGAGTTTACATGACTTTAAAGGTTTAATATGGCTTTAAGTCATTTTGGAAGTATTTCGTAATTATTAAAAATATACGAAAAGCCTTTGTGTGATTTTTATCACATAATTATTAACACAATTTTTATTGTGTTAAACTTGTATTCCCCCGCCCCCCCCCCTAAAAAGCATTTAAAAACAATTAAAAATGTAAATTATAGGGGTATGAACTCACTTTGATAAGCGGTGATTCGGGCAGCGTTTCGTTTCCCTGAAAAGAGTTTGTTTGACGAAAAACCGGCTCAAATCGGGCAGAGTTTCGACAGGAGATAAGATGACTTCTCGAGAATTCCGGTGCTCCGGGGCTTGATTCGGGCTTTAGACACGATAACGGGGCCTTGGGGGGTCGTGAGAAAGTTTACGGGGTTAAAATGTGAAAAAGGGGAAATTTTGTGGTGAAAAATGCCCTAAATCCAAGAAGGCTCTCATGCCTTATATAGGCCGCAGCCTCGGATCCGGAGTAAGGAGAATGAGGCACGTGCCTCGGACAGGTGGCGAAGTGGTGGTTCGGCTCGGACATGTGGCTTCGGTTCGGACGGATGGCTCACAACTGGCAGCTTCGGATTGGACCAGGCTTCGGTCCAATAGGAGGAGGGCACGAGGGTCCGAGGAGCATCCCAGGAGGGTGTGCGGTGTGTCTCCTGCAAGGGTGTCCGAAGCTTAGTGGACTGCGGAGTTGGTCCAATCAGAAGGCCACACGCGAAGCTCGGTCCAACCATAAGATGACACGTGGAGGCCTCGCATGCGAAGGGTGACGTGTCCGAAGATGACTCAGCGAAATTTCCCGGTTTTCAACATTTTCTTGATTTTTGTGCCAAAAACTTGCGAAAATCATAACTTTCGCATACGAGCTCCGTTTTTGGCGTTCTTTATATGCACGTGTAGGTAAAATCATATACTCTACGACTTTCGTTTAGACTTCGTCGGCTGATTTTGACTTTATTTTTAATATTACTATTTTTAACAGACCGGGACAGGAAATCCGTTAAAAATTCATAACTTCTTCATCCGACGTCCGTTTTCGTCTGTCTTTTTACCGTTGTGCTACTTTTGACGAGACCTTCGATTCTCATTTAAGTTGCGTCGGATAAATATCGATCGATTTATATTTCGAATTTTTAGCTGTCTACTGCTAAACCGAAACTTCGAAAAATCATAACTTCCTCGTACGAAGTCAGATTTTTACGTTCTTTTTATGAACGTTCTCGGTTTAACATATTCTACAACTTTCATTTAGATTGTTAAGGCTAAAAAGCCTTTTATCGAAAATTCGTTTTTTACATTGAATAGTGTTTTGCCGGTTTTATCGCGGATTTTCGATTGGTCATAACTTCTTCGTTATAACTCGGATTTCAGTGTTCTTTATATTTTTGGAAACCTTGTTACAAACTCTACCACTTGGTTCATCCCAATTATGATTATTGATCACTTTATTTTTGACCAAAATTTGACTGGTGTCACATTATCCCTCCGTTAGAGGGAATTTCGTCCCGAAATTAAGTCTAAAGTGATACTCATGGACTAGGTCTAATCTTTCCTTTCCCAAGTGAATTCAGGTCCTGGGTTTGTAATCCAGCGAACCTTCACTAACGGGATGAGACTTAGCGTGGTTCTTTAGATTTCCATATCCATGGTTTTCATTGGTTCTACTACAGAGTGTAGACTTTTATTTAACTTGATTTCATTGAGTGAAATAACAAGTGTTTTATCGGATAGACACCTCTTTAGATTAGATATGTGAAAGATGGGATAAAATTTATTAAGTTTTTATGGTGGTTTAAGTCTTAAAGTACAAGACCGATTCTGGTAAGAATCTCAAATGGCCCTATGTACCTTGAATTTTGTATTCCACGCTTTCTGAAGCGCATCTTGTCCTTCCTGAGTGAGACCTTCATATGACAAGGTCATCAATCCTGGAATTCCAAGGGTTTTCTTTTACCGAAGCCCTAGCTTCTCTGACTAACTCTGGAACCTTTATGTCGCTTCCTGATTCGTATTTTGTTTTTGGTAGTTTCTCGGATGAATTCCAGATCAGCGAGGGTGCTGTGTGGGAATTTGATCTCTAGCTAGTTGCATATTACCTAATTTAGTCCAGTGCAGATAGGATCTACACTTATGACCGCAGAAGGTTTCGAATGGAGCAACTTGAATGCTAGTGTGATAAAGGACTCGACTAATTGGTAAATGGGTATCCCATTCTTTACCATAGTCGATCCCATAGAATCATGACTACTCTGGTTCCTAGAGATTTTTGAGTGACGGCCTGAACTGGGAGATGATTCTATTATCTCAGTGAAGATAACAGATATTGGCATACCGTGCACTCACACGTTCTAGTTATCATCTCTACTTGCCACATTTTCAGGTTTCAAGACTTCCTGTTGAGCCTCCTTAATTTGTGTAGAGAGATTTGAAAGGGTTATCATAGTCCATGATTGGCACTATGACCTGGGTACTCTTTCCGACTTAGGGTGTCAGCTACTATATTGGCTTTGTCGAGATGATAACGAATTTCAAATTCGTAGTCATTTAGTAGCTCGACCCACTGTCGTGGTCTCATGTTGAATTCCACCTGGTAGAATACATGATGCTGGATTTTGCTCCGAAGTTCATGATCAGACTCATACTTGGCTCATCCACCATTACCACGTGTATACAAGTCGTATATATTTTAGATTTCACAAAACGTTCGGATGGGTGACTCTGCCCCAGGTCCACAACCAAACAAGGAATAGGAGATAGGGCGGAATCACACATCCTTAATCTTGTTAAGTCTAATTTATATACCACTCTCGTGTATACACTTAGCAACGATAGATTAACTTAATGAGTTCTTAGTATCTATTCTTGAACTTGACCTGCGGTACAATGATTTTCCTTATGAGATCTATTGAGGTACTTCGGTAGTTACTGACTTCTATGACTACTTCGGTGCTTTTCGTTTGAAGTTTCCTAGCTACTGAGTAGGCTAGAATGGCGGGGTGCCCTTCGTATGGGTACTTCTGAAGTTTTGAAACGAGAGACAACCTAAGGGTTTTGTGTTATGGATTGAAAGAATTTCATCTTACGGCTGATTAAGGAAAAAGTTCTCTTATATAGCATAAGAATTTTCACATGGTAAGGGCCAGGCCAAACCATGTCGAATGAGGATGCCAGAATTTTCTCGACGAAATAGATATTAAGTCGTCCTGGGAGGAATGATTACTAGGATGATATCCTATGTACCTAAGTTTTCAGCGCTTCTAGTTTTATTATGTTATTATCACTACAAACCCCTTTTTGATTCGAAATTGGCGGGTACTACCAATACGAGGGTTCTGATAATTTGAAATTATGAACTTTCATGAAACGATCCTTACTAGGTCTCTCTATAATCGCTTGGTGTATACAAGTCATGTATAATTAAGATTGGTAAGACTTTTGACTGAGTAACACTGCCCTAAATCCATAACCAAACAAGGAACAGGAAATGAGGCTGGATTACTCACTCTAAGTCTACAAATCTTAATTATAAATGACCCTTATGTATACACTAAGTCATCATAGCTTACCTGTTAGGGTTTTAAATTTTATATAATCGTTGTGATTTAATTTGAACGAGAGAGTAATCATAATTATAGATAATTATCGGGGTTTGGAAGCGTACCAAAATATAGCAGGGTTCTTTGATGCTTTCCCATGTATTGGGATCAAAATCCTCCTGCTCCCCCGTCGTTCTTCTCTGTTGGACAGTCCCTATTGTAATGTCCTATTTCACCACAAATGTGACATATAGGAATGGTTCCAACATTGGCAGTTGAAGTGATGAACTCAACCGGAGTTCTACAGATGCGGGCGGTATGCCCCTTCATGTTGCATCTATTGCAATGCAGCTCTCGGCAAACTCCATGATGATGGTAGTTGCACTTGCTGCAGTGTGGGAGGTTTCCTAAATACAACTTAGTTGGTGCTAGAATAACAGGGCTGATGGGGGTATTGACTGCCCCAGTTCGTTGCCCTCTGCTAGGTTCTTGAGTTGAACAACTCCCTTCCTTGTTCTCGAACTTTCGTTTCAAGATATTAGGCTTAAGGTTCAAGGTGTCCTTACAAGTAGTTGCTCGTTGCTATACTTGGCCATCACTACGATCGGGTTACCGATAACATTACTACTAACATTTGCATTGTTAGCATTAAGGTGTGCCATGACAGCTGCTACAACTGCTGTGACCGCAACTTGAAACGTAGCTGCATCTATCTGAAGGATTGGTGTTTCGCTGGTGGGTTGGTTACATTTCTTTGGAGGAATGATTCTGTTACATGATAAGAAAATGAGCTCGTGAGCGACTATCGTGTCTCTAGATATATTCTAACCATTTGTATCTATGTATTAATCTTTCGTTTTGTTATATTGTTCTCAATGATTCGACCTGCATCCCTATGATGCAGTCCTGGTAAGGAAGAGAATTAAGTTTCTTAGAATGGTTATGAACCGAGTATCATCCAAACTAAGTTACCTTCGTTTGGTGGATATCGTTTCCCAATTTTCGAAAATATTCGAAAATAATTCATAACAGTGTCTACATAAAATAGACTTATGAATTTGAGAAGTAATCACTATCAATTAAGATTTCGTGATCTGATTTATTGTTATTAGTCGTGACAGGAAAAGAGGATAAGCTCAAAACCTAATGTGAGTAATGAAATCACTAACTCACTAGGTTGAATCGATTTACTAGTTATTACTTAAATGAAAAGACGCTCAAATACTTCTCATGAATCATGCGTGGTTTTCCTTTGTTCTCTGTTCTATTCTGGGTGGTAATGATTTGTTTCCTCCTGGTATCTATAGGGTGTCCTTCTCCTCTGTAGGTATATTGAATTCCCGAGTTGTCTTACTTCCGATTCTGACACTGATCCTCATTACTTCGTAATGAAGATTTTGGAATCTCGGAAGTTTATGCGAATCTCTCATTGGCGCCCTCAATAGGGTAAGGGAACTAAATGATTTCTATAGTTTGTTTACTTTTCCTATGTTTCTTTCTTGGGATTCTCCTAATGAAATTCTGTTGGATCCTTCTTGACTCTTCTATTGATTGCTGGAGTAACTATGTTTACCTAACGGGTTTATACGAGAATGGGAATATCTAAAGAATCTATGAGAAAATTTGAATTTTTACGAAGGTGATTCTTTCTGGTCCTTCTATAATCACATGGTGTGTACCGATTATATATAATTCAGATCAAATAGACCTTTGAATAAGTAATCCTACTCTAAAACCACATCCAAACAAGGAAAAGGAAGTAGAGTGAAAATCACATATTCTAAGTCTATAAAATCTCGGCTATATATAACCTTAACGTATCCACTTAGTAATTATAGACTTATCAGAAAAGATCTTTTTAACATTTCCCCAAAGGTATGTAACATACCTCCATGTTATTTTAGTTATGAGTTTGATTCTTGGACTTCTAGATACAAGAATTTGACAAGTTTTCAGTTTTCTTGTTATAGCATCCTAAAATACTCCCGTAGTATTTTAGTCTTTATGTTTGGTTCTAGAATTCTTCTGGTACTTAGGTAAGTTTTAGACTAGTTGCAACACTACAATCACTCCCCAAACACGTGTTGGTCATATCTCGGATGAATATAGTTTATCAGGCTATATTGATCCCAGATATGATTATGTCATTGTCTAGGTTTGACTGCAATGTCCAACATCCAAATACTTTTGTTTTGTTCTTCTTGTGATACTCATTCTAGTATATATACTCTGCATGTACTTATAATTTTATAAAATATTGTTATATTTTTAAAGTATAACTCTTGGTCAGAGTGTTTTTATCCCAATGGGTTTATAGTTGTATATCTTTTATGACTGATATACTGAATTCACTATAAACACTACTCTGATACCAATCTGTCACACCCCCAAACCAGAACGACGGAAACGTTCGGGGGCGGAGGACTTTAGGTAAGTATCACAACACATGCAATATAGTAATCAAAGTACAAACAACCATTGCATTAATAAGTATAAGTTTTACATAGTGTTTAAACATTACATATTCAAACACCAAAGTAGGTACAGTAGAAGACAAGAGTCGCGGTACGGTACTAGGTAGTCTTCTCAAAAGCTTCGGGAGTGTACCTGTCTACTAGATTCCTGAGAATACAAGTTATTTGAAAAGAGTAGATCATCATTTAAGCTGGTGAGTTCATAAGTATTTTAGTTCTGTTAAGTATACCCTAAGTTCTTTGGATAAGTTCACTGGTTTCTCTAGGAAATCCTATATTTCCTGAGGTGATTAACTGATAACCTCAATAGTTTCCCTCTGCAATTACTTAGTTTATACTGATTATATATAACCCAATATCGAATGGACAGTTAAATGGGTGTATCTGCCCTAAGCCCACAACCAAACAAGGAACAGGAAGTAAGGCGGAAGTCACACATTTCACTGTCAATCGGATATTACTTATGTATAACTATGATGTAATAACTAAGGAATTATAGAATTAACCACTAAAGGTCTTTTATGTTATACTAGTTTACAAAGATTGAATGACTAAGTTTCATTTGACAGGTGGTTTAATCCCATAAACCGTTTCCTTTGTATAAGTGGTTTAATCCCATAAACCGTTTCATTTGTAAAAGTGGTTTAATCCCATAAACTGTTTCATTTGTAAAAGTGTTCTTAGTTATATCTGTTCTATAGTAAAAACCTTAGTATTAATCCTGTAAAATATTGTATTATCCATAATACTGCCTTGTGGTTTTAAATGTTCAAAACTAGAAGTACAATACTTGATTTCATGATACGTAGCTTTTACTGTAAGTAAAAACTACAGAAGGTACACTTGGTCGGGATGTAATTAACTTTTCTTACTGTTATAAGAGAAGTATATTACTTTGTAATTCACTCGTTGTCTTATCCATGTGAGTCCTATTAACCATACTAATATGACGGATATGCCTGCGGCGACGTTCTTCAGGCGTCGGAATGGAATGATATTTGACACCCTAGGCCTGCCGGCCAAACTGTAGCGAACAATAGAGGTGCAGGATTGTCAGTCCCATATAGATCTATACACAAATTCACGCTCTCCCTACAAGAGATTCTGGCTAATAGTTCAGGACTTAAAAGGTCGTACTTAGATAAGTACACCGTGAAGGGTCTCACAAATTTATTGTTTCAACAAGATTTACGATGTATTATTATTACCCTGTGAATGCTAACTCTGGTACTTTGTATCGTACCCTTGGTTAATGCAAACCCGGTATGATGTATTATTACCTCGTGTTTGCTAACTCTGGTACTCTATATAGTACCTTTGCTAATGCAAACCCAGAATGATGTATTATTACCTCGTGTTTGCTAACTCTGGTACTCTGTATAGTACCATTGCTAATGCAAACCCGGAATGATGTATTACTACCTCGTGTTTGCTAACTCTAGTACTCTGTATAGTACCTTTGCTAATGCAAACCCGGTATGATGTATCTTTACTTCTTTAATATGTTGTTCGTATATTAAAGGTATTATACATATTTTGTTATAGTTGAATGTATTTTGGTAATTTCCTTGGAAAGTATACAGTCGTGAATCATACTTGTATATTTAGTTTTGAATCATAAATTATACCTATTATAATTTATATGTTCTATCTGATGAGCATGGTTTCTCATGGATGAACACCTTTGCTCAACCTGATACAAAGGTAATGATACCAAACGGAGTAACCTTTTATACTCATATATGTATAATATATATAATTAAGAAGGAAACGACCTTCGGACAAATAACACCACCTTAATTCCACATCCAAACAAGGAAAATGAATTAAGATAATTCATTAGTCCTAAGTCCTTCAAATCTTATTTATATATTTATACATATATAAACATGATTTTGACAATTATAATTTGAAATAGTTTATAAAACATTTTTCAAAGAATTTAACGGAGTTTACATGACTTTAAAGGTTTAATATGGCTTTAAGTCATTTTGGAAGTATTTCGTAATTATTAAAAATATACGAAAAGCCTTTGTGTGATTTTTATCACATAATTATTAACACAATTTTTATTGTGTTAAACTTGTATTCCCCCCCCCCCCCTAAAAAGCATTTAAAAACAATTAAAAATGTAAATTATAGGGGTATGAACTCACTTTGATAAGCGGTGATTCGGGCAGCGTTTCGTTTCCCGGAAAAGAGTTTGTTTGACGAAAAACCGGCTCAAATCGGGCAGAGTTTCGACAGGAGATAAGATGACTTCTCGAGAATTCCGGTGCTCCGGGGCTTGCTTCGGGCTTTAGACACGATACCGGGGCCTTGGGGGGTCGTGAGAAAGTTTTCGGGGTTAAAATGTGAAAAAGGGGAAATTTTGGGGTGAAAAATGCCCTAAATCCGAGAAGGCTCTCATGCCTTATATAGGCCGCAACCTCGGATCCGGAGTAAGGAGAATGAGGCACGTGCCTCGGACAGGTGGCGAAGTGGTGGTTCGGCTCGGACATGTGGCTTCGGTTCGGACGGATGGCTCACAACTGGCAGCTTCGGATTGGACCAGGCTTCGGTCCAATAGGAGGAGGGCACGAGGGTCCGAGGAGCATCCCATGAGGGTGTGCGGTGTGTCTCCTGCAAGGGTGTCCAAAGCTTAGTGGACCGCGGAGTTGGTCCAATCAGAAGGCCACACGCGAAGCTCTGTCCAACCATAAGATGACACATGGAGGCCTCGCATGCGAAGGGTGACGTGTCAGAAGATGACTCAGCGAAATTTCCCGGTTTTCAACATTTTCTTGATTTTTGTGCCAAAAACTTGCGAAAATCATAACTTTCGCATACGAGCTCCGTTTTTGGTGTTCTTTATATGCACGCGTAGGTAAAATCATACTCTACGACTTTCGTTTAGACTTCGTCGGCTCATTTTGACTTTATTTTTAATATTATTATTTTTAACAGACCGGGACAGGAAATCCGTTAAAAATTCATAACTTCTTCATCCGACGTCCGTTTTCGTCTGTCTTTTTACCGTTGTGCTACTTTTGATGAGACCTTCGATTCTCATTTAAGTTGCGTCGGCTAAATATCGATCGATTTATATTTCGAATTTTTAGCTGTCTACTACTAAACCGAAACTTCGAAAAATCATAATTTCCTCGTACGAAGTCAGATTTTTACGTTCTTTTTATGAACGTTCTCGGTTTAACATATTCTACAACTTTCATTTAGATTGTTAAGGCTAAAAAGCCTTTTATCGAAAATTCGCTTTTTACATTGAATAGTGTTTTGCCGGTTTTATCGTGGATTTTCGATTGGTCATAACTTCTTCGTTATAACTCGGATTTCAGTGTTCTTTATATTTTTGGAAACCTTGTTACAAACTCTACCACTTGGTTCATCCCAATTATGATTATTGATCACTTTATTTTTGACCAAAATTTGACTGGTGTCACATATACTCTCTAAAACCTTGAGCTATATCAGGAGATAAAGCCATGGTCAGAGTGGCCAAAGCCCTTTCCTGTTCTTCAACTTTCTCAAAATCTTCATCTGTATAGTGCTCAATTTCTTTGTCAATCACTTGTCCTGCAACAGTGATGGTAATTCGGACAGGACCCTTGATGATGCTTCTCCAAAGTTTGAAGTCTTTCATTTTAATATACTTCTCAAACCGGTATTTCCATTCAGGAAAACCATCTACAGACAACAGTCTTGGAATACGTGTGGTTGTGCCCATGACAGTATCCAATTCATGATGATGTGTTTGACTTTGAGAATCCATTGATTATTAAATTTTAAGTCAAAGATTAAAAACACAAAAAAAACAAAATTTTTGAGTTTCAGGTCAGTGGGTTTACGGCCGTAAACTGAGTTTACGGTCTGAGTGTTTACGGTCTTGTGTTTACGGTTTTTGTGTTTACGGTTTTTGAAGCTTAGTTTACGGTTATTGAAGATGCTTTGTTTACGGTCCAAGAACACAGTTTACGGTCTTTGAATGTTCTTGAGTTTACGGCCGTAAACAAGGTTTACAGTCCTAATCTCTTGGCAGTAAACTCCCAGAGAATTTCAGTAAACTCAAATTTAAAGCAGATTTGATCCCTTTAGCAACGAAAACACCAAACCCAATCTCGAACAGTGAAGAATATAAGTTTAAACGGCCGAAAACTCGATTGAATGATGCTTTGACACCGGTTTTGCTCTGATACCAATTGTAAATCCCCAAAATGCTTGTGTATCAATCAGATCCGTTTGATGGTGCGGAATCCCAATCAAACGGATGATGCCAGATCAAAATAGAAGAGAATAATAATAATAATAATAATATGAATCTTGAATGTATTGATGATATGAATTAAGTTCCTTACACAAGATTCACTTTTTCTCTCTAACACACCTTAGAATACAAACACTTAAGCTCCTCTTGGCCGTACACTCTCTTCTGTTCATCAATCCCTCCTCAACCACCTAACACCTATATATATACTTGGGGAATATAAGCCATAAATGGGTTTATGGCCGTAAATGGGTTTACGGCCGTAAACACCCATTGGGCCGTAAACAGGGTTTACGGCCGTAAACCTGTTTACGGCCGTAAACACCCACCTGGTCGTAAACCTGACCGTAAACTCATAAAATATTACATAAAAATACAATTGCTCAGAAAAGCAAAGTATAAACCATAATTTTGACCCAACAATCTCTTGTATCCATGGTAAGCCTATGGCGAAATGTGGCCTTCCCAGGATGTAGCCTACTATCTCAAACTTAACATCGAGGTTGGAGATTAGGATAGATCAGTTGACAACTTGTTTAAAAGGAAGATGGGGGCTGGAAATAACATACATTTCTGGAAAGATATATGGCTTGAAGGCATGACGTTCAAAGACATATTCCAGGAGCTTTATAAAATTGAAGCTAAAAAACTATAAGAGTACAAATAGAGTTCAAAATTCAGGAATTGTCAGACATTATGTTTGGTTGAGGCCGTCAAGGAGAGGAAGGGAGTCCATGGAGGTAGAGGAAGTAAACATAATTGTTGCTGCTATGAAGATTTATGCAGATCCGGACTCATGGAAGTGTAAAGTGGATACTTCGGGTAAGTTCTTTGTGCAATCCTTGTGAAAAGTGATGGATAATGTGATAAGGGAGGTTAGTGTTGGGTGCCTTGAAAACCAATTGTTTTGCTTGGAAGTTGTCTTGAACATGATCTCTATAGCGTGTAGCCTTGCTATCAGGGTATAATTCTAGCATCCATTCCATGTCCTTGGTGTTTAGCTTCGATTGAAGAAGTTGACCCTTTGTTTTTTAGTTGTGTTGTTTTCGAGTACCATCTGCAGTTGGTTCTATTCATGGAGCGACCTCTTAGCCTCACCTCCCTTGAGCAAGTATGAGTTGTTTTCGGTTTTGATTTCTATTAGGCAAGGAAAGAAAAAAAAAGATAAGTTGAGGTTAAGTCTAATATATTATGTTTTAAGGATGATTTGGAAAGTCCGAAACCCCATTTTTTTTAAAAAGATTCGCTGCCCCTCTTTGAGGATGACAGGTGTAATTCAACTTAGTTTCTACATACGGATTAAGCATGATGCTAATTTTAGTTCTTTAAATTGGAACACATTTCCCTTGTATTATGTAATTAGCAGCTCGTTAGTTATTTATTTATTTATTATTTTTTTATTTTTTAATGAAATTGGTGTTCAAAATAGGCCCAAATAGAAAAAAAAGTATTTTACTCGAACAAAAATAAAATAAAATAAAATAGCAATGCACGATCTACCCTTACCCTTTGTGAGCCGTCCCACTTACACCTGACAAAACATGACACGACACGAGAACCTGACATGAACCCGACACGAAATTAGCGGGTTAGGGTCAGAGATTTCGACACGTTTATGTAAACGGGTTGACACGACATGATAGTTAAACGAGTAGGGTTAGGGTCAAGACTTTCAACTCGAAGATGACTCGAATACGACCCGTTTAATTATATATTATTTATTATAAATTTCATATTTTTATAAATATATTATATGTTATAGACTTATAGTGGGCTAAAATCAAGAATTAAAAGTAATATTCAAAATTTCAAAGTTATTTAATTTTAGTCATCCTCACCACCTATCCCTTTGCTCCCCTACTTTAACTCTTTTTCATTTTTCATTCTAAACTTACTATAAATTTTGTCATTCCATCTCATAACTCCAGTGTTTCACTTTTTCCTTTTTGCCTTCACAACTCCTACTTTCCGACCTTTAAAATATTTCAACCCGACATGACACAACATATTTACAAGGTCTAAACCTTAACCCGAAACCCGACACGAAAATAAACGGGTTGACACGGCACGACAATATAATTAAACGGGTCGGGTTAGGATCCTTTCAACCCGTTTAATGTCTTGATACGATAAGAACCCGACACGACACGACACGTTTGTTAGTTCTATTCCACGGGACTAAACCCTTGGACCTGCCAACCAGTTTGTTGTCGAGCCAATTGCCATTCCGAACATGGGGTTGGTTTAACCGAGGGCTCATTGATGGGCGTTTCCAGTGATTATCACATATAAATACTCCCAATTTCTCGATACCTCCATTTATGTCGGAAGAAAGTCTTCATCCTCCAGAAGCTTCCCCAGTCAACTCAGATCTTCTCTACTTATAGTATTCCGTAGGTCGATTTTGACCACCATTCTTCAATTTCATCACTTCTTCCTCATAATCCCATATACATTCGTCCTTCATCGAATCAGGTATGATCTACGAGCCCCGTTTCTCTATTTTTCCCTAAAACTTTAGGGTTCTTAGTATTTCAATTGGGGATTCGAATTTCTTCCTGGGTTTTGCAATTTTTCGCCATTAATTCTGATTTTATTTTGTTGTTGGAGTGTTCAGAGGGATCCAAGTTGGTTGGGTTCGAATCGTTTTTTGGGTAGAAGAGAGGAACTTTAATCTGAAGATGGAGGGAGGTGGTGTGGTGTCATCGGAGAAGCAGAGTGCAGAAGCAACTGCGGCGTCGTCTTATACTTATTGGGTGAGAGAAGCTAAACAAGATGCTGCACCACTTCCTGTTCCTCGTAAGCTCACTTCTGAGGATCTTTCAATTGGGTCTAAATCCTCTAATCATCTTGGTTCTGCCTGGAATAAGGTAATCGATTGTTCTTTATGATCCGCAAAACTTCGTTGATTATTTTACTTGTATCAGTTTGTCGCTGGTTTTCAACGACTGGATCTATATAATTCCATATTGTAGTCGCTCTTCGACATATTCATTAATGGAAGATAAAGAGAAAAAGCTACACTTGATTTGAATGTCAAATGAGTGTTTTTTAACTTCAAATTTGATAAAAAGATGTCGATCTCTCTCCAGAAACTTTTGCTAATTACAATCAATTTTAGAATACGAATTACAACAAGAATAATAAAATGCTAATTCAATCGCTCCTAGGCTTTCAGACCTTACATTTTGGCAAAGTGATTAGTTAATTAAGCATCAATTATGTATTCAATTGTCACAGAACTACAACAAGATTGTATATTATTTTGCTAATTCATGTCATTGTCTCAATGATTTCTTCTCATCTTTGCAATCTTATAAAGTTCTTGAATCCACTGGATTTGTAGCATTATGTTGCCCCAAAAAGAAATATCATCAAAATCTATTAGACGTCTAGTCTTGTTAGCATTGCATATCTACACATATATGTATAGAGGAATAAACCATGTTAATGAGACTAAATGACCATTATACCCTTCAATTCTAAAATCAAATTTCACAATATTTTCTAATTCTTAAATCTAATGAGAAAATTCTTTTGTAGGCTGGAACATGGGAGGAGAAGAACTTAAACAAATGGGCAACTGAAAGAATCAAGGTGTGCCTTTCTACAAATATTTAATTAACATAGCTTTTTACATTTTATATAATTTCAATCATATGTCAAAATTCAATTTATAAACCCTCTGAAAATTTATATTTGTCACATTTGTAAAACTCAGGAGTTACTTCTGTCAGTTGGTTCTTTGGAGTTCACTTCTGGAAAGGCAGAAATTGCAGAAGTATCAAGATGCACAGGAGATGTGAGTATTTCCCTTCATCATCATTATAAAAACATTTAACTTTTAAAAACAGTTAAAAAAAATAATAAATCCACATCAGCGTTTTACTGCTTTCGTGTAAAATTGACCCAAAAAAGTCAACACGAAAAGTATGTTGGCTCTAGTAACAATTTCTGTAGTAAAAAACTAGGGTGATAACTGATATGTAAATTTTTTATTAGGAAGGGACCATTTTTGTAATTTTTTATAACACATGGACCTTTTCTATAAATTACGGGAACAATAAACCTGCCAACATATGAAAATCTTAAACATATGGACTGCTTCTGTAAAAAAAACTGCATAGGGACCTTTTCTGTAAATTATAGTGATCGTTTTTGTAATATATTTTCTATACCAGGACTAAACCTGCCAACATACGAAAGTGTTGTGGCCAAATTGTTAAACCCAAAATTCTAGGGACCAAACCTGCCAATAAACAAAACTGTTATGTGGTCAAAATATGAAACCCAAAAAGTATAGGGACTAAATATGCCAATATACCAATTTTTGGTGGCCAAAGTCTCAAACCCAAAAGTCCACTATTTATTTGTCAATTGAAATTAGTATATATAATAATAATGACCAAATTAAAATTAAAAGAACATATGAAAGTATGTTGCTATTTACTTTAATTCTATTTAAACTGTATTATTTTTGGTTGATAATATTAAATATTGTCTCTAATATTTCTTTCTTATTTATTTATTTATTTATTTAAATTTTTGTAGGCATTTTTGGTAACTGTAAGGAATAAGAAACGAGTTGGATACACGTATGAAATAACATTGAAGGTTAAAGGTAAAGTTGTTAGAAGTTATGTTGTCTTTGTAAATTATTATTATTTTTTCTTTTTAAAATTTTAATTTTTTTTTATCTGTTATTGATATTTAATCTTCAAATATGATGATTTGTGAGCACAGGGGAATGGCTTATTGGAGAAGAGAAGAAAACTTTTAAAGGCAATTTGGATATAGCAGAGTTTTCGTTTGGGGAACTTGATGATTTACAGGTAATCTTTTCACAATGGTCCCTGAGGGTAAAATTGTCATTTTAAAAAAAAATTAATAATCCACTTTTTTTAATTAATTCGTTCTTTCTGTATTAAGTAAAAAAAGAAACACTCGTATATAGCTTATTTTTTTATGTATGTTAACTAGTATGGATTATTTTGTTGTTTGTAGACAAAAGGGTAGAATGGTCATTTACTCACATGGAGACGGTTAATATAGCTAAAAAGCGAAACATCTTTGTTTATTTAGAACTTTATCAAGACAACCATCATTTATCGGTTTTCCATTTGACAGGTTGAAGTAAAGGTAAATGACGAAAAGGACCTTGTTCATCAAGATAAACAACGAATTCGCAAGGATATAAAGATGTTCTTGAAGCCTCTCCGTGAGAAATTGCTCGAGTTTGAAGCCGAACTCAAGGAAAGGTAGAAGTGAGTGAGGATGTTATCATCTCCTTAGCATTTTATGTTTTTTGTTGTTTTGAGATATTAAAAGAATTTGTTTCAAAGGAACCTTAACTTTCTCAAACATGTAATTCTAGCTAAACAACTTTATTTGCAAGACATTTGGATATTTGTAGGTTTTTTCATACATTAGACCACATATGTGTTTGAATTTTTTTTGAACAACATAATTTTTATTATCAAACTAGCAAGATCGTAGATAATAACAACATTTTGTAATACAATAAACTCTTAAACTTTAGTGTTTCTATAGAATCTTTTCTTAAAGTTTAAAAACGATGTTATCAATAAAGTTTGTATATACTATAAACACAAATCTCTTTTGCATAATAAACTCGTAACAAAATTTTAAAACAAGCTTCCTATTAATGCAACTAATCCAACTTTTCTATCTCTAGTCTAATTGAAATCTATAGTTATATTGAAAGACATGAAAATCAATGGAAAACGTTTAGTTAGGCTCCTTATTGTAGTACAACACCCTTTCAACGGCTAATGATCCATTTAAACTATAAGTTCAAATGAATTGTATACATAGTACAAGAGAACTGAAGAGGTCAACAAACTTTTTAGAAATATTGTATCTAGTATTTCTTACAATCACAAGCAGTTTCTAAGTAATCACTGAAGAGGTCACATTATACAACAACATATAGGTCAATTTTTTTTTTGAAAAAAATCAAAAATCGTTAGACCAAGTCTAATGATTTATATTTTATTGGGGGCAGGTATCCTAGATTCACCAATGTCCACCACAATATCAACCCCTCAACGACCCATTTAATAGATAATGTCAACATGTTCAAATAAAGTAATATAAAGACTTGTTTCCTATCTATGTGAGAAGACTATTAGACTAAGTCTGAACATAAGAAATTATGGGTACATATGAAAGAAAGTCGGAAGTCAAAGTATGGCGCTCAAAGTCTTACTGTGCTATCAAGTAACATTCTTGTTTATCCATTCTCCATCTTTAGTTTAAGAAATATTTGCGAATAAAAGAATACTTTCCAAGGCAATTTGGATCTAGTGAGAATTCTTGTTTTGCGGACCAGGATGATTTGTATGTGATTATGCACCCTTAATCGCCTCATTACAAAGCAAGAATTCTTGTTTTTCGGACCCGGATGATTTGTAAAGTTCTTTTAAAACGAGTCTTTAGTGACAAATGAAAAGTGTCACGAAAAGTACCAAGTCGCGATGCAAGAGTAGAAAATGCGACACGCTTAGTCGTGAAGTAGTCGATAGTAATGAAACCACGACTATAATGAAATAGCGACGCGAAGTTATGAACAGTAGAAAAAAATAAAAGAGATTAATCTCGTCATTGTATCCCAAAAACACAACAAGAATAGAGAGAAACAATAGGTGGGATTTCGCATAGTATTGGGATGATTTTGCCTCAACTCAAAGGAGAATTGAAGGAAAATAACCTCAAGTGATCTTCCTTACATATAGATTGAGGCAATTACTTTTATTGCTTAACAATATTGGTGAAAGGATGGAAACTCAGATTTAAGGGTTTGAAACCCTAGATTGATTATGATGATAAAAGTTGAGATTTATATGTATTAAGTTGATTAGAGTTTGAGAAATATCTAATTATATGTGTTTGATGTAATTATCATAACTTAATTCTTGATTTTGAGATTAGGTTATCATCAACCCTAATAATGAAAGATGGTGAATTGGTGATATTAGATGTGTGTCTTAATGAATTAAGACATAGGAAGAACAGATTCAGGAAGTACAACTTAAATGGTGCGTAAATTTTGATGGAATATGATTATGCATAAAAGAGGTTAAGACTTTGTAAAAAGGTACTTGGAATATAAATTGGAGTAATATAACTTAATTTATGTCTTATCGAGTTAGGAAATATTGATATGGAATCAAATTGGCATAGTAGTATAATATGGCCTAATAAGCTATAATCCATTTCTAGTGTGATAAAGGAATAATACTTTTGATGGTGAAAACTTAGAACATTTATTACTTGTAACAATTTCAGAGATCAAGGCAAAGGACAAGGATTCGGGTGTTGTAACTTCCAACAATTAACTAACCATAAGGTGAGTAAACAAGCTTTACCCTTAGATTTATAAACCATATGATATTATTGAATATGAATTGAATTGCTATGTGGATTTTATTATGACTATGATGGGAAATTGAACCTGGAAGCCTTGGTGGCCGTAATGCTATTGTATAGGGCAAATCGGTTATTCGAGATAGCCTTAGTAGCCTTAATTTCTCAAGTACGAGTGGTCGAATCTAGTGGTAGCCTTGGTGGTCGTAATTCCGCTATGTCGGAAATTATTGGTCATGGTAGCCTTAGTGGCCATAATACCATTGATCAATTTGCATGGTAGCTTTGGTGGCCGTAATACCACTTAATTATGATCGTTATGTGTACATCATCTGAAAAGCGATATATGTTTAATCATTGTTATTATTATGGTCATTGATTCTTAACTGTGAATTAGGTAGGATTTACTCACTAAGATTATAACTTACCTTATTTTTTTTATTGGTGTGCCTTTCATAGACTACTGACCCCGCCTGGGGTAAACATTTAGTGGAGAGTTAGAAATCCTGAGAAGAACACTGTATAGTTTTTCTTATGTTTCACACTATTGTCATCACCCAATTTGGTCTGTGGGTCTTTTGTATGGTTGAATAACTACTTGTAATATGTAGTTTAATATGTTGTTTGCCATAATTGGTTATTATTTATGTTGAATTACGTTACAAGTTGGTATTAGATTCATGGTTTGAGTGAACTAGGTTCATGAGTTTAGGACTTTAGACTTGAACCGCGAGAGATTAGTGTTACTGGCCGTATTCAAGCTAATGATGTAGAATTTAGAATATAGGAATACTGAATGTCATCTAACTTTTAAATGAGTATACGTTGTATATTACGAGGAGGGGAAACGAGGTACACGATCCCAATGTTCGGTGCGTCAACCCAAACAAGAAAGACCGAAAGACCACAGGAACAACCCGAGAACCTTCAACAAATAGTTACCAAAGAAGTGTCAAAAGATCTTGGAGAAATGTTCCCTACAATCATTACACTTTAAGTGGAGGCGACTAAAAAGTTGATTCATGACCACACTCTCGTTGTTAAAAGTTTAGAAGGAAAAGGAGAGAATGATGGAAGGGCGGAAGGTCATAAAGTTATCGTGGATACCACTACTAGAAAGAATAAAATATAAACGTATAAGGAGTATCTGGTTGCAATCCTACTGTGTTCTCCGGAACTATCGACTTGATAGTAGTTATGACTTGGTTAACACACAAGGAGAATTTGTTCCAAACTAGTAAATATTAAAAGGGTGATAAGGTTGAACACGCGACGAATCTGCTTAAGGGAGAAGCTCATTATTGGTAAGATATTGCTACTAGTACTCTTGGAGAGAATCTGACATATATTCTTGCTTGGGAACAGTTCCGAGTCCAGTTTGAATAGGAATAGTGCTCTTATATTTCCATGAAATAATTAGGGGATGAGTTTATGCATTTAGAGCTAGATCGAAAATGGTGCAACAATACACCTTTGATTTTAACGAGAAGGCGAGGTTTGAACAACATCAGGTGGATATCGAGACGAGAGAAATGGATCATTATATGTGGGGTTTAAAGTCTCATATATGGGAATTTCTCCAAACCACTCACTTTATTAACTTTAGATAGCATATGGATGCGACATAGAAATGAGAAATCGTACTGAAACGGAAAATAAAGGAAAAAGTGAGTGAATTGTCAAAATGAAAAAGGGAAGGTAAGAAAGGAGCAAGTTCAAAGAAGCCTAAATTTCCGGGGACCTCAAACCCGAACTAATACTCAAACAAGTGAGGAAAATGGTGTGAGAAATGTCGTAAGAAACATGCCGAAAACTTTGAATCTTCATCATTCCTGTTTTGTTTGTCATAAATGTGGAAAACCGGGACACATGGCATCGGAATGTCATAAGCGAGATCCGGGTCGTATTTGTTATGTCTATGGAGAGAGCAATCATATATGTTCTGAATGTCCAAAAGTGATAACAGGAATACAAAAAGGTGTGGTGCAAGGCGATCAAGGAGTTCCACGAGATGATAAAAATGGTGAAGGAAATAAAGTTAAGGGTAGAACATTTTAAATGACAACAGAAGAGGCTAAAGAGAAACTGGATGTGGTATCAGGTAGCTTTATTTTAGGCTTGCTCCTGATCCGTGTATTGTTTGATTCAGGTGCAACTTAATCTTTTGTGTCAGTTATGTTTGCTAGTCAACTCACTACCCAACCGGCCATGAATATTGAAAGTACTTTTGGTAGAGTTAATAGACGGAAGATGCATGTTAGTTAAAGAAGAGTATTATGGGTGTCGGCTCAGGATTTACGAGACCCACTTCCTTATAAATCTCAAACCGATCACCACTAGAGAATTTGATGTTATTCTAGGTATGTATTGGCTGTTTAGAAATAATATGTAAAAAAGAAAATCATCGTTATTAAGTCCCCAAATGCCTCTCAAATTATCGTAGGGTTTGAGCAGTGTAGCAAAGAAATCTCTCTGATTTCTATGGAAAAAGTAAAGAACAATCTTAATAAAGGGGGGGGGGGGGGTATTATATGTGGCATACGTAGCTCAGGTTGAAGCAAAAAAGCTATCTATTGGTCATGTAACACCCTATTTTTACTACTTTCATTTAGATTGTAATATACGACGCGTGGCACCAGGCGCCCCACCTAACCCACCTACCCCAGGGCGCGACGAACCTGGTAGGTAGGCACGACGTGCCTGCATTGTATAAATAAGTGTGCTTGGTTTCATTTGTTGCTCACTGAAATTCTCATACCTCTCTCTAGCTTCAAATTTTCTTAGTATTCTCGGGGTTTTGAATAATCTAATTAGCAAAGTACTGCAACATAGGAGAGCCTAACTAATAGGAATGCTCGGTATCGAAGCCCTACCAGTGCAAATCTCGATATTCGCTAGAAACTCTCTACAACTTAGGTTGCACTTACTAGCATGAAGTGTAACTTATATTTATATTCATAGTCATTATTATGAATATGTAGATTAGATTTATTAGTAATTCCAGTTATAATACTGATTGATCTACTTATGGGAGAGGTGTCTAGAATGGTCACATTGGCTTGGTTGTTGGATTTTGGAAAAGCTATATGTTGAAATGGTCTTGTCTCCCAACTGTCCTGCATGGCTGATCCTTGTTTGATAGAACTATCGGTATTCGTTGGGATTAATGATAGGTCTAGCCTACATTACCAGATTGTCCTAAGGACTAATAAGCACTAGTATTATAGGTTAATACCTGTTAGGCGCATACTCGCCAATTGGATTACCCGAATAGCTATTAACCATCTGAGAAATTGTCAAGGTGAATTCTTCTCACTATATTGTATACTCTAGTATGTATCCTTTGCATGTTAGGATATAGTTTCCCTGTAGTATGCAATTAAGAAATTAGACTAGGATAGTTAGTTGCCAGTTATGTGGACTGTTGCTACATGTATGTTGTTATATATATATATATATATATATATATATATATATATATATATATATATATATATATATACTGCAATTAAGAAATTAGACTAGGATAGTTAGTTGCCAGTTATGTGGACTGTTGCTACATGTATGTTGTTATATATATATATATATATATATATATATATATATATATATATATATATATATATATATATATATATATATATATATATTGAGTCGAGGGCAGACCGGCCTTGTGCTGAAAGCCAATAGACTCGGGCGGACTAGCTTTATGCTAAAGGCCAAAGGAAAGTGGACTAGCTACATGCTGAAGGTTAAATAGGGCGGACCAACTATATGCTGAAGGCCAAGGTGCAGACCAACTATAACTGAAGGCCAATATGTGTATGCTATGTATATATGTTTTGGTATGTGGTATCTTGAGGGAATTTACTAAGCCTCGCCTTACAGTTGTTGAATAACTGATTTTCAGTTTGTTCTTCGGATCGAGGAAAATCTCATACTTGACTGTACTCGTATCAAAGGCATTTGTTTTAAGACTTCCGGTAAAAATCTCTTTAAAATAAATGTATGACAGTAGGTTTTGTAATATAATGGGTTGTAAGACTTATATTTTAAGAAATAAAACGAATAATTGGCCTTGAAAAATCGGGACGTTACAAGTTGGTATCAGAGCTCTGGTTTGAGCGAACTGGATGAACACTCGTGTGATTCCAGATTCAAACTAAAGATCTAATTATCTTGAAAAATCTTTTTATAAAAAGAAATGGTATGAGAAGGAAAAGGATGCGATGCTTACAGTCAGGCGAAGCTCGGAAAGGAAAGTGATTCCCAAAATATCCATACTGGTATATCTGCTGATATATGCTCCGTTAGAAATGCATGTTAGTGTAAGGCTAAGAATCATTTTCAGGAATCATCAATTGGAACTGCTTGCTATTTAGGATGCCTTGTAAGCCTTAAGGATTGCTTTTATGTGCTACTTGAAGCCTGTATTGATATCATATAATTACTAAGTGTATGATTTAGAGTTATACATAACTAGGATTTTGTAGCCTTAGAATTCTTAGTTCAGTCTTACTTCCTGTTCCTCGTTTGGTTGTGGGATTAGGTTAGCATTAATTGTTCGACTGACTATCCAATCATGGATTACATACAACTTGCATACACGTGGCGACTATTGGTATTAAGAATGACTTACTACAGTACAAGAACTCGGATAGGAGGAACCCTAGAAGAAAATCTAGGAGAAGTAGTGATCAGGTCTGTGTAACACTAGGTGTTTGAAAAGGCCTACCGATACAAGAGTATGGTGACTTAGGAACCTTGAGACAATTCTTGGATCTAGTATGGATAGGTGTGGAACACCATAAATTCGTATTGATCTAGTCCCATTTATATCTCGAGCATGGTGATAATTAGAGCAAGCTATTTTGGTTCTGGATCGGAAGGATCAAGACCGAGGGAGAGTGACATACACGATTTAGATAAAGACAACGGTAGCAGCAGCTGTAAGATAGATAATTCCAGAATTTTTTTGAACCATGAAGACTGAACTAATCACACTTATTGACAAACAGTATGATGTCGTTGCTAGTACTTCTTCCGTCGCTGCTATTGTTGTTGTTGCTGCTACAACCTCATCTGGAGATAAGGAAATGCCTTATTGAGAGTTCAGTAACACCAAGCCTCAAGAGTTTGATCGTGTTAGAGATCCAATTTCTGCAATGAGATGGATCTCAGATGTAGAAGGATGCTTCTACACTTGTGCTTGCCTAGCTAACCTAAAGTTTAGGTATGCATATAAGACTGGTGGAACTTTGTCACGAAAGATTATTCACTGG
Organism: Lactuca virosa; assembly: GCF_052849685.1. Classification (NCBI taxonomy): domain Eukaryota; kingdom Viridiplantae; phylum Streptophyta; class Magnoliopsida; order Asterales; family Asteraceae; genus Lactuca; species Lactuca virosa. Next base: position 121,357,395 of record NC_136432.1, on the reverse strand, counting down.
CGGAGAAGAACACGGTGAACCGAGAACAAATTGTGGAGAAGTTCAAGGAGGAGTATGTTCCACTGGTAGAAAGTGAGCGAGTAGGTGAAGCATTCTTGTCGCTCAAGCAGACAAATGAAACGGTGATGGAGATCACCAAGATGTTCATAAAGAGAGCCTTGTTTTGAACCGAGTATGCATATGCGGAACAAGTGAAAATGTCTAGGTACTTGAGTATGCTCAAGTGTAACATACACGTTTAGTTATCGTGTTATGTAATTTTAAAAGTGAATAATATTATGAAATATTATATAATCATGAGCATTGAGTTTTAACGGATAGTTTTTACTATAAATGAAGTAAAGCTATGTTTAGAATCGCTCGGAAAATATTGGAAGTCTTATGAGATTCCAATCAAAAGTCAAATATTGGAATTTAACGAAAATATAAAATTTGAAATAAGTAAAATTTTATTATTGAAAGTTGTAAAGAATCTCGTTAGAAACATTTAGGCGAAAACCTCATCGAAATCCGAGTTATAACGAAGAAGTTATGACCAATCGAAGATCCGCGACAAAACCGGCACGACGCCGAATGACGTAAAAAGTGAGTTTTTGATAAACTACTTTTTAGCCTTAGTGATCTAAATGAAAGTCGTAGTATTCGTTAAACCGAGAAGTTCGATAAAAAGAACGCCAAAATCTGACTTCGTATGAGGAAGTTATGATTTTTCTAAGTTTCAGCTTAGCAGTAGACAACTAAAAACTCGAATTTTAGATCGAGTGATTTTTATCCGACACAACCTAAACGAGGATTGAAGGTCTCGTCATTAGTAGTACAACGGTAAAAAGACAAACGAAAACGGACGTCGGATGAAGAAGTTATGAATTTTTAACGGATTTACCAGTCCCGGTCTGTTAAAAATAATAATATTAAAAATAAAGTCAAAATTAGCCGATGAAGTCTAAACGAAAGTTGTAGAATATATTCCCGCCTACGGGTGCATATAAAGAACGTAAAAAACGGAGCCCGTATGCAAAAGTTATGGATTTTAGAAGATTTGGGCTCATTTTCCGAGGAATCTCGCAAGGATAAGGCAGATTTCGGTGAGTCAGCAGCCACGTGTCGCGTTCTTCCCGGGTCCGAGCTCGGTCCAGTAGGCGTCCGACGCGTGTCGCGGTGACTCCTCGCTTCCGAAGCCGTGACACGTCCGAGGAGCGACGCGTGTGCAGCCTCGTCCGAGCCTCGCTCTCCCTGTCGCGTGTCCGACCTTCGCACCATCTGTCCTCCTTACCTCTCGCTTCGGATTCGAACCTCGGCCCTATAAAAGGGAGGCTGCGAGACCTCCCGGGTATTTTTGAGAAAATGCCCCTTTTTCACCCCTAAACTCATATTTCTACTATTTCAACTTCCCCCGAAGCCCCAGGATTTTTCCAACGCCCGAAACACGCCCTGAAGTTCCCAAAGAGCCCGAGAAATTTATCTTTTCGGTTTGAAGCTCAACCTTCACAAAGCCCGGTTTTCAATAAATCTCCCGGTTTTCAACGAAGAAAGCTAATTATAGTAACGAAGTGCTGCCCAAATTACTATTTTAACCGCCAGTTAATTCATGGTGAGTTCAATATATAGGAACAATTGTATGTTATGTGTTATATGTGCTATGTGCTTTCCTGTGTTATTCTAGTTGTATACCTTTGGCTATGTAAAACATTATTTTTATACTAACAGAATACTAACGGAGCTATACCTTTGACTTGAAGTGTATGACATAAGCATCACTTGGGTATTGGTATGTAGCCTCTGGCCATGTAGAGCATGTCTCTGTAAGAGAATGACTTCTATTCTATGGCATTGGCAGATGGTTAGACAGGGCTATAAGCCTGAAATCTACCGAAATGTTTAAATCAGAAAGTGTATGTATTCTATGCCATTTGGGCCGAAGCTTTATTGATCGTATATCTTTATATCAAATCATTGATTCATATGGAAAGTTTGTCACATGATTCACATATGCCTTTGTTGTTTCTTGTTCCTCTTTGCTTCTGCCATATTGAAGTGTATATATATATACATATATATATATATATATACATATATATATATATATATATATATATATATATATATATATATATATATACATATATATATATATATATATATATGGCATAACGTTATATTGTATCTATTGTTGAACTCACTAAGCGTCACCGCTTACCCTCTCAATGTTTAACAAATTGCAGGAGAAAAGCATCCAATATAGTTATATACTGATAGAAGATTTTTGAATAGTTTGAAACTATTGTATTTTGTACTCCCATATGTATAAAACTATAGAATCCTGGGAAGTTATGTAATATATAGCACTTTGAAATAGTCGGTTTGTATCCATTAGTTTGTAATCACTTTATCAATATAAAATATTGTTTTTATGAATATGCATGTAACATGTTTCGGAGTAACAATTGTCAAGTATGAAAGTTTGGGACTTTCAGAAATACAAAAGTTTAGAAAGGGGTTCTTTCAATCATGGTATCAGAGCGGTGGTTTAAGTGAACTAAATTCCACGGATTGGTATTTAGACTTAAACCGTCAGAAGTTCAATATATGAACGGATTCATTAGGAGTATATGGATATAAACCATAGGAAAGACTTAAGTAAAGTATTAGGTAATAATAAATCCTAATATTCTAAAATACTATATTGCTCTAAATTTTCAGAAGAATGGCTGAACAGGAAGGTTGCCATACCCCTGAGGTGGGTGGAGGTCCTCAACCTGGTGAAGTAAATACTCCAGTATCCCCTCGTGAGGAGCGACTCTTAGGTAAACCTACTGGTATAATTCGACTGACTCTTGAAGAGCACAAGAAGAATAATGATAAAGGCAAAGAGAAAGCCACTGGAGAATTTTCAAAAGGAGAGGTGAAGCGTCCCTCGTTCAAAATTTTCAAGAGTAGTGGCGCTACAGAGTTTTCAGGTGTTCTTAATCCTATTGTTGCTCTTACCTGGATCCAGAACACAGAGAAAGTATTTCGTATTTCTCATGTGGATAATGAAGACAAGGCTAATTATGCTTCCGCTATGCTCGTCGAAGAAGCCTTGGTCTGGTGGGAAGCAACATATGAAGCTCTCAACGAGTATGACCAGGAGAATTTATATTGGGAGATGTTCAAAACTCGTTTGCTAGAGAAGTATTGTCCTCTAGACATGAGGAGGCGATTGGAGAAAGAGTTTCTGGAGCTTAAGCAAGAAGGAATGACCGTGAATGAGTATGAAACTCAATTCAATCAAAGAGCACGGTTTGCCGCAAAGTATATCCCAACTGAAGACGATAAAATTCAGTTATTCTTGGATGGACTGCGGTATGAGATCCAAAATTTTCGTAGCTAATCGGGATGTTCTGTCCTTTGGCAAAGCTGTTGAGTATGCTCGAAAGCGTGAGCATGACTTAGAAATATGTGGTGCCACTTTTTCTGTTCCAAAGCATCCACGTATCGATCAAACTGTTCCTGTTTCCTCTATTCCACCAGCTCGATCTATTCAATCTGATTCTAATACAAGAGAGCAATCTCAGAGCGTCATTCGTGGTCGCAGTAGATTACAATCTTTTTCTCTTCAGTCGCCATCGTGTATAAAATGTGGAAAGAATCACCAGGGCCAATGCAGAACAGAAAAAGAGGTGACCTGTTATGGATGTGGAGGAATGGGTCACATAAAGCCTGTTTGTCCAATGAAGAGTGTTACATGCTTTGCTTGTGGTGTTACCGGCCACAGGAAGCATTTCTGTCCTACTCTTAATAGTCAAATGGCGGGAAGTCAAGCTTCCGTTCAACAACCAAGGAATACTCCAAAGGAGGAGGTGCCAATAGCTAAAGGCCATGCGTTCAAGATTGCCATAGAAGAGGCACGCGAGGACCCGAATGTTGTGACGGGTACATTTCTTGTCAAATTTTAGACCTGCCCACATCTTATTTGATTCTGGTGCCTCAAATTCTTTTGTGTCTCATGAATTTGCACATTCTTTTCAAATTGCTTGCTATGCACTCGTGCAACCATTTCACGTAGATACCATATGAAGTGTATCATTACTTGCTGGTAAAGTCCATAGAGATTTTGTCATGGAAACTGAAGGTTATAGTTTTCTTGTTAACCTGATTCCCATATTCTTGCCCAACTTTGATAATATTCTCGGCATGGAATGGTTGTTAAAGAACACACTCAGGCATGAAAAGTTTCTTTGTGAAAACTTATGAATGGTGACTTGGGAACTGCGAGACAATACTTGGGACGAGTATGAGTAGGTGTGAATAGTAGTAGAGGCCTATACTACTAGAAGCACAAGACTCACACTTGGATCAGGGAAAGTCACAAGGTTACCAAGAAACCAGTAATCGATTCCGTTTTTGTTCGAGTATGTCATTACCTTCGTTTCGGTGATGACTAAGAAGATGATTTTCGTTCAGACCTTAATGGTCGTAAAGAATCGAGTCCGACTAAAATAGATCTGCAAAGTGAGGTGATTGGTTCAGAGAACCATGTCTCGTGTAGTGACGAAATTTTAGTCAAAGAATTGAAGAATGAGATGGTCAGACGGAGAGAACAATTCAAACGATAGAAGATATGCTTTGTGCATATGTCTTGGAGTTGGTGCACGTCAAGTGGAAACACCATCGAGGCCCAAATTATAATTAGGAAAAAATAAGAATGAGATAAGAGCGAAATATTCCCAGTCATTTTTATCGTTATGATTTCGGGGACGAAATCCTCAAAAGGAGGAGGTATTTGTAATATACACGTTCAGTTATCGTGTTATGTAATTTTAAAAGTGAATAATATTATGAAATATTATATAATCATGAGCATTGAGTTCTAACGGATAGTTTTTACTATAAATGAAATAAAACTATGTTTAGAATCGCTCGGAAAATATTGGAAGTCTTATGAGATTCCAATCAAAAGTCAAATATTGAAATTTAATGAAAATATAAAATTTTAAATAAGTAAAATTTTATTATTGAAAGTTGTAAAGAATCTTGTTAGAAACATTTAGGCGAAAACCTCATCGAAATCCGAGTTATAACGAAGAAGTTATGACCAATCGAAGATCCGCGACAAAACCGGCACGGCGCCGAATGACGTAAAAAGTGAGTTTTTGATAAGCTACTTTTTAGCCTTAGTGATCTAAATGAAAGTCGTAGTATTCGTTAAACCGAGAAGTTCGATAAAAAGAACGCCAAAATCTGACTTCGTATGAGGAAGTTATGATTTTTCTAAGTTTCAGCTTAACAGTAGACAGCTAAAAACTCGAATTTTAGATCGAGTGATTTTTAGCCGACACAACCTAAACGAGGATTAAAGGTCTCGTCATTAGTAGTACAACGGTAAAAAGACAGACGAAAACGGACGTCGGATGAAGAAGTTATGAATTTTTAACGGATTTACCAGTCTCGGTCTGTTAAAAATAATAATATTAAAAATAAAGTCAAAATTAGCCGATGAAGTCTAAACGAAAGTTGTAGAATATATTCCTGCCTACGCATGCATATAAAAAACGTCAAAAACGGAGCCCGTATGCGAAAGTTATGGATTTTAGAAGATTTGGGCTCATTTTCCGAGGAATCTCGCAAGGATAATGCCGATTTCGGTGAGTCAGCAACCACGTGTCGCGTTCTTCCCGGGTCCGAGCTCGGTCCAGTAGGCGTCCGACGCGTATCGCGGTGACTCCTTGCTTTCGAAGCCGTGGCGCGTCCGAGGAGCGACGCGTGTGCAGCCTCGTCCGAGCCTCGCTCTCCCTGCCGCGTGTCCGAGCTTCGCACCATCTGTCCTCCTTACCTCTCGCTTCGGATCCGAACCTCGACCCTATAAAAGGGAGGCTGCGAGACCTCCCGGGTATTTTTGAGAAAATGCCTCTTTTTCACCCCTAAACTCATATTTCTACTATTTCAACTTCTCCCGAAGCCCCGGGATTATTTCCAATGCCCGAAACACGCCCCGAAGTTCCCAAAGAGCCCGAGAAATTTATCTTTTCGGTTTGAAGCTCAACCTTCGCAAAGCCCGGTTTTCAATAAATCTCCCGGTTTTCAACGAAGAAAGTTAATTATAGTAACGAAGTGCTGCCCAAATTACTATTTTAACCACCGGTTAATTCACGGTGAGTGCAATATATAGGAACAATTGTATGTTATGTGTTATATGTGCTATGTGCTTTCCTGTGTTATTTTGGTTTTATACCTTTGGCTATGTAAAACATTATTTTTATACTAACGGAATACTAACGGAGCTATACCTTTGACTTGAAGTGTATGACATAAGCATCACTTGGGTATTGGTATGTAGCCTCTGACCATGTAGAGCATGTCTCTGTAAGAGAATGACTTCTATTCTATGGCATTGGCAGATGGTTAGACAGGGCTATAAGCCTGAAATCTACCGAAATGTTTAAATCAGAAAGTGTATGTCTTCTGTGCCATTTGGGCCGAAGCTTTATTGATCGTACATCTTTGTATCAAATCATTGATTGATATGGAAAGTTTGTCACATGATTCACATATGCCTTTGTTGTTCCTTGTTCCTCTTTGCTTCTGCCATATTGAAGTGTATATATATATATATATATATATATATATATATATATATATATATATATATATATGGCATAACGTTATATTGTATCTATTGTTGAACTCACTAAGCGTCACCGCTTACCCTCTCAATGTTTAACAAATTGCAGGAGATAACCATCCAGTATAGTTATATACTGATAGAAGATTTTTGAATAGTTTGAAACTATTGTATTTTGTACTCCCATATGTATAAAACTATAGAATCATGGGAAGTTATGTAATATATAACACTTTGAAATAGTCGGTTTGTATCCAGTAGTTTGTAATGACTTTATCAATATAAAATATTGTTTTTATGAATATGCATGTAGCATGTTTCGGAGTAACAATTGTCAAGTATGAAAGTTTGGGACTTTCAGAAATACGAAAGTTTAGAAAGGGGTTCTTTCATCAAGCCTGATATCAAGGAGTTTGTATCGAACAACCGATACAAGACTTTAATAGAGATGCAAGAGCATGCTAGGAGGAGAGAAATAGAGTTAGAAACCCATACAAGGGAGAAGAGTCAGGCTCTGGCTCCATCACAATCCACAACCAAGAAGTTCAAATATACTGGTTTAAGGTTTGGATGCCTAAAGGGACACACTTGCAATAAGTGCAGGAAGTTTCACGACGATCCTTGCAGAATGGGACCAGGGTGTCATAAGTGTGGCAAAGAAGGGCATTATGCCATGGACTGCAAACAAAACATGCATGTCTATTTTAATTTCATCAAGATAGGTCATTTCAAGGAAGAATGTCCTCTCCTGAAGTAGACAGGTGCAATGCAATCTCCAACAGCTGCAACTCTGAGGATAACTAATGGACGCCAGGGCATACCTGAAGCCCCAAGGGCTAAAGGGCGAGCCTTTCATCTCACGAAGAAAGAATCTAAGGAGGCACCCAACGTAGTAGTCGTTACGTTTCTACTAAACTCCATGCATGCTTTAGTATTATTCGATTCAAAAGCAAGTCATTCTTTCGTATCACTTAAGTTTAGCAAAGGATTTAATAATACCATAGGAGATTTAGATCATCCTCTAAGAGTAGAAACAATATCTTGTTCATTCACAACAAAATATTTTCTTTTTGCGTCAGTAAAAAAACATGCTTTTTGGGGGAGAGATACTATTTCAGCAATCGAGTCACAGGTATCTAACATATTCATACCTAAGGCTTTTCCACAAAGTGATAACAAAACGGATCAGTGCAATGGGATGTGTCTATTTATCTATCTCTTGACTCGAAATGGGAGTAGGTTTGAAAGAACTACGAGATCACCCCTTTCATTCTGAGGTGACAGAGGGATCATACCATTCGAGCCTTTTTTTCATGCTTTTCCCCAAGGTCTGGAGAAAGCAGAAATTAATAGGATTTCCCTAATCCTCCCTTACCAAAAGGAAGAGCATGAGATTATTTTCCCTTTCCGCAGGGACCATGAGACAGGGTTAGCTACCTAGCCAACCTTCATAATTAAATACCATTACTGTATAGGTAGAGATCGTTGTGAAAGACTAGATAATTCATGGGTAGAGCTGAAGAATGTGAACTATAAAAGTTAGCAATAACATTGATTAAATGAAGTAAAGGCTCTATTGTAGATGACGATCGTACCGTTAAAGCATCAAAGGTTTACCGTAGTTATACCTTAACAATATATAACGATAATTTCCAAATAGATCTTATCCACTTCCCTATGTGAGAAATGAACGTAATAGTAGGAATGGAGTGGCTGAACAAGTTCGAGGCCCTAATCAATTGTAGGTGGAAAGTGGTAAGGGTTCAGACCCCAAATGGGGGAGAACTAACAATCCAGGGCGAAGGGTCAAAGAGTGGTTTAACGTTTTGTTCGCCTCAAGAGCCAAGAAATGCCTACAACATGGCTATGATGTATTCTTGGTATATGTGGTCGACACTCGGGAGGAGAAGAAGGAAACCATTTCAGAAGTACCAGTAGTTTGTAAATTCCCTGATGTGTTTCCCGAGGATTTACCTGGTGTGACACCAGAGTGTCAAGTAGAATTTAGGACCGACTTAGTTCCTGGTGCGACACCTATAGCCAAGGCACGTTATCGTCTTGCACCGCCAGAAATGCAAGAGTTGTCTAATAAGCTTCAATATTTGATGGACAAGGGGTTCATTCGATCAAGTAGTTTGCCTTGGGGAGCACCGATTTTGTTTTTTAAGAAGAAGGATTGATCGAACAGAATATGCATTGACTATAGAGAACTTAACAAACTCATGGTGAAGAATAGTTATCCATTACCAAGGATTGACGACCTATTTGATCAATTCCAAGGAGTGTCGTGGTTTTCCAAGATCGTTCTACGATTATGATACCACCAGATATGAGTAAGAGAGGAAGATAAACCGAATACAACTTTCAGAACTTGGTACAACAATTATGAGTTTCTAGTGATGCCTTTCGGGTTCACTAATGCACCCGCCACATTCATGGATTTAATGAACCGGGTGTGTAGGCCTATGCTTGATCGATCGGTAATCGTGTTCATCGATGTTATCTTAGTCTTTTTGAATACTTAAAAGCAGCACGAGGAGCACCTAAGAGAAGTACTCAAGGTTCTAAGAAGGTAGAAGATGTATGGAAAATTATCTAAGTTCCAGTTCTGGTTATGAGTGGTCCAATTCCTTGGGCACCTTGTCAACCAGGTTGGTATTTTAGTACACCCAACCAAGATTTAGGCATTAATGCAATGGATGGTCCTGACTACTCCATAGATACAAAGTTTATTAGGATTGGCAGGATATTTCATAAGATTTATGCAATATTTTTCCAATATTGCGGTATCAATGACCCGTTTAACGAAGAAGAGATTTACTTTTCGTTGGGGTCCCAAGCTGCAATTGGTGTTTGAAACATTGAGGCAAAAGTTATGTGAAGCTCCAGTATTAACAATGCCATGGTAGTTTAATTTGATGCATGAATCATGGGTTTCGAAGCCATCCTCATGCGAGGAGTTCGAGAAATCACATATACCTCAAGACAGTTGAAGCCCCACGAGGTTAATTATCCGACCCACAATTTGGAGTTGGAAGCACTGGTCTTTGCTCTCAAAATTAGGAGGCATTAATTGTATGGAGTGCGGTGCTCCATCTACATAGACCATAAAATCCTGAGATACATAATAAATCATCCAAACCTAAACATGAGGCAACGTCGATGGTTGGATGTAGTAAAGGACTACGATTGCAAAATCCTTTGCCACCCAGGTAAAGCCAACGTAGTAGATGATGCAATAATTCGGAAGACGAGTAATACGCCGATGAAAGGCGTATGTTTAAGGATGACAGTAATCACCCCAATGCTAGAAATGACCAAGAAAGATCAAAGTGAAGTGGTCAAGGAAGAGAACAGGAAAAGCGAGAGAATTGTAGGGAAAATCTTAGCTTTTGACGTAGATAGTCATGGGTTATTAACCATGCATGGCAGATTTTGGGTTACATACTCAGGAGGAACTAGACAAATATTGATGGATGAAGCGTACAAGTCCAAGCTCCCAATTAATCCGGGAGAAACAAAAATGTACAGGGACCTCATACACAGTTACTAGTGGCCTTGTATGAAGAGAGATGTAGCATGGTACGTCGATAGGTGTTTTACTTGTCGGAAGGTCAAGGCCGAAACACCAGATGCCCATGAAAAATTACAACATATGGATATCCCAATATGGAAGTGGGAACAAATAATGATGAAATTCATCACCAAATTACCAAAGACTCTTCGTGGTTTAGAGACTATATGGGTGATAATGGGTAGATTAACCAAGAATACCCACTTCATGCCTATTCATGAAAGCTCCTCGGCGGAGAAACTTGCAGAAGTGTACGATAAAGAGGTAGTATCTCGACACGGAGTACCGGTCTCGATAATATCTTATTGAGACATCCGTTTCACTTCTTGGTTTTAGAGAAAGTTCTGTGATGAGCTAGGCATGCAATTGCATATCAGCACAACCTATCACCCTCAAACCGATGGCCAGAGTGAAAGGAAAATACAAACCCTTGAAGACATGCTACGAGCATGCATGCTAGATTTCGGTAGGAGTTGGGATACACACCTACCGTTACCATAGTTCTCGTATAACAACAACTACCATTCCAGTATTGGTAGACCTACCTTCTAGATGCTTTATGGAAGAAAGTATTGGACGCCCATATGTTGTGGAGAAGTTATCCATCAAGTTATGGGAAGTAATGACATTGTGATCAGGACTACTGAACTTATTCAACAGGTAAGAGAAAGACTGCAAACTGCTTAGAGTCAACATAAGGGCTATGTAGATTGATGAAGGTCCGATCTTGAGATCCTAGTCATAGATCTCGTACTTCTCAAGGTTTCCCTATGGAAGGGTGTCATTCAATTCCAGAATAGGGGAAAGTTAGGCCCTAGGTAGATCAGACCCTTTCGAGTTATTACTCGAGTGGGCAGTGTTGCGTACCATCTAGATCTGCCAGAAGAGCTCAATCAGATTCACAATACATTTCATGTATCCCAATTGAGGAAGTGCATTACGGATGAATCTGCAATTGTAACTTTGGAGGGTATTCACGTAGATGAACATTTGAGCTACGTAGAAAAACTAGTAGAAATTTTAGATAAGAAGACAACGACCTTACGTAATAAGTTGACCAGTCTAGTGAAAGTCCAATGGCAACACCAAAAAGGATCAGAATCGACTTGGGAACAAGAAGAAGATATGATAAGCAACTACCTAGAGTTATATACTTAGATTTCGGGGACAAAATCCATGTAAGTGGAGGAGAGTTGTAACACCCCATTTTTACTACTTCCATAAATTGTAATATTAAGCAATTATTATGAAATATGAAGTAGAAATAATTACTTTTGAGCCAAAATAATCATCATAAATATTTAGAAAACGTCAGTACAATTTCCGTAGATATATAGAACGCGTAAATCTGACTTCGTATGAAGATGTTATGCTTCTTTGAAGTTTCTCGATTAAACCGACATAGCTCAGCGTATCGTAGAAAATGAATTTTAGAAAGATTACTTATTAGCCCTAGAGATCTAAACAAAATTCATAGTAGTCGTAAAACCAAGAGCTTACATATACAGAAAGGCCAAAATTGAGTTCGTATGAGGAAGTTATGATTTTTCCAAGTTTCAGCGCAATAGTGTGCGACATGGAAACTAAAAATAAAATCGGTCGATTATTAGGAAAAAACAATCTGAACGAGAGTTGAAGATATCATCGATATGAATATGTCGATATAAAGACATTCAAGAACGGAATCCGTATGAAGAAGTTATGAATTTTACACGTTCGTTAGCAGTATAATCTTCATAGACTGTTAAATTTAAGAACGGACAAGACTTAGGCCATGGAGTCTAAATGAAAGTTTTAGTATTTGTCGATAGCTACATGATATGAAGAATGTCAAAAACGAAGCTCATATGAGAAAGATACAACTTTTAGAAGATCTAGGATTTTATACGGAATAAGAGGACTAGGATGCGACACGTGGCAAGAGGCGGCCCACCTAACCCACCTACCCCAGGGCACGACGTGCCTGGTAGATAGGCGCGTCGTGCTTGACTGCTATAAATAGGCGTGCTTAGTTTCATTTGTTTCTCACTCAAATTATGATACCTCTCTCTAGCTTCGAATTTTCTTAGTATTCTTGGGGTTTTGAAGAATCTGATTAGCAAAGTACTGCGACATAGGAGAGCCCAACTAATAAGAGTGCTCGGTATTGAAGCCCTTCTAGTGAAAATCTCGATTTTCGCTAGAAACTCTCTAGAAGTTAGGTTGCACTTACTATCCTTTAAGTGTAACTTATGTTTATATTCATAGTCGTTAATATGAATGTAAATAAGATTTATCAGTAATTCTTGTTACAATACTGATTGATCTAATTACGGGAGAGGTGTCTAGAATAGTCACGTCCTTGGTTGTTGGATTTCAAAAAAGCTATATGATGAAATAGTCCTGCCTTCCAACTATCATGCCTGGATGATCTTTATTTGATAGAACTATCGATATTCATTTGGATTAGTCATAGGTCTAGCCTACATTACCAAATTTTCCCAGAGACTAATAAACTCTAGTATTATATGTTAATACCTGTTACGAGCGTACTCCCCAATTGGATTACCCGGATAGCTGTTAACCATCTGAGAAACTGTCAAGGTGAGTTCTTCTCACTATATTATATAATCAAGTATGTATCCTTTGCATGTTAGGATATAGTTTCCCTATAGTATGCAATTATACAATTAGACTAGGATAGTTAGTTTCCTGTTATGTGGACTGCTGCTATATGTATCTTGTTATATATATTGAGTTGAGGGCAGGCCGGCCTCGTGCTGAAGGCCAATAGACTCAGGTGACTAGCTTTATGCTAAAGGCCAAAGGAAAGCGGACCAACAACATGCTAAAGGTTAAATATGGTAGACCAACTATATGATGAAGGCCAAGGTGCAGACCAACTATAAGCTGAAGGCCAATATGTGTATGCATTGTAGATATGTTGTGGTATGTCGTATCTTGAGGGAATTCACTAAGGCTCAACTTACAGTTGTTGAATAACTTATTTTCAGGTTGTTCTTCGGATCGAGGAAAAGCTCACGCATGACTTTACTTGCATTAAATGCATTTGTTTTAAGACTTCCGCTAAAACTCTTTTTAATATAAATGTATGACAGTAGGTTTTGTAATATAATGGGTTGTAAGATTTATATTTTAAGAACTAAAACAAAATATTTGCCTTGAAAAATTGGGACGTTACATGTCATGTGGAAAATCTAAGGAATTTTGTAGATGTTTTCCCATATGAAATGTCAGAGTTGCCACCAATTATCAAATAGAGTTTACTATAGATTTGGTACTCGGTGTTGAACCTATTTGTCATACTGCATACCACTTTGCACCTTAAAAAATGAAGGAATTGATGGTGTAATTGCAAGAATTATTGTATCGTGGTTTTATTCGACCCAATACATCCTCGTTGGGCGCTCCTATTCTTTTTCTTGTAACGTCCGAAAAATTTATAGTAAAATTTTCATTTTTAAAGCATTAACCCATACAACAATTTGTTCTCAAAACCATTCAAGGTGAAATATAGTATTTAAACATCAGAGTAAAAATCACAAATAGTCAATGCAAAATAAACTCTGGGGGATGTTGTGCAGTCACGCTAGACCCTTCCCTTTGGAATCGAAAGTACCTGAAACCATAAACATGAAACCGTAAGCACAAAGCTTAGTGAGTTCCCCAAAATACCACATAACATACATACAATTGCCATGGGCTACCCCCATGGTCTTTTCCCCGTAATTCGGTGGGCTACCCCAAAGGTCTTACAACCAAGTGTCAAAGGCTACCCTCATGGTCTTTCATGCAATTGCCATGGGCTAACCCGATGGTCTTGCATACAAATGCCACGGGATACCCCTATGGTCTTCATGCAAGTATCACAAAGAAAACTAGCATACTACACAATCTAGTGGGCCGACATTGGTGCCTTCGACCCATAAGTACAATGAGAAGAGTCACCTTACTCACAAATCAGCTAACCCACAACTCAAGGCCCCGTTACCGCTGCTGCAACACTCCTGTCACAACATACAATGTCCAACCTTAGTCTACACACTAAAACCAACCATCTTGACCAAAAGTCAACCCAGGTCAAAAGACAATGGTCAAAATCAACAGCCCACAATGCCAATTATCAAGCCTCACGTCGTGACCAGCCCTTGGTCACGTCGTGAGTCTCCACTCGATCTGATTCCAACTCGTCTCGACCCAACTCAGCCAAATCAGTCATGAAAAATCCTTTGAGCTGACCTCACGAAGTGAACATCCTTCTGTCACGTCGTAAGCCCCAAAAGGCTCAACAGAAAACGGGTTCTTTCAGTCTCACGTCGTAACTAGACTCTGAAGCCAAAATCCAAGGATTTAAGTCCTTAATCCATTAAGCCTTTTACTCTAACTTTTCTATAAGCTAAAGGGGACTCCATAGGTCCATAAAAATGATTGCTTGATGGACATGCATGCCTCATGCATGTCCTTTGTCCATTCTAGGTTAAGCATGAAGAGATTGCACCAAAACTCATACGCATGAACCTAATCCTCAACCAACTCCTAGATCTGAACATTATCATACTCAAGGGACCCTTAAAAAGCATAAAGTTGCCAACTTTATGTGTTCCTTCCATTCAAACTTGCTTAAACATGAAAAACATGGGAAAATAACTTAGATCTAACCAGTTTAAGCAATAAAGTTTGAGTCTTTGCCACTTACAAAGGTCCATAAACAAAATGAGATGATGATGATGATGTTTCCTTGCAAGATCCACCATTAGAACACCTTATTCTCATTCATCTTCTCTTCTTCTTCAAGTAAAGAAATGTTCCAAAAGGCCAAGAATCAACCAAGGAATTAGGGCTAGGTTTTTTTTTAGATAAAAGGGTATTAGATAAACAATTAGTAGACAAATTCATGCAATCAATATGATCAATTATCACACATAATCTGATCTATAAGCAATATGAACTAAAACTAAACGTGCTAGGGTTTATATATATCAAACACATGTAAAATAAAATATCATCATCCGAATATCAAAATCAACACATATGGATCAAGTTCATCTTCAACAAACAGAAGTAGAAGGTATTTAGGCTCTCATTGTAGCCGAAAAACACAATAGATCCATTTAAATTAAACTAGACATGAGTATGATAAGCAAACCAACTAAATCAATGTGAAAATCTTCTAAATATTCTTCAATCCTTGAGCTCCATTTGCTTTTCGATCTTTTTCTGGGTTTCTAAGGGGTTTTGGTTGCAATTATCCTCAGAAAACCAATTGCATCCCTCTGGATTCGACCTAATGTTTGGGATTTTATAATTGTAAAAATCTGATCACCATGTTGTGGTTGACCGCCACCACGACGTGGTCCTCGTGTTTATCCCGTAATCGCCAAGCCATCTGATTGGTTGCGAACTTTCCATTCGCCACATCGTGTTGGAGATCACCACGATGTGGTCTTTAGTCTTCTTTTCTTCTTCTCTTGTTTTAGCTCTCGTTTCTTGCTTCCAACTCCTCGTATGCTTCCTTTTCATCCCAAGCAAGTCTTCTCTGCTAGAAAACATATTTTAAACATAATAAGTACATTTTGTCCCAAATTAAGCATAATTGTAGCTAAAAATATTATAAATATGCATGAATTATATAGTTAAATATGCACATATCAGTAGTCGTTGAGACACTAGAACTTTTTCTAACACTTATGTGTATTAACAAATATAAGAAAGAATAAAGTGATGATAGAGTTATTAATTACCATAACCACCAAGGCCTTAACCATTATTCAAGATGCTACAATGCCAAAGCCAAGAGAATTAATGATGTAACCTATTACATACAAAAGACAAAAATGGTAGAAGAGATAAATATAAAAGAAAAGGATATAACAATCATGTAATGTCCCAAAATAAGACCCAAAAATTTCATTTTTAATTTAATGAAACGGTAATCAAAAGCATTGTCATACAAGCAAGATAGACCAAAGTATATTACTACATCACAAAATATCAGAGTAAGTCACAAAATGTAATGTCCCGACATCGAGTCCCACCCAGCCTCGGGCCCCGCCTGACATCGAGCCCCGCTCGGTTTACAAATCTGTCAATCACCAGGCCCCGCCTGATACCGGTCCTCGCCTGACATCGGGCCCCACCCAATAGACATATAAGCATATGAACATATAATCATACTAACACATGCGATAATCACAAAGATAATAACATAAAATACAGTCATCGGGCCTCGCCCGACATCGAGCCCCGCTCGATATACATACCAATACATACACATGCAAGATTCATGCAGACATATAACATCCTAACATAATAAACCATGGGCCAACATTGGTGCATTCGACCTGCTAAACACAGTGAGGAAACTCACCTCAGACTACTGAATGTCACAGATAAATCTCTGGCTGTTGGTCCGAAAATCTCCGCACTATCATCATAAAATAACATCCAATTAATAATTGGATCCCGACTCACACTAAGAGTCTAAACTAGGGTAAACGACCATTCTACCCTTTACCTAACTTTGCCCAAGGCCAAAGCCCAAACCAACTATGCAAATGGCCTAATTCCAAAAATGGTCACCCAAAGCCCAAATATGGCCCAATCTTCCAAATTGGGCCCAAAACCCTTCGTGGGCCTTCAACCAAAAGAATCCAACATAATGACATCAGCCCAAAATAGAAATCTGATGGCCCAACAAGGCCCTAATCTCCTAACATCCAAATATGGACCGAAAACCGAGAAGCCCAAAATCCGAAGCCCACCTGCTGAGTACGTGGGGTGCACTCAGCTCGTACGCTTAGCGTACTCCCTCTGGGGCTAGTACGCATAGCGTACTAGCTTGGTACGCCTAGCATACTCCCCAGTTGAACACCCCTCTAGGGCTAGTACGAACAACGTACCAGCTTGGTACTCCTAGCATACTCCCTTATCCGGGATAATCCCATACAATCGGCACATCATCCACGGTCGTCTTACCCTTATCATAGGTATCCATATCATAGACGACGAATCTTGAACAATAATATTGGATATATCGTTTGGCCCTAGCTGCTGAACACAAGATCGGCCCACGCTGAGCTCTCTCTTCCTGAACCACTAACTCCCCCTACTTGGGGTTAGAATCCGAACTAATTGTTGCTCATAATCGATCATCGCCCCATTGGGGCTCAACCAATCCATACCCACAATAACCTTGTTCCCACGCAAAGGAATGGGAACCAAATCTATCGGATACTGCTTGCTAAACATCTGGAGAATACAACCCCGATGAACCCTCGCTACCCGGACAGATCGATCATCTGCAATCTCGACATCTAGAGGACAATCCAACTCCCCCGGAGCTCCAACAAACCTCTTTCTAAGCGCAAGTGATACAAAGGATCGGGTAGCCCCCGAATCAAATAATACTAAAGAAAAAATACCGTTTACAAAGAACGATCCTAAATTAAAACACATAAATATAAGCAATCAATTCAATATAAATAAAGAGATAAGGAGAAGATACATACCCGTCACCACATCAGGTATCGCGCGAGACTCCTTGACCGTCAACAAAAAATCCCCGCTCTGCACCACAGGTGCATCCGCCTTGCCCTGGCGGCCGTCAGTGATCCCAAGAGTCCCAAGAGAGGGTGCTAACACCGGGCCTGCTGCAACATAAATCGGGCATTGGGCCTTCTTGTGTCCCCTCTGGTTTCAATGAAAGCAAATCAAATCAGATACTAGGGTGGTGGTGGTAGCAGTACAATCCTTGCTAAAATGACCTGTTCGGCCGCACTTGAAGCGACCCGAACCACCCACCCTAAACGGTCCCTCGTGCATCTTGCCACACTTCCCACAACAGCTCCAAACCTGCTGGCCTCTCGATATCGAATCCTGAACCTTGGGCCTCTTTCCCGATCCCCTTGAAACCTGAGCCTGATCCAGCTTCCTCTTCCTCTCCATCTCAATATCAATCTCTCTCTCGGGCTCTCGCTATCACATCCTTCAGTGTCTTGCAACTGAATCGGATCACAAACTGTCAGATATCACTCCTCAACATCTCATGGTACCTCGCCTTCTTCATCTCCTCGTCCACCACATACTGCGGAACCAAAAGCGCCCTTCCACGAAACATCGCCGTGATCTCAGCCACCGTCTTAGTAGTCTAGCAAAGATCCTGAAACTCTCGCGCCAACTGCTGCACATCAATCAATGGTGCAAACTCAACCCTGAACCTGGTCACAAAATCATCCCATGACATGCACTCAATCGCCTCGCCTCCCAAGGCATGTCCTGTTGGATTAGGTGTCTAAGCCCATAACTATAATTGGTATGTACTTGAATTGATAGCAGCACGGTCCTTTTGGGTTGCCCTCAAACCTAGCAACAGGACAAGGAAATTATGAAAGGAGAGATATTGATTTATTATAAGATTAATAAATTAATACAAATGATTTATTAATATGTTAAAAGATTAATATATTAATTAGAAATCATAAGGTTTAATTAATAGTTAGCCATAAATTAATTAGAATTAATTTTGGGGTTAATTGTATTAGTTATAAAGTGCAGGGACTAGTTTGCAATTATCAAATAGTTGAGTGGAAGGCTCCGGAACCTCCTTGGAAGGAGGTAGACGAAATCTATAGGGGAAACCCTAATGATTTCGTCCAAGGGGCTTGGATAAGGCCTTTGGATTAGCTTAGGCCCCAAGCAAAGGGGTATTAGCGTTTTCCCTAAACCCTAGATCCCTCAGCTATATAAGGAGCCTCCCAGCTCCTAAATTCGGCCACTCCTTCCCTTGTGAAACCCTAGGGCCGAATTTTGCATACCCTACTCTCTCTCCTTCAAGTTTCCTTCTTGCTAGCTTTTGGGTGTGACTCCATTAGAGGCATTACATTTGTGGTGCTAGGCTTCCAAGAAGATCAAGTTCAAGAGCATTAACAATTGTTTGCTATAACAATTGAAAGGTATGTAACTCCTAAACCCTAGTTAGTTATTTTCGAAAATAGCTTCTCTCCTCTAGGGTTCCTGTTTTGCAATTCAAAGTTATATGTTCAATAGTTAAAACATAGGTCCAAAGTAGGTTGCATGTGAACTTAGGAATTGTTTTCTAGTTTATTTGTTTCACCTAAAACCCATCAGTGGTATCAGAGACATTGTTTGTTTTAAATTGAATTTCTATAATAGTTGAATTGCAAATTAGGGTTTATAGCCATTAAACCCTAAAGGCCAAGATTTTCGATTTGTAGGGTTTTGGTTCATAGGGTTTTCGAAAAACCCTAGCCTCCATGAACCCTAATCGAAATTAGGGTTAGGGTTTTGGAAACCCTAGCCTCCTCCCTTGATTTTCGAAATATGCATGGTAATTTAGGGTTTCTTGTTTTGGGATAATTGTTGCCTTATTGGATAATTGAGAAAAATAAGGAAATTATCCTATCCCCATATTTTCGAAATCTAGAAGGGATATGGATTAGGATTAAATTAATTGTTTAATTTAATTAGATAATCCTTACAAGATTTAATAAATTAATTAAAAGTTAATTAATAGATAAATATTAAATCTAGTTATTTAGTTTATTTAAAATTTAAAATTAATGGCTTAATTTTCGAAATTTATATATAAACCTCAAAGTTTTAAAAAGTTTAAAACACACCTTATATATATATATATATATATATATATATATATATATATATATATATATATATATATATATATATATATTATAATTAAAAGTTAAATATTATATATGTATAAGAATATGGTTGATAGCTTCATTTTATTTACTTCTTTTTATAGTTTATTTTAGCATATTTCATTCACAATTTAGATAATTTTCATGCATATTTTCCTTTTTGTTATTTTTATGACCATTTCGGGTTCTTTCGAGTTTTGTGAGCTTAATTACAGATTTTAAGGAGACTAGCGGAGCGGGATCTTTTGGAAAGCAATTGGACTTGGAGGACAACGAGGATTTTAGGCTTGATGGCTATAGAGGTGATGCATGGAGTGGGATTGTCAATTATTTGAAGGGTTGGAAGAATTAAACTTTAAATTTGAAAGCCACGGGAGAATTCTTGAGTGTGCAAGATCGATGTTTAGGAATTTGCGGAAGTTTTGAGTGATGTGGAGAGACAAATTGGGCTCAAATTGAAGAAATATTGAAGAGAAATGGGCTAGAAGCAGATTGGATTCGAACTGGGCCAATGGATTAGCTGTGGGGGCCCAAGACTTGAAGAAGCCCAAAAATTTCCGTCGAAGTCACGCGGCCCGCATAAGATTCCCCGCGGCCCGCGTGGATTCCTGACAAGGGCAATTTCGGGATTTTACTTAGAGCTCTATATTGGGAAGGTTGGTGTGCCTCTTTAGGATCATCTTGGAGGTCCGATTTTGATACTTTCTCTCTGGAGTTTGGAGCATTTTTTGAAGGCTAAGAACCCTCAAGAACTTCACCATCTCATCTCTTAATTCTTGCTAAATGTTTGGTACAATCTTAACTAACTTTGTTTCCTTGAGTTTAGTCATGCTTGGCTAAACTAATCTTGGTTGACTTTTGTTGAATCCTTTGAACTTTTGTTGAATATTGAAGAATCCATGAATTTGTGTTTGAATCTTTATGAAAATGTTTTGTGTTTTAACATCTTATCATTACTTGTATGTTTTTATTCATGAGTTTAAATGTGTTTGTGGTGATTAGTTGGCTAATTTCTTGATTAAGTAAAGGATCTTCAAATTAGCAAGCAACAAGTGATTCTTGTGTTAGTTTTACTTCACACAATCATAAAAACATTTCCTCCAACATGGTGGTGAAAGCATTTGACCCCTCTTGGATTTGGTGACTTTTTGGTTCTTAATGCTAGTTGACTTTCACTAATTACATGCTTAATGGAAATTGTGACTTTGACTAAGGAAATTGTTATGAGCTTCTCTAACCATTTCAACAATTAAGAAAAGTCTAGGTAATCTCAAGCTCCTTGGATTACTATAGCGAAATTAAGGGTTTAAAACAAGTATTGCACCATTTGATTCTAATGATATGTTCATCAAAAGTCAAAGTGAGGAACCTTAAGTCAACCATCTTTCTCTTATTGATTTCACATCAAATTCTTATTTTTGCCAAATTATTCATTTAAGTTCTAGTTTAATTCTAGTTTTAGTTTAAGTATTTCAAAAATATCAAAACCCCCATTTTTATTTTATTGTCATTTTCCAAGTATTTTTACAAAGAGATTTTTCATAGAGTTATTAAATTGAACCAATCCCCGTGGATTCGATCCCTTTACCACTATACACTATTTTAGTGTGTAATAATTAGGGTTATTAATTTTGTTGGCCTCGACAACCACCAAATTTTGGCGCCGTTGCCGGGGATTGGTTTATATTTAATCAGTTTGTTTCTCTATGCCTAGATCTCATTGTGCAGGTACTCTAGTTTAAAAATAAAAAATTGAAAAAAAATTATGGTTCAGAAATGAACACTCCTTGCATTGAAGATAAACTTTCTGAGCTAGCTCAGTTAGTTATGATGATTGAAAGTGACCAAAGTGTGCAACCCTCGCCTCTTCTTTGCGATAATTGTGCCCAAAATGGACATCATTCTGATATGTGTCCATATTCACAAGGAGAATGGGAAGAAGTGCAAGAGAAGGGAAGCTACTACTGGTCAAACCAATGGATTTATGATCAACCTCAACATGATCAATGGTGGGACAACAACCAAGCTTGGGGATACAACCAATACCAAAGCCCATATCAAGCTTGGAGAAATGAAAAATACCAACCTACTCCACAATTCCAACATCCATATCCTCCACCTCCTCAACAACCTGAAATTCCAAGCATGTCCTTAGAGGACATTGTGAAGAGCATTGCCACATCTACCCAAATTTTCCAAGAAACAACCCAAGCTAGCCTCAAAAGCTTAGAGAAACAAATAACACAACTTGCTCAATCAATAAGTATAATGGAAGCTCAAGAGAAACTACCATCTGAAGAGAGCCCATGGCATAGCACATGTGCCATTCCTTTGAAAGATGAGAAAAGTTTTGATGGCCTAAGAGTGTTATATGAAGAAGTGGAAGAAGGAGTGGAAATGGAAGAGGCTATCAAGGAGGAAGAAGAAATTGAGAAAGATGTCAATGAAACTATAGAGGACGTGTTGGGGGTTAACGAAAGAGAGTTTGAGCCACCCACTACCATTGAGAAACTAACTCCAGTGGTAAACGAACCACAAGAGCTGAAAACGATAAATCTGTCGAACCCTTTAAATGATACATATCCCGAGAAGGAAGACACCCAACCGGTCACCAACTCGACCGCTATGTCGAATATGGAAGAGTTGGTCACCTTACTAAACAAGTACAAGAAAGAATATGGTTGGATTCTTTCTATTATCAAAGGTCTAAGTCCGGTATGGTTTTTCCGTAAAAAGAAAGTCAAATACAAGAAAAGAGTCCCAATGGAGATGTGGAAATTAAAAAATGTTGACACGGGGCAAGTTTTCAAGGTTAATGGACATTGGTTGAAGCCATTCTATGAAGGTTTTGATTCAAATGTTCAAGATGTCGTCCATTTGGACGCCCCAAAGTGTTAAAGTGAAGTTTGGAGGCGTCTCGCCGAAGACGTTAAAGAAGGGCATTTTTGGGAAGCATTGTGCTTTCGTCTTTTATAAAGCGAATAAAATGATTTTGAAAATGTTCATTTTTGAAAAATTTCAAGCTTTATTCTCACCTTTCGTCCAAACTTTTGTTGTGTTTTTGAAACCCGGGATTTTGCGGGAATCATTTTGGCCAAAAATCAAGTTTTTAGAAAAATTTCAAATTTTGAAGTGCAGGAAGTCACGCGGCCCGCGTGAAATTCCACGCGGCCCGCGTAAGGTCTTGTGCGGCTTATGTGCGGCCCATTCCTTGCCCGCGTAGAAGAATCACCTCCAACCCTGTTCAGCACACGCGGCCAGCGTGCGGGTTCCACGCGGCCCGCGTAAAACTTTGTGCGGCCATCGTGCGGGTTCCACGCGGCCCGCGCAGATTTCCGATTCTTTGCCATTTTCAAGCTTCAGGTCCCGCGGCCTCCGTGCGACCAGCACGCGGCCCACGTGAAAGGTCAGAAGAATCAGTGAGATTTCGAGAAAACTAGACGCGGCCAACACGCGGCCCGCGCCTTACCCGCGCTCCGTACAAAAACTCAATTTCCCGGAGATCTACCGGTCAGAATCCCGCGAGACCACCGCCATTCTTCACCATTTTTCCTCCTCTACAAACCCCTATGCTCCGCCCGACCCTCCGATTTAGGTCATTTCTGCCCTTTCCTTAAGCATTGAGGACAATGCTTGTTCTTAAGCTTGGAGTGGGGCATTTCCCTTTTCTTTTACTTTTTCATGCATTTTTTTGTTAGGTTGCATTTCATTTTAGTTTTAAGCTAATTTGCATTCAATATTTTTTATTTTATATAAAATTCCAAAAAGATTTCATTTTCTTCTTTTCTACTTTCTATTTTTGCATAACATTTAGCTTAGGGCATTAGCATTCATGCATTTTTGTTGTCTGTTTATTCTCACCCCCCTTGGATGCCATGGAACAGGTTCATAGTTATTGTATCATTATTGGTCCAGGATCTTGTTGCTATCTCACCCATCGAACCGGGACCACTAGCTGCAGTTTGGGATTTCATACTTGGGATCAGATGCTGGAAGCTTAAAGGGGTAAGTGATCATGACCAGGTAGTTTCATGAAGAATTATGCATACAATACTAACAGCTGTAGGATATACTATAGCAATGGATGTTCTTAGCCTTGCGGTCACTACCGCTGAGAGGATCACACTTGATCATGTTTGAACCGTTAAGATGAAGCACTGGTGCTTGTCCCCGAGTAGAATCCATATCCGGTCTCTTTACATCACCATATCTTTTTGCAATTTTCTTAGGATCTTAGAGAGTCTTTTAGTCCGCATATGGACATTTTCATTATTTTTGAAAAATTGCAAGTTTGAAAAGGAGCTTACATTACATCTTTATGCTCCACACATGGTCATTTTCACACTTAGACCATTCGGATTATATTATTACCCTCTCGGTTCCACTTACATACTCTTGGGAACCAAATTTTGAGTCAAAATGTTTTGTGTTTTTTAAAAAAAAAATAAAAAATAAAAAAAATAAAAAATTCAAGCTGCAATAATCGTAGATAGGTGACCGGTTCAATTATTGAACAAATTTTCCTACATTTTGGTCACCCGGCGTTTGATATTAATTTATTTAGAGTTGTTTTATTGTATATAGATCGAGTTGTTTTTTTTTTTCGCAAATTGGTGATGTTAGGGAGACTGTCGAGTCGGATACTACAGGAGGTTTGGGCCAACACTAAGTGAACCGATTCCTACAACGGTGCCCGAGCGATTAAACCCAATTACACTTGAGAGAGGCCGGCAGATGTGAGATCAGAGTGTACACTTAAAAGAAGAGCTCCACACGAGCCCATCCAACTGCTTTCTCCCTACTACAGATGTTCTTCATTGTATGTATGTTCCATTGGGCTGCGACTGCTCATCCCTCCTTACTCACCTAAAGGAGTTGTCCTGGCTGTGGTTTATGGTCCCATTGTCATCGGATGAAAAATTCGTGAGGTAATAGCAAGATCAATTCTGACCATGTTGGCTAACGGTGATCAGGTTCCGCGGTTCTATCCATTCTTTTTATTTTCCCTAGGATAGTTCATCCCGAGTTCATTTTAGTCTTGTCTTACTTGAGGACAAGTAAGGTTTAAGCTTGGGGTGATTTGATAGCTTCATTTTATTTACTTCTTTTTATAGTTTATTTTAGCATATTTCATTCACAATTTAGATAATTTCCATGCATATTTTCCTTTTTGTTATTTTTATGACCATTTCGGGTTCTTTCGAGTATTGTGAGCTTAATTACAGATTTTAAGGAGACTAGCGGAGCGGGATCTTTTGGAAAGCAATTGGACTTGGAGGACAACGAGGATTTTAGGCTTGATGGCTATAGAGGTGATGCATGGAGTGGGATTGTCAATTATTTGAAGGGTTGGAAGAATTAAGCTTTAAATTTGAAAGCCACGGGAGAATTCTTGAGTGTGCAAGATCGATGTTTAGGAATTTGCGGAAGTTTTGAGTGATGTGGAGAGACAAATTGGGCTCAAATTGAAGAAATATTGAAGAGAAATGGGCTAGAAGCAGATTGGATTCGAACTGAGCCAATGGATTAGCTATGGGGGCCCAAGACTTGAAGAAGCCCAAAAATTTCCGTCGAAGTCACGCGGCCCGCGTAAGATTCCCCGCGACCCGCGTGGATTCCTGACAAGGGCAATTTCGGGATTTTACTTAGAGCTCTATATTGGGAAGGTTGGTGTGCCTCTTTAGGATCATCTTGGAGGTCCGATTTTGATACTTTCTCTCTGGAGTTTGGAGCATTTTTTGAAGGCCAAGAACCCTCAAGAACTTCACCATCTCATCTCTTAATTCTTGCTAAATGTTTGGTACAATCTTAACTAACTTTGTTTCCTTGAGTTTAGTCATGCTTGGCTAAACTAATCTTGGTTGACTTTTGTTGAATCCTTTGAACTTTTGTTGAATATTGAAGAATCCATGAATTTGTGTTTGAATCTTTATGAAAATGTTTTGTGTTTTAACATCTTATCATTACTTGTATGTTTTTATTCATGAGTTTAAATGTGTTTGTGGTGATTAGTTGGCTAATTTCTTGATTAAGTAAAGGATCTTCAAATTAGCAAGCAACAAGTGATTCTTGTGTTAGTTTTACTTCACACAATCATAAAAACATTTCCTCCAACATGGTGGTGAAAGCATCTGACCCCTCTTGGATTTGGTGACTTTTTGGTTCTTAATGCTAGTTGACTTTCACTAATTACATGCTTAATGGAAATTGTGACTTTGACTAAGGAAATTGTTATGAGCTTCTCTAACCATTTCAACAATTAAGAAAAGTCTAGGTAATCTCAAGCTCCTTGGATTACTATAGCCAAATTAAGGGTTTAAAACAAGTATTGCACCATTTGATTCTAATGATATGTTCATCAAAAGTCAAAGTGAGGAACCTTAAGTCAACCATCTTTCTCTTATTGATTTCACATCAAATTCTTATTTTTGCCAAATTATTCATTTAAGTTCTAGTTTAATTCTAGTTTTAGTTTAAGTATTTCAAAAATATCAAAACCCCCATTTTTATTTTATTGTCATTTTCCAAGTATTTTTACAAAAAGATTTTTCATAGAGTTATTAAATTGAACCAATCCCCGTGGATTCGATCCCTTTACCACTATACACTATTTTAGTGTGTAATAATTAGGGTTATTAATTAGTGTGTAATAATTAGTGTGTAATAATCTAGAAGGGATATGGATTAGGATTAAATTAATTGTTTAATTTAATTAGATAATCCTTACAAGATTTAATAAATTAATTAAAAGTTAATTAATAGATAAATATTAAATCTAGTTATTTAGTTTATTTTAAATTTAAAATTAATGGCTTAATTTTCGAAATTTATATATAAACCTCAAAGTTTTAAAAAGTTTAAAACACACCTTATATATATATATATATATATATATATATATATATATATATATATATATATATATTATAATTAAAAGTTAAATATTATATATGTATAAGAATATGGTCAGTCAAATCGCTAGTATGCCTCATTCACGAAGCTAGTCTATAAGGGGGGGGGGGGGGGTATAAGGAAATTGTCTATAAAATGGTAGTTGAATGGGTGTCCACTCTCACCCACCGCTTCCTTGATTAGTGGAGGGTCGT
This sequence comes from Lactuca virosa, assembly GCF_052849685.1. NCBI lineage: Eukaryota > Viridiplantae > Streptophyta > Magnoliopsida > Asterales > Asteraceae > Lactuca > Lactuca virosa. Next base: position 121,330,434 of record NC_136432.1, on the reverse strand, counting down.
TAGCAGAACGGATTTGATAGGACAACTACATCTCATTAAAATTATAATGTTATTAAAGAAAGTACTAGAACATTATTTTTATAAAATCCCAACTCTAGTTACTTTAGGAAAAAATATGAAAAGTATGCTAATCCATGAAATTGCACATTATGCTTTATTGGTCGTTAGTGGAGCGTGTGTAGATTACCAGCACACTAACAGGCACTATTAAGGTATCTCATATTTATCATTTTGGTGGAGCGTGTGTGGTTTACCGGCACATCAATAGTTAATGATAAAGACAATGAGGTTACCAAGCACATTTGCATGGTTATTCACATCATGTTTGTGATCCTCGGTATCCCAATCACAAATAGAAGAACATAATCCGAGATTAAAACATGCCGTTGAATAGTTTCAATGTATCTCAAAAGGAATTAGAAATTTCACTTCGTTTATTTCGTCTAATGGTGGAATTGGTGAATCGTCATTCACCTACCTTTATGAAATTTACACTTGGATCTCAGCATCCCATTTCTAATTTGTGAATCTTCATAGTTGGATCCTAACCTTGATATTATATCTTTGGGTTATTATATTGAGGTATCTTGAAATCTAACTAAAACTTTCTTTCTTTTTAGATGTCTACTCCTGGAAACACTTCTGCTTCATCATCCTCCAACCACAACTTCTCTTTGCTCAACATCTGCTCCAAAGTCGTTATGGATGGCTCTAACTATAACGATTGGATGCGTAACATCAAGATGACGCTTTGATTTGAGGACAAAGAGTATGTCCTTGAAAAGGAGCTCAAAGAGCTTGATGAGTCTAAAGCTACTCCTAAAGAATATGCTGCCTACAAGAAACACTATGATGATGCTACCAAAGTGGCATGCATCATGGTCGCAACCATGTCCCTAGAACTACAAAGGTACTATGAGGACTACTGGCCCTTTGAGATGAACAAGGACCTTATGGAAAAGTACCATAAGCGAGCTCGTCAAGAAAAGTTCGAAGTAGTCAAGTCACTCCTGGCTTGCAAGATGAAAGAAGGGGAGTCGGTTGTATCTCATGTGCAAAGAATGCAACACTACATAGAGCGTTTGGTCAAACTCAACATTCACTTTGATGAGGAATTGGCCATTGACATGGTCTTGAACTCATTACCTGATTGTTATGGTCAGTTTATCCTAACTTACCATTTGAACAACACTGAGCAGACACTAGCCCAATTGCACAACTTGTTGCAGACAGATGAAGCAGGGATGAAGGGTAAAAGTATAGCCTCCACTCCTGCAAGTGCCCCTGTCTTGGCTATTGGACAGGGAAAGGGGAAAAAGAGGAAAGGTCCTCCTAAGCAAAATTGGAAAAGCAAGGCTCAAGCTGGGTCATCTACAAATGGCCCAAAGGCTAAGCCCAATGCTACCATTCCCCATGTTTCTGATCCAAAGGATGTTGATTGCTTTTATTGCAATGACAAAGGGCACTGGAAGAGAAGCTTCCCAAAATATCTGCAGGATATCAAATATGGCAAAGTGAAGCCATCTTCAGCAGGTATTTACACTATTTCTTCTAATCACTCTTTATCTTCTCGTTCATGGGTCCTTGATACAGGATGTGGTTTTCACATCTTTTCTGATTTGCAGGGGCTAAAAGAAAGTGAGGAGATAGAGCGAGGAAGGATAAACTTGATCATGGGAAACAAGAAGTCTTCACCAGTGACCAATATCGGAGTTTATCAACTTTTGCTTAGTAATGATGTTAGATTAGATTTATTGAATTGTTGCTATTCGTCTGACATGACGAGAAACATTATTTCATTTCATGCATTGTTCAGACAAGGTTTTAAATATTCTTTTAATGATTTGAATGGTTCAATTTCTGTTTATAATAATGGTGTTTTCGTGTTGGAAGCTTTACCTTATGATGGTGTGTATAAAACAATGACTTGTGTTAATAGCTTAGGAAATAGTGTGCTTAATATTGACTTGTGTAATAGTGTAGACAAGGCATGCTTGTGGCATTGTCGTCTTGGACACATTAACAAGAAACGCATAGCCCAACTCTAAAAGGATGGAGTGTTGGAATCATTTGACCTAAAATTAGATGATATGTGTGAATCTTGTCTTTTGGGAAAGATGACGAAATCACCATTCACAGGGTCTTGTGAAAGAGGTGAAGGTCTGTTGGACCTCATACATACAGATGTGTGTGGGCCCTTCAGATCAACTACAAGGGATGCTAATCGATGCTATGTGACTTTCACTGATGATTATAGCAAATATGGCTATATCTACTGTCACACCCCCAAACCAGACGGCGGAAACATCTTGGGGTGGAGGACTTGAATTGTAGTGTCACAACACATGCATCATAGTAATCAAAGTACAAACAACCATTGTATTTAAAAAGTATAAGTATTTACATGTGTTCAATCATTGTATATTGAACCAAAATACAGTTATACAAAAGAAGATATGACTCAACAAAGCTCCATCTTCTCAAAAGCTCGGGGAGTACCTGTGTATTATTTCCCTGAGAATACAAGTAATTTGAAAAGAGAATATCAACATAAAATTGAGTGAGTGCATAAGTGTTTATGTTTGAAAGAGTATCTCTGTATCTTGTATATGTAAACTGTTCCAGAAAATCCTATATTTTCTGTTGTATATGAAAAGTAGTTTTATTCCCATAAAACCGTTCTCTTTGTATCAATGTTTTGTATTTGTATTCCTTTATGAAAAATTGTAAGTGAGAGTGTGCCTGGCTCTGCCAGCTGTTGTTGAAAATTGTATTGAACCATTGTAGTTTGTATTCTGAAAACTGGTACTTTGAAGGTGTACTTTCGTTTACTTGTTTATACACTAACGTATTGTTAATATCTTTTTAATGAGTTCTTATAACCATACTATGATGGATGGCCTGAAACAAACGCTTTGTGGGCTTTTAAACTGTTGATAACAATTGCCACTCATCGGCGTGTATGCCTGACTGTAGCTAGCAGCCTGAGTGCAGGGTTGTCAATCCCGATATAGATCTACACACAACTTGTTTCGATCCCCGAGGCTGGAGATTCTGGTTATAATGTTAGGACTTTACCTTGGTTGTCTAAAATGAATTAAACAACCTGAATTGAATGTCTCATAAAAAGCATATAAACGTTACATGTATATTAGTTATGAAAACCCAATCATTCTGAAATGAATGATTGACAGTATGTTCTTGATTTAGTATTTCAAACATGTATTTGATAAATGTAAACCTTGATTTGTTTTGTATCAAAATCCTAGTTTCTTGTAAGACTGTGTATTCTTGTATCATGAATTATTGTTCTATGTATAAATTATACCTATTATAATTTATATGTACTTTCTGAATGTGTATATAACTGTATTTAGCATGTAACCCCTTGCTCAACGTGTTACAAAGGTGTTTGAATGGATGAAATAACTTTTATATTTATATACATACACAATTTCATATACAAGTAAAATTTAAACGACACTCGGACAAATAACCGGAACTATAAGCCCACATCCAAACAAGGAAAAGGACCCAGAACGAGTTATCAGTCCTAAGCCTTTTAAATCTTATTTATATACACATATATATACAAATATGAATTTTGGGGAAAAATATAAGATTATAAAAGAGTTTGATGTTTTGAGTATTTTTGGATAATTTAATGTTATTTTATCATGATTTGAATCATGATTTTATAACACAAAGTTCTTGTGTTATGCTTGTATTCCCCCCCTTAAAACAGTAGAAATTATGAAAATACGGGGGGTATGAACTCACTTGATAGATGGTGAATCGGACAGAGTTTCGCTTCACGAAAAGGAGTTTATTTGTCGAGAAACCGGCTTAAATTGGGCAGAGTTTTGACAGGAGAGAGGTTACTTCTCGGGAATCTTGGGGCTTCGAGGCTTGCTTAGGGTTCGAGACTTGATACCGGGGCTTTAGGGGTTGTATAAGAGTTTATGGGAGTAGAAAATGTGAAAGAGAATGAATTTAGGGGTGAAAAGTGTAAAAAATCCGGAACCCTCGCATGCCTTATATAGGTCGAAGCCTCGGGTCCGAGGCTATGCGAGGCTGCCACGCATCGGACAGATGGCGAAGGAAGGGGGCTTCTTTGGACCGCAGGCTCGCTGCTGGCTGGCTCGGATTGGACCGGACTTCGGTCCAATAGAAGACTGACACGTGCGAAGGCAGCATCCGAGGTGTGTCTCCGGGGTGTCTCATGCGAGGCTGTCCGAGGATGATTGGACCGCGGAGTTGGTCGAATCAGGAGGTTCCACGCATGGCTTCGGTCCACTCAGCAGCTGCCACGTGCGAGGTGACGTGTCACATGCGAAATTGCCCGTTTTCCTATTTTTCTTTATTTTTGTGCCAAAACTTGCGAAAATCATAACTTTCGTATACGAGCTCCGTTTTTGGCGTTCTTTATATGCACGCGTAGGTAAAATCATACTCTATGACTTTCGTTTAGACTTCGTCGGCTAATTTTGAATTTATTTTTAATATTATTATTTTAAACAGACCGGGACGGGAATCCGTTAAAAATTCATAACTTCTTCATCCGACGTCCGTTTTCGTCTGTCTTTTTACCGTTGTACTACTACCGACGAGACCTTCAATTCTCGTTTAGGTTGTGTCGGCTAAAAATCGCTCGATCTTTATTTTGAGTTTTTAGCTGTACACTGCTATACTGGAATTTAGAAAAATCATAACTTCCTCATACGAAGTCAGATTTTTCCGTTCTTTTTATGAAAGTTCTCGGTTTAACATAAACTACAACTTTCATTTAGATTTTTAAGGCTAAAAAGCGTTTTATTGAGAATTCAGTTTTTACACTGAACAGTGTTTTGTCGGTTTTGTCGTGGATTTTCGATTGGTCATAACTTCTTCGTTATAACTCGGATTTTAGTGTTCTTTATGTTTTTGGAAACCTTGTTACAATCTCTATCACTTGGTTCATCCTAATCGAGATTGTTAAATAATTTATTTTTGAGGGTCAATTATGTAAATATGCACATTATGCTAAAATTTCTTTTTATTATTATAAAAAGAAATACACATTGACCTATACTATTACATAGGTTTGAAATAACGATTTGTTACATTATCCCCCGTTAGAGAGAATTTCGTCCCGAAATTAGTATTTCAGGTAGACTAGGGAAAAAGATGTGGATACTTCTGTTTCATTTGATCCTCCCGCTCTCAAGTGAATCCAGGTCCCCGTTTTGCATTCCAGCGAACCTTCACTATCGGGATACGGCTTTGTTTGGTTTTCTTAACTTCCCTGTCTAGAATCTCTACGGGTTCTTCCACAAAGCTGAGGCTCTCGTTTAACTCGATATCCTCGAGTGGGATCACAAGAGTCTCATCAGATAAACACTTTTTCAAGTTTGAAACGTGGAAGGTAGGATGAATGTTATTTAGTTCTTGGGGTAGTCGAAGTTTGTAAGCTACAGGACCAATTCTAGCAAGAATTTCGAAGGGTCCTATGTACCTTGGACTCAATTTGTCACGCTTTCCAAAGCGTATCATGCCCTTCCAGGGTGAGACCTTTAACAAGACGCGGTCACCAACCTGGAATTCCAAGGGTTTTCTTCGTTTGTCAGCGTAGCTTTTCTGTCTATCTCTGGAAGATTTAAGTCGCTCCCGAATTTGTATGATTTTCTCGGTGGTTTCTCGAATGATTTCCGGACCAGTGAGAGCACTGTCAGGAGTTTGACCTCTAGCTAGCTGCGTGTCACCCACTTCAGCCCATCACAGAGGGGATCTGCACTTGCGGCCATAGAGGGCTTCGAATAGGGCAGCCTTTATGCTAGTGTGATAACTGTTGTTATAAGAGAATTCAACAAGGGGTAAGTGAATATCCCATGCTTTTCCAAAGTCTATCACGCAAGCTCGTAACATGTCTTCTAGTGTTTGAATCGTCCTCTCACTTTGTCCGTCGGTTTGTGGATGGTAGGTTGTACTCATGTCCAGCCTGGTTCCCAAAGAGTTTTGTAAAGACTACCAGAAACGAGAGGTGAATCTACTATCTCGGTCCGAAATAATAGATATTGGTACACCATGCAGTCTAACAATATCCTTGAGGTAAGTTCGGGTTAGTTTTTCCATCTTGTCGGTTTCTTTTATTGGCAAGAAGTGTGCGGATTTGGTTAATCTGTCAACGATTACCCAAATAGTATCATAACCACCCGACGTCTTGGGTAATTTGGTTATGAAATCCCTTGTAATCCGCTCCCACTTCCATTCAGGGATTTCAGGTTGTTGTAATAAACCTGAAGGTTTCTGGTACTCTACCTTGACTTTGGCACAAGTAAGGCACTTGCCCACAAAGGTAGCGATTTTGGCCTTCATGTTAGGCCACCAATATAGTTTCTTAAGGTCCAAATTCATCTTGTCTGAACCTGGATGAATGGAGTATCGGGTTTTGTGTGCTTCATTCATAACCACGTCTCTGTAACCACCGAACTTTGGTGTCCAGATCCGGTTCATGAAATAATAGACTCCATCATCCCTGACTTCAAAGTTCTTATCCATTCCTCTCAGAGTTTCACCTGCCACGTTTTCGGGTTTCAAGGCTTCGAGTTGAGCTTCTTTGATCTGTGTGGACATATGTGAATGGATTGTCATGGTCAACGACTTTACTCGGCGACCCGAGTATTCTTTTCTGCTAAGGGCGTCAGCTACTACGTTTGCTTTACCATGGTGATAAAGAATTTCACATTCGTAGTCGTTCAGTAGCTCCACCCATCGTCGTTGTCTCATGTTCAGCTCTTTCTGATTGAAGATATGCTGGAGACTTTTATGGTCCGTGAATATTGTGCATTTCGTGCCATATAGGTAATGTCTCCAGATCTTCAGAGCAAACACCACCGCTCCTAGCTCAAGGTCGTGTGTTGTGTAGTTGACTTCATGCGTCTTAAGTTGTCTGGAGGTGTAGGAGATAACCTTTCCTCTTTGCATAAGTACACACCCAAGCCCTTGATTTGAAGCATCGTAGTACACTACAAAGTCTTCTGTCCCTTCGGGTAGGGACAAGATCGGTGCACTGCACAAGGCTAGTTTGATCGTTTGAAATGCTGCTTCTTGCTTCTCTTCCCAACTAAAAGTTACACCTTTTTGCGTCAGGGTGGTAAGTGGTTTAGCGATTCGGGAGAAATTTTGGATGAATCTGCGATAGTAGCCAGCAAGACCTAAGAATTGACGGATTTCTGTAGGTGTTTTGGGTGCTGGCCAGTTTTCAATTGCTTTGATTTTGGAAGGGTCCACGTGTATTCCTTCTGAACTGACCACGTAACCTAGGAATTCAACCTTCCTAATCCAAAATTCGCACTTTGAAAACTTCGCATAGAGTTTTTCTGTCCTAAGGGTTTGTAATACTAGACGAAGATGTTGGCCATGTTCCTCCTTGCTCCTTGAGTAGATAAGGATGTCGTCGATGAAGACTATGACGAATTTGTCCAGGAATAGACGACATACTCTGTTCATTAGATCCATGAACACAGCAGGTGCATTCGTCAATGCGAATGGCATTACTATAAACTCGTAATGACCGTAACGAGTTCTAAACGCAGTCTTGGGAATGTCTTCCTCCAAAATCCGTAACTGGTGATACCCGGATCTTAAGTCTATTTTCGAGAAGTAGTTCGCACCTTGAAGTTGGTCGAACAGATCGTCAATGCGAGGTAAAGGATATCGATTTTTAATGGTAAGTTTATTTAGCTCGCGGTAGTCTATGCACATGCGGAATGATCCATACTTCTTCTTTACGAACAAAACCGGTGCTCCCCATGGTGAGAAGCTTGGTCTTATGAAACCTTTACTAAGGAGTTCGTTAAGTTGGCTGGATAATTCTTGCATTTCAGAAGGTGCAAGACGATAGGGGTATTTGGCTACAGGGGTAGCTCCAGGGATTAAGTCGATTCGGAATTCAACTTGTCGTTCAGGAGGTACTCCTGGAAGATCATCGGGAAAGATATCGGGAAAGTTGCAAACCTCTGGAATGCTCGCGATATCTTTTACTTCTTGCTTTTTGTCTACGACGTGAGCTAAGAAAGCACAGTACTCTTTGCGAAGGTACTTCTGTGCCTTGATGCAAGAAATGATCCGAAGGTTCGTTTCGGTTTTGTCGCCATAGATAATAATAGTTTCGTTAGTTGGCAAGTTCAAACGAACAGCTCTTTCATAACATAGGATGTCGGCATGGTTGGGGTACAACCAATCCATACCTATTATGATGTCAAAACTTTTGATAGAGACCGGCATAAGGTCTATTGGGAAAGACAAGTCATTCAAGGTAAGGATACATCCTATGTATATATCGTTGTTGGATTCAGATTTCCCGTTAGCCATTTCTACTGTAAATGTTTCATTTAGTGGTTGGGAGTTTTGATTTAGTAGATGTTTAAAATTATGGCTCACGAAGCTCCTCTCAGCACCACAATCAAATAGAATGCATGCATAAGTATTGTTGAGAAGGAACGTACCTGTGACCACAGCAGGGTCTGCCACCGCTTCTTCATGGCCCAGTGCTAAAATTCTCCCAACTCCACCAGCATTACCAGCTTTTAGGCAATATTTCGCGAAGTGCCCCACATCACTGTATTGGTAGCATGCTCGGCTTACTCCAGCGGCATGTGCTTGGTTAAGTGGTTGGGGTGGCATTCTACAGAATCGGGCAGTATGCCCTTTCCTGTTGCAGTTACGACACTGTATGTCTCGGCAATTTCCTTTGTGATGAAAATTACACTTGTTGCATTTAGGGAGGATACCAACATAGGGCTTAACTGGTGCAAGGTTATTAGGGACAACAGCAGGTATAGCAGCGGGTATGGTAGCAGGTACATTAGTAGCATTGACTACCACTACTTGTTGCTTCTTTGCAGGTTCCAGAGGAGATTTGCCCTTCCTCTTGTTCCAAACCCTCTTCTTGCTGTTGTTGTTGTTCTCCTTGGGTTGTTCTGGAGCAGAAACCACAGAGTTTTGACGGGCTCCGTGGTTGATAAGAGATTGTGCCAGCTCTTTGGCACTGTCAAAAGTAATAGGCTTTGAAGCTAAAACACTTGACTGAATTTGGGGCGACATACCCCAAATATATCTCTCAATCTTCTTGCTCTCTATAGGAACCATATCCGGACAAAGAATTCCCAGATCACAGAACCTACTAGCATAGGTTGATATATCAGAACCAACCATTGTGAGAGCCCATAGTTCTTGCTCCAGTTTTTGTATCTCCCCTCGCGGACAGTATTCCCGCATTAACATGGCTTTTAGGCTCTCCCAGCTGATGGAGTTAGCCACTATCAGAGTAAGTGACTTAATGTGGCCATTCCACCACGTTAGAGCCCTATCAGAAAAAGTACAGGCAGCAAATTTAACTTTGCTACCCTCAGGACAGGAGCAAATTTCAAAGATTGCTTCCGTCTTCTCTATCCACTGCCTTAGTGCCATAACTCCCCCAATCCCATTAAAGGTCCTGGGTTTGGCATTAGAAAAATCCTTATAAGTGCATTCTCGCGAATGCCCATGACTTTCGCCATGGTTAGAAGGATGTGCACCGACTCCCGACCCACTAACCTCAGGAGTATGGATGTGAGACAAGGAAGCCGCTACAGCCGCCGTGACCGCCGCTTGAAACATATCAGGGTCGAATTGAGGAGGTGGTGGTGGGGGTGGCGTCGGTGCTTCATTGGTGTTGATAGGTCTTGGATTTCTACGAGGTGGCATCTCTTGCTATATAAGTCAATAGATTAAAAGATAGTGAGATATCAAGAATGAATACGAATTTGATATCTCTGAACTAAACACTTAATTCAACATGAATCTCACAAAGAATTGGAAATAGAAATCCACTGCAAGTACAACTTGCAACAGGTTAATATGAAATTGAATGGTTATTTCTCAAAGGGTATGAATGTACATGTCGACTGTATTGGTATATTAAGTGTATAAGGTACAGAAACTTGACCTTAAAGCAGGATTATAATATACCCCAATACTGACAAAAGTGTCGATACCAAACTGACCTATCGAAAATAACATTTCCGTGGTCATATTGAAAGCATGAAAAATAACACTGGAACATTTCTGTGATCCAAAACTTTGGAATAAGATGTTTATGAGAATTGTACTAACTCTTGTTGAAATATAGTGCTTATTGTTTTATTGATACTTGGTTTTGTACATATCGTGAAAAGTAGTATATATACATTCGATATAGAAAGTAGAAAGTATAAGTAGTGCGAGCACTACTTGCGACGATTTCTACGATGATTGCTAGGTTCCACTTCGTCTTGCGCTTTCCAGCGCCTTTCTTGGGCAGCTTGATGCTCCCTCAGTTCTCTGATCTCTGATTCAGCAGCACTAAGTTGCCTTTGAAGGGCTTCAGTATGGTGTTGGGTGTCATCTTGCATCTCGTCAAGACGAAGGATATCTGCAGTGTTTGCCTGCGCAACTGCATTCACCTCTAGGATCCGATTGATCGACATCCTTGATTGATCGAATTTCCGGGCTATTCGGTTTACTATAACTGGAAGAGCTCTATCAGCGGTTCCTCCTCTAGAGACGTTATAGAAACATCGTGCCATTCCGTAAGGAGGGCGTTGGCCGTCTTGTCGACTCCAATGGTTTATATATTGGCCCCACTCGGGTATGGGTTCTGCTTCCTCTTGCCTCAGGGGACGCTCCCCAGGGTTGCAGACTTGTGGCTCTGTATCCGTACCACTTGACTCACTGTCCTCAAAGGGTTCTTCGTCTGAGTCTGTGATCCAGCCTGCATTCTGTGGATTGTAGGGGTCTCCCGGTAAATTGGGTGCAGCCATAGGTTCTGTATTAGAAGTAAGGTTAGTAAAATACTCTCCGTAGTATTTTAGTTTGTGTTTTCTGTTCTATAGTTCTTCTGTATATGCATGGTAAGTTTTAGACATGTCGCAACACCACTATCACTCCCAAACACATGTTGGTCATATCTCAAATCAATATAGTTGATCAGGCTATATTAATTCCAGATATGATTACATAACTGCTCAGGTTTGACTATAGTGTTCAACATCCAAATACTTTTAAGTTCTTATGATTGTGATATTGTACTTGTAAGTATGAGTGTGTTCTTATGACTGTGATACTGTACTTGTAGGTATGAATGTTAGTATACTTCTTGTAAAAATACTTAAATCTTTAAAAGTATACTTGTAGTCAGAGCTCCTTGCCCCGATGTATTTATAGTTTGTATATCTTTTATGGGTTGATATAGTGAGTTCACTATAAACAATGCTCTGATACCAATCTGTCACACCCCCAAACCAGACGGCGGAAACATCTGGGGGTGGAGGACTTGAATTGTAGTATCACAACACATGCATCATAGTAATCAAAGTACAAACAACCATTGTATTTAAAAAGTATTAAGTATTTACATGTGTTCAATCATTGTATATTGAACCAAAATATAGTTATACAAAAGAAGATATGACTCAACAAAGCTCCATCTTCTCAAAAGCTCGGGGAGTACCTGTGTATTATTTCCCTGAAAATACAAGTAATTTGAAAAGAGAATATCAACATAAAGTTGAGTGAGTGCATAAGTGTTTATGTTTGAAAGAGTATCTCTGTATCTTGTATATGTAAACTGTTCTAGAAAATCCTATATTTTCTGTTGTATATGAAAATTAGTTTTATTCCCATAAAACCGTTCTCTTTGTATCAATGTTTTGTATTTGTATTCCTTTATGAAAACTTGTAACTGAGAGTGTGCCTGGCTCCGCCAGCTGTTATTGAAAACTGTATTGAACCATTGTAGTTTGTATTCTGAAAACTGGTACTTTGAAGGTGTACTTTCGTTTACTTGTTTATACACTAACGTATTGTTAATATATTTTTAATGAGTTCTTATAACCATACTATGACAGATGGCCTGAAACAAACGCTTTGTGGGCGTTTAAACTGTTGATAACAATTGCCACTCATCGGCGTGTATGCCTGACTGTAGCTAGCAGCCTGAGTGCAGGGTTGTCAATCCCGATATAGATCTACACACAACTTGTCTCGATCCCCGAGGCTGGAGATTCTGGTTATAATGTTAGGACTTTACCTTGGTTGTCTAAAATGAATTAAACAACCTGAATTGAATGTCTCATAAAAAGCATATAAACGTTACATGTATTTAGTTATGAAAACCCAATCATTCTGAAATAAATGATTGACAGTATGTTCTCGATTTAGTATTTCAAACATGTATTTGATAAGTGTAAACCTTGATTTGTTCTGTATCAAAACCCTAGTTTCTTGTAAGACTGTGTATTCTTGTATCATGAATTATTGTTCTATGTATAAATTATACCTATTATAATTTATATGTACTTTCTGAATGTGTATATAACTGTATTTAGCATGTAACCCCTTACTCAACGTGTTACAAAAGTGTTTAAATTGATGAAATAACTTTTATATTTATATACATACACAATTTCATATACAAGTAAAATTTAAACGACACTCGGACAAATAACCGGAACTATAAGCCCACATCCAAAGAAGGAAAAGGACCCATAATGAGTTATCAGTCCTAAGCCTTTTAAATCTTATTTATATAGACATATATATACAAATATGAATTTTGGGGAAAAATATAAGATTATAAAAGAGTTTGATGTTTTGAGTATTTTTGGATAATTTAATGTTATTTTATCATGATTTGAATCATGATTTTATAACACAAAGTTCTTGTGTTATGCTTGTATTCCCCCCCTTAAAACAGTAGAAATTATGAAAATACGGGGGGTATGAACTCACTTGATAGATGGTGAATCAGACAGAGTTTCGTTTCACGAAAAGGAGTTTATTTGTCGAGAAACCGGCTTAAATTGGGCAGAGTTTTGACAGGAGAGAGGTTACTTCTCGGGAATCTTGGGGCTTCGAGGCTTGCTTAGGGTTCGAGACTTGATACCGGGGCTTTAGGGGTTGTATAAGAGTTTATGGGAGTAGAAAATGTGAAAGAGAATGAAATTAGGGGTGAAAAGTGTAAAAAATCGGGAACCCTCGCATGCCTTATATAGGCCGAAGCCTCGGGTCCGAGGCTATGCGAGGCTGCCACGCATCGGACAGATGGCGAAGGAAGGGGGCTTCTTTGGACCGCAGGCTCGCTGCTGGCTGGCTCGGATTGGACCGGACTTCGGTCCAATAGAAGACTGACACGTGGGAAGGCAGCATCCGAGGTGTGTCTCCGGGGTGTCTCATGCGAGGCTGTCCGAGGATGATTGGACCGCGGAGTTGGTCGAATCAGGAGGTTCCACGCATGGCTTCGGTCCACTCAGCAGCTGCCACGTGCGAGGTGACGTGTCACATGCGAAATTGCCCGTTTTCCTATTTTTCTTTATTTTTGTGCCAAAACTTGCGAAAATCATAACTTTCGCATACGAGCTCCGTTTTTGGCGTTCTTTATATGCACGCGTAGGTAAAATCATACTCTACAACCTTCGTTTAGACATCGTCGGCTAATTGTGACTTTATTTTTAATATTATTATTTTAAACAGACCGGGACGGGAATCCGTTAAAAATTCATAACTTCTTCATCCGACGTCCGTTTTCGTCTGTCTTTTTACCGTTGTACTACTACCGACGAGACCTTCAATTCTCGTTTAGGTTGTGTCGGCTAAAAATCGCTCGATCTTTATTTCGAGTTTTTAGCTATACACTGCTATACTGGAACTTAGAAAAATCATAACTTCCTCATACGAAGTCATATTTTTCCGTTCTTTTTATGAAAGTTCTCTGTTTAACATAAACTACAATTTTCATTTAGATTGGTAAGGCTAAAAAGCCTTTTATTGAGAATTCAGTTTTTACACTGAACAGTGTTTTGTCGGTTTTGTCGCGGATTTTCGATTGGTCATAACTTCTTCGTTATAACTCGGATTTTGGTGTTCTTTATGTTTTTGGAAACCTTGTTACAATCTCTATCACTTGGTTCATCCTAATCGAGATTGTTAAATACTTTATTTTTGAGGGTCAATTATGTAAATATGCACATTATGCTAAAATTTCTTTTTATTATTATAAAAAGAAATACACATTGACCTATACTATTACATAGGTTTGAAATAACGATTTGTTACATCTACTTAATCAAACATAAGTCAGAAACCTTTGAAAAGTTCAAAGAGTTTAAGCATGAGGTCGAGAATCAATTGGGCAGGAAGATAAAGGTACTTAGATCCGATAGAGGCGGGGAGTATCTTACTATCGAGTTCAACGACTATCTAAAAGAATGTGGGATAGTATCACAATTAACTCCTCCTAGGATACCACAGTTAAATGGTGTAGCTGAGAGGCGTAATCGAACCTTGTTAGACATGGTTCGTTCTATGATGAGTTTTGCTTCGCTTCCTATTCACTTCTGGGGGTATGCCTTAGAGACAGCCGCCCACATCCTCAATCTTGTCCCTACAAAGAAGGTTGCCAAAACACCTCACGAAATGTGGACGAGAAAGTTCCCTCGTTAGCACATATTAAAGTCTGGGGTTGTGAAGCTTTCGTAAGACGAGAGACTCACGACAAGCTAGCAACTAGAAGTGAGAAATGTGTTTTCATTGGTTACCCAAAGCAGTCTTTTGGATATTTATTCTACAGACCTAGTGAAAACGTGGTCTTTGTAGCACGAAGAGGAGTCTTTTTAGAAAGAGAGCTCATATTCAAAGAGGACAGTGGGAGCACCATAGACCTTGAAGAAATTCAAGAGTTGGCCAATGAAGGAGCCTTAGATGACACTAGCACTCAACCAGAGGAAACAGTTCCTGTTGGACCAGTTGATAACTCATTACCTCTTCGAAGATCCACTAGGGTGAGTGTGCCACCTGAGTTGTATGGTTTTCATATTACTTCAGATGGTGACACATTCATAAGTGATTGGACACTGGTAAATTTAGATGAACCAGTTACTTACAAGGAAGCAATGGCAGGCCCAGAGGCTTCCAAGTGGAAAGAGGCAATGGACAGCGAGATCAAGTCCATGTACGACAACCAAGTTTGGAATTTGGTTGATGGTGCACCAGGTCGTAAGACGGTTGGGTGCAAATAGATCTTCAAGAAGAAGACAGACATGGATGGAAATGTGCACACGTTCAAGGCTCGACTGGTTACAAAAGGTTTCACTCAAAACCCAGGGGTTGACTATGATGAGACCTTTTCGCCAGTAGCTAAGATTAAATCTATTAGGATATTGCTCGCCATAGCTGCCTTTCATGAATATGAAATCTGGCAGATGGATGTCAAGACTGCTTTCCTTAACGGGAAGTTGGCTGAGGATGTTTACATGAATTAGCCAGAGGGTTTTGTTGATGCAAAGTTTCCCAATAGAGTGTGCAAGCTTGAGAAATCCATTTATGGATTGAAACAAGCATCTCGCAGCTGGAATCTTTGCTTCCATGAGAAAGTTAAAGAGTTTGGTTTCTCTAGAAGTGAAGATGAGTTTTGTGTGTAGATCAAGGCTAGTGGGAGTATAGTAAATTTTCTGGTGTTATATGTCGATGACATATTACTCATTGGTAATGACGTTCCAACCTTGAAAGATGTTAAGTCTTGGTTTGGAAAGTGTTTTGCCATGAAAGACCTTGGAGAAGCTGCCTATATTCTTGGGATTAGAATATTAAGAGATAGAAAGAAGATACTAATTGGACTTAGTCAGAGCACATACTTGGATAAGGTACTAAAGAGGTTTAGAATGGAAAATTCCAAGATGGGAGAGCTACCTATCCAAAGCAATACCAAATTGAGTAAGACTCAATGCCCGAGTACAGATGAGGAAATAGCTGACATGAGTCGCGTACCTTATGCTTCCGCTGTCGGATCGATCGTGTACGCTATGACATGTACTCGCCCTGATGTGGCATTTGCTTTGAGCATGGTCAGTCGCTATCAGGGAAACCCGGGTAGAGTTCATTGGATAGCGGTTAAGAATATACTCAAGTATTTGCGAAGGACAAAGGACTGGGTCCTTGTGCTTGGTGGCAATGATACTTTGAGAGTAGATGGTTACAGTGATGCCAACTTTCAAACGGATAGAGATTACTTCCGTTCTCAATCAGGCTGGGTATTTTTACTGAATGGAGGAGCAGTTACTTGGAAAAGTTCCAAGCAAGATATGGTGGCTGATTCTACTTGTGAATCAGAGTACATAGCAGTGAGTGAAGCGTCGAAAGAAGCAGCTTGGTTGAGGAACTTCATCGGAGATCTCGGAGTTGTTCCAACCATCCAGGAGCCTATGGAACTGTTCTGCGATAATGAGGGAGCGGTTGCCTTAACTAAGGAACCCAGAGATCATGGTAAAACCAGACATATCGACAGAAAGTACCATTTCATCAGGCATAGAGTAGAAGAAGGCCATCTTGTAGTAAAGAGGGTGTCATCTGAAGATAACCCAGCAGACCCCCTCACAAAGGGTCTGAGTAGGGCTAAGCATATTCAGCATGCTCGGAGCATAGGACTGAAAGATGATATTAGTTTTAATAGTTAGATTAGTCTAGTTCAGAAACTTGTTACAAAGTAAATGTAATTGACTTTTAGTGATTAAATAATAAAGTATTATTTATGAGTTTGTTTACTGCTTTTTGTCAATTGTTTATTATTGTGTTTCATTTTTGCATGTTTTTACTTCCCGAATAATATGATTATTCAAACTCCACAATCGCTCGTACTTTTGGAAGTAAGTAGTGAATTAAGATTGTCGTGAATTGGATTGCAGATTGTCTAAGGATAGACATGGCAATAGAATTGCTGCAATGTTCATGAGTACTCAGAAATTGAGATTTGAGTATTAGATAAACCCTCGCTCAGAGTATCACTTCATGGAATTCATCACGAGTAATACTGAGACAATAATATCTTATAATCTTGAAACGAAGATATATGAGTTGTAATTTATAATGTCGGTTATACATTGGT
The DNA here is from genome assembly GCF_052849685.1 of Lactuca virosa. Taxonomy (NCBI): domain Eukaryota; kingdom Viridiplantae; phylum Streptophyta; class Magnoliopsida; order Asterales; family Asteraceae; genus Lactuca; species Lactuca virosa. The sequence goes on along the minus strand of NC_136432.1, from coordinate 121,313,498 downwards.
GATACGAAAGCGCATCAGTAACTTGGTGTTATAAAACGTATTGTCATGTATAATTTGATGAGTAAAAGATACAAGCATATGAGTCAACGTTTATTCGTTCCTTTTGCCCTAATCAGAAAAGCGATATCTGTGGGCCCCTCGATGATTTTGTGTTGACTTATGTGCTGGGCCCAGCCAGGACTAAATTGATGTGTTCAATTAGAAGTCCTACATCATCACAAATCAGAAATCGGGAAACATAGATTCTGGACAAAGAGATTGATTACATTCCATGTCTTATGTCTGGGGATATCTTGCAGAACGAAGGATTATATGATCACTTATCTAAGGACACGTAACTGACTGGGTCAGAGTTCAACAGCATCTTTTGGAAGCTACAATTTGCTGGTCAAATTTAGAAGGCATACTAGCAATTATAGTTACAGACTTATCCAAGTGGGAGACTGTTGGATTAGGTGTCTAAGCCCATAACTATAATTGGTATGTACTTGAATTGATAGCAGCACGGTCCTTTTGGGTTGCCCTCAAACCTAGCAACAGGACAAGGAAATTATGAAATGAAAGATATTGATTTATTACAAGATTAATAAATTAATATAAATGATTTATTAATATGTTAAAAGATTAATATATTAATTAGAAATCATAAGGTTTAATTAATAGTTAGCCAGAAATTAATTAGAATTAATTTTGGGGTTAATTGTATTAATTATAAAGTGCAGGGACTAGTTTGCAATTATCAAATAGTTGAGTTGAAGGCTCCAGAACCTCCTTGGAAGGAGGTGGACGAAATCTATAGGGGAAACCCTAATGATTTCGTCCAAGGGGCTTGGATAAGGCCTTTGGGTTAGCTTAGGCCCCAAGCAAAGGAGTATTAGGGTTTTCCCTAAACCCTAGATCCCTCAGCTATATAAGGAGCCTCCCAGCTCCTAAATTCGGCCACTCCTTCTCTTGTGAAACCCTAGGGCCGAATTTTGCATACCCTACTCTCTCTCCTTCAATTTTCCTTCTTGCTAGCTTTTGGGTGTGACTCCATTAGAGGCATTACATTTGTGGTGCTAGGCTTCCAAGAAGATCAAGTTCAAGAGGATTAACAACTGTTTGCTATAACAATTGAAAGGTATGTAACTCTTAAACCCTAGTTATTTATTTTCGAAAATAGCCTCTCTCCTATAGGGTTCCTGTTTTGCAATTCAAAGTTATATGTTCAATAGTTAAAACATAGGTCCAAAGTAGGTTGCATGTGAACTTAGGAATGGTTTTCTAGTTTATTTGTTTCACCTAAAACCCATCATGTCCTACCTCCTCCCAGCAGCCTCGGGCTTTGTCTTTCAGAAGACAGGAACCAAGTCTGAAATTTACCTCATTGGGACAACTGCTGGTGCGGAATGCGTAAGCAAAATCTGCTAACCATCGCCTACTCGCTATCGGGTCCTTCTCCCCGTAGTAGTCCGGAGCCCCACATGCCCGGAACTCCCTGAAGGTCAATGAACGTACCCTTATAAAGGCCACCATCTCAGAACGGAAAGATCCCAGATGCTCCTCCAACTGCTCCACAAAACCCTCCTTGATCATACCGAAGATCACATGAGTCTGCTCGAGAATGCAACGCGTAATATCAAAAGAAATGAACTCCCTCGTCTGATCAACCAACTTCCCGACTCCAGAACCTGAGCCCGAGCCCTCACCAGCACCAGAACTACCAACCGGTCTGCCTCGAAGAGTCACCATACTGAAAATATACCATATAAACCATCAGAATACACATCATAATATGTATATATATATATATATATATATATATATATATATATATATATATATATATATATATATCGAGGGATATCATAGTCTACAAGCTTCTTGGTTTTATTGCAGCTCTTCTTGACTCGAGTACGGATCCTCTGCTTCCAGTAGTACGGGCCCATACTACCTTTCACATATATTCGTACTTTCCTCAAGAATTGCCTTGAATGTGCCAAGTCGCTATTATCCATTCATTTAACCTCATCAAGATAAGGCTCCCAACACTAAATCTCTTCCTAGGGCAACCATCACACCACTCTCCGCCATCAGTTGCAGAAGGAACTCCTACCGACACCCTCTAACTAGCTCACAAATACAATTACATATCACTAACACCAGATAATTCTTCAAATAAAAGGTCTCACTATACAACGGTTGGACTTAGAAAAGAGTTGCGCAATAGAGTTAAAACCTAACCTTCTAAAATTATTTAGTTTCCACAATATGTAACTTAACATATTCTCTTACTAGTTAGCTGATGTTAGTGAGAACTCCTAAAAAAGCACATAACAAGCAACATTCGAGCATCGAGTAATCAGAACCAAACATAACCTAATCATGCCATCCTATCACTGACTGATCACTACTAGCATTCAAGTCTACAAGCGCATACAACAGGTATACAAAGGCATCTCTCCTAGCATTCTATCATGAAAATACTGAGCAGATCCTTAGCCCTATCTAGCATGCGATTCACAAATTCACAAATAAAATCATATTAAATAACATGTATGGGTATTTTGGGAAAACTTACTTTAGCTCGGTCGATTGCATACACCACACCCATTCTTGTATTAGAACCCTTATCTTTAAAAACATTTCCTTTTTTGAAAATTTTAACCAAACCCTCAGTTTGAGTTCAGACACACCCGAGAGTATGTCCGAATCCCTCAAACTAAGGCTCTGATACCAACTTGTAATGTCCCAAAAATAAGACCCAAAAATTTCATTTTTAATTTAATAAATCGGTAATCCAAAACATTTTCATACAACCAAGATAGACCAAAGTATATTACTACATCAGAAAATATCAGAGTAAGTCACAAAATGCAGAATAAGATGGTGTGTGCTCTGCAATCATCCCAGACTCTTCTCTTTCGAACCAGAAGTAAGTGAAACATAAACTAAAAACCGTAAGCACAAAGCTTAGTGAGTTCCCCAAAATTCCCTATACCATACATAATAAACATATACTAGGCCCCCGCCCGACATCGTGTCCCACCCAGCCTCGGGCCCTGGTCGGCATCGAGCCCCGCTCGATTTATAGATCTGTCAATCACCAGGCCCCACCTGACATCGGGCCCGACCCGATACACATATAAGAATATAAACATATAATCATACTAACACATGTAATAATCACAAAGATAATAGAATACAATACAGTCATCGGGCCTCGCCCGACATCGAGCCCCGCTCGGTATACATACCAATGCATACACATGCAAGAGTCACACATACATCTAGCATCCTAACATAATAAAGCATGGGATAACATTGGTACCTTCGACCCGCTAAGCACAGTGAGAAAACTCACCTCAGACTACTGAATCTCACATACAAATCTCTGGCTGCTGGTCCGGAAATCTCCGCACTATTATCATAAAATAACATCCAATTAATAATTGGATCTCAACTCACACTAAAAGTCTAAACTAGGGTTAAAGACCATTTTACCCTTTACCTAACTTGGCCCAAGGCCAAAGACCAAACCAAATACTTAAAAAGGCCTAATTCTAAAAATGGTCACCTAAAGCACAAATATGGCCCCATCTTCCAAATTGGGCCCAAACCGCATCTTCAACGAAATCAATCCAGCATAATGACATCAGCCTAAAATAGAAATCTGATGGCCCAACAAGGCCCTAATCTCCTAATGTCCAAATATGGGCCCAAAACCGAGAAGCCCAAAATCTGAAGCCCACCTGTTGGGTACGCGGGGCGTACTTAGCTCGTACGCTTAGCGTACTCCCTCTGGGCCTAGTATGCGTAGCGTACCAGCTTGGTATGCACATCGTACTCCCCAGTTAAACACCCCACTTCATTAAACACTTAATCCATTGAGACTTCAAGCCAAACTCTCAGATCTGATTCCTTGGGATGGCTTTTCATGTAAAGTTGCAAACGTTACATACATGCATGTCTTAATGGGGCTCAAGAGCTCAAAAAGGACTTAACCAATGTCTTAACACATGCATGGTCCAAGATTCATCATAAAACTTGCATTTTTATGAATAAGGGGACCAAAAGAAGCCTAGATCTAACACCATAACTTCTGGAGTGAGTCAAGAAGCTCATTAACCACTCCAATGACTCAAAAAGCATAAAATAGCAACATAACTAGATCTAGAATCATGGATCATCAATATGTGAGCTTTTTACCTCAAAAAGCTTGTAAATGATGAGCTAACCCCGAATAATCAAGCTCTAGACACTTCTCCAAATGGCCCTCTTCTTCTTCTCCTTCTCCTTCATAAGTCACCAACAAACACTCTTTAAGGCTCAAAACTCACAAACACACATTAGGGTTTTGATTTCTGGAAAAGGAGGGTGGAGGTTGGCTAAACATGACCAAATGAGGCTATCATAAGGTTTATATAGGGTGTAAACCCTAAAAATTAGGGTTTCGTTAATCTTCGCGTACGCCATGCATACTCCTGTACGCCGAGCGTACGTGGCTTGAATCTGCGATCAACTACGAGCTAGTACGCTAAACGTACCACCATGTACCCCCCGCGTACTAGCTTAAGGACCAAAATGAAAAGTTTGATAAAAAGGGGCTAAATGCGAACTTACCAAATTCAAGTGTTACAAATCATGCATTGACCAAGTGTAGAAGTATGGCCTTCTAAACATAAAGCTACTAGGGATGAACATTGATATAGAGGACCAAATATTTTCAAACATGTATGGATTATGTTAAAAGAAAATGATTTACTTTTCTTACAATTTAAGCGTTATGTGAACAAAAAATCATCTAATTTGTGTAGTCTGTCATTTACAATCATATATTGTATGACAATAAGATTTATAAGCTAATATAAGCTTCAGACCATATGCAACATCCTGTTTCTAATCATTTCTTAATTTGGAGTCATGGACCAGGTTTTAGTTCGAGAAGTTTTCAGTCCAACATATCTTGATAACATTGTGGGGCTCTTCAATACCTTTGTGTGCATATAAAGAACGCTAAAATCAGAGTTGAAACGAAGAAGTTGCAAAAAGTTAAATTTTGTGTGGATGTTGAAGCATAGTAGTACACTAGGCATACTCTAGGTACGCTGGGCGTAATAGTTGACCAAAAATTCGCCTTTGGAAGCGTACACTGGGCGTACCGTATTAGAACCCACACCCTAATTTATGGGCTTTGAGCCCTATTTAAGCTCATTAACTTCCCCAAACCCTTTCCATTCTCACTCCCGTCTCTTTAACATCCTCCCTTGAAACCCTAACCCTAGTTTGAGCCTTGTGAGCTAAAGAAGGTGTTTTTGAGTGCCTTTGAAGGAAGAAGAAGGTGGTGATTGTTCTTAGAAGCTTGAAGGAACCTTGGATCTGGAAGTTCTCCTCCCTCATTCTTCTCCAGAAGGTATAAAGTTTATACCTTTATGCGTCCATTGATAGATCTAGTTTAGAGGTCAAGTTATGTCCTTTTTGCCCCTCAAATCGGTCCATTGGAGTGTGAGTTGTTCTAGAGATTGTGAGGTGCATTTTTAGGTGTATTGAAGAATGTTAAGTCATAAAAATGCATCCTTATGTATAGTATGTTGTTGTGTTGTAGTGATCTGCTAGATCTATGTATATATCCTTATATGATACGATGTCATCATGGTGGTATGTCGGTTAGAGTGCCAGTAAACTGGTTATCATCTAATGGAGTGCCCTAGGGGCTGTATGTAGTCAAATAGGATGGCCTGAGAAATCTAGATCTAGGATTTCTTTCATATTCCTTGTTTGGTGGTGGCTCTAGAGTTGGCACATCTGTTCAGGTGGCTATCTCACCTCTGGTTACTTATGGTTACACATTCCATGGAGGTTAGCTGGTAGTGGAGCAGTGTGCTATGAGAGATCCAGTAGGCAGTAGCGAACTATATGAATGATATTGCATGTATTATGTATGTCGACATACATCGTTGGTCGAGGTTGAGGCGGTCCTGCTGTGTGCTTGTAACTGTTGGGTTATGAGCATTCTAACACTCCTAAGTGTACATGCAACCATAAATACCTTGGATCTATGTTTTCTCTATTATACATACAATTATGAACATCCAAGGTATTATCCTAATCTAGCATACAAAATAATAAATATAACAAGATAGAATACATACCTCTTTGATGTAGAATGTCTTCATGAAGCTTGAGATCCTAGTGCCCCAAGTGTGACACCCCAAATGGTTCACACAACACCAAATACACTTGGAATAACTTGAGAGAAACTTGAACACTCCTTGAAATCGTCTAGCCCTCACACTCACACATTAGTGCACGATTTCTTGAGCCATGGGATTCTTTTATATGGTGGCTATTAGGGTTACACCATGTAACTCATAACTTTACCCATTCCTTATGCTCCATGGATTTTAACCTCCATGGAGTATCCATGGGTCACCCCATGGACTTAGTCCAACATAAGGAATCTTGGATCACAAGCCCACATATATAAGAATGAATGATTTACACAATCAACCCATATATTTAATTAGTCTCCTTTTGATCACTTAATTAATTCCAAATTAATTCTTGATCAATACTAATTAAATAACCTTATTAATATATTAGAACTTATAATATATTAACCAACCTTAAGTGTTATTTCTCTCATTATAGTCTATCCAAATGCATGATGCCATGCAACCCAAATGGACCATGCCGGGTCGGGTCAAGTCTTACCAATTATAGTTATGGACTTAGACATTAATCCAACAGTCTCCCACTTGGATAAGTCTAAAACTATTATTGCGTATGACTTCAGGAACCGATCAGCAATCGTAGCTCTCAAAAGCTTCTGTCGAACTCTGACCTTGTCGATGAACTCTGACCTTTGTCAATGACTTGTCCATTAGATAAGGGATCATATATTCCTCCATTCTAGATATCATATGGACTGAGACATGGATTATCAATCATTCTCTCTGTCCATTTGTTGTTTCCCAATTTCCGATTCATGATGACTGACTGATTGAACAAATCAAATCAGTCCTGGCTTGGCCAAGCACTCGCATGTATCATCTTTAAATCATCGAGGGGCCCACAGATATCGCTTTTATCCCGAAGGTAAAAGGAATGGATAAACTTCGACTCATATGGCTTGTTCTACTACTTGTTGAATCATACACAAAGGCACGTTTTATAAAATCGAGTTACCAATGCGTTTTCGTGCAATCAATGTATAACCAACTCATAGTAACAACTCATATCTCTAGGTTTGAAGAATATAAGATATTATCGTCTCATGATCACTCGTGATAAAATCCATGAAGTGATTCAAATGAGCGCGGGTTGAATCCAATACTCAGAACTTATGAGCACTCATGAGTGTTGTAGCACCACTTTGTCCACCAACTTGGACCTCTACAAACCAACCCATGACAGTCTTGATTCATATCTACTTCCAACATATGACCGACTGTGGATGGTTTGAATAATTTAATCATTCAGGAAGAGCGACTTAGTTATTCTGGAAGTCAAAACATGCAAAGTGAAACACAAGAATAAATGAATCAAATATGGTATCAAACCCTATGAATATAAATAAACACTTTTATTTATCACCATACTGATTACTCATTATTCATTGTTTCGGTTTTATCAACTTTATACTTGAATTTAAAACAATAGTTGTCCCATGCTCCAAGCATGTACACTATGTTTTCTAAACACTAGTCATGCCATACACCAAGTATGCATACTATGTTTTTCTATGATCTTTACTTTGTAAAATAGATCAATTGAACATCACTCCAATGATCCTCTTTTCACAGTCCCAAATCCTTACTGCAAATGCAAGAATTCCAAATTCATGCCATTTACTGAAATCTGTTAGATTCTAAACTTATATGCATTGATCCTCTTAATGATTATGCACAAAGTCAGAAAGACTTGACAGCAATCATTACAGAGCATTCCAAAGGAGATCAGCTCCTTGGAAACATCCTTCTTTCATTAAGTTTCCTAATCTTACACAGATTGAATAATTTCTAACTCTGAAACATTTCCATATTCCATTTTGACTATCACTTCTGAACAAGAGTTGCCTCCTTACAGATTATGTCAATATGGTCCTTCCAGAATTAACATTATACTTCCAACTGTCCTTGAGCAACCAATGCTACAGACTTATACTTAAACTTTCTGCCATACTTTGATTCTTCTTATTCGTTGTGTCTCACATTGAAACTTCTCCAATGCTACAGACTTATACTTAAACTTATAAGTATAACCATATTTACTGAACTTAAGTAAATCATGACGAATAGTCTTCTTGATCTTTTGTGGTGGACTTGACCAGTGCACAAGAATGTGTACTCGATCCCTTAGTCCTGTCCTTATCACATAAGGAATTAGTCTTAATTTTCCAAGCTGAAAGTTCTCATTCATCATACTATACAACTTGCATGATTCCAAGTTTCGGTCCAATTGAACCTTGGGTGATGAGAATCTTTCCTTATTTGGTAATATTAGACACTACCACAACCGAAAGAATCAAATCCATTTTTCCAATATTGCTATCAATGGAATCTTATAAGCAACAACTTTTCACAAATGTCATTGTAAGGATACTTAAAATAAATAAAATCAAAACCTTTTTCTTTAATTTTAAAACTTTGCGGAAAAACTTATCCTTACAATCCATATGAAAACCTTGTTGTTATCTATTCCTAAGCAATATAAATATCATAACTCTTAAGTAATAGCCCAAAATTCTGATCACCGAACCATGCGATTGAAATCCATCTTCGCTATCAGAATCAGCATGTACTTAATAGAGTTAGACAATGGACTTTACCTGAAGTAGAGCCAAACTTATTGACTTTAACATCCTTAGGTAAATTTGGCAGCTTTGTAACCAATGCCCCTTCCTTTGGCAATAGTTACCTATGGACCCTTGATAATGGGACTATCTCAGACTTCGCCTCTCTCTTTACCATTGGGTCAACCGAGTTGACTATGGCCGATCCCTTTCCATTGGGAAGAGAGAGCTTTACTGGATATCCAATGTCATCATTGTCAATGTCCATAGAGTTTTAGGAAGTTGATCTTAGCAAATAGATAAGATCATTAAGGGTCTTGTCTTAGTCTGTTTCATAGGATTCCCAAAAGAACTTACTATGTGACTTAGAGAGTAGTTGAGCCACCAACTTTCTCAAGACTTTGACACCCAACTCTCCCGGCTTGTCAATATGTGACTACATCTCCAAGATGTGATCACACCAAGACCTTGCCTTGCCAATAGGGCTTGAGTGACCTTAAACTTTTTAGGAACTTGTGGGTTAGGGAGAATAATTGGAGGAGGTGAAAGAAGTATGATATCCATGGGACATCATCTTCATTTAGGAAATCTTGTTTCAAGAGATTTGGGAAGATCATAAATGTCTAGACCAGACATCTTTTTGGGAGATATTCAAGATAGTTGATTTAAAGTCCTTAATATGACACCCAATATGAAATATTAAGGCTAGGACCCAACAAACTATTTTATAACTTAGAAGAGGGATGCCGTAATCCAAGCTATAAAATATTTGAAGGTAGGTGAATGACGATTCACCAATTTCCACCATGAAAAACGAAATAATTTATTAGGTTTTAATTGGATTTGAAAGTCCTAGATCTTTGAGATTCATTGAACTGTTCAAAGGCATGTTTCAATCTCGAGTGTGCCCTTCAGGTTTTGTGACTGGGATGCCGAGGATCACAAAACAAGGTGTGAATAACCATGCAAATATACTTGGTACCCTTAATATTTACCCCTTAATCAGTGTGCCGGTTAACCACACACGCTCCACCGATACTATGATAAATATTAAGTTACCCTTTGCCTACCTTGTTAAGTCCAGGTTAGTGTGCCGGTTAACCACACACGCTCCAGTAACGACTTAAGCAAAGTGCAAAGTGTAATTTCATGGGTTAGCACCAAATTCACATTTTCCTAAGTAACTAAGATTGGGTATTAATAAGAGTTTAGTTATTTAGTATTTATCATTAATACTTTTAATGAAAGGAGAATTATAGTCCTTGTCCTACCTGTTCGGCTAACAACCCTCCACCAGTCAAGGAAGCGGTGGGTGAGAGTGGACACCCATTAAACTGCCATTTTATAGGCAGTAACCTTATACCCCCCTTATAGACCGGCTTCGTGAATGAGGCCTACTAACGGTAAGACTGACTTTACTCTTATACATATATATAAATATTATTAACTTATAATATTATAAAGTATAAGGGTTGAATTTTAACTTTTAAAATTATAAGGGCTAACTTGGAATTAAAGTATTCATAAGTGAAAACTTTTCAAATTCCAAAACTTGAGGGAAAGTTTTGAAACTATTCAAAACTAATTAATTTCATAACTTATGAGTTTAAAGTAGTTTTAATTAAAAAAAAAAAAAACTCTTCAAGTTCCATAACTTGAGGACAAGTTATGGAAGACTTTAAACTAATTAATAAAAAAAATAACTTTTTTTTTATTGTAACTTATGGAAGTAATTAAGGTTAGACTTTTTTTTTTAATTTAATGAAGAGACTCTTGAACCTCCATAACTTGAGGACAAGTTATGGAGTCATAAAACCATTTAATTAGAACTAGACTCTTCATTTTGTAACCTTTGCCAACTTTTATGAGTTTTATGATTCTTAAATGTGACTTTTCATATAACTTGAGGACAAGTTACAAAAACACACTTTGGAATCAACTCTTAGATTAAAATGGATTGAAAACAACTATTTCACACAACTTTTCTATTAATCTAAGAACCTCATAAGAACAAGATAATTCAAATCATCAATCTTCAAGAAATTAGCATGATCATACAAACTAATACAAATCTTGAAATTATGACAATTATCTTAGAAATTGGATTAGCATGAACATTACCACATCAAAAACATCTTAGGGTAATGTTCCTAGTCCAATTCCAACCAAAACAATCGAATATATGCATCCAACTCGATTTTTCAGCTACTTTTGCAAGTATAACAAGAAAACAAACCTGGCTCTGATACTACTGTCGGGTTATGAGCATTCTAACACTCCTAAGTGTACATGCAACCATAAATACCTTGGATCTATGTTTTCTCTATTATACATACAATTATGAACATCCAAGGTATTATCCTAATCTAGCATACAAAATAATAAATATAACAAGATAGAATACATACCTCTTTGATGTAGAATGTCTTCATGAAGCTTGAGTGCCTAGTGCCCCAAGTGTGACACCTCAAATGGTTCACACAACACCAAATACACTTGGAATAACTTGAGAGAAACTTGAACACTCCTTGAAATCGTCTAGCCCTCACACTCACACATTAGTGCACGATTTCTTGAGCCATGGGATTCTTTTATATGGTGGCTATTAGGGTTACACCATGTAACTCATAACTTTACCCATTCCTTATGCTCCATGGATTTTAACCTCCATGGAGTATCCATGGGTCACCCCATGGACTTAGTCCAACATAAGGAATCTTGGATCACAAGCCCACATATATAAGAATGAATGATTTACACAATCAACCCATATATTTAATTAGTCTCCTTTTGATCACTTAATTAATTCCAAATTAATTCTTGATCAATACTAATTAAATAACCTTATTAATATATTAGAACTTATAATATATTAACCAACCTTAAGTGTTATTTCTCTCATTATAGTCTATCCAAATGCATGATGCCATGCAACCCAAATGGACCATGCCGGGTCGGGTCAAGTCTTACCAATTATAGTTATGGACTTAGACATTAATCCAACAGTAACATCCCAAAAAATCATGACCAAAAATTTCATTTTTATTTATTAAATAAACCAAAGTTATCAAAACCATTCCATCCAAAAACATAAGTTATAGTATCAAATCAGAGTATCATATATAAACATCAGAGTAAACATCCCAAGATAAACATCGTGGTGTGTGCAATGCAGTCATCCCGAGCCCTTCTCTTTGCAACTGGAAGTACCTGAAACCAAAACTGAAAACTGTAAGCACGAAGCTTAGTGAGTCTCCCCAAACTACCACATACCATACACATAAGCACATATACTGGGCCCCCACCCCTTCATCGGTCCCCGCCCGGCATCAGGCCCCACCTGGCATCGAGCCCGCTCGGTATACAGATCTGTTTCTTCCAGGCCCCGCCTGTCTTTGGGCCTCGCCCGCTATATACAACAATATCATATAATCATACTAGCACATAAAGACTCATACACAATATTATATGCTCTAATCCTAAGGCATCGCCTATCATGGGCCCCGCCCCTACTCTGCTAATGATGAGAGATGGAACCCCATCCACACTCAGCTAGTGATGAGATACGGGACCCCGCCCACACTCACCTCCCTACTAGGCACATACAAGTATCACACAGACAACAAGTATAATCTAACATGCACACACTCATCATGTATCACCCGACTTCAAATCGTCCGGAAACCTACATATAAACATTCATCGGGCCCCGACCGACATCGGGCCTTAGCCCATAAAACATACAATCATACATATACGGGCCGGAATTGGTGCCTTCGACCCGTTCCTATAGGAGAAAACTCACCTTGAAGCTGAATCTCATGGTAAGAAATCTCTAGCGGCTTCTCTGACGAATCCCCGAGCTATCCATGCCAAATATTACCCAATTAACAATTAGGTTCCACACCATAATCCATAATCCTTACTTGGGGTGAAATGACCATTTCACCCCGGGTCCAACAAGACTCATAATCGAGGCCCAAGTCCAAAACCATAAAATCCATAAAAGCCCATCAATGGCCCAATTTTCCAAATTGGGCCCAACCCATACATGGAACAACCCTTTTGAATCCATTCCATACTTCATAGCCCTCCCATGGTCAACCTCGGTCAAGGTCAAGTCAACGTCCAGGTCAAGTCAAAGTCAATGCTCCAAGTTGACTCAACTCGTCGAGTTCCCGAATATCACAAAATCGCGATATTTCGCCTCAACTCGTCGAGTTTCCCCCAAACTCGTCGAGTTCTTCTATCTCAACAGAATCAGGACATTTCGAGTCAACTCGTCGAGTTCCTATATGAACTCGCCGAGTTCTTTCCTTTTTAGTAGAATCGGGTCATACTCACATCAACTCACAAGTTCCTTTCTGAACTCGTCGAGTTCTTCAGTCTGTTCACTCCTTCTTAATGCATTAAGCCTTTATTCTTCAGATCTAATCCCTATATTTCAGATCTCAACTGAAAATGCCTCTGTAAGGGTAAAGTTTCCAACTTTACCCATTAATACCCCTCCTAAGGAGATTAAGCTCAACCCCAAGCCCCCCAAAAGGCTTAAATCTAAATCCAAAGGCCATCAACTTCAAGGTAGGACATAAGAACATAAATATGGACCTTAGAGACTAGATAATCACGTAAAGTCTCCAACTTTCTCTATATGCATGGCCATTACAAGTTCAAAAGGCCAAAATGATGGCTTAATGGTTGCATGGGACTTCCATGGCCATAAAGTTGGCACATTTATGTCATGAAAGTCCTTCAAGACTCTAGATCTGAAGTGATTTCCATTTTGGACGTCCAACTCTCAAGGACCATATCATTTGGACCAAAAACAAGCAAAAGGTGTTAACAAGGAGATCTAATCAACCATTAAGCAAGTTTGAGACTTGATTACCAGAAAGTGACGAAAATGGAGTGAGGTTTCTGGATCTAGCAACTCTTCCTTGTTCCTTCAAACTTTCCTTCCTTCCAAGAGCTTCAAACAGCCACAAGAACACTCAAAAAGGCTCACAATCACTCACAATAGAATTAGGGTTTCGAGAACTAGGGTTAGGACAGTGGAGGCTGGAAATGAGGCCAAACCCTAAAGCATAAGGTGTTTAAATGGGGTGCAAAATCCCGAATCTAGGGTTTCCCAAACCCTGTCCAACTCGTCAAGTTGATCCTCCCCAACTCGTCGAGTTGGTCTTTTAAAATGCGCGTCCTAACTTTCCAACAAGTTGATCTTTTTCCTTAAACTCGACGAGTTGGCCTTTAGAAATAAGGTTTTATTTCCATAATTAACCTTTTAAATTTCTGGGTGTTACAGTGCTGTAGGCCAAGATTCCTGGTGCGGGCCGGCTGCAAGCCGTAGGCACGGAGGCTCGGGAAGAGCGGTTGGGTTGAGGCCGCGGGCTAATAAACCATGGGTATTCCAGTCCGATGACTGATTGGACCCGTTGCATGTTGGCATTCCAGTTTGACGACTGATTGGGCCAAGGTAATTCAATTCGATGATTGTGGACCTAATTTGCATGCTAGTATATTTGTTTTATGGGGTATTTTGGAGGATGACTTAATAATCTTTGTTCTTACCCAGTTGTTTGTGTTTCAAGTTCTATTGGTGATCGTGGGAAGGCGAATGCGGGACTGTACACATGCATTAACAACATTGAAGATTCCGCGCTATTTATATTACTCTGATTTTCGATAATTGTAATTCGGAATAAATGCTTTTTCTTAAAATGGTTTTATAATTGGAAAGTTTTACCTTAACAAAAAAAAAATTTGATTCTGAAAGTGGGACGTTTCACCATATAATACATAAGGTATGTACTTTGGAAATGGAATTTAAAATTAAGAATGCAATACATCTTAATACTTTAGGAAAATATTCCATTCAACTACAATATAAGAGACAAAATTGCAAAAGCCAATCATGAGATATGTTAGAAAATGGCCAAGTTTAAGAAAGCAGAAAAACTTATAGATGAACATTGTACAATCCCAAAGTTATGATCACATGCAACATTAGAGCATACCGGTCTAGGTTATGATACATCTACATATCAAATATAAATATAAATGTCATGATGGGAATATGTTTCTTTATCATAATTCATCAAACTTGAAAATTCTGAAAGCACATATGTTATAAATTACTTGTTTACATATTTGAATTATGATACAAATGAATAAATTCACTTTATGTATAATCAATGTATTTCTCAAAAAGTCACCACCATTAATTTTTTTTCTAAAGATACTAACATTTAAGATTGATTTCACTGACTATGATGATCAATATACGATGTATTCCAATCAAGATCAAGGTCTAATAATTGTTAGTATGAAGCAACTAACCAACTATGTTAGTCATCAAAATCTAGTGTTAATATATGGAGGAAATTCAATAAATACTAGTTTTTTCGAAGCGAAAATGTCTGAAGTCTGCAAACCACCTCTGCAACCCTCTGTAGATGAGAATCAAACGGCTGCATCATGTAATAAAAGACCTATTTGTTTTTTAACCTCTACAGACTGCTGCAATAAGTTAATGTAAGGTGTGAAGATGTTTGAAGAAGAGGGTCTAGTGCTGCGCTACGCAGCACACACACAATAGTTTTTAAGTCAGAAGTCTTTTGAAAAATAAACAGCTGCGAAGGGCCAAGTGCTGTGCGGCACAACAATAAGTGGTCAGAATGGTTTTTTAGAAAAAACAAACAACACCTAAATGACTTACCAATATAATTAGAAGTCGGGGACAATAGTTGCAATGATTAACTTGATAAGATGTATTAAACTATAAGTATAGAAACTTTTTAAAAGAATTTGAAGTGATAATGAAACTATGTTTAAAAACATCACTTTGTATGATTTCTTAGTTACCACAAGAATATAAAATTTTCTAATCTCGTTATACACAACATCAAATGGTGTGGTTGAAAGAAGAAACATAACCCTAACAAAATGATTATTTTAATGTTGACATTTACCAATTAACCTCAATATTTTTTGGTTGAAGCCATAACTACTATTTTTTTTACTAAAATAGATATCTACTAAACATGAAATTAGATGTTACTCCGTATGAAGCAATGAAAAAAAGAAATCCAAATGTTAAAATATTCCACTTCTTTGATTTCCGTTCTTTTAAAAAGAATAACAAGGACCAATTAAGCAAATTTGAACCAAGATTAGATAAAGGAGATCTTCATGGTAATTCTTTTAAATCAATTGCTAATATAGTTTTAACTTTTAAATTAACGAATTGGAGTCATTGAAAAGAGTAATGATGTGCATTTTGATGAGTTCTATTTAAGGAAATTAGATCCTGAACATTTATTTTCATTCATGTATAACTACCAATACAATATATTCTTTTATTCACACACATTAGATCATATGTTTATTACAAAACGTGTATTAATGTATTTTTTAAAAATTAAATTCAATCTATGTAAATATTCCATATACTTAAATATTAATGTTTTTTGAGTGATCATTGTATCAACAAATCTCTTCTCTATCACTTGTGACTTACTCATAAGTTTGGTTTAAGATTAATGAATTGGTGCTCACTCTAATAAGTGTTTGGTCTCTAGCGTCTAACTTGAATGGAATTGGAACATCAAAAGATCATTAGGCCCGTGTTGAGTGATTTCAGCACTACATTTCCGACTAGTATACACAACTGCAAATGACAACCACATTTCATGTATATTTTGGTTAAATCTTTTAGACCGATGATTTAGAATGAAGTTATAATAATTGACCTGGTGTGTTGGTGATTTGCATCATCAACGTGTATTTAAGTGTAATGGATTGGCTTGTTGATCAAAATCAATCTTGATGAATATTAAACAAGTAAGGAAGGTGCGTGCGGAGTGTACACTTGTTTAAGTTTATTCAAGATTTAAAGTAGATTGTCATTTAGGGGCGAAACCCCTGAAGGAATGGGGGTCATGGGGCAGTGCCCCTGGGAGCGGGGTCTAAGGGCGGTAGCCCCTGGCAGGGTCCAAGAGGAAGAACCCCTGGGTGGGGTCGACTTTGACCCTGGCTGTGGTCGACTTTGGGTTATATTGCTATATTAAGAATGCATCAAAAATCTGAATTCTTGGAAATAAACCCGATTTTGATTTTGTTTTGACCCTTATAGAAAAAACCTGAATAAGTGACAATTTTTTAAACTGCTTTAGTGACAATTTTTCAGACATAAAAATGTCTTGTGACAGTTTTCTTATGGAAAAGGTATGTAAGCAATTTTGTTCTTCATTTTACGGGACTTATGAAAATCATATCAATTCATTCTCTATTCTGTTCTCTCATTTATGAGTCTTATCCGTTTGAAGACCGGAAGTATCACCTAAATACTTCAATCTGAAAGTGATATTCACGATTCTTAGATTCCCAAGTGTTATTATACCCCAAATTTCTAACATTGGATGGGTCGGTTAAAAATTAAATAATTATGTTTCTAGAAAAGCCAATATTTTGCGTTAGCAAATTCTAAGTGGGAACTTTCCCACCATGACAAAAAATATCGATAAATGCATCCATATTGCTCCATCATGGTCCACATTGTGTAACATTGCAAAAGAAAATGAGGCTCATATATTTTTCTTGTGTATTTTCTCTTTAGAAAGTTTGGATTTGGATTTTTTAAATGGTGATATTTTAATCTCATCACTCATGGAGACCTATGTAGTTATCGCAGTCAAAATTTTAACAGCGGTCACATGCCGCTATTTGAAATCGCGGTTATCGCGGTGGTATAATGGTTTTTTAATATTACGTATAATTTTTAATTTTATATTATATTTATATAGAATTTATATATTTGAGTATTAATACTATAAGTCTATAGAATTAATATGATTAAACCTAAAAAGTTATATAAAAACAAAACATAATATTATATTATAGTAATATGAAAACTAGGTCGTGTAACGTGTCAAATAGAGTTTAATCGCATTGCACGGGTTCAATATCCTATTAGTAGGTCGTGGTTGATTTAAGGAGTTAAGTCTCAAGTCGTAGCCTCATAGGTGTAGGTCGATTTACAAAAAATATTAATGGAGTACCGACCATAGCAGCTCAAGTCATCGTGAGTATAGAAAGAGATAAGAAAGAGAGTTGTTAGTAGACGTAGTTGTTTTGAATGCATTTAATTATGTTTGTTGTTCGGGGGTTTTAAAATGAAAGTGTAGTGAGATCATTAAAACCAGTTTTTCATTGACAAAGTAACCAATTAGCCCAAAATGTGAACGAAAATGGAATAGTGCTCGTAGCGCCGCTTTAGCGGTTATTGAAATAGCGGTGAATAGCGCCACAAATAGCAGTAACGCAAAACGAAAACGCTAAACTGAAAATAGCGGTTCTTGACCACCGCAAAACGCTATAGCACCGCTATAGCGCGCGATTGATAGCTTAGATGGAGACTCAATGGTAAAGGGACAAAAACTTATTTCGAACTAAAAAAAAACATTAAGGGCGTTAATATTTATTATTATTTATTTATTTATTTATTTATTTATTTATTGTTGTTTTCCATTGGATGTATGGGTGGTTTTGTGGTAGTCTTTTTGGTTTTTTTTTTTTTGTCTATTCTTTTTGATAAAAGTATAATTGTTCAAAAAATAATTTGAATGTTTGTGAATAGAAGAATCATATTCTTTGCTTTAACATTTAGTCCTTTATGGTTTTTGATGTTGAGTCTAGATGTACTAGATTTAAAAATATAAAAAGAAAATTTTATTTAAACCAAGTATAATACATTAAACGCACAGTTTGCAATCTTATCATCTTGTCTTAAGATTATCCTTTATACACGTAAATTTCAGGTAAAAAAGCACACATAAAAGAAGTAAGAAAAATTGAAAGGGGACATATATACAAAACATATACAAAAACATTAAATTTCAGGTGCATTAACGAATATCTAAATAAGAATTAGTCAAGGGCTTGAAGATGTGAGATGCCTTACTGTTGATCAAATCCAAATGTTCTTGTTTGAGATGCACGTAAAGAACCCAATCTCCATTATTCTTCGCACTAGGCATTGTAGTTATATATCCAGTTACACCACCCCAAGGGAAATGATACGATCCAAACTTTGGCTCTCCCCATCCAAACTGCATATTCTTAATTGGTAAACCTTGTCCAGATGAAACAACTATTGCGTCCCCATCATTCTCTTGTAGCTTGAAATATACCCTTGCAACTCCTGGCTCTGGACGATGCAACTCTACCCAATCAACTAATCCTCTAAAATGTTCTTCGTTTGCTGTCTTGTTTACAAACTCATGAACCTTGTTTGCGACTTCATGAAGTGTCATTTCGTGGAGATGATGATTTTTTTCCTTGCCATATGGGATAGAGAGTATGTTTCCATAATGATTTTTTAACAAAGACGCTTCTTCCTTGCTATTTCCAGTTAGGAGATTTCGTCCGCTAACAATGACACCCACCCTAGATGTTTTGTTCACATCATCATCACCTTCTTCAGCTAATAATTTCCATATATATGCTGTAAATGACTGGAGTTTGCTTCTTCTAGTTTCTTTTGTACTTGCTTGCAACTGAAGGCGGTTAATTGATTCAACACTAATATAGTAGATACGACTAAAAAGTATGTCCTCATAGGACGATGGTGGGGGAGGGATTGATGATATTGGAATGTACATATCGCCAAAGGTTGTGTCATGACACGGTGGGCGTCTTGGGCTAAGAATTGAAGAGCGAAAAGATGGAATAGTTGAAATTTTATTGAATTGGGCAATGTCAGCCCATGCAGCCAAGAACACATTGCAAGATTGAGCATCTGTTAAACGGTGGTCAAAAGCAACTGATAGTATTATTGCTCCACAATTTAACTCTGTCACCTGTTTAATTTAAAAAGCACATTTTTAGCCTTAATATTTAAAAGTTACTTTTTTGATGTGCAAATAGATCATGATATTTGATCGATCTTTCTAGCTGTCTACATCTACGAAAATTTGTTATCCAATATCTTTTTTTTGCTTGTGGGTGACACTTAACTAACAATACACGATTTATATTTTCATTACAATAGAATCACTCCACTTAACCCTTCGTTGACTAATCTAATATATCAAAAATAATTCTATATATCGCCACCTGTTCTCAAAATTTTCCAATATATTTTTATTTTGTATTCAATGAGATCCTCACGTAATATATATATATATATATATATATATATATATATATATATATATATATATATATATATATATATATATATATATATATATATTAGTTTATAACCCGTGAGAACCACGGTTACAAAATTAATTAAACTTTTATAGTAAAAACTCAAACTTATTAATCAATTAATTTAAATAAATTATTAATTAAGAGATATTTTTAGTTATATAAATTTGTAATCATTGATTTAAATAAATATGTGAAATTATATCACTTTATAATTTGTATTAATTTTATTAAAAATTTTATTCTAATATTATTAATTTAATGTAATTAAAGTGGGAAATTTAAAATTTGAAATGGAGAAACAATAGGTTGACAAATGACATTCATTAATTATGAAGCATAATAGGGTGATACATGACAAAAAAATAATAAAATATGCATTAATTAGGAGGTCTAATAGGATAAAATATGTCAAAAGGAGAATAAAACTATTATTTTATTAGAATATATATATATATATATATATATATATATATATATATATATATATATATATATATATATATATATATCAACATCTTAGACAATTAACTCTAAGACGTTTAAAAAAAATAATATGAAGAAAAAGTTTTAAAAAAATGTGATAAGTAGAAACTCAAAGATGCATTATTTTTTAATTTTTGTTTTAGAGCTTATCTCATATAAAAAAAAACTAAAAGTATCTAAATTCATTATTTATTAACCTCCTTTTATATTGATATTCGAGAAAAAAAGATTTTTTTTTTCTTTTTACGTAAAATGTGTAACATATGCACATATACACTAATGAAAATATGCATATGTGTACATCTGCATATGTACATATTAACACACAGATGGAAAATAACTCAAAACAAATGGTTTTTACTAATATGCATATGGTGTACATTTTAAGTTATATGCAATTTTTTTTCTTCGAATATTAATATAGGTAGAAGTTAAAAAAATTTACATATATTTATTTTTTCAATATAAGATAAGTTATAAAACAATTGTTGAAAAAATGATCATAATGATCCTAAAACATTTAATTATATATATATATATATATATATATATATATATATATATATATATATATATATATATATATATATATATATATATATATATAAAAGATTATTAACAGTAAAAACTGATCATTTACAACTGAATGATCATGTATTTTTTTTCTTATATTTATTTTATTTATTGTATAAAATTTATCATAATTTACAATATTTTTATATATTTTTTAACAAGATTTCTAGTTTAATGATAATCTTTGTTAATTAAACTGTGGATATGTGATAGTACATGGTTTATGTTTTAGCCAAATTAATTATTTAATTATTGTGTTAATATATACCATTTTATTCGAATATATATATATATATATATATATATATATATATATATATATATATATTCATAAGAATCTTGAGGTTTAGTTGTCTTGCGCGCCGTTTTCTTTGCCTAAACACTCGTGTTCTTGTCTTGTTGCTGTTATTTCTCCAAAGATAAGTTTTTATTCAAAGTTACATTTTAATGCTGCTTCATACTTTACAATCTACCCTTCTTTTCATTTCTTAGTTTCTTTTATTAAATCAACTTTCATATATACCTTACGTATTTATCCCAACTATTATAGATATGTATCTGTACATTTTAATTCACTTTTTAGTTTTTTTCCACCAAAACTCACCTCTTTAAATTATTTTTACGAAGCATTTTTTTTATTATTAATTCACAAAAGGCCTTCAAAATCTACATATTGGCCTTGATGTTTAATATGTTTAAAACAAGTAATCAAGACGAGGACAACGAGAAAACCTGAAAGGTTTTGTAATGTTTCACGACATAAGATAACGACATAAGATATGATTAATTATACTGATTATTAGTCTATATTTGATGAGTAACTAAAAAGCTAGTTTAGCAAAAAAGCTAATTGTAATCTAATAAATAATAAGATAACTGATAAAAAATATATATAAATATTTGATAAAACTAGTTGATAAATTAATTAAAATATGTAAAACAAAATAAAAAGTCATGTAGAAGTTTAAGTTTTTTCTATAAATAATAAAATATTAATAAACTCATTAAAATGTTAGTTGTATAGTTTTTAAAATTTAACAAAACTAGCTTATAAATTATTATTTGGTTTTGCCAAAATGACAAATCAAAAAAGCTTAAAAAAGCTAATTATTACGTGTCAAGATGAATTTCATTTTCATGAAATTTTATAATCGCGAATGCCAAAAATAAAGCTTAGATTAATTTTTAGATAAGTGATAGATAAAAAGTAATGAAGTTTATCTTTTCGTCACAATAAAAAAATGGATACAAGCATATATTCTTTCTTCATATCTAAGCATGAAGAAACACATATACATCTAGTTTTATGGGAACTATAAATAGATACGACTTCAACTCTCGTGTTAATGGTTGTTGACATGTTATATATGATATGATCAACTAAAGATATTAAAATATATTCAAATAATTAAGTAGACTAGTCAACTAATAACATAGCAATATTTTTAAAATTTTGAAGGTTAGAAATCAACGGCAAGCTATAAAATAAGGAGAAACATTAGCCTTGAAGGAAATCAATAAGCTTTACCTCTTTCAGTACGTTAGATGCGTACATTTTGACCAAATTATACTATTTAATTTAACTACCAGCTGTATTATTAATTTAAATCTTAAAGGATATTATTAAAAATTAAGTTATTGGCCTAAAGTCGTCAACTACTAATCAATAACGGTTCGATAATAGTTTTGTTCCAGTCACCTTTTAAGCAAGTCCAGGTAAATGAGTTAATTACTATAAGGTTTCAAGTTTCGTACAGATTTTACAACATATGAAATAGCGTAGTCTTAGTGTCTTACGAGTTTATTTATGTATTTATTTTTTTCGAAATCACTATTCGCAAAGCAAATAAGTGTCTATACGTTTCCAAATGATTCAAGGTGTTTTGTAGTTGACTTATTTGAGATGCTTTGTCTATATTTCTTTTACTGTTTACAATGGTTTTATGTCAAATTTCCTGATCCGGTAGGCCGAACCTAGTACTCATTTAATTCATTAATTTTGTAAAATTTTTACATAAATAAATAAAAACTTTATCTCCATTTGCATAAACTTTTATAAAATTAGATTGTCATAATAACCCAAGTATATATGAACGTAATTTTAATTAAATTAACTATGATAATTTCCAATGGTTTGGAAACACTTTTTTTTTTTGCATGGGCAATAACAAATATTGTTTTAGTTTATTTTACATACTTTTTTTTTCACTTTATGGTATACATTAAATTTCCGAATGAAATTAAGGTATGTTAACTAAACTGAACAAAATAAATATATTACCGAAAATAACGATTATATGAGATAACTAGATAAGTTCGTATTAATTCTATATATATTTCTATTCACTTATTAAACTTATGATTAAATAACAATATTTAATGGGGCTTGCTTTTACCTGAACAGAAATCACACCACGATTTAACTTAGGGACCAACTTCCCCTTGACGGTTTCATCAGGGTGGTGTAAATCTAGGTTTTGCAGGTCCACGTCAGCGTGAGCATGTATAAACTCAACACCATTGTTGTTGCAGAGTACCTCCGGCTCCCCAAGCCTGTTTGGCACTATCTCTCCGGCGAGGGGATAAAATGTGGAAAGCACACTCGCCAAAGATTTCTTTAAGGTTTTCACAACCGTTTCCGTTGACATGGCACTACTGTCATCATTTTTCTTGTAGCAAAAGAAAACTCCGGCGGTAAGTGGCGGTAGGAGTAAGTCTAAGTTGGATAGCGGGATCCAGAATTCGTGAGTTGGTGCATGAGCTGCGGAAATGAATTCGCTATCCTTCACTGTCACTTTGTAATCGAGTGGGTTGTCAGCCATATGGTTGGCGAGCTCTAACGTGTGGAGGGTGGAGAGTTGAGCATGGTGATGATTAAGGTTAAGATTAGAAAAGGTTGCTCGAGAGTAATTGTGAGAAGTAGTACTACCCACATAGTATCGGTTTCTTGAGACGTTAAAAGAGGAAAAGAGTAGGGGTCCATCTTGTGATGCTGGTGGCGGTGGTGATTGAGGATGGTGGCGGAGATGGTGTGATCTGATGAAACCAATTCCTTGAGCCCATCTATTAGTTGAGATAGATTGACCTCTGGATCTTCCAAGGAAAAGAAGATGATAACATTTTCTCATGTTCGTAAACGAGAGCATAGAGTTGGCTTAGAAGGTTGATGAGTTGACACGATCGAATCCTTGCTTGATTTATAGTGATTATAATGCATTATTTTAAGGACCAGAAGATCAAAATAATAATAATAATAATAATAATAATAATAATAATAATAATAAATAAATAAATAAATAAAAATCTTGCATAGGCATAACGATATTTTCAAGATTTTGAACCGCTTATATATTTATGTAGAGCACTTCTACGCTGAAGTTTGATAAAAAAAAAAATAGAATTTTCGTATATATTAACTTTTAATTTACATGAAAATATGATTGTACATCATGATTTTGTTTTCTTGATTTTATTTTTTAATTTTTGGAACGTTTTACATAAGATTTTAAAAAACCATTTTTGTTTTGTTTTGGTCTTTACACACACCGAGCTCAAAAAATACATGTTTAATACCAATGTAAATTGTAACTTAGTATTACCGTTCATCTTCAATTCATAGCGTAGATGAGGACATTATTGTCCACATAGATACACACTTGGCAGCTGACTCACTAGTTTCATAAATAAGCTACATATTCATTCCCTAAATGAAGACCGCAACTACAATGTCATTTCCCTTTTATAACCTTTCTTTGTCGCTCTTGAACCCTTAAAAAATTATTTATCTTCGATTGCTTTTTCATATGGATCACAAAGCTTGGAGAACCAAACGGTTGTTGTTCGTACGCATCGAGGCTCGTAGTGTGATTGTCGTCATCCAATGCGAAGCATTGAAAGCATGTCGTGGTTTGACAAGAATTCATCTCGCATATTTCACACATGTGTCGAGTCGATGGTAATCATCATCTTCTTCAAATGTGTAGTCGATAATGCGGATTTACGGTTATGAAATACTGGCAATAATGTCAAATTTAAGGTTTACTAATGTCGATAATGTCGTTTTTTTCACCCAAAATCAAGAATCTTCATTGATGTGAAAATGAGGTTTATGTGCTCCGTGTAACCTGATATCCTGTTTGGTATGTTTCTTTGTAGATGAAGATGGCAACTGAAAAGTGTAAGTTCTTCAGGTGGATCGGTGTTGAGTTGACACCACATTACAAGAATGTCTTTAACGCTCTTAAATATTAGTTGCAACTAATGAAAGATAACAGTTACCCTGGAAGACCGGAGACTAGGATTTTTATGCTTGAGATGTTGCATGATGTAACTACTGCTGCTAAAGCCAGTCGTGATGTTGAGTTCGCCATGGAAGTTGAAGAAAACAAACGTTTGGTAGACGAACTGAAGTAGGTAAGGAAGAAGTTAAGGTTTATTGTGGTTTTGTTTATGTTTGTTGTTGTTGTATTGATGATGCAAATACAAAAGTATATGGATAATGATAGTAAGGTAATGGGTGGTATCCATTTGCCACAACATAATTACATAACATATTTTTCAGTTGCTTTGGACTTTCAAATTTCATCTGAAGAACAAGTACTTTCCTCTTCCATTGCAAGTCCGGATTGAAAATGGAACGAGTTTCTACATCTTCATTTTCAACTTCATGGTTACCATTTTCTCCTTCAGGAGGACATATCTTACTTAGAAACTCATCAACAGTGGTCTTGTTCAAGAGTCTTTTGTCATGGTCAATGACTTCATCTTTAAGACCTTCAGTGGAAGGGGCTCCATTAGCGGTAGAGGCTCCTTTATTTGTAGTTGCACCTACATATTCAAGACTACTTTCATCTTCACTAACAACAAGATTCATTTCATCATCTCACCATTCATCCAAACCGTTCCCATTTTGATCAACTACTATAAGAATTTTGACTTGGCCACATTTTTTAATGGCTAGAAAAATGTAACCATATCCTACCATCACAATTTTTTGTTTTCGTAAAAAATGTGATCATATGTCATGAGAACGTAGGTATCTTACGACCATATTGAAATTCAACATTTAAGTATGACTGTAGCCTACCTTTTAGTCACATATAAAGTGAGTCGAGTTTAGTTTTAATCATGGTTAGTTTATATTTGATACGACTATTGCTTACCCTTTAGTCACATTAATTTATGTTAAAGTGTGACATATGATAACATTTGGTCACATTAATTTAGGTTAAAACGTCACATATGAAATCATTTAGTCACGTAAAGAAAACTCATAAAGAAAAAATATGACCGTTGGTTGGGTATTAATGATACATAATTGTTAAAACCATCACAAAATATTACTTATAGAAACATATGTTTTCTAAATGATGTTGTCATTTGTTACTTTTAAGTGATATTCATTTACGATAAAGCGTGATATATGAAATCATTTAGTCACTTAAACAAGAACAAAATGTGGCAATTGTTTGTTTTTTGTAATACATACCTATTAAAACCATCGTTGAATAGTATGTATAGCAACACATTTTTTTTTAAATTATATGGCTATTTGTTACCCTTTAGTGAAGTTTATTTATGTTAAATTATGACATACGATATCATTTAGTCACATAAAGATAACTCAAAAGAAAAGAATGTGACCATTCTATGTTTTTGGTGATACATAATTGTTAAAACCATCACTGAATATTACATATAGCAACACATTTTTTGTAATTGATGTGGCATTTTTTTACCTTTTAGTGACATTTTTATATGTGAAACTGTGACATATGATATCATTTAGTCACATAAAGATAACTCATACAGAAAAGAATGTGACAATTGTGTGCTTTTTGTGATAAATAATTGTTAAAACTATCGTTGTATATTACTTATAGCAACACATTGTTTCTAAATGATGTGGCTATTTGTTACCGTTTTATTACATTCCTTCACGTAAAAGTGTGACATATGATATCATTTAGTCACATAAAGAAGACTCATAAAGAAAAAATGTGGCCATTTTTTGCCTTTGGTTATACATAATTGTTAAAACCATCGCATTTTATCTAACTGGTGTGGTTATTTTTTACCCTTTAGCCACATTTAATTTTGTGATCATGGTCCTAATTAACATTCGGTCACATTTAGGAATAGGCGACGACAATATTAAAATGTTGCAAATATATATGATATCAGTAAACAAGAATAAAAGACAAAAAATATTAATCATAAATCCAACTAAAATAATATACAAAAATGTAATAATCAAAATATACCTATCATGTATACAAACATAATATGAAATATAAGTCATAAATTGAAGTCTACATTAATTCTTCAACTTATTAACCCAACTCCTTGTCATCAGTGCCACAGATGACATGTAACCTATTTTGTGCTTTTTAGAGTTGTCAATATTATCGTCATTAGTTGAAGTTGCAGTAGGTACATGTGAAAACACAGTTTTTATGTATCGTCAAACATTAAAAAAAAGATTAAAATAAAAAAAATACTCAAAAGATATAACAGAATAAACAAACATGTCCCTGTAGTACGACAACCTCTTTTGTACAAGCAACAAAATTGTAAGTTATTCTCTACATAGTTTGTCTTAGGTAGTTCGATTTGGTAAATATTCATTCTCCTTTAAGACTTCTTCAATAGACACCTTAGAGCAGTCATCTTTGAGTGGAATTCCATGAACATATTGCATTTCTGTTGACAAGTAATCTTCACCAAAGGCAACAAGGATTCTTGTTGTTGGTTCTATTATGCATAGATCACACTTTATTTCCCCAACCTCACCTAACACCCAACTATACAACAACCATATGCCCACATACATTACATATATACGAAGTGTATATATGCACGATGGATCCCATACCCTTACAACAAGATCAACCCACCCATCCCTAACCCTAGCCCCTACCTTACCCAATACCCATCCACAAACCAACCATATGCCCACATACATTACATCTACATGGAATGTATATATGCATGATAAATCCTAAACCCTGAAAACAAGATCAACCCACCCAACACTAAACATATCCCTATCCCCAACCTTAACCAACACCCAACCACACAACAACCATATGCCTACATACATTACATCTATATGCAGTATATATATGCATGATGGATCTTATACCTTGACAACAAGATCAACCCAACCAGCCTAAACCTAGCCCCAACCTTACACAACATCCAACCACACAACAACCATATGCCCACATAAATTACATCTATATGGAGTGCATATATGCATAATAGATCCTATACCATGACAATAAGATCAAACCACCCAACCCTAAACCTAGCCACACCCTTACGTAACACCCACCACACAATAACCATATGCCCATATAGATTACATCTATATGGAGTGTATATATGCATAATGGATCCTATACCTTGACAATAAGATCAAACCACCCATCCCTAACCCTAGACCTAACCATACCCAACACCCTACTACACAATAACCATATGCCCACAAATATTATATCTATATGGAGTGTATATATATGCACGATGGACCCTATACTCTGATAACAAGATCAACCCAACTGATGTGCACAATAATACCTACTTGTTTTAAATTTATAACCTATCTAACGTAACTAATTATACACCTATAGGTAGTGTACATAGTCAGATTATAAAATAGCTTGGGGAAGTCGGGTGTCGAACACGGGGAACAGAATTCAATTAATTAATCTAACGACTTCTAATTAAACTAAAAAAGCATATTTTGATTGGGGGGTTTTTACTGATTTTGTAAGATCAGAAGAACTTAATTCAATTAATAGGAAAAGAAAATAAATAAACTTCAAGAATTAAATATTACTTCTGCTTAGATCCAATTTCACCTTCTCCTATGATTGATTTCTAATGGATAAAATATATTGATCACCAATTTGTTAACTAGCTATTATGATAAAATATCTGGACTTATGAATTTATGAATTACCATGCAACGATCAAGCACAAGTTAAACACTAAATCGATAATGAACACAAATTGGACTATGAATGATAGTAGTTACTTTCCTATAACCAATTTAAGCAACCAAGCACAACTTAATATCAGTTATGATCTATAACAAAGTTAAAGTTACTGGCTTTAAATACTTTATCTAAGATGTGATTAATCCTAGCTATAATTATTTAACGATCATAAACAATTAGGTAACAAATTCATGCAATTAGAATGATCAACAATCAGACAGAATCTTATTAATAAGCAATATAAGCTAGAACTAAAACATGCTAGGGTTTAAGTATCAAACACAAGTAAAATCAGCATCTATCATCCAATAAATGAAATCAAAACATAAGGATTAGTTTCATCTTCACAAAATAGAAGTAAAATGTTTCTAGCCTCTCATAGTAGCAGATAAACACACAAAAGTTATGTAATTAAGACTAGACAGGATTAAATCTATGTATAATTCTTCTAATCTTCTTCAATTCTTAAGCTCCACTTGCTTCTTGATCTTCTACTGAGTTTCCAGAGGTTTTTAATCTCAATTCTCCTCAGAAAACTGGTTGAAAGTCTCCCCATTCGACCTAATAATCGGATACTTATGGTTACCATAAAACGGGTCACCGCGACATGGTCAACCGCCACCTCGTCGTGATCTTCGTCAAAATCTGTTTTCTCCAAGTCAACGTTAATGATCGAGATTCTTCCATTCGCCACGTCGTGGTGGACGATCACCATGTTGTGGTCCTCTATCTTCAAGTCTTCTTTTTCTTTATTCCTGTTTTAGCTCATCCATTCATGCTTCTAGCTCCTCATTTACTTCCTTTTTGTCCAAAACGGAATTCAAAGATAGTAAGCACCTTTATCCCAAATTAAGCATAATTATAGCTAAAAGTATTAAGAAATATGCATGAATTATATGACTAAATATGCACATATCAAAATAACCCTACTTGGCTTTTGCTTTCCCTCAAGCAAAACTGATTTTATTATTATTATATCAAAACCCTAGCCATTAACATCGCACAAGTCAATCCATTTTGAGCCTCTCGATTACATCAAGACAGCAATGCATGTATTTGTGTATAATTTTTCAAAAGAACTTCCCCCATCCTAAATACTCACAATCTTCATAAACACTTCCCCATTTGTTTTGAACAACACTCATTTTATGCATCCCTCCAAATATATCCTCATATATCTTTCTTAGCATCATGGTAATTTTTGGTTAAGCCCCCAAGCATACATATAGTAAAATAACCTAGAAATAAAAATTACAATAAAAATAACTTGGCAAATTGTCTTATTCTCAAGTCTTCGATTTAGAATTTTTCTTCATGATATTTTTTGATCTTTATAGCTTTGTAGACTCTTAGGGTGCGTTTAGTTGCGGAAAAATGGACCGTTTTCCGGAAAAATTTTCCAAGAAAAATGAGAATTTTGAAAACGCGTTTAGTTCGTCCATTTTTCTAAAATTTTCACGAAAAATGAAAATTTTCCGTTATCTAAAATTACAAAGAAGTTGGAAATTTTTGGAAAACCAGTAATCATTGTTTTCCACATTTTTCTAATTCCAAAATTTTTTCTAAAATATAAACACCCACTCACTCCCACCTCTACCTACCCCCACCTTTACACCTCAAACCCACCACACCCCTACCTACCCACACTCACCCACTCCCAAGCCCACCCCCACAAACACACACACACACACAAATACACACCTACCCAACCCCCCTCCACACACACACACACACACCCACAAACACAAAGCACCCCCACCCTCATCCCCACAAACACACACACATAAACAGACACCCACCTACACCCCACAAACAAACATGCACACACACATACCCACCCCAACCCTCACTCACACCTACACCCACACACACACAAACACACCCCACCCCACCCCTATAAACACACACACACACCCCTACCCCCACCCCTATAAACACACACACCTAACACCACTACCACAATCACACACATACACTCACCCCCACCTCACCCCTATAAACACAGACACACATACACACACACACACAAACACCCCCACCCTACCACCACAACTGTTTTCTAAAAATGAAAACCAATAGAAAAATACACATCTAAACACGTTTTCTAATTTTCTAAAACTGAAAATGAAAAATGAATAAGTTTTAACTAAACGCGTTTTCTAAAATTTTCAATGAAAAATGAAAACTGAAAATGAAAACTGAAAAGGGAAAACGAAAAATAGAAAATGAAAATTGTTTTTCAATAACTAAACGCAACCTTATTCTCTCAAACTTTTGCAACTTTTTTTTTTCTTTTCAATTTTTTCTTCTTTTTTTCTTTTTTTCACTTTTTTTCTTTTCTCATTTTTTTCACTCAAAGCCAAAAATCTCTTAAAAAAAGCATATGCTTAAGCAAAGAATCTTAACTTCAACTCTGATTGGTTAAAGGTATTAGTTTAAGGTGAAATGACTACATAAGCTCTCGTGGATACATTTTTTGTAGACAATGCTAACGATATTATGACCGTCAAACTAAGCAAGGTCATGTTTTTGTTCCATGATTCCACTAGGATAGGGAAGCCACAATTACACTAGAGCATATGCTGGGTCAAATAAACATCAAAACTCTCATCGGATCGTCCCACACAACACTAGCAATCTAGGTCTCAACATAATTTTTTTAACTAGATTTAATTTTTAGATTATTATTTCAAATCTTTCTAATAACAACATTTTTAAATCCTAGTCAATTTTCATTTTTTTTTCTTTTCAGTATGCTTGTTGTCCTTTTTCGATCCCATACCCGACACTTAAATAATGAATGTCCACATTGCATGCTAAAACAATAAAATAACATAAAGTTAAAGAGGAGAAAGTGGAACAGACTCCCCTATGGTAGTAGTGGCGATATCAAATTCTGAAACTTGTGTGGTGGAAAAGCTTGGACTTCTTGGATAATGACTGGAAACAGTACTTTTGAGCTCTGTTCTTGTGAATATAAATGAGCCGGATAGAAATGAACTAAAGAACCATTCTTCAAAAAGTGTGTTGAACATCACCCACGACGTGGTAAAGAAACGTCACGTCGTGGTGTCGAGTTTGAAGTCGTAATGGTCGTGAAATATAAGATTGCAATGGCGTGGTCTAGTGATGTCATGTCGTGGTGACAGGTCATATGCAGTCGTGATAATATCAAATGCCACAATGTGGATATGATGGCCACGTCGTGGTCTCTTTTCGAAATGCCTTAAAAATCCAAAATAATGCATTGTTCTATCTTAATGACTTAGGATCATTCCCGACCTTTTCTTTCTGTATAATTTTTTAAAATTGTTCTCTTCATCAAGTGGGAACCCCACACTTATTTAAAAACATGGTCTTCAATTATAATCTTCTAAGAATCTGCCGGATTCTTCATCAAATAAGCGCCTTCACTGCTTCACTTCCTTTCAACACTACAAAATAAAATCAAAAGACTAGAGAAACACATGATTACCCGGTTAAAATAAAAATAAAACTAAAAATAAAAACTAAAAAGAAGTAAAAAAGGAAAAGAAAATGCAAACTCTTAAACATCGGATTGCCTTCCAAAAAGCGCTTCTTTTTGAGGAGTCGTAAGCCAGACTCCTTCCTACTGTACATTGTTGTGGTTGGGAGTGAGATCTCCCTTTTCACCTTTTGCTCTTTCCACTTCCGCTTGTATTCTTGAACCCATCTTATATACGCCTTCTTTGAGTTTTATTTCTTCTTTGGATTAGCACTTTCTTCATGTTTATGCTTCATCCATTTGCCTTGCTTTTTAACCCTTGTATTATTCTTCTCATCTAGTTCCATCTTGACCATTGTTGGCTTCTCTAATTCCCTACCCATATCTTCTTATCTTGAATCAACTTCTCTTTCATCACTTGCCTCTTCCACTTGAGCCTTGGGTGTAATGAACAAGATCACCTCAAATGTCATAGGAATTGAGGCTCTTGGTTTAGAACATTTGACATTTGCAACATGAGGTTTATCCCAAACTTCGAACTATTCTTCCATCATCTTTTCCATCTCTTCTAGCTCACTAATATGTTCTTCTTCCAAAATATTCATCCTTAGTAATTCATCTCTTGGAAATTCATAACTCACTTTTTGACTCATTTCGAAAGTAATTTCTTCATCTTCTACAAGAAGTGTGAGCTTAGAGTCATGGATGTCAACAAGTGCTCTTGCGGTACTCAAGAATGGTCTTCCTAAAATTATAGGAAGTTCTTCGTATTCCATCATTTCCAATACCAAAAAGTCAACTGGAAAAATAAATTTCCCCAGTTTTAGCAACAAATCTCCAATGATTCCATGTGGGTTAGTGATCGAGTGATCCACCATTTTAAGTGTCATCTTCTTGTCTTGGAGCCTTGGTAGACCAAGCTTCTTGTAGAAAAAATATGGCATAAGATTCATGCTTGCCCCGAATCAGCTAAAGCATTTACAAAAGTAAAATTGTCAAATTTACAAGGCAAAGTTAATTGTCCCAGATCTCCCATTTTGATTGGCAAACCATTGATGATTGCAGCTGAACATAACTCATTAAGCACTATGGTTGATGATTTTTCCAAATCCTTGCAATTAGTTATCACATCCTTGGCAAACTTAGGAAGCTTGGCCATGGATTGTAGCAATGGAGCATTTATCGAAAGTGATAGCACTTGTTCTATGAACCTCTTCTACTTTGGCTCCAGATTATGCTTAAGGGCTTGAGACGGGAATGGTAAAGGAGGCTGATATGAATTTAGAATAGAAATTTTTCATTCGCCAATGACCACGATGTGGTAAGATCACCACGTCGTGATGAATCATTAGAAGACGATCCATATTTTGCTTTTTTAGCTTCGGGATTCTCTTCTTAAAAAATACTAATCAGACTTTTTAGTGGTTGTTTCATGGATCATAAACGGCTCAGAATGAACTTCTTCTTCAATGGAAATCGCCATTACATGAGGTTGTGATTTCGGGTCAGGATTTATAGGTGGTAACCTCTCATTAACAAGTATTTTTAGTTTCCCAACTTGAGTCTCTATGTTCTTGATGGAAGCGTGATGATTCCTCACATTAGCATCAGTAGCATCATGACTGTTTTATGAGGCTTCCATAAACATATGAGGTACTGACTAAAAATCCATCTTCTTCTTGGGTGGTGGTTGTTCTTTTTTGGTAATAGCCTCAACCTGTTTGTCTAAATATCTCTTCATTTTGCTTCTTGTACTCTTCATAAGGCAACCACTCCTTTTTGGCCATTCTCCAATCTTCATCAAATCGATCACCACTCGAGTAAAAATCTTGTGCTTTCCAGTTACCATTCTCATCTAGATCACAATCCTTGGTCAAATGTGGTCCGATACAATTATCACACCGACACGAATTGCATGGATGGATTGATCCATCTTTGTCGTCGTCCAATCCATATTCTCTAATTTTTCCAAAAACAAAGCTAAATTCTTGTTCCCTCCATCTCCTTTACCTCTAGTAACATATTCTCTTGGGTTATGATACTCACATGAGTGCTTCGCGAATTCTTCAATCAATTCCTTAATCATGGTCGGGTCTTTCTTCGTCATTGGTCCTTGAGAGTCAAGAAGTTGCCTTGTTGTGACATTCACCCCATCATAGAAAATGGACACTTCTTTTTGAAAATTGAGATCATGTTGAGGACAACTTCTAAGAAAGCCTTTGTATCTTTCCCACACTTCATACAACGATTGTCTGACTTCTTGTTGAAAATTAGCAAATTTCTTCTTTAACTTTGAGATTTTCGAAGGTGGACTAAATAGATCAATAAAAGTGTCACAAAGATTAGCCCAAGTAATAATGGATACGAGCGCAAGCGATTTCAACCAAACCTTAGCTTAACCGAAAGCATCCTAAGTAAAAATGATTCTCGTGGCACATTTGGAACAGTGAAGTAGTTTGCAATGTCCTTTACTTCATCTATGTGCTTTAATGTGTCTTCATATTCTTTTTCAGAAAAAGGTATGTCCTTTAGAATTGATGGAATATACCCCTTGAGCTCAACACTTCTTTCAGCTGGAATCTCGGGTGTTACAAGACCTGGTCCATTATCCTCACGTATCCTCTTCTTGTATTCCCCATGCTCATTCTCGTGATATCTGCCATCTCTTCAACCTCGCTATTTATCTCTTCGTCTGAAGTTCCATCGATAGATGTTTCTAGCTCGTATCCTATTTCCCTCTTGCTTGGAGTCTTCTCAAAAAGCTCGAATTTGTCGGATTAGAAAGTGCTACTTGATTCATTTACCCACTTGTCTTTCTTCTTGTGGAAAGCTGATTCTAGATTTTGAAGTGGTGGAATTATTGGAGTTTTTAATCCTCGGGTCATAATTCACTACAACAAAAGCAAAATAAAAATGCATAAAAGAAATAAAAATTACTAAACTAAAATTTGACTGAGAAGTAACCGCGACGTGGCAAAGATAACCACGACGTGGTTGATTCTCGGAAAGAAAAATAAAATAAAATTAATGTAGAAAATTAACTTGTTTACGGTTTTTACCCCACAAAAAAGGATCGAGTAACTAAAAGCAATTAAACTATAAATCAAATAATTCTTTCCTCGACAACGGCACAAAAAACTTGATCTGTACAATAGTACCTACTGTTCTTAAATTTATAACTTAACTGACTTAACTAAATATGAACCTATAGGTTGTGTACCTGGTCAGATTATAAATAGATTGGGTAAATCGGGTGTTGAACATAGGGAACAAAATTCAATTAATTAATCTAACTACTTCTAATTAAACTAAAAAAACAAACTTTGATTGGGTGATTTTACTGATTTTCTAAGATCAGAAGAATTTAAATCAGCTAATATCAACTAACAAGCAAAGGAAACAAATAAACTTCAAGAATTAAAGAGTACTTCTGCTTAGATCCGATTTCACCTTCTCCTATGATTGATTTCTAATGGATAAAATATATTGATTACCAATTTGTTAACTAACTATTATGATCAAATATCTAGACTTCTCAATTTGTGAATTACCATGCAATGATCAAGCACAAATTAAACAACAAAATCGATAATCAACACAAATTGGACAATGAATGATTGTAGTTACTTTCCTATGATCAAGGTAAGTAACCAAGCACAAGTTAATATTAATTATGCTCTCTAACACAGTTAAAGTAACTGGCTTTAATTAGTTTATCTAATATGTTAGTAATCCTAGCTCTAATTATTTAATGATCATAAACAATTATATAACAAATTCATGCAATTAGAATGATCAACTATTACACAAAATCTGATTAAAAAGCAAAATAAGCTAGAACTAGAACATGCTAGGGTTTAAATATCCAAAAAAACTAAAATCAACATATATCATCCAATAAACGAAATAAACACATAAGGATTAGGTTCATCTTCACCAAACAGAAGTAAAAGGTTTCTAGCCTCTCATAGTAGCATAAAAACAGATAAAAGTTATGTAATTAAGACTAGTCATGAGCAAATCGATTAAATCTATGTATAATTCTTCTAATCTTCTTCAATTCATAATCTCCACTTGCTTCTCGATCTTCTCCTGAGCTACAGAGGTTTTTAATCGTAATTCTCCTCAGAAAACCGGTTGGAAGTCTCCCTATTCGATCTAATAATTGGATACTTATAGTTTTCATAAAAATGGTCACCGCGACGTGGTCAACTGCCACGAAGTCATGGTCTTCATTAAAATCTCCTATTCTCCAAGTCAACGTTAATGATTGGGAATCTTCCATTCTCCACGTCGTGGTTGACAATCACCATGCCGTGGTCCTTTATCTTCAGGTCTTCTTTTTCTTCATTCATGCTTTAACACATCCATTCGTGCTTCTAGCTCCTCGTTTGCTTCCTTTTTGTCCAAAACAAATTTCAAACATAAGAAGCACCTTTTTTCCCAAATTAAGCATAATTATAGCTAAATATGCACATATCACCACCCAACCCTAACCCTAACCCCAACCTTACCCAACACCCAAGCACACAACATGCATATACCCATGTACATTAGATCTATATGGAGTGTATATATGCACGAGAGATCATGGGACATATCATATACGTTGACAAAAATATCAACACTCCCTGCCCTAACCCTATCCCCAACCTTACCCAACACCGAAACACACAAAAACCATATGCCCACATACATTACATCTGTATGTAGTATATATATATATATATATATATATATATATATATATATATATATGCACGATGCATTATGGGTCATATCATATACCCTGACAACAGCCGTGCATTTTTCATAATTATAATTGGATGTAACAAAAATTGTACTACTATTTAACATTTTGATCCTAAGTATTTAACATAAACTAATTTCTTTAACATATATCAATTTTACTCAAACATCATTCCCTATTTCCTTGATCCTAAATCTAAATAAGGTAACCCTAAATTTGTGGGATGTCAAGTTCATCAAGAAAATTACACTCTTTTACTTGCAAATAAAACATAATATAATAGTAAAAAGAGGATCTATCCACTTGGAAATGGTTGTATTCAATCATTAATGCAATCCAATTGATCAAGCAGAATAAACTAACTAACTAGAATTAAACTAAAGGGGGGGGGGGGGTGAATTGTTTGAAAACTAAAAGGATAAAATAACGAAAGAGTTTGCAATTAAGCAAGATGGTGAGATACTCAAACACTAGAGATAATTGGTCAACCAAGACAATTCAACACCATGAATATTTATTTGTCTATGTACTTTTGTTGAAGGACTGCTGAACTTTCTCAAAGTAATTTTGTTGAAAAATACATAATTGCCCTGATCTTCTGTCTCTTTGAATATTCATCCCCAGTATCTTCTTTGCTGCTCCCAAATCCTTCCTCTCAACATATAGCAACATGTATATGCAGGAATCTGGTAACAATTCATTTGAGTAAACACATTTGTCAAACTAGTTCCAAGTGTAGCCATTCGAGATCATGAATGAATCAAAACTCTTGTACCATTGTCTTGGAGACTGCTTTAACCCATACAAGGATTTCTTCAGCAAACATACATGTTCCTTCTTAAATTCAAGGAATCCATATGGATGGGACATATACATCTTCTCTTCTAAGTTCCCATGAAGAAATGAAGCTTTCACATCAAGCTGCTCAAGCTCCAGATCCAATGCACTCACCATGGCCAAAACAACCTGAATTGTTTTGTGCTTCTTGACCGGTGAGAACAGCTTGTGATAAGCATGTCCTTCTTTCTAAGAAAACCCTTTCACCGCCAACCTTGCCTTGAACCTAGCTTGTTCAACTCATGGTATCCCTACCTTATTCTTAAACATCCATTTGCATCCCACTGGCTTTGCTCCTTTTGGTAATGGATCAAGATATCATGTTTCATTATTCTCCAATGATTGCATTTCTTCATTCATGGCCATCAACCAGTCATTTGCTTCTTTACTCACCACAACCTCTTTATACGATTTAGGATCCTCAATGTCAAAATCTTCTATAGTTGCTAAAGCAAAAGCAATGGAGTCAAGTTCACTTGAATTCACACATCCCACATATCTATCAGGTTGTCGAATGACCTTATTTGATCTTCTCTTTGCTATAGATTCAAACATATCATCCTTCCCGACATCAGCAACACTGGACGAAGATCCCATAGGTTTCTCTTGGGTTTCATCTTATCCAGGCTGTTTACTACCGCCTTGCTCTATGTCACTTATCACAAATCTGTCTGTAGTTTGAGTTGTAAACTCCACCTTTTGGCTAGCACCCTGATTTTTGTTCCCTGCTTGACTTGTATCACCTCCTCCCTGGTTACCCATGGAAGATTCATCAAAGGTCACATCTATGCTCATGATAACTTTAGGAGTTCTTCCTTCTTCTATACACCACAGTTGATAACCTTTTACTCCTGTTGCATATCCTAGAAATATGCACTTCATTGCCCTTGGCTCAAGTTTACCATCATTCACATGAGCATATGTGGGGCATGAAAATATATGTAAACCATAATAGTCAGAGGGTTTCCCCGACCATACCTCTTGAGGGTCTTCAAGTCTATTGCAGTTGATGGTGATCTATTCACCAGATAGCAAGCAGTGTTAACTACTTTTGCCCAGAATTGCTTGGATAAGGTAGAAAATATTCGCATGCACCTTGCACGTTGCATGAGAGTTTGGTTCATCCGTTCTGCCACTCCATTTTGCTATGGTGTGTGTCGTGTAGTGTGGTGCCTCGCTATACCTTCTTCATTGCAGAAATTGTCAAATGGAGTATTGTAGAATTCCAACCCATTGTCAGCCCACATAGTTTTGACCTGTTTTCCAGTCCTTTTCCCAACCATGGTCTTCCACTCCTTAAACTTCCCAAACACCTCATCTTTGGTCTTTAAAAAGTAAAACCAAACCTTCCATGAATAATCATCAATGAACGTCACAAAGTATAAGCATCCTCATTGAGAATTGACTGGTGCAGGGCCCCACAGATCTGAGTGAACATACTCCAAGATTTCTTTGCTTTTGTTTTGACCGATACCGAACTTCACTTTGCGATGCTTTCCCTTCACACAAGCTTCACAAAGCTTTATCTTTCCAGTAGCCTCTCCACCAATCAGTCCTTGTTTACTTAGAACTGACATGCCATTCTCACTTATGTGCCCCATCCTACGATGCCATAACTTTGTCTGATCATCACCTTCATTCAAGGATTGGGAGATAGCCACCGTTCCCATAACCATACCGCCTTCTAGTTTATAAATCCCTCCACGATTCATCTTCCCTTGCATTATAACAAGAGAACCTTTGGTCACTTTGACCCAGTCACCTTCACCAGCATACCTCATCCCATTCTTAGCCAATGTGCCAAGAGAAATTAAATTCTTTCGAAGTTCTGGAACATACCAACAATCTAACTTCCTGACCATGCCATCGTGCATCTTGATCTGCACCGTGCCACTACCTTTGATATTGCTCACCCAATCATCACCCATTTTGACTGTCCCATCACACTCTTTGAAGGAGCCGAACCAGTCACGATTATACGTCATGTGATAGGATGCTCCAGAATCCAAGACCCAAGCATCAGCAGAACTTGATGTACATACAATGGGTACATCACCATCGTCCCCTTCATCAAAACATTCCTGAACCACAACAACAGTGTTATTGCTACTTCATTCACTCTAGAAATTCTCATTCTTCAGTTGTGGACAATTTCGCTTGAAGTGCCTCTTCTCCTTACAGTTATAACACTTGGAATTCGATGAACCTTTAGACTTTGATTTAGAACATGATCTCGTTCTTTTTCCCCTTTCCTCTCTTCTGTCCTCCCTCTCCTTGTGAACAAACTAGAACTGGACACCTCCTCTCCAACTGAAACTTTTCTTTTCAGATCCTTGGACATCAGAGAGTCCTTCAGATCATTCACAGTGATTGCTGTCCTACCATAGAGCATGGTTTCAATGAAATTCTCATATGAGTTAGGAAGACAACATAAGAGAATGAGCACATGGTCTTCATCTTCAATCTTCACATCAACCCCTTATAGATCCAAGATGATGCGATTAAAGTTATCCAGATGATCTTTCACTTGGGTACTTTCAGACATTTTGAGAGTGTACAACATTTGCTTCTGATACAACCTGTTCGTCAGTGAGTTGTTTTGGTACTTGTAACAAGGTTTATCCCATAACCCATAAGCAGTTGTTTGATCCACGACCTCCCTTAATACTTCATTTGTTAAGCTCAACAGAATGGCACTATGTGTCTTCGTCATAATGTCCACCTTCTTATTAGCCGCCATGTCCTTTGGCAGTTTTGTCTCTCCTTTTAGTCTCGACCGCACATCCTTGTTGAACTAGAAGAGCTCTCATCTTCACCTTCCACAAAGTTAAGTCATTTGAGCCATTAAACTTCTCTAAATCAAACTTGTGAGTAAACATCTTCAATCATAGGAATGCAAACCCCAACTATGATACCACTTGTTAGGAAGTAAAGCGGATAACTAGCAAAATTATAAGCACAAAAGACACAGTATTTACGTGGTTCGGTCAAGGTCACCTACGTCCACGGGCAGGAGGCGAGTATTCTTTTATTTCAGAGCTCTCAAATAGATGTTAGAAGTACAATTACACAGAGATTTTCCTATCACTCTAGAATTCAAGATACAAAATGGCCTAGCATGCATCCCTATTTATACTTGAGTGATCAGACCTAAAACCCTAATGGGCCAAGCCCATTGCCAATAGGCCCATGAATGGAGGCAACCAATCATATTCTGCCATGCAGCATCTTCTACAACATTCTTGAGCATCATAGAGGACTCCATATCATACTTGGCTCATCAAGTACCAAGATGGTCCAACTTACACCATGATGGCGCAACAAGTGTATGGATGGCGCAACAGGCTTCAAGTATGGCAAAAGTACATCAAGATTGGAGCAACAACACCACCTTTGCGCAACAGGAACATACATGGCATAACAAGTCCATGCATGGCGCAAGAGCATACTCTATGGCTCAACAGGAGTATCCCATTACGCAAGAGGGATCCTCATGGATCAAGAGGAACCCCTCATGGAGCAAGAGGGAGCATAATGGCGCAACAAGGAATAACCTTGGCGCAATAACATCCTTCTTGAATCATCCCTTCAACATATAGTGCAACAAGGTTCCCTTGTTTCTCCATATCACTCACAAGTGCTCCAAACATCTTCCAGGTGCTCCAAACCCCCTTCTATATGATCCATTCCTTTGGCACTTGATCCGTTCCTTTTTAGACTATCCATTTCTTTCTTAGATGATCCGTTCCTTTGTCACATGCTCTAAGAACCCTAAGTGCTCCATTAAGTTCCAAGTGCTCCAAATGCTCCATGAACATGATCCAAATGCTCCATTGAACATAAGTCAAATGCTCGAGTCACATTTAACATTGGCATTAAGACGTTTGTTACCAAAAACTAAGACATTTGTTTCAGAAAATGTGATTTCACATTTGTCTTTTAAAATGATACATTCATCTTGAGACATTACAAGCTATCTTTCTAGTGATTAGATATTAAGCTTTCTATCTGCAAAGCATAATCTAAGGCAAGTCATTTCACTTTCCATCTTCTCACTTACTTCTATGGCAGACTCATAGGCTTTATGGATGATGGTCATATCTGATTAGATATGGGTTAGATATGGTTCAAAAAGTGATAAATCAAAATTATTTTCAATGATCATACATCTTACCTGCTAAACGATGCTTCTGCCTGGTGGATCATTGGTTGCCATATAGAAAAAGTTCGGCTCATCATCTTCATCTTGTTCTTCTTAACCTGATGACCAGTAGCCTTCATCACATTTGATTGACTGTCTTGACATAAGACACATATTCCTTTAAGTACTCACTTCATCCTCATCTCCAGAAGACTAGTACCCTTCAACATCTCTTCACACAGTAGTAACAAAAGATTTCTCACTTGCTGCCAGCTCTTGGGCTCTGCGGGCATAGTATGCAGAATCTTTAACTTTTAGGCTCTGAGAGGTTTCACCCAAACTGTCTTTGGCAAAATGGTTACCATGTCCACACTTATCTGACTTCGGAATTCCATAGGATTCCAAGGGGTGACTTGATGAGGAGATGTTGAGTTTGTAAGCAGGTAGGTTCTCTGAAGGTTTAGGAATTGGTAGATGATTATTTTGATGAGGTGTTTGGAATCGATTTTGATAAGTTTTATGATTAGGATTCCATGGGCGCTTGTATTTCATGGACAATATTTCAAACTCCTGTTGGAAGTGAAATTCGAACTCAGCTGGATTGAGATCATGATTTTCTGAATCGTTTGGAACAGGTGGGATAGTTTCGATGGGATCTGACGCAGGTGGTTTCGGAATAAGCGGGTTAACACAACTAACCAAGGCAAGAGGACCTCCAAAAAGTTCTCTTAACGTTTGTGCAACATTAGATTTGTGGCCTTCTAATTCGTGAAAGAGTTGATAAAGCTTCAACTTCTTCAAAGATCCATTACTCTGAAGACATGACTTGAAATTTACCCAGCCTTTTCTGAGGCTATTGATAAACCTCAGATTATACTCAAGAGGAGTTATGATTATTCCGTGTGCATTCATGTTGTTTACAACAATTTGATGCCTATTTGAAGCCAAGGCTACAGATTCACCTGGAGTAGTGGTGAAGGTATCAAAATCGTTAACAGCCGAAGTCAGACGTTTGTCTTTTATATTCTTGGAACCTTCGAACAGGTCTTGAAGAGTGTCCCAAATCTCTTTTGCGGACTTTCACAACTTAATGTGCTCAAATAGAGACGAAGGAACACCAAACACCATCTCGGAAAATGCAATCTGATCAGCATGCAACTTTTTGATGTCTGCAGCAGTAAAAGGTGTCGGGCGTTGATCTTCTTGGCCCATGAGAGTTGCAACATCATCTTTCACCGTTTGTCTCACCAAAACATGAGGAACATCTTTCACAGACCTCCATATTTCTTCACCTTTTTCCTTACCAAGTAAAAATATTTTCATCCTGACTTTCCAATGATCATATTCTTCAAAAACTAGCAATGGGGCACGAGAATGGAAACCCACACTATTTGCTATTTGCATCGAATACATTTGTTGAGTTTGATTAGGAGAAACTAGTGAAGTGAAAGTATTAGAGCAGAAGAGGTATATAGAAGAACTTTTATCCTAAACATAGAAATGATTGAGATATCAAGGTAATCTCATATCAACTATAATATGTTCTTATGGATTCAAATGACAACCACTTAAGCTCTGATACCAATTGTGAGAACAAGATTCAATACGCGGACATGGTTTGAAAACTCAAACCTTGAATTAACCTTTAAGATCAATGTCTGCTTCTAATAAGTTGGTCCAGTCAAGTCTGGTAAAGTAGTCGAGACTTGAAGATAATATTCAACAAAGTATTCAAGTTAAAGTGAAGTAAGATTGAGTATAATCAAAGTAAAGACGATTTTAGTACAAGTAGAATGTAAGAAATTTGACTTGCAAAATAGTTTGAAATGATGTGAAGAGAATATTGATTGATTGCTATTCTTGGTGTATAATTTATGAAAGCGTCTACTCCTTAAATAGTAAAGGAGAGACATGGTACAAACCGAGAAACATTCTAAGGACTAGTTAATGCTAAGTATTTGACAAATCTGACACTTAAAAGATTTGTTGAAATTGTCCTAAGAATTGTTACATCAACTAAAGAGAAAAAGCATTAAATGCTTGTACAGACTCAAACTTCGGAATATCTTCATCTCGGATTCAAAAGGACTTTGGAGCTTCTTCACATCTCGGACTTGAGTGACTTCAGATTTGCTTTGGTTTGGATTGCTTGAGGTTCACTTATCAACCTTGCCCCCATCACCTTCTACCACCTCAAATCCTTTTCATTAATATTCTTCTTATTTGATTATGCAGTTCTCTCTCTGCACCCAAAAAAAGTCCCTGTTCCTTCACTTACTGTTTGCTCCATTGGAGGTTGAAGATGAATTTTTGTGCTATATTACCCATAGTCATAACCACAGCCACGAAGAACGATAGACCTGAACTACAGGGTTGATTCGTCGTCGTGTTTCACCTTCTGTTTGTCTTTTTTAGGAGGTTGCCTTCTGTTC
This sequence comes from Lactuca virosa, assembly GCF_052849685.1. Classification (NCBI taxonomy): domain Eukaryota; kingdom Viridiplantae; phylum Streptophyta; class Magnoliopsida; order Asterales; family Asteraceae; genus Lactuca; species Lactuca virosa. The sequence continues at coordinate 121,268,829 of NC_136432.1, read as the reverse complement.
GTATTACACCGACTCAAATACTTTCAATCATTTGCCAGGTTGGCACATGTTTGTGGTTTTGCTTATTCATATCTTTCTGTCAAGCATAAAATCGATAAACACATAGAGAAGATTCTTTGTGTTTATAACATACTACATAAAAGCTCTTTTCTACAACCTATACCCTCTTCAAATCAGAAAAACTACTATAAAAATAGAAAGTGATTCAGAGGGCAGTCGATTCTTCTCAGGTCTGTCCAAGTGTAAAAAGTTTGGGGTTTTGGTTCTCTTAACGATTATACTGGAATGTTTGTGTGATTGGTATGATCTAATTTGTTATTGTACAGAAAGATGGTGCCACAAATACCGACATAGTTGGTATATGGGATGATAAAGGTTTATCTCTTACTTATTGCTGCTTTTGCTCAGGTTTGGAATGCATGTACAAGGTCATATCTAATTGAAAGGCTTCCACGTTAGTAATATTTGGTTCAAGTCATAGGGTTATTTCTGGAACTGTACAATTAAGTGATGGTTATAATGTGTAATTAATTTAATGTTGACTGATTAGGACAATAGATTGATGTTGGTGCAAAATTGAAAGGGGGTGACATACCTAACTATTCTGGATCCAACCAGAAACACAAGTAAGCATGCTAACATGATGCAGTATGATAAGGAACCCCTTTTTTCTCCCTCCCCCAATCACCGACAAACACATAATGAATAAGTTATTTTTTTCAAAAAAGATTGTTCTGGCAACTTTGGCAACGAAACTTAAGGTTTTACCATCAACGAGCTTAATATGGTGCCAAACTTAAACTATACCTTGGAAGAAAGAGTTTTGTGTAGACAACTTACTTTCCTTTGGTGATATGATTACAAGTTACAATGAAAATGTATGTTGCTATTGTTTTCTTTTTATATCATCATTTAAGAAATTATTATTATTAAGGCCATAAATGTTAAATTTTGGGTGGATAATAAGACTAATAGAACTAGAGGTGAGTTATTCCTAAATAACTAATTTCATAAAATCATGGTATGTTACTGTTTTTCATCTTTTTTTAGTTTCTTCTATTTTCCAAGTCTTTTCTAGGGAAGAAAAAATAAAAAAATAAAGATTTTTTTTGTTTTGGTTTTTATAGTGTCAAGGTGAAGAGTGGTTTTATTACTCTTATGGTTTTTATATATTTATTGATTCCTATCTCTTTTTCCAATTGCATATTGTTAAATGATTTGCAGTTTGACTGCCGAATTCAGGTGGATTAATCATAATGCATATTTTTGATATTGTTGCAATTTTTAGATATTTAAATTTTATGCTTACTTTATACATCTTGCCTATATATTGAAATTCATATTTCTCGATTCTAATTGTTCCGATTCTTAATTTTCAGTGAGTTTGAGGACATTTTCGACATTGATAGTTTCATACTTTCATTACATCGTCGAGAGATGAAGCCTGTTTGCTGAAAAAGAGGGTCGATCCAAAGCTAAGGTTAATATAGTCATTTACTTGGCACACTTAGATGAATGGTAATATAGTCATTTTCGTGATGGTCAACGTAAAATAATTAATTTACCTTTTTTTTCTTTTTTGTATTTATGTGTTATCAAAATACAAATCAAGCGTATTATCGTAAAGTTTTTCAAAACTGGAAAGTCTTTCTTAACAGCAACTTACTTTGATAATTTGTGAAAAACATTTGATAGTTTTCCAAATTTGGTTGCTATTTTCCACTTCAAATCATGAAAATTGTTTTTCGATGACATTGTAATAATTAAGTAAGATTCGCCAAAGTATAATGTTGTAAAAGAAGAAATTGGAAAAATGTCTGCATTTTTGTTTATTGTAATTCGACGCCATGGGAAGTCACAAGTGAATTAGATCCATGTAAAACTGTTTGGATTGGCATATGAAAGCCTTGCTCCTCAAGAAGCCAACTTCTATAAAATGTGTTTGCTGATTCAAGATGCTTTGGAATTGGAAGACACTGTTGTAATTCATTTCTAATTGCTGTTATTTTCAGTTATTTGTCTATTATAGAACCATACTTTCAACTTTTTTTATTAGAGTATTGTATTTCAAAGTATCTGTCCAGTTATAGCAATAAAATAAAAAAAATGAAAAAAAATGCTTTCCAACCCATACCCACTAGTTGTTAAATTAATTTTCTTTGTTTTACATTGAAGATTTAAGAGAGAAGCCTCTCCTTGACAATTAATGTTGTACGAACATCATGTAATATAGGATGTTTTTTAAGTAGAAAAAAGGAAGTTTTTATTCATTTATTTATTTATTTATCAAATGAGATTATAAAAGATCAAACCTTTATAGGGCAGAAAGCATATGAAACACATATATTTTCTAATTTTTTTTGTTAATATTCTATTATTTGAAAATATCAATTTATATTTCGTTATTCATTTATTTATTTATTTATCAAATGAGATTATAAAAGATCAAACCTTTATAGGGCAGAAAGCATATGAAACACATATATTTTCCAATTTTTTTTGTTAATATTCTATTATTTGAAAATATCAATTTATATTTCGTTATATATTCATGATGTTTGTAAAGTTGATAGAATTGATCATTCGTCATCATCCAATGTATGTTGCGTTATCTAGAGTTTAAAGTATGAAAAGTGTTTAGAAATTTATAAAAAATAGTACAATTTTTTAACATCTTTTATTTTTATTGATAATATATATTTATTCATCATTTTGATTTGTCATTTATTTTATCATTTTGTGTCTATATATGTTTCACATGTTTCACATGTTTTCCATTTTTTTTTCTAATATTAATATTCTCTTATCTGAAAATATCAATTTATATTTCGTTATATATCCATGACGTTATGAAGTTGATGAAATTGATCATTCATCATCAACCAATATATCTTGCGTTATCTACAGTTCAAAGTATTAGAAGTATTTAGAAATTTATAAAAAAAGTAAAAAATTTTTATAACATCTTTTAGTTTTATTGATAATATATTTTTATTATCATTTTGATTTTTCATTTAATTTATCATTTTGTGTTCAGTTTCATATATTACCTTAGTTTTTAATTTTAAATAAACAATGTAATCTTACTGATTACTTGTTTATGTTTTTTTTTCACTTTTTTTTAATTTTATATTTCACCCTACTACATGATCATTTTATCATTAATTAAAATATAAATAACGTTGCTCATATCTTCAAACCTTTTCCATATTAATTTAAAGTAATGATTATAAAGTTACAGACAAAATACTTAAATATCTTTAAATATTATTGCTTGCAAATCTATGATTATGTTAAGTTTTTTAAAAACTTCAATGTTTTTTGTTTTATAAACCGTAAAGTACACGAGTTATAAGTTAGTATTTCATTAATGCTCGCTAAAGTTTATGGGTTCTATCATTCTTCTTGTAAAGGTTAAAAATACATTTTTACATTGGACTTAATAAAAAAAATTCTAATCATATCCGACAAAAATACCAACCATGATGTATGTTGAAATCAAGAAGACCATCCATATCAATTTTTCAATATAAATAAAAAATACTGTATGTAATAAGCACAAGGACCAAAACTGATAGTTATTCTTGTTTATTTTTATTTTTAAATATAAAAACATGCAAAATTTAAACTAATACAAAATTACCAAATTTGTAAAACACATATGAACAAATACTAATATTTATATTCACTTATTGAAAACTTATTTTTATGTATACTGTTTCAATATATAAATTAAACTAAGAAGTAGTTAAATATGTGTTGGTCAATTCTAGAAAAATTAGTAGTTGATATGTGAAAAAACAGAGATCAAAGAAACTCACCTACGGGGAAAAAATAAGATTGTATTTTTTTCAAATCTTTTTTAATGGTTATGTATGGCAAGTCAATAAGTAGTTTATAATCTAGATTTTTTTTTTTTTAAAAAAAAAGCAGTTATACTAGCTTAAAATTAGTTTTTTTTTTTAATATTCCAAATATACCTTTAAATAGTTATAGAAAATTCATTATCCTAAATATCATTTTATGTTGTTTTTTTTGTAACGTTTATCAGCTAGTTTTACCAAACTTTATAATTCACCAGCTGCTTTATAATCTAACTAGGTGAATGCCCCCGCGTTGCGCAAAACACCTATATAGTTGAAATCTTTACAAATACTGAATATATGTTTTCTTAAATATAGCAATAATGTTGTTGTTAAATTTCATATAATAATTCGTATACTAAGTTCATATCATATGTTGATTATTTGGAATTATATCATAATATAACATCTATTAAAACTGCATAATCTCAATCGTTTGAATGACTTCTACCCGCGGGTTATTCATAAATGAAAATAAAAAATAATATATGGTTTATTGTTATTTATAGTTGTTGTTATTATTAATTAATTTTTTTAAATTTATTTTCTTAACGTTTTAATTTCTATTATTGTAATTATTTAAAAATCAAACATTGTTTTTTATTTTTAATGGTAACAATATAATCGTTTATATAGAGTTATTTTTAACTATTTTTATTGCAAGTTATTTTAAGTTATTTATTTGAGAACTTTTAATGAGTATAAAAATATATTTACGAAGTATTTTAGTTAAATTGAGATTACAATTTAGTTTTTACATTTAGCACTACAATTTATCTCTTTTAATTATTCACAAAATATTCTTTGAGTTTTTTAAATGAGATTTGAATTTATATTTAAGTTGACCATGTAATGTTATATTTAAATTAACAATTTAAGTATTTTATCCAAACTGTTCAAAAGTTATAGCTTTAAATTGATAATGGTTTACATACAACAACATATTAAATCTAATAAATCAAGTATAATATGTTAAAAGCTAAAGACATAACTTTATAAGTAGAAGTAAATGTATTATTTTAATATTAAAATTTAGTTTATTTATGATTACACTTTAGGTTTGATATTTATTTAACCTTCTAACCAACTTATAATCATTATTAGAAAAACACTATAATTTATTACTTTTAACCATTTAAAAAATATTCTTTGGGTTGTTTAAGTAGAACTAAAATTTATATTTAAGTTGACACTATAATTTTATATTTAAATTAACAATTTATGTATTTTATCCAAACTGTTAAAAAGTTGTAGCTTTAAAATGATAATGATTTACATACAACAACATTTTAAAATTAATAAATTAAGTATAATATATTAAAAGTTAAAGACATAACTTTATAAATAAATGTAAAGATATTATTCTATTATTGAATATTAGTTTATATATGATTACACTTTAGGTTTGATATTTATTTAATCTTAAAAACCAACTTATAATCATTATTAGAAAGAAATTGAAAAGTCATGGGATTTTCAAATGAATGTGGCAAAAGGAAAAATGTTTCATTTATAAGTATACTAGGCGAATACTCGCGTGTTGCGCAAAATACAACAATATATTTGAAATCTTTACATATATATATATATTTTAAATATATCAATGACGTTGTTGTTAACTCTTATATAATAAATCTTAAAATAAGAGATTGTTTGTATTAAATTACATATGATAATGTAGACGTCTTTTAAAATTCTATTATCTCAATTGTCTCAATGACCTCTACCTGCAGGTTACTCATAAATAAATTTAAATATAACATATGGTTTAATGATATTTATAGTTATTTTTATGATTAATTAGTTTTAAAAAGTTTATTTGCTTAAAATTTTAATTTATATCATTGTAATTATTTAAAAAAATCAAATATTGTTTTTATTTTTAAAGATAACAGTATAATTTTTGTATATAATGTTACTTTTAACTATTGTTGTTGTAAGTTATTTAAAATAATGTATGTGAAAACTCTTAATTATTTTAAGTTGGTTTTAGAAATTTAACTTTCTTAAAATTTATTGGATGAATATTATTAGTTTTTTTATTGTAATTATTTAAAATAAGAAACATTGTTTTTGTTTTAAAGATAACATTATAACTTTTTATATAATATTAATTTTAATTATTCTTATTGTAAGTTACTTTTAAGCTACTTATTTGAAAATTCTTAATAATTAAAAAAATAGTTTTATGGCTTTTTTTATTATTAATTTAGGATTACAATTTAGGTTTAACACAATAATTTATAACTTTTAACTATTTATAAAATAGTCTCTCGGTATTTTAACTGAAATTTTGATTTAAGTTAACCATTTAACATTATATTGACATTAATAATTTAACTATTTGCATAAAATCATAAAGGGAAATCTCCGGAAAAGTCCCAATATTTTACCCTAATTTACGAAAAAGTCCCAAACTAAAATTTGTTTATGAAAAAGTCCCAATTACCGGTAAAAACGACGATTTAGCCCTATTTTCCTGATTTACCGGTTTCATTAATTATCGAGTTTTAATAAAGTCTCATTATTTTACCATATTTTACGAATAAGTCCCAAATTATGGTAAAATAATGGGACTTTAATGAAAATTTTGGTAAAATAATGGAATTTTAATGAAACCGGGTAAGTATTGAAACCGATAAACCGGAAAAAAAAGGGTCAAATTGTCATTTTTTTCGGTAATCGGGACTTTTTCGTAAATTTGCTTGATATATCAATCAGATCCCAAATTTGCTTGATATATCAATCAGATCCAATTGATGGTGCGGAATCCCAATCAATTGGATGATGCAAGAAAAAAATGAAGAAGAAGGAGAAGAAGAATAAGACGAATCTTCAATGTATTGATGATAAGAGTTATGATCCAACACAAGATTCTCACACACACTCTTCTTCTCTCTAACTTTCTCTCTCTACAATATGCTCCTCTCTTATGACTCCTTGTTGCTCTAGACTCATCACCCTTATATATATATATATATATATATATATATATATATATATATGGACCGCAAACCCAAGGCCCAAACAAGCAACCGCAGATGGGTTCATGACAGCAAACGAGTTCACGGCCGTGAACACCACCTGAGCGCAAACACACCAGTCGTAAATCCAAGGTTGTTTTTGGTCCAAGGCTGAAAATTACAATTGCCTAGAAAAGTAAAGTATAAACCAATATTTTAGACCCAACAATCTCCCCTTGGTTTATATGTAACATCCCGAGTTCAGGTATACCTCGTAACCCTTGGTCTTTGAGTGGTTGTCCCTTTTAGTCCCTTTATGAGATAAGATGGTGAATGAGTACGCGGGGCGTACGTGAGTGTACGCTCGGCGTACTCATATGTGTGCTATTGACGCGGAAGCCACCTAGTACGTTGGGCGTACTACGCCTAGAGTGAAAACCCTAATTTAGGGTGAGTCCCATATATAAAGGATATGATGGCCTCATTTCTGGCCACCATTCTCAGACCAAAAACCCTAAGTGTGCCCGAACCCTCGTTTTAGAGCTTGTAAGTGCATTTGTGAGCCTTTGAGAGTTCTTGTGTGTTCTTGAAGAGAAGAGAAAGCTTTAGAGAAGAAGGAATGAGAGTCCAAGCTCTTGGATCGGAGCATATCTAAGTTGGGAGCTTCATGTAGAGGTATAAAGATTCAAACTTTACCACTCTTTTGTTATGTGCATCATAGTAGAGACTTTTAGGGTTTTGTCCCAAAAAGGTGGAGAATTTATGAGATCTTGAGTTCCATAGACTAGGACCAACCCCTTTTGAGTATAATAGTGGTGTAATGTCATAAAAATCCAATCTTGGTCGTTGGAATCAATCCATGCATGAGTTATGAGCTTCTTGAGTCAAAAGAATGAATATTTTGTTTGTTGGTGACCATTTCAACCATGCAAAGGCTTAAAGTCACTGACTTTATGGGTTAAGAGCTATTAGGGAGTCTAGATATGTAATATGAGCCAAGGTCTTAACTGATTAAGACCAAACGAGTGAGAAGGGTGAAACTGGAGCGTACGCCGGGCGTAACTCCAGTACGCACATCGTAGGGGTCGCGCATCCCCGATGCCTGCATGGTAGCCGAGTACTCCCAACGTAGAGAGCTGGTACGCGCAGCGTACTCTCTGCCGTTGACTTTTGATTGACTTTCAGGGTTTGGTCAATTTATGGACATTTATGGCCATTGAGGGGTAAAATGGTCTTTTTCCCTTCTGTGAATTAGTGTAGCCTCTTGAGAGTCGTGGTTAATTAGGGATAATTATGGTGTATGTTAGGCGGAGGCTAGACCGATGATTTGAGTTTGAGATTTGTTGACTTCTTGCAAGGTGAGTCTTCTCACTATACTTACCTTGAGTGGTACCTTTGTGTGATTGAGTTGTTTATTGTGCTTATATGTGTATTTGATATTCTGCATTATGTCTTTGTGATTTATGCTGAGTATTTTTATTATGGGCTTACTGAGTTGGGACCGGAGGGTCCCACTGAGACACATTGACCGGAGGGTCTTATTGAGTTATAGCCTAGAGTGGCTAATGAGTTGTGTGTGGTATCTTGGGGAACTCACTAAACTTCGTGCTTACCGTGTTATGTGTTATGTGTTTCAGGTACTTCCGATGATCGCGAGAAGGCCCCGACTTGATTGTACACACACTCGCATTGGAGATATGTTTTGGAGGATCTTGGTTTTTGTGATAAACAACTTTTGATAAATAAAATGTATTAATGTTGATACTTGAGATTTTCGGGAAATATGACATGTGTTTATTGTGTTTGAAAATGAAATTTTTGGTTTGAAATTTTTTGGTGTTACAAGTTGGTATCAGAGCCTTGGTTTGAGGGATTCGGATGCAACTTCGGGTATTTCTGAACTCAAACTGAGGATTTGAGGAAAAGGTTTCAAAAGAAATGATTTTTCTAGAACCGAACAAGAGTTTTTAAGAGAAAACGAGTTGAAGCGGTGTGTACGATCAGCCAGAGCCCGAACGGTGATTTCCCAAATACCCTTATTTAATTGTGTTATGAGATATTTATGACATATTAGTAATTCATGCTAGAGGATAGGCTATGTATTTCATATTTTAGGGCTAGAGTTGCCTGATTTGTGATACCTTAGATAGGAGTCGTTGCTATCTGTTATATGCTTTGAGTATGCACTGAGTGAGAGTATCTAACAGGATCGCTTAGAGAGAGAAAGTCTTGAGTCAAAAAATAATCTAGGGGAGATATCTAGATGAGTATATGAGGGATCCTCTGAGAGGGTAGTCTGTTATTCATGAGAGATAGAGAAATAGTGAGCTGGGGTCCTAGGAGGAGGACTTGGGATGACTACTGGTTGGTGTGGAAGGTAGTATTGGGCCCGTACTACTGAAAGCACCAGATCTGTATGCAACCCAAGTAAGAATCCTTAATATGTTAAGGAACGAGTAGGGATGAGTGATCGAGTGTGTGTATACTCGAGCGAGTCTCTGATGATTTTGTGTTGTGTTTTAGATACATCATGGTGGGTACACACCACAACCCCGAGAGCAGTGGGACTAGTGATGATGAGATTCGCAGGATGATTCACGAGGAGGTGGCCGCAGCTATTCAAGCGGAGATTCCTGAGATGTTTGGGTCTATTAAGACCACTTTGATTGAGACTTTTGATGAGCGGTATGCCGTTGTTACTGAGGCCGCTGTTGCTGCAGCCACCGCAACTCTCGTTGCTGCCAGACCACAAGAAGGTGACTCGTTGCTGTACCGAGAATTCAGCAACACGAAGCCACCAGAGTTTGATGGGGCTCAGGATCTGATTGCTGTGATGAGGTGGATCTCTGATATCGAGGGATGTTTATATACTTGTTCATGCCCAGAGCATTTGAGGGTGCGGTTCACGCTGAACCAGCTTCGCTTGGGAGCGAAGGACTGGTGGAAGTTTGCGACGACCAGCTTTACTCCTGCAGAGCATACTACCGTGACTTGGGAGAGATTTGTGGTGATGTTCCGAGATAAGTATGTTCCCCCGGTGGAGAGGGAACGGTTGACCCAAGAGTTTCTGTCTCTCAGGTAGAAGACATAGTCGGTGACTGTGATTACACGGATGTTTCACGAGAGGACGTTGTTCTGCCCTGAGCATGTGTCGACTGAGCAGGCATGCATGAGATGTTATTTGAGCATTCTGAGGAGGGATATTCGAGAGTTCATGGCAAACTCATCTTATCGGACATTTACTGAGCTTCAGGAAAATGACAGGAGGAGGGAGATTGATTTGGAGACCCAGACCAGGGAGGATGCGGAGTCTCAGGGGAGAGACCGGCGGCCGGTGTAGTCGCAGCCGACAGCCAAGCAGGCTAAGCCTGCTGATTCGAGATTAGGAGGCCAGAAGGGCCGCACTTGTGTCAAGTGTGGAAAGAGTCATGAGGGATCTTGTCGGGCGGGGATTTGCTACAAATGTGGCAAGGAGGGGCATATGGCGAAGGATTGCCCCAAGGGATTTGCAGACTGTTTTCACTGCAATCAGACCGGCGATCGGAAGGCTAAGTGCCCTCAGCTTGTTCAGGGATCATCACAGGGTTCCGCTCCTGCTGCTTTGCGTGCTGCTGATGTTCGGCCGGTGAAGGCCGAGGTTCTGAAGGCTCGTGGGAGAGCTTTTCAGCTAAGAGCGGAAGAGGTCTGCGCAGCACCTGATGTCGTGGCTGGTACGTATTTCTTTATTGTTCATTATGAGATTTATTGTGCTTATTCAGTGCTATATTTAGGTACATTTCTTGTGAATTTTGTTCCTACTTTAGTTTTATTTGATTCAGGTGCGAGTTGAACCTTCGTGTCTTTAGCTTTTAGTCGTCACATCAGTATCCGACGTGAAGAGTTGAGTCGACCTCTGAGGGTTTCTATAGCCGATGAGCATGCAGTTTTTGCTACTGATGTATTCCGAGGATGTGTGCTGGAGATTTTTGGTGTCGAGTTTCCGATTGACCTGGTACCGATCGCGATGGGGGATGTCTGTGTCATTGTGGGCATGGATTGGTTGAGCCGTTTTGGAAGAGCGACAATTGGTGACTATACGAGACCCTAGTGAGGGAGTGCTTACAGTGTATGTCGAGGGTACCAGATATGGGTCAGCTTTTTGCTCCGCTGCCAAGGCGAGGCAAAGTTTGCAGCAGGGTTGTATGGGTTTCTTGGCGTACGTGATGGATATACGAATTGTTTCAGAGAGGCGGATTTCTATCTCTGATATTCCGATAGTGTGCAAGTTTCCTGATGTTTTCCCCGAGGAGTTGTCGGGTGTGCCTCCCGAGAGGCAAGTGGAGTTTCAGATTGATTTGGTTCTGGGAGCGGCGCCTATTGCCAAGGCACCTTATCGCCTTGCGCCGCCAGAGATGCATGAGTTATCCTAATAGCTTCAGGAGCTGCTGAGGAAGGGATTTATTCGACCAAGTAGCTCGCCGTGGGGAGCGCCGATCCTCTTTGTCAAGAAAAATGATGGTTCACACCGGATGTGCATTGATTACTGGGAGTTGAACAAGCTAACGGTCAAGAACCGTTATCCACTTCTGTGGATCGACGATTTGTTCGATCAGTTGCAGGGGGCATCTTGGTTTTCCAAGATTGATTTAAGATCTAGGTATCACCAGATGAGAGTACGCGAGGATGATATTCATAAGATGGCCTTTAGGACTCATTATGGGCATTACGAGTTTGTGGTGATGCCTTTCAGGCTCACCAACGCACCAACGGCGTTCATGGATCTCATGAACCGGGTGTGCAGGCCTATGTTGGACCGGTCAGTGATCATGTTCATCGATGATATCTTGGTGTATTCAAGGTCCAGAGAGCAGCATGAGGAGCATCTGCGTGAGGTTCTTGGGGTATTAAGGACAGAGAGGCTTTATGCCAAATTCTCCAAGTGTGATTTCTGGTTACGAGAGGTCCAGTTGCTAGGACACCTCGTTAATCAGAATGGGATTTTGGTCGATCCGACCAAGATTGAGGTAGTTATGCAATGGGAGGTGCCGAGATCCCCATCCGAGATCAGGAGTTTTCTGGGATTGGCAGGCTACTATCGGAGATTTATATGGGATTTCTCCAAGATTGCGGTTCGTCTCACCAGATTGACCCGGAAGGGTGTTACTTTTGTTTGGAGGCCTGAGTAGCAGTCATCATTTGAGACCCTTCGCCAGAGATTGTGCGAAGCTCCAGTGTTGGCTCTTCCGGAGGGAGTGGAGGACTTCGTAGTTTATTGTGATGCGTCCATTTTAGGGATGGGTGCAGTGTTGATGCAGAGGGGTCATGTGATAGCATATGCGTCGATGCAGCTGAAGCCTCATGAGTCGAGGTATCCCACCCATGATTTGGAGTTAGGGCCAGTGGTGTTCGCCCTCAAGATTTGGCGCCACTATCTTTATGGTGTTTGGTGTATCATATACACGGACCATAAGAGCCTGAAGTATCTGATGGATCAACCCAATCTAAATATGACTAGGGGTGTAAACGAGCCGAGCCGAGCCTGAGCCTGACCAAGCTCGAGCTCGGCTCGTTTAATTTTGAATAAGCTCGAGCTCGAGCTCGAGCTCGATTCGAGCCTTAAAATGAAGCTCGGGCTCAGCTCGTGAACAATTTGGTGAGCTCGCGAGCCTAAACGAGCTTAAACGAGCCTATATATATATATATATATATATATATATATATAGAGAGAGAGAGAGAGAGAGAGAGACATACATACACACACACACACACACACACACACATATATATATATATATATATATATATATATATATATATATATATAGGCTCGTTTAAGCTCATTTAGGCTCGTGAGCCCACTAATTGAAGCTCGGCTCGAGCTCGTTTAATAAACGAGCCTCATATTTTGGCTCGAGCTCACCTCGGGCTCGTTTAATTCGATCTCGAGTCGAGCTTTTAACGAGTCGATCCCGAGTAGCTCACAAGTAGCTCGGCTCACTTACACCCCTAAATATGAAACAGAGGAGATAGTTAGATGTAGTGAACGACTATGACTGTGAGATCTTATATCACCCAGGCAAGGCTAATGTGGTAGCCGATGCCTTGAGCCGCAGAGCAGAGAGTGCCCCGATCTGAGATGTGTGTATGCGGATGATAGTGATGACTCCAATCTTAAATACCATCCGAGAGGCCCAGGTGGAGGCTATGAAGTCGGAAAACCGTAAGAGAGAGCGTGTGATTGGGCAGGTGTCCGAGTTTGTGACGGATAGTCATGGGCTTGTGACCTTCCACGGGCGGATTTGGGTGTCCTATACAGGTGGAGCTCGCCGTATTCTGATGGAGGAGTCGCATAGATCAAGATTCTCGATCCATCCAGGAGCCACTAAGATGTACTTGGACCTGAAGAGAGATTATTGGTGGCCCTGTATGAAGAGGGATGTGGCTTGGGTAGTCGAGAGGTGCTTGACCTATCGTCGGGTTAAGGCCGAGCACCAGCGTCCTCATGCCAAGTTGCAGCCACTAGAGGTTCCCCAGTGTAAGTGGGAACAGATTTCCATGGATTTTATCACCAAATAGTCGAGGACCGCGCGAGGTGTCGACGCGATTTGGGTGATTGTGGACTGGGTGACGAAGAGTGCTCACTTCCTTGGTATTAGTGAGAGTTCTTCTGCAGAGACACTGGTTGAGATTTATGTGAGAGAGGTGGTAGCTCGTCATGGAGTTCCAACCTCGATAGTGTCAGATCGAGACGTGCGCTTTACTTCCAGATTCTGGAAGAAATTTCATGAGGAATTGGGTACACGGTTGCACTTCAACACCGCATACCATCTGCAGACAGACGGGCTGAGCGAGCGGACGATTCAGATGCTTGAGGATATGTTGCGAGCATGTGTGATGGACTTCGGAGGAAGTTGGGACACTTATTTTCCCTTGGCTGAGTTTTCTTACAACAACAGCCACCATTCTAGCATCGGTATGCCCCCCTTTGAGCTTCTATATGGGAGGATGTGTCAGACCCTCATTTTTTGGGGAGAAGTGGGGCAAAGAGTGATGGGTGGCACTGAGATAGTGTTGAAGACGACTGAGCAGATTCAGCAGGTCAGACAGAGGTTACTGACAGCCCAGAGTCGCCAAAAGAGTTATGCAGACAGGTGACGATCCGAGCTTGAGTTTCAGGTTGGAGATTTTGTCCTCCTAAAGGTATCCCCATGGAAAAGGGTGATTCGATTCAGGAAACAGGGCAAGTTGGGGCCCCGATACATTGGTCCTTTCAGAGTGACCTCCAGAGTGGGTAAGGTCGCATACCGGTTGGAGCTACCTGCAGAGTTGAGTCAGATTCATAACACCTTCCACATGTCCCAGTTGAGGAAGTGTGTAGCCGATAAGACGGCAGTGGTACCCCTAGAGGACATTCAGGTGGATGCGAAGTGTGTAGCCGATAAGACGGCAGTGGTACCCCTAGAGGACATTCAGGTGGATGCGAGCCTGAATTACATCGAGAGGCCGATCACGATTTTGGATCGAAAGGTGAAGGTTTTGAGGAACAAATAGGTGCCCCTGGTTCAGGTTCAGTGGCAACATTGGAGAGGGTCCGAGTTAACTTGGGAACCGGAGTCTGAGATGCGAGAGCAGTATCCAGAGTTATTTGTTGAGCATGACGTCGAGGGCGAAGTCTGATTCTAGTGGGGGAGAATTGTAACATACTGAGTTCAGGTATACCTCGTAACCCATGGTCTTTCAGTGGTTGTCCCTTTTAGTCCCTTTATGAGATACGGTGGTGAATGAGTACGCGGGGCGTACGTGAGTGTACGCTCGGCGTACTCATATGCGTGCTATTGACGCGGAAGCCACCTAGTACGATGGGCGTACCAGAGGGTACGCTGGGCGTATTAGGCCTAGAGTGAAAACCCTAATTTAGGGTGAGTACCCTATATAAAGGATATGATGGCCTTATTTCTGGCCACCATTCTCAGACAACAAACCCTAACTGTGCCCTAGCCCTCATTTTAAAGCTTGTGAGTGCATTTGTGAGCCTTTGAGAGTGCTTGTGTGTTCTTGAAGAGAAGAGAAAGCTTTAAAGAAGAAGGAGTGGGAGTCCAAGCTCTTGGATCTAAGCATATCTGAGTTGGGAGGTTCATATAGAGGTATAAAGCTTCAAACTTCACCACTCTTTTGTTATGTGCATCATAGTAGATACTTTTAGGGTTTTTTCCTAAAAAGGTGGAGACTTTATGAGATCTTGAGTTCCAGAGACTAGGACCTATTGGGTTATGAGCATTCTAACACTCCTAAGTGTACATGCAACCCTAAATACCTTGGATCTATGTTTTCTCTATTATACATACAATTATGAACATCCAAGGTATTATCCTAATCTAGCATACAAAATAATAAATATAACAAGATAGAATACATACCTCTTTGATGTAGAATGTCTTCATGAAGCTTGAGTGCCTAGTGCCCCAAGTGTGACACCTCAAATGGTTCACACAACACCAAATACACTTGGAATAACTTGAGAGAAACTTGAACACTCCTTAATTATCGTCTAGCCCTCACACTCACACATTAGTGCACGATTTCTTGAGCCATGGGATTCTTTTATATGGTGGCTATTAGGGTTTCACCATGTAACTCATAACTTTACCCATTCCTTATGCTCCATGGATTTTAACCTCCATGGAGTATCCATGGGTCACCCCATGGACTTAGTCCAACATAAGGAATCTTGGATCACAAGCCCACATATATAAGAATGAATGATTTACACAATCAATCCATATATTTAATTAGTCTCCTTTTGATCACTTAATTAATTCCAAATTAATTCTTGATCAATACTAATTAAATAACCTTATTAATATATTAGAACTTATAATATATTAACCAACCTTAAGTGTTATTTCTCTCATTATAGTCTATCCAAATGCATGATGCCATGCAACCCAAATGGACCATGTCGGGTCGGGTCAAGTCTTACCAATTATAGTTATGGACTTAGACATTAATCCAACAGTCTCCCACTTGGATAAGTCTAAAACTATTATTGCGTATGACTTCAGGAACCGATCAGCAATCGTAGCTCTCAAAAGCTTCTGTCGAACTCTGACCTTGTCGATGAACTCTGACCTTTGTCAATGACTTGTCCATTAGATAAGGGATCATATATTCCTCCATTCTAGATATCATATGGACTGAGACATGGATTATCAATCATTCTCTCTGTCCATTTGTTGTTTCCCGATTTCCGATTCATGATGACTGACTGATTGAACAAATCAAATCAGTCCTGGCTTGGCCAAGCACTCACATGTATCATCTTTAAATCATCGAGGGGCCCACAGATATCGCTTTTATCCCGAAGGTAAAAGGAATGGATAAACTTCGACTCATATGGCTTGTTCTACTACTTGTTGAATCATACACAAAGGCACGTTTTATAACATCGAGTTACCAATGCGTTTTCGTGCAATCAATGTATAACCAACTCATAGTAACAACTCATATCTCTAGGTTTGAAGAATATAAGATATTATCGTCTCATGATCACTCGTGATAAAATCCATGAAGTGATTCAAATGAGCGCGGGTTGAATCCAATACTCAGAACTTATGAGCACTCATGAGTGTTGTAGCACCACTTTGTCCACCAACTTGGACCTCTACAAACCAACCCATGACAGTCTTTATTCATATCTACTTCCAACATATGACCGACTGTGGATGGTTTGAATAACTTAATCATTCAGGAAGAGCGACTTAGTTATTCTGGAAGTCAAAACATGCAAAGTGAAACACAAGAATAAATGAATCAAATATGGTATCAAACCCTATGAATATAAATAAACACTTTTATTTATCACCATACTGATTACTCATTATTCATTGTTTCGGTTTTATCAACTTTATACTTGAATTTAAAACAATAGTTGTCCCATGCTCCAAGCATGTACACTATGTTTTCTAAACACTAGTCATGTCATACACCAAGTATGCATACTATGTTTATCTATGATCTTTACTTTGTAAAATAGATCAATTGAACATCACTCCAATGATCCTCTTTTCACAGTCCCAAATCCTTACTGCAAATGCAAGAATTCCAAATTCATGCCATTTACTGAAATCTGTTAGATTCTAAACTTATATGCATTGATCCTCTTAATGATTATGCACGAAGTCAGAAAGACTTGACAACAATCATTACAGAGCATTCCAAAGGAGATCAGCTCCTTGGAAACATCCTTCTTTCATTAAGTTTCCTAATCTTACACAGATTGAATAATTTCTAACTTTGAAACATTTCCATATTCCATTTTGACTATCACTTCTGAACAAGAGTTGCCTCCTTACAGATTATGTCAATATGGTCCTTCCAGAATTAACATTATACTTCCAACTGTCCTTGAGCAACCAATCTTTGGTAAACCTTAGATTGTCCTCGACAATTGCTTAATCATTTTAGTCATATCCAATTCTAGACCTTTTCCCTTCATAATGCCCCAGGCATTTGGAAAATTTTAGAAAGGATGAATATAGCACATGTAATCGATCCTATATCCGAAGCATATGGGACACGATTCATGATGTCTCACATAAAGACTAAACCAGTCTTTTGCTATAATATTTCCATTTCAATTTGCCAAGTTCTCAAAATTCAGATTATGAAAAGGGATGCCGTAATCATAATTGTATTTTAGAACGCAAATAATGGACCCATATATAGAATTTCCTTATGTTGAGCCATTCCAACATGAAATTCATATATATATCCTTGATTAAATACGATTAAAATCTCAATATAAGCTTTTAGAATTGAAATGAAGTATAATTTCCTCTCCCTTATTTATAGCAAAACAACTTTTTCATAGTCTCAATTGTTTAGACCTTTGCCACTTCTCACAAGTCCATGTTAGTGTGCCGGTAAACCACACACGCTCCACTAACGACTTTGAGAATGCAAATATCACAATTGCTATCTAGCTAAAATCTACTTAGTGAAAGTGTTTCCTCACCATCATTTTCATGAATCGGAGAGAAACCTTATGACACTTAGATTTAATAGTGTATGTGTTCTTATCCATGTGAATTTGTCAAAACCATAATCACAAGACAAGGTTAGTGACAAATCCAAACTCATATTGATTAAACTTGTGCAATCTTAAATTCTTGCCATTTGGCAGCTCAGGTGCCTGTCATTGCTTCCAAGTAGTTGTGCAACCAATTGAGAACTCTCAGAACTCCTATGAAAAGCCAACTTGAATAGGCACAAAAATTTCAACACGATAGGTTATAAACCTCAAGTCGTGTGCTAGTGAAGGACTTTAGGTTTTATTCTTGATTAAGTCTTGAAACTTTCAAGAGCTTTAAGACTCCCACTGTCCTCTTGACATATAAGACTCCCTTGTCAAATATTCAAGAGATAGTGTAGATTCTTTATCAAGACTAACACTTTACACAATTGGCCTAAGTTGGTCTCTGTTTTATCCAAAACATCACAACTTACCAATTTCAAATGTACAAGAGTAGATAACCTTTTACTCTTACATTTGACTAGTGTTAACAAACCCTCTTTAAGATATGTCACTCAAGTTACAATCTTGGAGTATGACTCTAAGAATTGTTTTGGAACAAAGTATGACTCATCTTTTTGATTTAACCATTTCAACAATTCATGACTCCTCTTCTTAGTCATAAGAATGCACTAAGATGACTTTAGAGGACCAATTGTGATATGGTATCTTAATCATTAAGATGATCATAAACATGATACTAAAGTACTCTCCCATCTTTTCAGATTTGAGAAACTTTTATCTTTCTGCCATACTTTGATTCTTCTTATTCGTTCTGTCTCACATTAAAACTTCTCCAATGCTACAGACTTATACTTAAACTTATAAGTATAACCATATTTACTGAACTTAAGTAAATCATGACGAATAGTCTTCTTGATCTTTTGTGGTGGACTTGACCAGTGCACAAGAATGTGTACTCGATCCCTTAGTCCTTTCCTTATTCACATAAGGAATTAGTCTTAATTTTCCAAGCTGAAAGTTCTCATTCATCATACTATACAACTTGCATGATTCCAAGTTTCGGTCTAATTGAACCTTGGGTGATGAGAATCTTTCCTTATTTGGTAACATTAGACACTACCACAACCGAAAGAATCAAATCCATTTTTCCAATATTGCTATCAATGGAATCTTATAAGCAACAACTTTTCACAAATGCCATTGTAAGGATACTTAAAATAAATAAAATCAAAACCTTTTTCTTTTATTTTAAAACTTTGCGGAAAAACTTATCCTTACAATCCATATGAAAACCTTGTTGTTATCTATTCCTAAGCAATATATCATAACTCTTAAGTAACAGCCCAAAATTCTGATCACCGAACCATGCGATTGAAATCCATCTTCGCGATCAGAATCAACATGTACTTAATAGAGTTAGACAATGGACTTTACCTGAAGTAGAGCCAAACTTATTGACTTTAACATCCTTAGGTAAATTTGGCAGCTTCGTAACCAATGCCCCTTTCATTGGCAATAGTTACCTATGGACCCTTGATAATGGGACTATCTCAGACTTCGCCTCTCTCTTTACCATTGGGTCAACCGAGTTGACTATGGCCGATCCCTTTCCATTGGGAAGAGAGAGCTTTACTGGATATCCAATGTCATCATTGTCAATGTCCATAGCGTTTTAGGAAGTTGATCTTAGCAAATAGATAAGATCATTAAGGGTCTTGTCTTAGTCTGTTTCATAGGATTCCCAAAAGAACTCACTATGTGACTTAGAAAGTAGTTGAGCCACCAACTTTCTCAAGACTTTGACACCCAACTCTCCCGGCTTGTCAATATGTGACTACATCTCCAAGATGTGATCACACCTAGACCTTGCCTTGCCAATAGGGCTTGAGTGACCTTAAACTTTTTAGGAACTTGTAGGTTAGGGAGAATAATTGGAGGAGGTGAAAGAAGTATGATATCCATGGGACATCATCTTCATTTAGGAAAGCTTGTTTCAAGAGATTTGGGAAGATCATAAATGTCTAGACCATACATCTTTTTGGGAGATATTCAAGATAATTGATTTAAAGTCCTTAATATGACACCCAATATGAAATATTAAGACTAGGACCCAACAAACTATTTTATAACTTAGAAGAGGGATGCCGTAATCCAAGCTATAAAATATTTGAAGGTAGGTGAATGACGATTCACCAATTTCCACCATGAAAAACGAAATAATTTATTAGGTTTTAATTGGATTTGAAAGTCCTAGATCTTTGAGATTCATTGAACTGTTCAAAGGCATGTTTCAATCTCGAGTGTGTCCTTCAGGTTTTGTGACTGGGATGCCGAGGATCACAAGACAAGGTGTGAATAACCATGCAAATATATTTGGTACCCTTAATATTTACCCCTTAATCAGTGTGCCGGTTAACCACACACGCTCCACCGATACTATGATAAATATTAAGTTACCCTTTGCCTACCTTGTTAAGTCCAGGTTAGTGTGCCGGTTAACCACACACGCTCCACTAACGACTTAAGCAAAGTGCAAAGTGTAATTTCATGGGTTAGCACCAAATTCACATTTTCCTAAGGAACTAAGATTGGGTATTAATAAGAGTTTAGTTACTTAGTATTTATCATTAATACTTTTAATGAAAGGAGAATTATAGTCCTTCTCCTACCCGTTCGGCTAACGACCCTCCACCAGTCAAGGAAGCGGTGGGTGAGAGTGGACACCCATTAAACTGCCATTTTATAGGCAGTAACCTTATACCCCCCTTATAGACCGGCTTCGTGAATGAGGCCTACTAACGGTAAGACTGACTTTACTCTTATACATATATATAAATATTATTAACTTATAATATTATAAAGTATAAGGGTTGAATTTTAACTTTTAAAATTCTATGGGCTAACTTGGAATTAAAGTATTCATAAGTGAAAACTTTTCAAATTCCAAAACTTGAGGGCAAGTTTTGAAACTATTCAAAACTAATTAATTCCATAACTTATGAGTTTAAAGTAGTTTTAATTAAAAAAAAACTCTTCAAGTTCCATATCTTGAGGACAAGTTATGGAAGACTTTAAACTAATTAATAAAAAAAATAACTTTTTTTTATTGTAACTTATGGAACTAATTAAGGTTACACTTTTTTTTTAATTTAATGAAGAGACTCTTGAACCTCCATAACTTGAGGACAAGTTATGGAGTCATAAAACCATTTAATTAGAACTAGACTCTTCATTTTGTAACCTTTGCCAACTTTTATGAGTTTTATGATTCTTAAATGTGACTTTTCATATAACTTGAGGACAAGTTACAAAAACACACTTTGGAATCAACTCTTAGATTAAAATGGATTGAAAACAACTATTTCACACAACTTTTCTATTAATCTAAGAACCTCATAAGAACAAGATAATTCAAATCATCAATCTTCAAGAAATTAGCATGAACATACAAACTAATACAAATCTTGAAATTATGACAATTATCTTAGAAATTGGATTAGCATGAACATTACCTCATCAAAAACAAGTTTATAAGTCCAAAAACATCTTAGGGTAATGTTCCTAGTCCAATTCCAGCCAAAACAATCGAATATATGCATCCAACTCGATTTTTCAGCTACTTTTGCAAGTATAACAAGAAAACAAGCCTAGGCTCTGATACCACTATTGGGTTATGAGCATTCTAACACTCCTAAGTGTACATGCAACCCTAAATACCTTGGATCTATGTTTTCTCTATTATACATACAATTATGAACATCCAAGGTATTATCCTAATCTAGCATACAAAATAATAAATATAACAAGATAGAATACATACCTCTTTGATGTAGAATGTCTTCATGAAGCTTGAGTGCCTAGTGCCCCAAGTGTGACACCTCAAATGGTTCACACAACACCAAATACACTTGGAATAACTTGAGAGAAACTTGAACACTCCTTAATTATCGTCTAGCCCTCACACTCACACATTAGTGCACGATTTCTTGAGCCATGGGATTCTTTTATATGGTGGCTATTAGGGTTACACCATGTAACTCATAACTTTACCCATTCCTTATGCTCCATGGATTTTAACCTCTATGGAGTATCCATGGGTCACCCCATGGACTTAGTCCAACATAAGGAATCTTGGATCACAAGCCCAGATATATAAGAATGAATGATTTACACAATCAACCCATATATTTAATTAGTCTCCTTTTGATCTCTTAATTAATTCCAAATTAATTCTTGATCAATACTAATTAAATAACCTTATTAATATATTAGAACTTATAATATATTAACCAACCTTAAGTGTTATTTCTCTCATTATAGTCTATCCAAATGCATGATTCCATGCAACCCAAATGGACCATGCCGGGTCGGGTCAAGTCTTACCAATTATAGTTATGGACTTAGACATTAATCCAACAGGACCAACCCCTTTTGAGTATAATAGTGGTGTAATGTCTTAAAAATCTAATCTTGGTCGTTGGAATCAATCCATGCATGAGTTATGAGCTTCTTGAGTCAAAAGAGTGAATATTTTGTATGTTGGTGACCATTTCAGCCATGCAAAGGCTTAAAGTCACTGACTTTATGGGTTAAGAGCTATTAGGGAGTCTAGATTTGTAATATGAGCCAAGATCTTAACTGATTAAGACCAAACGAGTGAGAAGGGTGAAACTAGAGCGTACGCCAGGCGTAATTCCAGTACGCGCAGCATAGGGGTCGCGCATCCCCGATGCCTGCATGGCAGCCGAGTACGCCCAGCGTAGAGAGCTGGTACGCGCAGCGTACTCCCTGCCGTTGACGTTTGGTTGACTTTTAGGGTTTGGTGAATTTATGGACATTTATGGCCATTGAGGGGTAAAATGGTCTTTTGCCCTTCTGTGAGTTAGTGTAGCCCCTTAAGAGCCGTGATTAATTAGGGATAATTGTGGTGTATGTTAGGCGGAGGCTAGACCGGTGATTTGAGTTCGAGATTTGCTGACTTCTTGCAAGGTGAGTCTTCTCACTATACTTACCTTGAGTGGTACCTTTGTGTGATTGAGATGTTTATTATGCGTATATGTGTATTTGATATTCTGCATTATGTATTTGTGATTTATGATGAGTATTGTTATTATGAGCTTACTGTGTTGGGACCGGAGGGTCCCACTGAGACACATTGACCGGAAGGTCTTATTGAGTTATAGCCTAGAGTGGCTAATGAGCCGTGTGTGGTATCTTGGGGAACTCACTAAGCTTTGTGCTTACCGTGTTATGTGTTATGTGTTTCAGGTACTTCCGATGATCGCGGGAAGGCCCCGGCTTGATTATACACAAACTCACATTGGAGATATGTTTTGGAGGATCCTGGTTTTTGTGATAAACAACTTTTGATAAATAAAATGTATCAATGTTGATACTTGAGATTTTCGAGAAATATGACATGTGTTTATTGTGTTTGAAAATGAAAAATTTGGTTTGAAAATTTTCGGTGTTATATTATCGCTTTCTTTTCTTTTGACCCAACAAACTCCCCCTAAAAATGTCGCTGGCTTTTCTTGTCAATCTTCATTTGGAGTTTGGCTCCAGCGTTTGTCTTCGATTTCTTCACAGCTTCAAGATGAACATATGAATCTTCTATGTGAGTGACTTCATCTTGAACAGTTGGGTTTCTCTTCAAAATTTAACTTTGAAGGCACGTTGGGTGAGGAGGATTCATGTAGAGATTCTTGAAAATTGGCGCTTTCAGCTTGAGAATCTTCAGAGAGAATAGAGAACGAAACTTCTGGATCACTACAGCAGGTACATAGATTGCAGCAAATTGATTGAGGAGGCTTCAATGCAATCTGTCACATAATCTTCAAGTACAACTTCACCTTGCTTCTGGGGTTAAAAGATTGAATGTTGAAAGAATAATCATCATTTCTTGTTCCTTCGAATGATAATTCTTCAATGATCACGGATGAAGCTTTGGCTCAGAAAATCTTGATACAGTCGCCATGAGTCTCATCTACATCTGAATTCACTTTTCATGACATAACTAAAAACAAACACAACACACAATATTTTTGTATTTTTTATATGTTCTGAAAAAACAGAAACAAAAATATTTTTAGATTTTTGAATTTTTAGATTTTTGTTTGATTTTTTAAATTTTTTAATTTTTGTTTGATTTTTTTAAAATTTTAATTCTTCCCATAAATTTGTGCATAGAGGAAAACTATGAACAAATTTAACCAAAACAAAAATAATAACTAAATTCCAAAACTAATTTGGGATCAAAGTAGTCAAACATTTCAATATCGTTTATCTGCACACACCTGCATGGTTAGATCTGGTCAAGCACCAGTATTGTGGTCCACTTAAACACGAAGGATGTTGACAAAATGGACAGGTTATAAGTGACAAGACAGTTGTAAGTATATAATTAAATAGACATTTAGCTGACGACGACCAAGGATATTGTTGTCTACTTAAATTCAACAGCGAGAACTACAGACAACCTATCAAATGGTTCAGTTTTAGATGCACTAGAACGTGTTCCCCACTTCCCGATATACCCCGGTAATCAAGAACTTCCAAAGAACTCTTTACTTTAGGTGAGTAAACAATCATTAAGAAAGAAGTCAAATATAGAGATGCATATGTTGTATCCCAGGTCGGATGTCTTCCAATCACACGGAGGGAACAACATATGACTAACATAGATAGAGGGATAGAGGAGTAGAAGGGTGCATATGATGTGTCCCAGGTCATATTTTTCGATCACGCAGAGGGGACAGCATATGACTAACAGATAGAAAAAATTTCATAGATACGGAGGTGCATAGAAATAGAGTTGTATATGTTGCATTCCAGGTCGTATATGTTCCAATCACGCAGAGGAGGAAAAATATGACTAACAGATAGAAAGCAAGAAAATGAATTCCTACAGACCTACTTTATCAGAACCCCCCCCCCCTGGTCGCTCTATCAACACCAGAATTAAGGACATAAGTCCGTACATCGAGGAAATGTTGAGCCACAGTTCTAGATAATTAAATTTTAGTGTATCTCGCAGGTTCCCATGTTTATCTCACTGCTCAATCTACCCAAGCGTCGTATTGTCAAACCAAACAGAACTATCTAAGTCAAAATTTGTCAAGTCTTTTCACAGTCCATCTATGCCTAGTCTAGTCCATTTAAATCCTTTGTGCCTACCAGCACATTGAGCACAGAGTCTAAACAATTTAGCTTTAGTGTATTATAGGAATCTCATAAATTGCCTTTTAGCACTAGACTTCATATCACTTCCCAAACAATACCTACTAACAAAAGACTATAAAAAAATAAAAGATTATCTTCAAAACGAAACAGGTTAAGATAAACTCAGGAGTATTGAGAAGAAAACTGAAACCGTAAGTCACCGATTGAATTTGCATCCAGAAGGTCTGAGAACAACACGCATAATCTCAGAACCGATCCGAAAATTCTTCACATTGTTAAGCACAAAACCCCATGTGTGATCCTCTCATTTCTTCATTTCTTTTCCCGCAAAGGACACATGCTCTCACTTAAAGTTCTGAGTGTTGTACATTTGAGAGATGTATCCAGTCATGTGCCAGGAACAGCCACTATCAACAAACTGAAGTCTAATGATATGCCTCCATAGCTGCTCCAGCACAGTGCGGGATCAGTTGATCTTTGGAACCCAATCCATTTTGAAACTAGGTCGACCTTTTTCATCCATGCAAGGTACTTTCTCCATGACATATCCTGCTTATCACAAACAGAAGATGAAGATATGTTAGAATCATTACGTGATTTGGGAGATTGAACCTTTGGTACTCATCTGTAGTCGGGTTTACCTCATTTCTTGTTCGAGCGGATGGGTGCCTCGGCACTTGATTTTGAACTCGAAGTCGGCTGCCCAGTTGACTTTGACCTAACTGGTCTTTGTTTCAATGGAGCATCTCTTGGATTGGACTTCTTGGCCGGCATTCCCTTCTTGACTTTAGGATTTTGATTCTTGACCTTCTGCGCGTTCCAGTCACCATTGCTTGAACGTGGCCTCGAAGGATTTCTTTTGAAAGATCTCCCTCTTGGCGCGTTCTGCCATCCTTGTGCATAGTAGGGAACGTATGCGCGATTTGGACAGTTTTTGGCAATGTGTCCAGGTGTTCCACAGTGAAAACATGTTTGTTTCTTCACGTAGGAGTTGTTTCTTCCTGCCCCTGGTGGCGTACCCTTGCCTCGTTTCTGATTGTTCAAACAAGCACACTTGCAATAGGCACTTTGTTTAGCTTGAATTGGTGGCCTGTATTTACCAACAGTAGGTTTAGAAGTAACTGAGTTAGAAGAAATAGACTCAGAGTTCAAGGAAACATTGGTTTGACAGTCAACGAAATCAACAGAATTAGGATTAGTTCTGTTCTCCTTGTCCTCATCCTCTACTACTTTACCTGCACATGAAGTAGAAGCAGCAGAAACATCCACCTTAATATTTTCAGTTGGCCTAGATTGTTCAGTATTAACTGAAGTTGGGACAGGGATTTGGCCACACTGAGTAGGTGTCTTTTCCTCATTGGTTTCAAGGGGTGGGTTATAGTTGTCATTAAAGGGAGGTGGAACATTGTGATACCCTAACCCCTTAGATTGATTATCTTTGAATGTTAATTGTTTTTCAATCATCGATGCAACTACCTCACTCGACACATCAAATTTCTTAAAGTTGAATTTAGCATCTTTATATTTAGCTTTTAATGCATTAAGTTCGGCAGTTAATTCGGCAAGTTGTCTCTTAACATAGTTATAGTTTTCACATTTATTACTATATTCCTCTTGAAGTTTTCGGAAGTCCTTTATTTTGGCGTCTAGTTGTTCTTTTAAAGGTTTTTGACCTTTCCTAAGAGTATATCCTTCATATTTAAGGCCCTCATTTACCCTTTTTAGTAAATCATTTTGTTCACGAAGAAATTTAATGGTAGCTTCACAAGATGGAGTACATGAAACTTCATTGATTGGGATGCTTGAAGAACTCATTGTTTACCAAAAATGCCCTTTGACTAAAAACTCAAAAGTCAACCTTAAAAGTCAAATTTAAAAAGTCAAACTTAAAAAGTCAAACTTAAAAGTCAAACAGAAAAGCTAAATTTGAAAGTTAAACAAGAAAGTCAAAGTTTAAAGTCAAAGGTCAAACTTTAAAAGTCAAAGTCAATTTTAAGGTCAAAAGTCAAAAATGATAGTCAAAAAATAAAAGTCAAAACTTTTGGTTGAAGATGAAGTTTGAAAAATTGATTTTTTGGGCAAAAAGTGTTAAAATTACGAAAATTGGATCGAAATAGCGAAGCCTTTTGAATTAAATACGGAAGGAGGGTAACATCTAGCAAACTAGATGAGTTGGAAGGGACGCTGGTTGATTACACAAGGGACCCGGGTTCGATCCTCTTTAACACCCGAATTTTTTTGAAAATAAACTGCCTGCGAGGACTACACGTGCGATAACCGATCACGTGCTGGAGCTTGCTGGCCGAGAACTGTGCTGACCGGGAACACGAAGCGAGGACTGTGAACGTGCGAGACCGTGAACAAGCGAAGACCACAAACGTGCGAGGCTGGCCGTGAAAGCTTCTTCGGAGGACCCTAAAAGCTGCTTCGGAGGACCAAGAACCCTTCTTCGGTGGCCGAGAACCCATCTTCAGTTAGGCCGAGAACCCTTCTGCGGAGGCCGTGAACCCCCACTATTTTGCCAAGAACTATCCAAAAAAGCAAAATCCTTCAAGAAAAAGATCAAAAACGCTACAGATCTGCCAAATTGATTAATACAATCCAAGCTCTGATACCTAGTGTAAGTCCCAAATTTGCTTGATATATCAATAATATCCAATTGATGGTGCGGAATCCCAATCAATTGGATGATGAAAGATCAAAATGAAGAAGAAGGAGAAGAAGAATAAGATGAATCTTCAATGTATTGATGATAAGAGTTATGATCCAACACAAGATTCTCACACACACTCTTCTTCTCTCTAACTTTCTCTCTCTACAATATGCTCCTCTCTTATGACTCCTTGTTGCTCTAGACTCCTCACCCTTACATCTATATATATATATATATATATATATATATATATATATATATATATATATATATATATATATATATATATATGGACCGCAAACCCAATGCCCAAACAAGCAACTACAAGTGGGTTCACGACCGCAAACCAGTTCACGGCCGTGAACACCACCTGAGCCGCAAACACACTAGCCGTAAATCCAAGGCTGTTTTTGGTCCAAGACTGAAAATTACAATTGCCTAGAAAAGTAAAGTATAAACCAATATTTTTGACCCAACAATAACAATAATGTTGTTGTTAATTTGATATAATAATTTGTATACTAAGTTGATATATTATATTGATTATTTTGAATTATATGATAATATATATACATCTCAAAACTGGATAATCTCCATCGTTTGAATGACCTCTACCCACGGGTTACTCATGAATGAAAATAAAAATTAATATATGGTTGAATGTTATTTATAGTTGTTGTTATTGTTAATTAATTTTTTAAAATTTATTAGCTTAACGTTTTACTTTCTATCATTACAATTATTTAAAACATCAAGCATTCTTTTTTGTTTTTAAAAGTAACAATATAATCATTTATATAATGTTATTTTTAACTATTGTTATTGTAAGCTATTTATTTGAAAACTTTTAATGATTATTAAAATAACTTTAAGAAATATTTTAGTTAAATTGAGATTATAATTTAGTTTTTTCGTTTAGCACTACAATTTATCACTTTTAGCTTTTCACAAAATAATTTTTGGGTTTTTTTAGTGGAACTGAAATTTATATTTAAGTTAACCATGTAATATTATATTTAAATTAACAATTTAAGTATTTTATCCAAACTGTTCAAAAGTTGTAGCTTTAAATTGATATTGGTTTATATACAACAACATATTAAATCAATTAAATTAAGCATAATATGTTAAAAGTTAAAGATATAACTTTATAAGTAGAAGTAAATATATTATTTTAATATTGAAATTTGGTTTATTTATGATTACACTTTTGGTTTGGTATTTATTTAATCTTATTAACCAACTTATAATTATTAATAGAAAGACACTACAATTTATAACTTTTAACTATTTACAAAGTATTTTTTGAGTTGTTTAAGTTGAACTAAAATTAATATTTAAGTTGACCCTATAATATTATATTTAAATTAACAATTTAAGTATTTTATCAAAACTGTTCAAAAAATTGTAACTTTAAAATGATAATGGTTTACATACAACGACAATTGAAAACTAATAAATTAAGTATAATATGCTAAAAGTTAAAGACATAACTTCATAAGTAAAAGTAAACATATTATTTTAATATTGAAATTTAGTTTATATATGATCACGCTTTAGGTTAGATATTTATTTAACCTTATTAACCAACTTATAATTATTATTAGAAAAAAATTGAAAAGTTATGGGAGTTTCAAATGAATGTGGTGAAAGGAAAAAATGTTTCTTTTATAATTATAGTAGGCGAATTTCCTTGCGTTGCGCAGAAACACCTATATAGTTGAAATTTTTACAATATATGTTTTCTTAAATATAACAATAACGTTATTGTAAAATTTGATATAATAATTCGTATACTAAGTTGATATAATATGTTGAATATTTTGAATTACATGATAATATATACATCTATAGAAAATGCATAATATTAATCTTTTGAATGACATCTACCTGCGGGTTACTCATGAATATAATTAAATATAATATATGGTTTAATGTTATTTATAGTAAAAATAAATATATTATTTTAATATTGAAATTTAGTTTATATATGAATACACTTTAGGTTTGAAACTTAGTTTATATGTAACTACACTTTAAGTTAAACATAACTTATAATCATTATTAGAAAGAAATTGAAAAGTCATGAGAGTTTCAAATGAATGTGGTGAAAGAAAAAAAAATGTTTCATTTATAAGTATACTAGGCGAATACCGCACGTTGCACATAATACAATAATATATTTGAATCTTTACAAATATATGTTTTTTTTAAATATATCAATGACATTGTTGTTAACTCTTATATAATAAATCTTATAAAAAGTTAGTATAAACATTGTTTGTTCTGAACTATATGATAATGTAGAGATCTGTTAAAATTCTATAATCTCAAGTGTCTCAATGGCCTCTACTTGTAGGTTACTCATGAATAAAAATAAATATAATATATGGTTTAATGATATTTATAGTTGTTGTTATGATTAATTAATTTTAAAAAGTTTATTTGCTTAAGATTTTAATTTCTATCAGTGTAATTACTTAAAACATCAAACATTGTTTTTTGTTTTTAAAGGTAATAATATAATTTTTGTATATAATGTTACTTTTATACATTGTTATTGTAAGTTATTTAAAATAATATATTTGAAAACTCTTAATTATTTAAATTTGCTTTCAAAAATTTAACTTTTTTAAAATTTATTTGATTAATATTGTTAGTTTCTTTGATTGTAATAATTTAAAAAAACAAACATTGTTTTTGTTTTTAAAGATAACATTATAATTTTTTATATAATATTAATTTTAGCGATTCTTATTGTAAGTTATTTTGAAGCTACATTTTGAAAATTATTATTGATTATTAAAAATAGTTTCATGGTTTTTTTTGTTAATTTAGGATTATAATTTAGATTTAATACTATAATTTATAACTTTTAACTATTTATAAAATAGTCTCTCGATTTTTTTCAAGTTTAACTAAATTTTGATTTAAGTTAACCGGTTAACATTATTTTAAAATTAATAATTTAACTATTTTGTATGAAATCATGAATTATACAAAAGTTGTGACTTTAAAATGACAATTGCTCACATACGACAACATATTTAAACTAATAAGTTAACTACAATATTTTAAAAAGTTAAAGTCATGATTTTATACATAGAAGTAAAATATGATATTTTAATATTGTAGTTTAGTTAATTTATGATTAGAAATTTAATTTTTACATTAATTTAACATTATTTACCAATTTATAGTAATTATTAGAAAGAAATTGAAAAGTCAATGAGGTTTCAAATGCATATGGTGCAAGTAAAAAATGCATCTTTTATAAGTATACAAAGCGAATCTCCGCGCGAGAATAGAATTATATAGTTAAAATAATAACTTTTACCAAATTGTTATTTAATATTTCTACTTTGAAACAAAATGTTAGTAGTAAAGTAAACATATAGTTAATATATTAGTATTATTAAACATTATAGTTTAATTTTTAAGTCATTATGATATATACAATTATTTGGTAATTTTTTAAACCGTTTAAAATTGTATAAATTATATATCAAATGAATGATAATATAACGGGTAACAAAACGTATGAAAAAAAATATGAACTGCAACTTTTAGTAACATAAAAATAGAAACACATCTATTATAACATTTGTATTAAAAAAGATATATATACAACGAATAATAAAAAATATGAAAAATAAACACTATAACTTTTAATAACATAAAAACACTAAAACATCTATTATAATATTTATATTAAGTCTTCATATTTAAATCACAAATCTCTTCAAATACATTAATGTTTTTAATGAGCAAAACTTTACAACCTTATAAAAGAAAGGAAAATAAAAAGTTATTAGTGATTACTAATTAATAATCATAAGTTAAAAACTCTTGAGTTGTAACTAATAAATATACATAAATTAGAAAACTCTTGAGTTGTAGTGTGAGTTTCAAATGAATGCGGTACTTGGAAATGTATATTTATTATTGTTATTATTATTATTATTATTATTATTATTATTATTATATTCGTCTAAATAATTAGTTTTGATGCATCATTTTAATCCCTTCAATTATTAAACATAAAGATATTTAATTATAAATTTATAACATACATAGGTGCATATACATGTTAAACAAATCACATAATATATATATATATATATATATATATATATATATATATATATATATATATATATTCGTAAATGTCATATGTAATTCTTGTCGTACTAATATGGATAATTTACTTTCATATGAAGAACATATCATGATAAGTCTATCATAATTACATATCAAATGTTCAAAATTATGTTATCTTTTAAATATTGTCTTTTAAATATGTTGTGTAGGATAACCTAACAAAAAAATAATAGAAAATAACATAATCAAAATAGAAAAACTACAATCAAATAAATAAGAGCATTGGGTGGTTGAATATATAAATAAAGATGTTACATAAACATACATTTAAATCAAAAGAAAAAACTAACATTCGTCAACTTTGCTCAAACAAAAAAACCTATATCCATTTTATGAATCTTCTTTCTTCATTTAACACCATTCAACCATAGAAACTTGATGACAATTCTTCACTAACCTGCAATCAAATATTTTTCTTGAAAAAGAAGAATCAGAAAGATATTCCAAGAAAAACATTGATGTTTGGAGAGTCACATTCAAGATTGAGTAATACACACAAATCACATATAAATATTAAATGAGGAACTGAATATAAAGAAAGAATAGAAAAGCTTCATTTGTTTTGGTTGAAAGAAAAAATCATATTACAATTATCATCGATGCGACATAACCCATTTCTTCAAATCATCATATTTGGATCGTGAATGATTCAACTATATGAAAACTTTTGAATCACAATATCTTCAACCAAATGACGACTTTTTGTAATAAAAATGTACTAATATAACTACATATATAATAAGAGAATGAAAAAAAAATTATTGGAAATTTATAAATACTATAAATGGTTTTAATTAAAGAATATAAAAAGTTATGTAGGTTTCAAATCAATATGGTTTGAGAAAACAAAATATCTCTAAACATATGATTTTGAATGGTATGGTTTGAGAAAACAAAATATTTCTAAACATATGATTTTGAATGGTCTTATTTATATTACTGGAAAAAAAATATAACACGATCAAATTATGAGTAAAAAATGATACATTCATCCACAACCTTGACTTGTAGAGCTCTTTTAGGGACTCCATCACTACAAATATGTTCTAAAAGAATTGTGCCTATTGAAAATTTTTCTTTTCATTTGCTTATGACATCCTTCTTACATGTAAGATTTTACATAACACAAAAGACAAAAAAGATTGGTCTTTTTATAGTAAACTTTTCACTAAATGCTAATTAAACATAATATAAGTTATAAAACTTTTGAGTGTTAAATCATAATTAAGAAAACTTTTGAGTTGCATTAGTTAAAAAAGGGGGTTTCAAATGAATGTGGTTTGAGGAAGTTAAAAAAGGGGGTTTCAAATGCATGAGATTCAAGAAAAAATGCTAACTTTATAAGTATGTATGATGTATGACTAGGCGAATACCCGCGTGTTGCGCAGAATACAACAATATATTTGAAATCTTTACAAATATATGTTTTTTTAAATATATCAATGACGTTATTGTTAGCTCTTATATACTAAATCTTATAATAAGTTAGAATAAACATTGTTTGTTTTGATTTATGTGATAACGTAGATATCTTTTAAAATTCTATAATCTCAATTGTCTCAATGGCCTCTACCTAAAGGTTACTTATGAATAAATTTAAATATAATATATAGTTTAATGATTTTTATAGTTGTTATGATTAATTAATTTTAAAAAGTTTATTTGCTTTAGATTTTAATTTCTATCATTGTAATTATATAAAAAATCAAACATTGTTTTTGTTTTTAAAGGTAACAATATAATTTTCATATATAATGTTATTTTTAACTATAGTTATAATAAATTATTTAAAATAATGTTTTTGAAAATTCTTAATTCACTAGTACAAAAATAGGTTATGGCCACACCAAAAAAATTGTGACCATATGCCTATAGTCACACTTTTTTTTTCATCGAAAGTGTCACCGAAGGTCGTGCCATTTTAGGCACCATACGACCACTTTTAAATTTAGTGGCTATATCATATGAAAAACTGTGACCATAGCATAAAAGTGTGGCTATAAGGTGAAGTTTTTTGTTGTTGTAATATATCATTTTATCCAATATTGTGACTGTAAACCCTTTCTAGACACACATTCTAGTTATTTTGGTGACCATCTTTCATGGAATGGTCACATGAAGTTATTTTCACTATGGCGTATTGATAATAATTCGTCACACAAAAAAATTGTTCATTATGACTGTTGACTATCATTTAGAGAGACAAAATTAAGCGAAGCATGACCATATTCAACAAATGGCCACATGAATTTATTTTCACTATGGCGTTTTGCTGATAATTTGTCACACAAAATTTATTTTTTATGACTATTAACAATCTTTTAGACACACATAATTAAATAAATCATGACCATGTTCCTAAAATGGTCACATAAATTTATAATTTCAATGACCAAAAGTATTTTAAAGACACATACTATTTTTTAACTATGTTTATCCTATAGCTTACAGCCACATATGTATAATTTATCATGACCGTTGCTATGATTTACACATATAAAAAGTTGTAAGTGTAGCTATTTTATATCTTTTCGACATAGAAAATCAATTAAACATGACTGTAATTGATCTATAGACATAAAAATATATATAACAGTGGCTAATATTCATCTTATGAACATAACAATTTGTTTTAAGTATGATCGATTTTATCATTTAGACATTAAAAAATTGCAGACTGTGACTATTGTTTTTATTATAGTCACATATACATACTTAAACCATAGTTGTAAATGCCGTATAGTTACATAATGTTTTTTATAGCAATGACTATTGTAGAACATACAGTCACACGAATGTAGAAATAAGTGACATATGTTAAGATTTTGACACAAATTTATCTACATTGACAATACTATTTAGTTTTTAGTCACGTATATTAAATTAAAGCATGACTATAAAATCATTGTAGATACACAACTAATGTTTATTGTCCTTATTGTTTAGTATTTAGCCACACAATTTTTTCATAACCATAACATTTGTTATCCTTTAGACACACCTATAGTTTTCAATGTAGCTATTGATCATAATTTAGATACCGCGAATCAATGCAATCATAACCATTAGTGTTGTATCGACACACAATTTCATTCAACGTGACTACATTTACCCTATTGTGATATTACTTATAGTCATATGATTATTAAATAAAGTGACATGTGTATCTTTTCCGAGACACAAAAATTTTCAATGTTGTATTTATTTTACTTTTAGTCACATATGTTTAATTAAAAGTGACCATAAAACACTTGTAGACACATATTGAGTTTCTATGATGACTATTGTTAACCCTTTAGTGACACGACACATTTTTTTGTAAAGTAATTACTATATACATTTTAGTGACATGGCATCCATCCCAGGATCAAGCTTCACATCTCCATCTTTAATTTGTTTTTCATGTTCCACCTGTACACAAAACGATATCAAAATTACATCAACATTTATTAAACAAGTCACATTTATTACAGTAATCAAACAACAAAGGAGAAAGTTTCAATAACTTACTAGTTTTTCTGCCATAAGTTTTACATTAGCATCTTCTATTTCGCCTGCTTTGTTTTCTCGTCCTTTATTAATGACCGGGGTGGCATTTCATCTTTGGCAAGTACTTTATTATTTACCTAGTAATCATAGTTGTCAACTCATAAAAGTCACGATATATATATATATATATATATATATATATATATATATATATATATATATATTACAGAATCCAATAACAATATGTTAATGTTCCTATTCTAAGTTATGTAGTTATTCAGAGAGATAGAGGCGCTTCCTTTTTATTTTTTTTCCCTGTAGCTTACTTTCCTATGTCAGATTATTACCATTTTCATGTCCTCCTTCAGCTAAACAAAAACTATTACCCGATGAATAACTCGATTACCCACATGACATATGGATCTGACCGGATGAATAACCCGGCTACCCATAAGACACATGGCTCGTCCGACACACAATGAATGAAATAAGAAGCAACATTTTAATAAAAAGGTCCTTTAGTCCATTAACTCTTTGGTAAATGTTTCATTTCCAAAGAAAAAAAGTTTGGTAAATTTTTGGTCTTTCTTGACCATTTGATGTAAATCTGAAGTGGTGGTACGAGTCGGAAATCATACCAGAAGCAGGTTTTGTACACAGTCTGGTTTATTATTGATTACTTCTTGAAAAATTAAGAAATTTTTTTTGAAATTTCAAAGTTGAATAGTGGATTGTTTGACCCTAAACATCATATGAAACACTCCAAAATTGGTGTTAATTTATTTTCTATGTGATAACATGCTAATTTTGTTAATATGATAACTACATCGAATTTAATTACATAAAAATAATTTATTTTTGTTATTATTGTCTAATATTCTTATTATATTATCTTTAAAGGTAGTGTAATAAAAAAAAGTTGTGTATCAAATCTGTAAAAAGCTAATAAATATAAGGGTATTATTTAACATTCATATAATTTAGAAAAAGAAGAATATACTTGAAATGTTATTTTTGGTATTAGACTTTGTGACAACAACAAAGCAACATGACAGAAAACAGGGGAGAGGAAAGGACGAACAGAAGACAGAAGAACTTCTAGAAAATTGACTTGTTCACCGGGTCTTTTAAGTGAAACTAAAACCGGATGCACAAATAGAACAATTTCAAGTCTTTGTTCTTCAAAACTTCATACGGAAACATGATCAGGTGATGTAAAAGAACAGGGGACAAAACAAAACTTTTCAAACTTATTAAACATGAACTTCAATTAAAAAACAATTAAGATATTACTCCTATTTATACTAAACAACTAAGATATTACTCCTATTTAGTACAATACATCTACTGGAAAAAAACTTAAACAAATACCAAAACTTAAAATAAGTAAACTTTTCCCAAAATACCCCTGGCATTAAAATTGTCCCGGTTTTTAATTACTCCAACAGTGGTGGCATATAACATTCACTTTTTAGTAAAGAATGTACTTCAAAACTTGAAAGTACAATGCTCTAATTGGTAGTCCCACTTTCATAGTTTTGACCAACCAAAGGGTTAATTTTGTGCAAATAGAAAACCAAACAAATGGCGTATGCCAGTTCAATGCTCTAATATGAACATATAGGTGTAGTATGTAACTTTATAAAAACAAACACATATAGACATACATAATTGAATAAAATATAGAACTTACCAGTTTCTCTCTTAGAGCCGTATATCCTCCCCGTCCCATCCGGTGATTATAATTCGACTTAGAACGCGCTTTTATCGTCTTTGTCGAAATATCCTTCCAAAAAATAAATTAACGGATCTTATAAGTATTTTTTTTACCTTCAGAAACTATAAAATAAAAGTGATAATGAAAAAAAAAGGAATTTAACCTTGAATTGTTCAGACTGTGTGTGTTCAACGAACTTGTTCCAATGATCTTGGCTAAGGATTATTGTACGATATCGTTTAGGAATTCTTTTAAGCTTGATGGTATTCCCTAAGTTGGGCTTTATGTACTTTGCGTACAATTTTCTTCTAAAATTCCGTAGAAGGATACCAAGCTGATTCATTATATATTTTCTTCGACTATCTTCAATTTCATAAAAATCCAAAAATACGAATAACTAGTATGTTAGGCATTGAATGAAATTGCATTGGAGAATAACAATAACATATGAACTACATATAAAAAAAAATTATTTACCGTTATCTCTTCCCATAAGTTTTTCCTTGACTTCTTTTGTTACCTTCTTCCAGTTGAAAACACTTACTCCTACCCTCTCCCGTACTAAGTCTCCCAGATAACTAGGTAGCTGTGATCTATACTTCCCTGTGAACCTTCCAAATTCATCAAACTTTACACGTTTTTTTCTTCCACCAGAATTTGTATGTTCGGTCCGTAACTTTGACAAGCGAGTCAATCCCATCTTCCTTGTTTTCTTTGTAGTCTCTATGTTGCTATCGGAATCACTAGAAGTGTAATCAGATCCGTCTTAATGTTCTGAATCATCCAGATCAGATCCATCATCTTGGTCCTCCTCCTCCATTTCCAATGTAGACACATCTTCAATCAGTACGTTTTCTCCCTCCATAATGCTTAATTAAACATGAAAAATAAGATACAAGTTAGATTAGTATTTCATTAAACAATATGATACCAAACAATAATATTTAACATAAATTCTTGATTTAAGCTTTTCATCGAACAGTTGGTGTGCAATAAGCACACCTAGTGTTCAAAAAAATAAATTTCGTTATGACATAACTTGAAAGAATATGCTATCAGTAACATTTTTAATCAACTGAAAGAGAAGCTTAATGTTAACATTCATCGAGACTTATAACAGAATAAAGAACGATTTTGGTAGAAGAACACTTGTAGTACAGCTGATTTGTTTTCAAACTAGAGAATACGATAAAAATGATTGAATAAATCAATCTTCTTTATAAAGATGCAATTAATCGGTTCCTCTATACAAGGATGATACCTAATATCTCGACATTACCTTTCTTGAATCGATTTGATATGGTTTTGGCGGTGAGAAAGATGAAGACTTCCCACCTGATTTTAGAGAGTAAACACATTCTTGAAAATTTCTGAACCCTAAAACGATTTTGGAGCCGAAAAAGAGTATTTGATATTAGTTTCTAATTGTTCCTAGATTTCATTGTATCCTCCCTCAAACGATTTGAAACTATATCGTATCCTCCCTCAAACGATTTGAAACTATATCAATACTGACATTTACCAAATTTAATGAAAATTACATTTTGGTCCTTGTAGATAATTAGTTTATATTTTTGATTTTTTTGTCACACAAAATTTGCATTCATATTTTATGGGAACATTTTTTTGACGCGTTAATAGAAAAATATTAACTACCTTTTTTTTCTTTTTGTTAAAAGTTTTTGCTAAAGAATATTATATTCATTATTTAGTTAGGCTAAGTATATATAGCTTTTATTATATATAAAATATAAAGATATAATTTATTTAATATATAATATAATAGTACGGTTTGGCTCGGTTTTTGCGGTTGATGTATATATAAAAACCGCACGGTATCGAAAACTTTCGGTTTTTGCAAAAGTATAAGCATAAAGCCATAATCCCAAATGACCGATAAATAATAAGTCATTTGCCTTAAGTTGTAGGTCATAATCTCATGTGCCCTAAAGTTACATGCCATTAGCTTTTAACGAATATCTTAATTATTTGTATTAATCTAATAGCCATAATCCCAAATGGCCCATAAATAATAAGTAATTAGCATTAAGTCTTACTCATAATCTTGTAGCCATAATTCCCCATACCCTAAAGGCATTAGTCATTAGCATTTAGTGAGTGTTTAATTATTATCATATAGCCATAATCCCCTATGGTCATTCGCAGTATGCTCTAAATGATCTCGGCTTATGATTCAATTGCGATGTTGTTAATGAGCATGCATATATCCATAACACAATTTTTCCTTAAGTAATGGTGTTTGTTAGTAGTCATATATCCATAACTCCCATTTGGCCTTATGCAGTAGTGTCTATTAATAATCATAAATACAAAAACTATTTGCAAAACTAATAAAATCCTTTTAAACCAAATGTAAAATAAGCATAAAGCCATAATCCTAAAAAGTCCCATAAATAATAACTCATTAGCCTTAAGTGGTATGTCATAATCCCTTAACCATAATCCAATATGCCCTAAATACACAAACCATTAGCTTTCAATGGTTACTCATAATCTTGTATCCATAATTCCCCATAGCCTAAGGTGTTGTTTGGTTCATATAATGTTTTTAAAGAAAATGGAATTGGAATTGGAAAAGGAATTTGTCAGGACTTTGAATCCAATTTCGTATACTGTTTGGTTGGTATGTTTGGTTGGCTATAAATGAAATTGTAATCGATGACGGTGGTAGGTGGTGGTGGTGGTGGGTGATAGTGGCGATGTGTGTAGCTCATGATAGTAGTGGTGGTGGTTGTGGTGGTGGTAGTGGCGGTAAGTGGTGGCGGTTGTAGATGGCGGTGCCATTAGGTGGTGACGGTTGTAGGTGGTGGTGGCGGTAGTTGTGGCAGTGGCAGTAGTGGTCACGGCGGTGGCAGGTGCTGCTGCTGGTGGTGGTGGTAGGTGGTAGTGGTGGTAAAGGTGGTAAGTGGGTGGTAGTGGCGGTGGTAGGCAGTAAGTGGTAGTAGCGATAGGTGGTAGTTGAGGTTATAGGTGTTGAGTGGTGGTGGTGGTAATGTTAGGTGGTGGGGGTGGAGATAGGTGGTCGCGGTTGTAGATGGTGGTGGCAGTAGGTGGTGGTGGCGGTAGTTGTGGAAGTGGTGATAGTGGTCACGGCGGTGGCATGTGGTGGTGATAGGTGGTTGTGGTGGCGATGGTGGTAAGTGGATGGTTGTAGATGGTGGTGGCGGTTGTAGGTGGTGGTGGCGGTAGTTGTGGCGGTGGTGGTAGTGGTCACGATGGTGGCAGGTGGTGGTGGTGTTGGTGGTAGGTGGTAGTGGTGGCGATGGTGGTAAGGGGGTGGTAGTGGCGATGGTAAGTGGTAGGTGGTTGTAGCGGTAGTTAGTAGTTGAGGTGATAGGTGTTAGGTGGTGGTGGCAGTAACATTAGGTGATGGCGGTGGTGGTAGGTGGTGGTGGTGGCGATGGCGATGGTAGTTGGTGGTGGTGGTGGTGACGGTGGAAACGGTAGCGGTGGTAGGTGGTGGTGGTGGTGGTGGTGGCAGTGGGCTTCAATATCAATTGAATTTTATTTTAATTAAATCGAAAAATATATATTTCATATAGTGGAGATAAGATGACAGGGATGCTTTGTTTGATGCTCTGGGAAGATAAGAAATTGGGAAGGCATAAATTATGGCAAAGTAAAATTAAATTGCTTTACCAATACTATTTTAAAAAAATCTATGTATTCTTATTTTTTACTTTTTTAAATACACCACTTCGGTCAAAAAGTCAACTTAGTATACTAATTAACACTTTGAAATTTGACCCACGCACGACTGTAATTTCACTATCGCATTAACCCTACAAATTAAAGAATTTCAATATCTTCATTGGGTCATTTTATTGAGCTTAATCATATAGAACTTATACTTTAGGTAATCAACATTATCACACTACAAGTCCAAATTAAGTTGTTTGGACCTTGTTGGTCATTTTGACTACTTAACTCTTTTGGACATTTTGTTCAAAATGATCATTTGTCCAATTTTGGTAGGTTTATATGGTAAAACATGAAATATTTAGTATTTAAGATATTTGAAACTTTGGCATTACATGTATCAAGTTTAGCTTTTGGACCATTTAGGTTATTTTGTCTTAGGTCCATTTTTGGCATGTTGGTCAAAATGACCAAAATGGACAATTTGCACATTATATTCGGCTTAGTAAAAACAAAATCAGAATTTTGTTTTTTTTTTAACTTTCCGATTCTAGTAGAAAGTTTCTTTTTCGGACCAATTTTGTTATTTTGACTATTTAGGCAAATTTTTGGCATGTTTATCAACATGACCATTGGGGTTATTTTTCTCGGTATGATCAGCCGGTAAAACATAAATAAAAAATAGTAGTTTGCTTATTCGCAGGTGAATATTTTGTTGGATATAGTGTCTAAGTCCATAACTTTATTTGGTATGTACTTGACCCGACCCGGCATGGTCCATTTGGGTTGCATGGCATTGCAATACTTGGATAGACTAGATGAGAGAATAAGGCACTTATGATTGTTAATATATTATAAGTTCTAATATATTAATAATAGTATTATTTAATTAGTATTGATCAAGTATTAATCTAGTATTAATTTGGTGATCAAAGTGAGACTAATTAAATATATAGGGTTGATTATGACAATCATCAATTCTTTTATGGTGGATTAATGATCCATGCTTTATGGGTTTGGTTATAACCATATGGAGCTCCATGGATAGTCCATGGGAGTTACAAACCCATGGGTCATGAGAAATCAAGAGTCATGACAATTAAGGGCATTCATGTGTAAACCCTAATTGTGACAACACTATAAAAGGAACCCTATGGCTAGCAAAATCGTGACCTAGTGTTACTAGAGAGGGCATAACCGATTTTGAGGCTAAGTGACATTCTCTCAAGTTATTCCAAGTCTTGTGGTGTTGTGTGAAGCATTTGAGGCACAACATTTGGGGTGCTAGGCTCACAAAGTCTTGAAGGAATCCAAGCAACAACAAGGTATGTATTTCTACTAGTTTTATGTTCTATGTAATCCCCATGCCATGCTAGTTAGGAAATAACCTTGAAAAAGAAATTTGCATGTATATAGAGAAAACATAGATTCAAGGTTATTAGGGTTGCATGTACACTTAGGAAGTGTTAGAATGCTCAAAACCCATCAGTGGTATCAGAGCCTAGGATTGTTTTATGTATACTTGATGCAAAACTGCTTAAAAATCGAAAATTCTGCATTCTGACGACTGGACTCGCCGACTCCATGGGGAGGACTCGCCGAGTCCATGAACAAATTCATCCTACTCGACGAGTAGAATAATGCACTCGGCGAGTAGGAGCGTGCTGGGCAGTTTTTTTCGAGTTTTGTTGCTGAGAATGGATTAAGATCATTATCCCAATCTGTTTTGGACTTGTAAAATCTGTTTTTCAAATGATAATGATTATGTTAACCAATTTTACATGACTTTTATCAATTTTCAAGTATTGTATATGTTTATATGATTTTCTTGAAATTGCTTGACATGAATTTGTGTTCATATGAGTTTAGAAGAT
Source organism: Lactuca virosa (assembly GCF_052849685.1). Classification (NCBI taxonomy): domain Eukaryota; kingdom Viridiplantae; phylum Streptophyta; class Magnoliopsida; order Asterales; family Asteraceae; genus Lactuca; species Lactuca virosa. Next base: position 121,226,253 of record NC_136432.1, on the reverse strand, counting down.
CATAGGAATTATGTGTAACCTCCATGTGTGTTTAATTCATGATCTTAATGGCAATGATGGTGTCCATAACTTGTCCTCAAGTTATGGATAACCAAAAGTCACTTCTTTAAATTGTGATTAAAGAACTAAAGAGGTTTCATAAAATGAAGAGTCTTCATTTTTCTGAACCATTAAAACTCATAAGTTACAAATTGAAGAGACTTGGAATAGTTTCAAATCTTGCCCTCAAGTTTTGGAATTTGAAAAGTCTTACACTTTAATACTTTAATTCCAAATTAAACCTTAGATTTTTAAAAAGTTTAAAAATCAACACTTATACTATTATTATAATTTTATTATATAGATATGTATAAGAATATGTCATTCTTACCGTTAGTAGGCCTCATTCACGAAGCCGGTCTATAAGGGGGGTATAAGGTTGTTGCCTATAAAATGGTGACTTAATGGGTGTCCACTCTCACCCACCGCTTCCTTGATCGGTGGAGGGTCGTTAGCCGAACGGGTAGGATACGACTTTAAATACTCGTTAAAAGTATAATGAATTATAAAGTAACTATACATTATAAATTCCCAATCTTAGTTACTTTAGGAAAATGTGAAATTGGTGCTAGCCCATAAAATTAGACTTTGTACCTTACCAAGTCGTTAGTGGAGCGTGTATGGTTAACCGGCACACTAACATGGACTAGTAAGAGTGGCAAAGGGTAACTTAACTTTATTATAGATCGGTGGAGCGTGTGTGGTTAACCGGCACATCGATTAGGTAATATTGTTGAGGGTACCAAGTCAATTTGTATGGTTATTCACACCTTGTTTGTGATCCTCGGCATCCCAGTCACAAACTTGAGAGGGCACAATCGAGATTCAAACATGCCATTGAAAAGTTCAATGTATCTCAAAAGATCTAGGAGTTTCAAAAACCAATAAAACCTAATAATAAAATATTTCGTTCTTATGGTGGAAATTGGTAAATCGTCATTTACCTACCTTCAAATATTTTATAGTATGGATTACGGCATCCCTCTTCCAACTATAAATAGTTTGTTGGATCCTAGCCTTAATATTTCATTTGGGTGAATTATTAAGGATTCCTAATCTAATGAAACTTGTCTTTCTTTCCTTTCAGATGTCTTCCAACAATGTTTCTGGCTCAAACCCAACAGGCTCCTTTTCCCTTATGAACTTGTGTGGTAAGGTCATCTTTGATGGATCCAATTTCAATGAGTGGATCAGAAACATCAGAATGATTACCCGCTATGAGGACAAAGAATATGTCCTCGATAGGGAGCTTAAGGTTGTGAGTGAAGCCACTGCTACTCCTGAAGAGTTTGCGGAGTTTGTTGCACATGAAAAGGATGCTACTAAAGTAGCATGCATCATGATGGCCACCATGACTCCTGAACTTCAAAAATCCTATGAAGATTTCTACCCCTATGAGATGCACCTGTATCTGATGGAAAGGTACCATCAGAGCGCGCGTCAAGAGAGGTATGAAATCATCTCCTCCATGATAACCGCAAGGATGAAGGATGGTGAACCCATCACCGGTCACTTGCAGAAGATGCAAAGGTTCGTTGACCGGTTGCTGAAGCTAAATGTTGACTTTCCTGAGGAAATGGCGATTGACATCATTCTCCATTCCTTACCTCCAAGTTATGATCAGTTACGTATGACTTATCATATGAACAAGGAGGAAGTCACACTTAGCAAACTTCAAGGACTCTTAAGGACAGCTGAAAATGGCCTTAAGGGTAAAGCGGTTGCTACTTCTACTCCTTCAACAGCCCCTGTTCTGGCTATTGGGCAGGGAAAGGGTAAGAAGAGGAAAAGCCCTTCGAAGGGTACCAAGGGTAAGACTCTTGATGGTTCCTCTTCAAGTGGGACAAAGAAAGGTCTCATTACTCCTTCTTCAAACCCAAAGGAAGCACAGTGCTTCTATTGCCAGGATAAGGGACACTTCAAGCGAAGCTGCCCTAAATATCTGCAAGATGTAAAGGATGGGAAGGTTAAACCCACCCATGCAGGTATTTACACAATATTGTCTAATAACTCATCTAATGCTAATTCTTGGGTGCTTGATACAGGTTGTGGTATTCACATTTGTACTGATTTGCAGGCACTAAGAAGAAGTGAGCTAGTGGAGCACGGGAAGATAAACTTAGTCATGGGCAACAGGAAAGGATCACCTGTTACCAAGATAGGAGTTTATTCTTTATTGCTTAATAATGGGTTAATGTTAGATTTGAATAAGTGTTGTTACTCGCCCGAAATGGCGAGAAATATTATTTCTTTTCATGGCTTGTACAAACAAGGTTTTTCATTTTCATTTGATAATAAAAATGGTGCTATTAATGTTTATTACAATGATGTATTTTACTTTAAAGCATTACCTTGTGATGGTGTATATGAAGCCGTGAATGTTGTAGACAATCTAGGAAATAATGTGTTGTATATTGATTCTTCAGATAGCTTGGATAAAGCATCCTTGTGGCATTGTCGTCTTGGACATGTCAACAAGAAGCGCATAGGCCAACTCCAAAAGGCTGGAGTCTTGGAATCATTTGACCTCAAGTCAGATGATAGTTGCGAGTCTTGTTTACTTGGAAAAATGACAAAGTCACCCTTCACAGGTACTTGTGATAGGGGTGAAGGTTTGTTGGACATTGTACACACGGATGTGTGTGGGCCCTTCAGAGTTGCTACAAGGGATGCTAATCGCTATTATGTGACTTTTACTGATGATTACAGTAGATATGGATATATTTACTTAATCAAGCATAAGTCAGAAACCTTTGAAAAATTCAAAGAGTTTAAGCAGGAAGTCGAGAATCAATTGGGCAGGAACATCAAGATGCTCCGATCCGATCGGGGAGGAGAGTATCTTAGCATTGAGTTCCTTGACTATCTTAAGGAATGTGAGATTGTCTCACAATTGACACCTCCCAGAACACCACAGTTGAATGGTGTAGCTGAGAGGCGCAATCGAACCTTGCTGGATATGGTTCGTTCCATGATGAGTCGAGCTTCGTTACCAATCTCTTTCTGGGGGTATGCCTTAGAGACTGCCGCCCATATCCTTAATCTAGTCCCTACTAAAAAGGTTGCCAAAACACCTCACGAGATGTGGACTGGGAAAGTTCCCAATTTGGACCACATCAAGATTTGGGGTTGTGAAGCTTTCGTGAGGCGTGAGACTCATGATAAGCTTGAACCTCGAAGTGAGAGGTGTATTTTCATCGGCTACCCACATAGATCCTTTGGTTACCTCTTCTACAGACCCAGTGATAATGTGGTCTTTGTAGCAAGAAGAGGAGTCTTTCGTGAGAGAGAATTCATAAGCCAAGGGGACAGTGGGAGGCAAATTGACCTTGAAGAGCTTCAAGAGTCAAGTGGTGAAGGAACCTCAAATGCTATCGACCAACCTGAGGAGGAAACTCCTGTTGATCCGATAGATGAGTCTGTACCTCCAAGACGTTCCACTAGGGTGAGGAACACACCTGATTTTTATTATGGTTATCACATCACCACTGAAGGTGATACATTTATTAGTGATAGTACACTAATAGATTTGGATGAACCTAATAATTACAGGGAAGCCATGGCAGGCCCTGAGTCTGCTAAATGGAAGGAGGCTATGGACAGCGAGATTCAGTCCATGTATGACAATCAAGTTTGGAACTTGGTTGAAAATGTACCAGGTCGAAAGACAGTTGGGTGCAAATGGATCTACAAGAAGAAGACCGACATGGATGGGAAGGTACATACTTACAAAGCGCGACTGGTTGCGAAGGGCTTTACTCAAACTCCGGGAGTTGACTATGATGAGACCTTCTCACCAGTAGCTAAGATTAAGTCTATTAGAGTATTGTTAGCCATAGCTACATTTCATGATTATGAAATATGGCAAATGGATGTCAAAACCGCTTTCCTTAATGGAAAGTTGGCTGAGGATGTTTACATGGCTCAACCAGAGGGTTTTGTCGATACAAGATACCCTAATAGAGTGTGTAAGCTTGATAAATCCATTTATGGATTGAAACAAGCATCTCACAGATGGAATCTTTGCTTTGATGAGAAAGTCAAAGAGTTTGGCTTTTCTAGGAGTGAGGATGAGTCTTGTGTGTATGTCAGGGCTAGTGGGAGCATAGTTAGCTTCTTGGTGTTGTATGTGGATGACATACTTCTCATAGGAAACGACGTCCCAACCTTGCAGGAGGTTAAGTCCTGGCTTGGGAAGTGTTTCGCTATGAAGGACCTTGGGGAAGCTGCCTATATCCTAGGGATAAGGATATTGAGAGATAGGAGTAAGAGACTAATTGGACTTAGTCAAAGTACTTACTTGGATAAGGTGCTGAAGAGGTTCAGTATGCAAGATTCCAAGAAAGGAGAATTACCAATCCAGAGTAATGCCAAGCTGAGTAAAACTCAGAGTCCGAGTACAGAGGCTGAGATAGCTGAAATGAGTCATATACCATATGCTTCCGCTGTGGTCTCGATCATGTATGCTATGACTTGTACTCGCCCTGATGTGGCCTTTGCTTTGAGCATGGTCAGTAGATATCAAGGGAACCCTGGCAAGGCACACTGGACAGCGGTAAAGAACATTCTCAAGTATCTGCGGAGGACTAAGGATTGGGTCCTTACCCTCGGAGGCAGTGATGACTTGAGAGTGGAAGGATATAGCGATGCTAGCTTCCAGACTGATAGGGAAAAATTCCAAGCAGGAGACAGTAGCTGATTGTACTTGTGAATCAGAGTACATAGCAGCAAGTGAAGCAGCTAAGGAGGCGATATGGCTAAAGAACTTCATCGGAGACCTTGGAGTTGTACCAGCTATAAAGGAGCCAATGGAAATTTTCTGTGACAGCGAAAGTGCGGTTGCTTTGGCTAAGGAACCAAGAGATCACGGGAGATCTAGGCACATTGACAGAAAATACCATTTCATCAGAAATCGAATAGAAGAAGGACTCCTCGTGGCTAAGAGGGTATCATCAGATGAGAACCCGACAGATCCCCTCACGAAGGGACTGAGCAGGGTTAAGCATTTACAGCATGCGAGGCGCATTGGGCTGAAGGATGATATTAGTTTCAATAATTAGATTCCTGAAACTTGTAAAATGTAATTGACGTTTGATGATAAATAAAAGTTGTTATTTATTTATGAGTAAGGTGTTACTATCTTGTGTTGATTGTTTACTATGTTTCAATTTTGCATGTTTTTACTTCCAGAATAATTATGTTATTATTCAAACCATCCACAGTCAGTCAAACTTTGGAAGTAAGTATTGATTTAAGACTGTCATGAATTTGGCTTGTATGATTTGTCTAAAAGTGCTTTGGACAATGCAATGGTTGCTACAACATTCATGAGTACTCATAAGGGCTGAGTATTGGATCCAACCCACGCTCACTTGCATCACTTCATGGAATTTATCTCGAGTGATCGTGAGACGGTAATATCATATAAATCTTCAAACCTAGAGATATGAGTTGTTGACTATGAGTTGGTTATTCATTGATTGCACGAAAACGCATTGGTAACTCGATGTTATAAAACGTGCCTTTGTGAATAAATCAACAAGTAGTTAGTACAAGCATATCAGTCGAAGTTTATCTGTTCCTTCTAGAAATAGAAGCGATATCTGGGCCCCTCGATGATTTGGTTTTGACCTATGTACCGGGCCCGGTCAGAACCTAATTGATGTGTTCAATTTAGTTCTATGTCGAAACAAATCAGAGATCGAGAAACAAATGCTGGATAATAAGTAAGACCATGTTCCATGTGTTTGTCCGGCTGATATCATGAGAACAGAGGATTATATGATCACTTATCTTAAATGGCGTATCATCATCATCTCTGTTCCGAGAGACTTTGAAAGAGCTACGATTGCTAGTCGGATTTTGAAGTCATATTTGCAAATATAGTTATTAGACTTATCCAAGTGGGAGACTGTTGGATATAGTGTCTAAGTCCATAACTTTATTTGGTATGTACTTGACCCGACCCGTCATGGTCCATTTAGGTTGCATGGCATTGCAATACTTGGATAGACTAGATGAGAGAATAAGGCACTTATGATTGTTAATATATTATAAGTTCTAATATATTAATAATAGTATTATTTAATTAGTATTGATCAAGTATTAATCTAGTATTAATTTGGTGATCAAAGTGAGACTAATTAAATATATAGGGTTGATTATGACAATCATCAATTCTTTTATGGCGGATTAATGATCCATGTTTATGGGTTTGGTTATAACCATATGGAGCTCCATGGATAGTCCATGGGAGTTACAAACCCATGGGTCATGAGAAATCAAGAGTCATGACAATTAAGGGCATTCATGTGTAAACCCTAATTGTGACAACACTATAAAAGGAACCCTATGGCTAGCAAAATCGTCACCTAGTGTTACTAGAGAGGACATAACCGATTTTGAGGCTAAGTGACATTCTCTCAAGTTATTCCAAGTCTTGTGGTGTTGTGTGAAGCATTTGAGGCACAACATTTGGGGTGCTAGGCTCACAAAGTCTTGAAGGAATCCAAGCAACAACAAGGTATGTATTTCTACTAGTTTTATGTTCTATGTAATCCCCATGCCATGCTAGTTAGGAAATAACCTTGAAAAAGAAATTTGCATGTATATAGAGAAAACATAGATTCAAGGTTATTAGGGTTGCATGTACACTTAGGAAGTGTTAGAATGCTCAAAACCCATCATATTTTTATTTGGAGATTGCAGTCTAGAAGTCTTCCGACTAGAGAAAATCTTTCGCTCCGTGGGATTACTATGGATTCCATTCTTTGTCCCGTCTGCTCCAATACTGTTGAATCTATTGATCACCTTTTTCTCCAGTGCAATCAGTTGATCGACTTATGGACCCGGTTAGCTGTTTGGTGGGATGTTTAGCTTCCTCAGCTTTCCTCTATTGATTCTCTCCTCTCGTGGTCCGATTCTCTTTCCCTTAAAAGAGGGCAACGGCAAGCCTTTGACACTGTTATCATCACTACCTTATGGTGTCTGTGGAATTTTCGTAACTCTACCATTTTTGGATCAGCTCAACCCGAAGTCTCTCATTTTAGACGATGTGATTGCTAGATCTTTTTTTTTGGATTTCCAGTAGGTATAGAAAAGCTAAAACTAGTTGGACCTCTCGGCTTCATAATCCCCTCTTAGCTTGTAATTTGTTGTGATGTCTTTTTTTCCTCTAGCTTCTTGCTAGTTTTTTAATAAAATCTCTGTCGTTCCAAAAAAAAAAATTAAACCATCACTATATTTACTTTTACTATTTTTGCAAAAGATGTTTAGAGTTCAACTATTAAAAATTGAGTATCAGTGGCAAAAAAATACTTATGGTCACATGTTTTTTTCTGTTATCATAACAAAATATTCACTTTTCGACGCCCTATGGAGTAGAACATGGCGGTATAATAATACTTATATGCAAAAGTTTTAAATTCTTTTATCATGAAAATTCTTCATTTTCGACACACATAAGAATTAAACTGTAACCATGAAATACTAATAGTCATATGTTTCTTCTTTTTTCATGACGATTGTTTACTTTTAGTCGCACGTAAAAACTAAACCGTAACCATACAACACTTGTCGTTCAAGGTTCTTTTTTCATTAGACCGTAACCATATAATACTTATAGTCATTATTATTTTCCCTTAAAACATGGCAGTAGAATACTAAAAGTCACATGTTTTTTTTATGATTATTAATATTTTTTACTTATAACCATACGTATGAAATGAATAAATGTCCACAAAATAATAACAGTCATATGAAATGACTATTGTTAGCTATTAAACACGCATAGGAGATTAAATCATGATTATGTGTTCTAAAAATTGGCAATAAAATAGTCATAGTCACATGTTTTATATTTAATCATAGTTTTTTGTTTTTTTTTCCTTTTACACACCTAATAATTTAATCAGTGACCATTTGAATACTTACAATCAATTTTTTTTCTTTAATGATGATTATCTTTTACTTTTATACATACACAAAATTGTAAAAAGTAACAATAAATTACTTATAGTTACAAGTATTTCCTTTATTCATGAACATGATTTACCTTTTAGCCACACATAACATGTTTAACTATGACTATAACATACTTATAGTTATACATTTTTTTCTTTTATCATGACAAATGTTCATTTTTAGATACATATAATACACTAAACATGACCGTAAAATACTTATAGTTACTTGTTTGGTTGCTCTTAATCAGTGTGTATTAAATGCTACCGTATGGACACACAAATAATTAATGTGACCATATATTGCCTTTTAGTTACGTTGCATTCAAATGTCAATATTTGTTCCATGATACAGCCACATAAACATTTGCTTCATGTGACCATATAATAATCTATTGTCTCTTATAAAAACCATCACAAAGTTTTTCCATATATCTAACAAACATGTGGCGGATGGTGACATTTGGCCTCATTGTTCCAGTGTGGCTAATAATTGTCACATTTGTTATGTTTAAACGTGTCTAAAGGTTTCAACTATATTACTAATGGTCATGAAATACAACATAAAATGTCACTAAAACAATGGCAGAGCTTTAGCAATAACCTTTAGACACAGTTTTAGTCAAAAGTGTGGCTGGGCGGTTTTGGCAAAAGTGTGACCAAAGGTCATTTTTGGCAAAAGTGTGACCATAGGTCATTTTTGTACTAGTGATTATTTTAATTTGGTTTAGAAATTGAAATTTTTTAAAATTTATTTGATTAATAATGTTAGTTTCTTTGATTGTAATTATTTAAAATAACAAACCTTGTTTTTGTTTTAAAGATATCATTATAATTTTTTCTGTAGTATTATTTTTAAGTATTCTTATTATAAGTCATTTAAGTTACTTATTTGAAAATTCTTAATGATTATATAAAATAGTTTCATGTTTTTTTTTTGTTAATTTAGGATTACAATTTAGGTTTAACACTATAATTTATAACTTTTAATTATTTATAAATTAGTCTCTCGATTATTTTTCAATTTTAACTGAAATTTTGATTTAAGTTAACCGTTTAACATTATATTGAAATTAATAATTTAACTATTTTGCATAAAATCATAAATTATATAAAAGTTGTGACTTTAAAATGACAATGTCACTCACATACGACAACATATTTAAACTAATAAGTTAATTATAATATATTAAAAAGTTAAAGTCATAATTTTATAAATATAAGTAAAATATGATATTTTAATATTGTAGTTTAGTTAATTTATGATTAAAATTTAGTTTTTACATTAAGTTAACATTATTAACCAATTTAAAATAATTATTAGAAATAAATTGAAAAGTAATGGGGGTTTCAAATTCATATGGTGCAAGTAAAAATGTTTCTTTTATAAGTATACTAGACAAATTCTCGCGCGTTGCGCGACGCAGGTTAAAAATATATTGTTAGAATATTGAAAAAATATATATTTATAATGGTTATGTTATTGACATTAACTTTGACATAATATATATATATATATATATATATATATATATATATATATATATATATATATATATATATATATATATATATAGAGAGAGAGAGAGAGAGAGAGGGTTCAACTGAGAAAAAAAGGGTTAAGATTGAGGGAATCATTCTCAGCCACACATTTATTTTGCCGTAAAACACTTAGGGTGCATTTAGTTGCGGAAAAATTGGTCGTTTTCCGGAAAAATTTTCCAAGAAAATTGAGAATTTTGAAAACGCGTTTAGTTCGTCTATTTTTCTAAATTTTTCACGGAAAATGAAAATTTTCAATTTTCTAAAATTACAAAGAAGTTGGAAAATTTTGGAAAACCGATAATCATTGTTGTCTATATTTTTCTAATTCCAATTTTGTTCTAAAATATAAACACACACCCACTCCCACCCCATCCACCTCTACCTACCATCACCTTAACACTCTCAACCCCCCACACCCCTACCTATCCACACTCACTCCCAAGCGCACCCCCACCCCCACAAACACACACACACACACCAACCCCCGCAAACACACATAGATACACACCCCCATAAGAACAGACACACCAACTCCCACAAACACATACACACACACATACAAACATACACACACACCCCAATCCCCACAAACACCCACATACACACACACCCACAAACACATACCCCCCACCCACACCTCCCCACACACACACACACACACAAACTCATACCTACACCCACACCCACCCACCCTCACAAACACAAACACACATACACACACACACACCCAACACCACTACCACAATCACCGACCTACCATCACCATCACCATCACCATCACCACCACCACTACCCCATCACCAGCACCACCTCCGCCATCACCACCACTGCCATAATTGCCACCACCATCACCACCGTCTGTCATCACCACCACCGCCGCCACCCCGGCGCCACCACCACCGCCACCACCACCACCACCGTCACCATCATCGACACCACCACTACCCCCCGCCGCTGCCCTCACTACCGCCACTGTCCCCACGCCCACCCTACCACCGCTACCGTTTTCTAAAAATGAAAACCGATAGAAAAATACACATCTAACATGTTTTCTAATTTTCTAAAACTGAAAATTAAAAACAAATAAGCTTTAACTAAACGCATTTTCTAAATTTTCCAATGAAAACTGAAAACGGAAAATGAAAACTGAAAAGGGAAAACAAAAAACGCAAAATGAAAACTATTTTTCCGTAACTAAACACAACCTTAGGCGTACCGGCGGAATGGGTAACGGATACACATGTGTTTTTCTAACCAAAGATGTTTCCTTAAAGTATGTTAATCATAACTTAAAATAAACAAAAACATATTTTTTTTATTTTATTTTTTAGAATGCTATTTTTATCGAAAATTTATTTTATTTATATCAAAATTCATAATTTTTTATTCTCTATGAATAGACATCCATATTGATATAGTTTTAAAATAAAGTAATTTTTTTTTAAGTTTCAGCTATCGTTATTCATAAGTGACTAAAAATGCATCAGATTTTTACTATAGTACATTCGTTATTCACTTATGAATAAAATGCATGCTTAACTTTCTTACAGTTTAAGTATCATTTATATATGAATATAACACGTTATAAAGTTTTTTTACCTGAAATATTTTTTTTACATCATCTCTCGTCACGGGTTATATTTATATATGAATAAAACATGTATTAATTGTCGTCATATGTTATATTCATAAATTAATAAAACATTTCTAAGATTTTTGTAACAATTCATTTGTTATTGATATATAAATAAGTATGTAACATCCCAAAATTGAAGACCAAAATTTTTATTTTTTAATTAAGTATAAAACCAGTAGTCTGAAACATCCATAGTGTTAACACATTTCATACTCAAAAACCAGTATTTCAAATAGCTAAAACATGTCATAGAAAAGTATTATTAGAGTACAACTCCCAAAGATCTCATGTGCGGAAAATCATAGTGTGATGCGCTGCGATCATGTCGGCTTCGTTCCTTTTGAAAAAGAAGTACATGAAACCAAAACTGAAAACCATAAGCACGAAGCTTCGTGAGTTTCCCCATCATACCACATAATCACATACTGTTAGGTATATTTGGGTGCCCAGCCTACCCTGTCAGGAATATCTGGGTACCCGACCTACACTGCTGAGCATACCTTGGTGCTCAACCTACCCATGTTAGGCATATCGGGGTGCCCAACCTACCCCTGTCAGACATACCGGGGTGTCTGACCTACCCATGTCAGACATATCTGGGTGCCCGACCTCCCCTCCGGTTTATCTCAACCGGTTACGGGGACTATTTCACTCCTACCACTACCACATAATATCATATCGTAAACATACTGTTAGGCATATCTGGGTGCCCGACCTACCCTCCGGTTTATCGCAACCGGTTACGGGGTCTAACCACCCCTCCTACCACTATCACATATAATATAACATATAAATCACATCAGATAGCGGAAAACCAGACAATTATCACAAAGAAAATCATCTCTACTCTATACCCCTACTAGCGGGCCGAAATTGGTGCCTTAGACCCACTCCTATAGGAATGTAAGTCACCTCACACTGCTGAAGTCCCGCAGACAAAACTCTAGCTACCGGATGACAGGTTCCCGAACTGTCAACATCAAAATAACACCCAATTAATAATTGGGTTCCAACACATAACCATAAGTCCATGCTTGGGGTAAAATACTACTTTACCCCCAACTTAGCTTGATTCAAGCCCAAGCCCCAATCCAAAGGCCCAAAAGTCAAACATTGAACCAAAGCCCAACATATGGCCCAATTTTCCAAATTGGGCCCAAACCTTTACATGGTCTTACCCTAAGGCCCAACCATTTATTCTAGTCCAAACATTTGGCATTCCAATGGTCCAACATCTCATAATCCTCAAATAAACATCTATGACCCAACTTTCCAAATTGGGCCCAAGCCTTTCCAATGGGCCTTATCCTAAAGTCCATCCAAACATTCTAGTCCATATACTTGTTCTTGGATGGCCCATTAATAGCCCAATCACCAAAGCCCAATAGAAAGGCCCAACTCTAGGCCCAAGCAAAATTAGGGTTTTCACATAAAATGACGATTAGGGTTAAGTGTTCTTACTTAACCCATTAAGGACTTAATCCATTAAGTCCATCACTCTACTAGGTCAAGCATACAATGTGGTCGGGATTAATTCATAATCCCAATCCAATGGTCCAAACATGCGGCTCCTGACAATTCCAAATTAATATATCCAAAAATTAGGGTTTTCTAAACCCTAATTAGGGTTTCCAACCCAATTGCGATCCAATTAGTCTATTTGTTAAGCTTTTAGGTTAATTAATTGTTAATTAAGTCGGGCACCACCCACTACCACCTCGGGTAGTGGTGGTCAATGGCGGCTCACGGCGGCGGCCACCACCTAGCGGTGGTGGTTATGATTCTAAACCAAAACATGTTCAAGCATCTAAATAGCAATCCAATCACACAATGCACACCGCCACCCAACATGGCGGCTAGTGGCGGCAGAAGGCGGCAGCCACCACCACACGGTGGTGGTGGTGGGTTTTTCCTTGAATAATCCGGCCAAGAATTACATTATACAACATAAATCCAAAAGAGACACACACATATAATCATTATTAGAAAGAAATTCAAAAGTCATGGGAGTTTCAAATGAATGTGGTGAAAGGAAAAATGCATGGGAGTTTCAAATGAATGTGGTGAAAGGAAAAATGCTTCCTTTATAAGTATATATAGATATAGATAGATATAGACTAGACGAATTCTCGCGCGTTGCGCAACGCAGGTTAAAAATATATTGTTAAAATATTGAAAAATATATGTTTAAAATGGTTATGTTATTGACATTAACTTTGAAATAATATTTTTATAGTAATTTATATATATATATATATATATATATATATATATATATATATATATATATATATATAGATATATATATAATCTCAATAATTTTGAAAAATAATATTCATTAACATCAACCTACATTCTTCATTAATAGAATTAAATATAATTATCTAATTTGTATTATTTTTAACAATTATTATGATTGATTAATTATATTGTTACTCATGCGATCGTTTTTTAATTTCAATAATGATGTTCATTTAAAATACAATTTATTTGTAGGTAAATGTAATTTATAATTTGATGTTATTTTCACTTAAAATTATTATTCATTACTTTTAAACCACTTATTATTAATAATAAGTTAAAGAAGACTTTTAAGAAACACTTAATATTATTATTAAAATGTGAAACATACACTAAATAATAAAGTGATAAGATAGACAATTTGCATTTCAAAACAGACTTTCATAAATAATATGACATATCCATGATTTTTATAAGTTGATTTTATTATTTATAATTATTGTTCATTAATTTTAAAACCACTTATTATTATTAATAACTGAAAGACACTTTTAAAAAACACTTATTATTATAATTAAAATATTATTCATATACTAAAATAGAAAGTGATAAGATAGACAATTTGCATTTTAAAAGAGACTTATATGAATAATATGACATATCCATGATTTTTTATTAATTATTGCTGTGAAACAACACGCACATACAAACATGTATACAATAGTTAATTAAATATTATATATATATATATATATATATATATATATATATATATATATATATATATCACCTTCCATAACATATGATCGATAACCTGAATCTAATCCAATTTACATTAAAAGTTCAACCACAACATACAATGATATTCTTAAAAGAATACTTAAACCAATAAAATATAAAAAAGAATTAGTATATAGCAAATTTACAAATTAAAAACTTCAACATAATAACATGGCTTGAAAAATGGTCCAAAGCTCTCAAACCAACACAAAAACCTTTAAACTTGTTTTCTTTGTGAAATTTATATGTGATTTGTATTTGTGTGTCTAATCAAAGAGATTAGCCTTTTATAGTAGACTATCCATTAATTGTTTATTAAATATATTATATAAGTTATAAAACCTTTGAATTATTAATCATTATTAAGAGACTTTTGAGCGGTAATCATTAAAATAGGAGGTTTCAAATGAGTGAGGTGTTTGCAAATTTTGTGGGGATTTCAAATGCATGAGGTTCAAGGAAAAATACCTCCTTTATAAGTATAGAATGATTAGGCGAATGTCTGCGCGTTGCGCAGAAACATCTACACAGTTGAAATCGTTACAAATATATGTTTTCATAAATATAACAATAACGTTGTTGTTAAATTTGATATAGTAATTCGTATACTAAGTTGATATAATATATTGATTGTTTTGAATTATATTATAATATATATATATATATATATATATATATATATATATATATATATATATATACTCTCAATCGTTTGAATGACCTCTATCAGCGGGTTACATACGAATGAAAATAAAAAATAATATATGGTTTAATGTTATTTATAGTTGTTGTTATTGGTAATTAATTTTTTTTAAAAATTTATTAGCTTAATATTTTAATTTCTATCATTGTAATTATTTAAAACATCAAACATTGTTTTTTGTTTTTAAATGTAACAATATAATCATTTATATAGAGTTATTTTTAACTATTGTTATTGCAAGTTATTTTAAGCTAGTTATTTGAGAATTTTTAATGATTATAAAAATATATTTAGGCAATATTTTAGTTAAATTGAGATTACTATTTAGTTTTTACATTTAGCACTACAATTTATCACTTTTAACTATTCACAAAATATTATTTGAGTTTTTTAAGTGGAACTGAAATTTATATTTAAGTTGATCATGTACTGTTATATTTAAATTAACAATTTAAGTATTTTATCCTAACTGTTAAAAAGTTGTAGCTTTAAATTGATAATGGTTTACATACAACAACATATTAAATCTAATAAATTAAGTATAATATGTTAAAAGTTACAAACATAACTTTATAAGTAGAATTAAATATATTATTTTAATATTGGAATTTAGTTTATTTATGATTACACTTTTTGTTTGATATTTATTTAACCATATTAACCAACTTATAATTGTTATTAGAAAGACACTACAATTTAACATTTTTAACTATTTGCAAAATATTCTTTGGGTTGTTTAAGTTGAACTAAAATTTATTTTTTAACTTGATCCTGTAATGTTATATTTAAATTAACAATTTAAGTATTTTATCCAAACTGTTCAAAAGTTGTAATTTTAAAATGATAATGGTTACATACAACAACATTTTAAAACTAATAAATTAAGTATAATATGTTAAAAGTTAAAGACAACTTTATAAGTAAAAATAAAGATATTATTTTAATATTGAAATTTAGTTTATAGATGTTTACACTTTAGGTTAGATATTTATTTAACCTTATTAACCAACTTATAATCATTATTAGAAAGAAATTGAAAAGTCATGGAAGTTTCAAATGAATGTGGTGAAAGGAAAAATGCTTCCTTTATAGGTATACTAGACGAATTCCCGCGTGTTGCGCAGCGTAGGTTAAAAATATATATATTTAAAATATTGAAAAATATATGTTTAAAATTGTTATGTTATTGACATTAACTTTGACATAATATTTTGAACACTATTATTCATTGGCATCAACCCACCTTCCTCATTAATAAAATTAAATATAATTATCTATTTAATATTATTTTTAACAATTGTAATGATTGATTAATTTAAATTTTTTACTTATGCGGTTATTTTCTAATTTCAATAATGATGTGCATTTAAAATATAATTTATTTGTTGTTAATGTTATGTAATTTAGAAATTGATGTTATTATCATTTAAAATTATTGTTCTTTAGTTTTAAACCACTTATTTTTATTAATAAGTTAAAAAAGACTTTTAAGAAACACTTAATATTACTATTAAAATGTGAAACATACACTAACTAATAAACATATAAGATAGACAACTTACATTTCAAAAGAGACTTACATGGATAATATGACATATCCATAAGTTTTATAATTTGATTTTATTATTTATAATTGTTGTTCATTAGTTTTAAAACCACTTATTATTATTAATAATAAAAACTTTTAAAAGACACTTATTATTATAATTAAAATGTTAAACATATACTAAAATATAAAGTGATAAGACAGACAATTTTCATTTTAAAAGAGGCTTACATGGATACTATGGATAATATTTCATATCCATGATTTTTAATTAATTATTACTTTGAAGCAACACAAACATACAAACATATATACAATATTTAATTAAATATTATCTATATTATTTTTCATAACATATGATCGATAACATGAATCTAATCTAATTTACATTAAAGTTTCAACCACAACATACAATGTTTGTCTTAAAAGAATACTTAAACCAAGAAAAATATAAAAAAAGAATTAGTATATAACAAACTTACAAATTAAAAACTTTAACATAATAACATGGCTCGAAAAATGGTCCAAAGCCCTCAAACCAACACAAAACCTTTAAACTTGTTTTCTTTGTGAATTTTGTATGTGATTTGTATTTGTGTGTCTACTAAAAAAGAATGACATTTTTATAGTAGACTATCCATTAAATGCTTATTAAACATATTATATAAGTTATAAAACCTTTCATGATGTGTGATTAATTACTTTCAAAGTGAAAAGGTGTGGGGGTTTTCAAATGCATGAGTTCCTTGGAAATTTGTGTGGGGGTTTTAAATGCATAAGGTGATAGGAAAAACGTCTCCTTTATAAGTATAGTATGATATGATATAGAAATAAATATAGATAGATATAGGTAAATAGATAGATAGCTAACTTTTCAACTATCTATTAAATTTTTAGCTAATATGTAGCTTTTCAGCTAGTACGTAAACTATAATCTATATACTTAAGATCATTGGAATTGTCACAAATTTACAATCTTAGGCTGGTAGGTGTGATATCATGCTTACCATATTTTGGCAGGACCACATCATTTTTTGCCTCACCCCAAAAACTGGTGGGTGTTGTACCATATTGTTTTTTTAATTGAATAAATGTAATTAATTAAAAATAATAAAAGGAAAATATTTCATTAATTAAATAAAATACATGCTAAATTAAAAAAACATAATCGAAAACATAGTTGAATAATATGTGAGGTCTAATCATCGTCGTTGGGCACATCATCAAAATCCCCGTCCGAATCTCCTTCAAACATTTCTGATTCGGTGTCTTTATCGTCAAACAAGTCGTCTTAAACAAAATCGTCGAAAAGGGGATTCGTTCGGGCATTGAAGATGTGTTCCACCAAATGAGCGCGGAGGTTGTGGTGTCCAACGTGATTGTATACTTCCGCTTTGTTCGCGATGTATGTCTCCAAACCAATACCAACTCCTTCGACATTTGGTAAATTCTCATTCTCACTGTAGCAGAAAATCGTTCTCCCCTCATATTCTAAAATCATATTATGCAATATGATACATGCGTACCTCAGGTTACTTATTCGTCTAGCAGATTCTTATGCTGACTTAAACTTTAATTACTTGTCATCGTTTGGACATATGAATGATTTCACAAATACTGCTAACTCAGGATATATTCCATCAGTCAGGTAATACCCACGCTTGTATGACGTCTCATATGCTACAAATGGCACATCATACAATTTCCCAAGGTAGTTGTCGTTGAATATCGACGATTGGCCAAGAACATTGATGTCGTTGTTGGCACCTGATAGACCAAAAAATTCATGCCAAATCCAAGGGTCATACGATGCCACTGCTTCTAAAATTATTGTTGGATGCTTTTGATCACCTCGCATAAACTGACCGCACCACACATTAGGGCACATTGCTCACCCCCAATGCATATAATCAATACTGCCAAACATTCCAGGGAACCCATACTTGTTTTCATGTTTTGTATATAGTTGATGGATGTCGCTAATTGTAAGCTTGCGTAAATAGTGATTACAATAAAGGATAGTCACAACTTTAGCAAACTTGTAGAGGCAATCCCCCGTCATACGCTCTAACATCCTCAAATGCTCATCCACTGAGTCTGGTATCATGCCATATGCTAGATGACGAATTACAGCTGTACGTTTTTGGATTGTAGAGAAACCTTTTTTACCTCTTCCATAAACCCGTTTCCAAAAATATGGAAAACGATTTTGTATATTATCAACAATAAGTAAAAATAATACCTTACGCATCCAGAACCGACACCTGAATTTTTTCGCGTACACTGCATCATCAGAAATGTAGTCGATCACCAGTTGGTTGTGTCCGACTTCACGATCTCTCTGTAGAGGAGGATTTCTTGTTTTTTGACGTGAACGTTTGTCTTCATTTTCTTGCAAATAAGCAAGTGCACATGACGTCCTTGATAAACCATGCTTCCCACAACGCCAACGTATCGGACGAAGTCGACGAAGAAGAAGACATTTTGAAATAAAATTTTTGAAAAAAATCTAAAGATAGTTTTGTGTTTCTTGGTGATTTTAAAATGAGAAGTAAAGTTTAATTTACAGAAAAATTTAAAAAAAATAAGAAAAGGCAACGACTAGTTTTCGAACGGGCAAAAGGAAAACTATATGGCAAAATCATGACTCACACACCACATACCACACTTTTCTTGATTGGTTTGGTGTGATGTTTACCTCATACCACATCTTACCATCGTATCTGGTAAGAGGTGCACCCTCCAGTCTTAAGGACTTGGGCTAATGTGGAAACTCCATCTATTACATCTATTAGGTGGCGGGTGGTTGTGGTGTGGAGTTGGAAAATCCTCAAAAAGAGATGAAACTCTCTTATATCTTATATTTTATGTATTTAAAAGTAGTAGGTGGAATGAACAGTAACTTTTAGATTTATTGCAGGGTTAGGAGGGTAATAAGGTTTTAACTTTGTCCACATTAGACCCTTAAGGTTATTTTTTTGTACATATTACACCAATATGGTTGTATATAACCGTTTCAAAAAAGGTAATAAGGTTTTAATTTTGTCCACATTAGGTCCCCAATGTCTTTTTTTGTACATATTACACCAACATGGTTGTTATAACCGTTTAAAGAGGGGTAATAAAGTTTTAATGTTGTCCACATTTGGTCCCTATTTTGAATATTTTTATCATTTCATCTAACTCTTACAATTTATATTAGTATCTAGTTAGATGGCTTCATCATTTTATCTTCTCATTTTAGTCGCCTATTCACCACAACCACGGTGTCAATTGAAAGCTTACATAATAATTTTTTTTTGTCATTTTTACAAAAAAAAAACTAATAATAATCAAAGTCTTAATGATTAAGATTAAGGCTATGTTTGGTGCGCCACAACTAGCTGATAAGCTAGTTTATTTTTCGATCTTTTTTAAGTTGTCATATTTGGCAAACTAAAAAGTAGCTTATAAGTTAGCGTTTTAAAAAACTACATAGAAAAGTTTTTTTTTTAAATTTCCAAATATACCCCTTAGTTAATTAAGAAAACATATTTTTTAAATGACCTTTTATATCATTATATAAATTTCAGATAGCTTATAAGCCAGTGGAGAAGCCAGGGTCAAAGTAAAAGAGTATCTCCGAAAAGTAATGGTTCCGCCAATGGGGTATCCCCAATACGCCATTACTTATCGGGGATACCGCATTACTTTTCGGGGATACTCTTTTACTTTGACCATGACTCTGTCATTGGCTTATAAGCTATCTGAAATTTATATAATAACATAAAATGTCATTTAAAAATATGTTTTCTTAATTAATTAAGGGATATAAATGGAAACAAATTAAAAAAAAAAACATATTTAAAAAGAAAACATATATTTAGACTAGTTTTTTAAAAGTTTTTTTTAAATTTTTTTTCCAAATATACCCCTTAATTAATTAAGAAAACATATTTTTTAGATGCCATTTTATGTCATTATATAAATTTCAGATAACTTATAAGCCAATGACAGAGCCGTGGTCAAAATAAAAGAGTATCCCCGAAAAGTAATGTGGTATCCCCGATAAGTAATGGCGTATCGGGGATACCCCATTGGCGGAACCATTACATTTCGAAGATACTCTTTTACTTTGACACTGGCTTATAAGCTATCAAAAATTTATATAATGACATAAAAGGTCATTTAAAAATATGTTTTCTTAATTAATTAAGGGGTATATTTGGAAATTAAAAAAAACTTTTCTAAGTAGTTTTTTTAAAACGCTAACTTATAAGCTACTTTTTAGTTTGCCAAATATGACAACTTAAAAAATATCGAAAAATAAACTAGCTTATCAGCTAGCTGTAGCGCACCAAACATAGTCTTAATCATTAAGACTTTGATTATTATTATTATTATTATTATTATTATTATTATTATTATTATTTATTTTATTTTTTTGTAAAAATGACAAAAAAATTGTTATGTAACCTTTCAATTGAAACCGTGGTTGTGGTGAATAGGCGACTAAAATGAGAAAATGAAATTATGAAGTCATCTAACTACATACTAATATAAATTGTAAAAGAGTTAGATGAAATGATAAAAATATTAAAAATAAGGGCTTAATTCGGAGAAAATTAAAACTTTATTACCCCTCTTTAAACGGTTATAACAACCATGTTGGTGTAATATGTAAAAAAAAAAATACCTTAGGACCTAATGTGGATAAAATTAAAACCTTATTACATTTTTTAAACGGTTATATACAACCATATTGGTGTAATATGTACCAAAAAAACATTAAGAACCTTATATAGACAAAGTTAAAACCTTATTACCCTCCTCAGGGTCGGTCCTGAGTTATCTTAGGCCCGGTGCAAACATGAAAAAAAGGCCCCCTAAAAATAAATTTATATAAAAAACTATGTGTGTGTGTGTGTGTGTATATATATATATATATATATATATATATATATATATATATATATATATATATATATATATATATATATATATAACAATCGCCGATATGCTCATATTGGTGACGTTATTGTTGCTGTGATCAAAGACGCAGTTCCAAACATGCCTCTAGAAAGATCAGAAATTGTCAAAACTGTAATTGTCTGTACTTGTAAAAAACTTAAACGTAAAAACGGTATGATAATACGATATAATGACAATGCCACAATTTTGATTGATCATAAAGGAAATCCAAAAGGAACGCGAGTTTTTGGTGCGATTGCCCGAGAATTGAGACAGTTCAATATATATATATATATATATATATATATATATATATATATATATATATATATATATATATATATAGGTTTTGATGAATTGTACGAGTAAGAACGAAAAACAAAATTGTTTAATTACTCAAAATGTGAAATTATAAAAGTTAGGAAGGCCAAAGTTGTAACTTATGAAAGTTGATTTATTAAATGGAATTAACTACTAAATTTGAGGGGTTGTTATGTAACTTCTATTTATTAAAAAGAAAAACATTTATTTAATTAAAAGGGTGAATTTTGGTGGGGATCCAACCCACATCAAACATGAATGAGGGCGCATAAGTAATAGGATTTTGCCGGCTAGCAAAGTGACACTTATGATTTATTTTTGAAGAAACAAATATATATATAAACATTATAAGTATATATTTTTGTTAAATTCGGGCCTTATTTTTTCCGGAGCCGTCCGGGGCCCTGTGCGGCTGCACATCCTGCACACCTTTTGGGCCGGCCCTGACTCTCCTATGTCATTATACCTTTATTGCATGATAATGAAGTCTTAGATTTGTAGCATGATATTGTACCAAATGTTTAATTTTTATTAAAATCTAATTTTCGAATGTGTACTGTTGTTAAAAACATGTGTAGTTTTTTTTAAGAGAATTTAAATTTCAATTGTTTAAAAAGTCTATATCAAAAATTTAAACCATGTCCGCGATCAGCCACAGCTCTTAAGAACTGTAATATATGAGATTATTTTATTGGCCACCTTGCTTTAAATAATAAGTCAAATATAAGGTATCTTCAAGCTTATCTAATCAATGTGACTATGTGAGGAGCAAGTCGTAATTGTATAAAACAAATTTTAAGAATATCAATGTGAGGTGCAAGTCGTAATTGTATAAATTTTTTTTAAGAATTAATCAATTTAAATATATTATTATATCCGAGTTTTTTAGTATCATCATTAAAGACGATCCTCTTCTTTTTATAACCTTAATATTAGGAAAATTGCTATGGTCGATAGGCAAACCGTTTACAAACAACATATTTAGTCACATAAATTTTTTTGTGTGCTAGGCATACCATTGAACTTGGTGAAATTATCGAAAAAAATACTAATATAACTGGGTATAGTGGGTTTGGCCGGTGTCCGATGATTTTTCCTGCTATATTTGTGTTTTTTGGTCATCTTCTTCGGACTGACATGACTTCCCTGACGCCTTTTACAATTCATTTGTTCGTAAATCGAAACCCTTTGTCCTTTGCAGTTTATTTTTCCCGAATTCCTAAAGTCATTTTCAAATGATTGAGGGTTTCTTATTCCAGATTTAAAGTTTAAGTTCTCCAATTCTTGAAATCGATGGTTTAAGTTTCCTAATTCGTGTAAATCGAGGTTTGAGTCTAAGAATGGATCTGGGGATTGAGTGCCTGGAACTGATATGAGTTCTAGGGATTTTCAAGATCTTAGTTATTGTTATAGGGTTCTTCAAGAACATTATTTTCAAGAACTCGGTTCCAAGAACTGAAACAAATGATTTTTTTGGTCTAACATGGGTTCAGGAAAACCCTAAGATGAAGATGAACACACGAAGATGAAGATGAACACATAAACAAAAGGAATCCCTAGCTTCATATTTCGATTCTAAATCTAGTTTAATTTTCAGGAACCAATTTAGGGATGTTCATCATAATCAACGGTTTTTCAAGAACTCGAAAACACCTGAACACGCACACACCCTTTGTTCTAGATTTGATTTACAAATCTGTTGTGTGTATGTGTTTGTTTTTTTGTTGAGTTCTTGTTTTTCTTTTGGTGTTTGGTTCCTGCAACGAAACCCAAATTTGAGGTGTTTATTCACCTCACTAGAAACTAAATGACATTTAGTGGCATACACTTTTAACAGCATATACTTTTTGTGCCATTATATCATGTTTTTAGTGACATATTTGATATGTGTTAACGTATCCCTCAGGGAGAACGTCAAAAAGGAGGAGTCAAACTAACGCCGAGCTTGGCTTGGGTAGAACCTGAACATGCCCAGTCTAAGGCCAAGGCCGGGCCTTCGCCAACGAGGAGTCACTGGTATGGCGGTTAAGGGGCAGAACTGCACCTTGCCCTCTTCTCTTAGAAATAACACCCCAGCAAACGTGGGACCAATCAGAGAGTTCCACTTGTCCATCTGACGACAGCCACGATGATCATAATATCAAAGATTCTCCTCTAGCCAATGAGGGGACAAGGTAAAAAGGTGTGACGGGAGATCCTTCAATACGGATCCGCCACGTTGCACCTATCGAGGGAATGCTCAACAGAATCAGTTATGAGGCACACGCCTTAGAACCAGGTATAAAAGGACCCTTCTTCTTCAGGAGGAAGGGGACAAAACTCTTTTTCCTAAGTTTGACCTTTATTTATCTCATAATCAATACTAACTTGATCGTCGAAGCTTCGTCCTGGGAACCCCTCCCGGACGTCGACTAACGATCATCTTTCTCTTTTGTACTGTGATATCAGGAGAATAAACCAGCACAATTCTCACCCTGAACTCCAATTCAACCCTCTCTAACATACCACAAAATTTGGTGCCATCCGGACGTACCTCTAGAACGATACATCCACGAAGAAAACCTAAAGAGCAACGATGGCAGGCGAGGTTCCAGCGGCGTCAACAGTACCAGAAACGAGCCTAGTACTTCCAATGCAGCCGTTGGACGGAGGGCAAGTTCTCACCCAGGAAGAACACGCTTCAAATCACCTGTCAGTTTCACAGACACCATCCAGCTCTGTAGCTAAAACGGTGACAACCTACATAGCCCGTCTATGGCGCCCAACAAAACCACTGTTGGGTTTTGAGCACTATAACACTCCTATGGTGCACATGCAACCCTAAATGCTTTGGATCTATGTTTTCTCTATTATACATGCATATTTTCAATTTTTCCAAAGCATTGTCCTAACTAGCATACAAATTGCTAATTGAATAAAATCATTTAGATAGATGACATACCTTTTGAAGGACTTGTAGTTCTTGACCCTTGAAAGCTTGAGCACCTCAAGTGTGATGCCTCTAATGGTTCACAAACACCAATATGCAAGAGGATGGTTCAAGAGAATATACTACTTATCTCAATAGCAAGGTGCAACCGATTTTGGTCTATAGAGGGCTCTATTTATAGTGTTGGACATGCCAGGGTTACACTCCGTAAACCCATAATAACCCATGACTTTCCACATTCTCATGCTCCATGGGTTTATCCTCCATGGATTAGTTTAACCCATAATCATGGATCATTAGCCCACACTACAAGAATGATTGATTTACATAATCAATCCCCATATATTTAATTAGTCTCCTTTGATCACAAAATTAATAAATTAATTCTTGATCAACACTAATTAAATAATTCCATATTAATATATTATACTTGTAATATATTAATAAACCATAAATAACCTTATTCTCAAAATCCATCCTATCAAATTGCACTAGTGAAGGCAACCCAAAAGGACCATGCTACAATCGGGTCAAGTACATACCAGTTATAGTTATGGGCTTAGACACCAAATCCAACAGTCTCCCACTTGGATAAGTCTAATAACTATTACTGCTAATGTACTTCAGGATCTGACTTAGCAATCGTAAGCTTTCAAAAGTCGCTGTCGAACTCTGACCTAGTCATTGACGCGTCCTTCAGATAAGTGATCATATATTCCTTTGTTCTCAAGATATCAGCTAGACAAATACATGGAACAATGTCATACTTATTGTCCAGCAGTTTGTTTCCTGATTTCTGATTCGTCTGACATAGAACATAACTGAACACATCAATTTAGTTCTGACCGTGCCCGACACATAAGTCAAAGCAGAATCATCGAGGGGCCCAAGATATCGCTTTTAATCCAATCACACACAACGACAGGTTTTATAACATCAAGTTACTGATGCGTTTTCATGCCATCAATGCATAACCAACTTGTAGTCAACAACTCATATATCTTGGTTTAAAGATTATATGATATTATCGTCTCACAATTACCCGTGATAAATTCCATGATGTAATTCAGGTGACCCCGGGTTGAATCCAATACTCAAATCTTATTTCAGGAGCACTCATGAATGGTGTAGCAAACCTGTTGCTATGCCTAACTCCTTAGACAATCTTACAAGCCAACTCATGACAGTCTTATTTCATACTTACTTCCAACGTATGATCGACTGTGGATAGTTTGAATAATACTAATAATCATAATTTTATTATTCTGGAAGTCAAAACATGCAAAGTGAAACAATAGTAAATAATTGACAAAAGACAGTAACTTTACTTATAAATAAAACAACTTTTATTCATCATTAAATGTCAATTACAATTTAGCTATTACAAGTTTCGGTTTATCTAATTACTAAAACGAATATCGTCCTTTAGCCCAATGCTCCTCGCATGATGCAAGTGCTTAACCCTAGTCAGTCCCTTTGTAAGAGGATCTGCTGGGTTGTCCTCTGACAATATCCCCTTTACCACGAGGTTGCCTTCTTCTACTTGATGTCTTATGAAGTGGTATTTTCTGTCGATATGCCTGGATCTACCATGATCTATCGGTTCCTTGGTTAAGGCAACTGCGCCTTCATTATCACAGAAAATCTCCATAGGCTCCTTTATGGATGGAATGACTCCAAGGTCTCCGATGAAGTTTTTCAACCATATTGCCTCCTTCGATGCTTCGCTTGCTGCTATGTACTCTGATTCGCACGTTGAATCAGCTACAGTCTCCTGCTTGGAACTTTTCCATGTCACTGATAATCCATTTAGGGTAAACACTCAGCCCGACTGAGAGCGGAAATTATCTCTGTCGGTTTGAAAGCTGGCGTCGCTATACCCTGTCACTCTCAAGTCATCACTCCCACCGAGGGTAAGGATCCAGTTCTTAGTCCTCCGCAGGTACTTAAGAATGTTCTTAACTGCAGTCCAATGAGCTTTGCCAGGATTCCCTTGATATCTGCTGACCATGCTCAAAGCAAAGGCCACATCAGGGCGAGTACAAGTCATAACATACGTGCTCGAACCAACTGCGGAAGCATATGGTATATGACTCATCTCTGCTATTTCAGCCTCTGTACTCGGAGTCTGAGTCTTACTCAATTTGGCATTGCATTGGATAGGTAAGTCACCTTTCTTGGAGTTCTCCATGCTGAAACGTTTAAACACCTTGTCCAAGTAGGTACTTTGACTAAGTCCTATTAGCCTTTTACTTCTGTCTCTCAATATCCTTATCCCTAGGATATAAGCAGCTTCTCCGAGGTCCTTCATAGCGAAACACTTCCCAAGCCAGGACTTAACCTCGTACAAGGTTGGGATGTCGTTTCCTATGAGTAGTATGTCATCTACATACAATACCAGAAAGCTCACTATACTCCCACTAGCTTTGACATATACACATGACTCATCATCGCTTCTCGAAAATCCAAACTCTTTGATTTTCTCATCAAAACAAAGATTCCATCTGCGAGATGCTTGTTTTAATCCATAAATGGATTTCTCAAGCTTACACACTCTATTAGGGTGCTTTGTATTGATAAAACCCTCTGGCCGACTCATGTAAACATCTTCAGCCAACTTTCCATTAAGGAAAGCGGTTTTGACATCCATTTTCCATATTTCATAATCATGAAATGCAGCAATGGCCAACATAACCCTTATAGATTTAATCTTCGCTACTGGTGAGAAGGTCTCATCATAGTCAACTCCCAGAGTTTGAGTAAAGCCCTTCGCAACCAGTTGTGCTTTATATGTGTGTACTTTCCCATCCATGTCGGTCTTCTTCTTGAAGATCCATTTGCACCCGACTGCCTTACGACCCGGTGCATTATCAACCAAGTTCCAAACTTGATTGTCATACATGGACTAAATCTCGCTGTCCATAGCCTCTTTTAGTTTTGCAAATTCGGGGCCTGCCATGGCTTCCTTGTAGTTGTTAGGTTCATCCAAATTTTCCAGTGTGCTATCACTGATAAATGTATCACCTTCAATAGTAATATGGAAACCATAAAACTCAGGTGTATTTCTAACTCTACCGGAACGCCTCAGAGGTAAGGAATCGTCAACTTGATCAATTGGTGTTTCCTCCACAGGTTGATTGCTAGTGTTTGAGGTTCCTTCACCGCTTGACTCTTGAAGTTCTTCAAGGTCAATTTGCCTCCCACTGTTTCGTTAGCTTGTGAGTTCTCGCTCGCGAAAGACTCCTCTCCTCGTAACGAAGACAACATTGTCACTCGGCCTGTAGAAGAGATATCCAAAGGATTTCTGTGGGTAGCCGATGTAAATACATCGCTCACTCCGAGGTTCGAAAAAGCCTTGCAACCCCAAACTTTGATGTGGTCTAAAGTGGGAGCTTTCCCAGTCCAAATCTCGTGAGGTGTTTTGGAAACCTTTTTGGTAGGGACTAGATTAAGGATATGGGCGACAGTCTCTAAGGCATACCCCCAGAAATGATGGGTATTGAGCATTCTAACACTTCCTAAGTGTACATGCAACCCTAATAACTTTGAATCTATGTTTTCTCTATATACATGCAAATTTCTTTTTCAAGGTTATTTCCTAACTAGCATGGCATGGGGATTACATAGAACATAAAACTAGTAGAAATACATACCTTGTTGTTGCTTGGATTCCTTCAAGACTTTGTGAGCCTAGCACCCCAAATGTTGTAACTCAAATGCTTCACACAACACCACAAGACTTGGAATAACTTGAGAGAATGTCACTTAGCCTCAAAATCGGTTATGCCCTCTCTAGTAACACTAGGTCACGATTTTGCTAGCCATAGGGTTCCTTTTATAGTGTTGTCACAATTAGGGTTTACACATGAATGCCCTTAATTGTCATGACTCTTGATTTCTCATGACCCATGGGTTTGTAACTCCCATGGACTATCCATGGAGCTCCATATGGTTATAACCAAACCCATAAACCATGGATCATTAATCCACCATAAAAGAATTGATGATTGTCATAATCAACCCTATATATTTAATTAGTCTCACTTTGATCACCAAATTAATACTAGATTAATACTTGATCAATACTAATTAAATAATACTATTATTAATATATTAGAACTTATAATATATTAACAATCATAAGTGCCTTATTCTCTCATCTAGTCTATCCAAGTATTGCAATGCCATGCAACCCAAATGGACCATGCCGGGTCGGGTCAAGTACATACCAAATAAAGTTATGGACTTAGACACTATATCCAACAGTCTCCCACTTGGATAAGTCTAATAACTATATTTGCAAATATGACTTCAAAATCTGACTAGCAATCGTAGCTCTTTCAAAGTCTCTCGGAACTGAGATGATGATGATACGCCATTTAAGATAAGTGATCATATAATCCTCTGTTCTCATGATATCAGCCAGACAAACACATGGAACATGGTCTTACTTATTGTCCAGCATTTGTTTCTCGATCTCTGATTTGTTTCGACATAGAACTAAATTGAACACATCAATTAGGTTCTGACCGGGCCCAGTACATATGTCAAAACCAAATCATCGAGGGACCCAGATATCGCTTCTATTTCTAGAAGGAACAGATAAACTTCGACTGATATGCTTGTACTAACTACTTGTTGATTTATTCACAAAGGCACGTTTTATAACATCGAGTTACCAATGCGTTTTCGTGCAATCAATGAATAACCAACTCATAGTCAACAACTCATATCTCTAGCTTTGAAGATTTATATGATATTACCGTCTCACGATCACTCGAGATAAATTCCATGAAGTGATGTAAGTGAGCGTGGGTTGGATCCAATACTCAGCCCTTATGAGTACTCATGAATGTTGTAGCAACCATTGCATTGTCCAAAGCACTTTTAGACAAATCATACAAGCCAAATTCATGACAGACTTAAATCAATACTTACTTCCAAAGTTTGACTGACTGTGGATGGTTTGAATAATAACATAATTATTCTGGAAGTAAAAACATGCAAAATTGAAACATAGTAAACAATCAATACAAGATAGTAACACCTTACTCATAAATAAATAACAACTTTTATTTATCATCAAATGTCAATTACATTTTACAAGTTTCAGGAATCTAATTATTGAAACTAATATCATCCTTCAGCCCAATGTGCCTCGCATGCTGTAAATGCTTAACCCTGCTCAGTCCCTTCGTGAGGGGATCTGCCGGGTTCTCATCTGATGATACCCTCTTAGCCACGAGGAGTCATTCTTCTATTCGATGTCTGATGAAATGGTATTTTCTGTCAATGTGCCTATATCTCCCGTGATCTCTTGGTTCCTTAGCCAAAGCAACCGCACTTTCGCTGTCACAGAAAATTTCCATTGGCTCCTTCATAGCTGGTACAACTCCAAGGTCTCCGATGAAGTTCTTTAGCCATATCGCCTCCTTAGCTGCTTCACTTGCTGCTATGTACTCTGATTCACAAGTAGAATCAGCTACTGTCTCCTGCTTGGAACTTTTCCAAGTAATTGCCCCTCCATTTAGGATAAAGACCCAGCCTGACTGAGAGCGGAAATTATCCCTATCAGTCTGGAAGCTAGCATCGCTATTTCCTTCCACTCTCAAGTCATCACTGCCTCCGAGGGTAAGGACCCAATCCTTAGTCCTCCGCAGATACTTGAGAATGTTCTTTACCGCTGTCCAGTGTGCCTTGCCAGGGTTCCCTTGATATCTACTGACCATGCTCAAAGCAAAGGCCACATCAGGGCGAGTACAAGTCATAGCATACATGATCGAGCCCACAGCGGAAGCATATGGTATATGACTCATTTCAGCTATCTCAGCCTCTATACTCGGACTCTGAGTTTTACTCAGCTTGGCATTACTCTGGATTGGTATTTCTCCTTTCTTGGAATCTTGCATACTGAACCTCTTCAGCACCTTATCCAAGTAAGTACTTTGACTAAGTCCAATTAGTCTCTTACTCCTATCTCTCAATATCCTTATCCCTAGGATATAGGCAGCTTCCCCAAGGTCCTTCATAGCGAAACACTTCCCAAGCCAGGACTTAACCTCCTGCAAGGTTGGGACGTCGTTTCCTATGAGAAGTATGTCATCCACATACAACACCAAGAAGCTAACTATGCTCCCACTAGCCCTGACATACACACAAGACTCATCCTCACTCCTAGAAAAGCCAAACTCTTTGACTTTCTCATCAAAGCAAAGATTCCATCTGTGAGATGCTTGTTTCAATCCATAAATGGATTTATCAAGCTTACACACTCTATTAGGGTATCTTGTATCGACAAAACCCTCTGGTTGAGCCATGTAAACATCCTCAGCCAACTTTCCATTAAGGAAAGCGGTTTTGACATCCATTTGCCATATTTCATAATCATGAAATGTAGCTATGGCTAACAATACTCTAATAGACTTAATCTTAGCTACTGGTGAGAAGGTCTCATCATAGTCAACTCCCGGAGTTTGAGTAAAGCCCTTCGCAACCAGTCGCGCTTTGTAAGTATGTACCTTCCCATCCATGTCGGTCTTCTTCTTGTAGATCCATTTGCACCCAACTGTCTTTCGACCTGGTACATTTTCAACCAAGTTCCAAACTTGATTGTCATACATGGACTGAATCTCGCTGTCCATAGCCTCCTTCCATTTAGCAGACTCAGGGCCTGCCATGGCTTCCCTGTAATTATTAGGTTCATCCAAATCTATTAGTGTACTATCACTAATAAATGTATCACCTTCAGTGGTGATGTGATAACCATAATAAAAATCAGGTGTGTTCCTCACCCTAGTGGAACGTCTTGGAGGTACAGACTCATCTATCGGATCAACAGGAGTTTCCTCCTCAGGTTGGTCGATAGCATTTGAGGTTCCTTCACCACTTGACTCTTGAAGCTCTTCAAGGTCAATTTGCCTCCCACTGTCCCCTTGGCTTATGAATTCTCTCTCACGAAAGACTCCTCTTCTTGCTACAAAGACCACATTATCACTGGGTCTGTAGAAGAGGTAACCAAAGGATCTATGTGGGTAGCCGATGAAAATACACCTCTCACTTCAAGGTTCAAGCTTATCATGAGTCTCACGCCTCACG
Source organism: Lactuca virosa (assembly GCF_052849685.1). Lineage (NCBI taxonomy): Eukaryota > Viridiplantae > Streptophyta > Magnoliopsida > Asterales > Asteraceae > Lactuca > Lactuca virosa. The sequence continues at coordinate 121,194,507 of NC_136432.1, read as the reverse complement.
AAAGCTTCACAACCCCAAATCTTGATGTGGTCCAAATTGGGAACTTTCCCAGTCCACATCTCGTGAGGTGTTTTGGCAACCTTTTTAGTAGGGACTAGATTAAGGATATGGGCGGCAGTCTCTAAGGCATACCCCCAGAAAGAGATTGGTAACGAAGCTCGACTCATCATGGAACGAACCATATCCAGCAAGTTCGATTGCACCTCTCAGCTACACCATTCAACTGTGGTGTTCTGGGAGGTGTCAATTGTGAGACAATCCCACATTCCTTAAGATAGTCAAGGAACTCAATGCTAAGATACTCTCCTCCCCGATCGGATCGGAGCATCTTGATGTTCCTGCCCAATTGATTCTCGACTTCCTGCTTAAACTCTTTGAATTTTTCAAAGGTTTCTGACTTATGCTTGATTAAGTAAATATATCCATATCTACTGTAATCATTAGTAAAAGTCACATAATAGCGATTAGCATCCCTTATAGCAACTCTGAAGGGCCCACACACATCCGTGTGTACAATGTCCAACAAACCTTCACCCCTATCACAAGTACCTGTGAAGGGTGACTTTGTCATTTTTCCAAGTAAACAAGACTCGCAACTATCATCTGACTTGAGGTCAAATGATTCCAAGACTCCAGCCTTTTGGAGTTGGCCTATGCGCTTCTTGTTGACATGTCCAAGACGACAATGCCACAAGGATGCTTTATCCAAGCTATCTGAAGAATCAATATACAACACATTATTTCCTAGATTGTCTACAACATTCACGGCTTCATATACACCATCACAAGGTAATGCTTTAAAGTAAAATACATCATTGTAATAAACATTAATAGCACCATTTTTATTATCAAATGAAAATGAAAAACCTTGTTTGTACAAGCCATGAAAAGAAATAATATTTCTCGCCATTTCGGGCGAGTAACAACACTTATTCAAATCTAACATTAACCCATTATTAAGCAATAAAGAATAAACTCCTATCTTGGTAACAGGTGATGCTTTCCTGTTGCCCATGACTAAGTTTATCTTCCCGTGCTCCACTTGCTCACTTCTTCTTAGTGCCTGAAAATCAGTACAAATGTGAATACCACAACCTGTATCAAGCACCCAAGAATTAGCATTAGATGAGTTATTAGACAATATTGTGTAAATACCTGCATGGGTGGGTTTAACCTTCCCATCCTTTACATCTTGCAGATATTTAGGGCAGCTTCGCTTGAAGTGTCCCTTATCCTGGCAATAGAAGCACTGTGCTTCCTTTGGGTTTGAAGAAGGAGTAATGGACCTTTCTTTGTCCCACTTGAAGAGGAACCATCAAGAGTCTTACCCTTGGTACCCTTCGAAGGGCTTTTCCTCTTCTTACCCTTTCCCTGCCCAATAGCCAGAACAGGGGCTGTTGAAGGAGTAGAAGTAGCAACCGCTTTACCCTTAAGGCCATTTTCAGCTGTCCTTAAGAGTCCTTGAAGTTTGCTAAGTGTGACTTCCTCCTTGTTCATATGATAAGTCATACGTAACTGATCATAACTTGGAGGTAAGGAATGGAGAATGATGTCAATCGCCATTTCCTCAGGAAAGTCAACATTTAGCTTCAGCAACCAGTCAACGAACCTTTGCATCTTCTGTAAGTGACCGGTGATGGGTTCACCATCCTTCATCCTTGCGGTTATCATGGAGGAGATGATTTCATACCTCTCTTGACGCGCGCTCTGATGGTACCTTTCCATCAGATCCAGGTGCATCTCATAGGGGTAGAAATCTTCATAGGATTTTTGAAGTTCAGGAGTCATGGTGGCCATCATGATGCATGCTACTTTAGTAGCATCCTTTTCATGTGCAACAAACTCCGCAAACTCTTCAGGAGTAGCAGTGGCTTCACTCACAACCTTAAGCTCCCTATCGAGGACATATTCTTTGTCCTCATAGCGGGTAATCATTCTGATGTTTCTGATCCACTCATTGAAATTGGATCCATCAAAGATGACCTTACCACACAAGTTCATAAGGGAAAAGGAGCCTGTTGGGTTTGAGCCAGAAACATTGTTGGAAGACATCTGAAAGGAAAGAAAGACAAGTTTCATTAGATTAGGAATCCTTAATAATTCACCCAAATGAAATATTAAGGCTAGGATCCAACAAACTATTTATAGTTGGAAGAGGGATGCCGTAATCCATACTATAAAATATTTGAAGGTAGGTAAATGACGATTTACCAATTTCCACCATAAGAACGAAATATTTTATTATTAGGTTTTATTGGTTTTTGAAACTCCTAGATCTTTTGAGATACATTGAACTTTTCAATGGCATGTTTGAATCTCGATTGTGCCCTCTCAAGTTTGTGACTGGGATGCCGAGGATCACAAACAAGGTGTGAATAACCATACAAATTGACTTGGTACCCTCAACAATATTACCTAATCGATGTGCCGGTTAACCACACACGCTCCACCGATCTATAATAAAGTTAAGTTACCCTTTGCCACTCTTACTAGTCCATGTTAGTGTGCCGGTTAACCACACACGCTCCACTAACGACTTGGTAAGGTACAAAGTCTAATTTTATGGGCTAGCACCAATTTCACATTTTCCTAAAGTAACTAAGATTGGGAATTTATAATGTATAGTTACTTTATAATTCATTATACTTTTAACGAGTATTTAAAGTCGTATCCTACCCGTTCGGCTAACGACCCTCCACCGATCAAGGAAGCGGTGGGTGAGAGTGGACACCCATTAAGTCACCATTTTATAGGCAACAACCTTATACCCCCCTTATAGACCGGCTTCGTGAATGAGGCCTACTAACGGTAAGAATGACATATTCTTATACATATCTATATAATAAAATTATAATAATAGTATAAGTGTTGATTTTTAAACTTTTTAAAAATCTAAGGTTTAATTTGGAATTAAAGTATTAAAGTGTAAGACTTTTCAAATTCCAAAACTTGAGGGCAAGATTTGAAACTATTCCAAGTCTCTTCAATTTGTAACTTATGAGTTTTAATGGTTCATAAAAATGAAGACTCTTCATTTTATGAAACCTCTTTAGTTCTTTAATCACAATTTAAAGAAGTGACTTTTGGTTATCCATAACTTGAGGACAAGTTATGGACACCATCATTGCCATTAAGATCATGAATTAAACACACATGGAGGTTACACATAATTCCTATGATCTTCTAAACTCATATGAACACAAATTCATGTCAAGCAATTTCAAGAAAATCATATAAACATATACAATACTTGAAAATTGATAAAAGTCATGTAAAATGGGTTAACATAATCATTATCATTTTGAAAAACAGATTTTACAAGTCCAAAACAGATTGGGATAATGATCTTAATCCATTCTCAGCAACAAAACTCGAAAAAAACTGCCCAACATGCTCCTACTCGCCGAGTGCATTATTCTACTCGTCGAGTAGGATGAATTTGTTCATGGACTCGGCGAGTCCTCCCCATGGACTCGGCGAGTCCAGTCGTCAGAATGCAGAATTTTCGATTTTTAAGCAGTTTTGCATCAAGTATACAGAAAACAATCCTAGGCTCTGATACCACTGATGGGTATTGAGCATTCTAACACTTCCTAAGTGTACATGCAACCCTAATAACTTTGAATCTATGTTTTCTCTATATACATGCAAATTTCTTTTTCAAGGTTATTTCCTAACTAGCATGGCATGGGGATTACATAGAACATAAAACTAGTAGAAATACATACCTTGTTGTTGCTTGGATTCCTTCAAGACTTTGTGAGCCTAGCACCCCAAATGTTGTGCCTCAAATGCTTCACACAACACCACAAGACTTGGAATAACTTGAGTGAATGTCACTTAGCCTCAAAATCGGTTATGCCCTCTCTAGTAACACTAGGTCACGATTTTGCTAGCCATAGGGTTCCTTTTATAGTGTTGTCACAATTAGGGTTTACACATGAATGCCCTTAATTGTCATGACTCTTGATTTCTCATGACCCATGGGTTTGTAACTCCCATGGACTATCCATGGAGCTCCATATGGTTATAACCAAACCCATAAACCATGGATCATTAATCCACCATAAAAGAATTGATGATTGTCATAATCAACCCTATATATTTAATTAGTCTCACTTTGATCACCAAATTAATACTAGATTAATACTTGATCAATACTAATTAAATAATACTATTATTAATATATTAGAACTTATAATATATTAACAATCATAAGTGCCTTATTCTCTCATCTAGTCTATCCAAGTATTGCAATGCCATGCAACCCAAATGGACCATGCCGGGTCGGGTCAAGTACATACCAAATAAAGTTATGGACTTAGACACTATATCCAACAAGAAAGAGATAGGCAACGAAGCTCGACTCATCATGGAACGGACCATGTCTAGCAAGGTTCTATTGCGCCTCTCAGCCACACCATTAAGCTGTGGTGTCCTAGGTGGCGTAAATTGTGAAACCATTCCACATTCCTTAAGACAGTCAAGGAACTCGATACTAAGATACTCTCCTCCACGATCGGAGCGCACCATCTTTATCTTCCTGCCCAATTGATTCTCTACTTCTTGCTTAAACTCTTTGAACTTTTCAAAGGTTTATTACTTATGCTTGATTAAGTAAATATACCCATATCTACTATAATCATCAGTAAAAGTCACATAGAAGCGGTTAACATCCCTTGTGTCGGTTCTGAATGGTCCACACACATCAGTGTGTATGAGATCCAATAGACCTTCACCCCTTTCACAAGTACCAGTGAAGGGTGACTTGGTCATCTTTCCAAGTAAACAAGATTCGCAAGTGTCATCCGACTTTAAGTCGAACGACTCCAAAACTCCATCCTTTTGGAGTTGGGCTATGCGACTCTTGTTGACATGTCCAAGAGGACAATGCCACAATCATGCTTTATCGAAATCATTGGAAGAATCAATATTCAACACATTATTTCCTAAGTTATCTACAATCATCACAGTTTCATATATACCATTGCAAGGTAATGCTTCAAAATAAAATACACCATTACAATAAGAATAAATACCACCATTTTCATTATTAAAAGAAAAGGTAAAACCTTGTTTATACAAACTGTGAAAGGAAATAACATTTCTCGCCATATCGGCCGAGTAAAAACAATTATTCAAATCTAAATTTAAACCATTACTAAGCAATAAAGAATAAACTCCAATCTTGGTCACAGGCGACACTTTCCTATTTCCCATGATTAAGTTTATCTTCCCGTGCTCCACATCCATACTTCTTTTTAGTCCCTGCAAATCAGAACAAATATGAATACCACAACCTGTATCAAGGACCCAAGAATTAGCATGTGATGAGTTATTAGATTGAATAGTGTAAATACCTGCAAAGGAGGTTTTGATCTTCCCATCCTTAATGTCTTGCAAGTACTTGGGACAGCTTCGTTTCCAGTGCCCTTTATCATGACAGTGGAAGCACTCTGCTTCCTTCGGATTGGAAGAGGGATTAACAGAACCGGCTTTGGACCCACTTGAAGAGGATCCATCAAAAGGCTTTCCCTTGCGGCTCTTGTAGGGAGCCTTCCTCTTCATTCCCTTCCCATGTCCGATTGCTAGAACAGGGGCAGAAGTAGTAGTAGGAGTAGACACAACCGACTTGCCTTTAAGGTTGCTCTCTGCAGTCCTAAGAAGGCCTTGAAGCTTGCTAAGAGTGACCTCCTCCTTGTTCATATGATAAGTCATACGAAACTGATCATAACAAGAAGGTAAATAGTGTAGAATAATATTTATGGCCAACTCTTCATCAAAATTGACATTCAATTTAAGCAAGCGGCCCACAAATCTCTGCATTTTCTGCAAGTGGGCCGTGATGGGTTCACAATCCTTCATTTTGGTTGTGATCATGGAGGCAATGATCTCATACCTCTCATGCCGAGCACTTTGATGGTATCTTTCCATCAAATCATGATACATTTCATCAGGATAATAGTCCTCATAGGACTTCTGCAGCTCAGCAGTCATGGTTGCAATCATTAGACACGACACCTTTGTCGCATACCTCTCATGAGTAATGTGTTCAGCGATTTGTTCAGGAGTAGCAGTGGTGACATCAATATCTTTGAGCTCTTAATCAAGAACATATTCTTTTTCCTCATAGCGAATAGCCATCCTGATGTTTCGAATCCAGTCATTGAAATTCGAGCCATCGAAAATGACCCTCCTACATAGATTCATTAGGGAGAAAGAGCCTGAAGGGATTGGGTTGGAAGCATTGTTTGGGATAGACATCTGTAAAAGAAGAAGAACAAAGTTTAGATTAGATGATAATCCTTAATATTACACCCAATATGAAATATTAAGGCTAGGACCCAACACAATATTCTACAATTGCGAAGAAGGATGCCGTAATCAAATTGTAAAATATTTGAAGGTAGGCAAACGCTGATTTACCAATTTCCACCATGAAAAACGAAATAGATTATTAAGTTTTAATTGGATTTGAAATTCCTAGATCTTTGAGATTCATTGAACTTTTTCAATGGCATGTTTAAATCTCAACTGTGCCCTTCAAGTTTGTGACTGGGATGCCGAGGATCACAAACAAGGAGTGAATAACCATTCAAATTAGCTTGCTACACCCAATGTTACAAATCACCTAATTAATGTGCCGGTTAACCACACACGCTCCATTGATCTATGATTAACACCAAGTTACCCTTTGCCACACATTGTCAGTCCCAGATTAGTGTGCCGGTTAACCACATACGCTCCACTAACGACTTAACAAGGTGTAAAGTGTAATTTCATGGATTAGCACCATTTCCCATTTTTCCGAAAGTAACTAAGATTGGGAATTTTAATAAAAGTTTAGTTACTTTATATTTTTATCATTTTACTTTTAATGAGGGAGAATTAATGTCCTATCCTACCCGTTCGACTAACGACCCTCCACTAGTCAAGGAAGCGGTGGGTAAGAGTGGACACCCATTAAACTACCATTTTATAGGCAGTATCCTTATACCCCCCCTTATAGACCGGCTTCGTGAATGAGGCCTACTAACGGTAAGACCGACTTTATCTTATATATATATATATATATATATATATATATATATATATATATATATATATATATATATATTTTATGAAACTTATAATATTATAAAGTGTAAGGGTTGAATTTTAACTTTTAAAACTCTAGGGTTCGGAATTAAAGTTTCACTTAATGAGACTTTGCAAATTCCAAAACTTGAGGGCAAGTTTTGAAACTTGTCAAAACTCTTCACATTCATAACCTATGAGTTTAATTTGATTTTAATGAAGAGACCTTTCATTTTCCAAAACTTGAGGACAAGTTATGAAGGTCATTAAAATGCATTTAGATCACTATTATAACAACTAAATTATCACATAATTCTTGATCTAACTAAACTCATATGCAAGACAATTTCAAATCAACAATTTATAAGCAATTTTGTTTACCATTTAAAAACAACAATTATTTTAAAACTTTGACAATTATATTGTGGTTGGATGAGTACAAGCACTACCATATCATACAAAACATTTCCAATGATCCAAAACAGTTTGTGGTAGTGTTCCAAATCCAAACCAGGCCAAGAAACTCGAATTTCTGCACACAGAGCCTTCAACTCGTTGAGTACATCAGTCAGAGGCAAAAAATTCGACTTTTTCAACTTTGAAAAACAGTAAGCATCAAATATAATGGAAAAAAATCCTAGACTCTGATACCACTGTTGGGTTTTGAGCACTATAACACTCCTATGGTGCACATGCAACCCTAAATGCTTTGGATCTATGTTTTCTCTATTATACATGCATATTTTCAATTTTTCCAAAGCATTGTCCTAACTAGCATACAAATTGCTAATTGAATAAAATCATTTAGATAGATGACATACCTTTTGAAGGACTTGTAGTTCTTGACCCTTGAAAGCTTGAGCACCTCAAGTGTGATGCCTCTAATGGTTCACAAACACCAATATGCAAGAGGATGGTTCAAGAGAATATACTACTTATCTCAATAGCAAGGTGCAACCGATTTTGGTCTATAGAGGGCTCTCTTTATAGTGTTGGACATGCTAGGGTTACACTCGGTAAACCCATAACAACCCATGAGTTTCCACATTCTCATGCTCCATGGGTTTATCCTCCATGGACTATCCATGGATTAGTTTAACCCATAATCATGGATCATTAGCCCACACTACAAGAATGATTGATTTACATAATCAATCCCCATATATTTAATTAGTCTCTTTTGATCACAAAATTAATAAATTAATTCTTGATCAACACTAATTAAATAATTCCATATTAATATATTATACTTGTAATATATTAATAGACCATAAATTACCTTATTCTCAAAATCCATCCTATCAAATTGCACTGGTGAAGGCAACCCAAAAGGACCATGCTACAATCGGGTCAAGTATATGCTAGTTATAGTTATGGGCTTAGACACCAAATCCAACACTAACCCACCTCCAAAAGTAGCAATTGTAACCACAACTCCACAGATTATTGCAACACAACAAACAGAGATACTTGTTTCGTAGCAACGATCGCTTCCACACACTTCGGGCACCGGAACCTGGATCCCTCACAATATTCAACCGCAGTCGCAATATTCATCGATGGTCTATCCACACGCCACTATGGCAGGCTTGCCCCACGTGCCACTGTTCTTACAACAACCATCGATCTTCAACCCCTTCGCTCAATAGGCCCCAGGTTCAGTCCCAGAAGTGTCTCAACTGCAAGTCACATGAGTACAAACCTCGATCAATCAGGGATCCAACTCCTATGGGCTTGGTGTTCATCTCTCAGTAACACTCGAATTCAACCCCTTCATAACGGTTGCTCAACCATTCAATCCGTCCACGGAGCAGTATACAGAAGCAAACTCGTACATGGTTCACCCGACAGGACAATACGCATTCCAACAATTTTGATTGCAGCCAAACTTACAACAATATCAAGCATACATCTCGCCGGCGGCCATGCACACCCAGATGTACGCGATCCCCTACTAGACGCCGCAACATATGGCCTATGGCGGTATGTCGTACTCGTACATGGACAACCCCATGCGAAGCGCAAGCTCCAATTTCAGCCATGAGCTGCTCCAATACGAGATTACGCACACTGCGATGATACCAAACATGCCAAAGTATGACTGTACCACTGACCCAGATGACCACATTAACAACTATGAGTGGACGATGACATCTCTTAAGATGGATCGTCGCTTCACCTGCACCTAAACCCCTGCACCCTAACGGGAAACACAGGCTAGTGGTTCAAGTCTCTGAGGCCAGGCAGTATCTCGAGTTTTGAGAAGCTGAAAAACCTTTTCCTCAACAACTTCAAGCAGTTGAGGAAAGGAAAAGGGGACGCCAACTCTATGATGGCGTGTAAACAAAAAGAAGGAGAGTCGATTCGCGACTATTACGATCGATTCACACTAGCTACCTTGAATTTCCCAGGGCATGAAGAGTTCCTGGCGACGGGCGCCTTTGCCCAAGGTTTGCTTCCTAGACCCCTATCCAAGAAGATGCTAGGGACAGTCCCCAGATGCAACGACGAGCTCAAGTTCCGTGTAGAAAAATACCTAAGACAAATCGAAGGGAAAGAATGAAAGGAGGCCAATCTCAAAGCTATAGCCAACGCATACATCAAACAGGAGGAGGCGGTGTCCCGACGGAGCTCAGCCCAGCAGAAGCATAATCGCCACTCCAGGCACATGTCGAGGAAATATGGGCCGTTCAACAATGATGACAATAGGAATGGTCATACATATATCCATGCAATAACCAAAACTCCAGCAAAGGAGAGCAAGTACAAGACCAAGTTATGTGAATATCAGAAGAGCAAAACTCATGATACCACCGAATGCACGGTATTGAAGCGGGAGATCGACGAGAAACAACTAGTTGGAAACATAGTTGACATAGAAAAAGAGCTCAGAGACAAATTTGATGAGGATAAACACCAACCTAAAAATCAAAAGGATGGGGGAAGGGACCATGAAAGGAGGGCAGTGATACTTACCATCATCGGCCCCTGCCCATGCAGCAATCGCCAGAGCCAGCACGTAGGCGCGTCGGTATACCATCAAAACATACTCAACATCGCCTTTTCAATGAGTGATCCCAGGCCAGAATGTTGGGATCCAAACGACCTATTGCACATCATCGGTTTCATTAGCCAAAATTGTGTTAAGCATGTGTACATTGATAACGGAAGCAGGGTCAACGTGATCTATGAACACTGCCTTCGACGGTTACCAATTGAATGGAAAAAGCACCTTCAACCACCACACCAGGGCCCGCTAGTTGGGTTTACTGGTCACGGTATCTGGCCAGCTGGAACAATTATGCTCCCATTTACATTGGTCAGTCATGATGGGATGAAAGAGATAACAAGGTACTCGAATTCTCGGTTGTTGACCGTCCGGCTGAACACAATATCCTACTAGGCCGGCCTGCGCTTTTTCAGCTACAAGCGATTCCGTCTACTCTCCACGGTATTCTCAAATTCAGGATGAGTGACAGGTCGGCAACGGTCGTAGCAACCAAGCCAGATAATGGACGTAGTGCCCAACGAGAAACAAAGCAAGAAACTCAATCGTGTCGAAGCAAAAGTTGCCGGAAGGTGGAGAATCCATAGTGGAGGTCTGCGACAACAAAAATGTTGGTCCATGAGTCTAGGAAAAGGAAAAAGAGATGTATTCAGACGGCTCGCAACATCTCTGCCACAGAAAGAAACAAGCGCTGGCCTAAAGATGGCTCAACCAGAGTACAGAGTAAAAATTGAAAAACAAAGAAATGCCTACCCGCAGGCAAGGGAACCAGTGTGGCCCACAATCGATGGCCGAGAGATGCCCAGACAAATGGCGATTCGAGACTCGAACCAGATCTTCCCCAATGTCGACGATGAACTAAAACTCCCTGAGATGAAGGAGCTAAGCGCCGGGAACAACAAAGATAGAGGCGGAGTGTCACTCAATTTAACATGCAAGCTTTCCTATAGAAGAGAACCAACCTGGGTCTCTGATGAGCTAAACGACGCCCCAAATGACAGTGTGAAACGCAAGATTGATAGGCGCGTAGAAAAGCGCGGGTGATATTCTATCCTGGCCAAGGGGAGGCGCTTTCCAAGGTCGCAACATGTGTTGATTCAGGAAAAAGGGAAAGTGCAAGCGCCTGCGGAGCATGAAAGGCGAAATTCAGCTCTCCCACGCCGAGATCCGGTGATGGAAACAAGAGGAAACCCCAACCTATCCAGAGACACTTACAGGAGATGAGAAAAAGATGTACAACCATGAAAAGGTAGTCATAGAAGAACAGCCAACCAAAAATAAAGCGGATGCTGAGAAAAAGGAGTATGGTCAAACTACGTACAGGATAACTGTACTCCAGGTGCCGACACGAAGACCGGGCATGCGCCCTGATACTTAGACATTCAGAGTCTATTGTTTCATGTCTTTCTTTTTTAAGAGTTAATATAATTTTCATTTTGAAAGAGCTTTCCAGAATTCTGTTTAACCAATTGCAAAAACACAAAGTAAAGGGTTGTGCATATTTTCAAAGTAGCAACAACGGCTGATCACCTATGCTACTTGAGCAAAATGTATGCAAGGATGCAACTGTAGGTCTTAAAGAATTATAATCTTTACCTAAAATTTGCCAATAACATCTCTGAGCAGAGAATTTATAAATCTTAAATTAATGGCATAACAAAAGGGGTTCTAAAAAGATTCATAACCTTTCACCTAAAAATTAGACAGTAAACGGCTTTGAGGAGACGATCTCGGCCAATGTACTAGTAGCTAAGCCACAAAGTATAGTCAAAAGCATTAACTAACATTTCGCGGCTTAACATAAAAAGCCTGGTTAAACATACAAGTCAGTGGAATATAGCTCAATAGTAGCGGTTATACGACGTCTGAAACACACATTGACTGATCAATGCAAACCCTAGAACAAGGGAGTGTGCAGAAAAGAATTACAATAGAACTGTCAAATAACTCTAGCCAAAAGATATCACAAGTCAATTCAAAATATAGCATTTCTATACCAAGCACAAAGCAAAATACACAGTTCTTGGTCATTAACAACCAATATTTTTACTACACTTATAATACAGAGGAATGCAAATACATTACATAATGAACAAAAGGGATAAACAAAAATCAGTCCTCAGAGTCCGAGGAAGAGCTTCCTAGACCCGGCCTACGACAAAACTGGCAGAAGCTGTCATAATCTGTAACATCCCGTTATTTTCTGTTTGTAAAGTCAACTCTAGTCAACCAAAGTCAAACAAATGTCAACTAAAGTCCTTTTTATTGTTTGGATTTATTTGGGTTATAATAATAACCTTTATTTGTTAAAATCCTTAAAATGTATATAATTTAATTTGGAAGGAAAAGGCTTAAAAACCGAGAAACTTTGCATCTTATTCCTTTGCTTTGGACCGCAAACACTTCGGACCGCAAAGAGTTTACGGCCGTACACTCCTCGGACCGTACACTCCTCGCAGCCGTATACTTCTCGCAGCCATAAACTACTTCGGCCGTAGACTCTAACCGACTTCGGACCGTAAACGAGGTTCACAACCGTAAACCCTCGGACCGTGAACCCTCGCATATATATATATATATATATATATATATATATATATATATATATATATATATAAGATTTCCTTCATTATTCACCATTTCTCACACTTTCACCTTAAGAAATCCAATTCTCTCTCAACTATCATCAAAATTTTCACCTTGATCTTCAAATAAGTAAGTGTTTCTTCCATTTATTAGTTGATGCCTTGCTTAATCTAGTGAAACCCCATGATTTCATCCATGAAATCATCTCTTTTGGTTAGATCTTCAAGAACACCAAGAACACACACTAGTTCTTTAGACCGTGAATACCCAATTCAAGCTTCAAAACATAAGTATTATTCCATATGCTAGTTATCCTATAGAAGCTCTTAACTTATACCCTTGAAAACAACCATTTCCAAGAACAATAAGAGTTTACGGCCATGAGCATCTCCCTTGGCCGTAAACTCCTATGAAGAACATCACTGGCCGTAAACTCCATGGTCGTACACCCATGGATGTACACTCCATTGTGTGGCCGTACACACCCCTTTGATCAATCATATGTGATTGATACACTTAGTCCAAGTGTTCCCTAGTCCCGGATGGTGTTTCCTTGCGTATAGTTGCTTCTAAACCCTATATTCATGCCAATATATGCCATTACATGTCATTTAGGATTCGTTTGTGTCTCGGGACTTCATTCATGGAACTTCTCATCCTTACGTGAAGATGCAATTGAATCACCCACATAAGGTGAGTTCATACCCCTATAATCAATCTTTCAACTGTTTTAAATACTTTTAAGGGGGGGGGGGGGGGGAATGCAAGTTGAACACAATGATAATTGTGTAAATGTTTTGTTATAAACATCATTTTAAAGGATTGCTTATGTTTCATGAGTAATCAAAACATTTCAAAAACTCTTTTTAAGTTATGTTACTTTATAGTTTATAAAACTCCGTTTTTTTAAAGTACAATCATAACTTAGTAGATAAACGAGTCTTTTATTCAAGTCAGTAACAGTTCAAGTAAACATACTAGTAAACTATAATAGGTATAGTTTAGAGGTTCAGTTCATACTAGATACTAGAACATACTATAAAGAGAAACATGGAGGAAGATACAATACACGATAACATAGAGAACATACTATAAAGAGAATCAGGGAGGAAGATACAATACACGATAACAGAAGGAACATACTATAACTATAACAGAAGAACAAATCATGAAATAACACAAGAATTCCGAGTTTTCATAAACCAAGGTACGAATACCACGTACCAAGGTTAGCAAACACGAGGTAATACGTCATACCGGGTTTATACTAACAAAGGTACAAATACAACGTACCAGGGTTAGCAAACTTGAAGAATGACACATACGTCATATCGGGTTATACTAATAATGGTACGAATACCACGTACCAAGGTTAGCAAACACGAAGTATGATACAGAAAACACATAAACATATGCAAAACTCAGAATAAATAAGACAATAATACAGAATACCGGATTTGCATAAACCAAGGTACGAATACCACGTACCAAGGTTAGCAAACATGAGGTAATACGTCATACCGGGTTTATACTAACAAAGGTACAAATACAACGTACCAGGGTTAGCAAACTTGAAGAATGACACATACGTCATACCGGGTTATACTAATAAAGGTACGAATACCACGTACCAAGGTTAGCAAACACGAAGTATGATACAGGAAACACATAAACATATGCAAAACTCACAATAAATAAGACAATAATACAGAATACCGGATTTGCATAAACCAAGGTACGAATACCACGTACCAAGGTTAGCAAACACGAGGTAATACGTCATATCGGGTTTATACTAACAAAGGTACAAATACAACGTACCAGGGTTAGCAAACTTGAAGAATGACACATACGTCATACCGGGTTATACTAATAAAGGTACGAATACCACGTACCAAGGTTAGCAAACACGAAGTATGATACAGGAAACACATAAACATATGCAAAACTCACAACAATATCAAACTCACAACAGTATCAACTGATGCGTTAAGAGTACAAGGTTACATCACTTCTAATAGTTGTCCAAACATTAGAATAACGCCACATAACTTACTCTTAACATGAATATTCAGTTAGAAGGGGACCCATAATGCTAACTTTATGATTCCTCAGTAGATACATCAGGGATATATATATTAATTGAGTCCAGGAGATAGTAGGATGTGTGCTTTCCGCTTCATTTAATGTTCCTTGTTTGGTTCTGGGCTTAGAGCAGATTCACCCAGCCTACTATCTATTCGATCTTAGCTATATATATGTTCCGTATACACCAAGTAATCATAAGGGGTACCAGGTATGGGTCAGGTCATAGGACACTAATTCAATGCACCGTTTTCTAGTACAAAACATACTTTTCAAATAGAACATTTGGTATACAAAGCTAGAAACTTGCCAGTAAAGGGTTTAATCCATTTTATTAAACCAGTATAACTTAAAGGACCTTAGGTGGTTAATTCTATAATACCTTAGTTTATACATAAGGGTTATATATAATTAATACCCGATAGGTAGTTGGATGTGTGCCTTCCACCTCATTTCCCATTCCTTGTTTGGTTGTGGGCTTAGGGCAGATTCACACAATTAACTATCTGTTTGATATTAGATTATATATAGCTAGTATAAACTAAGTGATTATAGAAGGAACCATTATGGTTACCATATTTACTAAAAGAAATAAGGGTTTTCTTAAAGAATCTTTTCATCAAATATAAAGGAACCATTACAGTTAACTCCGTGAGTACCAAGTGAATACACCAGGGTTATATACAACGAACATCTAACAACCAATGGGATGTGTGCCTTCCGCCTCATTTCCTATTCCTTGTTTAGTTGTGGGCTTATGGAAGATACACACAACCGATTGTTTGTTTGCTCTGAATTTTATATAACTTGTATCCATTTAGTACTCATAGAAAGGATTGTAGAGTGATTTTTACTTATCTTTCATAGAAGTAGGAAATATAGGATTTTCTAGAGGAACAGACGAACTTTTCTAAAAGAACTTACAACTTACTACAACTTTCTTACAACTTACATTACATCACTAAAATCTTATGAACTCACCAGCTTAAATGTTGATCTACTCTTTCAAAATAACTTGTATTCTCAGGAGACTAGTAGACAGGTACGCGCTCTGGGATTCAGAAGATGGAGCATAATAGCTTCATGTCTTGTTTGTTATTTACTTTGTAGTCTATATTATGTGAACCACATACTTTGTAAACACTTTCTTCTAATGAAATGGTTGTTTATTAATTTGATTACTATGATGCATGACTTGTGATACTAAACATGATGTCCTCCACCCCCGAATGTTTCCTCCGTTCCGGTTTTGGGGTGTGACAGATTGGTATCAGAGCATTGTTTATAGTGAACTAAGTATATCAACCGATAAAAGATATACAAATATAAATACAATGGGGCCGAAGTGCTCTGGATAATATTATATTTTAAAAATATAACTATACCCTATGAAAGTATATATACCTGCTTATACATATATACTTACTAGAACAAGTATCATAAAAAGAACAGAACAAAAGTATTTAAGGGTTGAACACTGCGGTCAAACCTGGACAGTTATGTAATCATAGCTAGGATCAATATAGCTAGGACCGACATGTGTTTGAGAGTGATGTGGTGTTGCAACAGTCTTAAAACTTACCTAACTCTATTCAAGGGATTTCTAGATCAGAACATAAAGTTAGAATACTATGGGAGTATTTTATGATACTATAACACGACAACAAGTTTAAAACATACCAAGTTCATTACATTAAAATACTATAGGAGTATTTTAGGCACTATATAAATAACTTATGTGATAAGTTAAAAGACCCTTACGGATAGATCTATAATTTTGGAGTGTATACTTCCAAGGTTTTATATAATTGAGATTTTATAGACTTAGAATTTGTGATCTATGCTTCACTCCCTGTTCCTTGTTTGGTTGTGGTTTTGGAGTAGGATCACTTATTCAAAGGTCTATTTAATCTTAAATTATATACAACTTGTATACATTGTGCAATTATAGGAGGACTCTGTAAGGATCACCCCATAATGTTTCACTTAAATATCATAGATTCTTTAGATACTTCCATTCCCGCACGAAAAACCCAGATAGATGTAACCACTTCCTCATAGTAGACAACAGAAGAGTCAAGGAGGAACAAGAGCAGGTTCATGAGAAGTTTTTCAAAGAAGGATCATACGAAGTAACCAACACGTCTTATGTGTCACACTAATAAATAATAATCTTGTTTAACTTAATGAGCTAGTGAAGACACTGCTCACACTATGTGTTAGGATTATTTTCTTTACATGCAACTGGTAACAGTTATTCAGGTCACATATATTCATTCGAGGATAGCCACTTCTGATTCATAAAGTTTATTTGGTATAGACTCTTTTATGAATTGTTTCCAGAACCCTATGAAAGTCGGAACCAGATACACTAGGAAACAAGGATAACTTAGTTCAAATATCACTCGTACAATACCCACTTCTACTTACTATCATGGACATATCTCATAAATGTTGACAGAAACATTGAGAGTAGTCCAGCAAAGCGTGAAATTGTTTAATACATTTAAGTTGATGGAATACAACTAGTGATGACCATCATTACTCACGAGATCATTCTTCACCATGCAACAGAATCATGTCTTCACAAGGAGGAAACCAACCAATAGGCGAGGCACCAATTCTGCAGATAGACTCTGCTACTTTTCAGGCTGCGGTCACAGCTGTTGTGACAGCCATCATGGCACATTTCACTGCTAATAACGCTAGCGGAAGGGAAGCGGTGCCGATTATGCTAATCGCAGTAACAATCAAGGGAACCAGCGACTGTCGATTGACAAAGACACCTCAGACCACAAACCTAAGAACAAGAAACGAAAGTTCTCGGATAAAAAGGGGAAAAGTCGACTCAAGGTTCTAACAAGAGACGACAACCCATGACTACCCCTACGGTCACAACAGCAGTCACAACATCTGGCACTTCATCTGCCACTACAACCCCTGTCAAACGGTATGTTGGGAATCTTCCAAGGTCCAACAAATGCACCTACCACCACAACGGAGCCTGCCGAGAGTTACAATGTAGAAATTGTAACAGAAAGGGGCACACTGCCCGTTTCTGCAGGGCACCAACACAACCAATCTCCCATGTAAAACATGTTTGTTTCAAGTGCGGCGAATCTGGACACTTCAGGAAGGAATGTCCAACGGAGAGAAATGACGAAGGAGTTCGCTTCTGCAGAACTCCGACTCAGCACATCACTTCAACCACCGATGTTGGTATAGTTCAGGTATGCCATGCATGTGGTGAAATGGTACATGCCAAGAGAGACTGCCCAATATAGAAAGGTGACGGAGGAGAAGGAGGAATCTAATGAAAAACATAAGGGAACAATGAGGAACCCCGCTTTTGAAATTTTTGGTACGTCTCCTAAATAGAATTACTTTAAAATTTTAATTTATATTTATATAAGATTAAAACTTGGGGAAAACATTTAAAAGTAATTATAATAACTCACTCGTCTGAATAAGTCAAAGTATTCATGAGAGAACTAAAGATCTGTTCAGGGAAGCTATGATGGCTTAGTTTGTACATCAGGGTTGTGCATAGCTAAGATTTTGCAGACTTAGAGTGAGTGATTCCGCCTTAATTCCTGTTCCTTGTCTGGTTGTGGATTTAGGACAGAGTCACTCAGTCGACCGTCTTAATCATCTTAATGATACATAACTTGTATATGTCGGGCGATCATAGAAGTACCGAGGAGGATCATAATATAAAGTACCGACACTAGTTATCAAAACACCTACACTATTAGTACTCGCTCATCGCGGTATGATTAGTGGCAGTGGTAATATTAAGGAGAAAACAGAAAGCACTAGAACGTTTACACAAAGTACATTGTCGAACACACTCGGGATACACCGTCGTATAACAAGCGTTTCTTTCAAATCGGCCTAACTTTTGTTTCGGTAAAGAGACCGTTATCATCATTCATTATGGATTGGCGTGGTCCTCACCATACTAAGTTCATATATTTCGAGATTCCATCACCTTAACTGTCAAATTCATGAAACCCTTGTCATTCGTAATGACAGTCCAACCCAGACCTCGGAATCGTCTACCTCGTATTCTAAATCCCGAAGTACTCATACGAGGAGTACCTTGCCCTCCGAAATCGTCTACCTCGTATATTTAGTAGACCTTCCCGAAATACCACTCGTCCAGCAGATCAAGTTCAAGCACAGAGGCTAAGGACGAATACAACCCACCTATCACTATTAATTGTATACGCGAGGGTGGTATATAATTATGATTACGCAGATTTAGTATGTGTGTTTCCGCCCTATCTCCTGTTCCTCGTCTGGTTGTGGACCTGGGGCAGAGTCGCACATCCGACCGTCTAACTAATCTTAATTATATATGACTTGTATACACGAGGTAATGATATATGGACCAGGTATGAATCCTATCATTGACATTAGGGCAAAGTTGCCCAGGCCTACAAGTGAGTATTCTGCCAATTAGAAGAACACAACCCCAGTAGTACTGCTAAGAAAGCTAATTTCGGGACGAAATTCTATCTAACGGGGGGATAATGTAACATCCTGTTATTTTCTGTTTGTAAAGTCAACTCTAGTCAATCAAAGTCAAACAAAGGTCAACTAAAGTCCTTTTTATTGTTTGGGTTTATTTGGGTTATAATAATAACCTTTATTTGTTAAAATCCTTAAAATGTCTACAATTTAATTTGGAAGGAAAAGGCTTAAAAACCAAGAAACTTTGCATCTTATTCCTTTGCTTCGGACCGCAAAGAGTTTACGGCCGTACACTCCTCGGACCGTACACTCCTCGCAGTCGTATAATCCTCGCAGCCATAAACTACTTCGGCCGTAGACTCTAACCGACTTCGGACCGTAAACGAGGTTCACGGCCGTAAACCCTCGGACCGTGAACCCTCGCATATATATATATATATATATATATATATATATATATATATATATATATATATATATATATATATATATATATATATATATATATATATATATATATATATATATATAAGATGTCCTTCATTATTCACCATTTCTCACACTCTCACCTCAAGAAATCCAATTCTCTCTCAACTATCATCAAGATTCTCACCTTGATCTTCAAATAAGTAAGTGTTTCTTCCATTTGTTAGTTGATGCGTTGCTTAATCTAGTGAAACCCTATGATTTCAACCATGAAATCATCTCTTTTGGTTAGATCTTCAAGAACACCAAGAACACACACTAGTTCTTTAGACCGTGAATAGCTAATTCAAGCTTCAAAACGCAAGTATTCTTCCATATGATATTTATCCTATAGAATCTCTTAACTTATACCCTTGAAAATAACCATTTCCAAGAACAATAAGAGTTTACAGCCATTAGCATCTCCCTTGGCCGTAAACTCCTATGAAGAACATCATTGGCCGTAAACTCCATGGCCGTACACCCATGGCTGTACACTCCATTGTGTGGTCGTACACACCCCTTTGATCAATCATATGTGATTGATACACTTAGTCCAAGTGTTTCCTAGTCCCGGAGGGTGTTTCCTTGCGTGTAGTTGCTTCTAAACCCTATATTCATACCAATATATGCCATTACATGTCATTTAGGATTCGTTTGTGTCTCGGGACTTCATTCATGGAACTTCTCATCCTTACGTGAAGCTGCAATTGAATCACCCACATAAGGTGAGTTCATACCCCTATAATCAATCTTTCAACTGTTTTAAATACTTTTAAGGGGGGGGGGGGAATACAAGTTGAACACAATGATAATTGTGTAAATGTTTTGTTATAAACATCATTTTAAAGGATTGCTTATGTTTCATGAGTAATCAAAACATTTCAAAAACTCTTTTTAAGTTATGTTACTTTATAGTTTATAAAACTCCGTTTTTTTAAAGTACAATCATAACTTAGTAGATAAACGAGTCTTTTATTCAAGTAAGTAACAGTTCAAGTAAACATACTAGTAAACTATAATAGGTATAGTTTAGAGGTTCAGTTCATACTAGATACTAGAACATACTATAAAGAGAAACAGGGAGGAAGATACAATACACGATAACATAGAGAACATACTATAAAGAGAATCAGAGAGGAATATATAATACACGATAACAGAAGGAACATACTATAACTATAACAGAAGAACAAATCATGAAATAACACAGGAATTCCGAGTTTGCATAAACCAAGGTACGAATACCACGTACCAAGGTTAGAAAACATGAGGTAATACGTCATACTGGGTTTATACTAACAAAGATACAAATACAACGTACCAGGGTTAGCAAACTTGAAGAATGACACATACGTCATACCGGGTTATACTAATAAAGGTACGAATACCACATACCAAGGTTAGCAAAAAACGAAGTATGATACAGGAAACACATAAACATATGCAAAGCTCACAATAAATAAGACAATAATACAAAATACCGGATTTGCATAAACCAAGGTACGAATACCACGTACCAAGGTTAGCAAACACGAGGTAATACGTCATACCGGGTTTATACTAACAAAGGTACAAATACAACGTACTAGGGTTTGCAGACTTGAAGAATGACACATACGTCATACCGGGTTATTCTAATAAAGGTACGAATACCACGTACCAAGGTTAGCAAACACGAAGTATGATACAGGAAACACATAAACATATGCAAAACTCACAATAAATAAGACAATAATACAGAATAACGGATTTGCATAAACCAAGGTACGAATACCACGTACCAAGGTTAGCAAGCACGAGGTAATACGTCATACCGGGTTTATACTAACAAAGGTACAAATACAACGTACCAGGAAATATAGGGTTTTCTGGAGGAACAGACGAACTTTTCTAAAAGAATTTACAACATACTACAACTTTCTTACAACTTACATTACATCACTAAAATCTTATGAACTCGCCAGCTTAAATGCTGATCTAATCTTTCAAACTAACTTGTATTCTCAGGAGACCAGTAGACAGGTACGCGCTCTGGGATTCAGAAGATGGAGCATAATAGCTTCATTTCTTGTTTGTTATTTACTTTGTAGTCTATATTATGTGAACCACATACTTTGTAAACACTTTCTTTCTAATGAAATGGTTGTTTATTACTTTGACTACTATGATGCATGACTTGTGATACTAAACATGATGTCCTCCACCCCTGAACGTTTCCGCCGTTCCGGTTTTGGGGTGTGACATAATCCAGCTCCCTCAGACGGAAGTGGCCCACAAAATCCGTCTCAGCAAGGGACAAAATAGAAATATCCACCTCTTCGGTTCTTCTCGCGACACGGCCAGGGTCCAGGCCTTCAGGTCACCAGAAATTGTGGAATGACCAACTAACTGTTTCCCCTTTTCAAGCCCCAAGGCCTGACACGCCTTTTGAACACCTTGAATCCAGTTGGAAAATTCCGCGCTCTCGATAACCTTATCGATCACTCGAACCACCCCTTTTCTAGCATCCACTGCAGACTTCATCGGGCAACAACACCATCAACCCGGGCACGGGCCAGTTGACGTTGACACCTAGCCAACTCACTCGCCAGAACACCCTTCTCCCGAGAGAGAGAACTCACATGATTTTTGAGTCGCTCTGTCTGGGCTTCGAATGTGGCCACATGATCTTCCAAGGCGACCTTCTCGCAGGCCACGATGCAGTTTTGCTCGGAAAGCACTCGACGCTCTACCTCAGAATCGAGGAGTTCCTCCCTTAAGCTTGCAACGACATCTTGCAAAGTTTTTAACATCGCTTCATTTATGCCAGATCGGCAAACCCGGTCAGCGGCAGCAACCATAAGGGCGGAAGCCTGAGCAGTGGTATATCGAAGGTCACCGACCACACGAGCACCTGATTGGCCCGCAAGCGACTTCATTATGGCCGGTGGATGAGCACAAGTACTCCACTCATGGGCGGCGACATCTTCCGACAGCAAGGAATCCTTAGTAATTGTCTAGCCCGGAGTATAAGCTTCGAAAGACAAGGGGTGAGATTTAGTTCCCATTCCGTCAACCTCAGAAGACTCTTCCAATGGGGAAGAAACCCCTGGCACGCCCAATGCACCCCCGTGCACGGAGCTGGAACCAAGATCCACTGAGAGAGAGCCAGTAAATGGCAAAGATGATGCCTCTGGAAAACTAGGCACCACCACTATCTCTTTGTGCCCAGGCACAACAAATTTATCGCCAAGAGCATCCCAATACCACCAAGAAGCTTGGGAACCGACACCATGTTGCGCACGTTACAAGGACGGAGGCCTGCGTCATCAGACTCAGTCTCTTCGTTCGATGATAACACCATGCACAAACTTTATTTTCTCCGAACAGGGGTAGTACCCTTTCCTGCTTGCACCCCCACGGGCAAATCGGGAGAAGCAAAATTCGGAAAACGAACTGGGGGAACTACCCCAACAACCGGATGGGAGTGCGAGACAGGTCCGCTAGAACCAACATTTCCCCCTTCTACTTAAAGTAACCCAACGAGCTCCCGCATACGTTTTTCAGATACAGGAGGGGGAAGAGCTTCCACAAAATCAACCTCCCAGTGGCAAAGCTTACCCTGATAGTGACCGTGTAGGGCCATCTCCAAGTAAATCTCGGCTTCAGCACCTGTGAACACAATCACCAAATATGAGAACTCCTAAACCAGTAGGATACCCTGTCCCTATTTTTTCAAAAAAATAAGGGAAGAAGAAGGAGATGAGTGAATACTGTTGGATTAATGTCTAAGTCCATAACTATAATTGGTAAGACTTGACCCGACCCGGCATGGTCCATTTGGGTTGCATGGCATCATGCATTTGGATAGACTATAATGAGAGAAATAACACTTAAGGGTGGTTAATATATTATAAGTTCTAATATATTAATAAGGTTATTTAATTAGTATTGATCGAGAATTAATTTGGAATTAATTAAGTGATCAAAAGGAGACTAATTAAATATATGGGTTGATTGTGTAAATCATTCATTCTTATATATGTGGGCTTGTAATCCAAGATTCCTTATGTTGGACTAAGTCCATGGGGTGACCCATGGATACTCCATGGAGGTTAAAATCCATGGAGCATAAGGAATGGGTAAAGTTATGAGTTACATGGTGTAACCCTAATAGCCACCATATAAAAGAATCTCATGGCTCAAGAAATCGTACACTAATGTGTGAGTGTGAGGGCTAGACGATTTTAAGGAGTGTTCAAGTTTCTCTCAAGTTATTCCAAGTGTATTTGGTGTTGTGTGAACCATTTGAGGTGTCACACTTGGGGCACTAGGCACTCAAGCTTCATGAAGACATTCTACATCAAAGAGGTATGTATTCTATCTTGTTATATTTATTATTTTGTATGCTAGATTAGGATAATACCTTGGATGTTCATAATTGTATGTATAATAGAGAAAACATAGATCCAAGGTATTTAGGGTTGCATGTATACTTAGGAGTGTTAGAATGATCATAACCCAACAGTGGTATCAGAGCCTAGGCTTGTTTTCTTGTTATACTTGCAAAAGTAGCTGAAAAATCGAGTTGGATGCATATATTCGATTGTTTTGGCTGGAATTGGACTAGAAACATTACCCTAAGATGTTTTTGGACTTATAAACTTGTTTTTGATGTGGTAATGTTCATGCTAATCCAATTTCAAAGATAATTGTCATAATTTCAAGATTTGTATTAGTTTGTATGTTCATGCTAATTTCTTGAAGATTGATGATTTGAATTATCTTGTTCTTATGAGGTTCTTAGATTAATAGAAAAGTTGTGTGAAATAGTTGTTTTCAATCCATTTTAATCTAAGAGTTGATTCCAAAGTGTGTTTTTGTAATTTGTCCTCAAGTTATATGAAAAGTCACATTTAAGAATCATAAAACTCATAAAAGTTGGAAAAGGTTACAAAATGAAGAGTCTAGTTCTAATTAAATGGTTTTATGACTCCATAACTTGTCCTCAGGTTATGGAGGTTCAAGAGTCTCTTCATTAAATTAAAAAAAAAAGTGTAACCTTAATTAGTTCCATAAGTTACAATAAAAAAAAAGTTATTTTTTTTATTAATTAGTTTAAAGTCTTCCATAACTTGTCCTCAAGATATGGAACTTGAAGAGTTTTTTTTTTAATTAAAACTACTTTAAACTCATAAGTTATGGAATTAATTAGTTTTGAATAGTTTCAAAACTTGCCCTCAAGTTTTGGAATTTGAAAAGTTTTCACTTATGAATACTTTAATTCCAAGTTAGCCCTTAGAATTTTAAAAGTTAAAATTCAACCCTTATACTTTATAATATTATAAGTTAATAATATTTATATATATGTATAAGAGTAAAGTCAGTCTTACCGTTAGTAGGCCTCATTCACGAAGCCGGTCTATAAGGGGGGTATAAGGTTACTGCCTATAAAATGACAGTTTAATGGGTGTCCACTCTCACCCACCGCTTCCTTGACTGGTGGAGGGTCGTTAGCCGAACGGGTAGGAGAAGGACTATAATTCTCCTTTCATTAGAAGTATTAATGATAAATACTAAGTAACTAAACTCTTATTAATACCCAATCTTAGTTACTTAGGAAAATGTGAATTTGGTGCTAACCCATGAAATTACACTTTGCACTTTGCTTAAGTCGTTAGTGGAGCGTGTGTGGTTAACCGACACACTAACCTGGACTTAACGAGGTAGGCAAAGGGTAACTTAATATTTATCATAGTATCGGTGGAGCGTGTGTGGTTAACCGGCACACTGATTAAGGGGTAAATATTAAGGGTACCAAATATATTTGCATGGTTATTCACACCTTGTTTTGTGATCCTCGGCATCCCAGTCACAAAACCTGAAGGGCACACTCGAGATTGAAACATGCCTTTGAACAGTTCAATGAATCTCAAAGATATAGGACTTTCAAATCCAATTAAAACCTAATAAATTATTTCGTTTTTCATGGTGGAAATTGGTGAATCGTCATTCACCTACCTTCAAATATTTTATAGCTTGGATTACGGCATCCCTCTTCTAAGTTATAAAATAGTTTGTTGGGTCCTAGCCTTAATATTTCATATTGGGTGTCATATTAAGGACTTTAAATCAACTATCTTGAATATCTCCCAAAAAGATGTCTGGTCTAGACATTTATGATCTTCCCAAATCTCATGAAACAAGCTTTCCTAAATGAAGATGATGTCCCATGGATATCATACTTCTTTCACCTCCTCCAATTATTCTCCCTAACCCACAAGTTCCTAAAAAGTTTAAGGTCACTCAAGCCCTATTGGCAAGGCAAGGTCTAGGTGTGATCACATCTTGGAGATGTAGTCACATATTGACAAGCCGGGAGAGTTGGGTGTCAAAGTCTTGAGAAAGTTGGTGGCTCAACTACTTTCTAAGTCACATAGTGAGTTCTTTTGGGAATCCTATGAAACAGACTAAGACAAGACCCTTAATGATCTTATCTATTTGCTAAGATCAACTTCCTAAAACGCTATGGACATTGACAATGATGACATAGGATATCCAGTAAAGCTCTCTCTTCCCAATGGAAAGGGATCGGCCATAGTCAACTCGATTGACCCAATGGTAAAGAGAGAGGCGAAGTCTGAGATAGTCCCATTATCAAGGGTCCATAGGTAACTATTGCCAAAGGAAGGGGCATTGGTTACGAAGCTGCCAAATTTACCTAAGGATGTTAAAGTCAATAAGTTTGGCTCTACTTCAGGTAAAGTCCATTGTCTAACTCTATTAAGTACATGCTGATTCTGATCGCGAAGATGGATTTCAATCGCATGGTTCGGTGATCAGAATTTTGGGCTATTACTTAAGAGTTATGATATTTATATTGCTTAGGAATAGATAACAACAAGGTTTTCATATGGATTGTAAGGATAAGTTTTTCCGCAAAGTTTTAAAATAAAAGAAAAAGGTTTTGATTTTATTTATTTTAAGTATCCTTACAATGGCATTTGTGAAAAGTTGTTGCTTATAAGATTCCATTGATAGCAATATTGGAAAAATGGATTTGATTCTTTCGGTTGTGGTAGTGTCTAATATTACCAAATAAGGAAAGATTCTCATCACCCAAGGTTCAATTGGACTGAAACTTGGAATCATGCAAGTTGTATAGTATGATGAATGAGAACTTTCAGCTTGGAAAATTAAGACTAATTCTTTATGTGAATAAGGAAAGGACTAAGGGATCGAGTACACATTCTTGTGTACTGGTCAAGTCCACAACAAAAGATCAAGAAGACTATTCGTCATGATTTACTTAAGTTCAGTAAATATGGTTATACTTATAAGTTTAAGTATAAGTCTGTAGCATTGGAGAAGTTTCAATGTGAGACAGACCGAATAAGAAGAATCAAAGTATGGCAGAAAGATAAAAGTTTCTGAAATCTGAGAAGATGGGAGAGTACTTTAGTATCATGTTTATGATCATCTTAATGATTAAGATACCATATCACAATTGGTCCTCTAAAGTCATCTTAGTGCATTCTTATGACTAAGAAGAGGGGTCATGAATTGTTGAAATGGTTAAATAAAAAAGATGAGTCATACTTCGTTCCAAAACAATTCTTAGAGTCATACTCCAAGATTGTAACTTGAGTGACATATCTTAAAGAGGGTTTGTTAACACTAGTCAAATGTAAGAGTAAAAAGTTATCTACTCTTGTACATTTGAAATTGGTAAGTTGTGATGTTTTGGATAAAACAGAGACCAACTTAGGCCAATTGTGTAAAGTGTTAGTCTTGATAGAGAATCCGCACTATCTCTTGAATATTTGACAAGGGAGTCTTATATGTCAAGAGGATAGTGGTAGTCTTAAAGCTCTTGAAAGTTTCAAGACTTAATCAAGAATAAAACCTAAAGTCCTTCACTAGCACACGACTTGAGGTTTATAACCTATCGTGTTGAAATTTTTGTGCCTATTCAAGTTGGCTTTGCATAGCAGTTCTGAGAGTTCTCAATTGGTTGCACAACTACTTGGAAGCAATGGCAGGCACCTGAGCTGCCAAATGGCAAGAATTTAAGATTGCACAAGTTTAATCAATATGAGTTTGGATTTGTCACTAACCTTGTCTTGTGATTACGGTTTTGATAAATTCACATGGATAAGAACACATACACTATTAAATCTAAGTGTCATAAGGTTTCTCTCCGATTCATGAAAATGATGGTGAGGAAACACTTTCACTAAGTAGATTTTAGCTAGATAACAATTGTGATATTTGCATTCTCAAAGTCGTTAGTGGAGCGTGTGTGGTTTACCGGCACACTAACATGGACTTGTGAGAAGTGGCAAAGGTCTAAACAATTGAGACTATGATTACGGCATCCCTTTTCATAGTTCTAAAATTGTTTAGACACACATGTGAGCTATCTAAGAGAGGTGTATGATTTTGATAAAGTTTTATCAAAACAATCTAGTATCAGAAATCTGAACTTTGGTAAGAAAGTCAGCTGATTTCTGAGTACATGTCAAAGCTAGTGGGAGCATAAGTATTATGCTAATAATCATCATGTTAGTGGGAGCATGATAATTATGACAAAGGTTGCAAGTTAGCAATGTTAATTATAGAAAACAAAAGTTTCAATTCGTGAGGTTGCAGGGGTTGAAAAAGTTGTTTTGCTATAATTAAGGGAGAGGAAATTATACTTCATTTCAATTCTAAAAGCTTAGATTGAGATTTTAATCGTATTTAATCAAGGATATATATATGAATTTCATGTTGGAATGGCTCAACATAAGGAAATTCTATATATGGGTCCATTATTTGCGTTCTAAAATTCGATTATGATTACGGCATCCCTTTTCATAATCTGAATTTTGAGAACTTGGCAAATTGAAATGGAAATATTATAGCAAAAGACTGGTTTAGTCTTTATGTGAGACATCATGAATCGTGTCCCATATGCTTCGGATATAGGATCAATTACATGTTCTATATTCATCCTTTCTAAAATTTTCCAAATGCCTGGGGCATTATGAAGGGAAAAGGTCTAGAATTGGATATGACTAAAATGATTAAGCAATTGTCGATGACAATCTAAGGTTTACCAAAGATTGGTTGCTCAAGGACAGTTGGAAGTATAATGTTAATTCTGGAAGGACCATATTGACATATTCTGTAAGGAGGCAACTCTTGTTCAGAAGTGATAGTCAAAATGGAATATGGAAATGTTTCAAAGTTAGAAATTAGTCAATCTGTGTAAGATTAGGAAACTTAATGAAAGAAGGATGTTTCCAAGGAGCTGATCTCCTTTGGAATGCTCTGTAATGATTGTTGTCAAGTCTTTCTGACTTTGTGCATAATCATTAAGAGGATCAATGCATATGAGTTTAAAATCTAAACAGATTTCGATAAATGATAGGAATTTGAAATTCTCACATTTTTCGATAAGGATTTGGGAGTGTGAAATTAGAATCATTGAAATTATGTTCAATTGGTTTATTTCACAAAGTAAGGATCATAGACAAACATAGAGTGCATACTTGGTGTATGCCAACGCGTACGCCTACAAGCCTAAGGGACTTGTTAACGTATCCCTTAGGGAGAACATCAAAAAGGAGGAGTCAAACTAACGCCAAGCTTGGCTTGGGCAGAACCTGACCATGCCCAATATGAGGCCAAGGCCGGGCCTTAGCCAACGAGGAGTCACTGGTATGGCGCCTTGCCCTCTTCTCCTAGAAATAACACCCCGACAAACGCGAGACCAATCAGAGAGTTCCACTTGTCCATCTGACGACAGCCACGATGATCATAATATAAAAGATTCCCCTCTAGCTAATGAGGGGACGAGCTAAAAAGGCGTGACGTGAGATCCTTCAATACGGATCCGCCACGTCGCACCTCACGAGGGAATGCTCAACAGAATCAGTTATGAGGTACACGCCTCACAACCATGTATAAAAGGATCCTTCTTCTTCAAGAGGAAGGGGACGGAACTCTTTTTCCTAAGTTTGACCCTTACTTCTCTCAGAATCAACACTAACTTGATCGTCGGAGCTTCGTCCCCGGAACCCCTCCGGGACGTCGACTAACAATCATCTTTCTCTTTTGTACTGTGATATCAGGAGAAGAAACCGGCACAATTCTCACCCTCAATTCCAATTCAACCCTCTCTGACATATCACAACAATATGTCACTATAAAATTAACGAATTTAATGGCATTTAACAACTTATGTCACTAATATATATATATATATATATATATATATATATATATATATATATATATATATATATATTAATGGCACAATAATATAAAAATGCTACTAAAAATATAAATTTTATGTCATACAGTTATTAAATACCATTTAAGTTTTATTGAAATACTTCAATTATTTTTTTGTGCCGCTAAAAGAAATATTAACCCAGATTTTTGCTACTAAAATATATTTTAAATATTTTTAAGTATTCATCAATGGAAACAAGATTACTTGAATATCTTGCTGCGAAATTTCGTTTCCTTCTTCTTGTCACAACCTTGAATCAATCAAACAATGCTCTAATTTGATCGCCCTCAAGCTCCTCAGATCCAAGAGCCCCACCACATGCCATTATGATTTTTTCTCTGATTGCTCTAATTTGATCGCAATTCACAAGCTCTGAGAGCCTCACCAAAAATCTATGACAACAAGTCGTTGAACCTCACATCTAATGTATTCCAAACTTTGTTGTCGAATTTACAATTTCTCATTCAACTATGTATTGCTTCAAATGTGACTATGATTTAGCTTTGACTGAGAATATTGCAAATTCTTTGTATCAAATGCGATTTTGACAATTGATTAGCAACAATGTATCAAATGCGATTTTGATTTAGTTTTCACTAAGCAGTTATTACGAATTAGACCGACAAAAGATAAACTTTTAACCAAAATTGACCCAACAATTTTTGGATAATTTGTAATTGTTTTGTTAATTTTGTACGAGAAAAGCATAAGATGAAATTAAATGTATGGCTCTTTACTTTTACATGAATCTATATGTCAAACTACACACTGTTACATAAAATTTCATTTTCTCACTTCATTAGCAATTCTATATGTATTTTATAAAGTCTCAGATTTTTATTACTTTCTCCATCCAGACACTTTGTATAGAGAAGACAAAAGTTTAAAATCAGATCGTGAATATACTTGACCATGATATGTTGAATTTGAAAAATATTATCACCCGTGAACTCACAAATCCGGTCAATGGCTACATTAATATCTTTCCTACTTCCATCAAATCTTTCTTTTCTCAAATTGACATAGGTGGACCTCTTTGTAAAAATACGTCCTTAGATATGCATATTTAATTTAGATATGATAAATACAATAATGATTTTTTAAATAAAATAAAGCATAAACTTTAAAGTAGGATGATATAATAAACTAATAAATGAAAGTCACTTGCTATTTCTTGCACTACTAAAAGCAGTGAGATGATATGTAAAGGTTTAGAATATGTACTATTGGATTTTCCTTGTTTCTACCTCGTTATCCGGTGTCCCTAAATGCTATCTTCCAGCTTATTAAGATGACTACTTCCATACTACAAATAAAATAATGATTTAGTTAGCTTGTTTAGTCTTCCTAACTTTTTATATTTTTTAACATCATTTATCCAAACAACTGAACAATTAATGGGAAAAATAAAACATGAACTTACATAAAGGGTGTTTAACTGCACATATCGTGTTGATGTAGTCATAACATTAATGCCTCTATAATTTCTCATATCTATTATGTTTATTTCTATTAATGCTTATGATGGTTTGTAAACATGTACTGAAGTTTGAACTGCATGTTCCATAAATCTTTCTTCATAAAGATAAACATTTTCATATGATTTCTAGTCATTTACATTAAATCCTTGTTTTTTTAGCATTAAAAGAGTTACTGGATTTTACATGGTACCTCCATCTTCTGCAATCTTGGCTGGTGCTTGTAACGTCCCAAAAATTATAGGTAAAAATTTTCTTTTAAATCCAACAAACAACCATTCAATCATTGAGAAAATCCTATCTGAGTATAAAACATTTCATATAATCATCAGAGTACAAGAATCATAGATTGCAGAACACTAGTGGATGCGTTTGCGATCATGTCGGACTCTTCCCTTTCAAACTAGAAGTACCTGAAACCATAAACATAAAACTATAAGCACAAAACTTAGTGAGTTTCCCAAAATACCCCGTACTAAACATACATATCACCACGAAGCTAAACTGAGTCTACTTCATCTCCGAGTCTATTTCAACTCCTTCGGTATCTTTCAACCGGTACAGGTCTATTTCACCCCCGACTCTATTTGAACTCCTTCAGTATCTTTTAACTGGTACATATGTATTTCACCTCCGAGACTATTTCAATTCCTTTGGTATCATTCAACCGTTATAGGTCTATTTCACCCCTACATCTAAGCATGCAATCATATCAGCAAGAGTCGTAAAGACAACAAGCACATACATGCATATCAGCAAGTGTCACAAAGACAACAAACATCCTACAAACAAAATCAGTGGGCCGACATTGGTGTCTTTGACCCCCGAGTACAGTGAAGAGACTCACCTCTCATTCGATACTCAGTTGATGTTGCTCTTACTGCCAGAAATACTGATGCTACACACCACCTATACCATTACACAAGTAACCCTCAACTCTTTTTTCCAAACTAGGACTTTGACCAAGAGTTAACTCAAGTCAAAAGTGAGTGGTCAACGTTGACATTAGTCAACCGCCATGTTGTGGCCATCCATTGCCACACAGTGGCCTTCATACATCGATACATCAGACTTTTTCCTAACTGCCGTGCCGTGGCGACCTAAGACCACTCTGTGGGAACTAGTCTCCAATAACTTAATGGTTTAAGCCATTTTCCTCGATTCCAAGAGCTCCAAAGCTCAGATCTGGTCCGAAACATGGTCTTGTAGGATAAAGTTTCCAACTTTATCCATTATAACCACCCCAAAAGTCAAAAAATCTCAAACCCTAGGTCCAATAAGGCTAAATACAACAATATCTTAAACATTAAGTCCTTAATCTGAAAAGTCGTTAACCCAACCACTCCAGAAGGGTTTCTAATACCAAATCTAACATAATGGTGGGTGCATTATAGATATGCATGTACAGTGCATGTCTTGAAGCCATAATGGGTCCAAACCTACAATCATACTAAATGTTCCAAAGATTCATAAAGTTGCAAACTTTATAAAGTCTCACCATTGCAACTATCAAGAACAAGAAGATTATGGGCTAAAACTGAAGATCTAGCAACCTAGCATGATAAAAATCGAGTCTTGGACACTTACAAAGGTCCAGAAGAGTGTTAGGGGTGAGGAATGGAGACTTGCTTGCTGGATCTTAACTTCCTTTTTCTTCCTTATCACTTTAAAACATCCAAGAACACCAAAAATCGCTTCAATAATGGGGGAAAGAGGTTAGTGTTTTCTTTAGAGATTTAGAAGGCTAATGGAGGTTAAGGGTGAGCAAAACCTAGCCTCCTCATTCCTTTAAATAGTGGTCCAACCTAGAAATCTAGGGTTTCATTAAAATCACCTGCCATGTTGTGGGCCTTATAGTCATGCCGTGGCGGGTCATTAAACCTCGCGACCAAGAAAACAATCGCCACATCGTGGTGAGGATCCAACACGTCGTGGCCACCCAAGAATAATATTCAAACATTAGCATATTAGCTCTAAAAACGTGCCCCCCAGAATGGGCTAGGGGTTACGCTCAGTCGTGCTAAAGACGCGTTAAGGCAGGCAGCTAGGCCAAGCTACTCCCAACGTAGCTGCCCCGACAAAGTCTTATGCCCACATGCATCCCTTAAGAGTTGTACGTCCGCGGAAGGCTCGGCCCTCAGTGGGCGCCTTCTACTTCGCGACAAAACCAATGGCTCCAAAAGATAAGGAGTATGCTCAGAGCATTACAACCTGAACCAATCGCTAGCTCTGGCACAACGTGGGACACGATTAACCAATCAAGGCATCAGATCCTGTCATATCTGATGACTTTGTCTCACATACGGACTTGCAGGAGCTCTCAGTATAAAAGGCCTCCTCCTCCACTTCGAACAATAAGCTATTCCCTCTCAGCTAAAACCCTACACTCTCAGTTCAGTCACTAACTTGATCGTCAAAGCATTTTCCCAGGAGCTCCTCTCGGAGAACGGATGACAGTTTTCCCCAATTGCAACGTTGCAGGTCTTCTCGAACCAATCAAAGCCACCTCATAGCGTTCCAAGTTATCACTTCAGCCTACCAGAAGACCAGGTCACATCATTTGGAGCCATCCGGTGTGTGACAAACGAAAACCAAAACCCACACATCATCAACCTAGAAGATGACGACTGAAAACATCGACGAAGCTAGCGAAACGCCAAGAAGTCCAATCAGAACCATGATGTTGTTAGAACCAGACATCATCCCCATCACCACATCACGTCAATCGATAACCAGCGTGACTACCGCGCCACAGTCCGGTGGCCCAACAACTATCAACACCTCGATAAGCGAACTTTGGCGGCTAACAATGGAAGAGCTGATTTCCTCTGCCACTACACAGCCACAAACTTTTCAATTCACCAACCATCAAACGACGTCAATTCTCAGCAGTACGATGCCGCTGTAATACAAACCATCGGTGGAACATTTGCCTTCGCGCAGACGCCACCCCCACTGATAAACCAAACTGATGGCGAACAAATCACCGGCTCCCATGCAACCTCATTCACAACAACCATGCCACTCTCTATGCCATTACAACAACCTCCACCGTTCACAAGAAACCAACTGCTCTCAACAAACCAGCTGTTGACAACAAGCCAACCTTTTGAAACAAATCCGCCACTTACCTTGCCATTTCAACCTCAAAGCTTCTATGACCAACTCCAACGCATCTCTCAGCGTACAAAAACATGTTTGTGCAACCATACCTCACCAACCAACAATTCCACCCCAGTCACATCCTCCCGATCCTCCAGATCCCAAACCAAGAATACCTATCTAGAAGTGTGACATCCCCTTTCGTAAAAGGAGCTCTTAGACTACGAAATACCAAGTAATGCTAAGTTACCACACCTCAAAACCTACAATGGGACTACAAACCCATATAGCCAAATCGATACGTACGTATAGACTATGACCTCGCTAAAGCTAGATGAACGATTCTGGTGCACATATTTCCCAACAACGTTAGATGGTAACGCAGGAACGTGGTTTAAGACACTCCGTCAAGGAATAATATACAAATCTGGCCAGACGAAGTATCTTTTGTTGACAAACTTCATGCAACTACGGAAGTACAAGGGAGATTCCCACTCCATTATCGACTGTAAACAAAAGGAGGGGTAGATGGTGAGAGAATACTTTGCGAGATTCACCAACGCCACCTTAGACGTTCCAAGACACGATGAAGGGCTAAGATGATGAGCTTTCACATAGAGCCTTCTTCCCCAACCACTATCTCAAACACTTATGCGAAAGAAGCCCCAAACATGATCCGAGTTGAAAGAGAAGGTAGAACGCTACCTAAGGCATGAGGAAGGAGAGGCAACAAAGCAAGTATACCTCAACGCCATGACCTCCCCAACCACAAAAAAACATCACCAACCCATTTACCATCAACAGAGCCAAGGAGGAATCAAACACTTTCGACGTACGAGGAACCAACAAGGGCGCTTCAGGCCATTCCCACGAGGAGGAAGAAGAGGACGATGACCGGACATTTACGTTGTCGCCGATAGACAGGTGGGAAAGGAGGTCAAAGGACGCTACTGCGAATACCACAAAAGTAAGACTGATGATACCATCAACTGCTTAGTGCTGAAACAAGAAATGGAGAAGAAACAATTAAAAGGGAACCTGATAGAGATCACACGAATCCTCCATGCCAAATTTGAGGTTGAGAACGCCAAGGATAATGCGAAAGCGAACGACCGTGCCCAGGAAATCCTGACCATACAGGCAAAGAGAAGAAGGCTAGGGGACAATGGCGGAATAGATAACATGATAAGATCCGTGTAAGGACTAACATTCTCAATGATGGACCCTCGCCCCACAGGGTGGTGGGGGGACAACCTGTTGATAATCCAAGGATCTATAGGAAACACCATCATCCATCGTGTGTATGTGGACACTAGCAGCTCAGCGGACATTATCTATAAACATTGTTTCCGCCTCCTTCCGGATAGATGGAAGGAGGGTCTTAAGCCTGCAACGGGACAGCTAATAGGATTTACAGGGCACAACTTATGGCCCCTAGGTACAATCCACTTACCGTTCACACTAACCACGCATGATAATCCAAGGATCTATAAGAAACACCATCATCCATTGTGTGTATATGGACAGTAGCAGCTCAGCGCACATCATCTACGAACATTGTTTTAGCCTCCTTCTGGATATATGGAAGGAGGGTCTTAAGACTGCAACGGGGCAGCTAACAGGATTTACAGGGCACAACTTATGGCCCCTAGGTACAATCCACTTACCGTTCACACTAACCACCCATGACAAGACGAGGCGAAAGACTGCTCTCATCGACTTCGTCGTCATACAACACCCAACAAAACACAATATTATACTGGGATGAACAGCTCAATTCAAATTATGAGCAATTCCATCCACCATACATGGAGTAGTGAAATTTGGCACGACAGAAGGGCCGGGAACAATCCTGGCCATGTCACCAAAAGAATTACGATGCTACGAGATCATGCAACCAAAGGAAATCATGAAAGAGGCCAAAAAGCCACAGTCAGATTTCCCTAGCAAAAGGGTGATCATCAATACAGAACACCCATACCAAGCAGTCAACATAGGAGCCAACCTTCCTCTGGCAGTAAGACAGGAACTGATTGACCTATTGAATAAATACAAACATGTCTTCGCCTGAACACCCACGGACATGGTGGGGGTAAACAGATAGGTCATAGAACACAAGCTAATGATAGATCCAGGGACCAAGAAAGTAAATCAAAAGAAACGTGTCCAAGGAAGAGATATGACCAAAGAGATCAATGTTGAGGTTACCAAGTTGATCAAGACAGAGATACTTCTGTAACAACCCAAAAATACGACCGAAAAAGTTCATTTTTAATTTAATAAAACCAGTATTCCAAAAACAACATCAATACAATCCCAATAAAATAAGTGTATCAAACATCATCTCGAATCAGAGTAAAACACAAAAGGCGGAACTAGGTGGTGTGTGCCCTGAAATCATCTCGAGCCCTTCCCTTTGGAACTGGAAGTACCTAAAACATAACCTGAAAACCGTAAGAACAAAGCTTAGTGGGTTCCCCAAACCACCCCATACCATACATAATAAATCACATACTGGCCCCCCACCCTCCATCGGGTCCCTCCTGGTATTGAGTCCCACTTAGCTTCGGGCCCCGCCCGACATCGAGCCCGATTGGTATATAGATCTGTTATTCATAGGCCCCGCCTGACATCGAGCCCAACCTACTATACACATAGACATATATCACACAATCAAACTAACACATACAATGATCATAAAACAATAGCATACGATACAACCATCGGGCCCTGCTCGACATCGAGCTCCACCCGGTATACATAGCATCACATATCTCATGCAAGGGTCACACAGACTGCTAGCATCCTAACATAAATAACAAGGGCCATCGTTGGTGCCTTAGACCCGATAAACCCAGTGAGGAAACTTACCTCGACTGCTGAATCACACGACTGAATCTCTGGATGCTGTCCAACGAATCCCCGAGCTCAATAAGCTTGCGACAAGGGTGATGATTCTAGATCTATGACCTTCTCACCAAGCAAAGCACTTCAATCTTCTATATTTCCCTCACAAGGAGAAAAACAACCACCAAATTCTTCTTAAGGACTCAAATGCTAAACAATGGAGGCTAAGGGACGATTTCAAGGGTTTTAGAGGCTTAGAGATTGGTAAAGAGGCCAGTCCTAAATACTTAAGGTGTTTATATAGGGTGCATCATCTTAAATTAGGGTTTGATTAAATCTCACGTTTACCCCGCGTACATAAGTGTACGCCTTGCGTACATATCCGGAGTCCCAATCAAGTCTCGCATCAGTACGCTAAGCGTACCATGTGGTACCCCCCGCGTACTGGCTTCTCAGCGAGTACGCTAAGCGTACCATGTGGTACGCCCCGCGTACTACCCAAGGACCAAAAGTACAACTTTTAAATAACAAAGGGAAATAATGAAACATACCAATATTCAAGTGTTACAATTCTCCCCACTTGAATCAGACTTCTTCCTCGAAGTCCGCTGCCCCGAACAACTCTGGATAGTACTCCCTTATCTCATCTTCGGGATCCCAAGTCCACTACAAACCCTTACGGTGCTGCCATTGCACCTTCACTAGCTCGACAACCTTGTTCATCAAGGTATTCGCCTTCTTATCCAAAATGGATGTAGACTGAAGCTATTAAGGTCTGGTGAAGAGAAAATGAGCTTAAATAGGGTCCAAATCCCTAAAATAGGGTTTGCATGAATCTGAAGTACGCCCTGCGTACCACTAGTACGCTTAGCGTATTCCTGTCAAGATCGCATTCCTTCTCCTTCATATGCCCAACTTAAACCTTGCAACCTTCCGAAGGCCATAACTCTTTTGTTATAAGCCCGATTCTGACGGTCCTTATATCCACGAAGAGGTAACGAGATGCTTTACACTTCTAACTCATACTCGCCTGAAGATTTCCCAAACAAAAATCTAATTTCCATAAAAGCCCGAGCTAACACATTACCAGGATACCCTTGGCTCCAAAACGAAAACTGAACACCCAAATCATCTAAATTATGTTACCCACACCCAATTGGGAAACAATTCGGGACATGGCTTTACAAGCTTCAAGGCAGTTGAAGCCTCATGAGGCGAATTACCCTATACATGATTTAGAATTGGGGGCTGTGGTTTTTGCCCTCAATATTTGGAGGCATTATATGTATGGGGTTAAGTGTAGTATCTACACCGACCACAAGTGTTTGAGGTATCTCATGGATCAACTGAATTTGAATATGCGGCAGTAGAGATAGCTGGATGTGGTAAAGGACTATGATTGCAAGATCCTATACCACTCCGAAAAGGCCAATGTGGTGGCTGATGCTTTGAGCCCTAATGCAAGGGGTGATCCTATCAGGGATGTTTGCTGAGGCTGGTTATTACTTCGTCTTTGTTGTATTTGATCAAAAAGGCTCAGGTGAAGGGATTGAAGAAGGACAATTGGAAAGTCGAGCAAATCAGAGGTCTAATTCATTTATTTGTCAGAGATAGTCGGGGGTTGTTGACTCAGTGCGGTATATTATGGGTTCCGACTACTGGTGGGGTGAGACATTCAGTTCTGGAGGAGTCACATAAGTCAAAGTTTTCAATCCATCTGGGGGCCACAAAGATGTATCGAGATATGAAGTTGAGTTATTGGTGGCCAAACATTAAAAGAGAAATAACATGGTTTGTCGAGCGATGCCTGACTTGCAGGAAAGTCAAGGTCGAACATCAGAGACCCCATGGAAAAGTGCAGTCATTACCCATTCCCATGTGGAAGTGGGAGGAGATTACCATGGATTTCATCACGAAGATGCGAAGGACATAACTTGGAGTTGATTCTTTGTGGGTCATTGTGGATAGGATAACCAAGAGTGCTCATTTCAAACCGATTGCCGAGAGTATATCTGCTAAGAAGCTAGCCGACATCTGTATTTGGGAAGGGTAGTTCGTCATGGATTTCCTGTTTCAGTGGTTTCGAAATGGGATGTTCGATTTACTTCCAAATTTTAGGGGAAATTTCATGAGGAGTTGGGTACTCTGTTGCATTTTAGTACAACATACCACCCTCATACCGACAGTCAGAGCAAGTGGACGATTCAGATGATCGAAGATATGATCCGGGCATGTGTTTTAGATTTTGGAGGAAGTTGGGATACTTATCTTCTACTGGCCGAGTTCTCTTACAATAACAGTTATCAAACAAGTATTGACCGACCACAATTTGAGATGTTATATGGGAGGAGGTATAGGACCCCGGTTTGCTAGGGCGAGGTCGCACTTCGGGTCATGAGGAGTACTAAGGTGGTGCTCAAGACCACTAATTTGATTCAATAGGTTCAGGACAGGTTTCCAGTCGCGTAAAGCCAGTAGAAGATTTATGCATACCGGCGACATTCAGACCTTAAGTTTCAGGTAGGCATGGTGCTTCTGAATGTGTCACCTTGGAAAGGTGTCATCCGATTTTGGAAGAGAGGTAAGTTGGGCCCTAGGTTTATTGGTCCGTTTAGGGTTTCTTCCCGAGTAGGTGAGGTTGCATATCAGCTGGATTTTCCTGACGAGCTCAGGAAGATCCACAACACCTTCCATGTTTCTCAGCTTCAGAAGTTTGTGGCCGACGCATCCACGGTTGTTCGCTTCGATGACATTAAGGTTGATGATAGCCTGAATTATGTGGAGAGACCAATGGAGATCTTAGATAGGAATACGAAGGCCTTGCACAACAAGGTCGTATCCTTGGTCAAGGTCCAGTGGCAGCATCAGAAAGGTTCTGAATGGACTTGGGAGTTTGAGGAAGAAATTCGAGAGCACTACCCTAAGTTATTTAGATGAGGACTTTGAGGACAAAGTCTAATTCAAGTGGGGGAGATTCGTAACATCCGGTCTAGGTTTTAATCATCTTTCTTGTATGTACTTTAAAAGGACAAGCCACGACGTGGTGGAGCATCACCACGCTGTGGCGTATCAGTTTGGATCGCATGAGTTTAATGAACGACCATGGCATGGTCTTGAGGCACCACGATGTTGTGGGTGCTTTTTAGTGAAAACCCTAATTTTCGGGTCTTGGAACCTATATAAGGAACATTAAGGCTAAGGTTTCAGCCTCCATCTTCCTCCCAACCTTAGAAACCCTAACCCTAGCCTACATTGAAGTTGTGAGCTCATTCTTGGTGTTTTTGGTGATTTTAGAAGGAGAATGAAGTTCTTGGTGAGGTGGTTACGTGGAAACCCCCTTTTCCATGATTTGATGGACTTAAGTGATGAGGTCTCATAAATTCTGCAACTTTATGAATCTTCAGGCCAAATGGAGCATTTAGTGTCTCGGATCTAAATTATAATCAAGTTTTGATGTCATGCATGAGATTCTTGTTATTAAACTCTATTTTTGACCTAAAATGGAAAATACATGTATTGGACATGCAAGTCCATAAATACACGATTTTTAAGGTCACTTTGGAGTGTGAAACCTTTCTGGAAACTTTGGAGGTGCAACTCTAAGGATTTCATGCTTAATGAGAATATTTATGCATTAAGTTACCATTAGTGGTTGGGGTTGGGATTTTGGCTTATGGAAGGGTTTAAGGGATAAAGTTGGAAACTTTACCCATCAAGACCATGAGAAGGACCATATATGGGCCTTGTAGTTTTTGTAGGTGAAGGAAAAATGTCTTAATGGTTTAAGCTATCCAGACGCATGACCACGATGTGGGTGAGGTCTCCACGACGTGGTGACTTGGTCTAGACCCGTGTGCTTTGGCGGTTTGCGACCACGGCGTGGCCATGGAAGATATGATGTGGTAGCTAGCTGGTTTGACTTTTGACTCTTGAATTTGACCTGGATTTTCACCAAAGTTTGACCTTGGGGTATTTTGATATATATTCTGAGTTTTGGTTACTATATTTATAAAGGTGACTGGTAGAGTTGATTTCGTAGCAGTGTGTTGTTTTAGTTTCTCATCTGTCTTTAAGGTGAATCTTCTCACTATATCCATGGGTAGAAGGCACGAATATCGACCCATATTTGTGTTATTTAGGATGATAGTTGTTATGTGGCTTATATGAGTTTGATAGTTTGAAATAAACCCCAAAGCGGGGCCCACTTGTTGGATTAGGTGTCTAAACCCATAATTATAATTGGTATGTACTTGACCCGATAGTAGCATGTTCCATTTCGGGTTGCCTTCATTAGGACAAATTGATAAGATTGATATTTGAGAAAGAGGTTATTTGTGATTTATTAATATATTATAAGTATAATATATTAATTGAGAAATCATATTATTTAATTAGTATTGATCAAGAATTATTTGGAATTAATTTAGTGATCAAAAGAGATTAATTAAATTAACTGGGACTGATTAAGTCAATCAGTAATATTTATAGTTTGGACCAATGATCCATATTGATTAGGTGGACTAATTCTATATGGAAGTCTATGAAGAGTTAGGCCATAAGGCCCATCATATGGATTATTGGATTGATTAAAGGCTTAAGTAAACGGACTAGGGTTTACAAGTTAAACCTTAGGAAGCCCACACTATAAATGTAACCCTTCTTTAGCCAAAATTGAGCCTAAGAGTGAAATGATGTGAGATGGACGATTTTGTGCTTCATAACTTCTCTCTCAATATTATCCAATTGTTCATGATGTTTGTGACTTGTTTGAGGCACAACACTTGGGGTGCGAAGCTCTTGAAATGCCAACTGCTACAAGCTACAACAAAGAGGTCATCTTCTAACTAGTATTTTATGATTCATATATCAAATGTATGCTAGTTGTAGGCTTAATGCTTTGGAAATTTTTATTGCATGTATAACTAGAGAAAACTTAGATCCAAAGCATTTAGGGTTGTATGTGCACCATAGGAATGTTCTAGTACATAAAACCCAACAGTGGTATCAGAGACATGGGTTGTTTTATGTTATATAAATGCATAGCTAATTGTTCAAAGCTGGAAAAGCTGAAAATCTGCACTCTGGACAGTGGACTCGACGAGTCCATACATGAACTCGACGAGTCCATGAAGAACATCAACCAACTCTAAGAGTCCATTATTAGACTCGACGAGTTGGATAGGCTGTTTGCAGTTTTTTGGGGTTTTGGCCTCAATTGGATTAGGATCATAACCACAAAATGTTTTGGTTCATAAAATTTCATTTTTTTGATATGGTAATGATTATCTCCATCCAATAACATGATGATTGTCAAATTTTAAGATAATTACTTGATTTTATGAAAAACTAATTATTTGTAAAATTTGAATCATTTTGCTACAAGAGTTGAATTAGGTCAATTTATTAAAAGATAAAATGATATGATTATTTTATTAGTTTTAAAAGTTTGATCTACAGAGTTTATGAAACCTCCATAAGTTATGGATATGAAAAGTTTTTTTTTAAAGTTTAATCTAAAGAGTTTATGAAATTTCCATAAGTTATGGGTGTGAAATGTCTAATTCGTTAACTCCTTAAGTTATGAATTCTAAGAGTCTACAAAGGATACAAAATTGTTTTAAATGGCTATGAAGAGTTTCATAACTTGCCCTCAAGTTTTAGAATTTAAAATTTGATTAAAAAGGTTTTAATTGAGAAATATTAAATACTAA
Organism: Lactuca virosa; assembly: GCF_052849685.1. Lineage (NCBI taxonomy): Eukaryota > Viridiplantae > Streptophyta > Magnoliopsida > Asterales > Asteraceae > Lactuca > Lactuca virosa. Next base: position 121,151,409 of record NC_136432.1, on the reverse strand, counting down.
ACCTTTTGGATTCATAACTTAAATTGAAAAATTAAAAAAATTTTAATTATGGCTTTGTTGATAATTAATTAAATTGATTAATTAAAAGAGTATTAATAAATCCATAATTATATGGTTTGAGTTTAATTAAATTAAAAGTCTAGTTTAATTAATAGATTAAACCACCAAGTATTTTAAATGTTTAAAATACATCCTTATACTATATAAAGTTAAAAGTTTAATATATTATATATGTATAATTAAAAAGTCAGTCTTACCGTTAGTAGGCCTCATCCATGAAGCCAATCTATAAGGGGGGGTATATATAAACTGCCTATAAAATGGCAGTTGAATGGGTGTCCACTCTCACCCACTGCTTCCTTAATTGGTGGAGGGTCGTTAGCCGAACGGGTAGGATAGGACACAAACTCCCACTATAAGTATAATGGAAATACCAAGTAACTAAACATTTATAAATTCTCAATCTTAGTTACTTAGGAAAAATGTGAATTGATGCTATTCCATGAAATTGCAATTTGCACCTTGTTGAGTCGGTAGTGGAGCGTGTGTGGTTAACCAACACACTAATTTGGAACTAACAATGTGTGGCAAAGGGTAACTTGATGGTAATCATGGATCAATGGAGCGTGTGTGGTTAACCGACACATTGATTAGGTGATTTGTAACATTAAGTGTACCAAACTAATTTACATGGTTATTCACACCTTGTTTGTGATCCTCAGTATCCTAGTCACAAACTTAAGAGGGCATAATCGAGATTAAACATGCCATTGAAAAAGTTCAATGAATCTCTAAGGATCTAGGAATATCAATTCATCTAAAATCTAAAGTTCATTTTCGTTTTTCATGGTAGAACTTGGTAAATCGTCATTTACCTACCTTCAAATATTTTACAATTGGATTTGTAACGCCCCGATTCTCAGATATTGATTTAATATAAAGTTCTTTGATTTCAAGTTCTACTCGACGAGTTGGTTGCCCTACTCGTCGAGTAGCAGCGGGTTGGTCCGCGTGTTTTAGTGACCTACTCGCCGAGTCCAAGAAGGGACTCGACGAGTAGGAGCTGGCAGATGAAACCCTAAATCCCAGGGTTTTGCACCCTATTTAAAGGATCAACAGCCTCCCTTTATCCCACTTGCAGTCTTTTGAGAACCAAACCAACCCTAATTCGTGTGTCTGCTTCATTTTGTGTGTTCTAAGTTTTGGAAGGTGAATCTTAGTGAGGAAATCTTGGAGAAACAAGTGGCTAGAAGCAAGGAACTTGTGGGGATCAGAAATCTACCTCAGTTAGCATCATTTGAAGGTATCAAGTCGCCACCTTTACCTCATTTCTTTCTACATCTCATTTGGGTGAAGTTTAGGGTTATTTTGGCTTAGCTATGATGTTATTGTGGTGTATGGGCAAGATCTGAAGTTGCAAATTCAGATCTGGACCCTTCTTGGGTTCTAGGTTCATAAAGTTTCGAGCTTAGTCATGTATGAAGCCTTCCTTGAGTGTGAAGCCCCATTATAATCTTGGACTTCTCATTAAGAGCCTTTAGAGCCATGTATGCAAACTTTACGTTATAAACAAGCCTTAGAAGCTTGGATCTGCAATATGGAGCCGCTGCATGGCTTAAAAATTGTCTGTATGGATAAAGGACTGAAGAGACTCGGCGAGTTGTATGAACGAATCGGCAAGTCATATGAAGATAGCCATATACTCGACGAGTTGGATGAACAACTCGGCGAGTCAGATGAAGATTGCCTTGGACTCGGCGAGTCAGTCGAATGACTCGGCGAGTCGGCTAGGGTTTATCCCGAACTTTTGGACACACATGGACTCGACGAGTTATAGGGAACTCGACGAGCCAACCAGGGATTTCACGACTTCTCGAGTTCAGGAAGGACTCGACGAGTCGGTGAACTACACTCGACGAGTCGGGTCAACATGGACTGTTGACGCTGACTGTGGACTTTGACTTTGACCAAGAGTTGACCAGTTAACTTCTGAGGGTATATTGGTAATTTGGAAACTTATGAAAAAGGGTTTTATGGTCACTATAGGTGGGGGAGTTCGTGTTGGTGATCCGGGAGTCGAGCTTTCTAGTTTCACACGACAGTTGCGAGGTGAGTTATCCTCACTATACTAAGGGGTCTAAGACACCAAGGCCGACCCATTGGATATGTTATTCTAGCAGAGTTAGATGTTGAGTATGAGTTGGTGTTGCATGCTAGTGGTTATGCCAGTTAGGTAGACCTGTAGGACAACCTGTTATGTTATATGATTGTTGCATGCTCAGTGGTGATATTATATGTTACATGTTATGTGGGGTGGGTTAAGGTTGTATCGCTCCGTGCAGTAGCCAACAAACCCTAGGAGCATTCTAGTTACGGGCTAAGGGAGACTCGTACTGTGGGCTCGGGAGCAATCTAGTTACGGGCTAAGGGAGACTCGTACTGTGGGCTCGATGGCAATCCATATATGAGCTGTGGGCCCGTAAGGCAAACCAGACTCACACTGTGGGCCCAGGGGTAATCCAGTCTGTAAAGCTGTGGACCCAGTACATGCTGTTTTTTATATATGTGTTATGTGCAATGTATCGGTATTTTGGGGGAACTCACTAAGCTCTCGGGCTTACAGTTTCAGTTTATTGTTTCAGGTACATCAGGGGATCGCGGCAAGTCGAAGGCGTGATCGTATAGCTCCTCGTGATTTTTTTATGTTTCTGGGAAAACTCTGATATTATACATTTTGAAAACAAAGTTGTAATGATTTTAATGGTTTGAAATGTTTTTAAAAGTTTAAATTGGTTTGAATTTTTCGGGTGTTACAAGTTGCTATCAGAGCCTTGGTTTGAGGGAATTGGAGGAACACTCGTGTAACTCCAGTCTCAAATCGAGGAAAGGATTTTCAAAATGATTTTTTCAAAAAGGTTTTCAAAATAAGTAAAGGAGGATGCAAGGTGTACGATCAGCCGAAGACAGTAAGTAGACGCAAAATACCATACAAGTTATTTGATTATGAGATATATATAAAAGCATGTTAGTACTAGGCTAGGGATCTTCAGGAATTTCATGATAGAATTGATGGGTTTTGAGCATTCTAACACTCCTAAGTGTACATGCAACCCTAAATACCTTGGATCTATGTTTTCTCTACTATACATGCAATTATGAACTTTCCAAGGTATTACCCTATCTAGCATACAATACTTGATACTTGGGTAATCAAATGGATAGAATACATACCTTTGTTTGATGTAGCTTGTCTCCATGAAGCTTGAGTGCCTAGTGCCCCAAGTGTGACACCTCAAATGGTTCACACAACACCAAATGCACATGGAATGACTTGAGAGAAGTGGAACACTCCTTGAAATCGTCTAGCCCTCATATTCACACATTAGTGCATGATTTCTTGAGCCATGGGATTCTTTTATATGGTGGCTATTAGGGTTACACCATGTAACTCATAACTTTACCCATTCCTTATGCTCCATGGATTTTAACCTCCATGGAGTATCCATGGGTCACCCCATGGACTTAGTCCAACATAAGGAATCTTGGATCACAAGCCCACATATATAAGAATGAATGATTTACACAATCAACCCATATATTTAATTAGTCTCCTTTTGATCACTTAATTAATTCCAAATTAATTCTTGATCAATACTAATTAAATAACCTTATTAATATATTAGAACTTATAATATATTAACCAACCTTAAGTGTTATTTCTCTCATTATAGTCTATCCAAATGCATGATGCCATGCAACCCAAATGGACCATGCCGGGTCGGGTCAAGTCTTACCAATTATAGTTATGGACTTAGACATTAATCCAACAGTCTCCCACTTGGATAAGTCTAAAACTATTATTGCGTATGACTTCAGGAACCGATCAGCAATCGTAGCTCTCAAAAGCTTCTGTTGAACTCTGACCTTGTCGATGAACTCTGACCTTTGTCAATGACTTGTCCATTAGATAAGGGATCATATATTCCTCCATTCTAGATATCATATGGACTGAGACATGGATTATCAATCATTCTCTCTGTCCATTTGTTGTTTCCCGATTTCCGATTCATGATGAATGACTGATTAAACAAATCAAATCAGTCCTGGCTTGGCCAAGCACTCACATGTATCATCTTTAAATCATCGAGGGGCCCACAGATATCGCTTTTATCCCGAAGGTAAAAGGAATGGATAAACTTCGACTCATATGGCTTGTTCTACTACTTGTTGAATCATACACAAAGGCACGTTTTATAACATCGAGTTACCGAATGCGTTTTTGTGCAATCAATGTACAACCAACTCATAGTAACAACTCATATCTCTAGGTTTGAAGAATATAAGATATTATCGTCTCATGATCACTCGTGATAATATCCATGAAGTGATTTAAATGAGCGCGGGTTGAATCCAATACTCAGAACTTATGAGCACTCATGAGTGTTGTAGCACCACTTTGTCCACAAACTTGGACCTCTACAAACCAACCCATGACAGTCTTGATTCATATCTACTTCCAACATATGACTGACTGTGGATGGTTTGAATAACTTAATCATTCAGGAAGAGCGACTTAGTTATTCTGGAAGTCAAAACATGCAAAGTGAAACACAAGAATAAATGAATCAAATATGGTATCAAACCCTATGAATATAAATAAACACTTTTATTTATCACCATACTAATTACTCATTATTCATTGTTTCGGTTTTATCAACTTTATACTTGAATTAAAAACACTAGTTGTCCCATGCTCCAAGCATGTACACTATGTTTTTCTTAAACAATAGCTTTGCCATACACCAAGTATGCACTCTATGTTTGTCTATGATCCTTACTTTGTGAAATAAACCAATTGAACATAATTTCACTGATTCTAATTTCACACTCCCAAATCCTTATCGAAAAATGTGAGAATTTCAAATTCCTATCATTTATCGAAATCTGTTTAGATTTTAAACTTATATGCACTGACCCTCCTGTAATGAATATGTACAAAGTCACAAAGACTTGTCAACAATCATTATAAGGTATTCCAATGGAGATCAACTCCATGGAAACTAAGTCTCATATTCAAAGTACATTGCTTTGGACATGCTTTTGCATTAAGTTTTCTAATCTTACACAGATAACTTCCACCTATGGAGACAACTCCATATTCTCATTTTGACTATCACTTCTGAATAAGAGATGCCTCTTTTCAGAATATGTCAATATGGTCCTTCCAAAATTAGCACTATACTTCCAACTGTCCCTGAGCAACCAATCTTTGGTAAACCTCAGATTGTCCTCGACAATTGCTTAATCATTTTAGTCATATCCAATTCTAGACCTTTTCCCTTCTTAATGCCTCTGGGCATTTGGAAAAATTTAGAAATGACAAATATTATAGCACATGCAATCGATCCTGTACCCAAAGCAAATGGTACACGATTCATGATGTCTCACATAAAGACATGATTCTAGACCAGTCTTTTGCTACAATATTTTTATTTGCCATGTTTTCAAAATTTGACTATGAAGAGGGATGCCGTAATCATAATCGAATTTTGAGAACGCAATATATAGAATTTCCTTATGTTGAACCAATCCAACATGAAATTCATATATATATTCTTGACTAAAGATGATTAAGGTCTCAATCTAAGCCTTTAGAACTGAAATGAAGTATATCCTCTCCCTTAATTATAGCAAAACAACTTTTTCAATCCCTGCAGCCTCACGAATTGAAACTTTTGTTTTCTATTATTAACATTGCTAACTTGCAACACTAACAATAATTATCATGCTCCCACTAACATGATGATTATTAGCATAACACTTATGCTCCCACTAGCTTTGACATGTATCCAGAAAACAGCTGGACCTCTAGAAGTCAATACTTTATTGACATTCTTACCAAAGTTTAGATTTCTGTTACTAGGTTGCTTTGATAAAACTTTATCAAAATCATACACCTTTCCTTAGATAGCATGCATGTGTGTCTAAACAATTTCAGAACTATGAAAAGGGATGTCGTTAATCATAGTCTTAATTGTTTAGACCTTTTGCCATCTGCTTCAAATCTACTTGGTGGAAGTGTTTCCTCACCATCATTTTCATGAATCGGAGAGAAACCTTATGACCCTTAGATTTTATGGTGTATGTGTTCGTATCCATGTGAATCGTCAAAACCATAGTCACAAGTCAAGGATAATGACAAATCCAAACACATATGGACTGAACTTATGCAATCTTAACTTCTTGCCACCTGGCAGTACAGGGCCTGCCATTGCTTCCAAGTTGTTATCCAACCAATTGAGAACTTTCAGAACACCTATGCAAAGCCAACTTTAACTGGAATGGGCACAGAATATGTCAACACGATAGGTTATAAACCTCAAGTCGTGTGCTAGTGAAGAATCTCAGATTTTATTCTTGATTAGTTCTTGAGACTTTCAAGACCTTTAAGACTCCCACTGTCCTCTTGACATATAAGACTCTCTTGTCAAATATTCAAGGGATAGTGCGGATTCTTTATCAAGACAAACACTTCACACAATTGGCCTTAGTTGGTCTTTGTTTAATCCAAAACATCACAACTTACCAACTTCAAATGTACAAGAGTAGGACACTTTTACTCTTACATTTGACAAGTGTTATAAACATTTCTTTAAGATATGTCACTCAACTTATAGTCTTGGAGTATGACTCTAATACTTTTTTTGAAACGAAGTATGACTCATCTTCTTGATTTAACCATTTCAACAATTCATGACTCCTCTTCTTAGTCATAAGAATGCACTAAGATGTCCTTAGAAGACCAATTGTGTTGTGGTTCTTTAATCATTAAGATGATCACAAAACATGATACTAAAGTACTCTCCCATCTTTTCAGATTTGAGAAAACTTTTATCTTTCTGCCTAATTTGATTCTTCTCATTCGTTCTGCCATACATTGAGACTTTTCCAATGTTTCAGAATTATACTTAAACTTGTAAGTATAACCATATTTACTAAACTTTAGTAAATCAAATAGTCTTAACGAGCTTTGTGGTGGACATGACCAGTGCACAAGAACGTGTACTCGATCCCTTTAGTCCTTCACTTGACTCACACATCCATGTGAACAAGTAATTAGTCTTGATTTTCCAATGCTTGAAAGTTCTCATTCATCATACTATTCAACTTGCATGATTCCAAGTTTCGGTCCAATTGAAACTTGGGCGATGAGGAACTTTCCTGATTTGGTAAATTTAGACACTACCACAAGTGAAAGAATCAAATCCATTTTCCAATATTGCTGTCAGTGGAATGATATAAGCAACAATTTTCCACAAATGCCATTGTAAGGATACTTCAAATAAATAAAATTAAACAATTTTCTTTTATTTTAAAACTTTGCGGAAAAACTTATCCTTACAATCCACATGGAAAATTGTTGTTATCTATTCCTTAGCAATATATCATAACTTCTTAAGCAACTGCTCAAAATTCCGATGCGATCGAAATCCACCTTCGCGATCAGAATCAACATATACTTCCTTTAAGATTTCTCTCTATTCTTGGATTCTTAAAACATCAACATGTGACCCAGTCACATCATGTAATGAGGATCTCAGAATAGAACTTAACAGAGTTAGATAATGGGCTCTACCTGATGTAGAGTCAAACTTATTGACTTTAACATCCTTAGGTAAATTTGGCAGCTTTGCAATCAACGTCCCTTCCTTTGGCAAAATAAACATATGGACCCTTTGGTAATGGGACTATCTCAGACTTAGCCTTTCTCTTTACCATTTGGTCAACCGGGTTGACTATGGCCAATCCCTTTCCATTGGGAAGAGAATGCTTTTTCTGAATTTCCAGTGTCACCATTGTCACTGTCCATAAAGTTTTCGGGAAGTTGATCTTCTAATCAAATTTGCTTTACTATCGTTCCAAATCATTGCTGATTCAGCAGCACCAAGCAAATATATATGATCATTAAGGTTCATGTCATAGTCTGTTTCATAGTAGTCCCAAAGGAACTCACTATGTGACTTAGAAAGTGATTGAACATCCAACTTTCTCAAGACTTTGACACCCAACTCTCCTAGCTTGTCAATATGTGACTTCATCTCTAAGATGTGATCACACATAGACCTTGCTTGCCATTAGGGCTTGAGTGACCTTGAACTTGTGGGTTAGGGAGAATAATTGGAGGAGGTGGAGGAAGTAAAGTTCCAAGAGATTTGGGAAGATCATAGATGTCTGAACTAGACATCTTTTGGGAGATATTCAAGATAGTTGATCTAAAGTCCTTAATATAACACCCAATATGAAATATTAAGGCTAGGATCCAACAACCTATTTATAACTGGAAGAGGGATGTCGTAATCCGAGTTATAAAATAGTTGAAGGTAGGTAAATGACGATTTACCAATTTCCACCATGAAAAACGAAATAAGGTAGGTAAATGTTTTAATTGGATTTGAAACTCCTAGATCTTTTGAGATTCATTGAACTTTTCAATGGCATGTTTCAATCTCGAGTGTGCCCTTCAGGTTTTGTGACTGGGATGCCGAGGATCACAAAACAAGGTGTGAAGTAACCATGCAAATATACTTGGTACCCTTAATATTTACCCCTCAATCGATGTGTCGGTTAACCACACGTGCTCCACCGATACTATGATAAATATTAAGTTACCCTTTGCCTACTTTGTTAAATCCAGGTTAGTGTGCCGGTTAACCACACACGCTCCACTAACGGTTTAAACAAAGTGCAAAGTGTAATTTCATGGATTAGCACCTTATTCACATTTTCCTAAGTAACTAAGATTGGGAATTTATAAGTGTTTAATTACTTAGTATTTATCATTAATACTTTTAATGAAGGGAGAATTATAGTCCTTGTCCTACCCGTTCGGCTAACGACCCTCCACCAGTCAAGGAAGCGGTGGGTGAGAGTGGACACCCATTAAACTGCCATTTTATAGGCAGTAACCTTATACCCCCCTTATAGACCGGCTTCGTGAATGAGGCCTACTAACGGTAAGACTGACTTGCTCTTATACATATATTTATTATTAACTTATAATACTATAAAGTATAAGGGTTGAATTTTAACTTTTAAAATTCTAAGGGCTAACTTGGAATTAAAGTATTCATGGGGAAAACTTTACAAATTCCAAAACTTGAGGGCAAGTTTTGAAAATATTCAAAACTAATTAATTCCATAACTTATGTGTTTAAAGTAGTTTTAATTAAAAAAAAAAACTCTTCAAGTTCCATAACTTGAGGACAAGTTATGGAAGACTTTAAACTAATAAAAGAATGTAACTTTTCTTTATTTTTGTAACTTATGGAACTAATTAAGGTTACACATTTTATCATTTAATGAAGTGACTCTTGAACCTCCATAACTTGAGGACAAGTTATGGAGTCATAAAACCATTTAATGAGGACAAGACTCTTCATTTTTGTAACCATTACCAACTTTTTATGAGTTTTATGAAACTTAAATGTGACTTTTCATATAACTTGAGGACAAGTTACAAAAACACACTTTAGAATCAAGTCTAAGATTAAAATGGATTGAAAACACATAATCAATTAACTTTTCTATTAATCTAATAAACTCATATGAACAAAGATAATCCACATCAAATTTTTTTCAAGTAATTAGCATAACTTTTAAACTAATACAATTCGATTTTTCAGCTAATTTTGCAAGTATAACAAGAAAACAAGCCTTGGCTCTGATACCACTGATGGGTTTTGAGCATTCTAACACTCCTAAGTGTACATGCAACCCTAAATACCTTGGATCTATGTTTTCTCTATTATACATGCAATTATGAACTTTCCAAGGTATTACCCTATCTAGCATACAATACTTGATACTTAGGTAATCAAATGGATATAATACATACCTTTGTTTGATGTAGCTTGTCTCCATGAAGCTTGAGTGCCTAGTGCCCCAAGTGTGACACCTCAAATGGTTCACACAACACCAAATGCACATGGAATGACTTGAGAAAAATGGAACACTCCTTGAAATCGTCTAGCCCTCATATTCACACATTAGTGCACGATTTCTTGAGCCATGGGATTCTTTTATATGGTGGCTATTAGGGTTACACCATGTAACTCATAACTTTACCCATTCCTTATGCTCCATGGATTTTAACCTCCATGGAGTATCCATGGGTCACCCCATGGACTTAGTCCAACATAAGGAATCTTGGATCACAAGCCCACATATATAAGAATGAATGATTTACACAATCAACCCATATATTTAATTAGTCTCCTTTTGATCACTTAATTAATTCCAAATTAATTCTTGATCAATACTAATTAAATAACCTTATTAATATATTAGAACTTATAATATATTAACCAACCTTAAGTGTTATTTCTCTCATTATAGTTTATCCAAATGCATGATGCCATGCAACCCAAATGGACCATGCCGGGTCGGGTCAAGTCTTACCAATTATAGTTATGGACTTAGACATTAATCCAACAAGAATTGCATGATTACATGATGCCTGCTAGCCTAGGGTTTCCTTTATATGAGATTGACATCATTACTGTAATTGCTTAGTGTATGCATCACGGTTATACATAATTAAGATCTTATAGCCTGAGAATGTTTGATTTGGCCTTATGTTATGTTCTTGTTTGATTGGGAGCTTAGGGTAGGATTGGATATTTGAAAGTCTATAGGGTCCAACGTTATGTATGGCTAGCATACACTAGTGCCGCAGGGTTGGTGGAAGTTTCATGGATGGGTGGGTTCTGTGAGGCCGGGATGCCAATTATGAGATATTTAGCATTCCTTTAGGAGTGAGGATTGAGCGCTCGCCATGTTGTGTATTCAGTTAGGGCATTGTGGTGATGCTTGAGACAAATATGGGTAGGTGTGGAAGGTAGTATGGGCCCGTACTACTGAAAGCACAGGACCCATATACGTGTCAAGTAAGTCACAATCCCTAGGTTTAGTAGGGAGTTGGCTCCCAGTTATTTATATGGATTATCTGATATCTTGTGGTATGTTTCAGAATGGTGATGACGAGGCGCTTTGTGGCTGGATCCGGTTCGAGATCAGGATCAGGGGACAGAGGCCAGGAGGGGCCGACAGCACCTCAGCCGGTGGTGCAGATGGGTACAGAGGAGTTGGATGCCAAGATTCGAGAGATCTTGCATGATGAGGTTGCTGCTGCGTTCCGAGCACAATTGCCGGAGATGTTCGGGTTGATTAAGACCACCATCGTGGAGTACTTTAATGAGCGCTATGCAGCCCTTGCAGAGATAGCTGCCGCAGCAGCTGCATCAGCTGTATCAGCGGCAGGGGAGGAGTTGGTAGAGGCTTTCAGTACAGGGACTTCGATAACACGAAGCCCCCTACTTTTGATGGGACACAGGATCCCATCAAGGCTATGAGATGGATTTCAGATGTGGAGGGGTGTTTCTTCACCTGTTCATGTCCTACTGACCAGAAGGTCAGGTGTGCTCTGAACCTGCTTAGGTCCGGGGCCAAGGACTGGTGGAGACTTGCGACTGGGTCGTACATTGATGATCAGAGATCTGCTGTTACTTGGGAGCAGTTCAGGGACATGTTCCGCGCCCGTTACATTCCATGGGTTGAGCGAGAACGTTTGGCACAGGAGTTTCTGAGTTTGAGACAGGATGGGGAATCGGTGACAGAGATCACCCGTATGTTCACTGAGAGGGCGATGTATTTCCCGGAGTTTGCTTCAGAGCAGGCTCAGATGAACCGTTATCTGAGCATGCTCAAGACGGATATCCGTCAGTTTGTGTCTACCCAGCGATGTGATACTCTTCTAGAGTTGCAGGAGGCCGCCAGACGGCGCGAGTTGGAGATTGAGCTGCAGTTGAGAGAGCAGCGATAGGCCCCGGCACAGTTTCAGCTGGCGCCGAAGCGGTCTACGACCGCTGATACTAGGACCGGGGGTCAGCAGAGCCGTAATTGTGGGAAGTGTGGCAAGGGTCATTCTGGTGTGTGTCGAGCTGGTAGTGGGTGCCACAGGTGTGGCAAGGAGGGGCATTACGCGAAGGACTGTCACCAGGCAGTCCCAATTCAGGGTATGAGGTTATGTTATCATTGCGATCAGGTTGGCCATGTTAAGGCCAACTGTCCGTTGCTAACCGCCAAGCCGGCGCAGGCTCCAGCGCCGACTACTTTGAGGATCACGGATGGGAGACTAATCAGGGCAGAGCCTCCGAAGGCTCAGGGTCGTGCTTTCCAGCTTACAGCCGAGGAAGCCAGGGCAGCACCGGATGTGGTTGCTGGTATGTTTCTATCCTTACTCCCATTGGTTATATTTGTTGTATGCTTATCCGGTATACTTGTGATTAGGTACGTTCCTAGTGAACTCCTTACCTGCATTGGTTTTATTTGACTCTGGGGCGAGTTGGTCTTTTGTATCTCAGACATTTAGTAGGGAGTTCAGAGTGCCAGTGGGCGAGCTAGAGTGTCCTTTGCGAGTTTCTATCGCCAACGAACACGGGGTTTCTGCTTCTTCGATCTATCGAGGGTGCGGGATGGAGATCTTCGGGGTACCTTTTCCGATAGACTTGATTCCGATCCCCATGGGGGATGTGTGCGTGATTGTGGGGATGGACTGGCTCAGTCGTTTCGGTGCCATGATTGATTGCGAGGGTCAGCGGGTAGTGGTTCGAACGCCAAGTGGGGGAGAGTTGATTATATATGGCGAGGGCACCCGAGTGGGATCAGGGTTTTGTTCAGCCGCCAGGGCTCGACAGTATATTCAGCACGGGGGTGCGGGTTACCAAGCGTATGTATTGGATACGCGAGCCAGGGATCAGATTTTGGTTTCCGATGTTCCGGTGGTTAGGGAGTTTGCAGATGTGTTTCCGGAGGAGTTGCCAAGGATACCTCTGGAGAGGCAGGTCGAGTTCAGGATCGACCTGGTGCCAGGTGCGGCTCCTATCGCTAAGGCGTCGTACCGATTGACACCACCATAGATGCAGGAGCTGTCGTCACAGCTACAGGAACTGCTAGGCAAGCAGTTCATTCGACCTAGCAGTTCTCCATGGGGAGCACCGATTCTTTTTTTTCCGGAAGAAGGACAGTTCGCACCGGATGTGCACTGATTACCGGGAGTTGAATAAGTTAACGGTGAAGAACCGTTACCCGCTCCCGAGGATAGACGATCTCTTTGATCAGTTGCAGGGCGCATCTTGGTTTTCCAAGATAGACTTGAGGTATGGGTATCATCAGGTTAGGGTCAGAGAGGAAGACGTGGAGAAGACCGCGTTTCGAACTCGTTACGAACATTACGAGTTCGTGGTGATGCCGTTTGGACTCACCAACGCGCCAGCAGTGTTCATGGACCTGATGAATCGGGTCTGCAGACCGATGCTCGACCGCTCGGTCATAGTGTTTATAGACGATATCTTCGTGTATTCCAAGACCCGAGAGCAGCATGAGGAGCATCTACGGGAGTTTTTGGGGGTTCTGAGACGAGAACGGTTGTCTGCCAAGTTCTCGAAGTGTGAGTTTTGGCTACGAGAGGTCCAGTTCCTCGGACATCTTGTTAACCAGAAAGGGATTTTGGTTGATCCGGCCAAAATTGAGGCGGTTATGCAGTGGGAGGTTCCGAAATCTCCCTCAAACATCATGAGCTTTTTGGGATTGGCAGGGTACTACCGGAGATTCATACAGGACTTCTCCAAGGTTGCGGTACCCCTCACTCGTCTGACGAGGAAGGGGGTGGATTTCCGGTGGGGCCCTGAGCAGCAGAGGGTGTTTGAGACCCTCCGACAGCGGTTGTGTGAGGCCCCAGTCTTGACACTCCCGGAGGGAGTTGAGGATTTTGTGGTGTTCTGTGATGCATCCATCACAGGTCTAGGGGCGGTCCTCATGCAGAGAGGGCGAGTGATAGCTTATGCGTCACGGTAGTTGAAGCCACATGAGGCGAGATACCCTACGCATGACTTGGAGCTGGGGGCAGGGTACTACCATTTACACGGACCACAAGAGCTTGAGACATATCATGGATCAGCCAAACCTGAACATGAGGCAGCGCAGGTGGTTGGATGTAGTCAAGGACTACGACTGCGAGATCCTTTACCATCCTGGTAAAGCGAATGTGGTTGCGGATGCTTTGAGCCGCAAGTCAGCTGGGCCTTCCACCCCAGCGGTATGCATGAGGATAGCGGTGGATTCTTTCGCTTGTGAGTTTGATCAGAGATGCCCAAGTCAAGGGCATGCGACCGGAGAATTGGAAGCTGGAGAGGATCAAGGGTGAGAATACCCGGTTTGTGCAGGATAATCGGGGATTATTGACCCGATGCGGTCGGGTATGGGTTCCGATGTCTGGTGGGGTCAGGCAGACGGTCATGGAGGAGGCTCATAAGTCTCATTTTTCTATTCACCCGGGGGCCACCAAGATGTATAGAGACCTGAGTTTGAGTTACTGGTGGCCATGTTTGAAGCGAGAAATCGCTTGGTATGTTGAGAGGTGCTTGACCTGCAGGATGGTCAAGGCCGAACACCAGAGGCCGCATGGTAAGCTGCAGCCTCTAGAGATTCCATGTAGAAATGGGAACATATCATGATGGATTTTTTTACCAAGTTGGCGAGGACGACGAAGGGATTTGATTCTATATGGGTCATCGTGGATCGATTGACCAATAGTGCCTACTTCTTGGCGATTCGGGAGAGTTCGTCAGCCGAGAAGTTGGCCGACATGTATGTCCGTGAGATCATTGCTCGCCATGGGGTTTCGGTCTCCATTGTCTCCGACCGGGATGTTAGATTTACCTCCCGCTTCTGGCAGAAGTTCCACGAGGAACTGGGCACGCGGTTGCACTTCAACACAACATTTCACCCCCAGACAGACGGCCAGAGCGAGCGGACCATTCAGACCCTCGAGGATATGTTGAGGGCATGTGTCGTTGACTTCGGTGGGAGCTAGGATTCCCACCTACCGCTTGCAGAGTTCGCCTACAACAACAACTATCATTCCAGCATTGGTGCCCCGCCTTTCGAGATGTTGTAGGAGCGGAGATGTCGCACCCCGGTTTGTTGGGGTGAGGTCGGACATAGGGTGATGGGTCGGACGGAGGTGGTCTTGCAGACTACCGAGAAGAGTCAGTAGATTAGGCAGCGGCTGCAGACCGCTCAGAGTCGGCAGAAGAGTTACGCCAACTGGCACCGATCCGAGTTAGAGTTTCGGGTCGGTGATATGGTACTCCTGAAGGTCTCGCTCTGGAAGGGTGTGATCCGCTTCAGGAAGAGGGGAAAATTGGGTCCCCGATATATTGGGCCGTTCAGGATCATGGCCAGGGTTGGCAAGGTGGCTTACATGCTAGAGCTACCGAAGGAGCTTAGTCGGATCCACATCACTTTTCACGTTTCGCAGTTGCGGAAGTGCAATATGGATAAGGGGGCAGTGGTGTCATTGGATGATATTCAGGTCGATGAGCGCTTGAATTATGTTGAGAGGCCTGTGGCCATACTGGAAAGAAAGATGAAGATTCTGAGGAACAAGGAGATACCTTTGGTGAAGGTACAGTGGGAACATCGTAGGGGGTCCGAGTAGACGTAGGACCCAGAGGTAGAGATGCGGGAGCATTATCCGGAACTGTTCACCGCGGCAGACTTCAAGGACGAAGTCTAGTTCAAGTGGGGGAGAATTGTAACGCCCCGATTCTCAGGTATTGATTTAATATAAAGTTCTTTGACTTCAAGGTCTACTCGACGAGTTGGTTGCCCTACTCGTCGAGTAGCAGCGGGTTGGTCCGCGTGTTTTAGTGACCTACTCGCCGAGTCCAAGAAGGGACTCGACGAGTAGGAGCTGGCAGATGAAACCCTAAATCCTAGGGTTTTGCACCCTATTTAAAGGATCAACAACCTCCCTTTATCCCCCTTGCAGTCTTTTGAGAACCAAACGAACCCTAATTCGTGTGTGTGCTTCATTTTGTTTGTTCTAAGTTTTGGAAGGTGAATCTTAGTGAGGAAAGCTTGGAGAAACAAGTGGCTAGAAGCAAGGAACTTGTGGGGATCGGAAATCTACCTCAGTTAGCATCATTTGAAGGTATCAAGTCGCCACCTTTACCTCATTTCTTTCTAGATCTCATTTGGGTGAAGTTTAGGGTTATTTTGGCTTGGCTATGATGTTATTGTGGTGTATGGGCTAGATCTGAAGTTGCAACTTCAGATCTGGACCCTTTTTGGGTTCTAGGTTCATAAAGTTTCGAGCTTGGTCATGTATGAAGCCTTCCTTGAGTGTGAAGCCCCATTATAATCTTGGATTTGTCATTAAGAGCCTTTAGAGCCATGTATGAACGTAAAGTTTGCAACTTTACGTGATAAACATGCCTTAGAAGCTTGGATCTGCAATATGGAGCCGCTGCATGGCTTAAAAATCATCTGTATGGATAAAGTACTGAAGAGACTCGGCGAGTTGTATGAATGACTCGGCGAGTCGTATGAAGATAGCCATGTACTCGACGAGTTGGATGAACAACTCGGCGAGTCAGATGAAGATTGCCTTGGACTCGGCGAGTAAGTCGAATGACTCGGCGAGTCGGCTAGGGTTTCTCCCGAATCTTTGGACACGCATGGACTCGGCGAGTGATAGGGAACTCGACGAGCCAACCAGGGATTTCACGACTTCTCGAGTTCAGGAAGGACTCGACGAGGCGGTAAACTACACTCGACGAGTCGAGTCAACATGGACTGTTGAATCTGACTGTGGACTTTGACTTTGACCAAGAGTTGACCAGTTAACTTCTGAGGGTATATTGGTAATTTGGAAACTTATGAAAAAGGGTTTTATGGTCTCTATAGGTGGGGGAGTTCGTGTTGGTGATCCGGGAGTCGAGCTTTCTAGTTTCAGACGACAGTTGCGAGGTGAGTTATCCTCACTATACTAAGGGGTCTAAGGCGCCAAGGCCGGCCCATTGGATATGTTATTCTAGCAGCGTTAGATGTTGAGTATGAGTTAGTGTTGCATGCTAGTAGTTATTCCAGTTAGGTAGACCTGTAGGACTACCTATTATGTTATATGATTGTTGCATGCTCAGTGGTGATATTGTATGTTACATGTTATGTGGGGTGGGTTGAGGTTATACCGCTCCGTGCAGTAGCCAACAAACCCTAGGAGAATTCCAGTTACGGGCTAAGGAAGACTCGTACTGTGGGCTCGATGGTAAGCCAGATGTGAGCTGTGGGCCCGTAAGGCAAACCAGACTCACACTGTGGGCCCAGGGGTAATCCAGTCTGTAAAGCTGTGGACCCAGTACATGATGTTGTTTATATATGTGTTATGTGCAATGTATCGGTATTTTGGGGGAACTCACTAAGCTCTCAGGCTTAAAGTTTCAGTTTATTGTTTCAGGTACATCAGGGGATCGCGACAAGGCGAAGGCGTGATCGTACAACTCCTCATGATTTGTTTATGTTTCTGGGAAAACTCTGATATTATACATTTTGAAAACAAAGTTGTAATGATTTTAATGCTTTGAAATGTTTTTAAAAGTTTAAATTGGTTTGAATATTTCGGGTGTTACAGGATTACGGCATCCCTCTTCTGAATTGTAGAATATTGTGTTGGGTCCTAGCATTAATTTTTCATTTGGGTGTTATATTAAGGACTTAAATCAATTAACTTGAATTTCTCCCTTATAGATGTCAATTCGGACAACTATGGTCTTCCTGAATCTTTTGGAAAAAACTTTCCACATGAAGAGGATATTCCTTAAAATCATACTTTACTTCCTCCACCTCGTCCAATAATTCTCCATAACCCACAAGTTCAAAGACTTGAAAAGTTCAAGGTCACTCAAGCCCTATTGGCTAGCAAACACCAAGATGGAAGGTCTGTGTGTGCACATGTCTTAGAGATGAAGTCACACATTGACAGGATGGGAATGTTAGGAGTCGTTGTGTCAAGGAAGTTGGTTGTTGACTTGATTCTTCAAACACTTCCTAAGTCATATAATGAGTTCATTAAAGATTACTATATGACAGACTGAAACATGTCCCTTATCGATCTTACCTATTTGCTTATTGCTGCTGAATCAGCAATGATTTGGCCTACTAGTAAAGTAAATTTGATTGGAAGATCTACTTCCCAAACTTCCATGGACATTGACAATGGAAACATTGGAAGTCCAGAAAAGTCTTCTCTTCCCAATGGAAAAGGATCGGCCACGGTTATTAGTTTGACCAAATGGTGAAGAGAAAGGTTAAGTCTGAGATTGTTCCATGTGCCATTCCAAAAGAATCTGTTTGTTTCTACTGCCAAGAGAAGGGGCATTGGTTGCGAAGCTGCCGTATCTACCTGAAGGACCACAAGGATGGTAAAGTCAAAATGTTTGACTCTGCTTCAGGTAAGTCCACTATCTAACTCTATTAAGTTCCTATTTAGAGACTCTTAATACATGATGTGATAAGATTGCATTTTGATGTTTTGAAGGATCGAAGAAAAGAAAGGAAGCTTAAAGGAAGAGCAAGCTGAGTCTGATCGCGAATCGAATTTTTCTACTTAGGAGTTATGATAGATTGCATAGAAATATTTAGTAACATGGTTTTCATTTGAATTTGCATTGTAAGGACATGTTTTCCGCATTTTATAAATAAAGAAAAATTTTGTTTTTATCTTATTTTATAATTTCTTGCAATAGCATTTGTGAAAATTGATGTTTGTTGTTTCTAATTTTTAGCAACATGGATTTGATTCTTTCGTTTGTGGTAGTGTCTAAATTTACCAAATAAGGAAAGACTCTCATCACCCAAGTTTTAATTGGACAGAAACTTGGAATCATGCAACTGGTATTGAATGATGAATGAGAACTTTCATCTTTGGAAAATTAAGACTAATTCCTTGTTCACATCTATATGTGAGTCAATTGAAGGACTAGGGGATCGGGTACACTTGGTTGTGCACTGGTCAAGGTCCAGCAGAACGATAAGACTATTCGTCATGATTTACTAAAAGTTAGTGAACATGGTTATGCTTACAAGATTAAGTTTAATTCTGAATCATTGAAAAGTTTCAATGTGTAGCAGAGCGAATAAGAAGAATCAAATTAGGCAGAAAGATAAAATTTTATCCAATCTGAAAGGAAATGAGAGTACTTTAGTATCGTGTTTTATGATCATCTTAATGATTATTAAAACCATATCACAATTGGTCCTCTAAGGACACCTTAGTGCATTTGTATGACTAAGAAGAGGAATCGGGAAACTGTTGAAATGGTTAAATCAATTAAGGTGAGTCATACTTCGTTCCAAAATCAAGTCTTAGAGTCCTACTCCAAGATTGTAACTTCAGTGACATATCTTAGGTAGGTTTATAACACACTGAAATTGGTAAGTTGTGATGCTTTGGATAAGAAAAAGATCAACTAAGACCAATTGTGTGTAGTGTTTTGTCTTGATAAGAACCCGTACTGAATCTTGAATATTTTTTTTCAAGGAATGTTTCTTGACAATAGAATCTTATATGTCAAGAAGTCAGTGGGAGTCTTAATGATCTTGAATAGTTTCAAGAACTAATCAAGAATAAACCTATTTTCACTAGCACACGACTTGAGGTTTGTAACCTATCGTGTAGACATATTCTTGTGCCCATTCCAGTTAAAGTTGACTATGCATGTGAGTTCTATGAGTTTTCAATTGATTGTATAAGGTAAAGCACCTTGATCAATGAAAGTTCATTGATCAGTATGGGTGAGCTGCTCAATAACTTGGAAGACATGGTAGGCCCTTGTGCTGCCAAGTGGCAAGAAATTAAGATTGAACAAGTTCAGTCCATAAGAGTTTGAATTTGTCATAGACCTTATCCTATGATAATGGTTAGATATAGCAAATTAACATGGATAGGAGCATATACACCATAAAATCTAAGTGTCATAAGATTTCTCTCCATTTCATGAAAATGATTGTGAAGAAACGCTTTCACTAAGTAGATTTTAAGGAGATAGAATTTGTGTTAATTGCATTCTCAAATTCGATTATGATTACGACATCCCTCTTCATAGTTCAAATTGTGAGAAATGGAAAATAGTCTGGACATTAAGAACTTATTGCTGTAAGTTCTGAAATAGTTTAGACACACATATGAGCTTTCTTATAAAAGGTGTATGAGCTTGGATAAAGGCTAATCAAAGCATCTTGTATCAGAAATCTGAACTTTGGAAATAATGTCAACAAGTATTGGTTTCTAGAAGTCCAGCCTATTTCTGGGTACACGTCAAAGCTAGTGTGAGCATAAGTGTTATACTATTAAATAAATAATTGTTATGCTAATGGGAGCATAATCATTATGGTAAGTGTTGCAAGTTAGCAATGTTAATTATAGAAAACAAAAGTTTCAATTCGCAAAGTTGGAGGGTTTGAAAAGTTGTTTTGCTATAATTAAGGGAGAGGAATTCATACTTTAATTCAAATATAAAAGGTTAGATTGAGATTTTAAACAAATTTAGTCAAGGACATATATGAATTCTATGTTGAAAAGATTTGACATAAAGAAAATCTATAAATGGAAATGTTATAGCAAGAGAATGGTAAAGTATCATGTCTTTATATAAGACATTATGAATCGTATGCCATATGCTTCGGGTATAGGATAGATTGCGTATGCTATAATATTTATGTGTTCTGAATTTTCCAAATGCCTAGGGCATTAAGAAGGAAAAAGGACCACAACCGTATATAACTAAAGTTGTTGAACAATTGCTAAGAACAATCCAAGGTTCGCCAAAGATTGGTTGCTTATGGACAATTGGAAGTATAGTAATGGATGGACCATATTGACATTATTATGAATAGACAAGATTCTATTAATAATGAGCTGTCATATGGAAAATATGGAAATGTTTCCATAATGAGAGTTGGGTACTAGAAACTTTTGTGCAAGAAGGATGTTCAAAGGAATGTACTTTGAAATTGAGACTTCGCTTCCATGGAATTGTTCTTGTAACAATCTCCAAAGGAATACTTTGTAATATCGTTGGCAAAGTCTCTATGACTTTAGTACCATGACATTACAAAAGGTTATATTGCATGATAGTTTAGATTCTAAGACATTCTATTAGTGACAAGATTTTGGTATTCTTACACTTGTAATAAGGATTTGGAATTGTGAAATGAGCATCATTGAAATGTTTTCGATTGATCTATTTCACATAGTAAGGACCATAGATAAACATAGTGTGCATGCTTGGAGCATGGGATAACTATTGTTTTAATTCAAGTATAAAGTTGATAAATCGAAACATTATACAATGAATAATATGTAATCAATATGGTGATTAAATAAAAGGTGTTTTATTTATATTCAAAAGTTTTGAGACCATATTGGATTCGATTATTCTTGTGTTTCACTTTGCATGTTTTGACTTCCCGAATAACTAGATTATTCAAACTATCCACAATCGATCATTCTTTAGAAGTAGGTATTGAAGCTATACTGTCATGAATGGGTCTGTAGATTGTCTAAAGGTGTTTAGACATAGCACAAGTTTGCTGCAGTATTTATGAGTACTCCTGTAATAAGATTTGAGTATTGGATTCGACCCACGCTCCTTTGAATAACTTCATGGATTTTATCACGAGTGATCATGAGACGATAATATCTTATATTCTTGAAACCATGACATGTGAGTTGTAGTTTACAAGTCGGTTGCACATTGACATATGTAAACACACCAGTAACTTGGTGTTATAAAACATATTGTTTTGTGTGATTTGATGAGTAAGTACAAGCAAGCATTTGAGTCGAAGTTTATCCCTTCCTTTTACCATAAGAGGGATAAAAGAGATATCTGTGGGCCCCTCGATGATTTAGTGATGACAATCCTAAGCGCTTGGCCAAGCCTGGTCTGAATTGGATTTTGGAGTCGTACCTGCAATTATAGTTATTAGACTTATCTAGAATATGATATCTAGAATGGAGGAATATATGATCCCTTATCTAATGGACGCGTCATTTGATTTGTTCAGAGTTTGACAGCGGCTTTTGAGAGCTACGATTGCTAATTGGATTTTGGAGTCGTACCTGCAATTATAGTTATTAGACTTATCCAAGTGGGAGACTGTTGGATTAGGTGTCTAAGCCCATAACTATAATTGGTATGTACTTGACCCGATACTAGCATGGTCCATTTCGGGTTGCCTTCATCAGGAAAATTTGATAGGATGGATATTTGAGAAAGAGGTTATTTATGATTTATTAATATATTATAAGTATAATATATTAATTTAGAAATTATATTATTTAATTAGTATTGATCAAGAATTAATTTGGAATTAATTTAGTGATCAAAAGAGACTAATTAAATTAACGGTCAATCAGTAATATTTATAGTTTGGACGAATGATCCATATTGATTAGGATGGAATAATTCTATGTGGAAGTCAA
This sequence comes from Lactuca virosa, assembly GCF_052849685.1. Lineage (NCBI taxonomy): Eukaryota > Viridiplantae > Streptophyta > Magnoliopsida > Asterales > Asteraceae > Lactuca > Lactuca virosa. The sequence continues at coordinate 121,129,022 of NC_136432.1, read as the reverse complement.
TCAAGAGTTAGTCCATAAGGCCCATCATATGGATTATTGGATTGCTTAAAGGTTTAAGTGTCACACCCCCAAACCGGGACGGCGGAAACGTTCGGGGGTGGTTGACGTCATATGTAGTATCACAACAATTGCATCATAGTAATCATAGTAACACAGCCATTACATTAAATACATATATGAAAAAAAGGGGTTTACATCTGTTTGATTTTTGTTCTTATACATCAAAAGCATAATCAAAAGAAAAAAGACGTGACTCTATATGCTCCGCCTTCTCAAAACTCCAGGAGGTACCTGTCTACTGATTTCCTGAGAATACAAGCTGTTTTGAAAGAGTATCAGCATAAAGCTGGTGAGTTCATAAGCGATGTTTTTGAAATGAAAACCTGTTGATGACTTTGTAAAAATGTTCGCATGTTTCCAAGAAAATCCAATATTTTCTTTAGTAAAAGCATGATAATACTAGTTCCTTCTATGATCACTTAGCTCATACTATGCCAAGTATGAATCAATATCGAACAGACAGTTGACTATGTGGATCTGCCCTAAGCCCACAATCAAACAAGGAACAAGAAATGAGGCAGAAACCACACATTCCATAGTTTATCGAATATTCTTCACACATAACCCTGATGCATAAACTAAGGAATTATAGAATTAACTAAGATTGTTAGTTACTATATCCAGTTGTAGTATATGAAACATATTAGTTTGTATGCTCGGTTTCTACTAGATGTATTGCATGATGAATTCTATTATGAAAACCTTCATATATAATGTTCTATTTGTAAGACCCTGGCTACCACCAGTATGTATAGTATATTATGTTTGAAAACCCTGGCTACATGTTCTATTTGAAAACCCTGGCTACATGTTCTGTTGGAAAACCCTGGCTACCGCCAGTATGAATAGTATGTTTTATTATTTAAGGTAAAACTAATGAAGAATGAAATCCCGCAACACAAGTTAATTTATACTATCGTGAGTCGTATAACCATGCTTGATATGGCCTAGTGACCTTTACGACGTTCTTCAAGTGTCGGATAAATGACATTTGTCACCCTAGGCATGCCTGCCTAACTGTAGCTAGCAGTTCAGGTGTGGGATTTTCAGTCCCGAATAGATCTATTCACAAATCTCACGCTCTCCCTCCAGGAGACTCTGGTTATACAATGATAGGATTTAACTCAGTACACCTAATGGTATAGTTTTTGAAGTAGAGTCTCACAATTCTGTATAATCTAGTTTACGTGTAATTCTGTATTGTTCTCTTGTATTTGAATACGTTGTATAATGTATAAGGTAATAATTATACTTAAATAATTATTAAATGTGGTACTCTTGTAGTAATGTATATCAAACTAAATCTGTCATAGTTTATATATTTACCCATGTATGTAATCTGAATCGCTAAAAGCTGTGTATTGAATTCCCCAAACTATACCCATTATAGTTTGCTTGAAATGTTATGAACTTGGTTTTTAAATTGATCTGAAAATTACGCAATTAGGTTTGCAAGATAAAAGTGTCCCTTATGCTTAACATAGTACAAAAGGGATAAAACATCTAAACATTTTATAAAACGTGAGAATCGTTTGACTGTATCAATTGCATAAGTTTTAAACTTGTTAAAATCATTTGTGTTTGGCTTGTATTCCCCCCCTGAAAACATTAAAAATCATAAAAGCGTAGGGGTATGAACTCACTTTTAGTTGTGTACAAGCATCGAATCAACGAACTGGAATGAAGACCCTCGAGTTGTAGTGTGTGGCACTTAACATAATCCTAATAGCAATTAAATACATATATGTATCTAAATTAGCGATTTCGTTAGATAAAGTATTAGAAAAACACTTGCTTTTGGTTAAGGAATGTTACCGGGACTTGATTGAATCGAGGAAAGTGGGTTTTCAGTCTAATGCACCACTTAGGAAGTGTGTACGGCCATGAATAGGGTTTACGGCCGTGGAGGGAGTTTACGGCCGTGAACTGTATACGGTCGTGAACCGTCTACGGCCGTGAACTGCCTCTCGAAGGGTGTACGACCTTTGAAGATTTGAAGGGTGTACGGTCGTATACTGGTGTACGGTCAATGAAGATTTGCAGACTTGAAGGGTGTACGGCCGTACACTCAAGAACAAGGATGCTGGAATCAATGAAAAACGTGTTCTAGATAACTCCCAATGACGATTCTCGATGTTTTTTTGGAAGAATAAGGGTGTTTTTGGGGTGTACGACCAAGAGTTTAGAGAGAGAAGGGGAGGGTGTCCGGCCAGAAAAGTGTAAATGAAGGGTAGCGTCTCGTATTTATAAGGGTTTTTGTGGTCGGTGGTGGGGTCCACACAACGTTGGCCGTAAACGAGTGTACAGCCATACACGGGTTTACGACCGTAAACTCATTTAGGCCGAAAACCGTTTGATTTTTCAATAAGATTCGGGTTTTTTGCGCGATTTTTGGTTCCGACTCGTATATAAATTTAATTATAAAACTAGATGATTTTCTAAACCAAGAAGTTTGACGGAAACTTAATAAAATTCAAATTTTATTAACGGAAATTGGTTAATGGAAACGGAAAAAGGTTCGGGTTGTCACATCATCCCCTCGTTAGAGGGAATTTCGTCCCGAAATTCAAACACTGAATACAAATCATGGAATCGGAAAAAGATGAGGGTACTTCTGTTTCATTGAATCTTCGCGCTCCAAAGTGAATTCAGGTCCCCGCTTGGCATTCCAACGAACCTTCACTATCGGGATACAACTTTGTTTTGTTCGTTTGACTTCCCAATCCATGATTTCTACGGGTTCTTCCACGATGTGTAAGCTCTTGTCTAGTTCGATCTCATCGAGGGGTATTACAAGTGTCTCATCGGACAGACACTTCTTTAGGTTCGACACATGAAAGACGGGATGTATGTTGCTAAGTTCTCGTGGTAGGCGAAGTTTGTATGCTAAGAGACCGATCCTAGCGAGGATCTCGAATTGTCCAATGTATCTCGGATTCAGCTTTCCATGCTTTCTGAAGTGTATCATGCCTTTCCAGGGTGAGAACTTCAAAAGAACACGGTTACCAGCCTGGAACTCCAAGGGTTTTCGTCTCTTATCGGCGTAGCCCTTTTGTCTATCTCTTGAAGCCTTTAGACGTTCTCGGATTGGTACAATCTTTTCAGTAATCTCTCGGATGATCATTGGTCCTGTGAGAGTGCTATCAGGGACTTGACCCTTGACTAACTGCGTGTCACCCACCTTAGCCCAGAACAGAGGAGATCTGCACTTATGACCATAGAGGGGATCTGCAACCTTGATGCTGGTATGCGAGCTGTTGTTGTAGGAAAATTCGACCAAGGGTAAATGAGTGTCCCACGACATGCCAAAGTCGATGACGCAGGCTCTGAACATATCTTCCAATGTTTTAATGGTTCTCTCACTCTGCCCATCTATCTGTGGATGGTAAGTTGTGCTCATATCCAGCTTAGTCCCAAGAGCCTTCTGTAGTGACTGCCAAAATCTCGAGGTAAACCTGCTATCTCGATCGGAGATAATGGATACAGGCACACCATGCAGACGGACTATATCTCGAAGATAGATTCGTGTCAGTCTCTCCATTTTAAAGTTTTCTTTGATTGGTAGGAAGTGGGCGGATTTAGTTAGTTGATCGCCAATTACCCAGATGACGTCGTTCCCACTCGGAGACTTGGGCAACTTAGTGATGAAATCCATTGTAATCATTTCCCACTTCCATTCAGGTATTTCTGGCTGCTGAAGTAGACCTGAGGGATTTTGATATTACACCTTCACCTTGGCGCAAGTCAGTCACTTACCCACGAAGGTAGCGATCTCTGCTTTCATGTTCGGCCACCAATAAAGTTGTTTGAGATCCAGATACATCTTATATGAACCTGGGTGAATGGAGTATCTAGTCTTGTGAGCTTCGTTCATGACAACCTCCCTGTAACCGCCGTACTTTGGGGTCCAGATCTGGTTCATGAAATGGTAAACTCCGTCTCCCTTGACCTCTAAGTTCTTTTCCATTCCTCTCAAGGCTTCATCCGACATGTTCTCTGGTTTTAAGGCTTCCAGCTGAGCCTCTCTAATTTGAGCAGATAAATAGGAATGGATGGTCATTGTCAGTGCCTTCACTCTACGACCTGAATACTCTTTTCGACTAAGGGCATCCGCTACCACATTGGCCTTGCCGGGATGGTAGCATATTTCGCACTCGTAATCACTGAGTAGCTCTAACCATCGCCGTTGTCTCATGTTCAACTCTTTCTGATCGAAGATATGCTGTAGGCTCTTATGGTCGGTGAAGACAGTGCACTTTGTTCCATAGAGATAATGTCTCCAAATATTTAACGTAAAGACCGCTGCTCCCAACTCTAAATCGTGAGTTGTGTAATTGACTACGTATGTTTTCAGCTGTCTCGAGGCATAGGCAATAACCTTTCCTCGCTGCATGAGCACACAACCTAGGCCCATATTAGATGCATCACAGTAGACAACGAAATCATCCGTCCCTTCGGGCAGGGACAAGATAGGCGCGCTGCATAGGGCCTGCTTCAATGTTTGAAAAACACAATGTCTTGCTTTTCTCCCCAAGTAAAGGTTATACCTTTCTGTGTCAGGGTGGTTAAAGGCTTAGCAATTCTGGAGAAATTCCGGATAAATCTGCGATAGTAGCCAGCGAGACCCAAGAATTGACGGATTTCTGTGGGCATCTTCGTTGCTGACCAATTCTCAATCTCTTTGATCTTGGAAGGGTCCACGTGTATGCCTTCCTCGCTAACCACGTGACCAAGGAGGGTTACTTTTCTGATCCAAAATTCGCACTTTGAAAACTTTGCATAGAGTTTCTCCGCCCTTAGTGTTTCTAACACTAGTATGAAGTGTTGTCTATGGTCTTTCTCACTTCGAGAGTAGACAAGTATATAATCAATGAATACGATTACGAACTTGTCTAGGAAAGGGTGGTACACCCGATTCATCAGATCCACGAATACCACCGGTGCAGTGGTTAGACCAAAGGGCATTACTACAAACTCGTAGTGTCCATAACGAGTTCGGAATGTTGTATTGGGAACATTATTCTCATGAACTCGCAACTGATGGTACTCTGATCATAGGTCTATTTTTGAGAAGTAACTGGCTCCCTGAAGTTGATCGAATAGATCGTCGATTATGGGTAAGGGATAACAGTTCTTGATGGTAAGCTTGTTCAGTTCTCGATAATCAATGCACATCCGAAAGGATCCATCCTTCTTTTTCATGAACAAGATCGGGGCTCCTCAGGGTGAGGAACTTGGTCTTATGAATCCTTTGCTGAGCAGCTCATTGAGCTAACTGGATAACTCTTGCATTTCTGTCGGTGCTAAACGGTATGGGGATTTAGCTACAAGAGTAGCTCCGGGGATTGAGTTGATACGGAACTCGACTTGGCGCTCGGGAGGGATTCCTGGAAGATCTTTGCGGAAGACATCAGGAAAGTTGCAGACTTCGGGGATGCTCTCGAGGTCCTTAACTTCCTGTTTTTCATTAACGACATGAGCTATGAATGCATGGCACTCCTTTCGCAGATATTTCTGGGCTTGAATGCAGGAAATGATACGAAGGTTCGAGCTGAGTTTATCGCTGTAAACTATGAGAGCTTCGCCCGAGCGTAGATTGAGACGGATGGCTTTTTCATAACAAAGGATATCGGCACGATTGGGGCTCAACCAATCCATACCAATGATGAAATCGAATCTTTTTATAGAAACTGGCATAAGATTGATGGGGATGGAATGATCGTTTAGGGTAAGGGTACAACCTATGAATATGTCGTTAGTGTTCTCTTTCTTTCCGTTAGCCATCTCGACGGTAAATGTTTAAGTTAAAGGTTGGGATTTACACTTGATTAAATGTTTAAATGCATGACTAAAAAAACTTCTCACCGCACCAGAATCGAAAAGAATCCATGCATAAGAATTGTCGAGGAGGAACATACCTGTAACAACGGTGGGATCAGCAACTGCCTCCTCCTGGCCCGTCGCTAGCACTCTCCCTGTTTTGCCAGCTGTTGTTGCCTTGGGGCAATTCCTTTTGCAGTTTCCGACCTCCCCACAGCCATAACAGGCTTGACCAGCGCCCGCCCCAAGAGCCTGGTTGGTTGGTTGGACTGGTGTCTTGCAGAATCGAGCTGTGTGTCCCTTCTTACCACATCTGTTGCACAACAACTCCCTGCACTGCCCATGATGATGGAAGTTGCACTTGTCACACCTCGGAAGGGTACCATCATACCTACTGGCAGGTGCTTGGGTGGTTGGAATAGCAGCAGGAGTAGTGGCAGCATGGACTGCCACTGTTTGTTGTTTCTTGGAGGGATCCTGCGAAGACTGGCCCTTTCGTTTGTTCCGAAACTTCTTCTTTCCACCACTTGCCTTTGGTGGTTCGGGAGCGGCTGTTACTTCATCAAGATCAACCCCATGATCTATCAGTGTCTATGCGAGGCACTTGGCGCTGTCAAAAGTAGAAGGCTTAGCAGCCAAGACGTTCCCTTGAGTTGGAGGCGTCAATCCCCAAATGTACCATTCTATCTTTTTTCTTTTCGGGGTGACCATTCCCGGACATAGAAGAGCCAGATCGCAGTATCTAGCTGTGTAAGCGGCAATGTCGGAACCCTTCACCTTCGGGTTCCAGAGCTCGTGCTCTAACTTCTGCATCTCGCCCCTTGGCCAGTACTCAGCAAGCATGAGTTCTTTTAAGCTTTCCCAACCCATGGCATTCGCTACCGACAGGGTTAGGGATTTGACTCGACCATTCCACCAGGTCAGTGCTCTGTCGGTGAAGGTGCAGGCGGCGAGTTTCACCTTGTTTGCCTCGGAACAAGCACAAATTTCAAAAATGGATTCGATCTTCTCGAACCATCGGGTTAAGGCAATGACTCCTCCATTGCTGTCGAAGGATTTGGGTTTCGCATTCATGAAATTCTTATTGGAACACTCTTTTTGATGTCCCTGATCACCGAGATTCTAGGGATGAGTACCACCTCCGGATCCGTTAGCCCCACCGGGGTTTATTTGCGCCATTGCTGCAGTCACGGGGGCTGTAACTGCTGCCTCGAACATGGTAGGATCGAACTGAGGAGGTGGTGGCGGCGGAGGGTCGTTGTTCTTCCTGCTGGGTCTCTTTCTGGGAGGCATCTTTTTCTAAAAATAATCAGGAAGGAGAGGATGGTAAGTCCCCTAGATCTTAAATCAAGAGATATGAAACAAGATATATCTCATCCTGATAGATAAAGTGTTCTACTAAGCGTTAAATAGAGAATGGTTACCAATGCAAGTAAACTATCGCTAGGAAGAAATAAGTAGCAACACTTGGAATGAATTTCTATACTGCATTCGGCTCTAGCTAAAATACTCCTATAGTATTTTAAGTTGTATACTCTGTTCTATTGATATCTTGATGTATATAGCTTGGTAAGTTTTAGGCTTGCTGCAACACCTTGATTACTTCCAGACACATGTTGGTCATGTCTCAAATAAATATAGTTGATCAGGCTATATTGATCCTAGACATGATTACATAAATATACAGGTTTGACCACAGTGTCAAACATCCAAATACTTTTGTTTTGTTCTACTGATATCGTTCCTGGTACTTATGTATACTTGTATACTTCTTATAAAATACTAAATTTTTAAAAGTATACTTTTAGTTCAGAGCACTTCGGCCCCATAGTGTTTATAGTTGTATACCATGGAAGGTTCGGTATACTTAGTTCACTATAAACAAGAGCTCTGATACCAATCTGTCACACCCCCAAACCGGGACGACAGAAACGTTCGGGGGTGGATGACGTCATATGTAGTATCACAACAATTTCATCATAGTAATCATAGTAACACAACGATTACATTGAATACATATATGAAAAAGGGGTTTACATCTGTTTGATTTTTGCTCTTATACATCAAAAGCATAATCAAAAGAAAAATACGTGACTCTATACACCCTGTCTTCTCAAAACTCCAGGAGGTACCACTCTACTGATTTCCTGAGAATACAAGCAGTTTTGAAAGAGTATCAGCATAAAGCTGGTGAGTTCATAAGCGATGTTTTTGAAATGAAAACTTATTGACGACTCTGTAAAAATATTCGCATGTTTCCAAGAAAATCCAATATTTTCTTTACTAAAAGCATGATAATACTAGTTCGTTCTATGATCACTTAGCTCATACTATGCCAAGTATGAATCAATATCGAACAGACAGTTGACTATGTGGATTTGCCCTAAGCCCACGACCAAACAAGGAACAGGAAATGAGGCGGAAACCACACATTCCACAATCTATCGAATATTCTTCATACATAACCCTGATGCATAAACTAAGGAATTATAGAATTAACTAAGATTGTTAGTTACTATATCCGGTTGTAGTATATGAAACATATTAGTTTGTATGCTCGGTTTCTACTAGATGTATTGCATGATGAATTCTATTATGAAAACCTTCGTATATAATGTTCTATTTGTAAGACCCTGGCTACCACCAGTATGTATAGCATATTCTGTTTGAAAACCCTGGCTACATGTTCTATTTGAAAACCATGGCTACATGTTCTGTTGGAAAACCCTGGCTACCGCCAGTATGAATAGTATGTTTTATTATTTAAGGTAAAACTAATGAAGAATGAAATCCCGCAACACAAGTTAATTTATACTATCGTGAGTCGTATAACCATGCTTGATATGGCCTAGTGACCTTTACGACGTTCTTCAAGTGTCGGATAAATGACATTTGTCACCCCAGGCATGCCTGCCTAACTGTAGCTAGCAGTTCAGGTGTGGGATTTTCAGTCCCGAATAGATCTATTCACAAATCTCACGCTCTCCCTCCAGGAGACTCTGGTTATACAATGATAGGATTTAACTCAGTACACCTAATGGTATAGTTTTTGAAGTAGAGTCTCACAATTCTGTATAATCTAGTTTACGTGTAATTCTGTATTGTTCTCTTGTATTTGAATACGTTGTATAATGTATAAGGTAATAATTATACTTAAATAATTATTAAATGTGGTACTCTTGTAGTAATGTATATCAAACTAAATCTGTCATAGTTTATATATTTACCCATGTATGTAATCTGAATCGCTAAAAGCTGTGTATTGAATTCCCCAAACTATACCCATTATAGTTTGCTTGAAATGTTATGTACTTGGTTTTTAAATTGATCTGAAAATTACGCAATTAGGTTTGCAAGATAAAAGTGTCCCTTATGCTTAACATAGTACAAAAGGGATAAAACATCTAAACATTTTATAAAACGTGAGAATCGTTTGACTGTATCAATTGCATAAGTTTTAAACTTGTTAAAATCATTTGTGTTTGGCTTGTATTCCCCCCCTGAAAACATTAAAAATCATAAAAGCGTAGGGGTATGAACTCACTTTTAGTTGTGTACAAGCATCGAATCAACGAACTGGAATGAAGACCCTCGAGTTGTAGTGTGTGGCACTTCGTTAGATAAAGTATTAGAAAAACACTTGCTTTTGGTTAAGGAATGTTACCGGGACTTGATTGAATCGAGGAAAGTGGGTTTTCAGTCTAATGCACCACTTAGGAAGTGTGTACGGCCGTGAATGGGGTTTACGGCCGTGGAGGGAGTTTACGGCCGTGAACTGTTTACGGCCGTGAACCGTCTACGGCCGTGAATTGCCTCTCGAAGGGTGTACAACCTTTGAAGGTTTGAAGGGTGTATGGTCGTATACTGGTGTACGGTCAATGAAGATTTGCAGACTTGAAGGGTGTACGACCGTACACTCAAGAACAAGGATGCTGGAATCGATGAAAAACGTGTTTTAGATGCCCCAAATCAACTCCCAATGACGATTCTTGATATTTTTCGGAAGAATAAGGGTGTTTTTGGGGTGTACGGCCAAGAGTATAGAGAGAGGAGGGGAGGGTGTCTGGTCAGAAAAGTGTAAATGAGGGGTAGGGTCTGGTATTTATAGGGTTTTCGTGGTCGGTGGTGGGGTCGACCCAACGTTGGCCGTAAACGAGTACGGCCGTACACGGGTTTACGGCCGTAAACTCACTTAGGCCGAAAACCGTTTGATTTTTCAAGAAGATTCGGGTTTTTCGCGCGATTTTTGGTTCTGACTCGTATATAAATTTAATCATAAAACTAGATGATTTTCTAAACCATGAAGTTTGACGGAAACTTAATAAATTTCAAATTTTATTAACGGAAATCGGTTAATGGAAACGGAAAAAGGTTCGGGTTGTCACATTAAGTAAATGGACTAGGGTTTACAAGTTAAACCTTAGGAAGCCCACACTATAAATGTAACCTTTCTTTAGCCAAAATTGAGCCTAAGAGTGAAATGACATGAGATGGACGATTTTGTGCTTCATAACTTCTCTCTCAATATTCTCCAATTGTTCATGATGTTTGTGACTTGCTTGAGGCACAACACTTGGGGTGCTAAGCTCTTGAAATGCCAACTTCTACAAGCTACAACAAAGAGGTAATCTTCTAACTAGTATTTTTATGATTCATATATCAAATGTATGCTAGTTGTAGGCTTAATGCTTTGGAAAGTTTTATTGCATGTATAACTAGAGAAAACTTAGATCCAAAGTATTTAGGGTTGTATGTGCACCATAGGAATGTTCTAGTACATAAAACCCAACACCACTATCATATGTTCGGGTTGAAATAGACACCAGGGTGGGGCCCTCTATTGTATGATTGGGTTGAAAGATACCCTAGGGCGGGGCCATATGTGTTGAGTGGGTTGAAATACACCCGAGAATGAGGCCCCATGGCTGGGCACATATACGTATATTGGGTTGGTCTATAGCCCAGGGTTAAGCTCAGTTGTATGTTTCGCATGTGGTACTTTGGGGAAGTCTATAAGCTTTGTGCTTATAGTTTATGTTTATGGTTTCAGGTACTTCCAGTTCAAAAGGGAAGAGTCTGACGTTATAGCACAACATCCTTCCCTCATGATTTCCGCATTTTGAATAATTATACATAAATATTTTGAATATTATATTTGATGATGGTTTTGGAACAATTAATGAATGAAATTGTTAGTATTTGAATGAAAAGTTTTATCACTATTTTTGGACTGTTACACTAATAAAGCATAAGCATAAATAAGGAAAGAAAAATGTAATAACGTAAGAAAATATACCATTGATCACCTTACACTATAAGCTGGAATGCCCGACTCTTCACCGCAGGTGCCTCCGCCTTGACCTGGCGGCCATCGGTGATCCTTAAGGTGGCTGGCGTAGGTGCCGCGACTCCTCCTCCTATCAACCTCGGATAATTAGCCTTTTTATGGCTCGTCCGATTGCAATGAAAGAAAATATGTGCAACCCTGGGGCAGTCCCTGCTCATATGATCTGTCTGACCACATCTGAAACAACTTGATCCCACTCCTCGACATGCCCCACTGTGCGGCTTGCCGCAACGACTTCGACCCTATTGGCCCTTAAAGTTTGAATCAGAAGTCTTGAGCTTCATAGCCTGACCCACTGCTGTTTGCACCTGCTCCGACTTGCGCTTTGTTAAAATCTCCAACTTAATCTTCCTCTCTCGTGTTGTCACAACCATATAATTTAGGGTCTTGCACCCTGAATAGCTCATAAACTCCCTGCTATCATCCTTTAGCATGTCATGATGTATCTTCTTCTTCATATCCTATTCCACAACATATTACGGAACCAAGAGAGCCCTCACACGAGACTTGACGGTGATATGTACCATAGCCTCAGTAGTCTGGCGAAGGTCCTGAAACTCCCTAACCAGCTCTTGCAGCTCAATCGCTGGTGCAAACTCCTCGTGAAACCTCATAACAAACTCCTCCAAAGTCATGGCCACCACCGCCTCTGATCCCAATGCATAACCGACCTCCTCCCACCAATCACGGGCTCGATCTCTCAAAAGGTAGGAGGCAAATCCCACCTTCTCCCTATTAGGGAAGAAGCTCATTCATTGAACATTCTCCATGTCAGTGATCCATCGGCGGCTAGAATAGGGGTCCTTATCCCCAAAGAACTCCAGATCTCCACGGACCTTAAACTCCCGAAAATAAGGAGTCCGTGCTCCTAACTGACCCAAAGCGATCTATGCCCTTTGGGCCCCGAGTCCATTATGCAGAAGCTCCCTAATCCCCTCTGTGATGGTATCAAAAGTCATTGGGGTGGCCTCCATGATACCACAAGTGATCTCTGATGTGATAAATTCGTGTAACATCTCATTTATTGGTTCGACACCAGCACCAGCACCAGCACCAGATCCAGAAGCTCCTCCTCAAGTAGACTCCATGCTCAACTCAAACTGAAATAAAAGACATATATAGACGGGACTTTCTCTTTACTAGCCCATTAGAATTTCCAAGACCATCCTTGCCTCGAGTACAGATCATGTGCTTTTAGTAGTACTGGCCTAATACTACCTTCCACACCTATCTGTACTTTCCTAAAGAACCATCCCAAATCCTCTAAATTACCACAATAAATCAATACACACCATCCCTATGCTAAACATGATACATATCTCGCTACGGCATTTCCTACGGACTCCTAGGAATTCTCAACTTAACCGCCATGCAATACTAAGAAAATCAACCAACACTATTGGTTGCGTTATGCATGCAAGTTTTACACAAAATTGGATCACATAGACTATCAAATAATGCTTCTACCCTAGGGCTATATGAACCTAATTGTATACAACTTTTAAAGCATACACTTAGTAATTTAAATAAGCCGATATCAATTCCAAGTAACACATAGCATCCAATCCTCCTAGGCTATAAGGCATCACACAAATCAAGAAATTCTAATATACGATTCTTGAAGGTATCCTTATCCCTACTCTAGCATGCAGTTCATATATGAGGCATCCTAATCATAACACATGGGTATGGGTATTTTGGGAACCAGTTCCTTGAGCCCGACTGATTGCACGCATCGTACCACCTCTTTACTTATTAAATATTTTAAAATTTCGTTTTCCTTTTGAAAAGATTATCAACTCCTTAGTTTGAGTTCTAACACACCCGCAAGTGTGCCCGAATCCATCAAACCATGGGTCTGATACCAACTTGTGACATCCCAGAACAGTGATACACAATTTTCATTTTAAAAACCATTAGTTTCATACATCTGGTGTCTCCAAGTCAACCACAATACAAAATGTCAAACACATAAAAATACAAATAATGATAAGTGCAGAATCATGAGAGGGATGTTGTGTCATCACACCGGTCCCTTCCCTTTAGTACCGGAAGTACCTGAAACCATAATCATCGAATGTAAGAACAAAGCTTAGTGAGTTCCCCAAAGTACTACATACCAAACATACAATTGAGACTAACCTTGGGATATTTTCCAACCCAATATACAATCATGGGCCTCGCCCTTAGGTTTCTCTCAACCCATCATATAATCATGGGACCAGGCCTGGGGCCTAGCCCTGGGGTTTATTTCAACCTGATAATAAAATAATGGGCCAAACTCTAGGGTTTATTTCAACCCAATCATACAAACATGAAAGACTTGATGGGTTTTGATACAAGATATATTTTTGTTTATCACAAAAACCACAACAGAAGTCTTATAAAAATAACAAGTTTATTTTTAGTTTATAACAAAACCAAACAATCAAAGATCCATTTATAGAGGTTAGAATGAAATAAAACAACCAATAGTTTTTAGAATGACAACCTTTGAAGCCTTTCAACCCACTTGGTTTTGGGGTGTTGATGAAGACAACAAAAATCAAAGAGTACGATTTCTCTATGTGTATCCACCATCAAGAGTAATGCACTTGGAATGATAGTTCCTTATTGTATTCTTGACTTTTTTAAGCCTTTAAGTTCATAACTCAAATATGCACTAAAGCAGACAACTCAAGAAGGTTTCTAACCTGGAAACAATCTTTAAAAGACAACATGAAGAAGGACAGAAATGAGGTTTCAACAAATGAAGAAATGGAGAGATTTGACTACAAAACTAGCCAAAAACTCATGCAAAACACTCTCTTATATACCAATCCAAAAGCAAAATCAACCTAATTAAATAATACAAATTAATCACCTTACTTTAGAGGCATGGGGGATAAATGAGGGAGGTTGAAAAGCAACCTCCCATGCCCTCACTTAGTTTAGGCCATACCCCTCAAAAGAGAATGATCCATTTCTTTATATAAACTCAAAGTTTATAAAATATAAACTTTGTGTTTAGGTAAAAGACAAAACGATCCAACTAGTCCAAAAGGGTTTGCATGACTTATTAATTCATACCATATGACATAATAACTAGTTATACTCTCTTATAATTATTATTTTCACAAAACAATAATTATTCCCTAATTAAATACAAGAATTCATATTATTTATTAGTAGTCATATTAATAATCAACATGCAAAATGTGCCAACTTGATAAACATGTGACCCTATATGATCATATATTATTAGTAATGTCACTTAATAATGATTCTTGGGCATATAGATTCAACAATCTCCCATTTGCACAAGATTGATTACATACTGACATAGACAATAACAAACATCGAGCAACGAGTTATTGCCCCTAACAACATATGAAGGGTGCCTCCTCATCAACAACCAATTTCTGGAGCTCTAAGCAACAATTGCTAATAAAGGTGTGGTATCAGTTATTCCTTTGTCTCAGACATCATGTTGAACATGAGATATGGTTAGCGATCAATCTCATTTAGTGTTTAAATTTGAGTAAGGCCTTAGATGTCTAACTTTCTACGAACAAGAGGAACAAATCCCATGTTGACTACATACGCCCATCAATGTAGTTAACGTTATACCCAACGATGGCCCTTATGACTGCCTTTTATGGAACAACGTTAAACCATGTCAAAGCACAACAATTCCTACACTTCAAGTCCCAAATATGTATCTCAGATCTAAGAATACAAAGATACAACCTTGATCTAAACATCACTCATGAATATTATCCATAAAAGTAGTTTTAATGCGGGTCAAGTCCAAAACTTATTCTCCTAATCAAGTACTTATCAATTTTGTAGTAGCTCTTGCTATTTTCAACTCCATTAAAATCAACCAATCTAATCATATTAGTGTTACCTCATATATGCTCCCACAACTATGTACGACTATGGACATTTCGAATAACCTAGTTATTCAACGATTTAAACATGCTAAAATAGAACACAACAATTATTCAACTAAAGACTCATATCCAGTATATATCAATTCATTACAGTATATGTTGCTCGTACTGTTCCAATATACAAAATACTAAATTTCAATTAAATATATCTACTTATACCAACAAGGCCCCATAGCACCAACTTGACTTTCATGCTTTAGCTAATAAAGGAGCTTTGTTAAGTAGATTTGACAAACTTGATTTGTATAAACTTTGTGAATACAAACATTCTCATATATATATATATATATATATATATATATATATATATATATATATATATATATATACATATAACTCATATATAGAGAAAACTATTGAGAATGTATTAGCTTCTTAAATATGACTTAGATAACAATACTTGCATAGTGGGATTATTCATAGTCATAATTAACTATACATTAAGTATTTTTGCATGTGGTTCTCCAAACAATAATGTACTATAACTCTTTGTGTAACTGTAAATAAAGTATACATAGAAACACTATCCATGTAACTTTCTCCTTCATTCGTAATGAGTACACACCCGATTGTGATTTAGAATCATCTCAATGTATTTAGAAGCTAGCACTTGTGCAATAGCTTTAAATATAACTTTGTTGCAAATACTCCACAGATTATGAATATTTCTCTAGTTCTCGCAAGCACCTTAGAATGTTCATATATCTCATACCATGACTTGTTCTCGGTTTATACTTGTATCATTCGACATGCTCTAAGCATACGATTTATCTGGCCTTCATGCATAATCATGACATATATGATTAATCTAATTGCAACAACATATGGAATACAATCATATTATCTAGTTCAACACATTGTACTAGGATTTTGAGGAATGCTCAAAATCATGTCATGTAGTATTGGACAAGATAAACTCTCTTAGAGTCTTATATCTTAATTTCTTTAAGATCCTTGACACTCAATGCAATTTTACTTAATCCTTTAAGTTGTCATAATATATATATATATATATATATATATATATATATATATATATATATATATATCTTTATTCCAAAAATTAGTATGTCAACTACATATAAGACTAGGAATGTTATTGTGCTCCCACTAGATTTATAGTAAACACAAGAGTGTTATTGATTAATAATTAAATCACACTATGTAATTAACTTAGGGGGCATTTGTTTCGCAAAATGTTTTTTGAAGGAATGAAATTTGTCAAAAGAATTGGAATCCAAAGGAATTAGAATCAGAATGTATTAGAAGCTGAAATGTGTTTGGAGGACAATGAATGGAATCTGTTTTTTGATTGGTTTGCTGATTTTACAAAGAAATTGGAACATAAATTTTATAATATGACAGAAATACCCTTTATATATTTTTTAATATACAAGACAAAGTTTTATTTAATTACATCTTTTATTGAACTATTCTAGAGAATATAAATTTAAAAAATAACTAACATTTTGTTGAACACAATCAAATAATAAAAATATTCACTACTAGAATATAGGCCTTTAATGATGCGCAAACTATGACACGCGGTGATTTATGATACCGAAAAGTGAGTTCCCTAAAAATAATATCATCTCCCAAAAAATGTGAAGGATTTAGGATACGCATTTTTGCGTGACCTAAAATTAGTGTCAGAAAAATAAAAATAAAAACACGGAGGGTGACTATTAAATAAAGCGTGTCGTGCAGGTATGTCGCTTTATAATTCTTAAAATGAGCGCGCTGACTATTTATCTTATAACAAAATAGGGATCTAGGGTTTTTTTAAAAGGATGTGCTCTACTCACCTCTTCCCACCGACGACCTCCGCTTACCTCTTACCGCCGGCAACCTCGAGTCCACCTCACCTCACCTCACCGAGACTACGATGACTACTCAAGTGTACAAGCCTTCGTTTAAGAGCCAACCACTTACGGATACTCGTGCTCACAAGACTACAATTTAGGGCTCGTTACATTGTGCCTATGTTGGACTTACAAGGATATTAAGGGTTTTACGACTTCTCCTATCGCCATCTATGAAATAATGAAGCACTAGATAGGTACGATTCAAGTATCGTGTAAGTTAAAGGTGATCGGTAGTTCAATCTTAAAATCCGACGACTGTCTGTTTGTTCATCTCTTCAGCAACTGGTAATTGCGAAGAATTTTGGGCCTCCTTTTGACTATGATCTATTCCGTCATCATCTGAATGCCAATCGTCTACATCAGAATCATCCATTAGCTTCACCGAAATCTGTATTTCATTTTCAATATCCGATGTCAAAGACTGTCGGTTTGTCTCTTCAAAATCAAATTGTTCATTAAGGTGTACTGGAGTCGCATTGAGTGTTGCAACTTGCTTGCCTGAAATAGGTGCTCGTATGGTGGCACTAATCGGAGGTCCCTGCACAGAAGGCCCTGGTTTAGTAAGCCATTTTGATATCCATTTTTCCATTGAATCATTTCTACTTCCCATTAAACCCAAACTTCCATCTCCTTTCAATCTTCTTTCAGATTATCTCCAAAGATCTCTCAGATCCTGTTCGTTCACATAAAGATCTGGACAAAGATGATGCACCGTATTTCAGAAAAGCAGTTCAGTTTTATGAAGAACTTGCAAAGCAAATGGTCATCCAGGGTCATGTTTTGGATCTTTTTTCTTTTGCCCTTGAGCGAGTCAACATTCATTCTCTTAACTCTGCTATTCATTCCATTATTCTGTTCTTAACTGAACCTTTTTTATATTCTTAGGTTGGACTTGCAGAAATGAAGGTGATTATTGAAAGAACTGCTGGACTTGTTGTTTTTAGCTGAAAGCTTTGGTCATTCAGTTTTTAAAGATTCATTCAAACGTGTCTTTGAGAAAGGAGAAGAGTCTCTTGGTCTTGCTCATAAGTGAGTACATAAGATGAATATATTATAATTTATCATCGTATTATTTGATGTATAACTATAAATGTATAATGAATTTGTGAATTGTGATTATATTACTTTCAGTGGCACACTTGATATTACATGTTCAAAGGATATCAAGATTCAGGGGATAATAGGACCTTGCACATCCTTGGATAAGGTGGCAATTTAGTCATTTACTAAATTGTTCATTAATCTTTACCAGTTTGTATATAATTTTTTTTTTGTTGTCTATTTATGTTGCAGAAAGGACCTACTGTTGCAAACACATCATGATAGATCAAGGAATCACCACATCATGGAAGCTATGTGGACTTGATAAAGAAACTTGTTTGACTGTTTTCTTTGATATATCATCAAGTGATAAAGATAATTCTGGAAATGTAAATCCACAGTTGTATATACAAACCACCACAAGGTAAACTCACCTTTTTTTCCCCACATTAAAACTATTTGTTTGAGACTGTAAGGGTAAAACGGTCATTTTGGTACAGATACGAGAGTGTTGATGGGCAACCGAAACTACGAGTTACTACAATAACTAGAAGATGGGTAGAGAGTGTTGTTGTTTCAGAGGTAAAAAATAGTAAAACCCTTTTCTTTATTTGGCTAAAAGACTTATTTATCCTTTTCTTTAACAGGAATTAATGCAAGTTTTTGTTACATTTCAGTTTTTGTTTGTTTACTCTTCCTGTTTCTGTTTCTAAGTTATTAGAAAACTGTTACTATATTGATTTCCATCATGTAATTTGTTTGGATGGAGTTGCACCCATGGAACCACTCAAGCTTTTAACAACTCCAAATCTCACACCACCACAATAAAAAACCCATGGCAAGAGGTTGGTCTCACAGTTGAAAATATTGTTGTAAGTAGTTAAAAATTTTATGGTACTTTAAAAAAAATTAAAATATTTTTTTTAATTGATTCAGAACTCAGAAGATCTTATTAGCTATAAACATCATTTTGAATGACTCAGTTCAAGGCTTAGAACAAATGCAGGCCGACTTTGACATTTATGGCTATTGGCATGTTCTTTGCTGCCATTGGTTTTCTTAACCATAAGCATAAGCATTACTAAATTCTGTCCATTTTTGATTTTGACTAAAGTACCCCTCTCTCATTTTGTAGGTTGTAAGCATAAAGGCCGTTGGTATTGCAATAGAGCTTATTTTAGAGGGAATCAATCAGATTTCATATCCTCAAACTTGGGTATTTGTTACTGTTGCTGTGTTATGTGTGATTACACAGTTGAGTTATCTTAACAAGGTAATGTTCATGTTCTTTTTTATTTTTCAAATAGTCAAAGCACACATCTGGATAAAAGATGTTCAAAAAATATTTGTGAAAATGAGACCATATTTGTGAATATGGAAGTAGAAGTTACATTCCTAGAATTTTACTCTTTTGTTACATATTTAGATGTTGTTTAACTTGTATTAAAAGGGTATTATCATAATTTATAAACCTTTGAAGTGGCAAACTGACGTGGGCCACCTCTATTTTCAGGCTTTTGATACATTCAATACAACAATTGTTTCCCCAATATATTATGTGATATTCACTTCACTAACAATCATTGCAAGTGTAATAATATTCCATTGATTCATCAGTTTTGGACAGAGGTTTGAATTCTTTACCAAATTATATATCACTGAAAACTGTTTTTTTTTATTAATAAAAAAATCAATGAAAGTACATTGCTATTCCATATATATAATGCGATTCCAAGTTCCAACAATATTGTGTTATATAGCTTTTTTTATTTGTGTCTGGGTTTACGAAAAGCAAAGTTGCTATTGTGTTTTCTTATTAATGACTGGGTTTAAGAAAAGCAAAGGTGTAGTCATTAATTAAGAAATATCATATTTGATAAGTGGGTGAAAGGGTGAAAGGGATAGAAAGATATTCGATCTGTTTTCTGAATGAGTAAAACAAATGAAATATTAGTCCCTCCACTCCCACAATATTGCTTCTTTTAAGAAACTATCCTAGTTTGTTTAGTTTATAAAAGCCAAAACGTGAGGTAAGCCATATTCTAGTATTACTCAAGGACTCTATTTTTCAAACTATTAACCAACTGGGTCTACTATAATCATCTCGCCCAATTATGAAGTTTAACTGCTTGGTTTTCACTGGCTGTTTATAAACGGTTTTTGAAACAATCTTACCTTCTTTTAAGTTTTAACCTTTAAGAGTAAAAGGTAGGAACCATTTAATTAATTAGTTCACCATTATTTACCAAAGCCCTTGCTTTCATTTTCTAATTTGGAAGTTCAATATAAAGACGGTTAACTCAATCGAAAAAAATTAATGACGTTTCTTTTATGTCTTGTATATTTTGGATATTTATCTTTTACATGAACACAAAACTTACGAATGACTTGATAACTTGAACTTGTTTACCTTCATTCTCATCCTCACTAACATATATATGTTGTAACTCTCTTATTAATTAAGTGCATTATTGTTGCAGGAGACAAACTTGAAACGCTTTTTTTTTGAAAGAGACAAATTTGAAACGCTTTCCGATCTCGTTCATTGAATTCAGCAAATGAATTCAACATTTGAATCACTAAAATCATGGATTGCTCATTCAGAAGAACATGTATAGTTTCATATAAGAATTCCTTTTTTTGTTAATGATTTTATAACATATTAAGATATGATGATGTAGATGAATGGTTGTGTGACACAAGCTTTTAAGTCAACTGAAGAAGACAGACACCTAGCAATCAACCTTGAAAAAAGTAAGTGGGAATTATCAAATGGTAAAGAAAAAGGGATGTCCATAAAACGTTCTCTTCTTTCGGCTTTTTTTTAATTTCATAAACTACTAACTCAATATATTAATTAATTACTTAAATACCCTTGACTTGAGACAGCAAGTACAACATTGATGATGGTGTGCGACAAATGTTTGATCCTTTTGAACGAGTTGCTCGTGCTCATCATGTTTGAGTTGAGTTTGTTTGTATGAACATGTGTAGTAATTGAGTTGTTGCAAGGAAAAGCTAGAGTCTGGATAACGGTTTTGTGCTAGCTGCCATTGGTGGACATATTGAAGCATTTCAATGGGTCTACAGGGCTGTTCTTGATCTGCTGAGTTGCATGGAGAGTGATTTTTTAATCTTTTAGAAGAACAATGGGAAGATGCGGATTATTTAAAGCTAATCAAGTTAACTTGGGGTGAATTAGGCATAACTCAGAAGATGCATGATGCTTTATATATGGATGTGTGCTTTTCCAACAGGTAAAGGATTCTACCTTTTAGTGAGAATTTTAGTTTTAGTTTAGATCTAATGAATGTTTTCTGATTACTGAAAATGAGGAACAATGTATTGACAAGGTAATTTCTACTATTGACAACAATGGTGTCAAAACTAGATGCAATTTGGTGCAAGCAACATTCTGTTCAATAAGCCTTTAGTTTGACAGCAGGCTGCAAGATTATCACTTGCATCTGGTAAGAGACATTTCTTTATTATTCATTATCATTGGAAATCTATTCCTTAAATATTTATTGCTATTTTTCTTTTTACAGGATCATACATATTATATTACATCTGTTAGTATATATATATGCATTATGATGTACTTCTAAAGGTTGTTCATTGTGTGATTAATAAAAGCTTTTTTGTTTCAGCTAATGTTCAAGTCATTACTTGCCATCTACACCCGGTGGACAACAACCAATTTTTTGACATGGAGGATTTTTTTTACATGATATCTGAAACAAGGTGTCCCTTAGTAGCAGTGTAGTATTAGGTTATATAGTTACGGAAAACCTCTTAATAACAATGTACAATCAGATCCCTTTAATATAATTGTATTACAATTTTTTGACATGATGTTATTGGATGAAATTGATTGTTTTGGTATATATTTTTTTTCTATATTTTTGTTTTATGCATAAAATAGTATCATAAGAGCATGTCGTATATGCATATTGTAAATGGTTGTTGAAGTTTATGACACACAAATGCGTGTCATCTTCATTTATGACAGGGGCTATAATGATACGCATTGTGTGTCCTAAATACGCGTCGTAAGGTTACGACACGCAAATGTGTGTCGTCTTCCTTTATGACAGTGCCTTCCTTGATACGCAATGCGTGTCGTAAATGAGCATCGTAAATGTGTGTCGTAAATGCGCGTCGTAAATGTGCGTCGTCTATAGAGGACGCACAAAAGCATGTCGTCTCTCGTTATGACAGGGCCTTCCTTGACACATATTTGCGCGTCGTCTGAGCGTTTTACAACACGCATTGCGCGTCGTAAAAGGCTGTTTTTCTAGTAGTGATTTTTTAAATTGAAATAAAATGATTATATATAATAATATAAAGCAACAATTTATTTATTATATAATAATATAAAACACGTAGATGATATTTTTTTTTTTACCAAAATCTCATATACATGGAAGGATAATTGTGCAATTAGAAAAAAAATAAGCAACTGAATCTGGATTCTTGATGCATGTTCATTCATGTATGTTTTCTCTTTTGAGAACCCACTTACTTTTTATATTCGTAATATACCGATGAAGATTTATCAAGCCCATACTTGATTATACTTGAGTGCATCTCTATGTGTTTCATTGGTTTCTGATCCATTATTGAGCATATTCAACAACAGTTAGAAAAAAAACATTCTAAGCACTTTACTTCTGGAATGACAAATTGGTGGGATTAGTAAAATCTCCTAAGCAATCATTTACGATAATCTACATAAATGTAGTTAGTAGATGCTAAAGTGGTTAAGCTTAATGTTTAACATAAGCTCCATAACTCTATACCTTTTAGATAATGATAAACCATTACATCCTTCGTCTAATGAAAGTATTTAATCCACTTGTTTGGTTGGAAACTTATATATATATATATATATATATATATATATATATATATATATATATATATATGTATATTTGTTGCAGTGAGCATAATTCCAAATTTTTTTTATAAAGTAAATAGTTCTTTTAAAACATCATATCATAGACTGAGATATCTATGTTTTATCCTCGTCAAAAACTTGTACTATCAATATTCAGCTAGTGGCCAGGTGACCCTATCCTACTAAAGAATACGCACGCTTCCTAGAACATCAAAAGATAGATCCAAGTGAATAGGTGATCTCGTGCCACAAGATCCGTACCAACGATGAGTGAGTGTTTTTGACGGAATGAGTTATGAATCGACTACACAACGAAAGGTTAATGATGGTCTCATTAAGTGATATTTCAATCTTAACTATGAAAGAATTTGAGGAAATCAAAAGTTTCAACAATAAAGAATAAAAGTCCACAGTGAAATTGATTAAGTATCTATCACTAAATTTATTCATGGATTGAAAAGATTACATACATCACTTACGTATAATTCTTTGTCAAGCCTTTTGTTCTTTAACTACTAATAGATAAAGACACCTAGGGATCATTTTCCCATTGAAATAGGATCCACATATATCAAATGGATCATGCTCATTTTCCTTCAAAAATTCCATCCTTTTGATGTTGGTATATGTGTTTCATATTTATATAGTTATGATGATTATGACATAGATAAGTTTCAATCAAATATTATATTCTTAATCAGGTGTTATGATTAGAACTATCAATTTAATAAAAATTTATAGATTTACTTCATAAATGACATTTACAAGAAAAATATTCTTTAATAAAGAATACTTCGTTTCAGATCATGAATATGGACATTCATTAAACAATAAATAAATCTAAATTTATTCATAAATTTACAATTGTTACATATCCCTATAAGAATGTACAAAAAATCTATTGTTTAAATAAAGACTATAACAGCACTTAAAGCATAACATACTTAAGTGACTAATGGAAAAAAATAAATAGTTCTATCATATAGATATTTTAAGTCTTGGTGAATCAAATCTTCCTCAACCTCGTGAGATACGAAGAGTAATTCGTCTTTTAATGTCCAATTTCTTTATTATAGAAACAACATTAATCATTTAGATCCTTTCTTGATTTATGGGTTTATGCTATATTTCCCATAACTGAACTATAAGTCTATTTGAGTACACAATCTCTTAGACTTCCATTTATTCAATGTTTGAAAAGATTTGAAGCTCATTTTACTGTTCATAATGAATATTTTCTTTACTTGATGAGACATCTGATATGTTTCATAATTATCCAACACTTTCTGCAAGTCAAGGTTAATTACTAAAGTACGATGTAAGACACAACAATATCATCACAATAATACTTCCATCAAACTATCATGATCAGAATGATTGGCTTAAAGAAGTTATTCAGGTATGGGATCTTTCAGTGTATATGATTTCTATTTATCCTTAAGGTAGAACCTCAAGATATTAAACTAGTTATAGAAATTATAACCATCAAATGTTACTATCTCTTGAAAATTAACAAAAGAGAGGTTTTTACAGGGTGTAAGAGTATTAACAGTTATTAACAGAATGTAACAAAGCTTCATTTAGAATTTTGAATATTAAGTCTCTAAAAATTAATACTTTTTACTATTTCTAAAACATTAATTAACCGAAGTCTAGGATCCAAGTAATGAAACAAGAAAATGGTCAACTAATATTTATCATATAAACTTAATCAAGCTCGGTAGGTAGCGATTACCAGTTGAATACGATATGTAACTCCTAGATAATGGAATCCTAAAAAGTTATTTCTTATATTGGCATGCTTGATCCCATCTATGCCTCAGACCTCTCATGCCTAGGTGACCATCATCACACAAGATTCCGATCAAGTCATCCTACTTGAAACAACTTGTAGTCTTGCAACTATCTACTGACATGGTGACCCTTTAGACACCAGAAATTTCAAAACTACCCCGAACATCATAAGAAAATCCTAATGACCAGGTAACCCTGTTCCACTAAGACCATACAAATGATACAGAGTGTTCTTCAAAAGGACGAAAATGACTAGCTTTTTTAAGAAAAAGTTTTATATATGTTTTACAATTATATTTATAAAAACATGATCTCATGAATATTGCATGCATCCAACAATTCATGTACCCTTTTGTAAACTTAATATAATTTTTTATGAGGTTCTTTAAGTACCAAATAAATCTTCATTTTATTTTCCATTCGCCGCGATCAAATATAAACTAAAATTCGGTAGTTTAAAGTTTAGTCGTAGATTGGTTTTAAAAATCGGTAATAGTATTAATAAAATTTCATTTTATACATAAGACTTGGAGTTTTGGATGAGTTCTAAAATAAAAATTTTAAATCTCCTTTTAGCAATCAAAATCTTATGACGTCATCAGTTTGTAGAATAAACTCATTTTATTTTATAAACTCAATTTTATGTATCTTATTGTAAAAGTCATATTTTGATAAACCAAAACTTGGATGATGATACTTATGTTTTAAATCTCATTTTGAATGCATAAAACATAATATCAACGTGTTGCGTTATGTTTAAAACACCAATATCACATACTAAGTTTCGACGTAAAAAATAATCACTAGTTTTATTATTTGCTGTCATAACACTATAAACTGATTTTAGTCTCTTTAATAAAAACTCCTTATTTATTATAAAGAAAAGGAGTTTATATAATTTTTAAACAACTTTTAAACCATTTTGAATATTTTAAAGTTGTGTACTTATATTTTTTACAATAAAACTATATTTAACAAAAAGTTGATTTTTAACCAGTAAACCGGTAACGAGTAAAAACGTTTTTATAAATATCCATTTATAAACTTATTATATTATCTTTTAAATATTGTTTACTCAAACTGCAAGTTATATTATCTTATGTTAAAATGTTGTTTGTCATGCAAAACTCATTTTCATACACAAAACATAGCATACAATTACATAAAAAGAAGCATCACATGCATGTATTGTAATGTGTATAAACCAAGCCATGTCTAGTAATAATTTTTGTAATCCATCACAAAAGTTATTAAGCCTTTCCTAAAGAACTTAAGGGACACTTCAAAAGGTCTAGAAACTCCCACTTTCCAAGTCAACTCTAGCTTGCAAAAAGAACTTCAAGTCTTCATGTTGTAAAAGTTGTTGCACTTAAACCATTAAGACTATAATTCAGCCCAAAACCAAACGTAGAAGCTTATGGTTGGGATTATGTTCTCAAATGGTTAAGTCATCTTCAAGGATGTCATTTCTTCATCGTCTTACATTTAAAAATAAATACAACTAGTCTAACTAATTTACTACAACAAATCAACAAATGAAAAAAAAAATACCTTTTTATATATTACATCTTATGAATAAATAAATATCAACCAAACACAACACAAATGTCAAAATGTGTCACACCCCAAAACCGGAACGGCGGAAACGTTCTGGGGTGGAGGACGTCATGTTTAGTATCACAAGACATGCATCATAGTAAGCAAAGTAATGAACAACCATTTCATTAGAAAGAAAGTGTTTACAAAGTGTGTGTACACAAAACATAGAATACATAAGCAAATAACAAACAAGACTTGAAGCTATACTGCTCCATCTTCTGAATTCCCAACACGAGTACCTGTCTACTAGGCTCCTGAGAATACAAGTTATTTGAAAGAGTTGATCAGCAATTAAGCTGGTGAGTTCATAAGATTTTAGTGATGTAAGTAAGTTGTAAAATGTTGTAGTAAAATGCTGTTGAAAATGTAGTTGAAAAATATAGTGAGTTGTAAGTTCTGTTTAGAAAAATTCGTCTGTTCCTCTTAGGAAATCCTATATTTCCTACTTTGATGAAAGATACGTAAAAACGATCCTACAATCCTTTCTATGAGTACTAAATGGATACAAGTGATATAAAACTCAAAGTAAACAAGCAATCGACTGTGCGCATCTGCCCTAAGCTCACCACCAGTAAGGAACAGGGAGTAAGGCGGATAGCACACATTCCATTGTTTGTTAGATCATTGTTGTATATAACTCTGGCATGTTCACTTGTTACTCATGGAGATAATTGTAATGGTTTCTTTATATTTAATGAAAAGATTCTTTAAGAAAAACCCTTATCTCTTGTAATAAAATGGTGACCACAGTGATTACTCCTATAATCACTTAATTTATACTAGCTATATATGATCTAATATCGGATAGAGAGTTAATTGGGTGAATCTGCCCTAAGCCCACAACCAAACAAGGAACAGGAAGTAATGCGGAAAGCACACATCCAATTACCTATTGGGTATCAATGATATATAACCATGTAGTATAAACTAAAGTATTATAGAGTTAATCACCTAAGGTCCTTTAAGTTTATACTGGTTTAATAAAATGGATTAAACCCTTAACTGGTAAGTTTCTAGTGTTGTGTACCAAAAGTTCTGATTCGGAAAGTATGTTCTGTACTAGAAAACTATGCATTGACTCTGTGTCCTGTGACTTGACCCATACCTGGTACCCTTATGATGACTCAATGTATACTTGACATATATATCTAGAGTCGAATAGATAATAGACTGGGTGAATATGCTCCAAGCCCACAACCAAACAAGGAACAGGAAGTGAAGCGGAGAGCACACATCCTATTACCTGTCGGATCCTATTGATATATATGTATCCTTTGATGTATACATTAAGGAATCATAAGGTTAGCATTATGGTCCTTTCTACTAAACGTAGCCTTCTACCAAGGCCTCAAATGTTATGTATGTTTGTTTCTTGTATGAGTGTGTTTTTTCCCGAGTGAGACTATCTTTAACTAAATATAGTTTATACATTAATGAATATGTGAGAAGATCACAAAGTAAATGTAATAGGGAAAATAATGTTTTACCTCAGCAGTGACACTGCTGGCTATAAAGTAATAAAATACAGACTCCAGGTAGTATTAAATGTACAATACACCTTGGGGAGTCTTTTTGCCTTTAATCATTAGTCGGTTAATTACAGGTTTAAATGTGAACTCGTATGTAAGCGGAATGATATTTTGTTATATTTTATCACCTCGTGCCTGCTAGTCCTAGTATGTGAAATCGTACCAGTGTCAATGCAAAGCCGGAAAGATATATTATTAAGTTTATCACCTCGTACCTGCTAGTCCTAGTACGTGAAATCGTACCAGTGTCAACGCAAGGTCGGAAAGATATATTTTACGTGCTTTTCCCTAGTACTTAGTGTGCTTTTCCCTGGTACTTAGTGTGGTGTGTTTCTCTCTATACTAGTTATAGTAAGTTCCTCTATGTACATGTTATAGTATGTTCTCCTCTGTACTTGTTATAGTATACTTCTCTATGTATCTATTATAGTATGTTTCTCTATGTATCTGTTATAGTATGAACTGAACCCTTAAACTATACCTATTATAGTTTACTAGTGTTTTCCTTGAACTGTTATTGAAAAGACTCTTTTATCTACTAAGTTATGCTTGTACTCTAAAAACGGAGTTTTGGTAAAACTATAAAGTAACATAACTTTAAAAGAGTTTTTAAAATGTTTTGATCACTCATAAAAGACATAAGTAATCCTCTTGAAAATGTTTATAACAAACAATTACACAATTATCATTGTGTTCAACTTGTATTCCCCCCCTAAAACATTTAAAACAGTTAAAAGATTCATTACGGGGTATGAACTCACCTGATGTGGGTGATTCAAACGAATGTGCGCGTAAGGATGAGAAGTTCCACGAACGAAGTCCCGAGACTTAACGAATCCTAAATGACATATAATGGCATATATTGACATAAATATAGTGTTTAGAAGCAACAAAATGCAAAGAAACACCTCATGGGACTAGGAAACACTTTGACCAAGTGTTGGAATCACATTTGATTCAATTTAGGGGAGTGTACGCCCACTTTGAGGAGTGTGCCGCCAGGGAGTGTGAGGCCGCACACTCATGGTAATGAGTGCACAATAGTGTTTTCCAAAGGTAGGGAGGCTTGTGGGACGATTGTTCAACAAGTGGTGAAGCTATAAAGGCACTTTGGAGGCCCTTAGGCACTAAACAAAGGGGTGTACGGCCACATGGAGTGTGTGCGGCCGCACACTCCTTGATGAACATGGTTTGGACGTTTTCTAAGGTTCACATCTAGTAAGTAACAAGCTTAGGGGATGGTACTTACAATATGGAAGCCTTTAGGGGTGTTTGAAGGGTGTTTTGAGGGGTGTTTGAGGGGTGTACGGCCACATGAGTGTGTGCGGCCGCACACACCATGTGTTCTTGAGTTATGGGCATTTCTAAGGGCTTAACTAGTGTTCTTAACAAGATTCGAGCATAAGGGAAGACTACTTACGATCCAGAGGCTCGAGAAAGCTCAAAATCGCCAAGAACAAGTGTGTGTTCTTGGTGTAACTTGAAGATCTAGACAAAACATGATTTCAAATGGATGAAATCAAAGGATGTAACTAGTTTATGAAGATTAACAACAAATCGGGAGAAGAGCACTTACCAACTCGAAGATCTAAGCTTAAAATCGGATGGTAGTTGAGAGCAAAATCGAGTTCTAGGCTTGGGAGGGTGAAAAGAGATGAAAGAAGGCTAAGTCCCTCCTATATACACGAGAGTGTGCTTCTAGGAGAGGGGTGTGCGGCCGCACACCCAGTGTGCGGCCGTACACTCCTGATGTTGGAGTGTAAGGCCCGGACTTGATGCTAGAAGTGTACGCGATCCATTTCTATGTTCCATGCTTGAATGTACTGACCTTTGGACCTTTAAACGGACTCCAAATGAGGCTAAATGATAGACTGGCACTCAGTTGACTTGATTGGCTGAGCTTTGCAAGGCAAAAATTTAAAATTTTTCGGGTTGTCACATCATCCCCCCGTTAGAGGGAATTTCGTCCCGAAATTAGCTTTCTTAGCCGTACTATTGGGGTTGCGCTCCTCTGGTTGGCAGAATACTCACTCGTAGACCTGGCAACTTTGCCCTACTGTCCATGATTGGATTTATACTCGGTCTATCCATCATTACTTCAATGTATACAAGTCGTATATAATTAGGATTAGTTAGACGGTGGGATGTGTGACTCTGCCCCAGGTCCACCACCAGACAAGGAACAGGAGATAGGGCGGAAACACACATACTAGATCTGCGTAATCATAATCATATACCACACTCGCGTATAAACTAAATAGTGATAGATGAGCGGTATTCGTCCTTAGCCTCTGTGCTCAAACTTGGTCTGTTGGACGAGTGGTATTTCGGAAAGGTCTGCGGACATCTGATGATAAGGTTTCAGAGGACAAAGTACTCTTCGCATGAGTACTTCTGGGTTTTTAGAATACGAAAGATAAAACTGGGGTTTATGTCGGACCGTTGATATGAATGACGGGAGTTTCGAGAACTTGACGGTCGAGGCGATAGAAACACATGAACTTAGTATGGTGAGGACCACGCCAACTCATGACGAATGATAGTAATGGACTCTTTACTGAACAAGGTTTTGGCCAATTTGCAAGAAACGTTTGTTATACAATGATGTACTCCTAGTGTGCTCGAAAATATGCTCTTAGTGTGTTCGACAACGTACCCCAAGTGTGTTTGACAATGTACCCCAAGTGTGTTCGACAATGTACCCATAGTGTGTTCGAAATGTACTCTTCGTAGATGTTCTAGTGCTTTCTGCTTTCTCCTTGATGTTAACACTTCTATGTATCATACCGCGATGTGCGCATACATACCGCGAAAGTGCTTTGTTATATAGAATTGATACTTAAACTACGATCCCCCTTGATACCACTACGATCGCCTGGAATATACAAGTTATGAATAATTAAGATGAATTGGACGGTCGACTGAGTAACTCTGCCTCAAATCCACAACCAGACAAGGAACATGAATTAAGGCGGAATCACTCACTCTAAGTCTGCAAAATCTTAGCTATGCTCAACCCTTAATCTACATACTAAGCCATCATAGCTTCTCAGAACGATTTCTTAGTTCTGTTGAATACTGTGACTTATTTCAATAAGTGAGTTATTATAATTACTTTTAAGTGTTATCCCCAAGTTTTAATATTATATAAATATAAATTAATTTTCAAAGTAATTACTAAATCGAAAACGTACCACTGCTTGATGGCGACTCCGGGGTTTATTCTCCTGCGGTGATCATCAGAATTCGTCCATCTGCTCCTGAGTTCTTTGTTATCGGGCAGTCCTCCTGGTAGTGTCCAGTCTCACCACAGCCATAACAGGCTTGGTTTTCTTCAACTCCGGGGACTTGGGAGATCGGTTGAGCCGGTGCCCTGCAGAAACGGACTGTGTGTCCTATTCTGTGGCAGTTCAGACACTGCATTTTCCGGCATACTCCGGTGTGGTGATAGTTGCACTTCCCACACTTTGGAAGGGTTCCGGCATATCGACTGGCAGGTGCTGGAGTAGCAGGCGTTGTGGCGGTGTACATAGTACTCGTTCGTTCCTCCTGTGGGGTGTACTGTGTTGTTTGTTTCTCCTTCCTCTTGTTTCCCGACTTCTGTCATTGTCCTCTTCCCTCGGTGGCTCGGGAACCGGGACTTCTATGCCATGATGGACTTCGTGGTCGATGAGTAGCTGGGCCAGGCGTTTGGCACTATCGAATGTGGCTGGGTTAGAAGACAACACATTACCTCGGGTTGGGGCAGTCAGACCCCTGATGTATCTTTCTATCTTTTTTCTCTCCGGGGTAACCATCCCGGGGCATAGTGTTGCCAAGTCGCTAAACCTGTCAGTGTAGGCCACTATGTCTGAGCCAACCATCCTGAGCTCCCATAGCTCTTGTTCCAGCTTTTGTACTTCGCCCCTTGAGCAGTACTCTCTCATCATCCTTTCTTTCAAGTTTTCCCAGCCCATAGAGTTTGCCATTGATAATATCAGTGACTTAACATGGCCATTCCACCATGTTAAGGCTCTGACGAAGAAGGTGCATGCAGCAAACTTCACTTTGCTCCCTTCGGGGCACGAATAGATCTCGAAGATCGACTCTGTTCTCTCGAACCATTGCATTAGAGCGATGACGCCACCATTTCCATAAAAGGAATTTGGTTTGCAGCTCATGAAGTCTTTATATGAACACTCCCTTGGGTGTTCGTGGGTATCTTCGTGGTTGGT
Organism: Lactuca virosa; assembly: GCF_052849685.1. Lineage (NCBI taxonomy): Eukaryota > Viridiplantae > Streptophyta > Magnoliopsida > Asterales > Asteraceae > Lactuca > Lactuca virosa. Next base: position 121,096,918 of record NC_136432.1, on the reverse strand, counting down.
TAGGTGAGCACCGCTACTAGATCCAATGATACCACTTGCACGAATTTGGGTTAGGGCGGCTGTCGTTGCTGCTGTTACCGCTGCCTGAAAAGCAGTTAGGTTGAACTGTGGCGGGGGTAGTGGCGGTTGAGTTGGAGTTATCGGAATAGTGCGTCTGTTTGATTTGCGAGGAGGCATCTTTGCTAAAAGAATACAAATATGAGATGGAATAAGTCTATAGCAGTGGACACAAGTCGAAAGCTGAAAAGACAAGGTTATTCCAGTTCTGAGCGTATCGGGTCCTGACTTCCACAGGGTTTTAGTAACAACTCATAAAAGAGTTTATACCTAATAAACTCTATGAATTTGAAATGGCTATCCTCGAATGAATATCTGTTACCTGAATAACTGTTACCAGCTGCATGTAAGAAAATAATCCTAACGTTTAATGTGAGTAGTGTTTCCACTCGCTCATTTAGTTAACAAGATTATTATTTATTAGTGTGACGTGTAAGACGTTTTGGTTACTTCGGTTGATCCCTCTTTGAAACTTCTCATGAACTTGTTCTTGTTCCTCCTGGACTCTTCTGTTGTCTACTATGAGGAAGTGGTTACATCTATCTGGGTTTGTTGTGCGAGAATGGATGTGACTAAAGAATCTACGAGGTTAAATGAAATATTATGGGGTGATCCTTACAGAGTCCTCCTACAATTGCACAATGTATACAAGTTGTATATAATTCAGGATTAAATAGACCTTCGAATAAGTGATCGTACTCCAAAACCACAACCAAACAAGGAACAGGTAGTAGAGCGTAGATCACAGATTCTAAGTCTATGGATTCCCAATTATATAGAACCTTGGAAGTATACACTGTAGGATTATAGACCTATCCGTAAGGGTCTTTTAAGTTATCACATAAGTTGTTTATATAGTGCCTAAAATACTCCTATAGTATTTTAATGTAATGTACTTAGTATGTTTCAAACTTGTTATCGCGTTATAGTATCATAGAATACTCCTATAGTATTCTAATTCAAATGTACTTGTTCTAGTATTCCCTTGACTTAGTATTCGGTAAGTTTTAAGACTGTTCCAACACCACATCACTCCCAAACACATGTCGGTCACATCTCGAATGAATATAGTTGATCAGGCTATATTGATCCCAGCTATGATTACATAACTGTTCAGGTTTGACGGCAGTGTTCAACCTTTAAATACTTTAGTTTTGTTCTTCTTGTGATACTTGGTCTAGTATGTACATGTATAAGCAAGTAGGTATATTTTTATAACTTATCGTTATACTCTTTAAACTATACCATTATCCAGAGCACTTAAGCCCCATTCTATTTATAGTTGTATATCTTTTATCGATTGATATACTTAGTTCACTATAAACAATGCTCTGATACCAATCTGTCACACCCCAAAACCGGAACGGCGGAAACGTTCTGGGGTGGAGGACGTCATGTTTAGTATCACAAGACATGCATCATAGTAAGCAAAGTAATGAACAACCATTTCATTAGAAAGAAAGTGTTTACAAAGTGTGTGTACACAAAACATAGAATACATAAGCAAATAACAAACAAGACTTGAAGCTATACTGCTCCATCTTCTGAATTCCCAACACGAGTACCTGTCTACTAGGCTCCTGAGAATACAAGTTATTTGAAAGAGTTGATCAGCAATTAAGCTGGTGAGTTCATAAGATTTTAGTGATGTAAGTAAGTTGTAAAATGTTGTAGTAAAATGCTGTTGAAAATGTAGTTGAAAAATATAGTGAGTTGTAAGTTCTGTTTAGAAAAATTCGTCTGTTCCTCTTAGGAAATCCTATATTTCCTACTTTGATGAAAGATACGTAAAAACGATCCTACAATCCTTTCTATGAGTACTAAATGGATACAAGTGATATAAAACTCAAAGTAAACAAGCAATCGACTGTGCGCATCTGCCCTAAGCTCACCACCAGTAAGGAACAGGGAGTAAGGCGGATAGCACACATTCCATTGTTTGTTAGATCATTGTTGTATATAACTCTGGCATGTTCACTTGTTACTCATGGAGATAATTGTAATGGTTTCTTTATATTTAATGAAAAGATTCTTTAAGAAAAACCCTTATCTCTTGTAATAAAATGGTGACCACAGTGATTACTCCTATAATCACTTAATTTATACTAGCTATATATGATCTAATATCGGATAGAGAGTTAATTGGGTGAATCTGCCCTAAGCCCACAACCAAACAAGGAACAGGAAGTAATGCGGAAAGCACACATCCAATTACCTATTGGGTATCAATGATATATAACCATGTAGTATAAACTAAAGTATTATAGAGTTAATCACCTAAGGTCCTTTAAGTTTATACTGGTTTAATAAAATGGATTAAACCCTTAACTGGTAAGTTTCTAGTGTTGTGTACCAAAAGTTCTGATTCGGAAAGTATGTTCTGTACTAGAAAACTATGCATTGACTCTGTGTCCTGTGACTTGACCCATACCTAGTACCCTTATGATGACTCAATGTATACTGGACATATATATCTAGAGTCGAATAGATAATATACTGGGTGAATATGCTCCAAGCCCACAACCAAACAAGGAACAGGAAGTGAAGCGGAGAGCACACATCCTATTACCTGTCGAATCCTATTGATATATATGTATCCTTTGATGTATACATTAAGGAATCATAAGGTTAGCATTATGGCCCTTTCTACTAAACGTAGCCTTCTACCAAGGCCTCAAATGTTATGTATGTTTGTTTCTTGTATGAGTGTGTATTTTCCCGAGTGAGACTATCTTTAACTAAATATAGTTTATACATTAATGAATATGTGAGAAGATCACAAAGTAAATGTAATAGGGAAAATAATGTTTTACCTCAGCAGTGACACTGCTGGCTATAAAGTAATAAAATACAGACTCCAGGTAGTATTAAATGTACAATACACCTTGGGGAGTCTTTTTGCCTTTAATCATTAGTCGGTTAATTGCCTAAAACACCTATCATAAGGGACCTAGACTAAGGATCAATATCGGGATGGACACTACTGCCAAGGGGTTTCCTCAGCAATAAATGTCCTAAAGGCAACCGTGAGGGGGATGGAGTACACCGGTGAACACATCGTTCACAAACACCTACAGGTTGCGAGCCTGCTAGCGTTCCACTGGACTGTCTAGAAGAGTCTGTGGTCGTCATCCATACTCCGCTAGATGACAGAATCAACAACAACATCATCGAGGCCTCTCATCGTTTTATCACACATCGTCTTATTACATCTACCCATGTTTTACCCCAACATTTTTGTAGATATAAAATACATATACAGTTTAAATTATTTAAAACATGTATAAAAATCTTTCATTAGCATAGGCAGCAAGTATTCAGATAATATGCCCACATAGCACGTAATTAATATAAAATACTTCATATCTATGTGTAAGATGAAAGTAACTATGCACTCACCTGATTAGGTGGTGACTCGGTACTCGAACAGCACTCCGTTATCTCAAAACAATTTTTCCTTGATCAAAACCTAGTATTAATATCACTAGCGTTTAGTTTTAACGTTAACCGCGACTAATTAACAGTCTGGCTATTATTATTATTATACAAGCGTTAAATAACACCCAATATATAAATAATAATAGCCCAAATAATTATTTTAAGGACCTAATAACATTACTATAATTATTTAAAAGTTATATTAAAATTTTCGTAGGCGTACCTTACTTACAGCGGGTTTTCTCAAAACCGGACTTCGCTGGAGCAGCGTTTCCGAGCCGAAAGGTTCTTTTCTCGGGACTCCGGGAGCCTCGGGACTTCCTTCTGGTGCTAGGGGGTTTACCTAGACTTTAGGGGCTCAAGGGAGCTTAGAGAGAGAGTTTAGAGAGAGAAAGTGGAAGAGGAAAGGTGTAAGAAATGAGAGAACCCGACACTTCTATTTATGGTGAGTTGGGGCATGTGGTGGCCTTCTGGTGGTGCCACTTGTCCAAATTCTGGTGGTGTCACATGTCCAATTTCTGGTGGTGCCATGTGTCCAATTTCTGGTGGTGCCACATGTCCAATTTCTGGTGGTGCCACGTCACCCAATATCGCGTATCGGCCTCCCGACTTAGAAAAATCATAACTCTCGCATACGAGCTCCGTTTTTGACGTTATTTATATCCACCCGAAGGCGGGAACGTAATCTACAACTTTCGTTTAGACTCCGTTGGCTAATTTTGAATTTATTTTAAAAGTTATATTTTTAACAGGCCGGGACAGGATTGGTCCGTTAAAAATTCATAACTTCTTCATCCGACGTCCGTTTTCGTCTGTCTTTTTATTGTTACGCCACAATTAAAGAGCTCTTCGATTCTCGTCTAGGTCGTAAATTCACTATTCACGCTTCCCGGTATCGTGCCGATTCCGACGTGAAACTTCGTCGGGTCATAACTTCTTCGTTATAACTCGGATTTCGGCGTTCTTTATATCTCCGGAATCCTTGTTTTGACCACTACAACTTTATGTAAAGATATCGGGCTTATCTCATATTTTAATTTTGACGCTTATTTTTATTCTTTATTAATTATACATTTATAATTAAATAATAAGCACATAAATTCACAAAATACTCAAATATTTCATTTTTATTACATCAAAAGAGTTACAATAGTTGACCTAGACTATTACATCGTCTAAAAATGCTTAGCCCCGAAACTCGGGCGTTACAATTCTCTCCCCCTTAGGATGATTCCGTCCCGGAATCATGCGTCAGCAAACAAATGCGGATAGCGACTCATCATGTCATCCTCTGTTTCCCAAGTGAGATTCGGCCCATTCGAATGTTTCCATCGGACTAGCACTAAGTCAATCATCTTGCGTCGTAACTTCTTAATCTTACGGTCAACAATTGCCTCGGGCTCTTTGATTAGCCTCTTATTCTCATCCATTCTTAACTCCGAGATCGGAATTATGTCGGGAACTTCTCCCGTGAATTTCCTCAGATAACATACATGGAAGGTGTTATGAATACCATCGAGTTCTTCGGGCAATTCCAGCTTGTAAGCTTGGTTCCCAATCTTCTGAAGAACTTTGAACGGTCCAATAAACCTTGGACTCAGCTTTCCTCGTTTCCCGAATCGTATAAGTCCTTTCCACGGTGAGACTTTAAGCAAAACGGAATCCCCAACTTCGAAGGTCATCGGTCGTCTTTTCTTGTCAGCATAGCTCTTCTGACGATCCTGAGCTGCTAACATCCTTTCCTTTATCACCTTCAGTTTCTCAGCAGTCTCATGGATTATCTCGGGGCCCATAAACTGCTTTTCTCCAGCCTCAAGCCAACAAGAAGGCGTACGACACTTTTGTTCGTACAAAGCTTGATAAGGTGCCATCTTGATGCTCGAGTGGAAACTGTTGTTGTAGGAAAATTCTACCAAAGGTAAGTGCTCATCCCAGTTACCTTGGAACTCGAGGGTACATGCTCTCAACATATCTTCAAGCGTTTGAATCGTTCTTTCACTCTGACCATCAGTCTGCGGATGGTAAGCTGTACTCAGACATAACTTCGTACCCAATTCCTCTTGTAGACTTCTCCAAAACCTTGACGTGAAACGACTATCACGATCCGATACAATTGTTAGAGGAACACCGTGAAGTCTCACAATTTCCTTCACGTAAGCATTTGCAAGCTTATCCATAGACCACCTTTCATTGGCAGCTATGAAGTGTGCACTCTTTGTGAAACGATCCACGACCACCCAAATCATGTCGTGACCGTTCTTCGTCCTGGGTAGTTTAGTCACAAAATCCATGGTGATGTCTTCCCATTTACCCATGGGTACAGGTAAGGGTTCTAAACTCCCATATGGTTTATGATGTTGTGCCTTAACTCTTGCACAAGTTACACACTCGGCCACATATTTCGCAACGTCGGGCTTCATCGTCGGCCACCAGTAGTAGGGTTTTAGGTCCCTATACATTTTAGTGCTACCGGGATGAATTGAGTACATGGTCTTGTGAGCTTCTTCCATCAGAAGATCTCTTATTCCTCCAATCTTAGGTACCCAAATCCGATCTTGGAATACCTTTAGTCCTTAACTGTTTGTACCAAACACTAATGTTTTTCCCAAACGTTCTTCTTTTTGGTCACTCTTCTCTGAAGCTTCTTCTTGAGCTTCCCTGATACTTTCCACAATGGTCGAGACAACTTCTATTCTCAACGCTCTTGGCCTTTTTCTTTCAAGGTTGACTTTTCGACTGAGAGCATCAGCGACAACGTTTGCTTTACCGGGGTGGTAAAGTATCTCACAGTCATAGTCCTTGAGTAATTCTAGCCAGCGTCGTTGCCTCATGTTCAATTCTTTATGATTAAAGAGATATTGGAGACTCTTATGATCGGTGAAAAGTTTGCACTTCGTGCCATAGAGGTAATGCCTCAATATTTTTAGAGCGAAAACTACCGCCGCCAACTCCAAGTCATGAGTCGGGTAGTTCTTTTCATGTTCCTTCAACTGTCGAGACGCATATGCGATCACCTTTTCTCTTTGGGTCAAAACACAACCCAACCCAACACCAGACGCATCACTATAAACAGCGAAGTCTTCAACTCCATTGGGTAGAGAAAGTATTGGTGACTCGCATAGTTTCTTCTTTAGCTTCTCGAATGCTTCTTTATGCTTATAACTCCAAGCATAGGTAGCTCCTTTGTGGGTTAACGCTGTTAATGGACTAGCGATTGAAGAAAATCCTTGGATAAACCTTCAGTAATATCCAGCTAATCCCAAAAAGCTTCGGATCTCCGTGGGACTTTTTGGTTGTTCCCACTTCATTACCGCTTCAATCTTTGCTGGATCGACCATTATCCCTTCTTGGTTGACCACGTGACCCAAGAATTTGACTTCTCGAATCCAAAAATCACATTTGGAGAATTTAGCATACAACTTCTCCTTCTTCAAGACTTCTAACACTTCCCGCAAGTGTCTACCATGCTCTTCTTGGCTTTTCGAGTAGATGAGAATGTCATCTATGAACACTATCACGGATTTATCGAGGAATGGTTTACAAACCCTGTTCATCAGATCCATGAATGCTGCTGGAGCATTAGTTAGTCCAAACGACATAACCAAGAACTCGTAGTGTCCATATCTCGTTCTGAACGCAGTCTTCTCAATATCCTGATCTCTCACCTTCAGTTGAAGATATCATGACCTAAGATCGATCTTTGAGAAATAACTTGAACCTTGCAGTTGATCGAACAGGTCATCAATCCTTGGCAACGGATATCTATTCTTTATTGTTGCCTTGTTCAGCTCTCTGTAATCAATACACATTCTCATACTTCCATCTTTCTTTTTCACGAATAACACCGGAGCTCCCCAGGGTGATGAACTAGGTCTAATGAAACCTTTGTCCAATAACTCCTGAAGTTGCATCATCAGCTCCTTCATCTCCGTCGGTGCTAATCGGTAAGGTGCTTTTGCTATTGGTGTCGTTCCTGGTAACAAGTCAATACGGAATTCTACTTGTCGATCAGGCGGTAATCCGGGAAGATCTTCGGGAAATACTTCCGGATAATCACACACGACAGGAATGCTCTGTATCACCTTCTTTTCCTTCTTAGCATCGATCACGAATGCTAAATATGATGTACATCCCTTGGTCAAACATTTTCTGGCTTTCATTAGAGAAATGATTCCAGAATTTACCCTGTGTTTGTCCCCATACACCATAAACGACTCTTTCCCAGGCGGTTTTACTTTTACGATCTTCTTTTTGCACAGTATTTCCGCATCATTGGTGCTAAGCCAATCCATTCCCAACACGATGTCGAAACCGTTAAGTTCGATAGGCAATAATTCCTCGTGAAACTTATTCCCGTTCAAATCAATTAAGATGTTTTTCATACGATGGCTAACAGGTACAAACTTGCCACTAGCAACTTCGACTAATAAGGCATTATCTAGTCTATCGACAGGCAAAGCTAACTTTCTACCAAATTCATGCGAAATAAAGGAGTAGTTGGCTCCAGAATCAAATAAAATTTGGGCAGGCAATTTGTTTACGAGAAAGGTACCTGAAGCGACATCAGCTTCTTCCTTAGCAGCTTCCAGTGTCATCTGGAAGGCTCTAGCCTTCGGCTTTGGTGGAATGTTGGGTCTTCCTGCTTCCTTCTTCTTCGGGCAGTCCCTCGAAATGTGCCCCTCCTCGTTGCACTCATAAGAGACCTTCTTAGTGAATGTGCATTCATTGGCATAGTGCCCAGGCTTCCCACATTTGAAACAAGTGACCCCTCCGTCACACTTCCCAGAGTGCTTCTTCTTGCACTTGTCACACCACTTCACTTCGCCTCCTCCACCTCCTTTCGAACTAGACTTTGAGAATTTACCCTTTTTGCTGGACCCCGAGGGTCCGTCAAACTTCCTCTTCTCACCAACCTCTGACCTTTCCAGACCTTTCTCCCTGATCTGGGTCTCAACATTTCTGGCAGCCCAGATGGCGGCTTTCAACGTGGTTGCTTGCTTAACCATTGGACCATAGTCCGCTGGTAGTCCAAGGGCAAACTTATTGACCTTTGAGAGTTCTGTTGGAACTAGGTATGGGATAAGCTTCATTTTCTCCGTGAAACTTGCAGCGTATTCAGCAACGCTCATCTTTCCCTTCTTCAAATTCTGGTGGTGCCACGTCACCCAATATCGCGTATCGGCCTCCCGACTTAGAAAAATCATAACTCTCGCATACGAGCTCCGTTTTTGACGTTATTTATATCCACCCGAAGGCGGGAACGTAATCTACAACTTTCGTTTAGACTCCGTTGGCTAATTTTGAATTTATTTTAAAAGTTATATTTTTAACAGGCCGGGACAGGATTGGTCCGTTAAAAATTCATAACTTGTTCATCCGACGTCCGTTTTCGTCTGTCTTTTTATTGTTACGCCACAATTAAAGAGCTCTTCGATTCTCGTTTAGGTCGTGTCGGCTAAAAACTCGCTTTATCATAAATTCACTATTCACGCTTCCCGGTATCGTGCCGGTTCCGACGTGAAACTTCGTCGGGTCATAACTTCTTCGTTATAACTCGGATTTCGGCGTTCTTTATATCTCCGGAATCCTTGTTTTGACCACTACAACTTTATGTAAAGATATCGGGCTTATCTCATATTTTAATTTTGACGCTTATTTTTATTCTTTATTAATTATACATTTATAATTAAATAATAAGCACATAAATTCACAAAATACTCAAATATTTCATTTTTATTACATCAAAAGAGTTACAATAGTTGACCTAGACTATTACATCGTCTAAAAATGCTTAGCCCCGAAACCCGGGCGTTACATGAGAAGACCACAAAGTAAATGTAATAGGGAAAATAATGTTTTACCTCAGCAGTGACACTGCTGGCTATAAAGTAATAAAATACAGACTCCAGGTAGTATTAAATGTACAATACACCTCGGGGAGTCTTTTTGCCTTTAATCCTTAGTCGGTTAATTACAGGTTTAAATGTGAACTCGTATGTAAGCGGAAGGATATTTTCTTATATTTTATCACCTCGTGCCTGCTAGTCCTAGTACGTGAAATCGTACCAGTGTCAATGCAAAGCCAGAAAGATATATTATTAAGTTTATCACCTCGTACCTGCTAGTCCTAGTACGTGAAATCGTACCAGTGTCAATGCAAGGTCGGAAAGATATATTTTACGTGCTTTTCCCTGGTACTTAGTGTGCTTTTCCCTGGTACTTAGTGTGGTGTGTTTCTCTCTATATTAGTTATAGTAAGTTCCTCTATGTACATGTTATAGTATGTTCTCCTCTGTACTTGTTATAGTATACTTCTCTATGTATCTATTATAGTATGTTTCTCTATGTATCTGTTATAGTATGAACTGAACCCTTAAACTATACCTATTATAGTTTACTAGTGTTTTCCTTGAACTGTTATTGAAAAGACTCTTTTATCTACTAAGTTATGCTTGTACTCTAAAAACGGAGTTTTGGTAAAACTATAAAGTAACATAACTTTAAAAGAGTTTTTGAAATGTTTTGATCACTCATAAAAGACATAAGTAATCCTTTTGAAAATGTTTATAACAAACAATTACACAATTATCATTGTGTTCAACTTGTATTCCCCCCCCCCCCCTTAAAACATTTAAAACAAATAAAAGATTCATTACGGGGTATGAACTCACCTGATGTGGGTGATTCAAACGAATGTGCGCGTAAGGATGAGAAGTTCCACGAATGAAGTCCCGAGACTTAACGAATCCTAAATGACATATAATGGCATATATTGACATAAATATAGTGTTTAGAAGCAACCAAATGCAAAGAAACACCTCACGGGACTAGGAAACACTTTGACCAAGTGTTGGAATCACATGTGATTCAATTTAGGGGAGTGTACGGCCACTTTGAGGAGTGTGCGGCCAGGGAGTGTGAGGCCGTACACTCATGGTAATGAGAGCACAAAAGTGTTTTCCAAAGGTAGGGAGGCTTGTGGGACGATTGTTCAACAAGTGGTGAAGCTAGAAAGGCACTTTGGAGGCCCATAGGCACTAAACAAAGGGGTGTACGGCCAAGGAGTGTGTGCGGCCGCACACTCCTTGATGAACATGGTTTGGACGTTTTCTAAGGCTCACATCTAGTAAGTAACAAGCTTAGGGGATGGTACTTACAATATGGAAGCCTTTAGGGATGTTTGAAGGGTGTTTTGAGGGGTGTTTGAGGGGTGTACGGCCACATGAGTGTGTGCGGCCGCACACACCATGTGTTCTTCAGTTATGGGCATTTCTAAGGGCTTAATCTAGTGTTCTTAACAAGATTTGAGCATAAGGGAAGAGTACTTACGATCCGGAGGCTCGAGAAAGCTCAAAATCGCCAAGAACAAGTGTGTGTTCTTGGTGTAACTTGAAGGTCTAGACAAAACATGATTTCAAATGGATGAAATCAAAGGATGTAACTAGTTTATGAAGATTAACAACAAATCGGGAGAAGAACACTTACCAACTCGAAGATCTAAGCTTAAAATCGGATGGTAGTTGAGAGCAAAATCGAGTTCTAGGCTTGGGAGGGTGAAAAGAGATGAAAGAAGGCTAAGTCCCTCCTATATACACGAGAGTGTGCTTCCAGGAGAGGGGTGTGCGGCCGTAAACTCCTGATGTTGGAGTGTAAGGCCCGGACTTGATGCTAGAAGTGTACGCGATCCATTTCTATGTTCCATGCTTGAATGTACTGACCTTTGGACCTTTAAACGGACTCCAAATGAGGCTAAATGATAGCAGGAATGAGTCTGACACTCAGTTGACTTGACTGGCTGAGCTTTGCAAAGCAAAAATTTAAAATTTTCGAGTTATCACAAAATGGCTTCTTTATACACAACAACATATCAAATTCTAATACAAACAACTCTTTGTTTTTTCTAAGGAAACTTTTATATAACCAAAATGCATGAAAAATGGTTATATATAAAAATAAACACTTTTAACCAAGAAGTTGCCAAAAAAGACAAATATGGATATTTATTAACCAAAAGAAATCCATGCTTGTTTTCCAAAAACCAAAGATTATCAAACATAAAATCATTCGAACATATAAAAGATGGATTCGACACCACTGATTGGATTTCATACAAATTATATGTTTGTTTTTGACAAAAAGCGCAACGGAAGTCTTATAAAAATAACAAGTTTATTTTTAGTTTATAACAAAACCAAACCATCAAGGATCCATTTATAGATGTTAGAATTTAATAAAACAACCAAATAGTTTTTAGAATGACAACCTTTTAAGCCTTTGAACACACTTGGTTTTTAGGTGCTGATGATGATAACAAAAATCAAAGCGTATGATTTCTCTATGTGCATCCACCATCAAGAGTAAGGCTCATGGAAGGCTGGTTCCTTCTTGTATTCTTGAGTGTTTTAAGCCTTTAAGTTCTTAACTCAAATAAGCACTAAAGGAGACAACTCAAGAAGGCTTCTATTCATGCAACAATCTTAAAAAGACAACAAGAAGAAGAAAGAAGGGAGGATTCAACCATATGAAGAAATGGAGAGAATTCACCAGAAAAACTAGCCAAAAACTCTTGCAAAACACTCTCTTATATACCCATGTAAAAGAAAAAGCAAGCCATTGAATAATACAAAGTAATCAGCTTAGTTTAGAGGCATGGGGGACAAATGAGGGAGGTTGACAAGCAACTTCCCATATCCTCACCTAGTTTAGGTCATACCCTTCAAAAAAAATGATTCTATTATTTTTTTATAAACCCAAAGTTTATAAAATATAAACTTTGTCTTTGGGTAAAAGGCAAAAGGATCTAAATAGTCCAAAAGGTTGTCCATGACTTATTAATTCATACCATATGAAATAATAACTAGTTATACTCTCTTATGATTATTATTTGTGCAAAACAATAATTATTCCTTATTTAAATACAAGAATTGATATTATTTATTAATAATAAACATATAAAATGTACCAACTTGATAAAGATGTGACCCTATAGGATCATATATTATTAGTAATGTCACTCAATAATGATTCTTGGGCGTATAGATTCAACAATCTACCAGTTGCATAAGATTCATTACAGACTGACATAGATAATAGTTAACATCTAGAAACAAGCTACTGCCCCTAAAAACATATGAAGGGTGCCGTCTCATAAACAGCCAATTCCAGAAGCTCTAAGCTAAAATTGTTACTAAAGGTGTGGTATCAGTTATTCCTTTGTCTCAAACATCATGTTGAACATGAGATATGGATAACGATCAATCTCATTTAGTGTTCAACCTTGAGTAAGGCCTTACATGTCTAACTCTCCACGAATAAAAGTAACAAAACCCATCTTGACTACATACGCCGATAATTGTAGTACATGTCATACCCAACGATGGCCCTTATGACTTCCTTTTACGGAACAACGTTAAACCATGTCAAAGAACAACAATTTCTACACTTCAAGTTCCAAGTATGTGTACCATGTCTAGGAATAGAAATATACAACCATCATCAAACATAACTCATGACTACGATCCATACAATGATTTTGATGCGGGTCAAGTCCAGTACTTATTCTCCTAATCAAGTACCTATGAAGTTGGTAGCAGCTCTTATTATTTTCATCTCCATGAAAATAAACCAATACACTCATATTAGTCTTACCTCATACAGGCTTCCACAACTATGAACGACTATAGACGTTTAGAATAACCTAGTTATTCAAAGATTTAAACATGCTAATATAGAACACAACAATTATTCAATGAAAGACTCATATCCAATATATATAAATTCATTACAATATATGTTGCTTGTACTGTTCCAATATCTAAATACTAAATTTAAATCAAATACATCTACTCATATCAACAAGGCCATATAGCACCAACTTAACTTTCATGCTTTAGCTAATAAATGAGTTTTGTTAAGTAGATTTGACAAACTTGATTTGTATAAACTTTGTGAATATAAACATTCTTATATATATATATATATATATATATATATATATATATATATATATAACTGATATATAGAGAACTCTATTGAGAACGTATTAGATTTTTAAATATGACTTAGATACCGATATTTGCATATTGGGATTATTCATAGTCGTAATGAACTATACATTAAGTATGTTTACATGTAGTTCTCCAAAACATAATGTAGTATAACTATGATATGTAACTGTAATTCAAATATACATGGAAACACTATCCATGTAACTTTCTCCTTCATTCATAATTAGGACACGCGCGATTGTGATTGAGAATCGTCTCAATCTATTTGGAAGTTTAGCGTATGTGCAACATCTTTAAACAAGCTTTCTTTCAAATATTCTACAAATTAGGAATATTTATCTAGTTCTTGCAAGTACTATAGAATGTTCCTATAAGTCATACCATGACTTGTTCTCGGATTATACTGGTATCATTCGACATTCTCTAAGCATACATTTTATCTGGACTTCATGCATAATCATCATAGATATGATTAATCCAATTGCAACAACATATGGAATACAATCATATTATCTAGTTCAACACATTATACTATGATTTTGAGGAATGCTCAAATTCATGCCATGTGGTATTTGACAAGATAAACTCTCTTAGAGTCTTATATCTTAAGCTCTTTAAGATCCTTGACAATCAATGCAGATTTACTTAATCCTGTAAGTTTTCAAGATATATATATATATATATATATATATATATATATCTTTATTTTAAGAATTAGTATGTCAACTACATATAAGACTAGGAATGTTACCGCGCTCCCACTAGCTTTGTAGAAAATACTAGAGTCTTCTTGACTTATAATTAAATCACACTATCTAATTAACTTATAAGAAAGAAGATTTTTACTTTGAGATGTTAGCTTAAATCTGATAATATTTTCATTCATGTATGTTTTCTCCTTTTAAGAACTCACTTACTCTATATATTCATAAGATCTTGATGAAGATTAATCAAGCCGATACTTGATTCTAATACATAAGTGCATCTCTATGTCTTTCATTAGTTACTGATCAACTATTGAGCAGAGTCAACAACAGTTGAAAACATTCTAGTTTCAAACTACGTTGCATTTAGCTTATGGTTCTTTAGCTCTTAAAGTTCCATATTGCTCTCAATTAGAAAAAGAACTTTCTAAGCACTTGTCTTTTGGAATGACAAATTATTGGGATTAGTAGAAACTTCATCCTAAACAATCATTTAGGATAATCTACATAAATATAGTTAGTAGATGTTAGAGTGGTTAAGCTTATTGTCTAACATAAGCTCCATAACTCTATACCTTTTAGATAAGGATAAACCATTAAATCCTTAGTCTAATGAAAGTATTTAATTCACTTGTTTTTTTGGAAACATATATATTCAATATATTTTTGTTGCAGTAAGCATAATTCCAAAAAAATTTATTAAGTAAATAGTCATTTTATAACATCATATAGTAGACTCAAAGGTCTATGTTTTATCATTTTCAAAAACATGTACTATTAGTATTCATCTAGTAGCCAAGTGACCCTATCCCACTAGCGAATACGACAGCTTCATCGAACATCAAAAGATAGAGCCAAGTAACCAGGTGATCCTGTGCCATAAGAACCATACTAATGATGAGTGAGTGTATTTGATGGAATGAGTTGTGAATCGATTACACAACTCCTAAGATGTTCCAAAAAAGACTTGGTTTACAAAAATCATTTTCTTTATCACAATGAAAGGTTAATGATAATCTCATTAAGAGATATTTCAATCTTCACTATGAAAAAATTTGAGCAAATCAAAAGTTTCAACACTAATGAATAAAAATCATCAGTGAAATTGATTAAATATCTATCATCAAATCTATTCATGGATTGAAAAAATTAAATACATCACTTATGTATAATTCTTTGTCAAGCCTTTTGTTCTTTAAGTACTAATAAATAAAGACACTTGTGGATCATCTTCCCATATAAATAGGATTCACATATATCAAATAAATCAAACTCATTTGCCTTCAAATATTCCATCATTTTGATGTTGGTATATGTGTTTCATATTTATATAGTTATGATGATTATGACATAGATACGTTTCAATCAAATATTATTTGATTGTTTAGGTATTATGATTAGAACTATGAATTTGATAAAATGTATAGATTTACTTCATAAATGAAATTTACGAGAAAAATATTCTTTAACACAGAATACATCGTTTCAGATCATGAATGCGAACATTCATTAAACGATAAGTAAATCTAAATATATTCATAAATTTACAACTATTACATGTCCCTATAAGAAGGTACAAAACATGTATTGTTTAAATAAAGACTATAACATCACTCGTTATATCTTCAATACGAAATGCCATTCGTCTGTAATCAGATGATTATTTCTTCCAATCATCAGCAAATAATATTAATTATTAGTGTCACTTAAAGCATAACATACTCAAGTGAATGATGGAAAACATAAATAGTTCTATCATATATATATTTGAAGTCTTGGTCAGGCCTGACTTCTTCAACTTCATGAGAAAAGAAGACCAATACCTCTTTTAATGTCCAGTTTCTTCACTATAGAAACAACATTAATTATTTGGATCCTTTCTTGATTTGTGGGTTTATGCCATATTTCCCTTAACTAAACTATAAGTCTATTTGAGTACACAATCTCTTAGGCTTCATTTTATTCGATGTTTGAACAGATTTGAAGCTCATTCTACTGTTTATAATGAATATCTGCTTCTCTTGATGAGACTTCTGATATGTTTCATAATTATCCAAGACTTTCTGCAAGTCAAGGTTAATTACTCTAGTATGATGTGAGACAAATCAATAAAGTATCATGATCAGAATGACTGGCTTGCAGAGGTTATTTAGGTTTTAGATCTTTCGGTATATATAATTTCTATTTATCCTTAAGGTAGAACCTTAATATATTACACCAGTTATAGAAATTATAACAATCAAATGTTACTCTCTCTATAAAACCAACAAGAGAGATTTTGCAAGGCGTAAGAGTATTAACAGATTTTAAAAAAGCTTCATTTAGAATTTTCAATATTAAGTCTTTAAAAATTAATAACTTTTAGTGTTTCTAAAACATTAATTTACTAAAGTCTAGGATCCAAGTAACGAAACAAACAAATGGGTAGGTGAACTTCCATAAACTTAATGAAACTCGGTAGGTAGCGATTACAAATTGCATACGATATGTAACTCCTAGATAATGGGATGCTAAACAACTATTTCTTATATTGGCATGTTTGATCCCATATATTCCTCATATATTTCATGCCTATGTGACCTTTATCACACATGATTCTGATCAATCATCTTACTTGAAACAACTTGTCGTATTGTAACTAACTAGTGGAAAGTTGACACATTATACACAAGAAACTACAAAACTACCCCGAACATCATAATACAATCCTAATGACCAGGTGACCCTGTGCCACTAAGACCATACAAAAGATACAGGGTGTTCTTCAAAAGGACGACAATGACCAGCTTTTTTAAGAATATGTTTTATATATGTTTTACAATTATATTTATAAAAACATGGTATCATCAATATTGAATGCATCCATGAATTCATGTAACCTTTTGTAAAATTTATATCACTTGTTATCAGGTTCTTTAGGTGCCAAATAAACATTCGTTTCATTTTTCATTCGCTGCAATCAATTATAAACTAAAACATGATATTTTAAAGTTTAGTCATAGATCAATTTTAAGAACCAGTAATAGTTTTAATAAAATTTCATTTTATACTTAAGACCTGGAGTTTTGGATGAGTTCTAAAATCACAATTTTAAATCCCCTTTTAGCAATCAAAATCTTATGACTTCATGAATTTGCAGAATAAACTCATTTCATTTTATATACTCAATTTTATGCATATTATGGTAAAAGTCATATTTTGATCAACCAAAACTTGGATGATGATACTTATGCCAAATGACTAACAATGATCCATTTATAGACATTAGAATTAAATAAAACAACCAATGAGTTTTTAGAATGGCAACCTTTGAAGCCTTTGAACCCACTTCGTTTTGGGGTGTTGATGAAGATAGCAAAAATCAAAGTGTAAGATTTCTCTATGTGTATCCACCATCAAGAGTAATGCACTTGGAATGCTAGTTCCTTCTTCTATTCTTGAGTGTCTTAAGGCTTTACGTTCTTAACTCAAATAAGCACTAAAGGAGACAACTGAAGAAGGCTTCTAATCTTGCAACAATCTTCAAAAGACAACAAGAAGAGGGAGAGAAAGGAGGTTTTGTCTATATGAAGAAATGGAGAGAATTCACTAGAAAAACAAGCCAAAAACTAATGCAAAACACTCTTTTATCTACCCATGAAAAAGAAAAAGCAACCCCATGCCCTCACCTAGTTTCGACTATACCCTTCAAAAGAGAAGGATTCTTTTATTTTTTATAAACTTATAGTTTATAAAATATAAACTTTTTCTTTAGGTAAATGACAAAAGGATCTAAGTAGTCCAAAAGGTCGTGCATGAGTTATTAATTCATACCATATGAAATAATAACTAGTTATACTTTCTTATAATTGTTATTTTCATAAACCAATAATTATGACCTAACTAAATACAAGAATTGATATTATTTATTAATAATAATATTAATAATAAACTTACAAAATGTGTCAACTTGATAAAGGTGTGACCCTATAGGATCATATATTATTAGCAATGTCACTCAATAATGATTTTTGGGAATATAGATTCAAAAAAAGTCACAAAGACAACTAGCTTCCTATATATACAATCCAGTGGGCCGACCTTGGTGCCTTCGACCCAGAAGCACAGTTAGAAGACTCACCTCAAACAAACGATAATTAAATCGTACACGTGCTAGCGGCTACAAGGGCTCCTCGCACCAAACACATCGAAACCCATCCTAATTAATAATAAGGGTAATAAAGCATAATGAAGGTTCATATCATATCTATCTTACTAAGGGTGAAAGACTGTCCTTCCCTTTCCTAACTAGACCCCGCTAAGCATGGGCCAATTCCATAAATGACCAAATGCCCAAAATGTCCCAAAATGCACTTTTGGGAGTACGCCATTCGTACTCCCCTATTATGTCCTGCGTACTGGGCGTTCCCAGAAAAGGAAACTAGCACAACACATTACACCCTCCATACTTAGAGGGTACACCCATCATAACTCTCTGTTGTCCAAAACCACTTTTTAGCTCTTAATACATTTAATTCCAATTGTCCAACTTACACATCTTAATCTTGGGAATTTCTTAAATGATAAAGTCAACCAATTTAAGCCTTTTCATGGCTTAAAAGTGCCCAACACCAAACCCTAGGTCCATAACACCCTTTATTAACCTCAAACTCTCTTATGAGTGAGAAATAACAAGAAGGACTTCGTTTTTATGACTCAAGATCCTTAAAACCAACATAAAGTAACAAACTTGAGCTCAGGAGTAGCTTTTACTCACAAGAACCAGACCATGGGACCAAATATTTTTCAAAACTAAACCCTAGCCTAGATCTAAACCAAATAACCATAAAGGTGCGAGCGTTATACCTCCAGAAGTTGGCAAATGGAAAGAAGACTTTGGATCTACAAGCTCCAAGCTCACCAATCGCCAATAATGAACTCCTTCCTCTTCCAGAATGTACCAAGAACACTCTAAAGGTTCCAAGCAAGCTCTCAAAGGTTAGGGTTTCGAAAAGGTCGAATAAGGGATCGAAAGTTGAAGGTAAGGAAGGTTTCAAGGGCTTAAGGTCCTTTTAATAGGGTCAAAACCCTAAATATTAGGGTTTGGGAGTTGTTCTAGTACGCCATGCGTACCACTTGAGTATGCCCTGCGTACTCAAAAGAGCCTCGTCACCTTTTCAACGAATTACGCTCGGCGTACCTATAGGGTGCACCCCGCAGAAGGACCAAAATGCAAACTTTTTCTTTTACTTTAACCCATAAATGAAAATACATGGAATTGCAAGTGTTAAAGAAATAGAGTTGGTTCGGCTTTCAGCTCCACTATAAGGGCTAGGAAGTACTTGCAGCACAGATGTTCGGGTTACCTTGATTATGTTGTCGATACACGGGAAGAGAAGAAGAACTCAGTTTTCGATGTGCGCGTGGTTTGTGAATTTTAAGATATTTTCTTAGAGGATTTTCCTAGTGTGCCCTATCACCTTGCACCACCCGAGATGTAGGAATTGTCCATACAACTTCAGAAGATATAGGAAAAGAGTTTTTTCCGACCGAGTACTTCATTATGGGGAGCACTGATCCTTTTGGTCTCGGATGTGTGTAGACTACAGGGAGCTAAACAAGCTAACAGTGAAAAACCATTATCCACTTTTGAGGGTTGATGACCTTTTTGATCAGCTTCAGGGTTCATCTTCGTTTTACAAGATTTATATGAGGTCAGGTTTCTTTTCGATGAGAGTTAGAGAGGAGGATGTATAGAAGAAAATCTTTCAGACTCGTTATGGTCATTATGAGTTTGTGGTGATACCATTTGGACTCACCAATGCACCGGTAGGATTCATGGATTTGATGAACCGCAAGTGTAGGCTGATGGTTGACCATTCGGTGATCATATTCATTGATGATATCCTAGTCTATTCGAAGACCAATGAGCAACAAGAGGAGCACCTTCAAGAGATTATTTGGGGTTTGAGGATGGATGGGTTGTACACCAAGTTCTTCAAGTGTGTGTTTTGGTTGTGCGAGGTCTATTTTTTGGGACACCTCGTCAATCAGAACAGTATTCTGATCGATCCAACCAAGACTGAGGCGGTGATGCATTGGGAAGTTCCAAGGTTTCCATCTGAGATTTGGAGTTTCATTGGTTTGTAGGTTACTACAATAGGTTTATTCATGACATGTCCTCGATTCCAGTTCCTCTTTCCTGATTGACAAAGAAAAATGTTACTTTTCAGTAGGGGCTGGAGTAGCAGACGGCTTTTGAGTCCATATGCCAGATGTTATATGAGGCTCTAGTGTTAACCATTCCTGAGGGTGTCGAGGATTTTGTGGTTTATTGTGATGCTTCGATCATTGGGTTAGGAGTTGTACTCAGGCAGCAGGGCAGGGTTGTTGCATACGCTTCGAGGTAGTTGAAGCCTCATGATGCGAAATACCCTACACATAATTCGGAGCAGGGGACAACGGTTTTGCCCCTCAAGCTTTGGCGACATTATTTGTATGGGGTTCAGTTTACCATATACATAGACGAAAATAATTTGAAGTATCTAATGAATCAACCAAATTTAAACATGAGGCAGCATAGATGGATCGATGTAGTGAAGGACTACGATTATGAGATTTTTTATCACCCATGTAAGGCCAATATGGTAGCCGATTCCTTGAGTCACAAGATGAATAGCACACCCATTCAAGATCTCTACTTTAGGATGACTATTGTGACTCTGATTATGGATATGATTGAAAGAGTACAGGCAGAAGCACTGATTCTGGATATCACTAAGAGTGTGTAGGTTGAAGCACTCAAGGGTGAGAATCAAAAGAGTGAGAGGATTTTGGGCTGGATTTCTGCGTATGGTTATGATATTTAAGGATTGTTGAAACTTCACGACAGTGTATGGGTTCCATATTCTGGTGGGGCCCAATTGGTATTGTTGGATGAGGCTCATAAAACAAAGTTTTTAATCCACCCGGGTGTCACTAACATGTACAAAGATTTGAAGCATGATTATTGGTGGCCCCACATGAAGAGGGACACAACATGGTACGTTGAGACGTGCGTGACCTGTCGGATGGTCAAAGTCGAACACCAGAGGTGTCATGACAAGATGGAGCCATCGGAGATCCCATTAAGGAAATGGGAGCAGATCACCATGGATTTCATTACCAAGCTACCAAAGACTGCTCGTGGTGTCAATGCGATTTGGGTTATTGTTGATCGGTTGACTAAGAGCACTCACTTTATTCCCATCCAAGAGTGTTCTTCAGTCGATAAATTGGATGAAATATACACCAAAGAGGTTGTTTCCCGCTATGGTCTGCCGGTTTTTGTGGTCAATGCGATTTCGCTTCACGCCTGGGTTTTGGAAGAGATTCCATGACGATTTGGGTACTCTGTTGCACTTCAACACGACTTATCATCCACATACCAACAAACATAGTGAGAGGATTATCTAGACCTTGCAAGATGTTGAGAGAATGCGTCGTTGATTTTTGGTGGGACTTAGGATTGGTATCTTCCGTTGGCATAATTTTCCTACAACCATAGTTACAACTCTAGTATTGGCATGCCTCCCTTTGAGCTGCTTTGAAGGAGGATGGGCCAAACCCTAATTTGCTAGCGTGAGTTCGTGTAGAGAGTTATGTGAAGCACTAAGGTGATGCTCAAGACCATAGAGTTGATCGAGCATGTATGTACGAGACTGGAGACATCGTGGAGTCGACAAAAGAGGTATGTACATCGGCATTGGTCCGATTTTAAATTCCATGTGGGGGACTATGTGCTTTTGAAGATGTCTCTTTGGAAAAGTGCCATCTAGTTCCGAAAGTATTGTAAGCTAGGCTCGATATATATTGGGCCATTTAGAATGATCGCCAGGGTGAGCAAGGTTGCTTACCGGTTGGATCTGCTTTAGGAGTTTAGTCAGATACATAAAACCTTTCACGTTTCTCAATTGAGAAAGTGTATATCAGATGAGACTTCCATTGTCCCTTTAGAGGAATTTCAGGTTGACGATGACCTGAATTATTTCGAGCGGTCGTTCGCAATTCTAGACAAGATGGTAAACACCTTGCACAACAAGGTAGTAAATTGGTGAAGGTGCAGTGGCAGCACTTGAAGGGTTCTGAGTGGACTTAGAAAACCGAGCAGGAGATGCGTGAGCACTATCTAGAGTTATTTACCACAAACGTATTTTGACGACGAAATCTGACTCATGTAGCGGAGAATTTTAACATCCATATTCCAAGTACAAGTCTTATAACTGAAAGTTGGGAATTTTGGGGATTTCCCGACACCACAACGCGGAAAGACCTAGACCACGCCGTACGACACTTCACTTAGTGGCGGAGCCCTATTTAAGGGCACTAACTTATAGGGTTGCCTTATTTGGCAGCCTCCATCCCTAAAGAACTCACCCTCTCCCAAATCCTAGTTCCATTGTTTTCTTAGGAACATTTTAACCTTGGTTTGTGAATTAAAGTGAAGAAAGGATTCCCTCTTGGTGTAAAGAAGCAAATGGCCAGCCTAGATCTAACATCTATGTCCGATTTCAAAGCCATCTAAGGTATAAATCTCCAACCTTGGCCTTTGTTTACCTAGGTCTTTGTTTTGACCTCATTTGTGTATTTTTGAGTCCTTTTCTTAGTTTTCTTGAATTTGACTAACTCGAGGACCTTATAATTGACATTTATGACTTCTATAATGCAGTGATGTGAGAAAGGTGTGTTATCATGCTTCCTTTTGGGGCCATACTTGTGTTTGGCCGTCTACACCGTTAGGTTTGAGGTTTGGGAGAGTTTGAGTCATGGGAATGGATATAGTTGGAAAATTTATTAATTAAGACACTACGAAGAGTCAGATAAGAGCATTTGCGCTCTAGAGGTTAATGGATTAGTGTTTAAACCTTTAAGCTATTTTGGACTATGGTCACAATGCAGTGAAGTGTAGGTTGCGGTGCGGTGGTCGGTCCAATCATGAGTGTTTTGACATTTAGCCACCAGAACATGGCCATGGGGTTGGCTACAGTGCAGCTGGGTCAACCGTTGACTATTGACTTTTTGACCATATTGACTTTTAGTTAATCTTAAGTATTTATTGTAGAGAGCTGAGGTATGACCTTTGACAGGGTAGTAGGTTTGTGTAGTTGTTCAGTCAAATGTTCTATAGTGATCTTTCAGGTTGTGTTTCAGGTGAGTTCATCTCTATATACTTTACATTATAGTATGTATCCTTGTGTGTTAGGATGGTGTCATGCTTGTTGTTGGTGAAATTTTGACCTTTATTTTATTATGCCCAACATCGTGAAACCGTACTACCATCTTGAACCGCCTAAGATCCTGAACTGCTCAAGATCTTGAACAAGCTGATATCTTGGTATTGCGATCGTATCTTGTGCATGTTTAAAGTCTTATATCAAAAGGCATGTACTAAGTCAATTAAGCACGTGGTCAACAAGAAAATATGATGAATCTCCCCAAAATACCTGGCAAAGAGAAGATAAAAGATGTACCTTAATTTTTAGGAGAATTAGTTAGATAGGGCCACTTCACAACACATTATGCAGGAACTTATATTTAGTTCTCACCCTATCTATTGTCGCTCCCGCCTATCTATTGCACTTGTAATCATCTTTATTTTTAATAATATCTTTAAGGTAGTGTGACGATTGTAACCTCCCGAGGTTTTATGTCGGAGATCTTGAGTGATCAAGAGTTTTCTTCATATATTCTTGTGTTCTTGTTCGTATATTTAAGTTTACTCTGATCTTTCTTAGTTTGCATAGCTTTTATATTATTTATTAAGTATATTTATATTTGATTAATGAAGGGTTTTACATGTATTAACGTGAATAAATCCTTAACACTTAAGGGTACATGCAACCTAAAGATCTAAGTCATAACACTATTGATGTAACATTCTATTGATCAACAAGAACTCACTAACCCTATGTATAATCAAAATTTACTATAGATGGGTTCAAGATAACATACTTTAGTTGTTGAAATATTGGAAGCAGGCACCACAATTGTCGTGCCTCTGATGGTTCACACCCAAGCTAGCAAGAAGGAGATTATGGAGAGAGGAGGGAGGACAAATTTCGGCCTAGGCTTAGAGGAATTAGAATGTTCGAAATTCTAAGGGTAAAGCCCTTTATATAGTGCAACATGGAAACCCTGGATAACCTTAAAACCAATATAATAACATTTTCTTAAAATGGTAATTATCCAGCTTCCTAATTATCCACTAAGGATAATTCTAGAACCCCTAGAATAGTCCCAAAACCGTCGAAGGCATAGGGAGGTTCTATAATGCATCTTGCTCAACTATTGAACAATTACACTTTCAAGTCTATACCAATTATAGTTATGGGCTTAGACACCTAATCCAACAGTCTCCCACTCTCATAAGTCTATAACTATAATTGCCAGTATAACTTCTAAACTGATCAGCAAATTGTAGCTTCCAAAAGCAGTTGTTGAACTCTGACCCAGTCAGTTACGTGCCCTATGATAAGTGATCATATAATCCTCCATTATGCAAGATATCATTCTGATAGGAGACATGGAACAAAATCAATATGATTCTCCCATACTTTTTTTCTCGATTTCTGATTTGTAATGACATAAAACTTCTCATCAAACACACCAATTTAGTCCTGGTTGGGCCCGACACTATAAGTCCAAACCAAATCACCGAGGGGCCCAAAGATATCTCCTTTCCCGTTAGGATAAAGGAACGAATAAAAAATTGATTTATATGCTTTCTCAATTTACTCATCAAATCATGCACAATAATTGACATCAAGTTACTGATACGTTTACATATTATCAATGCACAACTGACTTGTAAACCACAACTCATATATCTCCATTTTAAGATTATAAGATATTATCGTCTCAGAATTACTCGTGATAAATTCCATGAAGTAATTCTCTGAGTGTGGGTTAATCTAGTACTTAAATCTCCATTTCTAGGTACTCATGAACATTGCAACAATAGTATTGCTATGTCTAAAACTCTTTAGATAATGTACAAATCAATTCACGACAGTCTTAATTCACTACTTACTTCCAAAACTTTGATCGACTGTGGACTTTTAAATCATCGAATTATTAGGGAAGTAAAACATGCAAAATGAAACACAAGAATAAACAATCGAAAAAAGGTAGTAAACAAACTCATAAATAATTTTCCATTATTTAGTCACCGAAAGTCAATTACATTTACTTTGTTATAATTTTCAAACTAACTATCTAACTACTAAAACTAATATCATCTCTCAGACCAATGCTCCTGGCATGTTGAATGTGTTTAACCCTACTCAGACCTTTTGTCAGTGGATCTGCATGATTCTCTTCAGATGATACCCATTTCAAAACAAGGTGAACTTCGTCTACTCTATGTCTGAGGAAATGGTATTGTCTATCGATATTTCTTAATCTGCTATGATCTCTTGGTTCCTTTTTCATGGCAACTGCTCCTTCATTTTCACAGAAAAAATCCATTGGCTCCTTGATGGTTGGCACAACCCCAGGATCCCCGATGAAGTTCTTTAACCACATTGCCTCCTTTGATGCTTCGCTTTCCACTATGTACTCTGATTTGCATGTAGAATCAACCACCGTCTCTTTCTAGAAACGTTTCAAGGTAACTGCTCCTCCATTTAAGGTAAACACCCAACCAGATTGAGAACGGAATTGTCTCGGTTTGTGTCACACCCCCAAACCAGAGTACAAACAACCACTGTATTTAAAAAGTATAAATATTTACATGTATTTCAACATTGTATATTGAAACTAAATAGTTGTACAAAAGAAGAAGACAAGACATAAATAGCTCCATCTTCTCAAAAGCTCGGGGTGTACCTGTCTACTGGTTCCCTGAGAATACAAGTAATTTGAAAAGAGAGTATCAACATAAAGTTGAGTGAGTGCATAAGTATTTATGTTTGGAAGAATGTTTTCTGTTTCTTGAATATGTAAACTGTTTCCCAGAAAATCGTATATTTTCTGTTGTATATGAAAAGTAGTTTTTGTTGTATAAAACTGTTCTAATTATAAACCAATGTTTTGTATTTGTAATCCTTTTGTAAACTTGTATCTGAGAGTATATCCGATTTCACCAGCTGTTATTGTAAACTGTAATGTATTACTGTAAACTGTATCTTGTAAACGTGTACTTTGAAAAAGTACCTAAGTTTAGTTGTTTATAGACTAACGTGTTGTTAATATCTTTTAATGAGTTATTATAACCATACTGACTAGATGGCCTGACCCAACGCTATGAGTGCGTTGAAAACATGTTGATAACAATTTGTTACTCACAGGCGTGTATCCCTGACTGTAGCTAGCAGTCCGAGTGCGGGGTTGTCAATCCCAATATAGATCTATACACACATTGTTTCGATCCCCGGCTGGAGATTCTGGTTATAATGTCAGGACTTTACTATATTGTTTAAATGAATTAAACAACCTGTACTACTTGACTCATAAAAGCATATAAACGTTACATGTATAATAGTTATGAAAAATCCAATCATTCTGAAATAAATGACTGATAGTATGTTCTTGAATTAGTATTCTTAACATGTATCTGAAAGAATGTATAGTCTTGACTAGTTTTGAATCAAACCTTTGTTCTTGTAAAACAATGTATTCTAGTATACTTGAATCGTGAATTAATGTTTTGTGAATCATAAATTATACCTATTATAATTTATAAGTACTTTCTGTATTGATACTAAGTATGAATGCAATCCCTTGCTCAACTTGTTACAAGGGTAATTGAAACTAAATGAATAAAGTTTTATACTTGTATACATATACAAATACATATAAGTAAAATTTAAATGACACTTGGGCAAATAACTGATACTTGTAATCCCACATCCAAACAAGGAAAAGGAACCAAAGTGGGTTATCTGTCCTAAATCTTTTAAATCTTATTTATATAAATATATGTATACTAGTATGATTTTTGGGGAAAAATATAAGTTTATAAAAACATTTAAAAGAAGTTTGATATTTTGAAATTCATTTTGATGACTTGATGTCATTTTTGAAACAATCATTTAAAACTATTTGATTTGATGATAACTGAAATTCATTTTGATAAGATATTTGAAAATCACTGGTTTATAACACAAAATATTTGTGTAATACTTGTATCCCCCCCCCCCCCTTAAAACAGTAAAAACTATGAAAATACGGGGGTATGAACTCACCTGTAGTAAGTTATTCAAATAAAAGGTCGGTGTAGGATGCTAAGTGTCAAGTGAAGTCTTGAACACAACGGATCCTATTAAACAGATAATGATACATATATGGATATAATTAGTGTTTAAACAACTAATTATGTTAAGAACCCATCTTAGGGACTAGGAATCACTTAGATTGAAATGTTACAATCACATGTGATTGAATCAAATGGAGTTTACGGCCACTCCTTAGAGTTTACGGCCACACCTTTGGTGTTTATAGCCAAGGGGAGTTTACGGCCAATGATGTTCTTCATAGGAGTTTACGGCTAAAGGAGATGCTCATGGCCTAAGAAGATCTTGACTTTACGGCCAAGGGAGATGCTTATGGCCGTAAACTCTTATGTTCTTGGGAAATGGTTGTTTTCAGGTTTGTAAGTTAAGAGCTTTTATAGGATAACTAGTATATGGAAGATTACTTATCTTTTGAAGTTTCAAGGGGGTGTTCACGGTTTAAAGAACTAGTGTGTTCTTCGTGTTCTTGAAGATCTAACCCAAAAGAGATGAATTCAAGGATGAAATCAAGGGGTTTTAGTAGATCAAGAAGGATATCAACTTAGAAATGGATGAATCACTTACAAATTTGGTGATAATTAGAAGTATTCTTAATGATACTTGATAGAATTTGAGAGTTCTTGAATGGAGGATATGAGAAATGAAGGAAAAATGAAGAAAACCTCTCTCTCTCTCTGTCTCTCTCTCTCTCTCTCTATATATATATATATATATATATATATATATATATATATATATATATATATATATATATATATATATGCGAGGGTTCACGGTCCGAGGGTTTACGACCGTGAACCTCGTTTACGGTCCGAAGTCGGTTTAACGTTTACGGCTGAAGCCTCGTTTACGGCTGCGAGGGGTTTACGGTTCGAAGAGTGTACGGCCGTAAACTCTTTGTGAGCCGAAGTGTTTGCGGTCCGAAGCGAAGTTTCTCAGATTTTCAAGCCTTTTTCCTTTCAATTTCTAATGTAGATATTTTTAGGATTTTAGCAAATAAAGGTTATTATTATAACCTAAATTGAAACCCAAACACTAAAAAAGGTTTTAGTTGACCTCTGTTTGACTTTTGTTTGACTAGAGTTGACTTTATAAATAGAAAATAACGGGATGTTACATTATCCCCCCGTTAGAGAGAATTTCGTCCCGAAATTAGAGTTTAAGCAATTAAGTAATTACAAACAACTAAGAAAAAAGATGAGGATATTTCAGTTTCATTTGATCCTCGCGCTCCCAAGTGAATTCAGGTCCCCGCTTAGCATTCCAGCGAACCTTCACTATAGGAATACGGCTTTGCTTTGTTTGTTTGACCTCTCGGTCCATGATTTCTACTGGTTCTTCCACGAAGTTGAGGCTCTCGTCAATCTCGATTTCGTCGAGTGGAATAACAAGAGTCTCGTCGGACATACACTTTTTCAAGTTTGAGACGTGGAAAACAGGATGTATGTTACTTAGATCTTGAGGTAGTCGGAGTTTGTAAGCTATGAGACCGATTCTAGCAAGAATCTCGAATGGTCCTATATACCTTGGATTCAACTTGTCACGCTTTCCAAAGCGTATCATGCTCTTCCAGGATGAGACCTTCAACATGACACGATCACCAACCTGGAACTCCAAAGGTTTTCTTCTTTTGTCGGCGTAGCTTTTCTGTCTGTCTCTGGAAGCTTTAAGTCGCTCCCGGATTTGCACGATTTTCTCTGTGGTTTTGCGTATGATTTCCGAACCAGTGAGAGCACCATCAGGAACTTGACTTCTAGCTAACTACGTGTCACCCACTTCAGCCCAGCGCAGAGGTGATCTGTACTTGCGGCCATAGAGACCTTCGAAAGGAGCAGCCTTTATGCTAGTGTGATAACTATTGTTGTAAGAGAATTCGACAAGGGGTAAATGAGTTTCCCATGCCTTACCAAAGTCTATCACGCAAGCTCGCAACATATCTTCTAAAGTTTGAATCGTCCTCTCACTTTGTATGTCAGTTTGTGGATGGTAGGCTGTACTCATGTCCAGCCTAGTTCCCAAAGATTTTTGTAAAGACTGCCAGAAACGAAAAGTGAGTCTACTATCTCGGTCAGAAATAATAGATACTGGCACACCATGCAGTCTAACGATTTCCTTGAGGTAGGTTCTTGTTAGCTTCTCCATCTTATCTGTCTCTTTGATTGGTAAGAAGTGTGCGGATTTGTTTAATCTATCGACGATTACCCAAATAGTATCATAACCACTCAATGTCTTAGGTAACTTGGTTATAAAATCCATTGTAATACGCTCCCACTTCCATTCAGGGATTTCAGGTTGTTGCAATAAACCTGAAGGTTTCTAGTATTCTACCTTTACTTTGGAACAAGTAAGGCACTTGCCCACAAAGGTAGCAGTTACGGCCTTCATGTTTGGCCACCAGTATAGTTTCTTGAGGTCCAAATACATCTTGTCTGAACCTGGATGAATGGAGTATCAGGTTTTGTGTGCTTCATTCATGACTACGTCTCTATAACCACCGAACTTTGGTGTCCAGATCCGGTTCATGAAACAATAGACTCCATCATCCCTGACTCTGAAGTTTTTATCCATTCCTCTCAAGGCTTCACCTGCCACGTTTTCATGTTTTAAGGCCTCAAGTTGAGCCTCTCTGATTTGTGTGGACAGATGTGAATGGATTGTCATCGTCAACGACTTTACTCGGCGTCCCGAGTATTCTTTTCTACTAAGGGCGTCAGCTACTACGTTAGCTTTACTAGGGTGATAAAGAATCTCACAATCGTAGTCGTTCAGTAGCTCCACCCATTGTCGTTGTCTCATATTAAGCTCTTTCTGATTAAAGATATGCTGGAGACTTTTATGGTCCGTGAATACTGTGCATTTCGTGCCATATAAATAATGTCTCCAGATCTTCAGAGAAAATACTACTGCTCCTAGTTCAAGGTCATGTGTTGTATAATTGACTTCATGTGTATTTAGCTGTCTTGAGGCATAGGATATAACCTTTCCTCTTTGCATAAGAACACATCCAAGTCCTTGATTAGAAGCATCACAGTACACTACGAAATCCTCTGTTCCTTCAGGGAGAGACAGGACCGGTGCACTACACAAATCTCGTTTCAGCGTTTGGAACGTTGTTTCTTGTTTTTCTCCCCAGCTAAAAGTTACACCCTTTTGCGTCAGGGTGGTAAGAGGTTTAGCTATTCGAGAGAAATTCTGGATGAATCTACGGTAATAGCCAGCAAGACCTAAGAATTGACGGATTTTTGTAGGTGTTTTAGGTGCTGACCAGTTTTCAATTGCCTTAATTTTGGAAGGGTCGACGTGTATTCCTTTTGAACTAACCACGCGACCTAGGAATTCAACCTTCCTGATCCAAATTCACACTTTGAAAACTTCGCATAGAGTTTCCCTGTTCTAAGAGTTTGCAAAACTTGACGAAAATGTTGGCCATGTTCCTCTTCACTTCTTGAGTAGATAAGGATGTCGTCAATGAAAACTATGACGAATTTGTCCAGAAATGGACGACACACTCTGTTCATTAGATCCATGAACACAGCAGGTGCATTCGTCAATCCGAATGGCATCACTACGAATTCATAATGACCATAATGAGTTCGGAACACAGTTTTGGGAATGTCATCCTCCAAAATCCGTAACAGGTGATACCCGGATCTGAAGTCTATTTTGGAAAAGTAACTCGCACCTTGAAGTTGGTCGAACAGATCGTCAATACGAGGCAGAGGGTATTGATTCTTAATGGTAAGTTTATTCAGCTCGCGATAGTCTATGCACATACAGAATGATCCATCCTTCTTCTTCACGAACAAAAGCGATGCTCCCCAGGGTGAGAAGCTTGGTCTTATGAAACCTTTGCTAAGGAGTTCGTAAAGCTGACTGGATAATTCCTGCATTTCAGAAGGTGCAAGACGATAGGGAGATTTGGCTACTGGGGTAGCCCCTGGAATTAAGTCGATTCAGAATTCGACTTGTCGTTTAGGAAGCACTCCTGGAAGATCATCGGGAAATATGTCGGGAAAGTTGCAGACCTCAGTAATGCTCGATATGTCTTTCACCTCTTTCTTTTTATCTACCACGTGAGCTAAGAAAGCACAGTACTCTTTACGAAGTTACTTCCGTGCCTTGATGCAAGAAATGATCTGAAGGTTCGTTCCGGGTTTGTCGCCGTAAATAACAAGAGTTTCGTTAGTTGGCAAGTTCAGACGAATGACTCTTTCATAGCATAAAATGTCAGCATGGTTAGGACACAAACAATCCATACCTATTATGACATCGAAACTTTTGATAGAGACCGGCATAAGGTCTATTGGGAACAAAAAGTTATTCAAGGTAAGAGTACATCCTATATATATATATATATATATATATATATATATATATATATATATATATCGTTGTTGGATTCGGATTTCCCGTTAGCCATTTCGACTGTGAATGTTTCTTTTAATGGTTTGAATTTTTGATTTAGTAAGTGCTTGAAATTATGGCTCACAAAGCTCTTCTCAGCACCACAATCAAATAGAATGCATGCATAAGTGTTGTTGAGAAGGAACGTACCCGTGACTACGACTGGGTTTGCCACTGTTTCTTCATGACCCAAGGCTAAAATTCTCCCAACTCCACCAGCATTTCCAGCTTTAGGACAATCTTTATTAAAATGTCCTACTTCACCACAATTGTAGCACGCTTGACCTACTCCAACAGCAGGTACTTGGTTAAGTGGTTGGGGTGGTGCTCTACAGAATCGGGCAGTATGCGCTTTTCTGTTGCAGTTACGACACTGTATTTCCCTGCAATTTCTATTATGGTGAAAATTGCACTTGTTGCACTTGGGGAGATTACCAGCATAAGCCTTAGCTGGTACTGGGTTAACAGGAATAGCAACAGGTACAGTAGCAGCATTAATTGTAACTAGTTGTTGTTTCTTTGAGGAATCCTGTGAAAACTTGCCCTTCCTCTTGTTCCGACCCTTGTTCTTGTTGTTGTTGTTGTTTCCCTTCGGTTGTTCTGGTACAGCAACCACTGAGTTTTGACGGGCTCCGTGGTCAATAAGAGATTGTGCCAGCTCTTTGGCACTGTCAAAAGTAACAGGCCTCGAAGCTAAAACACTTGACTGAATTTGGGGCGACAGTCCCCAAATATATCTCTCAATCTTCTAGCTCTCCAGAGCAACCATATCCGGGCAAAGAATTGCTAGATCACAGAATCTACTAGTATAGGTTGATATATCAGAACCAACCATTGTGAGACCCCAGAGCTGCTACTCGAGTTTCTGAACTTCTCCTCGCAGACAATATTCCCGCATAAGCATGGTTTTGAAGTTCTCCCAGCTTATTGAATTAGCCACTAGCAGGGTAAGTGACTTAACATGGCCATTCCACCACGTTAAATCTCTATCTGAAAAAGTACAA
Source organism: Lactuca virosa (assembly GCF_052849685.1). Taxonomy (NCBI): domain Eukaryota; kingdom Viridiplantae; phylum Streptophyta; class Magnoliopsida; order Asterales; family Asteraceae; genus Lactuca; species Lactuca virosa. Next base: position 121,064,054 of record NC_136432.1, on the reverse strand, counting down.
GCAGCGAACTTGACCTTGTTGCCCTCAGGACAGGAGCATATTTCGAAAATTGCTTCTGTCTTTTCTATCCACTGCCTTAATGCCATAACTCCTCCGGTTCCATTAAAGGTCCTAGGTTTGGCATTGGAAAAATCTTTATAAGTGCGCTCTCGCGAGTGCCCATGACTCTCTCTATGGTTAGAAGGATGTGCACCGGCTCCCGTCCCACTAGCACCAGGAGTATTAATATGAGACATGGCAGCCGCTACAGCCGCCGTGACCGCCGCTTGGAACATAGCGGGGTCAAACTGAGGAGGTGGTGGCGGAGGTGGTACCGGCGCTTCATTTACATTGTGAAGTCTTGGATTTCTACGAGGAGGCATCTTTTTCTATAAAAGTCAAAAGATACAAGGATGGTAAGATATCAAGAGTGAATATAAATTTTGATATCTCTTGAACTAAAACATATAGTTCAACATGAATCTCGTAATGAATTGGAAATAGAAGTCTACGACAAGTACAACTTGTAACAGAATGATATGAAATTGAATGATTATTTTTCAAAGATTATGAAAATGCATGTCGATTAAAGTCTGGAAAACTTGACCGTAAACAGGTCTACAATACACCAAATTCTGGGAAAACATCGACATCATACAGACTTACCGAAATTTAAAATTTTCGTGGTCTTACTGAAAAACATGAAAAATAACGCTAGAACCTATCCGTAGACTTAACTATAACCAAAAGAGTAATTAGGAAACGAGTACAGCATCTTCTACTGGCGACGAGTATCTCTTGGATAAAACCTCAACTCAGCCAGTTGACGCTCCATAGCAAGCAGATGTCTTTCATATACTGTCAGACTTGCTCGCAGTTCTATGACTTCAACTCGAGTTTCAACTAACTCTTCCAGTAGATACTCATTGTCTCTCGTAGCTCTCTCGCCAACATATTCAAGACGACGAATGTGGATTGTATTAATTCTCACATTGGCATCAACTTCCCTGATTTGGTTGATGGAGGTTCTACCCTGAATTTCATTTCGCGCAACCCTGCGGACTAGAATTGGTAGGACTCTGTCTGCTGAGCCTCCTTCGCTCAGGTTGTAGAAACTTCTGTCTCTATTATATGGGATAGGTTGACCCTGTTCTTGACTCCATGTTTCTGAGCTTTCTACCCACGGAGGTGTCGGACCTTGGAAAACCGGACGAGGGTTAGGATTTTGGGCTACTGGTGGTGGATTATAGGCTTCTGATTCAGAATCATTGTCTTCAGGAAAATGTTCTGCAAAATCATCATCTAAGGGAATTTCGTGATTTTCTTATGGCTCTACATCTTGTCCTTGATCGGGGAAGTACGGGTCTCCGGGTAAGTGAAATCCAGCCATTGTTATCTAAGCGAGAATAGGGATAAGAGATATAGAATATAGTTAGTAACGATTGAGTAAGGATATAAGTTTTTACAAGAAAGACCTACAGTTATCAAATAATATATTATGTATAACTTGTTCTAGGTATTACTATAACTATAAAGTGTATACTAATTATATATAACTTGGATATAATCGACCTTTGATTAAATGACTCAGCTCTAAATCCACAACCAAACAAGGAACGGGAAATGAAGCTAGATCACATATTCTAAGTCTATATAACTTTAATTATATATAATTGTAATATACCCTTAATATTTATAGTTTTACCCTTAATTGTTCTATTGTTTTCACATGTTTGTGTTTAGTATATAGTGCCTAAAACACCCCTATAGTATTTTAATCTTTATGTTTTGTTCTAGAGTTCTTCTGAATATGTATGGTAAGTTTTAGACATGTCACAACACCACTATCACTCACAAACACATGTTGGTCATATCTCAAATCAATATAGTTGATCAGGCTATATTAATCCCAGATAGGATCACATAACTATCCAGGTTTGACTGTAATGCTCAACATCTAAATACTTTTAAGTTCTTATGAATATGATATTGTACTTGTAAGTATGAGTGTTAGTATACTTCTTATAAAAATACTTAAAATTTTAAAAGTATACTTGTAGTCAGAGCTCTCAGCCCCAAATGTATTTATAGTTTGTATATCTTTTATGGATTGATATACTGAGTTCACTATAAACAATGCTCTGATACCAATCTGTCACACCCCCAAACCAGACGGCGGAAACGTCCGGGGGTGGAGGACTTCATTTGTAGTATCACAACACATGCATTATTGTAATCAGAGTACAAACAACCACTGTATTTAAAAAGTATAAATATTTACATGTATTTCAACATTGTATATTGAAACTAAATAGTTGTACAAAAGAAGAAGACAAGACATAAATAGCTCCATCTTCTCAAAAGCTCCGGGTGTACCTGTGTACTGCTTCCCTGAGAATACAAGTAATTTGAAAAGAGAGTATCAACATAAAGTTGAGTGAGTACATAAGTATTTATGTTTGGAAGAATGTTTTCTGTTTCTTGAATATGTAAACTGTTTCCCAGAAAATCCTATATTTTCTGCTGTGTATGAAAAGTAGTTTTTGTTGTATAAAACTGTTCTAATTGTAACCCAATGTTTTGTATTTGTAATCCTTTTGTAAAAATGTATCTGAGAGTATATCTGATTTCACCAGCTGTTATTGTAAAGTGTAATGTATTACTGCAAACTTTATCTTGTAAACTTGTACTTTGAAAAAGTACCTAAGTTTAGTTGTTTATACACTAACGTGTTGTTAATATCTTTTAATGGGTTATTATACCCATACTGACTAGATGGCCTGACCCAACGCTATGAGTGCGTTGAAAACATGTTGATAACAATTTGTCACTCACAGGCGTGTATGCCTGACTGTAGCTACCAGTCCGAGTGCGGGGTTGTCAATCCCAATATAGATCTATACACACATTGTTTCGATCCCCGGCTGGAGATTCTGGTTATAATGTCAGGACTTTACTATATTGTTTCAATGAATTAAAAAACCTGTACTACTTGACTCATAAAAGCATATAAACGTTACATGTATAATAGTTATGAAAAATCCAATCATTCTGAAATAAATGACTGATAGTATGTTCTTGAATTAGTATTCTTAACATGTATCTGAAAGAATGTATAGTCTTGACTAGTTTTGAATCAAACCTTTGTTCTTGTAAAACAATGTATTCTAGTATACTTGAATCGTGAATTAATGTTTTATGAATCATAAATTATACCTATTATAATTTATAAGTACTTTATGTATTGATACTTAGTATGAATGCAATCCCTTGCTCAACTTGTTACAAGGGTAATTGAAACTAAATGAATAAAGTTTTATACTTGTATACATATACAAATACATATAAGTAAAATTTAAATGACACTCGGACAAATAACTGATACTTGTAATCCCACATCCAAACAAGGAAAACGAACCAAAGTGGGTTATCTGTCCTAAATCTTTTAAATCTTATTTATATAAATATATGTATACTAGTATGATTTTTGGGGAAAAATATAAGTTTATAAATACATTTAAAAGAAGTTTGATATTTTGAAATTCATTTTGACGACTTGATGTCATTTTTTAAACAATCATTTAAAACTATTTGATTTGATGATAACTGAAATTCATTTTGATAAGATATTTGAAAATCACTGGTTTATAACACAAAATCTTTGTGTTAGACTTGTATCCCCCCCCCCCCTTAAAATAGTAAAAACTATGAAAAAACGGGGGTATGAACTCACCTGTAGTAAGTTATTCAAATATAAGGCCGGTGTAGGATGCTAAGTGTCAAGTGAAGTCTTGAACACAACGGATCCTATTAAGCATATAATGATACATATATGTATATAATTAGTGTTTAAACAACTAATTATGTTAAGAAACCATCTTAGGGACTAGGAATCACTTAGATTGAAATGTTACAATCACATGTGATTGAATTAAATGGAGTTTACGGACACTCCTTGGAGTTTACGGCCACACCTTTGGTGTTTACGGCCAAGGGGAGTTTACGACCAATGATGTTCTTCATAGGAGTTTACGTCCAAGGGAGATGCTCATGGCCTAAAAAGATCTTGAGTTTACGACCAAGGGAGATGCTCGTGGCCGTAAACTCTTATGTTCTTGGGAAATGGTTGTTTTCAAGTTTGTAAGTTAAGAGCTTCTATAGGATAACTAGTATATGGAAGATTACTTACGTTTTGAAGTTTGAAGGGGGTGTTCATGGTTTAAAGAACTAGTGTGTTCTTCGTGTTCTTGAAGATCTAACCCAAAAGAGATGAATTCTAGGATGAAATCAAGGGGTTTTACTAGATAAAGAAGGATATAAACTTAGAAATGGATGAATCACTTACAAATTTGGTGAGAATTAGAAGTGTTCTTGATTATACTTGATAGAATTTGAGAGTTCTTGACTGGAGGATATGAGAAATGAAGGAAAAATGAAGAAAATCTATATATATATATATATATATATATATATATGCGAGGGTTCACGGTCCGAGGGTTTACGGCCGTGAACCTCGTTTACGGTCTAAAGTCGGTTTAACGTTTACGGCCGAAGCCTCGTTTACAGTTGCGAGGGGTTTACGGTCCGAAGAGTGTACGGCCGTAAACTCTTTGCGACCCAAAGTGTTTGCGGTCCAAAGCGAAGTTTCTCGGATTTTCAAGCCTTTTTCCTTTCAATTTCTAATGTAGATATTTTAAGGATTTTAGCAAATAAAGGTTATTATTATAACCTAAATTGAAACCCAAACACTAAAAAGGGTTTTAGTTGACCTCTGTTTGACTTTTGTTTGACTAGAGTTGACTTTATAAATAGAAAATAACGGGATGTTACAGTTTGTTTCAAAGCTGGCGTCACTATACCCAGTTAGCCTCAACGTATCACTGCCACCAAGTACAAGGACCTATTCCTTAGTCCTTCGTAGATACTTGAGAATATTCTTAACTGCTATCCAATGAACATTACCTAGATTTCCCTGATAACTATTGACCATGATCAAAGAAAATGAAACATTTCTGCGTCGGTACTTGGACTCTATGTCTTACTCACTTTGGTATTACTCTTGATAGGCAGTTCCCTCTTCTTGGAATTTTCCACACTAAAATGTTTCAATACCTTTTCCAAGTTTGTACCTTTAGTAAGTCCAATTAGTCTTTTACTCTCGTCTCTTAGAATCCTTATTCCCAGAATATAAGTAGCCTCTCCTAGATCCTTCATAGCGGAACACTTTCCAAGCCAAGACTTAACCTCTTGCAAAGTTAGAATGTCGTTTCCTATAAGAAGTGTGTCATCAACATACAACACTAGGAAGGTTATTATACTCCCACTAGCTTTGACATACACACAGGACTCATCTTCATTTCTAGAGAAGCCAAACTATTTGACCTTCTCGTCAAAACAAAGATTCCATCGACGAGAAGCTTGTTTCAATCCATAGATTGATTTCTCAAGCTTACACACTCTATTCGGATATTTTGCATCTACAAAACCCTCTGACTGACTCTTGTAAACATCTTCAGCCAACTTCCCATTAAGGAAAGCAGTTTTGACATCCATCTACAAAATTTCATAGTCATGAAAGACAGCTATGGCTAGAAAAATCCTAATAGATTTTATCTTAGCCACTGGTGAAATGATCTCATCATAGTCAATCCCTGGGGTTTGACTAAAGCTCTTCGTAACCAGCCTAGCCTTGAAAGTGTGTACCTTTCTATCCATGTAGGTCTTCTTCTTAAAGATCCATTCGCACGCAACTGTCTTACGACCTCGTACATTATCAACCAAATTCCAAACTTGGTTGTCATACATGGACTTGATCTTGCTGTGCATTGCCTCTTGCCATTTGGCTGCCTCAGGGCCTGCCATTGCTTCCTTGTAGTTAGCAGGTTCATCCAAATTTACCAGTATATTGTCACTGATAAACGTATCACCATTTGTAGTAATATGGAAACCATAGAACTCGGGTGGCATTCTAACTTTACTGGAACGCCTAAGAGGTAATGAATCGTCAACTTGTTCAACTGGAATCTCTTCCTCTGGTTGAACCCTGGCGTCTTCAAATGTTCGTTCATCGTTTGATTCTTGAATCTCTTCAAGATCAATGGTACTCCAACTTTCCTCTTTGCATATGAGCTCTCTCGTGAAAGACTCCTCTTCATGCTACAAAGACCAGATTCTCACTAGGTATGTAGAAAAAATATCCAAAGGACTTCTGTTGGTAGCCAATGAAAATACATCTCTCACTTCGAGGTTCAAGCTTGTCGTGAGTCTCTCGTCTAACGAAATCTTCACAACCCCAAACCTTGATATGTGCTAACGAGGGAACCTTCCTTGTCCACATCTCGTGAGGTGTTTTGGCAACCTTCTTAGTTTGGACAAGATTAAGAATGTGGGCATCAATCTCTAAGTCATACCCTAAGAACGAAATTGGAAGAAAATCTCGACTCATCATGGAACGAACCATGTCTAATAAGGTCTGATTGTGCCTCTCAGCCACACCATTAAGTTGTAGTGTCCTACGAGGTGTCAATTGTGAAACTATTCCACATTCCTTGATCTAGTCATGGAACTCAATACTAAGATACTCTCTGCCTCTATCTGATCAGAGCATCTTTACTTTCCTGTCTAATTGATTCTCGACATCATGTTTAAACTCTTTGAACTTTTCAAAGGTTTCTGACTTATGCTTGATTAAGTAGACATAATGATATCTACTATAATCATCGGTAAAAGTCACATAGAATCAATTAGCAACCTATCTGGATGATCTGAAGGTCCCACACACACATCTGTGTCTATGAGATCCAAAAAACCTTCACCTCTTTCACAAGATCCAGTGAAAGGTGATTTTGTCATCTTACCCAAAAGACAAGATTCGCATGTATCATCTGACCTTAGATCAAATGATTCCAACACTCCATCCTTTTGGAGTTGGGCGATGCATTTCTTGTTCACGTATCCAAGACGACAATGCCACAAGCATGCTTTGTCTATACCATTAGACACTACTAGAAAAACAACCTTTTATGACGCACAATGCGTGTCGTAAAACGCTCAGACGACGCGCAAATGCATGTCAAGGAAGGCCCTGTCATAACGAGAGACGACACGCTTTTGCGCATCGTCTATAGACGACGCGCATTTATGACACACATTTACGACGCATATTTACGACGCGCAATGCGTATCAAGGAAGCCCCTGTCATAATGGAAGCCGTCACGCATTTGCATGTCGTAACCTTACGATGCACGTTTAGGACACACATTGTGTATCATTAAAGCCCCTGTCATAAATGAACATGACACGCATTTGCGTGTCATAAACTTCAGCAACCATTTACGATATACATTTACGACGTGTCTTTACGATACTTATTTACGCATAATACAAAAATATGGAAACAAATATATACCAAAACAATCAATTTGATCCATAACGTCATGTCAAAAAATTGTAATACATTGGTATTAAGGGGATCCGATTGTACATTGTTATTAAGAGGTTTTCCCTAACTATATAACCTAATACTACATTGCTATTAAGGAACACCTTCTTGTTTCTACTTCTTATTGTTATGCATCTGTTTCCACATGATACCTGTTTTCATCATCAACACATTAGTATTCATAATGGATTCAAGCATCATCAATCTATGTTATAAAATATTATACTACTTCAGTTAATTTAATATAAACCAAGAAGAATCAAATACAAAATATGAAAGTGAAAGTGAACAAGGGGACATACCTACTTTTAATAAAACACGAAAAGAAAATGGTATAACACCAACAAATATTTTCTTTGTTCTTGATACACCTCTACTACCCAGCATATCCTCTTTTGGAACTGTCCTCTTCACTTCAACCTAATTCAAGAACACATCAAAAAAGCAAAGGAATTATGATCTAAATACCAATTAGAGAGAGCAATTTCAATCAATTTACCCAATAATGGATCATTTTGGGATATATTTTATCTCCAAATGGATACAATGTAATCACTTAGCTAAAGATAAAACAAGCCAAATGGACAAAAAGGTGATGGTGGGTCAACCCAACTCGACCCTAAAATTTACCCATTTTGTGACCCTAATATATGTCATTTCATATAATATAATCATGAAAAGGTATCTTACTGGTCTGCCATCTATGACATGATCTTGCTCCAAGACTTTATCTGCATCAATAGACTTAATTTTACAAAAAGGAAATTAGCCTCACCAACAATGAAAATACATCAGCATTTTATCATATTGGAGCGTTTTGAATATATTCATGACATAGCTGATGTTCAAGATAAAGATAACTACCCTAAAACATGGCTTTTCCAGTAGAGCTGAACCGACCCCTTCATATAAAATAGGAAAGAGAGTATTCACGACAAGAATTATGAGGGTCACAATCTGCATAAGAAAGCAAGTCAATAATTCAGAATACCTGCATATACAATTTTATCATTTTTAGGTGTGATGGGAGCATGATAAGGACATGGACATTGGATGAATTTCAATAACAGATAACAATTTTTTTTTTCCAATCCATCACTTGTATGCCTAGTTCATTTATGAACCATAAGAAGACCATCTACAACAGGGGAAGAGAAGCATCAGGAGACAATTCCTAACTAACTAGATAATAATAATTATCTAATAATTCTATAGTAAATTTGGAATTTTAAATTTCATGTACTGATTGCATCTGCAGTAAATCCGCAAGTGTTTTTTTCCTCGACTGTTATTGTGAAGGAAAAAAGAAACAAAGTATTATTATATATCAGACACATAAATTTACAAAATATAGAAAATTACAATTATGCTCTTGTATACCGATTGGTTAGTAGCCCAACTTTCATAATAGTGAGTAAAATATGATTAGTTTTATTATTATAACAAAAAACCCCAACATTATATTATTATTTATATAAAATCCAAGATTTGCAAGAATCATAATCAAATAAGAAACTGTACCTTCACTTGCAAGGCATGACTCCTGAGCATGGGTAAAGTCCATTGAACAATAATACCTCATAAACTATTAAAGACTTCCTAAACCCTGTTCACAATAAATAAAAATTATACCATAGCTTCAACATCAGAGAAGTAAGGTATGTCAGCAGCAGCATCAGAGTTGTTCTGGTCCGATATATTAGAATCATCCATTGTACAGTGTCAGGCTTCCTAAACCCTGTTCACAATAATAAATAAATAAATAAAATAATGATCAAACCAAACCATTTGTACATGTAACCTGAAGTTCAGCTTTAGCACCACCTTCCTCCAGCAGTCCATTCCGGGTGATTTCTAGAGGTGTGTGTAATTGCATTGACCTAGTTTGACCAGGAATCCTAAGATGATTATTCGGCTTCACAGGAAGTGGGGCCCGATATTCAACCTCAGATGGATTGCGTTTGAAAACAGACCCAAATTCAGGCAAAGCACTTGGCCTTGGGAAACATGGTGGAGTAAGATCTTTCCCTTTTCTTACTGTGATTATCCCCTGTTCATCTTTCTCATGAGATGAAGAAGATAATGGATACATGGAATCTGTTGTAGCAACTTGTCCAATACAAGGAGGAAAAGGAGTAGAAGGGTGAAACAGTAAAAAGATATCATCATTACATGGTATGTCTGGATCTTCACTGTTCGAAGTGCAAAAATAATTTGCCCTTCTGTAAGCTGAACAGATTCTATATGTGATACTGATGTTGATACCACATCATCTTGAACACCAGGAATTACATCAACATTGCATAAATCAACTTCTTGATTAGGAACATCATCCGTTGTATCTTTCATATGATCCTTCACATCTACATCCATGAAAAGAATATCATCTTCATTAGACAAGTTGAGAAGAGAATCTGGTAGAATTTTGTCTCCCCACTTTGTTGAATACTTGACCCATTTTTTGCTTTAGCATCTGCAAACATCATAAATAATTTCAGAAAACAATAAATGTAAGGTTCTTTCATGAAAACGGATAAAATTGTTGTTTAATCATTTATCTATAGATACCCAAAAACAATAATAAAAATTTATTACAATATATATAGTGAACATGTTCTATCATTTCTTGCCTTGCCTGCCCAAAAGAGCTTTATAAAGCACGTAGACCACCAATTAACAGAAATTTATCAAACACATACAAAATTAAAATCGGGAGATAATAAATGGATAATGTCAATACAAGAAAAAATCAAGCCTAAGCAGTCCCTCCTCAAATGAAAGAATATAGACCAGAATCAACTCATTTGAATATGTCGGATACAGTTGCTCTACTTATATTGTAATAAATAGGAACTTAATATATATACACGCTAATATTATCACATTAAATGACTAAGATTTGCTGATCCTAACATATGAAAGTCTACAATAAAACATACTACATTCTACATACTTGTATGTAAACTTGTCAGCATTTGCATACATGTACTTTATCTCTGAAAATTTCTGAACATATTATTCCCATCAGATGTTGAAAATTGCTCACAATTTGACAACAGGACACGAAACTGGTGAAGCCTTTTCTGAATCACAACATCGAAAACGATGCAAATCTAGACACAACATATATAGAAGATGGTTTAAGCTACTAAATTACCTTTCAGAAGCAACCAGGTCTACCAAATTTAACCTTCCAAACCGAAGGTGAGTCACAGAATCCTTTACCCTATATTGACACACTATGTGACTGGCTGCTCTCGCTGTTCATATCTGTTCCTCCCTCTTTCCTGTTTGCAACACCCTAATAAAGCATGCAAACTAATTTTAAATCTGATATAATCATAAATAAGCAGTAACAAAGTGTAAACTTTCACTATGTGCACCATACGAACTCTGTGGTTTAAATTGTAACACCAGTCAAAATAGGTCAATAGACAATCACATGTGATTATGCCAATCATGTAATGTGATTTGGTTAAACTTATAATGTGATAAGAGTGTTATGTAGTTCATGATAAATTCTAATACAAATATGAACTTTCTTTATGATACAACTCAAAGTATACGTTCCTATGATTCCAAAAATATATAGAACATCTGAATCTGACTTCGCATGAAGAAGTTATGATAAACTGAACACTATAAATCTCTATAATAAGAGGAATCTAAAATACACTTAGAATTAGCTATTGGATTTTAAAAGAGAGTTGTAGTACTTGTAAATACCTACGCGTTCATATAAAGAACGTCAAAAACGGAGTTCGTATGTGAAAGTTATGACCTTCCGAAGATTCAGCTGTTAGAAACCCTAATCTGACTGAACTCACGAGGTGAGCATAGATGTTCACGAGGCGAGGATTCATTTTGCCACATCTCGGAATCTAGAAGGTGTGTGACGAGGCTACAGAGGGATAATATCCAAACTCAAGACATGAGTCTTATAAATCTCACGACGTGAGGACTCATCTGGCAACCTTCCGGAGCTAGGGACGCAAATGGCAAGTCTACGAGATGATCATGCTAGACTCACAACGTGAGTCTTATAAAACTCACGACGTGAGGGCCAAAAATCTTACTATAAATAGCAGGTCCGACTTCAGCCATTCTTACACCTGAACTTCTTTCCTTTCTCTCATTTGCTGAAGCCCTCTTGCATCCCGAGCCCCGACGACCTCGTACCGCTGACCGTTTCTGCATAGATTACATAAAATCACGCTACTAGGGTGAGTTCATGGCCCCATTTTCTAATATTTTCGGGGGAAAATGCATGCTAAATATTGTATATACGTTACTATTATGTCTATATGATAGTATATTAGTATCAACGTAGATAGTTATATTAACCGGGATATAGTTGTTCTAAATATAATATTTTAAATATATACAACTATTATCAACTTTTTAGCAAGTCCTTGAATTAATGTAGATCTTGAGTTATACTTAGGATTCTATATATATGTTGTGTGCGATATAGTTCCGAAGTTATATTCGGGAGTTCTATATGTTAATTGATAAGTATGTTGTTATTGTTGGTTTTATGTCAAGATAAAACCAGGTATGTTATATGTTGTTGTTATTGGTTTTATGTCAAGATAAAACCTAGTTTTAATTCTAATTATAACTGTTGTATTGCCTAAGTATTATAAATATTAGGAGTAATGTTTAAAGCATAGTCAAATAACTTAGGGTTTTAGACATGAATATGACTTTACTGCTAGAACTAACGGAACTCGACAAGTCTACATGAGTTATTGTACTCATCATGTAAGATTGGAAATCTTAGGGAAAATCCTCTGACCTGTAACCGTTAATCCCGTGTGAGCGAGGAAGTCGTGTATGAATAAGATACGGGTTAAAAACCCCACTCGTGGTTGCTAGCTGCAACACAACGGTGTGCGAGTGAGAAACTGTCCTTTTGTTTGTTTATTGTTCCGACGTTGATGAATTGTGTGGAACTTATCTTAAGATGTGAAACTTGTAGCATCAAGCAGAGGTTTGAAACTAGTCATATAGTCATGGTAGCAAATTGTTAGAAGCATTATACTTTGTCGTTATACAAGTATTAATGTTAAGTATAAGTTTCCCAAACACATATACTCTAGGTACAAGAAACTTATAGGTATACTACATGTATATTAATTAGATAACTATACCTAATACACATACTCGTATAGAATTGAAATAGATTTATACGTAGCGATTTTACTCGTATAGAATTGAAATAGATTTATACGTAGCGGTTTTACTCGTATAGAATTGAAATAAGATTTATACGTAGCAACTTTCGTTTGTGTGGAATTACGAACACTTATATTCATAGTATATGAGACTTATAGGTAAACTACTTATTTGGTAAGTAAACTTTTATACCTAAGATATATATACTAAACGTTGGAGAGTCAAAATGATACTTTCAAAACTATACTTTTGAATTTGGAAAATGTATTATTTTTATATGGAGTCAAAACCTGTGGACTCACCAACTTTATGTTGACGTATTTTAAATTGCATGTGTTTTCAGGAAGTTGATAACTATGATACGAGAAATGACGTTACACTGCCCGGTTTTTCCGCTGACGGCTGGGGTGTGACAGATTGGTATCAGAGCTATTAACTATAGTGAATTAGTACTTTCTTAGGAAAGCACGACTATAGTTTAGGGCTTACTCTGTTAGGTTTAGGTATATCCCTTAGCCTACAATATAAAGTATTATTAAATATTCTACTGAAGGACTACTTACGGGATTGGTGACAGGATGGACACGTCGCTTGGGTTGCTGGATTTCAGAACGGTTATATGCTAAAATGATCCTGCCCACCGACTGTCCTGACTGTCCAGTGCCTTATCAGATAGACCTGAAGTAACAAACAATAATTAATAATACTCGTGAATACAAGAAACACAAAGATATAAAGTTATGTATAAACTCAGTCCTGCGATGAGAACACATGTATATAACCCAAAAATATAGAAAACCCAAACCCTCGATAAGAATTCAACGCAATGTTTTAGGTCAAACTACTTAGTCGAGTTTTATTGTATATGGTACGAACCACAACTAAACATAGACTGGTCACCTATGTTTAATTATGGTCAGGCCGATGCACAACTAAACTTGGATACGGTGGTTGATAGACTAAAACACTTGAAGATTTTAGAAGATTCAAGATAGATCTCAGATTAGGATACCATCAACTCGAAGTACAAGAAGACGATGTTCTGAAGACAACATTTAGGACTCGGTATGGTCAATCTAAGTTCCTAGTTAAGCCTTTGGATTGACCAGCGCTCCAACAATGTTCATGGACCTCATGAATAGTGTTTGCAAACCGTACTTGGATAAATTCGTGATAGTAGTTATCGATGATATATTGATATATTCACAAACCAAGGAAGAACACGGTCAACACTTGCAAATAATCTTGGAACTACTAAGAAAAGAAAAGTTGTACGCCAAATTCTTCGAATGTGAATTTTGGATTAGAGAAGTACAAAATTTTAACATGTAGTTAGTAAAAAAAAGGGATTCATGTTGAACCCTCCAAGGTTGAAGCAATCAGGAATTAGGAAGCACCAAAGAAGCCAACAGAAGTGCGTCAATTCTTAGGACTTGCTGGCTATTACCGTAGATTCATAGAGAATTTCTCCAAAATAGCCAAGCCGCTTACAACACTAACCCAGGAGGATGTGAAGTTCAACTGGGAAGACAAACAAGAAGCTGCTTTTCAAAAACTAAAGCAAATGTTGTGTAGTGCACCAATCCTATCCCTTCCAGATGGGACAGATGATTTCGTCGTATACTGCGACGCATCAAATCAAGGATTGGGATGTGCGTTGATGCAAAGAGGAAAAGTTATCGCCTACACATCACGACAACTTAAGGTGTATGAGAATAATTACACTACCCATGGTCCTGAATTGGGAGCTGTAGATTTTGCACTAAAAATCTGGAGACATTACTTATACGGTACTAAGTGTACTATTTTTACCGACCACAAGAGTCTCCAGCACATCTTCGACCAAAATATGAGATAACGAAGATGGGTTGAATTGTTGAATGATTACGAATTAGAGATTCGTTATCATCCCAGAAAGTCAAACGTGGTAGCAGATGCCTTGAGCCGGAAAGAATATATTAAACCCCATCGGGTACGAGCATTAACTATAACTATCCATTCTAACTTTACCGCACAAATTAGAGAAGCTCAACTTGAGGCTCTAAAAGAAGAAAACATCAAGAAAGAAGCTTTGTGAGGAATGGAAAAGAAACTTATACAAAAATATGACGGAACGCGACACTATATGAACCGAATTTCGATGCCTAAATTCAGTGGAGTCAGGGACTTGATCTTAGAAGAAGCCCACAAGTCCAAATATTTCGTGCATCCAGGCTCTGACAAAATGTACTTAGATTTAAAAGTACATTATTGGTGGCCAAACATGAAGGCAGAAATTGCTACTTATGTGAGCAAATGTTTGACTTGTTCTAGAGTAAAGGCAGAACATCAAAATCCTTCAGGTTTACTTCAACAACCAGAAATACCTGAATGGAAATGGGAGCAAATATCAATGGACTTCATCACTAAGTTACCTAAAACTCCTAGTGGGTTCGACACTATTTGGGTAATAGTCGATAGATTGACTAAGTCCGCCCATTTCTTACCAATTAAGGAGAACGACAAGATGGAGAAGCTGACTAGAATTTATGTTAAGGAAATTGTCAGATTGCATGGAGTTCCAAATTCTATTATTTCTGACCGAGATAGTAGATTCACTTCACGATTTTGGCAATCTCTACAAAAATCCTTAGGAACACGTCTAGATATGAGTACAGCTTACCATCCACAGACTGATGGTCAGAGTGAGAGAACCATTCAGACTTTAGAAGATATGCTCCGAGCCTGTGTAATAGACTTTGGAAATGCGTGGGATGCTCATTTACCGTTAATTGAGTTTTCCTACAACAATAGTCATCACACCAGCATCAAGGCTGCACCGTTTGAGGCTCTTTATGGACGAAATGTCGTTCCCCAATATGTTGGGCAAAAGTTGGAGATACGCAGATGGCCAGAGAACGTACGGGCGATACCCTACGTACTGGACCAGAAATAATCCATGAGACAACTGAAAAGATCGTGCAAATTAAGGATCGATTAAAGGCTGCACGTGATCGTCAAAAGAGCTATGCTGACGTAAGACGTAAGCCTTTAGAATTCCAAGTTGGAGATAAAGTAATGTTGAAGGTCTCTCCTTGGAATGGCGTAATTCGATTCGGGAAACGATGCAAACTAAACCCACGGTATATAGGACCTTTTGAAATTCTAGCAAGAATTGGTTCTGTCGCATACCAACTCAAGTTGCCTCAAGAACTTAGTAATGTGCACGATGTTTTTCACGTATCAAACCTCAAAAGATGTCTATCCGATGACACTCTTGTTATACCTCTCGAAGAGATACAATTCAATACGAAACTCAACTTTGTAGAAGAACCTGTTGAGATCATGGATCGAGAAGTCAAACGATTAAAGCAAAGTCGTATTCCCATAGTGAAAGTTTGATGGAACTCTTTACGAGGACCTGAATTTACTTGGGAACGTGAAGATCAGATGAAAGAAAAATACCCCCAACTGTTTGACAAAACCCCATCCATAAGATAAATTTTGGAACGAAATTATTCTAACGGGGGGAGAATGTAACACCAGTCAAAATAGGTCAATAGACAATCACATGTGATTATGCCAATCATGTAATGTGATTTTGTTAAACTAATAATGTGATAAGAGTGCTATGTAGTTCATGATAAATTCTAATACAAATATCAACTTTCTTTATGATACAACTCAAAGTATACGTCCCTACGATTCCAAAAATATAGAGAACATCTGAATCTGACTTCGCACGACGAAGTTATGATAAACCGAACACTATAAATCTATATAATAAGAGGAATTCAAAATATACTTAGAATTAGCTATTGGAGTCTAAAAGAGAGTTGTAGTACTTGTAAATACATACGCGTGCATATAAAGAACGTCAAAAACAAAGTTCGTATGTGAAAGTTACGACCTTTCGAAGATTCAGCTGTCAGAAACCCTAATCTGACTGAACTCACGAGGTGAGCATAGATGTTCACGAGGTGAGGAGTCATTTTGCCACATCTTGGAATCTAGAAGGTGTGTGATGAGTCTATGGAGGGATAAGATCCAAACTCACGACGTGAGGACTCATCTGGCCACCTTCCGGAGCTAAGGACACAAATGGCCAGTCTACGAGATGATCATGCTAGACTAACGACGTGAGTCTTATAAAACTCACGACGTGAGGGACAAAAATATTACTATAAATAGCAGGTCCGACTTCAGCCATTCTTACACCCGAACTTCTTTCCTTTCTCTCATTTGCTGAAGCCCTCTTGCATCCCGAGCCCCGACGACCTCGTGCCTCTGACCGTTTCTGCTTAGATTACATAAAATCACGCTACTAGGGTGAGTTTCACGACCCCACTTTCTAATATTTTCGGGGGAAAACGCATGCTAAATATTGTATATACGTTACTATTATGTCTATATGATAGTATATTAGTATCAACGAAGATAGTTATATTAACCGGGATATAGTTGTTCTAAATATAATATTTTGAATATATACAACTATTATCAACTTGTTAGCATGTTCTTGAATTAATGTAGATCTTGAGTTATACTTAGGATTCTCTATATATGTTGTGGGCGATATAGTTCTGAAGTTATATTCGGGAGTTCTATATGTTAATTGATAACTATGTTGTTATTGTTGGTTTTATGTCAAGATAAAACCAGGTATGTTATATGTTGTTGTTATTGGTTTTATGTCAAGATAAAACCTGTTTTTAATTCTAATTATACCTGTTGTATTGCCTAAGTATTATAAATATTAGGAGTAATTTTTAAAGCATAGTCTAATAACTTAGGGTTTTAGACATGAATATGATTTTACTACTAGAACTAACGGAACTCGACAAGTCTACATGAGTTATTGTACTCATCAACTAAGATTGGAAATCTTAGGGAAAATCCTCTGACCTGTAACAGTTAATCCCGTGTGAGTGAGGAAGTCGTGTATGAATAAGATACGGGTTGACAACCCCACTCGTGGTTGCTAGCTACAACACAACGGTGTGCGAGTGACGAACTGTCCTTTTGTTTGTTTATTGTTCCGACGTTGATGAAGCGTGTGGAACTTATCTTAAGATGCGAAACTTGTCGCATCAAGCAGAGGTTTGAAACTAGTCATATAGTCGCGGTTACGGACTCATGGTAGCAAATTGTTAGAAGCATTATACTTTGTCGTTATACAAGTATTAATGTTAAGTATAAGTTTCCCAAACACTTATACTCTGGGTACAAGAAACTTGTAGGTATACTACTTGTATATTAAGTAGATAATTATACCTAACACACATACTCGTATAAAATTGAAATAGATTTATACGTAGCGGTTTTACTCGTGTAGAATTGAAATAGATTTATACGTAGCGGTTTTACTCGTATAGAATTGAAATAAGATTTATACGTAGCAACTTTCGTTTGTATGGAATTACAAACACTTATATTCATAGTATATGAGACTTATAGGTAAACTACTTATTTGGTAAGTAAACTTTTATACCTAGGATATATATACTGAATGTTGGAGAGTCAAAATGATACTTTCAAAACTATACTTTTGAACTTGGAAAATGTATTATTTTTATACGGAGTCAAAACCTGTGGACTCACCAACTTTATGTTGACGTATTTTAAATTGCATGTGTTTTTAGGAAGTTGATAACTATGATACGAGAAATGACGTTACACTGCCCGGTGTTTCCGCCGACGGCCGGGGTGTGACACAAATGGAAGTTGTAACATAAACGATTAACATGTTTGTAGTCCTATGGAAGGGTTTGAACCAAAACGCCCAAAAGAATGGAATGTAGGAGAACGAAATTCAATACCAAAATGTAAAATTGAAAATGAATCATTACCCAAAAATAAATTAGTTTAAACAATCATAAAAAGAAGTAAGAAGATGGAATATATAGATGTAAATGATTAATTAACAGAAATGAAGATGTCAAAAAAATTTAGAGAAGAAAATCTATAATTCTAATCAGTAAAATCCCTAACAAATTCATTGGATGATCTATTGAATTTCAACTAAAAATCCATGTAAGTACCTTTCTCTTTAAATGTGTCTTCGAAGATGAGTGTTGTTTAGGCTTATCAACAACACCGTCACTTCCGCTGCCATTATGTACGAAACATAGCCGTGTTGAAGGGCATTTATTAGCTTCGACCGTTGTTACTTTCTCCGGTCTACTCTCATTAATTTGACGGTGAGTTGATGGAGAAGATTTTGATTTTGAAATCAACACATATCTTTTCTTATTTCGACCCAAGTAAAACTGTATTTACTAAGTAACTTCGATCTTAAAAAAACTGAGAAACAAATGAGATGAAGAAGTGGAACGGTCAGAGGGTATTAGGATGTGACGAATGAAGGTGTTGAGAGAGATTGAGGACGAGGGTATTAGGATGAATATAGTTGCAAATAGAGTTTTGGCTTGTGAAGTGTGGATTGAGTTTTTAGGGGTCAATAGTGGTGGCGATGGCTTAGGGTTTGCAGAGAGAAGGGAGGGAGAAAATGGTGTAGAAAAGAGGATTAGGGAAATAAAGAAGTCTGAGAGGGAGATAATGGTGGAGAAAAGAGGATATTTTCCACCGTTAACCTCTGTATCGCTGTTGCTGAGCTCCAAAAATACGAACGGGAGAATGATCTGCAGGCACACAATGCTATTAGGGTTTCTTGGATAGAGGATTTTACATCATACCGAAGGAGAAGGAGGAGACTCAACAGGCGGGGTTTTTAATTTTTTGGATTTCGTTTCCCCCTTGGCTTTTAAAAAACGAAGAACGCGCTTTCATAGATAAAAATTATAAAACGACACCTTTACACGACGCGTTATTTTATTATAGGTGCCCTCCATGTTTTTTTTTGTTGGACACTAATTTTAGGGCACGCAAAAATGTGTGTCCTCTGTCCTTCAAAATTTAGAAAACTGATATTATTTTTAGGACGCACAAAAAATGTGTATCGTATATTCATGCGTCTCATTGTTTGCGCGTCGTAAAAGGCTGTTTTTCTAGTAGTGAGACGAATCAATTTGAAATACACTATTGCCTAAATTGTCTACACACATCATAGTTTCATACACACCATCACAGGGTAAAGCTTCAAAATTAAAAGAACACCATTTTTATAAGCATAAATAGAACCATTCTCATCATTAAAAGAATATCTAAAACATTTTCAGAACAATGCATGAAAATATATGTTTCATGTCATTTCTGACGAGTAGCGATGATTTATCAAATCCAAATCAACACCATTACTAAGCACTAGACTATAAACTCCAATCTTGGTGACAGGCGCAAATCGCCTATTCCCCATATCAAGTTCATTCTACCGTGCTCTACCTCCTCACTTCTTCTTAGCCCCTGCAAAACAGAACAAATTTAAAATCCACATCATTTATCAAGGACCGAAGAACAAAAAGATGATGAGTTATTAGATGAGATAGTGTATATACCTGCAGAAGTCGGCTTCACCTTGCCATATTTAATATCTTGTTGATACTTTGGACAACTTCGTTTCTAATGCCCTTTGTCGTTTCAGTAAAAGAAAGTGGCCTCTTTGGGATAAGAGACAGGAGGAGCATCAGAACTGGATTTACCTGTGGGTCCATTGCTTGACGACCCATCTTGAGACTTGTAACATCCATAAAATTCAATCCAATTTAAAACTTTTTCAAGCATTCAAAAACAATTATTTAATACAAAATGTTTTCAAAATAGTTTCATATAATAGTATCCTAGAAATTAAAATCATAAAGAGTGAGAAGGTGCGCGATCAAGCCTTCGCCTTCCTGGGATTGTCTGAAGTACCTGAAACAAAATCAACAACTGTAAGCCCGAAGCTTAGTGAGTTCCCCCATAATACCAACGCCATACAAACCAAAACAATGTCATAACAAACAACATGCCTATAGAGTCTACAGTATGACTGGACCACCTTCACCGGGCTTTCAGTCTATCTCGCCCACTCTCAAAGTCTACAATGTGACTGGACCGCTGTCACACCCCCAAACCAAAACGGCGGAAATGTTCGGGGGCAGAGGACTTCAGGTAAGTATCACAACACATGCAATATAGTAATCAAAGTACAAACAACCATTGCATTAATAAGTATAAGTTTTACATAAATGTTTAAACATTACATATTCAAACACTAAATTAGGTACAGTAGAAGACAAGAGTCGCAGTACAATACGAGGTAGTCTTCTCAAAAGCTTCGGGAGTGTACCTGTCTAATGGATTCCTAAGAATACAAGTTATTTGGAAAGAGTAGATCAGCATTTAAGCTGGTGAGTTCATAAGTATTTTAGTTCTGTTAAGTATACTCTAAGTTCTTTGGAAAAGTTCACTGGTTCCACCAGAAAAGCCTATATTTCCTGAGGTGATAGATTGATAACCTCAATAGTTTCCCTCTGTAATTACTTAGTTTATACTAATTATATATAACCTAATATCGAATGGACAATTAAATGGGTGTATCTGCCCTAAGCCCACAACCAAACAAGGAACAGGAAGTAAGGCGGAAGTCACACATTCCACTATCAATCGGATATTACTTATGTATAACTCTGATGTAATAACTAAGGACTTATAGAATTAACCACTAAAGGTCCTTTAAGTTATACTAGTTTACAGAGATTGAATGACTAAGTTCCATTTGATAAGTAGTTAAATGCCATAAACCGTTTCATTTGTAAAAATGGTTTAATCCCATAAACCGTTTCATTTGTAAAAGTGGTTTAATCCCGTAAACCGTTTCATTTGTAAAAGTGGTTTAATCCCATAAACCGTTTCCTTTGTAAAAGTGGTTTAATCCCAAACCCGGTATGATGTATTATTACCCCATGATTGTTAACCCTGGTACGTTGTATTTGTACCTTTGTTAATGAAAACGTGGTATGATGTATTATTACTTCTTTAATATGTTGTTCATATATTAAAGGTATTATACATATCCTGGTATAGTTAAATGAATTTTGGTAATTTCCTTGGAAAGTATACAATCGTGAATCATACTTGTATATTTAGTTCTGAATCATAAATTATACCTATTATAATTTATATGTTCTATCTGATTAGCATGATTTCTCATGGATGAACACCTTTGCTCAGCATGATACAAAGCTAATGATACCGAAAGGAGTAACCTTTTATACTCATATATGTATAATATATATATATAATTAAGAAGGAAACGACCTTCGGACAAATAACCCCACCTTAATTCCACATCCAAACAAGGAAAAGGAAATAAGATAATTCATTAGTCCTAAGCCCTTCAAATCTTATTTATATATTTATACATATATAAACATGATTTTGGCATTTATAATTTGAAATAGTTTATAAAACCTTTTTCAAAGAATTTAACGGAGTTTACATGACTTTAAAGATTTAACATGGCTTTAAGTCATTTTGGAAATATTTGGTAATCCTTAAAAGCATAAGGAAAGCCTTTGTGTGATTATTATCACACACAATTATTAACACAATTTATATTGTGTTCAACTTGTATTCCCCCCCCCCCCTAAAAAGCATTTAAAAACCATTAAAAAGGTAAATTATAGGGGTATGAACTCACTTTGATAAGTGGTGATTTGGGCAGCGTTTCGTTTCTATTGATGATCTTTCTCGAAGAAACCGCGAGTTTTTGAGTAAAAACCGGCTTTATGCGGGCAGCACTTCGACTGGAAAGAGGTTATCTTCTCGAGAATTCCGGGGCTCCGGGGCTTGATTCGGGTTTTAGACACGATACCGGGGCCTTGGGGGGTCGTGAGAAAGTTTAGGGTGTGAAAAGGTGAAAAATGGTGAAATTTGGGGTGAAAAACCTCTCAAATCCGAGAAGTCTCGCACCCTTTATATAGGGGTGCGAGGGTTCGGCCGAGGTAAGTGAGTCATCGGACAGCTGGCGAGGAGGTGGCCTCGGTTCGGACACCCGGTGCATGCGAAGGCGAGTCAGCAGACACGCGTCAGAAGGAGGACCGAAGCTGGAGGCGGTCTCGGAAGCTTCCTCGGTGGTGTCGGATCAGGAGTGGACCGAGCCTCGGTCCAATCAGGAGCACCTATGACGACTTCGGACCACTCAGCAGGTGACACACGCATCTGCGGTCCAATCAGAAGATGACACGTGGAGGCTCGCATGCGAGGGTGACGTGTCCGAAGGTCACCCATGCGAAATTTCCCGGTTTTCAACATTTTCTTGATTTTTGTGCCAAAAACTTGCGAAATTCTTAACTTTCGCATACGAGATCCGTTTTTGGCGTTCTTTATATACACGCGTAGGTAAAATTATACTCTACGACTTTCGTTTAGACTTCGTCGTCTAATTTTGACTTTATTTTTCAAATTATTATTTTTAACACACCGGGGGAAATCCGTTAAAAATTCATAACTTCTTCATCCGACGTCCGTTTTCGTCTGTCTTTTTACCGTTGTACTACTTTTGACGAGACCTTCGATTCTCGTTTAAGTTGTGTCGGCTAAATATCGATCGATTTATATTTTGAATTTTTAGTTTTTATGAACGTTCTCGGTTTAACATATTCTACAACTTTCATTTAGATTGTTAAGGCTAAAAAGCCTTTTATCGAAAATTCACTTTTTACGCTGAACAATGTTTTGCCGGTTTTGTCGCGGATTTTCGATTGGTCATAACTTTTTCGTTATAACTCGAATTATAGTGTTCTTTATATTTTTGGAAACCTTGTTACAATCTCTACCACTTTGTTCATCCCAATTACGATTATTGATCAATTTATTTTTGACCTAAATTTGACTGTTGTCACAACCGCCCTCACCGGGCCTTCAGTCTATCTCGACCACTCTCAGAACCTTCACTATGTCTGGTCTACCCTATCGGGCCTTCAACCTGTCTGAACTGTTCTCCGGGCCTTCGGCCTGACTAGTACGACCATATGGGTCTGCAGTCTATTCGGGCCGCCCTGGGTATGTTGGCCTAGAGCACAAAGCAGGACCGCCTCAACCCACCTCCAATCATACAAATAACACATAATATCATACGCTAGGTAGCATGTACAGATAATCATACGGATCTAACAGATCAATAATCATAACATCATCCTATATACCAGGATACCGATCTAACATATCACTAAACATAGCATCATCCTATAACCAGGATACAGATCTAACAGATCACTAACATATCATCATCCTATAACCAGGATACAATCCAAAAAGGGTCAGCCTTGGTTCCTTAGACCCTGTTGATATGGTGAGAAGAACTCACCTCACAAGTAGTGCTCAACTGATAACTCGAATCCCAAACACAGCTCCAAGCTCAACCACCTACAATCATCATAGGACCTATTCTATCAAGACCCAAATTACCAGAGTACCCTCAAAAGTCAAACTTGGTCAACCCTTGGTCAAAGTCAAAGTCAACGGTCAAGGTCAACAGTCCATGTTGACCTAACTCGTCGAGTGCAGCTTACAGACTCGTCGAGTTCCTTCAGAACTCAGAAACCAAGTAAACCCGAGTCAACCCCACGAGTTACCAAACAACTCGTCGAGTCCATGCAGTGTCCAGAAGGTTCGGAAAAACCCTAACCAACTCGTTGAGTTGGCTGTGCAACTCGTAGAGTTCCTTCAGCTCTTTTCTCATTCAGACGCTTTTAAGCGAAACCAAGACTCCAAATTATAGATCTAGCCTCATACGGTGTAGTTACCACGTAAAGTTGCCAACTTTACGTACATGCAAGGCCTAAGAGGCTAAAACACCAAAAACTAGACTTAGGAAGAGGTTTAGGGCATGGAGAGGGGCCAAAGCTCGATAAAGTCGAGAACTTCATGTCCATGAGGGCTTACAGGAGTCCAGATCTGAACTCCTCACTTGAAAATGTGCTCAATACCAAAAATGCCTCAAGAATAAGCAAGATTACCCTAAACTCTGAAATAGAGAGATCTAACAAGAACATGATCAAGGTAATGACTTTTTACCTTCAAATGAACGCAAAAACGAAGTAGATGTTGGATATACAAGCTCATTCTCGTCCCAAGCTTCTAAATCTCCAAGTCTCTTCAAGAAATGCACCAAACACACACTCTTTTGCCTCACACATACTAAAAATAGAAGGTTAGCTCGATTAGGGTTTGTTTCTGGATGTGAAGGTGGTAA
Source organism: Lactuca virosa (assembly GCF_052849685.1). Taxonomy (NCBI): domain Eukaryota; kingdom Viridiplantae; phylum Streptophyta; class Magnoliopsida; order Asterales; family Asteraceae; genus Lactuca; species Lactuca virosa. Next base: position 121,039,340 of record NC_136432.1, on the reverse strand, counting down.
GGGAGGATGGAGGGAGGACTTAAGGTCCTTTAAGTAGGGTGAAAACCCTAAAAATGAGGGTTTTCAAGCACAACCTCAACTCATCGAGTTGGGGACCTCCAACTCGTCGAGTAGGGTCTAAGATTCACGCGGGCTGGATAGTTTCTACACGACGAGTTGGGGACTCAAACTCGTCGAGTGGGTCTTGTGTAATGAACATAAACCCTTAAAATTTTATACCTGCGAGTCGGGATGTTACAATTCTCCCCCACTTAAGCTAGACTTCATCCTCGAAGTCTGCTGCGGTGAACAACTCCGGATAATGCTCCCACATCTCGTCCTCCGGATCCCAAGTCCACTCGGATCCCTTCTGATGTTTCCACTGTACCTTTACCAAAGGTACTTCCTTGTTCCTCAAGACCTTCACCTTTCTCTCCGCTATAGCTATGGGTCTCTCGACATAGTTCAAGCACTCGTCCACCTGAATGTCATCCAACGACACGACAACATCCTCGTCTAATACGTACTTTCGCAACTGTGAAACGTGGAAAGTGCTGTGAATCTGACTGAGCTCCTCCGGAAGATCCAGTCTATACGCCATCTTGCCAACCCTGGCAATAATCCTGAATGGCCCGATGTATTGGGGACCCAACTTTCCCCTCTTCCTGAAACGGATCACACCCTTCCAGGGTGAGACCTTCAGTAACACCATGTCACCGACCTGAAACTCCAACTCAAATCGGCGCCAGTCGGCGCAGCTCTTCTGCCGAATCTGGTGATCTCGCCCCTAATTATCTCCAGCTTCCAGTTCTCCTGTCGTACACCCTAAGCTTGAGCTTCCCTAATCAAGCTCACAAGTGGAGAATCTACTGATATCCTCATACATGTTGCTGGAATAGAAGGTCCAGCCGACTTGCGGCTCAGGGCGTCCGCCGCAACGTTCGCTTTACTCGGATGGTAAATGATCTCGCAGTCATAATCCTTTACTACGTCTAGCCATCTACGCTGCCTCATGTTCAGGTTCGGCTGATCCATGATATGTCTCAAACTCTTTTGGTCCGTGCATATGGTACAATGGACCCCGTAGAGATAATGTCTCCAAATCTTGAGAACGAATACCACCGCTCCCAACTCCAAATCGTGTGTGGGATATCTCGTCTCATACGGCTTCAACTGCCGTGATGCGTAGGCTATCACTCGTCCTCTATGCAAGAGGACCGCTCGCAGTCCTGTGATGGATGCATCACATAACATTACAAAATCCTCAACTCGCTCCGGGAGATTCAAGAATGGAGCCTCGTAAAGTCGCTGTCTGAGGGTCTCAAATGCCATCTGCTGCTCAGGGCCCCACCAGAAATCCACCCCCTTCCTCGTCAGACGAGTGAGGGGTACTGCAATCTTGGAGAAATTATGTATGAATCTCCGATAGTACCCTGCCAATCCCAAGAAACTCCTGATATCCGAGGGAGATTTCGGAACCTCCCACTTCATAACCGCCTCGACCTTAGCCGGATCGACGAAAATCCCCTCTTGGTTAATGAGATGTCCAAGGAACTAAACCTCTCGCAATTAAAACTCACATTTTGAGAACTTGGCATAAAGCCGTTCTAGCCTGAAAACTCCCAGTAGCTCGCGGAGATGCTCCTCATGCTTCTCTCTCGTCTTGGAATACACCAAGATATCATCTATGAACACGATAATCGAGCGATCGAGCATCGGTCTTCACACCCGATTCATCAGGTCCATAAACACCGCCGATGCATTGCTGAGCCCAAACAGCATCACCACGAACTCATATTGTGCATAACGATTCCAGAACATGGTCTGCTCCACGTCCTCCTCCCGCACCCTGACCTGATGGTACACAGACCTCAAGTCTATCTTGGATAACAAGGATGCTCCCTGTAGCTGATCAAAGAGATCATCAATACGTGCTTGTGGATAACGGTTCTTCACCGTTAATTTTTTCAACTCCCAGTAATCGATGCACATCCGGTGTGAACCATCCTTCTTCTTGAGGAAGAGAGTCGGCGCTCCCCACGAAGAACTTCTCGGACGGTTGAACTGATTGCCTAGCAGCTCCTGCAACTGAGATAATAGCTCCTGCATCTTAGGTGGTGCCAATCGGTACGACGCCTTGGCGATAGGGGCCGCACCTGGTACAAGGTCAATCCTGAACTCAACCTGCCTCTCCAGAGGCACTTCGGGTAACTCCTCCGGAAACACATCAGCGAACTCTCTGACGACTGGAACCTCTGAAACCGAGACGTGGTCCCTGATCCGCGTATCCACCACATACGCCAAATAACCTACACACTCGTGCTGAATATACTGTCGAGCCCTAGCGGCTGAACAGAACCCTGAACCCAACCTAGTGCCCTCGTCGTAGATAACCATTTCTCCCCCACTTGGGGTTCGAACTACCACACGCTGACCCTCGCATTCGATCATGGCAATGAAGCGACTCAGTCAGTCCATACCCACTATCACACAAACTTCCCCCATGTGAATTGGCATCAGGTCAATCGGGAAGGATACGCCAAAGATCTCCAGAACGCAACCTCTATAATATGAAGAAGCGGAAATCTGATGTTCGTTGGCGATGGAGACTCGCAACGGACACTCTAGCTATCCTAAGGGAAAATTGAACTCCCTACTAAAAGATTGCGAGACAAAAGACCGAGTCGCCCCCGAGTCAAAAAATACCAGAGCAGGTAAGGAGTTCACTAAGAACGTACCTAACATAGGTACAAACATATAAGCATAAAATAAATATAATCAATGAGAATAGGGATAGAAATATACCAGCAACCACATCTGGTGCTGTCTCGGCCTCCCCGGCTGTGAGCTGGAAGGCCCGTCCCCGAGCCCTCGGGGGCTCTGCTCTACCCTGACTCCCGTCAGTAATCCTCAGTGTAGCCGGTGCTGGAGCCTACGCCGGCCAACCAGTGAGAAATGGATAGTTGGTCTTCATGTGACCAACCTGATTGCAGTTTTTACGAATCCTCATATCCCGAACCGGGGCTAACTGGCAGTAGTCCCTCACAAAGTGCTCCTCCTTGTCGTATTTACGGTACCCACTACCTGATCGACAAACCACAGAATGAACCTTCCCGCACTTCCCACAAGTGCGACCACGCTAACCTCCAGACCTAGAATCAGTGGTCTTGGACCGCTTCAGCGCCGGCTGTGACTGCGTCGAGGCCTGCCGCTGCTCTCTTAACTAAAGCTCAATCTCAAGCTCATGCCGCCTAGCGGCCTCCTGTAACTCCAGTAGTGTATCACAGCGCTGGGTAGCAACAAACTGTCTGATGTCAGTCTTGAGCATGCTCAGATAACGTGTCATCTGAGCTTGTTCGGAAGCAAACTCCTTGCATAACATCGCCCTCTCAGTAAACATCTTGGTGACCTCCGTCACCGACTCTGTGCCCTGTCTCAAATCCAAAAACTCTTGTGCCAGCCACTGCCGCTCCACCCGCGGAATATAGCGAGAGCAGAACATCTCCCTGAACTAATCCCAAGTAACCGCTGCTCGCTGCTCATCAGAATATGACCCCGTCATCAGTCTCCACTAGTCCTTTGCTCTAGACCTTACCAGGTTCAGAGCACACCTGACCTTCTGGTCAGTAGGACATGAGCATGTGAAGAAACATCCCTCTACGTCAGATAGCCACCTTATGGCTATGATCGGGTCCTGAATCCCATCAAAAGTTGGGGGCTTCGTGTTATCGAAGTCCTAGTAGTACGGGCCCATACTACCTTCCACACCTACCTATATATGTCTCAAGTATCATCACAATGCCCTTACAATATACATAAGAATAGGCAAGCGCTCAATCCTCACTCCGAGAGGAAGGCTAAATATCTTATAACTGGCCAACCGACCCCGCATAACTCATCTATGAAACTTCCACCAACCATGCAGCAGTTGTGTATGCTAGCCATACATAACGCTGGACCATATAGACTTTCGAATACATGATCCAAACCCTAAACCCTTCATGAAATAAGAACAGGAAATAAGGCCAAACCAAACATTCTCAGGCTATAAGATCTTAGTTATATACGATCATGATGCATACATTAAGTAACTACTGTAATGATGTCAATTTCATATAAGGAACACCCTAGGCTATTAGGCATCATATAATCAGACAATTCTATCATGTAATTCCTGAAGATCTCTAGCCTAGCACTAGCATGATGTTCTAGCATATCACAATATCAAATAACCGTAAGGTATTTTGGGGTCTACTTACTGACTCCAGCTGATCGTACACTTTGCATCCTCCTTTAATATTTTTAAAACCATTTGAAAATCATTTCGCAAATCTTTTCCTTAGTTTGAGACTGGATTCACATGAGTGTTCCTCCAATTCACTCAAACCAAGGCTCTGATACCAACTTGTAACATCTATAAAATTCAAGCCAATTTAAAACTTTTTCAAGCATTCAAAAACCATTATTTATTACAAAATGTTTTTAAAATAGTTTCATATCAGAGTATCCCAAAAATCAAAATCATAAAATGTGAGGAGGTGCAAGATCAAGGCTTCGACTTCCCACGATCTTCTAAAGTACCTGAAACAAAATCAACAACTGTAAGCCCGAAGCTTAGTGATTTCCCCCAAAATACCAACGCCATACAAACCAGAACAATGTCATAACAAACAACATGCATATAGAGTCTACAGTATGACTGGACCGCCCTCATCGGGCCTTCAGTCTATCTAGCCCACTCTCAGAGTCTACAGTGTGACTGGACCGCCCTCACCGGTCCTTCAGTCTATCTGGCCCACTCTCAGAACCTTCAGCATGTCTTGTCCGCCCTATCGGGCCTTCAGCCTGTCTGGACCGTTCTCCAGGCCTTCAGCCTGACTAGTACGTCCATATGGGTCTGCAGTCTATCCGAGCCGCCCTGGGTATTTTAGCCTAGAGTACAAAGCAGGACCGCCTCAACCAACCTCCAATCATACAAATAACACATAATATCACATGCTATCTTGCATGTACAGATAATCATACGGATCTAACAGATCACTAATCATAGCATCATCTTATATACCATGATACCGATCTAACAGATCACTAAACATAGCATCATCCTATAACCATGATACAAATATAACAAATCACTAACATAGCATCATCCTATAACTAGTATACAATCCAAAAAGGGCCGGACTTGGTGCCTGAGACCCTGTTGATATAGTGAGAAGAACTCACCTCACAAGTAGTGCTGAACTGATAACTCGAATCCCAAACAAAGCTCCAAGCTCAACCACCTACAATCATCATAGGACCAATTCTATCAAGACCCAAATTACCAGAGTACCCTCAGAAGTCAAACTTGGTCAAAGTCAAAGTCAACGGTCAAGGTCAACAATCCATGTTGACCCAACTCGTCAAGTGCAGCTTACAGACTCGTCGGATTCCTTCAGAACTCAGAAACCGCAAAAACCCGAGTCAACCCGTCGAGTTACCAAACAACTCGTCGAGTCCATGCAGTCTCCAAAAGATTCGGAAAAACACAAACCAAATCGTCGATTTGGCTATGCAACACGTCAAGTTCCTTCAACCCTTTTCTCATTCAAATGCTTTTAAGCGAAACTAAGGCTCCAAACTATAGATCTAGCCTCCTAGGGTGTAGTTACCATGTAAAGTTGCCAACTTTACCTGCATGAAAGGCCTCAGGAGGCTAAAACACCCAAAACTAGTCTTAGGAAGAGGTCTAGGGCATGGAGAGGGGCCAAAGCTCGATAAAGTCGAGAACTTTATGTCCATGAGGGCTTAGAGGAGTCCAGATCTAAACTCCTCACTTCAAAACATGCTCAATACCAGAAATGCTTCAAGAATAAGCTAGAAATGATCCTAAAATCTTAAATGGAGAGATTTAACAAGAACATGATCAATGTAATGACTTTTTACCTTCAAATGAATGCCAAAACGAAGTAGATGCTGGATCTACAAGCCCCTTCTCGTCCCAAGCTTCTAAATCCCCAAGTCTCTTCAAGAAATGGACCAAACACACACAAGAAATAGAAGGTTAGCTCGATTAGGGTTTGTTTATGGACGTGAAGGTGGTAAGGGAGGCTGGAGGGAGGACTTAAGGTCCTTTAAATAGGGTTCAAACCCTAAAAATTAGGGTTTTCAAGCACAACCTTAACTCGTCAAGTTGGGGTCCTCCAACTCGTCGAGTAGGGTCTAAGATTCACGCGGGCTGGCTAGTTTCTACACGACGAGTTAAGGCCTCCAACTCGTCGAGTAGGTCTTGTGTAATGAAAATAAACCCTTCAAATTTTATACCTGGGAGTCGGGATGTTACAAGACTTTCCTTTCCAGTTTTGCTTTGGAGGACCTTTCCTCTTTTTCCCCTTCCCTAGACTAATGGCCAGAACCGGAGCACTAGTAGGAGTGGAGGCAATACTCTTTCCCTTCATCCCTGCTTCAGCTATTAGAAGGAGGTTGTGCAATTGAGACAAGGTGGTCACATTGTTGTTCAGATGATGTGTCATCATGAACTAACCGTAACAACTTGGTAAGGATTTCAAGACTATGTCAATAGCCAACTCCTCATCTAAATTCACATTAATCCTAACATGGCAATCCATGTATCGTTGTATCCTTTGCACGTGGTTGCTAACAGATTCTTCATCTTTCATCTTGCTTGTTATGAGGGACTTTACCACCTCGTACTTTTATTGATGAGATTTCTTATGGTACTTTTCCATAAGGTCCTTTTTCATCTCGTACGACCAGTAATCCTCATAGAACTTTTTCAATTCAGGACTCATGGTAGCTACCATGATGCAAGCAACTTTTGTTGCATCATTGTAGTCTTCTTGTAGAAGGCTAATACTTTGGGAGTGGCCTTCTCTTCGTCAATCTCATTTAGTTCTTTCTCAAGGACATACTCATTATCCTCGAAATGAAGGGCCATCTTAATGTTGCATATCCAGTCGTTGTAGTTGGTGCCATCCAATGTCACTTTCGAGCAGATGTTCAACAATGAAAAGTTATGGGAGGAGGAGGAACCATAAGCATCACTTGAAGTAGACATCTGTAAAAGGAAGGTAGTTTTAGTGAGATAAGAATAATCCTTAATATAACAACCCAAAAATGAAATATTAAGGCTAAGACACAGCTATGTGATTTACAACTTAGAAAATGAATGCCATAATCTAATTGCAAATTTTATAAAGGTAGGTAAATGATGATTTACCAATTCCACCAATTAAACAAAACTTGAAAGAAATTAAGTTAAGTGAAATGCTAGATCTTTTGAGATCCATTGAAACTATTCGATGGCTTGTTTAATCTCAGATTATGCTCTTCCATTTGTGACTCGGATACAGAGAATCACAATCAATATGTGAATAACCATGCAAAGTAGCTTGGCACTCTCGATATCATTTATCATCTCATTTTAATTTGCTGGTTAACCACACGCGCTCGATTAATCAATGATAATATTTGAGGTGCCCATTATTACTCTTTATAGTCAATATTAGTGTGCCGGATAACCACACGTGCTCCACTAACTACTGTAAAGTATAATGTGCATTTTCATGGGTTAGCATACAAATTAACATTCCTTCTAAAGTAACTAAGATTGGGATTTTTTTAATAAAAAGGTTTAATTACTTTTAATAGCATCACACTTATTAATGAGAAATAATTGTCCTATCAAGCCCGTTCAGCTAACGACCCCCCACCTATCAAGGAAGCGGTTGGTGAGAGTGGACACCCATTCAACTACCATTTTATAGGCAGTTTCCTTATATCCCCCTTCTAGACTAGCTTCGTGAATGAGGCGTACTAGCCGTTCGACTGACTTAGTCTTATACATATAGTAATAATTTAACTTTTAATTTTACATATAGTATACGTTGTATTTTAAACTTTTTTCAAAATACTAGGTTTAAATTATTTTTTTTCAAAATTAAAGAATTAATTTAATTTAAAATAAACCAATCATTATAGATAATTCATGAATTCAAGATAAGGATATCTAATTACTTACATAATTATTCAGTTTTACATAATTAAAACATTATTTAAGGTAATTATCGTAATCAATTCATGAGATTAAGCAAAAAATCCGATTTTGGCGATCTGATCGTCCACCACGTCGTGGTAAACAATTACCACGTCATGGTCGAACGAAAAGAACATGAATTCGCAGATCACTACATCGTGGTGTCGAAACAGAATGACGATTTTGTATAACCTCCTTATTCAAGTTCAAGCAATGTACACTCAATTTCTAGACAACCATATGTTCTGATACCACTGAAGGGTTTACACGTATTAACGCGGATAAATCCTTAACACTTAAGGGTACATGCGACCTGAAGATCTAAGTCATAACACTATTAATGTAACATCCTATTGAACAACAAGAACTCACTAACCCTAGGTATAATCAAAATTTTCTATAGATGGGTTTAAGATAACATACCTTTGTTGTTGAACTCTTGGAAGCAAGCACCACAATTGTCGTGCCTTTGATGGCTCACACCCAAGCTTGCAAGAAGGAGATTATGGAGAGAGGATGGAGGAGGGAGGACAAATTTCGGCCTAGGCTAGAGGAATTAGATTGTCCGGAATTCTAAGGGTAAAGCCCTTTATATAGTGCAACATGGAAACCCTGGATAACCCTAAAACTAATATAATAATATTATCTTAAAATGGTAATTATCCATCTTCCTAATTATCCACCAAGGATAATTCTAGAAACCTAAAACACTCCCAAAACCATCCAAGGCCTAGGGAGGTTCTAGAATGCCTTTTGCTCAACAATTGAACAATTACACTTTAGTCCATGTACTTTTAATTAATTCTTTTAATTCCAATTAATTTTTGATTAATTTTTAATTAAATATTACAATTTCTAATTAATATATCATTCTCATAGTATATTAATAAATCATTTATTTCAAAATAATAAATCAACTCTCTCCCCAAAAATTGTCATGTCCAGTTGCTAGTTTTGAGGGCAACCCAAAAGTATTGTGTTGCTATCAATTCAAGTCTATAACAATTATAGTTATGGACTTAGACGTCTAATCTAACGATTATATCTATACCATACTTTTGCTACACACTTTCGATGTCATACAAACTATGTATTGAAAAGTTGTAAATACTATATCTTATCAATCTAATGGTTGTGTTTGCTTTGATTACTATTATGCAATTGTTGTGATACTGTACATGACGTCCTCCGCCCCCGAACGTTTCTGCCGTTCCGGTTTGGGGTGTGACATTTTCGAACTTATCATTATTTTTTTCAATGTTTTGTACATATTTACCACTTCAACATTTGTCCCGATTTTAAAATATACACATACTCATACCTTGGGTTAAACCAACATTATTTAACTTATTTTCTTTATAATAAATCTTAACATTACTGTCTTATTCCCAGGATCTTGGGCATACCCAAGATCTTCGACATCTTCCAAAATCTTATGCACCTGGTAAATCTTCCTCTTAAAATCATTACCCACACCACACTTACTAATTTGGTTACAAAGTTATTTATATGATTTTTTACCAACACATTGATGTAGCGAGTTGTCAGATACGTAGACTAGTTAGATAGTTACCTATGTCGTTGGATTGTTATTAATTAACTGTTATATATATGTCGAGATATCTTGTGGCAAGTTGAGGACAGTCTAGCTTTATGCTAAAGGTCAGGATACTCCGAGCGCAGCAGCTTTACATTGAAGGCCAGGGGCGGACCAGCATTATACTGACAGCTGAAAGGGGCGAACCAACTTTGGGTTAAAGGCCAATGTTGTATGCTTGCATGTATTGTGTGTTGTATGACATTTTGGGGAAATCACTAAGCTTTGGCTTACAATTGAGGATTAAATGTTTTAGTTAGTTCTAAATATTGTAGGAAGGCGAATACATGATTATACACATCCATCAGCAGCTTTTATGTTTGAGATTCCGCAATGTTATGATACTATGATTTTCTTTTTGGTTTATGTTTTGAAACAATGGTTTTGTGGATGGTTGATTTATTAAAATGAATTTTATCTTATTTTAAAAATCGTAAAATTTATTGTGAAAATTGGGACTTCACACTATTAATACTATTGATTTTTGATACACGTACATAGATACCCATAGACATAAACCCGTATACATTCAAATATATACATACATGTACACATTCATATACACATACATGTTCACATACATACACATACACACGCATACATACATATACATATGCATTCACTCAAATGCATACACATACACATGCATATACATCCATATATATACACATACACAGATACATATACATATATACATACACATACATGTGATTTTGGATACACCAACAAACCAAAACACACACACACACACACACACATATATATATATATATATATATATATATATATATATATATATATATAGTGTGTATAGGGGTAGGATCAAATGTGAACTACAAATATTGTGTGAATGCATGGTCAATTCTTGTCCATTAGATTAAAAGATTGAAGGGTTAAGATATGAGGGTACACATTGTTAACATGTACTTGCATTTGCTCTATAACTGCATTTAATTAATTGTAATGGAAAAATTATAAAAATGGTAAAAGTATATATGGAATGTGAGATTTTCATTGGATATCAATTTAAATTTAAATTTAAATTTCAACTTATGTACTGTAATAAATTTTTATATAGTAGTCAAAAAATATGAAACATATTTCATTCTTTAAGAATTAAGTTTTATTGGTTGACTATATATAAAATTAGATTTTTTTCTTGAACATGGGAATAATTCAGAGTTAATTGTTGTGACTTCTTTTATGTCATTATTATGCTTACGAATTACAATCTTTTAACAATTTGCATGGTTGATACAATGATAAGAATCAATTTTTTTTAAATAAAGCTACTTATATATCAAGAAAATGGTTAAGAGTCAATTTTTTTAGTTAAATTATAATGTTTGATGATAAGAATGATTAAGAATGACATTCTTGTAAGACATTCTTATAAAATAAGACATTAATAACATGGGCATAAGTGACTTTCTTGAAGAATGGGTTAACATTCTTGAATAAGAGTTTAAAATTCTCTAAGAATAAGGCATTAAATCCAAGTGCATAACCAACATTCTTGAAGAATAATTCAATGTTGTTGAAATAATAAACTAATATTCTTGAAGAATAATTCAACATTGTTGAAATAATAAAATAACATTCTCTAAGAATAAGATGGGAAATAAAAGAACCTAAAATTCAAATATAAAAATCTAACATTATCATAAGGATTAAGATAGTTTACAACTACAAATCTAACATTCTCATTAGAATGAAAATAAAGTACAACTATATAAACCTTATGGCCTAATGTTTGTACAATATGAGGAGTTAACTACAACAATGAAGGTGATTGTAGGTCTTTGTTACTTCCTAGAAGGTGGATAAGAAACCATATGGTGTGAAGTTCTTCATTGTTCAATAAGAGGAGCAAGGTGAGAAGATTGTCTAGTGCCCTTGCTTGAAAACACATTATCCAACCTTCACTCCCTTGATTATCATGATACCCTTCACACACCATTTATCTCTTCCAACTTTAGGCCGTTGATCATAAACATTCTATGAGAATAAATGCCATAAAATTGTATTCTTTGAGAATAACATTATATGGGAATGACTAATGTAAGAATAACAAACTTTTATAACATGTTCACGACCGGGAAAAAAAGTGAAGAATAAAAAGAGTAAATTTAAACAAAAAAGTAAAAATTCTTAAATTCCAAATGTTTTATTTGTCTCTCAACTAAAAAAACAAGTGAAATAGATGAATTGGTAAAGCCGATCGTCTAATGAGATAGCTAACAAAAATCAAATTTTTGATTAGACAAAATCATGTGGGGTTTTTAAATAAAAATATAAAAAATGATGAAATCGGAACTTACATGTTTATATAGAATCAATGGAAAAAGGAAAAAGTAAATAAAAAATGAATGATACCTCAAGTTCCATCATGTGCACGTATTTATGCAATGGAACTTCATAATTGAGAATTGTTTGTATCAATTTCTCCTCATATAAAATATATTAAATAAGCATAATCATGTTAAAACCAAAATATATAACAAATTCTCATCTAAACTATTAGATTTATCAATACCTAAGTCGTTATGTAGATACTCCGCACAGGGTTGTACTCGATTCCAACCTTCAATCAAGGTTGTGTACATTGTTTTATACCTTTTATTCTCTAATAAGTATATGCTTCATCTATTAAGGTTTCATTCTAAAAACTCATATGGGTTGTAATAAAAAAATCTTCACACGATAAAAACATAAAATAACTAGACTTAGAATCAACTTGAGAATGTTTTAAAAAGAATTTACGGTATCATCAACATAGAAAAAGAAAGAGAACCAAAAAAAAGTATTAAAAAGAGAGAAAGAGAGATAAGAAGATAAACAAAACCTTGACGAGGAACCCCACCCCCTTTCTTTTTCTCTCATTCATTGCATCTTTCTCCCTCTGTGTCACACCCCCAAACCAGAACGGCGGAAACGTTCGGGGGCGGAGGACTTCAGGTAAGTATCACAACACATGCAATATAGTAATCAAAGTACAAACAACCATTGCATTAATAAGTATAAGTTTTACATAAGTGTTTAAACATTACATATTTAAACACCAAAGTAGGTATAGTAGAAGACAAGAGTCGCGGTACGGTACTAGGTAGTCTTCTCAAAAGCTTCAGGAGTGTACCTATCTACTGGATTCCTGAGAATACAAGTTTTTTTGAAAGAGTAGATTAGCATTGAAGCTGGTGAGTTCATAAGTATTTTAGTTCTATAAGTATACTCTAAGTTCTTGGAAAAGTTCGCTGGTTCCTCCAGAAAATCCTATATTTCCTAAGGTGATAAACTGATAACCTCAATAGTTCCCTCCGCAATTACTTAGTTTATACTAATTATATATAACCTAATATCGAATGGACAGTTAAATGGGTGTATCTGCCCTAAGCCCACAACCAAACAAGGAACAGGAAGTAAGGCGGATGTCACACATTTCACTGTCAATCGGATATTACTTATGTATAACTCTGATGTAAAAACTAAGGAATTATAGAATTAACCACTAAAGGTCCTTTATGTTATAATAGTTTACAGAGAGTGAATGACTAAGTTCCAATTGTAAAAGTAGTTTAATCCTATAAACCGTTTCATTTGTAAAAGTAGTTTAATCCCATAAGTCGTTTCATTTGTAAAAGTGGTTTAATCCCATAAACCGTTTCATTTGTAAAAGTAGTTTAATCCCATAAACCGTTTCTTTTGTATAAGTAGTTTAATCCCATAAACCGTTTCATTTGTAAAAGTATTCTTAGTTATATCCATTCTACAGTAAAACATTAGTATTAATGCTGGAAAATATTATATTATCCATAATACTGCTTTGTGGTTTTAAATGTTCCAAAACTAGAAGTACAAGTATATTTGCCATACTTGATGTAATTATCTTTTCTTACTGTTTTAAGAGAAGTATATTACTTATTAATTTACCCGTTGTTTTATCCATGTGAGTTCTATTAACCATACTAATATGACTGATGTGCCCGATGTGATGTTCTCCAGTCGTCGGAAACGATATGATATTTGACACCCTAGGCCTGCCGGCCAAACTGTAGCGAACAGTGAAGGTGAAGGATTGTCAGTCCCATATAGATCTATACACAAATTCACGCCCTCCCTACAGGAGATTCTGGTTAATAAGTCAGGACTTAAGGTCGTACTTAGATAAGGACACCATGAAGAGTCTCACAAATTTATTGTTTCAACGAGATTTACGATGTATTATTACCCCGTGATTGCTAACCGTGGTACGTTGTATTTGTACCCCTGTTAATGCAAACCCGGTATGATGTATTATTACCCCGTGATTGCTAACCCTAGTACGTTGTATTGTACCTTTATTAATGCAAACTCGGTATGATGTATTATTACCCCGTGATTGCTAACCCTGGTACGTTGTATTGTAACCTTGTTTATGGAAACCCGGTATGATGTATTATTACCCAGTGATTGCTAACCCTGGTACGTTGCATTGTACCCTTGTTAATGTAAACCCGGTATGATGTATTATTACCCCGTGATTGCTAACCTTGGTACGTTGTATTGTACCCTTGTTAATGCAAACCCGGTATGATGTATTATTACTTCTTTAATGTGTTATCCATATACTAAAGGTATTATACATATCCTGGTATAGATAAATGAATTGTTGGTAATTTCCTTGGAAAGTATACAATCGTGAATCATACTTGTTTATTTAGTTTTGAATCATAAATTATACCTATTATAATTTATATGTTCTATCTGATTAGCATGATTTCTCATGGATGAACACCTTTGCTCAGCATGATACAAAGGTAATGATACCGAATGAAGTAACCTTTTATATTCATATATGTATAATATATATATATATATATATATATATATATATATATATATATATATATATATATATATATATATATATATATATATATATATATATATATATATAATTAAGAAGGAACCGACCTTCGGACAAATAACACCACCTTAATTCCACATCCAAACAAGGAAAACGTAATAAGATAATTCATTAGTTCTAAGCCCTTCAAATCTTATTTATATATTTATACATATATAAACATGATTTTGGCAATTATAATTTGAGATGACTTTAAAGATTTAACATGGCTTTAAGTCATTTTGGAAGTATTTGGTAATCCTTAAAAGCATAAGGAAACCCTTTGTGTAATTATTATCACATACAATTATTAACACAATTTATATTGTGTTCTACTTGTATTCCCTCCCCCCCCCCCTAAAAAGTATTTAAAAACCATTAAAAAGGTAGATTATAGGTTTATGAACTCACTTGATAAGTGATGATTTGGGCAGCGTTTCGTTTCTATAGATGATATTTCTCGAAGAAACCGCGAGTTTTGAGTAAAAACCAGGCTTTATGCGGGCAACACTTCGACTGGAAAGAAGTTATCTTCTCGAGAATTCAGGGGCTTCGGGGCTTGCTTCGGGTTTTAGATATGATACTAAGGCCTTGGGGGGTCGTAAGAAAGTTTAGGGAGTGAAAATGTGAAAAAGGGTGAAAATTTGGGTGAAAAATCTCTAAAATCCGAGAAGTCTCGCACCCTTTATATAGGGTTGCGAGGGTTCGGTCCGAAGGGGGAGATGGCGACGCGTGTTCGGACAGGTGACGAGGGCGAGGGGAGTCAGCAGCTACGTGGCAGCTTCGCATGCGAGGGGGAGGAGGACTCAGCAGCCACGCGTCAGAAGGAGAAGCGAAGCTGGAGGCGGTCTCGGAAGCTTCCTCGGTGGTGTCGGATCAGGAGTGGACCGAACTTCGGTCCAATCAGGAGATGCCACGACAACTTCGGTCCAATCAGAAGCGAACACGTGGAGGACACGGGGAAGCCTCGCATGCGAGGGCGACGTGGCCGAAGAGGGTCCATGCGATTTTTCCCGGTTTTCAACATTTCTCGATTTTCGTGCCAAAAACTTGCAAAATTCATAACTTTTGCATACGAGCTCCGTTTTTGGCATTCTTTATATGCACGCGTAGGTAAAGTTATACTCTACGAGTTTCGTTTAGACTTTGTTGGCTAATTGTGCATTTATTTTTAATATTATTATTTTTAACAGACTGGGACAAGAAATCTGTTAAAAATTCATAACTTCTTCATACGACGTCGGTTTTCGTCTGTCTTTTTACCGTTGTACTACTTTTGACGAGACCTTCTATTCTCGTTTAAGTTGTGTCAGCTGAATATTGATCGATTTATATTTCGAATTTTTAGCTATCTACTGCTAAACCGAAACTTAGAAAAATCATAACTTCCTCATAAGAAGTCAGATTTTTACGTTCTTTTTATGAAAGTTCTTGGTTTAACATATTCTACAACTTTCATTTAGATTGTTAAGGTTAAAAAGCCTTTTATCGAAAATTTACTTTTTACACTAAAGAGTGTTTTGCCGGTTTTGTCGCGGATCTTCGATTGGTCATAACTTCTTCGTTATAACTCGGATTTCGGTGTTCTTTATATTTTTGGAAACCTTGTTACAATCTATACCACTTTGTTCATCCCAATTACAATTATTGATCAATTTATTTTTGACCTAAATTTGACTGGTGTCACATTATCCCCCCGTTAGAGGGAATTTTGTCCCGAAATTAAGTCTAAAGTGATACTCATGGACTAGGGGAAAGATGTGGATATTTTCGTTTCGTCTAATATTCCCTTTCCCAAGTGAATTCAGGTCCCCTGTTTGTAATCCAGCGAACCTTCACTAACGGGGTAACACTTTGCTTGGTTCTTTTACAAAGTGTAGACTTTTATTTAACTTGATTTCATCGAGTGAAATAACAAGTGTTTCATCGGATAGACACCTCTTTAGATTAGATATATGAAAGGTGGGATGAATGTTATTAAGTTTTTGTGGTAGTTAAGTTTATAAGCTACAAGACCGATTCTGGTATGAATATCGAATGGTCCTGTGTACCTTGGATTTAGTATTCCACGCTTTCTCAAGCGTATCTTGTCCTTCCGGGGTGAGACCTTCATATGACAAGGTCATCAACCTGGAATTCCAAGGGTTTTCTTTTATCAAAGTCGTAGCTTCTCTGATTAACTCTGGAAGCTTTATGTCGCTTCCTGATTCGTATTTTCTTTTTGGTAGTTTCTCGGATGAATTCCGGACCAACGAAGGTGCTGTGTGGAAATTTGACCTCTAGCTAGTTGGGTGTTACCAACTTCATTCCAGTGCAGATAGGATCTGCACTTGCGACCACATAAGGTTTCGAATGGAGCAACTTTAACTGCTAGCATGATAAAGGACTCAACTAATTGGTAAATGGGTATCCCATGCTTTACCAAGTTCGATCACATACGTTCTTACCCACTCTTCCCAAGGTTTCACCTGCCACATTTTCAGGTTTCAAGGTTTCCTGTTGAACCTCCTTACTTTGTTTGGACATATTTGAATAGGTTATCATAGTCAATTATTGGCTCTACAACCTGAGTACTCTTTCCGACTTAGGGTATCAACTACTATATTGGCTTTATCGGGATGATAAAGAATTTCGAATTCGTAGTCATTTAGTAGCTCGACCTACTGTCGTGGTCTCACGTTGAATTCCTCCTGGTAGGATATATGATGAAGGCTTTTACTCCGAAGTTCATGATAAGACTCATACTTGGCTCATCCACCATCACCTCGTGTATACATGTCGTATATAATTTAGATTTCACAAAACGTTCGGATGGGTGACTCTGCCCCAGGTACACAACCAAACAAGGAACAGGAGATAGGCCGGAATTACACATCTTAAATCTTGTTAAGTCTAAATTATATACCACTCTCGTATATACACTTAGCAGCGATAGATTAACCTAATGAGTTCTTAGTCTCTATTCTTGAACTTGACCTGCGGTACAATGATTTTCCTATGAGATCTATTGGGTACTTCGTTGGTTACTGAATTCTAAGACTACTTTGGTGCTTTTCGTTTGAAGTTTCCTATCTACTGAGTAGGCTAAAAGGGCGTGGTACCCTTCGCATGGGTACTTCTGATGTTTTGAAATGAGAGACAACCTAAGGGTTTGCGTTATGGATTGGAAGAATTTCATCTTACGGCTGATTAAGGAAATAGTTCTCTTATACATCATAATAATTTTCACATAGTAAGGGCCAGGCCAAACCATGTCGAATGAGGATGTCATAATTTTCTCGATGAAATAGATATTAATTCGTTCTGGGAGGAATGATTACTAGGATGATATCCTATGTACCTAAGTTTTCAGCGCTTCCGGTTTTATTTTGTTATTACTGTTACAAATACCCTTTTTTATTCGAAATTGGCGGGTACTACCAATACGAGGGTTCTCATAATTATGAACTTCCATGAAATGATCCTTACTAGGTCTCTCTATAATCTCTTGGCGTATATAAGTTATGTATAATTATGATTGGTAAGACCTTTGACACAGCAACCCTGCCCTAAATCCATAACCAAACAAGGAACAGGAAATGAGGCGGGATTACTCACTCTAAGTTTACAAATCTTAATTATAAATGACCCTTATCTATACACTAAGTCATCATAGCTTACCTGTTAGGGTTTCAAATTTTATATAAATGCTGTGATTTAATTTGAACGGGAGAGTACTCATAGTTATAGATAATTATCGGGGTTTGGAAGCGTACTAAAATATAGCAGGGTTCTTTGATGCCTTCCCATGCATTGGGGTCAAACCTCTCGTTCTCTCCCGTCGTTCTTCTCTGTTGGACAGTCCCTCTTGTAATGTCATATTTCACCACAAAGGTGACATATGGGAATGGTTCCAACATTGGTAGTTAAAGTGATGAACTCAACCGGAGTTCTACAGATGTGGGCGGTATGCCCCCTCATGTTGCATCTATTGCAATGCAGCTCTCGGCAAACTCCATGATGATGGTAGTTGCACTTGCTGCAGTGTGGGAGGTTTCCTAAGTACGGCGTGGTCGGTACTGGAATAACAGGGCTGATGGGGGTATTAACTGCCCCAGTTCGTTTCCCTCTGTTAGGTTCTTGAGTTGAACAACTCCCTTTCTTGTTCTCGAACTTTCGCTTCAGGATATTAGGCTTAAGGTTCGAAGTGTCCTTACAAATAGGTACTCGTTGCTGTACTTGGCCATCACCATGATCGGGGTTGCTGATAGCATTACTACTAACATTTGTGTCGTTAGCATTAAGGTGTGCCATGACAGCTGCTATAGCTGCTGTGACTGCATCTTGAAATGTAGTCGCATCTATTTGAAGGATTGGTGTTTTGCTGGTGGGTTGGTTACGTTTCTTCGGAGGCATGATTCTGTTACATGATAAGAAAATGAGCTCGTGAGCGACTATCGTTGGCTCTAGATGTATTCTAACCATTTGTATCTACGTATAAATCTTTTGTTTTGTTATATTGTTCTCAATGATTCGACCTGCATCCCTATGATGCAGTCCTGGTAAGGAACATAAATAAGTTTCTAGAATGGTTATGAACCGAGTATTATCCGAACTAAGTTACCTTCGATTGGTGGATATCGTTTTCCAACTTTCGAAAATATTCGAAAACAATTTGTAACAGTGTCTACATAAAATAGACTTATGAATTTGAGAAGTAATCACTATTAATGGAGATTGCATGATCTGATTTATTGTTATTAGTCGTGACAGGAAAAGAAGATAAGCTCAAAACCTAATGTGAGCAATGTAATCACTAACTCACTAGGTTGAATCGATTTACTAGTTATTACTTAGATGAAAAGGTGCTCAAACACTTCACATGAATCACACGTGATTTTCCTTTGTTCTCTGTTCTATTCTGGGTGGTAATGATTTGTTCTCTCCTGGTATCTATAGGGTGTCCTTCTCCTCCATAGGTATATTGAATTCCTGAGCTATCTTACTTCCGATTCTGACACTGATCCCCATTACTTCGTAATGAAGATTTTGAATCTCGGAAGTTCATGCGAATCTCTCATTGGTGTCCTTAATAGGGTAAGGGCACTAAATGATTTCTATAGTTTATTTACTTATCATCTGTTTCTTTCTCGGAATTTTCCTAATGAAATTCTGTTGGATCCTCCTTGACTCTTCTATTGGTTGCTGGAGTGACTACATCTATCTAAGGGATTTATACGAGAATGAGAATGTCTAAAGAATCTATGAGAAAATTTCAATTTTTACGAAGGTGATCCTTTCTGGTCCTTCTATAATCATATGGTGTGTACCGATTATATATGATCCAGATCAAATAGACCTTCGAATAATTAATCCTACTCTAAAACCACATCCAAACAAGGAAAAGGAAATAGAGTGAAAATCACATATTCTAAGTCTATAAAATCTCAACTATATATAACCTTACCATATCCATTTAGTAATTATAGACTTATCAGAAAAGATCTTTTTAATCATTTCCCCAAAGTTATTTATGGTATCTAAAATACCTCCATGGTATTTTAATTATAAGTTTGATTCTTGGACTTCTAGATATAAGAAATTGATAAGTTTTCAGTTTTCTAGTTATAGCATCCTAAAATACTCCTATAGTATTTTAACCTTTATCTTTGGTTCTAGAATTCTTCTGGTACCTAGGTAAGTTTTAGACTTGTTGCAACACTACAATCACACCCAAACACATGTTGGTCATATCTCAAATGAATATAGTTGATTAGGCTATATTGATCCCAGATATGATTACGTCACTGTCTAGGTTTAACTGTAATGTCCAACATCCAAATACTTTTGTTTTGTTCTTCTTCTGATACTCATTCTAGTATATATATTCTACATGTACTTATACTTTTATAAAATATTGTTATATTTTTAAAGTATAACTCTTCGTCAGAGTGTTTTGATCCCAATGGGTTTATAGTTGTATATCTTTTATGACTGATATACTGAGTTCACTATAAACACTGCTCTGATACCAATCTGTCACACCCCCAAACCAGAACGGCGGAAACGTTCAGGGGCGGAGGACTTCAGGTAAGTATCACAACACATGAAATATAGTAATCAAAGTGCAAACAACCATTGCATTAATAAGTATAAGTTTTACATAAGTGTTTAAACATTACATATTCAAACACCAAAGTAGGTACAGTAGAAGACAAGAGTCGCGGTACGATACTAGGTAGTCTTCTCAAAAGCTTCAGGAGTGTACATGTCTACTGGATTCCTGAGAATACAAGTTATTTTGAAAGAGTAGATCAACATTTAAGCTGGTGAGTTCATACCCCTATAATCTACATTTTTAATGGTTCTTAAATACTTTTTAGGGGGGGGGGGGGAATACAAGATGAAAACAATATAAATTGTGTTAATAATTGTATGTGATAATAATCACACAAAGGGTTTCCTTATGCTTTTAAGGATTACCAAATACTTCTAAAATGACTTAAAGCCATGTTAAATCTTTAAAGTCATGTAAACTCCGTTAAATTCTTTGGAAAAGGTTTTATAAACTATTTAAAATTATAATTGCCAAAATCATGTTTATATATGTATAAATATATAAATAAGATTTGAAGGGCTTAGGACTAATGAATTATCTTATTACATTTTCCTTGTTTGGATGTGGAATTAAGGTGGTGTTATTTGTCCGAAGGTCGTTTCCTTCTTAATTATATATATATATATATATATATATATATATATATATATATATATATATATATATATTATACATATATGAATATAAAAGGTTACTTCATTCGGTATCATTACCTTTGTATCATGCTGAGC